>NC_135481.1:119888779-122288779 GCF_052094955.1 Ictidomys tridecemlineatus | reverse complement strand
CCCTCAGTAAGAACCCCTGGTTTCCATTGCCTGGGCATTTCTATGCTGCAATATGAGGCTCTCCTCAGAAGCTTGGGTGAATGACAGGCACACTCAAGAATCCAGGGTCTGAGCCATTCAGAGGATGCCCAAGGCTACATCCAGCTGGGTACCAGCTGCCCTTGTTGGCACAGCCAGCCTCCCACTAAAGATCTGAAGCCCTTGGTGACCAGAACCTGGACCTGTTGTGGGCTCATAGGCAAACCTGCACAACAGAGATCTCTTCCACAGGGCACCTCGCCCTACCTGACCCCTGCTAGCTCTCTTGCCCAGGGTTGCCCCTACAGCATGCTAGATAAATCTACACAGGAGCTCTGCTTTAGCTCCCAGGGTGACCCTGCCTTTGGCAGGAACAGCATCCTCCCTCCTCCCTTCTTCACCACCTGTCCAGGTATCCTCCCTGTCCTCTGTGACCTGACTCTACATTTGGCTGTGAGCTGGCTTAGAGCAGCTAGAGGTGCTGCCTTAGAGATCTGGAGGTCCCTTGCTCCTCCAGGCCTGGCTTCCCCTGTGCCTGGTCACCCCTGCCACAGCCCTTCCTGCTCTGCTTTACCCCTCTCCAGACTGGGACCTCATGAATGAATGACAAATCGCTACCATTCTCTGTGCCTCAGTTTCCTCAACTGAGAATGTGACTGGGGCCCAGGAAATTTTAAGATTTCAAGTGCAAAGCAGACTCAGGCCTAGAGCCTGCCTAGTCACTGTGCCCAGACCCTGGAGGCTCAGCCTCAGCCCTTTGCGCACAAGTCCACTATGCATTTCCAGCCCAGCAACTCTGCGGGCGCTCCTCCAAACCCCTCCTGCACAGGGACCCCCGCCCCGCCACCCGTGCCTGCTCACTTGGGGTAGAGGTTCTGCACCCAGAGCAGCAGCAAGTAGGTGTCACGCTCGCAGAGCTCGAACTGAGCCATGGAGGCCAGATGGGCAGCGAAATGCTGGTGGTAGCTCTCAGCATAGGTGGCCACCACGCCGAACTCGGCGGGGAACAGCGGCTTCAGCCGCTCCACCACGGCCTCCAGGTCCTCCTTCACGGTGCAGCCCAAGTGCTGGAAGATGCTCTCAGCCTCTGAGCGGCCCTCGGCGCCCGCGGCTGGTCGTGTGTCTAGGCGCTCTGCCGCCACCTCCGCCACGACGCTCCGCCACAGCTGCAGCCAGCGCCGTGGGCGCGTGGCCGCCAGCGCTACCGCTCCAGGCGCCTCCGCCGCCGCCGCCGCCGCCGCCGCCACTGCCTGGCGGTCCTCACGCTCCTGCTCCGCCACTACTGCCAGAGCCTGGCGCAGCCGCTCGGGCGCCGCCTCCAGCGGCCGCCGCAGCACACCCAGCACCTGGTCCCGCAGTAGCACGTACAGTGCCTCCACCTTGCTCTGGCGCCTCACCAGTTCCTCCTCGCTCGCGCCCCCCGCCGCCGCCGCTGCCAGCTCTTGCTCCAGCATCAGCAACGGCCGCGCTGCCTCCAGCCGCCCTTGCTCCAGGGCTGCCTTGAGCTCCTCCACTGCAGAGGGGACCCGCGTGAGGCAGGGCCCGGGGCTTCAAGCCAATTGGGGCAAGGGGCGGCTGAGTCCCCAGGGGTAAGGCCAGTGGCCAGACAGGATTCCTCCCCACTCAGGGCCCCAAGACCAGGGGCACAGGTGAAGGAGGAAGATGGACAACTCCCTGCCCGCTCTGTCCTGGGTGAGGGCCCCTTTGTTCCCATGCCCCATCCATGCCCAGGCCTGGACCAGCGCTAGGCAGGCCCCCAGCCCCAGCCGTAGTCCCAACCTACCTGTGGGGATAGGAGGGCCATCCAGCCCTGGCTTGGACTCAGGTACCAGCGGGGGCTCAACCAAGCTGGGCTGACCTCTCTTCTTCTTGCCTTTGGTGAAGATGCTGAACATATTGGACAGTACCGTGGGCTTCTTCTTCTTTGCAGCCTCTTGCTGCTCCTGATCTGGAGCTACCACAGCCTCGGGAGGTGGCACCAAATCCTCAGAGGAGGCCTCTGACATGGAGGCCTCTGACTCACTCTCTGATACGGAGGGCAACTTTTGTGGGCTTCCAGGAAAGTTGAGAGTCCCTAGCACAGACTGCTGGCCAGGAAGGCCTTGGAAGAAGGTCATCATCTTCAGCATCACCCTGGCTCAGTCCTGCAGGTTGCGGGTAGGGGATGAGGGGCCAGTGGTCACAGTGGGCTGGCCCCCAGGCATGAGCATACAGCCCAGTGGCAGCACTGAGTGCCTCCTCTGTTCTCACCTGTACAAGCAACAGGGCCCTGGAAACCCCTTGGCCCAGAAGAGCACCCACAAGGCCCCCTCCCTAGCCACAAGAGCTTCAGCTTGCATCTCTCCTAATACCCACAGGCCCTCCCAGAATCGCTGCAGAGGCAGGAAAAGAGGCTGGGGACAACAAGCCTCCCAGATGAAGGGGCTGTTCCTGCATTTTACAGTCCACCCTCTTGGGAAAAATGGATGGCAGCTAGAGAGTACCTCTATGAATCCCACCAGACTCTGGAGAGGGGGCAGGGCACAGGCTGCTGTCCCTTTGGACAGAGCAAAAACACAGGTCAGAATGGCCAGGGCCATGTCAGGGTCAGAGAATACCCAGAAGCCAGCCTGAAGCCAGGCCTCCCCCTATCTAGCCCCAGCTGCTCATTCTTCTTGCCCAGTTCTTATGTGGCTGTGGGGTCACAGAAAGATGCCATGCACAGAAGCACAGTTGGCTGAAGGAGAGCGAATCCTGATTCTGTACATACACTGACCCCAGGGCCCAGGTCTGCAGAAGACATAAGGCCCCTCAAATTTCAGAAGGGAAGCCCCTTCCACAGGGGAAAGGGGCTGATCCAGGCACAGATTTCCCTGAAGTCACACAGCAACTTTGTCTGGAACCCAGGCATCCTGTCTCCTTCCCCACCCTGCCTGCTCCCAAATGGGTTGACATCATCATCAAAAAATTTCCAGTTTCTGTGCCCTTCCTGGGTACACATCCCATCTTTTCCTCTCTCATCCAAAAGCCATGCTATTTAATCTTAAAATAGCCCTGTGGTCAAGCCCTGTGGGTTTGGAACTCAGGTCATCTGTTCCAGAGCCTGGCTTTTCCTCTACCTCTGCACCCCCCACTGCCCCGAAAGCTGCACCCAGAGAGGCAGGACCCTCAGCATTGTTAGAGCAAGGCTGGTACCACCAGAGGGATCTATGGTTGACCCTGAGGGCAGGAGCAGAGGCTGGGCCTCCATGGTAACTGTGTAACCCATACACAGTGCCACCTCCTGCCCTACCCTCAAAAATAAATACATTGAGCCATACCTCACATTCATCAGGATGACTCTGGGTAGCCTGCAACAGCAAATAGCCTGATCCACGCTTCTGAAGAAGCCATTGAGGCTACACACTCGAGGGACTTGCCCAAAGCATAGCCTGTGTGGAACACTGGAGCAGTCCTCTCGCCTCAGCCCTCTGCCTTCACCAGCCCAGCTACCCTATTTCCTGAGGGCTTGTCCCACACTTTGGAGCTTGACCAGAGCCATCTGGTTGACCAGGAAGCCTGCGTTCCCCCTTCCCAGCCCCTACCATCCTCACCTACTGCTCTTGGTAGAGTCCCTCAGTCTGGACCTCAGCTGTCCTCCTGGAACCCTATCAGCCTAAGAGTTCCAGAACCAAGCAGAGAGTACTATGGGGGATCCCAAGCCAACCAAACTCCC
The DNA here is from genome assembly GCF_052094955.1 of Ictidomys tridecemlineatus. NCBI lineage: Eukaryota > Metazoa > Chordata > Mammalia > Rodentia > Sciuridae > Ictidomys > Ictidomys tridecemlineatus. The sequence continues at coordinate 122,285,067 of NC_135481.1, read as the reverse complement.
CAGGCTCAAAGCCACCAGGTATTCTGCCCCTCCTAATCCATCCCATTTTCATGCCAAGCACCCAGAGGAGGTAATCTGACAGGCAGGGCTACTCAGCCCCACCCTGGGGGCCTAGGCACCCCTGCCCTCCTCCTGGGGTAAGGGAGAGGTGACCTGTCCCACATCTTCCAATTGTACACAGCTTCTCACTATTTGGCTCTATGCGACCTCCAAGCTTGGTTCCTGCAAGTCCCCACAGTGTCCAGGCCTTTTCTGCTTTATGGCAGAGATCCAGCAGCAGCGCCTGGACCTTGATTCTCAAAGGCAGCTGATGCAGTAGAAAAAGAACTGGCTGTGGGCTCAGCTTCACCTCTCACTGGTGTACGGACGGGACACTCCTCTTTCCAGAAAAACCTTAATTTCTCCAACTGTGCAATGGGGAAGGGACCCTCACACCTCACAGTGCTGCTGAGAGGATGTGGTAAAACCACAAGCCAAGTGCTGGCACTTGGTTTGGCCTGCGTGAAAGTGAGTTTCCTGTGTCCTGTGTGTGTAGTGCCACACCATGCAGCCTAGGAGGGGAGGAGACCTTCTTTACACCAGGCTCCTGGCTGCACCCAGTGAGGCAGAAAGGTGCCTGTTTAAAGGCACATGGTGCCTGTGGTTCAGCAGTGGTACCCGCAATCCCAGACACCATACCCCTTCTTGGGTCAGGGCTGAGGGCCATACAAAGCCTCCCCTGGTCTCTGGCCTGCCTCATTCTGTCCTAGGGTGATAGGACAAGCGGCACACCCACCCCCAGATGAAGATGCCCAGACACAGTCAGGGAGGGTCTTAATCTATAGCCCTGGAGTCCCGTGGGGACACTGGCCTTCAACTGAAAGTGGGAGACTTTGTATCTTTTTCCCCAGTCGCGACCAGTCTTTCCAGGGACCGAGCTCTGGGTCTAGCGCCCCAACTTCAGCCCCAAACCTCTGTGCCCTGGTGCGCAGACGCTCAGCAAGCGCACAGGTCTTGGTGTCCCCAGCCAGAAGCCCTCATAGCGTTCCCGCCCGTGTCCCCTCAGCCACTCCAGGCCATTCCTTGGGGGAATCCTGCTGCGGTCTCGGGGTCAGAGAGAACGGGACACCGGCGGAGCGGGGAAAGACGCCAGACGGCGGAGGTCACTTACCGTGTCCGGGCCAGGCCGCGGCTGTACTGGCCCGGGCGCCGCGCAGCCTGAAATAGTCGCCGACTCCGCCCCGGCCCCGCCCTCCGCGACCGCGGAAAACCCGCGGGCCGAGGCCAAGACCCCGCGCAGCGAGGGCTCGTCCCTGCGCGGGCCTGGCGAGGGGAGCGAGGGCGGGGTCACTGCTCCAGCAGCCGGGACGGGCTGGCGACGCTGCAGAGCGAGGCGGGGTAAGTGGGGGTCGCGGAACGGCCTCCCGGGGCCCCCGACCCACGGGGCGCCGGTCCATTGTCCGACCACGGCCTCTGATTGGCTGTCTGGGAGGGGCCTGCGCCCAGGGCCGCGCCCCCGCGTCCCAGGCAGTCACAGCCCTGCGTGACCTGCGCCCCCTCTCACCCCAACTCCCAGCCTCGCCAGGTCGCCCCTCTGGGCACCCTGTGGCGAGTAGAGTCGTGGGAGAGGGCTTCCTGGAGGAGGCACGAAGGGGAGAGGGGCCCGTTCTCCCGTGCTGGGAGCGTCTCCTGGCCTCTCATGGTCACGCCTTGCTTTAAGTGATGATGTTCCCTGTCCCCGGAAAGGTGAATACATGAGAGGAAGGAATACATGACAGTAGCAGTCTGATTTCACCTCTAGACCAGCAGGTCACCGACTGAAGCACTTTCCCTTTCTGGGACAAAGACTGGGCCAGGACAGGCTCCTGAGACCAGGCAGGATCAGGAGCACAAGGCCCAGGCAGCAGGCTCAGCTTTGCCCGTTTCAGCGCGGTCTCGGGCAGGCCATACCTCTTTCCGGGTGTCAGTTTCCCAGTCTGCTCCCTGGTTCTCAGGGTGTGTTTGGGGGGAGGGGGAGGTGAGGAGAATGGGTGGGCTGGGATAAAAAGTTGACCCCTGGGCACCTCCCTCCCCTTCCTATTTCACATCCCAGGGAGTCCTGCTCTCTGGGAAAGATCCTGTCATTCAGGAATTTCCTGCTGGGCACCAGCTTCCCTTTTGCTTAGAGTGGAGCTTGGGCTCCTCCCTGCCTTTTGTTGCCCCACCCCCCACACCCCCCCCCCCACACTCCACACCATCCCCATACCCCACCCCACACACCCCACACACCCCCACACCCACTGCCTGCTAGCCTGGCACTGGTCTTTGAGGGCCAGGAGGGGTGACTAAGTGGGGGAGACTGGTTTTTGAAGGTGTTCCTTGGGGCTGAGAACTTTTTCCTCAGGAGTGGTGGCCAAGTGCCAGGTTTGGGCTTGGACTGTCATCCATCTTTCCCGAGGGTATCTCAGAGGTGGGTGCAAGAGGCTGCCAGGAGGAAGCTTTAAGGCAGAGAGAGTCCACCCCCTCTCCCAGAGGCCTCCAGGGATGACATTTTTCAGAGGAGCTCACAGAGCCACAGTGCTCAGGCTGGGGGTCATCCCATCCCCGCTATAGTACACAGATGGGGAGACTAAAGCCAACCAGATAGGGGACAAAGAGGATGAGAACCAAGGGTCCCTGGCCATTGCCTCCCTGCAGCCTGTGGCTCACTCATTGTGCAATCCCCTCGTGACTCACCCGGCCCCCCTGATCCATCCACCCCTCTTCTAATCCCAAACAGATTGGGAAATTGCTGGGGAACTCTGCAGCTCAGCAGGGAGGGTTTCTCTTCAAGCCATCTGCTCAGAGCCCCTGGTCAGTGTGGACTTCACAGCACAGTCACCAGCCTGTGCTGGCTGCCCACAGTAGCTCACCCAAGCAAGGACTGGAACTGAAACAGAGCCTGCCTGCAGGCCATCCCTAGAATGTGCAGCTGCCCCAGATATTTCCCTTTTCTGAATGCAAATCTGGAGGTCAAAGGTCCTGTCCCCAACACAAGGGAAATTTTTCGAAAATGGGGCTCAAGGGAGGGCAGAAGGATGATACCCAGTGGGGCAGGCCCACAGGACAGGAACTATTTTAATCCCTTCTTGACAGTCCCCAAGAGTCCAGGCTCTTCCCAAGGGAGCCAAGGCAGCCAGGATCTCCAGCACCCACCCAACCCCGCGCAGGAAATGAGCATCTTGTACAGGACCATCTGCTGTCTTGGTCCCCACCTCCCCCAGAGAGAACTGGCAAGGACTGGCTAGGGAGCCCAGGATAGAAGTTATAGAAGCCAGCACCTGCATAGAAGCCCAGTTCACTCCTTGCGTGAAACCCAGGGGCTCATTGGACACATGGGGCTTCCCCTCTTTTCCCTCTGCTCAAGTAGCAATTACTGTTAATTTCTAGTACAATATGTATAACATAAAATGTACCATTTAAGTGTACAGTTCAGTGGAATTAAGTACATCGGCACTGTTGTGTGCCTATCACCACTGGCCATACACAGCACTCTCTTCATCTTGCACAACTAGAACTCAGCCAGGTGCAGGGGCACACACCTGTAACCCCAGACACTCAGGAGGCTGAATCAGGAGGATCATGAGTTCGAGGCCAGCTTGGGCAACTTAAGAGAGACAGTCAGCAACTCAGTGAGACCTTATCTCAAAACAAAATTAAAAAGCCCTGAGATGTGGCTCAGTGGCAGAGCACCCTTGGTTTTAATCCCTAGTACAAGACAGAAGTGGAACTCTGTCCCCATTATACAATAACTCCCCATTCCCTTCTCCCCTCAGTCCCTGGCAACCACCATTCTCTGTGGCTTTGACAACTCCACACACCTCATAGAAGTGCAGTGATACCGCACTTGTCCTTCTGTGACGGGCTTACTTCCGTCAGCATCACGTCCTCATGATTCCTCCATGTTGCAGCAGGTGTCAGAATTGCCTTCCCTTTAGAGTCTGAATCGTGGTCCATGGTATGGATGGACTACATTTTGATTCTCCATTCATCCCTCAATGGACGTTTGGGTTGCTGCCACCTTTTGGCTACTGTGAATAGTGACACTGTGAGCATGGGCCCTGCACATTTCTGTTCATGTCCCTGCTTTCAGTTCATCTGGGTATACTAGTTGACGTTGATCCACAGGGGCCAAGCTCTATTCCAAGTGCTTTGCAAGCATAATTGACTTCATCAGACGACTGAACGAAGTGGGTACTGGTGAGGAAACTGAGGCACAGATAGGTCCAGTCGTGTGCCAGTCGGTGATATAGCTGCAATATGCCATACTGCTTCTCCTCCAGTGCTGCTCAATTTCTGAAATGCAGCTTGATTAAATGGGACACAAGCCAGGCGCGGTGGCACACACCTGTAATCCCAGCTACTCGGGAGGTTGAAGCAGGAGGATCAAGCCCAGCCCAGGCAACTTAGCAAGATCTTGTCTCAAAATTAAAAATAATGATAATAGTAATAAAGGCTGGGGATGCAGTTCAGTGATGGAGTGCCTACCTAGCATGTGTGAAAACTGGGTTCCACCCCAGTGGGGAGGGGGAGGGGAATCAGACACAAGGAAGGACTTCCAAGCCTGTGATGCAGAAATAGGAGACATTGTCCTCTACTTCTTTCAGAAAAATCCCAATATTTTTCATTACCTTGTTCAGTCAATTAATTAAACCTCCACCTCTGCCCTGTGGTGCAGGGGGGCTGACCCAGCTCTGGCAGCCTCTGGCGAGAGGACACTACAGGGTGGTGTATTATTTGCCCTCCCTAAATTCATTCTCTGACTCTCTGGAAACGTCGATGGAGGGAAGCTGTCCAGCAGAGGAGGAAGTTGAAGGCAGAACAGACAGCATTCTGAGCTGGGCTTGGTGGCTGCAAAGGCCAGGTGGGCTGATCAGGCAGCTGCTGTAGGAGCTCTTGAGTTGCTGGGCCTGACTCCAGGCAAAGGACTGGCCAGAAGTCTTGGCTGGTAGCCTCAGTCAGGGGAGGGTGCTGGCTGTGGAGTGGGCTGCCCAGAGGAGCAGACCAGGGCATTCACAGATGTCCCCAGTCCTCCCACCGTGGCCAGACCAACTTCCCTCTGTGTGATGACTTGCATTTCCCACGGCTCTTGTCTTGGCTCTCAGGACACAGCCTCTTCCTTTCACTTCTCAGGCCATCCCTAGACCTGGGACCCTTCCTGGCGCCTCTTATTCCCTGGGGGGCCCCACTCACTAAATGCACTGGGCTGACCTTATATCTTCTGTTGACAGAAGAGGAAACTGAGTCTCAGAGAAGCTAGGTGTACACAAAGCTTGAAGTTTTGAGGCTGGTGTTCCTGCCACCACCCAGTTTTCCTAAGAGAGGAAGTGACTTGTTCAGGGTCATTTATAGCTGCACAGGGCTTTGGCTGGAATCTGATGACCTCCCTGGGATCATGGGATGACCAGGACAGCTGACCAGGAGCCACCCTCAGGCATACCCTCCTGAGAGCATTCACCAGAGGAGACACACAGGATAGGTGGTCCTTCCCCCTGGAAGCTGTTCATCCACTTTAGCCCCTCTCTCCCAAGAGAAAGCCAGGCCAAGGACTCCTTTTGGAATTTGGCAGAAAAGGAAACTGAGGCCTGAGGAGGCCTGGCCTCTGAGGGGCTCAGTGAGCCCAGCTCTGTAAGACAGAGCCACATGGTAGAAGGCCAGGCCCATGGAGCAATGGGACCCTAACCCCAATGGCCTCCCAAGGGCCTTCTGGAGGTGCCAGCCCTGACAAAACTCATGGGGGTGAGAGATGAGATGGTCCTCCCCAAGCTGGGCTGTCTCGCCCCTAGGTTCCCCCATGCAGTCCCCCATCTTTTCAAAAGGGCTCTGGTAGTGATACAAGATGCCAAGGTCAGCTTCCCTCCCTTCAGCTCCTGGGGCTGCGGGGGGCTGCCTGGGGCTGCCCAGGACCAGCTGCACATGAGCTCTTCCCCCAGCCAATGTGATTTCCAGGAAAACAACCCATGAGCTCAGTTCACTAGGGCGTCCTCCCAATGACACAGGCTCATCACTGGACAGGAGCTCTCCCGGGAATCCCAGCAATTCATGGGGCTGGGCAAAGACGGGAGGGGAGGGAGGCTGTCCCAAACTCCCACAGGCTGCAGGGAGGGTTGAAGGAATGGATTAAAAGAGACAGAAATAGCAACCACTGGGCATAAAGGGCACAGCCTTCAGCACCAGGCCCTCCTCCAGAATGTGGTACTTCTGGGTTCAGCAGCTGGGCTGGAATCCTAGCTATACCACATCATCATTGAGCACAGCTGCAGATGGCAGGCACCCCAGAAAGAAGAATAGCTCTTGAAATTTCTCCTTGCCAACATCCAGAGGTCCTATTGTTGGGGATTCTATCCACCTCAGAGCCTTAGGCTCACTGGCTGATTTTACAGGGATCAGGAAGAACTGTCCCATATTCCCACTCCAACCCCCTTCAGGAAAACCAGGTTCTCCAATGGTGCCAGTAACTTCGCTTTTCATATATATTCCTTGGGTAAGAATTGCTTTTACGAAGGTGAAAGGATGGGAAGGAGACTTTCACCTTATGTCTTTGAAGAACATTTTTGATTTTGATCTATGTAAATGCATTACTATCCAAAACATTATTAAAGGTGAAAAATGAAAACACAGTAATTTTAAAACAGCTAATAAGTGGGTGATCTGTGTGCAGATATATAGAAGGGTGTCCCTGCAAGGAGGAAGGGCCTCTGCAGTGACTAATCCAGGCCTCACAAGCCCCAGCAGAAGGGTAGACTGATGGGGAGGTGTGACATGTCCAAGTTTCACTTCCCTTCAAGTGTTTTCGGACAGCAGGAGACCCAAGAGACCAAGCCGCTGGCCAGGGGCTCCTGGCTCCCAGCATAGCCCCTCTACTAGACAAGGTCGATCCCCAAGACCTAGAGCTCGGTGGAATCGCCCTCGGCAACAGCGTTGTCTATCACAGCAGGCCCTGCCCACCTTCCACAGAGGCTGGTGGAGGAGAGGTCTGTCCCTGTACAGCCTGTCCTCCCCAGGGCCTGGTGATGGATGGTGGGTGGCCCCTGTGGCCTAACTGCCATTCCCAAAGGGAATTTTTGTGGTAGCAAAGGAAGGAAGTGAGACTGGTGAAGCAAGGTAGTCTTGAGGACCCTGTAGCCTCCTGTCCCAACCTGGGCAGTGGTGAGGGGCTCCATAGGGACCCCTGCCCAGCTGCTGAGGGTGCTGCCCCCACATACAGAGGACTTCTGAGGACTGAGGTCAGGAAGGAAGGAGCCAGGTCACCAAGCAAGGAAGGAAGAGGGAGAGGCTGTGGTCACAAGTGACATGCTGACTGCCACCTGAAGCACGCCATGTGTGGATAGTCTCACTCACCCCCGAGCTCCCTCCCTCCTGGGTACTCTCTCCTTTGTTATAGACAAGGAGTCTGAGCCCCAGAGTGAAGGGACCACAGGTTACCAGTGAGGGGAGAGCAGAGCTGAGACTCCATCACAGTCCCCAGACCCCAGCCTCCTAGGCTTTTGCAGTTGGCACACTCAAGCCTGGGCTGAGCCTGAGCCTAGGGACCAGGAGGGGCAGAGGGTCACAGAGGCTACTAGGTTCTAGTCTGAGCTGGTGTGAATGTTCAAGTCCCCTGCTCCCACCATACCCAATGTCCTTGAGCCAGCAGCACACACAGTGTACCAACCTACAGACCTGAGCTCCTGTCCTGTGCATGGAGACGTGGGGTCCCTGCAACTTCTCACTTCTCTCCCAGCCTGGCCTGGCTTGGAGCCCAGAAAACTCAGAATAGGTTTGGTCTCAAGGACCTGGGACTCCATGACGGAGACCAGAGGCAATCCCCAGTGCATGAAGGACTCTAGGAAACGGGTGTCCATGGTGGAAGCCAGGCTGGGCCCTGAAGAGAGACGAGCCATAGGCCACACTGTGGGGAAGTAGGGCCAGGTAGAGGCGGGAGACCAGGGAACAGCTGGCAGAGCCTGGGATTTGAGCTTACAGGCAAAGCGGATGGTCTCAGGCTGTCCTATTCCATGACAGAAGCAAGGAAGCAGGACAAGAGCCTTCTGTCCCAGGGGGCCCAGCCAGACAAGTAGCCAAAAAGTCCAGAAGCAGTTTCTAGAGCCAGCACCCCCACCCTCCTCTCCTCTCTGGACAACAGGATGGCCAAGGGAACACCCTAGACTCTTCTCAAGGCCTCATGAGACCTAGAAGGCAAAGGGAATAGGAGGATCCCAAGTAGCCGCCACCTTCTAGGCAGAAAGGCCAGTGGCCAGAGCCCTGGACCTGAACCAGTCTAGGCTCCCCCAACCCACAGATCCAGCCCCACTGACTGCACCCTTGTGGAAACTGCCATCGGCCTCCTGCTTCTAGCTGGGCCTTGAGGAGCTGAGCCCCAGCCCCTGATCACTGCCAGACTCATGAGAGCATGCACATGGATGGCAAGTGGGGATCACTCTGATGTTCTGAACACAGAGGGGCAAACCCTGACTTCCTATCTCTAGATCTAGAAATCCTCAGGAAGAGGACCCTGAGGTTCTGAGAGGGTCTATGCTTAAATCCGTGCCTGCATTACAAAGCTCTGGTCAGGCAGAACCTGATCATCCCTGGAAGCCTCTTCTGAGTCACCTTCAGGGGCCTCCCCAACTTCATGCTTTGCTTGACACTAAGGGTCCCCCACTCCCACATCCAGGGACCTTTGACTTTTATAGGCCCTCACCTGGTGGGGCTCCTGGGACATGGGTCAGAGGGAGGCCAGGGGCCTGTCTTTGTGCTGGTTCTTCATCCTCCCCAGCCCTTTTCACAGCTGGAAAAACTGGGCACAGAGAGGGAAAGGAACTTGCCTAGGGACTGCGGTGCCACTCAGTGGTGGATCCTGTACTTAGCATGGGCAAGGGCCTTGGTTCAATCCCCAGCATCAAAACAAACAAACAAAACAGAAAGTTGCCAACTCCTCACCACTGAGAATTAGCAGTCAAGACCAAAGCCTTCCCACATTTCATAGCCTGGGTTGGAAGCCTGGTCAGGCCCTGGAACATCACCTTCAGCCAAAGGCTCAGGCAGGGTCAAGCCAGTTAGGGTCAGGGTCAGAGTCAGGGGCTACAGGAGCTCAGTGAATAGCTTGGGCTTCAAAGGTAGGCTGGGGTAGCAGGACCTCTTTGGGGAGAACCTGGTCAGATAAGGCTTCCTCTCCCACCCCCATGCCCACACTGGCGATTGAACCCAGGAGTGCTCAACAACTGAGCTATACCCCCAGCACTTTTCATTTTATCTTGAGATAGGGGGTTTCATTAAGTTGCTCAGGCAGACCTTGAACTTGCAATCCTCCTGCCTTAGCCTCTCCAGTCGCTGGGATTATAGGAGTGTGCCACTGCACTGGGCCAGATTGCCTATTACCCTCCTCTGAACCCTATCGGCCACTCCCCCAGCAGGACACTGGTGGCTGCTGGGGGTACATGCGGGGTCAGGCAGGGGGAAAAACTGGCCAGTATTCTTCCCTTAGAGCCCTCCATTAGGGCAGATCCTTTCTTACATTCTGAACCCTGGGTTATGCAGACCCAAGACCACTTGCCCCACTGCCAGCCTGTTTCTCTACCAGCTCAGGTACTGCCTGACATCATGAGCACTCACAGTCCCTGCCCCCACCCAGACCTGAAGCCCGGGAACCCCAACATTACCTTACTTCCTCATTCCTGCCCTGCCTGATCCCACCCCACCCTACTCAGGGAGGTCTGGATAGTCCCTTGCCTGGCCTGCTCTGCCTCTGGCTTCAAGCCCTGGTGCATCCATGGGGGAGCAGGGACTGCTTCTGGCAACTGTTCCCAGAGGTGGTCAAAAGCTGAAGGCATTCAGTCCACTTGCCCCAGGTCCCCAGCTGACTCAGACCTTGCTCTGTGTCCCAGTGCAAATATCCCTGGGCACTGCCCCCTGGCTGTCCAGAGAGCAGGGAGGGGCCAGGGCGAGCTGGGAGAGATGCATCCCCCACTCACCTTGTACCTAAGCCCTCTCGAGATAAAAATTCATTGTTGGGACGTTGGCCCACCCTCAGTTACTTGGCCCAACTCCAGCCAGGGTCTAGGTCAGGTTCTGGCTCTGAGCTGTGAGGAGGGGCATCTAAGGTAGCTTGTCTCAGCTTCCTCTTAGCTCTCAGCCTTCCCGGAAAGCCTCAGCTGCTAATGCCAGCAGGTTCTCTGGTAGCCTGGCTCTCAGAGTGCAGGCAAATTCCAGAGAGAAGGGGCACACACAAGGGCGCTCTGCAGCTTCTCCTGGAAGCTCTCCCAATGCTGACACCTGCAGATCATGCCCCCAGATACACACTCAAGAGGCAGCACTCCCCTTAGAGTAACCTGACAACTTTCATTACTGGAAAGTCCCTGCCACATGCAACCCAAATATTTCAAGCCACAAGCCTTGGCCTGTTCCTGTCCCCCAGGAGCCTAGGCCTGCCTAGGATGAGGCAGAACAGTGCCCATCCCCACAGGGCAAGGCCAACTTAGCGAGACAAATGGACCCAGAGTCCCAAAGTCGAGGCCCGTTTTTCCTGTAGCATAGGCAGGCGCCTTCCCAGTTCTAGGCCTGCCTCAGTCTCTCTGTTGATATGATAGGTAGCAAAGGGTCACCCACCAAAAGGAGCCTTCCAGCATGGCCCTGAGTGCATGGGTCTAGGTCTCCCACTCCCAACCAGCTTGGCCCTGCCCCCTCAGTAGAGAGGCACCATTTTAATTCACATTTATTTTTTGAATAAATACTCCATTCTGCACTTTCAGACTGGGGTGGTGCTGGTGCTGGATAGTTACCAGAGCAGCTCTCCCTGGTCAGCTGCAGTAAAGAGATCTGCTACTCCAATATTCTCCCCCACAAATGTCTGAAATATCTTCATCTTTGCCTCCTGCTGAGCAGCCAAGCATGGCTGAGGACAAAGATTCCATGACTCTGGGCCTCAGAGTTGGAGGCAGGGCCTAATGACCTAATGACCGCCTGAATCCTAGCCTGGAGCTAAGTGCCACGCCCTGACAACCCCCTCAGGCCAGGGAGCCCTGGATGCAAGTGATCAGCTGGATCCTAAAAGTAGACAACTCGATCTCCCCGAAGAGCACGCGGTCCTGAGCGGTTCCTGAGCCCACAGCTTCAGTTGCAGCCCTCAGCCGGTCCTGGGCATGCTGCAGGAGGCTCTGGTTCCGACGGCGGCTCAGTCTACGCAGTGCCAGAATGGCCAGTATGTGGCTTTGCCTGCAGAAACACAAGGGTCCTCATTGCAGAGTTGCACCCCTTGACACTCCAACAACCGGGAACTGACGGAACCCCTGGGCCGGGGAGGAAGCATGAATCACTCAGCATTCCTGAAGCTCATCAGAGAGGACAGGACTGACCCAGGACAGGAGGAGGGGGCTCCGGAGGGAAGTGGAAGCATGGGACTGGGGGCAGGAGCACCGTACCTGGGCCTGGAGGGGCCAGGAACAGGCGCGCCGGGGAGGGGTCATGCCCACAAGGAAAGGCCCTGCGCAAAGCGAGGGAGTCGGGAGACCAGTCCAAGAAATGGTGCTGGTGGTGAGGGAGGGAGGGGGCGATGGGCTGCAGTGTGGGAGGTAGGGTTCGGGCCAGGAGACCTCGGGTCTGGGAAAGGTGTCCACGCTGCCAGCAGCAAGGAGCGAGGCGCCGTGGAGGCAGAAGACTCCCGCCCAAAGACATCTCGAGTTGCCCCCTCCCACGAGATCACAGTGAGGGGCTCTCAGAACCGCCCCCAGCAGGTAAGGAGGGTGCAGCGAGAAGGGGCTGGAGGGAAACCCCGGATCGATGTAATGTGGCAGTCACTCCAACCGGGAACAGCAGCCATGACCCAGGAACGAGGCTGGGCCAGGGACTTTCAGCAGCCTCCCCATCCTGGAATCTCCAAAGCCACCGAGTGCGCTGAACCGGGATTTCCATAGGCTCCGATGACTCACAGTTCCCCGCCCCCACTCCTGCAGCAAAGCCTTCCTCTTCTGGCCCATCGAAGTCTGGGGCATTCACAGGGGGCTTGTTCCGGGCTGGGGATCGCGGAGGCGGAGGCATGGCCCCCGCCCCTGAGAGTGATCGCGCCCTGAGACTGACCGGAACTCGGGTCGAGAATACACGGAAGGGCTCGTCTTGGTTCCAGGGCCGGGGTCAGAGGCGCCTCCCTGGATGCGGTCCTCACACACATGCGCATGCAGGTCCGCAGGTCCACGCTGGGTTCAAGTTCCACCCTCCGCTGGTTACCAGCCCACCCACTGCCACCTAGACCCGTGTGTGTGTGTGTGTGTGTGTGTGTGTGTGTGTGTGTGTGTGTGTTTCTGGGGATTGAACCCAGGCCTTTGTGCGTGCAAGGCAGGCACTCCACTAACTGAGCTATATCCCCAGCCCTGCCACCTAGACTCTTGAGAGGGAGCAAATGTCAAGCTTCAAGTTCCCTGGCTCTCGTTGGGAACCTAGTTGGGGCGCAGGTGGGCTACGAACCTGATGTCGGGGTAGCTCTGGATGAGTGTCTCCAGGTGCTGTCCAATGTCGTCTTTGTAACTCTCACCCAGGATCTCCGCCACGCAAGGGATGGCTTGGTTAAGCCATGTGGCTTCAGAGCCCTTTCCAGACAGGAAAATATGTGTGGGCTGGGCCACCGCTCCCAGTAGCCCCTGCCTGCAGCCTCTCCTTTAGTGCACCCTAGCCCTGCAACTGCCTGGCAGCAGTCCCCCATGTGACTGCCTCATGTCCCTTCCCACAGCTGCAAGGGACACAGAGCTGGGCACTGAAGTTGCATCTGCAACACAGTATTCGTCTTCCTGCCTACCTCCAGCACACGTGTTTTCCCCGTCTCTGCCCAGACAGGAAGACTGAGGCCCCAACCAGGAAGTGCTGCCAGGAACTATTGTGAGTGAGGGATCAGCAACCCAGATAAAGGGTGTGTGGGGAGCAGGGACTGCCTGGGCTCCCAGGGCTCCTAGGAGTGTCTGTAGTGCCTAGGGGCCTCCAGGAGGCTTTGCCCATCAGATAGGGCTGCAACCCTTGCTCCTTCCCTTAAAGTCCAGGTAACTGCACATGTATGCAAAGTGTCCCCTTCGGCTGCCCCGCTGATCCCAAACACCCAGCCACCCTCCCTCCTGATAGAGCATGCAGAGGAGAACTTTTGCTGCCCAAGGCCAGCTGAGTGCTAGGCCCCTTCCCCCAATCCCAACCTGATTCTCTGTAGTGCAGAATAGAAATAATAGGAGGCGCTAGTGGAGGGCCTGATGGCTGAATGCTGCTCCTACCAGGCCCTGGAAGGTGTCACTGATTGCCTGGGCATCCAGATTCATCTTCTGGGAGCCATTCACACGCTCCACGCCCCGAAACCGCTCACGGGGCCTCAATGCCTGTGCCAGGTACTCCCGGACAATGTAACGGTGCACCTCCTGCAGAGTCTCCTGGGCAGGCATGGACAGGGTCAGGGTCAACAACCCCAGCCCCTGGGCACCCTGCAGGGCCCTCCCCCTCCAAGTACCTTTGCCAGTGTTGGGGTTACATGCTTGAGGTGGTGGGCAAAGGCCACCACCTTGTCCATGATGGGATGCAGTGTGTCCTGTGTCAGCCAGCTCTTGGTGTTTAGGGCCCCGAAGAGTGGCTGGGAACAGAGAGGTATGGGAGTGAGCCCAATGCACCATCCCTGACCTCCTTTTCTGCTGGATTCCCTGTGCCATCCGTCTCCTAGCCACCCATTGTGTCACTGGGCCTTTCCCAGAATGCCTCCTCCAGGCAGAAGCTCCAGTGGCAGGGTTTGAATTTTAGTGACCATCCTGCTTAGGGTGTGCCTGGGGACAACTTGAGGGTCAGGGTGAAGGGTCTAGGCCTGATTCCTTGGACCCACTATCCTGACCTCTTAGAGGTCAACAGAAGGGGCGAGTTTCCCAAGTATCGCTGCTCAATTGGAAGCTCATCAGGGCCCTGCCCATCCCCCAAACACAGGGCCCTGAAACTGCCCCTGGGGTTTCAAATGAATGCTGGGACATGGACCCAGACTCCATGGAATAGGTGACACCTACTGGCTATGGCAAGTAGGAAGGAAAGGGCTGTACCATTCACCTGTACATCATGCTGCAAGCCCTGGAGCAAGTGCTTCTGGAAGTTACAGGTAGCAGACACTAGCGGCTTCTCCAGCTCCTCTAGAGTTCCTGGGAACCTAGCCAGAAGACTGGTCCTGGGAAGGTCCAAGACAAGTGAAGAGATGGCCATGGGGGAGTGGCTGGGAAACAAGACCCAGCACACACCCCTGGACGCTGGGCATTGTACAAGCTCCATTCATTTAGACTATAGTGTGAAGGATGGTCCCTGGAGCTGCATAGTGCAAGCCCTAGGAGCCAGTCATAGAAGGGATAGACCAGCTTCCTTCTGGCAGCTCTGGGACTTGGGCCCCAGACTCCAGGGAATAGATCACACCTGCTGGGAAGCAGGAAGAGAAAATCCCCTATCCCTTGGTGATGGGACAGTGCAACACAACCATGCTGGGTAGAGACCCTCCACTGAACTTCATCATTTCCTGCTGAAGGAAACTGAGGGTTAGGCTACACCCAGTCCCCACAGGCTAGGAACAGCAGGGCAGGCTGAAGTTCTGTCACTGCCTACCAAGGGGCGGAGAATGCTCCCTGGCCATGAGCCAGCCCCCAGGGTCTCAGTGCTGAGGAGCAGCCTGGTAGTGTGAGGCCCTGGGTTCCATCCTCAGCAACAAGACAGAGACAGACAGACAGATATAGGCCTGGTTCATGTCCTGGCTCCACCACCCACTGGTTACAACAGTGGACAAGGGTCATTTCCAGAGCCTCCACTTCCCCACTGGTAGGTGGGTTCAAGACCCTCTGGAAGAACGGCATTAGGTGGGTAGAGCACACATATGACTGGCACATCCCAAGTGTCCACAAGAAGGCGGAGTTCCCACAGCTCTAGAGAGCAGATGCCCTGGTCCCACCCTAGATGAGGAAAGAGGTGTACAGCTAGCCAGCGACAGACTGGGATCCGACGGGTGGCCCAGAGTCTGCCTTCTGCAGTGGGAGGACACCAAGGCACAGTGGAATTGGAGGCACAGAAGCAATCTGCCCATCCCCCAGGGAGGGCTTTCCCCTGCTGGGAACAGAGCGGCCCAGACCCCACACAGCACAGCCCGGGGTGGAGTGTCAGGGAGGGCTTCTCTGAGGAGGGGGTGCACCCCCAAAGGAAGAAGTCTGGCTGGGACGAAGGGAGAAAAAACAGCCCTGCGACTAGGGCAGTGGGCCTCCTTGGCCACTGATCAGCGCTAAGCCCTCTCGCATCCCTCTCAAGGCCCCAGCTCGGCTGGGCTGAATGAGGTCAGCATGGCAGGAGCCGGGGCGGAGAGCGTCGGTCCCTGGAGGTGTTAAGAGCCTGCTGGAATTCACACTCCGGGAGCGCCCTCCACGCCGGGTCCCAGCTCCTCTCTCCATCACTCGCGGCCTCCCGGAAGGTTTCCAGAGCTCGCGCGCCTCCTGCTGGCCACGCTGGGCAGTGCTCCTGCGGAAGAGCTAGAGAGACCTACCTCAGCTCCTCGAAGGCGTTAATGTAGGCGCCCAGGTGCGGCTCGCTCACCGCCTCCGACTCCAGAAAAGACTTTTCAAACCTGGGGGCAGGGTACGCAGAGGCCTTGGGGATCACTCCCGCCTGCTCTATGACCTCGGGCTCCCGCCCAAACTTCAAGAACTGAGATGAAGGTCTCTCCCTCCCACTGGACTCTTGCATCCTGAGTCCACAGGGTGGACGCCGCCCACTCCTGGCCCCACCATTCCATCTACCCGACTCTGGCCGAGGACGCGCACGCACCTGGGCAGGAACAGGCGCAGCGCCCGCGCGCAGATCCGCAGGGTAGTGGCTTCTAGCTCCGCGGAGATAGCGCCCGCCGCTTTCACATGCTCCGCCACCAGCTGCGAGCCACACTGAGTTGAGCGCGGTCGGGGGCCCCAACCCGGATTCCCGGATGCTTATGGCCCTATGATGTCTCCAGCCCACCCCGCTCTGCCTCATAGTCACGGTTCCAGCTTTTCTTTTTTTTTTTTTTTTTTTTTTTTTTTTTTTTGTACCGGAGGTTAAACCCAGGGGTCCTTAACTACTGAGCCACATCCCAGGCCCTTTTATTTTTTATTTTGAAACGGTCTCACTAAGTTGCTTATGTCCTCATTAAATTGCTGAGTCTGGCCTTGAACTTGCAATCCTCCTGCTTCAGCTCTTGAGCCACTGGGATTACAGGACCGCTCCAGCTTTAAGCAGGGCCCAACCTGAAGGTCAACTCCCCACACGTGGTCCACCAGTCAATCAGGAGCTGTACCCCAGCCTAGCCATGTGCCCCAGGGGTCCCTGGTCCCACCCCACCGGAGGCCTCAGGCTCCCTTTAATAGGGAGGAATGGTTAGCACTGGATATGATAGCTCTGGGGTCCCACCTCGGGCCTAAGGTCTGAACACAAGCCCCTCCCCCCCGACTCCCCCCCTCACTGCCCGCCTCCCCCCACCCCCGTCTCCTCCCAGGCCCACCATGTGGACATCAATGGACAGGGATGCATGGTAGAGGCCCTGAAGCACCTCAGGGGCTTCCCCGGCTGCCCAGCGATTCTGCTCCAGCTGCAGGATGCCCTCGAAGCAGCTTGTGATCTTGGTCTTTGGGGAGAAGGATAAGGCTACCGTGAGACCCTTCCAGGAGGGGGTTCTGTCCCCCACCCGCCTCCAGAACCCCTCTTGCGCCCTCCTGGGACCACCCTCCCCCAGGATTCTGCCCCTGGATCCAGGCCCAACTGGCATTACCTCCAAGAAACTGGTGTAGTCGCTCTCCAGTCGAGCCCACACGTCAGGCGCTAGGAGTGGGGGCAGTGGTTCCGTGAGCAGTGCCAGGTCCGGGGCGCCCAGGAAGTCAGGGCTGGAAAACCGTGAAGTGGGGGTGCTGGCCTGGGTTGGGCTCCAATGCTGCAGGGAGTCCCCCCTTATAATAGGCTCACAGTCTAAAGGTATTGCGCAGGGCCCTGAGCTTGGATTTCTGTTCACACATTGCATCCCCATCCACCACCCCTGCCCTCTAGGGGTGCATGCCACTAACTCCCTCCCCCGGAAGCTTCTGACCGCTGGATTTCCTGGCATTCCAGCAGCTGTGCCTGCTCTGAAAAGAGATGTCCAAATGGACCTCTGCCAGGCTGCCTCAGTGGTGACCTCTACCCTCATGGTTGGCCTACACCCAAGACTCGGCTCTAAGCAACACACACACAGAGTACAGCTCAGGGACCCATCTCCATCCAACCCACACCAGAGAGGGGCTGGTACCAGCCTGAGGTCAATACAGCAATTTAAGGAACCCAGGATTTTCAGGCAGCCTTCTTCCCCAGGCATTCCTGCCTCTGATGCTGGGAACCATCGGTTCTGAGAGGTAATCCGCCCCATCACATCTCAGAGCTAGAGGTGGAACCCTCAACAGGTTGTACCCTGCACTTGGGTTCCCATCTGATGGGGAAAGTGGGGGTCAGCCTACACTGAGGCTGTGAACCCACAGGGGTGTCCTGCCTGGAGAAGTGCCTTTCTCTATGGTACACACAGGCACCTTGTGCACTAGCATAAGTCCTCTAACTGGGCTCCCTGCTCCCATGGGAATCTCTCCACGGAGACTTTCCAGCTTCAGGAAGCTGCTCAGGAGTGGGTCCCTAGGAAAGGCTGGGGTGGGAGTCACAGCCTAACAGGAAGGAAAGAATGCCAAAGTCCCTGTGAGGGGCAGGGAGGGTTTCACCAGCTCTCTCCCAGGGAGAGAATGAAGAAGAAAGGAACCCGGGGCAAGTTTCCCAAGGCCTCCAATTGAGTCCTTTCTCGCCCTGTGGCGCAGTGGCTCTGGCCTCACCTGCCATAGACATTGGCTGCCCAGTCCAGCAAAAGGTAGAGCTGCTCACAGCCGCGGGCGGCTTGCGCGAGCTCCTGCAGGCGCTGGGCCACCGCACTGTGGAAGGCGCGGAGGTAGGTTTCCCACGCTGGGAAGCCGGCGGCCGCGTAAGCCGGTTGCACCACCAGCCGCACCTTCTGCAGATCACGTCGAACCAAGCCACCAAGCTCTGCCAGAAGCTGAGCTAGGTCGGAAGCGCCCTTGTCAGGCTCAGAAGTCAGCCCCCGGGCGTCTGACCGCTGCACTCGCTCCTGCGCGCTGCGCCGCACCGCGTCCTCCCAGTGCTGGCGCCAGTGGCGAGGTGTGCGCAGGAAGTCGCCGTCGGCTGGGAGCTCCGGGTGGGCCTCCTCTTCTGCGCGCACCAGCCGGGCCACTTCAGCAAGCGCGGCCTGGTCTATGCCTTCGGGACCCAATGTCTCGCGCACGATGGCGCCAATCTCCGCCGCCAGCCCATCGTAATGTAGGCACACGTCCATGGCGCGCCGCGCAAAGGCAGTGGGGTCCTGCTCAAAGGTGCGAGAGGCTTTCTCTGTTACTAGCTTTGTCTCCAGGTACCGGAGCTGTTCGAAAGCAGCTAGCAGCTGCCGCTCAGTGATGAGGTCAGCCACGGATTTGCCTTCTGTAAGGGCAGATGACAAGAGGAGTAGTGAGATGAACCACCCCGGGACCCTGGGCTGAACTGAGACCTGGAGGTCCCTGTCAAATCCTGCCCAGGGCAGCCCAGTCCCTCCCTTGACCGCCCTGGGCCCAGCTGAAAACCTTCACAGGCAGCCTCACCTGTCAGGAGCCCTTGCTCATAATCACATTGGTAGAAATAGGACCGGAGACCCAAGCCTGGCTGGAAAGAGCAATTTGGACCAGTCTCTGCTCTCCCCACTTGCAGTTCATACCTTCCTCCTTGCTCTGTGGAGCTAGCCCTAGTGGCCTCATGTGCAGCCCAGATGGCAAGTGTAATAGGTCAGATCTCTGGCTGCATGTGTCCTGTGATGCCCAGGCTTCTGCCCCAGCATCTAGAGTCAATGTTTCTGGCTGCTTGGCTCCCTGTCAGCCCCACGCCCAGGAGCCCTCTTCTACCTGCATCCTTCTTTCAGGGTCCAATTTGTCCTCTTCTGGGCAGTCCCAGAGCCTCCTCTACACCCTCTGTGACTCCCTAATCAGAGAGGGTGGGTGCCCTGGTTTGACCAGGAACCAGGCTGTGAACATCTGTGCAGAGGCTTCTGTAGTCATGCAAATCCTGTTTCAAATCTCATTTCTCTGCTTCTCCAGCTGTGTGGCTGGAAGGAAGCCACTTAAAATGAGCCTCACTTTTCTCATTTGCCTAGTGGGGGCTTCACCTAAGACACTGTTAAGAACCTGAAGTGAGGTTGTGCAGAAGGCAGGGTTTGAGGGAGCTGGGCCTCAACGAGAGGCTGTTGGAAGCCCTGGCTCAGCAGCTGCCTCCTCTGGCTCAGTTTCCTCTCTTGCTCAGTGTTGTCAGTGAGGCCCTCACCTGCCTCAGGTTCCAGGTCTCCAGGCCCCACCCGGGTGGATGCCTGCTGGCTGACACCATCTGTGAACACACACGGCTCCTTTGCCGTAGCAGCCCCCTGGGAGTGGCCAGCAGCTGGACCTTCATCCGGAGTTCGCCGGAAAGACCGGAACAGGGAGCTTCGCCTGAGCCAGCCTGGGTCCTCCTTGGAAGCCTGAGAGGCCTTCTGGCTTGCCCAGGAGAAGGCCCGCTTCAGGGTGTCCAGGCCTGGCCTTGTGGTATCCTCCTGGTGGGCGTTGGGCTCCTTTCCACTGCTGATCTGCCCAGTAACCTGAGCTGGGGTCTGGGTTTTCAGCTCAGGCTCCTTGGGGCTCTGCAGCTCTGGCCCAGGGGTCACTGTCCGTGGTGACAGCATCTTGGCAGCAGGAGAACTGGGGATGAGAAGGAGATTCAGGAGGCCCGCAGGGTTCCCAGCCTCAGGAAACAGACACAGAACCCTTGGGAGCCCCATGGGACTTGACTAGACCCAGGGCCCCTGTCAACCTTCCTGGAAGCAGCAACCCTCAGTCTGTCCAAAAGGAAGTGTCAGCAGGCAACTACCTGGGCTACTGCCAGACTATCTAGCAGGCCACTAGGAAGCTTTCCCTGCCACCACTCCACAAAATGCCTACCCCCATGCCCAACAGCAATTCAGCCTTCCAGACCAGCCCTTCCCACTAGAATTGGGGGGATGGGGTGGAACATGCAGATTCTGGGGCCTAGTCCATTCCACAGCCCACAGAAGGGCAGGGCCCAGCAACCACATCTGGGACTTTGGTACTGTAGGTTCTGAGACCCCAAATCCCCCTCTCCCTCCCTCCACCAGCCCTTTTACTGCCTAACCCCTTCCACCTGAAAATCCAGACTGCTTCTGCTTAAAGATGAGGTAGGGACCCCCACGGGAGTCTATGCCTTTTTCTTCTGAGCTGGAGAGAGCTGCTGTGGGGCTTGAGGGCACTGGCTTAAGCCACCCTGCTGCTTATCGAGACCACACAGCCTAAAGGGAAGGATGGTAGGAGGGGCCTCGGGTTTATATTTAACAGGGGGTGGAGAGGGTTTCCATGTTCTTTCCCACCCACTGTACGGCCCACTCCCCTTCCCCATCTCCACCACAGAGAGTGAGGTGGGGGTCCCAATGGGAGCACACATACCACCCTCTGCAAGGCTCTACCACATCCCCTTTCAGCCTGAACCTAGCCAGGATGTTTGCTTTTCTGGCTTTAGGCTAAGTTGGGGGTGGGAGAGTAGAGGGAGAGCTAGCTCTCCAGCAGGCAGGCCGCAGGCTGGGACCTTCCACCTGCCCTGTTGTGCAACGGGGCAGGGTGGGGGAGGGTTTGGGCTAGTAAGGTATCACTTTATCCTTGGAGAAACTGAGGCCAAAAGAAGGGCTGGATAGATGTACTGAAGTTGCAGCCCAACAGAGGCAGAGCCCACAGCTCCTCCCAAGGGCTACCCATCACCCCAGGCACCAAGCAAAGCCCCGGCTGGAGCCAGCACAAGACCTCTGGGTGGCACCAGGCTAGAACTGCCCCTCCTTGGGCCTCAGTTCGCTCTGACCCTCACCCACCCCTATGCCCTCCAGCAAGGTTTCTGTTCAGGGCCAGCTGACACCTACCTTCCTCCAGGATCCAGAGGCCACTGGGCAGCTGGAAGAAGGCCCAGTTGAGGGAAACAGACACAGGTGATTGATGGGGACCTTATCAGCCCCACCCCGGCCACAGGTCACCATCCTCCTCTGGAGCCAGGGTTCAGGGACCCTGGCCCACTCAGACTTAATCCACACATGGCAAGGATCTAACCACCTCCCCTGTCCTCTTCCTGGGTCCCCTCAGTACCTGGCTTGGGGGACTGGTGCCCACAGAGCAAAAGCACAAAAGAGCCAGTTACAGCTCAAACTGACATGCCTGACACAGATCAGGTCCCCAAGACAACAAGGCTGCTGGATTCATTTGCCTCACGTCATAAGAGAGGAGCCTGAGGCCCACAGCTGGCTCTTGCCTCAAGCCATCGGCTCAGGGGTGGGAGAGCCAGGGCTGAGCCAGGTCTGCCTGGAAACAGGGAGCAGAGGCTCTGCTGTCCTCATCCCGCAGCACCAGGACCTCAGGGTTCTGCCCACGGAGCTCTCTGGCAGAGGACCCCATAGAGGACAGGGGTGTCCTGAGAGAGGTCAGACTTAGCAGTTCTCTCCTAGGGAGCCCAGGGATGGATTTTAGGGAAGGTGGGACAGCTGAGCAGGTGGATCTCAAGGGAGGTCAACAGGCAGAGGCTTGGGGCTCCCACAGCCTGCAACCACAGCACCAGGGACCCTGAAGCTCCCAGCAGCTTCCCCCAAAATTCTTGACCTTCCCGGTCCAAAGGGATCATTCCTCGCTTTAAGCCATTCCATGGCTCCCTAGTGCCCTCAAGCCAACCCTGAGACTTTTCTGGACTGAACCTTCTCTGGCTCCAGCCCATCCAGTCTTATAGGCCTCCTTTCTGTCTCCCTGAATGTCAGCCTCCAGGCTGTTCCTCAGGCTCATCCCCCTAACCTCCCTTCCTCTGTCCGCCAATCCTGACCTGCGTTTCAGGAGCTGAGGGCACCCCCACCTCCAAGACTCCTCCAACAGTGCTGTGTGATGTGCTTTCACCATCTGACTGCCCAGTGGGCACTCAGGACTGTCCCTGCAGTGACGTGGCCCTCCTTCCTGACCTGCACTCTCTGTCCATCTCCCCTTCCCTACCACCCCAGAGCACAGTCTAGAAAAAGAGTGAACCATTCAGTGTAAGGGGTGCCCCCTCAACCCTAGGCTGGTCTGGCCAGGTGCTACCCTGGTGCCCTCTGGGCTGACCTGTGGGCCCCCACCCCTGAGCCTGCCCAACATGGCCATGGGGCCTCTCTCTGACTCTCCTGTTTCCCTGTCCGTCACTGCGCTGAGCATCCAGGGAGGCCCACCTTCTGTGCCCTAGCTCCCTGACGGATCCGCACTGGCGAGTTCTAAGGTCCTTCAGACCCAGGCCAGCCTGAGCCCTGGGCCCTGAACCACACACTCTCTGGGTCAGGCTGCCACATCTGTTGCAGGGCCAGTGGCAGGGGACTAAAGTCACACAGAAGAACAATCATGGGAACTCCCACCCTGGTCACCGGGTTGTAACTGAGAATTCAAGTCTGTGCTTTCCCTCCCTCCCTAACCCCAGCCTCTCTTCTAGACCTTCCCTCTACAGCAGCTCTGGTCCTCAGTCAACCCTCAGTGCTCACTGCGCCCTCTTTTCCCCACCCTCCCTGGGAAGGGCCATCACATCCTTTAAAGCTCAGAAATGGCCACTGTGACCTGGGCCAGAAGTGCCCCCCCAGTTCCCACCTGCCATCCCCCTCCACCTGATCACAGCCTCCTAATCGCTCTCCGTCCTGAACTCCTTGGGTTCCTGGAGCAGAAGGGAGGCCTTGCTGAAACCCCAACCTGCCTAGAAAGCTTTCCTTGCAAGAGGGAAGTCTGAGAACATGGGAAAGAACAAGGATGTCTGTTCCCGTTAATATTCTAAGTTGTTTGCCTAGAAGAACTAATTCGGGCAAAAAGGCAAGAAAAAATAAATAATAACTATAAATATTAGGGAGAAACAGATAAAACTGTCATTCACTGGTGATGTGATTATCGGCTTAGAAAATCTGAGACTGAAAATAACGAGAGCTACAGAAGAGTTTGGTGGGTAAGTTTCATGGATTGATTTTGGAAATACAATCAGTAGCTCTCCTACACCCAGCAAAGCCTATTAGAAAAACACACTTTAAGAAAGTCATTTGAGCCAAGTGCAGTGGCACACACCTGTAATCCGAGGGACTCAGAAGGCTGAGGCTAGAGGACCACAAATTCAAAGCCAGCCTCAGTAATGTAGCCAGGCCCTCAGCAATTTAGCAAGACCCTGTCTCAAAATAAAAAATAAAAAAAAAGGGCTAGGGATGTGGCTCAGTGGTAAAATGCCCCTAGGTACAATTCCTAGTACTCCCCCAAAAAGTCACTTAAAGCCAGGCACAGTGGCATACATCTATAATCCCAGGGACTCAAGGAGGCTGAGGCAAAAGGGTTTGCAAGATGGAGGCCAGCCTTAGTAGTTTAATGAGACCCTAAACAACTTGGTGAGACCCTGACTCAAAATAAAAAATATGAAGGACCAGGAATGTAGCTCAATGGTAGAGCATCCTTGAGTTCAATCCCCAGTATCAAAAAGAAAAAGAAAAGAAAGCACTTGAAAGTCTTTTTTTCCAGGCTGGAGTTATAGCTCAGTGGTAGAGCACTTTTCTCACACATATGAGGCACTGGGTTCAATTCTCAGAACTAAATTAAATAAATAAATAAATGTGTTGTGTTCATCCAAAAAAAAAGTCTGTTTTTCCAGTGACTTGAGGAAGAATCACAAGTTTGAGGCCGCCCTGGGCAACTTGGTTTAACTCTGTCTCAAAATTGAAAAATAAAATAAAATAGAATAAAAAGGGCTGGGGGTATAGCTCAGTGGCAGAATGCCAGGGTTTAATCTCTAGTACTGGGCTCGGGGTGGGGACAAAAAGGCCCCCTTCACAGTAGCCAAAAACCAGAACGCTCCCAGGCTGCCATCACCCTGAAGAACAACCTCCTCCTTAGCTTGGAATCCGAGGCCCTTCCTCACTGCCCCTTGTGCTCTGCCCCACCCTGTCACCACTCTGACCCCAGAAGCACTCACCACTCCTCCACACCTTTGCACAGACTTGTGACCTCAGCCACACTTTCTCCAGCTGCCTGCTCCTTCGGGCGTAGCAGAAGAGGCTCCTCCTCTGAGGAGCCCCAGGTCACAGTCAGCACCTCCTGTTGTGGGTCCAGTCCCAGCCCTGGCCACACTATCTCCATGATTAAGGGGCAAGTACATAGTCTGGGATGTCTCTGCCTGTGACCAGGAGCCTGCGGAGCAGGGAATGGACCTGACCCAGCCCCCAGCCAGGGCCGGTGCAGGGCAGGTGCCCAGGGAAAATGGATAAGTGGATCTAAGGTATGGTGTGAGTCTGGGGATATGTCCACGCTTAGTGTACGTGAGCTTTGCATGTCTGCACATGGGCCTGTCTCCTGTGTGTGACTGTTCAGTAGGTGTGTGCCTCAGGGGGCTCCAGGGGGCTTTCTCCAGGGTCCACCTGTGTCTGTCTGCATCTTCATGAACACCTTCATGTCTTGTGCATGTGTCTCTGTGCTTTCTGCTTGTGTGTGTGACTGCCTGGGTATGAGGGCGGATGAATCCCTGTGGCTGAGCGGGCACTGTGGCCCAGCCAGCCTGGGCTGGAAGGCCACTAGCAGAGCTGCAGTGGTTTCAGTCCCTTGAGTCCCTGCCAGCTATCTGCAGCTCCCGTCCGCCCTTCTGCCCCACCTAACCAGGACATACCTGAGGGAGCAGACACTGAGCCCAGGCAGACGGTGCCCTGGAAAAGCCGACTGAGTGAGACCCTGAAAGTCGGGTCCAGGCCTGAGACCTCCAAAACAGCCCGAGTGACCAACAGCTGGGACTTCCCAGCCGCGCGGTCAGCACCGCCCAGGCCCACTGGGCCCCACCCCCACCCCCACCCCATCCTCAACCCAGACCCCATACTTTCACTTTCAAAAGAGTCCCGCCCTTTTCCAGAGGCAATCATTCCAACCTTTGATCCCCCTGGCAAACTGAAGCAGAGACAGAGGGCCAGAGGCCTCTAGAGGGAAGGGAGAGAGGACCATTTTTGGGACCTGGACTGAGGCAGTGGGGGTGAATGTTAGCAGGGACTGCCACCAACCCCTTCTGTGGCCAGAGGCCAGGGGCACAGGCATTGACTCAGGGGACACTACCTTGAGGGAAGGGGCTCCAGCACCAGGCCTATCCATCAAATTCATCCCAAGGCCCCTTGCACCCTGCTGTGGTTGAAAGCCAGAGCAGAAACTTTTGCCTGGCTAGGTTAGGGAGTCCCTGGGTTCTATCCCCAGTCCAGGATGAGAGAAAAAAGTGCACTCACAGGGACACCCATGGAGTAGTTGTCCCCTCCATTCCTGAGGAGTGAGGAGGGGCAGTGTCTGGGCCGGGGGCAGTACAACTGCAGAGGTGTGGCTGAGCCTGATGCCAAGGGACAAGGGCCCCACTCCCCCACATCAAGTCAGGTTGAAGGCATTTTGTGGGGAGGGTCACAGAGCCCTCCTGGAGGAGGAAGCCCCCACCCCTTCCCAGGGGGATTCCAAGCAAGCGTCCTCAGAAAGAAAGTCAGGGAAAATCCAAGGAGGACAGATTCTGGCCTGTCCCACTCTGGACTGGAACCAGCTAGCTGCCCCAGGCAGGATGCTGAGTGTGTTAGTGTCCCAGGGTCACCATGCAAAGCACCACAGACTCGGGGGCTTAAACAATTTATTCTCTCACAGCTCTGCAGACCAGGGATAAGACCAAGATGCAGCAGGGCTGGTTTCTCTCCTCGAAGGTCTGTAGGTGGCTGCCTTCTCCCAGCACCTTTACCTGGTTTTCACTCTGTGCATGTCTGTATCAATTTCCTTTTTCTATTGGATGAGGGCCCAATCTGATGACCTCATTTTAATTATTTACTTTCTTAAAGAGCCCATCTCCAAATAAGGTCGCCTTCTGATGTTCTGGGGTTAAGATTTCAACATATGAAATTGGGGGGAAAATATTCAGTCCATAGCAAACTGGAAGGTACCCAGGATGTTGCCCAGGCATCTGCAGACAGGCCGTTTCAGATCCAAAGACACCAGCACTCCTTCAGATAGGCATCTTGCTAACCTAGCTCCTGAGCCCTGGGTCCCCTCTATGGAGTGGGAAGAGTCGCAGTTCCAGCCTCCAAGGAACACAGCAGGCTTGTGGTCCTGTGCTCCCAGCTCTGCCTGGCTTTCCCTCTGGTCCCCAACAGTTAGAGGAAATGAGAGATGAGAAGTAATTAGCACAACTCAAGACACAGGGCAAGAGCCGGGGGCAGTGACTCACACCTGTAATCCCAGCAACTCGGGAGGCTGAGGCAGAAGGATCTCAAGCTCAAAGCCAGCGTAAGCAACTTATTGAGGCCCTGAACAACTCAGAGAGACCCTGTTTCTAAATAAAATATAAAAAAGAGCTGAGGATGTGAATCAATGGTTAATGCCCCTGGGTTCAATCCCCTGTACCAAAAGAGAGAGGTGGGGGTAGGGGCCCAAGATGAGTGCAGCCAGGTTATATCAGGGTCCTTGGACCTCCAATTATGGGTCATCTTCACTCAAGTCCTAGGGGCCTGAACAGCTGGTGGTGCCCAGGGCCTGGGGCCTGCTCTCAAGCTCCCAGTGACACTCCAGGCCTGGGTCCACTTTCCAACTTGTGGTTGTTCTTTTATTCTGTTTCCATGTTTTTTTCCTCTAACTTTCCCAGTAAAATCCCTGTAGAAAAGTCCCTGCCTTGTCTCAGGGGAGGCTGGGGCACAGGCCTGGCCTGGCAGGGGACAGAAGACAGAGCAGGGAGCAATTGAGAGGGAGAAGCATGGCTGGGGCCATGCACAGAACACTTCCTGAGCCTCGGTTTACTACTCCATAAAGTGGAGTTATTGGGGGGACCGAAGGGACTCACCTCAGTTGAGGACCTGGCTCCTAGGTAGGGGAGGGTGAGGAGAAGGACCCTCACCACCAGCTGCCTGCCTCTCCTAGGGTTCTTTTTGAGTCAGGCAGTGACAGCAGAATTCAGATGCCAGAGGCGTCAAACCACCTACACTGTTCTGGGTCCAGGGTGGAGCCCTATCTGAGGTCAGGAGCCCCTGGTTTTATCTTCCACTCCTCCACCGGCTGCAGGGCACGGCAGGGGTAGTGCCTGCTCTGAGTCTCCATCCTTCCTGCCAACATTGCAGAGCATTGGGCGCCCACCTCAGAACGCACGGTGCAGTGGCCCTGGTGACCGCCAGGGGGAGCCACAGAATGATACTGCGTGGCCTCGCGCTGGGGACGGGACCACGGGAGGGGTGGGGCAGCCTCTGGCTCCTCCCCGCCCGTGTCCGCTGCGCTCCGCGCGAGGGCAGTGGTCAGTTTGAGGCCTCGGACGCCGGGACCCCGCATCCTGGCTCGCGCGGCGCGTGCTGGGGCCTCGGAGTGCCCTAGTAGACGGTGAGCTGCAGAGTGGTGTCGTGGGGGCCTCTCGGTCGACCCCGCTGTCTGACCGCTGCGGGGACGTAGGCAGGTCGTGTTTACACGGCTGCAACAGTCCCTGCCTCCGAGCCGAGCGGTGCGGGTTCAAGCTGGCCGGCGCTCTGCCTGACGGGCTCCCTCACCCCACAGCCCGGGTGTCGCAATACTTCCCGCTCCACCGCCCCCACCAGGTCCAGGCTCTCGCTCCCGAGTCTCTGTCCCGGGCTCCTGACCCCACGGGGAGGGCGGGGGACAGGGAGGATCCTGAAGGACGTGAGAAGGGCCCATGGGGACATGCTGGGCCCAAATTGGCCTCATGTGTTTAATATCAGAGCATTTAATATCAGAGCAGGCTCGCGGGAGAACGCTGCCTCCTTCTCCCAAACGTGCCCCGCACACCTCTCCCCTTTGGGGGGGTGGGCTAATTTAAGAAGGAAGGCCTGTGGAGGAAGTGCGCCTTGGTCCTGGAAGTCAGCACTGGGACTAGGAGAGAACAGAGGGCCCTGGGTGTCCACCTACCCTGAAGCTGGAAAGGGTACTGGCCCACCCACTGGCGCCTGTGGACTTCGTGGAGCTAACATTCAAGGAGGCTCCCCTCTGCCTGGCCCTGAACTTCCTCAGGTCTGGCTCAGGCCTGCCAAGGGCAGGAGGCCAGCTGGGAACCTGGGAGGACAGCCCACGGTGGGGGGGGACAGGGGAGTTGGCCCTGGGCAGGGCAGCTTTCTGCCATACCAGCCTGCCCTGAGCAGTCAGCAGCCCCCCTGCCCACCCCAGGGATGGCACAGTGCCCAGAGACTTTGTCATGGACCTGCTGGAGGGAAGAGACACTCACATGGAGCAGGAAAAGGTGCCTGCCCATGTAACCTCCTGTGTGGGCTCTGTTACCAGCTCGGTGGCCTCCTAGCCTAAAAGGTCCCTTCAAAGACCCAAAACTGGCATTGAGCATCTCACTTTGCATCTTAGTTTCCTCATTTGTAAAATGGGATTTTTTAAGGAGTTAATAAGATCCAATTTGGAATAGGACACTTAACCCTGTGCCCTACTGCACCCAGATTAGGGGGGGGGGGTTGACAGGTTCAGGAATCATACCATTAAGGCCCAAGGAGAAGTGTAGAAGAGGAAGGCCATGGAGAAGAGGCTGGTCCTTCCTTAAGTAGCCTAGGCTGAGGCACAGTAGGGAGGGGGTCCCTAGGCAGGGGCAGCAGAAGGGTAAACACTACAGCACCTGACAGCCCCATCCTTCAGTGTTCCCACCCCCCCCAGTCAGTCACTCTCCATCCCCACCCCAGTGCCAAACCTCGAAGTGGCCACCCACCTGGCACTCTGGCTTGGTCAGCCTGGGTTCTAAGGACAGTCTGGAAGGTCACGAGTAGAACCAAAATTGTCCTCAGTCCCTTGAATCTCCACCAAGTGTGCCCACTGGTGACCAGGAAGTGCCTTTATTTCTGATCCAAACCTCTGAACAAGGAGGATGTGGTCCAGACCCGGGCCTTGGAGGGAAAAGGCAGGGGCTGAGGTCCTGGTGAGACAGGAAGCTCTGCCAACTGGGTGTCTGGGCAAGACAAGCCCTCTTTGTGCAGTAGCCCAGCCACCCTGGGACTGAGGCCCTTTCAGCAGTCAGAGAGCAGAGCCCCTCCATGTCTTTCTCTGTCACTGGGCCAGAGGTGCCTGGTCCATGGAGCTGGCACATTCACTGCCAACATCATCCGCCGCCTTCCCTGATGCTCCTTGTAGACTTCGGGAGGGGGCTGCAAAAATAGAAGGGCCTCCATGTTGGTGGGGGACTCCAGCCTGGGTGGATCCCACAGGTCTGAGGCCAGCCTTTGGCAGGCACCTGGGCCAGGGCAAGCCACTTCTTCCCCAGGGGTGAGAAGGAGGGATATGCTAGTTCTAGGGAGGGAGGAAAACTTGCTCTAAGAGCAGGAGCACTCCTCCCCTCCCCTATGTATCAGAGAAAAGGGGTGGCAGTGAAGGGTAGTCCAGGGCACACCTGGGACCTTTCCAGGACCTTAATCCCAGTGGTTACCCAAGAGGCAGTCCCTGATGCTGTCCTGGGTCCTCGGCAGAAACTGAAAAAGGGTGAGAAGCTTTGAGCAGGGGAGATTATAGGCATGGATGCCTTCTGGGCCTAAGCTACAGGGTGTTGCTGACCACAAGGACTCCTGCCCAGGGGCTAAGGTCTGCAGATAGACAGGGCAGGCAGGAGGCCCAGCATCCCTGGGTGGGGCTGAGTTCATTTTCTCACTAGGGGCTAGACCCTAGGGGGTTTCAGGCATAAAGCTTCTGAGGACACAGCTCAGTCTTTGTGTCCCCTCCCCAACCCCAGTAGCTTCAGAGCCATCCCCAGAGACCCTCCACTGCCCAGCCTGCTGCCATCCTTTGCCCTGGGCCTGGCCCTGGGCCTGGCCCAGGGTCCTCCAGAAGCTCCAGCCTTTGCACAGGGCATCTGCTGCCAGGACAGGAACTGGCCATTGGGCTGACCATGTCCCCAAGTGTGCTCTTGTATTTACCCTGACTCCTCCAGACTCCAGTGGGCAATGTGCAGTGTTCCAAAGGTCTTGAATCAATGAGGGAGGGAAGGAAAAGAGAGGGAGGGTTCGTGGGGAGGGGTGAGAATGTGCAGTCATTCACTCACCAAATGCTGACTGTGTACCTTCCAGGTGCCAGACCTGGGGCCACAAGGGTGGGTGAGGGAACCTTAGTTGCAGGTGGGAGAGGAGGGGATAAGGGGGAGACAAGGCTAGGTGGCACCTAGGAACCTGGATGGACACAGGCTGGAGGCAGGTCAGGTGGATGTGAGCATGCTCAAGGGATTCAGCACCTCTTTCAAGAATGGGCCGGAATGAGGCCCTGCTTTGGACCTGGGAGACAGTGGCCATCTTTTCCTCTCAGCACCCCCACAGGTAACCTCACTCACCAGCAGCAACAACCTGGCTCGGAAGGGCACCCCTCTGGGTGCCCTCTGGGGGCCAGCGCAGCTCCCCGCTTTCCACAGCACCTGTCTCACTGGGCTCCACCACGATTGAGGGCAGCCGCGGGCCCAGCCGAGGGCCCTTCTCCCGGGCACTCCCCACTGCCTGCAGAGAAAGTTGACAGGAGTCAGAGCAATACCAGGCCCTGGGCTCCCTGCCCCCTCACTCCTCCCCTGCCCTCTGCCCATTAGGAGTTCCAGGCAGGCGTGAGCATGAATATGCATGCACACACATGGGTATCCCCAAGATGGGTCTGCCCCCCCATCCCACCACCAGGGAGGGGCGCACTTGGCTGCTGGGGTCACAGCTCTTCCTGAGCCACCATAGAACATACATGACTCATTCTCCGAAGCTTATTTCACAGACAGGAGCCTGAGGCTGGAGAGGCCAGGGTTAGTCCAGGAGTGATATGTACCCCTGGTGCTCCTGTACCTGGAGCCTGAACAACCCTTTCCTGGGGTCTTCCCTGCTGGGACATTGGCCTCCTCCTTCCATTCAGAGGAGCTGGGAAGATGTTGCCATGACAACCTGAGCTCTGGCTCTCAGCTCATTGTTCAGTGCCCACACCAGCCCTTTGGGTGCCCTCAGCTTCTCCGCCTCCCATTCAAGACCTTGCAAGGTGGAGGCCACAGTACTACCTCACACACCTCCATCTCTCAGCACCCCAGCGGCCTGGACCTGCCTGTGCTGTTCCACTTTTGCCCTGGCTTAGGCAGGTTCCCTCTTTCTGGAGCTCCCCACGCCCCATCTTTTCCATCTAAGAGGACAGCTGCTTGGTGCAGGTCCTCTGTCCCACAATGGTACATGTGCCCTAAGGAAGGGCAGGAACACAGCAGGTGGAACTTTGCTAAACAGTCCTTAAACAACTGCAGAATCACCTGGCAGTGGACTTCAATGCACATTGGACCCTCTATTATTTTTCCCACTATGGTATATTTAGCATAATTTGGTCAATTTCATTCCACCAAAAGAGAGGAATGACTTGATTTTTTTTTAGGACCCTCTCTTAACCAAGTACTTCAGGTGACCCTGAGTTTTGAGAACAGGCATCACCAGGTTGGGCCTTCTGTAGAATGAAAGAGCAGATAGACTTCAAAGGACAGCAGAGAAGGGTCCCCGCCCTGCCTCTTGCACTGTCAGTTCAGGGCTCCTTTCCCATCCTGTCTCCCTCCCCACATGCCATTTTCCTTCCTGCCCCACCCCCAACAAGGGACTACTCTGCTCAGTGTCCTCACTCTGTTGAAGGGGGCCTGCTGCAGTCTGGCTGGGCACAAAATCATGAGCCACTCAAACAGGAATCATTTTTACTTGGCTATGGCTCTTAGCAGGGGCCCAGACTGGCAGAGTTTGCAGGACTGCTGTGCAGTGGCCCCAGATTCCAGGATGGCCCTGTGCGACTCTGGGCTGCTCTCTGCTGGCTCCAGGGCTCCTGGCCCAGCACTGGAACCCAAAGCACTCAGGCTGCTTCCTCTGTGCAGAGACCTCAGTCAGGTCTTTGTTGCCTCTATGGTCCACTCCCAGAAACAAGTTGAAGGCAGGCCCTTGGTATTGCATCACCCAACAGAGAATAGAGTATGCTCTTAATCTTGGGGAACAAGTCCTGGTGTTCCCAAATCCATAGGGGTGCTAAGTAAGTCAGGATGGCTCACCTTCAATTGCTTTCTGTACCAGACTTCAATAAAAAAAGCAATGACCTCCCCCACCTGATGGGTAAACTGAGGCCAGCAGTGAAGAGAGGCCTGCCCAAGTCATGAGCCAGTGCTTGAGGCTGACTATCTTCTGTCCCCTCATCCCACACCTCAACCACTTACCTTCCCTTCTGGGCCGCCGGTTCCCTCAACAGGGCTTAGCTCTGACAAGGTGGGCTGGGAGGTGCTCATGCTGCTGCCTTGACAGGCTGCACAAAGAGGGGCAGGAATGAGGTGTCCACTGTGGCTGAAGCAGGATACCCCCTCCTCCCAAAAGCCTTTAGACTGCCCTCCCCCACCCCACCCTACCCTGCCTGGCACAGTGACTCCTATAGGATCTTTATCATGCTTCTCCCTGCTGAGCCCCCACCCAGGGGGGGCACTGGACAGCTGCCACACAGTGCCTAAGGCTGCAGAGAGGCACAAGTAGGAAGAGACTGAACTAGCCTCAAGGCCCAGGAAGGTCTCCTGGAAGAAGGTCTGCTGGCCTGAGGGATGAGTAGGAGACAACCAGGTCAGCTGGGAGGAGAGACCTGTGTTCTGAAGCAGAGAACAGCCAGGGGAGGGCACAGAGGACCTGGGGGACCCAAGTGGTTTTCTGAGCCAGGGACCTGGAGTAGCAAAGGCTGGGCCTCATGTCTTTTAATTATTATTATTATTTTAGTTTTAGATGGACACAATATCTTTATTTTATTTTTATGTGGTGCTGAGAATTGAACCCAGTGCCTCACGAATGCTAGGTGAACCACTTGAGCCACATTCCCCAGCCCCCCCCCAGTTTCTTCTTACACTTCACATATTAAGTTAGGCCCTTAGCTCCCACCATCAGAGGGGAAATGATATCCTGCCTACACGTGGCCATGCCCACCCAGGTGGGGCATAGGGCAAGTGAGCTCCAAGGACTCTGGAAAGAGAAGACCAACTGCCTCTTCACCTGCAGTGTGGCCAGGCGGGCTCTAGGGGATATGTCCAGGCAGAGGCAGAAATGGGGGTGGGTTTTGGCAGTTAGAGGCCTGATTCTAGATGGCAGCAGGGGGCCACAGGCAAGGGGCATAAGAGCTGGAAGAATACTAGACCCAGGGAGAGCAGTGACCAGCAGAATAGAATGCCTGTGACATCCTGCTGGCTGAGAATGAGGCGCTGTGGGCACCCAGCAAGGGCAGGGGCTGCTATTCTGGAAAGTGAGGTTTCCTTCACCAAACACGCAGTTCAGGTCAGCTTAGGTCCCACAGACGCCCAGGAAGGAGAGGGGCACACACTGTTGGGGGACATCCCCAAGCAATGAGCAGCCAGTCCATGTCTACTGGAGAGGCTCCCCAGTCCCAGAGCCCATGGCATGCCTCCATGACCATGGTCCCAGGTCTGGCCCTCCATTGAGCCCCTTCCTGGATCTCATCTCAAGGCCTGGGAATCTCTAATAGAGTCCTCAGAAGCCAGGACAGAGCCCAGAGAAGGGCAAGGCAGGGAAACTACTGGCCACAGAGACCAAGGCAAGGAGAAGGAGCTGGAGAGAGACCAGAGAGGGCATCAGCTAGGAATGAGAACAGAGAGATGATAGAGCTGTCACAGGGAACAAGTCAGAGTGGGCCGGTGCCCAAGGGCTGCTCCTCTCCTGCTGGGTCCAGTACCAACGTGGGCAGGCGGCACTGCGAGCACCTGTCCACATCTCCAGGGGCTCCCAGGTGTAGAGGGCCAGGTGCCCACCTGCACAACCGCCAGAGGTTCTGCTCTCGCCCAGATCCCAGTGTCCCATCTCCAAGGATGATCCAGAGACCCAAGCCTACCTTTCCACCCTGAGCTCCTGCTCAACCCCCTTCTCCTCTCCCACCCACCCGCGCCGGCCGCCAGGGCTCACTTGGGCGCACGCCCAGAAAAGGTGGGGAGGGGGCGCCCCTGCGCCTCACGCACACTCACCGCCTGCGCTGGGTGCTCGCGCCCGGACCTCCGCTCGCCAGGTGCTGCGCTCACTCGCGGTCCTGGGGCTCTCCTCCCCGAGTCCCGCCCTCCCCCGCACTCTCCGCCCACACGCGCCAGCTCTCCCGGCCTCTGGTTCACACTCCCGCCTTCTGCTGGTGGGGCGTGGCCGCCCCTCAGGGCTCCTTTCCTGCCCCTTCTAACCTCGGCCTCATTCTCCCCAATCGGTTCCCTGAGAACCTGACCCTAGCCACTTGGGTGCAGAATTAGGTGGCGCCAGAAATAGGAAGAGGACTCCCTTCCTTTGGAACAACAGAAGAGAGAAGTGAAAAGGACACTGAAAACCCAAAGTGGGCAGATCAATCCACAGCCCCTCTCACCTTAATTCCGTCTCATTTCCTCGAAAAGGAGCAAAGCAACCCTGGAGCAAAGCAACTATCAATTATCTACTATCATTCACTATCAATAAATAACCCATCATCCTTCCTACCCACTGTCCACCATCTGCCTTCCACCCTC
Organism: Ictidomys tridecemlineatus; assembly: GCF_052094955.1. Taxonomy (NCBI): domain Eukaryota; kingdom Metazoa; phylum Chordata; class Mammalia; order Rodentia; family Sciuridae; genus Ictidomys; species Ictidomys tridecemlineatus. Next base: position 122,250,501 of record NC_135481.1, on the reverse strand, counting down.
CAACTACCATCCATCCATTCACCATCCACCATTCAGTCATCATCCAGGATCCAATATCCATCCACTGTCTACCACCAGCTATCATCCAACAACCAATATCCATTAACCCTCAATCTCTGTCACTACATGCTGTCCAACCAGAATCCATCCACTATGCATTCATCCACACAACATCCACACCCACAATTTGCCAAGTACCAATAAACCAGGAAAATACTCATCAATCCAACAATATTCATTTACCAAGCTTCATCCACTGTTTATCTAGTCATCACCCACTATGTAGCAGCTTTCCATCAAATGTTTAACAATTGTCTTTCCATCCACATTTTGTGGGTCCATCTACCATTTATCTGTCAATCATCAATCTACTCTCTAGTTATTATTCATATATCCCGAGTCATCCATTGGCTTTCATCCAATCAGCCACAATTCATCCATCAATAATGCAGTCATCAATCATTTAGCATCTGCCCTCTATTAATATTTCTATGAACTATACAATCCACCATCCATCCACCCACCAATGACACACCCTGCACCATCTCTTATTGCCATCCAGCTCATATATATACCTATTCAATGTCTGTCACTAGATATCCTCCATTCATCCATTATAAAACTACAATTCACTATTCATTCAAAATCCATCCAAGGGCTAGGGTTGTAGCTCAGTGATAGAGCACTTACCTAGCATATGTGAGGCACTGGGTTCAATTTTTAGCAACACATATAAATAAATAAAAGTCCATCAACTGGCTGAGGATGTGGCTCAAGCAGTAGCGCGCTGGCCTGGCATGCGTGCGGCCCGGGTTCGATCCTCAGCACCACATACCAACAAAGATGTTGTGTCTGCAGAGAATTAAAAAAAAATAAATATATATATATTTTTTTTTAAAGAGAGAGTGAGAGAGGGGGGAGAGAGAGAGAGAGAGAGAGAGAGAGAGAGAGAGAGAATTCTTAACGTTTTATTTTTTAGTTCTCGGCGGACACAACATCTTTGTTGGTATGTGGTGCTGAGGATCGAACCTGGGCCGCACGCATGCCAGGCGAGCGCGCTACCGCTTGAGCCACATCCCCAGCCCCCCCAAAAATAAATATTTTTAAAAAATTCTCTCTCTCTCTCTCTCTCTCTCTCTCTCTCTCTCTCTCTCTCCTCTCTAAAAAAAAAGTCCATCAACAAAAAAAAATTTAAAAATTGGTGAGTTAAAAAAAACCTTCCAAGTATCATCTACCATCAATTTTATATGCACCCATCCTAAAAAAAAAGTACTGAGTGTCATCTATGTGACAGGCATTGTTGTAGGTGTTGGTTACAGTCAAGAAACAGCAGTGAGCATTCCTTGACCATCATCCATCCACCATATAATCCATTCACCATCCATCCATGTATTGTCCCCCATCTATTATTCACTATCCATTCAGTATTCATCATTGTTGGTCATCCATTCATTAACTATTTGCTATCTGTCTATCTGTCCATTAAACCATTCATTTACCATATACCATTCACCACCTTTCATCCATTCAACATCTCTCCACTATCTAACCACCCACCATTTACCTTTCATGCATCCATTTTCTAAGATGTAACCATTTACTATTTTAAAAACCATCTATCCTTTCAGCATCTAATTATCATCTGCCTAGTCAGAGTCTATCCATTCATTACATATCCGTCATCCATCTTCCATTTATACCTCCAAGGACGATGCTACACAACCCAGTATCATCTAAGTGGCAATCATTCATTTATTTATTTGGTGCTTTTTTAGTGAACTTTTCATCACCATGACCAAAACACCTGAGAGGAACAACTTAGTAGGGGAAAAATTTATTTGGGACTCTTGGTTTCAGAGGTCTCAGTTTATAGGTGGCTGTCTATAATGCTCTGGGCTCAAGGTGAGACAGCACACCACTGGGAAAGGACCCAGTGGAGGAAAACTGCTCAGCTCATGGTAGGAAGGGATCCCAGAAAGAACAACTCTTCCAGGGCACACACCAGTGACCCACCTCCTCCAGCCACACCCCACCTGCCTACAGTTACCACCCAATCAGTTCATTCAAACTAGAGTGGAATAATTAGGTTATAGCTTTTCACTATCCAATCATTTGACCTCTGAATATTCCTGCATTAACAAGAGTTTTGAGGGGACACTAACCAAACCATAACAGTGCTTCATTTATATGTTGCATGTATTATCTGTACAGGCACCATACAGCCATCATCCCACCTCCATCTGACATCTATCACTCATGATCCAGCCATCAATTCTACATCCATTAACATTGATCTACCATCCATTCATTCTCTATGGATAAATTCATCACTATTGTCCACTTATCATTATCCACCACCCATTATCCATATATACTTTCATGATTAATCCATCCAGTAAGCATCTACCACCATCTATTATCTGCGATACATCCACAGTCTATAGATTCATTCAGTACTCATCAATCCATTCAGTCAGCACCCAAATCACTCCATCCTCCATCTGTCAATCTACAGTTGACCTATTCATCATCACTTAATCAACCACCATTACATAGATGCATTCACCACTTCCATCCATCCACCAACTAGCATCACCATCTGTCATGTTTCCAGTACCTATCCAACCATTATCCACGCATCCATCTACATACACACTCATTCTACCATTATGTCCATTATTCATCTGCTAGTCCACTTTTCATCTAGTCATTCATCCCCCACCAATCATCCAACCACCTAGTAATTCACCCATCCATCATCCTTCCATGTATTTTTCTATTATCCTTATGTTATATTCTCATATTAATTATATATACATAAGCATCTGTCAACTATTTTCACTTCTATCTCCACTACACATTTCCATCATTCATCCTTTCCTCACCATTCTTTTGCCCATTAATCTGTAAGTGAAACACTCATTTTTTTTAAGAATTTTTAATATTTATTTTTTAGTTCTCGGCGGACACAACATCTTTGTTGGTATGTGGTGCTGAGGATCGAACCCGGGCCGCACGCACGCCAGGAAAGCACACTACCGCTTGAGCCACATCCCCAGCCCGAAACACTCATTTATTAATAACTATTAATATTAAATATAAATAATAGGGCTGGGGGCCGGGGTTGTGGCTCAGCGATAGAATGCTCGTCTAGCATGGGCAAGGCCCTGGGTTCAATCCCCAGCACCACATAAAAACAAATAAATGAAGACATAAAAAAAAAAAAAAAAGAATAATAGGGCTGGGGTTGTGGCTCAGTAGTAGAGCACTTGCCTGGCATGCATGAGGCACTGGCTTTGATTCTCAGTACCACATATAAATAAATAAAATAAAAGTCCATCAACGACTAAAAAGAATAATTAAAAAAATAATAAATAGTAAACATTTGTTACTTAATACCAGTGCTGGATTCTGGGATCACTGAGATGAATAATGCCCAATTCAAATTCATGGCCCGATGTCCAGAAAGAGCAAACAGGTCAGAGAGAATTGCCAGTGTAAAATGTATATTGTGCTGAAATTTCAGTGCCTCTCTCTCCCAGACATGGGGTGAATGAAGTTCTTTTGAATAAGTTTCCAGGGAGGAAGATGGGGAAGGGGCAGGAGAGGCCTGATCAGGTACTGTGACTATAGCTTGGAGACCTGATGAGGCAAGACTGAAAGGCGAGAGCACCTGGCGGAGGAATCAGTCCCCTGTGTGGGACAGCAGGGAAGTCTGGAATACATTTAGGCAGGCAAATGCCCTAGTTAGCTAAGGTCTTAGAAGAGTCCCCCATTCAATGTCTACAGTGTAGATGTGTTGCTGCACTCTGGAGGACAGGAACCAGAAGAAGAGGGGCTTGCCTTAGGGCCATGCAGCAAAGCGAATGTGTCAGACTCCTGGCACCGTGGTCACTGTGGCTGCAACTGCACCACCTCCACACCTAGATGACCAGAAAATTCTTTATGCAGACACACTCTCCCTCCCACCACCTCACCCCCAAAAGCACCCACCTCCTTGCCACTTGAGCAGGAATTGCTCTCCCAATTTTTAATTTGGGTGTTAACTGTCACCTAGGGTGTTAGTTGTCATCCCAGGTGTTAGCTGCCAGAGGGCCTCACAGCTCCTGGAGATTGCTCCTATTAGAGCGCTCCAGAAAGGCCCTTAAGTATATGCTGTGATGACTAGGGGGGTAGGACACCTACAAGGACAGGCCTGAAGCCTAGAGCTGAGCTTTCAAGGCCATTAGGGGCTGTCTTTGCTCTAGCCTCGGATTCTGAGTCTCCCCTCTCCCTCCTGCCTCCACCAGGGGACTTCACAAGAAACAAGCAGCGCTGAAGGCAGGAGCTCTGTGTCTTGTTGCACCTCCACTTTGCTGTGTGTCTAGGGAGTCCCTGCCCCTCTCTGGGCCTCCCTTTTCCTTCCAGTGCAGCAGAGGAAGGTTAAGAACCAATTATCTCTGGTGTCCTCTGGAGGTGCTGAGACTGCCGCTTCCCCAGCACCTCCCAACACACACAAACAGCCTTTCCAAAGCTTGGTGGAGAGGATAGCATCAGCATGTCTGGTTCTGGGCCAGGAAGGTTGGCTCTTGTCGTCCTCTGGTGGTCATTCTCGGGTAAAGCACCCCAGACTTCCCGGGGATGGTACAAGGCAGTGACAACCAGAAGAAGGTGAAGCGGGGGCAGGAGGAGGAACCTGGTCTCCAACTGCTGCAGTGACAATACGTTTGCATATCTTTGCAACCTTCTGTACTGGAAGGGTGCGGTGCCATGGGCATCATCTTCCTGCATTTTGTCCTCAGGTGCTGATCTTTGAGGCAGAGCCAGGACTGACCCCTCAGCCTTTGATGGGCTGGTGGGCAGCTGGTCCTAAGTAAACAACCACAAGGGAGAAGGAGAAGGGGGGAAAGCCTGGCATCGGCTGATCTCAGTGAGGTTCCACTGAAGGAAACCTGGACCCCTCCTACTGTCTCCCCACACTACAAAGAAAGGTCCGGGCAAGGATTTTCAGCTGTCGTGCTCCAACACTAAATCCCAGGCTCCTAAATATTCGCTGGCCACACAGAATTTGTGGATGTAAATAACAAGGTTTCAGGGTTTTAAAGATACCTTAATAAAAATCCAGACAGCAGGGAGTGCAGGCGTGCGCGGCACAGTGCCCTGGGTCATTCCCAGGACCTGTGGGACCCTGAGAGCCGCCGGCATCGCCCGCCCCCACTTCAGCCTCCCCTGAAGCCTGCGCTGAGCCCCGGGACAAGTCGGGGGGACAGATGCATCCTGAGCCACACCCGGGGAGGGGCAATCTGCCCTCCCTGTGAGGGTGGAGCGGGGGCAGGAGGAGGAACCTGGTCTCCAACTGCTGCAGGACTGCGCCCAAGCTGGCAGGTCGAGTGGGGAGCCGCCGGCCGGCGGCGGAGCTCCGGACCTGCGCGGCGGGTCTCCAGCGCCCCCTTCCGGTCTGGGCGGCTCGCGCCGCGCGCGCGCTCCGATTCCGAGGGGAGGCGACCCTGCGCGGGCGCGCGGGCCTGGATGGCCTGGCCTGTAGGTCTCTGGCCCTCGGTCTCGCCCCACTCCAGAGCGAGCGGGAAGAGGGAAGAGCCGGGGAAAGGGGCCGGGTTGACACTCTTGTCCCAGCCTGCACGCCGCCTCCAGTCCCTACCCCCTGGTACCGCAGGGAAACTGAGGCTCAGTGGGTGCTGGCCCGAGAAGCCGAAGCACAGCCGGACGGAGCTGGGGCCCGGTGCCCCGCGCGGCACCGACGCCCTGCCCGCCAGTGCACGGATGAGGAAGTCGAGCCCTAGGACGCTTGAGCGGAGGGCTTGACCCGGCGGGTCGGGGAAGGGAGATCTGGTTACCGGGCGCCATCCATCCAGGGGACAGAGCCGCCCAGGATTGCAGCCGGGTGACTGGGGTTTGGGTGAGCTCCATTTCCGGCTTGAGGGACAAGTGACTTTGGACTGGTAGCCAGGTGGTGAGGACAGTGCGGCAAGAGCCCAAAGGCCAAGTTGGAGCTGGCCACTGCAGAGGTGACCAGGTTGGCCAGCGAAACGGAAGGGAGTTGTCCACTGCTACGCCCGCTGAGGTCACCCTGGACGAGGTCATCATCCCGCCCACCCTCGCCTTGCCTGTCACAGGGGACAGTGCTTGTCTTTGTGTTTCTCGCTGTCCCCACCCCAACCCATCAGGCTATGAATAAAGACGGCCTGGCTCATGGTGTCTGTGTGGACGGTGAGGGGTCCGGGTCAGAGCCTTCTGAGGACTCACTGTCAGTGGTAGCTGGCCAGCCTCACACATACTCTAGTCCCACCCACTAAGCAGCAGCTCCTGTTCACAAAAGTGGGGACAGATGCTTCTCCAGGATAATTGGTAAATGAGCAGCAATGTCTATGCCACCGTGGGTAACAAACAGTTTAAAGCTGGTGCCCTGTTTGTTTGCGTAGCATGGGGATGTGGGAGCCTAGCTGGCTGACAGCACTTCCTGTAGGACAGGCACCGGGCAGGGCAGGCGCTTTGCCTACAACTAGATCATTTCCTTTATCATGACCTCTGTGAGAATGACATATTATCCCATTTTACAGAGAAAGAACCAAACCCAGGGGCTAAGGCAGCTGTGCAGTGTCAGAGCTGAGTGAGAGTTGTCACTCTGATTTGGAGTGGGAACCTGCACCAGACTTAAATCACTGGGTTTCTGCCGGGTCTCTATTGTGACACCAGGGAAACTGGGCTAACTGGGCTGCATGAAATAAACACACAAGAGACACAATACCTTTTTCTTTGGGGCTGCTGTGATGGCTCCTCTGACCTTAAGGGTCCGCAGAAAGAGAGTGAGAGAGCACACTCTGACCCCTTTTATTGAGGAGAAACTATTCAAATGAGGCAAGAGGTCAGGTTTCAGGGGGGCTGAGTCTATCTTCATGATGTCCACTGTCAGCAGGTTGACTGACATCTAGGTAGGCCACACCCAAGGGCACAGTAAGAGAAGAGGACACACACAAGGCACTTCCATGGAAAATTCTATCCTAAACAGGGCAAGGGGTTATATTAAAAAGAACAGGCGAGTGTAGCTCCACCCATGGGGCTGTAGCAAGACACACTCATGCAGGAGACACCAACCCTCGGACCCAAGAAGGGTGGGGAAAGTCTAGCAGAATGCTGCCTTACACCTCAGCACCCAGTCGGGAGTGTGACTCAGTCACGTGCAAAGTTGGTCTCCCACAGGTTGCCTGCCACCTCTGTGGCCAGAATACTGAGTGGTGGTAGAGGCACATCTTTCTCAGCACCTCTTTGAAACTGTCTGGCCACACTCCAGTGGAGAGCCAGGACCTCTAATCCTCACCTCAGCACTAGGGACAGAGGCTGTTAACCTCCAGTTTCCTGGTGCAGAAGCAGACATTGAGACTCAGAGACTCCCAGGGCGCACAGCTAGAAAAGGACAGAACTGAGGTTGGACTCTAGTTTCCCCTGACCCTTCCTGTCTGCTGGCTTTCTGCCATCCAAGACCAGCTGGCCACAAGGGAACTCTGGCATCCTCCCTCCCTTATCTACCAGAGCCCCTGCCGGGTGTTAGGCCCCTGGATTCATGCTCCCTCTCCCCCAGGGTCTTCACCTTCATGAATTCCAGCTGTCCCCACTTTAGCCCCACCTACAGGTAGGAGCAGGGCAGGATTCAAGGCTAGTTTGAAGGGCCCATAGTGGCACTCCCAAGGGTGTGCCTGCCACCTCTGTAACAGGAGCAACAGGAGCAGCCAGGAAGAGCAGGTTGGATGCCCGAGGCATGGCCCTCCTGGTGCTCCAACACATCCGTCCAGCAGCCCGACTCTCCACCCTCACTGGCCCCCCTTCCACCCACGCAGTGGTTCAGCCTGGTAGAGCATTTCCTTCTAGTGACTGTTCAACAGAGGCACCAATGTGGGCCATGCGCCTGGCATGAGGTACCATACCACCACAGGGCAAACCAACAGGCGGCAGCAGCAGCTCTAGAGCAGGTCCCCCAGCTCTGCATCTGCCTATCCTTAGGAGGTGTGTGTGTGGTGTGTTCAGCAACAAGCCCTGTATCAACAAGCCTGGTGTCAACTCAGGCTCCAGGACTCTGGAGGGTTCAAAAGTGCCAGGCCTGGCTCAGGGCTTTGAAGGCCGATTTGAGGGGTGGTCCTCTGAGCATGGGTGTGGAGGGCAGGACCAGAGCCAGCATAACCAACACTAATGATCCTCAAGAGCTGGGTTCTGGGGTACCCACTGCACTCACCCTGTGCTTTGTCTATTCCATCCTAAGGCCCTGTGAGGCAGGGCTGTTATACTCTTTAGCAGATGAGGAATCACTAGTAACGTAGGGTGCAGTGGAGCATGCCTACAATCACAGCAACACGGGAGATGCAGGCAGGAGGACTGTAAACCTCAGGTCAGCCTCAGCAACTTAGTGAGGCCCTGTCCCGAAGTAAACCAAATGGGCTGGGGATGTAGCTCAGTGATAGAGCATTTACCTCGCATACACAAAGCCCATCCCCAAAATAAAATAAGTAAATAAAAAAATTTGATAAAGGATGTGTAATCCTTTACCCAGGCTCAAGCAGTGTCTCAACTAGATGTCACTCTGAAGGTCCCTGAATCTCCCTCCCTTCATTCTCACTCAATGCTGGCAGGGATGGGTGGCTCCTATAGTTTGGATCTTGATTGTCCCCCCAAAGGCCTATATGTTGAAGACTTAGTCTCCAGTCTGTGATGGAACCTTTAGGTGGGGCCTAGTGGAAGGAAGTTAGGTCATCATCACATTTAAAATATCTGTGCCCTTGAAGGGGATATTAGAATCCTAGCCCCTTCCTGTTGTTCTCTTTGTCATGCGCCCTGGCATGAGGTACCATACCACCACAGGGCAAAGCAACAGGCCAAGCAATCATGGATTGAAAACTCTGAAACCATGAACCAAAATAAACCTTTCCATCTTATAAATTGATTATAGCAGGTATTTTGTCACAGTAATGGAAAGCTGACAAACAGAGGTGAGCAGAAGGAGAAAAGTGAATGACCAGGAGGTCAAGAGCAGAGACTCTAAAGGAAGGCTGCACTAGAGCAAATCAGCCCAAAGATTCTCAGTCCTTAGCCTGTGGCAGGAGCCCCTGCCCTGCCTTTGCAGCTCTAGATGAGTGGGTCCGGGTATATTTATAACAAGTTCATAAGTGCTGCTGCTGGTCCCATCTGGAGACCACACGGTAAGAACCACAGGAGCAAGGGGTGGCCAGAGGCAACATCCTACCCCTCCCAGGCCTCATCTGTCCACACCCCAAGCAGGATGGGCCAGCCTTACAAGCCTCTGCCGTCATCTGTGTCAAGAGCAATGCCCAGGCTCTGCTATTCACCAGCTAAGAGGAAGTTCCAGCTCCTCCCTCAACTTGCTGTGTGCCTTGGGTGGGTGTCTTGCCCATGCCGAGGCTCCGTCTTCTTGCCTGTACATTGCCCTGGGGAACAGAAGCTGTGTGTGGATAGAGAGGGGCTGTGAGGAAGTCATGCACAGGGAGGAGTGCTCCTTACAGTGCTCATCTTTCCTCCCAGAGACATGGACACGGGCTACATCTGGAAGGAGACACGGGCTGCTTGGGGAAAGGCCGAGGAGTGTGCAGGCCAAGCTTGCTGGGCTCAGAACCAGGCCCTGCCATTTATCAGCAGTTACTCAACCCCCCAAGCCCCAGTTTGCTCCTCTGTGAAGTGAGGTCAATTCCGGCCCCCACCTCTTCAGGTTTTCATCTGGGTTGGAGTCCAGTCTACAAAGTGCTGATAACATTTAAAATATCTGTGGCTATTGCTGGGAATCCTCCTGACTTCCTGGCCCAGCCTCCACACCCACCTCACCCCTTTCTGAACTGTGTGCTCAGGGAGGGGAATCTTTCAAGGGCCCCGAAGGACCCTGAATGCCGGCCTAGGACTCCCCTTCATCCCTAAGGCAGTGGGAAGCCAAGGAAGGCTTCTGAGCAAGGGAGGGAGGTGGTCAGCGCTAACCTGTGGGAAGTCACCTCTAGCAGCTAGGAGATGGGTGAGGCAGCTGGGGAAGGGAGCCACACCGGGCCAGTGTTTGCACAGGCCATTGATCAGTGCCTCGGGCTCTGCCCTTTCATCCTTGTTGTTATCAGCTGCTCTCTGGGACTACAACTCTAGGACAGTTTGTGTGTACCTTAGCCCCTGTGACTTTCCTGAAGCCTCACACAGTGGGCCGCCTTCCCCTTTCCAATGGGGTTCTGGAGGTCTCAGAGTCAGCGTCTCACTCCCAAGCCCCCTCGCCCAGCTCACAGAGTGCCCAAGTATGCAGCTGATGGGCACTGCTGGGTTGGTGCTCCTGGACGCAATGGGCGTTTCCCAGAGGACAAGCTTGGGGGATTAGAAGGCAGGGCTCGCGGGCAACTGAAACAAGAGGCAGTGTGCTCAAAGGGGAGGTGCAGGTTGGGTGGTGCTGCCTGCCCTGGGCTGGGGGTCAGACAGAAAGACACCCCTCTCCTCTGGAAGGAAGAAGAGAGAGCCGAGACTAGAACTCAGAAGGGACAGTCACCTGCACTTGGCTGTCTGGAGAGGAGAGCGACCTTTAGTCAGGACACTGCCAGGGGCCATGTATCAGGGCCAGAACCTGGGAGAAGCCCAGCTTTGTCTCCTCCCTCCCTCCCAGATATTCAGCAGGGTCCCCCTTGTCTGCGAGTGTCCATGTGCTCTCCCAGATGCAGCAGCTAGAGAGGGTGGAGAGGGCACGAGGGCCATCAGAAGACCTGGAGCATGTAGGGGACAGCTGAGCTGCCAGCTCTTTCCTATTCCATCCCCGTGGTCCCCACCTCCTCCCGTCTGTCACTCTGCTCTTTGCAAACAGCCCCTGGTGAGAAGACCCTGTCTGAGGGTGCAGCTGATTCCCACAGGCCTGGCACACCCAGACCTTGAAGCCCACTCACAGGCTGCTGTCTGGCTCTGCTCTGAGGTTGTCACCAGCCTGGCTCCCCTGACCTGGGGGCTGGTGGACCTCCCAGGTTGTCTTTCTGGCTTTCCAAGATTACACATTTGGCCCTTGCTACTTGGCTTCTGTTATAACAGCTCCTTTGGTTCTGATCCTGAGGAGTAGGAGGGGTCTCCAACCCTCAGCCTGACACTCCAGTCACACATTACACATAGGCTCCCAGGGGCCTTCTATCTCCTCCGGCCTCCCTTATTGCCGGCTCCCTGCCTTTCCTTTGCACAAACATTACACGGGCACTTCCTTTGAGTCTGATCCTGGCAGGGTAGCAGCCTATGCCCCTGACTTTCAAAGTCCTTGATGTGGTCAGCTCAGATGTTGAGAATGAGAACAAACACCTTCAGGAAGAACTGAGACCTAAGGAGTCTGATGGCAGGAAACCTCAAGAGCCACTGCCAGGGTCACAGTGGTGGCAGGACTGGGCAGGCAATGGCAGGGAGGTAGGGTCTGCTCATCCCGACACTCTCATCCCGCCTGCCACCACCCACCTAGATGAATCTGGGCCTGTGGGGTCTGGCCTGGCTCACCTCTCCGCCCGCCCATGCACCCTGGCCACCTTGTGCTTGCTGTGCCTGGGGGTTCCTCTGCCCAGAAGCCTCTCAGGACTGCCTCCTCCTTGCTTGGATCTCCTTTGACCCAAGAGAGGAGAGGAAGAGAGGCCTGCATAGCTCTGCTGGGGTCTGTAGGTAAGCCCACATCACATCACTAGCTACCCTATCCACTTTCCTCAGTCACCTCTCCCCAAAATTCTGCTTATCCCTCCTCTGTGGTCTGTCCCTAGGACTGGATGCTCCTGCATCCTCACACCAACAGCCTGCGGAGTGACTGCTCCATGCTCCTCCTGGTTGGAAAAAGCGATTCTATATCCTCCCCGGCTGGGGACTGAACCCAGGGGCTCGACCAGGGAGCCACACCTCAACCCTTTTTATTTTTTATTTGAGACAGGGCCTCAATAAGTTGCTGAGGTTGGCCTGGCACTTGGGATCCTCCTGCCTTAGCTTCCCAAGTCACTGGGATCACAGGCGTGTGCCACCGTGCCAGGCTGTCAGCTTTCGTTTTTAAGTGAGAAATAACGTTGCAATGAATAGCACTTCACTTGTGATCATATCAGCCAGGGGCCCTGCAGGGGTCACCCGGCGCAGGGAAACTGAAAAGACAGTGTGAGTGGCCTGCTCTGTGTGTGGGCAGGGCCCAGGCAGGTCAGAGAGATGTGCTGCTGTTACCAATTCTGTTCCTCTAGGGGTGACCAGAGGAAAGAGTGACCTGAGACAGGAGACTCTAAGAGAGGGGCCCCATACAGGAGCTGTGCTGTCAGCTGCCTGGGGAGGAAACACCCCCTCACTCTCACTTGGCTCTCTCTGCATGCCAGAGCTGTCCAGGAGTCAGAGGGCAAGGTGGCCCGTGGGGACAACCCTCTTGGGCTACAGAGCTGGGTGGCGGGCTCTGGAAGGGGAAAGCAAACTACCCACCCTCTGAGTCCTTCAGTGTCCACTTCATCTTATGGAGGAAAATGTGTCCTCAACCCTGAGGGCACACAATATCCTTAGCCTCTGGTGGCCATTAGACCACTGGGGTGGATGCCTATGTGAAGCCTAAGACAGCACCAGGGGCACTCCTGGCATGGTGGGCAGGAGAAGAGCCGAGAAGGAAGCAAGGCCCTAGCACATCCCCAGGTCCTTCCTCCACTTCTCGGCCGCACTATTTTCTTAGCCTTGGTGGGATGACCCAAACTTTTATTTATTCAAGATCAGGGTCCTCTCTGGGCCTGTCCCTAATGACCTCCCTTCCCTTCCCCAGTGTTAAGAATTATTAGCAAGAAACAGTCAGAAGTGCCTCAGCAAAGCCCCTGGGCTTCACATCCGGCAGAACCAATTCACGTCCCCCTGATGGTGGGGACTGAGGGTCCCTTTCCTGTTGGCTTGAGGCAGGACCAACATAGCTGGTAAGGGGAGGGGCAGCCTCAGCTGGGATCTGTCTGTTGAGACCATGACTGTGTTTCCTGAGGGAAGCATTCCTTTCTTGGACTTGAGGCCAAGGTCGCAGGAAGGAAAGCAGAATTCCTGTGTGCTACTTAGCATAGAGAGGGAGGGCTCCTCGCCTCCACTGCGTGCTTCCTGGACTCACTCGGGCACTGGGCTCTTGGGGGATGGCACCATGTACTTCCTTTGGTGAGGAGGCATACCCACACCCTACAGGCTGACATTTCACCTTCACAGGGAGTTGGTTCTCATATGGGACCATAGCCTCGGTCCTTCAGCCTCTACCTCGTTCTCATTCTCTCAAGCCTGCTGCTTTGGGGTGACAGAAAAGTGGTAAGTCAGAGAATTTCATGGGTATGAACTCTCTGCTATACTTCTTTCTCCATAAAATGAGTCCTATAGTCCCAGGCAATGTTGAGTTGAGTTGCTATGGTGACAGATAAGTTAAAGCATTCTCCAAGTCTGCCAATGGTGGTGCTGGTAGGAGTGATGTGGTTGAACACAGAAGTCCTTGCCTGAAATATATGGAGGCAAATCACTGTCCTTTCTGTGATAGAAGGAGTCTAACATTGTCACCCTGGCCACCAAGCAGCTGCTTGGTACCCCTGGGAATGCCTCAGTATGAGTCCCTACTGCTGGCAGTTTCAGCTGTCAGTCATGTGGAAGGCAAGTCCGCCCAGGTGAGGCTCCACCCCTGCCTGCTGGTCACTTGAACATGGGTTCTTTGAATGACCACTGAGGTGGGGGAGGAAAGAGACCAGAATAAATAATAATCTTACCCTTTGGCATACTGAGAGCTTCCTCCACAGTAAATGCTATTTTGGCGAACATTCATTCCCATGGGCAGGCATTCTGTTCCCATTCGGAGAAATTCATCCATTTGGTTCCTCCCCAGCAAAAGAAAAGAAAAACACTTTTTTTTTTCTTGGTACTGGGAATTGAACCCAGGTGTGCTTAACCACTGAGCCACATCCCCAGCCCTTTTTATTTTTTATTTTGAGACAGAGTCTCTGCTAAGTTGCTAGGGCCTAAATTGCAGAGGCTGGCCTTGAACTTGCAATCCTCCTGCCTCAGTCCCCTGAGTCACTGGGATTACAGGTGTGTGCCACTATGTCTGCCTTCTATTTTTTGATGGAAAGATAGCTTGGGTTGCACAGCTCCTTGGTATCCATAGTCAGACATTCAACTTCTACTAAGAACCAGTCACAAGCAAGTACTGATTTGAAATGGAGAAGAGTTGTTGGCAGAAGGCGGCATGGACTTACTCCAAAACCTTGGGGATCTATGCTGTAATTCTCCCATCATAACTTTCTCCACAGAGCATCTTTGTCTGACCCTCACACTTTCAAAACCATAGGATTGCTGGGTCATAGGTTAAGTGTCAGGGAAGCTTGCACCAAAGCCTGAATTTGCCAACTTTCCCATTTTCCCCTGGGTGTCACCCAAAATTGGTTGTCTTGGAGAATGTATAGTAAATGAATCCAAGAAGCTCATCCAACGTAGTACATGTTATCTAGAAAAGATACCTATTAAGCATTCTTCCTTTTTCTTCATGGTGGGTTTTCCTATGTCTAAAAATATCTTTATTTCTTTTTTTTTTTAAAGAGAGAGAGAGAGAGAGAGAGAGAGAATAGTTTTTTGATATTTATTTTTTAGTTATCGGCGAACACAACATCTTTGTTTGTATGTGGTGCTGAGGATCGAACCCGGGCCGCACCCATGCCAGGCGAGCGCGCTACCGCTTGAGCCACATCCCCAGCCCAAATATCTTTATTTCCACTTTTTGTTTGTTTGAGGAATATTTTTGCTGGGTATAGAATTTTAGGTCAGTGAGTTGTTATTTTTATTTTTTCAGTGTTGAGGATTGAACCCAAGGGCACTGTACTAGCAAGCTACATTCTCAGCCCCTTTCACGCTTTATTTTTCAGATAGGGTCTCGCTAAGTTATTGAGGCTGGCCTCAGACTTGTGATCCTCCACCTCAGCCTCAAGAATGGCTGGATAATAGGCATGGGCTAGTGCCCCTAGCTTCTTTTGGTACTTTTTATTGCTCCAAATCTTCTCATTTATGTTGTTTCCAATGAGAAATTTGGTATCATCCTTATTTTTGTTTCTCCATATGATGTGTCTTTTTTTGTTTTGTTTTCTTTTTTACCATCAGTTTTGAGGAATTTATGAGGAGCATAGGTGTAGTTGTAGTTATTGTTTCCATGATTCCTGCTCTTGAGTTGAATTTCTTGAATTTTTTGTTTTCATTTTCATGGAATTTGGAAAATTCTCAGTTTTTATTTCTTCAAATATTTTTTTCCTGACCCTCTTTCTTATATATCTCCTTCAGGATCTCAAGTATTCATATGTTAGGTCACTTGAAATTACCTCACAGTTTACTAATACTCTGTTCACTTCTTTGGATTCTTTTTTCTTGGATATTATTTTGGATAGTCTCTTTCAAGGCTTTGACCTGATAATCTTTTCTTAATTAGTGTCTAATCTGCCATTAATCCCAAACAGCATAATGTACACCTCATAAATTGTAATTTTGAGGGGCTGGGGATGTGGCTCAAGCGGTAGCGCGCTCGCCTGGCATGGGTGCGGCCCGGGTTCGATCCTCAGCACCACATACCAACAAAGATGTTGTGTCCGCCAAGAACTAAAAAATAAATATTAAAAATTCTCTCTCTCTCTCTCTCTTCTCTCACTCTCTCTTTAAAAAAAAATTAAAAAAAAATAAATTGTAATTTTGAAACTCTGGGGGATGTAGTTCAGTGGTATTGAACTTACCTAGTATACAAGACCCTGGGTTTGATCCCCAGATTGTGGGGGGGGATAACTGGGTTTGGTGGGACGTACCTGTAATCCCAGGCTAAGGCAGGAGGATTGTAAATTCAAGGTCAGCCTCAGTAACTTATGGAGTAGTTAAGCAACTTAACAAAACTCTGTTTCAAAATAAAACATTGAATAGGGCTGGGGATGGATGTAGTTCAGTAATAAAGTGCCCTTGAATTCAATCCCCAGTGCAAAAGAAAAAAAGTAAACAGAAATTATAGTTTTCATTTTTAAAAGTTGTCATACTTTTTTAAAAAATTGATTTTCATGGTTCTACTAACTTTTTGAGCAGAGGAATACAGTTATCCTGTTTTGGTGTCCTTCTCCGCTAATTTTGACATCTGTGTAAACTCTAGGTTGGTTTGATGTGATTATTCTCATTATGAGTTGTGTTTTCTTGCTTGTTGGAAAGTCTGGCAATCTTTGGATGCCACACATTGTGCCTTTATCTTTTTGGGTGCTGGATATGTTGCCTCCTATAAATGTTCTGTAGCTTTATTCTGGAATGCAGCTGAATTACTCAGAATTTGAGGTTTCTGTGTCTTCATTTTATGATTTGTTAGACAGATATAGAAGAATGCTCAGTCTAGAGATTTTTCTAGGATGTCTGGGGGACAGATGATTAAATGAACTCCCAGTAGTAATAACCCCATTACTAAGGCACAATATTTTTTTTAAGAATTCTACCCAAAGCCTGTGAATTCCAGTTTGGCTGGTGGAAAACAGATTTCCACGGTCTCCTCTTAAGTCTTTTGAATGGTTCTTCCCAGGACTCTGGGTAGTTTTCTCCCACAGGAGCAGTTCTCAGTACATTGCTGGGGGCTTGAAAGAACTCTGCAGATTCCAGGATCTTCTTGGCACAGCGCTCTCCTTTATGAGGTCCTGTCCTAAGAGTTCTGGCTCTCTTTTTCCCTCCATTCTTTTTTTTTATTTTATTAAAGTTCTAATCAGTTTTACATGACAGTAGAAAGTTCTTCAATTCATTGTACACAAATTAAGCAGAATTTTTCACTTCTCTGGTTGTGCATAAAGTAGAGACACTATTCGTGCAATCATACATGTTCCTAGGGTAATGATGTCCATCACATTTGTTGAAGAGGTTATCTTTTCTCCAATGTATGTTTTTGGTGCCTTTGTCTAGGATGAGATTACTGTATTTATGTGGGTTTGTCTCTGTGTCTTCTATTCTGTACCATTGGTCTACATGTCTATTTTGGTGCCAATACCATGTCATTTTTGTTACTATGGCTTTGTAGCAGAGTTTAAGGTCTGGTATTGTGATGCCTCCTGCTTCACTATTCTTGCTAAGAATTGCTTTGGCTATTCTGGGCCTCTTATTTTTCCAAATGAATTTCATGATTGCTTTTCCTATTTCTGTAAGGAATGACGTTGGGATTTTAATTGGAATCACATTGAATCTGTATAGCACTTCAGGTAGTATGGCCATTTTGACAATATTGATTCTGTCTATCTAAGAACATGGGTGATCTTTCCATCTTCTAAGGTATTCTTCATTTTCTTTCTTTAGTGTTCTGTAGTTTTCATTATAGAGGTCTTTCACCTCTTTTATTAAATTTTTTTTTTTAAAGAGAGAGTGAGGGGGGGAGAGAGAGAGAGAAAGAGAGAATTTTTAATATTTATTTTTTAGTTCTCGGCGGACACAACATCTTTGTTGGTATGTGGTGCTGAGGATCGAACCCGGGCCGCACTGCATGCCAGGCGAGCGCGCTACCGCTTTGAGCCACATCCCCAGCCCTCTTTTATTAAATTGATGACCAAATATTTTATTTTTTTGAAGCTATTGTGAATTGGGTAGCTTTCCTAATTTCTCTTTCAAAGAATTCATCACTGATATATAGAAATGCATCTCCTTATCTCAGGGAGCCACTGGGCTTTATCCCTGTATCTCCACCCTTGCCTTTTTTAAACCAAGACTGTGATGGCAGACCTGAAGTCTTACCTTCACAGCTTGTGCCATGAAGTAAGAATCAGTAAACTACAGCCTTGCAAGCCACTTGTTTCTGTAAATAAAGTTTTATGGTCACTCAGTCACATTTATTTATTTACATATCACTTATGGCAGCTTTCATGTGATAGCAATAGAGGCAGAGACTGTATGTCTCACGAAACCTAAAATATTTACTCTCTGACTCCTTATAGTTTACTAACCTTGGCCTAAAGGGGGAAAAAAAAACCCAAGAAATTCTCTTCAAATTTTAGCATACAATACCCTAAAGAAGATCTTCTCTGATTAGTCTGGCATGAGTCACATGAATACCCACCATGGGAAATCGGCAGCTGACCAGCTGGTCCTGGGTGACATATCCACCTCTGTGGCACCTGCTCTAGAATCTCCTGCTCAGAGTGGAGCTGGAGCAGAGATTCACTGCCGCAGTCTCCTGTTGTAACCCCCCCCCCCATGGCTTTTTCTGCTTTAAACTTCCTTCCTCTGTCTGACTAGCTCCAAAGACCTTCTCTTTTACTTGAATCTTTTCCTCTGACTAACTTGAGAGACCTTTCGTTTTGCTTCATTTTTGTTTTAAGTTGCCTGTCCCTGGAGATGAGTGAGACGGAAGAAAAACCGCTCATGTCTGAGGAACAGATAGGGAGAAAGGACGGATGCACATGTCAGGAGGATAGAAAGGCTATAATGATTTTGTGTTGTTCCATTTTCATTTCATTCTGTCTCGGTTTTGTTTGGCGTCATCTTGTTGGGTTGTATTATAGTAGAAATACGGGATCAGAAATTAGTAAAAAACAAACCGAAAGAGTGTTAAGTAAATTGTTAGAGGAAGGAGGCATCCCAGTAAAATCAAGAGCAGTCAGGGCATACACTGATACAATACAAAAATATAGCCCATGGCTTTTTAAGGAGGAGTTGTTAAATATATCACAATGGAACCATCAAGGTGAAGATTTAAAAAGAATAGAAAAGAACAACCCAGGGACTCTGCCAGTTGGCACATTGCCATTGTGGATTTGCTTCAATTCAGACAAAGGTAGAGGAAGGAGAAGACATATTGATTCAAGTAAAAGAGAAGGTCTCTCAAGTTAGTCAGAAAGAGGAAAAGATTCAAGTAAAAGAGAAGGTCTTTCGAGCTAGTCAGACAGAGGAAGGAAGTTTGGAGCAGAAAGAGCCACCAGGGGAAAAGTTACAACAGGAGACTGCGGCAATTCACAAGGAATAGGGTTCAGGGAGAGGGCAGTCATTCACAAGGACTGTCCACTAAAGAGACAATGACTCTTGTCCGATATTAATGTTGTAAACATACTTGAATACTAAACTGAAGTTTTAAGGAATGAAGGAGAAACTGCTGATATGGAATTCTCAAGAAGTGAGTTTTCAAGATTGCCACATGTAGATCATCAAGGGGAGGTTTTGAAACCTGTCCACACCCTGGAATAAAAGGTGAGGTGGAAGACAGAGGAAGTGGTCCTGCTAGGGGGCACAGAGCATGGGTGTTCTTACCTACACCTTGAGGAGGTTTCCAAGGGATTTCTCAGAGAACAAAAGACTATTCACAATTGGACCTATAAGCACCCCCATAAATACTCCCCAAAGTGACACATTTGGGCTGGGGGTGTGGCTTAGTGGTAGGGCACTTGTCTAGCATGTGTAAGGCCCTGGGTTCAATAACGACCGGGGCGGGGGAACCACCGGGGCGGGGGAACCACTGGGGGGGAAAAAGTGACACATCTGTTTGGGTTAAAGGGATTCAGGAGAAGCCCACTAATGTCCCCAGAAGAGGGTCAGCTTCATTCTCTGCTAAAGTCCAGAGATAGAACCATAGTTCTTCCCAAACTTCTCCATTCCCTCTCCCTGACAGTTTCAGACCAGCAGGAGCCTGTTGAGCATACCTGAGACTGGGGGAAACAAAAACAAGGAGGGTGCCAGGCACTGTGTCCTCTTGCCATTGCTCATCTTAGGCTCTAAGGGGCCCAAGGATAGAGCTAAAGTCAAATAAACTTAGAGGCTTAACTCTAGGACCGAGCATTCTAATTTCTGAACAAAGTCATTGATTGTGGCTTGAAGTAACTAGGTTGTGTGTACATTCTGGAGTGCTGAGGATAGGCTAGCTTAGTCCTGGGGTTGGTGTTTTGCTTGCAAAGATCAGAAATTCACTAGAGCCAGCCCAAATAAAAGTTTATTGTTAAACATACAGCAGACCCTCATGGGTGCCTGAGAACACAACAGCTGGGCTTCCCTGGTCAGGGGACCAAGAGCCAGCAATCTCCAAAGGTGGTCGACCACTACTCTGACCTCCAATACCCGATTATTTTGTTCTGCATTTAACCAATCAAGGTTATATAAAGATGCATTCACAGTGACATACATTGATCTTAGGAGGGCAGCTGGTTCATACGCTCGCCCGTGTAACCCAAATCCGGTCAGGGCAGGTTCCCAGCAGTCCGGAAGGCTCCCTGGCCCCTCCACACAATACCGCTCCTAAACGGAGGCCGTTATTCGACATCTTCTCCATAGGGTCCCCTGGCTGCCGGCTCACCTGCCCGCCGCACGGCCGCGGTGGCCTCCGCAGCTCCAGAATGTCCCCTCCCTGACCTACGGTTCCTTCGGGTAGACCTCCCTTAACCCCCTCCCGCAAAAACGATCGGCCTCAGTAAAGTGGTGACGGCCTGAAAACAAGAACCTGCTTCCTACCAGAGTGTCATACTAGGAGTCTAGGCAGTGGAACCCGAAATGGCCACCGCGGACGTCGCGAATTTCAGGGGCGGGCGCCCGCAGGCCGCGCCTCTCGGGCAGCCCCACCGCCGCCGACCTGGCCAGAGCTAGGCCGCTCTGGAGTGACCCGCCGAGGCCACCATACTGCACCTGCTGGGGTCCGTGAAGCCCGCCCAGCCTTGCGAGGCAGCAAGAGGCCCCTAAGATTTGCCCCGGCTCAGGCCCCGCCCCCGCCGGGCTAGCCAGGGACCCTCGGCCGGGGGAAGCGCGCACGCGCAGCGCGGCCCCCGCCCCGCCCGGGAGCTTCTGCGCACGCGCCGGGCCTCAATCTCGGCGGCGCACTCCGTGCCCCACCCCCGGCCCGGCTCCTACGGCGAGCCGCGAGGCCCGATCCGCCGGGAGTCGCCGCGGGGCGAGGGCGGGGCAGCGCGCTGAGGTCAGCGCGGCGGCGGCCGGCCCCGCGGTGGTTGGCTGCGCCGCGCTGGCCGCACCCTGGTTGGCTGCGGGCCGCGGGCTGGGCGGCCGGCCGGGCTGGGGTCGGGGCTCGGGCGCCAGCCGGGCTTGCGCAGCGCTCGGCTCCGCAGCGCTCCAGGTCGGCGGCGGCCCGCGGGAGGGCGCGGCCGGGCGCTGAGGGCGGGGACGGCGGGCGGGCTGAGGGGAGGAGACCGGCTCATGGACCCGTGGGGCCCGGCGCCCCAGACTCCGCGCCGCCTGGACGGAGCCCAAGATGTCGGCCTAGGCCGGGGCGCACCGACGCGGACGGGGCGGCGACCGGGCGCCGCTGCTGCCGGGGCTCGCGGCCGGGCCCCCCAGGGCTGGCCCTGACGTCGGGCCGCGCGGGCGGCCGAGGCCGGCGTGTGGGGAGCGGGCCGCGCGGAACCATGTCGGCCAAGGTGCGGCTCAAGAAGCTGGAGCAGCTGCTCCTGGACGGGCCCTGGCGCAACGAGAGCGCCGTGAGCGTGGAGACGCTGCTCGACGTGCTCGTGTGCCTCTACACCGAGTGCAGTCACTCGGCGCTGCGCCGCGACAAGTACGTGGCCGAGTTCCTCGAGTGGGGTGAGTGACCTCGGCCCGTCGCCCTCCGCGCCCCCTCGCCTTGCGTTTCGGGCCACATCCCCGCTCCACCCCCACCCCGCCGGGCCATCGCCCTGGCGGCTTCCGAGACCCACCCTCCGGGTCTGGAGATCATTTCCTGCTGCGCTCCCCGGGACATCCGCCCCGCCCCCGCCCCGCACCTCGCCCGCGGGTCCCACTCAGCGGCCGTGCTCTGCGGGATGTGAGGGCAGCAGCCTGTGCCTTTTGTACCTCGGCGCCTGTCCCCCACGCCCCGCCCGAGCATCCCCCGGGAGATGGCCCCTCCCAAATGACAGCTTGCTCACATCCCCTTGGTATCCAAATCCTGAACACCCACTTTCCTGTAGCACCGCAAGGGAATTTTAAGGTTAAAAGCTTTAAATACGCCAGCAAAGAATAAATGAATTATTTTCATCCTTCATTGTGCCAGACCCTTGTGATGTTTGGGTAGGTGGGACTGTTACTTAAAAACTTCTGTTCACCTGATCTTTGCATGTTGTCTTTAGTTCATTCAGAGATCTTTAATGCTGTAATCATCAGTTAGCTAACTTATTATGCTTTATTAGGACAAAAAATTTTGTTAAGCCATTAAGTAAGGTTAGAATCCACAGACAGGTAAAAATGTAAGGTGCATCATCTCCTGAACACCTTCATCCCTGCAAGACCCTCAGATTTCTCATCTACTACAACTGAATAGGAGGAAGCAAGGCTTTGGTCCAGGCCAAACCCTGTGAAAATTTTACCCTTGTGTCCTTTGTGTCATCAGGCTACTGGGACTATGCAGTTTGAACCAGTAATTTCTAATCTTTGGGGCTGCTGATAAAGCCAATATTTACATGAGGAAACAAATGAATGTGTTCCACACTGAGGCCTCCACTCTGCCACAGTGGTGACTGGAATTTGGAATTTTGTTTACAAAGTACAATTTAAGTTGCAATATGTAGAGGGTTTCTGTTGATTGCTCTTCAGTGAGATGTTACTCTATGCCTGTGAGAATAGTAGGAGGAGGCCTGAGCCCCAGGACAGCTTTTGGTGCTTTGTTGCATGGGGCCACCATTCTTGGTTACATAGAGGATCTGTCAGTTCAGAGTTCTGCTTTCCAGGGGTCCTTTATCTGTGACATAATTAACTTCACAGTTGCTTTGAAAGTGAGGTCTTAAAACCATAGCCTCTTTAATACCGTGTTTGCCTTTCCTTTCTTAGCATTGGATCTTGAAATCTGTGAGATTTCACAGCCAGGCTCAGCTGAGTGCACAGAGGTGGGTAAAACTCTACTTAAGGGAGGAAGCAGAGGAAGGTGGATTTAGGTAGTGAGGTGTGATCCTGCTGACCTCTGACCTGGAACCTGGGTGAGGCCTGGAGACTGAGCACTCTTACCACTAGGATACTCTGGGCTTCACTGGAGGATTTCTCAGCATGCAGAGAAGTCAGATTTTATAATCTGAACTTTCTAATTAAACAGAAGCTGTGACCTATATCATAGACATATTTTCAAAATTGTATTCTGGAATTGAAAATCACAACAAATAAATCATATTTTTTAAAGAACTCTGTTTAACAGAGTAAGCTCTAAATTTCAAAGCATAGGGGCTAGGGCTGTAGTTCAGTGGTAGAGCTCTTGTCTTGCATGCGTGAGGCACTAGGTTAGATCCCCAGCATCACAGAAACAAACAGATAAAATAAAGGTATAAAAAATACAATAGCATTATTAAAAAAAGGTTAAGAATAAATTACAGAGCAGACAGAATGGACTTAAATATAATGACATTTAATTAATTAATTAATTAATTATGGAGGGGGGTACCAGGGATTGAAATAAGGGGCACTCGACCACTGAGCCACATCCCAGCCCTATTTTGCATTTTATTTAAAGATAGGATCTCACTGAGTTGCTTAGCACCTCACTTTTGCAGGTTGGCTTTGAACTCCTGTCTCAGCCTCTGGAGCCTCTGGGATTACAGGCGATTAGGTGGCATTTTAATGAATATTAACATATTCTAGAAGTACTATACACATTTATGTATACACTGGTGTAACACCACAGTGGTGTATTACTGGTTAAGATAGGTGGGCAGTCATTGGTGTACTTGTAACTGCCTAGTTGTTCTTTATGCAAACAGAGAATGGCCTTTTTAATAAAACTGTTTGTAGAGCATGGCTAGGTACCCTAACTCCAAAGGAGTGACTTTTGCTTAGGAAGCTATCCTGAGTCTGGATTTCCTGGAGTCGGAGTCAGGCTCTCTCCACCTTTCAAATCCTGCCAGATAGCTAATGATAGTTACGTAGAATTCTTAAAATTTAGAGATGAAAACAGCCAAGTCAGCCTAGATTTTAAGATTTATCAGGATTTCTTTGAGGTAATATGGAAAATGTAAGTAATAAGTTTTTTTTTTTTGTTTTTTTTGTTTGTTTGTTTTGTTTTTACTTTTTGGGACGAGGGATTGAAACCAGGGGTATTTAACCACTGAGCTACATCCCCAGCATTCCCCGCCCCATCACTTTTTAAAAAAATATTTTGACATAGGGCCTCATGAAGTTGCTATGGCTGGCCTTGAATTTGTGATCCTCCTGCCTTAGCCTCCCTAGCCTTTGGGATTAAGGTATATGCCACCACATCCAGTCTTAAAAGAAGATTATTCTGGGGCTGGAGTTGTAACTCAGTGGTAGAACACTTGTGTGAGGCACTGGATTCGATCCTCACCACTATGTAAAAATAAATAAAATAAAGGTATTCTGTCCATCTACAACTAAAAATATATTTTTTACATAAAAAAAGAGATTATTCTGGCTCCTATTTTCTTTCTTTCTTTTTTTTATTAAAGAGAGAGTGGAGAGGAGAGAGAGAGATAGAGAGAGAGAATTTTTAATATTTATTTTTTTAGTTCTCGGTGGACACAACATCTTTGTTTGTATGTGGTGCTGAGGATCGAACTCGGGTCGCACGCATGCCAGGCGAGCGTGCTACCGCTTGAGCCACATCCCCAGCCCCAGGCTCCTATTTTCTTATTGCCACAGTGGCTGCACGGCACAAATCATCTAGCTTTCATTGTAGAGTTTTGTCTTTACTTTTCCTGTGATTGTGTTTATGGCTTGATTGGTTTCCTTTATGAAGTTCTGGACCTTAATTAAAAGTTGGAAATACCCTGCTTTGCATGAGTCTTTCTTTAAGCTATTTTTTTTAAATGTAAATGATTCCATTTGAAGTAAGCACATGAAACACTTTAAAATTTCCACTAGTAAATAGCAACAAATATAAGCAACCAAATGTGCTTTCATCTTTGTTATATGTCTTTTCATGTGTTAAGTGTTTTTTTCACAGCTTGAGTATTATAAATGATGTCACATTTAGATGGAGCTGATGTTTGAAATCCCAGCCTTTTGGCGCTGGACAGATCACAGTTGTCCTTGCTGTGGCTCCTGTGTGGCCTTCAGACTTGGAGGCAGTCCTGAGTGGTGTGGATATGCATCATGGAGCATGCCTTCCCAGTGCTCAGTCCTGGGGCCTCTTCTCTGCCATGTGCTTCCTCTTAATGAGTAGAATTGATGTTGCCAGCCTTGTGGTTAATTTCCTCATTTGTGGTTCTTCTTATCTTGAATGTGACAGTACCTTCTGAGTTCTTCATGAATGTGACTGTGTGGAGCTCTCTGTATGGAGATGCCCAGCCCTCCATATGTGTGGGTGGGGCTACCAGGTTTAATGAGAAAGGCTTAACTGGTGGTGCCAAGCATCTCATTGTCCATTTTAAGTTTAATGGTTTCTTTGGATAAAATTTCTTGTAACAGGTTATATTAAAAAAAAATAGATTTAGGAGCTGGAGCTGGGTGTGCTGGTACATTTCGGTAATCTGGGCAACTCCTAAGGCTAAGGCAGGAAGATCTCAAGTTTAAGGCCAGCTTCAGCAACTTAATAAGACCCTATCTCAAAAAAGAGAAAAGGCTGGGGATGTATTTCAATGGTAAAGCATCCTTGTGTTCAATTCCTAGCAGTGGGAAAAAAATATATAAAACTTAAAAAAAAAATAGATTTAGGAAATGGGGTCCTGGGTGAGTATTGCATGATACCTTCTAATCCCAAGCTAGGGATTGAACTTGGGGCCTCTGCATGCTAGGCAAAGAGCTCTACCACTGAGTACACACCCCAGCCTAAACAGGTCTTTTGATAAAATCCAAATAATAGGGAAATGTTGGGGTTTCATGATAAAAATTAGGTTAACATAATTTAGATTGTATGAATAGCTCTTTGAAATGCATATTGATATTGACTGCATGGCTTGAGATAGGACAGTTAAAGCCATTAAAAATTGACAAGCCAGTCTTTTTCTCTCCTCAAATATCTTCATGGCTAGTTGGGCTTTAAGGTGAATAGCAGTGTCTGTGTTACATCTCTAAATAAACAGAATTGGAATTGAAGGGATCGTTCTTACTTCAGGACACCACTGTGTGGGCTGCCTGAAGGAGTACACACTGCAGTGAATCACTCTCCAGGCTGAGGACTCCAGTGTGAGTTAAAGAACTCAAAGTGCCACAGGATTGGCAGGCAGCTCCTCTCTGGCCCCATGCCTTGGCCCTTCCTCCTGTCTGTGCCAGATGCCCTGAAGTCTCCTGTCCGTGCTGTGACATCAGTGATGTGGGATCAGCAGGCAAGAGGGTGGGACTGTTAACTCCAAACCATACTGAATCCACTAGGAGAAGATTAAATGTGTTTCTTGATAAAGAGGCAGAAAGTATTTGTTAAGACTGATAAAGTAAAAGACTTGTTGGATGAAACCAAAAACAGTTTTCACTTTTTGTAATCAAAAAGTTTGACATTGTGACACATGCTTGTAATCCTAGCAACTCAGGAGTTTTGGAAGTTCAAGGCCATCCTGGGCAATTTAGTGAGACTCTGTCTCAAAATAAAAGATAAAAATGGCCAGGGATGCAGCTCAGTGTTAAAATGCCTCTGGGTTCAATCCCCTGTACCAAAAAGGAGAAAAAGGGAAAAGAAAGAAATTTGGAAAGAATTAAAAAGCAAGCACAAACGAACAAACACCTAGCCAGGCCGGTGGTTCACATCTGTAATTCCAGCAACTCAGGAGGCTAAATAAACCAGGAGGATCTCAAGTTCTAGGCCAGCCCAGGGAACTTACTTAGACCTGTGCAGTAAATTGCCACATATAGTATTTTGAAGCCTTTATTTGGATTTTTAAATCTACCAGAAAAACTATTTTTTGTTTGTTTGTTTGTTTGTTTGGTTTGCAAACAACATTAATACTGCCTATGAGGTAAAAGGTCATCTGGTCATCCTCCCCAGTTTGATTTTAGATAATGTGTGGGGAATTAGGTTTATTTGGTTAGTTTTATTGATTGGTAATCAACTGTGGCAACAAAATTGTTTTTAGATTAAACTTTTCCAAAAAGATTGATTATATGATAGGAAACTTTGGATTTTTTTGTTATTCTTAGGAATACATGAGGAATTTAAAGAGAAATTTGAATTGAATCTTTTTAATTCAGATTCTGTCCTTTGATTGGAATCTTTTTAGAGAACATGTGAAACAACTTCTAAGGTCATTCTTTACTTTATTAAGGCAGTGATTTCTGGCCTCAGTAATGGATTGGAAAACAGGAATTTTGAGAACTCATGTGGTCTGCGCTGTCCCTATTCTCCTGTGGTTACACCTGTTCCTGAACGTTTTCCTAATTACTTCTGAGGAAACAGCCCTAGATCTCAAGTGATTTTAGCCCTTTCTTTCTATTCCCATTAGCAATGGCCTACCTGAGGCTCTTAAGTCCTCAACCTAAGTGAATCCTTCTCCCCAGGAAGTTCTAGAAGCCTTTCCAGCTCAGTATCCCATCCTGCTCTTTTTTTTTTTTTTTAATTTTTTTAATATTTATTTTTCAGTTCTCGGCGGACACAACATCTTTGTTGGTATGTGGTGCTGAGGATCGAACCCGGGCCGCACACATGCCAGGCGAGCGCGCTACCGCTTGAGCCACATCCCCAGCCCCTCTTTTTTTTTTTTTTAAATATTTTTTAGTTGTCGATGGATCTTTATTTTATTTATTTATATGTGGTGCTGAGGATTGAACCCAATGCCTCCCATATGCTAGGCAAGTGCTTTTCCACTGAGCTACAACCTCAGCCCCCTGCTCTTCATTTTATCACTCTCCTTTTCAAGAACTTCTACAGTGGTGGCTTCATATTCTGTTGCCTTTGAAAAAAATCAGGTCTGAATCCACAGTAGAATGTTTCAATTTAAAATCCACCTAAAAAAACACATGTAATCTTAACTTCAGAAGTGAAGGTAGGGCTGAGGTTGTAGCTCAGTGGTATAGAGCCCTTGCTTAGCATGTGTGAGGTTTAGTTCTCAGCACTGCATATAAATAAAAAGAAAATAAAGGTGTCTCTCTCTCTTCTCTCTTCTCTCTCTCTCTCTCTCTATATATATATATATATATATATGTTTATGGTACTGGGAATTGAACTCAGGGGCACTTGACCACTGAGCCATTATCCCCAGCCCTATTTTGTATTTTATATAGAGATGGGTCTCACTGAGTTGTTTAGTGCCTCACTATTGCTGAGGCTGGCTTTGAACTCGATCCTCCTGCCTCAGCCTCCCTAGCTGCTGGGATTACAGGCGTGTGCCACTGCGCCCGGCCAATAACTCAAAGAATGATAATAAAAAAAAAAGAAAAAAGAAGCGAAGGTTAGCTAGGCATGGTGACACACATTTATAATCCCAGCAGTTCTAGGCCAACCTGGGCAATTTGGTGAGCCCCTGCCTCAAAATAAAAACTAAAAAGGGCCAGAATGCAACTAAGTGGTAAAGTGAAGTTCAAAGTCCCCCATCCCCACCCCAGTTCAATCCCCTGTACCAAAAAACCCCCAAAGGATATGAAGAAGTGGGAGGTGCATGTGGGTGTCATGGAGTTGAGGGTAGTGGGGGAGGGAGCAGGATGCTGTTTATCACTGGGAACCAAATGTATAAACTGTACCTGGAAATAAGATAGAGCTGAATCTGTTCAATGCAAAGCCTTTGGTCTATAGGAAGAAATCACCAACTGGAAAGAAGGAATGGGACAAGAAACATTTTTGCCACCCATCATATTCTGAAAAAGTTAATATCAGAAGTGAAATTCAAAGGCACATGGACCTCTCTTAACAGAACACCCACGACCACATTTTTAAGACGTTTGTATGTCACCTTTGTTGTGAAAAAGGGAGTTGAAATAATTGAATTTCTTTGTCATTTTGTTTGAAAGTTTACATCAGTGGTCTGAATTTGTTATTGAATTTGACATAACTATTTATATTGGTTCGTCATTGAAAAATATATTGATTTTATGATTTATGAGAATGCAGCAATTCTTAAAAATCTGGCAGCTGGCACAGTGGTGCACACATATAATCTCAACAATTTGGAAGGCTGAGGCAGGAGGATCAACAGTTTAAAGCCAGTCTCAGCAAGTTTGAAAGACCCTAAGCAATTTAGCAAGATCCCAGTAAAAATCTCAGTAAAAATAAAAAGGGCTGGGGATGTTAAGTATCCCTGGATTCAATCTTGCTAACAAAGAAAAATGAAAAAATTAATTTTGCAGTTCTGTTGCGCGTGGATTTTTTTTTATACCAAAGTATTTGAATCATATTGTTGAAGAGTCTTTATGTATATCAACAATTGCTTTCTGGTATACATTTAAAATTAATCAGGGAAGCAGGCAGGGTATAATCCCAGCAGTTCTAGGTCATCCTATAATCCTAGCAACTGGGAAGGCTGAGGCAGGAGGATTGCAAGTTTAAAGCCAGCCTCAGTAATTTAGTCCCTAAGCAATTTAGTGCCACACTGTCTCAAAACAGCACAAAAAAATGCAATGGAATATAGCTCCTGAGTTCAATCCTTGGTACTAGGAAACAAAGGGGAAAATGTCAAGAGAGGGCTGAGGATGTGACTCAAGTGGTAGCGCGCTCGCCTGGCATGCGTGCGGCCCGGGTTCGATCCTCAGCACCACATACCAACAAAGATGTTGTGTCCGCCGAGAACTAAAAAATAAATATTAAAAATTCTCTCTCTCTCTCTCTCTCTCTCCCCCCTCTCTCACTCTCTCTTAAAAAAAGAAAAGAAAAGAAAATATCAAGAGAACATTGCTTTCAAACCTGTGGAAAATAATTATCTAGCAACAAATTGGAAAGTTCTGGGAAAGCCCAATTTCCAATTTCACCAGTTAGTTAAGGTGTGGGGGACAGTATTTATATTATAAATGATGTTTGAAATATTCCTCAAAACATCAGGCTTTGCCGGGTGTGTTGGCCCAGCCTATAATCTAGTGGCTTGAGAGGCTTGAGGCAGGAGGGTCACAAGTTCAAAGACAGCCTCAGCAACTTATCGAGGCCCTAAGCAACTTGACGAGACCTTGTCTCTAAATAAAATATATATTTAAAAAGGGCTTGTAATGTGGTTCAGTGGTTAAGTGCCTGTGGGTTCAATCCCTGGTATCACAAAAAAAAAAAAAAAAAAAAGGCATCATCTTGGTTCATGTAACCAAAGTAATAAGCCTGGATGTTTCCTCCTACAAATAATTCATTATTTTAAAAATTGGACTATGAAGTTTAGATAATCCTTGTGAAACAATATGAATAAAAACTGGAGATGTCTATCCGCAATATAAGAGAAATTAAATTGAATTATACAACTAATTTTAGTAGAAAATAGGTTTCTCTGCTTTTTGCAATTACCACGATTTCTTAAAATTTTTTTTTTTTTTGGTAATGGCAATATGGAGAACAATTCATGTCCATTTTGTCTCTTTACAGTGTATAATTTAGTGGTTTTTAGTATATTCATAGATGTAGAGCCATCTCCCTTGACTAATTCCAAAATATTTTCACTACCTCAAAAAGAAACCCTGTACCCTTTAGCTCCCAACTCCCCTATCTCTAAGCAACAACTAATCTTCCATTATCTATTTGCCTGTTGTGGACATTTCCTATAAAAGGAGTCCCGTCATGTGTGGCCTCTTGTGCCTGCCTGGCTGCTTCCACTCAGCGTGGTGTTGTCTGGCTTGACCTTGTTGTTGCTTGCATCAGTACTTCATTCCTCTTTGTTGCTGAGTGATGTTCTGTGGTATGGGGGATCCACATTTGGTTTGTTCATTTGTCAGCTGATGGACATTTGGGTTGTGTCTGTCTTTTGGCTGTTGTAACATTGCTGTCAAAATTCATGTAAGAATTTCATGTGGACATAGGCTTTTGGTTCTCTTGGGTGTGTCCTGGGAGTAGAATTGCTAGTCATGCAGTGGCTCTGTGCTTAGCATTTTGAGGAAATGCCAGATCATTTTCCATAGCAGTTACGCCATCCTACAACAACACATGAGGGTCCCAGTTCTCCCGATGCTCTCTACCACTTATTGTTATCTGACTTTTTAATTCTAGCCATCCTGGTGGGTATGAAGTGACTTCTCGTTATGTTTTTTTTTTTTTTTTGTATAGGGATTGAACTCAGGGGCACTCGACCACTGAGGCACATCTCCAGCTCTATTTTATATTTTACTTAAAGAGACAGAGTCTCACAGTTGCTTACCGCCTCGCCATTGCTGAGGCTGGCTTTGAACTTGTGCTCCTCCTGTATCAGCCTCCTGAGCTGCTGGGATTACAGGTGTGCGCCGCTGCGCCCAGCTCATTATGGTTTTGATTTGCTTTTCTGTAGTGGCTAATGATGTTGAACATCTTTTTCTCCATTTATTGGTCATTTGGATTTTTGGAAATATGTATTCAAATTCTTTGACCGCCCTACCCCCACCTTTCACCCTACCCCCCCCCGCCTTTAAAAAAAATTTATTTTCAATTTATTTTTTTAATTGGTTGTTCAAAACATTACAAAGCTCTTGACATATCATATTTCATACATTTGATTCAAGTGGGTTATGAACTCCCATTTTTACCCTGAATACAGATTGCAGAATCTCATTGGTTACACATCCACGTTTTTACATACTGCCATACTAGTGTATGTTGTATTCTGCTGCCTTTCCTATCCTCTACTATCCCCCCCCTCCCATCTTTTCTCTACCCCATCTACTGTAATTCATTTCTCTTTCTCTTGTTCTTTTTTCCCTTTCCCCTCACTTCCTCTTATATGTAATTTTGTATAACAATGAGGGTCTCCTTCCATTTCCATGCAGTTTCCCCTTCTCTCTCCCTTTCCCTCCCACCTCTCGTCCCTGTTTAATGGTGATCTTCTTCTCATGCTCGTCCTCCCTGTTCTGTTCTTAGTTGCCCTCCTTATATCAAAGAAGACATTTGGCATTTGTTTTTTAGGGATTGGCTGACTTCACTTAGCATAATCTGCTCTACTGCCATCCATTTCCCTGCAAATGCCATGATTTTGTCATTTTTTAGTGCTGAGTAATACTCCATTGTCTATAAATGCCACATTTTTTAAATCCATTCATCTATTGAAGGGCATCTTGGTTGGTTCCACCGTCTCTAGCTAATGTGAATTGTGCTGCTATGAACATCGATGTAGCTGTATCTCTATAATATGCTCTTTTAAGGTCTTTGGGGAATAGACCAAGAAGGAGGATAGCTGGGTCAAATGGTGGTTCCATTCCCAGCTTTCTGAGGTATCTCCAAACTGCTTTCCAAATTGGCGGCACCAATTTGCAGTCCCACCAGCAATGTGTAAGTGTACCCTTTTCCCCACATCCTCGAATCACTTGTTATTGTTTGACTCCATAATGGCTGCCAATCTTACGGGCATGAGATGGTATCTTAGGGTGGTTTTAATTTTTATTTCTCTGACTGCTAGAGATGGTGAGCATTTTTTGGTGTATTTGTTGATTGTATGTCCTCCTCTGAGAAGTGTCTGTTCAGGTCCTTGGCCCTTTTATTGATTGGGTTGTTTGTTTTCTTATTGTTTAATTTTTTGAGTTCTTTGTATACTCTGGATATTAGGGCTCTATCTGAAGTGTGAGGCGTAAAAATTTGTTCCCAGGATGTAGGCTCCCTATTTACCTCTCTTATTGTTTCTCTTACTGAGAAAAAACTTTTTAGTTTGAGTAAGTCCCATTTGTTGATTCTTGTTTTTAACTCTTGTGCTATGGGTGTCCTATTAAGGAATTTGGAACCCGACCCTACAATATGTAGATTAGAGCCAACTTTTTCTTCTATCAGATGCAGAGTTTCTGTTTTGATATCAAGCTCCTTGATCCATTTTTGAGTTAACTTTTGTGCATGGCGAGAGAAAGGGATTCATATTCATTTTGTTGCATATGGATTTCCAGTTTTCCCAGCACCATTTGTTGAAGATGCTATCTTTTCTCCATTGCATAATTTTAGCACCTTTGTCAAATATAAGATAGTTGTAATTTTGTGGATTGGTCTCTGTGTTCTCTATTCTGTACCATTGGTCCACCCGCCTGTTTTGGTACCAGTACCATGCTGTTTTTGTTACTATTGCTCTGCAGTATAGTTTGAAGTCTGGTATCGCTATACCGCCTGTTTCACTCTTCCTGCTTAGAATTGCTTTTGCTATTCTGGGTCTTTTATTTTTCCAGATGAATTTTATGATTGCTTTATCTATTTCTATAAGAAATGCCTTTGGGATTTTGATTGGCATTCCATTAAACCTATAGAGAACTTTTGGTAATATCACCAGTTTGATGATGTTAGTTCTGCCTATCCATGAACAGGGTATATTTTTCCATCTTCTAAGATCTTCTATTTCTCTCTTTAGGGTTTTGTAGTTTTCATTGTTTAAATCTTTCACCTCTTTTGTTAGGTTGATTCCCAAGTATTTTATTTTTTTTGAAAGTGCTGGGGATTGAACCCAGGGACTTGTGTGTGTGAGGCAAACACTCTACCAACTGAGCTATATCCCCAACCCCTTTGCTCACTTTTAAATTAAATTTTTTTGGGGGGGCACTGGAGATTTTTTTAGTTATAGGTGATATTCTTGAGTATTGCTAGGTCCACAGTTGATCCAATTTTTTTTTTCCCTGAGGTGTTGGGGATGGAACCCAGGGCCTCCTGTATGCTTGGCAAGTGCTCTACCACTGAGCTATACCCAGCCCTTTTTAAATTCTGTTTTGAGACAGGCCTTGCTAAAGTTGCCCAGGCTGGCCTGGAACTTGAATGCTTCTATATCAGCCTCCCAAGTAGGATTAAAATTTTTTTTAATTGATTTTGAGACAGAAGGTCACTATGTTGTCAAGCCTCATCTCCAGCTCTTGGGCTCAAGGGATCCTCCTGCCTCAGCCTCCCAAGTAGCTGGGAGTACAGGTGTGTAGAATTTTGTAATTTTTCTTCTCCAGCATCATTTTGATTAAAAAAAAAAATGGTAGCTCCACCACTGTTGAGAGCCACAACCAAGTCAGGATGGCACCTGGCATTTTGCCAGAAGGAGTGATTGAGGGGTAGCGCCAGCGAGCCATTAAGGATGATGATGGTTAAGTTAAGCTGTGTATAATTATTGGGATGATGGATGATGCTGGATTGGGGCAGGCTGTGTATTCAGTTGTGTATATGGACCTCTGCTGTCCGGCAATAGGGTGCCTCCTGCTACCTTGGGTGCCCACTACTTTTGCCTTCTCGCGGAGTTCCCGTTGAGTTCCTGTGGAGTTCTCTCGGAGTTCCTGTTGAGTTCATGTGGATTCTGGAATAAAGTTAGTTCCTGCTTGAATCTACAAGTGGCTCTTGACCTCCTGGTTATTTGTGCCCAGCCAGACTGCAGCACACCACTGAGCTACCAAAAAGGATTATTTTCAAGAAATCCCAGACATCTGTCATCTCATTTATAACTATTTCAGTATATACTCCAGGAAGATGAAAAAATGATTTTGATTTAAAAATGATGCTGGAGAAGAAAAATTATAAAATTCATTTAATACTAAGGAAAAAAGCAAAAACCCATGCTGATTTGAGTTAGATTCCACTTTACACCCCACCCATGCTCCTACGGTTTATTTTTTCCCTGCTATATTAGTTCTTGTTGATGGTATGCAATGATGCTTAAAGTATTAAATTTATAATCTTATGAGAAATAATTCTCAGTAAAATGAACTTTACTTTTTTTTAAGAGAGAGAGAGGAGAGAGAGAGAGAGAGAGAATTTTTTAATATTTATTTTTCAGTTTTCGGTGAACACAATATCTTTATTTTATTTTTATGTGGTGCCGAGAATCGAAGCCAGTGCCCCGCGCATGCCAGGCGAGCGTGTTACCGTTTGAGCCACATCCCCAGCCTGAACTTTACATGTTTTTTAAAGTAAAGTTTGTTGTGGGGGATTATGAATGTAGTTTCTCAGTTTTCCTGAATTGTTCTTCACTGCATTTGAAGGGGAGCCTGTGGCAAAGATCCAGGAGTACCAATTAAAAAAAAAAAAAAAAAAGGTTCAGCAGTAAGACCACCTCTACAGACCTTTGGGACTTAAGTCCAGAGTGTGGTCGGGCCATTGTTGACCAGGTCCTAAGGTGTAGATAGTTTAAACTGGATACAGAAGCCATTAGTCACGGCAGCTTTGCAGAGGTTGCACAGAAGTTTTTACCAGGTCATAAAACTTTTATGACCCAGAAGGAATGCCAGCAATAAACAAACGAACTCCCAGCAAATACACTGGGCATGAAGCTGATTTTCTGCTGTGATAATGCTTCCGTGAGGGAACGGCCGTGTGTCTCTCAACAAGAGCTTTCCCTCATCTGGAATCCAGCCTTCCTGTTTTGAGCACTTGAAAAAGGAAACTCATTGTTCAATTTTTTTTTTTTCTTTCTGTGATTCTGGCAATTATACTCAGGGCCAGGGGCATCTACCACTGAACTGTATCCCATCCCCTTTTATTTTGAGACAGGGTTTCGCTTAGTTGCTCAGGACCTTGCTAAGCTGAGTCTGCCTTGAACTTGTAATCCTCCTGCCTCAGACTCTGGGTTGCTAGGATTACAGGTGTGCACCATTGCACCTGGCTTCACTATTCAGGTTTTTTAATTATTATTATTCATTTTTTTTTTTGGTTGTAGATGGACACACTACCTTTATTTATTTATTTTTATGTGGTGCTGAGGCTCGAATCCAGTGCCTTACACATGCAAGGCATGTGCTCTACCAGAGCCACAACCCCAGCCCACTATGCAGCCTTTTAATGTTTTTTTTTTTTTTTTTTTGTGCTGGGGATTGAACCAAAGGCCTTGTTCATGCAAGGCAAGCACTCTAGCAAATGAGCTATATCCTCAGCCCTTATAATCATTTTTAATAAAAGTGGTAATAATAGGTAATATTCTCTATTCAAATTTAAATAATTTGTTATGGAAAATTTTAAATACATTAAAAAGTGGATGCTGTAGGATAATTTTTGAAGCTGAACCCTCAGTTTCAACAATTTTTAACTCATGATCCCTTGTATTTCATTTTAATCCTCCCATTTCCAAAGAGAATTGTTTTGTTTGTTTGCAGTGTTGGGTTGAATGAACCCAAGGCCTCAACCATTCTAGGCAAGTGTTCCACCACTGAGCTACCAAAAAGGATTATTTTCAGGAAATCCCAGACATCTGTCATCTCATTTGTAACTATTTCAATGTATACTCCAGGAAGATGAAACTTTTTAAAAAATCATAGCCATCATAATATTATGACATTGAAATAACCAATTCCTTAGTATCATTCAATATTTGTTTGTTGTTTGAATTTCCTTCTGTTAAAGTCGATCTCTTCTGTAAGAGCCAAACAGAGTCTGCACTTGGCATCTGGATTGTGTGCCTCCCACATTTCCTTTACTCCCCTTTGCTGCTTTTTCACCTGTTTGCAATTTTTTAAGGAATGCAGATCATTTGTCTTGTCTTGCTCACATTGTAACTGCTAGTGTTTTCTGAGCTGGACAGACTGGGCCTTTGACAAGTCATTTCTGTACTATTGGCCTATTATACCTTGTGGGATATTTAGGATTAAGTTGAATTAAAAGAGGCAGGGTAGATTCTCTATGAGTACCTGTGGGGCTCCAGAGCCTGAATGGTGTCCGTGTGGGTCCTTTGGGACTGAGGGTTGGATTAATCTGTTATCACCTCTCTTCTGGCTCCTGTGTTGGGTCAGGGCTCCTGAGCTTAACCATGGAGCCACCTCCTCCTTGGCCAATACATCCAATTGGCATTTTTTTTTTTTAAATGGTCCTGGGATTTGAACCCAGAGTTTTGAGCATGCTGGCAAGCACTCTACCACTGAGCCACCCCACCTACCCTTGCAATGAATCTGAAGGGTAGATTCATGTTGGTTGAACCTGGAGAAGGACCAGTGTGGTATGCACGTAGGGACGTTCTGTACAGTACGGGGATTGTAATCAAGGTACACTTGTACTAGAAGTCTTATTTTTCTTGAAGCCTTTGTTTAAAGAGTAGCACTTTTGACAGCTCTTTTTGGTGTGTAGAAGCAAATGCAGTCTTCATAAAGAGCCTTATCACATTATCACAGCAGAAAATCAGCTTCATGTTCTTTCCTTTTCCTCAAGCCACATGTGGCTCATTCTACTTTTGCTCTTAGTTGCATTGTATATGGGGAGCCTGCCCCTTTTTTGATTGTTTTCCCCATTGTGTTGTCTAGGAGTGTCTCCTCACCCTGTGGTATGTATCCTTGGTATAGGGCACTGGGGCAATGGACGCTGGGCCCTCAGGGTATCCAAGCAGGTCCTCCATCTTCTGGAGAGGCCTGTGAGCTACAGGGAATAGAAATAAAAAGCCACCCACCCAGGGTTCAGCATGCTTCTCTCACTAGGGGAATAAAAAGGTGGCCTCCCTCAGGTGACATTTGACTGAGTTAGTGGATGAAGGGCTGGCGTAGAGTAGGCTGCAGGGTCCACCACTGGAGAGAGGTGCATGGTGGTGGGGATTCTGGTTGGGTTCCAGGGACCTGAGCATGGGAAGGGTAAGAGGTGAGAGCACGTCTCAGAAGGCATGGACAGGGCCAGGCGTGGGCAGCATGCCTGTAATCCCAGCAGCTCAGGAGGCTGAGGCAGAAGGATCGTGAATTCAAAGCCAGCCTCAGCAAAAATGAGGTGCTAAGCAACTCAGTGAGACCCCTGTCTATAAATAAAATTCAAAATGGGGCTGGGGATGTGGCTCAGTGGTCGAGTACCCCTGTGTTCAATCCCTGATCCACCCCCCTGCCCAAAAAAAAAAAAAAAAAAAAAAAAAGACATGGAGAAGATCCAGGAAATAGAAGGAGGAGCAGACAGCTGGGCTCTATGCCTTGCTCCAGATTCCATTAGACCAGGCTTTTCTGAAAGGGTCTAGTACTGGAAAAGGAGCATGTACTATGCATTATTCTGCAGAACTTCAGAAAAATCCCACAGCCAGTTCTGTGTCCTCCAAGGTATGTTCCTGGAGTTGCTTCCCTCTCTTCATCTCTAGACCATGTATCCCAGTCTGGCTCCCCAAATACCTCCCCTTGTCTAGCTGGGACCTTACAAGGCAGGCATACCCCACAGGACACCTGGAGACGTGTATTCAGGTATCTTGCTCTGAGTGGTATCACTCTGCCTCTTGGAATTTTGGAGAACTGTATGTGCAATGTGGAGGTCTGGGATCTTGGCTGGGTCAGCTCATTGGTGCCAGGTAAACCCAGGGTGTATTGGAGGAACCAGTGGACAGGCCCTAGAGGGGTGGGATGGGAACTGCCCGCAGAGCCTTTCCTCTTCTTCTTGGTGTTGGCCAGGTGCTCACTGATAGGTATTAGGGCAGCATGCTGGGATCCTCCTGTTTCATGGAGTCATCACAGACACTGAAGAGTGTTTGGCAGGCCTTTATTCTATAGCATGTTCAGCTTTGTGAGACTATTCCAAGGGACAGTCCTCTAGGGTTTGCATCAGTGGGGATGGGAGGAGATTGTAGCCAGGTGGATGTGGGACTGCCAACTGCATTGGGGGATGATTGGCCAAACCTCATCCCCTTTCTGAGGCAGCAGAGGGGACTTGGGTAATGAGAGAAATGTGTGTAGTACTGTCTAGTCCTGGCTGTAGCAGCACTGATGCTGCCCTGTGGACACTGGGAGACATCATGCTCCTTGCGTGGAGCTCCAGCATCCTGGTCTGTGGCATGTGTCTTAGAAACTTCCCGGCTCTGCAGGTTGTGTATACAATATAATAGCTGTTCCTTGGAGACTCTTTGAGGTCCACATTAGCAAGGACTTAGCTATTTAAATGTGCTCTTGAACTTTGTGGTTTTTATTTGAACTTAAGGAACAAATTGATACTCATCTGTGTGTGTGAGCTCACGTACATCCAGCTCTGATGTTTTTCCTTGCTGGCTCTTGGAGAGGTTAGAGGTCTATAGGCAAATGAGGCCATGCAGATGCTGTGCTCCTGAAGGCCCCACCCCACCCCCACCCCAAGCTGCTTCCTGCTGGGCACCTGGGGAAGGACATAGGGACATAATGTACAGTACCGGGATTGTAATCAAGGTACACTTATACTAGAAGTCTTATTTTTCTTGAAGCCTTTGTTTAAGGAGTAGCACTTTTGACAGCTCTTTTTGGTGTCAAAAAAAAAATGCAGTCTTCATAAAGCTATATGTCCTTTTAAAATATGTTAAGCAGGGACTGGGGCTGTAGTTCAGTGGTAGAGCACTTGCCTAGCATGTGTGAGGCACTGGGTTGGATCCTTAGCACGTATAAAAAGAAAGGCATGCTGTCCATCTACAACTACCAAAATAAATAAGTAAATGAAAATTTAAAAAAATATGTTAAATATTGGCCAAGCTTTCACTAAAATTGTGTTCGTTATTTGGAAAGCTCTTTTCATTTGCCTGGTTTTCAGTGTCTCATTTCCAGGCATCTGGTAGGGAGAGAGAGCTCTCAGTTCATTAAGTGCTATATGAAATCAAAATAACACTTTGAAAGGTCTGACGTAAAAACATCCTTCTTTTTTCCTATTTGTGCATGTGTTTATTTGGGGGATGGCAGACTAAGAGAAAAAGAGAGCAGGACACTTACTCTATTTGTCTGCTTAGTGTCTTGATAATTTTACCTTTTAGTTTCATTTCCTTTATGCTGACATTTTTATATTACTAAGAAAATATCAAGCACGGAGGGTTTTACTTATTTAAGAAAGGTATCCTAGAAACGCATAGGTTCAGTTGGATAATGTGACATTACATTTAATGTGGTAGAGACTGACGCACAGTCTGGGCAAATTAAATTTTAATTTTTTTAAGTTGAGGCTTAAACAAATAGCATTTAAAAAGTGTACATGCCTCTTTCTCAAAAAAGGTAGATTTTTCTGTAGGTTAAGTGCTTTGAAAATGACTTTTTTCTTGGCCAGGTGTGGTGCACAACTTGAATCCCAACTACTTTGATAGTCTGAGGCAGGAGGATCAAGAGTTTGAGGCTAGCTAGGACAACTTAGTGAGACCCTGTCTTCAATAACAAGGTTGGGTATTTAGCTCAGTGGTAGAAAACTGTGCTAGGGGTTCAGTCCCCAGTATTACCAAAAAAAAAAAAAAAAAAAAGGAACAAGAAAAAAAAGGACATTTTTCCACCTTGAATTTTATTATGCTGGGAGACCCTAGAGGTCTGCCCCCAGGGGCTGACCTGGTGACAGCAGTCAAGGTAACAGTGGCCTGGGTGGGCATGTGAAGGGAAACAGGGCAGGGCTGTTCCTTATTTCTGCTCTTGGAAAGAAGCTTAGTCTTCCCTCCCAGCTGTATGCTTGGTGATTGGTTAAGAAGAAGCACCTGGAAGCCGGTTAGATATGGGGCTGTGAATCACTGTTTTTATTCTTACCTCCATGTCTGGCCACTGCTATTCCCTGTAGCTTCAGGTGTCTGGCAGTGGATTAGATTCTAGCAGGTTCATACAAT
Source organism: Ictidomys tridecemlineatus (assembly GCF_052094955.1). NCBI lineage: Eukaryota > Metazoa > Chordata > Mammalia > Rodentia > Sciuridae > Ictidomys > Ictidomys tridecemlineatus. Next base: position 122,210,173 of record NC_135481.1, on the reverse strand, counting down.
TTTGGAAGAAAATTTTTTTTCTCCTCCATGCACTTATTTCTTATACAGAAACACAGAGCTAGTCACTAAACACAGTAAAAGCTTGGAGTTTTTGGTTAAAAGAAGAATTTCTATTAAATGATTGCTTTTATATACTATAGTATATTAGCTGTCCAGTTCAGAAAGTTTGTCAGGCAGACGTAGATAATTCACTGTTGGGCTCTGGGCACTTACTAAGAACATTGGTGAAGATTGGTACATGCAGGTTTAGCAGCTTAGACTTTCTGTTGATCCCCGGGATATAAGCTAGAATTTTTAAAAATAACCAGCATAAACTTGTTTTTCTTTTTATTAGTGTTTTCTAGTTGAATGGATTTTTTTTAAAGTCATGTTAAGCGAGAATTCAAATTTATATTCATATTGAAGCTTCTGCCCCATATGTGTGGGTCACAATCCCCAATCATGAGGCAGAGGGGAGGAAGTTGGAGAAGCATCTTGGGAGTACAGGGTCTCTCTTCATTCAAGTGAGGTCCGTGTTTGAGTGATTGCAGAAGGCAGCCCCTAAGCTCTGAGGATAGGAGTCCTGAATTCCTGAAAGGCAAAAGTGAATTCTGAGAGGCTGAGAGAATCCTGAGAGGCAAAAGTGGAAGGAAGACAGATGGGGAGGTGCAGGCCTGCCTAGAGGCATGTTGTCTCAGCTCATAGCAGCGTGGGGCGGGCAAGAGCAGAGGCCATGCATCTGCTGAGTGTCCTGTAGACAGATGTGTGTCCCCAGAGCAGCTTCTCCAGTGGTCTTTGAGCAAGCAGCAGCACAGAGTCCCCTGGGATGATGGCAGCATCACAGTGGTCCCACCTTGTAGCCTTGCTTTCCTCTACTTCCTCAGGTGATCTCTCAGTGGCCCTTTATCCTAGGACCAGTCCTGATAGTTCTACACCCAGAGCTTGCTCCTAGCCCTTATGTCTGTTTCTTCATTTCAGTGAGATCTTTTAAATGTCTTTAATATATTTTGAATAAATGACTGAAAGAATTATGTTTCCAAGCAGGTCCCATTGTGACACCTACCTTCTGCCCCAGTGGTAAGATCTGCTGTGACCCATACCACATGTGTCTGGGTTGTTGTTTTAGGAGTTTTGGGGGTGTGTGTGTATGTATGTTGGTAGTAGGGGTTGAACTTAGGGGTGCCTGGCTTCTAGGATTATATGTGTGTGCCACTGTGCCTGGTAGATGTCTGGGTTTTTGTTGTTGGTGTTGTCTTTTCACTTTCTTAATGGTGTTTTTTGGACATTTTTTTTCCACATTTAGTAATTTTAGTTCAAAAACAAATGTTTTTGGTTTTGATGCAGCCTGACTTGTCTGTTATTTTTTTGTTCATGCTTTTGGATTTGTATGTTTTCTTCTGAGAGTCTCCAGTTTCAGGTCTTCATTTTATGTAAATGTTTCTAGTTGGACATGAAGCAGGGTCCATGACTCTAGCATATAGCTGCCCTTGTGTCCTCATGCCGCTTGTTGAGGAGACAGCTCTTCACTGTGGAATTACCTATGGACCGTGTCTGGTTTTTGTGCTTTGAGCACTGGAATTGTGCAGTGCTGTGTCTGATTTCCTTGGTTTCGTACCACACTCCCAGACATGGCCAACCCTGTTGTGCATGACTTGAGTTTGTTCTTGCTTTCTCAGGTGTGGTGATAGTGGTTGTCGTGAGAGCACCACAGAGCGTCTGTTCTTCTGTTGGTGAACTTCTGGGTTCTTTGCAGTTTCTGACCACAGGTGCAGAGCTGTTGTGGACAGTCCTGTGTATATCTTTTTTGGAGACACATTCACGCCTCCTCTTGGTGTTGCCTGGGACAGAGCTCCTAGGTCCTAGGCACACCTGTGGTAGCCCCCAAGCTGCCTCCATAGATGTGGAAATGGAAGGTTGTCAGGCGTCATGTTTAGAGGAGAAACTGGATTACCAGTTTTCAAAGGACATGAACCATGCGGTTCACCTAAACTGAAAGGACACTGACTGCCATTGTCAGGTCCTCAGAAGATTAGCTCAAAATGAGAGGTGGCCATTGTTCTACTATGTAGAAAATACTTTGCTTCTCTGAATTCATAACAATGGCATACAAACATCTTTGATAATAGACTATCTAGTCGGAAGTTAAGGACAACATGAAAAATAGTTAATTTTGGGGGGCAGGTACTAGGGATTGAATCCAGGATCACTCAACCACTGAAACATATCATATCCCCAGCCCTTTTTTGAATTTTGAGCCAGTGTTTCACTGAGTTGCTTAGGGGCTTGTTAAGTGGCTAAGGCTGGCTTGAACTCTTGGTCCTCCTGCCTCAGCCTCTCAAACTGCTGGGATTACAGTGTGTGCTACTGTGCCCAGTTGTAAAATTCTTGATATTACAATAAAAATCATATATGTATATGAAACAAATAACAAAAGGGTAAAAATACTATGTGTTATGAACTTGGGCCTGTGTTCCTCAGCTGGCTTAATTTTCAGAAAGGGATGGTATCTGTCCTGCATGTTTTGGAGATTGTACATGACATCCTTGGCATAGTGTAGGTGTTCAGAAAGTGGTAGCTGCCATCAGCAAAGGGGTGGGTTTGATGCTTATACATAAAAGAGTAAAAAGCAGATTTTATTAAGTCAAAGTCCTGCTTTCTCATGCCTGTCAGACAAGAAGGGCCTTGTTATAAATTTGGATTAACCCTAACTAGTGGGTATACATTTTTGATTATCAAAGTTTCTCTGGATTACTGAAATGAAGATTGCCCTGGAATCATATTAATTTGCTGATGCTTTGAGAACTGGTACTTTACTGTTATTCTTGATTGAGGGTCTTTAGTAAATGCCATGTTATCAGTGATTTGTCATAAGTCCTGTGACTACTGTCCACTAGAAACATGTTAGCAAGTCTCCAGTCCCAGAGTGAGAAACAGGAAGAGAGGCAGTCTTATTCTGCAATGGATCTCCAGTGGCCAAAGCCTAGAGCTCGTCTATCCTCCATCTAGCAGCAGAGACCTCTCTACGCAAGGCACTGTGGGAGGAAGAGCTGCAAATGGTTCTCTTCCTTTAGGTTCCAGCCTTCTGATGTGGGGGACTTCTCTATGTATATTTGGATGGCCCAGCCTCTTGCTGGGAGGCAGGGAGGAGGTCATTCTTCATTTCTCATCCATTCCCTCGCAGAGGCCAACCTCCTTTCCCACATTGCTCTTCTAGAGATGGGGCCTGTCCCCCATTGGTGCTGCCTGCTGTTTTGGGGAACAGTCTGTAATGATGCTTTATGCCTTTAAAAGAACTGTGTAGAATGTGGGGGAAACTGGTCAGTCACCACAATTCCAGTTATCTAGTTCCCAAACAAGATTTGGAATTGTAGAGAGTCATCTCTTTAGCGTTGCTGCCATCCTATTTTGCTGAACTAGTGAGAGTCCCGACTCCACTATAAGATCCAGAATGCCTCCATTTAGGGTTCTGTGAAATCTGTGTATTACCAAAATATGTACGTATCATCCTAGTAGTTGGCTTAGTAACATTGTGTGTTTATAAATATATATATATTTTTAATCAAAATTAGCTTGTTTGGGCTGGGGTTGTGGCTCAGTGGTGGTGCACTTGCCTAGCGTGTGTGAGGCACTGGGTTTGAGACTCAGCACCACATATAAATAAATAAACCCATTGACAACTAATTAAGAAAATGTTTATTAAAAAAATTAACTTTTATTCAAAGTAATGAAAGTTAAGAAAATGGGAGAAAAAATAGTGAGTAGAACCATTGATTTATACCAAATAAAAAATTGGCTGTATCTGTGTGTGTAGTTCCTATTCTACTGGTGTCCGGAAACCAGCTACTCACTAAAGAACTTCCTGCTGTGGGAGCCAGGAACCACGGCAGGTGAGCTGTGCCTAGAGAGGCACCATCTGCTCACAAGCCCTCACAGGCAGATTGAGGGCCATCAGGGTTCCCCTTAAGGAGGTGGCTATGTTCTGCTGATGGCCTTTTGAAGTTTGTTTGAAACCCTAGAATTTGATGTGATGGTTTATTGTTGGCATCTAGGTACATGGAAATGAGCTGCTTGTTACTGTGATCTGTCACAACTCACTTGGTTGGGTGAGTTGGCTAGTCTGATGTTGTCTGTGTTGGCCAGGTTAGGAATGAACTGACTTTGCCTCTATTCTAAGACCAATGCCTTGGTTTTTTTTTTAAAAACAAACATTTGGTGAAAATGCTTGCAAGCCTCTCATCTGTACTTTGTGGGTCTTGCCTTCTCAGTATTGGAGATTGAACTCAGGCCTCTCACTTGCTAGGCAAGCCTTCTACTGCTAAGCTACATCCCGATCAACACCCCTGCCCTTTTTAAATTTTATTTTGAGACAATCTTGCTAAATTGCCAATGCTGTCCTCTAACTTGGTGGTGATCTTCCTGCCTTAGCCTCCTTGGTAGCTGAGATTATAGGTGTGTGCCGTTGCAAAAACACTTTGTGTTTTTTGCAGTAAACTTTATAATTGTCTCCCCTTGCTGCCCTCACTCCATCCTCTCAGTCTCAAATTCAGTCTAATCAGACTTTTGTCTCTCCACATCCTTCAAAACTGCTGCTTTTGTCAAGTTTCCATGGCAGAAACCAGTAGGTCTCAGTCCCTACTTGCCTTCAAGAAGGAGCCCCCCACCTTCCTGGTTCCTTCTTCTCTCTGGTGTCAGACACCCCAGGTTTCAGTCCTTGGTCTCTCCTATCTCTACTGACTCCCTGGGTGACTCTGGCTCCTGACCTCAGCCCTACTGTATACTGTACCTAGGCTTCTTTGGGGAATCCACACTTGCAGATTCCCTCCCCATCCCAGCTGTGGCTAACTCCACACTCCTGGTCACTCAGACCAGTGCACTGGGTAGTTGTCACACTGCATGGCCAGTTGTGCAGCATACCTAGGGGTTCTACCTTTCAAATACAGGTGGTCTGCCCATTCTCACCACGTCCATGGTTTTTGTCCCTACAGGGCAACTGGCAGTATGTGTCCCGCTCTGCCCCCCCCCATGTCATCCCACATCCCCACCTTTTCTGTTAGCTGCAAGGCTAACTCCTTCCTATGCAATCTATGTGTTCCTTCCATTTAATGTTTCTTCTCCGTCTTTACTGAAATGTGAACTCTTTGCAAGTGTTTGCTCACAGGTCTATCCCCACTACCTGGAACAGTTCCTGGCAAAACTAAATACTGGTTTAGTTGATTCATGAATATTCAACATCTGTAAGTGAGGCTTTCTGGCTGGCACCTTTTGATTAGGTAGGTAGTAAGTAGTTATTGAATCGGTGACACCCATTATTTTAATGCTGTACTGCAGTTTGCAAAGTGTTTTTATTTATTATCGAATTGGTCATGTGTTCACCCAACACAGACTTCAGTCAGTATACCACACCCCATGTCAGCTCCCTGAGAGGTACAGATGCTCTCCCTGTATCTGCCATGTGGCTGCCTGATTGGCTTCTTCAGACTCTGTGGTTCCCTTCTTCCTACCTTCGCTTGTGCTGCTCTTTCCTGAGCCATCCCCTTAGAAACACATCCCGCCCCCCCCCAGCACCACCCCCAATGCAGTAAAAAGACTCCAAGCCTGGTTTGAAAAGCTGTATCCTCACAAAGCTTTTCCTCCTCTCTCTCTCCTCCGCATTCCCCTTTAAAAAAAAAAAAACTCTCCTCCTGCTTATTTCTTTTTTTTTTTAAAGAGAGAGTGAGAGAGGAGAGAGAGAGAGAATTTTTTTTTAATATTTATTTTTTAGTTCTCAGCGGACACAACATCTTTGTTGGTATGTGGTGCTGAGGATCGAACCTGGGCCGCATGCATGCCAGGCGAGCGCGCTACCGCCTGAGCCACATCCCCAGCCCTGCTTATTTCTCTTCTGTCTTTTTAAAACAGCTTTATGGGGATAAAATTCCCATGCCATAAAATGCACTCCTGAGGCTGACTCCTTAGAGATGCTCTGGTGTTCGTCTGGCTCCCAATCTGCTCTGCTTCTGCCCTCTGCTAACCTGGGTGGGTCTGGTATGGGAGCCCTGGGAGCTTTCCTCAGTGACTGTGGGCTAAACTAACTCGGCACAGGAGCCTGCTCCTCAGCTCCAGTGTTGAAGAAAGCAGGGCCCGGGTCCTTGGGTCATTATTGAGTGACGCTTCCTGGAAGAAGGCGACTGCAGGCATCTCCAGGTTCGTCCCCAGAGCTTGACCTACTGGACTGTGATTCCAGATGATACATTTCTTCTTGATTGTTGAATTTGAAGGGTGATGTAGGTGAAGAGGGCTAGGGAGATTTGTGGTTTGGAGAAAAACTAGAAAGATTATTGAAAGGCCTTAGAAAGTTAAACAGTGTTGGAAAAAACAAGGACTTCATCCTAAAAATTTTAGTGAAAGAAACAGTCAAGATGCCATATTAAATTATGATGTTTCTTGCTGAGTTATATTTTAGCATGGCCTACATTAGAGGGTACAGAAACCTGGGACTTTTTTCCTTGTATCTGTCCTTGCTGGTGTAATCCTGTTGTCCCCAAAGCAGAATGTAGCTTAGAAGATTCAGGGAGGCTGGAAATGGCTTTTCTGGCGAGGCTTGGTACCCTCTCGGTAGGTAGTGGGCACTATGTTCCTTGCCACTCCTGCCAAGTGCCTTTCTAGGAGCATCCTGACCGCCCACGGCGCTAGGAGAAGGGCCCAGGGCCCACATTATTCACATCCTCCTGGGGCCAAGCAGCTCTGTGCAATGGGGTCTCAGGGCCTTACTTGTCTTACTGGCAGATGGGGAGCGTATTCAGTGCACACGCTGATTCCTGGCTCCATTTGCTGGCAGCCCAGCGGCTCTGGGTCTTTTGGTACACATGTGTGGGAAATGTTCCACATCCAGGTGTCACTGTTTCTTTTTTGTGCACTGCTGAGGCTTGTTTTGGACCTGTCTCATTAAAATGAGGTCAAACAAACAATAGAGAATTAAAACTCTTAAATCTAAAATTCTACTTACTATAGGGGAAAATGGGCATTTTTTCAAAAGTTACCCCATTTTCCCCCAAACAGTGGGGTAACAGACCCTTCTGTGTTCTTCCACCCATGGCTTCAGTGACTGCACTTTACTTCTGCCCAACTGTGAGGAGAAGCCTGTGAGCAAGGCTAGGAAGTAGGCAGCAGTGGCAGAGATGTGACTTTCAGTGACCTTTCATGTTCCAAATTTACAAAGAACAAGGAAAGTAGCCACCTGTGTGGAAATGTGATGGTGGGTGGAATGATCAGATGCTCCTGCCACTCCCTTAGAACCCTCACCCCAGATGCAGGTCACCTTCACACTCTGAGCCTGTGGGAAGGCAGTAGAAATGCTGATTTAGGTAGGGATCAGAGACAGCCTGCCCCTGATCTAGCCCACTGGAGGTGCCATGCTCACTGTAGCCCTGCTGCCCAAGGGCTGCTCTTCAACAATGGCCACCCCTAGGGCCCACCCACATAGGGCCCTTTCAGGGTATGCCGTGTCAGTTCTTATGTGGTGCTTACGTGTCCACTGTGTTGTGACCTGCCTGGAGGTGCTTGTTTATAACCAGGGCACCTTCTTTGGTGAATTGGCTGGATTCTGTGGTATGTTTGTTTACTTATTGTCAAATGTGACATATTTACTAACATAACTGCTCAGACAAAATGTGACCCAGTAATCCTTGAGAGCTTACTATGTTGGACAGAGCTGAACACTTTGTGGGGCTCACCTAGCTGAGTACACCCAGTGAGATCCTTGAGGTGCAGGCTGTTTGTTGCTCCAGCTTGCAGGTGAGGAGACAACCTCAGAGAGGCCAGGTAAGTATGCTGCATGCTCAATGATGGAGTGGCTCTAGCCCCTGCTGCACAGGATGTACCTTCCATTCAGTAGTGGTGATCTTGGGTAGCTCTGTTCCTCACCCAGAGTTTCTCAAATGTGAGTGTGTGTCTGGCTGACACTGAGGGTCTGTTAAACACAGCCTTCCTGGGGTCCAGTGCCATAGGTCCCAAGAAGGATAAGGAGATTCACCTTCTCCCAAGTTCCCAGGTGTTGCTGCCTCCACTGCTCTGAATTTGGGCATTCCATTTCTAAAACCACCCCCTTATACTCAGGGCAGTTGTACCTGCCTGACTTTTGGCAGCATATCATGTGGCTGGCTGACAGGAAGATGCTGCCAGTGGAGCAGCCTGACTTCTAAGTTCAAGTGACCTGCTGGGTGGGATACACTGTAGGTCTGCCACATTTGGTCTGGGGAACCTAGAGTGAAATAGATGTTGTAAAAACACCATAATAATAATTATTTAAACCTTCTCTAAGCTCTTCAGCCACTGGCTAACTAGCACTTATTCTTTACTTCTGATTTTCCTTTTTCTTACATTTAGGATGTAGGTAGACAGGATGCTCCTAGTGGCTCGCAAAAGAGGTGGCCTGGAAGCTGGCCACATTATTGTGTAGCAACAAGAAGAGTGGGGTCCTTGTGATAAAGCCTTTGCAGCATTTCTGTGACTTGAATGATGCCATTGGCTCTGTCCTTCAAGTCACTGTCATACACTTGGAATGTGTTTGTGTGTGAGTACACATACATAATACATGTACATATTTTTTAAATTTTTTTGTGGTGTTGGGGGGTTAAACCCAGGGCCTTACACATGCTAGGCAAGTGCTCTACCCTCAGCCCTGCAATAAATTTTAAACTAAAACGTGTTTCTGTTCACAGCAGCAGGGGACCTGGCTTTATATTGTGAAGGTTATGTTGCTTTGCATAGGCTCTTTGCTTTGCCAAAGGACTTCCAGAGGGCAGTGCTGCATATGGTTCCCAGGAGTACTGGGAACTGCTTCCTGTTTGACTGGGGGCTTCAAGTGGGGACAGACCACCTTCCAACAGGATGACAGAACACCTCAGAGTGATAGGCAGAGGTGAGGCCATAGGATTTTATTCTGGTAATGACAGAGCAAGCCCACAAATGGGAAAGAATGGAGAAACATTCAATGTGTCTGGTTTGAGAGAAGGCAAAGAGGAAATCAGGCATTCCCAGCCCCTGTAGTCTTGAGACAAGTGTAAGTGAGGCTTATGGTATCCCCATCCTCCCGCCATAGCCTCAGCTTGGAATGAAGGTTTCCTAGTCTGGCATTGGCTGGGTGCAGCCTCCCTTCCCTGGCTGTTGTACTTTCACTGCCTGATCTGAACCCCACTTGGCTTCTGTCTCAGAATATCATTAAAGGGATTTCTTTTCAGTCTTCTAAAATCTCATGTTGTATTCAGTTAAAATTTAATGTCTGTCCTTATAAGCATTATAGTTCTGCCATCTGCCTGAGTGGGAGAGTTTGAACTTAGAGAGCTTTGCTAGATGCTTCTGGAAGAGTCCATTTTCTCCAACTTGTGGTTCCTGATGACACATTCGTGACTACCTGGCTGCTTGTGATGGAGAGTGCTGTCAATTCGTAAAACATCTTAGTTATTGAAACAAGAGAACTTGTTTTTTTAATTTGAGCACATTTTCCAGAAACTTTATGTAGGTTAACACACACTGGATGTGTTTTGGAACTGTAAATTCATTCTAAAATGGGTCTGTGGAGTACTTGCTTTTCCTTCTCAGGCTGGCCAAGAACTTGACCCTCAGCCTGTGCTCATAGGAGCCTTAGCTGTACATTCAGCAAGGTGAACCTGTCCACTTCATTTTACTGCCGGCTGTGTTCCCTGGCCAGCCCCTGGTGCTGTTCTGGCCTTAATCTCTCTGCAGAAGGATCCAGCACAGGACCAGGCAAGTGTGGGTCCTTGCTGCCTATTGCCAGTTGAGGCCTGACTAAGTCCTCTCTAGGTCCCCCCCACCCCAGTTGCCCTATGCTCTAGTCAACCCTGCGGTTACTGCTTTGAGCAGTTTTCAACATGCTCTCTTAAAGGGACCAGAGCAGGAGTGACTGTTGAAAGGGGAAGTATTCTCACGTGTGGGAGCCATTGAGTGAAGTTTACTTTTGTCCCTCTTGCCCTCTGCATGACAGTGGCCTTTAGGGCCCCTGGTTCTTTTTTAAAATTCTTTAAATTTTTTTTTTAGTTGAGATGGACACAATACCTTTACGTTTTTGTTGATTTTTATGTGGTGCTGAAGATCGAACCCAGTGCCTCACACGTGCTAGGCGAGCACTGTGCCATGAGCCCCAGCCCAGCTCCTAGGGCTCCTGATCTTCATGGTAAATGTGTTATTTGTACCAGATAATCTTTAAGACTGTTTCCAAGTCTAAATGTATTGATGTGACTACAAAGCTGCTGAGGCAAGAACTGAAGAGACAGGGGTGGGAGGAACAGTCCAGCCAAATCCAGAGGGAGGCCAACAGCTGGAGCTGGAGAGAGGGAAGTGGGACATCTCTCCTGCCTTCCTGTGGGCTGCTGCCCTGGGACCCAGCCCCAGCCCTCCTTCTTCTGACTATCTTGCCCCCATCCAGCTATTCTACTCTTATTTCCTTTCTTGGTAAACAAGAAGGAGATAAAGGGGTCATCAGTTTCTCATTTCACAGTGATGATTTTCATCAAAAGGTCCTCCTTCCACCTTCACTTCCTGGCAAAGCCTTTCCTGTTTGAAGAGAGTACTAGGTTCTAATTTTCCTTGCAGTTTGGACATTATGTTTGACAGTGGTAACCCTTGAGTGTTGAATTCATTAGATTTTAGGTCATTAAGAGAAGTTCAATGGGGTCTGCGTCATGAAGGTACGGGTTAGGGTTAGGATTAGGTTTAGGGTCAGGGCTACGGTTGAGTTTTTGTTCAACTTTTTGGGGTGAAAACTGTCCCAAGATGTTCAATATATTCTTATAGGAAAAAAACAAGCCCTCCTTGAGGGGAAGGTAGCCTCTTTGTGACAGTTGGTCATTGTGAGCGTTACAGATAGCATACACAGGGGACTGTATTTACTGAGCTCCACCTTCACGCCAGGTGCCTGGGGAGTGGTGGACAACCAGGTGCGGTAGACCTGCCCTCCTGGGACTTATGTCAGTGAGGAAGACAGCCAGAAAAAGATGAGGAAGGTGGTATCTGGGTGTTTCAGAAGGCACCAGATGCTGCACCCGAAGCCTTAGGTAAAGGTTAGTGTCGCAGCCCCACCTACCCCTGCCTGCCTGTGACTGTAGCTGCAAGGTGCCAGCTGACCAGTTTGGCTCTGTTCTGAGCTAAAGAGGGGCCTTGTCTGTCTGGATCCTTAGCATTTGCCTGGTAGATATTTACTAACCCAGTATCATTTCATATTTGTTGATAGAATATGAAGGAGAGTTCATTTTATTCTTTGTAAAATTTAAAATAGTTATGTTTGGTCTTACTTCATAATCTATAAGTTCATTATCACCTTGAGAGTCCAGTTCATGTATTGTAGCTGGGCAGTTTTCTTCAAGCTACCCATAATATTTGTAGTCTTCTCTACCTCCCTGCCCCCACACACAGTGGGGATTAAATTCAAGGTCTCCTGCATATTAGGCAGGCAATGCACCACAGAGCATTGCTTTTTAAAATTTAACTTTATTTTTGAAACAGGGTCTCACTGAATTGCAGAGGTTGGCCTCAGCCTCATGGCCATCTTCCTGCCCCAGCCTTCTAAGTAGCTGGTATTATAGGCAGGAGCCACCACATCCAGCCAAATTGTCTGTATTTTAAGAGAATCTCTGTATAAATGGTATTTAAAATGAGCCCTTAATGATTTTCAATTGTTTCGATTGTTGTGGTTTGCTTTGCATCTGAATGTTTTTAAGAATATGTGCATGACAAGAGATGTTGTACCCCAGTGGGTGTAATTCATAAAATTTTGTAGCATTTGTATTCTGAAGAGCATCCCAGATTCTAGATTTAGGTGATTATCAGCAGACTGAAAAATGGCTTTAGAAAAGATGGACATTGTGTTTCCTTCTTGCATGCCCTTCGGTTGCTCTATAATGCCTCTCCCCTTCCAGCCCTCACCTCTTCCCCACCATGTAAGCTGGTGGTTCAAAAGTGATCTTTTTGTGAAAATACAAGACAGCAGTTCACTATAAAAACAAACAAAAAACCCACTTTGGTCTCTACCTTTGCAGGCACCATAGCAATACCTGTGATGTTTTTACTCCATTACCGCCACCATTACTTGCCATCTCTCTGGGTCTTTCCCAGTTCAGTAAACTGAGTCTCCTTCATTAAAGTGCCTGGGCTGAAAACCCCCCTAGCATCCATCCTGGAGCCAGGGGCATCTGGGCTCAGCCTGGCCCGCAGCCACCTGGTTCTCTGTATACACTTGGCTGGCTTGGCTCTTTCCCCTTCCACCTTTAACCTCTACTGCTTATTTTACAGTTTGCAACAAATAACTTCTTTAAACCCCCCCCCCATGCTTTGAAAAAGTTTCAAACTTAAAGAAAAGTTGCAAATAACGGAACAAAGAGTTCTCATCTCCAGACTTCTGGAGAATGAATTCTGACATTATACTTGCTTGTCCTTGAGGCTTCAGTGTGTTTCCTACAAACAGGGATATTCACATAACCACAATGTGACCACAAAACCAGGAATTTCATATTGATGCTTGTTACTGTGTAGTCTTCAAAGGTGTCAGGCTGGCACTGATTCCTCACACCATCTTGTGTGATCCAAGGATCAGTGCAGGGCCCCTCCTGTGTGACCTTGTCTGTGTCCTGAATTCCATTCTGCATGAACAGCTCCTTAGTCTTTCCTTGGCTTTCATGACCTTGGCACTTGGAAATTGCTGACCAGTCATTTTGGAGCATGTTCCTCCTACATGGAGTTACCTGACATGTAGGAAAGTCACAGAAGTGAAGCTGCATTTTCTTTATTGTGTTCTGTCAGGTGGCGTCAATTTTGCTTTGTCATGTTACTGATGATGGCTGCTCGGTCAATCAGTTTAGGTGGTGTCTGTCAGCTTTTGATGTAGTCACCCTTTTGACTTGTGATTGACAGGTGTTTTGATGAGGTCTACTTTGTGCACCAGATGTTAAAATTTATTGCTTGCTATTAGTACAGACTCCTTTGGGTTGCCAGTGTCCTTTGCTGGGTTGTGATCTATCAGTCAGTGTTTGTTTTGATTTGCCACCACTGAGCTTGTCTGCACAGCAGGGTGCCTCAGGCTCACCTTGTACTTTGCTGACTGGGCTCTGGACTTGCCAGAGGAGCTCTGTTTCCTTCCAAGGAGAAACCAAGACCTGGCACTGGCTGTGCTTGTTGTTGGGATGTTGCTCCTACCAGGCTCTCGACAGATGAGCTAGGGCCATGTGTGTGCACATACCAGTTTATGCTTGTGTGTATTTCTCCTTGTACCTATATATTGCCAACAGTGAGGACACACTCAACCATGCAAATCCCTTATTCATAGCACTGTTCTCTGACAGTGAGGAGTCTAGCTTTTATCACCTATGTGTTTATCTGATCAGGCCTCTATATACACCAGTCTCTCCTCCCCCACCTGGCTTGCTCACCCCCACTTGGCTCTCTGACTCTTGCTTCCTGTTAAACTTGGCCTAGAGAGGATGCTAGAAGGCGCCTGCAAGTCCAGGAGGAGGCAGGTCACAGCTCCCCATTTCTTCTCTCTGACACCTGGCAGCTCCTTATCCTCTCAGCCAAGTTCCTTCTAGTGTTAGGCAGCTGGTTTCGCTTTGAAAGTTTCCCCACACTTGTTGAACAGTGTTGTTACAGTCCCCTCTGGAACCCAGGGTCTGCACTCCTTCTTGATACCCGAGTCCCATCCTTTGCGCTTAGAGACTCTAGGACTGGCCAGTATTGCCCTATCCTCAGGGGCTGAGTTCAGCTTTGTAGGGCCTTTGCCAAGTGTGTACGACCACTTCCTTCACCTCCTCGTCCTGAGGGCAGTGGGTCCTGTGTCTGCTGTCTGAGATCATTTAGTGTGCCCCTTTTCATTTCTTTCAAGGAACTTAGAGTTCTTCATGTTTTCTTTGTTCAGATGTCTGATGTGGTTTCTGTCTGCTGGCTTTTTCCAGCCCAGAGGGCAGGATCACCTTATATCATGTCGACACTGATCAACGGCCTCATTGGAAGCATCCCTATTTGTCCTTTCCACCTGCTGCACCCCATCCATCTTTCTTGGCCAGGCTTATCACCTTTCCTAGTTAGACCTTACGCCCAGTCCCTGTGTCATTAGTGGGTTGGTCTGCCATTGTCACTGTCTCTTCTGGCTTTAGCTACTGCAGTCTTAGTAATACTTAAACGTCAGCACAGTGTTGTCACTGTGACATCAGAAATGTTTGAAAATATCAAGTGTTCTTTAAAAATGATGTTTTTCCCTTAGATTTTTCCTTCTGGGTTCTTCTTTTAGTGCCTCCATTTTTAGAAGTTAGCTTTCATCCATGTGGATTTCCTTTTGCTCGATTTTGTAGTTTATCTTTTTATCTTTGTTATTGAGATTGTTTCCGCTGTTCTCCTCTTTATCAGACTGGCCCTGATAAATCCACTTCTACCAGTTTCAGGGACACTTGTTCAGGACTGTTACAGTGTATAAGCAACAAAAAGTGTTTTGTCAGAAGTATAGGAGAAAAGCTTGACATGGAAAACCAAGTAACTTCAGGGCAATTAATGTGAAAAGAGGAGAGAGGCAAAGAAGGACATCACAGCCCTGGTGCAAGCTACTTTCTGTTGTAACTTCCCTAATCTGTACAGCTGATGAGTCCCTGGAAAGAGCTTTTGCCATTTTGTGGAGGAGGAAGCCTAGTCCCAGAGGAGCAAGTGACTTTTTTCTAAGATGGCACAGCTACAAATGTTACATTTAGGACTCTCTTTTGTCTCCTAATGGAAGCCAGGGTTTTTCCCTAGACCCCACAGTGAGTGTGTCCCCCACCTCCTGCCCAAGTAGGGATAAATAGTCAGACCACTTTCCTAAGACCACTCAGATATGTGCAGATGGTTTAAAGGAAGAATCAAGGCCAGCACTTCTTACCCTACTACAGAGTGCTTTAAACAACAGGTGGCCTAGAGGGTTAGGTATTATAAAAAGCCATGCAGCAGAAAATAGTATTGAATTTGAGATCTTCAAAGGGTTGATAACTTTCTAAGCCTTAATAAAGTGAGAAAGGAACCAACTTAATTTTATTAAAAATAATAATTTCTATAAAGTGAAAACTAGCATAATTGAGGTGAAAAGAGGCTACAACATGGAAGAATAGCATTTTTAGCTATTATGTCTGACAGCTGAAATAAAACGGTCATACAACCATTGAGAAGGTCCAGCTGTGATCATTGAGCAGGTGACGTGGTTTGATGACTGACACAATGGGGCCTACAGCTGGACCTGAGAGAGTGTTAGCCTCTAGGTGTCAAGGAGCTGTATTAGTGGAGGGTGGACAGTGTCAGTGCATGGCGTTGAGGTATGTTTTGGAAGGCAGTTTAGGGACCATAAAATACGTCAGTGCATTTTGGAGACTCCTAGAGCTTCATTCTAACAATTAGTTAAAATAGTAAAAGATCAGTATGAATGAAAATGTTCATTGCATGGGCTGGGGATGTGGCTCAAGTGTAGCGCGCTCACCTTGCATGCATGCAGCCCGGGTTCGATCCTCAGCACCACATACAAAACAAAGATGTTGTGTCTGCCGAGAACTAAGATAAATAAATATTAAAAAATTTCTCTCTCTCTCTCTCTCTCTCTCTCTCATCTCTCTCATCTCTGTCTTTAAAAAAAAAAAAGAAAGAAAGAAAGAAAATGCTCATTGCAAATATATCACCTAAAAAAAATATACACACAAATACAAGAGGTTTTTTTGGTAGGGAGAGGGTGTGTACTGGGGATGGAACCCAGGACCTCTCACATACTAGGCAAGTGCTTTATCACTGAGCAATATCCCCAGACCTTATACTTTATTCTGAGACAGGGTTTTGCTAAGTTACCCAGCTGGCTTTGAACTTGAAATCTTCCTGCCTTCTGCCTCCTAAGAAGCTGAGATTATAGGTATGTGCCAGCTAGAAAAACTAACCAGTTCAGTAGACACTTGATTTAAAATTTTTGGTGTGTCAATTCAGCTCTTGGATCTGTTAAAGTGATTACTGAGTAGTATAAAACATGAAAATCAGGAAAAATAAAAGCAAAATACACACACACACACACAAATAAATAACCAAAACAACCCATGTAAGCGAAGTTCTAGGAGCAAGAACTAGAATGGGAACGTGGCCAGTTAAATTGGTTCATGGCACAGAGATAGATGACTTTTCTTTGATCACTGGATGTCGCTGCCTGGTTTGCATTGTTTAAGCCACAGCTAATAACAAGTTCTGTGAGTCTTGGGGGTTTTGTAGGAAAGTCAGGGTGCTTGCTGGTGGTACCACTGCCACAGGGAGCTTTTCTGCTCCTTGTACCACATGTGGCTTGTGACATATTTGATTGGCATCCTTCTCTTCCCAGGCTCTCTTCTGGTAGAAAAACAAAACAAGTCAGATTTGTTGTGACTATTTTTCTCCACAATGAAATGAAAGGTACGATTGGCTAAAAGACTTATTTCTTTTAGGAATTTTGGGAATGATTATTTTGGGTGATATTTGAAAGAAATAGGGAGAAACTATGGATGACCTTTTAAGTTCTAGCCACTTTTTTTTTTTTTTTTAAATAATCCAGGCCTTATGTGTTCTGTTTTCCTGAGCTCTATGCCAGTAGACATTCATGACAATGGTGGGCCCTGAATTGGTAATTCACCACCAGACAGGCACCAAAAACCTTCCCTTGCTCCTGCTATTGTTGCTGGGGACAGTGAAACTGGTGATGAAGTCTGAGTGGTACTTAGTAATTGTTTAAGGAGAAAAAGATACAGAATTAAATTAATAATGTGGAGCTCAATTAAAAGCCCTGAAAATGTCAGATTGCACATTTTTTGAGTGATAATTTTAGAGACACATGCAATACTAAGAAATAATATTGCATGTGTCTCCATGTACCACACACATTGGCACCCTTCTCTTCCCAGGCTCTCTTCTGGTAGAAAAACAAAACAAGTTAGATTTGTTGTGACTAATTCTATATGACTTGCCCAGTTTTGTTCAATGGTAATATTTTGCAAAACTGAAGTAATGGATAATTTGAAAAAGAAATATATAGAACAAATAGAAGTTAACGTAAAACGTGGATATGAAACCTGAAGGTGAAAATAAAGACAGGTGTAAAAGATGAGGGACAGTGATCAAGACAGTACCGCCTCCAGACCTGGATTGCATGGATTTAGACCTGGCTCTGCCACATACCCTGTTCCTGACCTCTCCATAGGAGTTTCTAGGAACCGTTGAAACAAATTACCGCAAACTACTACAGGGCTTAAAAGGACAGAGATTTTTTTCTTCTCATAGGTCTAGAGGCAGGCAGGCCAATGTTAAGGTGTGGGTAGGCCGTGCTCCCCCTAAAGACTGTAGGGAAGAATCCTGCCCTGTATTGTCCCAGCTCCTGGTGGTCAGCGGTCCTGGACATGAACTATCTTGAGGCTGCCTGCTCTCTACTCTGCCTCCATCTTCACATGGCTTTTCCCCTCCTCTGCCTCTGTGTCCACATTCTCTCTTATTTTTTGGACTTAATGGCCATTCTCTTTGAACATGTGACCCTACCTTAACCTGGCTGTATCTGGAAAGGCCTTATTTTCCCATAAAGTCACAGTTTAGTGGACACTGTTCAACCTAGCACACTGTCACAGACACCTGACTCGGTGTCCTCATTTGTAAAAAATGGATAGTAACAGAACTACTTTCAAGGGATCAGGATAAAGAGTACATGGCCAGTGTAGTAAAGTGCCCAAGCAGTAGACTTGGCTATTAGAGACCCTGCGTGGTTTATTGGGAGCCTTTATAGATACAGGGGATGCTGCTGGCACTTTCAGGCCTGCCGTCATCCTGGAGGTGCCTCCTGTTTCCCAGCTGCTCTGTGGCTTGTGCAATACAGATATGGGGCACTCAGAGCTGCCTCACCTCATGCTCTGTGGCCAGCAGCTGAGTTGTCTCTCAGGACAGACAGGCACACCTGACACACCTGTCAGTTGCTCTCTCAGTGTAAATCCTGGCTTTGACCAGGAAGAAGAACAGATCTTTATAGCGATGGTATTTGTTATAGTAGACTTTGCAGGGTGGTTGCTAATAAATGTTTACGTTAATTAGCATAAACAGACTTTCTAAAACCTTTCACTTATTGAATATTTCAAAAGTAAACACTTTTTGCACTTTTTAAAGTATAACTTGGTATGCCTCAGTTAAGTTATCAGGTTGCCAAATTGTTGACTAAATTATTAATATTATTTTTTTGTTGTTTATAGCCAAACCATTCACGCAACTGGTGAAGGACATGCAGCTTCATCGAGAGGACTTTGAAATAATCAAAGTAATTGGGAGAGGTGCTTTTGGAGAGGTAAGAGAAGCCTCACTAGACGATTTGCCTCTGTGGCCAAGGCAGCAGAGCTCCACTCATATTCTTGGGGACCTATGCATTGATATTTTCTGGAGAGTTCTGAATGGGTAAAATCTGAAAGACAGAATTAAGAAGAGAACAAAGAAGACTGGGTGTGCAGCTCATTATAGAGTGCTTGCCTAGTATATGAGGCCCTGGGTTCCATCCCTAACACTGCAAAAAAAAAAGAAAGAAAGCTTATGATTGGCAAATGACTCTCAATAGTGTTGGGACCATAGTTTCTCTCATTTTGGGGGGAGAGGGATACCAGGGATTGAACTCATGGGCACTGCACCACTGAGCTACATCCCCAGCCCTATTTTTTGTTTTATTTAGAAACAGGGTCCCACTGAGTTGCTTAGTGCCTTGCCATTACTAGGGCTGGCTATGAATTCGAGATCCTCCTGCCTCAGCCTCCTGAGCCATTGGGATTACAGTTGTGCGCCTCCGTGCAACTATGGCAAGGGACCACAGTTTCTTACAGACGTAAATAAGTTTTAAAAAAATCAGTTTTTTTTTTTTTTTAAAGAGAGAGTGAGAGAGGAGAGAGAGAGAGAGAGAATTTTTAATATTTATTTTTTAGTTCTCGGCGGACACAACATCTTTGTTGGTATGTGGTGCTGGGGATCGAACCCGGGTCGCACGCATGCCAGGCGAGCGCGCTACCGCTTGAGCCACATCCCCAGCCCCCCAAAAAATCAGTTTGTTAATTGAGAAATGACTTGGAATTTTCTTTAAAAAGCAAAGAGAGGGAAGTGAGGGCGTCTCTCTGCATCCAGCCTTGCTGAGCAGCTTCCCCTGGTCCCTCCAGGCTTCAGTGCATCTAAGGTCACCTGTTCTGACCTTAGGCTCTACCTGCTTGGGAGCCGCCTGGTGGTTACTGAGGGAACTCCAAACAGGAAAACGATCTGTCTGCTGTCCTGGTGGCAAGAGCACTGACGCCAGACCCTCTGACATTACCGGGAAGTGCTGAGTGGGCAGTGGCAGTTGTTGTGCAGGACTGGATAGTTTCTCGTGTGCAGACATGGAAGAAAGCAAAGCAGTACATAGCGTGGTTGCTGCTTTGCTCTGCAGTATCTCCTATGGCTACAGGGGCTGAATAGGCCTGTTGTGTCTCAGCACCTTAATGTTTCTGATGAATATTTTCTGCTGCTAAAGTCACCTCATTACACCCTTACCTCATCTGCAGGTCTTTAGTAGAATATACAAAAAGAATGCTCTCCCCTGCACTTGTCTTCCCACCTCACCATCCCACCCCATCCCTCTGCACCATCCATCTGAGGGGTGGGGGCAGGGAAATGATCAGTCTCCAGAGGACAGCTTCTTTGCATCCTGCCCCACCTGAGTGTAGCTTGGGGTTTTTCTCAGTACCAGGACTGCCAGCCAAATTCGGTTTATTGGGACAGAAAGCCTTTTAATTAAAAAAAAAAAAAAAGATTGAAATATAATTCCATAGAAAATGCACAGATCTAAGTATGCAGTTTGCACTCTGACTCATGTTTGCCAGTGTAATAAGTACCAAGTGGATGCATAGTGCCGTGGGTTCCATCCCCACTTTCCTCCCTAGAAAGTGCCTTTCTGTCTCCACAACACCTCACTCCATTCCATTCCGCCCAGACAGGGACTTTGATTGCCACCAACAGGGAAATTTTCATTTAAAGGAGCCACAGGAAAATCTTTTGAACTCTACATAAAATAAAAAATCTCTAGGTGATAAGTAGCTTGCTGATGCTATAAGGTATGAGTTTTATTATACAGTAAGAAGGCAGAAAAAGCCTTTTAAAATTAACACCAGCTTCCATCTGTGGCACACTTCGATGCCTATCTGCCTGGTGCCAAGACTTAGGAGGTGGCTAGGCCCATCCAGAGCACTGCAGCTGCACTGGCCAGAGGATGTTTTGAAGAGGGAAGACAGGAGACACATAAGGGCATGGATGCCCTTCATTGTCACTCGGGAAGGTGATACTGCATTATGACCACTGTTAGAGGGTGGTTGTAGAAGCATGCTCCTTAGATTGAGGCTGCCACTTCTTGACAAGTATGTAAGCCTCTGAACCTCAAATTCCACATCTGGAAAATGTGGCTGTTAAATGTCCCACCATTGAGGATTGTTGTGAGGACTAGGTAAGAGTGCAGGTAGACTGCTTAGAGCCCAGCCTGGCAGGGAGAGTGCTCAGGGGGTGTGAGCTCTCACGAGTCCCTTGATAGCATTCTTGTGTGGTTTGTGACATGTAGAAGGGTCAGGAAGTAGATAATTCCATTTAATAACTCTTTGTCCGTGCCTGCTGTGTGCATGGAGGCATGTTGACTGCCAGAAGCCCTTAGCCAGTGAGTGGTTGACAGGTGTAGGTGGAATGTGCCCTGTCATGTGCAGCATTGCAGTGGGCACTGGTACTGGTGGAAGGCTCATTCACGAGCTGGCAGGGACTAAAAGACCAGGAGGACTTCCTAGAAGAGGTGATGATGGAGTTGTGCTGGGAAGGACCTGGCTGACAGCTAGCATGCTGATAGCCAGCTGTGTGCCCCTGCAATAACTCAGCTAATCATCACAGCAGTGCAGGAGGCCAGTCCTGTTCTTATCCCTTGTATAGTGGTAAAAACCAAGGTCCAGGGCTGGGGTTGTGGCTCAGTGGCAGAACACTTGCTTAGAATGTATGAGGCTCTGGGTTCAATTCTCAGCACTGCATATAAATAAATGAATAAAATAAAGGTCCGGGCTGGGGTTGTGGCTCAGCGGTAGAGCACTCACCTAGCATGTGCGAGGCCCTGGGTTCGATCCTTAGCACCACATAAAAATAAATAAATAAAATAAAGGTATTGTGTACAACTAATAAATAAATTTAAAAAAAATAAAAAAATAAAGGTCCTTCAACAACCATATATATATGTATGTATGTATGTATGTATATGTGTATGTGTATAATATACACACGTGTGTGAGTGTGTGTGTGTGTGTGTGTGTATATATATATATACACACACATGAATGTATATATGTATATATATATACACACATGAATGTATATATATATACATTCATGTGTATATATATGAATGTGTGTGTGTGTGTGTGTGTGTGTAACCCAAGGCCCAAAGAAGGGAATTTGCCAAGTTATTTCAGGCCCTCACTAGCCCTGTAAAGCAAGAATAGATGAACAACTGGTACTTGCAGAGGCTGATGGGAGAGAGGTAGAAATGGGCAGGAGTGGGGAGGAAGGAACACACGGATGGGCCCTTGTGCAGGGAGAACCTGTGGCCTTGATCAAATTTTAAAAAGGTGTTTGTTTTTAATGTGAGAGGAAAAACGCCAGGCATAGCCCTATATTAGAGGACTGAAATTCCTTGTACCCATTGCTCAGTATGAAAGTTTTTGAACAGAGCCAGGTGGTACTAGGTTGTGGTGTGGGTAAAAGCTAATTTTGGATGCATGAAAGGGCGATGTTTATTTACATAGGAAACTTTACTTTCTTTGACAGTTTATTTTCCAGGTCTCTTGGGCAGTTGGGATTTCACTGTAACCATAGATGTGATTTTTGTTCCATTAACAAATTTTGTTAAACTCAAATTTGTATTATAGGTTGCTGTTGTTAAAATGAAGAACACTGAACGAATTTACGCCATGAAAATTCTCAACAAGTGGGAGATGCTTAAAAGAGCAGAGGTGAGTGTGCAGTATAGAATAACTAAATAAGCCAAGGCAAGGGCTCGCCTGGGACCCCAGCCTCTCAGGAGGCTGAGGCAGGAGGATCGCATGTTCCAGGCCAGCCTGGGCAGCTTAGTGAGGTGCCTCACAAGTCTGAGACTCCTTGCACCCTCTACTCCTGCTGCTCTCCTCCTCCTATCTAGTGTCCTGCAGATACTCTGCCTGAGGGCACACCCTTGAGTCCTTCAACCAGGTTTTTCTACAAACAGAAACATTCATGGAGGTTTAGGCATTTAGTGCAGTCCTGCTCCACATGAAAAAGAAATTGCATAGTCTAGAGCCCACTTACCTGCAGAAGTGTTTTGAATTCCCCTGTGGAAGGCAGAACTTCTAAACAAACGTGGATAGCTGGTGGTTAGCCATCTTTGTGGGTTTTTTGTTTTGTTTTTGTTTTTTCAGTTGTAGATAGACGCAATACTTTTATTTTATTTATTTACTTTTATGTGGTATTGAGGATCAAACCTAGCACCTAAATGTGTGCCAGGCGAGCGATCTACCACTGAGCTACAACCCTAGCACCACATCTTTGTTTTTGTTTTTATTTTTTTTTTAAGATGTTGATGGAACTTTATTTAATTCATTTATTCGTATGTGGTGCTGAGATTTATATTTATACTCAGTGCCTCGCAGGTGCTCTACCAGTGACCCACGACTCCCCTACTTGGCCATCTTGATGTGCTTTTTCCTTGTTCCCACTGTGCTCAGCCCTGATCTTGCCTCTTACCAATAGCCGCCAGCATGGCTGCTCTGTTCTGACTCTCTACTTCTCTCATGACTCATGACCCTCCTTGAAGGTGCTGCCTGTGACAGTGACTCTGTCACCTGAGCCTCTGACCTGCTTCCAGTGCTGTCTGGACTTGGTTCTATGACTGGGCCGTCCCCTTTTCAGAGGCTACCACCACCTTTTGGAAGGTCCTTTTGTGGTTCCTAGCCTCATCTACTACCTACACCCTCCTTGACACATGAGATAACTTTGTCTCTGTTGTCTTGGAGTTCTTCCCTGTTCTGCCAGTGGTAGGTGCCACCTTGGGCATGTGACAGTGGTTGGCTTCTGTCCACTCTCTCCTGAGCTTCTGGCCTCTGAGAACTCAGTGCAGTGGCACTCTAGCTTCCCACTGGCCTCTCAGGCTTGTCATGTCTGATTCGTTTGGGTGTGTTCTTCCCTGTCCTCACGTAGCTCCTCTTCTCAGCTGTGCCAGTTACACCCATTTATTGTTTATTGCTAGTAAATCTATGTAGATTGACTGAGACGCCACTGTTGTGCAGTCACTGGTCCCTCCACAACTCTGCCTCAGCTATGTACATCCTTCAGCATCTCCTCCTCCTCTCCGCAGTGTCTTCTTTCATCCTTGTTCCTTCACCTTGTGCTTCTTTTAGTTTGGCCACCTTAGCCCTGTGTGGCTCTTTTCCCCATCACTGGAGGAACTTTGGCAAATACTGCCACTTCTCCCTTGGGGGAAAAGCAGCTAGTGCTGTGTGAAGGAGTGGGAGGTGCTCAGCTGGACCCAGTGTCCCTGGCAGCAAGCAGGTCTTAAAAAGCAGTGGGGCCAGGGTTGTGGCTCTATGATAGAGTGCTTGTCTCACACCTGTGAAGCACTAGGTTCCCTCTTTAGCACCACATAAAAATAAACAAACAAAATAAAGGTATTGTGATTATCTATGACTAAAAGATATATATATATTTTTTAAAAAGCAGTGTGGTGCTTCCACTCAAATTTGGCTATACAGACCCAGCTTAAAACTGGCTCACTCGGAGAAGACAAGAGGTGTGCTAAGTGGTTGTGACTATCTGAGAGTTCAGGTAACAGACTGAGCTTGAGCCTGTGTTGACATGGAATAGTCTTCCTAAGCAATTGGTCTTCTAATCCTCATCATTAAACATATTTTAAGTCTTACATTTTACAATATTGACATTAAAAAGCTTTTTAAAAACATAGATGAAATAAGATCAGGCAGAAGAGTTGCTAAGCTGTGTTAGTTCATAGTCAGACTAGGCTGGGTTTTTGTTTCATCTTCTTTGGTCATTAAAAAATACTAAGAGTTTCTCTGTTATTTATTTGGTGTTTTGTTTGTTTTATTTCAGTACTGAGGATTGAACCCAGAGGGTACCACTGAGCCACATCCCCAGCCCTTTTTATTTTTTATTTTGCTAAGTTGCTGGGGTTGGCCTTGAACTTGTGATCCTCCTGCCTCAGCTTCCTGAGCTGCTGGGATTACAGGCGTGTGCCTCTTTCCGTCTGTATGAGATGATACTGAATGATATGTATGTTTCTTGCTGATGGGTCACTGTGCAGGTGATCCCAGCTTAAGCCCAGCTTCTCTCTTTGTGTTGATGGGCAGATGCCAAGCCACGGAGAGCAGCCCCTTGTGGAAATGACATCACAGTGCTGTAGTTTCCTGCACTGGCTGTGACTCTCATAGCAATGGTCTCATCCAGCCGAAGACCCCCTACTCTGTCCCCATATCTTTGTGGAGGGTGTGCTGGAAGACAGGAGGCCAGGCATGCCAGTGCTCAGTGTCTTTCAGCTGTTTCTGCACCAGGCCTTGGGTTAAGGTTAACATTGACAAAGGGGGCTGCTTGTCTCCACATTTGACTGTTGACCTTTGTCATGTGTTAATTAGTAACTTTGGGGCATGTGTACCTCGTCATTGGTTTTGAAAGGAAAATGTCTTAAAAGTTTTGAAAAAAAAAAGTTTATAGAAAACTCAAGTGAGAGAGTGATACTTGCATTTCTAAGTTTTGACAGTTTGAAACAGAAGTGTGTTTAAATCTTATTATGTCATGTGATCAATAAAGAGGAGACTTTACTATAATTTTGCCAAAGATCTCATAACCTTTTTTTCTTAGTTGTGTATGGATATAATAACTTTATTATTTATTTTTATGTGGTGCTGAGAATCAAACCCTGTGCCTCACATGTGCTAGGCAAGCACTCTACCACTGAGCCACAACCGCAGTCTAAGACCTTATAACTTTTAAGTAGATGCCATGTGCCTGTCAGGGCTGGTGCGTGTGTCTCTCTCCCCCTCTCCCCCTTCCCCCTCCCCCTCCCTCCTTAAAACCATATAAGGGTAAAAGGTACTCCTGGCCATCTCCATAACAGCACTCTGTCATGATCATATTTCATTACACTTTGAATAAACCATATTTTCAGATAAGCAAACAGGCATGCCCCTGTCCTGCCAGTCACTCACCTGCTCAGCAGTGGGAGTGAGACAGGGTTGCTATGTGGTGGTACCATCCCAGTCCCTGTGGAGGGGGTAAGGCCGTGTTTTGGAGAGTCCAGTTTAGGAAGGTCCTGCTGACTCCCCCTTGAGGATGGCAGGACCCTCATGTGGGCCACAGGCAAGGCCCTGGGGAGGCAGGGCAGGTTTCCAGCAGCCCTTGCTGAGCTAAGGCTCAGGGAGGGACAAGAGCAGAGGCTGCTCAGGGTAACAGGCCAGGGGCCAGGCATTGTCTCCAGAGGGACCCCCTACTGGGAACTTGCTCTGTGGGGTGTTTTCCCAGGTGGACATAGACTGACTGTCCTAATCCCTGCAGACCGCCTGTTTCCGGGAGGAGCGTGATGTGCTAGTGAAGGGCGACTGCCAGTGGATCACCGCGCTGCACTACGCCTTCCAGGACGAGAACTACCTGGTGCGTCTGTCCCCGGCCACCTCGGCCTCTGCTCTACCTTCACTGTGCCCTTGCCACACCCAAAACTGAGACAGATATTTGGAACTCTCTTTTCTCAAATGTGAAATGTTTGACTTGATAAAACTGAGGACAGTGTTCTACTGTAATGATAGGTGCAAATGTTAATAATGGGCTGGGGGAATTTGGTGTATTGTTTTCCTGCAGTCCCTAGATTATTGGACTCCTTTGTTCTCTGGGTGTATCACATTCAAATAAACTGAAGATTTGAAACATTTTCTAATTTGAATTATGTATAAGAACCTGCTGTGGGGATTTAGAACTGCTAGGGCTGGCCTCACAGCTGTTTTCTCCTCCTCCATCCCTTGGGCAGTCTGTCAGAGAATGCCTTCTGCTGGCCGTGTGGACCTCCTCTATAGTCTGGTACAACCGCTGTTGTCACCACAGCCTCCATGCAGGAGCCAGAGGCCCTTTCCTTTCCTCAGTGGCTAACTTATCTCTTCACCCTGAAGCTCATTGGTCACGAGGTGGTTGGCTCATGAGAAGCCCAGTAAGATAGGATTTCTTTTATTTATCTCTCTCAGGCATCAAAAGAATCCCTTAGTTCTGAACACCTAGGATTAGGTTAAATGTTTTGTTATGCTCTTTATTTGGAATTAAAGCTACGCAGAATGGCAGCTGATGTCTGCTGGCCAAGTATGGTACATCAGGCTGTGCTTATTTCAGCCAGTCTTCCTAGGACCCTGGGAATTAGTCCTTTGTGATTTTTACTATTTTATAAATAGGTGTCACATGCCTACAGACCTCAGACAGATAACAGAAACCTTCCCAGTGTCCCTTCCTAGGCCTGCTTGTAGGGGCAGGTGGCAGATGCTTCTGGGCTATATCCATAAAAACCATGTTATTTTCTGGGTCAGTGTGCCCATCCTGAGGACTCAAGGTTCTCAGTATCTTTGAAAGTATTATTCCCCTGACTCAGTAAACCTGGTACTAGTTTTCCTTTCTTGTTGGTCAGTTAAAGTTAACCGTCCCTGTCTTCAAAAGAAATTGGCATAGAGGTTGGTGGTTCCTAAAGGGCTGGGACCTCTACTCTTATCCAGCTGTGCAGTCTTGCCTATCCTGGGCCCTGTGACCCTTGAGGCACCCCCACTGGGGCCTCCACAGCTTTGGCCCCTGCAGCCTGAGCCTCCTGAGTGCTGCACAGGAGATGGTGTCCTCAGGTGGAAGCTCTTCCTGGTGCATATCCAGGTCTCCAGCACCAGTGCTGGCTGCTGGAGAGAGAGAGACAGGCTCAGCCCTACCAGCAGGAGACGTCTCCTCACATTGCTCTGGTTGCTGCTGTGGCAGCAGCTCCTCTTATGTGTCTGTGGTATGACCCGCTCTTTGATAACCCCATCTTTCCAATAGAGCTGCTGTTGTAGATAGCCTTTCCCTGGTCCAGTGTCCTCCTGAGACTCAAAGCCTGGAGAACTGAACCCCACGGGTCTTGCCAGCTGCTGAACTATGCTCCTACTCTGGCTCACTAGCTCTTGGGAGGGTTTTCTCTAGCAGCAGGCCTCCCATCACTTTTTCAGTGATCAGTGTGTTCTCTGTAGGAGTCTGTTCTCTGCCACGTGTGTGACTTACATTACAGCATCATTACAGTACATCTGGGACCTTCCAAGAGGGACAATCCAGCTAGCAAAGGAGCAGCTAAGAAGCCAGTGCTCAGACTTGAAGAGTCCACGGGCTTCTGAAGAGGAAGTTTGGTCTTTAGTTGTCAGATTCCCTGGGGACTCAGCAGTGTGTTCTTTGCTCTCTGATCTGTAGTACCTGGTCATGGATTACTACGTGGGTGGTGATTTGCTGACACTACTTAGTAAATTTGAAGACAAGCTTCCAGAAGACATGGCAAGGTTCTATATTGGTGAGATGGTGCTGGCCATTGACTCCATCCACCAGCTTCATTATGTGCACAGGTAAGTACCTTCTCATGTACTTCATGGGCACCACACTTAAGCTGTTAAAACATCCCTTTAACATGTTTAAGGTCCCTGAGTCACAGATTGCAGGTTCCAGTTCATCCAGGGAGTCATGCAAGTGGTGAGTCCTTGTGGTGAGCAGCCAGGTACAGAATGGTTTGCCCACAGCACGTCTTACACCAGGCCTGGCATGTGTCTCCTGTTGTGATGGTCTCACTCAAGCCTGCTGAGCCACCTTGCCCTCTGGTAGTCTTACATGCCTGCCCTTCCATCCCATGGCATCTCCACCCTCTCCTCATAAGGGAAGATTGGCCAAAGGAGGTTGGTTGTCCATCACAGTGGTGGAGAGGAGTGGAGGGATCAGTGGTTGTGCTTCAGAGGCTCCCTGCAGGATGGGACCGGGCAGCAGCCCCTCTGCTCTCCCTGTCCCTTCATTGCAGGCAGGCCACTCCCTGAAGACCACCTTTGCACCCCACTCATTCAGAGACACACGTAGTTTGTTTTGTTTAATAGAAACTGGTTTAATTTATATCTTTATCAAATTAATTTCATAATAACAGTTTTTAAAAGTTGAAAAGTTCTAAGGACTTTGACCCCCAAATTAGTCCCAGCATCACCCTTCCTGTAAGATCGCCAGCTGTGCTTCCCAGACATTGACCTTATTGTTTCTAGTGATTGAAACCCTCCTGAAGACACTAGTGTGTTGCTGATCTCTCTACATGTAATGAGCATCTGGTTGGCACCCATGTTTGGGATCTGCCCTCGGCTGTTTTTGAGGGCAGCCTTAGGTTCTGGCCCATCTTGAACTTCTGTGCCTTCTTGGACATTTCCCAGAGTGGCCCTGGCTGCTTTAGCAGGGAGTGAGTGGTTTGAAGATGCAGGTCAGTATGCCAAGTGTACTCATTTCATCAGGGACGCCTGCTTCTGGGCTCCTCAGAGAACAGAGGACTGAAGTGCAGGTGTGCAAGCAGTGCCCCAGGGCCACGCGTCAACTCTTGTAGTGTGGGATTCTTGAGTTAACTCACTGGTTTTTACCCATTCCACATGGCAGCCTTCCTCCTCCCGACCCTTCTGGCTCCTGGAAGGCATAGCACCGTGAGTCATTGGCTCAGTCCTCTAACTGTCTGGAACAGCTCAGTATTGCCCTGCCTACACTGTTACCTAAACAGAACTCCCAAAAAGAGTCCAGGGTGTGTTGCAGTTCTCCCCCCTCACTAATGCCCCACCTCTCACCTGTACAAAGGTCAAGTGTTCTTGAAAACCTTTGAATTTTTGCCACCTGGTGGATGAGAGATGCTGGACAATTGTGGTTCCTTCCTCCTGCCACCTCCTTTCTGTGGTGCTGGGTATTGAACTCAGGGCTGTTCTACTACTGAGCCATATCCCCTGCCCTTTTTATTTATTTTGAGACGGGGTCTTACTAAGTTGTTGAGGCTGGCCTCAAACTTGTGATCCTCCTGCCACAGCCCCCTGAGTTGCTGGGATTACAGGGAAACATGGCCTCAGTTGTAGTTTTTTTTTTTTTTTTTTAACCTTTCTTATGGAGTTGAATATCATTTTCCTATCTTTGTTGTGATTGCCTCTATGAGTTATTTCATGTGATTTTACTTTTTATAGAGTATCTGCTTATTTCCTTCAATTGTTAAAAAATTGTCTTTTATCTCCAATATATGTTGCAAATATTTTTTCCCAGTTTGCCATTTGTTTTTGACTTTGCTAGTTGTTTTTTTTTTTGTTTGCCATGCAGATTAAAAATGATGTTTTATATAATCAATTTTGTTGTTTTTTTCTTTGATTACATCTGGATTTTAAGTCATAATTGGAAGTCTTTTTTTTAATCCCCAGAAAGAAAATACATGTTTTCTTCTGATAGTTTTATTTTCTTCATTAATGTAGTTTCATTTTTTTATTTATGGACCTTTAATACATTTGGAATTTATTCTTAAATCTGGCACAAGGAATGGGCCACAAATATGTGAACTTTTTTGTTAGTTATAGGTGGATACAATATCTTTATTTTATGTGGTGCTGAAGATCAAACTCAGTGCCTCACGCATGGTAGGCGAGCACTCTACTTCTGAGCCACAACCCCAGCCCCAAATGTGTGATCTTTAAGTCTGTGTTTCCCAGTGACTTGAGATGCCACCATGGTCACAGACTCCATTCCATTGTGTCTGTGGTGTGTTCCTGAGCACCTCTGGCCATTTCCTTTCCTGTTCTCATGCGGTACCTGCCCAAGACTGGGAGAAGGCTGTGGCTGGATCGCCCCCCAGCCCTCCTCACTGGCGCCTCTTGTAGGTTACTACTTCTGTGTGAACCTCAGTTTCAGCTTCTCTTGCTCCCTGAAATAGGACACTGATTCTAAGTCCGTGAATTCAGGGCTTTTCTCTTGCTCTGGGATGTGGGCTCAGCTCAGCTGGACGTGTGCTGTGTGTCTCAGGCTCTGCCTGCCCCCTCCGTCTCCAGCTGTTTCCACTCTGCAATTCCCTCCTTTCTTTCCATGTTCCTACACTTCTGATCTTTTCCTCCCTTTCCTCAGTATTTTTCATTAGATTTTGATTAGAATTCTCCTTTGGATTCTCATTTCTGGTAAGATTTTCTTTTTCTTCTCCCTCAAGTTAAATCTACTCATTTCTTCCATTTTTGTCCACTTCTTTTTCTTAGGTTTTTAAAAATTATTCGCTGTAGGATTTTTTTTTTTCCATATTCCTGAATGCTGTCATGGTTATTTCAGTTTGGAGTGCTGTGTTGAAGTATTCTTTTGTTTTGTGCTTTTATTATTTAGTCAGGATTGTCACCATCTGCTCACCTGTGCTTTTGAAAGTCCTCCCTGTTGTGCCCTCACTCTCTTCCTTCATCAAACTGCTCTTCTCCTTGGAGGCTGCCCCGAATCCCTCCATGCTGCCCTGCCCCTTGGCCTCAGTTTCTGCTTCTTCGTAGTACTTCCCACAGGCCGACCTGGATGGCATTGTCAAGATGACAAAGCATGCTTGTGTCCTTGGACGTTTATTTTCTGACCCTACAGCTTTGGGTAGGCCTCATAAAAACAGGGCATCCTTGTCTCAATTCCAAGGGAGACTCTACCTGGAGGGTGATAGATGGACAGGAATGACAGTGTGCTTTTGGAGTCATTTGGGGATTCAGTGAGTGGCAGCGGTGGCAACACCTGCTGCTGTTCCTGATGGGTCTCAAGCAGAGGTGCTCTGACTCAGAGGCTCTTTGAGTTGGTGGTTACAACTATTCCCAGATGATGGTAGCATTTCCTCAGCTGACCTACCAACCCACTGCTAGTTCAGAGCTTTGATCTACCTAATGTATTTCACAGAGATGGTTAATTTCATGTTTATTTTAATAACAGAGACATTAAACCTGACAATGTCCTTTTGGATGTGAATGGTCATATCCGCCTGGCTGACTTTGGATCCTGTTTGAAGATGAACGATGATGGAACTGTAGGTATTTTTGTTGGAGATTTTCAATTTGGGTGGATTTGGCTTGTAGTTAGGAGGGATTTAAGTGTTCAATTTTAGGTACAATTAAGAAACCAAATTTGTTTGTTTTCTTTTGTTTTTGTTTTTGTGCTAGGCATTGAACCCAGGGTTTCATGCAGTCTAAGCATGCATCTTACCACTGAACTACATCCCTAGCTCCCTTTCATTTTATTTTTGTGGTGCTAGGAATGGAACCAGGGACTTGCACCTGCTAGGCAAATGCCCTACCACTGAGCTACATCCAGCCCCCAAGTTTATTAATGTAAATTAAGAAAATCATTTAGAACGTAATTGAACATTTTCTATTTGGGCAATTAAAAAAAAAACTTTATTGTTTTATGTTGAGGAAAGTCATATGTGTGCTGTCAGAGAAGTTGTCAATCCCTCAGACTTCTGGGCTACTGCCAGCCTGCCAACCCTGCAGCAAGCAAGACAGCTCCTGGTGCTGCCTTGAAGAGCCTGGCCTGGTGGGCAGACCCTGCCGTGTTACTGCCTTCCCCCTTTGTTTGGGCAGGTCTTCCTGCCCATCAGGGGCTTTCTCTCGTGAGTGCTGCAGACCTAGAAACAGGGCTGTTGCTGTGCAGAATGCCAAGAGGGCCAGTACCACTCCTGCCCCAGAGAAGGCTGTTTCCTGTCTTGGCCTCATCTCAGGTCAGGCCAGATTCACAGCTGGTGACTACTTTACTCCAGTCCCGCTCTCACCACAGCAGGGCTCAAATGCGCTCTCTCCCATGGCCATGGTTGCAGCTTTATGTGTATGTTTGGAAGTCTTTTCTCCTTGAAAACCTACACTTATAAGTGTCATATGAAATATTTTCAAAAGCCAGCAGTCTGGTCCTTTTCTGTGAGTTGGTTTTCATGCAGCAACAAGACCTCACCAGCAGGTCATGCTTTACGTGCAGTGCACTCTTTCTTTTGGTACTGGAGATTAAACCCAGGGACATTTAACCACTGAGCCACATCTCCAGCTCTTTTTTGTGTTTTATTTAGAGACAGGGTCTTGGTGAGTCATTTAGGGCCTCACTAAGTTGCTGGAGCTGGCTTTGAACTTGCAATCCTCCTGCCTCAGCCTCCCAGGCCACTGGGATTACAGGCATGCTCCCCTGTGCCTGGCCTCGAATTATCTCTCTTTCCAAAAAGCCAGTCTCTCTTGTTTTTAAGTATTGACCACAAATCAATCAGGTGGTAGGTAAAAATTGTCCTCGAACTCAGTCTCAGTGACTGTAGCACTGGCCTTGGTTGCCCTTCTTGTCTACCCATCTCCTTATCACAGTGGGTGTTTGACCTTGGGTTACCACCAACATACTCAGCAGTCCACTACTCACATTTGGGACTCCTATGGCCTGGGAAAGGCATTATGCAGAAAAGTGACTAGTGACATGACATGCAGAATCCCTGATGTTCCTGCAGACTAGCAATGCTCTTCACTGCCAACCCTGGCCCTGCTTATGCCCGAGCTGCTCTTTCCAGGGAGCCCTAGTTCCTGTCTGAGCCTCAGTTATAGAGACCTACAATCTCTAGTGGTCTTTTCTCCCTGTACCCAGCCACCTCTTGCTTTCCTGTGATTGTTGGTCTTTGCTGATCATAGCATTTGGGAGACATGGCACTATATTCAATCACAACCTTCTAATGTTGACAGCAGGGAATTGTTCTCTTCCTTTTAGGGGAGTGTTTACCTCCCAGTTCCCTGAGCAGGGAATGCCTGAGCACCCAGCTAATGCCTGGACCAACTTGTCTTCCATCTAGGAGATCACAGGTGGTCTGCAGATGGGCATTCTTGGCACCCTGAGGGCTTGTTAGGAATATAGCATCCAGGCGAATCCTTACCTGACTCCCTGTTATAACAAGAGCCCCCTTAACAAGTCTGTTGACAGAATGTCAGAGTCCGGCCCTGGGACAAGGATGGAGAGTGTGGGGACTCTGCCTGTGGGTCTTGGAGAAGAAGTTCTCACTTGGGGCTGGGGAGGGTGTTCAGCCTTGGGAAACCATGCATGCAGGGCCTCACCACTCTGGGAACTGCTCACTGTTCAGTACTGCAAGAGAGTATTTATTGAATTTTGAATCATTAGCTTTGTATATCCTGATCACTCACTGCTTTTCTTCCGTGATTATTTTGTTTCCTGTTGGTGCTAGATGTTAGAGAGTGGTTAGAAACAGGCCATCGGAGCACTCTAGGTTTTCCTTCACTCTTCCCCACAGGTTCAGTCCTCTGTGGCGGTGGGCACACCTGACTACATTTCACCTGAGATCCTGCAGGCCATGGAGGATGGCATGGGCAAATATGGGCCTGAATGTGACTGGTGGTCCCTGGGCGTCTGCATGTACGAGATGCTTTATGGAGAAACACCGTTTTATGCAGAGTCACTTGTAGAGACGTATGGGAAAATCATGAACCATGAGGTAAGACTCCATTCTCGTGCCCTGTATTTTCTTAGTACATGGTATAGGCCTAGAGGGAGGTAGGACCACACCCTTGGGGCAGGAGGGGACGGAGAGGGTTGCTAGATGCATCTGGTGGGCAGAGGGAAGGGAAGCCTCAAAAGCATTGCCCAGGTGTGTGGGTGGCTTCTGTGGAAACCTGCAGTGTTTGCATGGCGATATCAGAAGTGAGGAGCCTGGCGCTGCTGGGGAGGCTGTGGGAGCACATGGACCCGGCCTTACAAATGGCCAATCATCTCCCTGGGGAAAGCAGGTCCATGGTCCTTTCTTATCCCGTTTTTTCCCTTATTTTCCTTCTCCCAGAGACTAATTTTTCTGTTCAGTGTTGCCTTCCTTGGTCTTTCTTGCTTTCTCTTGTGTTATTTCCTTTTCTGCCATTTTCTCTTGTTTTTTCTCTTAGCCATATGTCTTTGCAGTGTCATGTTTGACCTTTCCGCCAGCATGCTGGTAGCATTCTGCATTCCTGCCTGCTGTCCACACACACACTTGTACACGTGTTCTGCACACAAGTCCCAGAACCTCCAGTTGTATGCTGACCTGTCCTGTAGTTGAGGTCTCCCACTAACTGCCCATGTGGGAAGCAAATTAACAAGACAGCAGTAAATTATTTTATATTTAACTCTAAATTAAAGCGAAAGCTGTACTTATAAAAAATTTTTTCCCAGAGTAGAATCATGTCTTTCATTTAAGAGTTAGCAATCACACCTTTCCTACAGACTTCACGTGTGTATAGAAGGTGAAAGCTCTCCACCAGCTCCTACCTGACAGCTGCTGTTACCAGTGGTGACGCCTGCAGGGCCAGGCCAGGCACTCCCTGTGCACTCGTTGGCTTGATCCTCATTGCCACCCATGAAGTCAGTCATGGTAGTCCTTCTGTGTAGACAGCAGAAGGGAGACAGACAGCCTGTGGGGGCTCTGCATCCAGGCCTGCTCTTTCCCATGGGGCATGTGGCCTGGTGAGTGTATCTGAACAGACAAGCAGGTGTCCTCTTCACGTGTCTGGTTCTCCATTGGCCTTCTAGTGGGGTGTGTGTACTGTATTTTTTTAATGAGTCCTTTGGGTGGGCATTTTGCCATTTTCTTGGTCCAGCTCAAATGTAGTCAGGGTTGTGTTGTTTCCTCTTTGTGACTGTTCATAGAATAACTTTTTGGACGTGGACTTACATTAGATGCCAGCAGATACCCTCTAAGAAAGCTGTGCATGTTTACATTCCACACAGCATTCTTTGCTGCTTTGATAGGCAAAAATTTATCACTGTTGTATTTTATTTGCAGTGTAGAATCAAACCAAGTATAAATAAAACCAGAGGGACTAAAGTTTTCTCTTTCCATTTGCCTTTCTAGAATTAAAATTCTCTGACTTTGGTTTATGGTTAGTTACCATGAAATCACAAGGACGTGGCTTCAGAGCTGCTTCGTCTTCATACTGTCTATACAGCTTGGATGTTTCTGACGATGTCCATTTGTCAGCTGTTTTTTTGTCTCCACCCAGGAGCGATTTCAATTCCCTTCCCATGTCACGGATGTCTCTGAAGAAGCGAAAGACCTCATTCAGAGATTGATCTGCAGCAGAGAGCGTCGGCTAGGGCAGAATGGAATAGAGGACTTTAAGAAACATGCGTTTTTTGAAGGTCTAAACTGGGAAAATATACGAAACCTAGAAGCACCTTACATTCCTGATGTGAGCAGCCCTTCTGACACATCCAACTTCGACGTGGATGACGATGTGCTGAGAAACGCTGTAAGTGTCAAGGTGATTACACCTCAGCATTAGGCCAAGGTGCTGTTTTTTGTTATTCCTTGAGAATTCCTCATACTAAAATAGTATCATTTGCTGCATGTCTCATCCTTCTTGACCTCTTGCAATTGGTGACCTTGACTCGAGGGAACTACTGTAGCAAGATAGTACATTGAAGAACCACATGTATTGTTTTTTAAATATTTGGCAATGTCCAAAGAAAGGGTGCCTTTTACTCCAGCCTTTGGCTTGGCTCTCAGTGTCCCTGTTAAAAGATGATGAATCACTCAGTTTGAGTAGGTTCCATCTCTTTTGTTTGGAACTCTTCAGAAACCATTTGCTTTTATTTTCATCATACTTTGTACCTTTTCAAAGCAGTCACATGCACTGCTGTGCTCATGCCTCAGTGCAGCCCAGTTTTCACTTTGTAGGTCTGAAGACTTAAGACTCACCAGGAGCACAACCCATGGCCCACCAGCGGTGAGCCAGCCTGGCTTCTAGCCGAGAGCACACTAAGTCTTTTAGGGTTTGCATTTACATTCGTTGTACCAAGGATTCAGTGATGGCAACGGAAATAGGTTCTGAGTCTTTGCACTGACAGCTAAGTTGTGGTTTCCACTGTGGTCCTGGCTGTGGGGCTCACTCGTACTCTGGTCTGGTCTGGCAGAGCCACTTTGACACATAGTCCAATACTTCCACCCTGGGAGATTTTCTCATGTCTTATAATATTATTTTTGTCTCATAGACCTTTTTATATGTGACTTATTTGATGGTAGAGGAAACCAAGTGAAGGAAAAACTTTTGTTATTCCTTAAGAATTCCTCATACTAAAATAGTATTATTTGCTATATATGTCTCATCTTTCTTGACCTTTACGATTAGTGACCTTGACTCTAGGGAACTGCTGAGCAGGAGCAGCCAGGGAAGATTGTTGAAGCATCCCTTGCGGCCTCAGAAGGAATTCTGTGCTTGTGCTCAGCACTGGTTCAGATGGTGCCACATTCAAAGAGGGGCTGAACTTCAGACCCCATGGAGGCTGCAAAGAGTGACACCATTGATCAGAGACTTGTTCCTAGACTGTGGAAACCTCTTTGCACACTGAATTCCCCAGATACTTTAATTCAAGAAAGAGCCTCTATCTGAAAAATAGAGTTGTAGTAAACTGATTGAAAATAGTCTGCCTTTGAATTATAGAACTCCTTTCTGTTTGAGACCAAAATCTTGAGAGTCCCAGCCATTC
This sequence comes from Ictidomys tridecemlineatus, assembly GCF_052094955.1. Lineage (NCBI taxonomy): Eukaryota > Metazoa > Chordata > Mammalia > Rodentia > Sciuridae > Ictidomys > Ictidomys tridecemlineatus. Next base: position 122,173,624 of record NC_135481.1, on the reverse strand, counting down.
CTCATGTCCCCAGAGGGCTGACATGTCCACTGCTGTTCTCTGCACACAGTCATGCTCAGTAGTGGATTCTGAGACTTTAGAAACTTTGGCAGTTACTAGCTGATCCAAGCTACCGTCATGTGCGTTTATCCTCTTAACTGTGCTGTACATTCAGTGGATAGAGCCAGAAGTGAGAAGTGCGAGTGGCCTGCAGGTGGCACCATGGGTGGGCATTCTGTAAGCTACTTGTGGCCTGGCGCCTCTAGCTCACAGTAGCATCACATCTTTTCCTCTGGGTGTTTGGATATAGATTTCATTCCTATTGTTTGTGTTCTTATGCAGGAAATATTACCTCCCGGCTCTCACACCGGCTTCTCTGGATTGCATTTGCCCTTCATTGGCTTCACATTCACAACAGAAAGGTGTGTCTGGGTTTGCCTTTCCCCTGCAGCACCTTCCCTGGAGAGGCACATGATCTGGGGGTGCTTCTGTGCTGGGCATGCTTGTGCTGAGAGGGCTGGGAGGCCGTGATCAAGGGAGACATAGGGCTCTGTCCTTTAGAGATGCATGCTTGGTCACTGCAGGTGTATGCCAAAGTTGGCTGACTTTCTCTGAAGGGCAAGACAGTAAATAGTCAAGTGCCACATAAGCTTTTTGGTCAGTGCCAGATCCCCATAAGCTGTGCTGTTGCTGTAAGATTACAATGAGTGGAACACTTCTTTCACTTGTGATATTACAGCCTGCTAAGGTCACCTATTTTGTGGTGACACCATTTACGCTGCTAGTCATGTAAAGTACAGCACATCACTGCTCAGAGTCCCGCAGTTGTTGAGACATGCTGTTTCCTGTACCACTCTGGGACCTATTGTGGCGTGCTTTCCTGCTCATGAAAAAGAAACTCACCGTTAAACAGTCTGTTGCTGCCCTGTAGCAGCCTTGCCCAGCTGTGTCCATTGCACCTCTCAGCCGCCTCTCTTCTTGAGCCATGTTTTTTGTTTTGTTTTGTTTTGTTTAAATGGTACTGGGGATAGAACTCAGGGTCACTCAACCACTGAGCCACATCCCCATTCCTATTTTGTATTTTATTTAGAGGCAGGGTCTCACTGAGATGCTTAGCGCCTTGATTTTGCTGAAGCTGGTTTTGAACTCACAATCCTCCTGGCTCAGCCTTCCGAGCCACTGTGATTTCAGGTGTGCGCCACCGCGCCTGGCTGCCATATACTCTTATTGCTTGAGTGAGCTCGCTCTGGTTTTGCGTAGTGATGGAGTAGCCTAATAATGCAGTTCTCAGAATGTGTCCCATCTTTAGTCAACACAGGACTATAATTTTAAGTTTTGAGGTCTCTGTTGTGTGAATTCTTTTACAATCCTTTAAAAAATGTGAATACCATTTTGGCTCATGGATGGCACAAGAACAAACTGTGGGTGAGATTGGGTCCACAGGTGGTAGTTGGGTGACTCCTGCCCAATCAGCCCTCGGTGCTGGTGGAGTGTGTTCAGATGTCAAAATCAGTGGCTACAGTTGAATTTACACTTCTGCCCGACTGAGATTCATCTTCTTTTAGAACACTCTGCTTGCTTTTAAAGGATTGAAGCCCAGCTCCATAGTTTCCTTCCATCAGTGGGGCTAAATCATTCCATGCCTCAAGGTAAAATCTACAGTGCCAGATGCACCCACCCATGTGCAGTGCCACAGGTGCCAAGGCTGGTGTCTTTGTTCGTTGGCACCCACAAAATTGTGTTGCCTGAGGTAAAATCTCCACCAGATTTTAAAGGAAGTAGGCAGGGGGTCGCAGGCCCTAAGCAACTCAGTGAGACCCTGTCTCTAATAAAATACAAAAAAGGGGCTGGGGATGTGGCTCAGTGGCTAAGTGCCCCTGCATTCAATTCCTGGTTCTAAAAGATGGAAAGGAAAGAAAAGAAACCGGGGCCATGAAGAAAGGAAGGTGAGATGAGACGAATGAACCCCCTTCCAGAAGGAAGCTCCCAGACCTGGATTTCTGGCATCTTCTGGGAGCTGGCAGCTGAGATGATGAGGGTCCTCAGGAAAGAGACCACTGCCTAAGCTCATGGACAATCTTGAGGTGTGAAGGGCCAGAGCTAGAACCTGAGTGACAGCTGCTACCGCTGTGCAAGGGAATGTATTTAGTAGCCCAAGCCAAAGACTCTTGACCTGTCCAGTGCGTCCCAGGTCACTAAGTTCTTGTCACACTTGCAGGTCCCAGGTCTATATGCCAATACCCAATTTGGTGGGATGGACCCAGGACTTTCCTCCCTGGATAGACATCCGCAGGCCTGGCATGCCCAGCTCTATCAGAGCCCTCTGCAGAAACACTCATCAGTTTTACATTCTGTAATAGATGTGTGTTCCCTTGTGCCTTTATCAGACTCAGCATAGGAACTCAAACAAGTTTTTTATGTGATATGGTGTCTCCTAATGAGCTAATTAGAACTGAATAACGTGTACACCAGTCCAAGAATTGGGCTGGGTGAGAGAACCATCTACAGCCTCCATCTGGGCAGGGGATGGTGCTTGCATGAATATCCAGTGTGTCCACCAGTTGACTGGTCCTCAGTGAGTGGCTCAGCCATGCCAGCCAGAGCTCTGCAAGGGCCATTTAGTTTGCCAGGTCAAGAATGTGAACTCTGAAGGGTTGGATAGCTATCCCAGATGGCTCAGTTGTGGCAACCTGTCAGAAACCAGGGAGCCCTGCCACCTCTAGTCCTGCTCCTTAGGTAGAATGCTATGTTGGTGCTCTGGGTGAGAGTGAAGTGGGTGTGCAGAGGCTTCTCAGGTTCCCTCCCACCACACAGTCCTCTGCAGGAAAGAGGGCTCTTGCCTAACTTTGGCTCCATACACAATAAAAATCTTTTCACAGGTATTTTGTGTGCCACTTCTAAAAGACTTTCACCCTAGGAAGTGTTTAAGTGCCAGTGTAGTCACTTCAGCTCTCAGTAGATGAGAAGGCCTGTGCTCAATTTCACAGCTGCTTTTCCGACCGTGGCTCTCTGAAGAGCGTGATGCAATCTAACACATTAACCAAAGATGAGGATGTGCAGCGGGACTTGGAGAACAGCTTGCAAGTTGAAGCTTATGAGAGGAGGATACGAAGACTGGAACAGGAAAAGCTGGAGCTGAGCCGGAAGCTGCAGGGTGAGTGGCAGGATGGCCTTTGGGCTGCGCGCTGCCTCCCGTATGCTGTTGCACTTACACCGTGTCTCCCTCAGAATCCACACAGACCGTGCAGTCCCTTCATGCTGCCACACGGGCCCTGGGCAACTCCAACCGAGACAAGGAAATCAAAAGGCTAAATGAAGAAATTGAGCATCTGAGGAACAAAATGGCAGGTAAATGTTCCCAGAAGCAGCTGCTCAGCCTCTATTCTTATGTGTTAATCTCTCTTCTGTACGGATCTGTTTCTTTAGTGGTGCTGGTGACAGAACCCAGGACTCACTCATGTAGTCAAGTGCTCTACCACAGAGCCATACCCAGCCCTGTCATTAATCTTTTAAAAGGAAAATTTCTGAATCATTTAAATAAGGTGGAAAGGCAGGAAGAAAGTTCTCTGTTTAGAGTTCTAGCATTTTGTCAGTATTAAAATTGTCAGTTTTAAAATTATTTTCCACCTTATTTGGTTCTGATAATAGAGTGGTAGTTCTGATAATAGTGTAGTAGCATGTGTTTTCTCCATAAACTCTTGCTTTTCCTCTGTGTAGCTCTGACAATTATGTGGCCTCTCACATTGGTGGCCCTGCCTTGAATTTTATTTAGAGACAGGGTCTCACTGAGTTGCTTAGCACCCCACTGTTGCTGAGGCTGGCTTTGAACTTGCGATCCTCCTGCCTCAGCACACCCCTCCCTTCCCGAGCTGCTGGGAATACAGGCGTGAACCACTGCACCCAGCTTCAGATGACTTTTAAGCTATAACTCTTAACTCCACGTGGGCAGGCTCTGTTGGCCACTTGCAACTCCAGGTCATCTCAATCTCCTGTCAGCCCTACCATCCTGATCCAGAAAAAGGCTTGGGTTGAGTTAATTAGTCACTGAAACCTTTACGCTCCCTGAAAAAATAAGGTGCTGTGCTGAGTTACACGGTTTATAGGGACAGGTGGGCCTATGGGTCCAAGACTTACAGTCCCTGGAGAGAGACTGGTTGGAATGAAATGTAGTGAGCCTGTTCCCTATAGCTCAGATCACTTATGATACACGTAAAAGGAAAAGAAGTCTGAATGAGAGAGATGTTTTCAGTTGTTAATAAGTCAGCTGACAAATCACTTCATACAAAGACACACAATTTATTTCTCTTCTGCTCAGATTCAAATAGGCTAGAACGACAGCTGGAGGACACAGTGACACTTCGCCAAGAGCACGAGGACTCCACACACCGGCTAAAGGGCCTAGAAAAGCAGTACCGACTGGCGCGGCAGGAGAAGGAGGACTTCCACAAGGTAGCATGGTGTGCTTCTGTGTGAGAGGTCTTGATGATTTTGCACTTTCCTAAGAGTGAGCCTCCCTGAGACATTTGAAGACCTCCTGGGGTCCCTGGTGTGTGGGCTGTCCTGTGCCGGGTGTTGTTCTATTGGTCTACTTGCGACTCAGTGCTAGATCGAGTGCACAGGTCCTACTGCATCCTTCTGTTGACTGTAGATGAGTCAGAGAGGTGGGTTAATGGGGCCAGGTGCCCCCAGCAGGCTGCTCCATACAGTGCAGGGTCTTTCCTGGTCTGGAATTGGTGCTCAGCCCCCAAGCCAGGGGACTTCAGGAAGAAAGGCTTTTTCCAAGAAGGTGGGTTCTTGGATCTATGACCAGCATCTGCAGTTACTCTCTTTAACACAGTAGAAACTGAATTTCAGCCTTCCAAATCTTTACTAAGCTGACATAAAACATCTGTCATTCTTTCTGATCAGCAATTGATTGAAGCTTCAGAAAGATTGAAATCCCAGACCAAAGAACTCAAAGATGCCCATCAGCAGCGAAAGCGGGCCCTGCAGGAGTTCTCGGACCTCAATGAGCGCATGGCAGAGCTCCGCTCCCAGAAACAGAAGGTGTCCCGGCAGCTCCGGGACAAAGAGGAGGAGATGGATGGGGCCATGCAGAAGATCGACTCCCTGAGGCAGGAGATCCGCAAATCTGAGAAGTTCAGGAAAGAGGTAATTTCTTAGATTTCAAGAGACAGTATTGATTGATTGGATTTTAGATTGATCTTAAAACATCTTTGAAAGCCTGGGCCATATTACATAAATCACACTAAAATGGGTCTTAAGATTTGTGTGAAGTTGATCTGCCAAGTATTTATTTTCAAAGTTTTTTTTGTATGTGTGTTTTGTGGTACTGGGAATTGGACCTAGAGGGTGCTCTACCACTGAACTACACCTCCAACCCTTTTTATTTTGAGTCAGAGTCTGCTAAGTTTCACAGGCTGACCTCAAATTTGTAATCCTCCTGCCTCGGCCTCCTGAGTCACTGGGACTGCAGGCATGTGCTACCACACCCAGCTGTTTTGTGGTTCTTATCTCTCAACATTTGCTTGTAAAATTATTATTTTCTTTTTGAGGTGTTAGGGGTGAAATCCAGGGTCTCATACATGTAGGCCAAACACTTTACTACTGAGCTACAACCCCAGCCCACGCTTGTGAAATTATTACAAGAAATTCCTGTAGTGCTAATTTTTAAAAATTCCATATCGAAGTAAAATAATATTTATGTTATGGTTTGGCTTGGCATGACTTCAGTGACTCTGTGCCTGAGGCCCATTGAAGACAGGAAACAAATCAGTCTCGCTTCCTCCAGTCAGTTGCCTAAGGTCCACAGTGCAAGGTCCTCTATACCCCTTAAAAATTAAAGTAGGCTCCAGCCCTTCTTTTGCATATGTTAGAAATTGAAATGATTTTTTTCAATGCAACAATAAGCCTATTTTACTTGTTAATATAAATAACATTTTAATGAAAAGTGTCATTTTTGTAGGCCTTTTTAGCATCTGGCATATTAGTAAACACCTGGGTTCTCACACCTATTTCAAGGGACAGGCACTTAGAAAAGGAAAAGCCCTGGGACCCCCAAGGGTCTCACCCCCAACTTTGAACCTTCTGAGTGTTCTGCTCCTGTCAGGTAGCATGTTTGAAACAATGCTTATGGTTTTGAATTCTGCTGAAGTCTGATTGAGGAACCTGTGAACTTGGAAAGCCTGAAAGTACATGCTCTTATTCCTTTAGAGTTCAAATTCTGCCATTTAACCTCAAAATATCTACTTTTTTTTTCTTCTTAGTTTATTTTCCAACCCAAATATATTTGTAGTTATAATCAGCTATAAGTCAGGTTTGTGAAACCCCTATTTAAGAATTATGGGTGAGCCAGTCATGGTGGTGAGTATCTATAATTTCAGTGACTTGGGAGGCTGAGGCAGGAGGATCCCAAGTTCAAGGCCAGACTGGGCAACTTAGACCCTGTCTCAAAAATTGAAAGTGGTAGGGGTGTAGTTCAGTGGTCCATTGCTCCTGGGTTCAATCACCAGTTTTGGGTGCAGGAGGGGGTAAAGAATTATGGGTGAAATGACACTGTGGGTGTCTGGGCTTTGTTCTAAAATAACCTAGGCACACAGGCTAGACTTATAAGATGAAGCAAATTGGCCTTTATAAGGCACTACTGTCAGAACTGGTTCTCACTACTCTCCTTTGAGGATGTTTGAAACTTTCAGTTAAAAATTAAGCCAGGTGTGGTGGCACACACCTATAATCCCAGCAGCTCAGGAGGCTGAGGCAGGAGGATCATGAGTTCCAAGCCAGCCTCAGCAACTTAGTAGGGCCATAAGCAACTCAGCAAGACTCTGTCTCTTAATAAAATGTCAAAAAAAAAAAAAAAAAGGCTGGAAATGTGGCTTAGTGGTTAATTATCCCTGGGTTCAATCCCTAGCGTGTGCATACACACACACACACACACACACACACACACACACACACACACAATTGGATCATTGTTCTCCACATATCAGAAATATTCTTTCCTAAAACTCAATCTCAAGTTTGCCATCTAGACTACATTTAAACTTGCTTCTTACCAGTGGCTTACAGCTAGCATTGCAGTGAAACCCTGGAGGTGCTTCTCAATCTGACTTGGGGTGGATTTGGTGGTGGGGAGATGGGTACAGGTCCTGCCAAATCTGTCCTGAGTCCTCAGGTGAGAGCTTACCACAGCAGCAGGGCTTGTTCTGTGTTCATGAAAAGCGGACTTTGCTTTCTCATAGCTGGAAGTGCAGCTGGAAGACGCCCTAGCTGAGGCCTCCAAGGAGCGCAAGCTTCGCGAGCACAGTGAGAGTTTCTGCAAGCAGATGGAGAGCGAGCTCGAGGCCCTCAAGGTAGCACTCAGCCAAGAGAGCTCCTCACCCAGGCGCCTGGGGACACTGTCACACAGGGCAGGACGTGGGTGGGAACGAGGGCAAGTCTGCGCCTTAGGGTTACTTTTACTTGTAAACACCCATTGTGTCTCTTTTCTTCCTTTTGGGCAAGTCTTAGGTGGCATGTATTAAGTTGTGGTGAATTGACACCTGAGAGCTTCACATGCTCGTTTTCTAATTAGCCAAGTATGGTTCTGCAAAAGCCCTTAATGCGCTGTGTGCTGTGTGCACTATGACCAACTTACTGTGCCTTTGTCAGCCCTCCATAGGGGGTGGCACATAGCAGCCACAGTGAGCTCACTCAGAACACCTCATTCCTTGCAGGCTATTGCCAGCAGTTCCCTGCAGGACTCCCTCAGCCTGGCCTGCCCTCTTGTGCCCAGTAGGCCCTGCTCCATTCCCCTACTCCCACCTTCCTCCAGAGCCCATTAGCTATCCTCCTCTGTCACCAATTCAAAGGTGTCCTCCCTTGTCGTTCCTGCTGTGCCCCATTCTTTGTCACATTACTTTGTGCTGTCATCTTGTGCTGGTCTGTTGTCAGCACCTCCAACCCTTGCTGACAGTGGAAACCTCAGCATCACCCAGTCACCAGAAGGGTGCATGAGCCACATGAGATCACGGAGTTGCAGAGCTCAGGCTGTGCAGGTGCCTCTGCAGGGCAGGTGCCTCTGCAAGGCAGACTGCCCCTAGACTACCCTTGCTCATAAGAAGAACCCAAGACCATGCCCAGCATGCCAACTGCCCCAGGGGATGGGGCAGGGGGCTGTTTGCAAGTGCCGTCCATGATGGGGTTGAAGGACTGCACCATCCTCAAGGGAGGACCTGCATTTGTCAGTTTATTTAACCTCCATCTACAGGTAAAGCAAGGAGGTCGAGGGTCAGGGGCCACTTTGGAACACCAGCAAGAGATTTCCAAAATCAAATCAGAGCTGGAGAAGAAGGTCTTGTTTTATGAGGAAGAGCTGGTCCGCCGGGAGGCGTCCCACGTGCTGGAAGTGAAGACTGTGAAGAAGGAGGTGCATGACTCCGAAAGTCACCAGCTGGCACTGCAGAAAGAAATTTTAATGTTAAAAGACAAATTGGAAAAATCAAAACGAGAACGGTAAGTTTTGTCAGCGCCTCAACCCAGAAAAGGGGTGTGAGCATGAGCAAAGCTGGGAACGTCTGAAACCGCTTCTCTGCCTTTTCAGGCACAGTGAGATGGAGGAGGCGATAGGCACTGTGAAAGACAAGTACGAGCGAGAACGGGCGATACTGTCGGAGGAGAACAAGAAGCTAACTGCTGAGAATGAAAAGGTAACTAGTGGTACCGCCTGTCAGTCTGTTGGGCCATGCCGGGATCTTCTGGAAGTGTAGTGTCTCTCTCAGATACTTTGATTTTTAAATGAAGTTATAGGTTTGTAGGGGATGGGATTGTGGCTCAATGGTAGAACACCTGCCTACCACGTGCGAGGCTCTGGGTTCGATCCTCAGCACCACATAAAAATAAATAAATAAAATAAAGGTATTGTGTCCAACTACAACTAAAAAATATATATATATTTTTTTAAATTTATAAGTTTGGTCTTTTAAATGGGCTGCTTTTGCTCGTTAAAGGTAGTTACCTCAGATCACCAGCTCAGTCACTTTTAGGGCCAGATTTTAATAAAAACAAATTAAAAACTGTCAGAAAGTCTCTATCGTGAACTTACTTTGGAAAAATCTCCTAAAGAAAGAAAGTGTTCAAAACCTCCAGAAGGACCTCTAGTCTCAGTCATGCTGCCATAGTAACAGGTGCACCTTAACAAGTGATGGGGTGGGTTGTTTGATTGCAGCTCTGTGCCTTTGTGGATAAGCTCACAGCCCAGAACAGACAGCTGGAGGATGAGCTGCAGGATCTGGCAGCCAAGAAGGAGTCAGTGGCACACTGGGAAGCTCAGATTGCAGAGATCATTCAGTGGTATGTGCCAGACACGGAGACATGCAGCCTGCAGAACACCTGTGAGACCCCCGAGCCGACCTGCCTGTCTGCTTCTATCTTGAACTACACTGTTCCCCAGGGTCAAAGTTCAGGCCTTGCTGTGTTGCCAGTCTAGGGCTAGGCCAGCAGTTCTGCCCAGTGATCTTCTCAGTTGGACTAAGGGTGGGAAACACCAGCCTTCTGTAGGGCTTGGGTCAGGCTGTGCATGCCCTCTCATTCTGGATAAAACAGGCATGAGCTTTCATGGCAGCCCATACACTGACTGGGCAGAACCTGAGAGAGGGTGTGGCATGGGCCTCTGCTCACAGAGGGCACTAGCTGGCCCTGGGTCTTTGGTGCTCTGGCTGGTGTGAGACCATGTCTCAGGAAGGTGGGAAATGCTTGTCTTGTTTAGCTCCTCGCACCAGTGGTCTTGCCTTCCAAGATGCCACATCTACTTGTCCCTCCAGGGTTAGTGACGAGAAAGATGCCCGGGGTTATCTTCAAGCCCTGGCCTCTAAGATGACTGAAGAGCTCGAGACTTTGAGGAGTTCTAGTCTGGGATCAAGAACACTGGTAGGATTTTTTCTAAAACCTGCATTCTTATTGCTGAAGAACTCATAGATTGCTTTATTGTAAGTAGGACTGTGGTGCAGAAGTGCTGTTGGGTAATTCCAATGCAGAGACTTGTGTGACCAGCATACACTAGCCTGCTTGGTGTCGTCAGCTTCCTTCCTTCATGTAGCAAGTGATGATTGAGGCTCTGTGGAGCGATCTTTAGGCAGCAGCTTTGTCACTGACTCAATCCTCTGTCCACTCACTCAGTGTTTTGAGCCCTGCAGTGCAGTTGGCTTTGGGCTGCCTGGGGGTACAATGCAGCCTGACCTGTCCCTGGGGCAGGTGCTTCTCACGGCTATGTGAGTTCAGTTTGAAAAATATGTCTGTGTGGAAAACAAAAACTTTTCATCTGTTTCCAATAAAAACTTTTAAAAAAAGTCACCAAGACAGCATGTCTTTTGTGGCTCTTGAAGGCAGCAGTACGTTGGGCAGCTCAGTAAGAACAGAGGGTACCCAGATGGCTGGCTCCCCTTTGCTTGGTGCTTCCAGGCCACTGTCCTCCTTCCCTCACCATTGAACCCTTTGTTGTAGGCAGGAGGGGTAACCACACGGTCCCAAGTAACAGGGTAAAGAAGGTCCTAGCTGCAGGGAAAGGTACCAAGACCCTGCTGGGCACCTGGGTTTGTGCAGGTGTTGCCTGGACCTACAGGTTGCACCACAGAATCAGTTTTTGTCCTCCTTCTAAAAATCATCTAAGTCCTGGTTTTTAGGAGACTTGTAAGAAATGTATTAAAGTTAGAAAACATCAAAACTAAAAGTGGGTCTGATGGACCTTGATAACATCTGAGGATTAAATTTAAATATACTAGTAAAGTTTAGAAAAAGTTGAATTACTTGATTGCATTCATTTTGTTTACCAAATAAATAGCTTAAGATGTGTTTTTAATCTCTTCACCAATGTCAAAGGACCCACTTTGGAAAGTTCGCCGTAGCCAGAAACTGGACATGTCTGCACGGCTAGAACTGCAGTCTGCCCTTGAGGCGGAGATCCGTGCCAAGCAGCTCATCCAGGAAGAACTGAGGAAGGTCAAAGACACCAATCTCTCCTTTGAAAGGTACTTTGTGCATGGTGCTCCTCTCAGCAGGAGCAGGGGTTCTGTGTGACTCCTGAGCCAGTCAGGCCCTTGTTCTCCCCATGAGGGCTGTCTACCAGGCCAATTTAGGAGAGTTTCAAGGAGTCTAAAGGTCTCTGGCACTTAGTGGGTGCTCAGTAAGAACCTGTTGGGTGAATGTGCAGATGTACCCACGCTGCAGCAGGTATACTCAAGTGTTCTCAAGGAATAGAGGGCAGCATCAGTAAGGGGTCCCTGGCTCCCTGTACTGGTGACAAGACTCATGGCCACGTGTCTAAGGGGCACTAGGCTCTGTTTATTTTGTCAGCTCAGAGCCTTTCTTTTCAAGCTGAAGCTACTGTGCTAACAGTTGAAGATGGCTCACCTGTGTGAGGTCTTCCCCACTTGGAAGTAGTCTGCCATGGCAGGTGTACATGTGCTTGCCGAGAGTCCATGGCAGGAGAGCTGTTTCACCATGTGGGATGCCTTAGGCTGCATCACCATGAATGCTAGGGTGGACAGCCAGGGCCAGCTCTGCCACAAGGAGGTGTGAGTTGCTGGCAGAATTCCAGGCCCCAAATCCTGTCTGCCTGGGGCTGAAGAAATGTGGCCATGGCTGCCAAGTAAATGTACTTCTTCTATTCCAGGAGCTGGTTTGATAACTTTGCCTATTCAATCACGTGACCCTTGTACGCCCTGAGGCATAGGTGCATGGGGTGAAGTGTCTGCCAGTGTCTCCCACTAACAAGTGTAGAGCTTGCCTCCTAGCCTGATACTGCGTTGTGGCAACCTTCCTCTGTTCCCTCCATGAAAGCGCGAACTCCCAGGGCCCGAGCATATCCCCCATCTAGGTGATCATGGGAAAGGCCTCTGCAGCTCTAGCAGCCAAGGGGTCTAGGTTCTATGTCCTCAGGGGATGGATGGCTTATCTGGAAACAGATTTGGGTGTCAAAAAATCACCTAGGGCTTCCTGAGCCCTCACTTTTAAAGTTCATGTTTGGATGTTAACAATTTTGAATTATTTGTACCTTCTCTAATGTACTAAATAGAAAGACCCAGAGTGTGCTGGGCACACTCTCTCCCACAAACACATCGTGAACTAGCATGAATAGCCTCTTTCCAGTGCACTTAAAGCCATTTGTGTTTTATTTTAGTAAACTAAAGGATTCTGAAGCCAAAAACAGAGAATTACTAGAAGAAATGGAAATTCTGAAGAAAAAGATGGAAGAAAAATTTAGAGCAGATACCGGTAAATTAAAATCACAAAAGTTTTGTTGAACTATTTAGATATCAGCCTTTTCTTAGGAATGGTATTGTTTTTCTTTGCTTCCTTTTTAAATGATTTTTAGTTATACAAAGAACTTAAATCATTCTGAAGTCAAAATTTTGAAATGAACTATTAAAAACATCTTCACCAGAGGGGTCCAAATTTGGTTTATTCTTTCTTTGCCTCTTCTTGAAAACTGCCGCAGTCTGGCTGGGCACAAATAACTGAGCCACCACAAAGCCTTGTAGGTTCAAACAGCAACTCTTTATTCCCCAACTCTCACCGGCACTCTATACACACTTCCCGGGAACACACTGCCTCCACTGGCTCCACGCGCCAATTCTCCCTGAACCTCCTCCCCCAAGAACTCAATGGGAACTACAAAGTAGCAGGCTCCACCCTATTCCCAGAGGATCCGCCCTAATCCTGGAGCCGCCCTAATCCCAGAGCAAGGTCACCTTTCAACCATTCCCTCTGGTAAAAATGCCAGGCGGCATTCTGACTAAACTGTGGCTCTCAACACTCCCCCCTTCTGTTTAATTAAACAACAAGCATGTGGCAAATACTAATGTGCATAATCAGGTATTAGTACCCACTGGGCACCTGAGAGACAGCATGCTTCTCACTTTTCTGTGCTGGGCAGCTGCTAGGCCACAGACACTAGGCCACAGACACTGAGACTATCCTAAACCCTTTTAGGACTACCCGCTGTGAGCTGTACCAGCCGGTGCTGATGGGCACTGGGCCATTTCCTAGCTTTTGCTATCATAAATAGTGCTTCAGTGAGAGCTACATGCACAGAACCTTGTGTGTGTGTTATATGCATGGACATATGTTATATGTGTACATATGTGTATATATACACACCTTTTTCTATTTTTCTTTCTTCTTTTTTTGTTACTGGGGATTGAACCACAAGTACTTTACATCTGAGCTACATCCTTAGTCCTTTTTTACTTTGACACAGGGTCTGGCTAAATTGCCCAAGCTGGCCTTGAACTTTCGATCCTCCTACCTTGGCCTCCTGGCTAGGATTACAGTTGTGCACTTCCACAGCCCCCTGAACATTGCATATTTTTGTCAGTATGTTTCAAGGATACATTTCTAGAAATGGGGCTAAGAGATCAAAGGGAAAATGTGCATACACTGTGCTAGGTGTTGATAAATCATGAGGGGGTCTCTGTCCCACAGCCAAGCTCAAAGTCGACTTTATACTTGGGGATTTTTGCCACCCTGAATATGTGAGAGCAAGCTTTTTGAAGGTCTGCTTTGCATTCTCCTGGCCATTTTTAAAATTCAGGTTGTTATATTTAAGCTGCAGAAACTTCATGCCTTGGGGATGAAATTTTTTATTTAAGTTGTGACTTGCAGGTATTTCTCCTACTGTGACTTTACTTATAGATTTTTTTTGCCAAGAAAAGTCTTTTCTTATTTTTTATGTTTTAAGTTATCATTCTTGTTCCTTTTTGAGTCATGGTTAGGACTATTCAAGGGATCCACACACTTTCTAAAACTAAGCTGTCAAGGCTGGCTTCCGACTCAAATCCTCCCACTTCGGCTCCCAAATTACTGGGATTGCAAGTATGGCCACCGCACCCGCCAGGTCTCACTCTTAAATTCATCTGACTGGCTCATTTCAGTTCACACTGAAGCAGTTTTCTCTCTCTCCTTAAGCCCCTTTCCCTCCTGATGATACCCATGGCTTTGATCACACATGAAGCACTGTGGGCACCGGGTGTTTTTCCGATTCTCTGCCTTGTCCTCACTCAGTGGCAAGAACCACTTAATTCCAGTCTGAGTTGCAGTGTGGCATGGGATCTGGTGGCTCTTCTGAGAGTGACCTCACAAAGGTGCTGATCCTCTTGCTCACTCGGAAGAAAGCCCTCTGGTGCTTTTACTATTACATCACAGTTATCAGTTAATTTAGGGAGAACTGACTTCTGGTCAGTGTTGAATGTTTTTATTTAACAGTATAATCAGTCTTTCAAGTTTTTTACCTAGACTATTCTTTCTTTCTTACAGGGCTCAAGCTTCCAGATTTTCAGGATTCCATTTTCGAGTATTTCAACACTGCACCTCTTGCACATGACCTGACATTTAGAGTGAGTAATTGCTGCTCCTGACCAGTGCAGGCAGCTGAATTTAAGATTGCTTGTGTGAATTTGCAGGGACACCAAATAAAACACAGACACAATTTACCTTTATACGAGCTTCAGGAAAGCTTCCCTGTTCTCAGCCTCAGGCTCCCCAAAAGAGAGAGCAAGAGAAAGTCATGAGAGGCTGACGAGAGAGAGCATGTTCGGAAGTCAGCTTTTATTGGGGGGACTCTTGTTCTTAAAAAGTTCTATCCAAAAAAGGGCAGAAGGTGCAGGACTACAAGGGACATGTGGGTGTAACTCAACCCTAGGGGCACATCCCACAAAGAAGACCCCTCGCTATCCGAGCTAGATCCCGCCCAAGCCACAGTGAACTCAGTGGTTGGTCAGAATCTGAGGCTGGAAGGGTGTGGTCATTCATTGTGGCTCCCCACAAGTACTTTTTTTAAGTGAATTTAAATGAATTTATGGCAAATCAGAAATAATGGACTATGATTTGACTACTGGTGGGGGCCATGACTACCATTAAATTAAGATATGATGTCACTGTAGGTTAGAGGCACTTACAGAGTAGAGCTGCTCCCTAGAGAGCTTTCCCACCTCACACCTAGTGTAAGCTGATGAGGAAGTGCTCACGCTTTTAGGACAGACATCTGCACTAGCCTCTGACTGCGTAGTCTTTTGGGTAACTTTTTGAAAGATAAATTCTCATACTGCAGAATATAATAATCAGTTGTGTTAGCATTTGTGTGACTTCCATGTGGCTGTACTCAAGAACAAATTGGCACTGGTTATGGAGGCGCACGTCTGTGATCCCAGTGGCTTGGGAGGCTAAGGCAGGAAGACTGTAAATTCAAACCCAGCCTCAGCAACTTAGTGAGGCCCTAAGTAGCTCAGTGAGACCCTGTCTCTAAATAAAATACAAAAAAACGGGCCGGGGATGTGTCTCAGGGGTCAAGTGCCCCAGGGTTCAATCTCCGGTACCAGAGGAAAACAAGAACGAATTGGCACCTAGCAGCTTGACTGGTGACCAGTGAGCCAGCCTGCCATGGGGCCAGCTCCAGCAGAAGTCCAGTCATGTAACCACTCTTCTACTTGGGAAGCAGCTCCAGAACACAGAATGAATCTGTCCTCCACCCTCTTGTGCCAAGTTCCTGGTGGCACTCCAAAAAGGCAGGAAGGTAGTTCACTCTATTTCTGAAGCACTAAGGAGGACCCTTTCTAGCAGCCACTTGAAACAAACCAAAATGCTGGAATAATGAAAGCAGCTCTCATTGAAGGACTCGAGATGAGGTGCCTTTAGGTAGTGGCTTTCCAACTTTTTATTTACACTTTTATATGTATTTTATGTGTATTGTGTGTGTGTGTATATATAGTTGTTGATGGACTTTTATTTTATTCATTTACGTATATGCGGTGCCGAGACTTGAACCCAGTGCCTCACACAAGCAAGGCAAGAGCTCTACCACTGAGCTCCAGCCCCAGCCCATATTTCACTACTTTGATCCTCCAAGAAAATGGAAAAAATGGTACCATGAGTGTGTGCCAACCCCAAAGGCATTCTGCTGGGTTCTCCATTTGCTATTACACACAGACTTTCTCCCCCTGAACTGTGTGAAAGTGGCCCCTAAAATACTTCAGCATTTCCCGATGTCGACGGCATTCCGTGTTATCAGTGTCATCATTCAGAAACATTTTGCCCAGTGTGAAACTACATGGCAAATTCCCCTGTGGTCCCAGCAGCATCCTTGACAGTTGGTTTCCCTCCCAGTTCAGAATCCACCAGAGGCCATGGGTCACCATGAGACGCAGCTCTCTTATGTCTGTCAACCTTGGACAGAGTCCCTGTCTCACCCCCGACCCCTGCCCCTGTGATGTCCTGCACTCTGGAATGACGTGGGCTGGACATTTTAGCAGAATCATGCCCAGGGGGTGGTGCGCCTCCCACTTACTCTGCCCATTTCATCACTAGGCTGAGGTGTCTGCTGGAGTGGCTCCTGGGACTGCACGTCACCACCGTGGCACACTCCTAACCCCTTGGCCTGTCGGCATGTTGTGCTTTTATCAAATTGCATCCATGTCTTTTCCCTGGAGTTCTCCTCAGTTTTTAAGAAGCGAACACATTTGGCTATTACTTGCTCACTGGGTCTCAACAGGCCTGATGCTGTGTGAGCCCCTTTCTAGTCACTATGGTGCCAGACCCCATCATGGTGAGGAACGGGCAAAGTTTACAGAACCCAAGGCACTGGCCAGCGGTAACAGGATGTGGTGAGGAAAGAAGCGCTTTTTCATAAAGTTAGTGAACAGAATACAGATCTCAGTGGCAGGTTTCCAGCCAGTGCCGTCCATCAGAAGCCACAGCCATGGACAGCACGGTCCAAGAGGAGGCAGGTCGTTCCTGTTGCCCCATCCTGTAGCCAGCACCCTCTTATAATGCCTCTGTGATGTGAGAGGAAGAGTGCTCACCGTAAAGGAAAAGGCTTAGTTAGGCTGAGACAGCTGGACTGGGAGCGGTCCCACTCTGGGACTAGCCTTTGGGAGCTGCTGCCCTCCCCGTGTTGGGCACGTTGCTGTGGCCAGAAGCTGCTCCAGCCACAGCTCTCTGGAGGTATTTTCTCACCAGCATTTACTGGATGAGGAGCAATGGTTTTGTTCCCCTGTCCATTACACCAGGATGCCCTCCTCTGCCCCTTACCCCTAGTTGTGGAAGTGTGTGCCTGTGGCTATCCCCAGAGCAGGTCGCCTCCTCATGCTCCCTTCTTGCGCTTGCATCCATCTGACTGCTTGAGCACTGAGACCAGTGGAATTCTACAAGCTGATGAAATTGGATTACTGAGTGTCCTTGCTCCTCATTCATCAGATGGGTCTCTGGCTCGTGTGACGTGCCTTACTTTTGGGTTGTTTGCTTACACTTTTTTTTTTTTTTTTTGCTTACACTGATAATTAATTAATCTGGTCTTTCCCTTGTGGATTCATTCACAAATTTAAATGCTACAACACAGTTGCGGTGCCACCTCTGCCTTCCCAGCTGAGTGTGGCTTCACGCTCAGCAGCCCAGTTGACTGTAGCTGTTGGAAATGCACAGGGGATGTGGGCCTAACACAGCTGTGGGCTGTGCTCTCAGGCATGGGCCAGTGCTGCTGCACATTTGCACACAATTGGTGTGGGCAGTGTCAGCAGTGACAGCATTGATACCTGTTCCAGGGATACTCATCACCACAGGGCTGCTCTGAGTGACTTTGGAGAGAAGCCTGTGGGCCGCCTTGGGACTCTTGTGGTACTGGATTGATAGAATGCTCTCAGGGAAGGTCATGCTCCTGCTCACAGGCCCATGGGCCTCTGTTGGTTGCTTCTTTTTTGTTTGTTTGCCTGTTTGTTTAGTACTAGGGATTGAATCCGGAGACACGCTATTGAAGACAGAGTCTCACTGAGTTGTTTAGGACCTTGCTAAGTTGCTGAAGCTGGCTTTGAACTTTCAGTCCTCCTACTTCTGCCTCCCAAGCCTCTGGGATTACAGGCGTGCACCACTGTACCTGGCCTGTTTATTGTTTCTTGATCCCTGAAAAGAGGTTTAGAACCATCTGTCTAGTTGGTCAGTTCTACAGAAAATTGCTTACAGCTAATTCAAAGGATTGACATTTCCTGGTTTCCTACCCTTAAGTGGCTGGGGATGGGAGGTGGAGGTGGGGAGTGGATGGAGGGGAGGCCAGATCTCTCACCTTTGGTAATAATAGTGGCTTGCCAGACTCCACCTCCCCATGTGGTCACCATTGCAGCCTCAAAAGGCCAAGGGCAGCAGTCCTCAGGAAAGGCAGGACAGCTATAAATGAAGTGGGGACTCCTGATAAGCCAGGAGGCCCTGGGATACAGGAATAAGGACTGGATTCTGGGCCCTAGTAGGTTTTGCTTTATATTAAGAATGTTTTCTTTATCTTTCCTTCCATAGACTAGTTCAGCCAGTGAGCAAGAAGCACAGGCGCCAAAGACAGAAGTATCCCCATCAGTTTCTGTGGCCGCAGGCACAGAGCAGCAAGAGGTGAGGTCGTGTTGCCCTGTCCATATCTGGGAGCCCTTGGCTCCGCCCCATGTTCACATGATGTGGCTGATGCCATCGTGAGCAGCAGCCACCCTAACAGCAAGGCCAACCCTCCTGGCCCCTACCTGCAGCCCTCTTCCTGGCTCCTGGCCCACCTTTACCTTCTGAGCTCTTGCTAGTCCATCAGATGGATGAGCAAGGCTTCACTAGGTATCTCAACAACATAATGAATTACAAATGCAGAATGTTAATTACTAACAAGTTCTAGAAAAAAATAAACCCCTGACAGGTTCTGGCATCTGAGCACAGTGCTGGCACAGGACAGTGCTCACATTTTCCACCTGTCTCCCAGGACACGACTCGGCCCCCACAGAGGCCACCTGCTGTGTCGCTGCCCACCACACAGGCCCTCGCCCTGGCTGGACCAAAGGTAGGGCATTTCTTCTCAGGCACCCTCTTGTTTTTAGAAAACAGCGTTTGTGTAAATAAATGGGTGTATTAAGTTTGTGTACACAAAGTAAGGCCCTGGTGTTCTGGTGGTGATTGTTTAGAACAGTGAGCCAACTGGTCCTGTCATACTGAAGCTGTACAACGCAGGTTAGCTAGAAACTGCCAGAGTTCAGTCTCCCAGCCCTGTTCCTCTCTCAATGGGAACCTCTTTTATATCCAGTTCCTTCTCCAAAATTATTTGTATTTATCTGGCTACACTTAGAGATGTAGTTGTATGTGAGAATTTCTCCCCAGCATAAATGGAATTATACTTGAATGTCCCCACCTTGAGTGCACCCCTGTGCCTGAGTGTGTGTGTGGCTCCATCCGCTTCCCATGCCTAGGGGTTCTGCAGGGTGGTCCTCTTCCTCTCATATGTAAATGTCGGTATAGATGATAAGTTACCCTGGGTCAAGCCTAGCAAGCGCCCAGCCTTATGCCTGGGGTGGAGCTTCTGTTCTGTTTAACGTAGACCAGTGTCTGCGGTTCTAGCTAGAGATGAAAAGCTTGATCTTGTTTGAGAGTGATTGAAGCTTGGACTCTGAGACATCAGTCCTTGCAGGATTGTGGACCAAGGCGAGAGGCCTTTTGTCTTGTGAGCACCTGATACCCAGAAGTAGCTCCATAGGGTGCTGTGTGTCTTGGTTTTGCCCCCCTCCTCTAGCCTCTCCCTGGGGTGCTCTGCCTGGGGTTGGCACTCACCACTCCCCACTTCTCCACAAGGTCTCACCACATCTGTCTTCAGAAGTAGCGTGACACTTTTGTCGCTGTCTAGGCTTCATAAACATGCTGTCCCAGCCCGGCACACTTTGCCTCTCCAGCCAGTCTCATGTCTCCTTCTGTCGGGTGTGTCCTATTGTGTCTGTCCTCCCAGCTGGCACAGTGGGTCTTTCTAGGCCTTTGCTGTGAGAACAGGACTGCTGTAGATGTCTGTTACATTCATCTTGATCACACACCCAAGACACCTGAGCAACAGCCCAACCAAGATGTGTTCCTCAACTGGCTCCCAAAAGCCAGTTGGTGCTAATCACTGGGAGATATGCTAGCACCAGAGAGAAGGTCAGCTGTGCTGTGTGGGCCACTGGCTTGGCTCCTTGGGTCCTCTGATTAGCCATCAAGGATATGTGTCTAGAGAAAAATGGCACGCTACCAGATTTCAAGACAAAAAAGCAGAATGACCCACCTTGTCTTGGCTCCTGGGCTGCCTGACCTTCTTCTTGGTGTTCTTCTTCAGCCCAAAGCTCATCAGTTCAGCATCAAGTCCTTCTCCAGCCCCACTCAGTGCAGCCACTGCACCTCGCTGATGGTTGGACTGATCCGCCAGGGATACGCCTGTGAGGGTGAGTGCTGGCCATTGTCCAGAGGCCACATTGTCCACATGTGACCTTGACACACTCTGGGCCCTGGCTTCCTTCTTACAAGCACTAGTAAGGGCCTGGCCATCTGCACTTGCTGTATCCACAAAAGGCTGCAGCAGGCAACTATCGCCTGTCAACCATCATAGCTTATAACACCCACAGCTAGTCCCCTGTGCGTTTCCCTTGGAGGCTCTGTGGAGGTCAGGTCCTGCATGTCACCTTCCCTGTTTGGGTTGGGTGCCAGGGGCCATCATGCTCCTTCTTGGAGTTGCATGGTGTAAGAACCAGACTCTTCTCTTGCAGTGTGTGCGTTTGCCTGCCATGCGTCCTGCAGAGATAGTGCTCCCCAGGTGTGCCCCATCCCACCTGAACAGTCCAAGAGGCCTCTTGGCGTGGATGTACAGAGAGGCATAGGAACGGCCTACAAGGGTTGTGTCAAGGTAGGAGGAGGGTCTGCAGCTTCTATCCACGCCCTGGCTGGCTCACTCTCTTTCGTCAGCTCACGATCTTTGAAGTGTGGTAACAACTAAACACAGCTCCTTCTGAAGCAGTACTTCCACTGAATGAGTGACCCAAGCACTGGTCCTGGGAGGTCTCCCTCCCTGGAAACAATGCAGCAAGGCCTTTGAGTAGGCTGAGGGCCCACAGAAGCCCTGCTCTCCCCACATTTCCTTCCTCATATGCTGAGCACGGTCAGTGAAAGGCATGGTTCCAAAGCTCAGAGTTGGCGAAGCTCCGAGTCCTTTCCCGCACAGCCCGTGGGTACTGTGTTTGGTGTGAGCCTGGCTGTTTGCTGTATCGTCACTGCTCCTGCATCACCTGGGTCACATGTGGAATTCTCTGTAGCCCCTTGAGCTTCCTTGGCAAGGGCCACTCCACCCTTATTCAGACTCAGCCCTTACTACCAGCCTGGGGGGCCTTGCAGCATCCACCTGCTGCCCAGAGATGTCCTGACTGGCCTCCCTGGCCCAGGGGCACATGGTCACTGTTCATCTGTAGGTCCCAAAGCCCACGGGGGTGAAGAAGGGATGGCAGCGGGCCTATGCTGTGGTCTGTGACTGCAAGCTCTTTCTGTACGACCTGCCTGAGGGAAAGTCCACCCAGCCAGGCGTCGTCGCGAGCCAAGTCCTGGACCTCAGGTTTGTTGCCTACAGCACCACTCTTGTTCTGTGAATCTTGTTCCACATTTGTCTTTGCTAAAATAAGTTTGTGGCTGGGTAACCATTAATGTTGCTTATACCTCTATCTTCCTAAGTGTACTGTTTCAAAGAGTGAAAAACTGAGTTGTTACTTAAGTACATGCTTTAACTTTCCTGCTTTGAATATTTGTAAATTTCAAATCTGCCAGATGGACATTTAACACAAAACTATACCCCCAGGAACGAGCAGAAAATCCCAGAGAAAAACGGTACTGACTCTGGCAGTCTGTGCCTTGTGTACCACTGGGAGTTCTCTGAGCCAGGGCTCTGTGTGGCCATAGCTGTGCCACCCTGACCTCATCTCTTCTGTCAAGTGATACCTACCACCCTGGCTGGCATCAAATACATGCAGAGTGCAGGGCAAGGGGCTTTGCCTGCTGTCCTCCCTGTTTTCTCTGACTTCATGCCTCTGGTCCTCGGGCTCCCTGTCTATAGAGTGAGGACAGGATTGCACTGTTGATGCAGAGGCTGCTGTGCAGGTCAAGCCAGTGACTAGAGGGAGGCACTCTCCAGAGCTTGGAAGCAGGCCTGTGCATGGGTGCACTGCTGTCATCTTGCCCTGTGCCGCCTGAGATGGCAAGTGCTGGCCGCAAGATTGACTCCTACACTGGCTAGATTTGGGGTCTGGCCTGGAGATTCGGGTTGCAGCGTTGGTTCTTAGGGAGCAAGAGATGTGCAGCAGTACCCTCCCTACTGGTCCTTTGCCATGCAGAGGTGTGCCCCAGGCTGGCATGAGCCTAAGTCACAGGCACTGCCTGAAGGCAGTTGGTGGCCAGCATGCAGACCCTATGTCCAGGGAATGCTAGAGCTGTGCCTCCATGCTGGCCTCAGCCTTCCTTTTAACACATGGCTAAGAAATGGCCACCTGATGGTGCCAAGTGACTGATGTAGAGTTGTAACTGTGGGACAGTGACAGTGCGAGTCAGGGCGCAGCCTGTACTCTCAGCCATTCTAACCATTGAAGCTCCTGCAGGAGTCTGGAGCAGTAGTGGGTTTGGTCACTATAAGTGTCTCCTGGTCTAAGAGGTGACAAGGGCCTGCTGTGTCAGGGGAGGTAGCTTGGCATGGGTATCCTCTTCATAGAGTGGCTTGCTGAAGGGTGGCAACCAGGTGTGTTTTTTCTTACCAGGGATGACGAGTTTTCAGTAAGCTCAGTCCTGGCCTCAGATGTCATCCACGCAACACGCCGAGACATTCCCTGTATATTCAGGGTATGATTTTTTTTTTATATTTCATTAATTATTTTAAAAATCACATGGTTACTGGGTGCAGTGGCACAGTCCGGTAATCTCGGTGGCTCAGGAGGTTGAGGCAGAAAGATGACAGCCTCAGCAATTTCACGAGGCAAAATAAAATATGAAAAGGACTGGAGATGTGGCTTGGTAGTAGAGCTCCCCTGGGTTCAATCTCCAGTACTCAAAAATAAGAAAGTGGGGCTGGGGATGTGGCTCAAGCGGTAGCGTGCTCGCCTGGCATGCGTGCAGCCCGGGTTCGATCCTCAGCACCACATACAAACAAAGATGTTGTGTCTGCCAAAAACTAAAAAATAAATATTAAAATTTTCTCTCTCTCTCTGTCTCTCTCTTAAAAAAAAAAAAAAAAAAAGAAAGTAAAAAGGCCTGGGAATTTAGCTCAGAGGTAGAACACCCCTGGGTTCCATCCCCAGTACCGGGAAGATGGTTAAATTACATTGATTCCTCTGAGCATTTCGTGCTGCAGCAGGTATTTGTGAACATCCAGAGCAGACCCTTTCCCTGCTTCTTGTCTTATCCAGGTTCTCATGCACATCTGCCCACCCCCAACCCCTAACTGAGCAGCACCCCCCATCGCCATCAGCCTGCGACCTTCTGGTGGGACACCTCCTGGCAGCCACTCCTGAGGTCCCACACACTTCACTGGCCTTCCCTTTTCACCTCCTAAAGCGCCTTTCCCTCCTGGTCTGTAGCTCTTGCCTGGGCCATGGTGACTCCTGGTTCCAGAAGGGTTCTGCTCTAGCATGCCACTCCCAGCATTTTCTCATCACTAACAGCAGAACTGGGGTCATTTTTTTTTTAAATTAAGTTGACCTGGCTTGTGAGCCCCTCTGTGGCTGAGCCTACCCCTCCCCTCCCTTCCCCTCCCTGAATTAGAGTTAGTTGCTATAGCATTAGGAAGCTTCTGGAAGACTATGGATCAGAGAATGAACCCACACACTTCCCTTCATGAGTCAAATCTTGATTGACTGTTTACGTCTGTGAGTCATCTCTTCACTGAATCAGTGCTCTGTTCAGTAACAGCCTCTTACAATACAAACATCACCACCGTCACGTGCTTACACAACCATCATCATTGTACGTCTAGTAAAAATCTCCAAGCTTCCTCGTAAGTTCCTGGTGAATGCTCAGAGAAAGGAGGATTTGAGACTCTCTGTCTTTCCTGGACACGTTACTTTTTTTTTTTTTTTTTTTTTTTTTAGTTGTTGGACCAATATCTTTATTTATTTTTATGTGGTGCTAAGGATCGAACCCAGGTCCTGCCCATGCTAGACGAACACTCTATCGCTGAGCTACAACCCCAGTCCCTTTCCTGGACACTTTCTAAGAGTATACTTTTAAATTATAATAAAAGTACCCAAGAAAGCAAAATGGATGGTTACACCATAGTTTTGGCAAGAGCAGAATTAACTGAAATCTGACCAGGAAGAAACTTTGTGGGGCTGTGTTTATAGCCTCACCCCTTCCTGCTTACTGCTGCTGAGAGTCGCAGGGCCAGCAGCTGAAGAGCACCTGGTGACCCTTGCCAGGCAGCCCACAGGGACAGAAGCAGAAGCTCTAGGAAGCCTGACCTTCCTTCGTTGACTTGCAGGGCGAGTAGCTCCTGGGCAGGCCTGGCTCTGACTCCTATTGTCTGTGTTTTTTTCTCCCTCGTGAAGGTGACAGCCTCTCTCTTAGGTTCACCTGCTAAGAACAGCTCGCTGCTCATTCTGACAGAGAATGAGAACGAGAAGAGGAAGTGGGTAGGGATCCTGGAAGGACTCCAGTCCATCCTCCATAAAAACCGGCTCAGGAACCAGGTCGTGCACGTCCCCCAGGAAGCCTACGACAGCACACTGCCACTCATCAAGGCCATCCTCACTGCTGCCATCGTGGGTAAGTCCTCGCGGGCTTCAGAGGCAGAGGTTGGAATGGCTGTGACTCCAGGCCAGAGTTCAGTCAGGACCGCCCTGCCCCAGTGTGCAGTTCCCAGGTGTCTGCAGAGACAGATGGCTGGCTAACAGGACATGTGTTGTTCCCCCAGATGGAGACAGGATTGCTGTCGGCCTGGAAGAAGGGCTCTATGTCATCGAGGTCACCCGGGATGGTATGTGAGCAGGGGCCTCCCACCCATCATCTCAGGTCCAGCCTGGGTGCCTACAGCACGCAGCCCGAAGGGCTCAAACGATTTGGCCCCACGTATGAGTCCAGTCCCCACATGGAACATCGTGTAAGCAAGAGAGAGGCCCGTGGAAAGCAGCCGTGACAGCTGCCTCTGCCAAGCGCCCCCAGTGTGTTAGCATGCCAGGCGACAGACAGCAGGACAGTACCCCATGCCTGGTGATGCAAGTGTATCCTCCCTACATCAGAGTCCCCAGAGTGGGGGCTAGAGTGCCTCACAGGAGGACCTGGTGGCAGCAGGCACTGAAGCACTGGTCCCTTAGTTCTGTGCTGGATGTGTCACTCTTGCCAGAGGGCTGTGACCAGCAGGCCCTTCTGCACAGTGAGGGTGAGCCCAGAAGCCTTGTGTGGCCGTAGCAGCCTGACCAATGGTTCAGGTTGTAGAGCAGAGTGAGGATGGAGATTCTGAGCCCCTGCAGGTCCAGGGTTAGTGTGGGGCCAGTGAGGGGTGGGCACTTTCAGAGTTTGTTGGAGGATCTGGGGAGGCTGAAGATAGCATTTGTTCTCTGTATTCAAACCAAGGTTTCTTTGGTTAGGACATGAACTGGAATGAGGTCCATGTCTACCCCACAGGGCCTCACTGCCCTCAGGAGTGGTGCCCAGCGAGGGCCCTGGCACACTGGGGGCTTGTGGGGTCAGGGGTGTTCGGACCATAGTAGGCAGTGGGCAGATACTCCCAGGCGTTTGTGCCTCTGGCCCCGTGCTGAGGATGGCTAGGACTGGCCACAATGGGGGGCTACAAGGGCCTTGACACAGGTCCCCAGTAGAGCTGGGGGTCTGTGAGACGTCGATGGCTTCCCCTCACCCTTGTCCTCCTCACCACAGTGATCGTCCGTGCTGCTGATTGTAAAAAGGTGTACCAGATTGAGCTTGCACCCAAGGAGAAAATTGTCATCCTCCTCTGTGGGCGGAACCACCACGTGCACCTCTGTCCATGGTCTTCCTTTGACGGAGCAGAAGGCAACTTTGACATCAAGCTTCCGGAAACCAAGGGCTGCCAGCTTATAGCCACCGCGACGCTAAGAAAGAGCTCCTCCACCTGTTTGTTTGTTGCGGTGAAGCGGCTGGTCCTCTGCTACGAGATCCAGAGAACTAAGCCTTTCCACAGGAAGTTCAGTGAGCTGGTGGCTCCGGGACATGTGCAGTGGATGGCCGTGTTCAAGGACAGGCTCTGTGTCGGCTACCCTTCTGGGTTCTCTCTGTTGAGCATCCAGGGGGACGGGCCGTCTCTAGACCTGGTAAATCCCACTGACCCCTCGCTTGCGTTCCTCTCACAGCAGTCTTTCGATGCCCTTTGTGCTGTGGAGCTCAAAAGTGAGGAGTACCTGCTTTGCTTCAGCCACATGGGACTGTACGTGGACCCTCAAGGCCGGAGGTCACGCATGCAGGAGCTCATGTGGCCTGCGGCTCCTGTCGCCTGTAGTATGTATATGTTTTCTGTTGCCATACCCCGTTGCCGCTTCTCACGTCCACAGTCGGCATGTGCTCCTTTGCTGTGGTTTGTCTCCCAGTCCGTAGCTGAGCGGTTGCAGGAGCAGGAGGGGCCT
Organism: Ictidomys tridecemlineatus; assembly: GCF_052094955.1. Taxonomy (NCBI): domain Eukaryota; kingdom Metazoa; phylum Chordata; class Mammalia; order Rodentia; family Sciuridae; genus Ictidomys; species Ictidomys tridecemlineatus. Next base: position 122,147,240 of record NC_135481.1, on the reverse strand, counting down.
AAGCTCCGAGCACTGGCCAGATGCCACACCGCAGCAATACAGGGGCCCTGCGGGTCACCCCGGCCTGCCTGCTACCCTGAGCATGCTGCCTCATTGTTCCTGGGGCTTTGCAGGTGCCCCACAGAGGAGCCCCACGGGGGGCCTGTGGGCAGAGGGCACAGTGAATCAAAGAAGGACCTTGTGTTTAACTCTTTCTAAAAAGGCATTCTTCGGGCTATATAAACTTACACAGCAATACAGTAAACTAAAGGGTTTTGGTGTCCAGGAAAAAGTCAACCCTGATGTCTAGGTCATAAGGGCCAGTGTTTCCTGGGAGTGGTAGGAGCCATTCTGTTTGCAAACAGCCGAGTTAGTAGTTTGTTCAGCGTGAGTGACTTCTGTGTGGGCACCTCCAGGGCCTAAGCCTGACAGACGGCCACTTCAGCCAGCCTGCAGCCTAGTTCTTTGAAGGGCCTTCAGCCTGGAAGTTCTCCATCTGGCTGTCATGGGATTATCAGGGTAGTAGCAGGTAGCCAGCAAGCAGGGCAGCCAGCAGGACACACAGCCCGCAGTAGGGGCACTGGAGCAGGAGGTGGGTATCATGTTTGCCCTTAATCACCTGAAACTGAAGTCTTCATCTTCCTTACCTGTAGCCTTGCCAACTGGCAGTGTGCCGAGGGCACTGGGGCCAACACCCAGGCCTGGGGTGGGCTGCAGTGACGCACACTGTCCTGTACACTGGGACAGCAGGGTTGGGGTGGGGGTGGCTACAGGCCAGACCTGGAGTATGGTGCCATGCTCCTGGTCTGTGTCCTCACGTGCACTCAGTGCAGGGCTTCTGCCCACACACAACTCCTGCTTCCCAGGGTCCTTTGATTGTTTGGCACAGTTGAGGTTGAAAGGGATCCGGGTCACTAGTGCAGTGTTTCTGTAGGTGGCCACGTATAACCATGGACACCTGAGGTCATTGCGTCTCTGCCTTCGTGGTCTCCTGTCTTCTCTGCCCTGTGTGTAGCATAGATGCCAAATCAATTTCAGAGCTGGTAAAAAATAATTTAACATTTAGGGTGAAGAGGTGCTTCTGCAGAGCTGTATGCTGAGTACCGTGTACCTGGCCATCTCTTAGGGGTGCCAGTCAGGTCTTGCAGAGGAGACTGAGAATCACAGCAGTTCTGTAACTTGCTAATCTTCAAACTCCAAAGCCCATATTCTTTCTGCTGTATTAATTTTTTAGGTTATTTGTTTCTTTAGACATCTCAATTTTTCATTTATCAAAAACGAAACCCCCACAGCAAGTAAGAGTTCTTCCCCCAGAATTCCCCTATGAAGACTGCACACCTGAAAGTCAATTCAGGGTCAGCTTTTGCATGTGGCCTTCAAAAAGTGGGCCAACCTCGTGTCTGGAATGTCACTTCTGAGAGGCTGATGACTAGGCCCAGCACCCTGTCTACCTCCCCAGCCCTGCTGTCCTTCCTTTCCCCTGCACAGGGGCAGGAGAGGCTGGCGGTATGGGCTGGCTGCAGGCCGTGCCAGAAGTGGAGCCGAGGTGCTCATGCGCACTCCAGCTGGACAGCATGAGGTCGACTGACCTGGGATTTGGAGGACTGAGCACAGCTTTCTCTTAACTTCATGCCCTGCTGGCCTTTAGCTCTGCCCTCCATGAGGGGCCACCTGGGAACTGTGCCAGGGGGAGATCGTATAGCAGCAGTTAGGGTGCCTAGAGGGTGGCCCCCTATGGGAAGTGGTCACCCACTGCTCCTAGTCCATCAGGTCATGCAAGTGGCCTTCACTGCCATCCTCAAAATGGGGGCATCCTCTCAACCTCCCATGCCCACTGTCAACCTAACGGCTGGCCAGCTGTTGTCAGTCAATGGGAAGATACACCAGCCATAAGTGACCATTCTCATGTGTTTTCAGAGCAGGTTGCTAGAGGGTTCCTCCACATCCTCGGGGATCTGTTTGACAGAACCATGCTGTGGGGAGGTCTCACACACTCACCCAAAACCTGCCTGCCTTGGTGCTGTCTGGACGAGGGACCACCCCACTGCATGGTGCTGAATAGTTGGCCCCACCTGAACTCTATACCTGTGGGCCTGGATTGATAGGCTTCTATAACCATCAATTCTTATAGGAGAACTAGATGAAAAAACAAGCTTTTAAAATCATTCTAAGTATCTATACTGTGGTGTTTAAGCTGTCACATACAGACAAGTCCATGGCACACACCTTCAATCCCAGATATCCTAGAAGCTTAGGCAGGAGGACCACAAGTTCAAGGCCAGCCTAAGCCACTTAGCAAAGCCCTCAGCAACTTAGTGAGACCCTGTCTCAAAAATAAAAAAGGCTGGGGATGTGGCTCAGTGGTTGAGCACATGAGTTCCATCCCCAGCACCAAAAATTTATGTAGTTACGCTGGGGGTACCGGGGGCGACACGTTAAACGTGTGTGTCGCCCTGTAATGAACACGACTGGTAAGGTGGGAACATGAAGCCCAGGGGGTGGGCAGTGCTGCCCCCTCCTTTGCACCTTGTCAGGCCGAGGTGGCCTTAGGAGGTAGCAGGCAGGGCCCAGTGCTGCCACTCACCCATTGGCTCCATCTGTATCAGGCTGCAGCGGCTCCCACGTTACCGTGTACAGTGAGTACGGCGTGGACGTCTTCGACGTGTGCACCATGGAGTGGGTGCAGACCATCGGCCTGCGGAGGGTGAGGCAGCCTTGTGGTCTTGTGTGGGTGGGTTTCCCCTGCCCACCTGTGGCCAAACGTGACTGTCACTCTCTGGTTTCCAACACAGATAAGGCCCCTGAACTCTGACGGCAGCCTCAACCTCCTTGGTTGTGAGCCTCCGCGCCTTATCTACTTCAAGAACAAGTCCTCAGGTGAGCCTCCCATCGTAGGTGGCAGAAGCCCGGCCCCAAGCACCCAGGAGTTGTTCTCAGGCCTAGGGGATACTTGCCACTCAGCAGCAGCCATGGTGATTGCATGCTCTCTGATACAGGAACGGTCCTCAATGTGCCAGACACCTCAGACAGCAGCAAGAAGCAGATGCTCCGGACTCGAAGCAAACGGCGTTTTGTCTTCAAGGTGCCAGAGGAGGAGAGGCTGCAGCAGAGGCGGTAAGGGCCAGGGCCCTGGCTGGCCAGGCCTCGCCTGAGGAAGGACTGGCTCGGAGCTGAGAGGATTTTTACATATTCCTGAATCTCAGAACGTTTCCTTTCCCCAGAGAGATGCTCAGAGACCCAGAATTGAGGTCCAAGATGATATCCAACCCCACCAACTTCAACCACGTGGCCCACATGGGCCCGGGCGACGGGATGCAGGTGCTCATGGACCTGCCTCTGGTGCGTTCAGGGCTGGGGGGTGAGGGGCATCCTGTGCAGGCAGCTGGCTCTGAAACTCAAAGCAGGGCCCACCTAGGACTTTGCTCCCCAGCCTCTCACTGTCACATTGACCTGGAACACCTATCATGTGGCCACCTGCTTAAGCTCCCTTCTCTAGCATTTTTCTTGTCCTGGGCATCCATGTGCCACCTTGAGCCACTTACTACACCATGGGTGGGCAACTGGGCTGGTGGCAGACCCTGCTGTTTTCACCTCATTGTCCCTTAGGAAACCAGCCCTAAGAGAATGGTTTCTAACTTCTTAAAACACAGTACCAGGCTTTTTTAAAATCCTAAATGTGCAAGTTGGGCGCAATGAGGCACACCTGAAACCCAGCTATCGTATCCAGGGGCTGAGGCAGGAGAATCACAAGTTTAAGACTAGCCTCTGCAATTTAGCAAGACCCCATCTCCAAAAATAAGGGTTGGGTGTATAGCTCAGTGGTAGAGCACCCCTGGCTCAGTCCCTAGAAACTCCCCCCACCAAAAAAAAAAGAAAGAAACAAACAAAGAAAAGAAAGAAATTGTGGGATTTGACTTGTGAAATTGTCATGACTGGTTCTTATCTCAAACCTAGTGGAGGCTATGTCCAGAGATCTGCAACCCACTTGCCCACTAAAGTCCCATTGTGCAGACCTTGTTGTGGGCCTGGGTGCTGGTGCAGCCTGTGGTCACTCTCCCCTGCTCATGCAATGCTCTCTCCCCCAGAGTGCTGCACCGCTCACCCAGGAGGAGAGGCCTGGCCCTGCCCCTGCCAGCCTGGCCCGGCAGCCTCCCTGCAGGAGCAAGCCCTACGTCTCCTGGCCCTCCTCAGGTACCAGAAAGGGGTGGGGCTGAGCAGGAATTGAGCTCCATCAGCTCACAGCTGTTCCCTAAGGTGATGGCTGTTCTTGCTTTGCAGGTGGTCCAGAGCCTGGAGGGACCGTACCTCTGAGGAGCATGTCCGACCCCGACCAGGACTTTGACAAAGAGGTAGGGCTTTGCCCCAGCAACACAAAGTGGCATGTCCACCTGTAGGTCCACTGGTGGAGAGGACCAAAGTGGTTTTTGAGAAGGACTCTGCACTGCCTCTAGGGCAGCACCCAGGTCAAGCATGCTGAGGGCTGGGAGGAGGAGGCTCATGCAGCTGTGGCCCCCAGGGGAGCAGTCCAAGGCCTGGAGGCCTGGGCAGTGTTGCCAGCCCCTCCAGAGCTCTATACGTCCTGAGGGAGGTGTGCATGTCTCCTCCTTGGTCCTGAGTCCTGGTCTCCTGCACAGCCCCTCTCTGCCCCAGTGCTAGCCCAGCCCCTCCAGCAGAGCTGCTGAGGGTGTGACAGGCACATCCTGATGAAAACTTCCCTGGAAATTAACTTTCTCCCAGAAGCTTCACACCTTCCAGAATTTTCTATACAATATTTACATTTGCATGTGGCATTCCAGCAGCTGCCCTGGTCCTGGAGGACCTTCATTTCTGGTCTCTGCTCTCCTTCCTTTCTTGAGCCACTTGGTGCTGGGAGTGGGCAGCAGCACCCTCCTCTGCTTTGAGGCCATACTGCCCCATGCCTCCCTTTATTCTTTTGGAAGAGCCAGTTGAAGGCACATGCAGCATCGCAGCCCTCTGTGAGCGTCTAAGTGAGGGTGCCCCCACAGCCATGGCCACCTGCCACTCTCAGGCACTTGCCCTGGTCCCGGGCCATTCATCCTCAAACCCCCTTCTAAATCCAGAATGCAGTCATGGGGCGTGCACACTATTACCTGCCAGGTCTTTTCAGTCTTATGTGTCTGGCCTTTTAAATTTTTTATTTATTTTATTTTTTTATCTGTCTTACTTTACTTATGGTTTTGAGGGTTGAACCCAGGGGTGCTCTCCCACTAAGCTACATCCCTACCCTTTTTTAGTTTTGAGATAAGTCTCACTAACTTGCAGAGGCTGACTTTGAACTTGGAATTCTCCTGCTTCAGCCTCCTGAGTCCCTGGCCCTGGCTGGGTTTGGCTTTTCTTTTTTCTTTTCTTTCTTTCTTTTTTTTTAATCTTTTATGGCATTAAACTGGTTTTAGAAAGTACAGTTCTTTTGGAGAATACCCCTCAGTCAGGGCTTGTCTGATTCTCTGAATGAGGTTAAGAGTGGCAAACCCCCAGCCACCCAGGTCTCAGAGAGTCACATGCGTTTCTCCTGAAATTTCCCCGCTGGTGGCTTGTATCATGCCCTTTGACCTAAGGCAAGGACGCTCCCTTAGGTGACCATGGTGCAAACCTGTCAAGTTGACAGTCTGCATGTTCCAGTTTTCTCCATGTCCCAGCAACATCCTTCACCACATTTCCTCTAGGGCAAGACCGAGTACACCAGGCACCACCTGTCACTGCCTGTCTCTCTAGTCCCTTTGCACTGGAACAGGCCGTGGCCCTCCTTTGCTGGCCAACAGTATGTAGTTGGCCCAGGTTCCTCCCGGGCCGAGGGAGTCCTGTAGGGCCCAGCTGTCCCCGGGTAGGCACCCTGTTTATTCTACAAGTACCCTGTTTGTTCTTTTAAACTCATGTGAGATCATGGCACATAAAAGTGGCTTTTTATTTCTTTATTTTTTTGTGGTGCTGGGGATTGAACCCAAGGCCTTGTGTATGTGAGGCAAGTGCTCTACCAATGAGCTATGTTCCCCAGCCCCCCATGTCCATTTTTAATTGGGATATTTTCTTATATGTATTTTAAATGCTATACCCTTATCATATATATCTTTTGCAAACATTTTCTCCTGCATGTCATCATATCACATTCTTAATAATGTGCTTTGATGTATAAAAGGTTCTAATTTTGGTGAAGTCCAATTTATTTTTTACTTATTTTTTTCCTTCTGTTGCTTGGATTTTAGAAGTCTTAACCTAAAAATCCACTATTGCCAAGTCCAGGGTGATGAAGATTTACTCCTGTTTTCATCTATGAGCTCTATGGTTTTAGCTATCATGTTTAGGCTGCTGGTCTGTTGGAGTAATTTTGCTTGTGATGTGAGGTAGAGCTCTGACTTCCTTCTTCTGCATGTAAATACTCAGCACATTTGTTTAAGGTCTGTTTTTCCCAATGATGGTCTCGGCACCTATATTGAAAAATAAGTTGACTACAGGTATTATTTCTGGTCTCTCCATTCTATTCCATTATATCTGTATATCTGCCTTTACATTGGTACCACAGTGTTATAGTGTATTTCGAAGTAGTAAGTTTGGGAAGTGTGAATCCTTAAGCTTTCTTTCTGTTTAATATTGCTTTGACTATTCTGGGACCTTTGTACTTGTATATGAAACTGAGGATTGCTTTTCTATTTCTGCAAAAATAGCCATGGAATTTCAGTAGAGATTGTGTCGAATCTGTAGACCACTTTGGGAAGTAATGCTATCTTAAGTCTTCCAATCCATGAACATGGGATATCTTTCCATTGATTGACTGATTGATTTTTAAAAGTGATTTGCAATTTATAACATACAAATCTTTTGCCTCCTTGGTTAAATTTATTTTTTATATTTACTCTTTTGAGATACTATTGTAAATGGACTTGTTTTTCTTGGTTTCCTTTTCAAGCTATTCATGGCTGGTGGGTAGAAGCACAGCTGATTTCCCTTGTGTTGATTTGTACCTGCAGCTGTGCTGAATTCACTTGGTTTTTGTGAATTCTTTGGGATTTCCCATGGATAGAGTCACGTATTCTACAAATGGAGATTATTGGGCTTCTTTTCCAACCTGGGCGCCTCTGTGGCCTTTTTTTTTTTTTTTTTTTAAGAAAGAGTGAGAGAGAGGGAGAGAGTGGGAGAATTTTAATATTTATTTTTTTTAGTATTTGGCGGACACAACATCTTAGTTTGTATGTGGTGCTGAGGATCGAACCCGGGCCGCACGCATGCTAGGCGAGCGCGCTACCGATTAAGCCACATCCCCAGCCCCTCTCTGTGGCCTTTTCTGGCCCAGTATTGCTTGCTGGAACTTCCAGTGCAGTGTCGAGCTGCGGCGTTAAAAGCACACCCTTGGCTTTTTCCTGATACAGGAGAAAGCTGTCTCCACTGAATGGTATCAGCTGTGGATTTTTCATAAAGGTCCTTTCACCGTGTTGAGCGCATACTCCCAAGAGAGTGTCGATTATGTCTTTTGGCCCTTTGGTTACAGGTCATCTGGCTGCTTCACCATCAAGTCTCTATTCTGTAATTGTCAGTACCAGGTCCTTTCTGAGTGCCTTTACAGGCTGACACCAGCAAGCTTAAGGACCTCGTGAATAGCTTATGTAGTGTTTTTCCTAACAGGAAAAGAGCAGCCACTGTGCCTGTCCCTCCAGGGCCGGATATGCCCTCCCAGCCCTGTGACAGCTGGTTCTCACGTGTTCTCTTTGCATTGACAGCCTGACTCGGATTCCACCAAACACTCAACTCCCTCAAACAGCTCCAACCCCAGCGGCCCGCCGAGCCCCAACTCGCCCCACAGGAGCCAGCTCCCCCTCGAAGGCCTGGAGCAGCCAACCTGTGACGCCTGAGACTACCAGAGCACCACGGTGGGGTCAGGGAGCCGGGATAGCCCCAGCATCAGTGCCAAGACTGAGCTGACCCTCCAGTGTTGTCCAAGGAAATGTAGATCCGTTTGTAGATATGGAGATGGAGAAAAGTCTTTATTAGAGTAATGGTCAGTTTTACACCACGTCATGCGTGGCATAGACCAGATCTGTTTGTCTGCACAGCCGTGAGGCGACTCTTCTGTTTGCACATGAAGGACCACCACACACTTCCCTCCCACCCAAAGCCAGCCGGGAAGGCTGTGGGGTGCTGCTGGCTGCCTCAGTAGAGCCCCCTGAGAACCAGCCACTGGGGACAGCAGGCGGCTGGGGACGCAGCCTCAGGGCCTAGTCTCTACCCTGGCTCCTGAGGCTGCGTCTGAGACCAGAGGGCAAGAGTAGGAGCCCTGAGTCGTTCCCAGCGTCACTAGCGTTTGAGGACAGGAACGTGGAGGTCAGCTGTGGAAGTCCTGGTGGTGACCGTGTCCCTGTGAGCAGAGTACTCTAGGTCACAGCCGTGTGGTGCCAGCAGCACCAGCGCCATGAAGGCAGCTGCACTTCCACTTGCCACCAGGTGCCCGCCTCCTGCCACAGCCAGCGTCACCTACAGGCACGCCCTGTGGCCTTCCCTTTCCGCCCTGCATGGAGCCCCGTGATTAGTAGCCCGTGTGAATCACGTAGACTCGCCCAACACTCCTGCACATCAGCCCAGCTCACAGCGCGTGACGCCTGTGCGTTTAACCTCACCCCTCTGTGTCCCGTGTTGAGTGACCAGGTCTGTGGCCCTGTCTCACTGAGGCTTGTGATTCACTGTGGTAGCAGATGCAGCTTGTCACAGCTGGAGACTGGGCTCCCATCTCCCACAAGGTGCGCTTGGCTGGGTGGGCACTGAGGGATGTGGCACCGCTGGCTGTCACACCCAGCACCTGCCTGCCCTCCCCGCCCTCCTGGGCCTCACGCTGGGCGGGCACCTGCTGGGGGTTCTGGTTTTTACTTTTTTAATGTAAGTCTGAGTCTTTGTAATTATTGAATTGTGAGAACATTTTTGAATAATTTACCTGTCAATAAAGCAGGAGATGGCAATTTTAATGTTCCCAGTGGTTGGTTTGGGTTTGATGCTGCCCTAATTGCCTGTACTGCCAGGAGAACCCACACAGGAAGTGCCTCCCGGAAGGTCCATGGTGTGTTGCCCTGTCCACAGAAGCTGTGCTGTGGTCAGTGTAGAAGTCACATGAAAGGCCACTGGGCTAAGCAGAAGAGCATGACCTGGAGGGGCTGCCTGTCCACGTGTACATCTCAACTCCCCAGCAGAGGGCGACCTGGAGCAGGTGACCGACCCCCTGGCCAGGGATCAGGAGCAGCTTACAGTGAATCAGGTGATGCCTGCCGCTCATTGGGACCTCCAGCTAGTCCATCCTTGGTAAGATGAACACAGCAAGGGCACCTGCCCAGGCGTGTGGCCTGAGGATGAGTTCAGAGAGCAGCCAGCTGGGTGGCGGGCAGGGCTGGGGACCTGGGAAGTGCCCGCTCTACTGTGATGGCAGCAGCTACCCCCAGCTCTGTGCTGCTCTGCAGTCCACATTGGCCAGTGGCCTGTCCTGAGCCAGGGGAGCGACAGGGCGAATTTCAGGCAAATCAGCCCTCAGGGTCCTGCCCACAAGAGGTCGGCATTGATCTGTCCCCATTTCCTTGGCAAGCTGAACACCACACCGTCTGGGGGGGCATGCAGCCTTCTTCCTGTCCCACTGCAGACCTGGTGGGAGCAGTAGTGGGCACGCAGGCATAAAGGGCCCTATGAAGACAGAGAAGTAGAGCCCTCGGGGTCCATGGGGTGGGCTGTCAGCTCCACCCTACATGCCTGTCCTCAGGCCTCAAACTGCCTCTGGTTTCGGCCAGTTTGGAAATGCTGTGGTAGACTGTGGCATCCACATAGGGGAACAGCATGTGGCCAGAGTGACAGACTGCAGCCCAGCCAAGCAGGCCACTACCCAAGGGAGGCCAGGCTATGCCAGGGCCACTCTGCTTCTGCACAAGCTGCACGTGGCAGGTCCGCGCCCTTGGCGGTGTCTGCATGCCCTTGCACATGTGCACAGTTGTGGTCTGCCTTCCCACGCTGCAGTCCCAGGGCACCTGGCTCCAGCTCTGGCAGCAGCCTGCTGGTCAGCCATCCTCGGGGGAGGCGCGGCCTCACTCTGCAGTGATACACTTGAAAGCTGTGGACTCAGTATGCAGCCAATCTTGTCAAGTCCCAACCAATGGAAAAATGAAGTTGGAGGCTGTGAAGCAGGGGACTCAAGTGCAGCCTGCCTGAGGAACAAGACCACTGGACCAGAGCCGCACAGAGGCTGAGGCTGCCCCGCCTCACACCAAGTGCCCTTGCAAGAGGGTGGCCCTGTCACTTGGTAGAGTGCCCTTGCATGTTCGGGGCCAGGATTTCAATCCCCAGGGAATAAAAGAAAAAAAAAATACTGTCCACCCGGCAGTTGTCCCTCCAGTTCCAGCCTATAGCCACCCATGTCAACCCTCCCAGCCAAGGGTCCCTGTCTCAGTCTGACATGATGGCCACTCAGAAGTCATTTCCTCTAAAACCTCCCCCTTCCTAAATCCTCTTTGAACACAACTATAGCTTGCTACGGCACCGTGTCCCCACTGCAGCGTTCTGTCGTCCCAAACATTCCTTAGAGACTCTCTGGTGGGTATTTAGGTGGACACACCTGGTGTCAGCAGTGGACCTGAAGCCAGGAGCGGGCAGATGGCTCCAGGAAGCAGGCGTGCTGTCCACACTGGACCTTTGTGCAGTTCTGGGGCTGGCCCTTTTTTGCCCTGCTGTATCCTCTTGGGCTGGACTCCCCCTTTTTCATAGAGGCTCCCTGCTGGCTTTAGGATAAGCCCTTTTGGGTACACAAGCCCACTCAGCCAGTCCCTGCCCATGCTTATTCACATTTCCTCAGAACTCTGCCAGGACTTGATGTGTCCTCTGGTGAACTGCTTCCGGTTTGTGTGCCCAGTGGAATACTTCATGTGACCTGCGTCTAATTGAAGACTTGTGAGCACCTTTATTTTGGTTTCACTTTGGTTACAGGTGTCTATAAATGATTCAGCTTCTTTACTTTTCTCCCTACTTGTTTCTGAAAATCTTCCAAGAGCAAAATAAACATTGTAAAACAGGTGGACATGGGGACAGGGTGGCCACTCAAAAGCCATTAGCAGGTCCCACCAGCCGTGAGAGAGTAATCTCTAGGTGCAGCATGGTGATTGCCTGGTCATAGGCAGGTGAGGTGCCCACTGGGTGCCTGTCAGACACAAGACAATTTCCTTGCAGCCTGGACAGTGTGGTCACAGACAATACTGGCTGTCTGTAAGTAGAGACTCCTGTGCCAGGTGTGCTCAGCAAAACAAGGATTTCTGCCCACACCCGCAGCTCCCGGCAGGGCTCGGGTTTTCCATGCTTTGGGAGACACGTTGGGAGATGGAAACAAAGTGGGACCCCAAGGTTTCAGAACACAACCTCACCCTCCAGGGACTCCAGCCACCTCAGAGTGGTCCATTCCTGGGCATCTTCTGGCTGCACGTCACTGGAAGACAATTCTTAAATGTGTAATTATACTGCTAACGTAAAGGCTCTCTTCCGGTGCCTATTTTGAATCTGACTTTTCCATTTTATTAAGAAAATGGGGTTGTGGCTCAGTGGTAAAGTGCTTGCCAAGCATGTGCAAGGCCCTGGGTTTGATCCTCAGCACCACATAAAAATAACTAAAATAGGGCTGGGGATGTGGCTCAAGTGGTAGCGCGCTCGCCTGGCATGCGTGCGGCCTGGGTTCGATCCTCAGCACCACATACCAACAAGATGTTGTGTCCACCGAAAACTAAAATATTAAAAATTCTCTCTCTCTCTCTCTCAAAAAAAAAAATAAATAAATAAATAAAAATAACCAAAATAAAAGTGCTGTGTCCAATTACAACTAAAAAATAAATTTAAAAAAAAAAGAAAAGGGCTGGGGCTAGGGCTCAGCAGTTAGAGCTCAGCACCACATAAAAATAAATAAATAAAATAAAGGTATTGTGTCCAACTACAACTAAAAAATATTTTTTTATAAAAAAAGACAAAAAAGGGTAATCCCAAGCTTTAAAGTTTTTTTATGGCATTTCAGTCAAGATGGGAAAACCTTTCAAAATTAATGGTGTTGTAATTTACCATAGCTCCGCAGCAATCTAGACACCAGAGAGTCACCCCCTTTTAGAAATAAGAATTTTGGTTTGCCTGCAAACACTGGCTTAGGGTGATGAAAGAGTTAATTAAATGATTATTAATCTAAAAGGAAACAATGAGAAAAGTATTTTTTATATAGGGTGGTCAAAATCTTGTACTTAGAGCCATAAGAAAAGATCTTTCTGCCCAAAGAGCTGGTTCTTTAAAAATATAAACAAAATTGACAAACCTTCAGCTCTATAACCATAAAGAGAGGGGACCCAAATAAATAAAATTAGAAATGAGAAAGAGACATTATAACTAATAACAAATTCAAAGGATCTTTTGAGACTATTTTGAAAAATTATGTTACCAACTTAAAGTCTACAAGTGGACAAATTTCTGGGCACATGACCTACCAAAATCAAACCAAGAGTGTATAAAAAACCTGAATAGGCTGGGTGTATGCTGTTGCACCTGCAATTCCAGTGAGTCTGGAGGCTGAGGGAGGAGGATTGCAAGTTCAAGGCTAGCCTCAGCAACTTAGGGAGACCATGTCTCAAAACCTGTGGGGGATGTGGCTCAGTGCTTAAGTGTAAGTACCCTGGGTTCAATCATTGGTACCAAAAAAAAAAAAAAAAAAGCTCAGTGGTAAAAAAAACCCTGGGCTGAATCCCCAACTAAAAAAAAAAAAAAGAGAGAGCTGGGTACAGTGGGACCTGTAATCCCAGCAGCTCTGGAGGCTGAGGCAGGAGGAACTTGAATTCATTCAAAGCCAGTCTCAGCAAAAGTGAGGTGCTAATCAACTCAGTGAGACCTTGTCTTAAAATAAAACACACAAAAAGGGCTGGGGATGTGCCCTGAATTTAATCTCCATACCAAATAGAACAAAAGAGCCTCAACCATAAGCTGCCAGGGGCAGTGGACCTCACTACAGTGGCACACACCTGTAGTCCCAGCTACTAGGGAGGCTGAGGCAGAAGGATTTCTGAGCCCAGAAATTCGAAGCCAGCCTTGGCAACAGAGACCCCATCTCAAACAGAAATGAACTATAAGATGGTTGATGGGTGATGCTTTCAGAAGAAGACATTGATTAAAAGGTAATATGAAAGTTGTGAGAATCAAAGTGAGGTCACTTCTGTCAGGCTTTAACCAAAATAAAAATAAAGCCAGGAGATGGGGAGGGAGGGGATTTGATGCACATGCCTCTTCTCTGAGACTACCAGCGCCCTGCTGCACAGCAGGTGCCTCTGCAAAGAGGACTGCAGGCCACTGTGTGGCAGGCTGGGGCCAGTCCTCCTAGGTGGCCAGCTCAGAATATTTTATATGATCCTCCTCACCTAAAAACGTCTTTCCTCAGCTAGGCATGGTGGCCCATGCTGTAGGATGTGGAGGAGGGTCCCAAGTTCAAGGCCAGCCTGGGCAATTTGGTGAGACCCTCAGCAATTTAGCAAGAAGACCCTATCTCGGAATAAAAAAGGGTTGGGAGTCTAGCTCAGTGGCAGAGCACCCCTGGGTTCAATGCTCAGGGCCATGAACAAAAATCCCTTCTTCTTAGGGCTGGAATGTAGCTCCGTGGCAGAGCACTTGCCTAGCACCTGTAGGTACTGGGTTTGATCCTCAGCACCAAATAAAAATAAACAAACAAAATGAAGGTATTATGTCCATCTACAACTAAAAATGAAGGAAAAAAAAAAAAGAGGCTTTTGCTTTCCTCAACCTCCTGAACAGTTTGCCAGAGCACGCGTGTCCCTCTGCAAATGCTCTGCCTGCCTCCAGAACGCTTCTGCGGATGGAGAATCTCTCATTCAGGCTGACCCGTGTCAAACGCCCAGGGCTGAGACCATGCTGCCTCCCAGCGCTCCACATGCTCCACAGGCCCAGCAGAGGGGGCGACTAGCCCCTCCTGACTCTCCAGGACAGCATCCCCGGAGTGTCCATGTCCACCTGAAGGCCCTCTCCTAGGCCAATTGGCCAGGGCCCTGGGCCTGAGCTGCTTGCGGTAAGGATGGGAGCTACCGGCAGCCCCTGCACCCCAGTATATCCTGGGTCTATCCCTCCGGACTCCTCCTCCACCTCTATAGGTGACATGGGTTCTCTCCACACTGCTTTTTTTTTTTTGGGTGGGGGTGGCTGGGGGTACCCGTGATTGAATTCAGGGGCACTTGACCACAGAGCTACATCCCCAGCCTTATTTTGTATTTTATTTAGAGATAGGTTTAGCACCTCACTTTTGCTGAGGCTGGCTTTGAACTCAGGATCCTCCTGCCTCAGGCTCCTCAGCTGCTGGAGAGCACCACACTGCTTCTTTAGCACCAGGCACCAGTACCTCTAAATTCTGAGCCTGGATTGGTGCAGACTGAAGCCACTGGCCACCCTGGGCCCCTTGGCTTACTAGCCAGCCCCCCTGCCCCACTGCCACCTGGCAAGGGAGGACCCCTCCCACTACCCTGCTGTGTGAACCAGCAGGGGCAAAACCAGCCCAGCTCCTCACCAGGTAGGGGCAGAAGGGTGGACAGGGCAGGAGGTGTTCACTCTGAAGGCAAGAGAAAAAAAAAACCCTTTATTGGGCAAGACCAGCCTATCCTTGGCCTTCAAAGAAGACAGGAAAAGAACTAAGGTCTCAGGGATGAGGAGGCCGCAGGTCAGAGACCCAGCACCCCCACAGGAGGGGGCAACAGGGTAGGAGGTGGGCGCCAGCAGTGGTCAGGCCTCAGCCTCGCCAGCGAAGAGCGGGTTGTCAAAGTAGCTGTGGCTTGTGCTGCTGTCCAACTTCAGGGCGGGACTGCAAGGCCGCACTGGGGGCTGCAAAGGGACACAGGTCAGGACACGCTGGTCTCAGTGCCAGGCCCTGGAGAGCACCCCCCAGACCTTCCCGCCCTCTCACCGGCTCCTCCGAGGTCGCCACGAAGAATACCGGGTTGCTGAAGCCCGAGGGCGTCCCCGCAGGGGCGGGCTCTGCCTCCTCCTGCCTCCTCCACCTGGGGAGTGGGACACAGATGAGCCCCTCGGATGGCGCTGCTCCCGCTTCCCCGCCAGCTGCAAACCTGAGCCTGCCGCACACCTGAGCCTCCCGGTGCGGCGCAGCAGCACGATCCCCAGCAGCGCCAACAGCACCGGCAGCACCGCGGCCACCACGCCGCCTGCGAGCCCCGCGCGGGACCCGGGCGCGTTCTGCTCGGCCGTGGAGTCGCCCCCGACTGGCGCGCCCGACTCCCGCAGGACGGCCGATAGGACCCCGAGGGCCTCGCCTGCAAGGGAGGTGGGCTCAGCGGCCGGCGGCCACGCGGAGCCGGAGGAAGGGGCGGGGCGCTTACCGTGCTCCGCCACGTCCGCCACGAGGGCCCGGGCCAGCCGCCCCGCGCCGCCGGTCTCGGGTCCAGTGTCCGCCAGCACCACCTGGATCTCGGTGTCGGCCTCCCGCAGCCGGGACCAGCGCGGCACCCTGGACACCGCCACTTGCAGCCCTTGGTACTGGGGCTGGGGAAGGGCAGGGTTAGCCTGGGACCCCGCCCCTCGAGCCCTCGGGGACTTTAGGGGAGCCGCATAAGGGGACAGGTGGACAGAGAGGTCCGTCCCGGCAGGGCCTTCAGAGGCCGCTGGAGTCAGGAGGCCCCTTCTCGCCGCCCGCTCGGCCATACCAGTGACAGGAAGGCATCCAGCAGCCGCGCCCGGTACCGCTGCAGATCAAATGCGGAGCTGTGCGTCAACGACACGATGGCTCCTGCAGCAGGAGGGCAAGGGTCACGCCGTGGACCCGGGCCCGATGGGGAAACTAAGGCGGGAGCGAGGCAGCGTCCGTCAAGACCCGGGGTTTGCTCACCGCAGAGGTCGCAGCACTGCCCCTCAGGCCGGAGGGCGTCGTGGCAGGAGGCCTTGGGGCAGCGGCCGCCCAGGGGCTGCAGGAGCGCCGCGCAGACCCAGGGCAGAGCCTGCGGGGGGAGGCGCACTGGTCGGCGTGGGGATGACGAGGGCAGACCACAGCTAGAAAGGGTCCGGTGCCCCCAAGCGGGCCAGCCGCCCAGGCCCAGTAGCGACCCTCGCACGGTGCCCGGCAGGCCCTGCAGCCGCGCTCACCTCGGCGGTGCCGCACACGCAGCCCGACGGGTCGGCGCAGGCCTCGGAGCCCAGGCTCAGCGCGCCTGGTCCGTGGAAGTGCAGGCGGCCCGATCGCGACGCCAAGAAAGCGGCCAGGTCCTCGTCGCGCGTGAACGTCTGCGGAAGGCAGGGTGACCCACGGAGCCACCCACCCGACGAGATCCTCTGGGTGCTCAGAGCCACGTGCGCAGACCAGGAGGGCGCGAGGGCGCCCCGACCCCTCCCCCGGCCCGCTCACCTGGCCCAGAGCCGAGATGCTGCGGACGCGCACGGGGCCGGCGCCGAGGCCGAGCCCCACGCGAAAGGAGCCGTCGGGCGGGAAGACGACGTCGTCGTGACTGCAGGGCACGCGCTCGGCGTCCACGGAGAAGAAGCCGCGCGCCTCCTCCGAGCGCCACAGGCGTGGGTCGACCCAGGAGAAGCGGTCGGGGTTGCGGAAGAGCGCCGGGGGGTCTGGGGGCGCGCGTCCCGGAGTCGGCCACCGCGCGTAGCCCGGAACCCCCTTTCCCACGGTCCCCGGAGACGCCCACAGACACGCCCCGCCCCCGGGCGCCTCACCTGAGCCACAGTCCGGGTCCGAGCCCCGGGCTGCCGCGCTGAATCCCGCTCCCGAGGCCAGCACGAGTTCCCCGTCCAGCGGCAGCAGCTGTGGGAGGCAGGGGCTGAGGCGGCGCGAGGCCCAGGGCCCGCTCTGCGCCCACCTGCGTCCGCGGGGAGGAGAAACCAGACCAGGACCATGGAGCAGGGTGAGGTCAGGGCCAGGGGCACCGCGCTCTGGCTTAGACTAGCAGGGTCAGCAGGATCTCGCCAGAGAAAGAGAAGGACATTCTGCGCGGAATGGAGCTGGGGAACAGCCTGTACCAAGGCTCTGCGGTGAGAACAGCCCAGTGTCCGGAACTCTGGGCTGGAGTGGGGCTACAGGGCCACGTAGGCCGAGGTGGCAGAGCCACAGGCTGAGGAGCAGGAAGGAGCGAGCTGAGACCTGGGAACCCTTGCAGACTTTCCCCATCACCTCCCCCCACCCCTGAGAAGTTACAAGCAAAGGGTTTCTGGGTCCCAGGAACTATATTTTAGAACAGTGACAAGCCTCTGGGGAAGGGGCTTTAGTTTGGAGGAGAGGAGTTCCAGAGAGGGCAGGGAGCATAGGGGGCTTTGAAGTGGTCCTGCTATATTCCCAGATCATGGCTCCATCATTGCAGCCCCTTCACCACAAAAGCCAGGCCGTACCCAGGCCTCAGGTGCTAGGAAACATGGCAATAGGAGGGAGAAAACTCTTCATTTCCCCTCCCCTCCAAGCCATAGGACCCTTACCCTTTCCGTCCTTTTTTCTCTGAGGAGTTGCTCCTGAGGGGTAAGCATCTCAGGGCCCAGCCCCTTGTTCCAAACTGGGGGCAGGGCTTGCTCCTCAGCCCTTCCTGGAGCACAGTACCAATAAGATCACAGGCCAACAGCACCGTGGCTGTCCAGCAGAGACCAGACCGCAGGGAATGACCCTGCGCACCACTGATTACACCTCCGTGCAGGAATCAAAAAGGACAGGTGAAACAGAGTGGATGCCAAAAAGCGGTGGTCACTGTTTTAAAATTTAGTTCCTGGGACCCAGAAACCTTTTGCTTGTAATTTCTCTGGGATGGGGGGTCCAAGTGCAGGGTGAGGTAGAGTTTGTCTAGCATGAATACAGCCTGGGTTCAACCCCAGAACCACACAAAAAATAATAAAATATAAAAGAAATAAAAAGAATAAAAAAGAAATATGAATAAAATGTGAAAATCACAATGGTTAGAAGGACGAGCACAAGCAGGTGAGATCCACAAGAGGACTAAGCCAACTGTGGATGCCCAGTGATGCTGGTGGTCACGCCCAGGCTCCCCAGAAGTCAGCAGAAAGAGAGAGGACCAGGGGGCACAGAGGCAGACCCAAGCACTGAGACTCATAGGCAGGGGTGGGACAGAAAAAAAAAAAAAGAATTTTTTTGGTACCTGGAATTAAAGGCAGAGGGGCTTAACCACCAGGCCACATTCCCAGTCCTTTTAATTTTTTTTTTTTTTGAGACAGTCTTGCTAAATTGGCTTTGAACTTGTGATTCTCCTGCCCCAACCTCCAGAGTTGCTGGGATTATGGCATACACCACCTCACCCAGCTAGAAGAGCAAATATTTGAAGAAATAACAAAGATGATCTTTCTGAATTTGAAGAAAGATGCAAAATCTCAAATTGAGTGCCCAAAGGAAAATTGGAAAATCCACACGTGTGACACATGACAGTATGATTATATCAAAGAGAACATTCTAGAAGCCTCAAAGAGAACACATTACCCAGGAAGGGGGAAAACAAATCAGATTCCTATTTCCCAGCAAAATACAACAGAGTAATAATTTTATATTTTAAAGAAAAATAACTTTCCATCTGGAATTTTTTTTAAATCAAGTTAAACTGGGTCAATTGTGAAGGTACAATTAAAATACCTTCAACCTAAAAGGCTTCAGAACGAATGCTTCCCAAAGATCCATCCTGTCATCATGCTCAGAAGAATCAAGAAGGAAAAGAAATCCAGATCCTTCAAGAGCTACAGGCAGCAAGAGTGATGAAATAACACTAGTAAGCCAATTCTGTGTGTGTGTGTGTGTGTGTGTGTGTGTGTGTGTGTGTATGTGTGTTGCTTGGGATTGAACCAGGGCCTTGCTCTTGCTAAGCAAGTGCTCTCCCACTGAGCCACAACACCCAGTCTCTTGTCTTCTTAAACAATTTTAAAACTGGGACTAAATATGATGGAGAAGGGAGGGGGGAGACAAAGGGTGAGGGGTCTGTGCTAAGGAGCTTCCTTGTCTAAGGACCCAGAGCAGTTTAAGAAATCAATAGGCTACCCAACTGCAAAATTGAGGAGCTACATCCTTTGCTGAACGTTTTAAATGTCAAAATTTGATGCAAAGGGCTGGAGACTTAGTTTAGCGATAGAGCACTTGCCTAGCATGCATGAGGTCCAGAGCACCACACACACACACAGAAGCCAGGCATGGTGGTGCATGCCTATAGTTGCAGATTCAGGTGGCTGAGGGAGGAGGATCAGGAGTTGGAGGCCAGCCTGGGCAACACAGTGAAAGCCTGTCTCAAAAACAGCAAACAAAAGATCACACACAGAGAGCAATCCAGAATGTGTATAGACTAGTAAGCATTAAAGACATCAAATCAGTATTAGTCAAAATCTGATAGCCCAAAATCCCAGCCCAAATAAATTTACAGGGGCGGTTTAGTAAACCTTGCAAGAAATGATTCATTTGTTTTCACCAGAAGTTTTCCTGGAGAACAGAAAAAGGAGTGAAAATTGTCAAGTTTCTCTATGAGGCCAGTGTGGCTTTGATTACAAAGCCAGAATGAAGGACAGAAAAAGAAAAAAATGATAAACCCATGTCACTTACAAATGCAGAGGTTAAAATTCTAAGAAAAACATTACCTCACTGGAGGCAATAATGTTTTTTAAGAATCCTGTGCAAGAGCAAGAGTAAGCCCTTATGTGCACTGGGAGATCTGGATGGTGTGCCAATGTGGGTGGCCCAAAGTGACAAACATGCCACTCTGGGGCAGGATATTGGTGATGCAGGAGGCTCTGCATGGGTGGGGACAGGAGGCATATGGAAACTTATGGTACCTTCCTCTCAATTTTACTGCAAACCTAAAACTGCTCTAAGAAATTAAGTTTTAAATGTTTTTAATTTAATTTAATTTAAAAAATAGACGGTCACGGGGCATGGTGGTGCATGCCTGTAATCCCAGTAGCTCAGGAGCCTAAGGCAGGAGGATCTCAAGTTCCAGGCCAGCTTCAGTAACTTAACAAGATCTGTTTCGAAAAACAAAGAGGGCTGTGGATGTAGGTCAGTGATAGAGTGCCCCTGGGTTCAATCTCCAGTAAAACACACACACACACACACACACACACACACACACTCACACACACACATATTATGCAAGACTTCTAAGATCCTGTAAAAAGATATGAATGAACTGAATATTCAGAGAGACAGCCCAGACTCTGGAATAGATGATCGATGGTACAGCTATTCCAATCAATATTTCAGGGTTTGGGGGAGGGCAGTGGGTGCTGCCTGGGGAACCTGTTCTACAGTTTCTCTGCAACAATCAGAAGAGGGAAGGAGCAAGTTGCCCCAGAAGACACAAAGATCTGCCACAGGGCACAGACAGAGGCAGGACAGCTCTGGGTTGGGACTGAGAGTGCTAAGACCCACACCCTGGAGGCAGTGACGCACAGCGGGCTATGCCGGAGGTTAAAGGGCAAGGCTGGCTGTTTGGGGAAGATGGGGAAATTGGGCTCACTCTAAGGAGGAAACTAAAACTGGGTCCAGAGCTGGTGCCACACTCACCCATGCACCCCAGGTGGCAATCTGCCACTTGACAGACACACTAGAGTGCTTGCCATTGTGGCTGAGAGCAGGTAAGGGATTCTTAAGCAAAGCACCAAACATAGTTATGAGGCAACAGACTTTGCATTTGGTAGATCAGAACGAGGGTTTTCGTTTGGCGTGGGACACTGCAGGCCAAGTTCACCGTGAGAAGATACTGGCAGCATCTCACATCCCCACCACAACCAACCGCTGGACCGAGGCTGGAGAAGGTGGCCCAGGTGAGGAAGAGAAGCACCAGCGAGGCAGACAGCTGACGCTGGGAGCCGGTCGCCCGCCGAGGCGCTGGGTCCATTTGGTCTCGACCGCTGCCCTTTACCCTGCCCTGGGCAGTTCGGCGGGTCCTGGGACGTTGAGGGTGGGGCTGGGCTGGGCGCCAGGGCCCGACGCAGGGACCCCAGACCTGCTGGAGCCATGAGTGGGTGAATGAGCCAAGGATCCTTAAAATCGCCAGGCTCCCCAAGTAGGTGCCCGAAGTAACGAGGTCGCGCGGCGCTTCACCTCCTCCGGGCGCCCCTGCAGCCCAGGGAGCCGCCGCGGGGCCGCGGAGCCGGGCCTGGGTCTCACGCCCCGCACCCTCCCCGGCAGTTGAGGCGCGGGGCCGCGGGGCCAGGCGCAGACCCGAGTTGGTCACCGAGGCGAAGGGTGCAGCTCGCGAGCGCCAGGCGCGGATCGTCCCGGCACCGCGGAAACAGAACTTCAAAGTGGACCGCAGGGCCCCCACGGCCCTCCATTGGAACCCGAGGTCCCGCTCTGCATCTGGGCGGGGCTGGCCTCCCGGGGACAACTCAGGGCCCAGCTCGTCCCCCAGCTCCAGCCGCCCTCGCTAGCGGGTGACTGATGAGGGCAGGTCCTGGCGGGAGGCTGAATCAGACGCGGGGTGCCCTTTCTGTTAAAGGGTGGACAGCAGAGTCGCCTGTGAATCTGCCTGACACAGCGCAGGGTGGGCGGCGCCGGGGTCTCGACCTGTGGAGCCTGTTCCTTGTGGGAAGCTCGTGGGAAGCTCCAGACAAGGGCAGATGTGGAGCTCCCCGGTCATGGGAGTCCCGAAGCCCACTTTCCCGATCCCCTAGAACACCAGTATTATGTACTGCTTGAGGGGAAGCCCCAGGATTTTAGGGAAGGTGTTCCCCTGGATTAGGGAAAGGCAGGTGGAGCAGCTTCCCCAGAGCAAACCTGACGGAAGACAGACTCTTAGGAGCCGAGGTCAGAGGCAGAAGGGCAGTGGGTACTGAGATGCTCTCCCAAGGCCCAGCCTGGCTGAGGCCGAGTGCTTCTCGGCATCTCTAGAGGCCAAAAGGCTGGGGCTGGTCTCCAGGCACAGCGACCTGCAGGGGCTCGTGGGCCTCTGCTACCGGCCAGTCCCCTTCCAATCTCGGGTCAGCCCTGCACCTTACCATATCCGAGACGGTGTGACTTTCTTGCACCAGGATTGACACCATCTGCAGGAAGAAAGGGTGTCAGCAGGGGTAGGTGGAGACCCACCCCCTGCGGGATTATGCAGGTGTGAGGGTCCAAGACCCCATCCATGATCCAGTAGGGGCTTGGAGGCACCTTGTCTGCAGGGAACTGGACAGCGCCTCCGGCGCACGGTGTCCGGTTCTGGTTCCAGTTGGTGGCGGTATCGAAGCCGGTGTTGGGGACCCAGAATTTGTAGGCGGCCCGGGTCAGCGCTGGGGAGAGGGTGGCTGAGTGCCGCCGCTCTCAGGGAAGGCGATCCCCCCAGAGACGAGCCGCAGCCCGGCGTGGGTCACACACATGGGTGCCCAGGCGGCCCTGCCCCAGGCCTTGGTGCCCCCGCGCAGCAGGCCGGACCTCGTGGGAACGCCGTCGCGGCGCTGCGACCCACTCCTGGATCTGCAGAGGCGGCTCCAGCTGCTCAGCCTCAGGACGCCGCCCGGCTCGCCTCCCCGCCCAGCCCCGTTAGCCTGGCGCTGGAGCCGGGGACCGCTTGGGTCACTCCGCGGCAGCAGGGGGTGGGGCCGGCAGGGCTCAGCCTGCGCCTAGGGGTCAGGCGCGCTTCCTGGAGGCCCTTCCCCAGGAGTCGCCCCACTCCGGGGAAGAGCTCTGGCTGGAGGCGGATCCCCGCGGGCGAAGGAGGAGGCTGGGCGGAGGGCGGAGGGCGAGGGGGGGCCTGGGAGGGACGGGGCTGGGCCGCGGCTCTTAGAGCTCCCGGGCGGGCGTCGAGGCGAGCACTAGGGACACTCGCCGGCCAGGGCGCGGGGGTGGGTGGGGAAACTGAGGCAGGCGCCGCGCTGCGGACGCGCACGGTGGCTCTGGGCCCGGCGGGCAGGGCGCGAGCGGCACCGAGGCGGGTCTGCGGCGCCGCCGCCTCCAGCACCGCCCGCCCCGTCGCGTCCTCGCTGGCCAGGGGCCGGGCGGGTTCGGCCTCCCCACCTCCCCCAGGATCTCGACCCTCGCGGCCCCCTGCGCGCCCAGCCTACCGCACAGCTGCAGCCCCAGCAGGAGCCGTCCCAGCGCGCCCATCGCGTCTCTCTCGCTCCGCGGCCCAGGGGACTTTGCCCCCACCGGCCCACGTGAGCGGGGGCGGGGGCCACGGACGCCACACCTTCACCTTCAGACCCGCCAGGCGACTCTCGCCCCTCCGGAAGTGACTTCTCAGCCTCCCACGCCTGCCCTTCAGGGCTTGAGGAGCTCGGGTGCCTAGGAAGAGGGGCGGCAGGACTGCCCTGCCCGGTGACCACCTCTGGGCTCACCCCCTCCTCCCGGTGCTGGTGAGGCTGAGCCTGGTCTGCCCACTGATGAGGCTGAATGTCCACCTGAGGCAGCTCCCCCTCCTGCCTCCTGGCCTGAATGGACTGTGGATGCCGGGAAATGATGATTAATGGGAGTGGATGGGAGGGTTGTGGGTGACCTTCATGGAGGATCATGAAGGTGCATGGTTAATGGAGGAATGATGGAGGAGGAGAGATGGGGTGCAGTGGACAAGAGCCGCTAGGTGGTGGACAGACGGCTGGTGCGTGGTGTAGAGTGGATGCTGAATGGTGGGTGAGCAGCCAGTGGTGGGCTGTGGATAGGCAGAGCTGGAGGGTGGACGGAAGCTGAGTGGGTGGGATGGGAGTGAACAACTAAATTGATGTGATAGGGGGAGGGTGGGTGCAGAATGGGGTACAGGTGGTCATGTGGCTGGGAGGGTCTTGGATGGTAGACGTTAGAGGTGGTTGTATTGGTGTATGATAGATGGCAGCTGGAGACAGGCAGGTGGTGGGTGGGTGGAGGAGATTGATCGATAGGGTAGTTGGTGATGTGTTCATGTGTGGATGGCAAATCACAGATGGGAGATGGCACTGTCAGAGGGGATTGGGGATGATGGTTGGCAGATGGTAGTTAGATGATGAATGATGGAACCGGTGGAGGTGGAACAGTAGTTGGATCAATGGATGGTTGTGAACAAAAGGAACACTACAGCTTCTGCATGGATGTGCAGGTGTGGATGGTGGGTGAGAAAAAGTTGTACATTTTGGATGCAAATGGATGGAAGCAGATGGCGATGAGGTGGAATGGTGGCTGAATGGACCAAGGATAGATGGATGGCTGAATGGTGGCTAGGTTTTATTCTATTATTATTATTATTATTATTATTATTGGTACTGGGGATTGAACCCCAGGGAACATTACCACTGAGCCACATTGCCAGCCCATTTTTAAATTTTGAGGCAGGGTCTTGCTAAGTTACCTAGGGCCTCGCTAAGTCGATGAGCTGCTTTTGAACTTGCAGTCCTCCTCCAACCCAAGTCTCTGGATTACAGATACGTGCCACCACGCCCAACATGGTAAATAGGTTTTAGGTGAACTGTGAGTGGATAGCTGGTAGACCGGAGGGACATGGATGAGACTGCGGGAGGTGACTGGATATAAATGAATGGGTGCACGGATGGAAGATGGTGGACAGGTTGTGCGTGTATATGGTAGGTGGAGAAAGGACAGGGGACATAGGTGGGTGGCATGGGGGAGATGTGGTTTTAATCAAGTGAATGATGCTTGGATATCTGCATCACGCACATTGGGCCTGGGTGGTGAGTGAATGGAGGATGGGTTTGTGGGGGATGAGAGGCAGAGGTGACGTGGTGGATGAACGGTGGCTAGACTGTACATGGCAATTAGATGTATAGATGGCAGACTGCTGACGACAGGGAGCTACCCAGGCCTGGGACTTCCAGGGGCCTTCCTCCCTCAGTCATCCTGCCCTTTTCTGCACCCCACGTCTCATCTGCGGACCTGCTTCTCCTCACTGTCCTTTGCTCTTTTGTTTCTCCCACGCACAAGGAATTTCATCCAACGAGGAAGCTTCTTGCCACCAGAGGATGCTCTGGCTCTTTTTGCGTCTGGGTGGTGCCATGACTTCTCTGCCTGGGGAGGGAGCCCGGCTCTATCCCCTCTGTGTGCTGGTGGGGACACCTTCAAGCACAGCAGTGCTGCCCGGAGGGGGCTTGACCCCTACCAGCCAAGACTCAGGTCCTGAGAATGGGTCAAGGGTGGTTCTGGAGCTTGACCTCGGCCCATGTTGGCCTGCAGGAGGCTCATCCTCTGTAGCCCCAACCAGGAGCAAAGGGGATGTTTTGGGGTCACGTCCACCTTGCCCTGCCTCCTGTTTCTCCTTGGGCCTCCACTTCAGTGTCTGGCTCTGCCCTGGCCTCACTGTAGAGCAGCTGGGGCTGAGCAAATGTCACCCCTGGGGTCCAAGCCTGAAAGTCCAATTGGGCCACCAGACCACAGTTTCTCCTGACACAGGAAGAGGACGGTATGGCGGGCAGAGCCTGCAGGCTCCAAAGGGGTGGATGGCCAAGCCCTGGGGAAAGGAACCTCTGTGTCCTGCTGTTCTATCCGAACAGGCCATTCTCAGAGTCTGCAGTGTGCAGAGGGCAGGGAGGGCACCTGGACAGTCCAGAGGCTTCCTGAAGAGACAAAGATGAAGGCCCATTGCGGCCAGTGCAGAGATTGTGCTCAAGTTAGCGGCAAAGAGGAGGAGCTGGTCCGGCTGGTCCTGGTCATCCATAAACATCCCTGACCTCCGTGAAAGGGACATGTCTGAGCAGAGGCTGGAGGTGGGGCCTGGTGCTGGAAGGTGGCCCTGCGAGTAGCTCATGAGGATGAGGCCCCACTCCTGGCCCCAGAAGCCAAGGGGTACTGCAAACCACCGAGGAGCAGAGGTTGGGGAGAACAGCTAGGCCAGCTGCAGGTGCCCGTGCTCACAGCAGGACCTGAAGCCCTCAGGCAGACTGGTTAGGGCCTCATGGGGAAGGAAGCAGGAGTTTCCTCCAGTAACTAGGAAATCTGAAGGAATGGCTACTTCAGGTGAGGCTGGACCCAAGGACTTGTCCGTTAATTTGGGGGCTTTGTCTTGCTGCTCTGGCTTAACCACCCACCCTGGTGGTTTCCCTGTGTACACAGCCTTTTTTCCTCCAGGCAAGGAAGAATGGGACTCCCCATCTCCCTGAGTCGGCCATGACATGAGGTCTCGGTTCCGTTTCCAACTCTGCACCAACTCCACAGCACAGGCTTCTGCCTCAACTGGCTGTTCTAGTTCTGGCCCTCCCTGAGGTGTGGGCAGCCTGAGTGACAACCCTGCCACCCACACAGTGGGGTAGGGAACAGGGCAGGCTGACCTCAAAATCTGAGGAGAGCCCACCCAGGCCCGGGGGCAGAACATGAGAGGCTCGGAAAAGGTGAGGTGGCCATGGCAGGACAGAGGGAAGGGACGGTAGGAGGTGAGGCCGGGGTTGCAGAGGGCACAGGGTTGCTGGGGCTGCATTTGATACAACTCAAGGGAGCCCAGGAGGAGAGTGAGGCTTGGATAGGGCTGGACAGTCCTGGGTCCAAAAGCTGTGAGGCTGTTCCATTCCCTCAGCCTGTTCTGTTCCTTCACCTGCAAAATGGGCAGCAGCGCCCGCCTCACAGGGCCCAGGGCAGGGCAGGGGAGGCAGGAGCAATGGAGTCTCGACCTAGCACAGTGGGTGCTGCCTTCACCTGTGGGCACTGGAGAGGCCAAGGCCTCCGGAGCACTAGACTGGGAGCCACTCTGAGCAAGTCTGCTCCTGAGGGGGAGGTGGTCCAAGGCAGTGGACCCCTGGTTCCCTCCCCACCTTCTCAGGGTTGGTCACCTGCCCTGTCCTTGAGTAGAAGGGGAGAACACAGGCTTCCGGGTGGAAGGACATACTTGCTGTTCCTCCTCTGGCAGGGTCCCAGCAAGGCTGGGCCAGGACGTGGGAGCAGACGGGACAGGGGCACTTAACTAAGGGCAGAGTTTGGGGAGCCAAAGTGTGGTAGGTGGAGGCAGCTTCCCCGGCTGGGACAGCCCGGGAGACGCTGCTCTATGCACGGCCTCCGTGATGGGGCCAGCCAGAATACACAAGCCGCCCTTGACCCCAGAGAGCTGGGTGGACTCAGCGCCTGGGCCTCAGCTCCACAGGGAGAGGTCGGGAGGTGGGAAGAGTCCCCTGGAGCCCAGAGCCATGGCCACTGCCTGGCCCCCAACTCTCAGGTATCCTTCAGTGGCTGGAGACTTCTGAACTTAACACTTCAGGTCAGTGGCCCTGGGAGGGCCTGGCCATACCACTGGCAGTCCAAGGTCACCACAGGGCGTGTCTTGCCTGGTGTGGCCTCTGCTGGCTGTGTGCCTGTCCTGCAAGAGGGCTCCCCACACAAGGCCTCCTGCAGATGGACTGGAGGAGCCAGAGTGCACGGCCTCCAGGGGCCAAGCCTCCCTGCTGCGCCCAGATCCCACCACCAGCCGGGCAGCCCCTGGCCTTCAGCTCCTCAGGGCCCCATAGCCCATCTCCAAGACAGACCCTGGGGTAGAGGGTCACAAGGCACAAGTCCACTCAGTTGCTGCTTGGGTGAAGGGATGAGGAAGCCTGGGTGGTGTCCTTCCCTCAGGCCTGATCAAGCAAGGTCAACTCCTGCCCCAGGGCTCTGGAGGACCCTGCCTGGGTGACCTGCTCCTGCAGAGCCAGAGCAGGGCAGTGACGGGGCCCTTCCACTCAGCCCTGGTTCTTCAGATAAAAGAAGATTATTTAAAAATAAGACACAGCCGGTTGTGGTGGCACACATCTGTAATCCCAGTGGCTCAGGAGGCTGAGGCAGGAGAATTGCAAATTCAAAACCAGCCTCAGCAAAAACAAGGCACTAAGCAACTCAGTGAGACCCCGTCTCTAAATAAAACACAAAATAGGGCTGGGGATGTGGCTCAGTGGCCGAGTGCCCCTGAGTTCAATCCCTGGTGCCCACCCCCCCCCCAAAAAAAAATGAGACAAAGATAACAAGATTTGACCATGCAAAGGTCCATTTTCAGAGAACGGAGAGCGCCCGCCCAGACTTGGCCATGGGGACCCAGTCTGTGACACTTTCTCTCATCTGCCTCCAGCAAGGTCTCACAGGGCGGGCAGGCAGAGGCGGTGGGTACCGGCTGCGGGCCAGGCCCTGTGCCCCTCTCCAGGCCTCCATGTCTATTGAAAATGGATCATTCCAGCACCAGCACCTCTGACTGAGCACGTCTGCCTTCCAGTAGGGGCACTCTGCTGGGTGTGTGGGGGACACATCCTCATGTGGAGGCTGAGGCCCAGCCAGCACCGCAGCTCCCTGAGTGTGTGCTTCCTGCTCTGCTGCTCTGTGCCCATCCTCTGGCCCTCATCCCACTCCTGTTCCTGAGCTGAAGAAGGCAGCTGAAGGTCCCTCCCCAGGCCTGCACCATGACACCTGGCTCCCTTCCTGTCCCCCGAGGCCTGGGGGCAGGCAGTGCAGGGTGAAGGGGGGTGGCTCATCTGGCCTCACCTTGCTGCTGCAGACCCCGCGGTTTGTTCAGGGCCAGATCTGACCGCTGCTCCGCAGGGTCCGCACGGGCACCCACAGCCTGGGGAGCCAGTGCAGGCCCAGGGGGCCAGGCTTGCAGGCTGATGGCCTCTCCTCCAAATCTGGCCCTAAGCAAGGCCTGAGAGCACCTGAGACGAGCAGGGTGCTGTACTGGCTGCAGGTGGCACCAGGAGGGAGCAGGACAGTCAGGTGGGGGCTGAGGGCCCCCTGCCTTGTCAGGTGGGGCCTTAAGGGAGATGCAGGGCTTCCTGCTGCCAGGCCTGACCCAAAGGACTACCTGGGAAAAGCGGAGTGGCCACACCGAAGGGAGCAGCAGTCTGAAGAAGTCCCAGGCCCGCCACCAGCAATGCTTTCAGGTAACCACTGTGTTTCAGAAAGGAGGCAGAGGCTGTTCTCCCTCATTACAGATAAGATGGAGATCTGTCCCAGGCCAAGGTGCCACACTAGAAGCCACAGCCTTGAGAGATGACCTGGGGCAGGCCGAGGGGCCACAGGCAGGCCCACATGACTGGCAGTGTAGGATGGGCAGGCAGCCTGTGCTCAGAACCACTGTGGAGGCCACGGTGCAGCCTCTGCGGAGCACAGCCCTGGCTGCAGCAGGGGCCTCGGAGGCCCACGTGTGCGAAAGATTGGCAGGAAACCAGGACTCTTAATCAGATTTATTTTCCTCTAATAAGACAGTTTAACATGTCAAAGTTTTGCATTCTACAGTCTTACAAACTTTAGTTATTAGCATCGGAAACACAAAAACATTGCAAGACCTCAAAACACAAATAAATACCAAATAAAACCACACAAAATATACAGTAAACAAAAATATAGAACATAATAATGCTATCGGGAAACCAGACATGTTGCTAACTCCTAACAACAGGATTATTGCTGAGCAATAACTCATACCGTTTCTTAGAAGAGCAGAGGACACGGGAGTGATCACTGGTCACAATCACTTGGACTGTCAAGAGGGTCCTCACAGTGAGCGTACTACAGACGGCGAGTTTTAAAACAGGCAGATTAAAAATACGGAGTCAAATGAGAGACTGGCCTTCTTTGGTCTTTGTTTCTGGGTAAGAACTGAACACAAGAGGTGGACCACCAGGAACTGACGCATCCTACCAACAGTCCAGCGGTCTCCGTCGGCTTCCACGCTCCCTCGCCGCGGAGGTTCTCCTAGAGAGACTGCTTACGGAAATCCTTGGAAATAAGGCCGGATTTTATGTTTTTCCAATTAAGTCATTTAGTTTGCTGCTGAAGGTCATCTTACTTGTCTAAGGGGGCTAAGTCATAAAACCACTCACCACTGTTGACAGGAGTGGCACAGCGCTCCTGGACTTGAACCTTTTTCACACGAGCTCACAAGACAGAAATCGACTCAGGGGAAATGAGACACAGCTCTGCTGGCCACTCGGGCCTCCTCAACCACACAACCACCAGCCACAATGTGGGGTGCTGTCTTGCCCGTCTGCCCGGCAGTGGTGTCTGGGCACACCTCTGCAAGTGGAAGACACCCCTGATCTGTTTCCTGGCCTCTGGGACGGGCTGCTGGCCTGGCCTATCCGGGTCCCTGCTGGCCCGGCTCTCCACTGACTCAGTGCCTGCTGACAACCAGCACCAGCCACGCCAAACCAGGAATGCTGACCAGGTCACTCACTGACACCAACTGCACCTGAGCAGGCCCTCATGGGCTCATGACACCAACTTCAGAGAAAAACAGAGCGGATGAAATTTGCCAACAGAAGACAGGGCTGTGGTCTTGGGCCAAGAGATAGACCTGGGTGACAGACCCTCCTCGTTTCACACACCCAGATGCACAGGTGCACTGAGAACTCCCGAGCACACCTTCTGAGCCTGGTCAGGGAAGATCTGGACTCAAGAGAAAAGAATGGCATTTCAGCCTCCACACAGGCTCTTTCCAACGAGCAAGTGACCCAAGCAGAGGGATGTCTGGGAGGGTGGGACTGGGCAAGGGGCACCCAGGGGAGTCTGTGCTCCTAGATAGCATGCTGCCACCCTGCCTGGCCGGAAGCGTCTTGGCTGGGCACACTATGACGGTCCCGTCCCACTTCTCGAGGCATGGGGGAGAAAGGAGGTGTGGCCTGGCTGTGGGTCTGTGGGCCACCTTCCTTCCCCAGGGCACTGCTGTGGTGGGCCTCCAGCACCCTCTCCTTTGCTGGGTACTGTTCAGTGCTATGGGGCTGCCGGGCCTGACGGGGCAACTATTTCACAGAGGATGCCGAACAAAGGGGTGACAGCAGTGACGACCCCAAGGTGGCAGCATTTACCAGGATGCGTGGTCCAGCCCTGGGTGACTTAGGTGATCTGGGGAGGTGGCTGGCTTCCCCGTGGACTGTGCCTGACGTCCATGTCCTCACCAAGGCTGGCCACATGTGGTCAAGAGGAAGCCAAATCAGCAGGGATCCAGATGGGCAGTGGATCTGCAGGCCCTGGTAGAGGCTGCACAGAGAGCGGGGGCCACAGCACTCCCCACCAAGGCTCCCTGGGGCAACAGCCAAGGCAGAAACAGGGGCTGGGCAGAGCCACAGAGGGAGGCAAGGAGACACCCCAGCAACCGCCCCTGTTGGCTGGCGGGGGGTGTTGGGATGTAGTATAAAGAGAGTTCCATGCTGTCTGCTTGGGGGCTCCAGGAGGGACAGGGATCAGAACTCAGAACCCCTCTACAGCCCTCTGCCCACCTCTGCTTCTGCATTGGGAGCACATCCAGGTCCTAACCCAGGGCTCCCGGGACGTGTGTGGGGGCCCACTGCCCTTCCTAGGAGCCCGGACCCTGGAAAGCCCGGCTCTCTGGGGCCAGTCCAGCCCACGCAGGGCTGGGTCTGTTAGTCCTAACCCCCACACCCCAGCTCCCTGACCCACCCACCTTGCTGCCAAGGCCTCCACTAGCCAGCGTCAGCCTGGCCCTGCACCGTCTTGGGCATTCTGACTCTCCGGCTGCTCACATTCCCGACTACCAGAGGGCCCAGGCCCATGCGTGTCTAACTAGCTCGGCCCCAGCAGCCCCTGTGGCAGGAGTGGTGGGAGCAACATGCTGAACCATGGGGAGCACCCATGTCCCTCACAGAGGTGACAGCAGAAAAGACTCAGAGTGCTGCTTCAGAGGGCTGGACGGCTCTGTCCTGTGGGGAGTTTTGTTACTTTTGGTAAATGGGAAGAGCACACCCAGACACACACAGTGTATGGACCACCCTTTGCTTCTTGTGGCTGGGCCCTGTGAAGCAGAGAGAGCAGGCCAGGGCCCGATGGACAGCTAGGTCTCAGGCACAGGGACCACAGCCCGAGGATGGCCCGAGCGGCAGCACCGACTGGGGCACCAAGGAGTGCGATGGAGCAGTGCCCGGGGACAGTATGACAGCGGGTCCAGTGCCCAAAGGCATGGGCTGCTGCATCACCAAACCACAAGCAGACCGACCTGCCTCGCCCTCACCCTAAAGGACCCTGCAGTCACTCCAGTCACATTCTGTAGGCGCCTGGGGGAAGAGGGAAGGACCTGGGACACATCCCACCAATAAGCTCCCAAGAGTCCCTGCAGGGTCCCACCCAAACCAGGGTTTCTAAGAAGGGGAAGAGGCTTCTCTCATGGCCACGCTGCTCACCCTGATCTGCGGTGGTGCGCATGCTTCCCGGGAACGGGAAGGAAGCCACAGGGATGTCCCTGCACTGCCACCCAGCTGTGGGAAAGCCACTGAGGGCTGGTGGGGCCTGCCAGGTGCTCCTCTCCCCTCCACACCCAGTGGACAGGCCTAGAGGAGGTCAGGGACACCTTCGAGGGAACAGCGGGCTCCACAGTTCCTGCAAGAAATCCTTCTGCTGAGCAGGGATGGTGGCTCCTCCCTGGGGACCAACCAAGGACACTGATGTACCCAGAGCATCCCAGGAGTGGAGCAAGGAGTGGCAGATGGAGGAACCAGTGTCTTAGCCGTGGAAGGGCATGGCAGGCGCTTGGAACCAAGCAGGTGGCTTATGGGAGCACAGGGACGGGTGTGCGGGAGGGCACTTCCAGCAGGCACTGGGGCAAAGGCACACCCAGGACAGATGGCAGCACCAGAGACGAGGTGGGCGCCAGGCACCAACCAGCCGTCCCTGCACGACCGTGGGGAGAGCCCAGAGGCAGGCAGTCTAAGTGCGCGGCCCAGCTGGCCAATTGTGGGCGCGTCTTTTGGGCGAGTGGCACAGATGTGGTGGCCCGCACACATTGGTTCTGCCTAAGAAGCACCCGTCGCGTGTAGCACCCATCAGTGTAAGAGCACCGTGAAGCGTGGTGCATAGCAAAGGGGCACGGGGCGGGGCTCCAGGCTCCAATCACAGTTGGTAAACAGTGAGCTGGGAGTGCTGCTCAGGCAGGGGCAGGCTGGGGAAGCAGCCCGGGCGACCTTCCCATCAAGGTGGTGGCTTGGTGCCGCTGGCAGTCGGCCTGGGCAGACCCCAGAGCAGCAGTCTCTGGAAAGCTCAGAGGGCTCTGCTCTGAGCTGTGGGCCCCAGGCCTGGGGGTGGTGTACAGGGCGAGGCGCAGCTTCTGCTCCAGCCTGCCTGCTCAGGGAGGGCAGGGCAGGCTGCGGCCTGGAGTCTGGAATCTGGGACAGCTAAGCAGTGGAAGTTCCGGAAGCCACTGATGAGCCTGGCTTCCCTGGCAAGCACAGGGGGTTGAGAGCCTGTAGACAGAGACCTAGCGGTGGAGAGATACGTCTGGTCAGACCATCACGTTCTAGAACCATGCCGGACACAACCCAGGGTGGAGAAGCAGCACGTCACATCTAAGGCACATGTACCGTATGCCACCATCTCTGAGCAAAGGCATTGCTTTCGGAGATCACTCACCGAGCGCAGCAGTGTGACAAGACGAAGGACACCTGCGAGGGCCTCCTGCAGCACAGCCACCTGCCCACCCCCGACGCGACGCTGGAGACAAGGCGGCGCTGTCAGCAATGGAGAGCTTGTCTGAACCGGGGAAGAATCTCAAAAGCCTACAGGATTTTGTTTAGAACTCCAAAGTTCAACTAATGCCCTATTTTAGGGTGAAAACAATTATAAATCTGAAAATGATGCACAGCATCCATGAGCAATGTTCCTTTCATAGTAATTTTGAAGTAGTGTCATTAACTACGACAGATATTGAAGGTTTACATTTCTAACGAGAAATAGCAACAGATTGAATGTTCTCTTTCCTATCACAAGTGATAACCAGTGTTAGTTTACATTTTCTTCCAAGAAATATCAGTCTATCCACGTTTTAAAATAAAAGGTTTGCAGTAACAATTATTTGTAGAACTTTAAATTAAAAAATGATTTCAGAATTTAGAGACTTTAAAAAAAAGACCTAGCACTTCAGGGTCTTCTGACAAACAAATTATTAGAACAGAGACCAGATGAGGCCTTAAAAATAGACAATATACTATATTTGAAACAAGATTGCACTCTTGACTTTTAGGGTGAATATATCAGAACTGCATTATTATTTCATAAATTTTCCTTTTGCTGATCATGCCGACAGGTCCAGCTGTCCCCACGTGCGTTTCCTCTTTTGGGTGTTCAAGTTTACGGAAGAAAAATGTTTCTTTTGTTAGCATATGTTTTCCACCTTACTTAACTAGATCTTTAAAAATGAAAATGAAACCCTCCTCTGACAGCAATATTTATCTCATTGAAGGATAAATAACTCTTCAGAGTGGAGTGTGGCTAGTCTGTTAGAAAACGCTGGAGTGTGTTCACGTGTGGTTCCTCCCGCCAGCCGTGCGTCCGCCTCCTGCTGCTTCCTGCGTCCCACCAGGTCCTTTTCTGAGTGCGAGGACCTCAGTGAGGACAGACTGGTTCAAAGCCCCCAGAGGAGTTACCTTCTGCTAAATCCACCTCCCCAGGTACTCATCAGGGGTCAGGCAGATCCGAAGTATCCACTATGACTTTAATAAAAATCGTATCATCTTTAATATACGTCCCATTTTCTAGAACAGTTTGGGCCACGAAGACAGGGCAGCCAGAGGCAATATTCATCTCTCCGGTGGGCTTCTTGAAGCTGCTGCTGTTGGGATCGGGCTTGAACGCATCTCCTAGATGGCGCCGAGAGGACCCCTGATCCATCAACATGAGCGTCACTTTCTGCTTAAATGGCCATGGCAGCAAAGCATCGTACTCTCCACGCATAATGACAAAAAACAGCGACAAGTGCGTCCCCTTCCCCATCCCATCTCCGTTCAGGTAGACCCTGGCACACATCTTATAGCCAAAATAGCCCGTGTAGAAGGGCTGGCTGTAGAGAGACAGGGTCTTCCCCATGACAGCCTCCTGCTTCCGGCGCTTGTAGTCCCGGATCTTCCAGATGAGCACGCCATTGTAGCTGGCGGTCTCCAGGACCTGGAACCGCAGGTCCATGTCAGCCAGGCGGATGTCATGCACGCTCAGCATCTGGTCGTGCCGGCTCAGCTGGGACTCCAGCAAGCCTGCTGGGGCCACGTGGGGATGAGACAGAGTATCAGGGGTCAGAGGCGACATCTAACCAACAACAGCTACATAAAAAAGGGGCACACACAGGGGCTGTCCCAGGACGTCTGGAAGGGCTCCACCCACCCCCAGTCGTCCCAGCAGATGAACTGTCGGGCGGAAGTGGGAGTGAAGATGGGAACCTAGGAAGGTGGCAGCCCCCAGGAGATGACCTAGGGCCTGCATGTCACAGGCACCTCGCTGCAAGCCAGTGAGGCCATCTTACTCGGACACTGCCTCCTTGCAGAAAGGCGCCCATGAAAGCAGGTGATGGCCACCTGCCTGCCCACTAGCCAGAGGCCAACAGGGTCTGCATCTTTCTGGATCTGAGCTGCTCCCTCCACTCCAATCCTATTTGCACCATGATAACCCCATTCCTTCCCACCATTAATCTTCATGCAAACAGTCACAGTCCTCATTCAGGCCCAAGGCCACAGGCTACACATTTACTCAAGAGTGTCAGAAATGTTCGGGCTGGGTGTGCTGAGCCTCCTGTGTGTGGTTTCCACTCCTGTCCCAGGCTTTCAGGAATGCAAGGTAGGCACACAAATGGCCTGGAGCACCCTGCCCAACAGGCCTGGGCCTCCCTGTGGTGCCAGCCTCTCAGGGAGAGCTCTGCACTCTGTCACACTGGGCCTGGCACAGAGGGACAGGTCTAAGTGAGAAGTACCTGTCGCTACTAGAGGAATCTCCACAGGAAACTTCTCTTGCCTCCACACATGCGTCCTCTGTAACCCGAGGAGCTGGAGGCAGCAGGTGCCAGCCAGGCCCAGCCCTCACCCCAAGCAGCTCAGGCCCTGACCCAGCCTCTCACCTGTGTTCCGAGCTGCCTGCCCCGCACTCTTGTCCACACTCTCCAGCTCGGTCACACGATTCTGAAGGGACTCCACGCTGCTCTTCATGCTGTCGGCCTCCTCCCAGTTCTGTCGGAAGGGACGGATCTCCTTGTCCAGCTCCTTCAGTTTCTCTGCCTGGCTGTCTATCACTCGCTTCCAGACCAAGGATGGGAAAAGGCAAACAACAGTCACAACTCACAGGACGCGCCTTGTGACAGCGGACGCGCACAGTGTCCTCGGTGTGCAGCGCGCACCACCAGGGGACGTCAGGAAGAGCAGTGAGGGCAGGTGGTCAGTGAATGGGGATTCTTCCCAG
Organism: Ictidomys tridecemlineatus; assembly: GCF_052094955.1. NCBI lineage: Eukaryota > Metazoa > Chordata > Mammalia > Rodentia > Sciuridae > Ictidomys > Ictidomys tridecemlineatus. The sequence continues at coordinate 122,111,212 of NC_135481.1, read as the reverse complement.
AGGCTGTGTACTCTGGCCTGCCTTGCCCACAGTGGCCACTGTCCCCTCCAGGCCAGGCCTCAGTGGCCCCCCAGCTCTGTGCTGAGACCCCCGGATATGAGCCTGCCTGTATTCTTACCCGCTTCCCACTGGCTTCCCACAGGCCAGCAGCACCTCCATGCGCTGGCCAGGCCGCCAGGGTCACTCACCTGCACCCACACGTAGCCAGGGTCTCATGTGCCTAGAGGCCCTGCTCCTAAGAGGCCTCAGGTTTGGGAGAGTGGAGTCATGCCTTGTGGCCCCATCTTTCATTTGTGTGTCTATTCTGCTACTTGGTCCAGGACACAAGTGCCACCCTGTTTCTGTGGCTACAGATGCAGCTTCATGTGGGTCCTGGGAGGGAGGACCACCCAGGATCCCTAGGACCTCCCCCAGAGAGCTAGCCGCTCTGCTCAGGGCTGGCAACAGAACAGGCCAGCAGTGGGCCTCAGGTCCAGGGCGAAGCCAAGGGGGCAGCGCCTATGAGAGGTCTCCTCCTTCACCTGCTTCACACTGGGGAGGGGGCGGGGCGGGGCGCAGAGCCTGTCTACAGACACCAGCTGCCTGGGCCTGAGCTCATGCTGTCTTAAGGACCTCAGAAAACCCTAGCTCCAGAAGCAGACTGCTCTACAGTGGTCATGGGAGGGATAGGAATCCTGGTCCAGCTGTGGTGGCCCAGGGTTTTAAAGGAGTGTTTACTTGTTAATTGGAGCCAGAGACTGAAAGGTTCAAATTTTGAAAAGCACTTGCATTTTGAAGCCAGCTCAGGGAGCCTGGGCCCTGGCCCACACTTCACTTCTCCTTTTGGAAGTCTATTTCTGAAACTCCAGGTTTCAGCACCTTTGACAGCCATGTCACCAGCCTTTAAGGAACAAGTGTGGCAGGTCTGGGGTACCTTTCTGGGGTGCTGTTCTTCCTGCTCCTTCCAAGAAACCTGGTATTAGCTGACATTTATAATAGTGAGAATGGTGTCTCTAAAAAACACCCCTTGTTAGGTCGATGTCACTTTAAACAAGTACCTATGGCCAAAGTAACAGTTAATTAGTTCAGGAGGTCCGTTTTCTGGGGCCAATCTATTGACGTTAATGAATGGCCACACTCTTGGGATGAATGGTTCTCACACTTGGGATGGATGAGAGCTCTTGTGCGTTCTTCCTACTGCTAATAAACTAAGCTCATGTGGATACTGATGAGACACAGACCTAACACAGCCTGAGTGATACTGTTTTGTAACTTCGTGCACTCAGGAGGGAACCCTGAGTTGCGGGATGGCCTGGGACAAGCCACTTGTCACTTTAAGCCTCATGCTTCTAAGCTGCTTCAACCTCAAACTGAAGTGGCAGGAGGGTCCCTAATACTCTCCGATGCCAGGCCTGATCTCAAGAAGGGGACTGTGGGGTTTGACTGTGGGACATCCTGTCAGCAGTGAGGCTCCCCACACAGCAGGGGACACTGATCCAGAGCGTGGGGCACCCGTGTTGGGGCAGGAGAAGGGCACCCGTGCTGTGCACACACATGGTCCACACGAGCAAGGCTCAACTAAGTAACCTAGGCATTTCCACATCCAAAGGGAAAATGTTCTGTTTTTAAGTCAGAACTTTCATTTTTTAATTGGCACAGTCTCAAAGCAGAACTCAGACCTAAATCAACTTTTCTCTATAGAACACAGCAAAGCAAAGAGATTTCACTCTTTAAGCGCCATGTTCCACAATCAGCTACTGCAGTGTTTTTATAAATATAAATCTTAAATGCATATGTGAAATTTCACTGGAGGAAGAGTACAGAGCTGGCACAGTGGCACATGCCTATAATCCCAGCGGCTCATGAGGCTGAGGCAGGAGGATTACAAGTTCAAAGCCAGTTTCAGCAATAGCAAGGTGCTAAGCAACTCAGTGAGACCCTGTCTCTAAATAAAACACAAAATAGGGCTGGGGATGTGGTTCAGGTCAGTGCCCCTTAGTTCAATCCCTGGTGCCCTGCCCACCAACAACAACAAAAAAAAGAACAAGAGCGCAGAAGCTGAGATAAGTAGTGTGGCTGCACAATCCACGGACAAGCTTTCAAAGACTTGCTGACCAGCTCCATGCACACACATTTTGGGGCTGCAGCCACTGTTCCTGGCTGTCCTTCTTATTCTAGGTCACTGGGACCTGAGAACATGACCCTGCACAGAGACACAGCATGGTGATGCCCAAGTGCTCAACTGAGCTGTGGACTGGGCATGGTCAGTGCTGGCTTGGGCCCTGCTGATCCACTGGCTTCAAGAACCACAAGTTGAGTGCCACTGGCAGCCAGAGGGCATGGTCAGGCTCACATGTCCATAGTCATCTCTTCTGAAGACAGGGTTGCTCACTATGTTGCTCAGGTTGGCTTCGAACTCCTGGGATGAAGCAATCCATCTGTCTCAGCCTCCCAAGTAGATGGGATTTAAGAAAAAATGTTTAAAAAGAAAAATGGCTCTTTACATTTCTATTAAGAAACACCTTCTTGGTATACCCAAAGGACCAAAAAACAGCATACTATAGGGACACAGCCACAGCAATGTTTATAGCAGTACAATTCACAATAGTTAAACCATGGAGCCAACCTAGATGTCCTTCAGTGGATGAATGGATAGAAAAAAATGTGGCATTTATATACAATGGAATATTACTGAGCAATAAAAAAGAACAAAATCATGGCATGTGTAGGTAAATGGATGGCATTAGAGAAGATTATGCTAAGTGAAGTTAGCCAATTCCAAAAAAACAAATGCCGAAAGTTTTCTCTGATATAAAGGGGGTGACTCAAAGTGGGGTAGGGAGGGAGAGCATGGGAAAAAGATTATTTCTAGATAGGGAAGAGGGGTGAGAGGGAAAAGGAGGGAGAAGGGAAATAGCAAGGATGGGGGAATTTGATGGTCATCATTATACAAAATACATGTACTAAGATGTGAATTTGGTGTCAACATACCTTATATACAAACAATGACATGAAAAACTGTGGTATATGAGTGTATTAAGAATTTTAAGGCCAAAAAAAGAAGAGTATGTGTATAATGGCATAATTTTGTCATGGACATACTTTATATACAGTTACCAAAAAAAAAAAAAAAAAAAGAATAACAGTACAAAAAAAAACTTTTGTGTGTTAAATGTGTACTCTTTCTATGCATAGAATCTTTCATTTGAAAAATGTTACTTTCATTTGACCAACATTGAAGAAAATCCATACTCATATAATTTTTTATATGCAATAAATCATATGTTTCTATCTAATAAGTCTATGAGATTAAGAAGACAATTTTCCAATAAAGTAATAACCAAAAATAAACAAACAAAGAAATAAAAGAAACACCTTCTTGGCACCAGGCATAGTGGTTGGTGCACACCTGTAATCCCAGCAGGTCAGGAGGCTGAGGCAGGAAGATTCAAGTTCAAAGCCAGCCTCAGCAAGTTAGCGAGACCTTGCCTTAAAAAAAGAAAAAAGGTGGGGGGGCGGCTGGGGACTTAGTGGTAGAGCACCCCTTGGTTCAATACCTAGTACCAATAAAACAAAACCAAACCTGTCATACCTTCCTGGACCAGCAAAAGCACACACACTCTTCACTTCCACTCTGTAACACCTCAGCCTGCGTCCCTGTCCCCACAGCCTAGAAATGAGGCCCTGGACTCCATCTGCACACCTACCGTCTTTGGATAATCAGATAAGAAAAGTGATGATACAGAGTGAGGGGGACTGTGGTCACCAAGGGGGTCCATGTGCAGGGCTGAGGAACCCTGAGGAAGGCAGGGCAGAGGTGGAATTGACACTGGCATGGGAGGTGTTGGAGGAAGTGCTGGAGTAGACCAGGGAAGGCAGGTGGGCAGAGTGGCTCTCCCAGGTGGGTGTGGAGGCTCTCAAAGTGCGACCAGAAGGCCACTTGCACTAACAAGCGTGGGACAAAGTTGGAGGTGGTCAGTCACGTGAGTGCAGGGCCCAGCGAAGAGCTTAAGGTTACTGTGCTGGGGTAGCCAGAGGGTGGGGGGTCTGGAGATGCGGGCGACTCAGCTGTGTCCATGCCCCTGGGCACTTGGGGTCATGTGTGTCAGCGCTGGTGGCTGCTGACCTGGGTGATGCTGGCTAACGGCAGTCACCTCTGGGAACTGTGCCTTCTTGCCCCTTGTTCCTGTGTCTGAGGGAATTGTGGGTGCTGGGTCTACTCAGAGTCCTTTCTTCAAATATGATTTTGCCTCCCTGTGCTTCTCTCTCCACGGAGAAGAGAGCTGGCCCACTCACTAAAGGTCCAGACAACGCAGACAGCTGCTGTCCCTCCATCTTTACTTCTGGGTGCCGCCCACCCCCATCTTTTTGACCTACAACCTGTTGATTTATTCAATTACAAAAATTTTAAAATAGAGTGGTAAAACAGCATTAAAAGTACAGTAAGTAAAAACCTCTCCAGTTGGAAGAGGCAGACCTGAACAAAGAGGCCTGAGGCTGCAGGCAGGGCAGACTTGCTGCAGGTGGTGAAGTCCTGCATGACTTCTCTCTCTGCCTGGACACTGCCTCGAGTGACTCTCCAGCGTAACATCCCAGACCAAGTACAACAACTACACTGCCAACAGCTGGGCCTGCTCCCCAGGGAGTGCAGGGGAGGGTGGCCAAGTCCCTGTGGCTGTGGCTCCACCAGCCACTTGGACAGTCCTGCCAACAGCCCACATTAGTGGGCGCTTGGCAAAGTGCAGGCCCACCCAGGGTTTTGCCAGTCTGATCAGACGCTGTCCTATTCTGCTCAACTCAGCACTCACACCCGGCACCTCTGTGAAGGCCACCTAGTATTCCATTGTGCCTTGACCTTGTCTCCCCGGGCAACCGCAAAGTTCAATACAATTATAATAAATTTAATAAATCCTCCAATCATTCATGGGACTATGATTAATCTCCAGCATCAAATGGGAGGATAGTCATTCCCAGCAATGCCATGACTTGGTATTCTTAGAAATATTTCCTTTTCCTTGGAATTTAAGAAAATACATTTTCCTACAAGCACTAAAACTACTCCAGCAACACGAGCCATTCCTCTGGGCCCGTGTGATACCACGAGTCTTACTACAGCACGTGGATGCTATAAGTGGTGTGCAGAGCTAAGTGCAGGGGCTCAGCCTGGGATCCCAGTGGCTCAGGAGGCTGAGGTAGGAAGATCCCAAGATTGAGTCCAGCTTGGCAACTTAGAGAGGGCCTAAGCAACTTAGATTCTGTCTCAAAATAAAAAACACAAAAGGCTGTGGATATGGGGTCAGTGGTAGAGCATTCCTGGATTCAATCTCCAGTCCAATTAAAAAAAAAAAAAAAAAGTCGCAGAGAACATCTAAAGGGTGATCTGCTTACGAGTGAGTACCTAGCATCTTCATCAGGCTCATTTATACAGTCACTGGGTTCAGAGCGCAAAGGGTTATCTGTTGTTTTGGGGGTACCTCAGGATTACTGTGATGAAATAAAGTCAGATAAGTATATGTTGCTAGAAAACTTGGAACAAAGATGTTTGGCTTGTTTCACTCTAGGAAGTGAAAATGCATGCAGGACTCATAAATGATATGAAATCTTAATAGAAATAAAAATGGCTAACTTTTTAAATGTGTAGTGTTAGGATCAAATCCAAGGCCTTGCCCAGGGTGTGTGGGCACTCTACCCCTGAGCTGCACCCAAGCCAAAACATTTGGAACACAGGTGTTAAGTCTTGCTTTACCCGGAGTGGATTAAAGGCACAGAAGAGAAGCATCAGGCCGGCTCCTAGGGCAGGACCCCACGCTGATGCAGGAGCCCTCCCTGAGTCTTTACCTGAGCAAGAGAAACTTGGCATTTTCTGTTTTGTCTCACTTCACTAAGCAGAGGCTTAAGGCTGGGATCTCAGCCCACACTGAGAAACCCAAAGAAAAACACAGACTGCTCCCCTGCCCTCTTGTCTGGTCAATCTAGTCACTTACCTGTAAATGAAGTATTTTGGATTCATTATTCCGAAGCATTTCCTTTTGTCTCTCAATTTCAATTTCAAAGCTACATATCTGATTGTGCAAACTTTGTATGCTCTTGTTTTTTTCTACGCTTTCATTCTGCAGCAAGGAAACCTGAAAAAGAATTTCTTCAATTAATGTAACAAAAAGTGGTTTGGACACTAATTAACAACAGTGATAATGAAGGTAATTAACTTTTCACAGTACAGGCCTTCTACTGGTGCACTGAAAGGAGTTCCAGGAGAACAAATCCCTCCACACAAAAGACGTGAGTGCAGGGAGCTGTGTGGGGACCCTCCCCCAGCAGTAAGGGTGGGGCGCAGTGTGGCAGAGCGCTGGATCCAGAGTTAATAGGGTGGCTTTTGAGGATCTGCCGGAAACCACTAGCCTTTTACCAGAGCAGCTTTTAAAATTGGACCAGGAAACACAGTAAGAAACAGTCTTACATTTTGCCCATTTGCACCAATACTATGTGTGCACACCTGAAAAACGGGTTTCACAAAACCAGCCTTGCCTGAACAATCTATAATGCGGGGCTGGGGCTATATAGCCCAGCGGTAGAGCGCTCCCCTAGCACGTGTGAGGCTCTGAGTCTGAATTGCAGCACCACATAAAAAAAATAAAGGTATTGATAACTACAACTAAAAAAATAAATATTAAGATAAATAAGTAAAACAAAGGTATTGTGTCCAACTACAATTAAAAAAAAAAAAGATCTATAATGCACCTTGGCATTTTCTGTTTTGTCTCACTTCACTTCAGGCTGCCCCCAGGGGCATCATGCTGAGTGAGACCCACTGCCATGTGGAGCCTGGAAGACTGAAAGGGCAGGAGGTGCTGGTCACAGGCTCAGTTCCAGTAGGAAGAGCACCTGAGATGCTGACCGTGGGACCAGGACACACACACTCCGGGACAGCTAGCAGAGCAGACTCCACGTTCATTCCACAAGAATCCAGGGACGTGACAGACGTGCTGACTGGCTGGTGTGGCCGTCCCTAGGTACACACTGCACCCCACAGCAGTACCTTAGAGGTACCCATGGGCCACTCCTGCACTCTGGACGCCCCAACGCGATGAGAATGAAAAGCCCCACAGGGCGTCAGCTCACCACAGACCAACTCACTAACCCAACAGAGAGCAGGCACAGAACCATCAGTCACCCACCATAGTCACAGGAGGGGCAGCAGGGCCAGCATCTCCAAGTCTACCTGTGACCTCTTCAAAATCTCTCTAAAGAACAATTAGAACTGCCCAAAGGCAAAGTTTATACCCGGTCTCAATAGGCCCTGAGATGAGGGGTCTATGAGGACAGCTCCCACAGGTTTCTCCACAAAGGGCCCCCAGCCCCCAGGAAAAAGCTCCTGGTCACTGCCTGTCACAAGGCACCTCCAGCCAGCCCAGCAGGGTGCTGTCACCCAGCAGCCCTTGGGCCCCAGGAGGGGTCTGCATCCCACAACTCACGCATGACTGAACTGCAGTGAAGAGCCCCCTGAAGCCCCCAGGCCCGGCCCGAGCTCAGCTTAGGACAAATGGAGTACGGCAAGAACTGACTCCTGATGCTGTCCACTCAAAGCGTAGCAGGCCTACAAAACTGAGGGTCCTTTAAGGAAAGAAGCATCTTTGGAGATAACCACAGCCTATTTAATGTTAAAGCAAACCTGCATTTACTCAGGCGTACAAGACTTGCAATGTCCATAAGCAAAACATGACTTCACTTCCCTAGGATCTTACTCAACAAAAATCAACTTTCCTTCCTAAACACACAGGGTCTCAGACGTCACAGACACCTGCAGTGATCAGGGTGGGAACTGCAGATGGGGGCACACGTGGGGCCACAGAGCAGGCTGGCCTCTTCTGAAGTTATGACGCACTCTTTCCCATCTGGTGGAGACAAACTGAATTCCAGACTGTTTATTCTCACCAAAGAGACATTATATATGCCAACTTTTGACAAAAATTTCAGTGGTATCTCCAAAAATAATGACTTTTTTTTTTTTCTGCAAAAAGTCAAGTACTTGAATAGGAGTAGAAGTAACTTACAGTGGTGAACACATGTCATGCTACACTAAGCTCTGGATTTCTCCCATGTAGGGACTTCCCTCATGTGCCTGCAGATCACTGTTTCTGCCCATCTCTGAGGCAGCTGTTGTCTGCAGGAGGTGAGGGGCCGATGTTTCCAGGAAGCACCATGGGTACACCAGTCAGTGAGAATCACGCGCCCTCCCCTGAATTGAGCTGCAGTGGGGTGCTCTCCACTTCCCTTTCATTTCAGCTTTCTTGAGATACAACATGGATACTTAATAAGGTCCAGATTTTACAACGTTTGCTTTAGTTTGACCATGAATGTGAAGATCCACCCTGCATTTGAACCAACTCAAACATTTTCTGTTTTCTATTGCGATGAACAAAATAAACCTAAGAGTTCCAACAGAATAATTCTATAATGACAAATAATTCCTATTTTAGGAAAATGCAAATATCTTTATTCTAGTCCATCCTTTCCTTTCAGATCTAGGGAAGGGCAAGCAAGAACAAGGCTCAGCCACTCCAAATGCCAGGGCAGGGCCAGAAAGAGACAAATCCTTGAGCAACACCCAAGGGGGTGGCATGTCAAGCATCTCAGCAGCAATGCACTCTATGCATCCTGTGCCCTTAGGACTGTCACCGTGCCTTGGGAGGCATTTACTTAAACATGAGGCCTTTACAGAGTAAGGCTGCTGCATGGTGGGTATAAGCAGTGGGAGTTGTGTCCTGGGGTTCCCAATGGTGCAAAATCATCACTCTGGGTAGGAGGCAGTGGTGCACATTGTAACCCCAGCAGCTTGGGAGTCTGAGCCAGGAGGAATGCAAGTTCAAGGCCAGCCTGCAGCTGGGGAGATGCTATCTCAAGCCATTCACTTCAAATGAAGGAAGGTAAGGTGGAGTGAAGGGCGGGGCTGGCACACTCTGCTTGCAGCCTGGAAGGTGATGGGGTGATACCTCCCGTAGTATCCTGGATAAACCACAGGCCCAGACCCGCTCAGCACAACAGTAACGAATGAATTCTTAAAATGAAAGGAACAGCCTCTGAGATGAGAAGTAGCAACTATGAGAGACAAGCTTCCGTGACTTATGCCTGTGAGTTTTTTGTTGTGTGTGGTGCTGGGGACTGAACCAGTGCCTCATGCATGCCTGGTAAGTGCTCTACCCTTGAGCCATATCCTCAGCCCCTGTGCCTACAATTTTAAAAAAGCATAAACAGAAGGGATTTTTTCAAAAAGGTGAACCATCCATGAACTTGAAGCAAATCCTGTGCTGATGGGGAGATGGCCTCTGGCTCAGCTACCATGAGCTTCCTATTACTATTCCGTGGGCTTTCCTCCTCCCCTCACAAGTGACTGCACACCACCGCTTACCGCCTCTCAGGTTCATGAGCATTCACATTAGCCAACTATTTTATGCCAGACTTCATGAAAATCTTCTGCTTTAGAATTTTAGACTCTTTGAAGTACATGTATATTAACACTAGAAACAAGATATTCAATTCTTTATCGACCTTTAGAACACTCAAATGTCAACTCCACTGGCTATTCCAACTAATTTTGGTACCTTCCTACTGCAAGTTCTCCACAGATGTGTGACAAACACTGAATTAATCTTTTATTTTGGGGATTATTTTTTTTTTTAATTTGGCAGTGCTGGGAATCAAATCCAGGGTCTCAAGCATACTAGGCAAATGCTCCACAACAGACCCCCATCCCCAGCTTTGATTTTTGTAAGTAAGCCACAATGGGAGATCCCATAACAACATCTTCTTCATCAGTTCTTGAAGATTTCATCATCTTCTCCTGAAAATACAGCCCCCAAGAGAACATCACAGAGCAGACTCCACTAGGAAGGAGTGGCCCCAGGCCCCAGCCAAGACCAGCCTCTTGCAGACCGCATGGGAGGGTCTGTCAGCAGAGTGCTATGTGTAGCTGGAGCACCAGAGTTCAGGGTCAGCTGAGAAGGCCAACTGTAGAACTAGGAATGTAGCAATGCTTTTTACCTGTCGCTTAAAAAGACCCCGTTGTAACACATTTAACCTTGTAACATCCACATCAGGGCTGACAAACTGTTCTGCAGGGGCCAGGTACCAAGTGTCCTGGGTGACTGGGTCCACAAGGCTCAGCCTCATGGATCCACTTTGCATGCTCAGTGCCACAGCAGCCCCCGGCAACTGCTATGCTCCAGGTTGGCCGCCTTTTGCCAAACCAGGGGGAGGGGGTATTGGAAGTCCTACCCTCTCTGTTCTAGATCAAGCACAGACAATCACAATGTGATATGAAATAAAGGCATCACATACTTGCTTCACCAGAAAAACAACAACCAAAAGACTCTGTAAGCTCAGGATCACCAAAGAGAATTCACTGGCAATCTCTTGATGCTGCTTCTTTTAACCAAAAACTATTAGTAACTCTGAAAAAGTTTAAATAATTTGAGGAAACCCTACCACCCAACAGAAGATGGGACCAGGGCCTACCTTCTTCTCCAGGGAGTTGCTCCACTCTTTCAGCAAGTTGACATGCTGCACGGCGGAGCTGGCCTCGTGCGCCTTGATCTGCTGGTTTGTCCCCTGTGAGAGCAAAGGCATGTTGTGTGAAGTAATCACCCCACTGCGAAAGGCAGATGACTGACATATGACTCCAGGAGCAGCATCACACACAGGGGGCTATTCATGTACAGCTGCCACAGAATCTGAGCCCCACGAGAGCCACGCCCAGGGCGGCCAGGAGAGCACGTGCAGCCAGGAGGCCGCGGCAGAGAGTGCCAGAACACACCGCACGTGGTGCTGCAGGGCTGACTGCAAGCCCAGGCTCCTTCCTCAACCTCATCTGAGTGGCTTCTTATCAACAGTTCACACTGGTAATGTCAAAAAATTAAATTTTAAACTCATTCTTGTTCCTTTATAAATTGCCTTTCTCATAAAAAATAAAAATAACATGGAAAATGTTCAGACACCTGGAAGCTACAGCGAGATGCTGCAGTGGCAATCCTGCAAAATGCAGCAAAGCGGAGTTCTGAACAACTTCCCTGGGTTCACTGATCAGCTCAAACACACTGCATCCAAAAAGGCACTGCTCCTCACCAGTCCAAGTCTAACTGGAAATTACATACAAAACATGAACGATCTACAGAGTACATAAGATGCAGACCATCTGAGAGTCAAGAAGAGGCACACTGAATAGTACTTTATATATTTAAGAAAATAATTGGCATGAAAATAGAATTTGTTTTGATATTGGAAAATCAAGAAGCCAGAGAAAACATTTTCATGATCTCCAAAACATATACTCTGTACATAGAATATCCATATATATATATTGATATAAGTTCTTCTCCATATCAACATATATATACACATACACAGAGAATGGATGGTACTACGTACGACATACAGGGGTCTCTCCTCAGAGCCTGAAGCAAGGGGCAGCTAGTCATTCTCACTCTCAGCTTCCTACTTCCTCAGAAAATACCCCGAGGCCAGTGTCTCTGTACCGACTTCATCATAATGTACTGGTGATACATAAGAGTAAATGTACAATACTTCCACTGTGACACATTTTGCCTTTTGACATTTTCATGAATATCATTTAAATGAAAACTTAGTCTTAATTCATTAGCAATCTCAGACATGTTAAAAAAAAGAGCCAGAAGCCCGCTGTGGGTTTCCTGCAGTGCACGTGTGGCAGCAACACTGTTTTCTGGGAGGCGTTTCCTACGGGCTGTGCTCAGTTTGGATCTGTCCTGGTGGGGGTCAGAGTCAGTACAGGTGTGTACTTGAATGCATCTAGGGACTTGTGTGTGATCCGTACAGCCGACTAACGGCACATGTGATGTGGAAACCACATCCATTTGATACTCGTTCATGTTCAACTGACTGCTTAAACTTCCACAGAACCCACCAAATGCCATTCCCATCTGTCCCATCACTGGCTGGTTTCAGATGTGGTTCTCCTAATGCACTGACGCCCCCCTCAGCAGTGTCCACCTGAGGTCTCAGAACACCACCGACCAGGCAAGAGAGTACCCACGCCTGCTGCATGTGGCTTTTGTCACCCATGCAACAGGGCGTTTTCGTTTCATGACAAGGACCAAGAGTCCAGAACTTGCATGTTAAAATGTTAATTTAAGAACTTTCTCTCACGGCAGAATGTCAGTGACTGGAAGGACAAATGTCGGATACTGACCTGAAAAACGCAGCCATAGCGCTTAAAGCTACAGGTGCTGGGGGCATTGACACACTCTGACAAGTGTGCACTCAACTGTAACGGGAAAGAGACGTGAGTTGTGGCACAAACGTTTGCATGAAAATGCTTAAACACATTAGGGCCCAGAGAGTCTCTGGGCCATATTAAGAAGGCTGTTTTATCAGCTAAGGTGTGGACGCACCGTCTGTGCGCTACACTCCAGGCAGCAGATATATAGCATTGTCACGTGTATACACATATACACACCAATATACAGAAATACATTCACTGTAACATTTCTTAAACTTGCAGTTTCTTTAGAACAAAATTGTTCAAAATGTGATATGCTGTCTGAAGTGCCAGAATTTAAAAAGGAAAGGAAAAAAAAAAAGTAAACTGAAATGCACATTTAAAGACTATAAACAAAAATTGCATGAAACACAAAAAAAAAAAAAGAAAAAAGAAAGAAGGCATTCAGGATGCAACTGGGTCACACATCTAATATACAGTACACAAAATAAACCCATTCCAATGAAGCTCACACTGCACCATTACTGCGAGACTCGGGTAACTAGAGACGAGCTTCCCCACTGCCTGAAGACTGCTCCCTGGCATGGCCAGAAACTCACCAACTTTTCAAAAACCTCTAAGGCCATCTGAACAACATGAATCTTATGTTGTCATCTCTAACCAAAGGAAGGAAAAATTAGGAGGGGTTGGAAAGCTAATCCTGAAAGAAAAAAAAAAAAAAAAACTCCCATTCAGCCCCAGTATTGGTGAGGCAGCTATTAAAAAGAACGTATTTGAAACTGTCTTATTTGTAAGACATAGACTTATGCACTAGGCCAATGCGACCAGGCCTGGAACGTGCTTTTCCGTATGCTGGCACCCCATGTTGTTATGTCAGGGGGTGCAAGTAGCGCCCAGGGCTCCTCGGTCCACCAGGACAAAGGCACACCAGGTGGATATTTTGGACAGGGGGGAAAATGGATCTCCACCTGCCATGTTCTCTGATGAGAGCTATAGAGGAAGGCCCCAGGAATGCTGGGAGGCCCATGTGGCTCCTGTTACCAACAAACATCGAGAATGGTCTATGAGGTAGGCAGAGTTACCTACTTGTGGTTAAGGATCACACCCTTGCCCTGGACCCAGCAGGAAGCCCTGGGCTGGACTTGGAGGGAAGCATCCAAAGGCACCTGCACGTGGTGGGCATGGAGACACGCATGCATAGGAGGCTGCTCTGGCAACGTTAGTTCAAACCTTAAAAGGTTCTTTCAGGGCCACTGATAGGATCAGGAACATACCCAGCTAGTGCTTCCAATGCTGACATCAGGGACACACTGCATCTGACAGGCTATCTTCAATGTACTACTATAAATTCAGTGTTGTATCTTTTCCTAAATTGGTTTTATTCATAGTACTCTGAGTCTCAGAGTCCTACAGACTTTATAGGAGCTTTGAAACAGAGGCAAGAATAACAGCCCAACAGCTCTTTTCACCAGAAACCAAGAGAAATCCAAGTTCAAAGATTTTTTAGAAAAATAACTTAGAGGCAAAAGAGGCAATTTTTGACCCTTATTCAGAGAGCCCTGGGTGAAATTCAGAGAGTGCTCAAAAAACCCTGGTAACTGTTTCAGCAGCACAGACTTTTCTCTATTAGTCTTAACAGAACTGTCCCATTGTGTATGTGATGCTAATGCACTTTACAGCTCCTCCCACAGGCACATTCGGAGGCCCAGAGACTTCTGTCACCAGGCAAGACCTTCACCCATCAAGGTCCTGGGAAAATGCAGCTTGGTTGAGTGTGGCTCTTGGGGTCTTCCCCACACTCTGTTCCCAGCCTTGCTTGGTAGGGACATATGCAGCTGCCCTCTCCTCCAGATCCAGTGGTAGGATTTCAGGCTGCTGGAAAAGGCTGCGTGAGCAGGCTGCTCCGTTCAGAGACAGGGAGCCCAGGGACGGGGTCATCTCTGAGGCTGCCAAGAGCAACCACCGGGATAGATCAGTCACATGCAAAAAAATATTCACAATCCATGGAATTCCTCCATCTGGATATATCCTGATCAGATGAAGTTAACACAAAATCTACCTGTCTCAAAGAAGGCACCATGGGCAATGTGAGACGCACAGTCTGTGGGCAAGCTTCCACCCCACACTTTGTACCCAGGGCTGCCTCTGCCCGGCAGGGTGGTCAAAATGGCTCTGGAATGTCTCTAAGCTAATTTGCTTTCTAGGGATAATGTAATGATTCCCTATTTTGTAGTTTTAAACACAGTGCTTTTTGAAACTTCAAGTGCCACCTTTGCTTCCTTGTAGATGAAGCTTCCCATTCTCTCAATTCTGAACAAAATGTTAACCCTGAATTTACCTTCTGGGCTTTTCTTTCCTTGCTTTTCTGCCACATGTTCATTGAAGAGCAAAGACCTAACAAACCCCAGACTGGGCAGCACAGCTGTACCTTACCTCGCTCCTCAGAAGAGTCTGGACACTGCACTTGTGAGGACAGGAGACCACCACGCAGGGACACTCAGTGTCTTCATGTTTCTACAGAGTAGAACAAAGCACATCAGCCTTGAGACACACAGCCAGTCCTCCTTTAGGCCCCACCTCGATTCCTAGGTGGACACAAAGCACTTGTTCTGCTCAGTCCTCAGCTCTGCAAGTTAGCTCCCTGGTGTGAGGTCTCAGGTCCCCAGGCACGGAGCAGACTCTGACAAGGAAAGGAAGCTTGTGGAAAACAACTACACAGGTGTTTTCCTACTGACAGCTCCCGTAGCAGTGTCCCCATGTCACACTGCTCCAGGCTCATGCAGCTCCACAAGTGGTGCCTGCTCATGCACCCTATTCAGCACCCGCCCCAGGCCTCGGCTTGGGGTCTGGACATGATGTTTCTCAGACATGTAGACATGGCATCACATCCTGGGTTCTAAGCTACTGTTCTGAAATATCACACAGATTTCCCTCAGTGTGTGGGAGAGATGGTCAATTCCAGCTTTGCCTTTCTCTGACTGGTGCACACTGCAGCTCTGCAGAGACTGAATGACGGTGCTTGTTAAACCTGATGCCAGGATACTTGCTGGACACCTGCCAGAGCACCTCCCCTAGGCACAGGAAGGGCAGGACTCTGCTGAGGATACCAAACCCAATGCACGACAAAAGCAGAGCCAGAGATGGAAGTGTCCTCTAAACAACACTGTTGAGCAAGGAACCCAGGCAGAGTTTCCGCAGCAACCCTGGGTCTGTGGTCCTCACAGGTCTGTGGGAGGCCTCCTTTGGCCTCAAAGTGCTGCTGTTATTTAGGTGCATGAATGGGGAGGGCACCTGTCCCAGCCTCAGTGTGTCAGAGCCAAAGAAGTGGCCCACACAAGGGAAGTATGTGCCTGGACCTAGGAGGCTCTGCTCCTCTGAGGAAGGCCTGGGCCAAGCAGCAGACTCAGCTTTATTTGGTGTGTTTCTAAGGCTCTTGACCCTCTGAGCATGCATGGTGGGCCTGCAGTGCAGAGGGGGAAGCCCATGAGGTATAGGCTATTCTGCTCCTGATCCCGGGCCTTGAAGCCTGCAGAGTGCAAGTCCAACGCCATCCCAAGCTCATTAGTAGGCCTTAGTAGGGTAAAGCCTGAGCAGACTTTCCTCAGAGAGAGCACTGCATGGGGACCTCAGCACCAGGTTGAGGACACCCACGCTGCTGGCTGGGTGGATTCCAAGTTCCCAGGGACCTTGAGGTAAAGGCTTTTTGTGGATTCCAATGGTCTCACCAATATGATCTGAATCCTTCATAAGTAAACGGGGAGTGATCAGCCCACTTTCCCAGGGTGCTGAGGGCCGAATCAGGGCAGGCCTGCAGAGCTGAGTGCTAGCTCTGAAACAGGGTGAAGGCTCCACAGAGACTTGGCCCTCTCCCTGGACCTGGGGGCTCATAACCTGATTCACCCTGCTGGTGCCCAGATCACGCAGGACAGTGCTGAGGGAAGTTTAGGGTGGTGCTAGGGCAGAGTCTAAGGACAGCAGGGCTGGAGGCCAGAGGGGCAACACCTTGGCATACTTTTTAAAGTCTACACAAGGCTATCTGCCAACTTCCAGATGCAGAACTGCGAGAGTAAATCACTGCTGTTTCAAGATCCCAACTCTGTACTGATTTGCTACATTAGCCAAGTACTGCAAAGTAAAAAGACCTGTCAATCTTCTTTAATTTTGAGTACTCTTTGCATATTAATGAATCAGTCTTGTTTATAAAAGAAAATTCAACTTCGAGATGGACACCCATGAGGCCACCACCTAGGTAAAATATGTCCACCTTCCACCTCCTTGTTCCTCCTCCCCACCTCAGCCTCAATTTCCTCTAGGAGAGACCCTAGGCCACAAGCCTTCATTTTCTATCCTATTTCCTAGCAAAGTTTTGTTACACAAACAAGTTTTGTTAGAAAACACTGCTTGATTTTGACTGTTTTTGAATCTTATTAAAATGGAACTCTGGACAGGAGTCCCATGTGGCGGGCTGTGTCCTGCTTCTGTGACTGACCCACAAACTGCACAGAGTTTGCAGGTCCCTTATGTCCACCGTCCTTGTCACATGCTGCATGGCTCTATGATGAAGCTGTGACATATTTTCACTGCCTTGTCACACACTGCAGGGATCCCACACTGAGGTGCTCTTGTCCTCTAGCAGGGGCTCAGACTGCTACCGGATTCTGTTGCTCTGGTCACAGCTGGCCAAACTTCCTGGTGTGCGTATACAACAATTCTGTCTGTGTACCCAGGAAGGGCACTGCCAGCTGACTTAGCATGAATGTTCAACCTGATAAAACACTACCAGCTGCTTTCCAAAGTGGCCTTGCACAAACTGCCACCAGAATATATTTATTTTTCCACACAACGAGGTCTTTACAATCCTGATTTTCCACAAATTAATTGAGCTGTTTAAAGACACATAATAATTTCTAGAATAAGAGAACACAATTCTTCTGACACTTTAAATTGTGCTGATTAAATATGGCAAATAAAGGGCTGAGGATATAGCTTAGTTGGTACAATGCCTGCCTCGCATGCACAAAGCCCTGGGTTCGATCCCCAGTACCACACACACACATAAAAAGGCAAATAAAACTTGGAAATAGGGGGCTGAGGTTGTGGCTCAGTAGTAGTGCGCTCGCCTAGCATGTTCAAGGCATTGGGTTCGATCCTCAGCACCCCATAAAGATAAAAACAAATAAAAATAAAGGTACTGTATCCAACTACAACTTAAAAAAACTTGGAAATAGTTGATACCCTGTCCCACAGTTTAAACATAGAACAGAAATCCTCAGAACATTGCAAGGATCCAGAGCTTCAATGCTTTACTGATGCATACTGGGCCAACATTTGATATAGTTACACACCACACGTGCCTGTAATCTTAATGACTCAGGAGGCCGAGGCAGGAGGACTATAAATTTAAGGCAATTTAGCAAGACCCTATCTCAAAATAAAATAAAGGGCTGGGGTTACTTCTCAGTGACAGAGTGCCCCTGGGTTCAGTCTCCAGGATTACTTCAAAACAAACAAAAACAGGAAATAGGATGGCTGAGGCTTTCTGTCTGCATACATTAGATAGCTGCTCTTTTTAAAAATAGACTTAAGGCCTGAGAGGATGAGATTAAATGTGTTAGAAGATGAGATTAAGAGTGTTAGAGTGGAAAGACCAAAGGATCTAGGAATCCAGTCAGGCCACTGAAGGGAGAGGAGGCCCAGGGCAAGTCCCAGCACCTTCCTCGGTGTGTGAAAAAGTCCCTGTGCACAGTATTGCCCAGGTGCAGGAAGGGCGGGCACCCGCAGTGACCTTGAACACATGGGCTCCTCAGAACCTTTACTGGCTCGGGGGAAGCATGGCAGACTTGAGATGGACTCTAGGACCCATGCTGCACGCCCAGAAACAGCACGCCCAGACCTTCCATCACAAGAGAGTACTAAGACCTCTGTCACCTCTTCACATAATTCAGGCAACAATCATGCTACCAATCGCTCCACACCTGATCACCCTGTCTGTGGCTGATGAATTCAAGAGCCAGGTCAAAACACATGCCACCTGCTCACTGAAGCCCTCCTTCCCTGTCAGTTATAGTCATGGTGCTACCCTCGCCAGGGGATCCAAAGAGTGTCCTTGGCCGTCTGCCTCCCAGAGCGCATCCAGAAGGAGTAAGACTATCAATTATTCTCACGTAAGACCCAAGGGAGGAACACAGGGTTTGGGCCCGACAGGCCCTCCAGGGAATCGGGGATTGAGCCCAGGGGCATTTACCACTGAGCCACATCTCCAGCCCCACCCCCAACTATTTCTGTATTTATATTTACAGATAGGGTCTCGTTGAGTTGCTTAGGGCCTCACTAAGTTGCTGAGGCTGGCTTTGATCGTGTGATCCTCCTGCCTCTGCCTCTCGAGCCACTGGAATTACAGGTATGGGCCACTGTGCCCGGATGCCATGCCAGATCTTAGCAGCTGATGTCGCCTTGTCTGTGCCCATTCAGTTACATATTTGGTGTTTAACTGACAGGCTCTACAATTCCTTCTCAAACAAAAATTAATTGCTGGATTCTATGTTCCAAATAATTGATTTTTGCAAGAAGCCAAGTATAACTTCAATAGCAATATATTAACAAGTGTAAGGCCTGAGGTGCGATTCATTAGGTACGTCTCACTCACTGGAAGGTCACTCTTGGAGGAACTGCTCGCTTACAACAAGTAATACTGCTATTTCCCAACTTGCCTAAACATTCTCAGTGACTGGGAAATCTATGGTATCCCATAAGAGAAAAAGAATTCCCAGTGCAGGAGAGGCCGAGGCCCAGGATGGTGACAGGAGGTAAATTACACACAGATGGTAAAGCAGAACACATTTTATTTTATAGGGAAAAATCTAGGGCAAGAAAACTTTCTCTAAGTTATAGCTATTGAGTACTCCAGAATATGCACACAACAAGCTCTCTGGGGGCCCTCATGCCCTGGCCACGGCTTCCTCTGCCTTGGGGATGCCACTCTACCCTTCCTTAAGTCTACTTCTCAGCTGATGACCACCCCTCATTGACAATCTGGAAGGTGTGCCCAGGCCTCTGTGAACTCTGGCCCTACTCACAGTGCCACAGCCGCAAGGAGCACCAATCACAAGTCTGCAGCCTGGATCACTTCACTCCACTGCTCTGCCCCTGAGCCTATTACCTCTATTATACTGCAGTCAAGGGACACCCCAGTCCACTAGCTGATCCTGCCACAAGGGCTGGCCTCATCCTTGCCCCAAACTCAGCTAAGCCACTGGCTGATCCTATTGCCCCACCTTCAAGACATACTGCAGTACCACTGTGCCCCTACTGCCTGCACACCTGCCTCCCCAGCTCAAGGCAACCCTGTGCCTTTCCCTCATCCTGGTGTTCCATGCAGTTCCTGAAACCCACGTGCCATCTCAGATTCAGACCCCAGTGCTCCCAAGCAGGCCTCTCTACACAAACCACCCAACTGCCTGGGAAGCCAGCCCTCGCCATCCCTGGCCTTACGCCAGGTAAGCTGCCTTCACAGTTGTGTATTATTATCTCTTCAAACAAGAGGGTGAGCTGCTGAGGATGCACTGTCTCTTGGAAGGGTCCTGGCAAACCGTGGGCACACAGCAAGCCTTTGCTCAGTGAATGGACTGATTTTTAAAGTCTATCCTCCCCCTCAATAGCTCTCCTTTCTCTTTAATTTATACAGAAGTGACATGATTCCAGCACACAGTACAGAATCATGCCAAAACAACCAGAGCAGGAAAACATTTTAAATTCTTCTCTCTCCAAAGCAGACAGCTGAGCTTCAGCACTGCAGGACAAACCAGCCTGCTGTGAGGAATGGTTATGTCATGCAGCTGTGAAAAGATGAGCACCCCATCACAATTTTGAGGCCT
The DNA here is from genome assembly GCF_052094955.1 of Ictidomys tridecemlineatus. NCBI lineage: Eukaryota > Metazoa > Chordata > Mammalia > Rodentia > Sciuridae > Ictidomys > Ictidomys tridecemlineatus. The sequence goes on along the minus strand of NC_135481.1, from coordinate 122,091,109 downwards.
TTCTCTAAGACACATTACAAATTCTATTGTTTTTGAACAATCATTCTTCATATTTTTGACACCCCAAATGATATTCGATCAAGGAAATAAAAATGTTAAATATATAAATCAAAATAGGCAAAACAAATATAGCTTTACTCTGAAATAAAGTTAGATGAAAAGTGCTAACTAGTCCTCCTCGCTCTCTAAGGCCATCAGAATCATCATTTAGAAAGCATTCTGCAGGGTGTGTGTCTGAACATACAGCGGGGAGAAACCAGCAATGCTGGGCTGTGAATGAACCATTTTGTCCCAAGTTTTAAGCTGGGTAACAATCTTTACAGTCTTCACGCACCTGCAGTGTGACCATCGGGACTTGGCTTTTGCAGTGATTACATGTGGCCTCACGGTATTTACATGCCTTTTCCACGTGATCGCGCAGGTCTTTTCTTAAGACTTTTTCTTTACAGTCGGCACGGACACAGGGAAGTTCCTCAAACTGGCAGTCATTTTTTAGATGCACCTGTAGGACAAACCACTCAAAAATTCTTAACTGGCAAAAAAAAAAAAAAAAAAAATTAAAAAATCAGTCTGAAATGCAGAGTCTAACCTCTATGCAATGAAAACTCACAGAAAGCACCTTCGGCTCTTCAGGGTTAGTGGTGGCACTAACTGTCACTGAGGCACTCACTATGCTCAGAGTTCCTCCACATGCTGTGGAAGAGAGTTGACGCTTCCTCCCAGACAGAGATGGTTGGGTACCAGCTAAGAACTTCCCTTTATTTCAATCCAAACATCCTCCCAGGATGAAACAGGATACTAATTCTAAAAAGAACATGGAGGACTGGTGTTGTAGCTCAGTGGTAGAGCACTTGCCTAGCACATGTGAGGCATAGGGCTGGATCCTCCACACTACAAAAAATAAACAAAATAAAGGTATTGTGTCCACCTACAACTTAAAAAAAGTTAAAAAAAAAAAAAAAGAACACGGAAAAAATCCATGTGGAATTTCATTATGAAAAAAGGTTTCATGTGCCTTGCAAAATTAAAATCCAACCTAAATCCTCCTGCTAGGGCAGGCGGATTCCAAGTTTGAGGCCAGCCTTACCATCTTTAGCAAGACTCAGTCTCAAAATAAAAAAATAAAAAGGGAGGGGACAGAGCTCAGTGGTAGAGCACCCATGGGTTTAATTTCTGGTACCACCAAAAAAAAAAAAAAAAAAAATCTAACTCAGGCTTTCAGGTTTCTCTCTATTCTAATTAAAGTAGGCATGCCAACAACTCTACCAATGGTATCATAAAAATAACACTGTATGCCCCAGAGGTCAGACCATTTTCCTAGAGACTGTGTGTTTTAATGTTTATGGTACAAAGTATTGGGACAACTTCATCCATGCATATATTATGCTTTTTAAAAAAATATTTTTTAGTTGTCAGTAAATCTCACATATGCCAGGCAAGTGCTCTACCACTGAACCACAGCTCCAGTCCGCCAATATCACTCCTGATCATCATCCACCTTTCTTCTATCCTCCCCAAGACAGTGATTTAAAAACTTTTATTTATTTATTTTTTGCTACTGGCAACTGAACCCAGGGGAGCTCTACCACTGAACCACATTCCCAGCCCTTTTTATATTTTATTTAGAGACAGGGTCTTGCTAAGTTACTTAGGGTCTCAATAAGTCCCTGAGGCTGGCTTTGAAATTGGATCCTCCTGCCTCAGCTTCTTGAGTCACTGGGATTGCAGAGAGGGACCTGAATTCCTCAGCAGGAAATTGTCTGGTGCCACAGGCACCTACCAGCAGCTGACCCAGGGTTAACTGCTCTGCACATCCTCTGCTCTCGTTCCGACAGTAGATCTGAAGGGCTAGGATCTCTCTCTTGCAGCAATTGTCTTTAAACACCTAAAAATGAAAGATGGTTATTTTAGAGGATTAATATTTCTGAATCTCCACATGCTACTGTTTTGGACAAGGCAAACCACTCTTTAAAACTCATGAGAGGGGCTGGGGTTGTGGCTCAGTGGTAGAGCGCTTGCCTCACATGTGTGAGGCACTGGGTTCAATTCTCAGCACCACATGTAAATAAATGAGTAAAATAAAGATCCGTCACACTAAAAAATATTTTTAAAAAACCTCATGAGGGGCTGGGGATGTGGCTCAAACGGTAACGCGCTCGCCTGGCATTCACCATTCGCGGGGCGTTGGGTTCGATCCTCAGCACCACATAAAATAAAATAAAGATGTTGTGTCCACCGAAAACTAAAAAATAAATATTAAAAAAAAAAAACCCTCATGAGAGCAACTCTGAAAGTAGACCTCAGAAAGTACAAAGGATGCTCTTAATTTCTACAAGTGGAATGAAAGAGCTGTACCAGCAAGAAACAGGGTTCAAGTCACACGCCCAATGACAACTATCTTCTAATAGATGAGCCCAAAGAACAGGAATTACATTGAACCGTTCAAGGTCACTCTGAAGCACCCACCATTCTCCCTTTCATCTTTTATTTTCAGACAGTTGAGAACTTCTGACATAACTTGAGTTGTGGAGGGCTGGGCAGGCCCAAGCACAGGCCGCGCTCTGTGGGGTCACCTTCTAACAAAGGACCCCACGGACAGGCTAGTGATATAGGTTGCTTGCTAGGAAACCAGGCCAATTACTGCATGGGACCATATTTTAAAATGATTTGTAAAACATTTATTTTGGTTTCTTTTCGTGAATGCTGCTTATAATTCATATTAATCCCAAAATGAAGCTTTTAAATACATAGCACAAAGGTCCGTTAATAATGGAATATTTCTTTGAAAATAAAAACCTGCCTAGATTTAATTTTATTTTCCCCTAGAAAACAAATGCTCTCCCTCTAACAGTCCACAGTATCTCACCCTCAGAAAGATCCTGAGAAACTCCCCTCTGTCCACCCCAGGCTTGAAGGAGGGAAACAGGCACTCAACAGACCTTTCCTAGCCCCCAGGCCAAGAGCAGATTTAGCAGCTTGAAAAAACTGATTTGGAGACAATCTAATCCCTCATAAACATGATTTTTAAAAAGGTCACGAATTAAGGTTCAAAAGTCATCAAAACAGCTATTTTTCTATGCCACTAAGTTCCCTAAGTTGTTGGAGTCTAAGCTATTAACAAAAAAGCACTGATTGAAAACAACCAGAGTAGCCAAGTCAGAGTCTGCGCTGAAAAGGTCTGAGATCACTGACTCCAAGGTCCCTTTTCCAGGTAAGAAGCCTGAAGGCCCACACCACGTGGGGACTGCTGGGTGCTCCAGGTCCCCTGGGGCCCCACTGGCTCTGCTCTGACCATGAGGACTTATGGCTTTACTCTGTCTTATTAATGATTCTTCGGCAAAACTAGTAATCTTTCCTTAGCTATCAATGTCACTGAAAAATAAAGATCATCATTCTGAATAACAAAAGAGACCAATAGCCCCCTTAACCTGTGATTCCAACCCCCTCAGTCATGCTTGTCAGGAGTGTGTGGGCACCTTCACAGTGAGCAGGTCGAGCAACTGCCGTTCTGGTGATCACTGACCTAAGTCTTTAGCAGAGGAATGCTAAGAAAGGGTATGGGGGGGGGGGGGTGAGCCAGTTTCCTTTCCAAGCCTTCCAGAGCAGGTTCCAGTGAGTGCCCTGTCCCCAGCAGACCAGAGGCATCTGCTGCCAGTAGCCTCACACTTTACATTTACCTAGACTGCCCTGACTGACAAGTTCAACTTCTGCAAGTGCTTAAGACAGCAAAACCCTAGAGCAGGAATCTTACTGTACAATTTAATGACTTACATTAAAAACTTGTTAGGTTCATTGATCAAAATATTGGAACCACATACATTTTTATTGATCTTTAAGTGCTTTAAGAATGAGTCCTTTTAAACCACAAGTGTGCCCGGCAGGGCTTGGCAGGGCTCAGCAGGGCGTGGATGACTGCCTTAGGCCCCAGCGGGAAGCCGGTGGGTGAGCCAGTGGGTGAGCTAGGTAGCCCTTTGCACCCTAAGTGGGCAGGGACATCCAAGGGCTCTGGCTGGCATGGACACTGCCTGGGAAGAGGACAGAGAACAACTCAAAGGAGCCCCTCACACTAGCGCACATCTGAAGGTACCATCTAGCCTAAGGGCTGAGCATCAACTGATGACTACAGGAGCAGACCACAGACGGCCCTCGACAGCACCTCACTCACACCAACTCCCTGACTCCTCATAAACCTCTGGGGTCTTAGCAGGTGACACTTTGCTGTTACAGCAAGATGGGCTCAGAGGTCAAAGTGCCTCACAGGGGACACCCAGGGATCTGATCCCCCTCCTCTGCCCAGGTGCTTACATAGTGCTGGGCCTCAAAGCCTGCTGCACCACCTGTTCAACCCGGGATGCAACTGAGCTCCAGAGCCTCCAGTGTACCAAATGCAGACCACGTGGAGAGGTGCCCAGCTTAAAACTCCTGACAAAACAGTTCATTCACAGCCCAGCATACCTTGTCTTTAACGATGCTTTCTTGACACGCTGTACATTTTGGACTCGAGGAACTGGAAAAAACACAATAGTGACGTTAGAGCAGAGTCCCTTTCTCACTGGGCTACCTGGACACGAGGACCCACCCCCTTTCTGGTCAGGCGCCAGCTTGGGCAATAGGCAGAGCATCAGGATGCCACGGGCAATCTGGTTTAAACATGAAGCCTCTGGAGAGAAGGGCAGAATTCTTTTTTAAATGGTAATTTTTCAAAAGGAAGCTATTAAGTACAACAGCTTAGTTCAATTCCCTTGGAAAGCCCCTCCTAAAGCACAGGAAAGCGCCATGTCCTATGGGAAGGCCAACGTGCTGCTGCGGGAGGCTGGGTGCTCCTGCCCCGACACCAGCCAGTTCTTGCTCCACAGTGAACCTTCTCTGCTGCATGTTGAAAGGCCAGTGCCAGGTGGAGGGGAGCTGCCCTCCCTGTTTGCCACAGGCCTCTCCTGGGCCTGAGGTGCAGCTGGGCCCTGGGCCCCCGGCTGGGGGACATCAGTGCTGAGCCTGTGGTGCCATTGCTTTCACCTTGCCCCCAGGTTGGGCAAAGCCAAGCTGGCTACCTAGGTTAGGTGGGCAAGACCACAGTAGTAAGACAGGATGGGTGACAGCTGGTGGCGGGGAGACAGTCTGGCTGCTGGGCTCCCTGGGGCTGGGAGCAAGCACATCTGGGCAAGGCTCTGCCTGTACCATATGCTGACTCTACCTCCCTCCAGCATGTGCAGTAGAGCACCTGTACACACACTTGCTGGTGCCCGTCTGCCCACAGAACACTGAGTGCCTCAAACACAACTGCCACAGAGGTAAGGACACCATGGTTTTGTGGACAGAGTGGCCAACATCACCAAGGGAGGCTTCACAGGATGGAACTGGGGAGGATGCAGGGCAGGTGGGGCAGGTACAGGGTGACCTCAGAGACTCAGGCATGGGATCCCACGGACTTTCCCCAAAGGACTCACAAGCTGGGCAGAGACTCATTCACTGCCTCTGGGCTTCAAGCCGTCAAGGTTGACTTTTACTTTTGAGAGAAATGAAATGGAAGGAAGGAGAGGTGGAAGAGCAGGGGCAGGCATAGCAGGCTGCTGGCAAGGCGTGGTACTTGGGGACCCACCTCAGCAGGGTGGCCATGCAGCTTTCGCAGAACCGGTGCCCACACTCGGTCTGCCTGGGGTTGCACAGCACCAGGCGGCACTTCTCACACTTGTACTTGTCCTCCACGGCCTTCACAAACTTCTCCTTATAGCCTCCTTGCTCCGGGACCAGCACAGACACACTGCGGTCGGGCTGCAGCTTCAGTGGGGGGTTGGTCTGCAGTGGGCCCACGGAGTCCATCTTTTTACTCGACTCCATTTTAGGAAAGAGAAATTCTGCCAGGAAAAGACAATAGATCAAGAGAGCGCCACCCTGTCACCCCAGGCAGGGAAGGAGCAAACAGCTCTGGAAAAGCAAAAGTGTCCGAGAGACCCCTATGATCCCTTCTGCCTGTCCCTACAGGCTGCGAATGGGACGAGATTAAATGGCTTCTTTCTGTGATGGTATTTCTATCTGAATACTACCAGTACTACCACCAAAAATACTCCCTAGGGGTATACCGGGGAAACTATATTCTCAAGGTACTTTAAAATGTACACAGTACTCTGTTCTGTCATATTTCAAATCCTATGCATCTTTCCAATATTTAGGTCAAAGCAGTAGCCACTGTCAGTCAATTTTATATCCTGGTTAACTTTACAGCATGATTCCAGGTGTCTCTGTCACACCATGATGACACTGCAGTCAAGCCCAGACCAGAACAGTATGACGCATCTCCACGCAGTGCTGGCCATGACTGATGTACTTCCAGAAGTCCAGCAACACTCCTAATAAAGTGAAGCCCCACCTTGTGCCCACTAGCCCTCAAGCTCTGCTTCTGCCCCCAACTGTGGCTTCAGCAAGTCCTGAATCACCCTGACTAAGCACTCTGCATTGCTGAGCGCTGGGTGGGCCCCTCTGCAGGGCATTTTCTTTTTCTTTTCTTTTTTGTGGTACTAAGTATTGAACTCTAGAATGCTTTACTACAGCTCCATCCCCAGACCTTTCTATTTTTTTTTATATTTGGGGACAGGGTCTAAGTTGAAGATGCTGGCCTTGAACTTGCACACCTGCTTCAGCTCCTCCTGCTTCAGCCCGCTTACCTGCTGGATGTGCTTGCTGTGCTCTGCCCCCAGGTTGCAAGGCATTTTCACACCAAGGCTGAGAGGTGTACATGGCAGGGGGCCCTTTGCACATGAGGCCAAGGGTCAGGTAGATACTAAGATGTCTAGCAACAGGGCTGGCAGATGGGACACTGAATTGGATGGGGTCTCCTGTGCCTCTGGGCAGGCTCTCCTACTGCACCTGGCTCAAAGTTTCTCTGCAAGGATGACTGCCTCCCACCTGCAAGTCCATGCACTGGTAAAGTAAGCACTACTAAAAATGAGGCACCGAGTCTCTGTCCACTGAAACTGTGAGGTCAAGTAAACAAAAATCATCACAAAGCAGCTGCATAAAGTTCCTAAGGAAACATTAGCTTAAATGACAATTATACTATGCATTAATGAATATGAGCCTAGCTGGGTGTGATGGCAGCGGTATGGGAGGCTGAGGCAGGAGGATTGCAAGTTCAAAGCCAGATCAGCAAAAGTGAAGTGCTAAGCAACTCAGTAAGACTCTGTCTAAATAAAATACAAAATAGGGCTGGGGATGTGGCTCAGTGGAGCCTGAGTTTAATCCCTGGTACCTACCCCCCCAAAAAAAGAATAAATATGAATAAACTAACCCTTCTGAATATTTGCTGATACATTTATCTAAAGCACATTTTAAATGTTTCCAGATGGTGGTATAAAGGCTGTTTTTTCTAATTTTCTGGATATTATTTCAAAATGAATCGGTTCCCTGGCAGGTGAGGTGGTGCATACCTGTAATCCCAGTGGTTTGGGAGGCTGAGGCAGGAGGATTCCAAGTTCAGGGTCAGCCTCAGCAATTTAGCAAGGACCTCAGCAAATTAAGGAAACCCTGTCTCAAAATAAAAAGGACAGGGAATGCAGCTCAGTGGTAGAGCACCCTGGGGCTCAATCCGCAATGTGTGTGTGTGTGTGTGTGTGTGTGTGTGTGTGTGTGTATGTGGGTGTACACCAAACACCAAATTCTTTTTTGTTTGTTTTGGTACTGGAGAGTGCACCCAGGAGTGCTTTACTACTAAGCTATATCGCTAGTATTGACTTTTGAGACAGGGTCTTACTAAGCTGCTGACACTGGCTTCAAACTTGTGATCCTCCTGCTCAGCCTACAGGCACTGGGATTACAGATGTGTGCCACAGTACCACACATGTGACAAATTTCACTCACAAGATCCAGTGTCCACCCCAGGCCCAAACCTCCTCTCTTCAGGGAGAGACTCAGAGGGGCCACTGTACACCTCAGACCAGCAGGGCAGACACAGGGATTTGAAAGGGAGCAGAGCCAGCTCCTCCCGCTCCTCTGAGCTCTGTTCTTGTGCTGCTTCTTGCTGCCTCTTTCTGAGGCTCAGAGAATGAATGTTTTGTGGCTGGGGAGGGATCAAACCACTGCCAACAGCACAACACCTGACAGATTCATGATGTGGTGGTGAGGCCACACCTAGGTTAGCTTTAATAAAATACAATGTGGCTATGGAAAAGTGCGGGCACCTGTGTGAAATCTGGGGACCTGTGAAAACAAAAAAAGTTTTCAAGATGACCTCAAAGGGTCAGTGACTCTTCTTTAACCAGAATCCCGTCCATTTGGATGCCTGCTAATCTTTCCTAACTAAGAAAGGATCCAGGGCTAACTGCATCCAATGAAAGGGTTGGCCGGACCCAACCTGCTTCCCACTACCTGCCCCTCAGATACTTTAGCTTCCCAGCCCTGGCCTCTGACAGGGTATTGATAAACTGCCCAGGCTTGGGGCTGGGGTTTGGCTCAGTGGTAGAGCACTGGTCTGGCATGTGAGAGACACTGGGTTCGATTCTCAGCACTGCATATAAATAAATAAAATAAAGGTCCACTGACAGGTAAAAAATATTTATTTAAAAAATAAAAATTGCCCAGGCTGCCTGGACTTGTGATTCTCTTGGCTCAGTCTTCTGAATAGTGGGGATTACAGGTGTGTGACCTGCACCTGGCTTATAAATTGCTTTTTGTTGAAATTACATTGCACTCATGATGGTTGTCTTCTGGGTTTTGCTACATATTTCAATGTTATTTTTCACATGCAAATAGTGTGAAGAGATTTTCCTACATGAGAAAATACTAGTTATACAAGATAACACACCACGTGAATTAACAGCTTTTGTAATTGAGAAGCTAACAACTGCCTAGCTACATTTCTCCCCCAAAACACAAACTGAGTCTCCAGTGGAAATATATTCAAAGCTAAAGAGACAAAAACAAATAAAAGACCGAGTCCACACCCTATCAAGGGAGCCCTGCCTCACTCAGCACCAGCGCCACTTTTGGAGCCGGACAACATCCTGACTGTGTTCCTCAGAACGCCAACTTTAAGAGCCATGGTTCAGGCTCCAGCTACCTGAGCCAAGGTAAGCTACTAGGGGCAGGGTGGAAAGGGTGAGAAGCAGGGGAGGCCGAGTGAGGAGAGGTGCTCCAACTGCTGAGGTGCGGCTCACCATGATGGACGCCCAGCTCTGCTCAGGCCAAGCTGGCTGTTCCTGGTGTGGTCTGGGAAGGACCGTCCTGAGGTCAGCCTTCCTGAACACAGGTCTGCTCATTTGGGTAAGCACACAGCAACAGAGCTGCAGGAGACACGCTGACATGTGTTTTAAGATACCAGATTCACTGCTAACCTGTCTTTGAACAGGATGGGCCAAAGGGTATTTATGTCCTCCACCAGCCAGGGAACGACTGAACACTAGTTGGAGGGCAATGGCCTCGACAAAACACCAGGAGCCCCCACTTGACCTTGGCCTCGCCACATTTCTGGGTAGTGCTGTGCTCCACACTGCTAAGCACAGGGTCCTCGGGTGTACGCCCACCCAAAAAGCCCTGTGAGCAGGACAGTGCTCCAGGGCACCACCGGGCCCCGTGCAGCCCACTCGCAGGCCCTCGTCAGGTCAGGACTCTGCAGAGGCTGGCCTCAACCACCACCCTCATTTCAGTGCCTACTATGGGGGCAGCAATGTATCACCTCTGTGCCTACTGTGTCAGGGGACACAGGGAGGACGGAAACTGAACCTGTCCTCAGAGAGCTTCGAGGGGATGGGGAGGATGGGTGGAGAGGAGGGGCCTCCAAGGTCAACAACTGAGTGTGAGCACTGTACCAGACACACAGGGTGTCTCTTCAAAAGAGGAAGCCCCCACCTCTGCTTTGGAGCATCCTGGGAGTTCCCAAGTTGGGCTGATGGCTTAATTCCAATTTTCCAATTCCAGCAGAGGAAGAGGAAGATGTCAGAGACACCCGCCAGCAGGTGGCCATGGATGGGACCTGGGGTTTACTTTGGTACTGGGGATTGAACCCAGGCGAGCTCTCCCACTGAGCTTACATCCCAGGCCCTTTTCACTTTGAGATAGAGCTTCGCTAAATTGCCGAGCCTGGCCTGGAACTAGCAATCCTCCTGCCACAGCCTTCTGAGTTGCTGGGTTTACGGGTGTGCACCACCTCCCGTGGCTTGGGATTGGGGTTTCTTGGGAAGATGACATGATTGCAGATAAGACCCAGGTGGGTTGAGTGGTGCCAGGGCAGGATTTGGTCCACATTGGGGAGCCAGCCAGACAGGGCAGCTGGCTGTGAGCAGGCCTGGGTGGGAAGATGGCCTACTGTCACTTCTGTCTGGCCCAGCACTTGTCCTCTGAGCCTTACTTTTTCATGGAGAAGCAGACACTACCTAATTCTCACAGAATTATCAGACATCACTAGGATAACACATGCAGAATCCCCTCAAACTCTTCCGCACCATACGAGTAAAAGATGGATCTCCCTATGAACTGGGGTCAGGAGTCTGTCACGGTTGGGGCTGGCTCCTCATCTCAAAGCCTTTCTTCACTATGTTTTTCATCACTTAGGCAAAAAGAAACAAAAAGCATCCACACTGGAAAGGAAGAAGTAAAACAATTCCTAGTTTGAGATGATATGATCTTATATGAAACAAAATCCTCAGGAACTGATCAAAACCTAGAACTAACAAACTTATTTAGCAAGAATATAGAATACAACAATATATAAAAATTAATAGCAATTATAGCAACGGACAACGTGAAAATGAAATCAAGCAAACAATCCATTTTAAATACTATCCAAAAGAATAAAATATCCAGGAATGGATAGAGAAGCAGACATATATACTGAAATTATAATCATACATCAAGGAGCTGAGATTATAGGTGTATACCACTGCACTTTAAACTTCCTGACTTTAAAATTTACAACAAAGCTAAGCATCGGGACACTGTGGTATTGGCACAAAGAGACACACACGTGTAGACCAGCGAACAGAACTCCAAGTTCAGAAATTAACCCTGACATCTATAGCCACAATCAACTTTTGACAAGGATTCCAAAACCAATCAATGGGAAGGAACAGCATGCACTCAAGGTGAGCCCCAGGTGCTAATGGGCTGAGCTGCTGGTCACTGCCAGAGCTGCTTAGACACCTGCCTCATCTTTCTTTGGAGCGTGGGGCTCTGCAGAGCTCCACTACACAACAATGCATACTGCCTCTCTCTGGGAGGACAGGAGTATGGTTCTCTTGCCTTTCAAGAAAAACGTGTTAGGAGCTATGTATGAAATAAACTGTGTGCAATACATGTGAAGTACATGCAGTGTGAGGACAAAATGAGCCCAGAGCCCACTTGAGTCGGCACCTGCCACATGCTGCTTCCTCAGCCCCCTACCACTCTTATTGAAGGCAGACAAACACCCCAATCTTTATGTTCTCAGCTCTCCTGTTAGCAGACCTAAATAACCAACTTCCGCCTATTCTCCTGCCCTTCACAAGAACATGCCCCCTGCCCTGGGCTGTGTCTACATCTTGGGAGGTAGAGGGATACTGGTGGCCAGGTCGTGCAGATAAATGGCTAGTTTCAGAAGCAAGTTCCAAAATGCTCTCCTTGGTGAAAGGCAGCAACCCATGTCCGTCAGCAGAAGGTGAGTGTCTGCTAACCCACACCCTCACCCACATTTGAGCTCCAAATCTTTGACAGCCTACCTGTGGAGAATAAAACCAATTGTTTCTCCTCTGCTCTCACACTACAACAATCAATATGGACAACTTCTGTGACTCCCAAAGGTGTGGGGATGGAGATGCGGCTTAGTGGTAGAATGCATGGTGAGGCCCAGGGTCTGAACCCTAGCCCTACAAAAAATACATAAAATTCAAAGGTGGGGGGGCTTCTGCACACCAGCAAGTAGGCCATCATCTCTGTAGCAAGGTATCCTCGGATCCAACTCCACTCTGATACTTCTACCTGGGGACAGCATCGAATCCCACAGGTGCAGGACCAATGGCCACGACTGCCCTACCTTTGGATGCTAGGCACAAGCCCAAGTGGTTTTAACCACTGTTTATAGCAGTGGTTATAAACAGAGTCCCACAACTCTCTCTTTAGGTTCAATTAATTGGCTAGAAGAACTCAAAAACCCAGGGAAACACTTACTTACATTTACTAGCTTATTAAAAAAGAGAGGAGTTATGTATGGGAGAGGGGGTGCACCCCTGTAATCCTAGCTACTCCAGAGGCTGCGGCAGGAGGATTGCAAGTTCCAGGCCAGCCTCAGCAACTTAGTGAGACCCTAAGCAATTTAGTGAGACCCTGTCTCAACATAAAAAATAAAAAGGATGGGGATGTAGCTCACTGGTGAAGCACCCTGGGTTTAATCCTGGGGTGAGGGAGGAGGAGGAGGGGGAGGAGGAGGAGGGGGAGGAGGAGGAGGAGGAGGAGGAGGAGGAGGAGGAGGAGGAGGAGGAGGAGGAGGAGGAGGAGGAGGAAGAGTTGTTGTTGTTGTTGTTGTTGTTGTTGTTGCTGGGTGTGGTGGTGCAGGCCTGTAATTACAGCCACTCCAGAGGCAGAGGCAGGAAGATCAAAAGTTCCAGGCCAGTCTCAGCAACTTAGTGAGACCCTATGTCAAAAAAAATTTTTCTAAAAAATATTCCATTAGTTGTTGACAGACCTTTATTCATTTATATATGGTGCTGAAAATTAACCCAGTGCCTCACATATGCTAGGCAAGCAGTTTACCACTGAGCTACAACACTAGCCCCAAAATAAACATTTTAAAAAGGGCTGCAGACCTAGTTAAGTGGTAGAGCAATTGCCTACCATGTGTGCGGCCCTGGGTGAGGGTGGGGGAAGACTGAGTAGAAGAAACACAGAATGCACAGGCTGTGTGCAGGGAGAAGGAGCCCCTGCAGCCTCCCTGGTCGGATGACCCTCTAGGAGCCCCCACATAATCTGCAACCCAGACGCTTTCTGAGACCCACTCCACTTCCTCCATGGAGGCTGCACTCATGTGCATGACTGACTAGATTCTCTGGCCCCTGGCATCTGCCCTCCTGGAAGATGGGGTAGAGTTGAACGACCAACTCTAATTCTACCTGGGCTTTCTACTGACCAGTCCCAGTACTGCCAGCCATCAGTCAACTCATTATCAAATAAAAAGTCACTGTCACTTCAAAGATTCCAAGAATCTCAGGAGTGGTAATCCAAGAAACAGGGGTGAAGACCAAATATATATATTAATTAAAACCAATTTTTTAGTTGATAGACCTTTATTTTATTTATTTTTATGCAGTGCTGAGGATCAACTCCAGTGCCTCACACATGCGAGGCAAGTGCTCTACCGCTGTGCTACAGTCCCAGCCCCCAAATATATATTTTATAATATCAAACTCACAGGTACCACTTCTAAAGTATATACCCAACAGAACTTTAAAAAAAAAAGGTACTCAAAAAAACAAAAACAAACAAAAAAAACCTCGTGGACAACCCTATCCACAGCAGCACTATGACAAGAGCCAAAAGGTGCAACCAGAGTACCATCCACGGATGAGTGGATAAACAAGACATGGCCCACCCACAAGAAGGGATGTCATCCAGCCTCACAAAAGGAACAAAAAGGAACAAAAGCTCCGGTTCATGTAACTGACGTGGGTAAACTTTGAAAACATAATTATTTTATTTAGGCCAAATAAAAGAAGCAGACACCAAAGGTCACATATTTTATGTTTCTATTTATAAGAAACATATATAGAAAAAACAGAGATCATGAAATTCATTTGGAAAAAGAAGAGGCCCAGAATAGCCAAAGCAATTCTGAGTGAGAAAAGTGATACAGGAGGCTTCACAATACCAGACCTTCAATGACATCTCGGAGCTGTAGTGACCAAAGCAGCCTGGTCGGGCACGGAAACAGACACGAAGACCAATGGTTCAGAAGAGAAGACACGAGACAAGCCCACACAAACACAGTTATCTCGACCAAAGGCTCCATAAACATACACTGGAGGAAGGAGAGCCTCTCCAACAAATGGTGCTGGGGAAATTGGAAATCCATAAAAGCAGAATGAAACTGAATCCTTATCTCACCCTGCACAGAACTCACCTTAGGGCTGGGGTGGTGGCTCAGTGGTAGAGCGCTTGCCTAGCAAGTGTGAGGCACTAGATCCTCAGCAGCACATAAAAATAAATAAAATAAAATTAAGATATGGTATCCATGTATAACTAAAAAATATTAAAAAAAAAAAAAAGAATGTGAACAGAGCCCAAGAACGGAGGAAAATCTTTACCACACACACTTCAGATAGAGCATTCATCTCTAAGGTTACACAAATAACTCAAAAACTTAACACCCAAAACACGAATAACCCAATCAATAAGTGGGCAATGGAACTCAACAGACACTTCATAGAAGAAATATGAATGGTAAAAAATATAGCAAAAAATGTTTGACATTCTAGCAATTAGAGAAATGCAAATTATAACTACACTGAGATTTTATCTCACTCCAGTCAGAATGGCAATGATCAAGAATACAAGGAATAGGCTGGGGCTGTGGCCCAGCAGTAGAGCGCTTACCTAGCACAAGTGAGGCGCTGCGTTGGATCCTCAGCACCACATAAAAATAAATAAATAAAATAAAAGTATTGTGTCCAACTACAACTTAAAAAAAAAAAAAAAAGAATACAAGTAACAATAAATGTTGGTGAGGATGTAGGGAAAAAGGCACACCCATACATTGCTGGTGGCACTGCAAATTGGTGGAACCACTATGGAAAGCAGTATGAAGATTCCTTAGAAAACTTGGAATGGAACCACCATTTGACCCATCATCCCACTCCTAGGTTTATACCCAAAGGACTTGAAATCAGCATAGTATAGTGACACAGCCACATCAATGTTGATATCAGCTCAATTCATAATAAACAAGCTATGGAACCAACCTAGGTGCCCTTCAACAGATGACTGGATAAAGCAAATGTGGCATGTATACACGATGGAATATTACTCAGCCATAAAGAAGAAATTATTGCATTTCCTAGTAAATGGATGGCATGGGAGAATATCATGCTAAGTGAAATAAACCAATCTCAAAAAATTAAACACCAAATGTTCTCTCTGATATGCGGATTCTAACACACAACTCAAGAGGGTGGGGAAGGGAAGAATAGATAGTCTGCTGAATTAGACAGAGGGAAGGAAAGGAAGGGGATGGGAATGGGAAGGACAGTAGAATTAATTGGACATAACTTTCCTAGCCTTGTATTTGCTTACATGACCAGGGTCATTCTACATCATATACAACCACAAGAACAGGATCCTGATAGTTACACTCCATGTACGTATAATATGTCAAAATACATCCTACTGTCATGTACATCTAAAAGGAACAAATAATTTTTAACAAAAAGAAAAGAAACATAGAACAGGTACCTCTGTTAGCACAGGTGATTACCTAGAAAAGAGCAGAAATGGGACAAGTAGCAATAAGAAAGGGAGTCAGCAGACAAAGGAGCCCTTGACCAGCAACTGACCCACAGAACTCAATGCCCATCATGCCACACCAGAGGACACATGTCCACCCCGCTTGTGTGGGTAGGCTATAGAAGAAACCCACCTCAGGAAGGTGGGCAGACTTCCCAGGGCCCCTGAGTGGACCCGCAGCCTCCTCTCCCTCTCCACACTCACAGGGGCGCTTCCCACTCCTTGCAGATCGGCAGGCACACCTTGTTCCCAAGGTCGCTCCACCCTGCCGTGCTGCTCTGTGCTCTTGGGCCAGGGCAGCTGCCCAGCTCTTGGGCATTACACACAAGGACTGAGGATCACTCCACAGCTGACTCTCCCATTTGGCACAAATCCATGAAGGTAGAAAGCAGACTTGAGGGAACAGCCAACTGACCAACTGTTTAATGGGGACAGGGTTTCCTTCTGGGGTAATGAAGACGTTTTAAAAGTGAGCCCGGAGAGCCAGTGAACTGTTAACTTTAAAATGGCTGATTTTATATTATGTGAATTTCACCTCAATTTAAAATTCTATTGTTGGCTGGGTGCGGTGGCACACTCCTGTAATCCCAGCGGATCAGGAGGCTGAGGCAGGAGGATCGTGAGTTCAAAGCCAGCCTCATCAATGGTGAGGCGCTAAGCAACTCAGTGAGACCATCTCTAAATAAAATATAAAATAGGGCTGGGGGTGTGGCTCAGTGGTGGAGTACCCCTCAGTTCAATTCCTGGTATCCCACCCCCCCCAAAATAACTATTGTTACGAAAACTCACCATAAATACTTTAGTACCAGTAGAATGACTAAACTTTACAACGATAGAAAATGGGAGGTTTGGGCAAGGTTAATGAATGGAGCAAAGGGAACCTTCTACACTGTTGGAGGGAACATAAAATGGTGTGTCCATTAGGGAAAACAGACAGGTTCTCAAAAAGTTAGTTACCCCAAGATCCAGCAATCCCTCTCCTCCATGTACATGCAACAGAACTGAAAATAGCTCACACAAAACCCTGCACACCAACATTCATGGCAGCATCACTCATGACAGCCAAAAAGTAGACTCAGCCCCAAGGCCCACCAACGGTGAGTGGAAAACAGAACGTGGTCCATCCAGGCATCAGAACAGTACTCGGCCACAAAAAGGAATGAAGTTCTGATGCGTGCTGCCACACGGACGAACCCTGAACCTACTATGCCAAGTGACAGAGGTCAGACGAAGGTGCCAGCCGACTCCACCAGCATGGGAAGTCCACAACAGGCAACTCCACAGAGACAGAGTCCCCGAGCAAGTGCAGGTGCAGGGCCTGAGGGGATGGGAGCGACCAGTGAGTGTTCTGAACTTGGAGAGTAGTGATGGGTGCAGAACACTGAGTACACAAAGCCACTGAACTATGTGTTTTAAGCAGTTTAAATGGTAAATTTTATGTGATTTTTAATTTAAATTTTTAGAATGTAAAAATGTTCATATGGAAGGAGTCAGAAGGGTGAGACACAAAACCCTCTCCATCCCGCCCACCACCTGGTAACCACCTCTCCCCATGGCAAAGGAAAGTGTCGCATACTAGACCTCCTGCCCTTCTGTTGGTCCTGTTAGGCCCACTAGATTTCTTCTCATGTTTTTCTTTTTTTTTTTGGCTAGAGATGGAATCCAGGTACCTGCCCCTGTTAGGCCAGCTACATCCCCAGTTCTTCCTTTTAAGTACTTAAATAGGAAAGATAAAGCTAGAGAGGAATGAAGACGTACAAGTCATGAAAAGCTAAGACAGAGGGGATAATGTTTCAAAGCAAATGCAGAAACAAGCAAGAGGACAGCTGCCCTGATGATGTGGGCTCTGCCGACTGGTGGTGCAGAGGCTGGCCAGGACCACGGGCAGCAGCCATCTCTAATTTTCTGAGGAAGGTTTCATGAAGTTCAGTCTCCAGCTCACACTGGCATAGCAATGCCGACAAGTAGAGCTCCAGGAGAAAAACAGCGTTCAAAGGTCTCCAAACCAAAACCACCGTAAAGATAAAGTTCCTAAAATTAAAAGGCTAAATTTTTCTGAAATATCTGTGCTGGTAATTTCTAAACTGCGATTACATCTAGTTGTTCACACCCAGCTGTGAAGGGCTGGGAATCCCATGTGTGTTCCACCTGCAGGCCAGTAACAGAAGCAGCAGAAAGAAGTCAAGTGGAGAGGCTGGGGCTGGGGCTCAGTGGAAAGCACTTGCCTAGCATGTGTGAGGCACTAGGTTCGATCCTTAGCACCACATTAAAAATAATAATAAACAACTAACGTAAAGGCCTTTGGTCCATCTACAACTAGAAAAGTTTTTTTTAAAAAAAGGGCTGGGGTTGTGGCTCAGCGGTAGAGCACTCGCCTAGCACATGCGAGGTGCTGGGTTCAATCCTCAGCACCACATAAAAACCAATTTTTTAAAAAAAGGGTATTGTGTCAAACTACAACTAAACAAATATATATTTTTTAAAAAGGAAGTAGTCAAGTTGAATCTTTGGAACCTCCCAAAACAGAGATTGTGGAAACCTCTGATTAGATTTCTTGAATTAAACACAAATGCCTTTATTTCACTTGCTTATACTTGAGTTCAGAAATAGTTAAACTGTACTTTTAGCCTAAAGTAATCATAAGTTAGTTAAATTCTACAATATTTATAATTATTATGTTAATGAAGAAAACTTAATGCAAATTCAGTCAAATGCATAAAGATGGTGTAGGAGGCAACTTTTAGTGATACATCAACTAACATTGGACAGCATGCTTTAGGGAAGCAACTTGAAGGTTACAATGCCCAGTGACTGAACACAGCACCTCTGAGAAGCGTGTCACGACACATGCATGACAGGCATCCAAGCCACTGCCGCGCAGTCTCACCTTCTCGTCCTTACTGGGGATAAAGTGGGAAACCAATGTTTGTTCCTATACATTTACAGAAGAGCAACAATAGATCCACTAAGCAAGGAGCGTGAGAGGAAGTTACACAAGGGCACTGTACTATGGCTAGAGCTCCCCACACCTGGAGAGCAGCCCCGTGGGGGTCCCCAGGGCGGGTCTGCTGCTTAGTGCTGGAACTGACTCTGCAGCTCCCTGAGCACCAGCACTGCTCCACTGATGATTTACCGTATGCAGCATTTTCAGGCATGAATTTATTTTATTCTGAAGCTTTTTTTTTTTTTTAATTTAAATGAAAGCTCTAATTTTCTGAGGAAGGTCTCGTGAAGTTCAGTCTCCAGGTCACACTTGGAAACGCAGCAGAAGACGGGGTTCGGCCTCCTTCCTTGCCACTCCTTTACTCTAATGGCTTGCCTCATGCTCCCTGCTTCTGTGATTGAAGTTGCGCCATATTTTAATTGGAGCTCAGAAACTGGAAACAAAAGTACATCTGCTGACAAGGATGTTCCAAGAACTGGAAAGCCCGGGGAAAACCAAAAAAGGGAAGCATCAGATAAACAAAGGAAATGGCTCCTGCCAGCAAGCAAGGGTGAGAAATACACATGTCAAAACAAGCTCCACGTGAAGCGCAGTGGGGGCTCAGAAGTGTCCAGCGAAGCCCAGGCTGCAGGGGGCAGGATGCAGGCGGCAGGATGCAGGCGAGCATTTCAGCGCATCGACCCCTTTCACCATACCTGGTGCCAACTGCTTGCTCCACTGTGGGAGAGGGCACCCAGCAAAGGCACTGGGAACACAGAGGAGATGAGACTCATCCAAACAAACAGCATGACTGCTTATCCAAAGACCTGAGAGAAGAGGGGCAAGGGAGAGGGCAGAACAGCATGCCCAGGCTAACAAGAAGAACCAGGCACATGAGGGACTGAGGCCTTCTGTGGCCAATACCCCTTGGTTTGTGTGACTCAGAGCTTTTTAAAAAGCTTCCACTCAACCCTTACTAGTGCAGACACCCCGGCCAGAGTCTTGCCCTCTGGACAGGAAGGAGGAACAGGATGAGGGCAAACTCTGTGCACAGCCTCCAGGAGCAGGCAGCCTCTCCAGGCCAGGCCACGCCTGTCCCAGGGCTGGAGCCTAAGGTCTGTGAGTGGAAACTGAGGGCATAACAATGCTCACTTCCGGAGCGTCAGCTTTACTAGAAGGTGGAAGTGGAAAGCATAAAACATGGCGTAGTAGAGTGGCTTCCAGTGTTTAAGTTGTTTAGAAGGTTTAGAAGGCACGAAATTTCAGAAAACACTGCCTTGTCTCTGTTCTTCAATCTCTTTTGCAGACTGCCCTGTTCCTAACTGCGATTACACACAGGAGCTGTTGAGGGTCTGATGCAAACCCTTTTCTCTTCTCAGCAGTCTTGCTGGATAGTCTTTTGCCCTCCTCAGGACATGCGTCCCTAAGAACGGAAACCACACACACACAGAACACTGAAAGGTAAAAACTAAAAGTTACCCAAGGAGGGGGAGGAAACAGGATCCAAAGGTCAGGAATGGAAGCTACATTTCTGAAAATTTTATTTTGACTTGGAACCATAAAAAATGTTTTGTGAACCTGTAACAAAATTAAAAAGCTCTTCCTTAAAATTAAGATGAAAATGAAATAAATGTATCGGTGTAACCAGCTGATGACATAGTGAAGAACTGGTTCAAGTGATTAAAAAAGCAACACTTTGGCAGCACATCCCTAAGGATCTACTCCAAGAACAAGAACAACTGCAGAGAAACCTTAGGCTATTTTCAGTGATCCAATTGCTGGTGATATATTGGTACTGCTGCTATAAAATAATAACAAATACTTTACAGGTTAAACAAATGAGTAAGGATGCCCAAATCATCAGGAACCATGACTTCTAGCACAAGAGAAACGAGACAAATATAAAATCCAAGAAGCAAAAAATACTCTTAAAGTTGAAATAAAAATAGTATGAACACATGCCATATTTTCACTTAAAAAGTGTTGTCTGCTGGTTGTTCACCAAAGAGTCTGGAGACAATCACCAGCATCACAACAATGGGCATCATTGGGCCCAGACTGTGGTCTCAGCAACCCAGGAGCCTGAAGCAGGAAGATTCCAAGTTTGAGGCCAGCCCCAGCCAATTAGTGAGGCCCTGTCTCAAGGTTTTTTTTTTTTTTTTTTTTTTTGTTTGTTTTTTGTGGTGCTGGGATGGAACCCAGGGCCTTGTGCATGCAAGGCAAGTACCCTACTAACTGAGCTATATCCCCAGCCCTAGGCCCTGTCTCAAACTAAAAATAAAAAGGGCCAGGGTCAGTGGCAAGGTACTGGAATTCAATCCTCAGTATCCAAAAAAAAAAAAAAAGATACTGACTCCTACATACAGCATTGCTTAGAGACACTGTGATCCTAGGTCTGGGGCAGAAAAGTTACATGAGTCTAGGACATCTTCCCAAACCAGGAAGCAAGGAGGGCAGACCAGGAGGTATGTTAAAGGACAAAGTCCAGGGAGTTCCTCCAGCCAGAGCAGCACAATGAGCACCTGTAAGAATCACTGCAATGGACTGAAACACTCACGGCTGCTTTAGTTCTTGGATTTGCATGGTGCTCGGCACAAAGGCTACTTACTCTGGGCTTTTTTTTTTTTTTTTTTTAAATGGTACCAGGGATTGAACCCAAGGGCACATATCCCTGAGCCTAATCCCCAGCCCTTTTCATTTTTTATTTTGAAACAAAGACTCACCAAGCTGCTTAGTGTTTCACTAAGTCACTGAGGCAGGCCTTGGATTTGTGATCCTCCTGCCTCAACCTCCAGAGCTGCTGGGATTACAACAGGCGTGCACCACCATGCCCAGCGATTACTGCTTACTCTTACAGTGGCTGCAGAATAGACACTTGGGAATGGACCGAGGCAGAATGAGGCATTTATTTATCCTGCCTTTCCCATCTGAACTATCCCAAATATTTAATGATGAATTGTTGACAATTCATTAAGGAGAAGGAAAAGACAAACAGCATATCACCATTCTGCAACCTCTGATGACTGCCCAGGCACAGCACTGGCCTCTATGCCACCAGCAGACCCATGTGCTAACCAGAGCACAGCCACCACCGCAGTGCCTGTTCTGAAAGGCCGAGCCACAGTGACCAAACCTCCAGATCCCCCACGGTTCACAGGAAGTACAGAGGTACATGTTCGTGTTCAGTGGAAATGGCCAGAGCCAGATAGGGAAAACTGAGCACCAGAAAAAAAGACCCTGGATTCCAACCATCAAAATGTAAGGAAACTTGCAGACAGAACTCTAATGATTTCAAGAGACTATCAGCTAACTATTTGGACTCTGCCTCAAACTCAAAAAAACTGAGACTTCTCAGGAAAATGGAATGGTACTGTAACAACAATATGAATACGGATAAAATCTAAATAGTTTTCTTGATACTTATCAATTTATCAAAAAGAGCTATGTATTAAATCTCACTTTGGATGTAAATATTTCAAACTCTTTTTATCTTCATTTTAATGTTCTAACACGTTAAAGTTTTTAATTTCAAGTGTAAAATGCCACTCAATCACATATTAGAGGTTAAACACAGGGTAGTTTGCTTTCTTTAAAATTCCTAAAGACAACTAAAGAGCAAACAGTTCCCAAATCAAAGGATACACTACTGGGAGAAGCAGGCCTGCAACCTTGGCTGCCAGCACTGCTCCCACAGTGGGCAACCCTCTAGGCAAGGGGAGAATTGGGGGCTCTCAGAGGATGGGCCTTTGAGGCAAAGAGCAGGCCACTACTCCTGGTTTTCAAACTTTAAATCTTTCCTGAGCCATTAGGGATCCTATCTGTTATTCTCAGAATTTAGTGCTACCTTTAAAAAATCGAAAAATAAAAGTAAGGAGATGGTTAAAAACCAAAACACCGTGCCATATATAAAGAAGACTCTTAAACACATCTGCTGGAAGGAAATTGCTAAAGCCCAAGATGAGTAAGTTCAGGGTGTTTTGCAATTAGGTTGTTTGTTTTACACAAAACAAAAAAGTAATAGCTAAAGAAATGCAAACACACTAAAAATGTCTAAAGCCATGCACGCTGTGGCATGCACCTATGGTCCCAGTACTTGGGAGACCGACAAAGGAGGATCCCTGCAGCCCAGGAGTTCAAGGCCAGCCTGGGCAACACAGAAAGATTCTGTCTTCCATTGCAAACAAAACCAAAAACAAACAAGAAGTCACATTTTCTAGTAGCATACCTGTGTGTCATATGTTGTAAGAAGATCTATCGAAGCTTGACCGAGGAGGAAGAAGCTTCAGCAAAGCAAGAAGTAAAGCAGTGTCAACCTTAGCTTCTTCCACAGAATGGAGTTTCGGCCCTCACCTAGGAATAAGAGCAACACTTGATCAACTCTCATCTGGAAAGCATCAAAGCTTCAAAAAAGGGCTGGGGTTGTGGTTCAGCGGTAGAGTGCTCGCCTCACACATGCCAGACCCTGGGTTAGATCCTCAGCACCACATACAAATAATAAATAAATAAACAAGCAAACTAATTAATTTTTTAAAAAGGCTTTAAAAAAAAAAAAAAAAACAGGCTTCTTATAGGTGCATGCCTGTGATCCCTACTACTCGAGAGGCCCAGGCAAGAGGATTGCAAGTTCTAGGCAGCCTGGGTAACTTAGTCAGATCCTGCCTCAAAATAAAAAAGACCGGGGGTAGCTCAGTAGTACAGCACTTGCCTAACATGCTAGTACTGCAAAATAAATAAATAAATAAACTAAAAAATATAATTTTAAAAACTTTACATTTCTATAGAATGTAAAGATAAACATTTTTAACACTATATGCATATATGGTATAGATTGCATTTCTCCCTAACATTCATGGGCTTTATTATTTTGTTAATAAATTTATTGGTACATTATAATTATTCATAATAGAGGAATTTGTTGTTATGTATTTATACATGCACCCAATATAATCTGGTCAGTTTCATTCCCCTTCTCTCCCCCTCATCCTTTCCCCTATTTCACTCACTCTGTGGATTTCCCACTTTTTTTGAGCAAAGTATACATTATAAAGTCTGCTTCTTTTTACTTTTAAATCACTTTTATCATCAAGGGCTACATACCCACAGGAAATACAGTTTCACTAGCTTACTACAGACCCCAGTCCAACTCCCATGCTGGCCAGGGAGATGGCCTCACTAAACTCCAGAAAGCTTGGGGCCTCTCTGGTCCCAAACCTTGCCCCATGCAAGAACAACTACCTTAACTCTCATGGTTATCACTGCCTCCCTTTTATTTTATTTATTTATATGTGGTGCTAAGGATCGAACCCAGGGCCTTGCGGTTGCGAGAAGAGCGCTTTACCGCTGAGCCATAACCCCAGCCCCTGCCTAGCCCCTGCCTCCCTTTTCTTTATAAATTTATCATTTGGCTAAGTGGCCCTAATATATATATTTATTTATTTATTAAATATTGATTTTTTAGTTGTAATTGGACACAATACCTTTGTTTTTATTTATTTATTTTTATGTGGTGCTGAGATTCGAACCCAGGCCCTTGCACATGCAAGGCAGTGCTCTACCACTGAGCCACAATCCCAGCTCCTAAACTCTTTATTTTTGCTTGCTTCTGTGTTTTACATAAATAGAATCATGGATGAAAGAGTATGTTGTTAGTCAACACTGTTGTGGTTAAGGAAAAAAAAAAAAAGAATGGTACAGGGGAAAAAAAATGCTGCTTTTGCAGCTATAGCTTATTTTCCTTACTTTGTAATACTCCATGTGTCCATATTCCATAACTTACTCACTTCTCTGATCCCTGGTATTTTCTGCTTTGGAGTGAATATAGACACTACTGAGATATTTCTGCATGGCTAGCCCAAGCTCATAGGTGTACATGCCTAAAAGAGCAACTGCTTGCCTACTGGGCAGGTGCATATTCAACTTTTGCTACAAACTATTTCCCAGAGCAGTTATAACAATTTGTATTGACAAGAGAAGGGTATGAGAGAATTTCTGTTGCTCAATTTTTCAACAAAACTAGTAAGGCTTTTTAATTCTTGCTAATTGAATAGTTGTGTAGTGGTAGCCTAAGAATTACCTTTTATGTAGAATTTTACAGTTGGTTATTTTGAATAAAGAACTTGGGAGGTCCTACATCTGACAATCGCTGCAGAGGAGATCTACATTTTCCAACCAGCATTTCACTTTTCCCATGGCTCCTTCACCCAATTTTTTTGCTAGGCATAACCCCTCCTCTGAACCCATCAGCTTCTAGAGTCAGGGCCTGTCCAGGCAGACTCACAGCTGCCCTGGCCAGAGCTGGTTCCCCCTCTGAATACACAACCCAGGTCAGAATCAGTGAAGTTTTCCTTTTTCATTCAGAGACTCACAATGACTCTCACTCTTTCCCAAAGAACCCAAACATGTGCACAAACAAGTCTGCAGCTGATGCTGCCCAGGCAAGAGTGTGAGGCAAGAGTCTGTGAGGCTTAGAGCATCTCGGGAGGGCATGGGGCTAGAGCCTGACCCAGGCAGAGCACGCCCCCCCAGCCCCCCACAGGCCTTCCATTCCACAGGGACATAACACCTGTGCTTTCAGGTAGCACTTACCTGGTGGTCAAAAACTGTTCAACCAGTTGAGGCCATAGGGCTGCACACATGCATGCATGCCCAATGTTCCTCCACTCACATCTTTGCAAATCTAAACAACACAGCTGATCTTAGTAAGTATATATTTCATGAAATGTGTCTATTTCATCTAAGTTTTCAAATTAATTGGCATGCTGCAACTTCTAATATCCTTATATTTTTATAGGTACTGAATCCACAGTGGCTTCTTTTTCTTTTCATTTCATGGATTGTCTTTTTTGCCACTTATCAGTTTCACCAGAGGTTTGTCAACTTTTACTAGGTGTTTCAAAGAACCAATTACCAATTTTTACCTTTGTCCATCTTTACTTTTTTTTTTTTTTTGGTGCAGTAGTGGCTGGGGGTGCTGGGGATGGAATTCAGGATCAAGCACATGCTAGGCAAGTCCTCCACCCTTGAGCTGTATCCCCAGCCCTGTACTAATCTTTCCTACTATAACTTTTCCATATGATTTATTCCACTCCTGTCTTTATTAGTTTCTTCCTTCTGTTTCCTTTGGGCTTCTCTCTCTCTCTCTCTTCGTCTCTCTCTGCTAATTATTATATTTATCTTAATTTTTGGCCTTTCAACTTTTTTAAAACTATAAATCTCCCTCTAAGAGCAGCTTTGATTACATTCTAAAAGTTCTGATATATAGTATTTTTAAAATAATTCTGTTGAAAATATTTTCTAACTCCTCGTTATATCATCTTCTTTGACCATGAGACATATAAAAGAATTTATTTTGAAACTCTACCATTTTGTTCCTGATTTATAGCTTCAATCTACAGAGGTCATATACTAAGATCTGAGAGACTTTTTTTTTTTTGAGAGAGAGAATTTTTTAATATTTATTTTTTAGTTTTCGGTGGACACAAAATCTTTATTTTATTTTTATGTGGTGCTGAGAATCAAACCCAGAGGCCCACACATGCCAGGCGAGCATGCTAATGCTTGAGCCACATCCCCAGCCCCTGTGGCTATCATTTGATGAGATGTTCTATGTGTGTATATGAGACCAAGGCTATTGATCCTATTTAAAACATCTGTGTTTAGAGATTTATTTTGTTCATCTGCTTGTCCTATCAATTACTGAGATGTGTTGAAATTTCCACTATAGTTATACTTTTCTTAGAAGATATGTCAATTTCTACTTTGCATAATTTGAAGTCATATTATCAGGCTACAAATTTGTAATTGCTATGATTTCCTTGTGAGTTGAAACTGTGGTAGAGTTTGTCTGCCAAAACCATTTCCTCTGCCTCCTGGGCACACTGCTGGATTCTGCTGCCAGCCTTCCTTGCAGTTCAGCTTGGTAATATGAACTGAGCTCCTTACCTCAAGGCCTGGCCAGACCACTCGAATGATGCTCCACACTCTCCCCCAAATGCAGAGGACCCTGCAGAGTATGCCAGGTCCTAGAGACAGTGGAGCCACAGGGCAAAGAAACCTGAGTCCCAGAATGATCTTATGGAAAGGAAGCTGACAGCCTGGGCTGCCTGCGCTGACTCTGCTATGCATGGCTCTGTTAGAACAGAGTTGCTCCCCCATGACACAAAATACCCCTGGTCTATAAGCTGATCTGCCCTGAAGTATGATTTGCTTGACAATGCTCAACCTTGCCTTGGTTAGAGACTGCACGTTTATTTTTCTTCACTATTTTACTGTCAACATTTCTGAAACTTTATGGTCTAGATGGACCTCTTGTACAGAGCATATCACTAGAATTGTGCAAACTACAATTTGACATCTTTTTTTTTTTTAAATCCAGAGTTTATTTTCATTTTACTTATTGTGGACACTTAAGGGGTGCAGTACAATGATTTTCTATTCCTTTTCTTTGAGAGAGAGAGAGAGAGAGAGAGAATTTTAATATTTATTTTTTAGTTTTTTTGGCGGACACAACATCGTTGTTTGTATGTGGTGCTGAGGATTGAACCCGAGCCGCACGCATGCCAGGTGAGCGCATTACTGCTTGAGCCACATCCCCAGCCCACAATTTGACATCTTTGTCTTTTAATTGGAACACTTATCCATTTACCTTGGAAGTAATCATTCACATATAGACTTAACACTTCCATAGTGCCAAGGTCTTTCTATTTGTCTTCTTTTGGATTATTTATCATCCCAGTTCCTGCTTTTCAGTTACCCAGACATTATATAGTTTGCTTCTAATCTTTTAGTTATTTAGAAATTAAAATGTGCAGCCATGTATAAAAGTCCAATATTAATACTCAATATTTTAGCTGGGCACAGTGACACATGCCTGTAACCCTAGTGATTCAGGAGGCTAAAGCAGGAGGATCAGGAATTTGAAGCCAGTCTCAGCAATTTAGCAAGACCTGCCTCCAAAGGAAAAAAAAAAAAAAAAGTAAAAAGCAGGGGGAAAAAATCCTACATCTTTATCCTTCTCTTGGATGACAAGGACCAAACCCATTAATTCTGTTTAGTATGTTCTATGTGTGTATATGACTTGCATGACCTGCATCCTACCGATGTGACCATGCACGGGTGTATTTAAAACCTGTGCGTCATTATTGTCACATGACATTCGTTTTGGTGACAGATGGAATTCTCTCCCCTTCAGTACATGGAAACCATCATTCCATGGTCTTTCTGGCATTCACTGCTACAGCTGTGAAGCCAGCTGACCATTTTGTAGGTGTTTTTTTTTTTTTCCCCTGTGAATATATTTAAGATTTTTCTCCTCTTTGGTTTTCTGCAGATTCACCATCACCTGTTTGTGTTTGGATTTCTTTTTATTTATACCAGTCATTTTGTGGGTGTCCTGAATCTGTAGTTTGGTATCTGTCTTTTCAAATATTGCTTCGGCACACCCTCCCTCCAGTTATAAACTTGTTAGGCTCCTGCTTTCTCGGTTTCCATCTCTGCGTATCACTATCACTGGCTTTCCTTTCTTTGTCTATCACTATCGCAAACTACACTGCTAGATTTTCCAGTGTTGAGCCAACCCGTCACTCCTGAGAGGACTCTCAATTGGTCATTACATAACATCTTCTTTATATGTTGCTGTGTGCGCTGGGTTTGCTAAACTCACCAAAGGCTTCTGTGAGCATTACAAATATTGCTTGGGGTTTGCCTTTATTATAACATCTTTTGTCTGGTCTTCCTATAGGGCTGGTCCTCAAAAAATAATTAGAAAAATTTCCTCCCCATCTATTTTCTGAAAAAGATTTTTGTCAGATTAGTATTCTTTTCTTCTTAAATATTTAGTACAATTTTCCAACAAAACCATTTGGACCTAAAATTTTCTGTGATATATTTTATTAACAAATTCAACTTCTTAAAAAATATAGAAACTTATAGGTTGTATATCTCTTCTTGAGTGAGCTTTGACAACTGTGTTCATTAAAGTTGTTAAGATTTTATCAACATGAAAGTATTCACAATATTCTCTCTCTCTCTTTGGCGGGCGGGCACGCGAGGTACTGGGATTGAACCTAGGATAAGCCACATCCCCAGCCCTTTTTATTTTTTGAGACAGGTCTCTGTAAGCTGCTCAGGGACTTGTTAATTTGCAGAGTTTGGCCTTGACCTTAGGATCCTCTTGCCTCCGCGTCCTGTGTCACGGGGATTACAGGTGTGTACCACCACAGCTGCTGGTTTTCTGTTCACTCTAGTTTTTTTTTTTAGTATTTATTTTTTAGTTGTAGTTGGACATAATACCTTTATTTTATTTTTTTATTTTCATGTGGTGCTAAAGATGGCCTTGCACGTGCTAGGTAAGCACTCTACCACTGAGCCACAACCCCAGTCCCCAACTCTAAGATTTTTAAGCTTCATAATTGACAGTTTTCAGGAACTATGGACATTTTCAGCCATTATTTCTTAAAATATTATCTCTATTCTCTCCTCCTCTCCCTCTGGGCATTAAGTTACCCTAATTTTGGGGGGGAGGGGGCAGCAGAGGGAGTACTGGTGATTGAACTCAGGGGCACTCAACCACCGAGCCACATCCCCAGCTCTTCTTTGTATTTTATTTAGAGGCAGGGTTTCACTGAGTTGCTAAGTGCTTTGCCATTGCTGAGGTTGGCTTTGAACTCTCGATCGTCCTGTCTCAGCCTCCCGAGCCGCTGGGATTACAGGTGTGCACCTGGATGGTTATCCTATCTTAGACTAACTGATTTTGTCCCACAGGTCAAAGCTCAATATTTCAGTCTTCTCTATGCTTTATTTTGGGTAGTTTCTATTGCTATGTCTTGATGTTCACTAATTTTTTCTTCTTTAGTACTAATCTGCTGTCCATCTCTCTATCGCATTTTTCCTTTCATATACTGCATTTTCACGTCTAGAAATTCTATTTTTCTACAGCTTTCATTTCATTCATCATTATGTTCATATTTTCCTCTACATTTTAAACATCTGCAACATAGTTATCTTGGTTCAATTCCATGCCTGGGAAGATTTTATTAGATGCTGAACACTGAATCTTACTTTTTTTTTTTTTAGTTGAAGATAGACACAAACCTTTATTTTATTTGTTTTTATTTTTATGTGGTGCCAGGGATTGAACCCAGTGCTTCACGCATGCTAGGCAAGTGCTCTACCACTGAACCACAATCCTGTCCCAATCTTACTGTTTTTGTTTTTGTTGTTGTTGTTTTGTGGAGCTGGGGTTGGAATCTGGGGCCTGCACATGTTAGGCAAAGGCTCTACTACTGAGCTCCAGCTGTACCTCCAGCTCTAGTGTCATGAGAATTTATTAGGGTACTCTGGGCACAAAGTGTTTTTGTTTTGCATTTTACAGTGTTAAGCACTGAACCCAGGCCTCCCGCACAGTGAGCATGCACTCTGCCACAGCACTTTTTGTACCTTTTATGTATAGCTTGGGCTTTGTTCTGGGAATGTAGATATGTCACTTGGATTCAGGACAAACTGTACTGACTCCAGACTATTAGTTTAGGGCTAATTCTGCCCTATTACTGAGGTCATACCCTATGAGCAATCTACTTAATGCCCTCAATGAAAAGTTATCCTGAACCCTCCCAAATTAAAATGAAGATAAATCTTAGAAGGATCTAACTGATTACCACCCCGGACACTGAATATTTTTAGTGCAAACTTTTGGGCAGTAGAGCACAATTATTCCCAGCCCTGTCTGATATTCTAGAGTTATTCAGTCTATTGCTTTCTGACAGTACTTTTCCTGATTTGAAGTGTGTTCTTTGTATATACATTGATACATTCCCAAACCTCAGGGAGTCCTGCAGACCTCTGGACTGTTCTGAGCAGCTTCCTCTTCTCCTTTACTTTGCGCCACGAATTCTAGCTGTCGTGGGTTCCCCAAACTCTGCTTGGTTTCATCAGGTCAGTGGACCTGCCCTGAAATGCCCTGAATTATCAGGTCACAACAACCTTCCCCTCAGCCAGGGTTGGCAAGCACCATCTGAGGGTCAGACCCAACCGGTACCACTGTTGTAACAAAGTTCTGCTGGACAGATCTACCCCGTCCACTTGCACACATGGTGTGAAAGGAACCACAGATGATGCAGAACAGCTGTGACAGAGACCCAAGGCCTACAGATCTAAAGCGCAAACCTTATGGCCCTGTGCAGACAAGTGTGCAGATTCCTACTCTGGGAAGAACCTGGAACACGACAGGCTCATTCACTGCTTCCTCTACTTCAGGGAACATGGCCCTGACCTGCCTGATGTTTAGGTCTGGAATCACTTGCTGTATATTATTCTGTCTGGTTTCCAAGTCACTCAAGATGAGAATCTGGTTGGAGATTAGGGTGTGACTTACCTCAGTAACAAAGTGTAAGAGAGTGTCAAAAATTCAGTAACAGAGACAAAATAAAAATTAATGAAAAACCCCAGGAGAAATAAAACACCGAAATTATATATAAAGATAGTACCAGAGGGGCTGGGGTTGTGGCTCAGTGGTAGAGTGCTCATCTAGCATGTGCGAAGCCCTGGGTTCGATCCTCAGCACAACATAAAAATAAATAAATAAAATAAAGGTATTGTGTCCAACTACAACTAAAAAATAAAAATATTAAAAAAATTTTTTGTTTTGTTTTGTTTTGAGTTGTAGATGAACACAGTATATTTATTTTTTATATGATAATGAGGATTAAACCAGTGCTTTAAAGTGCCAGGCCAGGCAAGCACTCTATCATGAGCCACAACCCCACCCCATCCTGTTTTTATTTAAAATTTGTTTTTGTTTTGTTTGTCATGGATCTTTGCATTAAGCTTGGCTGTTTTAAAATAGTGCATTAAAATATTGCTAATCTCAATTACCGAGATTTTGGTACTCCCTAAATTCTTCACTATTTGCTTCACGTTAGTCCTGGTGGGACACAAATCTGGCCTGTTATTCTGCAATCCTTAATGTATGTCAGATGGATGTAAATTAGTAAACAAAAGCACTCTGCAGATAGGAAAGTACTAAAAGGACAAAAATCCTGTAATTGTAAATAAAGATATGCAAAGACTGTGACAGAAGGGCAGCGTAGTCACCAAGCCCTTGGTGGTGCACGCACACTCCCAGCACCTGGTGGGCCAGCAAAAGCCTGCTGCAACAGCACTAGGTCAGCTCAGCGACGGTCAAAGCATGCGTCCGTCCCACCGCCAACACAGTCAGCAAACTTCCTCTAAGTTTTGCAGGACAGCCATCCTTCTGAAATCACCTGCTCATTTTCAATCCTATCTAATAAATGTGACAGGAAAGCACTTGGCAGACAAAAGCACGTTGTCATCTATCTGAGAATCAAAAAACTTTTACATAAAAGCCAATTTCTGTATATTCTCTACATCATTTATTTCATTTTCTAAGGCATGGTTGCAAGAAAATGTTTTTAAGGGACTGGGGCTGTACCTCAGTGGTAGAGCGCTTACTTAACAAGTGTGGGGCACTGGGTTCGATCCTCAGTACCACATAAAAATAAATAAGAAGTTCCCAAGGCAGAGCCGGTCCACCCGACGGCCCCATGCCACTGCAGCCCAGAGTTCCAGAGACAAAGCCACCCCACACCAACACGGAGAGCCACCCCGCACTGGGATTATTATTCACCAAAGCCTGGCTCCACGGCCTAACATCAGGAAACATATAGGCTTGAGGCTGCCACCACCAAGAAACTGGGATATCACCACTTCTATCAAGAGACAACAATGAGGACCTGGTAAGATGTCACCAGTCCCTGTGGCCTGGCTGCACCAGAGGTTTCTCTACTAGGGGTGCTAACAGTTATCTTGTTGCTAAGGTAACAGGGAGTCTTGCATGGGGTTGCCTCTCTCTTGTTTCTCCTACTAACAGCCAACTTCCTATGATTATCCCCTCACTAGTCATATAATATAATACATGGATATTCTCACACCCTACCTTATAAACATCTCAGCCAACCTTCCAGTCCCTCCTTCCATCATCAGAAACCGTAAACCATTACACAAACCTATTGATTATATGGTTGAAGATAATCAAACTCATCACTTCTGTTTATAGTGACAAAACTGTAAATGTAAAAATAGAAGCTAACTGATGTATGGCAGCACGTTGGGCACACTGAGTGCTATAATATTGATCTCTCCCTTAAAAGTGAGGTATTGGTAACCTGTAGGCACACTATAAGACAATAGGGCAGAAGCTGTAATACCTCGGATCTATACTGCAAGAGAGGAAGACACATAGACATCATGAAAAAACAAGAGAGGAGACTGCCCCAAACAAACCAAGACATTACAACAATAGATCCAAAAATAGTGAAGTAGGTGAAATGTCAGAGAAGGAGTTCAGAATATACATAAATAAAAAGATTGGGAATTTTTAAAATGACCTAAATGAACAGATACAGATAAAAATTGATCACTCCAACAAGAGTGATAAGAGAACAAATACAGGTTGCAAGAAATTATTTCAAGAAAGAAATACAGATACTGAAACAAACAAAACAAACAAATCAGAAATCCTTGAAATGAAAGAAATAATAAGCCAATTAAAAAAACTCAATAGATAGCATCACCAATAGACTAAATCACTTGGAAGACAGAACCTCAGACAATGAAGACAAAATATACAGTCTTGAAAATAAACTTGACCTCACAGTGAAGATGGTAAGAAATCACAAACAGAACATCCAAGAATCATGGAATACCATCAAAAGACCAAATTTAAGATTTATTGGGATAAAAGGTTCAGAGATTCAAACCAAAGGAATGCATAATCTCTTCAATGAAATAATATCAGAAAATTTCCCAGGCATGAAGAACAAATTGGAAAATCAAATACAAGAGACCTATAGGACACCAAAAGTACAAAATTACAACAGACCTACATCAAGACACATTATAATGAAAATGCTTAGCATACAGAATAAGGATAGAGTTTAAAAGGCCACAAGAGAGAAAAATCAGATTACCTATAAGGGAAGACCAATTCAAATCTCAGCAGATTTTTCAACCCAGACTCTCAAAGCTAGGAGATCCTAGAGATCTCAAAGCTCTAAAAGATCATGCCAACCACAAATCTTATATGCAGCAAAATTAAGCTTCAAATTTAGTGATGAAATAAAAACCTTCCATGATAAAAAAAAAAAGATAAAAGAATTTAGAGCAAGAAAACCTGCACTACAGAATATTCTTGGCAAAATATTCCATGAGGAGGAAATGAAAAACAATGATAATCTACAAAGGGAAGAACTACAATAAAAAAAAAATCCAACCAAAGGAGAAACCAAGTCAAGCTAAATACCAAAAAAAAAACAAAAAAACAAAAAAACAAAACAAAACAAACCCACCGGTAATTCAAATCATCTTAATAATAACCCTAAATGTTAATTGCTTAAATTCACCAATCAAAAGACACAGACTGGTAGACTGGATTAGGGAAAAAAAAAAAAGGACCTAACAATATGCTGCCTTCAAAAGACTCATCTCATAGGAAAAGACACCCACAGACTGAAGGTGAAAAGTTGGGATAAAATATACCAATTCACATGACCTATGTAAGCAAGCAGGGGTTTCCATCCTCATATCAAATAAAGTAGACATCAAGCCAAAGTTAATCAAAAGAGATAAAGATGGCCATTTCATACTGCTTAAGGGAACCATACATCAACAAGACATAACAGTTACAAAGAAACTATAGAACTCAATAATAACTTAGACTTAACTGACATACAGAGAGTATATCAACCATCACCGAGTGAATATACTTTCTTCTCAGCAGCACATGGTTCCTTCTCTAAAATAGACCATATTATGCCACAAAGCAACTCTTAGTAAATACAGAAAAGCAGAAATACTACTCTGCATTCTATCAGACCACATGGAATAAAATTAGAAATCAATGATAAAATTTAAAAAAAAAACAAACGCTACTCTAACACCTGGAGACTAAATAATATGTTATTGAATGAACAATGGGTTGCAAAAGATATCAAATTTAAAAATTCCTGGAAGTAAAGGAGAACACTGATACAACATATCAAAATCTCTGGGACACTATGAAGGCAGTGCTAAGAGGAGAGTTCATTGCATTGAGTTCATTCCTTCAAAGAAGAAAAAGTCAACAAATAAACAACCTAACATTACATCTCAAAGCCCTAGAAAGAGAATAACAAATCAATCCAAAAGCAGTAGGAGACAGGAAATAATTAAAATTAGAGCTGAAATCAATGAAACTGAAACAAAAGAAACTATTGAAAAAATTGACAAAATAAAAAGTTGGTTCTTTGAAAAATTAATATAATTGATAAACCATTAGCCATGCTAACGAAGAGAAGGAGAGAGAAAACTCAAATTACTAACATCTGTGAAGAAAAAGGAAATATTACAACGGACACTACAGAAATACAGAAGATAATTAGAAATTATTTTTGAAAATCTGTACTTCAATAAAACAGAAAATATCAAAGACATCAACAAATTTCTAGAGGCATATGATATGCCTAAACTAAATCAAGATGATATACACAATTTCAAGCAAGAAAATAGAGGATGCCATCAGAAGTCTACCAACCAAGAAAAGCCCAGAACCAGATGGATACACAAATGAGTTCTACAAGTCCTTTAAAGAACTAACACCATGGGGCTGGGGATGTGGCTCAAGCGGTAGCGCGCTCGCCTAGCATGCGTGCGGCCCGGGTTCGATCCTCAGCAGCACCACATACCAACAAAGATGTTGTGTCCGCCGAGAACTAAGAAAAATAAATAAATAAATAAATGTTAAAAAAAAAAAAAGAACTAACACCAAGCGGCTGGGGTTGTCGCTCAGTGGTAGAGCACACGCCTAGCATGTACAAGGACCTGGGTTTGATCTTCAGTACCACGTAAAAATCAGTAAATAAAATAAAGGTATTGTGTTCAACTACAACTAAAAAATAAACATTAAAAAAAACCAAGTATGGAACTTAATAAAAAAAACACCAATACTTCTCAAATTATTTCATGAAATAGGAAAAAAAGGGAACACTTCTAACACATTCTATGAGGCCAATATCACCCTGATTCCAAAACCAGACAAAGACACATCAAAGAAAGAAAACTTCAGTCCAATATCTTTAATGAATATAGAAACAAAAATTCTCAATAAAATTCTGGCAAATTGAATACAAAAGCATATCAAAAAGATAGTACATCACGATCAAGTAGGTTTCATCCCAGGAATGCAAGGTTGGTTCAACATACAGAAATCAATAAATGTAATTCATCACATCAACAGACTCAAAGATAAAAAACATATGATCATCTCAATAGATGCTGAGAAAGTATTTGATAAAATACAGCATCCCTTCATGTTCAAAATGCTTGAAAAACTATGGATAACAGGAACATACCTCAACATTGTAAAGGTTATCTATGCCAAGTCCCAGGCCAACATCATTCTAAATGGAGAAAAATTGAAATCACTCCCTCTGAAATCTGGAACGAGACAGGGATGCCCTCTGTCACCACTTCGATTTAACATAGTTCTTGAAACTCTAGCCAGAGCAATCAAACAGACAAAAGAAATTAAAGGGATATGGAAAGGAAAAGAAGAACTCAAATTATCACTATTTGCAGACAATATGATTCTATACCTAGAAGACCCAAACATTCCACCAAAAATCAACTAGAACTAATAAATGAATTCAGCAAAGTAGCTGGATATAAAATCAAAAGGCTTCTTCTCAGCAAACAAACAAACAAAAAACAATCAGTGGTGAATAGAGAGCCTATAGAATGGGAGCAAATCTTTACCACAAGCACATCAGATAGAGCACTAATCTCTAGGATATATAAAGCA
Organism: Ictidomys tridecemlineatus; assembly: GCF_052094955.1. NCBI lineage: Eukaryota > Metazoa > Chordata > Mammalia > Rodentia > Sciuridae > Ictidomys > Ictidomys tridecemlineatus. Next base: position 122,054,882 of record NC_135481.1, on the reverse strand, counting down.
CTCAAAAACCTTAACACCAGAAAAACAAACAACCTGATCAATAAATGGGCCAAGGAACTGAACATAGACACTTCTCAGAAGAGGATATACAATCAATCAACAAACATATGAAAAAATGTTCAACATCTCTAGCAATTAGAGAAATGAAAATCAAAACTTCTCTAAGATTTCATCTCACTCCAGTCAGAATGGCAGCTATTAAGAACACAAACAACAATAGTGTTGGAAAGAATGTAGGGAAAAAGGCACACTCATACATTGCTGGTGGAACTGCAAATTGGTGCAACCAATCTGGAAAGCAGTATGGAGATTCCTTGGAAAACTGGGAATGGAACCACCATTTGACCCAGCTATCCCACGCCTCAGTTTATACCCAAAGGACTTAAAAACAGCACACTACAGGGACACAGCCATATCAATGTCTATAGCAGCACAATTCACAATAGCTAAATTATGGAACCAAACTAGACGCCCTTCAGTAGATGAATAGATAGGGAAACTTTGGTATATATACACAATGGAACATTACTCAGCATTAAAAGAGAATAAAATCATGGCATTTGCAGGTAAATGAATTAAGTTGGAGAATATAATGCTAAGTGAAGCAAGCCAATCCCCCCAAACCAAAAGCCAAATGTTTTCTTTGCTATGAGGACGCAGATGCATAATGGCAATTGAGTATGGGAGGAATGGAGGAACTTTAGATAGGGCAAAGGGGAGGGAGGGGGAAGGAAGGAGGCAAGGGGATAGGAATGTAAGTACATGTATAAGACTCAAATGGTGTGAAAATATTCTGTGTACAATCAGTGTCTTGAAAAATTGTGCTCTATGTGTATAATATGAAATGAATTGCATTCTGCCATCATGTATAACAAATCAGAATTTTAAAAAAATATATCAATCAATAAATAAGTAAAATAAAGGTATCATGTCCATCTACAGCCAAAAAAAATTTTAAAAGAAAATGTTTTAAAATGTATTAATAAAAATTTTCTTCATAATTAAAGATCTTATGGTATTAAATTTAGTGGGGAAATAAAGACTGAAATTTAGTTATACTTTGTGTGTGTACGTGTGTGTGTGTGGGGGGGGGGAATTGAACTCAGGGTGCTTAACCACTGGGCAACATCCCCAGCCAGCCCTTTCTATGTTTTGAGACAGGGTCTCACAAAGTTGTTCAGGGACTTGCTAAATTGCAGAAGCTGGCTTTGAACTTGGAATCCTCCTGCTTTAGCTCCCCCAAGTCGCTGGGATTATAGGCCTGCATTACCGTGACCAGCTTCAAGTTATAAATTTTATGACAAAACTGTCTAGAACTCATGGAAGTTAGTATAACCATCACATATCATTCCAAATCACAAAGCAGTTGGGCAAGGTGACACATGCCTGAAATACCAGCGGCTTGGGAGGCTGAAGCAGGAGGAGTGCAAGTCGGCGGCTAGCCTGGGCAACTTGATGAGACCCTGTCTCAAAATAAAAAATAAAAAAGGGTTGAAGATGCAGCTCAGGGGTAGAGCATCCCTGGGTTCAATCCCCAGTACCAAAAAAAAAAAAAAACAAAACCTCAAGGCATTGCACACTTCCCGTGAGCTTTGTTCTGCCTGCTCTGCTTGGCCTTTGGGTACGAGTCACACTAGATATTTTTAGTTAAAAAGGAGTAACGCTGAAATTTTAAGGTATTACTGTAGCACTTCTCTGAATTAATTTAATATTCCTCACACTTTATAAACCCTCTGGAGTAAACCTACTTCATACCCAAATAAGATACCCCCACTAATACATGTTTCTCTACATGGAACCCATCTGATCAGTTACTGTAACTTAGAGATGTACCAAAGAGTGAAAACTTCCCAAGCCATTCTGAAATTTTCATCTAATTGTCTTTCTAATAAATTATTCTGCACTGTTGGCTTTTGTTTGGTATAATTAAGATTCCCTGCAGTTTCCTAAGTAAATAGATTTGTTACACAGCATCTAATCTCTTAAGGTACCTCAAAACTGATCAATATTTTGAATAGAAAACATTTTGCCAATATTCTATACAAATAAAATGGCTAAATTGATAAATTTTGTTAGAAAAGCATGAAAATTAAATCCTTGAACACAGGTTAGACAGTGCTGTTGAGAACTTCAGTACTCAGGGAACCAGGCATATGGAGGGGCCAGGCGCAAAGGGGCCTAGTTCCCAGCGCGCACAACATGACCAGCTCCTCCTTCCTATGCATGGCCAGCAGCAAGCCCTGCTCAAGGCACCTGGCTCTGTCCCAGGCATCAATCAGGACGAAAGCACTCACCAAATGTTATCGAATGGTGCTGTCCTGTCCTCAGTCTGGCATTTGTGCAGAATAAACTAAAACTTAAAAGAGACCTGCTAAAAATTAAAACAGTGACAGCTCAGGATGGGTTGACTATAGTTTTTTTAAACTACCTCATTCTCCTCAATCTCTATACTTGAATGTGAAAAAATCCCCTTAAGTTTGCTATCCTTCAAAATACATTTGTTTCTTTGCCTGAAAAAAAAAAAAAAGGTTGAAAGAAGAGACAAGCAAGGAATTAACCACTGGAGGACACAAAAAGTCACACACTTGCCTGTGTGAGGCATTGGGTTCAATTCTCAGAACCGCATATAAATAAATAAAATAAAGGTCTATCAACAATAACAACAACAGAAAAAATATATTTATATATGTTATAATTTTTTTAAGTCATCTGTAAGTAGTTGTCACCTCCCAGGAGGATGCAGGAAGTAGAAGCAGTGTGGAGGAAGAATGCAGTCAGTCCCGGAGCAAGACTTCTTGGTAGATGTTGAAAACCCTGACGAGGCCTGCAGGCTTGACACAGACCACCTGCCCACACTGCAGGTAAGCTCCGTAACAGCATCCATTCATCCACCAGCAAGCCCTCAAGTGTCCTAGTGGGTGGCACTGAGAAGGAGCGGCCAAGATCACCATCCAGGACTGAGGACACCTGTACTGTGTCTGGGATGAAGACCACCATGAGAGGCATGCAGTGCACACAGCAGCAACGCCATGTCCCTGGGCACAGGAAAGACCTCTCAAGGAAGGGCACTTCACTATGAGCCAAAGGACAGGTGGACATCAACTATTTTCTATACTTCTTAGATTTAAAAATTGCAAACACATTTAAACGCAATAAGGAAAATCAAATGTTTAAAAAGCAGCTCAGTATGAGACATCAATTCAGCATCTGAGTTTATAGATTATGTAGGAAAAAATCCTAATATAATCCTAGGGAACAAAACCTTTACACTTCTGAGTGATCTATACAGGTGTAAGTGGGTGTGTGTGTATACAGGCATGATGAACATTAAATGGACTGGCAGGTTTGCTAAAAAATGTGTCTGTTAAAAAAAATCTTTCTCTGGCTGGGGATGTGGCTCCCAGAGTGCATGCCTAGCATGCATGAGGCAGTGGGGATCCTCAGCACCACATAAAAAATAAAAAATAAAGATACTGTATCCACCTAAAACTAAATAAATATTTTTTTAAAAAATCTTTCTTCTCATGCTTCCTTTCTTTTCTTCCTCTTTTTTCTTTTTTTTTTTTTTGTGGTGCTGGGGATTGAACCCAGGGCCTTATGCACTCTACCAGCTGAGCTATATCCCTAGTCCTTATGCTTCCTTTCCAAGCACAAAATTAATCTTCCAAACAAATGACTACCAGGCTTTAAATGACATTTCAAAATTATTTTTATTAAAGGTGATACAAAAACTGTTTTAAACAACTCATGTGTTAGAAACCTTGTTCTGTTAATATGATAAACAAAATTTTTAGATGACCAAATATGAAAGCAGGAAATCACTTGTTTGACAATATTTGAAGATGCAAGCCATAATGAGTCGTATCAGCCATGAAGGATCATAATGCCACTATCAGACCCTTTTGAAACCTAGGCAGAAGGAAAAGGGAGCAAGAACTGTGGGCTCTCCTGCGCAGCCCCAGCAGAGCAGTCAGCAGCTCCTGTGCCCTCCAAAGGGAGCTGTGTCCCCCTGGGTAGCTGCCACACCTGCCTTCCAGAGAGAAGGAGACCACCAAGGTGTGCAGCTTAGTCCACCTCTGAAAGAGGAAGTGGGAGAAACACTTGTCCTCTTTGGTTTCTTATATTTCACAAAATGCCTACAGTGGACATGTAGTAGATATAGAAAAAGTAGAAAAACCTGAAACATTATTGACTAACATTAAAAATTGTTGGGCTGGGGACATAGCTCAGGAGCAACTGGTGCATGAGTCCCTGGGCTCCAGCAAAAAAAAAAAAAAAAAAGAACTGTGAGCTCTGAGACAGGCGAGATGCCTGCATCCTGGGAAGGTGGAACCACCACTGGGATGGAAGGAAGCAGCCCACCAAAGTGCAGAAGGCAGCTGGGGCCAGGGTGAGGCTGGAGAGGAATACCACTAGGGCCTGGGCTCCAGCTGAGGTTCTAAGGTTCCATGGCCTATGTGCTTAGCAGTCGAGAACACCGAAGAGACGTTTTTCACAGCATGGCAAGCTTGAGCCCTGTTCTAACACCTTCTCTGAAAATGTTTCAACTCAATTCACAGACCCTGTTTCAACACTACAGCTGAAGTTACTCAGAAGTGTTGGAGCCTGCAGCTGGGCGCAGTTGTGAGGACAGCCTAGGCAACTTAGCAAAACCCCTGTCTCAAAAGAATAAAAGAAATGGAATTCAAAAAACAATATTCCAAAATCTGGAACCCTGGCATGCTGAGTATTTTGAACTGAAGGTCATCAGAGGGATCACAGAAGCAGCCCTAAGGTCTCACCACCTCCTGTCCTCCTGACTCTCCACTTCTTTCTCCCCTTGAAATGATTAATTGAAACCAGAATTCCTTTTCCCCAAAGCAGGTCACAGGAACTAGAAATATTACTTCTCTGACTCTGACCATAAAAGCCTCATTCTGGGGGGGAGTCCTGCCATGTGCTCTAGAGGCAGGAATGATGCACAGAAGCCAAGAAGCATCTGGGCAGACAGGCTCACTTGGGCTGTTAGGTCAGATCGCAGCCTTGTGTTCAATCTCATGTCTACACAGCTGTCCATGTGCATTAAACCCAAGGGCTAATCAGTTCCACACCTTTCCACACTAAAGAAACACTGTCCCACAGGTGAATAAAAGCTGCCAGGAAGATGCTAAAAGGATGCTTACCCCAATGGTAGATGTGAGGACCTTTACAAAGATCTCTAATTGATGAATTTGCCTGTTAAATGCCATTGTGTAACACACACAGGGCTTATCTAAATGGAAAATGCTATTTTTAATTGAATATCATCTCTTTGTTTAACAAGTCAAGATTCTGTGCTCCTTCGACTAATGTAATTTTTCTTCCTCTAAACCAAGAACAATTTTAATGAGATTATGCTACTGAATTCATTTTCAGTATATCACAGGCTTCTAATATCAGAACCTGTGCAATGGCAGAGACACAGAACTGGCCCCCAAATATTTACTCTACAGCCCTCTGCAGAAAGAATGTGACGACTGGACTAGGCCAGCAGCAGCCCCTTCCTCTTTGGGCCATGCCTTGCTTCTGCCTATGACATCACCTTCACATGCGCATGTGTGAGGGGGCAGACGGGAGTGCAAGCACATGTGATGCCCAGGGTAGCAAGTGTGGCTGCCTCAAGCACCTAATTGGGCCAATGCTCACATACAACCTTGCACTCCACCCCCATCCAAAAGGGAGGCTTGCCAGAGATGGACTTCCTGTCCACTGTGTAGCCTCTGTCCCCCTACACTCACGACCTGCCCCTCCATAAGAGCCCCGCTGGAGCTCACCTCTCCCTAGAGCCTCAACGTGAACTCCAACTCAGAGCAGAGGTTTCAGAAGGCCACGGCTAACACCAGCTCCAACCTTCAGGCTGTCAACCTCACTCTTCCCTTCAAACACTCGCCTGCTGGGCCTCACACACTGCACCACAGCTGCACCTGCTGCACAGAAATCTCACTTTTATCCATTTGTCAGCTGAGTAAATTAAGAGCCTATCATTTCAGGGTGATGAAAGGGCTCTATACTTAAATAGTAGTGATGTTGCACAACTGTGAATATGCTAAGGTCCACTATAATAGGGTAGAGTTTATGGCATGCAAATTATCTCAAAGAAATTAAAACAAACTTTTAAAATGTATGATTATCAAAAAGTACTAACTTCTTATACTTTATTAAAAAAAAAAAACAATCAAATACTGATGAACGAAAACACTAAGGACTGGGGCTGGGGTTGTAACTAAACAGTAGAGCACTTGTTTAGCACGTACGAGGCCCTGGGTTTGATCCTCAGCACCACATAAAAACAAATAAATAAAATAAAGGTATTGTGTCCAACTAAAAAATAAATATTTTCAAAAACAAAAGAGGCTGGGGTTATGGCTCAGTGGTACAGTGCTCACCTACCAAGCACTGGGTTCGATCCTCAGCACCACATAAAAATAAAGATATTGTGTCCACCTATAACTAAAAAATAAATATAAAAAAGGAAAACACTAAGGAGTTTAATAATGAGGCTACATAATAAATTTCCCAAAAACTTAAGCATGAATCACCATGTGTTGTTCACCCTGGTTTTGTGAGTCAGGGATCTGGACAGGGCACAGAGGGTGATGAGTCTGCTCCTCGGCATCCAAGGCCTTAGCTAAAGGAGAGAAAGCTAGACTCTCTCGCATGCCAAGTAGCTGCTGATTATGGGTCTCACTGAGCAGTCTTCTTGCATGGGCCAGATGGGCTTCCTCCAGCTTGGCACATGGCTTTCCCCAGAGCAAGTAACCCAAACAGAGAAGCCAGGCAAAAACTGTACCCTGTTTAAGACCTGGCTCAGAAGTCACACAGAGTCATTTTGCCAGGTTGTAAGGTGAGGCAGGTCACAAGCCCAGCCCAGGTTCACAGCAAAGGAACAGAGACTCCACCTCTTCATAAAAATACCACATAAGAAGGGAATGTCACTGAAGCCATTTAAGAAAATGCAGCCTGCCACCCTGAGTTCTAGGTTAAATCTCAACCTGGTTCAAAAGCTGAAGGGTTACTCAGAATCTGGCTAGAAAATCAATGTGCATCTCACCCTTGTAAGCTAACCTCTTCTTCCTTATAGTAAGTATGTGTAAGGTGAACCTCCTGTCTCCATGTCACCCTGCCTGAGGAAGTCCAGCATCATGGTCCTAACTCAGCAGTGATGCCTCTCTCTGGTGCTCCAGGTGACTTCTGGGTCCTGTAGCCCTTGTTTAGAAAGCAGAAATGCCAGAGGTCACGCCCTCCATCCTCTCCTGCGGGTATCTCCAGCATCCTCAGCAGACGTTCAATAAGTGACCCAAGAAAGAATGAAGGGAAGGCAGGAAATATTCCTGTTCTAGGTTAAAGAGCTCCAAGCAGAGCCCACTGCTGTGACAGGTTCCCTCAGGAAGCAAGCTCCTGCCAGGACAGCAGCCCTCGGGAGCAGGTTTCTGCACCTAATTTGGTTCTGACCTTCTCTGGAACCTTCACCACATGGCATAACTTCTTTGGACCTCAGTTTCTTCATCTGCAAAACAGGAATAAAACTGGACAGACTCTTCACCAAGGCCCACAGGTGAGCCCCAGCAATCTGCCGACTGAGACATGCCAGAAAGACCAGTAGCCTCCAGTCCTCAAGTTTAAGCTGCATGAACGGAATGCTGAGTGACAAGAGGATGATCCTAGGGGAGGAAGATCCTGCTGCCAGACCCTGCAGAAACACTGTCCCTGGGCTTCAACCCTCTCACCTCAGACCCCCTCAATGTGTACTCAAGAGTTCAATAGAGTTTAGATGCATGAATTGTTTTCAAAGAAACAGCTACAGATAATTCCAACAATCACCAAACAATCCACTAGAAAGACAATAGGCCCTTGTTTTTACCCTCTCAAGTTTGACATTTTGAACACCGCAGCCCTCCAAATCAACCACCACCCCTCTGGAAACAAGTAGCAGGGCTGCATCCCAGGTGTCAGGGTCTCCACAACCTGGGATGTGCTACAGAAAGAAGCTCTCCACATAAACAGAGCTCCCTCAGGAGCTGGCCACAGCAGCCCATGCCTGTGACTCCAGCAACTCGAGGGCTGAGGCAAGAGGATCATAAGTTCAAGGCCAGCCTCAGCAACTTAGCACAACCCTGTCTCAAAATAAAAAAATAAAAAAGGCTGGAGGTGTAGTTCAGCAGTAGAACACCTCTAGGTTCAATCCCCAGTACCTCAAAAAATAAATAAAAGAAAAAAAGCAAGCATCAGGACCCCACCAGCATGTGAGGCTGCAACTACACTCTTAGGGATGCTGAACTATCACCCACCCTCAGGAGGCACAACCACACCAGCCCACAGACTAAGGCAGTAAGACACCACACAAACACTAGTTCCCCAACCCGAAGCTAAAAGACCACATCTCAGCCATGGTCTGTTGCCAGGAATCAAGAGTCAAGGCAGATGTCACTAGAGAAAGAACTAAGCAGAATGGCTGAGGCTGGTAGAGGAAAGCTGAGCACATTCACTCATCACAAATGCAGGTTCTCAGCTGGAAAACCTCACTTAATAGGCCAGCAGGTTCAGAACCCATTCATAAGCTTTCCAGAATGCATGCAGTTGCCATGGTAACACTGCCATTATATTTCTTGGTGTTGGACATGTAAAATTACCACCCATAATGCATTTAATACAGTTTGAGGCCACCAATTCACAGCAAAATAAATCTGAGTTCAGATACTGGCTTCCCTCTTACATAAACAAAGAGGACCAGCCAGAGGGGTATCCACCTCGCCCCATGCATGAGCACAGAGCTCACAATTGAGAAAATGTTCATCCAAAGACAAAATAAGAACTGAGGGAATCTGACTTCCTCACTTACTGGCATATGGTAGAGATGGTAACAATGAAATGTTCCCTGACACATTAATGAAATGTCGTCATTTCAAAGCAAATATATTCTAGTCTATACCTACATCTCTGAAATTTAACTGTTTAGAAAGCCAAAGAAAAAGCATTTCTTTTCAAAGAACATCTTCAGTAATTCACTAAGAAAGCATGTGTCCACACTAAATAAGATAATTCTTCAGATGTCAAAACTGTCCTTAACAAGTAATAAAGTTTTATTTATTAGGTTCAAAAAGGGATCTATTCAACTGTAATTCTTTATTTTGACTCAGTATGTTCATAAACATTTAATACATACATGCATGATTTGTAAAGTCCCTTACCTTTTTACAGTCCACCATCTGGACACAAGAGGTGAAAGCAAAATGATCAGGTACGAACTGCAAAGGCATCTTCAATCTCAGCTTCCCAAGGAAGCCCACTGCACCAGCACACGGAGCTGCTGCAGGGCCAGCCTGTGCTAGCCACAGCACTCACTAAAGCACCTGCATTCTCATCACTCAACCGCAGTCCTGGGGAGTATTAGCTCTATCATCTCCCTTTCAGATCACAGGCAGCAGGCAGCAATGTGGAGGGGCACAAAAGACTCCACCGCGGGCGGTTTCCATATTAACAGGGACTGGTAACCGCTGCATTGCAGTCTTTCTGAAAGCTACCAACCTCAGAAGCAAAGGCACGCGAGAGAGAGACTCTGGCAGAGGAAGCTGCCTTTGGAATCACAGAGATTTTTTAAGGATCTTTAAAAAAAAAAAAAATGTTGCAAACCCCTGGGGGCATTTCTGGACTTCAGTCTCCTAAAGGTTGACTGGTATGTGGTTTTGACTAGGGGAGGGCTATGACAGACAATTGAGATGAGTACAATGCTAAGAATAAACCATGCATTATGCCATGCCAGCCTAATGCTCAAGTACTCCCGTGAGAACCCTGCACATCTGCTGCTGAACTCCAGCTGCAAAGCCCCACTGAGGAGCTGCTGGGAACCAGCCATGACTTTCCATTTCAAAAAAATGCATGCACAGCAATCATGTCTGGTTCCCATGTCAGCAGCAATCACTTGGACACCCAGCTACCTTTCAGTATAGTAAAAACCCTTTCATGGTCAGAGCACTTGAAATATTAAACCATCGACCACGCAGTTTATACAGTGACTTCCAAAACAGCAGCTTCCACTTACAAAGTGACCTTTGATTTTCATTCATTCACTCAGTACATTCAGTGAGCCCTGGCCATGTGCTACATGTGAAAGGAGATGCAGGTAAGAAAAATGCAGCCAGTGGTTACATGTCTTCCTGTGAGAAGATGAATGGAAACAAGTCATTCCAAGCCTAAGGACAAGCACTAGGGAGAAGGCCAGCACCACGGGAGGAGAACTATAGCTATTCTTGGGGTCCAGAAGGGATCAGGACATTGTTCTACAAGGAAGGAGTATCTGACAGGAGCTGAAGGATGTGGACTGGGCTGGGAAAGGCAGAGACAGAGAAGAAGATCCTTGAGACAGTGGCACACACACTCCGCAGTATGTAGGAGTGGGTCCTCAGCAAGAGTGCACAGGCTCCACTGACTGACACGGCAGGAGCCATCTTACCTCACTGTACCCCTGAGCAGTTCTGCCAACCCCACAACTGACAGACATCTAAGTGTCCCACACTGGGGCACACGTTTGCCTGAGGCACATGGGGACCAACAAGAAGTGCCGGGATCTGAGCCTAAGGGCGGTTCTGGGTCACTTAATGCCATGACATTGCTCCTAACAGGTAACAGCTGCCTTCCAATGACCATGGCATGATTATTGTCTACCTAGCATCTGTCCAGATATGTTTTATCCTGCCCCATGCCCAATACTGCACAGGCCCTGGGTGAAGGACTGAATAAGTGAATGAACTGAGGACACTGCTGGTCACACCCTCATTCCAAGTCTGCATGAAGACCTGTGCACCCTACAGACATGCAGCTGTGATCTCTGGGGAGGACGCGCCTTCTCTCCACTTCCCATCCTAGGTTCTGAAGTCTTCCCTTCCAGGAAGTCTTTCCTGGCTCCCCTCCCAATCCTAGAGCAGGGCCCCTTACTCTGGGTTCCTGTTGTCCCCAAGGTCACCATATGGTGCTGAGTGGCAGTCAAGTTTTGTACCTGTGTGCCCACAGCACCATGCTGCAGCAACATTCAGACAGGGAAACCAAGACCCAGAGGAGCTAAATTATGAGTCAAAAGGGGAGACAGGACTCAAATCCAGGCCTTGGCCCTCACAGGCCACTTCCTAACCACCCTGGTTTCTGGTTTTATAGGTCCCAACGAAAGTGTGCTGACACTAACAGGACAATGCTGACCTATGGATGTGCAATGGATGGGGTTCATGGAAAAACTTTTAAGAAAATCACACCATCTTTCTACTGTGAGAAATTGAAACTCCGGTGGTCCATTTTCAGAATACAGTATTTTGCCTTAAATGTAAAACTGGCATGTTACAAAGGCAGCTGGATGGGAAAAAAAGCAGAAGAGAAGTTGCAAGAAGTTAACTCACACAGTAGCACTACAGTGGCAGATCCAAAGTCCAGGCACATGAATGACCCCCAGACAGGAAGTGGGGGAAGAGTGGGCCTGACCAACAGAGATGGAGCTCTATCATAAGAAATGGTAACATAGGTAAAGAAGTAAGAGCTGTGCAGGCAGACGTCAGAATGCATTCACCCCCAAGGAGGCTTTTCCGGCAATAAGAACACAGGGAGGAGAGGACAACCAAAGGTCTATTTCTTTAAGTAAACCAGCAAGAGACAGTAAAACCTAGGGACATTTAGAAAGACAAGTGCACCCCATAGTATTCAGCCAATGAGAAACCGGGGAGGGACCCTGAGGCTCTAGAGGGTAAAATGTTGACTGCACCCACTCTGGGTGTGCCCGACCATCAAGGCACCCTGATCTCGCAGGATGATCAATAAAGCCTCACTTCTCTGTGCCTTTGTCTCTCAGTCCATTATTGAAGTTTGGACAGGTGAGCATGTTTCTCTCACTGCCCCTGTCTCTCCCTTTCTAGGTGAGATATGAATGAGCAAATACAGTCACACTCCACACTGACATTCTGGCCACCGGACTGCCATACCCTATCCGCTTCAGCCTTCACAGCCAGCTTAGTATAAGCACTCCATAATGTTCACACAAGTCAACTAGTGACACATTTCTCAGAATGCACCCTGTTGCTGCGTAATGTGTGACTTCACGTTAGACACACCAGACACTTTCCAGTGTGAACTCCTGACTGACTAGGAGGATCTCACAGCCCGGTGGTGAAGAGCAGAGCAGAGCAGGAGCAGGAACAGAGGCAGTGCTGGGATGCTTTTCCTTCCCATCACTGTGCGTTTCAGACTCACTAGAGCAGTTTAAAAGCTTCAGAAGAACTTCTATCAGATGCCGCTAGGCCAATTTAGGTGGCACTCTGGGCACTCCCCACAGCAGTTCCAGCAGAACTCAACCTTTCAAGTTGACTAGGATCAAGGCTTGTCCTCTGTGGCAGTCTCACTCCCGCTAGCCCCAGGCAGCTGCAGTGGAGCAGGACAACTTCTTCACTGGATTGTCAGGCAGTGTCCCTGAGCCTGATGCAGGCAGACCCGGAACTCTGGCTTGAGTGGGCTTTGCCAGGGGACTCTGCAGAAAAGTAGGGGTCATGTGTCAAGATTCTTGTGCCTCCTGGAACAGGGGATGCCTGGAGAGATGGGGCTACCAGGGCTGTGATCTGGGGCAGTCCATGCAGGTGGAAAGAGATTGGCAGGGGGCATGAGTTGTTCCCAGGGCCAGTGGATAAAGATCAGAGAAAGAGTGCCCCATGCAAACCTCTGAACCACTTTTCAGCTTGATCCCTAAAAGCCAAGGGCAGTGACATCCAGTGCTCAGGTTTTAGGGTGCTAGCAGGCCTGTGGAGATGTCTTGCTGTCATCTACTCTGCAGATCAGGCAGCAAGACTCCAAAGGAGAGGTAATTTTCCAAGTGCTCCTAGGTACTCGAGCAGCACTGAGTGGTCTCAGCTGCGATCCTCTGGGCATGGTGTAACCTCCAGGTGGCAGCAGGGCCTGGTCTCCCTCTGGCACTGACCACGCCTGACCACTCACTCTCTCTCGAACTCTCCAAATCCCAGATGCCTGTCAAGGAAGGGAGTAAGACCTATCCTACAGGGGCTGGGGATATGGCTCAAGTAGTGGCGCATTCGCCTGGCATGCGTGAGGCACTGGGTTCGATTCTCTCAGCACCACATAAAAATAAAATAAAGATATTGTATCCACCTAAAGCTAAAAAAATAAATATATATAAAAAAAGACTTATCCTACAATCTTACTTGATTTGACTTTCGACTCTTTAGAATGCAAGTGAAAGGCTCCCTAAAGCACAGACTGACTCAAAATGTTAAGCATGACTTTTAAAAATAAGTCAGAGGGGGCAAGAGTTGTAGCTCATCGGTAGAGTGCTTGCCTGGTATGTATGAGGCCCTGGGTTCAATCCTCAGCACTGCATATAAATTAACAAAATAAAAGATTCATTGATAACTAAAAAATATTTTTTTTAAAAATACAGGCACAAAGCATTTGGTCATTGTTCCAAGCTTAACTCAGATTAAAAACATGTTGTGACCCCTCCAGGGCTCTCACCATTAACTAGAATGACCATGGCAAAACTTGTTCCTTTATTAATAGCAGTAATGAAATTAATACTCAAACAAATCAGCTAATATTGTTCATTCACATTTACACTCATCGATTCAAATCATGGAAATACCCACATAGGTGTCACCTGACAAAAGGCTAGAGAGCACCAATACCACCCTAAGGGGCTTTGCTTCAAAACTGCAACCTAGGTACCCAATTCAACACAAGAGCGCCAGGGAGCAAGTACACTGCCTGAAAGGAAGTCCAGGAGCAGGGGCTGAGGGATGAAAGATGTCCCCAAGAGAAAAGGAGGGAAAATAAAAAACTTGGGCATATTTATTCAGCTTGCACATATAATTATTTGTCAAAAACTTAACTGGGTACTCATCTGATAAGACCTCTCCTGACCACTAGATGTGATCTGGCATCAGGAAAGAAGAATGTTGTAATTCTGGCTGTTTCTCTGGCGAAGAGAGGATCCAAGGGTTTCAACCATGAAATACGAAGTTGCCGTTCTGAACAAGTCCCAGTCATTATAGAAGGGTTCTTTACAAATCTAAAGGGGACCTGAGCAGCAGGCACAAGCAGCATCAGGTGCTGATGCAAAAGCCTAGGTCACCCCCAAAATAAACAAAAGCCTGAGTCCACACAGAACACACAGAGCCTGCTCAGAGCAGCACTGCTCTTTTCTCAGTAAAAAACAGAAACAGCCCCTCATCTGTGAAGGGACTGACATACTCATGCAGGGACCCACAGTGTGCTAAATTACCAGAGGCCCAGCCGAAGACCACACACTGTGCAAGTCCTCCAAGAACAGGTCAGGGCACACAGCTCATGTGCTTGTTGGGGCTGGGTTGCTGCACAACACTGCTACCTAGTCAAGCTGCTGCTATTTAAAAAGCAGGCACAATCAGGCCAGAGGCCCAAACACTTAACCAGGTGCAGCTCAACCCCCATTAAAAATCAGAAAAGGACATGGTAATTGGGAGATTCACTATGCCAAATGCATTAATTCGGAGATAGACCTTCCAAAAATTTTAAAGTAAGCTTCTCATTGGAAACAATTCACAACTGCTTTAGCAACTCCCTGCCCCCAGCCCCCAAATCTCAGAGTTCAACAACTTTTTAAGAAAAAAATCGGCCTTAACTTTAAAGATATAAATTACACAGGTATGTAAATGTAGCACTTCACATACAAGGGAAAAGCATCACTGTGGAACCTTTCAACACTCCCCCCCAAATACTCATTTACCTAGTTCTGCCCACTATGAAATATGTGAGTGTGCCTAATTTTTTTTAAATCCACAAATATTTCTTAGCCCCGAAGTTAAAACAAATTAACTCAACATAAGACTCACAAAATGAAAAATAAGCCTATCATAAAATAAACTAACCAATCACAGCAAAAGACATCCTCTGAGCCTATCAAAAGCTCCCCCAGGCCCTCTGCCATCAGTCCCTCTCAGTCCTTAATACCCCAACTCCCAGGAAGCACCCAGAGTGGGGGCCAGAGTGAGCTGGCCAGGCTGAGCTCCTCAGTGCCCCTCTGTTCCTTAGGAAGAGAATCACGTCTACTCACAACTCACAATGAGTCACTCTCAGTGTGTGAAGCAGTTTACATAATGGGAAAATGTATTGTGACCCCAAAGTTCAGTGTGTTCTCATTAAGTTACCAGAAATTACAGATGCGAAGATACCTCCCTTTGTTAAATGAACCAAAATCAAGAAAAGAAATACTTTAGGTATGCACATATTTTTGGTCTGGTAGATCTGATTTCTATATGTTACTCTATTTCTAACTACTCAGGTTGGTAAACTCATAGTTTAAATACTAAGTAAAGAAAATCTGCATGTTGACAACACAGGTAATTTTAAACTGTTTTGACATTACGTCACTACTTGCTACCTACATAACTAAGCAAAGCCAAAATCTTGAGAGCTTCAGTTTTTGTATATGCCTGTGTGTTGAAATAGTTTTTCCAAAATTAAGATACCATCTAAAGTGTTAATGGTGCCTTCCCACTGTGCTTCACTGAAAAAAATTTGGTGGAAAATCTTACAGTGTTGCATCCATTTAGTATTTTCCCATGTTACATTCTGTTTATTTTTTAATCCCAGTGAAAGAAGATATTTAAGCAATTAAAACAAACAAACAAAAAAAAAACTTCTCTATTATGACCTTTAAAAAAATACCCTTTGTCTTTTAAAGAGCCACACTTGAAAACTGACAAGTTTATCCATATAATACAGATAGAAACATCTTAAGCTATATAATCTATGGAATCACACAAATTTTAAGAAATAAAAATATTTCCATGAACATAAGACATCTGCAGCAGGGTAAACCCACCAGCTGGTCTCCAGAAAAGGGTAACTGTAAAACTCAGGTCTCTTTAGCCCTGTAAACCACCTGCTTGCAAACATAAACCATGAAACCATGGGCCACGCCCCCTCCTTCTGGCACTACCCCTCACAGATAACACCAGGAGGGGCCTGGAAGGAAGTCTGCTATTCAAACTCTTGTTTTTAGCTCTTAAAATACACTGCAAGCAACCATGCTCCAGAGTCTTTCTAAAATCTACAGTATCTTGGTAAACTATGAAAGACTGAAAGAGTATTTCTAATTGTGTTACTACTCATTAAACCTTAAGTCAAGTACAATCTTGAATACACATTTCCTGATGTACATCATTTATCAAAGGCCACAGAAAAACTCTAGAAATAAAACAGAAATAATACAGAGTGACATCTGCTTCAGGAACATACTGTTTTGCCCCACATCCTTCTTTTTTTTTAATTAACTACTTATTTTAATTAGGTATATATGACAGCAGAATGCATTTTGATTCATTGTACACAACTGCAGCACAACCGGTTCATTTCTCTGGTTGAACACAATGTAGCGTCACACCATATGTACAGTCATACATGTACCTAGGATAATGATGGCCACCTCATTCCACCATCTTTCCTGCCCCCATCCCCCATCCCCTTCCCTCCCTCCCCTTTGTCCAAAGTGTTTCCACTTTTCCCATCCCCCTGCCATTGTGGATCAGCATCCACTTATCAGACAGAACATTCGGCCTTTGGTTTTTTTTTTTGGAGTTTTGCCCCCACATCCTTTTTAGAGGTTTGAAACATATTTGGGCATATTTGAATATTAGAACTTCATTTTCTTATTTAAAAAGGGTAGGCATTCCTGTAACCTGGCAATTAAATGCATTTTCAAAAGCCAGGCAACAAGGGCTTGAGTTGTAGCCCAGTTGGAGAACTTGCCTAGCGTGTGAGGCACTGGGTTTGATCCTCAGCACTTCTTATAAATAAATAAATACAATAAAGGTCCATCAACATCTAAAAAAAATATTTTTAAAAAGCCAGGCAACATGTCAGAAAGCAGGTACATTTTTAAATTTTAAAGGTTATCTATCCATATTATAAAAATGTATCTTGGGCTGGGTTTGTGGCTCAGTGGTAGAGTGCTTGCCTAGCATGCATAAGATACTGGGTTTAATCCTCAGCACCACATAAAAATATAAAAATAAAAATACTGTGTCCACCTAAAACTAAAAAATAAATATTTTTTTAAAAATGTATCTTTTTAAGCATCAAAATAGAACTATACTCACTGTATCTAAAAAGTCAGAAAAGTGTATACTGCCTCCACTTCACTGCTTCCCCAGCTGGGCCTTAGCTCTTAGCTACTCCTCACAGGCCCAATCTTAACTCCCTCCTAGCAAAAGAGAGCAGACATAGAGAGCCAGGACCTGGGGACAGCCAGGTGATGGACATGTCAGTTATCTTAGTTTAATCTGAGCATTACCCTGAGCCTGCTCACTACTCCTTGAACCCCTTGAGTGGGCCCCAGGGACCGGGATCCAGGAGAACCCAGAACTGCTGCTCCCTGCACCCTGGCTGGCACACAGTCCACCCTGCTTCACAGTAGGGCCCCAACTGCTAGACCCTGTGGCTCACCTCAAACTGTGGAACCTGCAGGGCACTGTTTTCAAAGAAAACACCCAGGGCATCCAGGAAACTGCAGCTCCCCTCAGCTGTACCTTCCCAGTGTGTGCTGTCACCCCAGTGTGTGGCTGCCCATCTTCCACGAGGAAGGGCAGGTGTGATGTTCTTTCCTCAGCAGGATGCCTGACAAACACACTAAGACAGGTCCACAATCCCTCCTCCATAATTCTGAACTCTGTGTTTGTAACTCACTTGGCAGCATGCCCTGATCTGACATCAGGATATTTATCATCTGTCTGCCCCATTTGGCATGAATATTCATATGTTTTCCTGCGAAAATCAAGATGTGTTTGATGACCAGGTGCTGCCTACGATGTCCCACAACTTAGGATACACTCACTAATTCTCAGCTCTCCAAGATTCCAAACTCCAGAACACTCCTGCCCTGAGAGCTGCACATGAAAGAATGTGGTCCTATGGCAGCTGAATGACAGGGGGACAAGCACTTGCATGCCACAGTGTGCAAGGACACAGGAGGAAGAGCCCTGTGCTGGCCAGGAAGCAATGGCCCTCTGGAGGGCAAATCTGGCCTGGCACTCCAGCTTGTTCCACAAGCCTTGAGAGTACATGTGTGCCACGTACGTGGCCAGACACTGGGTACAAGAGAAGAAACAGACCACAACCCCAATGACCAAGGAGCAGTCACATCACTAGACAAGCAGCTGGGGCTAGGCGGTGCCGACGCTTCACTGGGCCAGAAACGGGGGAACTACCATAAGGGGCAGGGACTGCTGCGAGCACCAGATGTGTAACACACTTGCTAGGGAACTACAGCATACCACTGTAGCGGACCGGGCCAGAGAGGAATGTCAGTCTGGGAGGCCCAAAAGAGGTAGTTTTTTGGTTTTTTTTTTTTTAATTAACTAATTTTTAATGGACAAAGAATAATTATATATATATATTTATGAGGTACAATGTAATTTTGGGTATATGCACACATGGTGGAAAGATTAAATTAAGATAACTGACATGTCCATCACTTAACTTTTTTTGTGTGTAATGAAACATTTGTGATCTCCTCTTTTTTTTCTTTTAAGAGAGAGTGAGAGAGGGAGAGAGAGAGAATTTTTAGTATTTTTATTTTTTAGTTCTCTGCGGACACAACATCTTTGTATGTGGTGCTGAGGATCGAATCCGGGCCACACGCATGCCAGGCGAGCACGCTACCGCTTGAGCCACATCCCCAGACCCGCGATCTCCTCTTTTAATGATCTCCAGTATACATTATTATCATGTATGGTGATGGAGGAACCTGGAGGACTTCATGCTAAGTGAACTCCACCAGCACAGAAAGACGAACACTGCAGGACCTCACGTATACATGGACTCCAGAGCAAGTCAGCCTCAGAGAAACACGGGGTTAGAACAGCAGCCGGGGTGGGAACCGAGTCTCAGTTAAGGCCATGATTCGATGAAGTGCAACAGTAGCAAAGGGCTATCTGACCTAGTTGTGTGCACAAACTATTAATTACCAATCAAGCTCCGGACAGACCTCAGCCGTCTACCTGTCAGCAAGGACAAGACCTCTGACTTCTCAAATGCTTCTATTCTAGGAGGTAACTTCTACACAAGAACAAACTTCACAGAACTTTCTAAGATGAAGAAGGAACTTCAATCGGGGAAAGATCTAATCATGACAAAACTATATGGAAAGTAAAAAAGCAAGTCTGGCATTGGTAGCTCCACAGGATACTGAGGTAGGAGGATTGCTGGTCGGAAGCCAACCTGGGCAACTCAGCAAGACCCTGCTCAAAATTAAAACACTTTTTAAAGGGGTGGGGCTGGCTAAATGGTAACCCCTGTAATCCCAGCAACTCAAGAGGCTAAATAAGGCAGGAAGATCACAAATTTGAGGTCAGTCTCAGCAATTTAGAGGCCCTGTCTCAAAAAAAATAAAAATATAAAAACTGGGAATGTAGCTCATTGGTAGAGTGCCCTCTGGGTTCAAGAAAGGAAGGATGAAAGGGAGAGAGGAAGGGTGGGGTGGGAAGAAAAAAGAGGAAAGAGAAGGAAAGAGTGAGGGAGAAGCATTGGTGAGGCCCTGAGTTCAAGTCCCCAGTATAGCAAAAACGAAACAAAAATCAAAAGCAGGCAATGTGATAGACAACTTATCACTACAGACTGTTAGATGATGTGAACACAGCCAATAGCACTACACTCAGCTCAACCAGACCACCCTGCCAGAACTAACGGAGAGGTAGTACATTTGTTAAGTGTTTTGAGAACACAGGAAAAGGGGACACTCAAAGTTCCTGGGGGGTGCTATGCTTCCTGGAGGGTGCCATCATGTCCTTCCTTCAGAGACAGGTGACAACTGCCCACACCCCCCTTCTGTCTGCAGATACCCCACAGTTTTCCACACGCCTTCCCAGTATGGAGCCAAGTGGCTTGCCAAATAGCCACTGAGATGCACAAATGGAGGGCTATTTGGAGCAGCTGCAGAAGCTCTATTAGGGATAACAAAACAGGCAAGGGAATCTCAGACTCTTTAAGGTTAAACACTCGCTTGGGTGAGATTTACCAACAAAATAGGCTACAATAATGAAGTAGCTTCTCAAACTTTTCTACTAAAGTAGTCTCAAAGGCACAGAAGAGAGAGCCCTGAGGGTAAGTTCTCCGAAGCAACTCAATCTATATGAGGTCTTAGGTTTTGAATTAAAAATTCATACAAATTTCACATTTAACCCTGAAGCTACCTTTCCACAGTCCTCCTCCATCCTGCCTACTCTCACTTTTGGAAACAGGCTCTAGGACATGTTCTCACCTCCCACTGTGCAGTGGAAAGGTGCCTCCTCTCCCTGCTTTCTGGATCCTCTGTGCCTGCACACCCTCCCCTGCCACTGGAGGAGGTCCTCTTCTCTCACCCTCCCTCCTGGACCTCTCCCTTTCATGCCAGGGAGAGGGAAAGCGTGTCCCAGCTCCGCACTCCACTGTTCTGTCCATTTTGGAGCAAACTTCTTTTTATAAAGACCTGACCTTTTCTAAAAAATAACTTTATTTGTTTATTTATTTTTTTTATGTGGTGCTGAGGATTGAACCCCAGTGCCTCACACATGCTAGGCAAATGCACTACCGCTGAGCTACAATCACAGCCCTGGAGCAAACTTTTTCAAGTAGTATATACATCTCATCCCCACTGAAAACCTTCACCCACTATGGCTACTGACACTTCTTGCTGGGGTCCAGAGAGACTCCCAAATTGCCAAATATATGACAATCCCCACCCCCAGTACTGGGGATTGAACCCAGGGCCTCTTGCATGCTCAGACAAGTACTCTACAACTGAGCCACATCCCCAGCCCATTACTTTGCCAGATCTAACAATCAGCAAACTCATCCTGCTTGATGTCCAAACAGCTTTCTGTAAGTCCCCAATGTATCCAGTCCCACCTCCCACCATTTCCAGGTGGTATACCCAGTTACCAACTACCAACTCAGTAGCTTCACTTGAACACCAAAAGGCATCCTCCAACTCAGCAAGTCCAACACAACCCTCAGTTCCCTCTTCCCTCTGCTCTACCTGCAGTGATCCCTAGCTCAGTAACTGGATCATCCAACTGCTCTAGGTACCAAGGTGCCCCTCCAACCTATCAGCAGAGACTCATCAATCCATCTTCCAGACACAGTCTAAACCCAACACCTCCCCACACACAGCACTTTGAGCTTCAAGACCTTTGCACTTCCTGATCAGTCTGCCTAGAGCATTCTGCCTCCAGGTCTTCACACAGCTCCTGCATCCTTGACTCTTTCAGTACTACTTAAATGTCACCAGTTCAGAAGGACCCTCCCTGATAAAGGCCCAGGCAGGACCAGCTCACACCCTTCCGAACACTGCCCTTCAATATCAACTGAAGTATTTACTGGTTTGTTGCCTGTCCCTTCCTCCATTGGAATGTGCTCTTCAAGAGGGCCAGAATTGGAACTCACTCACTCACCACTGTCTGTTCCCAACCCTGGGAACAGAACTCAGCCCCTCAGGGGAGGCTCCATCATCATTTGTTGCATCAATCTGTTCACAGCCTTACTTCTAAAACCTTACTTTTTATTAAATGGAAACATACATTCATTCACTCAAACACTTCATAACAAGAATTTGCACGCCTGAGTCTTAAACATAAGCAAATGTGTTTATGAAGCTTGTCCTGGCAGCAGCCACAGGAGTGCACAAAAACCCAGCTCAAGTTACTCATCACACACTGAAACAGAACACTGGAAACAACCTAAGTGTCCAACAGCAGGCTGAACAAACTGACATGCCAGACAACCACAGCACAATCAGCCATGCCACGAGGAAAGGCCTCTGTCCAACAGCAATACAAGAACCACTTCAATTTTAACCTTTCTAGCAGCCATTTCAAAAAGCAAAAAGAGCCGGGCTCAGGGCACACGCCTATAATCCCAGCCACTCCAGAGGCTGAGGCAAGAGGATTGCAAGTTCAAAGGCAGCCTCAGCAACTCTGTGAGACCTTGACTCAAAATATTTAAAAAGCCAAAAGGGAGAGGTAATTCAATGCCTGCAGCTAACAGTAAGTGAGGTCGGTGCTGCCCATTCACGGCTCCAGGTAGTGGAAGTGTTCTGCCTGAAGAAGGGGTGAGGTGACCACAGACACACACTGCAGGGTGCTGAGAGGACCACGATGCGTGCCAGGAGCCAGACCGCATGTTGCATGTCGTGACCCCACCTGCGTGAAATTCCTAGAAGCGGTAAGTCGTCAGGCACAGAAGGGACCACTGCTGCCCATGCTGTGGGGGAGTGGGGAAGAGCCAACAACTAGTAGGCTCTAGTTTGTGAAGTGAAAATGTTCTTTGATGATGTTAGATATACTCTTAAAGTGGTGAACTTTATATCTGAATTATATCTCAAAAGTTATGTTTTGTTTTGATTTTTGAGGTACTGGGGACTGAACACATGAGCCACATCCCCAGATCTTTTTATTTTTTGAGACAAGGACTTACTAAGTTGCCAAGGATGGCATGGAACTTGCGATCCTCCTGCCTCAGCTTCCAAAGTCTCTGTGACTTCAGGCCTGTGCCACTGCACCCAGCTGATAATTCTGTTTTTATTAAAAGAAAACATATGTATGCCCCAAGGATGGCAATCTGGTACAGTCAGCCCTCTATATTTGCATGTCCCACATCCAAAGATTCAACCATCTATACTGAATATGTAGACCTTTTTCCTTGTCATTAGTTCCTGAGCAATAAAGTGTATGTAACACCTGATTAGCAGCATTTACCCTGTATGAGGTGCCCAAGTGAGCCAGGGAGTCAGGTGCACAGGATGCTGTTTGGGGAGGATGTAGGCAGGCTCTATGTACACACTGTCTCATCCCAGACCAGGGACCTGAGCATCTATGCACTCTGGTCTCTGAGAGGGTCCTGGAACCAGTCCTCCGTGGATGGTGAGGAACATCTGGGTGGGAATGACTTTAAGTACTGTTTCTATCATCTGTGGATTTGCCTATTAAAAAGTTTTTCCTATAACTGAGTGGATATTGTTTTTTAATTTAAAAAGGTGGTTTTAAAATTAAAAATCATTTAAGTGTGTTCCCATTTTTGTAAAATTCCTAATACTATGTCTCCCTAAAAGAGTCAAATGACATGACAATGGTGAGAAAAAGAAAATATCTGCATTTTCTATTAGAACATATTAGATTTTTTTCTGAAAAGACATTGGGCAGCAGTAAAGCACTCGCCTAGCAAGTGCAGGGCCCTGGGTTCGATCCTCAGCACCTCATAAAAATAAATAAATAAAGGTATTGTGTCCAACTACACTAAAAAATGAATATTTTTTTAAAAAGAAAAGAAAATGAAAAGACTCTCTCTCTCTCTCTCTCTCTCTCTCTCTCTCACACACACACACACACACACACACACACACACACACACTTCCAGGACATTTAATCCTGGGATGGAGTCTTGTGGCTATCGGGAAGCCTCCAAGTTGCTGGGATTACAGGTGTGCACCACCACACCCAGCAAGACAGACCTCATTACCTCTTGCAGTAAATGACTATAAAAGTTCTGCCTTCAGGGGTGGTCACTTGGATCCAGACTGTCCACCAGAGTCAGGGTTCCCTTGAAAGAACATGCCCACACCCAGGAAGGCCAATTCTGAGATAGCCCCCTACCCTGACATTCTCCAGGCAAGGGTGAGCAGCCCAAGCACAGTCACAGACTACAGCAAGAATGTCTCCTTGCTCAGCATTTTCTCAAGTCCTCAATTTGTGAGATCACTAGGACTCTAAAATTGTCTGCTGCTAATTAGAAAATGTGAACAACTAGCATAAGCACATCAGCAAATCTTTAGCCCTAATCCAGGAACTCTGAATCTACAAGAGTCAAGGCCTGATAAGCAATTCAATTGCTTTTGAAAAACTACCTTACAAATTCAGGAGAGCCTGTCTCAGAAAAAAAGAAGGGGGGAAAAAAAAACACAAAACAGCCCGAAAGCTGGCCGCATGCAGTGGCCATGCCTGTCATCCCAGCAACTTGGAAGTGAGACACTAAGTTGCCTAGGGTCTCAAAATGAAAACTAAAAGGGCTGAGGATGTGGCTCAGTGGTAGAGCATCCTGGGTTCAATCCCCAGGATCAACAAGGGTGGAAAAAAAAAAAAAGGTGAATCTATTTCCTGTCCCACAACTGACTCTATTTTTGATATTGATACTCTTGTGCCCGAAGCATCTGGTGGTTTGCCACTCCAGAACTGAGTTCAAACACAGTGGCACCCTGATGGGCCACGATGGATACCCTTCCTCCCCATTGCTACAGGCCACTGCACCTCCTCTGATGAATAGTGTCTGTCCTCCCTGCCCCCCAGGCATTTTGTAGAACTCCTGATCAAACATTAGGGGCTTCGTTTTCATAGTATTCCCTGATCCTTTAAGCCAAGAGTTGGCAGACTTTTTCTTTTTCTTTTTTTAAAATATTTTATTTTTTAGTTGTAGTTGGACACAATACCTTTATTTTATTTATCTTTATGTGGTGCTGAGGATCGAACCCAGGGTCTCACCGTGCTAGTGAGCGCTCTACCACTGAGCCACATCCCCAGCCCCCTTGGCAGACTTTTTCAGTAAAGGGCTAGATAGTAAATACCTCAGACTTCATGAGTCACATATGGTATTTGTCACATATTTTCTTTGCTTATTTTTACAATCCTTTAAAAACATAAGAACCAGATCACCAACCCATGTTAGACACCATTACTCCCACGCGGGGCTCCACATCTCATTTGATGACATTTCTGCCTGTTACTAGCAGAATTACTAATAATGCTACTCTGCCTCCTGCCTCCTCAGCCTCCTCTAACCGTTCATCTGCATGTCTGTCTTGCCCTGCCCCAGGGAGTATGTGTTCTTTGAAGGCAAGAAAAATTTCTACCACAATATCACCTATAAATAATACTAATACAGAGTTCTCCGTCCTTCGATCTTTTAAATGGATGGTTTTTCAATGGTGCATGTTAAATGTTAAAGTGCTTACTTAAGACCTCTGAGGTGCTTCTGGAACACCTCAAGACAGCCTGGAGTCCCCTGGCGTGAACCTACTCAGTTTAATTTCAACTAGATGAACTTCCAAGCTTTGAAAAGGTCTGTCTTGCTCACATGGTTTTTAAAATACTATGGTGTCAAAGATTATTTATAAAGCTTAAAAATAATCCTCATTTGGCATACATTCAGTTCCTAGATTTTTTTTAAAGCCAATCTCATCAACAAGCTCAAAATGATCAAAATTAAGATTAAAATTTTTCTAGTAATACAATCAGCCATTAGATTCAGGATGTATTTTCCCTTAGAAGGAAAATGCATCTTCTATATTTCCAGCTCCTTGCTTCTTCTAAAATGGATCTCCACCCAGCACCCACCTCTTAGACTAATTTGGAAGTTTCTGTCACCAGCAAGTCATCTTAAATAATGTCTCAGACAGTTCTTTCCCTTGGAGGTCCCCTCTAACACCTGACTAGCTTCTCCTCCTTTCACTTTCCACTTGGGAAATTTATGGATGCTTCAGAATGAGCCAGTGGTGAACAAGAGACAAAGCCAAAGGGACCCTTGGTGCCCCCATCCTGCCCAAACAACGCAGCACTGCATGCTGGCCTGTACTCCCTTCGACACAGGAGACCTCATGAGTCTCTGACACCCAGGGGCTGGCAGCTGGGCTAGCAGGCACACACACTGCCCTGATGCTAGCCAGTGCTCACCCGCTTGCTGGAGTGACGCTGCCAACACAGTGCCTGCCTTGGGTCCTCCGTTTCCTCTTCTGTAGTACGAGGGGCCAGCTAACTCACCTTGCTCTTTTTAAAAGCTTTCTAACGGCCATGCAGCACTCCTATGTTCTCTGAAGACAGGGTGCACTATGGGCCAGCTTTGGGATGGAGGATTCACAGGAGGTGCAGTCACTGCCCTACCCTTGCCACTTAGCCTCAGTTCTTTTCATACTCCAAAAGGCGAGGAAAAAATAACTGACACAAAAATCCCCTACACAAAAACCCCAGCTCTGCGGGGAGGAGGGTGGGTCCCTGTGAAACATGCACTCCCCTTCCACACCAAAGGCTGCCCAGGTGAGAGGTTCTCCTCTGAAGAGGTTAACAGAAAGGAATGCAGGACTGGGGGCCTGAGGGGCACCTGTAGGAAACTGGGCAGCAGGACTCCTAGAGGGGTGAAGCTCCAGGAAGGGCAGGCAGGAATGTGGCCCTGGGTAGACCCAGCTTTCTGGACCAAAGGGAACAAACAGGGACAGAGTAAAGTGAAGAGACTAGGTGGGCACCAACATCAGTAAGAGGGTGGGCCTGGGCTGGGGACCAAGGAGGTGGAAGACACAAGGCTGAGCACCAGGGACCCACTGTGAGGCAACTGGTTGGGGGTGGGGAGAAAACAAGAGTTCTAGGGCAAGATCAAGTGGAAACCCAGGTGGCTACTCAGCCTGGTCACCTCCTTCCCCAATAGATTGTGGTCAACCAGCTCCTCTTAGACCAGCTACGTGCAAAGTTCCACTCCTGACCTGGACCAGCCTCACCAATCCTCTCAATTCTTCTGGAATCAGCAGGTGGTTTCCTGAGTAGCCCTCTCTTGGAACCCAAGCTTCATGACAGTGGGGAGCTACCCGAATGGCTTCCTGCATGCTCTAGCACTTAGGGTGGTGCTCGACACATACCAAGGCTCGATCAATAGGAATTAAATAAATACACAGTCCAATACTAAAGCTCAAAGAGAAGTACAGGTTAAAGACATAAACTTGGGGAATTTGGGAACCACACTTGGAAAATTATTTTATTTCTATAATGGCACTACTGAAAAATTCCCATTCTGCTAACCAAAGTTTTGCTGTAAATACTAGAATCTTAAGAAAATTTATTCAGATGAGTTTGATGGCCATCTGGGCTTCTGTCCCTGGCTCTCTAATCTCCCAGGTCCCCCTGTTCATTTTACTGTTTAAAAATGTTTTTAATTCTAAAGATCTCAAGTCTCTACCACCTGTCATTGTTTTCATGAATACCACTCTCTCAGAAGAGTCAATAACGTGCACACTTTAGCCAGGCATGGT
The DNA here is from genome assembly GCF_052094955.1 of Ictidomys tridecemlineatus. Taxonomy (NCBI): domain Eukaryota; kingdom Metazoa; phylum Chordata; class Mammalia; order Rodentia; family Sciuridae; genus Ictidomys; species Ictidomys tridecemlineatus. Next base: position 122,027,806 of record NC_135481.1, on the reverse strand, counting down.
GGCCCATGCCTGCAATCCCAGCAACTCTGAAGGCTAAGGCAAGAGGATGGCAAGTTCCAGGCCAGCCTCAGCAACTCAGTGAGGCCTTAAGCAACTTACTTAGACCCTGTCTCAAAATAAAAAAAAAAAAAATAAAAAGAGCTGGGGATGTGGTTAAGTGCCCCTGGGTTCAACCCCCAGTACCAAAACTAAAAATAAACACAGTTTAAATCATTTCAGAATCTTTAGTATCAGATGTCCACATCAGTTTACCAGAGCATTTAGAACTTCAACTCACCTATCCTCCATCTAAGCAAGTACCTGGTGCATCTCTTGGTCTTTCAAACCCCACTCCACGGGACTGGTGATACAGTACTAGATCAAAACCTATGCTAATGAGAGCAAAACTAGTTGCCAATTATCTAAATTATCTAAACCAAAGGGCAATAAATATGCAAGGAGAGCAAATACTTCCCTAAGGGCCAAAACGGAAAAGAAACTGAAGACAAGTAATTAAGAGATTAAAGAAGCAACAATCTTCTGTGCCCTAGGAAGGTCAAAATCTTTCTTGGTGTTTATCAGATTGGTGGGATAGAAGGGAGCCACAGGGATAAATAGTACTTTTTCTGGTCCTGGAGGGTCAGTTTCAGTACACGAAGATTATCAGAGGTCTGTAACATCAGAATACATATTATATATCAGACTGTGAAATTCATATGGATTTTAGATAACAGAGACCACAAAACTGAGTATCAAGAACAAAGGGCTGGGTTGTGGCTCAGAGGTACAGCACTCACCTAGCATGTGTGAGGCACTGGGTTTGATCCTCAGCATCACATAAAAATAAAAGTATTGTGTCCATCTACAACTAAAAAAATAAATATTAAAAAAAAGCTACCTCACAATGTTATATTCTCTGTCCTGTGAGAGTAAGATCATGTGTCTACTCCCTCTGCCACCAGGAAGGCACACAATAGGAAGTTTGAGACATATGGATGATTATTTTCTACTCAATGAAAAATTTAAATTTTTTCTTGGCCAAGATGAGACATGAAGCAAAAGGAATCTGAAGAATACACCAGAGAACTGAAGATTCCAAATCTTTATAAAGAAAAATCAGTGAATCCCAGAGGCTTGGGAGGCTGAGGCAGGAAGATCACAAGTTCAAGCAACTTAGTGAGGCCCTAAGCAACTCAGAGAGACCCTATCTCAAAATGAAAAAATAAAAAGGGCTGGTGATGTGGCTCAGTAATTAAGTGCCCCTAGGTTTAGTCCCCAATACCAAAAAAGAAAAATCAGTAAGGGGTGAGAGTGGGGAACACTGGTAAAGACATGCACAAGTAAACCCTATTCTTTCTCCAAATTTTCACTCCACTGTTTTTAGCCAACTTCTCAGGATCACCTCCTCAAAGGCAAGAACCGTGTCACAAGCAGAGATCAACAGATGCTCACAAAGGAAGGAGAGAGGCTGAGAGCCCAGAGAAGCAATTCTAGATGCCAACTACCACACCACACTGTCTTCTCTGGGCCTCCCCAGCATGCCTCATACAAATGGAAAGGAAAATGATGACAAGAAGTGAGGTCCAGCATTCCAATCACCTTTAACTCTAAGGATCCCTTCATGGACTACAAAAATCCTACCTCCTCTATCAAGCCACCTCCTCATATACTTCTGTACCTTGTTATTAAGAAGGCTTTTTTCTTTCCTTCTCTTTTGGCAGTGTTGGGAATTAAACCCCAGGCCTCAAGCATCACACACAACCAGGTGGGCATCCCACCATGGAGTTACAGCCCAGCCACTGGTCACTGTTTTCTTTAAAAAGGCCTCCCATGCCTATGTGCTTCCTCTGGAACCCGTTATCAGGTTCTGTGCTGGCAGAGACCATGCCATCACACACCTACACTCCTGCAACATCTTGCCCGACGTCCTGCACAGGGGAATGGAAGTGGCCCATTTGTAGGTACAACTTACTTCTGATACGGAAAACACCCAATTATCTGAAGAATAAAGATAAAGCCTGGCATACCAATATACAGGCACTGGGAAGGCAGAAGACTGGGCAGGGAAAGTACGGACACACAAAAGGCTGGATCCCATGTGCATACTGACATTCTCATGATACACACCAGCCTATCTGCAAGTTGGCATCTACAGCGAGCTCCACAGCCCCTGATCCAAAATCAAGGCCACTTGTGTTTCATAATGAGAACTTTTTGGATTCTAGAAAGGAAATGTGGTACTTACTGTGTGCTGTACAACACTCCAGGTAGTCTGCAGTAACACAAGTAACTGACAGTCTGCAGTGAAACCGCTTATAGTACGTGGGAGAAAGCTGCCAACAGCCTCACCCAGGTTCAGGTCAAGCCACTCTGGGCTAAGAGATGCTAGGTTTCAGAATTGTGGCTAAGGGGGCAAGGAGTGTAGCTCAGTGGCAGAGCACTTGCCCAGCATGTGAGACACTGGGTGAAATCCTCGGCACCTCATAAAAATCAATAAATAAAATAAAGATATAGCATCCATCCATGAAGAAGAAGAAGAAGGAGGAGAAGGAGAAGAAGAAGAAGGGGGAGGGGGTGTGGTGAAGCACACCTATAATCCCAGCTCAAGAGGCTGAGGTAGGAGGATCACGAGTTTAAAGCCAGCTTCAAAAACGGCAAGGCACTAAGCAACTCAGTGAGACCTTGTCTCTAAATAAAATACAAAACAGGGCTGGTGATGTGGCTCAGTGGCCAAGTGCCCCTGGGGTTCAATCCCCAGTATCGCTGCCCCACCCCCATCCCGGGGAGGCGGGGGAGGGGGAAGAACTGTGGCCAAAGAACTGGGTGCCTACATTTCATACTCATTTAATAAGCCAGGGTCCCAGGCTCGCCAAGTCAGTGACTTACCCAAGTTCATGTGCAAGCTAGGAGGAAGGGACACAGGGCTTGACCTCCCGCAAAGCCTGTGCAGCGCTTCCAATGCTGAGTGAATGCAGCAGTCACCTGGAAACCTCCCAGAGACAATGGTGAATCACAGGGACTGAGACTCTGTACTTCCAGGCAGCAAAGAAATGTGTATCTTGCCTATACCAGAGGCTCTGGCTCGGGCCAAGCATTGTTATCTTCCTGAAGCTCTTACTTAGCAAGACAGTGAGACTCTGTCTCAAATTAAAAAAAAAAAAAAAAAAAAAAAAAAAAAGCTGAGTGGCAAAGCATCACTGGGTTCACGCCCCAGTATCAAAAAGAGAGAGCGAGCATGCTTTAAATCTGCATTTCTGGGGTCTTAGCTAACAGAAATGGTCTGGGATGGCCTCCAATTTATATGGTTATTTCTGATAGTAGCGTACCCAGGATTCAGAATCACTGGTACAACACCATTAAATGGAGCCAGGTGGGCATAGCACTTGCCTATAATCCTAGCAACTCCGGAAACTGAGGCAGGAGGATCCCAAGTCACAGGCCAGTCTCAGAAATTTAGCAAAACTCTGCCTCAGAAAAGAAAAAGAAAGGGCTGGGGATATAGCTCAGTTCTGCCAGGCCCTCTATAGTAGAACAGTTACCGCCCTAACACTAGTTCTCTGGGGAAGCTCATTTGGTAAAATTCCTCATGTAATCTGAGCCAAACTCCTATTCTGACCTTAGTATTAGTGTACCAACTTACTCATCCTATAATTTACCCTTTTTATTTCTGTTCTACCATCTCCTTCATAAAGCACAATGTTCCAGATTGAAATTAGTAGTCTGGGTTTCTAGAGATCACAGTATCTCATCTAGCATAGTATGTGCACACACTTCACATACATGTATGTGTACAGCACTTTTAACAACATGAAGTGCTTTACAGGATTTGCTGAACTAAACTGAATTTTGTCATGGCTCATTTAAATGTTGTTTTTCTTTATATACTTAGCACAAACACAAAAATATATAGAGCACCTAAGCTTAATAATAGACAAATACATTCTCAACTAGTAAATGTGGACACATCCAGACTTCTCTTTTCTGGGCTGAAAAACACAGGTTCCTTTACCCCTCTGTACCATTTTTCATTTCTATGGCAAATTCATTTATGGTGAGCTCATTGTTGTTTTTTACAATCATCACGACACTGTTCTCCATATCTACCATGCAAGGAAATGAGGGTTTCAAGGAGATCAAATGATTTGTCCAAGGTCTCAAAGACAGGGGGCTAGGCCACTGGTCCCAGGCTCCTCCTCAACTCTTGTCCCTCTGCTGTCGGATGGGGGAGGGAGGAGGCCATTGGCCCCACTGCCCCTACTCTCCAGCCTCTGCTCACGCAGATGCACATGCTCCTAGCACTGCAGCATTCAGAGATGCAGGGACCTGTGGGAAGTGTCAAAGCTAGAGGAAAGGAGCCCTCAGCTACCTTCTACAGAACAGAGCCCTGAGAAAGAAAGCTCAGACAGCTTCTCCCAGGATGAACAGAGACCCTATATGTCTCACTCCAAGCAGTGACTAGGACATGAAGCAGTTCCTATGAACTGAGGACAAAATAAAAGGCAAAGGGTCATTGTCAGTTCATCCTAGGTCAAGAGAAGGCCGGGTTTATGAGAACCAGAACACAAGAGAGAGCCTAAGGGCAGGTCCTCCACTGTGAGAAAGGCTGCTGCCCTCTCCTCTATCACCCGCCTCCCCAGTCCTCAGGTCTTGTCAACCCCACACGGTCACCCCAGTCACAATATTATGGCACAGAAATTCCTGAAGGTGATAGAGAATGAGAAACCTAAGTGGCACTGAAAGAGTTATGCCCAGAGGCTGACAGAGAGCAATTAGTTTATCCGTATGATATGCTAAAAGCCAGCAAATTTATGAAACTCCAATAAAAGGACAGAGTGAGAAACAGGCAACCCTATTCAAAATATTCACAAAAAGTATGGCAAAAGACCTCAGACCATGTGGACCCAAAGTTCCTGACCTTAGGAGTCACAGGAGAGCAGCAGAGCACCCAGGACTCCCAGCAATTCCCACTTGAGTCACAGTGGTCAACTGTTCTGCCCATCAAATACTTCAGATAACTCATGTCCTTCATTCATGCCTATTCTGCACCCAAGACCAGGTCCAGGAGTGACTTTCCTGGGAAACACAAGGTTGGGTGGCTGTACAGCCAGGGATGCTGGGCTCTCTGCAAGTGCAGGCAAAGGGTGCCCAGCTCCTCCCTCCTTCACCCCAGCACAAGAGGCCAACTTCTTGTTTCATTATTTAAATCCATTCCCTAGTCCACGCCCCGTGACCTCATCACATTTCCTCTTGATCAAATAGTGTTGCAGCCAACAGCTGAGAGAGGCTGAGAAGACAGAGGTCACAGAAAAATGAGATCTGTGTGTGAGCTAATGCAGACACACCTCTGCAAACACTGTCAAATACCCCACATTTTTACACAAAAACAGCCATTTTATTTTAATAAGTCTCTAGGGGATTTACTCAGAGAATCTAGATGAAAAAAAAAAGAAAATTTAGGATATGTAAGTTTACAAATATTTTCTCGATAAAACTTTTAAAACAGAACAGAGAGAAATATAAGCTTAATCTCCATAATACTTCTCAAAATCAAAATGAAGGTTTCTAGTAATTTTTTTTAAAGACAGAGAAAGAGAGAGAGAGAATTTTTCAATATTTATATTTTTAGTTTTCGGTGGACACATCATTTTTTTTTATTTTTATGTGGTGCTGAGGATCAAACCCAGTGCCCCGCACATGCCAGGCAAGCGCACTACCGCTTGAGCCACATCCCCAGCCCTCTAGTAATTTTTAAAATCAATTAACAGGAAAGAAAAATCTATGGACCCAAAGTTGTACTTAGAAAATTCTTGACAAATAATTGCTAAAAGATAACTGCTAATTAAGTAAATATACAGCAATTACCATTTTACAAAGGGGTACATTCCAGAAGTTTATTCATAAATTTGCCCTTCAGAGCACAGAATGTATTTTCTCACAGAAAACAGGTAAAACATAATAGGTGAGCCCTCCATTCCAAAAGTGGGTCTGATGGAATGCTGAGAACACTGTGGAATCCAGGCACTCTGAGCCCAGTGGATTGGGATGGCCTCAGCTGAGCGCTCATACCAAGAGGGAAGGCCCAGTGAATCTGCCAGGGCTTGGTGGCTTCTCTGACCAATGGAGCTCAGCAGGACTATGCTGTGCGAATTTCCAAGCTCAGGCCATAAGAGCCAGGCCTGCGTCTACTCCCTCTCCTGGAACATGCACTCCAAGAGTCCTGCACAGCCATGCAAGAAAGCCACCTGCAGAGTCCCTAAGACCAAATGGGGAAAGGAGCCATAAGCCTGGCCTTTCCACCACCCAGGCAGGTGAGTACAGCCAACCCAGATCCTGGAGCCCAGCCCAGCCCAGCCCGCCCAGCCACAAGGTGAACACCACTGAATGACCTCGGACAGTGCATGGACAGAAGTCTCACCCAGGTGAGCACTGCCCAACCAGCACTCAGAACCAGGAGACCTGGCAGATTTCTGGTGTAAGTCACTGACGCTCAACAGTTACTACCCAGAACACACTGCAGCTTCTTTTTTTTTTCTTTTTTCTTTTTTTAGAAAGAGAGAGAGAGAGAGAGAGAGAGAGAGAGAGAGAGAGAGAGAGAGAATTTTAATATTTATTTTTTAGTTTTCAGTGGACACAAAATCTTTTTTGTATGTGGTGCTGAGGATCAAACCCGGGCCGCACGCACGCCAGGCGAGCACGCTACCGCTTGAGCCACATCCCCAGCCCACACTGCAGCTTCTGAGCAAATAAAAGCAGCACCTCTCCTTCCTGCCCCAGAGCAGTGTTCCCTCCCTGGTTTTCTTCTGGAGGACACAGGGGAATGGTGGTAGTGTCAGCCCTGATTTGCCCCAGCTCTGAGCCATCAGGGCAGCTGAGACCTTAGAGTGAACTGCAGCGTGAATGCATGCTGGGGCATGCAGAGCTGCACAGTATCACCAGCAGCATGTCTACTCAAAAACCCTTCTAGAATTTTCTGTATGACTCTCAGTCAGGGAAGGACAGGTAACAAAAATCTGAAGAAACATGATGTAGTCACAATGTGGTAGGCTTTTTGTTTTGTATAAAAATAAATATATGTGGCTCAAGCGGTAGCGCGCTCGCCTGGCATGAGTGCGGCCTGGGTTCGATCCTCAGCACCACATACAAACACAGATGTTGTGTCCGCAGAAAACTAAAATAAATAAATAAATATTAAAATTCTCTCTCTCTCTCTCTCTCTCTCTCTCTCTCTCTTTAAAAAAAAATTATACACACACACACACACACACACACACACACACACACACACACACACCAGGGATTAAACCCAAGGTTGCTTAACTACTGAGCCCTATCTCCAGCTCTTTTTATTTTTTATTTTGAGACAGGGTCTCTAAGTCCCTTAGAGCCTCACTAAATCTGAGGCTGGCCTTGACTTGTGATCCTCCTGCCTTAGTCTCTCAGGCCACTGGAATTACAGGCATGTGCCACCACCCCAGCCAAAAAGTGGTACCTTGATGCTAAAATCAAAGATACCATAAGAAAATTACAGACCAATATTCCCTATGAACACAAATGCAAAAATCCTCAACAAGAACAGTGCCAAACAATCCAGCAGGACAGTAAATGGATTACATACCATGACAAAGTGAAATTTATCATGTAAAGGTAATCCAACAAACAAAAATCACTATAATACAACACATTAATAGAAGAGGAAAAATATAATCTTTTTTTGGCTGGGGATATAGCTCACTTGGTAGAGTGCTTACCTTCCATGCACAAAGCCCTGGATTCAATCTCCAGCTCCCCAGCACCAAAAAAAAAAAAAAAAAAAAAATTTAAATTTAAATTAAAATTTAAAAAAAAAATCTTTCTTCTCAGATTGAACCTACTTTACCACTGAGCTACATCCCCAGACCTTTTCACTTTTATTTTGTTTTGAGACAGTTGCTGAGGGTCTCACTCAGTTGCTAAAGTTGGCTTTAAACTTGGAGTACTCCTGTCTCCACTTCCTGAGTCTGGAATTACAGGTGTATGCCACTGCACCTGGCTCATGTGATCATCTTAAGTCACAAGAAGGTCTTAACAATAATTAACAACCTTTTATCATTAATACAAAAACCCCCAACACTGGAAGGATTCAGTAGCACACACCTGTAATCCCAGCAACTCAAGAGGCTAAGGCAGGAGGATAACAAGTTCAAGGCCAGTCTCAGAATTTTAGCAAAATCCTAATCAATTTAGTGAGACTGTGTCTCAAAATAAAATTAAATGGGCTGGGAAGTAGGTCAGTGATTAAGCATCCCTGGTACCCTCCCCCACCAAAACAAACAAACAAACAAACAAACAGACCACCAGCAGACTATGAATAGAAGGGAACTTCCTTAAAATGACAAAAGGCTTTTACAAAAAAAACAAACAACAAAAAAAAAACACAGCCAACTTCATAATCACTAGTGAAACACTGAAAGCTTCCTCAAAGACCAGGAACAACATAAAGATGCCAACTTATTCACCACTGTACTGAACATTCTACCCAAAATCAGGCAAGGAAAGAAGGAAAAGGCATCCACCCACATTGGAAAAGAAGAGATAATCTCTTTATCAGATGACATGACTCTACATAAAAAATATTCCAGGGACTGGGGTTATAACCCAGTGGTAGAGAACTTGCCTAGTGTGTATGTGAGGTACTGAGTTTAATTCTCAGCACCCCATATGAATAAATAAAATAAAGGTTCACTGACAACTAAAAAAATTTTTTTAAAGAATATTCCATAGAATCCACAAAATAAAGATCTAAAAATAAAGCTACTTATTAAAAATAAATATTAGAAGTAACAAATGGATTCAGCACAGTTGTAGGGCATAAGACCAACAAGCAAAAATCAGTTATATTTTTATATGCCAGCCATGAACAATCCAAAAAGAAAACAATTCCATTTACACACACACAAAAAAAAAACCCACACAAATAAATATGTAGGAATAAACTTATTCAAAGAGGTGAATGATTTCACCAAAACTATAAAATATTGCTGAATGAAATTAAAGAAGATAAGCAGGGGTGTAACTCAGCAGGTCATGGGTTTGATCTTGAGCACCCCCAAAATATAAATAATAGAAATTAAACAAGACATAAATAAATGGAAAGACATCCCATGTTCATGGATTAAAAGACTTAATAATGTTAAGAAGGTAACTCCCCAAAGCAATTTATGAATTCAATGCATCCTTATCAAAATCCCAATGACCTATTTTGCAGCTAACCCTCCAATTCATACAAAATTTAAGGGGCACCAAACAGGCAAAATACAGAAAATAAAACAAAAAAGTGGAAGATTAATACTTTTCAAATTTATGCTTCAAATCTTAACTATAGATGGGTATGGTAGTAATCCCAGCTACTTAGGAGGCTAAACCAGCAGGACTTCAAGCTCAAGGCCAGCCTGGGCAATTTAACCAGACCCTGCCTGATTCAAGATAAAAAATAAAAAGAGCTGGGATGTAGCTCAGCAGTACAGCATCCCTGGTTCAATTCCTAGTAAAAGTATTTAAAAAAAGACTGCTACAAAGCTGCAGTAATCAAAGCAGTGTGTTACTGACAAAGGATAGATTCGAGTCTAAAAATAATTACAAATATCTGTAGCCAATTTATTTTCAATAAGAATGCCAATACCTTTCAATCGGAAAAGAACAGGCTCTTCAATAGATGGTACTCGGAAAACTGAATGACCACCTACAATAGAAGTAAATGGTACTCCTACCTCAGTTCAAACCCAAATATTAACTCAAAACCTTAGTCCAAACGTAAGTGTAAACTCAAAATGGATCAAAGACCTAAGTAAAACATAAAACTAAAAACATATTGGTAAATCTTTATGACTTGGTATTTGGCAATAGATTATTATATTTAACACCAACAGCACAAAAAAACAAAATAGGGGCTGGGGCTGTAGCTCAGTTTAGAGCGCTTGCCTGGCACATGTGAGGTACTGGGTTCAATCCTAAACACCGCATAAAAATAAATAAATACAGATACTGTGTTCACCGACAACTTAAAAAAAATTTTTTTTAAAGAAACAAAATGAGTAAACTTGACTTCATTAAAAACTTCTGTGCAAAGGAAATTAACAAGAAAATGTGTGAAAACCCCTACAAAATGGAACAAAATATTGCCAGTCATATCTAACAAAGGTTTACTATCAAGATCAAGCATGATGGCACACATCTATAATCCCAGAGACTAAGGAGGTGAAGGCAGGAGGATCAAAACTTCCAGGTCAGCCTAGGCAAGACCCTGTCTCAAAATAAAAAAGGACTGGGATATAGCTCAGTAATAAAGCACCCATGGGTTCAAACCCCGGTACAAAAAAAAGAAGAAAGGCTTTACTATTCAAAATAAAGAACTCTTAAAACTCAACAACAAAAAAATAAACAACACAATTAAAACATCATCAAATATATATATATTTGCACACACACATACATACATACATACACGAATGCATAACAAACACATGAAAAGACATTCAGTATCACTGGTCATCAAGGAAATACAAACCAAAACCACAATGAGATACCACTGCACACCCACTAGGATAGTTTTAATCAGAAAACCCAAAATAAGTGGTAGCAAAGATGTAAAGAAATCAGAAAACTGCTGGCCAAAATAAGTTAAAGGAGAATTACATATGATCAGCAATTTCACTCCTATATATATATACTCAAGAAAAAGGAAAACATGTCTATACAGAAACTGGTACACAAATATCTATGGCAGCATTATTCACAATAGCAAAAAAAGATGAAAACAATCCAAATGCCTATGAACAGAAAATGGATAAACTGTAGAATACATACACGTGGATTATCAGCAGCAAAAATGCTTCAAATGGATATACCTCAAAAACGTTATGCTAAGTGAAGGAAGCAGATACCAAGATACTACAAAGGTCACACGTTGTATGATATTCTGAAGACAGGCAAACCTATTGAGACAGACAGCAGATTAAAGGAAAAGCAAGGTAAGGGATCAGAGAATGATGGCATTGGCTTTTTAATCAGTGGTGTTCAGGGGAGACCCCTCCAAAGAGGTGAAATCTGAATAGAGACCTGAATAAATTAGAGAATATTATTCCTGCTAAATAATGAAAGAAAACAAAGGACTTAAGCCAGGCGCAGTGATACACACCTGTAATCCCAACAACTCAGGAGAATGAGGCAGGAGGATCACAAGTTCAAGGCTAGCTTAGGTAATTTAGCAAGGCCTTTACTCAAAATAAAAATTAAAAGGGTGGGTGGGAACACAGCTTGGTGGTAGAACACCCCTGGATTCGATCCCCACTATCAAAAAGAAAAAAGAAAAAGAAAGAATTTAATTTTTTCTTTTTTTTTATTTTTTACTTATTTTTCAGTTTTAGGTGGACACAATATTTTATTTTTTTGTGGTGCCAAGAATCGAACCCAGTGCCTCACATACGCTGGGAGAAAACACTACCACTTGAGCCACATCCCCAGCCCCAAATTTAATTTTTTCAAATGCAAAGTTGCTTTATTTAAAAAAAAATGTGATTCTACAATATGTATAACTCAGAAAAATGAGAAATTATATCCCATCTATGTATGATACATTAAAGTATATAAGTGCATTCTACTGTCATGTATAACTAATTAAAAAAAGGCGGGGGATATCTAGCCAGGTGTAGAAGCACACACCTGTCCTCCCAGCAACTCAGGAGTTTAAAGCAGAAGGATCACAAGTTTGAGACCAGCCTCAGCAATTTAGTAAGACCCTGTATCTAAAAATTAGAAATCAAGGTTTGGGATTATGGCTAGTGGCAGAGTGCTTGCCTCGCATGTGTGAGGCACTGGGCTCAATCCTCAGCACCTTGTAAAAATAAATAAATAAATAAAATTATTGTATCCATCTACAACTAAAAAAATTGTTTTTTAAATTAGAAATCAAGCGGGTTAGGGTTATAGCTCAGAAATACAGCATCCCTGGGTTCAGTTCCCAGCAACACACACACACACACACACACACACACACACACACAATCACACAGGAGAAGCCATTTAGCTACAGAGGGGATGTCTAGTTTAGCTTACTTTGCATACATACTGTGAGTTTGGCTTTCAGATCTTACCCTGTGTTAAGACTCTGTCCACCCACAAGATATCCTTCCAGAACCAGGCTGTTCTCCCATCAGTGTCCAGCAATCACCTTGCTAACAAGCCATGTTTTCCCTGTGTGAAACCATGCTCAGGAAGGGGAGAGGAATGCTGGCTTCTGGCAGAGCCCTCCTCTTTAAACCCAGAGCTTTTCATAGGTGCTGCAGGCCTCTACCCCCGTCCATCTTCAGAACTCCACCTTCACCCTTTCTCAGCTGAGAAACTAAGATTTAAGGAAAATAAGTAACTTAAAATCACAGTCAGCTAAGAGAAGAACCAGATTCAAACCAGGTCTCATCCCTTCTGTACATGAATTCATCTCATTTTAACTAGGCACATCTTGGGCAGAGTATGAAATATAAAGATTAAAAGTGACTCTACCCTCAAGAAGCTTGTCACCCCAACACCAGAGACCTGTCTGAGGAGCACCAGAATATCCTGTAACATGGAAATCATAGGGAGGACCTGTGACCTTACCACTGCTCCCATTCTATCAGGGGCAACCCATCAAGAACAGAGTCCACCTGTGGCACCACAGGGGCTGACTGCATCCTAGGATTCACAGCCCTTCCCGGAGCAGATACAGATGAAACAAGCCCCCCACACACACCTGTCGAATAGCCACTGGCCATTCCTGGCTTCACACTCAAAAGCTTTACAGAGGTTCTAGCAGAGCAGCTACATAAAGTCTCCTCCAGAGCAGCCAACGACATCATTTCCTGCTAACTGTGGCAAGGGCGTGCACTCCCTAAGCAGTCTGTAGCTGTACTTACAGTCAAGATGAAATGGGTGCTGGGCTAACCATTATGCTCTCCACAGAGTGGCCAGGCCTCAGGGACATGTTCACCACTAATGAACTAATGCTTGTAAAGACACAAGGACTAAATACTATCATTATTACTAGACTCTGCTCTAAATGTAAATCAGGAGAGAGAAAGGGGAAAGAAAACACATTAGCAAATCAGTTTAGGGATCGCTCTTCAGCAAGAAGCAAGCAAAGCTGAGCCACAGGGTAAAATTTTCCTGACTTTCCTCAGTGCTTGGTGTCATAGGTCAGGCAAGCACTCACCACTTAGCTACTCAACCCCCTAACTGGACTTGTTCAAGCACACTGAACACAAGGGTGCTACTATAAGAAAATAACCCAGTATGATATGTCAAGTTCATTGTATTGTCTCGAGCAACTAATAAAAAATAAAAATTAAAAAAAAAAAATAACCCAAAGAGAAGGAATGTACTACTGACTAGAAAAATAAGTCAATATAGGCAAAAAAAAAAAAAAAAAAAAAAAAAGACATGGGAAGAAAGAGAAACACTACATGAAACATGTCTGCTGGAGCAATAATCTATGTACTAAAACCATGAGAACAAAACTGAAGTCTAGCCTCAGAAAGCAAAACCAAAAGTCTTGAATCAGAACAAAAAAACTGAAACTGGTTGTAATGCAGCATCAACTATCCAGAGCTATGAAGAAATGTGGTCCACACTGCAACAGGCCTGCCCCCCACTCCACCTGGTGCATGGGGGGGTGGTGGGCAATTCCCATCCCAAAAGGCAGGCCAGCACAAAAACAGCACCCCAAGGGGATCAGCTCCCTGCTCCATCGCTCATACCCCTGAACAACAGCCACCCATGGTCCCTAAGACCCAGACTCTGCCAGCCACACTCTCCTCTACAGGCTTGCTCAGGCTCATCCTTAATGAGTACCTATGGTCCAGATTGTGTGGCACCCTGAAACCCCACCACACCCATCCTCCTGTCATGGCACCCCTGCACCACGCTATAACCAAATCACTTTTCTGGCTCAGTCATAACATGAAAGCACCTGGAGGAAGGATAGCATCTTCCTTGACTTTTTAGCTTTAGCAACCAATAATATAACTCCTAGTATATGGGAAGTTCTCAAAAAAAATGTTTTGATTAAATACAGGTTGAGTATCCTTTCTCCGAAATGCTTAAGACCATCAGTCTCTTAAATTTCTGACATTTCTGGATTTTGGAATATTTGCATATGCATAATGAGATACCTGGGGATGGGACCTAAGTTTAATCATGAAATTCATTTATGTTTGATACACATCTTTTACACATAACTTGAAGACAGCTACACAATATGCCTGTCTTCCCTATGACCAGTGACATCAAGTCAGGAGTGGAATTTTCCATTTGTGGAGCCATACTGACACTCAAAAAGTTTTGAATTTGGCTGGGTACAATGGCACATACCTATAACCCCAGGAACTCAGGATTGCCAAGTTTGAGGCCAGCCTGAGCTACTCAGCAAGACTCTGTCTCAAAATAAAAAACGGAGGAAGGGGAGTTGGGCTTGGGATAAAGCTCGGTGGTAGAGCTCTCCTGGACTCAATCTCCAGTATGAAAAAAAAGTTTGGGATTTTGGAGCATTTCATATTGAGAATTTCTGGATTAAGAACACTCAACCGGGGCTGGGGATGTGGCTCAAGCAGTAGTGCACTCGCCTGGCATGCGTGCGGCCCCGAGTTCGATCCTCAGCACCACATACAAACAAAGATGTTGTGTCGGCTGAGAACTAAAAAATAAATATTAAAATTCTCTCTCTCTCTTTAAAAAAAAAAAACAACAACACTCAACCTATACTTCTCAATTACAGCTCTCTGTAATTAGAAGTCAGCATCCTTAGGACAAATCTTGGGGACATGAAGAATGCCAGGGAAAACACACACTGCCTGGGCCACAGCTCCTGCCTTGCCCCTACCTGGGAGGGCCACTTATCTAACACTTTTGAGCCCCAGCTGCCTCCCAGGAAACCTATGCCCCTTCCAGAAAGCTCTGGCACACTGTCTACACTACGACGGTGACATCCTTCCCCTGCAACATCTCAGTCACCCATTGCTATGAAAACTAGCATCTGTAGGATGCCTCGCTGGCTACCTTGTTCATAACAAATGATGTTCTTCTTAGAGATGGGGACACCAATTCAGAGGCCACGAGGCCCACCCAAGCTGCCTTCAGCACAGAGGGCAGGATTTCAGCTCCTCCAAGCTGGCACCTCCACCATGCCCATGCATGGATGCCCAGGAAGAGCACCCAGTAGCTTCTGGAAAATCAACTGTACTAAAGACTGGCAGACAGAGGTGCTTATGTTAAGAGAGTCAGAAATATTACCAAGTACAAGATAAAATTTACATTAAATTTTAAGATGAAACAGGCTTGTCCCCACTCCCACTAAGGGAGAAGTCACACAGAAAAGCCTTCTGAAACCTATAAACTTAATTTACCCTTTAATAAGGTTGAAAACAGCAGGCTACAGTAAAACAAAAATGAGGGAACTTAATTTCTTAATTTCCAGTATAGTTATGACTTCTGGGCATTAGTGGCAAGGAAGGGCTTAAATGTGCCTGTTCTTCCAGCTTTTAAGTCATGAAAAGCACCCAGGAAAGCTAAGGGTTGTAGTGGCAAATGAGCTTCCCATCATGCCTCCCCATGTATCAGAACATCAAGACAGGAGGATTGCCCCCCCAACCCCTGCCCCGCCAGGAAAACAGTCAAAGGAGGCCCTCAAGGTCTTCCCAACTGCAGACACAGACCCCAAGGCACAGGGAACACCCAACTTGCAGCATATAGATGCAAACACTAAAAAAGCAGTCAGGAAGAGGGGAGTCCTAACAAGAACCACGGCACCTCACATTTATGCAGGCCTAAGGAACACTGACTAAATTTATAGGCACTCACATCTCACCTCACCTCAGACTCCACTGCTGTCCTCAAGATTCTATTACCTGCCGGGTGCAGTGGTGCATGCCTGTAATCCCAGTTATTTGGGAATTGAGGCAGGAAGATGGCAAGTTCCAGCCTAGCTTGGGCAACTTAGCAAGATGCTGTCCCTAAATGAGAAAGAAAAAGAGCCAGACATGGTGGTGTACACCTGTCATCCCAGCAACTCAGGAGGCTGAATTCAAAATCAAAGCCCTCAGCAACTTAGCAAGACCCTGTCTCAAAAGACAAAAATAAATTTTGGCTCAGTAGTATAACACCCCTGGGTTCAATCTCTAGTACAAAAAAAAAAATCTGTTATCCTATTTGGTTACTTGGTTTATCTTTTCTTCCAATTAAAGAAATCAAGTTTCCATGGGCTAGGGTTGTGGCTCAGTGGTAGAGCACTTGCCTAGCAAGTGTGAGGCCCTGGGTTCGATCCTCAGCACCACATAAAGATAAATAAATGAATAAATAAAATACAACTTGAAAAAAAAAAGAAATCAAGTTTCTAATAAATATGCTTTTGAGTTTTGCCACAGAATTGTTTCAACTGAATAGCCAATTAGGATATCAAAACAGCAAATCCTAAAATCTTTCTGTATAGAATGGCTTTATAAAGAAATTACCAAAAAATAAAAAAATAAAAAAAAATAAAGAAATTACCAAGGAGCTGGGTACAGTGGTACATTTATTTGCCAGCTTCAACAACTTGGCAAGGTCCTAAGCAACTCAGCAAGACTCAGTCTCTAAATAAAATATCAAAAAGGGATGGGGATGAGGCTCAGTAGTTAAGTGCCCCTAGGTTTAATCCTGGTACAAAAAAAAAAAAAAAACAGCTACCAAATAGCCTCTATTTAATTGTTTTAATAAAATCAATATGGAACAAATCCTAGAAAAAAGTAAACCATGAGAGAAAATGAAAGACCTCACTTCTCGTTTTTTGCGAATTAAGATTTTAGGTTGTATTAGCAAGGAAGACAGGTTTGGAAGAAGGGGCAGTGTGTGTGTGTGTGTGTGTGTGTGTGTGTGTGTGTGTGTGTGTGTGTGTGTGTTTGATACAGAACAGTGGTTTTCATTGTGTCAAATTCTGACCTGAACATCATGTGATCAATTTCAATCTCCAGGACTCCCTCTGTCCTCCTCTTCTCCCTCCTGATTTCCTTTCTCTACCCTAATGTTCTCACTAAAAGGGTCTTTTTGTTTTTAATCCTTTACATCCCTTAAACCACCACCACTTTTGGAGATTTTATACCTACAAAAACAGTAGGGACAGCAGTGTAATGAGACCCACTGCCCATTCCCCTCTACAGATCATGCCCTTCACAGCAATAGCCTGCCAGACCCATTTGAGCTCCTGTGGTCAAGGGCCTTGCAAGAGCAGAGGGAAGCACAGGAAGCATCCCATATGGGAAACCAATGACCCACAGCATCCCCAGCACCACATGTACTGGCAAAGAAGAAAAGGACAACAACTATCAGATCACATCTTACCAAAAGAAATTGGGGAGGCAAAATTCTTACTGCTATCCTCAGGGTCCTCCAAGTGAGCCCAGATGGAGCCACAGTGCCAGAGACCTCCCACCACTGGGCTCAGCTCCATAGTACTCCCAGAAGTACCACCCTATGACCACCCTAACCAGTCAAGAGATTTCCATTTTTTCTTTTTTTTTTTTTCCTCTTTGGCACTGGGGATTGAACCCAGGGGCACTGAGCTACATTTCCCAGTTTTGTTTTGTTTTTTATTTTGAGCTAGGGTCTTGCTGAGTTGCTAAGGTTGGCTTCCAACTTGCAATCCTCCTGCCTCAGCCTCCTGAGTAATCAGAATTACAGGCGTGTGCCACCACAGCTGTCTTCTAGTTTCCTCCTGGTGGGTACAGCTTCCTCCATGCAGGATGGTGAAATTTCCTTTTTCCTCACTCTTCCTACCAGGATCCTGTCCCAGGGTCACAGTCCAATATCTGCTGACCTCTAGCAACTCCCATCATCATGCACAGGAGCCAAAATGCCCCAGATCTCCCGTGAAGGCAGACACCATGCCTCTCTCATCCTGGCATGGTAAACATAATATCATGGGAACTTGGGCACATTAACTGAGCATTAATTAAATGAAAAAAGACTCCCAAGACCCAGCTGATCCACTTATCTCAAGGAACACAGAATGAAACAGGAATCCCACCCGACTCCTGAAAGGACAGAAGCCAGCCATTGCCCACATTCATGACACCACACTACCTGCTACCTTAACCCACAGACCAAGAAGTTTCAACAAAAAATCTTAAAAGGGGAGGGTTGACCCTGAGTGCTAGAAGTCCTGCCTTCTCCTTTCTGTACTGGTTTCTCCCCTCCCACACCCTTTCCTGGAACACTGTTGTGCAGACCTTAGTCAATAAAAGCTAGCTTTCCAAAGTAAAAAAAAGTCACCTTGGGCTGGGGATGTGGCTCAAGCGGTAGCACGCTTGCCTGGCATGCGTGCGGCCTGGGTTTGATCCTCAGCACCACATACAAACAAAGATGTTGTGTCCACCGAAAACTAAAAAAAAAAAAAAAATGAATATTAAAAATTCTCTCTCTCTCTCTCTCTCTCTCTCTCTCTCCCTCCCTCTCCCTCTCTCTTTAAAAAAAAGTCATCTTGGATTTGTTTTTTAATTATAAATAACAGAAATAACACAGGCACTACTTTTTTTTTCCTGTGTGAATCTGAATTTTCTTCTCTTTCCACTAGCTCCTTAGAGACTTCACAGATGTCCCCCCTCCAAAAAAAAAAAAAAAATCTTCTACCTCTCTCTACTGCCCTCTTGCCTGCTGGCCTCTGGGCATCTCTCACCCTTTGACTCCCATTCCTCCTACCCAAGCCTAAGTATCATTCCCCCACATTCAGGCCTCAGCTACCTCTCCCTTGTCAGCTTCCAAATCCTCTGGCCTCTCCTTCTCCTTTCTTACTATAGCTCTCTTGCCAGTTTCTGTCTGTATCTGAAGACAGATATCTGAAAAAAAAAATCATTTTTCTTCCTCTATGAACACTTGCTAAGAATGCAAGGGGTCCTGATTCCATAGAATAAATGCAGAGGTCCCTGGTCATGGGACTTCTCTGTTAATAGTTCTTGAACTGACCAATGACAGGAAATTCATCTATTGCATAATATTTGACAGGTTAGATCACTTGCTGTTTGAAGAATCTTGCTATACAAGATGAGAAAATAGAGATGGGTAAATCTAATACAATTTCCTTTTTGTATCTGAGCTAGCTGCAGCTTACAACACCACAGTGACAGTTTTATCTTTCTTGAAGCAGAGCTTCAGCATCTTAAAAAAGGGTTTTAAAGAATGATAAATCACTCTCATCTTTCAGCTCATTAGCATACATATCTTGACAATACCTGAGAAAGTCCTTCTTGATTTGCACTCAAAAATCCAAGAAAGTCTAGCGAGGGATGTTTCGAGAAGGCCCAAACGCAGGGGAAAAGCAGCAACAGCTCAAATGTTTAGTTACATGAAGGACTCTCTCCAAGGCACAATCAGAGAAGGGAATGGCACGATGGTATCTGCACCAACTGGCCACTGCTGCTGCCTGCTTCCAGGGGAACGTCTTTGCAGCCTTTCACTGAGGCCATCTTACTAAGTACAAAAAGAACAGATAGCATCCAAAGAAAAATAATTGGTCTTCTTTCCTGTCACAGAAAAATTCATATATCTTAAAAAAAAAAAAAAACAACAACGCTGGAATTCTCCCTGGCCAGCTCTCCCTGCGTCCCTGGCTTTCTAGCTGTGACAGCTGGAACAGATGGCGTCTGGGTGAGACACCTTGCATCTTAAACCTTAGCCACCATAAGGTCTGATTCTCGCTAGTGACGCTGGAATCCGCGGCGGTCTGCGGGGTCGGTCCTGAGCCCGGACTCACAGAGCTCTCCCGCCTCGCGGGGCATTTTCCGGTTTTCCCACTGATAAGGCTTATTTTCCTCTGGCCAAATAATTTTCACCGAATGCTAAAGTGTCCCCATGGTGAGGTCCCAGCACCGGGGAGCAGCACTTCCTCTGCTGGAGTCATGACGCGCTCGCGGGGGCCAGACTGCCCGCCCGCCCGCCGGCGCTGCAGCATTTCCCAGGCCCTCTGCAGGCGCCGGCGCCAGGGGTTCTAGCCCAGCGAGGCCCGGCTCGCCCCTCCAACGCGGCGTCCACAGACGCTCGCCGGGTCACGGAAAGGGGCATTTCCCCAGCCCTGGCCGGAGGGGACTCACAGAGAACGCTAAGGAAAAAGCCCTGGCTCGGGTTCAGTGGCATGCCGTGAATGGAAATGAGGCGGCCTCGCGCGGCTCCACACCGCCTCCACGACTCCACGAGCACACGCATCAACAGCGCACACACACGCACACACCCCTGTCTCGCCCCGAAAACCGATTCCGGGCTCAGGACGAAAAACCCGAAACGAAATCGGTTCCTCGTCCAGCGGACCATTATCCCACGGCTTCTTAAATTTCAGAGCACGTCCACGACACTTCGTCTCCACTCCCTCGTGCTCCGGACTCAGGCAAGGCGCGGTCCACTCGGAACCCGCTCTCTGGGTCCCCACGCGAGGGCCGCGTCCGCACCGCTGGCCCGTGCGGAACGTGGCGCACCGCCCGAGGCGGGCGCCGCCAGGCTCGCCTTCCTCCCTCCCCGCCCGGGACCCGCTCTGACCTTTGGCGTTAATCGGAGGTGGAGTGTGCGCATTCTGCCCGCGCCGGATCCCAGAACCGCCCGCCGCCAGCCTCTGCAGCTCCGATTATGAATCAGTCATTCATCTGCAGAGGAATGACTCAGTATAAACTTTTCAGCAGCGGCTTAAAGGAAACCCACCTCCCTCGCCGCGGCCGGAGAGGCCTGGCGCCCGCTGCCCGGCGCCGGCGGCGCGGCCCGGCCGCGGCCTCCGCACAAAGTTTCCCCAAGTTGCGGCGCCGGGACGGCGAGCGGCGGCGGCGGGCAGGGCCTTCGCCGCTCGGGACCCGCCGCCCGCCGGGGACAGCCGCCACCGCCGCCGCCACCGCCCCTTACCCCGCGGCGCGCCGCCGCCGGCCGCTCAGGGGCGCCGGGCGCGTCCTCCGCCGCCGGCCGCAGCGTCCTGCTCCCCGGGCAGCCCCATGGCGGGGGGCGGGGAAGGGCCGGCGGCCGCCGCCGCCGCCGGCTGGAAAGTCCCTGCTGTGCCGCGACCGGCTCGCGCACGCGGCGGCCGCCGCGCCGCGCCGCCTCACGCACCCTCGCGCTGGCACTTCCTCCCGCGCGCTGGAAATCCCCGCCGCCACCGGCGCGCGCCCAGGCGCGCGCGCCCCCGCCCGTTGCCAAGGGCCCTCGCCGCCGCCCGCCTTAGCAACGGCGCCGCGCGCCCCGCCCCCGTCGCGCCCCGCCTTCCGGGTCGGGAGCCGCGCAGGCCCCGCGCGCGCCCCCGCGCCGCCCCACGCGCGAGCCTGTCCCGTGTCACGTGCCCCCACGCGCGATTTGCCCACGGAGACGCTCTCGGACGTGCTCACAGGCACGCTGCCCGCACGCGCGCGCGCGCGCACCCTGGCTCCGGGCCATAGTCCCCGCACGCACGCCCCTCGCACTTGCTCGCGGCCCAGTGGCCCGGGATGCTGCAGCCCTCCAGCCCGTGCTCCTCAGTGCCCGGCAGGACTTGGGTCTGGCCCGAGGGCGCTCCCTGGGCTTCTCCCACACCCAGGAAGCTGGGTCTCCGTCCAGGGTGAACAGGGTGCTCCAAGGCTGGTGGATACCTTGCCTCCCCACCCCTCTCCTGGCCAGCCCGAGGGCCAGGGGCTCCCGTTTCTCCAGGGGCCCCCTGTCCCGAAACAGTCGAGGACCACCAAGCCCCCAGTACTGTCCCGTGGGGTTTGGCAAGATGGGATTGGGTGAGGACCTGGCCAACTAACGAACCAGGCTATCACTGGAATTGACCAGTGGAGGCTGAGGAAACAGCATGGACTTTCATTCTCACTTTTCTAGAAAGCTTATAAAGATCCCTAGGCCAGTGCTGCCACCAGTGTGACCAGCTTAAGCCAGTCTTCTTTTGTTTCTCCAGTGACTCACGTGCATGGAGGCAGGAAGGTCTAGTACGTCTCCACACATCTTGCCCCATGTAATGTTCCAGAGGCCCAGATAGTCTGGACCTTGTCTCTGGCTGCATTAGCCTGACAGGTGCTTGTTCTGCGCTACTGACAGTAAGGCCTTGCTAGCCAGGCTAAGCCACGCCAGTGGCGCCCCCATCCGGGCCACAAGGGCACACTCTTAGTTTAAACAAGAGAGATGCTAGGTTCTCCAAGCAGCCATGCCAAGGTGACAGGCCAGCCTCGCCCATCCCACTAATGCAAATTGGGCCTCTGATAAAACACAGGTCCTCGGATGGACTGTCCTTCCTCTCTCGGAAGTCCTTTCCTGCCTGCCCGCAGTTGCAATGACCTTGACATCAAAGGCTTAGGAACCCAGGCCTCTGCATATTTGCTTACGCCTCCCAGGTCCCCAACCCTACTGGGACACAGTCACTCCGAGTATCTGCTCCCACTTATCACTTTACATTGTTTTATAAGGGAACTGCTTTTAGATTCTACCCAAATGAGGAAAGACTCTGGACTATTTTTAATTCTTTTTTAAAAAAGCCGCGAGGCAGAAGTCTCAAAGACCCATCATCGGGTTATCTACGGCTCCTTTCATTCTCTTCCGAAGCAGAGTAAGCCACATTCAGAGTGAAGAGGCTCAGCTACGCCCGCGGTTGAGCCCTCTGCTGGTGAGACCGGCTCCTGTTCTTTCTCTCCCAACTCCCATCCCCCTTTTCCTTTTCTTCTGCGGTCATATGGGCAATCCTAGATCCCCTGCTTTGGGGAATTGGGGAACACCACAAAGAAGTTTTGTCCCAAGTAAGACCACTACTTTTTTTTTTTTTTGAGGGGGGGGGCAGGCGGCAGGATTCTGGCTGAAGTTGGGTTGGGCGGCAGTGTGATGGGCAGCAAGGGGAGCCAATCACAGGGCTTGCCTCCTTGCATTTCCAAGACAGAGCTCCCTGTTTCCTATGGCAACCCTCAACAACAAGCCGACATCATTTCTGAACAAAGAAATTTCTCACAGGGATTTATGAAGCATGGCATATTCTGTTTGGTTTTCAGAGAGGAGGAAACACCATTCACTATTGTAGTAGGGGCTTCTGGCCCATGAACCTGGTCCATCAAGCCTCCCCTGGAATAGGATGACCAGGGCCTTAAATGATAGCTCCCAATGCAAAACCCACCAGCCACTGCATCCAACTTGGGCTGTCACTGGCTGACAGCTTCTCTCTTGCTACAGCATTACACATCTTCCCCAAATCACAGATACAGGAATTGTTCAGACAAGTGGCTTTCAAAAGTATGGAGCATATTTCACAGGCAGATATGCCTAATAGTACTTCCCCCTAAACATGTGATACACTCTGATATCTTCTTTTTTTAATGCCAGTCATGACCCTATAAACTTACTGTTGACTTATGATCCGATGTTCAAAAACACACTTTAGACTGCAAGAACTGCTGCTGGTGATAGCAGGGGCCCTGGGGGATGGATGGTTGTGGCATCAAGGCACCCCTCTCTCTCCAGCTCCACCAGGATGTACCCAGCAGTGGCTGCCCTGAGAAGCCAAAGACTCCAGCCACCCCATCCCTGCCCATCCCTGTGCTTCAAGTGGACCTCGCACAGTGGAGGTGCACCAGCAGAGAAACAGCCTACTGGGACAGGACCCTTCTCTGGTCAGGAAGGTAAAGAACATTGCAGAGAAGATAGGGCACAAAGAGGCAGAGCAAGCCAAGGGTGGGTTTTGTGAGTGCTAAGGAAACAGGGAGGGAAGGTGGGAGGTTTAGGGACCCAGCCACAGAAAACAATTCGGATTTTCTCTCATCTCTATAGGCCACTCCAGGAGACAAAGGTATCCTTGTTTTTGAAACCTTTTCTGGGACTTATGTGCATGCACATTCATAGACATACTCCCATCTCTGGAAATTTCCAGAAAACTCAAGTCTTGGGTGTAGCCAAGTCCCACAGGCAGTTCTGACTGAAGCCCCACACCTACCTCAACCTTTAACACTTTGAAAATTATTCAAACTCTACCATGCTCCTGAGAAAAAGGGATCTTTCACTGGAGATGTCCTTGGGGGAAGGGAAGAGGATTTGTACCAAGCCCATACAGCAAAACTCCTGAACCTCATCATGAACATCTTATGCCTTCCTTCAGATCCCATGCTTGTCGCTGAGCTCTCCCCATCCCACAGACCCATGGTGGCTCTTCTGTTTCCCCCTGCTCTCATCTGGCCCTCTCCACTCTGCAAACAAAAGCCAGTGTTGCCAGAGTAGCCCCCTGGAGGGCCCAGTTCACAGCACCCAGGGGCATCCAAGAAGGTGAGCACTGCTGCTCTCCGCACATGAGAAATAAGGAGGGGGAAGTTTTGGGATCCAGTTAAGTCTTGGGTTAAGAAAACAAAATGGGGTGGGGCGGTAGCTCAGAGGCAGAGTGCTTGCCTGCATGTGTGAGGCACCAAGTTCAATCCTTAGCACCACATAAAAATAAAAAAAAAAAATAAAGGCATTCTGTCCATCTACAACTACAAAAAGATAAAAATAAAAAAAGACAAAATGTTTGAAAAAGATGAATTATTCTAACATGTCAGCATTGCCTTCGGGCAGCAACTGACACACAAACACCCCAAGCCTTGGAAAAGACCAATGTCTAGGATTCCTGGAGATACTGAGAAACCATTGGGTATCTTCACCTTCAAATCAGAGGGCAGGCAGTGAGGGAGGCAGACCCTTTACCCAGTGGCTGTCACCATTCTAATCCCCATGGAGGAGGCTTCCTTGGTAGGCCTTTGGGATCTGGTTTTTAAGTGGATACATGTTAGGTATTTTTCAATTTCAACTCCAAATGTCATAGAGTAGTTGAAAGGAAGTACATTTTAGAGCCGAGGAGAGACGAGGACTCAGGGAACCATGGGTGGACATCTTAGAACCCATGGCACATAGCCATGGGCCAAGCCAGCTCTGGCCACTGCACCTCTGTCCCTGCAGAGCAGCCTTTGCCAAGTTTTCCTCAGTGGACTCATCTCCAGGAACAAGGGAGCCATACTGGGCAGCTCAAGTCCTGTGATGCCCCTCACTCACCTGCTCTGCTGTCCTTGCCTCCAGGGCCCTTGCAGGCTGACTGGTCCTCAGGGCCGTTGCCCAGTCTGTTCCCTCTGCCCAGAACACCGTTTGCCCAGGTGTCTGTACTCCTTGTTCCCTCTCTTCCCTCCAGGCCTGGGCCGCTGAGATTCTGGATGAAAGCTGCATTGCCAAGATCCCCCTCATCCACCTCCAAATGGCCCTACCTGAGGTGGCAGCCTCATGCCTCAAGCTGCAGGATGCCACAGGACAAGGCCCAGCCCTTCTTGCTAAGGGCCCCAAAATATCACGGTGAAGATCTTCCTAGGAAAGATAAAACAACAAGGAATTCTCTAGAGAAAGAGAATTTTATTTTAATTATTTTTTGTTTGGTTGGTTTGGGTACTGCGTGCTTAACCACTGAGCCACATCTCTAGCCTTTTTTATATTTTATTTTGAGACAGGATCTTGCTAAGTTCCTCAGGGCCTCGAAAAATTGCTGAGGCTGGCTTTGCGCTTGTGATCCTCCTGCCCCAGCCTCCTGAGCCTCTGGGATTACAGCATGTGCCACCACACCCGGCTTCAAGAGGGAAAATTTAGAGACCAGGAATGGAAAAAAACAGAAGTCAAATCATGACTAACTGTGAAATCTTAGGAAGGCACCTGACCTCCCTGGGCCCGGGTTTCCCCTTTCGTAGAGCGGAAATATCACTGCCTGCCCCACCCCACAGGAGCTGCACTAGGAGGAGGAGCCCTTGCTGGGGAGGACCCTGCAGCCAGCATGTCCTTGCAATGCTACAACTCACCCAGCAGAAGAGCACAGGTGGTCCTTCAGAGGCCATCCTGTGGTCACACAGAGGACAAGCCAACTTCCTGTGGGACCCAGGGATGGTTTCAACTCAGGCATCCCCAGTCGGCTGCTGTGGGTAAAAATCGTGTATATCCTCAGGTGACTAAACTGATATCAGGACATGATCTAGCACTTTCTTACCACACTTGCAGGAGGCCACCCATTGCCAGGTCACTACCCATTCATTCAAAGTCACTTTCCAAGAAACTAGTGGCCCTTGGACCCTACTTCAGATATGAAAGGGTGTCAGAACTGCACCAGCCTATCACCAGCCTATCACCAGCCCGTCACCAGCCCATCACCTAGGATGCAGCATTTTCCAAACAGCATCTCCCATCCATTTATAGACTGAAAAATCAGCTGAGCGGGTGTGTCCAGCATCTTTTTCTTAAAAAATGTAATAGAAAATAGCATTCTTCACGCCGAGTCAGGGTCAGTAGCTTGGCAGGTGTGCTCTGGCCCTGTGTGAGTGTTCTCAGACGTGGACGGTGCACTACGGAAGGAGGTCACGTACCTCTGGAGCTGCCATGTGTTCCTTGCTGTGGAGAAGAAGTCTGCAGGCTCCTGTGCCCATGGCAACACGGCAGCTGTGATGCACACACAGTTTGTAAAACAGGGTGCACAAAAGTTGTTTTGCTCTAGCCTGTCCACACTTGGCTCCCATGTTGGGTGCAGGGTGGAGGTTCTACATGCCCTGGGGTGAAATGTGGGATCAGGATTAATGCATTTTATCATATCCAAAAAAAATAAATGGGGTATACTATCAGAGACTTGAGAAATGTGCTCTATGTATGTAATATGAAATGAATTATATTCTGCCGTCATATATAACAAATTAGATTAAATAAATAATTTAAAATAAATAAAAGAGGCTGGGGATGTGGTTCAAGTGGTAACACGCTCGCCTGGCATGCTCAGGTCACTGGGTTCGATCCTCAGCCCCACATAAAAATAAAATAAAGATGTTGTGCCCACCGAAAACTGAAAAATAAATATTAAAAAATTCTCTCTTCTCTCTCTCTCTCTCTTTAAAAAAATAAAATAAAAAATAAATTAATTAAAAAATAAATGGGGGTTGGGGAAACTCGCATGTGTGCTCCTGAGTGGTGCCACCAGAGGACCCATTTCATTGTCAGAAGGCTTTGTTCTCACAGCCATTTTGCTGTCTCCAGGACTGCTTATGGCCTGGACAGAGTGGACACCCTGGTCAATCTCAATGAGGAAGGCCCTGGGCAGCCCCCAGTTTATCTGGCTGAACGGTGTGTGCACAGCTGGATGATTGGGTGAGTGGGCCACCCACCCCAAACCAAATCTCTCTTGGCCAGGTTCACTTGGTCAAGCATCACAGGGAGCAGCTGCTGGCACAGGGCTCTGGCCTGGGCTGGCTCTGAGCCAGGATGGGCTCCAGAATTTCCATGGAAGAGATGTCCTAGTGTGTTTTCTATTGCCAATAACATACACCACCGACTGGGCACATCTTAGAGAAAAGAGGTTCGTCTGGGCTCATGGTTCTGGAAGTATAAGGTCAAGCAGCCAGGTGCTTGATGACCACCTTGCTGTCCTAAGGAGGCCCGGGATATCAAATGGCAAGAGACAGGCAGTATGTGCCTCTTCTGGTCTCTTCTTATAGAGCCGCCAGGATTCAACTGTGGGGTCCCCTCTGACCTTACCTTACCTGTCACCTTCCAAATGCCCCACCTCTGAACACCAGAGTTGGATCACCTTTCCATCCTCTGAACACCTCACAGTGGGGGTTAAGTTTCAACATGTGAACTCAAACCATACCCATAACAAAGCGAGAGGGTTAGGGTAGGCAGTCCCTCTGGGAGAGGCCACAGGACTTGTCTTTCACTCTCTGTGCCATGACCATAATGACCACAGCTCCTCCATTAAATAGGTGGCTTTGGACAGCCGTTGAAGATTGGGGTCTTGGCCACCCTCAGCCTCACCACTGAGCATATACACCAAAGACACCAGAGGCCAGGTCTCTGCCCACACCCCAGGAATCACTGTGGAGCCCTGTGAGCTGCCACACAGCCAGCTGCGTTCTCCCCCTGGGTGACACTCAGGGAAGTGCAGTTGTCTTCGTGCCTTAATCACTTGCAGCATGTGAATGACAGTTAATAAACTCAGTTATAACTAGAATTCCCAAACTCCAGAGCAGCCAAAGGCCTGGTGAGTAGGCAACAGACTGAGTCCAGCCAGACCTTCCAGGCTCTGGATCCGAGAAAGCCACTCCCTCCCAGGCCAGCACCTCTTTGGGTATGGTTTCTAATCTGGAGGCCTAAAGGGACTCAGCACCCCTCTAAGTGGTGGACCCCCTCTCTTCTCTGCCTTGGGTAGAAAGAGTAAAAAAAAAAAAAAAATCAGCCCTGCTTGGTGGTGCACACTATAATTCCAGCAACTCAGGAACTTGAGGAGGGAAGATTGTAAGCCAATCTCAGTGATTTAGCGAGGCCCTATACTACTTAATGAGACCCTGTCTCAAAATAAAAAAATTTTTAAAAAGAGCTGGGGATGTGGCTCAGTGGCGAAATGTTTCTGGAGTTCAATTTCCCTACCAAAAAAAAAAAAAAAAAAAAACAGCAGATTCATAAATTCAGATTCCCAACACACCCCTGTGGCTAATCAGTAGTTCTAAAACATTCAGTTCCATGTGTGATGTCACTGCATGTGATTTCTCAATCATCAAGTTTGAATATCCCTCCAGTATCTCAACAGGGATCTGAATGAGCCTGTTTCAGAAGGAAATCAAATGCTGCCCATGTGCAGGCCCCTGGGATGACAGGCTGAGCAAGAGTTTTCTAAACACCAGCCACATCACGTGTCCTAGGTCTGCAGGCTCAGAGCTCTTGGAAGGGGACTTAGGTCACAAAGGGAAAAAGAACTGGTCGGGACATACACAGGGTGCTCTGTGACCCTGGGCCTGTGGCCAGATGTCTGGGTGTGCTCCTGAACCCCTGCAGTGAGGTACGCCCCCTCTTTTAGAGGATAGCGATGGGTACCGCCTGCTTAGTGAAGATCCACTGGCAGGACTCACGCGGTGCCACCGTGAAGTTGCTGGTGGAGGCAAGGCGCTGCGAGGCACTCAGGGAACACTCAGGATGAAGCCTGGGTTTGCTGCCTCGGAGGACCAGTCACAGGAAATGGCCTTTCCTCCCTTGCTGTTTCTTTTTGAATGTGAGGCAAACTAAAAAATTTCCCCACAAATGGTTAAGGAACCAAAATCAGGGCTCTGACTTTGGTTGGGGATTTTGCTCTCTGGAAGGGCATTTCATTCTGCAACTTCAAATGCAGAAATGCTGCTGCCAATGCCCCGAAATCACGGCTCTGTGAGCAGCCACTTCCAGGTCACCCCCAGGAGGGATGTCGTGAGGTCCAGGTTGTCCTCCCTGGGCCCTCTCCAGAGTCCCCAAGGTTGTGAGGCGTGGCCGTTCCTGCCCTGTTTCCTGTCGGTAGATGTGAATTTTCTGGATTCCCAAAAGACAGCAAAAGTCAGAAGAGAACTAATTTTAACCGTCCCAATTTGTCCAGAGCCAGGATTCCATTTGTTCTCCTTGTTTAAGGGCAGTTAAAACTGGTTCTGCTCCAGGGTCCATCAGAAATCACACTGGCCCCTGCACGTTGGAGACTTTCCACTATCACTGGGCAGCTAGAGACAGCCTATTCCAGCTCTATGCCATCCATAAACTCAGCTGGGGTGGGGCTGTTCCCTGCGGCTGCCCCCCTGTGAGGCCCTGGGGCTAAGTCAGGGGGCTTCTGCCAGCATCTTCCTCCCCACCTTATTTAATCCCCTTCCACGTTGGGCTCTCCGGCTTCTCGCATGGACGTGAAGGGGCAGCCACAAACTGGCTGAAACTGGTTTCAGATTTGTGTGTTGTGTGTTCTTTTCTGTGATTTCTCTTTTTTACCCCGTATTTTTATTAGTGCATCATAGTTGTACATGATGGTGGATTTGTTGTTGCATATTTGTACATGCACAAGGTATGACGATACAACTTGGCCAATATCATTTTGTAGGTTTTTTCTCTCCCTTGAACAAGCTCCCACTGGATTGTCAAAGGACCTGAAAACCTAAAATGCAATAGAATTTCTGGCATTTGCTTAGGAGAAAAAGAAATGAAAAAAAGCCTAAACAAACAACTCCTACCACATCTCATAATTATGCAAAATCTGGTATCATCCTGTAGCTATATGCATCAAAGTTGGGATGATTTCAAAAGCATTAGAATTTCCCCAAAGCCATTCCCTGCTACCCACCAGCTGCCCCAACTTCCTCTACTACCTCTGCTTTCTTCACTGTTCCCTGCTTGTCCTCCCCCATCCCCCATGCCAGTCATTCCCTGTCCCCATCACTCCTTCCCCATCTTGCTCCCCAGCCACCTTCTCCCCACCATTCTTTAGCCCAGCCCCCTGGGTAGCAGAGTATCACTGTCCCCTGCTGCATGTCCTCCAGGTAGCTGAGGAAGACTGAGGACCAAGGAGCAGGCAGCCTTTCAGGGCTTTGGAATGCGTGACAATACTTCAAATTGCATTTCATCTTCTGAGCACTCCAACCAAAACCCACATGGTCTCCCGCCCCACCACATCCTGGAACACTCCAGCTCCTCTTTTGGAGATACACCTACAGGATAAGCACCTGCTACCCGCTCCAGCAGGTTGGAGAGACAGGCAGCTGGATTTCCTCTGGATTTGAGAGGAAATCCAGACAAGTTTCTATCCCCCCGGGAAATGGGCATGCTTCTAGGGTTTCCATCAGGGGAGAATGACCTTCAACCAGCTCTACCACCTCCCTCCACTGGAATCCACAGAGGCACCTGTTGTTCTGGAAGCTTCTCTCCCAGATACTACAAGACCAGGGAGGTTAGAGGGGTAGAATGGTTTGCTAGAGAAGAAAGAAGAGATATATTGGGCTCCATCCCTGAGAGCCCTGCCTGGTAATGCTGCAGGAGAGAAATAGTAACAGGCAGGAAGACACACTACTGATAACAGGGCAGGACACAGTGTCCGCCATCTTCAGGAAGCCTTTCCTTGTCTGTGTACCTCAAGATGATGGGGAGGCTGCCCTCATCCAAGGTCAGTGTAGACTCACTGTGAGTGAACAATAAATAAGACCAAGGCTTAGTAACCTAAGCAAGAGCAATCACCTGTATTATCTCTTACAGTTTCTGTGGGTCAGGAATTTGAGAAAGGTTTACCTGGGGAATTTGAATGTGCGCTGGCCAGGCGTCTCCTTATGCAGGCCAGCTGAGCTTCCTTACAAGATGGCAGCCTCCAGGCGGAAAAGCCAAGGCTGCAGGGCTGGGAATTCCAGTCAGCAAGGAAGTGTCTTGGTAAGTGTCCCTCAGACATCACACAGCAGCATTTCCCCCAAGCCCTATGGTTACAAGCAAGTCCCCAGCCTGCCCAGATTTCAGGGAGGGGCCTAGACCTGACCTCTCAAGGAAGAGCATCAGGGTCCTGGTGTAGAAAAGCACAAGAGAGAGGACATATTCAGGGCCCTCTTAGAAAACACAAGCTCCTCAGTATGGTGGCACATGCCTGTATTCCCAGCAACTCAGGAGGCTGACGCAGGAAATGGCAAGTTTAAGGCCAACCTCAGCAACTTAGTGAGATCTTGTCTCAAAATAAAAAATAAAAAAGGGCTGGAGGTGCAGTCAGTGGTAAAGCACCCCTGGGTTCAATCCCCAGGAAAAGAAAAAGAAAGTACAAGCCCCACTGTTGAGCTCCCTGGAAATGGAATTGAAGCAGGTATTTGGGGGCAAGTTTGCAGAGGGGATGCCCTTCCCTGTGTGGGAGGGAGAAGAGCAGGACAGACCAGCAGCAAGAGGGGAGCAGGGGTATGGTTTCAGGTCAAGTCTAGCCCTGGACTGACTCCCAGTGGGCTGAGGAACACAAATCACACCAGAGAAGTGCCCTTGCCTCTAAGGAGAGGCAGCCCCGTGGACCATTGGCTCACCCCCACCATGGGCAGAGAGGAAAGGTACAGCTGGGGGAATGGTTTTTGGCAGCCATGGCCAGTCCTTGGTGTGTGTACACTGCCCCATAGATGTGGTTGGGCTCTGTGGTAGGCTGCAGAATGACCACAACATCCTTCTCTCTGCATCCTAACACTGTTACAGGGGACTTTCCTTCTGAGGAGGAACAGGTGGAGTCCATTCCCGACTCCTTAACATCTAGCTTGGCCATGTGACCTGCTTCGGCCAACCGCACATTAGCAAATATTACATCTGCCAGCATCCTACGTGCAGACCCAGCTGAGCCATGTGAGGAGCCCAGGTGTGGCCAGTGGCTGCCCAGCTAAGCCAAGCCCAAACTGCCAGCTCATACAACCAAGGGCCCATAAATGGCTGCCATATGAACCAACTTCCTGAGTTGCTTATCACAGTAAAGCTCACTACACGGCAGCAATGGAGCCCACTGCAAAAATATAGCAGCCCAAAGAGCTAGTCACCATCTACAATTGCACAGATGGGCCTGGTCCTTGGCCTTCTGCCCCACTGGCCCTTGCCCCTCACACTGACCTGGGGAAGTGTCTGGCTTCCACAGGTGAGACTGGGGCCCCATCAGAAGCTCAGAGACCTCTGAGGATTCTGGAAGCAAGTGGGACCAACCCCAGGAGTTACTAGACCAGTCCCCCAATCCATGCCTTTGCCATGGGGCTCTCTCTGACCTCAGGGGCCCCAGATGTTGACCTTGGGTGAAGGAGAGTGTCCCTGGGTCATCTGTCCAGTTCCCACAGCTTTATGTTAGAGCCAGGGATCCCCGATGGGAAATGCCATCTGCTCCTTGAAAAACATTTTTTGGGGGGGGTCTGTTGGAAAAAGATTTCAATATTGAATGTTAAGATTTTGCTATGACTAAATTCTCACCGGGCATGGGAAAGAACGGTAGCTATACTACAATGCACCATTTGAAGGGATTTAGTGATTTTTCCATTAATTTTTTTAAATGTCAAGGGTATATGTCTTTCTTTGAGGACTCAGCCTATGGCAACATTTTGGATTTAGAAAGACCCACGGATGCACTCAGGAGTCCAAGAAGGAGGCTGACGGTCTACAATTCAAAAATTACAAAACCGCAAAGTTGTCAGTTAATTTGAAAACCATCTCAGTGGAAAATGTTGTAATCTTCCATGCGTAATCCAAGAGAGCAGTTTGGAATTGCAGCTTAAACGAAGCCTTGCAGGAAAGCTTGCTCTGAATACAACGATCACACTCGGCTCTGAAGCTCTGCCGAGCAACCGACTCTATCACAGGAAACACGGTGGAGGACCGGGTGGAGGACCACCGTCCAGCTCCAGCCGGGAGCCGAGCCAGGCCCTCCGCTCTCCTTCCCGGCCCATCGCCCCCTCTTCCCAGCAGGCCTCACAGCCGAGAGAGCCAGCCGAAGGAGCAGTTTTCAATTTTATGGAGCAGTGAGGTTGGTGGTAAATATTTATTAGCTATTTAGTAAATACAATTAAATTTCTGGCTGAGCTTTGCACGGCTCTTTTATTAGAATTAGCTGAGATTTACTTTCAAGTCCGAGAGGACACAGTCGCGTAAAGTGGTACAGACATTAAAGCACAAATGAAAACTGGTGGCGGTTACCGAAGGTGAATGGTGTCCTCCAGTTCTGAGCAGCAGAGGCCCTGGTCAGGGAGCCAACACCAAGCAGATGCCTACGTCCTGTCCTTTCCCTGCCCTCTGTCAAGGGACATCATCCTCTCTCCCTACCACAGGCCTCAAGAATCCTTGGTCTCTTCCCTAGGGTTTGCTACCCACTCAGGGCTGGGCCTGTCCACCCTAGCAATGACCCGCCCAAAGCAAGTCGTATATACCAGACCACAGCCTCAATTCCTCCCTCCCTCCCAGGCAGTGTGCTGGACACTCTGACCCAACCAACTTACCCCTTAATATAAATGCCCTGTGACTTTGCCTCAAAGGTTTTCAGCCAGGGAGTCCACGCCTCTAGTGGATCTGCCCACACCAAAACAGGCACACAGACGCCTGTACCTGCATCAGGCATGACAGCCAAAAGGCAAAGACAACCAAGATGCCCATCAGCCGGTGAACAGATAGACACGATACAGCTCGTCCACAGTGGAACGTTATTTGTTAATAAAAGGAATGAAGCCCTGATGCAGACGAAAACAAGGTGAAGCACTATGTGAAAAGAGAGAACAAGCACAAAGGACCCCACACCGCATGGTTACCTAACAAAGGTCCAAAACAGACAAGTGCACTGAGAGAGAAAACAGACCTGGGCTGGGAAAAGGGAACGGCCGTGACCACCAAGTCATATGTGGTTTCTTTTGGGGGGAATTAACTTGTTCTAAAATTGTTTGTGGCACACAACTCTATAAAAACAACAACCCCTGAATTTTACTCTTCAAAATATTGAATTGTAGAGTATGCAAATGAGAGAGTTGTCAAGTTGTTGAATAAGAATGGAGTCCCTGTTTTTAAAATATTTTTAGCTGTAGATGGACACAATACCTTTTATTTTATTTATTTATATGTGGTGCTGAGGATTGAATCCAGTGCCTCAAATGTGCTAGGTGAGCACTCTACTATTGAGCTAAAACCCCAGTTCAAAAGTTCTTGGGGTACTGGATTGAACTCAGCGGCACTTGACCATTGAGCCACATCCCCAGCCCTATTTTGTATTGTATTTAGAGACGGATCTCACTGAGTTGCTTAGCACCTCACTGTTCCTGAGGCTGGCTTTGAATTCACGATCCTCCTGCCTCAGCCTCCCTAGCCACTGGGATTACAAGTGTGCGCCACTGTGCCTGGCTTGAAGTCACTTTTGACAAGCCCAAACCAAAAAGAATAAATAAAGCCAGGAGGTCGCAGGCACATGTGCTCAATAATAAGAACTATCACCCAGGGACTCTGCCCACAACCTTGCTCTAAGGCCACTGGAACCTTGCACAAAACAAAACAAAAAAAAAACACTTCTGCAAGGATGTCTGCCTGACAACCGTCTGTTGGGCCAATGCCACACTCTTGTTATTAATCCTTCCAACCAAGGGTTATTGTCTCAACACTGATGTCATCTTTCTTGTTTTGCCTTTAAAATGTCCCCTCATCCCAGCCCCCTTGAATATGCCCAGTGCTCACTCCCACTGCAGTGCTCTGACACTAAATAAGTGTCAATATTCTTTGGAGAATCTGTTATTTTGGTTGACATGGACTCTATTCAGTTCGAGAGATACTAGGGATTAAACTCAGGGGCGCTTTACCACTGAGCTACAGTCCCAACCCCTTTTATTTATTTTAAATGTTGAGATAGGGGCTGGGGATGTGGCTCAAGCGGTAGCGCGCTCGCCTGGCATACGTGCGGCCCGGGTTCGATCCTCAACACCACATATCAACAAAGATGTTGTGTCCGCCAAGAACTAAAAAATAAATATTAAAAATTCTCTCTCTCTCTCTCTCTCTCTCTCTCTCTCTCTCTCTCTCTCTCTCTAAAAAAAAAAAATTTAAAAAAAATTTAAATGTTGAGATAGGGTCTTGCTAAGTTGCCGAGGCTGGTCTGGAACTTATGATCCTCTGCGGCCTCCCGAGTGGCTGGGATTATAGGTGTGCATCACTGCCCCTGCTTCTACTCAATCTTTAAGAAGGCTTTCCTCTTGGATGTGTGTAAGCAACAGTGCAGGCACCGAGGGATCTGCAGCCCTCAATGCCAGCTGTGGGGTTCTGCGGCTTCTCCTGCTGCCCTTGCCCAGGTCCGGAGCCATGATGCCAGGGCAGGTGTGAGGGGTAGGGAGCCGCTCTGCATCGTGGGTGGTGAAGAGCTCGGACTGAGTCCCTCTGATGGTCCAGGCCACGCCATGGTGGTGCCTTCCTGGCAGAGCAGAGAGGGAGATTGTGATGTGCACACTGCTGGACTGAGGGCAGAACAGGAAGAGGCCTGGCTCCTGATGTCCACAATGCCACACCACCTCCAGGCAGTGGTGAGGGTGGCCCTGGACGCTCCATGGATCGTCCCAGCTGGAGGTGACTTTGTCCAGCTCCTGGCAACTTCCAGCCTTCTTCACCTGTGGAACCTCAGGCTGACCCGGCCCTGCAGGTTAGAGGCAGCTCTTCTATGAAGACCTTTGGCAGAACAATCCAGGGAGGTGGCAGACAGTGTCCCAGCCCACCCTCGGTGGCTGCCCTCCTCCCTTAGGCAGAACCCAATTTTGTCCTGGGGTCTGGATGGTCGTCTCTGATTGGCGAAGCTGGTGGTTCTCCAGTGAGTGGCTTAACAGGGGTCCTGCAGCCCAGTGCTGCTCAGGGAGCTGTGGGGACGGCTTCGGAGGAATGACTGCGAGGCACAGGGAAAGACAGAGGCGAAGAAGGCCTCCCTTCTGCTGCTGCCGGTGACACCCCAGAACCACGTCTGCCAAGTGTGGCAGAAGGAAGGCCAATGGCCCTTCAAGATGCCACCAAAGCTGAGCATCTTGTCATCCCAGCTCCCTGGGAGGCTGAGGCAGGAGATCCACAAGTTCCAGGCCAGCCTGGGCAATTTAGCGAGACCCTGCCTCAAAATAAAAAAATAAAGAGGGCTGGCATGTGGCTCAGTGGTGGAGCACTTGCCTAGCCTGTGTGAGGCCCTGGAGGGAGGGAGGGAGGGAAGAAGGGAGGGAGGGAGGAAGGAACCACCAAGTGGCCCAGCTGTTTAGGCCGGAGCTGCCCCTCCTCGCTTTCCTTCTCATTTTAGGCAGTCGTATCCGATTTCTTTCACTTGCAGCTGAAATGGCCCTGGCTGACCGAGTGGCAAGGTGGAGGGAGCCCGATCCATACTGATGGGGGGGCGGGCGGCTTGCGGACAGGTTGTGTTCCCTTTCTGCCACTATAATAAATACCCCAAATCACCAATTTACAAAGAGAAAAGGTTAGTCTTGGCTCACAGTTTTGGAGGTTTCGGTCCATGACTGGCCTCGTGGTGGCACAAACTCACTCACCTCATGGCTGTGAAGCAAAAGAGAAAAAGGAAGAGACCAGGGGTCCACTATCCAGCTCCAGGGCACCCAGTGACCTGACAGCCATCCACTAGGCCCCACCTTCTAAGGTCCCACCCGAGCCAAGCTAGGGACAAACCTTTGTCACAGGGGCCCTGGGGGGACACATAAAATCCAAACTGGAGCATCCGGTGTCACACAGGGGTACAGGCAGAAGTGTCTTCCAAGCAGATTTCCCGTCGAGCCATCTGGTAATCTGCTCCTGGAAACTCGTGCTCCTAGAGACTGTCTCCTCTCTGTGGCTGACGGAGCCGCGCTCTGCCACTGGTTGCTAGGAAGGGGAAAAGGTGCCTTGCCCACGCGAGAGTGCGGTCATGGACTTGAACCTTCCCTGCAGATGCCAAGAGCGTGATTCAGAACCAGACAGAATGTCAGAATCCACAACACAGTGACCTTCAGACTTCCCCAAAGTCCCCTGGAGGCCCCGAGAGGCCCGGGCAGGGCCACATCCCCCTTCCTGGAGGGTCCCTTGGGGAGGAGAGACCCAGACAGATGTGGGGTTCGAGGGATGGGGGCTCAGGGAGCCCTTGGGGGAGGATGGAGAGCTTGAGGCCACACTGGGTGCTGCTGTCCCACAGGAAGCAGGGTTATGGCCAGAGCCCAGGCAGGGCCTCAGGCCTGAGCGTCACTTGGTTCCACGAGTCTGTTCATCTTGGAGAAGAGAAGAGGCCCCGCGGCAGGCACAGCTGGTGCACAAGCACCATTTAGTTTGGGGAAGTGAAAATAACCCAACGCCTAAATCATATTAATCTCCATCTCACCCCAGGTGCCGAGACCCCCACGTCAGAGTGGGGTGCCTGCTAACCAGAGCGAAGTGACACCAGGCCTGTGGGGGGCCATCTAGAGTCTCCTCGGATGGGCTCTGAGATCTGGATGGCTGTGTCCCTGCTGACTCAGCTTCCCCACTGCCCACTGTCCTTGTTGGACTCGCTCCTGTCATGACTCTGCCAGGGAGTGGGTCGCCCCTGGCACTCAACGCCCAGACGGAAACAATCCTCCAACACAGGCAGCCACCGCCTCCTGCTCCCCGGGCTCCCAGTTCACAGGCTCCCAACCCAGCCGCAGCTCTGCATTTCCACTGGAGATTTATAAAGATTTAATAGCTGAGGGCTGTAATGAGAGCTCAGATTATTAAGATCCCATTTCTCTTTGAAAATATCTCGTGAAGTATTCTCTTACATAATTAAAACTAAATTCCACCTATCAAAATAAATGAAAAGGCTGTTTGGCTCCAGTGTCCTTGAGTGACTCTTTGGAGCCATAGGCTCTTTTCTGTGCTCTCTGTCACCAGATTGACTTAAGTGTCCTGGCTTTCTAAGTGCATTTTCTTCTTCTCTCAGGCCAGTGCTCTTCCTAGCGACACTGGCCAAGCTACTGACCTTCCCAATATATCATCAACCTGCTGATGCACAGGCAGGTCAAAAAAAAAAATCATGTGGATATCAGATGTTGACACCCACCAGACAATCCCAAAATAAGGACTTATATATATTCTGAGAATGCATCTTTATCTATACTTAGGATGTGGAATCCAGTCTCACTGAATAACAGTGAGCTCATCACCTCTGAAAGTCAGAGCTTGGGCACCTGATTTATCTTTTTGTGGGGAGGAGGTGCTGGGATGAAGCCAGGGCCTTGTGCATGGCAGGCAAGCTCTCCACCACTGAGCTACACCCCCAGCTCTTTTTTTATTTTGAGACAGGGTCTCACCAAATTGCCTAGGTGGCCTGGAACTTGGGATCCTCCTGCCTCAGGCTCCCATGTAGCTGGGATTACAGGCATGTGCAAAGGGTCCAGTTGGAGGAACTGTTCATGGGATGTCACCAAGGCATCTCTTGGTGTCAGGGATCTCTGGGTGGACCTTTTGTGACCACTGCTCTCACAGTGAGGTGTCCCAAGGTGAGGCTGTTGTGATGAATAAAAGAAAGACCAAGCAGGCCAAACCAACTCAATGTCCTTTTCTCTGCACATCCTGGGCATGTAAGTTCTTTTCCCTGCACTCCAGTGGTCTGACTCTGAACTTCCCTATTAAGAGTCTTATTCACACACTATACAACCTACCAGTGTCCTGGGTGCCAGGTGGACACTGATGGCCACAGTGTAGGGACCTCACTGACAAATGTGCACAAACACAATCCTAATTGTGCAGTTAGAGGAGAAAATGCATTGGACACTTCTAAGGCGGAGCAGGATGAGGACTGCAAAGTGCCCCCAGGCAGCCTTGTGAAGTTACACAGGTGGTGGGTGCACGGGGCAAGGGCAGACGTCTAAGGGTCTGCTGTTCTTGATGTAGACATCTCAGACCTGGATACAGTAAAGGGAAGAGTTTTAACTAATTAGTATATTAGGACCACTCTCTGTCACATGGAGGAAAGTGTCATGAGAATTTCTAACTCAAACCTAGTGACCTTGAGGGAGGCTGGAGGTTACCAAAGCCATTTCTCTGGAGTGCAGGGCCAGAATCCTCCAGGCAGCAAGTGGGTTGCTTCTGGGAATTGAGGAGAGGCTGGGGCTGCAGTCAGGGTGGCATCTGGGAAGGGTTGGGAAGGGGTTCCCTGAGCCCAAGTCAGAGGTTGTTGCAGGGAACCAGGGGGGCCTCAGGCAGGGTGGGCTTCTGAGGATTGAGCCTGCTGCAGGGGTTCCTCTGTGGGTCTGGGGCTGGGGGTAGTCCTGGTTGGCCAGGGAACTGCGAGGCAGCGACTTTGCCGTGAGCTGGAGGCCTGGAGGGGAAGCTGCAGTGTGGACCAGGCTGTCCGCTTGGAGACGCCCAGGCTGCTGTTGCCTCCTGCCCACAGGTGGCTGCAGCCACGTGGAGGACCCTGGCCCCAGGGACCAGAGAGGCACCCACCAGACTCAGTGATGCTTCAAGAGCATGAGCATCTCGGCCATTAGGCCAGGGCTTCTGGGAAAAAGTCTTAGGATGCATCATGGCAAGGGTAGGATCTTTGTCTGGGGGTCTCAATGAAGTTATTTGTGTTTTCAATTGGGAAAACCACCAGGAATGCTCATATTTCCTGTGTATGCTCCGGGTTAATGGGGGCTTTCCTGTCCTGGGGTGTATGCCTGAGCACTGCCCCCGCCCCTAACTGCGCCGCCAACTAAGGGCCCCTGGTTCCCTCCCTCCTGCCCTGGCAAGACCCACAGGGCACACAAGCAGATCTAGAAGGCTGCACATGGTCCTGCGGGGAGCAGTGCATCTGGGCCACTGGGCAGTCTGTCCAACTGATGCTAGTGACCGTGCGGCAGCCCATCTGTACTCAGGCCCTCTGGGTGTGCCCCCCTCATCCATAGTCCATGGGGAAGGGGTTTGAGAGAACCCTGAAGCCAGAGAGGGAAAGTAGCTTGTCCAGGTCATGCAGCTCCTGGGCAGTAGAGCTGAGATTGGGCCCTGCCGCTACCTGGGCCTCCCTGTCCTCCCCAGTGCGCACACTCCAGGACACCCCAGGCCTTTGCCAGAAGTGTGGGTGCTTTCTGCAGGGCTCCTCTGCATTCTTGGCCTTGATAACCTTGGAACTTGCTGCCAGGGCCTTGGGAGCCCCCACAGACCACCCGCCTCTCCCTAGCCCTGGTCGATTCCTCTTCCCCATCCAGGTCCTCTAGCTGGTCCTCGCAGGCCTGTGGGTCAGGTGGTGAGCTCTGCGGCCACTCCTGCATCCTGAGACAAGAGGCTGCCCGGGCTGCGCTCGCCAGGGCCAGGGCTCCCCGCAGAGCCCATATGGCCTGGTCCTGGGCTTTTCTTAATGGTGAGTTTTCTAATGCACTGTCCCCTTTACAACTTTATTATTAGTTGTCATTCTCAGTCAAGGAAGAGCT
This sequence comes from Ictidomys tridecemlineatus, assembly GCF_052094955.1. Lineage (NCBI taxonomy): Eukaryota > Metazoa > Chordata > Mammalia > Rodentia > Sciuridae > Ictidomys > Ictidomys tridecemlineatus. Next base: position 121,987,160 of record NC_135481.1, on the reverse strand, counting down.
TTCTCTTCTCTCCATTCCCCCCTCCACAGTGCATATGAGGCAACCACTGAACCACTGAGCCCCGTCTCTGCCCCCTGGGTTTGATTTTAAAGGATGTTATTGACCCTTCAACTTCTCGGGGATTCTGGTGCCTGCAGACCTTCCAATCTCATGAGTCCCAGGTATCCGACCACTGTCACCTTTCCAGGAGGCTGTGAACCTAAAATCTACCCAGGGCTAGGCCTCTGAGGCTTAGGTTTGGCCTGCCCTCTGTGTGCCTGTCCCACACCCTGATTTCTGCACAGCCATGGTGGACAGTGCCGGACAGGACAGGGTGCGTGTCAGGTCCACGAGAGGAGGCCCATGCGAGGAGCTGCTCTGGCTCCTGAGGTTCCAGGTTTCTCTGGAGCCAGGAAGGATCCCCTTCAGCACAGCAGGCAGGAGTGTTATCACCCAGCCATTCACCACCTTGATCAGGAGCTGCTGGACAGGGCCCAGCCTCCTGCCCTCCCACGGGCTGTCCTGAGATGCTGATGCCCACCGGACTCCTTAGGGTCCCCTGAAATGATGGTCTCACTCCATCATCGCAGGTAGACTCGCCCTCTCAGGAGTGGCTCTAGCGTGGCCCCAATGTCTAGGCATTCGCTGATCACCAGAGTGATTGTTGGTGACTCGCCGAACACCATTTGTTGACTCTGGGTTTGCACAGCCATGAATATTCAGATATCTCAAACTACGCTCCCTGCTGTTTCCTGGCTAACGCAAGCGAAACCAGAACATTCTGCCTGGGTGCAGCGTGGAGCCTCACTGTCACCACTGGATAACGGACAAGAGAGGGCCCCCATCCTCTGGGAAAACACACAGAGAAGACTTCATCACGTGCAGGCCAGAGGGTAGGCAGTGCACAGATGTCAGCAAATAGAACATTCAGAAAGCGAGATCCCCCGGAGCCATGCAGGCGCCCTGAGGCCACCAGGACCGGCACTGTGCACCACTGTCTCGACCCCCAGGTCCAGCCTCTGGGATTAGCTCCTGCACCTGTGGCCTGGGTTGCCTCCATACATCCTGAAACTAGCACACATGGAGCACAGCAAGCCGGCAGGCGACCCGCCCAACCAGGTCCTGCTGCTCTCTGCCCAGCCCCTGGCTGCTGTTGCAGTTGGTGCAGGGCGCCTGGCAGGCCAGCTACTCCCTTGCAGATGTAAGGGTGGCAGTGGGCGCAGGGACACAGGTGGCCCTTATGCAGGGCCCTGCTGTTTGCTTGCTGATTCCTGGGACTAGGAATGCTCTATTGCAGCCCCAAGGAAGGCCTGCACCAGACCTGCACTGAGCCCAGTTTTGGGGAGCAGCGGCGGCTAAGGGCGGGCGGGCGGGGAACTCAGGGCCAAATTCTGCTGCAGAAGTCCACAGACTGCCTGGGACCTCAGAGAGACACACGACAGGCGACAGCCACAGACACTATGTGGGGAGGGGAGACCTCCAGAACCCAAAGAGGCTGGGACAGGCTGGGAGGAGGTGTTTACAGCATCTTGGAGACAGAGGTGCTAAAAATAGCAGGGGCCTGGCCCCCAAAACTCACTCCACCTCATCCCCAGCAGGTGGTGAGACAGGAATAGGCAGTCAGACCCCAGAGGGGTGGGCTCCGGATGCCCCATCTCCTGTGGCCTCCTGAGGAGGGGTGCAGAGGACAGGCTGGGCAGAGGACTCCAGATCCTAGGTCTGAGCTACAGGCAGAATGAGGAAGGACTGGTCATCTCAGGCCATCTCTAGGGACCTCAGGGTAATCAAGGAGAGGCCACAGAGGCTTAAGGACCAACCAGAGTCCCAGCAGCCCCAGCACAGTCTCAGCCTCCAGAGCCAGAGCCACGGTTGTGTCCATGCGCGGGTCCTCACCAGCATCCTGCCCACAGGTCTGACCTTGGAGAGCCACGCAGTTGGGTGTTGCAGAGAGTGGGCGGCCATGCCTGTCCCAGAGCTCAGGGCTCACCAGAGGACCAGGCCGCCTGTGGCCCATGTCCCCAGGGCAGGGTTGGGGAAGGAGGGTGTGTGCTGGGCTGTGTGGTTGGGGGAGGTTGGGCATGGGCATTCCAGTCCTAGGCAGAGTGTGCAGGGGCCAGGGCTGACCAGCACAGGCCACCGCCTGCTAGACCTTCAGCCTCAAGCTTCTTGGAAGTGACATTGTCTGCAGGCTAAAAAGGTTCTGTCACCAAAATACAGCCACCAGGGCGCCAGACACCCAGAGAGAGGCCCGGCCACACTCTTGGACATCGAGCTCATATTTTCAAAATATCACACCTCGTGACTGCTCCCAGCAGGGCCAGAGGAGCTCGGGGCTTCACTGTCATCCTTTTTATTAGTGAGCAAGAGTGGCGAGTCAGGCCTCACAGAGCCGGGTACACAGGGGCACAGGTGGGCAGCTTGGGGGTGGGCTGCACCCGCACATCACCAAGAGGTGCAGATATGGGGACAGGGAACCCGACACGCCCCTGGAGAAGATGGTAAAATGACCAAAAGACTCCTGTCCCCAGCAAGCCGTTCTCCCTCCAGTGCCCACCAAGGACATGGCATACGTCAGTTCCCGGGCTGGGGGCTGTGGCAGATGAGAAGTTCCGTGCACTGGCACAGACACACAGGTGAACGTGGGACCCTCTGAAGCTGTGTGCCCCTCAACTCCTGGCAGGGCTGGGCACAGAGCTGCCAAACCCTGGTCCTCGGCAGGATGTCTACCACATCCCCGGGGCCACCGCCCAGGCTGCTGGTTAGGCCCTTCCCCACCTTCCCCCACTGGGTGGTGTCCGTGTCCTGCCGCAGGCCTTCTGAGCAAATGGGGAGACCCTGGCCAGCTCTGCCTGGGGCCCCGAGCTAGCTATCCTTCCTGGCACCACGTGTCGCTCCGCTGCCATCATGAAGTGCTGTTTGGGGCAAAGGGCCAAGGCTGGGCAGAAGCCCATCTTTCAGGGGTCTCTGGCTTCAACTCACCATGGCCCATCACCTGACACCTCCTTGCCTGGTGCACAGAGACCTCGGCAGGTGGTGGGCGAGCTTCCTCACTGACAGGAGCCCCGAGTGCGTCCCTGCGAGGCCCAGCCAGCCCAGCCTCATAGGACTCCTGCTCCTTTCCACAACCCTCTGCCACATGTGCCCCTGGCACCCTGGGGCACAGGCAGGAAGCAGGCCCTGGGGCTTCTGAGGTTCCAGAACCTTTTAGAGGTCCCAGTCCCCCTCCACAGTCAGGTGGCCTCCTGGGGCAGGTGTAATCTCCACTGACCGACCAGGTACCCTGAGGCATCCCCTTGTGTCCACCTTCCTCTGAAGCCTCCCCAGACCCCAGGCCTTGGCCTCTCACAAAAGCCCTTCTCTGCACACGCAGAAGTACAGGCCGCAAATATTCAGGGCTGAGCAGGAACCCAGAGAGGCCAGCCAAAGACAGAGGACTGCACGGGAACTCAGAGAGTCAGAGATGAGCAGTGGGCAGGAGGGGCAGCCACCTCAATAGGTGAGTGGACTGAGGTCCAGGACTGAGGGCCAGGACAGATTTCCCCAGAACTAAGCTGAAGGCCCAGGGACCCCCTTGCTTCTCAGGAAGGCCCCTCTAAGTATCTTCCTGGGGACTTGTCAGGAGGTTCTGGGAACAGTAATGTCCCAAATGTCCCTGAGCCCCGTTGCTACCCCCCAGGCCCTGGCTGCCCATTTGGTCACTCTGGTAGTTCATGAGCCCAGCCAGTCAGGAGATACTCACCCTCGGCAGGCAGCCTCTGGGTACGCACGTCCCCTCCCAAAAGCCAGCCCAGGGAATAGTAGGGGACAGTATTTCCCAGTGACACGAGGCTGGGTGGAGGAGCCCTGAGCTGCCTAGCCTGCCTGGCCTCCAGAGAGGACCCCGGGCCCAGAGCAGACCACCCCTTCCCAGAAGAAAGCGTGTGAGGTGGCATCTGTGGCCCTGCATCCTTCTGACCATAGCCCTGGGGCTCAAGGCCCCACCAAGTCTCCCTTAGTGGCCTGGAGGGTCCCTGATGGCCCCAACAAGTGGACTTGACCACAGGGCTACACCTGCTGCCACTATCCAAGTCCTTGTTAGGGCTGTTTCCCCGCCTTGCCCTGGATGCCCTCACTCTGTCCGTCCACCCTGAGGCGGACTAGCCTTGCAGGTCCAGGGCTTCTGCACCCTGCAGGCCTTGCATCCACTGGCCAGGAGGGATGCCTCTTTCTCCTGCGCCCCATGGCACTGATGGCTGCAGAGATGGAGGGGCCGAGGAGGCCTGGGGAGGCTCTGGCCCTAGTCCTGATGGACGCTCAATAGTAGGCGTGGTCATGTGCAGGAGGCCCTCCAGGCCTGGAGTCACCTGGGCCTGGGTTCAAATCCTGTCTTTGGCACAGCCTTGCTGCAGAGTTTGGGACAAGCCCCTCTCTCATTAGCGAGTGGGACAAAGGCCAGCTGTTGAGAGGATGGAGTCACATGACATGATTTACAGAAGCTGCTGCCAGGCTCAGCCCCAAACTCTGGAATGAATGAGAAGCAGGAGACATAAGGACCCAGGACCCATGCTGTCCTGCGTCTGGGCCCTGGTGGCAGTGGTGAAGCACCAGTGTCCAGCCTCAGGGGCAGGGGCAGGTGCAGACTGCTGCATGTGCCCAGCAGTGAGGTGGCCTTGCTCTTGCTCCAGGTGAGGAGGCGCTGTTCCCAGCAGGAGCCACCTGGCTGGCTCTCGTACCCTCTTGGAGATTCCATGAGCTTCCCAACTCCTGTTCCACCAGCAGTGGTGTCAGGACAGTCCCCATGGTGGCTGTGGGGTTGCTCCTCCTCCCTCTGTTCTGCCAGGGATTGCTTTGTGTACTTTTAAGTGGTTACAGACCCATGTGTGTTCCTGCCCCTGCATCTTCCCAACGAGCTGACCCTTTAATCCTTATGCAACATCCCTCTTTGTGACATCCCTCTTTGGCCAAGAGGTCTGCTTTGTGCCACACTGTCATGGACGGCCGGCTCTCTTGGGCTCACCTTGTGCGTAAATCTCTTCCATACTTCTACTTTCCACCCGTCTTACCTGGGCCTTTGCACTGGCAGTGTCTCGGTGGGTTACGGATAGCTGGGTGGGCCTTTCATTTATCACAGCACTAGTGGTGGAACCCAGGGCCTCGTGGGTGCAAGACAAGTGCTGTGCCACTGGGCTACACCCCCAGTTCCTGAATTTGGCTTTTCCAAAAACGTGATCTAACAGTCTTTGCCTTTGAATTGGAGTATTTATCCCACCTGCCTGGTCTTGGAATGAGGTCAGGAAATAGTCTAGCACTTTGCCGGCTCGTCCCCTCTCCCCAGCCTCCCTGGCCTCCCCGGCCCCCCTGGCCCCTCTCCCCAGGCCCCCTGTCCCCTCTCCCCAGTCCCCTGTCCTATCTCTCTGGCCTCCCCGGCCCCTCTCCTGCCTTCTCTTATGTCATGCAATGCTTTTCAGTGTTCCCTCGTTTTCCCATCACGTTTTCAGTGATGGCTGCAGAAATTTCTGCATTTTCACTGACCCTAGTTTGCTCAGAACTGGTCTCGAAGGACGTAAGTTAAACATAGTAATGGTGCCCCTTCCCTGACGTTGAGCCCAGGGCTATCATCACCTGTCACATCAACATGGCTTAGGCACAACAGGCATCGTCATTTTCGTTTTGAAGAGTGGAGCTCTTAAAGAAGTTAAGAAACAGGGCTGGGGGGCTGGGGATGTGGCTCAAGCGGTAGCGCGCTCGCCTGGCATGCGTGCGGCCCAGGTTCGATCCTCAGCACCACATGCCAACAAAGATGTTGTGTCCGCCGAAAACTAAAAAATAATAAATATTTAAATTCTCTCTCTTTAAAAAAAAAGAAAGAAAAAGAAACAGGGCTGGGGATGTGGCTCAGAGGTAGAGCACTCATGGGGACCTGGATTCGATCCTCAGCACCACATAAAAATAAAATATTGCGTCCATCTACAACTAAAAAAATAAAATAAAGAAGTTAAGAAACAAAATGAGAAGCAAATGCACAATGTGCCTGACATCAGCTTAGGACTCTCCTCTTCAAATTGGCCTCTTTGTCCTGCTTGGACATGCTGAGCTGGCCCTGGCCAACATTCCTGCTTTGCCTGCTTGGACCATGCTAGGCTTTGTCAGGAGAGGACACTAGAGGGGCACTGCGAGGCCCCCTCAGGAAAGGGCTTCCCTTTCTGGCTCCCATTGCACAGCAGTCAGAGGCTGGCAGGAGGCCCACTGGGGCTCAGGGTCCAGGGAGTCTCCTACCTGCCCAGTGGGTCACTTCCTGTGAACCAGCCTCAGCCAGCACTTCTGTCATTACACAGTGACCAGGCTGCACGCTCCCGGGGCAGCCTCCACCTCCCCACCGGGGACCCTCTCACTCCTCTTCCAATGTGCATCCCTCCTGATCCACTCTCCAACCTCCACATGTGGCAACTGCTGCCTCTGCATTTGCTACCCTCCACTCCCTCCCGGCTCTCTTCCCCTCTTAGTAATTGACTGTCCCTTTACCAGTTTAACATTCGTTGTTAAAATCTCCCTGTTCCAATTAGGAGAGCAGTTTCAGTCTCTCCCACTTGCCCCACACCAGGCCTGTTGCTCTCCACTCCCACCTGGGGATACGAGGTGCCACCCTGGCCCCGGCCCCAGCCACTCCCTTCAGTCTCAGGGAGTCAAGTCCTGCTGGTGACGCCCTCTCTCCATTTCTGTCTCCCTTCTGAGGAATAGTTTCCCTGGAGGTTGGCTCTGGCTTCGTGTTTTTATTTTAGCACTTTGGACGAGCCACCTCAGTGCTTTCTGGTCCGTGGAAGCCAGCTGTTGTCCCCTCAGGACACCTGCCTTGTTCCTCTGGCTGCTGGTGGAGGTTTCCAGCAGCTGGACCAGGATGGACCTGGAGCCCTGCTCTGGGTTCATAGAGATTCTTGGACTCCTAATAGGACATTTATGCTAGACGCCTTTTTTTTTTTAGTACCAGGGGTTGAACTCCAGGTGCTCAACCACTGAGCCACACACTCAGCCCTTTTTATTTTTTTATTTACTTATTTATTTTTGGTACCAGGAATTTATTTTTGGAACCCAAAGGCATTCAACCACTGGGCCACATCCCCAGCCCTATCTTGTATTTTATTTTATTTCAGGTCCCACTGAGTTGCTTAGTGCTTGGCTAAGTTGTTGAAGCTGGCTTTGAACTCGTGATCCTCCTGTCTCAGTCTCTGGAGCCACTGTGCCCAGATTTTTATTTTTTCCGATTGGTTAATATCTATTAACATCTTTTTTTTAAAAGATGTTGATGGACCTTTATTTTATTCATTTATTTATATGTGGTGCTGAGGATCGAACCCAGTGCCTCACACATGCTAGGCAAGTGCTCTACCACTGAGCCACAACCCCAGCCCATATCTATTAACATCTTGAAGTTCACTAGTTCTGCCCTCTCTAACCTGCTGTTAAATCTATCTTTGTAAAAAACAACAACAAAAAAAACAAAAAAACCCAGTTCTTCATTTTAATCATACCTTGCAGCTAGAATTTCCATTTTTAATAGTTTTTAAATCTCTGTTCACTCATTGAAAACACTTTTCTCTTAATTACCGGGGCACATTTGCATGAGCTATTTTGAAGACTTCACCTGCTAAATCCAATATCTACAGAGTCGATTTCTCTTGACTTTCTTTTTTCTGATGGTGAATCACCCTTTCCGCTTCCTCACATGTCTGTTAATTTGGTTGAAAAGTGGGCACCACGGATAACATTTTAGTGACTTACTAAGATTGTTTGTCCCTGCTTTAGAGGACAGTTAACTTGCTGAACTAAACCATTGCTGTGTCCCACAGGGCGTGACAGCTGATCTTCTGCTGTTCTTCAGCTTTTCTGGATGGCTATTGGTCAGCCTGCTTCCTGGCGGCCTGCCTGGGCCTGTATGGTTGTGCAGTCAATCAAGGATTTCAGTAAAGTTCACACCTAGATTTAGGGACCTGTTGTCTTTGAGGTCCCCTTGCTTTTTTTTTTTTTCTCCTCGTGTGTGTGTGTGTGTGTGTGTGTGTGCGCGCGCGCGCGCTTGGGTACTAGGGACTAAACCCTGGCTGCTCTACCACTGAGGTAGCCTTTTTCCTTTATTTTTTGAGACAGTCTTGATAAATTGCAGAGGCTGGCCTCACATTTACAATCCTCCCACCTCAGCCGCCCCAGTAGCAGGATGACAGGCATGCACCACTGCACCTGCCTGTTCCTTTGCTCCTGAGGATTCTCCCGACATTCGCAGCGTCCCTGCAGCACCAGGGTCTCCTCTGACGCATCACACAAGCCAAGCTGCACACTGAGCACAGCTGGGTCACTGAGTTGAGAGCAGTGAGCCCAGGTGAGTTCTCAGGTTTCCCAGCTGCATGTAGACTGGGCACATGGTCTCTCTGGGCCTGTTTCCATGGGGCTGGAAAGTTGTTGGGAGGATAAAGAGTATCCAGGCCTGGCATTTGAGGACAAGAGGTCAGGGTCAGCTCCACACACGCCTGCTGGCACTGGAAGGCCCACTGGCCTGTGTGCCTCCGTGATCCACTTGCTCTAAGCCACTGGATTGGTGTGGACAACTCTTCTCTCTCAGGCCCGAAGCCTGGTGACAGGAGAGGCAGCACCCTGGGCTGGGGGGAGGAACGGCAGCAGGCCCTTCCAGCAGGCCGCAGATGCAGCTCTTTTGCTAGCTGCTCGGGCCCCATGCCTCCTGCGACCCAACCCTATCTCCCCATGGCTGACCTCCCACTGTCCCATACAGCCCCTGACACAAGCAGGCACCTTCCCCTCCTCACCGCTCCCTTCTCTTAGCCTGGGAGGAGGTGTGAGGCTGCGCACAGTCCACTCAGGCTGGATCCTGGTGCACCAAGCCGTGGGGATACTTCTTTTTTCTGGTGGGAGTGAAGGGTACTGGGGATTGAACGCAGGGGTGCTTAACCACTGAGCCGCATCCCCAGCCCTTTTTAATTTTTTATTTTGAGACAGAGTTTTGCCCAGTTGCTTAGGGTGTTGAGACTGGCCTGAACTTGTGATCCTGCCTCATGGGAAAAGCCGTCTTGGCACTGGACACCGGATAGGCTGGCTGTGCCCACAGGACAGAGCAGCCAGAGGACTTGGCTCTCATTCTGTGACAGGCCCCTACTTGGCAGCACCTCAGGGTCTTTCCCACTAGCACCTCCTCTAACTCAAACAGGAGCAGGCAGCCATCTAAGGCTTCCTGGAGAGGGGGCCTCTAGAACACACGGACCACCCACTGGGACTGCCGTGTGTGTGTGTGTGTGTGTGTGTGTGTGTGTGTGTGTGTGTGTGTGTGTGTGCGCGCGCGTGTGCACACTACAAAGGGGAAGCACTTTTCCTGGCCTACCAACCTGTCCCTCTGCTCTTTCTTGCCCTCTGAGCCCAGGTGAGTCCCCATGTTTCCCAGCTGCATGTAGACTGGGCACATGTCTCTCTGGGCCTGTTTCCATGGGGCTGGAAAGTTGTTGGGAGGATAGAGTGTCCAGGCCTGGCCCCAGCGTGCGATTTGATTCGTGGTCCACCTGTTCAGTCAGAATTTGTGGGGCACCTGCTGAGTGCCAGGAATTCTGCCACTGAGGTTACAGCAGCCAGTGACCCAGTCCTTGCATCCTAATGGAGGGAAATGGCAAGCAGGAAAGAAAAACAATCATACAGCATGTCAGGAAGTGACTACCTGGGGCAGAATGTCCTCGGGGGGCAGCTGTGTCCAGGTGTGTCAGGAAGGAGAGGAGGCAGGAGTGAAGCGGGGGAGAGGGAAGGTGGCAAGACAGGGCCAGAGGGGTGGATCATTCAAACTGGTCATGGGCTGTTATTCCTTTACGGCTGACCACATTAGGCAGGGTCTCGGCCGAGCCTGGCCAGGAGGTGGGAAAACACCCCCCTTACTTCTCTAGGAAAGGTCACATGCAGTGGTACACGCCTGTAATCCCAGCAATGTGGAAGGCGGAAGCAGGAGGACCGTAAATTTGAGGCCAGTCTGAGCAATTTAGTGATATCCTGTCTCAAAATTAATAAATAAAATCGACCCCAGCCCTGTAGATTGTTTGGTAATATGGCCACTTTGATCATCGTCTATCCATGAACATGGGAGATCTTTGCGTCTTCTGAGTCTTCTTCAATCTTGTTCTTTAATATTCCATTGTTTTCATTGTAGAGGTCTTTCACCTTCTTGGTTTATTCCCAAGTTTTTGTTTGTTTTTTTAGGTTATTGTGAACAGAAGAGTTTTTCTGATTTCTTTCTCTGCAGATTCATTGTTGGAGTAGAGGAAACTATTGATACTTGTATGTCTATCTTGCATCCTACCACTTGCTCAGCAGTACAGTAGTATACTGAAGAGTACAGCTCTAGAAGTCTTCTGCTGGAGTTTTTTGGGTCTTCTAGATATAGAATTATATTATTAGCAAACAGAGATAATCTGAATTCTTCCTTTCCTATTGTATCCCTTGGATTTTCTTCTCTGGCCTGAGGGCTCTGGCTAGTTTCAAGGATCATGTTGAATAGGGGTGGTGAGAGTGGAAAAGCTTTCTTACTCCTGTTTTTAGAGGAAATGCTTTCAGCTTTTCTCCATTCAATATGGTGTTGGCTTTGAGTTTTTCATATACAGCCTTTACAATGTGGAGGTAGATTACTTCTATCCCTAGTTTTCTTCACTATTTTTTTTTTAAATTATTATAAATGGTGTTGAATTTTGTTGGGAGACTTTTCCTGCATCTACTGAGATGATCATGTGGGCTTTGTTCTTAATTCTATTTATGTGGTGAATTACATTTATTGATTTGTGTACATTGAACCAATCTTTCATCCTGGGATAAAGCCAACTTGATTTTCTTCATGTGTTTTGAAAACAGACTGATATATATATATATATATATATATATTTTTTTTTTTTTTTTTTTTCAGTACTAGGGGTTGAACCAGAGGCACTTAATCACTGAGCCATATCCCCGGCTTTCCTTTTTTTTCTCTTTTGAGATAGGGTTGCATTAAGTTGCTTAATGCCTTGCTAAGTTGCTGAGGCTGGAATTGAACTTGCAATCCTCCTGCCTCAGTCTTCTAAGCCACTGGATAATAGGCACCTGATAAATTGCTAATATTTTATTAAAGGTGTTTGCATCCATGTTCATCAGGAGTATTGGTTTGTAGTGTTCTTTCCGTGATGTGTCTTTGTCAGATTTGGGTATTAGGGTGATACTTGCTTCACAGAATGAGCTTGGCAGTGTTCCCTCCTTTTCCAATCCATGGAGTACTTTGAGGAAGATTGGCATTAGTTCTTCTTTGAAGGTCTGATAAAACTCAGCTGAGAATCCATCTAGTTCCAGGCTTTTTTGTTGTTGTTGTTTGAAAGCCTTTAATTGTTGCTTGACATTGGTCTATTTCTGACCATAAATTACACTATGGAACTTCAGTTAAAAAAAAAAAAAGTATGATATTGGCATAAAAACAGACATGAAGACCAATGGAATGGAAGACTCAGAGACAAACTCAAATAGAAACAGTCATCTGTTAGGGGCTGGGGTTGTGGCTCAGTGGTAGACAAAGGTGCCCAAAACCCATGTTGGAGAAAAGATAGCTTTTTCAACAAATAGTGCTAGATAAACTGGATATTCATGTATAGAAGAATGAAACTGGATCCCTATCTGTCACCCTGCACCAAAGTCAACTCAAAGTGGATCAAAGACCCAGAAATTAGGCCCCAAACAATGCAATTTCTAGAAGAAAACAGGGTAAATACTCAACACAACATATTTGTGTAGGGACTGACTTCCTTAATAAGACTCCTAAAGCTTAAGAAATAAAAATCAGGAATCCATAAATGGGATGGCTTCCAATTAAAAAGCTACTGCACAGCAAACAAGAATATGAAGAAAGAGGCCACAGAATGGGGGAAATCTTTGCTAGCTGTTTTTCCAATAAGGGATTAATATCCAAAATATATAAAGAACTAAAAAAACTAACATCAAAAATAAAGGAACTCAATCAATAAACAGGTAAATGAAATAAACAGATATTTCTCAAAAGAAAAAATATAACAAACATATGAAAATATGTTCATACTTAGGAATCAGAGGAATGCAAACTACAGTAAGATATCATCTCACTCCAAAACTACAATAAGATATCATCAAAAATGCAAATAATAATAAATATTGGTGAGGATGTGAGGAAAAAATTATTGATGGAACTATGAATTAGTACTACCACTCTGAAAAGCAAGGTGGAGATTCCTCAAAAGACTAGGAATTGAACCATCATATGACCCATATATCCCAGTCCTTGATATTTATCGCAAAGAACTAAAATCAGCACAGTATAGTGCACATGCACACCAACGTTTATAGCAGCACGATTCACAATAGCCACGTTATGAACTCGCCCAGGTGCCTATCAACACACAGATGAGTAAAGAACACGTGGCATATATATCCAATGGAGTTTTACTCAGCTAAAAAGAAAAACTAAATTGCGTTATATGCTGGTGATTAATAGATGGAGCTGGACAAATCCATGTTAAGTGAAATAACCCAGACTCAGAAACTCAAGGGTTAAATGTTCTCTCTCTTATGCAGAAGCTAGATAGAAAAAAATAATTTCAAAAAGAAAGGGAATCCCATGAAAATAGTGGGGAGAACAGTAGAGGAAGGGAACCAAGGGGAGGAAGGGAGACAGGGAAGGGGAGGAACTGCAGGACAAAATCAACCGAACCACATGCAGGTGAGAATATGTCAACGATTCTGCTTCTGTGTCTGCCTATAATTCATCAGTAAAATACAATAAATTAATAAAAGGAAGAAGACCAATAGAGTAGAGGAAGGGGGTGAGGGAGAGAAAGAGGGGGAGGAAAAGGGGAAATACTGGGGATTGCCATGGAGCAAATTATATGCATGAATGAATATGTCAGAATGAGCCCCCTGGGGCTGGGTTGTAGCTCAGCAGCAGAGTGCTTGTTTAGCATGTGTGAGGCCCTGAGTTCCATCCCCAGTACCCGCCCCCCCTCAACACACACACACACACACACACACACACACACACACACACAAGCACGCACGCACACCCAAATGAACCCCTTTATTTTGTTTAACTATAATGTCCTAATAAAAACATAAAGAAAGAGACATGGCATTGGATTTAGCCTCCATCATAAACTACTATAAAAAATAAGCAATAGGGGCTGGGGTTGTGGCTCAGTGGTAGAGCCCTGATCTAACATGTGTAAGGCACTGGGTTCAATCTTCAGACCACACAAGAAAATAAATAAAACAAAGGAACTGTATTTATCAACTAAAAAAAATAAATAAATAAAATAAAAATAAAATAAAAATAAAAAAAGGAATATGGCAAAACTGAAGTAGGTTCACTCTACCAAAACTGAGTCCAACATACCCAAGTGATTGGGTATGTGCCTGAAAAAAGAAACTGTAACACTAAATACAGATAATACAGTCCAGAATTTCTGTAACGTGTCATTAACAAAGTCTAATAAACAATAAAATGGCTAGACATACAAAGAAGCAGAAAAGGAGAGGAAGAATCTAGGGATAAAATAATCAATAGAAGCAGGTCCAGAGAAGACTTAGATATTGGAGATAACAAAGACTTTAAAATAACTGTGACTCACACCTGTAATCCCAGCAACTCAGGAGGCTGAGGCAGTATCGCAAATTCAAGCCAATATGGCCAGACCTGGCTCAAAATTTAAAATAAACACATAAATAAGGGGTTTGAGGTTGTAATTTGGTGGTAGAGTGCCCCTGGGTTAAATACCCAGTGTGGATGAATGGATGGATGGATGGATGGATGGATAGATAGATAAATAAAATAAAATAAAAAGGGCCGGGGATGTGGCTCCACGATACAGTGCATGCCTGGCATGTGCAAGGGCCGGGGTTCAACCCTTAGGACTATAGAAAGTAAACCAACTGGGCAGATTTGGGGGGCAGCAAAGCCACCTGCTAGAAGGAGTCCCACAGATGGCGTTGGAAGCCTCTAGAAGCCTAGTTGTGCTGCCCCAGAGGTGGATCTCTCTGGCCTTCCTGCTCCTGGCCTGTCATAGCCCTCTGCTTAAGCCAGTCAGAGGTGAAATTCCCTAGCAAAACAACCTCAGTTCTCCAGGAAATGGTCAGGAGGAGCAAAGGCCAGAGACAGGGCCCTCCCAATGACAATTCAAACATACACAAAAGAAGGACCAGCTTCAAAAAAGCAGTACTTTTTCATAGAAGCAGAAAGCAGACTGGGAATTGTCAGGGATGGGGTGCGGCTGGGCAGTGGGGAAGGGGAGGAAAAGGTAAGTTCTTAATGGCTGAACACTGCTGCGAAGGTAGTAAAGGCCGTGAACTGTTCACATAAAGTGGTTGCTTTTCTCTTTTGCCAGTTTCATCTCAATTTCAAAGAAAGCAATGTCTCTGGATCCAGGTCCTAGCTAACACCAGCTACTCTTCTGAACTTGCCTGCTCTGCTCCATGGAGTATCTCAGAACAAATCCCATCACCGCTATCTCCCCCCACATGCACTTGAGATTGTATTGCTGACCCATCAGGAATTAAAAAAAAAAAATACCATCTTGCCAATATCGCAAGTCTGTGTTCAGAATGTACTGTTAGGGCCAAAGCCCTTCACTCTGGTAAGTGTTGTAATTCGGATGGGAACGAGTTCTGCATCTGGATTGGGCTGTGAGGTCCTCATGTCTCTGGAAGCTCTGCTCCCTCCTTTTCAAGGCATTCACTAGCAGAAACCAAATGCTCTGCCCTGTGGCACTGCAGCCTTCCCAGCTGGGCTGATTGTTTCCCTGAGGTATCCTGGGAACTACTGCTCCATCCCTCCTGGTAAACCCTGCTTAGATCTAGAGACTCAACTAAATTCAGTCTAGGCAATCTTACCTTTCATGGTAAGTGTTTTTGTATTATTAGAAATCTTGTCTGTTTCAAATCAGGAAGACTTTCTTCCTGTGCGTTTTCCTAGGAGTTTTCTAATGTTGGTTTTTCCTTTTGGGCTTTGATCCACTGTGAGTTGATTTTTGCCCATGGTGTAAGGCCAGGGTCAGGTTCTCATCTCCTCTGTGTGGACGGCTGCGGCACCTTTTCTTGAAAGACTGGGCTAGACTACCTTTGGCCAGAAGCCTGCTGACCACTGTGTGTGAATCGACTTCTAAGATCTCTGTTCTTAGAGACTTATTAAAAGTTTTCATTGATTCAAAGTCTGATTATGCCAATATCACACTGGTTAAGTTTTCTTTCTCTCTTTCTTGTGCCAGGGATTGAACCAAGTGGTGCTAAACCACTGAGCCATATTCCCATCCCTTTTTATTTTTTTGAGACAGGGTCTTGCTACATTGCTTAGGGCCTCACTAAACATCTGAGGCTGGCCTTGAACTTGCCTCAACCTCCCAAACCACTGGGATTACAGGCACGCACCACCACACTTGGCCTACCACTTTATAGTAACTCATCACTTTGAATCCCCCACTTTGTCTTCTTCTTAAACATGTTTTGACTATTTTAGAGTTTTACATTTCCATATGCATTTGAGACACAGTTTGTAATTATAAATGTCTAGAATTAAAAAGATTGGTAATACCAGAGTTAGTAAAAATATAGATGAGCTGGACTCTTACACTGCTGATGGGAATGTCAAATATCACAAATTCTTTGGAGAACAGTTGGGCATTTTTTAGAAAGCTAAATATATGTTGACCAAGAAGTTCTACTTGCAGGTAATTTAGCTAAAAGCAATGAAAACATTCATCCACAAAGACTTGTCTATGAGAATTTCATAATAAATTATTCATAAAAGCCAACAATTGGAAATAACCCAAATTTCCATTATCTGGTGGTAGGTAAGCAAATTATGTTATGTTGAATCAATGATATACAACACAGGGACAAAAAGAAACAAATTGCTGATATGCAGAGCAACAAGGAGGAATCTTAAAACCAGTATGTTGAGCAGAAGGACCTAGACAAAACACGACATGCTGTACAACTTTCCATATGTGGGATTCTAGAGTAGACACAATCTACAGTGACAAAAGGCAGATCAGGGCTGGGCTGGGCTGGGGCTGGGGAGTGGTTGGGAAGCTTTGGAGGATGGTGGAACGTTAAAACATCTTGATTAAATATATACATTCATTTGTATACATGTGTATTAATTCATTGAACACTGTATACATTTGTCAAAACTCACTCACTCTTGCTAGTGCCACCCCCATCACTACCAGAGTACTGAGGGCCTACATGCAGCAGTTTCTTTTACCACTAACAGGAAAAAACTGCAAGGCATACATACCAAGATGCAAAAGACAGCTTAAAAACTGAAGCACTGGAATGATCAAAAAGGAAATTCAGACCACTGTGATAGGCTGAGTCCACTGCTGGGTGAGGGGGACAGCATGCCAAGGAAGGTGGGCAGTACAAGCACAGAGACTGAAATCCTTACCAAGAACCCCAAAGTACTCGAGGTAAAAAGCACTGCACGAGAAATGAAGAATGCTCCGGATGGGCTTGTCAGTAGCTGGATGTAGTTGAGGAGAGGGTCTCTGGGCTCAGGAACAACTCAACAGAAACCTACAACACTAGAAACAGAAAAAACTGAAAGAACAGAAGAAAATACCCCGAAACTGTGGGGCAACCTAAGTAAAAGGTACAGATCACACAAAATTAGAATCCCCAAAGAAAGAAAGGAATAGAAGAAATATTCAAAACAGTATCAACTGAAAATTTCGTCAAATGAATGTCAGACACCAAACCTGAGATCCAGGACACTCCAAGAACACCAAGCAGGATCCATGTCAAGAGAAACAACAAAAAACAATGCCTACAACTAGGCACAGCATTTAAGACTATAGATAATGAAAGATAAGGAAAAATCTGGGAGAAGCTGGAGGGAAAGAACACTTTTCACATAGAAAATCTAGGATAAGAATCATCTTTGACTTATCCCCAGAAACCATGAAGAGAGAGGAATGAAATATCTTAAGTGTTGAGAGCGAAATCCTGTAATCTGTGAAATTATCCTTCAAAGAAGAAAAAGAAATAAAGACTGCATCAGACAAACATTGTCTGAGGGAATCCATTGTGGCAGACCTCCCTTGCAAGAAACATAAGTTCCTTCTGACATTTAGAGAGAAAGAAAATTATAGCAGCTCAGATCTACATAAAAACAGGAAAACCAGACAAAAAGGAATAGAGAGAGCAAAATAAATAAGAAAACTTATTTATTTCTCCTTCGTGCTAGTTGACCTAAGAGATAAGCTCTCTGAAAATAATAATAGCTGGGGCTGGAGTTTGGCTCAGTAGCAGAGCACTTGCCCTGGGTTCGATTCTCAGCACCACATAAAAATAAAGGTTTTGTGTCCATCTACAACTACAAAATAAAAGAGCGCGCATAGACCATCCAGATGTATGTGTGTGTATGTGCACACACAAGCTCCAAGCACACGTGAGCTGGTGTCTTGGTACTATTATTTTATCTTTTTAAATACGTAAATTCTTTTAGTTGTAAATGGGTCTTTTATTTATTTATATGCCTCTTGAAAGCAAGTGATTTAAGTCTCCTAATATTGCCTACTGTCTTCATTTGCCTAGCATATCTAGATGCTTCAGTACTTAGCGCACACACATTTACAATGATTATATCTCCACGCGCACACACATTTACAATGATTATATCTCCACGAGGAACTCCTGTCATTGTGTAACAATCTTCCTTGTCTCTCCTAAAGAGAGCTCATGAATTGAAGTGTATTTTATCTGACCTAAACAGAACCACTCCTGTTCTACTTTGGTAACCATCAGCATGGAGTATCTTTTGTGATTCCTTCACTTTCAAGTTGTGTGTGCCCTTAAACCTAAAGTGAATCTCTTATAGATGGCATATTATTACGTCTTAAAAAAAAAAAACCTACTCAACCACTCTATTCAATTTTTTTTTTGGGGGGGGACCAGGGATTGAACTCAGGGTCTCACCGAGTTGCTTAGCACCTCGCTGTTGCTGAGGCTGGCTTTGAACTCTTGATCCTCTTGCCTCAGCCTCCCAAATCACTGGGATTATAGGCATGCACCACTCTATGCATTTTGATTGAAGAATTTAATCCATTTCCATTTAATGTAACTACTGAGATCCAGGACTTACTGTTACTTTTTGATTGTTCAGTGTTCTTTCTTTCTTCCTCTCATTCTGACTTCATTTGTGAGCTTTTTTTTTAAAAAAAACTTTATTAGTTGTAGATAGACCCAATAGCTTTGTTTTACTTATTTTAATACATTTATTTATTTATTTTTATGTGGTGCTGAGATCGAACCCAGTGCCTCATATGTGCAAGGCAAGCAGTCTGCCACTGAGCCACAACCCAGCCCTTACTTATTTATTTTTATGTGGTACTGAGAATTGAACCCAGGGCCTCACACCTGCTAGGCAAGTGCTCTACCACTGAGCCACAACCCCAGTCTATTCATTTATAATTTGATACTGTTTTTTGTTAAAAAGAGAGAGAATTTTTATTTATTTATTTATTTTTTTTAGTTTTCGGCGGACACAACATCTTTCTTTGTATGTGGTGCTGAGGATCGAACCTGGGCGTCACACATGCCAGGCGAGCGAGATACCACTTGAGCCTCATCCCCAGCCCAGTGATACTGTTTTTCTTTAGTGACATGCTTTGATTTTTTTTCTCTCTGTTTTGTGTATCTACTAGAAATTTTTCCTTATGGTCCCATGGTATTTTGCTGATAACAAGTTAACTTCAAATGCATACAGATTCTTAATTTTATTTCTCCTTGTACATTTAATGTTAATGATGCCCCAATTTACATCTTTTTTATTATGTATCCATTAACATGTTATTAAAGTTATAGTTGCTTTTAACTTCTAGAGTTAAAAGTAATTTATGTACCACAATATCAGAATTAGAGTGGCATAAACTTGAGAATACACTTACCTTTACCGGTGAATTTTATGCTTTCTTATTTGCCTGTTACTAATTAGCATCCTATTTCGACTTGACGAACTCCCATTCACATTTCTTGCAAGACAGAAAGGCGAGTTAATGGCAGTGAACTCCCTCAACATTGTTTGAGAAAGTCTTTCTCTTTCTGTCCCATCTGAGGACAGGCTTTGCTGAGCACGGTACTCCTGGTTGGCAGTTTTGGTCATTGTTTCTTGGCACTTTGATACATCATCACAGGTTCTCCTGGGACGCAGTGTTTTTACTGAGACACCCACTGACAGCTTTAAGTAGGTTCCCTTGTGTGCAATGAGTTGCTTTTTCCTTGCTGCTTTTGAAATTCTTTGACTTTTTTTTTTTTTTTTTTTTTAAGTTTTTGGGACTAGAGATTGAACCCAGGGGTAATTCACTACTGAGCCATATTTCAGGCCCCTTTTATTTATATCTTTTAATTTACAACTTTAATTTAATTTATAACTTTTAGTTTACAATGTATTTATTTTCTCACATTACCTTTATTCTATTTATTTGGTGCTAAGGATTGAATCCCGTGCCTCACATGTGCTAGGCAAGCTCTCTACCACTGAGCTACAGCCCCAGCCCTTATTTTTAAATTTGAGACAGGATTTCACTAAGTTGTTTAGGGCCTTGCTAAATTGCCAAAGCTGGCTTCTGACTTGCAATCCTCCTGCCACTGCATCCCAAGTTGTTGGGATTAGAGGAGTGTGCCACTGTGCCTGGCTCTCTTTGACTCTTGGTGATGTGATTATGATGGGATTTGCCATAGTCTTCTCTGGGTTGACCCTATTTGAAGATTCTGAATTTCATGAATATTGAGATCCATATCCTTCTCAAGACTGGGGGTTTTGGGCTGGGGTTGTGGCTTAGTGGTAGAGCACTTTCCTAGCACATGTGAGACACAGGGATTGATTCTTAGCACCACATAAAAATAAAGGTATAAAAAAATTGGGGGTTTTCACCAATTATTTTGTTTAATACTTGTTTTAGTTGTAGTTGGACACAATACCTTTATTTTTATGTGGTGCTGAGGATCAAACCCGGGGGCCTCACATGTGCTAGGCGAGCACTCTACCATTGAGCCCCAGCCCCCTTTCCAATTACTTTTTAAAATAAGATTACTGTTCCTTTCTCTCTTTCATTGTGACACTACCATAACACACACATTGATCTGCTTGATGGTATCCCTTAAATCCTGCAAGACTTTACTTCACTTTTCCTTTTTTCTCCTCTGACTGGACACTTTCAAGTCATTATCTTCAGTCCCAGAAACTGTTTGGTTCTTTTAAAATGATATTTCCTTAATAAATTTCTTTTGTTCATATATTATTTTCCTTTGAGTTCTGAGTTCTCTTATTGCTCACTGAGCATCCTGAAAATAATTATTTTGATTACTTTGTCAAGCACTGTATAGATCTGCATTTCTTTAGGGTCAATTTCTGGAAAACTGTTTCTTTAATGGGGTTCACAGCTTTCCTTGTTGTGTTTGTAGAAGGTTTTTTTTTCTTTTTTAATACAAGAATCTTAACACTGAGCTACATGCCCAGCTTGCTTATTTATTTAGAGACTTGTTATCGCTAAGTTGCTTAGGGTCTCACAAAGTTGCTGAGGCTGGTCTTAGACTTGTGATCCTTCCCTTGACTGGGATGGTGGCTGTGCACCATCGCTCCTGGCTGCTGTAGTCTTGGGTTGCAGGCTTGACACTGGAAGCTGTCATCTCTCTGAGCTTTTACTGACTGGCTTTGGAAGTGAGAGACCTCTGCCAGACAGCCTGGTGAGAGATTCTGAGGTGTTCCAGATCTTTCCATCAGCAGCCATTGCACCCTGGATGCACCCACCCTCATCCAACCCCAGGAGCTAGGAAGGCTGAGTCTGGTTTCTATGGATGCGACGTCTTTCCTATGGGTGCAGCTGATCCATTGCTTGTTCCCTTGTGGTAAGAAGAGTCTTAGGGTTGTATGGCTTCTCTCCACTCAGCTCCAGGATGGGTGCTGAGAGCCTCCCATCCTTCTCTAGGGCAGCACAGAGGGTGTTCAAGGCTAAATGCCCCCTGTAATCCATCAGTCAGTCTGGCTGCCACACGTTCATGCAAAACCTTCAGAGGCTCTTTGTGATGTGGACGGGTTGGTAGTAGTACGAGTCTGTTGGGTCCGCGTAGCGTCTTCCGGGGAGCCTGCCGTTCAGTGTCGGGAAGGCAGGGCTCTCAGCTGCCTCCACTGAGCAGGAACAGCAGACCCTCAGAGGGAGGGTAGTTCCTTTTTCTGTCTAGAAACAGCCTTCCAGTGTGTGGTTTCCTGTCTGAAGACCTTGACCTAAGAGTGAGGCCCCTCCAGCCCCTCCCCAAATACTGGATCAGAAAAGAACCAACCCGGGCTGGGAATGTGGCTCAGGCGGTAGCGCGCTCGCCTGGCATGCGTGCGGCCCGGGTTTGATCCTCAGCACCACATACCAACAAAGATGTTGTGTCTGCCGAGAACTAGAAAATGAATATTAAAGAACTCACTCTCTCTCTAAAAAAAAAAGAGAGAGAGAGAGAGAGATAAAGCATGTCAGGGGCCTGGGCCTGGCTTGTCATGTAGATACAGTTTGTGGGAGCGGCACCTCTGCGCAGGGGGAGTGATGGATGGAGCCACACCACACCCGAGGCCTGAGGAGGGCACCTCAGTCCCAGAGGCAAGAGCACCCCAGGCTCAAGCCCATGTGTCCTGTTCTATCCTGCAGCTTTGTGAGCCTTACCACAAGTGCTTGGGCCCAAGTCCTCTCCAACCCTGTATGTGTTACCATGTGACACTCCACACCAACAGGCAGTGGCTGCAGCCTCTCTGCAGAGGAAATCCTACGGGCCAGCCTCTGAGCTGGGCTTGCCTGAGTCACTCATGTGGTCCACTGATGGCTGTGCACACAGGTCTAAAGATGTGTGCTGGTTGCTCAGCCCTCTCAGACCAGATTCTGATGATATTCTCTCCCCTGCAGACTCCCACCTGCCATGATATAGCACCGCCCAGGGACCCCTGCCAGAACCTGCTACTTGCACTTCTCAGCCTCCAAAACTGTGAGATAAGATAATAAATTAAGCAATTATTGGGGCTGGGGATGTGGCTCAAGCGAAGAAGATGATGAAGACAAGAGAATGTGCAGAACAAAAAGACGAGGTCATTCCCATGTCAAAAAAAAAAAAAAAATCAGAAGAGTGAAAAGTGTGTAAAAGTGTGTTGTTTACATAGAAAAAGACTGCAGTTTGCGTGCACAGCACACCTGCAACTGATCCATGGTACACCTCTTGAAGCTGTGTGAGGACTTGGTTGCAAGGGCTGCTGAGGGGAGAACTGGGAGTTCAGAGGGCGAGATGGGGGAACTTCCTTCTGTTTGCCTTCGTACCAGGAACAATGCTAGTTATTTATAAAATAAGAATTTAATATCACTTTTTCAGGCATAGCAGGAGGCTTGAGTAGGAGAGGCCTGGTGATGGTGCCCTTGGCAAGGAGTGGGGAAGGTGCTTTGCAGATGCACAGCAGTGCCACACACCCAGGAAGAGGCCCAGGAGTGGGCAGGGAAAGGGCTTTCCACCTCAACTTGTCGTTCTGCAAATGCAAAGGTCGAGTGGTCCTATTGCAGCTGAGGCCCAGGGAGTGGACGGGTCCCCCATGTGTGCTCAGTGCACAGGTGCTGAGAATCCCCGGGAAAGTGGCAAGATGGCTGAGGGCCGGGGGATGCTCAAGGCCTATACCTGTGTTAGGATGAGGGCAAGTGCATTTGGGGGGCTTCCCTTTGGACTGGTCTCAACCCGCAACAGCAAATAGCAAACGTGGCTCACCCCTGAGCTGGTCCTGGCACAAATGAAGCCCCCAGCACGAAGTAGCTGCAGACGGCAGCAAGCATGGTTCTGCACTCTGCCCCAAAGTCAGCACCCTGCATAGCGAGGTCACCTGAAGCATAGTGCCTGGAGGCTACAGAGCATGGTCCCTGGGCTGGCTCTTCAGTACACGTGTTCACTGGATGTAGTAAGAACATGGGAGTCCCTTCCTCTGGATGTCCAGGAAAACAGGCAGCTCTGACTCCCATGGTGCTGTCACTGCCTCTCAGGCAGTACCAGAGGGCGAGGGCTCTCTGAACCCTCCCTTCAACTAACTCACCAAGGCTAGGACAGGTCTGGTAAGGAAGAGAGAAATTCTCACCTGTGTGCCATCTTGGCCAGGAGTCCTCAGAATGTAGAGCCTGCAATGAGGTTTATAGGTGAATAGTTCAACTGTGAAAGTGATGCCAGGAAACAGAAGTGGGGGACCAGAAAGAGTGAGAAGGGAGGGAGAACTGCTACAGGTGTATGCTGGAGTTGTCACCCTGTGGGCCACTAGGCGGAGCCTAAGGAGCTGCCCTGAAGCTGCCCATGTGCAGCATATCAGATGCTGCTGCACTGCCCTGAGGCTGCCTGAGGACTGAGCTCCCTCGAACCTCCAGGAGCTCCCAGAGCTCAGTGCTCTATGACGGAGAGTGCTGCAAGTCCTGCTGGCAGCACTGCGACACAATCAAGGGTGTATGAAGCAAGGTACAAGAGGTGACACTGGGGACACCTGCACACAGTGAGCTGCCTTTGTGCTCAGAGTGGTGGAAAAGGGGCCAGGGCCTGGGGGCTTCACACAGCTCTGATCTTGGTACCCATGGTGTCGCCATGCTGTTCCTCATTTAAGCCTCTCGTACCCTAGTCCCACCTTGGGATTAACAACTGCCTGAAGTCACTCCAAGACAACAAAGGTCAAGCCCAAGTGGCCCCCAGTGCTTGTCCCACCAGATGCCTGGGGTCCTCTTGCCAGAGGGCTGCTCCTGCAGCAGGGAGCCCAATCACATACCTCTTGTCCCTGGCAGGGATTCCCTCTTCATGTCCTTCTTCCTTGGTCGGGTCTCTTGGGAAAGCCCAGGTTCTGCTCTTGGCCTTTGCTCCCTCCATAAATCTGAGCTCTCAGAGCCCTGGCCTTCTTGTCTGCTCACCCAAGTACATGGCACCTTGCATGCAGGATCAGCTCCAGGACAAACTCCTGTTGGGTGAGATGGCGAGGTCCTCCTCCCCGGAGGGCCCACAGCCCTGGCAGTGCACCTCAGCTGCCCCTGGAGCACATGGTGGTCTCCTCCAGCAGACTTCTGTTCTGAGAAGGCCCAGATCTGCTGGGCTGCCCTTTCTACACCAGGCAAGAGGGACCCCTCCCTCTACTGCCAAGTTTCCTGGAGGTTAGCCAAATTTCAAGGTTGGGCTTCTTAATGTTCTACTGTACCTGGAACTTCAGTGTTGCCCAAAGGCCCATGTAAAAGGCTCAGTCCTCAGACTGGTGCTACTGGGAGGGGGTAGAAACATGAAGAGGTTGGGGCCTAGCAGGAGGTCTTCAGGTCCCTGGGGCCGTTGAGTGTGGAGGAGACCGGGGCTCCACCCCTCCTCTTCCTGGTTTTGTTTATATGTTCTGCACCACAGCCCTGAGGTGAAAGCTTTGTTCTGCCATACTTCCCTGCAGTGATGTGCTACCACAGGTCCAAAGCAACAGGGCCAATCCACCATGGGCTGAGGCCACCCAAGCAACCTCTTCTCTCTGTAGGTGATGGACTTGGGTGTATGCTGCTATGACAGTAAGCTGACCAACTGGCCATCCAGCCAGACCCACCATTCCAGCCTGAAGAGGGAAGAGCACAGGAACGGAAGCGTTCTGCATGCCACTCAGAGAGGGGACTGAGCCCAGTGACCCGAGGAAACAAAGAAGGCAGTCTGGCCTCCTCACTATACAGACTAAGGACCCCATGGAGCCCAGCTTCCAGGTGGCAGGTCAAAGCCTGGTCAAGCTGAAAAACTCACCCGACGTTTACATTTAAGCCTCAACTACTGCAAGTTTTATGAACTCATGCACTCCACTTGACACCACTTGTTAGATCACTGTGCAGCCAAAAGATTATCACACAGTTCAGGTAGAGCCAAGGTTAAAGGCAAGTGACCTCTGGCAGAGTACCCAAAGGATTTAATACTAGGGAAATCAACATTCAGAAATGCCAAGGCCTGCTTGAAAGGGAAGAATACCCACTTTATGTGATGGTGGAAATGGGGATCCAGAAAATTGCTTTGTTTCATATTTTATTACATCAATGGCTTGAAAATTTTTATTTAACTTCAGCAAATATTGGAAATAGAAAAATGAATTCTGCAGAATTTCACAAATAAATCTTCCAATTTCCACTAACAAATGTTATCATCCAATGGCTAAGCAATTATAATGCTATGAACATTCACCACAATGAATGTGCTGAAATAGAAAACAGGCAAAAAGAGACATGAAAATATTACTTACAACAGCATTATCACAACATATTTTCTTTAAAATTCCAACGTGGATTTTATCACTTCAAAAGATATACAGCATTTCCATTATATTTGCACACTTAACCTTATACATCTTTTAAAATCTTGAAAAAATTTTAAGCAATCTAAAAAGCACTTAGCAAAGTTGTAAGTCTACATAATGGAATACTATCCACTCCAGTATAAATTTTTGTTTTAGGAGAAGGTGGCTGTAAACACTCATTATTTTACAACATGCATAGACTGTTCTGACCTTCCTTGTTCTGAACTGTACTGTTACTGCAATTGTGCTTCACTATAATTAGGAAAAGCTGCGGAGATCCTAGGAGTGGCGGAAGAGCATTGCACAAGATCGATAGATTCTGACGACTGAGCTACCTCGAGTCAATCTGAGGCAAACTTCATTTGATACTAAAAGCTTGACTCCTGGGTCACTAGGTTTAGAAACAGGCTTGAGAGGGGAAAAAAAAGAGGCCCCTGGTGGACTTGGCTCCATCTTTCCTTTTCTCACGTAAAAGCAGGGATCCAGCCTGTGTAAAGCACTGCTGGCTTATTTTTGGTGTGCAGTTATACCAATAGTATATCTGATATTCAGAAAGATAAAAATAGTTGAAACTTAAAGTCACAATGAACACGTTTAAGAGTGGTGTATGATATTTGAGGAAATTTTACCTAAACAGAAAAGAACTGCTTGATTAATTAGTTCAGCCCAGCAAGCTTTTAGACTACTTTTTCACTTTTGTTTTTTGATTAGAGGCTTGTGACCATCAGTGGGTCTTAAGGTTAAAAACTACCAGAAACAATTGAAAGGAAGCAGTGTCTCAACACACAGGCCAAGATACCCAGCAGGTGTGCCACACTGACCTGGGGCTCCTGCAACACCAGCACCCACCTGGACTGTACCACCACTAAGCTCATCAGCACAACTGAGGCATGGTAACTTCTCGGTTGAAAGGGCTATGTTACAGAATCACTGCTGCTGACCAGCCAACACGCTATTCAAGTAACAGGGTGTTTAAATGAATAAGTGAAAAAAAAAATCCTTAACTAACACTTTACACATCTACATAAAATTAAATAAAACAAACTTTTAATGCATATGCAATACAATTTATATCTTTTAGGATATCTAAACTAAAAGTTAAACTATTATTTGTGTCCATGATACTATATTTTGCACAATAACTTATCCTTAGGAGAAATTTTCCACAAAAATATATATAATTATGACATTCACATTGATAAATTTTAAGAACACAAAACTTAAGTGACATTCCATCTGAAGCAGTTATCACATCCCAAACCCAACCTGCCAATGCACCTAATTCTTGATATGTTAAGAGTCTTCACATAAATAACACCATGCCACTCAGCTTTGAAAGCTAAGTGATTTCTTGCATTTACATAATTGCAAAGACAGCATAATGAAAAAAGTTAAAGACAGTGCTATCTTCCGCTTGAGACTGCAGCGATGGCAGGCAGCTGGGCAAGGAGTACCCTTCCTCTGTCAAATGAAAACAGCGTGTCCTTTCCCTTGGAGAAAGAGCCCAAATTTACCTGCTGAGATCACAAGTGCACCAACATGTGACTCTCCAGGGATGAAGGCCACTCAGTGCCAGGAACCAAGTAAGGGGACATTGCCATTCCATCTGCACGTCACCTAAGGGCTACTATCCTTCTAGTCATTATCAGGAGGGACTCAATCTTAAGGAAGACAGCCTGAGCATGGAGAAGGAGATTGCCACTGCAACCACCACCTATTGCTCCTGCTGGGGGAGAAGAAAGCTTCAGCATGTCCCCTCAGATGCCGTGCAGAGCACAAGCTGACTGGCCCCTGCTTTTAGCCACCTCCAAACACACAGCAGGCCTACAAAAGGGACTCAGTGGTGGAGTCAGTGCTGCCCGTCTCCAGGCAAGAAGGCAGGCCCAACAACAGGCTGTGTCCAATAGACACCTGACAAGGAACAGGACCAGAAAAGCCCCTGTTCTCCCCTCTGTAATGACCTTTCCTCAGACTTCTCCAAAAGAACATACAAACTAAACTAGGTTTCTAGCTGAACCTCTTTCTAAAGAGATGATCAGTTGACTTAAAAGAAAAAGGAAAAAAAAAAAAAAAAAAGCAAGGTGCTTGGAATCAAAACACATCAAATTTTAATTGCATATTTTAAATTCTTAAGAATTCTGTTTATGCCTTAAAGCATCTGTATTTTTTTCTTTTTGGTTTTAAAAGCAGAAAAAAATATTCAAAGGATGCAAACACAACAAAAGCTGCTTCCATGTGTTAGTGCAGAATGGCTGGCTGGCCGTGGTGCTGGAATGCAGGCTGGCTGGCCAAGCCTCATCAGGCCACGGTCTGGTAGAGAACCAAGGTGATTCTGGAAGTCACATGACATTTACTAGAAAACTGTACTTGTTCCCAGTCCAACCAAAAGGCATTACATACCACTTTGTAGATTATTTCTTTTCATCTTGGTCTTATTAGACCAATACATTGATCACTTCTCTGCCCTGTACTCGGCTATTAAAAGAGAAGGGATGGTGTTTGTGTGATCACATCAGTACACAAAGGACACAAAAGGACACATGAAGTGACACACAACAGGCCAGGCACACCAGGAGGACAGGAACAAACCGTATGTAGTTTCTATAAAACCATCACCAGTTATCCTAACATGCTTTATTGAACTAACCTGACGTTCAAAATCTGCACTCTGTCGGGATCTGCAGAAGCTCTCCCTGTCTCCTATCTCAATGATGTCATCTTTGGCAAGCAATAAACTTTAAATAAGACACTTGAACAGAAAAGGGACCGATAACATGGTTGCCAAAAGGAGAAGGCACCAGTTCCAAGTGTACAAGCACCAGGTACAGTGATATGGACTGAGCCGCTCAGAGTTGTGGCGGCAGTGGTGGTGGGGGGTCAGGAAAAGGTGGGTGCACCCACCCTGGGATTATAATGCTGAGGGCTGAAGGCAGAAAGCACTGAGGTCCACATTCCCTTTAAGCCACAGTGTCCAAGGATAGGTGCTCTGAGTGAGCTTGACCACTCGGGAAGGGAAAAGGGGGGAGATTTAGGTTGACTAAACTCGGAAACTGTAACTCTACCCTGCATTTAGGAAACACGAGGCGCATCCAGATGCTTGGCACAATAAAGGCTGCGCTGCAGTCTGCAGATACATTGTGATTTCTAAAGAAGCCTGATGCTACTTAGGTGGTTGCCTCAGAAGAGAGGAAGAGAAACTTTCTAGAAGACCAACAGGGTCAGTAACTCTGGAAAGTACATTATGCACAAGTAGAAACTGCAGGCCATGCAGGAACAGAGTCAGGCCTTCCAAGACTACCTGTTCTGAAGCTGCTGACAGAGAAGAGCTGCCATCGGTGGGGCTCAAGGACTCCGTCTTGGGAGTGGGTCCCAGAGTTGAGGGAGGTGTGCAGGCTGTGGGCTGTCCAGCACTGAGGCAGGGGAAGAGACGTGATGGAGCTCTCTGGAAGTGGCGCCAACAGGGAGGAACGAGCAAAGAATTAAGGCAGATGTAGCACAGGACTGGAAGTGTATGCCTTTTTTGGTAATAGCTGCTTGTCCACAGAGATGTGATGCAGATGGCTAGGTGATGTCTCGTAATACCTGATATCCTGGGTAACATGGAGTCCATACCAAGTGTTCAGAGTTAAGCATTTCTCATGAGGCAGATGCATATCTGACGTCGAGGACAGAAGCAGCCTGAGGAGGACAAAAGGGAGGGAAAGGATCAAGGAGCAGATCGAGGACATACACTACTAACCCTGGTGTGCTCAAGTCGGGCAGAGAGCCCACACAACAACCCCTATAGCAAACAATGTGTGGCCAGCAGGCATGACTCCAAGGGCAGGCAAGGGCTGTCACCCTGGACAAGTTCTTCCTTTGTGAGCATCACTCTTGCCCTCTGCATCATGTGCACCACAGTGATGCCCTCTTCACAGGGGCAGGTCAGCACGGAGCTTGGCCAGCAGGACCACTCAGGCAATTACAGCTACCTACAGCTATGCACATCGGCGAGGGGAAGGCTGTAGTTCCTTGCACTACAACCAACCACCCCTGGTTTCTACTAGGGGGTGGGAATTGAAGGCTGCAGGATTTTTGTTAAAGCTACAAAGGCATCTCTTCATCTTTCAAAACTTATTTCCAAAGGGAATGTGGTGTTTTACTGCTGGGAAGCAATGGGGCTATGAATACGAAATCTCAAAGTGCTGGTCCTTCAAGTGAAACAGCAATTTACAGGAACGGCTGTTGGTTAAATCAGGAGCTTTTCCCTCATTGGCAATGAAAACTCCAAATTGTTTCAGCTTCCTAACTTCCTCATGCTGAGAATGAAAACTGAAAAACCAGCCCCAGCCAGGGCAAGTGCAAGGGAGCTGGCACAGCCCAGCGCTCCTGCTGACCTCTGTTTCTTGTAGCACAACGGCTTCTGCAGGGCTGGGGGGGTCCTGCAGTCTAGATGCTTCTGTCCAGTCTGATCATACAGTCAAATTCATTGTTCCTCTGCACATCATTTGTTTCTCTCTTATGTAGGTGGATGAGCACCTGGGATGCCAGCTGGGATCAGGCAGGTTCCCTGGCTAGGCTGTGGGTGACAGCACTGAACCCCACCATTCCATTACTTTAAGTGAGACATTCCAGCATCTTCTCATGCCCCTTCTCTAATGCAAGGCTGGACATAACATTATCTCTATACCCCAAGCTTGGGCACCTCAAGGAACTCCCCAAATCTCAAACGCACACACCCTTCCTTTCTTAGCTGGGGAAACATCTACAACTGACAGACCATCATGCTATTTGCACTTCTGCAGTTGTGACATCCTACTCCCTGCATGTTCTGCAAAAGATACGAAATCTGAAGGTGGAAGGGCAGCAGGACACCAGCAGACTTCCTCAGCTGCTGGTCCCACAAGGTAAATGAGAGCGTGAGACTACCACAGCTCAGGTTCTGAGCACTGTGAGCAGCCAGCCAATGTTCTAACAGGTCCCCATTGGCCCTGGGAAGTAGAGAAGTAGTGGGCCCTTACAGGCTAATGTCCTTCTACAAACTAACATATAGAAAACAAAAATCCAGGGATGGCAGGGTACAGTTGGTGCTGTAAGAAGTATAAAAGAAAAGGGATTAGAGAAATACAGCTGTGTGGGTAATTCTTTAAATGGCCAAAGGGGTGAGAACTTTTGAGAAGGTGGTAGAAAGATCATACCTTAAAGACGTATCAGATAATACCATTCTCCTTTGTCATGCTTTATTTTGGAAGAAGGCTAGGTAAACAGTATACAGATCAAGCATCAAAGAGAAATTAAGGTCTATGGCTTGGTGTGAGGTCTAGTTACAGATGGGCTATAACCAGGATGGCAAAAGATACCACGTGGCTGGGCCCAGTGGATTCCAGCAATTCAAGAGGCTGAGGTAGAAGGATCACAAGTTCAAGGCCAGACTGAGCAACTTGGCAAGTCCCCGTCTCAAATTAAAAAGTAAAAAGAGCAAATCGATATAGTTCCATGGAAGAGTGCCTCTGGGTTCAGTGCTCAGTGTTGCAATAAATAAATAAACGAATAAATAAAGGGGGAGGGGGGCTGGGGATGTGGCTCAAGCGGTAGCGCGCTCGCCTGGCATGCGTGCGGCCCGGGTTCAATCCTCAGCACCACATACCAACAAAGATGTTGTGTCCGCCGAGAACTAAAAAATAAATATTAAAAATTCTCTCTCTCTCTCTCTTTCCTCTCTCAT
Organism: Ictidomys tridecemlineatus; assembly: GCF_052094955.1. Lineage (NCBI taxonomy): Eukaryota > Metazoa > Chordata > Mammalia > Rodentia > Sciuridae > Ictidomys > Ictidomys tridecemlineatus. The sequence goes on along the minus strand of NC_135481.1, from coordinate 121,956,138 downwards.
TCTCTCTTTAAAAAAAAAAAGTAAAAAGGGGGAGGGGAAGGAAAGGCATTACATGGAAATTCTGAAGCATGCCCTACACAAGGCGCAGGCTGTGAAGGATGTCATCCTGGACCAGCAACACCTGGTAACTCTAAGTCAGTCTGTATATGAACCAGGCCTAAAAGAAGGAGAGAAAGCCATATGCAGAAGAGCTGACTGCCTGATGACGAGGACTTGGATCTCTCACGTTAGCCCTCTAAATACTAAGAGAGACCATTTCTGCTTTTAGCAGCCCTGAGAATACAGTTGGAAGGCTCATGGAAGAATGTTTTGAGTCTTACAAATTCTAAAATTCTTCTCCCCACTGCCCCTACTTTTCAATGCTTCCACCTGGTCCAAGACTTTAGGGAAGCTGGTTTGTTACTAGAGGGGCAATTAACAAAACAAACAAACAAACAAACAAACAAAAAAACTGCTAATAGGCAGAAACCCTCATTTTGCCCAGATGCTATGAAGCTCCAGGGACACAGGCTACGCCTTGAGGTGACTCAGGCACCACTCATATTGGCAACACTACAGATTACACATGATGCAAGGTTTTTTTGGTAAAAGGCTCTAGAGAATCTTTCAGTGCTTTTCTAATGGAGGGAAGCACCTTGAAGCCCTTTCTAGCTAAGGCACACAGACCCTTTAGACTAATACCACCACTGTCCTCACCACATACTCTCAAAGAGTTGTAGCACACACAGCAGAAAACAGGTGACTTCAAATCATTCCCATATGGTTTGAGGAAGACACTGGTGAGGAAGTGACTTTCTTCAGAATGCTAAATTAATCCTGAAGTGGTCATGTCCATGAGAAAACCCACACAGGTGGAGATCACCTAGTCTTAGACCTGTGTGTACCTTCCCTGGGAGCAGAGGGAGGACTGCAGTGGAATGGCCATGTGAGGCAGTAGACAGCAAGGAATCACGCAGGGAGCAGTGGGAGCAGAAGCTTCTGCAGCAGAGCTTCTGCCCTCATCCTAGCCGACAGGGCTGATGAATCAGTAATCACCATCCCAGAAATTACTCGGCTTCAGCCACCATTCTAGATGTTCTGGCAGATGCTGGATCTAGAATTGTCCCCATCAATATTTAAGCCAGCAGCTTCAAACAGCACTGAAGGGTGGAAGAGGGAAGCAGAAACACCCTGCAGGGGCCCCTGCAGTCAGTGCAGTCACCCAGTGGGGTCAGAAGCCCCATGTCCAGCTCACAGCACACGAGATGTGACTGAGCCACATAGACACTCCTCAGGGCATTTCCTACGTATGTTCCATGACAGCTTTTCACTGTGTTGAAAAAGCTACTGGTTGGATCTGGGGTTATAGCTCAGAGGTAGAGCACTTGCCTAGCATGTGTGTAGCACTGGGTTCAACCCTCAGCACCATATGCAAATAAATAAATAAAAGTCCACCAACAACTAAAAAATTAAAAAAGCAGCTACTGGTCATGTGGAGTATTTTATGGCTGGAGGGAACCAGGGCAGAATTAAAAACCTCCTTCTGAGTTAGAATGGGAGAGGTATACAATGACAACAACTTGCCAGCGCCAGCACACATTATAGTTTTAAGGTAGAAGTGCCTAATGCAGCTGAAACCTAAAGAGATTTCACCAGAGGAAAAAGTTTCCTCTTTAGAAACCAGCTGGAGTCTCGTGGATAGGGTGGTGGTGGGGAGACTGCGCGTGTCACACTCACCTCTTCTTCCTCTTCAGGCAGCTTGATAGCTGTGTCTGGGGACTTGACAGGTTTCTGGCTACTGGGTCCATTGGTCTCTTCTTTTCCATGTTCTGCCTCCCATTCTTGTAAAACTTCATCTATGTTGAAGCGGCGTCGGTAATTTACAAAAAAGTTTTTCACCTGTACCACTGACTTGTTCCCAATCACGTCGGAGATTGCCTGAAAATCTCGGCCATATTTCCTGATGGCTAAGGATGGAAGAGAGCATTTTTTTTTTTTCAAATACAATGTTTAAAACCCACAAACTGAGGTTTACCCTTTATCTTGATAAGAAAACAGGCTTTGAACAGCATGTCACTCCAGTGGAGAGCCATGGCGGTCGAGTCTAGACACACCATGTGGATGCCGGCACATAATTAGTGGGACCTGTTGGCTGGGATCTGTCTTCCATCACATGTCACAGAACATGACCTGCTCAAGTCCTGCAGTGCCCATGGCTGTAGATGCTCTGGGTCACAGCTCTTCAAATCCCCCAAGTACAAGGCACTGCCTACCTTAAAATCCTAACCTTTCATCTGCATCTTTTGGGGATTTCCACTTTCTGACTATTCAGAGCCCAAAAGCAACTCCTAACATGCAACACTCACACCCTTAGAAAACTGGCTTCCCTGTTAGTTTTCAACTTGTGAAAAGTGGGAGAGAAAGAATAGAAAGGACAGCCAGGGAACATGGACAGATGATTCCCACTAGGAGACAGCAATCTTCCATGGGAATCAAGAGACAGCACCCCCTCCACACCCCACCCCAGTACTTTCTGAAGATGCCCATACCTTGTACGGCCAGAAGCTGCTCTTCTGTGGTCCAACGGGCGTTGCACTTCTGTGTGACCTGAATATGCAAATACAGCATTAGTGTATCAGCAGGTTTCTACCACAGTTTAATGAGTTTTTCATTTACGCCTGTCAAATTTTATTGTCACTGAGAATTGTAAAATTGTGCCCATACCCTTCTTTTCTAAGAGGTTTATTTTGGAGATATGTCACAGACATTACATTTTAAGCACATACATGTGGGTACAACTTCCTGGATGATGTTCCATAACCCTACCTCTGGAAGTCGGTACAGCTCTATTCCACCATCAAGCTTTTCTTTGAGAGCACTGTTCGTCTGTTTAATATTCTGAATCTAAGAATGAAAAGAAATTTTCATTTTAAAAATGAAAACTTACTAAAAGAAACAAACAAAAACCCCACCACCAACAACAATAACAAAAAAAAGAGCAAAACCGCTGTTGTAGAACAAACAAGAGGTCCCAAAGGTCCTCTTAAAGGTATTTGGTAACTTACAAGACTCCTGAAGCTATCTGCTCAGAGCAACAGATAAGGGATAGCCAAGAAGGCAGGGTGATGAGAAGGTGCCTGGTTCTCACAAGAGACCACCTGAGCAGCAAAACATGCAGCTGCAGTCTGCTCCAAAGGAGAGGATATTTCTGGGCTTTCCACCACATAGAAATGAGCTGAAGTAACAGAGCAGCCAGCATAAAGGCTGAACAGGCCCAGGACCCATGCAGCACTGTGGTGACAGCTTCCCAGAGCTCCACCCTGTGCTGCCTAGGTCCACAAGCACTGGCCTCCTCAAAGGGGATGGAAGGCAGCAACATGCCAGCGTGTTTCCCACACCCTATCCTATCCACCTTATCCTCTTCCTCAGTCTTGTGTACCTAGTCTTTCACGGCTCTCGCCCCATCAAAAGACAGCACAAGCAGTACAAACCAACCCCGCATGCTGCTTCAAGTTTCCCGGGCACTCCTCAAACAGGCAGGCAAGAGGCCGTGCTCTTTCCTGAACACCAGCAGAGGCACATCCATGCTCCACACCAGAGGACCTCTGACTCTTGTGGTTTTCATCTTTGAATTACCACACCAGCAAGAAAGCGAGGGAAAAAGCAGGATGATTTTCTCCAAAGAAATTCAAGAGTGGAAGATGCTCCCTTACCAGTTTCCAGTTTTATATGCTCTTATGTATGTTTTGTTTGGTTTTTTTTTTCCTAAAATAATTTTAATGAGGGGGTATTTGGGGGAAAATTTTTCCTCACTGTAGGATTAATACCCAAGTAAGACCAGCCCTGTGTGAACCAGAATCTGACCATCTGCCATTAGGATACCCCAGAGTGTACTGGAAACAGTGACTTCTATCTTTCCACATTAACACCCAAAGACAACTTTGAAGAAAACAAATGTGCACCCTACAATAAAGCCACAAATGGGGATCTTGGGTGTTTTTTTTTTTTTAATATTTTATTTTTTAGTTGAACACAATATCATCTTTATCTTATTTATTTATTTTTATGTGGTGCTAAGGATTAAACCAGGGCCTCACACATGCTAGGCGAGCACTCTGAGCTACAACCCCAGCACAGGGATCTTGGTTTTTTGAAATCTGCTTCTATCACTGTGTTTTGAAAAGGATAAATCAGAAGAAAATAACAGGTCCTAGAGCTTTCCTCATACTGAGTCCCCAGTGTGGTAGTCTGAGCCCTCCACCACCATCTATCCTGCCGCTGGGCTACCTGAAGGTCCTGTACCCACCAGCTACCTGCAAAACTCTGGGGACTCAGAGCTTGCCCAGAGCTCAGAGGAGGTCCAGAGCAACAGGCTCTGCTCACTGTGAGCACCAAGAGTGCCCAGGGCTCTTCTCCCTGTGTCTCTGACTCCTCAGGCTACAAACTAGATACAACTGTTGCCTGCTGCCGATGGGGAGCAAATTCAGGGCCTGAAAACTGTGCAGCCCCTGGCACTCCGGGGGAAAGTGTCACTCTCCTCACTTGAACTGGCTTTTCACAGATAACACAAACTAGATACATGCTGCACTGTGATTAATAAACACATGCATTCTCTAAGGAGATTAATGTACTTAGAATACGCATTTCCTGTCCAAGCAAGGAGATTAAATGTAGAACATTCTCAAATTCTGAACCCAAAGTGAGCTCTAACTTCTCATCAGCATACACCTCTAGTCCCCATACACTTTCCATATCTGAAATATCCAGTGTTTATAATCAGAATAAGAATGAGGTTAATCGCCAACACTGTACCAACTAGACTGGACGCCTGAGGGACAACTAGTTATAAGAGAGGGGACAGAGGTGTGATCAGCACTAAGGCATGGGGCCTGGCACCTCAGGCAGACCTCCCAATGGGGCACAGCTTTATTTTTTCCTCCCTGTGGGCACAGTGCTGTCATCACTTCATTCTCCACCCAGAGGAGGCCCAGAGCAATAGTCTCTGCTTACTGTGAGCATAAAGAGTGCCCAGGGCCCTTCTCCCTGTGTTTCTGACAGGCACTGATGCTATTCTCTAGGAGCAAAGAGGAGAAGCACTGTGGGGGGAGCCGGCAGGCAGGAATCTGCTGGGGCTTCTGGTAGGGCAGCTTTGCTCTTCCTGCTACCAGGGACAGACAGGTTAGCTCCACCTCATCTCTTCTTATTATTGCCCTAAATACAAATGCAGGGATTACAAAATGGCTCCCACAGTATCCCATGGGGGAGCAATAACAAGAGAAACCAATATACTAAGGATGGCAGAGGAGAGAACCTAAAAGCACCTGGATTCCTGGGAGCATCTGTAAACAGATGAATTAAGGCCTGCACCCACTTATGCTGATTCTTCCTGCTACTGGAGACAAATCACTCCTTAGTTACCCAAGTCGATAGCAGATTTCTTCCTATTACTTTCAAGTGAGTGTTCCCCGATACACTAGCAAACCTGGACATACATAGTGACTGTCCCTCACATAAATGACAGTCACTGAGTCTAGAAATGGACTTAGCAGCCACAGTACTGCTGGCTGTGGCATGGAAGCACTTATCTCCTCACCCAATAAGCTGGGATCCAACCTGCGCATCTTCAAAACTGTCAACCCCCAATCAGTTACCTTCACATTACAAAAATCTGTCTTAGCCAGTAGTGGCACACATCTGTGTTACAGCAATTCTGGAGGCTGAGACAGGAGGAGGAGTGCAAGTTGAAGCCCAGACTGAGCAACTCAGTGAGACCCTGTCTCAAAAAATAAAAAGGGATGGAGATGTAACTCAGCGGTAGAGTGTCCCTGCATTCAGTCCCCAGTACTCAGAACAATAACAACAAAACAAAAAGCAAAAAGAAAAGGCCGCTCTTGACCCTGAAAACCAAAGCATCATTTTTACCTTCTGTACTGAAGTTCAGCAGATTCTCTGGCAGGGGGCTTTGCCTTTCCTCCACATACAACAACATCAACCACCAGGAACCAACTCAGCAGGAGGAAAACAAGCTCCTTATAGAAGATGACCAACAGAGCTCTCATCAGAGCTCCCCACTGCTTCTGCACAGCAGCCCTGATGGTCCAGGGAGATCAGGCCACAAGGATTAATCTCCTCATTCAAGAAGAGGCCCAGAAGATTGATTCTCCCAAGATGAAAGCACAGCTGTGCTGACATCAAGACAAGGAGCTGCCTCACCTCCCAAGGCATGCTCGGCCCTACTCTGTGCTGTCTCCCTAAACCAGAAGGAAGATAGGTTCACAGACCCCACACGTCTGGATTCAATTCTCAGCATCACATATAAAACAATAAAGGTCCACGATAACAACAACAACAAAACTAACACACAGCCCAATTAGTCCAACAGTGCTGAAGGTAGGAAATGCAAGCAGGGGAACCAAAGCCCAGGTAAGCCGACAGGCCCACTGTAGGGAACTGCTGGGTGTGTTACCTAGGGCTGCACAGGTGATAACTCTGCAGTCCCACCAAAAGGGATCCACAGAGATGTGCCCAACAGAGACATGCACAATGCATCAGCATTCATATAAGCAATGTCTGCACCAGTACCACATGTACTGGCCCTGAATGGCAAGCTTGTGTGCTATGTTTTTCTTTTTTGACACAACTACAAGTAAACAGGTACTTTGTGCCATCAAGCAATGAGAAAGAACAGAACAAGGTGACAGTGCCACACTACACAGATGGCTCCCACACGCTGAAAGAAAATGAGACGTGAAGGAAATAATAGCACATGGTTATAAAATAAATCATAAAATCCCAATCTATGGCTTTAAAACACAGAACCCGTGGTCCTCTCCTGGAGAAGACGATTCAGGGAAGAGCAGAGGGAGTGGAGCTCTGGAAATGGAAACGGGTAGGGGCTTCGGAGGAGAGGGTCCCCTTCCTGGTCCAGATATGCCACTGCAGAGTGTTCATGTGTTAAAAATCAAGACACTCAAAGACGGGGCTGGGGATGTGGCTCAAGCGGTAGCGCGCTCGCCTGGCATGCGTGCGGCCCGGGTTCGATCCTCAGCACCACATACCAACAAAGATGTTGTGTCCGCCGAGAACTAAAAAATAAATATTAAAATTTCTCTAAAAAAAAAAAAAAAAAAGACATTCAAAGACACACACACAAATGTATGTACCATAGATAAATTAAAGTCCACATACTTTTCCCATACTTCAATTTAAAAGTAAATTTTTAAAAAATTAATGAGTCAATATCCAAGTTTTTCTATCCAATTTCTTAGATTTGTGGAAAGGAAATAGCCACTGTGAGCAGCAACACCTGGAGCCGACCCCAAGCACTGGACTCGGGTACCTGTCGTTTGATGGACACCAACTCCATGTCCAGCTGTCTCAGCACCGTGGTAGCAGCAGTGGCATTAGCAGAAACAGCCTCCACATCTTCCTGGGATAGAAACATGCCTTTTGGAGGTTTCCTTTTTGCTCTATTCTTAGCTTGTGTGCTATGTTTTTCTTTTTTGACCTGAGGAACTGTCTCAGTAGGGGGCACCTGCAGGATAAACAAATTTTGATGAATGAAACCAAAAAGCAAAAATGCCACAAGTAGCAATAAGCACGTTCTTAATATAGCTGCAAACAATCTAAGACACATACCATGCCGTCTGCTGATTATCACCTATAAACTCTAACAGGCACTTAACAGACACAAACATGGCTATGGGATTTTGGTTAAGTACTTCAGTGTCTGTTTCCTTTTTGAACAGAGACATCGTTATCCCATTTCTTTAAGTCTCTGATAATAAGCATTCTCAGCTTTCTGTAGTAACACAGGGAAAAAAAAATGTACTCTTCTGAGCTCTGCAGCCACCTAGACATTTACCTGTATGACAGACAGGTAAAGGAAGAGGGAGCTCTTTCATCCCAGCAGTCGTCTCTAGTAATGCAGTAGCCATATGTCCACAGGGGGAAAAAAAAATGCTTCAGCACATGTAAACATCCTTAATTCTTTAAATATTTAAATTAGGAAAAAAACTTCCATAGGCTGGGGATCGAGCTCATTGGTGGTCCAGTTGCCTGGTGTGCATGAAGAGGAAGGGAGGACAACTACAATATGAACTATAACTTTTTCTACATTTAAAAAAATTTTGGGGGTGACACTTCGTTTTTAGATCAAGTCATAAAACTTGCTCTAAAAAGATATGTGCTATTACTTAAAAACACAGGACTGTTGCTAATTTTTTTAGAAACACAAAATCTTGGCAAGTTTCAAAAGAATCCGTGTCTTACTGGCAACCATATTAAAAACAGTAAGTTTCTATAATTGTTTGTAACCCCAACTTGCTGGGGTAATATACAGTGATCCAAGTAAAAACATGTTCAGGCTTTTTGCTATATGTTTTATCACATTTTTCGGTACTACGGATTGAACCCAGGGGAGCATAACCACTGAGTCACATCTCCTGCCCTTTTTCACATTTAACTTAGAGACAGGATCTCACTGAGTTACTTAGGGCCTCAGTAAATTGCTGAGGCTGGCTTTGAATTTACGATCCTCCTGCCTCAGCCTCCCAAGACACTGGGATTACAAGAGTGTGCCACCATGCCTGGCTTTGCTTTATATTTCAAAAGAGTGAGCTAAAATGACAATGCAAACTGTGATGGTGATGGTGACTTCTTGAAAATGGTAGTAAAAGTGTTAGAAGGCTGTAAATGATGTTCTGTAAGGCACTATGCTATTTGATAAAGACTACCTACTGACTAAGGACATGTTGTAATAACGTGTATAACATGTTATACTTAGTTTCCAAGATTCTTTTTGAATTGTAAATTGTGCTATATATAAATAAATTATGGAAACTGATATAAAATCAAGACTATTCTCATTCATTAAAAATGTTCTAGCCCGAGTAGAGGTTGCCCAGGCTAGCGCATCAGAGAAACTAAAAGTTTAGATCTTTGTCTATAAAAAGCATGTACTACTGCTGTGACATAAAGTTTAGAGATGTCTAGTCCTCTGGGATTTTCAATGTTTAAGATAACTGTTCTTATATTTTTAGGGATAGAGAACACTTGGGAATTCTGACGCCTTAGGCTTCATATACCCTTATGAAACATGTAAAGGTCATATACAACTGTAGGGACTTGTGGATCCCTTGAATCTGGGGACTACAAATCTATTGTGTAATGACTTTTTTTTAAATAGTTATTCTTAAGTTTTAGATGGACACAATATCTTTGTATTTATGTGGTGCTGAGGATCAAACCCAGTGCCCCGTGCATGCTAGGCAAGCACTCTACCACTGAGCCACAACCCCAGCCTAATGTAATGACTTTTTTAAAAAAATTATTTTTTAGTTATAGTTTGACAAAATACCTTTATTTTATTTATTTTTATGCGGTGCTGAGGTTCGAACCCAGGGCCTCACACATGCTAGGTGAGTGCTCAATCACTGAGCCACAACCCCAGGATTGTGCTGTTGCTGCTAACTGACAAGGACACATGGAGTCCATGTCAGCTCCCTGAGGTATCTTCAGTCACCTTAGGATCTAGCATGGGCAGAACCTGGGCAGATCCTAGGCAAACAGCAGACAGGAGGGCCAGGAGGAGATGCTTGGTGCAGCCCAGCCTCCCTGCCACCACCTGCTAGCCTCCTCAGAGAGGGCATGAGGACCGTACCAAAATGAGCCCCACTGGTCAACACTAGCTTTTCCTGTAAGGCTTCCTTACTCAGGATTCCCAGCAAACAAAATTCTAAGTTCTATAAAGCAGAGTTGGTACTGTTTTAAAAATCCAATTAATATCCTAAGTAGAATGGGTGAGAGGAGGGTTTTATCTGTGTAAGTAATAATATGTTTATTTCCCTAAACAAGTACTAGGAGAAAAAATACCTCCTTTTTGCTTTCCTTATTTTGATCAACCTCGATGTCAATGGGGTTACTTCCATTTGTTTCTTCAAGTTCATCCTCACTGGAAGATAAGAACAAGTTAAGGAAAGGTTATTCTATATTAATGCTATTTCATGTACTAACATATCTATAAATTGATTTAATGGAAAACTTCATATAAAATTACTATATGTTTTCAGACTGCTGATTTGTGGCACTGGGGATGGGCCCCAAGGGCACTTTACAATTGAGCACATCCCCAGCCCTTTTTATTTTGAGACAGGGTCTTCATAAGTTGCTGAGGTTGGCCTTGAACTTGCCATCCTACTGCCTTAAATTCCTGAGTGCCTAAGATTAAAGGCGTGAGGGCTGGGGCTGTGGCTCAGAGGGAGAGCACTTAGCTGGCACGCATCAGGCACTGGGTTTGATCCTCAGCACCACATACAAATAAAATAAAGGTATTGTGTCCACCTACAACTAAAAAAATATACATTAAAAAAAGATAATTACAGGCATGAGCCACTGCACATCACAGGAACTCTATTTTTTTAAAAATGAGTCTCATGGAAGTCAAGCAGCACACCTGATTTGTCCAGTGAAAACCGACAGAAGACTGGTGACGGCAGGATACTAGGCTTCAATTCCTCCCAGAATCCACCCCAGTTGAACACACCCACTATCCTGCAACCCCTTCCCGGCCAGTGCCAAGGCTTCAAGCAGTTCTGGCAGAGAGGCAGAGAGGAGTATGTGAGAAGAGCTTGGGGTTGAGGGAATGTGCCCAGACTCTGCCACTACTTCACAGGCAGGTCCCTTGGAAGGTTAGCCGCCTCTCAGGTGCAACTGCTGTGGCTGTGTGCCCCCATCGAGGTGCGACAGAGGGGCAGGAGAGCACAGCAATTCTTGCCACCTACAGCATAATACAAGGAACAGCACCTGGGCGGTGAGCACAGACAAGTGTCAGCCAGTGCTCCCATGTCTTACTCAAGATAAGCAATTCACTCTACTTAACTCTGACTGCTGATTGTGATGCCAGACCCCATTTATAAACAATACACTAGACCTAACATATGAAGGAAATGAAAATTTAATCAAAAAAAAACTAAGATTAGTGGCCCCTAAATGGACATTCACTGGTATGAATGTCCAAGAATATGCAGATGTGCCCAGGTCAGCAGTTTTATTGTGGCTTGAATCTCATATCTGGAAAGAGCCTTAGAGATGTTCTTAACTCCACTCTCAATTTACCCTCAGGCCTAGAGATTTGAATTTTCCAAAAATGACACTCTGTATTCTTGTATGATACTCTCTTTTCATTTAAAATAATACTATCCTGAGAAGGAAGTTTGGGTACCATAAAGTTCATTTTCCATTTTATTTTTTATTATTAGTATATGAAAATATACTCTAGAAAATGTGGGAAATATAATTTTTTAAAAGCCTCCATGTAGTCCCATCATTCTAAGAGAAGAGCCTTGTGTGCACTGCCTTCTGGGCCTCAAGCCTTTTCAGTTCAGTTGAGGAGACAGGCTTGGGGAAGAGGCTGAGAGGAGATGGTTCTACACAGCTTAACTCAGCACACCCTTACTCACTGCAGCTTAATGAGCTATCTAGAATAATACCTGGCTGGTGTGGCTCAGTGTCTAGGCTTGCCTAGCATGTTAGAGCCCAACCGAGTTCCACCCCCAACACATGGGGGAAAAAAAGTACTTCTCATTCTTACACATAATGGACAATAAAAGAAAGAGGAAGTAAACTGTATTTTTTGTGTTTATCGGTTTAATATTTTTTTCCATTTTTTAAATTGGTGCATTATAGTTGTACTAATAATGATAGTATCTGTTGTTACATATTTTTACACGCACACAATTTGGACAACATCATCCTCCACTTCCTCCCTCCCTCCCCTTTTCCCTCCCCTGGTCCCTTTCTTCTGTTGTACTGATCTAGAATTTTCATGAGATCCCTCCCCATAATCTTTCTTTTCCTTTTTTCCCTCTAGGTTCCACATGAGAAAACATAGTTAACTCCACTCTCAATTTACACTCAGGCCCAGAGATTTGAATTCTCTAAAAATGACACTCTGTGCTCAATGTTTGGCTTATTTCATTTAAAATGATGACCTCAGGTTATATCCATTTTCCAGCAAATGCCATAATTTCATTTTCTTTATGGCTGGATAAGACTTTTATACCATATTTTCTTTTTTAAAAAAACATTTGTTTTATTGTAGGTGGAAATAATGGCCTTTATTTTATTTTTATGTAGTGTGGATGATAGAACCCAGTGCCTCACGCATACTAGGCAAGTGCTCTACAACTGAGCCACAACCCCCAACCCCAACCCCTTTACCACATTTTCTTTATCCATTCATCTGTTGATGGATATCTTGACTATCACACAGTTTGACTATTGCGAATTATTTTGCTATAAACACGGGTATGCATGGGTCATACTGACTTTAATTCTTTAAGATAAATACCAAGAGATGGTATAGCTGGGTCATAAGGGGATTCCACGCCTAGTCTTTTGAGGAGCCTCCATACTGATTTCCATAGTGGTTGTACTAATTTACAGTCCCAACAATAGGGTAAAAGTGTTCTTTCTTCTCTACATTCTCTCCAGCATTTATTATTATTTGTATTCTTGATGACTGCCATTCTGACTAGTTTGAGATGAAATATCAATGTAGTTTTGATTTGCATTTCCCTAATTGCTATAATGTTTAATGTCCTTTCATGTTGGCCATTTGTATTCCTTTAGAGAAGTACCTATTTAATTCATTTGTCCATTTATTAAAGATTTTCTCCCATTTTGTAGGTTTCTCTTCACATTCCTAATTGTTTCCTTTGCTGTGCAAAAGCTTTTTAATTGATGCCATTCCGTTTATTAATTCTTGGCATTATTTCCTGAACTTTAGGGGTCCTACTGAGAAAGTCATTGCCTGTGCCTATATGCTACAGAGCTGACCAGATATTTTCTTCTAGGAATTGAATAGTTTTGGGTTTAATTTCTAGGTCTTTGATCCACTTTTGAGTTGACTTTTGAGCAGGGCAAGAGATTAGGATCTAGTCTCAGTCTACATATAACCAGTTTTCCCAGCACCATTTGTCAAAAAGGCTGCCTTTTCTCCCCTATGAGATTTTGGTGCCTTTGTCAAAGATCAGATGACTATCTGTATGGATTTGTTTCTGTGTGTTCTATTCTGTATCAATGATCCATCTGTTGTTTTCTTGTTTTGGTTTGGTTTTTTTAGTAGATGGACATAACACAATGCATTTATTTTTATGTGGTGCTGAGAATCAAACCAGGGTCCTGCCCGTGCTAGGCGAGAGCTGTACTGCTGAGCCACAATCCCAGCCCTGATCCATCTGTTTTTATGCTAGTACCATGCAGTCTTTGTGACACTATTTCTGTAGTATAATTTGAAGTCGGGTATCATGATGCTTCTAGATTGCTCTGACTCTTTGTATTGCCTTTGGTAGTTAGAGGTCTTTTCAACAATATTAATTGTGCCTATTTGAGAATATGGGAAGGTCTTTGCATCTTTTGAGGTGTTCTTCAATTTCTTTCTTCAATGTTTTATAGTTTTAATTGTAGATCTTTTACTTCCTTGGTTAGATTTATTCCTACGTTTTTCTTTTTTTTTTTCTTTTGAGGCTTTAGTAAATGGAATTATTTTTATTATTTCTTTCTTGGCAGATTTGTTGGTTGGTATATAGAAAGGCTATTGATTTTTGTATGTTGGTTTCATAACCTGCTACTTTTTTTGAATTGGTTTATTAAACTTCTCAGTATAGGATCATAATCTTCTGCAAAGAGTGATAATTTTATTTCTTCCTATTTTTATCCCTTTTATTTCCTTCTCTTGCTTAACTGCTCTGTCTAGAATTTCTAGCATGATATTAAGTAGGAATGGTGAGAATAGATGTCCTTGTCTTATTCTAGATTTAAGGAAATGCTTTCAGTTTATCCTGATTTACTATGAGGTTGCTTTGGGTTTTTTTTGTACATAGCCTTTATGATATTGATTTGCATTATGTTAAACCAACCTTGCATCTCTGGGATGAAACCAACTTGGACATGATGTACAATCTTAGTATTTCATTGAATACAATTTTCTAATATTTTATTATGGATTTTTGCATCTAAGCTTATCAGGGATATTGGTCTGGAGTATTCTTTCTTGGTGTGTCCTTATCTAACTTTGATGTGAGTGTGATACTGGCTTCATAGAATGAATATGGAAGGGTTGCATCTCTTTCTATTTCATGGAATAATTTGAGGAGCACTGGCATCAATTCTTCTTTAAAGGTCTGGTAGAATTCAGCTGAGAATCCATCTGGTCCTAGGCTTCTTTTTGGAAGGCTTTTTATTACTGCTTCTATCTCACTGCTGGATGTTGGTCTGTTAAGGTTTTTTACATTCTCCTGATTCAATTTTGGCAGATCATACATGTCTAGAAATGAAGCCATTTCTTCTAGGTTTTCCAATATATTGGAAAACTTATACTTTAAGTTTTCAAAAATAGTTTCTAATGATCCATTCGATTTCTGTGATGTCTATGGTGACTTCTTTTTCATCTCTAATTTTATTAGTTTGGGTCTTCTCTTTTTTTTTTTTTTCTGTTGGTTAGTTTGGCTAAAGGCTTAAAATCTTTTCTTTTCAAAAACCAACTCTTAGTTTCATTGATTATTTTTATTGCTTTTTTATTCTCAATCTCATTGATTTCCTTCTACTAGTCTTAAAATTGGTTTGTTCTTTTCAGGGGCCTTGAGATGCATCATCTGTTTATTTGGAATCTTTCTGATTTATTTCTGTAGGCGCTCATAACCCTAAACTTTTCTCTTAGAACTACCTTTATTAAGCTGTATGCTCTTTAAACAAACCAAATACACAGTCAAATAAATCTTGAATTATCATACCAAATTAATTTCAACCTATAAAACGAAACATCCCTTTCTATTAGAAGGAACCATCTTTTAAGGGTAGGGGAAAAAAATATGATAAAGTCCACGCACTCAAAATCAAAGCCCACTCACTGCCAGCAAGCAGGATAGTGAGGCAGAGTGCCCGAGGAGGAGTGCTCCAATAGCACATGTCACCTGCCTCTGGCTGAAGGCACAGCCCTCCCACCTTCCCTCTGAGTGGTTGGATGACCCCTCACCCCAGCAGCAGGCTCACCTCTCCTCTCGCTCTCGCTTTTGTTTCCGGGCATGACGATCCATCACACTGGTTTTGGTTCTTGTCTTCTTCCAAGAGTAATAAAATTTCACCAGACTCGCTATAGATTTATCAGGAAGCTAAATACAAAGAAGAATTGGTTTAGACTTAAAGCCAATCTTTAAAAACCCAAACATGTTTAGTTATATTTAACAAGGGACACTCACATATTCAGAAATGTCCTAAGACACAGCCCATTTTTCCGGTAAGGAAAAATAATTGACAAAATGCATTTTCAATGCAATGCATTTACTAATTACTGAAGCCTGTGAGTAGGCTTGGCCAATGAAAGATTGTGAAGTTAGACTAAGGTGAACCGTTTTTCACATAACCAATGTCCTTAGCACATCTTTTAGCTTAATTTTTTAAAGTTCATTTTAACACGATTAATACAAATGTCAAGCAAGCTTTTAAATAGGAATCTACCAAATAACTTCTAAATGTAAAAGATATGCAAATATTCCCCACGCAGAAAAATAAGGACCCAGCTCGCTCCACCTCAATCACCAGAGATCCTTCTGTTGGTTTAACTTCTGAGATGGGAGGCAGCTGAGTTCCACCTGAGAGCTGGAAGTGCTAGGAATAGCCTCACTTCTGCAATGAAGCCCGGCACCCACAGAGCATCACTAGGATGTTTCTGCCTCTGAAAGCAGCTTGATTGAACATGGGGATATTTGTCCTGTAGGATGAGGCCCTAATCATTCATGTATACTCTTTGACAGGGGGTGAGGGGGTGTCAGCGGTCTCATCTACTTACCATTTGTTGGATTCTATGAAAAGTTTTCCCATGAAAACTAAAGGCTTGCTCAAATAAGACTTTATCTTCCACAGTCCACTCATCTGGGAAGGGGGTAAAGTTGGGCAAATCAGCCAATGATTTTTCAATATTATGCTTATGCCAAAAGAGCATTCCAAGAGCCTAGAAAAATGATACCAGTGAAATCTTAGACCGCACAAATGGAGTGAATGAAATACTAAAATGGAAGTCAGACTGGCAAAAGAAGAACATGTATGACTTTAAATCTAGACAAATACATGCTTGACTCATATATACTGCTAAGTAGAAGATATTGTCATACACTGCATTTCCCCACACTTTTTTTTCAATATTCAAAGATGTCTTTTATAAAGTTTTCCCATGACTTCTACAAATACGAAACAAAAAAAGTGAGACACCAATGAGATATTCCTTATACTGTCTCAAAATTCAAAGACCAACTTGCCAGAGGGTGTACAATAGATCATACAAAGGCCTTTTTGTGAGGGTGAAGAGGCAGGCAGGGGCAGGCTGGCATAAAAAGTTAGACTGTTATCCAATCTATATTTTACATACATTTTGATGACTTAGAAAAACAAAACAATCATTTATGACAAGCCTTAGTAGTTTGGCAAATTTAACATACTTTGGAACTTTGGGTGTGGTGTGAACTCACTTAACTGTACCATGTGGGCCTTCTGAATGTAACTAAAGGAAGGCCAGTTTCTGTTGGTTTTCATTGAACATTGCAGTCTGCCCTAAAACAATGACAAGGTGGACTGATCTACATATAAAGGAAAGCACACTAATGTAAAATATGGACTAGTGTGCTTTCTGTAAAGTTTTAATACAGCTGGAAAAGGGAATTCTCCTTCCTGGTTTGGAGTCCTCCTGATTAAAGGCAGAACCCATATATTCTAATTTCTGCAATTAAAAACTTTCTCTGGTTATTTATTTTTCTCCTCTGAGTTCAACCACTGTTTGGCCTAACCTTGTACCCTGATAGGCTGAAAAACCAGGATAACTGGTTTTCTCCCTGCGGAGAGAAAACCCATTCTGCTTCTGCAGCTCCAGGTTTTCCCAGAAGGACTTCTGCAGAGACACACCTATGCTGGAGACAGCACCAAGGAAAGCCACCAGCTGCTCCATTATGTGCTTGCTGCATGTTAGTAAAACAAAGAGTTTCTGAATATTTCTTTTAATTACTGTTTTCCCAATCAGAGTTGCACCAAAGAAGGTTCAAAAAGGTCCAAGAAAATGTCCATGTTATTCCAGTCAGATCAAACAGAGTGTTAGGAATTGAAGTGTAGGCCAACATTTCAAAACAATCCACCCTTCTGTACTAGGAGTTGAACTGCCAGGTTGGCCTGCGAGGCAAAGTCTTGTGCAGTCTCTGCATATTCCAGCATCTCTTCAAATCCCTGACACTCTTCATCATCTGGCTCACCACCTGAGAAGCGAGCTGCCCTTGCTATGAAATAAGGAGGCATCTCTCCAAATGCTGTGCCCAAGACCCCACATGTAGAACTTTCTGAGATGATTATCCACAAAGAGATGGCTCCTTCAGAGCACTCTTCATCTGGGCAAACCACTGGACCAGAACAGGTGGCTTAGGGAAATTAGCTGAGTTGTTCACAACCAGCTAATGTAACTGAACTATATGTGGGCTCAGAGAAAGCAAAGAGGTGTGCAGCTGTCCCAAGCCCAAGAGAAGACACAATTCATAAGCCTACTTAGTTGGCACACAAAAGGAACTGTCTCCACACATGGTACATGCTGTTGGTGTTTTCCTTCAAAATCATTCGCACCTATAAGCACAGCAAGCAGCAGTAAAAAAGACACAACAATGCTTTGACAGTGCCATGATTTTGAGGTCCATTCCTTCAAGATGATGCGTTTTTTAAAAAATCTTTTTTTTAGTTGTAGATGGACATAATATCTTTATTTTATTTATCTATTTTTAATATCTGTTTTATTTATTTATTTTATGTGGTGCTGAGGATCGAACCCTGGCTCTAATTCACATTGACTGAAGAGGAGTCTGTGAAATTTTGATTATGTTGTTCCTTGCTCACTGTTACCCATCTAGTCACAATTTTTTTCATTATCTGCCATTTTACAGATCAGTAGTTCTCTGCATCTTAAAACCCTGGAAGTGGCTCCACTCCAAGTTTTTATTGTGATAAAATACACATACCATGAAATTTATCACTGTAACCACTTCTAAGTGTACAATGTCACTGAACACAACAACCATACTGTGGTACAACTATCCCCACCACCCATCTCCACAACTCTTCTCATTTGAAACTGAAACTCTACCATAACCCCTTGTCAATACCTCCTCCTCCAGCCCTAGCAACCACCATTCCATTTTCTGTCCATGTTGTTTTTGGGCTCTAGGATCTCCTAAGGAGACTCATGCAGTGTGTGTCCTTTGGCAACTGGCTTATTTTCCATAGCATCTTGTCCTCAAGGTTCATCATACTATAGCATACTTCCTTTTTAAGGTTGCATAATACTCCATTGTAAGTACAAACCATATTTTGCTTATTTGTTCACCAGTTGGGTATGTGGGCTGCTTCCATATTTTAGCTGCTGTGAATGGGTATATAGGTTTGAGATCCTGTTTCCGATTCTTTGTGTACATAACCGGCAGTGGAACTGCTAAATCACACAGTATTAATTTCCTTTCTCTCTCCTCCTCTCTTCTTCCCTCTCCCCACTTTCTCTTGATTCCAGGTTGTAGCTCTACCACAAACTTATAACTCCTGCCCTTTTTTTTGAGACCATGTCTGGCTCAGTTTCTGAGATTGGCCTCAGCCTCTTGGGTCCCTGGAATGCCAGGATGTGCTACCACACCTGGCTGATGTCCCTTCATTCCCCCACCCACAGGCAGATCTAGTGGTAATGAACTCCTTTATCTTATCTGTGAATGTCCTCACTCCTTCACATTTTTGAGGGACATTGTCTGACACAGGACCTTGGTTGACAAGTTTCTCTCTCAGAATGGTGAATGCATTCATTAGCCCCTGTCTCTGGGACTGCAGAGTTTCTGAAGAGAAAAATGATTGTTTTACAGTCGTGCGCACCTGCCAGGTGGCTGCCCCCTTGCTACTTTCACCTTTGTCTTTGAGTTTCATGAGCAGGAGTTTGTCTTATCTGACTTCTCAGTTGCTCTGATATTTATATTCATGACTTCCAGCAGCTTTGTAAAGTTTGGGCCATGATTTCATAACAATTCTGTCCTCAGTGCTTTCTCTTCATCTCCTGAACACCCAGGTACTTAGGTGGCTCTTCTTGATGATGGCCTCAGGGCCCTTGGGTTCTGTTCACCCTTCTTAAACCTTTTTTCTTTTCAAATTCAATTCATTTAAATTGTTCTATCTTGAAATTCTCTGATTTTTCAGCCTGCTCAAAATCTTTGAATCCTTCAAGTGAATTCATCATTTCAGTTATGATAATTTTTAGCTCCAGAGTTCTTCTTAAATTTCATTTTAGGTTTTATCTTCATTAACATTTCCATTTTGTTCTCACATCATTTTCTCACCTATCTATCTATCTATCTATCTATCTATCTATCTATTTGTTGTTGCTATTGTTTATTGTTACTGGTATTGGGGATTGAACCTAGGTGCATTTTACCACTGAGCCACATTCCCAGCACCCTCCCTTTCTTTTAAAATCTTTTTTTTTTTTTTTTAGTTGTCGGTGGACACAATACCTTTATTTTATTTATTTATTTTTAATTAGTGCTGAGGATTTAACTCAGTGCCTCACCGTGATAGGCAAGTGCCCGACCACTGGGCTACAGCCCTGGCCCCTTTTTACCCTTTTTTATGTTTTTCATTTTGAGACAGGGTCCCACTAGATTGCTGAGGCTGGTTTTTGCACTCGATCCGTCTGCCTCAGCCTCCCGAGCCACTGGGATTACAGGTGTACATCACCTCGCCCAGGCCCTTATTGCAATTCTAAAGTGAAAATAATCATGCTAAACGCTCATTTTGGGAGAAGTGAGGGATTCTGAAAATTGAACCCAGGGTACTCTACCACGGAGCTACACCCCCAGCCTGTTTTATCTTTTGAGACAGGGTCTCACTAAATTGCTGAGGCTGGCCTGGAACTTGCTATCATCCTACCTCCTGAGTAGCTAGGGTTACAGGTGTGGGCCCCACACCTGGCTCTAATGTGACTTTTCTAAAAATACCTTTAATTAATTAAAAGTAATGCCAAACCTAACGAAAAATGTGTAATTCTGCATACCCTAAACTCATGGTGCCTTTGATCGTTAGTATAAATGGGAAGTGCTAGTAATTTACAGGCAGTAAGAGCCAGTTCAATGCCATGGGAAGCACTGACCCCAATTAATATGTTTAAAAAGGCAATTAGATGTAAGAATAAAATAAGATTACCATTACACTTTTGTAGAAAAACCCTTTTTACCAATATTCTAAATGATATCAAGGGTTTATAACCTGAAAGTGACTCCCACCAACGAATATAAAACACTATGGTGTGTGTGGCATCAGAAGTCTGAAAACAACATCTCAGATGCAGAAGAATGACATAATCCAAGGAGAAAATGCTGCGCCCAGCAATGATCCCCCTACTGACCAGGTGGTAACCACTGCCCCAAGGCTACAAGACCTGCAGAAGTGCACAGCTTGTACAGCCACCTCCAAATCAAAGACTCTGCTTTAATCCTCACCTGGGATAGGAGAAAGTGGCCTGAGTCTGTGGCATTGACCACTGCCAGTGAAGCAGCGCTGTTACTGAGCACACAGAAGGCCTCCTGATGGAGTGGCCTCAGAAACTACTTTCAACAACAGCAAGGAAAACACGCATACCTGCTCCATGTTGTACCCATGCTTCTCCTTGGCGATGGCAATGTACTCGTCCACTGCAAGACAGGAGGAGAGACAGTAAGCAGATAGAAGGACGGCACAGTCCAGTCCCCTAGACTGACAGATCTATGCCAGGCCTGTCACACTTAAGATGGAACACTTGAGCAGATATTAAAAAAGCAAAATCACATAGTATGATCTCACTGCAGGCCCTGTAGATATAAATCCCATGGAGAAATGTCAGAATGAACACACTCAAGTATTAACCAGCAGCTACCTCCAGGTGGTAAGCATTATCTGTTCTTTTGGAACTACTCAAATTTTCTAAAACAAGAAGATAATGCTCTGGAACTTTGAAAACCACTGAGCAGTAAAAAGAAATATAAAACGGAAGTTCACTTCAATCTCACCTGAGGTTAAATAATCAGCAAAGGGTGTTTTAAAAAGTCAAAGAGATAGGGGCTGGGGATGTGGCTCAAGCGGTAGCGCGCTCGCCTGGCATGCGTGCGGCCCGGGTTCGGTCCTCAGCACCACATACCAACAAAGATGTTGTGTCCGCCGAGAACTAAATAAAATAAATATTAAAAATTCTCTCTCTCTCTCTCTCTCTCTCCTCTCTCACTTAAAAAAAAAAAAAAAGTCAAAGAGATAAATGACAAGACCTAATGCCCAGTATTTACATCCAAATATTCCAAAACAAGATGGCAACTGCTGGCTTCTGTGGAAACACTCAACCCCCAGGAGAAAGAGAAGCATCCTCCTCTCCTTAGGACTTTCTAATCCTTCTTCCTAGGTATGCCAGAAAAATAATGAACTGCTGGTCAACATTACTGCCTAAAGTCATGAATGACTTTCCTTCATGAATTATAAGAAAAACACAAGCTTAAAAAGTAATAAAGAAGAGCTGGGGTTGTGGCTCAGAGGTAGAGTGCTCGTCTAGCATGCATGTGGCACTGGGTTCAATCCTCAGCACCACATAAAAATAAAGATATTGTGTTCATCTATAACTAAAAAATAAACATATATTAAAAAAGTAATAAAGAAGCACAGAACAGCATGAAATAAAATAGTAAAATTCCTTCCATTCCCTATCTCCTCTTGCCCCAAAATCTCATGCTCCAGAGGCAATGACAACAGTAAAAAGAGGCTCCCAATAGTTCCCTTGCCCATGGACACAAGAGACCTTGTCAATCAGACATCTCAATCCCAATATTCACATACAAGTACAACACAACCACATTCCTAACTGTGGTGAAACAGGCAACCAATTTAGCAAAAAGAGATCTAGTCAGAAAAAGAATTCAGACTCTTTTGTTAGCATGTATTCTAATACTTGGAGGAAATTTTTGTTCGTTAACGAAGAAAAAAGAAAGAAAAATCAACTTAATTCAAGCAGCAATACCTATAATGCAAACTCAAATTAATATTAACTTCAATATTAAGGCTCTAATTTTTTATATTTTATATTTAAAATTCAAAGTTGATAGTAACTTCACTAAAATATAGTTAAGATTCTATTTACCAGAATTTCAGCAAATAAATCACTGGTTTTCCAGGGGTGGAGGTGGAGGAGGTGTGTGAAGGGTACATTTCAAGGAATATTCATTGCTTTCTAATTTTCGATGGGGTTGGTTATTCCAGGCAGTCACATGACCTTTAAGTAGATCAATGTGCACGGGCTGGGGGCTGGGGGCTGGGGGCTGGGGCTCAGTGGTAGAGCACATGCCTCACATGTGTGAGGCACTGAGTTCCATCCGACACCACATAAAAATAAATAAATAATGAATGAATGAATGTATATCTATATAAAATATATCTATATAAAAAGTGCACAAGCTGAGGGACCCATACAGCATCTGTCCTGCTGGAAGCAGGCACAGGTGTCTGCTGAAGAGTCCATTCTGTTCCTCAGCAACAGGGCTTTCACGGAGCCCACCCATTGTCTCTGACCAGATTTTGCTAAAAATTGCAAGGGAAAAACAAACATTCTTGGATGCCACTCCATTGTCATCTGCCCTTTTGTATTTTAGTACAACCACTAAAGGGTACAAGGAACCAACCAAGCTGCAGCAACTCAGGCTGCCTGTCACACTTGCAGTAATATTAAAAAAAGAGGTGCACTTACTAAGGTGGCCTTTTAAATCATGCTGCTTTCAGATGCGCTTCAAGTCCACTGTAAGAATTTGAATATAAAGGAAAGAAGGAGGGCTGAGGCTGTGGCTCAGCAGTAGAGTGCTCGCCTAGCATATTCGAGGCCCTGGGTTCAATCCTCAACACCACATAAAAATAAATAAAATAAAGGTATTGTGTCCAACCAACTACAACTAAAAAATAAATATTAAAAATATATATATATAAAAAAGTAAAGGGGAAAAGGAAAGAACTCTTCCACAGCTCCTTAAAGGAAGCCATTTGGTGGTACCAAGAGGGACTCCAAGGCTGTGATGGGACTTGGCTAATGCTATCAGAGAATACATTATCAACAGTGTCCACCAAAGGGTGACAACCTGTGCTGAGTGAATGTTGGGGGTGCTGTGCTACTCCATGTTTTGGCTTCCTCCAGCAAAGTAAAGCCAGCAAGGTCAGGCTGAGTGAGACCCAAACCCAGCTGTCCCTGAGTTCATCCAGCAGAGCCTGGCCCACAGGAAGTGCTGATCGAATGACTGTGATCCCTTCACCACTTTCCTGACCGTCCCAGTGATGAATTAAAGGGACAGAAGGCTATTGTTTCTGACTAAGCTCCAGCACTGGGTCCCAAAAAGACCAGGCTAAAAACCAATATCAAGTCCCACACGCTAATGTTCCATGTCAACCACCTAAAGCTAAGGTTTATGTGAACTTTCAGTTCATCAGGATTAAAGAGATAACAGCAAAAATTCCCAAATAGGCCAGTTTCAATGGGCATGATAATGAAGCTCCCTAGCTTTAATTGTTACACTTTTGTAACCTGAAATAACCTGAACTTAACTAGCCAATTCCTTTCTTATTGCACTGTCTCCCAATACCACAGAGAAAAAAAAATCCACTTTTTGTTCTTTTGTTTCTGCCTCATTCCCCTTCTCTATCTATCATGCTAACCTCTTCTGCCAGGTTGGCACACTTAGTCTGTGGAACGAAGTACGGTGCAATTCTAAAGTCAAAAATAAAGCCAATCAAACCCTAAGGATATGTATGAAGACACGAATGGTGCGAACATACTTTCTATACAACTAGACATATGAAAAAATGTGCTCTATATGAATAATATAAATTGTAATGCATTCTGCTGTCATATATAACAAATTAGAATTAAAAAATTTAAAATTAAAAAAATAAGATGGCAAAAACATGTCTCAAAATAAACAAAATAATTAAAAATAAAATAAAGCCCAATCAAGATCCCTAACTGAATTTCTGTAAGTTTAGGTTTTCACACCAGGAATTACCTCTCACAAGTAAAGCTGGGCTGTCACCTAACGGGGAAAACCACACTACAGCAAGCTTTGCTGCCGCCTCTCCTCTGATTGCTCTGGATCAGAGTACACTCTGCACAGACACTGCTGCCATTAGACAGGATGTTTCACACATCCCTCGGGCTCCACCTGCTCCTCAGCTTTCCTCCTCCTTGATGATCAGAGGGACATGGCACCTACCACTTACCTGCTCCTTCACAGACAGGAGCAGCTGCTGCTGGTCGTTATGAAAATGGAAGATGCTCATTTTTAAAACCTCCCACGTGGCTTCCCTAAGTAAAGCAGAAATGAGCTTTCAACCTAAAAAAAAAAATTAAATCTGCTCCCAGCTGCCCTCAAAATACAAAGGATGACTGATGCTTATGGGGGATGGAGAAGAGAGGAATTGGGAAGAGGAGGCAGGAAAATGCAAGCTGCATGGCAAATGCTTGCAGACAAGAAAATGGACCCTGAAGAGCTCTTCCAGAGATGGAGGTCCCGTCTCTGAAAGCAAGCATCTTGATGCTGCCCTGCCCCTAGGTCAACCAGAGTTCGTCCCAATCTGGGAGTGAGGTGCCATTGTGGGCAGAGCCTCAGGAGGGAGAGGTCAAATTATGTTGCTCAGGCTGGTTCCCAAGATCCTGAACTCAAGCCAACCTCCTGCCTCAGCCTCCCAAATAGCTGAGACTAAACACATGCCACCCCAACCAGCTCTGTGGCTTTTTTGACGAGAAAAGAGCTTACCATTCATTATGTACCATTATGGCAAACACATGTGAATGAGTTTTTTTTATAACATCACTTAAATGCAGAAAAATCTCACTCATCAAGAAAATGCATAAATTCCTAAAACCCAGTCAAATATTACTGAACTGTACTTAATATGACTGCAGCACTATATCACACGCAGGCCAAAATGCAAACGCAAAACCAATCTGATTTCCTGCTGTAGCCTGAGACCACATGCAAGGGACAGAAAAGAACATAAATATATGAAGAAACAGTGCAGACGTCCAATGACATAGGGGCACCAGATAACTAGTCAATAAGGACTGATGATGACAACTCAAGGATAGCCCCCAGTGACCTGGAAGGCTGACGCAGGAGGAGCACAAGGTCAAGGCCAGCCTGGGCAACTCAGCTAGGCCCTATCTCAAAAAATAAAAGGGGCTTGGGGGTGTGTCTCATTGGTATAGCACCCCTACACTCAACCCTCAGTTCTGAGGGGAGTGGAGGAGCTTCAACAGCTACATGGATTACATAAAAACCATCGTATACCAAGCACAATGGCTCATGCCTGTAATCTCAGAGGCCTGGTACCAAAAAACAAAACACACCTGAGAGTTACTCTGAGCCAGCCAGTGTTCTAAGCTCTTGACAAGGATTATTATTATTGGTGCTAGGAATTGAGCCCAAGGGTGCTTAATCACTGAGCAATATCCCCAGCCCTTTTTTATTTTGAGACAACATCTCACCAAGTTACTTAGGCTGGCTTTGAACTGGTGGTGTTCCTGCCCCATCCTCCTGAGCTGCTGGGATTACAGGTAAGCACCACTGTGCCCAGGACAAGAATAATCTTTTTAATCCTCTGTGATAATTCTATTATCTCACTCACAAATGAAGAAACTGAGGTGTTAAATACCTTGGTCAGTCACACACAGCTGATAAATGACAGAAACAGACTTATACACAGTTGGAGTGTCTGATCCCAGAATGTGTGGCCTTAACCCTCCATGTGTAATCCTCTCACTTGAGGAAAGCAAAGGGAGAAGGCTCTTCAGATAAGGACTGTCTCCAAGGGAAAGGGAACTAATAAGCAAGGCTGACCAACACACTCTTATCTAGTAATTGGAGCTAAGAAAGTCAAACTGTAGTTGAAGTGTCCAAGTGATACATGCCTGCAATCCCAGGGACTTGGGCTAAGGAAGGAGTGTCACAAATTTGAGGCCAGCCTCAGCAACTTAGCAAGACCGTGTCTCAGAATAAAAAATAAAAAGGGCTGGGGATGTGGTTCGGTGGTAAAGTGCCCCTGAGTTCAATCTCCTGTACTTTAAAAAAAAAAAAAAAAAAAAAAAAGCTGTGGTTGAAGTAATGGAAACAGAGTAAAAAACAGATGGATCCTACTGCTAAGCTTTATTTGCTTCTATATTATGAATTAATCCAAACCAAACGACCTTATTATCACTGGCAAGAGTCTCAATTCAACAGCAAAAGGGAAAGAATGCAGATGAAAACTTCCATAGTAACCTTAATTTACCCTTCCCTCTCCCAGATACTGCAGAGACTCAGAACACCTTGTGATCTTGCAGATTCTATGCAGAGAAATAGGATGACACCATAGGGTGGGCCAAGGACAGAGCTTATAGCCTTAATAGAGCTGCTTAAAAAGCTACTATCGTAACATTTGCAGTAGCATGACACATGGCAAAGGAAACATGTCTGCAATTTCTCTCAAACTCAAACTGAGTACGCCAAAAAAATTTTAAATATAACAAATACCATGACATCTCCTTTTGTTATTAACATAAGGAATGAGTTATCATTTCAACTCACTGACAATCGGAGCTCCTTAAGTGAGGCAATTCTGCCACCTGCTGGGCATGGACATTACTGCAGTTAACATTCTAACGCTCCCACTGTCTGTCTTTAGAGAAGAGGGCACAAGACACAAACTATAGTCTGTCAGAGCATGTGACCAACACATCCTTCCAAGTCATGAATAAAATGCATATTCTTTATGAAGATGCTATTTCCCTACTGTAGTTTTTAAAAAGATTCACTTTATAGAATTCAATTTATAGAAAATTCACTTTATACATTCACTAAGTAAACACAAATCCTACTCCAGTAAACACAAAATCCTACTCAGTCTCACAGACAACCTATTTGACCAATACTATGGCTACTTCCTGATTGCTATGTCCCGAGTTGCTCTTCTTCACCACACCCTTCCATCGTAATGTTTGTTCTGCCTCACTTCCGGACCCAGGCAATGGAGCTGGCGGTTTACAGACTGACACCTCTGAAACTTTAGTTGAGGCCACTGGACACCTTCACCAGAAGCTAGACAGATGCCAGCACCAGTTTTTTTAGATTTCCCAGCCTCCAGAACTTGAGCCAAAATAAACCTCTATTATATTTATTAATTACCCAGTCCCATATGTTCTGTTCAAGCAACAGGAAATGGACTAAGATATTCTCTATACATATACCAATGACTATAACAGGGACCTTTATCCTCAAATTAAAAGCAGTTTTGGGGCTGGGGATGTGGCTCAAGCGGTCGCCTGGCATGTGTGCGGCCCAGGTTCGACCCTCAGCACCACATACAAAGATGTTGTGTCCACTGAAAATATAAATATTAAAAAAAATTCTCTCTCTCTTAAAAAAAAAGTTTTAATAAGCCACAATATATCATGATCACGTGGGTAGTTCAGAATCCTAAGTTAGACTGGGCTCACATGGATGGAGTCTCAGTTAAAAGTTTTGGGGCTACCTTCCTGTGTCCTTTCATAGTCATTACCTTGTCTTCAAGAAGTGCTGAATATTGAACCCAGGGCACGCTAAACATAGGATCTACCACTGACTTACACTCTCTAGCAGATCAGTAATATTTTAAATTATATAACACAAGATACATAAAAATGTTATATACATCTAATTTATAGAACATAATAAGGCTGGGTGTGGTTGCCTATACTTCTAACAATTTAGTAGGCTGAGTCAGGAGGGTCACAAGTTAATCATACCCTGACTTAAAAAAAAAAAAAAAGGACTGGAGATGCAGCTCAGTGGTAGAGCACCCCTGGATTCAATACCCAGTACTTCAGATTCATGATGATGATGATTATATAAAACCCTTATTCAATTGTAAAGAGTAAAACACAACCAATACCGTGCATGGTAGATAGAAGCTGCATACGTAGCTCCTCATTCCTACCTCTGACTTCTTCCACAGAGGGAGCCCAAGCCTATTACTTTGCACTTCTCAGATCTCTGATGATGTGAATTGTTCACCTGGTGTCCTGGTGTCCTGGTGTGGGCAGCCAGCAGGCATGCTACTTAGGCTGGATGCGGTGAAGTTCTGAGGCACTGCGTCGCACTGTCTGCAGCAGGTTTTAAAAGGACCTGTTTCTCCTTTCAGCTTTATACTGCTAGGATGGGCACTGTGGTGTGTTCTTCATTTTTATGGCAGTATAGTGTTCTGTGCTACAGCACAGTATTCTGCTGTCTAGTTTTTGTTGTTAAAGCTGCTTCTTTGAATATTAAATACATGTGAATAGATACCCTACTCAACCATGCACACTGGAGTTCAACTTCTGGCATCTATTCCAAACTCCACCTCTGCATTCTCCCTCCATCCAGGTTCAACTTGTATCACTGAATCATTTCTGCCTGCCTTCATCTCTACAATTCAGTTTTCTCATTAGTATGAAAGTACATGATCATTAATGATCTTAAAAGTTTCTTACAGGTTAATATTTTATGAGTAATTCTTAAAATTTTTAAATGTTGAATATGAATGCTTTTATAGATGCTGTCATTGCAATTTTTCCCCAGGGCTATGGTGTTTATCTCACTGTGAGAGCACTTGCCTACATGTTCACATGTGTGTGTACATACACACACACACATGCACAAAGGCCTCAATAACAGCAGGGTAAGAGCAGTCTAGTCTTTGCTCCAGTTTTCACTCATCTGTGTACACATCCTGAAAGACACATATCTCTCATACCAATAAAACCAACAGTCACTAGAATGCCATTTAGTATTCTTGGACAAACTGAATAATATATATCTTCCTCTTTTAAAATTCCCATAGCAAACACACAGAATGAAGTGTGTACAGGGACATACCATCCACTTTACCTCTTCCATATCAAATCAACTAACTTGACTTGTCCCTAAGCAGGCAATTGGGTTCTCAAAATAATCTCACTTGCCCCCATCTATATGTAGCTTTGTACAATGTGAACTGATGGTCCAAACTATGGTCTGTGTTTCCTGACACCGACAGGAAAAGGAAAAAGAAGAGGAAAAAAAGGCTGTTGTTGCTGATTCTCCCTCCAGAAAGCTGGCTGCAGTAGAAGAGCCTACACAAGTGGCAAAGTCTTTGGCCTCTGCCAACAGCCTGCTGAATAACCCCTTTCCTCAACTACAGGACACTTTCTCAGAGTAATGTGAGGACTAAAATAAACACACATAAAGAACTATTAGCTCGGGGCTGGGGATGTGGCTCAAGCGGTAGCGCGCTCGCCTAGCATGCGTGCGGCCCGGGTTCGATCCTCAGCAGCACCACATACCAACAAAGATGTTGTGTCCGCCAAGAACTAAGAAAAAAATAAATAAATGTTAAAATTCTCTCTCTCTCTCTCTCTCTGTCCCCCTCTGTCTCTCACTCTCTCTTTAAAAAAAAAAAAAAAAAAAGAACTATTAGCTCAATTCCTTTGTAAACATTAGCAAGACTCAACCAGAAGCAGTGGTGCAGTTTATAACCACAGGATTAAATAGCTGAGCAGGAGAGATGAAGCCCAGTTCAACTCCCTCCAAGTTTTGCTCCAACTCAGCAGTTCCCAATCCTGACTCATCAGAATTACCTGTCAAACCTTCTTCATGAGCTGGTCTTGGGGACCCACCTTACAGTGCACACTTGCATGCCACAGGTCGCCTGACAACAGAGATGTGTCCTCAGAAAGCCATCATTAGGCAATTAAATTCTGCAAACATCAGAGTCTATGTTCCCACACTGAAGCACCATGATGTCCTAGACAACACAGTCTTCTGGCACTCCCATCGTCGATGAGTCTGATGCTGACTGAAACACTCTTGTGTGGTATACACACATTCATATGTGCACAGACATACAGGTGGACTTCCTGCAAATATATGGTGTTCAAAAAATACCATGCATATTTTAGTGAATTTTCATAAATGAGCACACCCAGCTCAAGAAAGGACACACTTGAGGTGTTCTGTACTTTTTTTTTTAATGTTCCCAATGT
The DNA here is from genome assembly GCF_052094955.1 of Ictidomys tridecemlineatus. Lineage (NCBI taxonomy): Eukaryota > Metazoa > Chordata > Mammalia > Rodentia > Sciuridae > Ictidomys > Ictidomys tridecemlineatus. Next base: position 121,926,035 of record NC_135481.1, on the reverse strand, counting down.
TGTTATGATGGACAAGTAAATCAGAGCACAACATTTAAGAGTATAGGGCATTGGTTTGCAGCTTTATTTTTGAATTATTTTTTTAATGGTACTAGGGATGAAACTCAGGGGTGCTCTACCACTGAACTGCATCCTTAGACCCCTTCCCCACACCTTTTTTTTTTTTTTTAAATTTTGAGAAAGGGTGGTCTTGCTAAGTTGCTGAAGCTGGCCTCCTCCTGACTTACCCTCCTGAGTTGCTGGGATTACAGGAGTGTGTCCTGCATCCAGCTCAACATTCCACATTTTAATATAATAAAAATAATATTTTGAGGGGCTGGGGATGTGGTTCAAGTGGTAGCACACTCATGTGGCATGAGTGAGGCACTGGATTTGATCCTCAGCACCATATAAAATAAAGATATTGTATCCATCTAAAACTAAAAAATAAATATATTTTTAAATAATAATAATCTCAGTCACACATGGTAGTGTTTTAATTCCCAGCTTCTTAGGAGGTTGTGGCAAGACTCACTTGACACCAGAAATTGGTAGGCCAACCTGGGCAGAGTGAGAATCTAAATAAAAAATAAAACACAATGAAACAAACAAAAATTCCCACATCTCAACAAGCACAGAACTTTAAAGTTCTGACAATAAAAAGATTATGAAAGGGCTGGGGTTGTAACTCAGTGGCTCGCCTAGCATGTGTGAGGCACTGGGTTCAATCTTCAGCATCACATAAAAATAAATAAAGGTATTGTGTCCATCTATCATTTTTATTATTTTATTATTATTATTTACTTTATTATTATTATTTTTACTTTATTATTACTGTTTTTTGCAGTGCTGGGAATCAAACCCAGATAAACATATGCTATACATATGAGCTATGTATGCCTTTAACCCCTTGCTTTATGAATTCCCAATCACTCGAAACTTTTTCCTTTCAGTGCTCTCTAGAAAGTACTGATTTCAAGCCCCACCTCTTGCTGAGGGGTTTCGGGCAGAGGAGAAAAGGGATGGTCAGAAGGTGGATAGATAGCTCTACAATCTGGAGATTATGCACGCCGCATTTCTGGGGCATGTGTCTTCCACCTTCCACAGAGTAGGGGTCCTAAAGGCCATTCAAGCAGTTGAGGGGAAAAAAAGAGGCTTCTGTCACAGGAAGCTGTCACACACACTTCACAGGAGTCACTTCCCCTGCAGGAACCAGCTCCTCAGCCCTGAGAGGCAAGTAAAGCCGTGAGGACAGTGAACCTGTGTGCTGTGGGGAGGGGCTTCCACTGCGCATCCAACAGTTTCAAGCCTGAAACTTGTGGGCTTCTTCATCCAGTAAAGAACCCTTCATGGAAGCAACAGAAACAGTTTCTTTCATACATTCCAAAGTAGGCAGTAGCAGGGTGACATTTTTAAATGAGCAAATGTTTTATACTGAATTATTTTTCCAGTGACTCAACAAATCTTTCTGTGTGCCTACTGTGTGCCTATAGGTGCTACCCCTACAGCAATGATTGGATCATGTGTGCACTTCTGAACTCTTACAGTTGGACAGACACATAATTACACAGATAATTAATTCTAATTGTCATAAATGCCAGCGAAAAAGAACCATGAATGCACTTAGCTGGAAACTCTGACCTGCAGTCAAGGAGACTTGCTTGTCTACTGGGGAAGGACACAATACATTTTGGCTTACTCATATGTTATTTATAGTAAGAAACAACTAAATCTAAATGTTCACAAATGGGACATGGCTACTGGGTGAAATGGTGTAAGCGTGTCATCCCAGCAATTCAGGAGACTAAGGCAGAAGAAGCACAAGTTCAAGGCCAACCTGGGCAACTTAGTGAGACCCTGCCTCAAAATAAAATTTTAAAAAAGGCTAAGGGGCTGGGATTGTGGCTCAGCGGTAGAACGCTCATCTAGCATGGGTGGGACCTAGGTTCGATCCTCAGCACCACATAAAAATAAAGGCATTGTGTTGTGTCCATCTACACCTAAAAAATAAATATTTAAAAAATACATATTAAAAGAAAAAAGGGCTGGGGATGTGGCTCAAGCGGTAGCGCGCTCGCCTGCCATGCGTGTGACCCGGGTTCGATCCTCAGCACCACAAACCAACAAAGATGTTGTGTCCGCCGAGAACTAAAAAAAAAATAAATATTAAAAACTCTCTCTCTCTCTCTCTCTCTCTCCCCTCTGTCACTCTCTTTAAAAAAAAAAAAAAAAAGGCCGAGATGTAGCTCAGGGGTTGGAGCACTTGTCTAACACAAGTGAGGCCCGGGGTTCCATTCCCAGCACCACATGCACACACACTGGGACATGCTTAGGTAAATCCACATTTCAGTTTATTTTTTAATCACAGGAAAAACTGCAGTTTTAAAACTTTTATGTGCAGTATGATAACATTTGTGCTTACAACCAGAGTTCATGGAAGCATACACTAGTCATAGCCATACTAGGGGAGGGACAGGTGTTGAACATGTGCTTTTAGTGTTAAGAGTGGCACATGGGTTGGGCCCCCAGAAACTCTCAAACAAAAAAAATATCCATGACTAGGGGAAGTATATATGCCATTCTTAACATTAAAACAAACTTGATGTACATATATAATTTTTTTTTTTTTAAAGGTGGAATCCGCTGAAGGGCGAATGTGTTCCCCTTTCTATAGTTTTCTTTTCTTTTTTTTTTTTAAAAGAGAGAGTGAGAGAGAGAGAGAATTTTTAATATTTATTTTTTAGTTCTCGGCAGACACAACATCTTTGTTGGTATGTGGTGCTGAGGATCGAACCCGGGCCGCACGCATGCCAGGCAAGCGCGCTACCGCTTGAGCCACATCCCCAGCCCCACATATATAATTTTTTCTGAAGCATTTGAGAGTTATTTTTATACATCCTAGTCAAATATTGAGCATGTCTTTTCCAAGTATGTATATTCTTACATAACCACAAAATAGTAAATGAAATACTACAACAATAATCTGTGTCCATATTCCAATTCAGCTAGCTGAACCCAAAATGTGCTTTATATCTGCTGAAGAATTTTAAAGTAAATCTCAGAGCTGGGGATGCAGCTCAGAGTACCTTTCTAGCATGCATGAGGCCCTGGATTCAATCCCCAGTATCAAATAAATAAATAAATAAATAGTAAATCCCAGTTATTCATTTCATTGCTACAAATACCAATCTAAATGTCTATTCAATGTGAACGTATTTTACATAACCATAAGGCCTTCATCACACCTAATAAAAAGTAGCAAAATTCCTGGATAAGAGAAACAATGTGATACTCACAAGATGTCTAAAACTCAACGGCAGCAATAAGAAGCAAAGAGGACACCAGCAAATAAAAGTTGCATCTTACTGTGGCAAGAGGATAAACCTGTCCCATCACTTTGGGAAGTTATCTGGCACTGATCTCTCAGAGTCCAGCATCTACATTCCAGATGGGACCAAGAAATAGGTCAAAGAATGTTCCTGTAGTAATATCTGCAGCAGTTAAAACTTATAACCAAATGTCCACTGCCAACAGGAAGAAGAGAGAAATCATAACTGAAGACCTGAGACTCAAGCACAAGAGGGCAAAGGCTGATGAGCGAGGGAGTAAGGACAGCATAACCAAGTAACCCTGAGATGCCCTGAGCTTCCATGCACAGGGGCACTCGGCTCTGTCTGCTGGTAGCCCATCCCATTTTAGCTAATTCTAGAGCACCTAATAGAAAGTAGAAATGATGAAACTAATTTTCACACACACACACAAAAAATCATTTTACTCACAAGTCCCAATCTTTTTTTTACAGAATGCTGAAAACTAGGTGGTATAGGCTTATCCTCAGATGTAGTCAGAGGTAGAACAGGTGAGAGCTGTTGTGATACACCTGTGTCAGAACACAGTGAACCTGTCACCTCCTGGGGCTGCGTCCCCTTGGACCGTAGGCCACATTTGAACTGGCCCATCAGACTGCCCGTGTATTCCTCTAGTGCCTATTGGTGCTCAGCACGTAAGCGGTCACTCAAATGTTTACTGAGTAAATAAATGCTGACCATGAGGTAAGTGGCAATGAAGAAAACAGAGGATTCCAGATGAGCCAAGCTGCACAGAAAATAGCCCTGTACTTGAAAATCTCTATCCCAAGGAAACTCCAAGCTCCTACCCTCTCTTCTTTCACCTGACTGCAACGTATGGTACATCCAATGTGTGCCTAGAGGTCTGACAGAGCTAACAGACATACCAAGTTCCTCCACTCAGTTTTCCACTATATGGAAAGACACAAAATAAATATTTTAGAGGAAGGTGATAATAAGAAGAAGGAAGCAAATAGAGCAAAGACACTAAATGGTTCCTATTTTACTACGTGGTCAGAGAAGGCCTCTGTGACACAGCAACACCACAGTGGTGACAGCAGGAAACGTCAGCACAAGCTGTGTGGAACTGGGAACTGAGCATTCCAGACAGAGGACACTAAGGAGGACACCAGTGAGCTCCTGAAGCAGAACAGAAGTCAGGCTAGCAGGGCCTGTTGCAACTACCAGGTTCTGGAGTGATTTACAGGGAACTGCAAAGCCCAAGGATATTCTGAACACAGGCTGCTTTCTGTTCAATATATAGCTGGCAAACATTTATTTACCACACACATCTACGTGAAAATACAGAATGTAAGTGTGCACATGAGTATATAAATTCTCAACTTTCATATAATACATAGAACTAAAACTGTGCTGATGTCAAATGTTCATAACGTAGGAATGGCTTGATATGTGCTGCAGGTATAGGAAGGGTTCCTATTACATAAAGCTAAAACTTATTTTAAAAATCCCTAATATATATCTTACATGTATGTGTTAACTTTTCCTTAACCATTAATAGCCAGCTTTTTAAAAAAAAAAAAATCATCCAGTTTCACTATCTCTGGTAAAGATAATGATTTGTTTTTATCCTTTAACACTGAGATCCATGCTCCTTACCCTTGTACCAGATTTTACTCATTTTTCTAATTTTTTAAAATGCTGTCTAACACTTAAATAACTGCACACTCACTTACTATATATATCTTATAAAATACATAATGCATAAGTAAGCAGGACAATCTATTTGTGGGGCCTCCCAATGGCCAAATGCTGCCTTGCTAACATCAGACCCAGGCAGCAGCAGGCCCTCCTGGGAAGTGTGCTCCTTCAGGAGGTAACAATCTACAGGGACCTCAGCGCAGGGTTTTCCCCCACTAGCTCTAACACACCTCTTTCAAATTCCACTTTTTAAAAAATCAAATATCAGCCAGGTGCAGTGGGCACACCTGTAATCCCAGTGGCTCTGGAGGCTGAGGCAAGAGGATATCGAGTTCAAAGCCAACCTAAGCAAAAGTGAGGTGCAAAGCAACTCAATGAGACCCTGTCTCTAAATAAAATACAGAAACAGGGCTGGGATGTGGCTCAGTGGTCGAGTGCCCCTGAGTTCAATAAATAAATCAAATTTCAAATCATCCTCAGATTACTCCCTTTCCTAGCCCATCCTTTTCTCTAAGAAGCCCCCACCTCACCCCAGGCCACACATCTGCTGTATACTTGATCATACTTGCTTTGATAAGCTTTGCTTTCCCCAAGTCAATAAAGAAACCAAACTGGGCCTAAGATGTAGCCTAACTACACATTTCAAAGCTGAGAATGACTAGTAAAAACAGAACAAAGCTGGGCACAGTCACCCAGGCCTTATAATCCCAGCAGCTCAGGAGCCTAAGGCAGGAGGACTGTGAGTTCAAACCCAGACTCCTCTACTTAATTAGGCCCTAAGCAAATCAGAGAGACCCTATCTCTAAATTTAAAACAAAACTAAACAAAAGAAAAAACAAGCAGGGGGACTATTTTTGTTTTGTTTACAAAACAAAACAACAACAACAACAAAAAACCCCACACAGCACAATAGCTAAACTGTAGAACCAACCTAGATGTCCTTCAATTGTTGAATGAATTTTTTAAAATGTGGTATATACACACAATGGAATACCATTCAGCATTAAAAGAGAATAAAATAATGGTATATGCAGGTAAATGCATGGAGTTGGAGAATATAATACCAAGTTAGTCAATCCCCAAAATAGCTAACCCCAAAACCAAATGCCGAATGTTTTCTCTGAATAAAAGGATGCTGATTCATAATGGGGTGGGGTGGGCTGGGATTGTGGCTGGGCTGGGATTGTAGCTTAAAGGTAGAGCGCTCACCTAGCATGGGCGGGACCCGGGTTCGATCCTCAGCACCACATAAAAAATAAAAACATTGTGGAAAAAAAATAATATCCTTTAAAAAAAAAAGAAACATAATGGGGTGGGGTGGGGGAACATGAGAGGATTGGATGTATAATATGAATTGTAATGTATTCATTACTGTCATATATAACAAATTAGAATTTTAAAAAACCCACACAGAACAAAAAGCCAGGTGCAGATGTACACATCCATAATTCTATTGACTCAGTAGGGTGAGGCAGAAGGATCCAAAGTTCCAGACCAGCCTGGGCATGACCCATATCTCAAATAAAATTTAAAATAGGGTTGGAGATGCAGCTTTGTGGCTCTGAGCAGTCCTGGTTTCAATCCCCAGTATCGCAAAACAAATAATAAAACCCTTCTGCAAGTTCTTGGTACTAATATGTCCACTAGGGTTTTGCTAATCTTCAGCTGCTCCACTATACAAAGTCCATCAGCTGAGCCTAAACCTCCATGAACTGAGTGTACAAGAGGGAAGTGTACAGGTGTAGTGGTGCCCATCTGCAATCTCAGCTACTTGGGAGGCCGAGGCAGGGGAATCCCAAGTTCAAGGCAAGCCTGGGCAACTTAAGGAGACCTGTCTCAAAATGAAATTTAATTGGGGGGAGGTCACTGGGGATATAGCTCAATGTTAAGAACACCTACCTAGTATGTTTGAGGCTCTGGGTTCAATCCCCAATACCATTATTTGGAAAAAACAAAAAACCAAACCACACTGCACAATGCAGAGCATCCCCACAAAGAGGAACAGTCCCACCAGAAAGTACATAAGTGCAGCCAAGCAAGGTCTGGTGGCCCAAACCCGGACAGTGCTCATAGGTGGGGTATGGAAGCAGCATGGAATAAAGGGTGGAAGGGTATGGATGCACCAGTAAGAAAGGCACACCAAAGGCCCCTGGACCACCACTACATCCATTCTGACAAGTTCAAAGGCTCCTGAAATCGATGGCTGGCCTTCCTGAGTTTCTACTGTGCTCCCCCACTGCTGGCATGGCCAGGGCAGTCCATCTGGGACCGCACTGACACTGCTCACTCTAGTCCCTAACCCTATCTACATCACAAGCTGTCAAGAGCTTTCTAACATAAATGCTACCAGTTCCAGCTATAAACCCTTCAAGGGATCCTCAATCCTTTAAGAAAGGAACTGCCTTCCAATTTCTTCCCTTTTTGATTCCTCTAGGACAACACGAGTCACATTCAGACAATCTCCAAAGCAAAGCACTACTTTCCTCTTCATGCAATATGCCTCTGCAGTCGCGCTCTTCTTCTGTCCTGAGAGCACTAGGCCCTTGTCCTGTGAGCAAACTCACACACACCCCAGTTCACCCAAATGTGTACAGTCTCCCACAGCTGCTCCCCATGAAGACTGGTGTCTTCTGCTGGGCCCAAGGGGGCCATCAGGGCACTGAGTCAGGGCAAAGAGACACCCAGTGCTGAAATAATCTAAGGGTAGACATTCTTCTCCATTGAGTGACCATTTCCAGCCTCACCACACAACAGTAGACTGTTCTTGTCATTCAAGCCTTTGCCCCTACACAATGTGCACTGTTTCATCAAACAATTTTCCATGATCATTTGCCAGAACAGTTTCAACTCTACTGCTCTTAGCTACTAAGAATTATTTACATTTCTTCAACACAAAAGTTGTCTCTCCAGAGCACCTGTTCGAGGCAAACCTGCCATTAAATGATTATTACTTAGGCACAGCCCACAGCAATTCTTGTAATATTAGTAATATTTTAAGTACTTAATTATACTTTATTAAACAAAGCTGTGCATGATGGCTTCAGAAGTGTACTATAAATGCAGCCTGGAGACCAGCGATCTATGCTAATCCTGGCTACTAACTAGCTGTGAGACTGAAAACATTTGATGAAACCTCTCGCTAGACCTCAATTTTTTGCCTCTAAAAAGGACTAGAAACAGGGCTGGGATTGTGGCTCATCGGTAGAGCACTCGCCTAGTGTGTTCGAGGCCCTGGGTTCGATCCTCAGCACCACATAAAAATAAATAAATAAAATAAAAGTATTGTGTACAACTAAGAAATAAATATTTAAATAAACAAACAAAAGATGTTGTGTCCAACTACAACTAAAAAAAAATATTGAAAAAAAGGACTAGAAACAATTTTTTGTTCACATGTTCATTTTCCTGCTCTCTCTCCACTGAGCATAACCTTTTTGTACCCCTTATTCCCTATAGCTAGAACTACTGCTCAACAAAAACAGAAGTAACTATCAATAGTGAATGAACTCATATCCAAAGCAACCCAAGCAAGATATTCCTGGAGAGAACTTCATTCCACAAGTCTAAGACTTACCTAAAAAAATAAATATGAGTCAGGAAGATGGAAAAGATGGTACCAAATAAGAGAAAACAACAACAAAATAACTCAGAACAACGAAACAAAAGCAAGAGTTCAGACATACCCACGGGTATACAACAGAGGCTAAAGCAAGTGGAGGAGGCAAATGCTCCTGCCTGCAGACCAGCAGCTGTGCTCCTGGGTGAATGCCCACACAAACCCCTGCGTGAGGAGAAGCACCAGAGCTCTGGTCAGACTGCAGAGCCCAGAGGCAGCCAGGAGGCCCTCCAGTTGGTGAACAGACAACTATAGCCCTCACGTCCAGACAAGGGAATGTTACTTAGTGCTAAAAAGACATGTGCCATCAAGCTAGAGGAAGGCATGGAGGAACCTTGGATGCACGGTCTTAAGTGGCAGGCCATACACTGTGAATCCAATCAGATAGCATTCTGGAAAAGGCAAGTCTACAGAGACAGTGCAGGGTCAGTGGTTGCCAGGGACTGAGGGGCACAGGAAGACAAGAAGGGAGAGTAGAGGATTCTTACGGCAGTGAAACCACTCTGTGTGACAACTACAACAGAGGAAGCACGTCATTACACATCCGTTCATGCAACACAAGAGTGAGCCCTAATGTCAACGTGGACTGTGAGTGACAATGGGGTATCGGTGAAGGTTCATCAACTGTAACCAATATATCCCTCTGGTATGCTCAGGTACAAGATGTCTGCTGAAGGGTAAATTACAGGTGTGGGAGAGCAGAAGGAAAGCTGGCATTCTCTGTATTTTCTGCTTTCTTCAGCTATGAACCTACAACTGCTCTTTAGACAGTCATGTGCCACTTAACAATGGGGATACATTCTGAAAAATGTATCATAAGGCTCTTCTGTCAGTGTGCAAACATCACACAAAGTAGGTGGTATAGGTAGCCTACTGCACACTGGGCTGCATGGTGTATGTGCATTAGTCATAGCCTCTGCTCCTAGGGTCATAATGATCAAAACAGCACAGCACTGATGAAGAGAAAACGAAACAATCAGGAGATGCAGAAAACATGAGATGTATGAGGCTGCCGACATAAAAAAATTCTGCAAAGCATTCTATTTTAATAAGTAGAAGTACACTTTAAAATACAGGGATGTGGCTTAGTGGCAGAGTGCTTGCTTTGTATGCCTGAGGCCCCAAGTTCCATCCTCAAGACCACCATAAATAAATAAATAATGATCATGATTCAAAATAAAAGACATAAACCAGTTCCATCATCATTTGTTTTCATTTTCGTGTCTGTACATAATTATAAGCCTAGCTTGGTGGTGCACGCCTATAATCCCAGCAGCTCAGGAGGATCGAGTTCAAAGCTAGCCTCAGCGAAAAGTGAGATACTAAGCAATTTTGAGACCCTGTCTCTAAATAAAATACAAAACAAGACTGAGGATGTAGCTCAGTGGTTGAGTGTCCCCAGGTTCAATCTCTGGTACCAAAACAAAACAAAACAAAAAAGGGCATAATTATATGTGTTATACTTAAAGGACTGCAGAGCAGTAGCCACAAATGAGTAGATACAAGGGCTATAATATCACTGAAAAACAGAAAATTTTCAGTTCAGTGCTTTTTTTTTTTTCGGGGGGGGGGGGTGCTGATACTGGAGATTGAACCCTGGGGTACTTTTGCCACTGAGATGCATGCCCTGTTCTTTTTAATTTGAGACAGGGTCTCACTAATTTGCTAAAGTTGGCCTCAAACTTTGGATCCACCTGCCTCGGCTATGCAAGCAACTGGGATTATGGGCATGCACCACTGTGCCCAACTACATTATAATCTTATGGGACCACCATAAGATTGATGGAAACATCATTATGCTACAGGGACAGGAAGTAAGAATGTTCACTGTAACCTTTTTTAACAATAAAAGAAGCCTATAATATTTAAATATTTACTAATAGTCAATTTTGTTTAAAAAAAAGGACTATGGTACACTGTTTTTTTTTAATACTTATTTTTTAGTTTTAGGTGGACATAATATCTTTATTTTCTTTTATGTGGTGCTGAGGATTGAACCCAGTGCCTCCTGCATGCCAGGCGAGCACGCTACCACTTAAGCTACATCTCAAGCCCTATACATTATTACAGTCAAAAAGGAACTGCAGATGTGGTAAGATGAGACAAAGTCCAAAATACTTTTTGGGGAACAAATTGGTGAGCAGCTTATACTTTGTGATGAAAGTTTTTTTATATTAATATACATAAAATACTAGAAAAAGAATATTTATTGTAAACAGTGGCTATGGAAGAGATTTCACTATCTACATTATGTTACATATGATTCAAATTTTTTTGCAGTACTGTTTCTTTAATATTTATTTTTAGTTGTAGATGGACACAATATCTTTTTTTTTTAATATTTGTTCCTTTTTTTAAAAAGTTTTAGTTGGACACAATAACCTTTATTTTTTATGTGGTGCTGAGGACTGAACCTGTGCTAGGCAAGTGCTCTACTGCTGAGCTATAATCCCAGCCCTTATTTATTTTTATATGGTGCTGAGAATTAAACCCAGTGCCTCATACACATTAGAGAAGCGCTCTACCACTGAGCTTCAACTCTAGCCTAGTACCATTTATTTATTTGTTTGTTTGTTTGTTGTAGTTGCACACAATCTCTTTATTTATATGTAATGCTGAGGATCTAACCCAGGGCTTTGCAATGCTAAGCGAACGTTCTACCACTGAATCACAATCCCAGCCCGACCATTTATTTTTATAAACAAAAAGTTTTTAACTAAAAATTTTTGTAATTATCTTAAGTAATCCTAAGAGACAGAATCTCAATAGCTGCTTTGAGAAGAAACCAACAGAGAAAAGCCAGGGATCTATAGACAAAATTTCTTGCTATTTGCTAAAATCCAACCAAGACCCAATCCCCTATTCAATGATGGACAATCAACACTTAACATTCCTTTCAAATAAAGGAGAAAGGCAAGAAGTGAGTAAAAAGTTGCCTATTACAGAGGAGAAGAACCAAGGGAAAGATAGAGAATAAATTATGTATCCTCATTTGCATTAACACCAAAATTACACTTTATTGCCCAACTTTGGTTAGATTATTAGCCAACAGCATAATTCCCAAATTCCACAAGTAGGAACCTACTTGGAGAACCCTGACTGACTTGAAAGAATATCACTGTGTTCTCGCACACGTCCTCACACTTGGATAGTGAAGCAAATTCCTTCCAATCCACCATTCATTCCTAGAAATGCAACTTAAGAAAAAACAAAACCAAAACCAAAAAATGGGCAAAGGTCTATGACTCAGTTTTTAACTTCAGGCTTTGTTTACAATAGCAATGAATTAAAAATAATCCGAATTTTCAGTAGAGGAATGGTTAAACACACTGATTCATCCATAGAATGAACTATTACAGTGATTTTAAATGTTCACAAGACATTTGAACAATGTAGGAGTGTTCAAAATCTCTCTCTCTCTCTCTCTCTCTCTCTCTCTCTCTCTCTCTCTCTCTCTCTCACACACACACACACACACACACACCCCATCTCATCTATACAAATATGCAGGGGGAAAGTGACTGGAAGAAACACTCCAAAATGTTTAACAGTTATTTCGGGATGATGGGGAAATGGGTTAATTTTTCTTTTTGCACTTTTCTATCTTCCAAACTTTTAACAGTATATAAATGTTATAGCGGTGCATGCCTGGAATCCAAGCTATAAATACAATACTCTCCTTGGTCTAACTGGATTTTTTAAAAAGAAATCCATCATCAGGCTGCTGTTTTGTGAGTTTATAAGACCAGAATAGCAGAGGAAGGGTATTCACATTTTGCAAGATCACAAGTTTGAGGCCAATCTCAGCAATATAAGAAGATCCTGTCTCAAACATTAAATTTAAAAATACCTGAAGATGTAGCTAAGTGGTAGAGTGGTTACCTAGCATATATAACACCCTGGGGGTTCAAGCCTTAATACTACACAAAAAGAATTCTTTTAGATTGTTTTTTTTTAAAAAAATACCTTTTTAGTTGTTCATAGACCTTTATTTTACTTATTTCTATGCAGTGCTGAGAATCAAACCCAGTGCCTCACACATGCCAGACAAGTGCACTACCACTGAGCCACAGCCCCGGCCCTAGATTGTTTATTAAGGTTTAAAGCTTTAACTAATTCTGAGCAGGGATTAAACTACAACTGCAACTTTACCTTAGGCAATAACCATAGTTTAAAAACCTATTAAATTTATATATTCTGCTCTTCTCTTCTCGGTCTAGGGAAAAAAAAAAAATATATATATATATATAAAATTCTGACTCCAAAGATTCCAACAGAGAACAAAATACAAATAGGCAAAAGATGCTAATATAATCTTGGCCTGCAATGACAGATGGTGGCAGGAGTGAAGCCTGAGACTTGAAGGACTCAGTCTGAGAGACAGGTTTAGAGCCCAGTAACTCTGGACACCACTCTGAGTTCCATCACATAGGATCCTTGTTGGTTCTACACACTTCTGTGCAAGATGAGCTGTAAAATGGGAACAGGAACTTTCCCCTGGAAAAGTTCTCTGTAGAGACTGAAAGCTATGGGAGCGTGGACAGCATTTCAGTACTTGTTGTGCTTGACATAAAGCTCAGCAAATGCCCACCCTCCTCAATATTCAGTTTTGGACACAATTGGAGATGGGTATTATGACCAAATGAATATGTCCAGGAAGGCAACAAATGAAAAGAGACTCCAAAATCAAACCACCTTGAAAAGCACTCAAAGCAACTAGGTGGGTCTAACTTGGACTCAGCATAAAGGAGTCAGGATGGCTCATGTGAAGTAGACTTATTCAGCACAGCCCAGCAAACAAAGCTTTACAACACAGGGAGGTAGCTCTCCCTAAGAGAGAATTATACATTAAAAAATGGCAGAGATGGCTTTTTTAAGTCCCTACAAATGCTCAAAGGGAAGGAAAAAAAAAAAAAATCAGGAAATGCATAGAAAGGTTTTCTCAAACATGGCGAAGGCATCAGAAGTGCCAATACTCTTCCTCTACTATTTTATTCTTCTAAATTCATACAATAGCCTGATGGTGATAAAAAATTAAGATCTTCTTTTGAGCCAGGCAAGGTGGCACATACCTGTAATCCCAGAGGCTGAGGCCAGCCTCAGCACCTTAATGAGGCCCTGTCCCAAAAAATAAAAGGTTGGGGATGTGGCTCAGTGGTTAAACACCTCTGGGTTCAATCTCTAGTTGGAGGGGGCGGGGGTTAAAAAAAAACCACATTGGACTAAGAAGAATATTATGTTAATTAAGTTTAACATTACTACGAGTAGTTCAATTTCCAAGTTCCAGGGAAGGCACTTACAAAAAGGGATCCCTCTGAGTCAAAATTAAACATACTTCTTGGGCTGGGTTGTGGCTCAGTGGTAGAGTGCTTGCCTGGCATGTTTGAGGCCCTGGGTTCAAACCTCAGCACCACATAAAGATAAATAAAAGTATTGTGTCCATCTACAACTAAAAAAAAAAAAAAAAAGTTAAAAAAAAACACACTTCTTTATATATGAGCTCTTAACAACTTAAATATGCTTACATGAATATTAAATATTCAAGGGGCTTGGGATGTGGCTCAAGTGGTAGCGTGCTCGTCTAGCATGCGTGAGGCACTGGGTTTGATTCTCAGCACCACGTAAAAATAAAATAAAGATATTGGGTCCACCTAAAACTAAAAATAAATATTAAAAATTTTTTTAAAAAAGAATATTAAATATTCAAGAGGAGGATACAGAATATGCATGTATGCATCACTTCTCAAAATGTCTTGGCACTAGAAACCCATTAATACCTACTTTTTAAAAATATTAATTTTTAGTTGTAGTTGGACACAATATCTTTATTTTATTTATTTATTTTTTATGTGGTGCTGAGGATCAAACCCAATGCCTTCCATGTGCTAGGCGAGCGCTCTCCTGGTGAGCCACAACCCCAGCCCCTTAACACCTATTTTAATACTGCAAAACATAACCTTGGGAATCCTAATTGAAGCCTAAGAGCTCCAGCTTTCATTGAAGATTCAAGAGATTCCTTGTGAACATCATCACTGATAGATTTCTAAGCCCTACCACACTACAGAACAATTATTTCTAACCTATTTTGTCAGAGATCAATATGAGGATCCAAGGTCCTTTGCTTCAGAATAAAAATATATATCAGATCAAAAAACACTGCACATGATTTCAGAATTAACAAAGCCCATAAATGCCATCCATGTACATCCACTAAAAAATTCTCAAAAGGAGGATCAGTCTCCAAGTTATGATGAAAATAAGGACTTTGAATATGGCAAAGACTTATGGTATTATAGCAGATATAAAAATTAATCTGGCATGACATTATGAGCAGAGGGGATAGAAAATATAACTAATATTAACAGCTATAGAAACTCTACCTCTCCCGGCAAAGAAAACCCAGTCAAGAGTATTTGCCTGGGGGGGAAAAAAATCTCACCCAGGGCTGGAGCTGGAGCTCAATGGTAGAGCATCCGCTTCATACATGAGGCACTGGGTGCAATGCTCAGCACCACATAAAAATAAAGATATTGTGTCCAACTACAACTAAAAAAAAAAAATCTCACACAGTTAACAGTCGATTCAAAAATTTTATTTTCACCTAGGTTCAAGGCTCAATAGTAAGACCTCTTTCTAATAACACATATTTGCCCTTAGTGATATTCCAAATTAAGACCTGTGTAACTCTTTGTCCTCATAAATCTATAAACTCCCCAGCTTGGGGAGTTAATATACAGCATGATAATTTTCTTTCCACTCTGAGCTATTTCTCTTACTTACTTCAACAGTACCTTACACAGAATTTGGCAGGTTGGGTGGGGGACATGAAGATTAAAAAACCGTAGGTTAGAAATCTTTAAACTATCAAGCCAAAGTAAAGAAACTCATACTTTTGAAATCTAAAAATTACTTAGGAACTCCTAACGCAGAGAAGACCCTGGTCACACAGGCATGGAAGGAAGGTTTTAAGACTTACACTTTGCCTCTGACAGATTCTGATTGGGCGACCAGACCAGCATGCCGAGATTATCCCGTTCTTGACTGCGCCTTGCCAGTTTGGCTTGTGGAAAGAAAAAAAAATTTTTTTTATTATAATTTAGCAGATATGCAAGCAGTAAGTAATATACACTTTGATCTTCTAGGGCCTAGGTGGTGAGGACAGGGGCCCTTTTCCTTGAAGCTGCCTAGGGCACCCACACACTTGCTGACAGAATAGGGAGAGGGACAGGCTGCTAAAGCCTTCTATCTCCAGATCCCTTCCCACTTTACTTTTAATTCCTGGACACAGGTGCCTATGAGGCCGATATCATTGCTGTTGCCACCTGCTAGGTGGGGAGACAGCACAGCAGGGCAAAACAGAGCAGGGCACAAAGGGCAGAGCACCCAGCGCTCCTTCCCATCTCTGCCGTCAGGTATACCCAGGAAGGAGCTGTCTGCCCCCCAAGTTCTCCATGTGCACAATACCCTCACCTTCTCTCCCAGATTGACTTTTTAGTGACATAACAACCCTACTACAAAGACTTTTTCAAGGGCTGGGATTGTGGCTCAGTGGTAGACTAGGACGTACACGGCCCAAGGTTTGATCCTCAGCATCACATAAAAATAAATAGAGATATTATGTCCAGCTACAACTAAAAAATTAAAATACTCTTAACAGCTTCATTAAGATTAAGAAACCACAGGTTAAAAATCTTTAAACTGTCAAGCCAAAGTAAAGAAATTCATACTTTTAAAATCTACAAATTAAAGTACACATAAAATACATAAAGATATTGTGTGTTCATCTACAACTAAATATATATATATATATGTGTGTGTGTGTATATATATATATATATATATATATATATATATATATATATATATTTTAAATTTTAACCCAAAAAGCAGCTTCTAAAATGTATTCAAATCCTTATAAATCTGTGATACAAAACAAAAGGCCAACAAATTAATGTATGTCAAGTGTCCAGTTGACCACTGGTATAACTCGATTAACTGCAAGCAAATGTCATATATTACAACAAGGACATTTAAAGCATGATCCCGTTTCCTTTCCTATTTTTTGAGATATAGTCTTATTATAGGAACTTCAGGATCATCTCCTGAGAGGCAAGGATCACAGTGCTGGCCTTTTTCTTCTATTCTTAACATTATCACCCCTAAAATATAACTAAACTTATGGACCTCACTTAAAAGAGGGCAAAGACAACTAAATATAAAAACGCCACCCCTCCCCATTATAAATAGGGAATTAGGAAATGCACAAAGTCTGGTAAGTAAATTTATTGATGGGACAAAGCGTGAAGGATGAGGGGACAGGAATGTGATCAAAAAAAGATGGCGTTGACTACCTTTAAGTTTGCCTTTTTATATAGTTCTGACTTTTAGAAAAATACTAATAGTATACATAATCTTAAAATAAAATTAAGACAACAGAAAAAGCTGACTCCCAAGCACCCTTCTTTAAGGCAATAAATCTACCTACGAGGGTGCAGCCCAGCAGCCTACTGAAACCCCTTCCCCACACTTGGCAGTTAGGTTGTAGTGTGAGCTGTGGAGAGACAGGCATTCAGACCACAGCAACATGGCACCAGAGGCAAGTATTTAGCAAATAAACAAAAAGCTGTTTAAAACCATCAAGTCATTAAGGAAAAGGCAAACTAGAGCCACATGAGATGCCATTCACATTATCCATTAAGACATTGAAAATACTGAATGTGGTGGAACTGGAACTCCGTGCTGCTGGTGAGAGTATGAAATAACAGTACCATTTTGGGGAAAATGGTCTGACAGTTTCTAATAATGTGTCATACCCATGGAATGGCATACAATTCAGCAATAAAAAGGAACAATAAACATGAGAACACAAATGAATCTCAAAATAATTAAGGTTGAGGAAAAGAGTTACAATATGGAAAGGATTTTAGAAAAATTCTAAGGTGCCAAACTGATGATAAAACAGTATGAATTTTTGGTTTGCAGATCGACTAAACTACATCTGTGGCATACATGCATGTATGCACTTATTTCCCACAGCCATCCAACAAGAGGGTCTTGAAGGAATGACATACAGAATACATCGGTTCCCAGATGTGGTTTCTGAATACCATTCTCCAATAAAAGAAACCAGTGCTCCTTGAAGAAGTGGTTTATACAAGGCTAGGAGAGCAATACTAGAAAACTCTCCAATATTTTGTTATGTGACAAAGCCTGAAGACATTCAAAGAACGATGAGACCTCTCTCCCATAGGGAAATTCCACAACAACTTGAGCAATAAAATAAATGAGAGTAATAAAATAACAACCTATGAGTCTATACTGATATAAATAAAACGACAGATAAATGAAAGAAAGCCGGAGGCAAAAATGACCAGAAGAGAGAGAATCATGCTGTGTGAAGGCTTATCACTGTGTGAGGCAAGTACCACAGTCAGCATGACACTGGCAAAAGAGGACACAGATCAGGGCAACAGAAGAGTCCAGAAACAGACCATGTAAATATGTTTGACTGACTTGTAACAAAGGTCAACGGTACAAAAAGAATTCAGGGGAGAAAAAATTAAGAGTATTTGGAGGGCTGGGGCTGTGGCTCAGTGGTAGAGCACTTGCCTAGCATGTGTGAGGCCCTGGGTACAAGTCTCAGCACCACAAATAAATAAATAAAATAAAGGTCCATTGACAACTAAAAAATATATATATTTTTTTTAAAAAAGAGTATTTGAACAACTGGATCTCCATATGCAAAAGTGAACCTCAATTTTTACTCCACATCTTAACATTTTTATTCAAAAGGATATTATAGAAAAACATAAAATTATGAAATTATGAAACTTATGAAAAAGCTTATGAAAAAACATAGGAAAAAAATCTTCATAAACGTGGTTTAGGAAAACTGTTCCTAGTTATGACATCAAGAGTATAATTCATAAAATGACAGTAAATTGTGCTTAATTTAATAAATAACTTGCTCTCTAAAATACACTGTTGAGATACCCTGTAAAAACAGGCATGTGTCACACACCTGACAAAGGACTGCATCCAGAATATATGAAGAACTTTCAAACTCAACAGTAAAATAACACACACACACCCCACCTTTGGTATGAGGGATTCAACTCAGGGGCACTCGACCCACTGAGCCACATCCCCAGTCCTACTTTGTGTTTTATTTAGAGACGGGGTCTCACTGATTTGCTCAGTGCCTCCCTTCTGCTGAGGCTGGCTTTGAACTCACTATCCTCCTGTCTTAGCTGCAGAGCTACTGGGATTATAGGAGTGCACCACTGCGCCTGGCCCATTTTTAATATACTGGCAAAGATTTGCAGACGGAGTATCACACAAAAAGATGTTCAACATCATCAATTATCAGGAAAATGTAAATCCAACACAACGAATAAGCACCACATGCTACAAGAACCTCTATAGCCAAAGACAGGTGACACTAGGTGCTGACAAAACCAAGAGGAACTGACATGCTCATGAATGACAGAACCACTCTGGAAAGCAGCACCTTTCAAAAAAAAATAAATAAATAAACTATCCACCAAGTGACTGGCCCAGGAACCTCACACTTGGGTACAAATCCTTACAGCGTTAGTGTGCCTTAGCTCCATTTATCATCAACTACTCAGACATCCTTCTGAGAGGAAATGGACAAATGGTATCTGAAGAGTACACAGCAGTAAAAACAAAGGAGCTGTTTACCCACGCGGCGACACAGACACATCTCCCCAGCACCATCCTGGTGATGGCAAGCCGCCTCATGGGTTACTTTTACATCCATCCATTCACAGGACACTCTGAAAGGGTCCAACTAGACAGAGGGCAGGCCAAGGTTCCAGGACAGAGGTGCAGGAGGGTCAGGGCAAGCAGAGCTAATCTTCTGAGGACATGGACTATACACCAAAAGTAGGTCAATCTTTCTATATGTAAACTGAAAACTAGAAATACAATGAAAGGGGAACAATGTCATAGAAACTGGTGTATGCTGCAGCTATTGTCTGTATGAAGTAGACGATCAAGTACTAAAGAACACAGAACATGAACAGAGCCCTACCGAGAGCAACCAGAGGACCCAGGGAAACTGAAATCACCCAGTGCCATCCACAGAGATGAAAAGGGGTTTGCGCTGTGGGTAGGAATGACAGGGAGCAGGAAAGCAAAAGGAGGGTGACCCTACAGCTGGCAACTCCAAGTACACGTGACAGCCATGTTTTCCACATGTTGCTCAGACCTATGAAAATTTATGGAGTCCCAATCAGCACTTTTTATTTTAGAGAGCGCGCGAGAGAGAATTTTAATATTTATTTTTTTAGTTTTCGGCAGACACAGCATCTTTATTTGTATGTGGTGCTGAGGATCGATCCCGGGCCGCACGCATGCCAGGCAATCGCGCTACCACTTGAGCCACATCCCCAGCCCCCCAATCAGCCTATTTTTTAAAGAACAAGAATGAAAAATAGCATACAATTTCATTTAGTGTGTGTATGAACTATAGGTGGAGGTTTTATTCCAAGACTGAAAGTCTCTGCCCTGGAGACTCATTAAGACATGGCTTGGAACAATAATGTGCTGCTCAGTTTGGTTTTTGTTTTATCTTCTTTTTTGAAATCAGGTGTCATTATGTCCAAGCTGCTCTCCAAGGCCTGAGCCAAAGCCCCCCCACCCACCCACCCACTTCAGCAGCCAGGAAGCTTCAACCTCCCAAGTAGTTCGGACCTAGGGTGTGTGTTTTCTGTGTCAGCTTGGCTAGATATGGTTATTTAACCAAACACTAACACAGGCGTTGCTATCAAAGTGTTTAGTAGATAGGATTAACATCTTTAATCAGTTGAGTGTTTCTTAAGAAAATCATCCACTGTAACATGAGAGAACCTTATCATGTCCAAAGAAAGACCTTTATGAGCAAAATCTGAGATTCTATCTATCTAGTACTAGGGATTTAACTCAGAACACTTTACCACTGAGCTATATTCCCAGCCCTTTTTATTTTATTATTATTATTTTTTATTTTGAGATGGTTTCACTAATTGCTGAGGCTGGCTTTGAACTTGTGATCCTCCTACTTCAGCCGCCCAGTTTGCTAGGTATGTTCCACAGTGCCCAGTGGTAAAACTGACATTTTAAGGGAAGCGACTGAGACTGAAGTCTCAACTCCTCACAGCAGGCCTGCCCTAAATATTTCAGATTTGTCTGGTTCCCACAATCAGACAAATAAATTACTTAAAATAAACTTCACGTATATAATGCAGACACATATTCATAAATACTCTATCAGCTCTGTCTTTCTGGAGAACCCTGACTGATAAGGATAGTCACTACAGAAGCAGGTGCAATACAAAAACTAAGAAAAACTCTAACACCCATCAACAGGGACTGGATGAACCGTGGTGGCTATGTGAATTAAAAGGAATTAAACACAGAAAATAAAATTAATCAGATCCACACAATTTCTATGACAAGAAGCAAACTAAAGGAAATGTGCATAAGCATCAATATTAAAATGTAAAAGTGATGGTCCAGTTACAGGGTACATTCATTTAAGGAATAAGACATACACAATAAAGATTTTAAACATCAGGTTAACAGCCATTCTGAGAGGGGGATCTCGCTTTGCAGCATCTATAATGTTATACTGCTCTCTGCACAACTGTGGTAGACAAATGCAGTTTTGTGTATTTTTATGTTTGTATAATTTCAAAACAAAGAATTAAAAAGGAAGTCTTCACTGCATGATTTGATGTTTAGTACAGTTACTGTGTTCAAATTTAAAAATCATCTCAGTGCCCCACACTAAGGGAAATAGTCTTCTAACCTATTTTTTGTTCTTCCCTGAAACCATGAATTAGCTATTTCTTATTTTATAATGCCATAATTTATTTGTCCTCTGGTTGGAAGCAGAGCATCACCTTATACTTAACACCTGACATTCCACCAGCACAGTCTGAGGGTTCCAATTTCTCCACATCTCTGCCAGCGCTTGGTATTGACTGACCCTGAGTTCTAGCCAGCAGGAGTGGTGTCTCACTGTAGCTGGATGTGCACTTCCCTGACGACTAATGACGATGAGCACATCGGACTTGCTATATGACCATTTGCATATGTCTTTCTTGGAGAAATGTCTATTTAGATTCTTTGTCATGTATAAACACAGTTCTTTGTCTAGTCTAGGATTTTATGGTACAGTTCTTTCCAAGACTAAAGTGAGTTCCTATACAGTTACAGGTAACATAGTCCAGAGAAATGAGAACATAGGACCACGTGAAAACTTGTACACAAATGTCCACAGCACCATTATTCGCATGATGGCCATAAAAATGGAATGTAGCACTAATGCATGATCAATATAGGTGAGAACTGAAAACATGTCAAATGAAAACAGCCAGTCACAAAAAAATAAAAATAAAAAATAAATAAAACCTGGTCGTATGCCTGTAATCCCAGCAAACGGGAGCTAGCAGGGCTGAGGTAGGAGAATTACAAGGTCAAGACCAGCTTCAGCAACTTAGTAAGATCTTGTCTCAATACAAAAAATAAAAAGGGCTAGGGGTGGGAATGGGATTGTGGCTCAATAGTAGAGCACTTGCCTAGCATGCGTGAGGCACTGGGTTCCATCCCAGCACCACATAAAAATAAACAAAGATATTGTGTCCATCTAAAACTTAAAAAAAAAAAAAAATTAAGGGGGGTGGTGATGCTGGGGTATAGCTCAGTGATAGAGTGAACCTGGGTTCAAGCCCAAGTAGCAAAACCAAAAACAAATTTTATTCTTTTTTTTTTTAAGAGAGAGTGAGAGAGGAGAGAGAAATAATTTTTTTTTAATGTTTATTTATTTTTTTTTGGTTCTAGGCGGACACATCTTTGTTGTTATGTGGTGCTGAGGATCGAACCCGGGCCGCACGCACGCCAGGCGAGCACGCTACCGCTTGAGCCACATCCCCAACCCCAAAAACAAATTTTAAAAAATTAGAAAATAAAAATAATAAATCAAGCCACTATAGAGACTAAAAGTAGACAAGTGGTTGCCAGAAGCTGTAAACTGGGAGAAATGGGGAGTCACTGCCAAGCATAGGGTTTCTTTGTAAGATGATGAAAATGTTTTCACACTGATTTCTAGTGATGGCTGCATAACTCTGTGAATATACTGAAAACTACTGGGTTGTATTTTTTAAATAAGTCTCCTTAACAAATTACATCTCAAGAAAGCTGTTATTAAAAAAAAAGAGAGATTGATTATTTCATATGCTTTTAGTATATTTTTCTCATAAGTAAATGAATTTAAAAGCAAAATATAAAAATATAGATCAGACAAACCATGTTAAGTTTAAAATGTACATAATTCCTTTGAAAAGAAGTGGGTCGCTGGATAAAGAAACAGAATTTGTAATTTAGCTTCATATGTTCCCCAGTTTGAATTTGCACTGAAAGAACACATTCATAGTACAATTTAGTTTTCTTTTAAAGAAAAATGTTAAGGGAGCTCAGCTAAAAATTAGAAAGTATCATTTCATAAACCTGCATCTCTTACACTGCTCCTTCCTGAGAGGAGAGAACTCGTGCAAACTACTTACAGAAAATGAAAACCACATACCTTCGGAACTCAAGAACTCCTGAGTGCTGAAGAGGACACCACTGTGAGGGAAATAAAGCCAGCCAGCCCACTCTGCTCAGCTGCAGCAAGTCTGCTCTAGTTGTGCCACTTCATGGTATGATTATAGCAAGGCAAATTACCACAGACCAAGACCTAAAAATACTTGAGCAACAGGCCACTTTTAAAACCTGTAACTGGAAACCAAGACCACACTTGCCCAGAGGCTCTCCAACTGCTACCTGAAAACCAACCAGCATCAACTCACCTTCAGAGACAAGTCCTTAAACCAATCACTGTGAGTGGGTTTGCAGATACCAGGCTTATATTGTAATTAATAAAAATTCAGAATTATGAATACATATGAAATCTTTAAGAAAAAATAAGCTGAAATCACAAAATGAGTAAGCTACAAGAAAGCATAAAAATGATAGAGTTTTTAAAATAACAAGCTAGTACTCTTTAAGAAAAATATAATCACCTAAACAAAAAGCTCAATAAGTAAATTCAGCAGTTGAGATGCAAGTGAAGAAGTATAAAGCCAAAATATTAGTCACAATGCCAAAGAGATAAAAAAGGATGGTCTAAAAAATGCATCCCTTGCTAGGGGTGCAGCCAGCAGGAAAGCACATGCCTACAGCACCCACGAGGCTGGGTTCCACACCCAGCACCTTAAAAGCAGAGAGAGGGTGCAGATGACAACCTAAGCAAAGACTAAAAAATACAGGGCTGTCAATACAGTGAACAAGTGTTTTTTAATGTACTCTTCGAAAGCTGCATCCAATTAGAATATAAACATCTTTCCCAAGTAATTTATAAGAGTTACTAAAACTGACCATGTACAAGACCATAAATCAACTCCAACACATTTCAATGACTAAGTAGCACTGAGATTATACTCTTTTTTTTTTAATTTATTTTTCAGTTTTCAGTGGACACAACATCATTTTATTTTATTTTATTTTATTTTATTTTATGTGGTGCTGAGGATCAAACCCAGCGCCCCACGCATGCCAGGCAAGCACGTTACCGCTTGAGCCACATCCCCAGCCCTGAGATTATACTTTTTATCTATGATGCAAGTAAAAATTTAAAAAATGAAAAGCTAATTAAAAATATAAACCAAAACCCTTCATACCATACTCTTAAAAAATCCTCTGTGGAAGGAAAACTCTTGACAAAAAAAAATTAAAATTAATTAATTAAAACTCAACTATAAAAGACTATATAAACTTATGGGAACCAGTACAAGAGGTAGTTTACCAAAATCTCCATAGCTGTGAATGCTTGTAATAAAATTAGAAAGACTAAAAATTACTTGTATCCAATTGAAGAACTTGGAAATCCCAAACTGAATAACCTGAGGAAAGCAGAATGCAGGCAATGAAAGTCAGAAATTAGTGAAATGGAAAACAATGGCACAAAGGATAAACGTAGCCAAGGTTGGTCCTCTATAAAAACCAATAAAATAGATTAACTGCTGCAGATTTTGATGGAGTAAAAGGTAATTTTAGGAAGAAAAAAGTAGCTGTCACTCCAGACCTATTAGCAATTCAAGATGGATGGTGTAAGTCGCAGAGTGCCCACCCTTGGGGTCCAAGCAGGAAGACTGTGCCTGTGTCTCCTGCAGAGGCTGCAGTGCTGGAGCAACTGCTGAGGTCAAGGCTGCAACAGGCTTGCTTACTGGCTCCTTCAGTCCTCACACTTGAGGGGCACTCTGACCCTGGCTGTGCCTGATGACAAAGGCCAAGAAGGGTGAACCAGCTGGCACAGAACACACAGACTGTGCACTCCCTGTCTAAGGGTGCCAGTGTAAAAAGCATGGGATGATGGAAAGGAGAGGGCTTCATTAGTGCAGGCCCCATGCTCCCACAGGACCATCTCCCCAGTGCACTGAAGACAAGTCTGTGGAGCAGACGAGAAAGGGCTGTCCACTGGGCCCTTGATGACCTGTGTGGGAACAGAAAGGGAAAGAGAAGGAAGAGAAGAGTCAGCTGGATGAACACAGAGGAAGGGGAAGAAAGATGAACTGGATGAATTGAAAAGACTCATTTCCCTTCCAGTAGGCTTTTCTCGTCCTGAATAATCACACTGGAAGAGCTTGTTCTAAGACATGCTGACCACAAGCTCTTGTAACAAATCTTGTTCTCCACAATCCTAACTTCTAACTTTTTGTAAAATGTCTTAATTTAACCAGCAGCTCAATAAAAAGGTACAAAAATAGTAGTCATGGAGGTGATAATCTTACAAACCAAATACTATCTTCTAAGGATCCTGACCAGAAAACTCAAGTTGAATGTTCTAACTCTAGAACACCACAACACCATTATATAAAATCATGTCTCCACAGTGACAACCCATCTTAATGGTAAGTTAGCTCTCAAAAGAAAATGGTTGTTCTGTTCAATTTCAAGCAATAGATTCCAGAGGCATGGTGTTAACCACTGAGCACTGTTATCCTAAGTATAAAGACAGGTCAAAAACTAGAGTGTACGGTTGGGGACACAGCTTAGTGGTAGAGTGCATGCTCAGACTGTGTGAGATCCTATGTTCAACCCCAGCACCAGAAAAACAAAACAACTACGTATGAAATTCAGTTTTCCTCCTTGTCTTCCAATAAGTATTTCTTCCCAAAAGTTAAATGCCTAAGTATTCTCAATTGAAAATAGTTTCTCTTCTTTTTTAGAGGCAGTCAGCTGCAAATTTAATTTCCAGACACTTGTATCTTCCTATAGTCAGAATACATGTGTCCTGCTTGGCTCTCTCTTCTAATCTCTTCCTTTCTGAATGCTTAAACTTTAAATTGGAATAAATAACTACACAATTTTCAATCTTCAGCTCTCTGGAATTAAACCCTACAATAAACACAGGAAAGTCATAAAAAGTAAGAACTAGAACCTCATGCAAGCTTCCCGAAATTTGCTGGGAAATAATTTTCCTCTTAAAGATCAGTGATTTTACAAAGAAAAAAATTTATAACAAAGGGCTACACATTCGGCTTTTGTCTTAGGAAGATTTTTTTCCTCCAAGGTAATAAATTCCCTATTCACTTGCTTTTTTTTTTTTCCTTTCTTTTTTTTTGGGGGGGATGGTGGTGGTGGTGATTTACCCAGAATTAAACTCAGGGGCACTCAACCACTGAGCCACATTCCCATATCCCCATTTTGTATTTTATTTAGAGACAAGGATTCACTGACTTGCTTAGCGCCTCCCAGTTGCTGAGGCTGGCTTTGAACTTGCAATCCCCCTGCCTCAGCATTCCAAGCTGCTGTCATGAGCCACCAAGTCCAGCAATCCACTTGCTTTTAAAAAATAAAAATAGTCTAAGAAAATATTTTAACTTCCATTGCACTTGATTATCAAGAGATATAATAAAACAAAATAAAAACCCTAGGAGAAACAGAAAGGTAGGCAAGAACAAAGCTAGGTGAGGGGAGGATGCAGGGGAAACAGAAAGGGCATGAGCAACATTAGATGCTGACCCGTGAAACATGCCTATGCACATGATGCTTGCTTTGGGTTTCCCAGCAGATGAGTGTCCAACTACCTGTGAGCTCCCAGGATTTCATTTATCTACTGCTGCAGGGCCAATTACTTCCCACAGAATCTGTGCCATCTTTTGTTTTTGTTCTGTTTTTTGGTTTTTCAGGGGAGCTGGGCCAGTGGGGGTCTTCCTATGTTGCCCAGTCAAGTCTCTACTCCAGGTCTCAATTGATCTTCCTGCTTTGGTCTCCCAGTAGCTGGGACTAAAGGTACAGGCCACCACATCTGGCCCCTCTCTATCTTGATTCTTCATTTCAGCAAGATCTATTCTGATTGATACAGAATCAACTGTCAACCTGAACAATCAACTATCCTGAGGAGAAGTGTCTCAGGCAGTGTCCTGGTATAATGCTCTCTACCTGCAGGGAGTGCAGAACACAGGATCTAAAGCAGAGGAATTAAACAGCCACAGGACTCATGAGCAATCACAGATCTGATCTGATATCGGTCTTTCCCCACTTCTTTTCCACCCCTCCTTAAATATCAGTGTTTCCTGGAATGCCTCTGCTTAACCTGGTAGTAATATTCTTCCTAAACATACCATATATATTCAAGATTTCTCCTACCATTTTCAACAATGACTACCACATCTGTGCCTGCAGAACACAAAACCCACATAATCCAACAACCACTCTCTAAAGTATCTCCACACAAAGTGTTTTAAAGCATGGTGGCACATGCCTGTCATCCCAATTACCTGGGAAACTGAGGCAAGAGGGTTACAAATTCAAAGCCAGGCTCAGCAACTTAGAGAGACCGTGTCTCAAAATAAAAACAATAGGGCTGGGTATATGGCTCAGTGGTAGGGTGCTGATGGGTTCAATCCCCAGCACCAGAAACAATAGCTTGTTTCCCTCATTCACCCTTGCCACTGCCACCATGCTGATCCCTCTTGCTTTTCTTGAAAAAGGACACTATTACTTACACAATCCAGTCACCAAATGCTAGCTATATGCCTACAAATAAATCACCTTGGACTCCTGCTCCCTTATTTCCTCCAGCACCCCAAAATCCATTAAGTCCCATGAACCCCATCTCAACTCTTCTAAACACACCACTTCCCACCCATGTCAATGACTTGAGGCCTTCATCTTTGCTCACCTTTTCTTAAGAGCTTCAAGCTAAATCAATTTCACGACCGCTTTTTCTATTTCTATGAAGAATATCACTGGAATTTTAATAGGAATTGCATTAAATCTGTATAGCACTTTAGGCAGAATTAATATTGTCAAAGTGGCCATTCTACCCATCTAAGAACATGGGAGGTCTTTCCATCTTCTAAGGTCTTCTTTAATTTCTTTCTTTGGTGTTCTGTAGTTTTCACTATAGAGATATTTCAACTTTTTTGTTAGATTGATTCCAAGTTTTTGTTGCTGTTGTTTTTTGAGGCTATTGTGAATGGATAGTTTGCCTAATTTCTCTTTCAGCTGATTCATCATTGGTGTATAGGAATGTAATTGTTTGCTGGTGTTGATTTTTTGTATCCTGCTACCTTATATTCTAGAAGTTTTCTGACAGAGTTTTTTGTGTCTTCTAGATATGGGATTATGTCGTTGGCAAACAGTTTGAGCTCTGAAGATCAATGGAACAGAATGGAAGACATGAAACAAATCCAAACAAATCCACATAAATACGGTTATCTCATACTAGATGAAGGCACCAAAATCACCAATTCATGTAAGAAAAGACAAGCCTCTTCAAAACATGATGCCAGGAAAACTATAAATCCATATATAGTAGAATGAAATTGAACCCCTATCTCTCACTCTGCACAAAACTCAACTCAAAGTGGATCAAGGACCTGGGTATTTATAAGATGACAAACCCTGCACCTACTAGAAGGCCCAGGGTAGGCCCAGCACTCTAACATGTGGGCTTAGGAACCGTCTACCTTAAAGAGACTGCTAAAGTGCAAAGTAAAATCAAAATGGGATGGTTTCTTCACAGCAAAGGAAACAATCCAGACCTTGAAGACCGAAGCTACAGAATGGGTGAAAATCTACCATCCGCACCTCAGTTTAGGGCATTAATTTCCAGGATTTACAAGCTTAACACCAAAAATACCAAATAATCAAATCAATAAATGGGCAAAGGAACTCAACAGACACTTCTCAAAATAAGAAATACAAACAGCATTTTCAACAAATATATGAAAAAATTGTCAACATCCCTAGCAATTAGAGAAAATGCAAATTAATAATACAGAGATTTCATCACACTACAACTAGAATGGCAATTATCAAGAATTCGAGCAACAATAAATGTTGGTGAGGATGTTAGGTACACTCATATACTTTTGGTAGGACTGCAAGTTAGTACAACCCCACTGGAAAGCAAAAAAATATAAAGATTCCTCAAAAAACTAGGAATGGAATCACCATTTGATCCACTTATCCCACTCCTCAGTGTATAGCCAAAGAATTTAAATCTGCAGTGACACAGCCATATCAATATTTATGTTTATAGCTGCACAACTCACAATAGCTAAACTAATGGAGCCAATCTAGGTGCTTTTCAACAGATGAATGAATAAAGAAACTTGTGATATATCTACATAATGGAATATTATTTAGCCATAAAGAATGACTTTATGACATTTGCCAGTAAGTGGGTGGATCTATCATGCTAAGTGAAATAAGCCAGTCCCAAAAACTCAAGAGTAGCTGGGCACAGTAGTACATACCTGTAATCCCAGTAGCCTGGGAGGCTAAGGCAGGGGGACCATGAATTCAAAGCCAGCCGCAGCAACAGTGAGGCGCTAACCAAGTCAGTGTGACCCTGCCTCTAAAATATAAAATAGGGCTGGGGATGTGGCTCAGTGATCAAGTGCCCCTGAGTTAAATCCCTGGTATCCCCCACCCCCCGCCAAAAAAAAAAAAAAAAAAAGAGTGAATGTTTTCTCTGACATGTGGAAGCTAAGCCAAAATAAGGGGGCAGGGGGAATAGAAGTCCAGAGGATTAGACAAAGAAGGGGAATGAAGGGAAAGGAGGGGGTATAGAAATAGGAAAGACAATGGAATGAATCTGACATAATTTTCCTATGTACATACATGAATACACCACAGTAAATTCCACCATTGTGTACATCTACAAAACTGGAACCCTAAAGAGAATAAAATGTCCGTACATGCGTAATTTTATCAAAATGGACTCTACTGTCATGTATAACTGAAAACAACCAATTAAAAAAATAAATAGAAAGAACTTCAAGCTAGCCAGTCACAGTGGTACATGCTTGTAATCCCAGCTACCTGCTTGTGGCTTCAGTGCTGTGCTCTTTCCCCTCTTACCAATTCCTTCCTGCTGCAACGTCCCTTCCCATTTTTTACCAGTCTACTACTACCACGGGCTGGAGGACCACATCTGTGGACACCACTCTGTCAGACAGTCCAGGTCAGCAGTCCACACTCCCTCAATATTCCCACAAGGGGGACCCTCCATCCCAGCAGGCTCTCATCATTAACAGTCTGCATAAAGATAAATGCTACTGAGGAAAGAACAAAATCACTAAGTAAGACTCACTTATTAGTAGTAGTCATTAGTGGCTTTGGGGTAAGACCTAAAATAATTAATATTACAATGTGTCAGTTAAATGGCCAAAGAACTTTACATATCTGTGTCATGTACCTCATACATAAAACAACCCGATAAGAGAAGAACTGCCCTAGTTCACATTTGAAAAGAGGAGTTAAGCAACTTGAACAGGCTTGTAACTCTGATTGGGATCTGAGTTCGAAACTGACACCAAAATCCCAGGCCTGGTCTGAATCCCATTTAAGCCACTGTGTGCTGAGGGATGATAAACAAGCTACTCAGCTTCACTCACCCTGCAGAAATGAAGAGTGTGGTACAACCTTGCCCAGGTCTCCTGAGGAGCAGAAAGGGCACACACTGAACACCTGGGCCATGCTGCTTGAATGAGAGCCATGTTCCCCTGTCAATTATAGTCCTTGAGACTCAGGCTCTTTAGCCTCTGGCACACTACAGGTGCTTCATATGTGTTGACTTAATCCATACAGAGAGGGTAGGAGACCAACCCATGTTCTAGAAAGGGAGCAGGGCCTCATTCTGTTTCCTATCTTCTGCTGAAAAGTCAGAGAACCAAGATGATGAGGCTGTGACTGCTGTTGCTCAGGACCCCTGGGATATGACCCTCCCCTCGGCTTCCAGGCTACAGGTGGTGTACAGCTTTCTTCCACCTACCTGTCTTCAAAACAGCACTGTGAGGTCATTAGCTCTGCTACTCTGGTGAGGCTACTTCAAAAGTACTGATTCACAAAGCTCCAGGGACAAAGCCGAATGAATACTCTCCTCAGGACTGACTGCATCACTGTGCAGCCAGTATCTGATCCATGTCCTTTACCATTCCCAAAAGGAAAGCCAGTTCCAATCAATGCTAATGAAGCAAACTGCAGCTTACTTCTAACTAAAACACCTTTTGTTCTCTCATTCTCTTGAACCTGTTGCTAGCTTGGACTCAGAATCAGTCTTTGGAGAACCAGAAACACTTTTCTTTTATATTATCAATTTTAAAAGACCATCACTTAACATCAATGAAATATGGTCACATAAAATCCTAAAAACAAAATGAAGCAGGGAGGAAAGCACTGTGGAGACCAAGGAACCTCACAGTGGGGTCCTGGCCCCAGGCTCCCTCGTTCCTCATGGCACCTCACACCAGCAACATCCCACCAGCACATGGCTCAGCATCAGCTACACTACACTGATGCACCAGCACCAAGCCTCCAAGAGACAAACCCTGTAGCCACAGTGACTACTGCTGGTGAAGGCCCATCATTGCAAGCCTTGAACACAGACTCTCAGCACATTTCCACTTTTCCTTGTCCCAGTGAAAACTGAGCATCTAGCTGGGGACACAGCTTAACAACTAAGCCCATATTATACGAGTTCCTCACAATGAGTTGAGTTAGGACCCAGAACATGGAATTAATTTGAAAGCTTGCAAAGCAAAGCATATAGAAGAGCATTTAGAAAAACTGGCTGCCTTGTGGTGACAAAATTAAATGAGAAATTCTATACAAGGTGCTCAGCTAAATACCTTGAGCACTCTGCTCACTATTCAGTTGGTTAACCTATAAAAGACAGTGTTCATATTAAGACAGCGAAAAGGCCACCTTAAAAAAAAAACTGAGAAAAACTTCCTCTATTTGGTGGCTATGGTTCTCTATTCCCACATTCCAAAAACTGATCTACGCATTGGGGAGTGGGGAGGCTTCTCCGGTTGCAATGTACAGATGTACAGTAGCACACATCTGTAATACCTTTGACTTGGGAGGCTGAGGTAGAATGGTCACAAGTTCAAGGCCAGCCTCCACAATTTAGCAAGGCCCTGTCTCAGAGCTAAAAGGTAAAAAGGACTGGGGATGTGGCTCAGTGGTATAGTGCCCCTGGATTCAATCCCCAGCACCACGAAAAAATAGATAAATAAAAAATCCCTGCCAAACTTTCTACTTTCTCTGTATCCAAATCCTAATTTATTCTCTAAACAGAAGAAAATTTTTCCCTGAACTGTACTGATTCTACTTCATATGACCTTGCAAGAATTCCCCCTCAAGTCCATGTAACCCAAACCAACCTGGAATGTTAAAGCTACATAGAACTTTACACATGGGGTAATTTACATGTGAAGAAATCACATCTGAGAAGTGCCTTGCTCAAGGTGATATGGTATGGAGACCAAGTCTTAGCTTGGCACAGTGGCGGATGCTAATCTCAGCAACTTAGAAGGCTGAGGCAGGATTGCAAGTCCGAGGCCAGTCTGAGCAACTTAGCAAAACCTTGTTTCACAATAAAAAGATTAAAAGGGCTATGGGATGTGGCTCAGTGGTAGTATGCACCTAGGTTCAAGCCCCAGTACCTAAAAAAAGGGTATTAAGGAGAGTGGGAGCACAGGTTCCAGCCCAGGGGTCTCTGAACACATTTGATCACATTCTACACATACCCCTCTTCTTAAGAAATAAGTTTACCAAGATAAGTCCCTTGTTCTGGCATTCTATGACAGTTCACAGGTATTTTGTAGGTGATCTTTCTGTTATTAGTGTTGTGTTACCTGCTATCAGAACAGCCAAGAAAAAAAGCTGCTTATGAACCCTAATAATTGTAGTACTTGGCAACTGTAAATGCTGGCAAGCTGAAGATATTCTGCATGCTCAGAAGAAGTATGTAACTTTGTAGCAACAGGACAATTCCATTTTTTCATATGCTAACAGCTAATTTCAGTAATTTGTCCAAATATTCATGAAGATCCTCTATAAAAGGTTCTTTTTAAAAATCTCAACAAGACAAAAGAAAGTAGGCAAAAAAAAAAAGCAGCTTCCTTGCCGAAGAAATCAAATAATTTGTGCAGAAACACTACTCTAAGAGATGGAGCTTAATTTCTCCCACTGAATTGTGGACTGGATTTAAGGACTGGATTCCACAGAATCTTCAGGGGAGGGGTTGGGGGCACTCAGTGGAGAAACCTAGCAAACACTACCTTAGCCAGATACCCAAGGTTAACATCATGATGACAGTCTGTATTCACCCTCCTCCAATAGGATGGGATGAAAAGGGCACTTCACCTCCATGGATTCCTCCCATAACTCCAGTCTAATCAAAAGTAAAACATCAAACAAATTGAGAGGATATTCTATAAACTAGACCAGCACTCTTCCAAACTCAAGCTCATGATAAAAAAGGAAAGACTGAAAAACTGTCACAGACAGGAGGAGACTGCAGAGGCATGACAATTATATGCAATGTGGTGACCTGAATGGGATTCTGGAACAGAAAAAGGACATTGGTGGGAGAACTGCTGAACTCTGAATGAGTCTGGAGCTTAGCAGTGTACCGCCTGGGCCCCACGGATTCAATGGCTTCACTATGGTGATGTAACATGCCAACATGGGATCTAGGTAAGGGCTCTCATCTAGAGTACAAGGAAAGGCAGAGGTGGGGCGACAGCTACTCTGCTGAGAAGGAACACTAAAAAAATGTATTCACAAACAGAAGGAAAACTTTAAAACTACAGTTTGCATTCATTTTCAAAGAAAGATTACATGTCAGATCTGCCTATAATATCAGAAAGAAGGGAAAACTGCACTTGTAGGAGCTGGAGGTCTGGCACAGTCATGGTCCTTGTTTCCAGCCCCCGAACTGCAAAATAAATAAATAAATAAAAAGAATCCGACACGATAAATAGGCCAAATTTCCCAATATCAAAAAGAATAGGGGCTGGGGATGTGGCGGATGTGGCTCAAGCGGTAGCACGCTCGCCTGGCATGCATGCGGCCCGGGTTCAATCCTCAGCACCACATACAAACAAAGATGTTGTGTCCGCCAAAAACTAAAACAATAAATATTTTTTTAAAAAAAAATTCTCTCTTTCTCTCTCTCTCTCTTTAAAAAAAAAGAATAAATAAAATTGAAAGTTCTGTCTTACCTTCCAATTTTCTGCGGCAACATAATGCCTGACATTCTAATCTTATACCAATCACAAAGTTCTTTCATCTTCAGAAGGCAGTAACTAAAAGGCTGGGGATGTGGCTCAGTAGTAGAGCACTTGCCTAGCATGCATGAGGCCCTGGGTTCCATCCCCAACTACAAAATATTTAAAAAGCAGAAACCACTAAATAAACCACTAAACAATCTTTGCAATACCTCTGTGCTATATTCATCTTAGATGCAAACAAAACTTCATTAGGAAGGATAATCACTGAATTCCAAGTGGAAGTGGATGAGACTCCAGCATTTGGCCTTAATGAACCCAACAAAAGACAAGAGGCCTGTATGCCTCACACACAAGGAAGGAAGTCACCTAAAGGACCTGCTAAAAGGAAAATACGGACGGGAAATCCTAAGTCTGGCAGCATGCACACATCAACACACACCACTCAATCTGAAACACTTTGCAAAGCTATCTTTGGAAATCTTTTTCACAAATTTCTACTCTTTATGTGTTCTGGGTTTTACATACTCAAAGTAAATTATATAAGGAAAAAAATAAGATTAGACTTGAGGAAATTTTTCTGTAAAAAATATCTGAGCAATGTGATTTCAAGGAATGAAAATAATTTGCTCGACTCAAGTTTTTAACAAGAAAAATGACAACTCAAATCTGGCACCGTAGCAAGTGCCTATAAGGCTGAGACAGGAGGATCTCAAGTTCAAAGCCAGCCTTAGCAAATAAGCAAGACCTTGTCTTGAATTTAAAAATAAATTTAAAAAAAGGGCTGGGGCTCAGTGGTTAAGTACCCCTGGGTTCAATCCTAGTAATCCCCCCCCCAAAAAAAAAAAAAGACAATTCAGAAGCTTAATCCATTCTCGAATCTGTGTGCGGGCTGGTTCACCTCCCTTCCTGTTCTTTGTTTCAAGCATACCTCCGAACAAGTTACAAGGAAACCTTTATTCATCATCTATTATATGCCAAGCACATTCACAAATAAGAACTTATCACAACTTTCTGAAATAGATACCCAGGCAAGTTATTAAAAATTCAAAGACTACCAAAACAAATGTCATGAAAAAAAAAATAGAAATTGCCACAGAAAGGTATGAAGAGGAAGAAATGCCAGTGAGTTTCTCAAAAGGGGGAGGGGGGAAAGGCTGTGAACCATGCTGTTTCCTGCTCTCTCAAAGCAAAAGTCAGTGAGACCCTTGGGAAGGCAGTTTGACACCCAGGCGGAAAGCCAGTCACAGCAGCTGCTTCCAGGAACGGGAGACAGTAGGCCGGAATGCAGAAGAAACTTACCTGCCCTGGGTAAACACTTTCCATCTCTTAATTTTGTATTGCATATCTATATTCAGATTAATTTAAAGAAAAAATGCAGAAGCCACAGGGAAAGAGATGTGGCCAAGATCATCAATTCTAAATGACACAGCCCTCTGTCAGGAATTGTGGCTCCAACAAACACCTTTTCCCCCAGGCCTCCCATATCACAGGAAGGGCTGCAACCCCAGAATCCCAGCCCACAGTACTGAGAGGCCTTGCTCTACTGCTAAGTCACTAGCTAGAATTACATCTTGTCTATTATCTACTCCAGTTTTATCCAAGTGTCCAACACAAAAAGGAATCCATGCTTTATATAATGGCTAAAAACACCAGACACAATCCTCTCAAGAATTATTAAAGAACAGCACTCTAACTCCAACAGAAGGCATTTCCAAAGGTTTCTTCTCCATACTTCCCTCCAATCTTGTAGACACATCTCCCTGCCATCTCATGTGGAGGTGGACACGCTAAGTGTTCATGATTTATCAACAATAATATTTGTCAAAGGAAAGACAGATGATTAAAACCACGTACTCTAAGTTTTCATATATATATATTTTTTTTTTCCAGTTTTCGGTGGACACAACATCTTTATTTTATTTTTATGTGGTGCTGAGGATCGACACAGTGCCCCGCGCGTGCCAGGCAAGTGTATTACCATTTGAGACACATCCTCAGCCCCTCTAAGTTTTCTATCAAAAAAATCTCAGCTGGAGCCAGAGCAGTGGTACATGCCTTAAAGTCCCAGCTACTCAGAAGGCTAAGGTAATAGGGTAAAGTTTGAGGACAGCCTCAGCAACTTAGAGAGATATTTAAAAAAAAGGGACTGGAGATGTAGCTCAGAGGTAGAGCACTTCCAGGTTCAATCCCAGTACTGGGGAGAGAGGGGCCAGGGGGATCTCAGCTGATAGGGTGATTCTAGGTGATATACACAGTATGCTAGAAAGAAAAACAACTTGGAGAATTTTCAATCTAATTAGGGACTCGATGAAAGAACACAATAAAATACTTAAATACAGATGTGGGTGGGTGGCATAATACTTGAAGGGAATTCTTCAGAGGAACAAGCTAACAGGCAAATGTGAGGAAGAAACAAATAATACAGTCACATAAAGCAGTAAGGAGTTGAAGACACAAGAATCAGGCAAAGGTCTGAGAAATGTGACTGCTGCCAAAAGAGGATCCCAGGAGGTGCTGGAATTCACAGCTGACTCGGAGTAACTCAGTGTCCAGTCTTTGCTTAATGCAGCAAACATTTGCTTGATACAGTGTGACAGTCCTAGAATGGAATCCCAGCTCTGCCTGGATGGAAGCAGGGCTTTCTTCTCTCTCTAGGCTTCATTTTTCTCTTCTGTGAAAGCAGTTCCCTTTTCATAGAGGTTAAACAAAATAGCATTTTTAAAGGTAGCAAAGGTGCTGGCACATAAGGAGTTTAAAAGAATCCAGACACCAGGACTAAATTCAATGCTAAAGACACATTTAGAAGACTCAGTTACAAGGCTCTCATCTGAAGCCAACTAAGCAATTCCTACTTAGTTTGGCCAACTCAGCATAAATATCCTCTAGCAAGTTTCCTTTCAGTATTAAAAAGCCTGCTGATAATCAGCTATAGAAGTCAGCTACTGAAATAACCAGTAACTTCCTTTATCAATTCACTGCTTTTCTAGTCTCTTAAACTTTAAATTCTATATCCCTCATCAACAGCAATAAAAGAGAGAGAGAGAGAGAGAGAGAGAGAGAGAGAGAGAGAGAGAGAGAGAGAGAGAAAGAAAGAAAGAAAGAAAGAAAGAAAGAAAGAAAGAAAGAAAGAAAGAAAGAAAGACCCCAAACTCACTAATAACAATTATCAATCAACAATTTAACAATTTGCACTACAACAACAATGATTAGCTCCTAGGAAATAAGGAGTAAATGTTTAAACTGAGCACATTCTCACCAGACACCTGGATTCTATTCTAAGTCTAAACTGTTCTAGTCCAGACACTAAGCCATTCACTAAGGGTAAACCACATTAACACTTCACAACTCGGATGAAGAATTCTCCATGTCCTGCATGCCCCAGGATAACAATTTCTATCTCAGTTATCAGAGCACTCCTAAAACCCATGAGAAAAAAATAGAGCCCAAGGACCAACCTGAGTGCCTTCCTCCACATACAACAGCACAATAACCAACCCTCTGCACAAATACTGAAATTTAAATGCATGTGTGGGACTCCATTTCCTCATTAGTGAAATGTGGGGAAAGGACTCACCCTTAGTCCACTTTACAGACAGGCTAAATGGCTTGGTCCTGCCTGCTACTGTGCAGTCTTGACCTCCCTTCTCAACATCCAAGGGAATTCTGTAGTGTCCTTTTTTTTAATCAAGTGAGCATTGCACGGTTTGTAGAATCTGTGCCTTCTTACTCTCATTCCCTGATCCTTGAAACTTTACTCACTTGCTGACTTCAGAACAGACTAGTCTCTGCCACTAAGCTCTGCTGATCACCATGGTTCTTCAGCTCTTTCCCTTTTTCACTGCCTTCACACAGCCACGCTACATAACTTAAGTCCAGTTTCTTCATGAGCCAGATTTTTTAGACTAAACAGAACCCATTCCAGCTAGTTCAAGCACTAAGGGGCTCACATAATATTTAGCAGGGTAGAAGAATCAGGACTAGAGACCATGCAGCTGCCACACATGAGGGTACTGGGCAGAGGACACCATGAAGAGCCTGCTGCCTCTGGAAATGGGTCTCCTATATTCGTGTGCATTGACTTCGCATCACATTGCTTCCCAGTCCTTGTCTAGCCCTGGCCCACAGGCTAAAAGTAAAGTCACATGCCCATGGATAACTATAAGGGGTGGGGGTCTTAACAGCTTCCATTTTAGTGTAATCTGAATTTATAAGATGGGAAATTACCTCTAAATATAGGGTGCTTGAAATGAGTTGGTGGCCAAAAAGCACCCCAAATATCTGCTTGATTTCTTTTCCAGTTTCAATTCTATTCAATATCAAATGTGGAGAAGGACTTGGCTTTATTATACAAACCACTCCCACATCTTCAATCACCCCAGAATATGTCTAACACACTGGGTTAAAATTTGTACTTCAATGCTTATGACTGTGTGGACACTTTACAGTTAAGCCATGCTGCATATTATTGTTACAAATCCATTTTTACAGAATTTGTTTCACCTGGAATTGATAACTGTCTTTTTTTTAATTGGGGGGGGGCTGGTTAGGTTTTCTGCTTACTTATCATTAACTCATCCCCAGACTTCCATGAGAAGTATACATCTCAATACCTCAGGTTTCGTTGTTCTTTGTAGTGCTGGGGATTGAACCCAGGCCTCACACATGGTAGGCAAGCACTCTACCACTAAGCTACATTTCCCAGTCCTTTTGAGACAGGGTCTTGTTAAAGCTGCCCAGCCTGGCCTGGAACTTGTCATCTTCTTGTCTTGGTCTCCTGGAGCAGCTGAGATCACAGGGCTGTGCTACCACACCCAGAAACCTCAGGGTTTTGTGTTTTGTTTTTGTTTTTTTTCTTTCTTTCTTTAATTTTTTTTTAATTGTAGGTGGACACAATATCTTTATTTTTTATTTAATTAAAAATAAGTTAATGTGGTGATGAGGAACAAACCCAGGGCTTCTCACATGCCACAACCCTAGCCCTCAGGTTTGTTTCTTAAGACATTCCTTTATAGCCCACAGATGTAGACTAGTTGGTCAATGTCTTCACCACAATTATACCAAATTTTTTCTCTCTCTCTCTCTGGATTGGAGATTAAGCAAACAGGCACTTTAACCCTGGGGATGAGCTATATCTCCAGCCCTTTTAATTTTGACATGGGGTCTAAATAAACTGCCCAGGGTAGCCTCAAACTTGTGACTGTCCTGCCTACCTCCCAAGTCACTGGGACTACAGTGAGCCCAAGCCCACAAACCAACAAGCCCAGCCCCACAGACTTCACCATCCCCCTGGCTGAATCCTGTGTCTGGGCCAAATTTTCAGACTGATTAAACAAATTGATAAATATATTAAGGATAACAAGAACTAGGATTCTACCTGTCAGAGAAAGGAATTACAAATAAGGAAGAGACTAGAACCCCATGGTATTAGGTAAAAAAATGATAGCAATGCTATGAATTTATGGTGTCTAGCCTGCAAAATCCTGTGGGTAGAGAAACTGATCATGGATGTAGGTATGTATTCACAGATATTACTATTCTGCCCCCTATGAGAACTAAAAGCAATGATGCCTTGGCAGCAGTGCACATACCTAGTGCCTAGAACTTAGTTTCTATCATATTCCACTAAATGAGTGCTCCTTAGAGAAAAAGCTAACACCAGGATGCATCAAGAAAGTGCAAGATCAATTCACAATAGCTAGACTGTGGATGCCCTTCAATAGATGAATGGATTAAAAAATGTGGCATTTATACACAAAGGAGTATTACTCAGCACTAAAAAATGACACAATCATGGCCATTTGCAGGGAAATGGATGGCATTAGAGCAAATTATGCTAAGTGAAGCTAGCCAATCCCTAAAAAACAAATACCAAATGTCTTCTCTGATATAAGGAGAGCAACTATGAACAGAGCAGGGAGGAAGAGCATGAGGAAAAGATTAACATTAAACAGGGATGAGAGGTGGGAGGGAAAAGGAGAGAGAAGGGAAATTGCATAGAAATGAAAGGAGACCCTCATTGTTATACAAAATTACATATAAGAGGATGTGAGGGGAAAGGGAAAAAAACAAGGGAGAGAATTGAATTACAGTAGTTGGGGTAGAGAAAGAAGATGGGAGGGGAGGGGAGGGGGGATAGTAGAGCATAGGAAAGGTAGCAGAATACAACAGCCACTAGTATGGCATTATGTAAAAACATGGATGTGTAACCGATGTGATCTGCAATCTGTATACAGGGTAAAAATGGGAGTTCATAACCCACTTGAATCAAATGTATGAAATATGATATGCCAAGAGCTTTGTAATGTTTTGAACAACCAATAAAAAAAAAAAAGAAAGTGCAAGATCATCTTGGAATATTTTGATATACCAGAAAGCCAAAAGCAATTCAAAGAAAGAGGGGGATTTCTCAAAAGTTCATTGGAGCCATCTTAAAAAGACTCCCCCAGCAGGCCATGGTGATACACACCTGTAATTCCAGCAGCTCAGGAGGCTGAGGCAGGAGGACCAAGAGTTTAAAGCCAGCCTCAGCAACAGCAAAGTGCTAAGCAACTCAGTGAAATCCTGTCTCTAAAAAAAATACAAAATGGGGCTGGGGATGTGGCTTAGTGGTTGAGTGCCTCTGGGTTCAATCCCCAGCAATTTAAAAAAAAAAAAAAAAAAGGCTCCCACTAGCCACATGTGTAACAAATTGAGCATCAAATTAAAAAAAAATGCTAGTTATGAACTGGCTGTAACCATTTAATAAAACTGGAAACCATTAAGTCCCATATTGATATGAGTAAGTAAATGGGAGCAGGAGAAGCCCCTGAATTCACCTCCAACAATCTGCTTATTGCACACATTAATTAATAAGTACAAGAACTCTTCTTAAGTAATTTTACAATAGAGAATCCTGGCAGATATCATCCTAAAATAAAGAGATAAAGGCTAATGTGATCACAAGTAAGATGAATCTACATTGTGTATTTCCTGATGTGGCATACAAAGAAAAGCAAATCTCTTTTGTAACACTGCCCAAAGAAGAAAATTTGAATCTGGTCATGAAAAAGCACCAGACAAGACTCAATTTGGTGGCCATCCTGTAAAGTAACTGCTGTATTCTTCAAAAATTCAAAAATCACAGAAGATCATCAAAAAAAGACTAAGAAACAATTCCAGGAGGAAGGAAACTAAGGAGACATGACAACTAAATACAACACATAACTCTAGACTGGATTCCAGACCTCTGAAGAACATCAAAGAGACACTGGAGGTTGGAGGTGTTACTGTATCAGTGTTCTAATTTCCAGATTTTGATGGTTATATTATAGTTGTAAAAGAAAACACCATTATTTACAGGAAAAATATACTGATACATTAAAAACTTTTAAAAATGGAGAAGGGTCTGAAATAAACATTTCTGCACAAAAGCATAGGAAACTCAACACTATCAGAGGTCAGGGAAACACAAATCAAAACCACAATCAGCTACCACTTAACACCCCGAACAGTTATAATTAAAGTCATGGAGGAGACTCTGGGCCTTCATGTGCCTCTGGAGGGAACGTACAAGATGTAGCCGCTCTAGAACAGCCTGGCAGTTCCTCAAAGTTAAACACTACAGTCCCAGGTATTTCCAAAAGAAATGAAAACATACATTCACACAGAAACCTATACACAGGAACCCGGCACTACATTTGGGGCCCTGAGAGTGGAGATTTGCAAAGGTGATATAGGTAGAATACAGGGCAGGAAACCAACAGGCAGTCTTTGGGTACAGGCTGCTCAGTCAAGTCACAGATGCCATGAGGAAAGTCAGCATGGCCCACAGCAAATCCAACAAGGCATGGAGAGCCAAATGTTCATGAAAGCCAGGACCCAGGACACATACCTTTCTCTTCAGGGTCGTACTCAGTATCTACGTCCAAGACATCCATAACAAAAAATCTCAACGTCCTCCCAGTGTCCAGCCCAAGTCAACACCTGCATCTTCCACCAGAGACAAGATCATTCCATGGGGCTAGGATTGTGGCTCAGCAGTAGAACGCTGGCCTAGCATGTGCAAGACCCCGAGTTTGATCCTCAGCACCACATAAAAATAAACAAATAAATAAAGGCATTCTGTTCATATACAACTACAAAAATAAATAAATAAATAATAAACTTCAGCCAGGCTTGGCGACACATGCCTAAAATC
This sequence comes from Ictidomys tridecemlineatus, assembly GCF_052094955.1. Taxonomy (NCBI): domain Eukaryota; kingdom Metazoa; phylum Chordata; class Mammalia; order Rodentia; family Sciuridae; genus Ictidomys; species Ictidomys tridecemlineatus. The sequence goes on along the minus strand of NC_135481.1, from coordinate 121,883,675 downwards.
CCAGCAACTTGGAAGAGACTGAGGTAAGAGGATCCCAAGTTCAAGACCAGCCTCAGTAATTTAATGAGGCCCTAAGCAACTCAGCAAGACCCTGTCTCAAAAATATAAAACAAAAAGGGATGGGGATATAGTTCAGTGGTTAAGCATCCCTGGGTTCAGTCCTCAGGACCAAAAAAATAGAAATTTCATTTCTGCATGTTCTTTAAAAAGCTGCACACAAATGTTTGGCTATGTATAATATCAAATGTCTATCAACTGATAATGGATATATGTAGTATAGCTATACAATGGAATATTATTCAGTGATGAAAAGGAATGAAGGAGCCAGGTGTGGGGACTCATGCCTATAATCCCAGCTACTTGGGAGGCTCAGGCAACTTAGTGAGACCCTGTCTCAAAATTAAAATTTAAAAAGGGCTGAGGTGTAGCTCAACTGTGAAGAGGACCTGGGTTCAATCCCCAGGACTGAAGGAAATTATGCTAAGGATACAAAGCCAGTCATAAAGAACCACATTTTATATGGGCCCATTTACATGAAACATCTAGAACAGGTGAGCCCAGGAGGAGACAGGCAACTGCCTAGTGCTGGGGAATCACAGGATGGTGGCTAGAAAATATGTGGTTTCCTTCAGGAGTGATAAAAACATTCTAAAAAGGGTATGACAAGGGTTCAGCGAAGACCGTTTAAAAAAAATCACAAAATTACATATATTTTAATATGGGCAAGTTGCATAAATTACATCACAATAAATCTCTTGCTTAAAAAGAAAAAATCCTGGGTTAGGGTTGTAAAAGTTAAAAAAAAGAAAAAAGAAAAACCCTAGAGGGTGAGGGATAGAGCATCACACCTGCAAAGTATTTAAGTTGTCCGGGGGAAAAAAGATAATTTGCAAAAACGTCATACATGGCCACAAATATCTTATCTCCACATTGCTGTTTGGCATAGAATCCTAGATTGTAAGTAAGGCTCCAAGGCACTTGGAACCAGTAGCCTCCTAGGTTCTCAGTCCACTGTTTTAAGTCTGTGTTCTGAAATGGCATAGTGCAGTGCCAGATGTATTTTTCACTCTCATCCCTGTGCTGGGCACTCAGTGGGTCTGCTCCATCTGGAGACTTATTTCAGCTTTGGAAATTTTTCAAGCATTAACTCAATATTGCTTCCTCTCAATATTCTCTTTTTTCCTTTCTCTGAACACATAATATTCAGACACCGGATCCCATGAACTGATCAGTTAACACTGGTAAGTATTCAGTTCTGGGGGTCTTTATTAATCAATTATTAACCTTATGCCATAACTGCATTAACTATCCCTCACTCTTACACATACACTCACTTCTCCCGTATAGTACGCTTTCATACCCCCTGCCCCAAAATGCAGAATCATAAATAAGAAATAAGAAACTTTTCCCATATTACCAGTGTCATTACCATACTTACAGAAAATTAGCATTTTTCATCATCACTTAAGATACAGCCCTTATTCACATTTCCACACATCCTCTCATCTCAAATGATATTTTTTCAGTCAAGGATCCAATCAAGGTCTGGACATTATTCCTTCTCCTTTTCATCTATCCTTGCTTAATACTTCCTGAAAGAATTCCTGTTTCCTATTAAAATTTCCCCTGCCATCCTATTTTCCAAGAGCTGTTTCTGGTTCTCTGAATGGTCCCCTATTTTGTGTCATGAATTTTGTTTCACTACTTTAAACTTTAAGTTTGAACTTCTCTTCCGCAATGCATTTCCTGTTTCTTCACAGGCTTCCTTTTATCTGTTTGCATTAAGACTGTTAGAGACTTTTTTCATGTGCCTGATAACCCTCAACTCTTCAGCTGTCGTTAAGGAGTATTAAGTTTTAACATCATGTACACAGATGGGGTACATTCAGTGGCCAGACTGCCCTACAGTGATCAGACAGGGATCTAACTGCTTCACTGGAGGCTACAGAAGGCTGTTAAAAAAAAAAAAGTTCCAAAGCTGGCCACCTCTCTTGACAGTTTTACAATGGGGTCGACTGATGCTCTGCCTTTAAGTGGCAAGGTCTATGTTCCCTCCATAAACACAGACAGGTTTGGGACCACCGCAGAAGCTACATAGAAATCCTCAGAGATTAATTTAGGGCTGAGGTGGAGCTTAAATGGTAGAATACTTGCTTATCTGGCATGCTTGAGGCCCTCAGTTCTATTACAAACACAATAAATAATAAATAGATAGATAGATAGATAGATAGATAGATAGATAGATAGATAGACAGACAGACAGACAGACAGACAGACTTAAGTCAAAAAAGTGAAACAGATTTGGCCTGGTTCTCTTGAAACATACACCTATGGACAGAGAGCCACCATGTGCAAAGTCTCAATGCCCTGAAATGTAAACTAGTATACCCAGACCCCATGGCCAGAAATGTTCAGTCACCCCCAGGTGCAAGCAAAGCCTCACCCACCCACAGCCACTAGTCCTTCAACTCTCTGGCCTCACTGCAACCACAGAAATCATCTGAGCTATAAATGCCCAACCAAGCTCTTCCCAAAGTCCTGACCCACAGAAACCATGAAATTATTTTAAGTCACTAAATTTTGGGGGTCATTTTTCAGGCATTAAGAGTGAATGGAACAGACTGTGGCATGTGCAAGTGAGATGTTGCAGCAACAAAAAAATCTAGCAACAGTTTCAGATCTAGGAGGCAGGCAGGCACTGGAGGGCCCTGAAGAGGCTGTTTGTACCTGAAAGGCCTCAACAAGGAGACTGACAGGAAAAGCCCAGTGGGAAATAAAATAATAATAATAATAATTACTCAACCTTGGCGAATAAGGGAGTCCTGTTATGTAGAAGTGGAAAATCTGTCCTGCAGAAATGTAGAAAACAGAAAATGTACCTAATGAACTCAATAATCCATCTAAGGAGATTTCCAGACAGAATTCTAGAAGTTTCCCCTCAGACTGCTTCCTACTGCTATGATAAAATAAAAGAGCAGAGAAATGAGCTGGGAAGCCAATTAAAACTATAGAAGTCAAGCCAGGCATAGTGGTACACACCTGAAATTCCTGTGAAAGCATTTCCTTTGAAATCCGTGACAAGACAAGGATATCCCCACTCCCACCACTTCTATTTAATGTTACTAGAAATTCTAGCCAGAGCAATTAGGAAAGAGAGGAAATAAAAGGGATTAAAAATAGGAAAGGAAGAAGGTCAAATTATCACTGTTCGCAGAAGATATGATCCTATACCAAGAAAACCAAAAAAATTGCTAGAGCTAATAAATATGGCAATATAGCAGGTTACAAAATCAACATTCAAAAATCAATAGCTTTGGCCAAATACGATGATGCATGCCTATAATTCCAGCAGCTCCAGAGGCTAAAGCAGGAGGTTTTCGAGTTCAAAGCCAGCCTCAGCAACAGCAAGGTACTAAGCAACTCAGTGAGACCCTGTCTCTAAATAAAATACAAAATAGGGCTGGAGTTATGCCTCTGTGATTGAGTGCCCCAGAGCTCAATCCCTGGACCCCCCCCCCCAAAAAAAAAATCAACAGCTTTCCTATATACTGACAATGAATCTGCTAAGAAATTCCATTCACAATAACCTCAAAACAAAACAACAACAACAAGAAAACACCTTGTAATAAATATACAAAAAGAGGTGAAAAACCTCTACCATGAAAACTATAGAACATATAAGAAAGAAATTGAAGAACACCTTAGAAGATGCAAAGATCTCCCTTGTTCATGGATAGATGGAATTAATATTGATAAAATGGCCATACTACCAAAAGCAATGTACAGACTCAGCAATTCCCATCAAAATATTATAAAATTCTTCACAAAATTAGAAAAAAAAAAGTCCTAAAATTCATTTGGGAGAATAAAAGACCCAGAATAGCCAAAGCAATTTCTAAGCCAAAAGAGTAACACTGGAGATATCACAATACTTGACTTCAAATTATACTACAGAGCTACAGTCACACACTTCATAGTACGGGCTTAAAAACAGACATATAAACCAAAGGTACAGAATAGAAGACAGAGAAACACACACAGATAGTCATCTGATCCTTGACAAAGATGCCAAAAACATACTGTGGAGAAAAGACAATCTTTTTAACAAACGGTACTGGGGAAACTGGTTATCCATATGTTGAAGAATAAAACTAGACCCTTGTCTCTCACCCTGCCCAAAAAAACAACTCAAAATGGATCTAAGACCTCAGAATTAGACCAGAAACTATGCAACTCCTAGAAAAAAATGTAGGGTCAGCTCTCCAGCATATATACACAGGCAATGACTTTCTCATTAGAACCAAAGAGTTAAAAAAATGTCAAGAGTTAAAAAATGAAATGGCATTGGGGGCTGGGGTTGTGGCTCAAGAGCAACCACCTGGTGTGCATAAGGCACTGGGTTCAATCCTCAGCATCAAGTAAAGACATTGTGTCCACCTGTAACTAAAAAATAAATATTAAAAAATGGTATAGCATCAAATTAAAAAGCTTCTGCACAACAAAGGAAAACAATTAAGAACATGAAGAGAGAATGGAAGAAAATCTTTGCTAGGTACTCTTCTGCAGAATATCTAGTACATATAAAGAGCTTAAAAAAATCATAGCAAAATAATCAATTAACCCAATTAGTAAATGGAAAAAAGGAATTAAACAGACCCTTCACTAAAGAAGAAATACAAATGGCCAAAAAATAAATGAAAAAAATAAATATGGAGGTTTCTCAAAAGATTAGGCATGGAACCACCATATGACCCAGCTCTACCCATAAGGATTTATCCTAAAGAATTAAAGTCATCATGCTACAGTGACACATGCATACCCGTGTATTTATAGCAGCACAATTCACAGTAGCCAAAACTATGGAACCAGCATAGGTGCCATCAATGGATGAATGGATAAAGAAAATGTGGTAAATATACACAATGGAGTTTTATTCTGCCATAAACAAAAATGATATTATGTCATTCACAGGAAAATGGTGGAATGAGAGACCACCATGTTAAGCAAAACAAGTCAAATTCAGAAGGTCAGGGTCATGTTTTCTCTCTTATGTGGCAGCTAGAGAGAAAAAGAAAAGAAAGAAAGAAAGAAAGGTGAGGGTGGAGCTCTTGGAAATCAAAGGGAGAGCAGTAGAGGAAAGGGACCAAGGGGTGAAGGAAGGGAGAGAGGGGAGAAGTGCTGGGGTGTGATATTGGCCAAATTATATTATTATATTGAGTGCACATGCAAATATGTAACAAGAAATTCCATTATGTGTGACTATAATGCTCCAATAAAAAATGTGGAACTGCAGAAAAATTAAAAAACAAATAATGGAATCAAACCAGGCATGGTGGTGGACACCTGTAATCCCTGCTACTCCAGAAGCTGAAGCATGAGGATTAGAAGTTCAATGTCAATATGGGCAAGTCTGCAAAATCCTGTCTCAAAACAAAAAGGGCTGGGGGTGTGCCTCAGTGGGAGAGCATACCTGGGTTCTATCCTCAGTACTGCATAAATAAATAAACAAGCAAACAAACTAAAATGATATTTTTTTAAGAAAAAGGCATTAAGACTAACTAGGTTCAATGAGTAATTAAATAACAATTAAATTATTTCTTATCCCCACTGCAAAAATGATTATCAAAATAAAAAAAGAAATGACTCTCAATTATTTTCAGGGGAGAAGATCAAATCTACACTGTAATTATAAAGCTTTTTTAAAACCTCAGAGCTGGGATTGTAGTTCAGTGATAGAGTGCTCATCTCACATGTGGAAGGCACTGGGTTTGATCCTCAGCACCATGTAAGAATAAAATAAAGGTATTGTGTCCACCTACAACTAAAAAAAATATTAAAAAAAAACCCGGAGATATAAAAAGGTGGTCCATACTGACCTCCCAAATAGACCCAGGACTTCGTAAGGATCTGGCTGCCTCTGCACATCCTCTCCTTCCAAAGCTTAAGAGAAAGGGAAGGTCAGCAGTTTCACAGTGGACTCCCTAGGAACTGAAGAACTTGTCACAAAGAAACTTCTCCATGTGGCTTCTGTCTAATGGAGTGGATTACAAATTAACATAGAGAGCCCAAAACATTTTTAACGGAGTTGTACCAGTTGGATTGAGACAAAACAACACAGGATGAAGGGATGATTACATTCCTCCCAAAATACTATAAGCACAAACTTGACAAAGAAAACTAGTCACCTATTCAAAAAAAACAGCCATTTCTTGTTCAAAAAAAAAAAAAAAGTAACTCATAAAGCAGAACAAAAAGCCAGGCACTATGTTGCACACCTATAATCCCAGTTATTTGAGAGCTCAAGGCAGAAGGATTGCAAATTCCAGGCCAGAATGGGCAATTTAGCAAAATGCTATCTCAAAATAAAAATAAAAAAAGACTGAGGATGTGGCTCAGAGATAGAGCACTAGCCTAGCACGCTCAAGGCCAGTCATCAACACGCAAAAAAAAAGAGAGAGAGAGAGAGAGAGAGAGAGAGAGAGAAAATAAAACTCCCAGAGAACAGGGACAAGAGCCCCAGAGAATCACTCTCAGGCAACAGAACTGAATCCTGGCTGAATTTCAAAAAAGCTACACACCAGGGACTACTGTACCTCCTGCTGTCCACTCTTCTGAACAGATGTGTCTGCAGCAATTATCTCAAACCTTCCCACCATTATAAAGTGGAGGGAGCGGCAGATTACTTCAATCTCAAATGCACATGGGTTTAGGGCTAGAGAAAGCACACCTGAGGAGCTTCAGCTGGCCATACTGGGGCTGATTTAAGTGGTAGGATCCTAAACTTGTAGCTAAACCATAAGGTGATGAAACCAGGAGGGGTTCAGGGGAAGGGTATAAGAGTAATTTCCAAATAGGAGGCATGTGAATTGTTAGGATCAAACCAAAAACTGTGGCATACTGCATTTTCCAAAGATGCGCACAACAACCCCTCTCAGCCCATATGGGCCTCTTTTCAGTGCGACAGTAATGCAGCTCCTAGCAGAGTGGGAATCCATGTTCCCTCCCCAGAAAGCTGAGCAGATGTGACTATGGCAGAATGGTATCATCATGGAACTTATAAGGCTAGGACATAAAGAACAATACGGTTACCCCTGGATCTCCAAGAATACCTGCCTCTGAGGCTTGCATGGGAGTATAATGCTGTGCAGAGCAGCAGAGTATAATGCTGTGCAGAGTATAACACTTGCATCAGAGTATAATGCTATGCAGAGCACAAATCAGCCTGTGAGAGACCACAGGAGAAAAGGTGCTTCAGCACCCTGCTGTTCAGTCCAGCCACCAAGTGACCATAACTGAAGCCACAGCCAAGAAACTTGAGCCAGAAATGCCTACTGAGCTCTTTCCAAATCCAGACACCAGAAAGTGCCAGACACAACAAAATGATGCTGCTGTTGTATTAAGGAAACATTAATGGCCCTGGAACACACGGTGACATTCGACTGTCAGCATCTGTAGATCTCACAACTGGGCCAATTTCCTTCCAAAGGAAAATCTTCAAAACTGGTGCCTGCAGAGCAGAGGCCATACTAATAGAATTTGGAGATGCCAAGTGATTCTCACCATTTAATAGGCAAATTTCACTTAATCTATGTACATTCCCACTCTCCCATGTCTGGTCCTATCCATCTTCTGCCTTCAAATAAATCTAGAGTCTCTTTGGTTCAAACTTATGACTAAGAGTGAACTGTCCTATGCTAGGATAGGGAAGGCATGGTTAGGCTGCTGGGGTGAAGCCAGAATCCAAAAATCAAGGACTGCCTACAGACCTGCAGTTGGCACTCCCGTTTAGCCCCAGTGCTACAATGCCAGGCCTCTGGAGACACCTGGCACCTCCACTTCCTAGGCCTTTCTGAGGTCCTGCAGCGGCATGTGCTTCACACTGGCCTCACACCATCCCCTATCAGTTCTGCCAAAGAAATGACTACACACTCTTCCACTTTTCTGTTTCCAAAACACAAACACCATCTCCAGAAGGTTCTCCTGTTTCTGGTATTCCATCACTTGTCACATCAAAACTCAATCTCTGTACCTCTCTTTCTTTCCTGCCAGCTCTCCATGCTTCATTCACATTCTCTCAAACCTCATTTCTTCCACTTCTATTGCTTAGCTTTCACTGTCAACTTTAAAATACTATTAAAAAAAAATTTTAAGGGGCTGGGGTTATGGCTCAGCAGTAAAGCACTTGCTTCACACATGTGAGGCACTGGGTTTGATCCTCAGCACCACAAATAAACAAACAAAAAAAATAGCTAGCTAGCTAACTAACTTACTTTAAAATGGCCTTCCTACCCCATCCCCTGTCCCATCCATATTGCCCCAGACTTCTGTCCATGCTCTGCTAGCAGACACATGTCCCCAAAGTTTGAAATTACTAGTATTACCACTAATCATCAGCCCAAGAGTTATGAAGTTTCTCTCTCAATCTTCCTATCAACTCTATGAAATAAATACTATCCTCATTTAACAAATGAGAAATGCCTTCCACAATAATGTATAGAATCGAATTGTCCTTAAATTTTTTTCTTAGCAAATAATCTCAATAATCCTACCCAGCTCTAAAATTCTATTTTCTACAATTCACAGGTAAGAAAGTTAGTCAGACATGATGGCAAAGGCCTATGATCCCAGCTACCCAAGAGACCAAAGCAGGAAGATTATACATTCAAGCTGGCCTGGGCAACTTAAAGAGACCTGTCTCAAAAGAAAATTTAAGAAAGGATGGAGGTTAAATCCCTGGTTTAAACCCTGGGTTAAATTCCTACTGTTTAAAAAAAGTTTAAAAACTCAAAGCATATACCAAGAAAACAAAGATTTTCAAAAGCACAGGCACTTGCTAATATTGGCAGACAAAGAAGTTCATTCTGTCTATTGGATTCCTTCTTTTATTTTTATTTTTGGTACTGGGGACTGAATCCAGGGGCACTTAGCCACTAAGTTACATCCCCAGCCCTCAGTAAGCTGCAGAGGCTGGCCTGGAACTTGCAATCCTCCTACCTCAGCCTCCTGAGTCATTAGGATTACAGGCATGCACCACTGTGCCCCATTCAGACTCCTTCTACTCTTACGTATTCTATTAAATCAAGAAACTGAAAGGACAGTAGACTAAGATACTAAGCAGTGAAAACTAAACACACCCAAATGGATTGCTGTCACAATTATACAGACCATTTCTTAACTATCCTCGTGCCCAGATACTAGACTTTAGCAAACCACAAGATGTACTCTCAAATGTTCCCAATAAGAGCAACAACAAATATGCATATATATGACATCAGGTTCCCTTGCTAAATATGCAGACTGACTGCTGTCCCAATTCTCAACAACTTTTCTATGAAGAGAGAGGTGCAGCTCAAAGTTCAAAGCTATAAATGAGGGCTGGGGATGTGGCTCAAGCGGTAGCGCGCTCGCCTGGCATGCGTGCGGCCCGGGTTCGATCCTCAGCACCACATACCAACAAAGATGTTGAGTCCGCCGAGAACTAAAAAATAAATACTAAAAAAAAAAATTCTCTCTCTCTCTCTCTCCTCTCTCACTCTCTCTTTAAAAAAAAAAAAAAAAACCAAAGCTATAAATGAGAGATATCACAACAATCTTTGTGAGACCAGCCTTTAGAAATTTTGCAGAGAAACTATGCCAGATACAGGGAACACAGCAGAAATGAAAGGTGGCCCCTGCTTTCTTAAAGAATGCAATTGACTAGGCAAGTTATTTATTACCTCTAAAGCCTCAGTTTTCTTATGAGTAAAGTGGAGTTGATAGTAACTGCTTCCTACAATTATTCTGTAATGCATTTAATGTGGCTGGTACAAAAGCCCCATATATTATCTATTGAATAGTTACTCAAATGGTTTTTTAAAATTATAATCAGATCCAAAGAAAAAAATCAGATCAGCCTCTGGGGAAGAAAACTGTATGATCTGGGGCTGGGGATGTGGCTCAAGCGGTAGCGCGCTCGCCTGTCATGTGTGTGGCCCGGGTTCGATCCTCAGCACCACATACAAACAAAGATGTTGTGTCCGCGGATAACTAAAAAAAAAAAAAAAAAAAGAAAAAGAAAACTGTGTGATACGAATAACACAGTAAGAGGCCAATTACAGTCCCCTTGATGCTTTCTGAAAAGTAGTTACTTTATTCCAAGTAACTTTACCTATTAAAAAATTAAAATTGCTGGGCACCATGTAGCACGCCTGTGATCCCAGCAACTTGGGAGGTGAACATAGGAGGATCAGAGCTCAAAGACAACCTCAAAGATTAGTGAGGCACTTAGCAACTCAGTGAGACCCTGTCTCTAAATAAAACATAAGGCTGAGCCGCTGCGAACTTACCATGCTGCGTGGAAGCGGGAGCCGCACTTCACAGCACGTGGTGCCCCCAGCCAGCCGGGCCCCTCAGATGAAGCTGCTTCCAGGCTGGCACCAGCAACTCAGTCACCAGCTGCAGCCCCACGATCTGCAGTCTGGTCCCCTGCTGTGGCACTCCAGCAGCCAGGTCTGATGGCCCAGATGGCAACCACTGTGGCTGGTGTGGCAGTGGGCTCTGCTGTGGGGCACATACTCGGCCATGCCATCACTGGGGGACTTCAGTGGAGGAAGTACTGCCAAGCCCACAAAGCCTGATATCACTTACCAGGAGCCTCAGGGAACCCAGCCAGCACAGCAGCAGCAGCAGCAGCTTGGTGACCCTTGCTTTTATGAGATAAAACAATTTTTGGAGTGTGCCCAGAACCAGGCTGATGTTAAGCTCTGTGAGGGTTTCAATGAGGTGCTGAAGCAGTGCAGAATTGCTAACGGATTAGTCTAATCAAGAAGTTCAAATTGAAGTGGAAAATCAGCTCTGATGATCAAGTTACTTTTTTTTTTTAATAACTCACCTATAAACATAAGGGTTGAAGTATATTTTTTAACTTTTGATTTGAGTCAGAACTTATTACTCTTTTTTTTTTTTAGAGAGAGAGAGAGAATTTTAATATTTATTTTTTAGTTTTCGGCGGACACAACATCTTTGTATGTGGTGCTGAGGTTTGAACCCGGGCCGCACTCATGCCAGGCGAGCACGCTACCGCTTGAGCCACATCCCCAGCTCCAAGTTACTTTAACATAAAAATGTAATTGATATATGAAAGTATGAATGTAAAACTGCAATGTAAAACCTCATTTAATAGCTTCAGTGTTTGTGAATGGCAGCAAATGACACTGTTCTAACTGTATAGAAGTTCACTGAGGGGCTGGGGATGTGGCTCAAGCGGTAGCACGCTCGCCTGGCAGGCGTGCGGCCCGGGTTCGATCCTCAGCACCACATACAAACAAAGATGTTGTGTCCACCGAGAACTAAAAAATAAATATTAAAAATTCTCTCTCTCTCTCTCTCTTTTTTAAAAAAAAAAAAAAAAGAAGAAGTTCACTGAGTTAGTACAGAAGTACACCGAGTTGGGACTGGGCAAATGTGTGGCCTCCTTAAGTCAGCTGTTCTGATGTTCTTTGAGTTTATTAGAATGAAATGATTTTTCTCCTGGAAAAAAAAAATAATAAAACATAAAAAAAGGACTAGGGACATGGATCAGTGGTTAAGCACCCCTGGGTTCAATCATGGTACCAAAAAAAAAATTAAAATTGTGTAATCTCAGCAATATAGAAGACTAAGAAAGGTGAAAGTTAAAGGCCAGCCTTGACAACACAGAGAGATCCTGTCTCAAAATTAAAAAGTGCTAGGGATACAGCTCAGCAGTAGAGCTCGGTAGAACCCCAGTAGCACCAAAATAATGATTGTTATTATTTTCATTATTAAATTGTAACCAAAAGAGGAGGGTGGTATCTCAATTTCCATGATGCCACCCTAGTTAGTTCCCAAGCCTTTCAGAGGCAGAAGAACTATTTAGGATGTGATCACTCTGAGGTTTGCTGTCTCTAAGACAGGTTTGCGGGGGCTGGGGATGTGGCTCAAGCGGTAGCGCGCTCGCCTAGCATGCGTGCGGCCCGGGTTCGATCCTCAGCAGCACCACATACCAACAAAGATGTTGTGTCCGCCGAGAACTAAGAAAAAATAAATAAATGTTAAAATTCTCTCTCTCTCTGTCCCCCTCTCTCTCTCACTCTCTCTTTAAAAAAAAAAAAAAAAAAAAAAAAAAAAAAAAAATAAGACAGGTTTGCATCTAATCAATACACCTTTCAACACTGATTGACCCTTTACAATAAGGGACCAGCCTGAAGAAATGCAGTCACTTCAAATAATTCTCTTCCATTCTGACATATGATTAACTAAAAACATGACTAGTCTTTTGTACTAGAAAGCATTTATATAATTTCACAGTTGTGATTCCAAACTACCTTCATTTAGTTACCTTTCCCCATGAAAGGTAAAATATCAAACTTTTTTTTTAAATTTTTTTTAGTTGTAGTTGGACACAATTTATTTTTATGTGGTATTAGGATCGAACCCAGCATCTCACACTTGTTAGGTGAGCACTCTACTGCTGAACCATAATCCCAGCCCAAATATCAAACTTTTTTTAAAATATTTTTTTAGTTACAGATGGATACAGTATCTTTATTTTGTTTGTTTATTTTTATGTGGTGCTAAGGATCAAACCCAGTGCCTCACATATGCAAGGCAAGCGCTCTGCCACTGAGCCACAACCCCAGCCCTCTCAAACTCTTTTTAATGAAAAGTTTTAATACATTATGAGCTAGATCTGCCTAGCATCAAGTTATAACTGCTATCATTCTATTTAGGTTCCCATGGATACAGTCAAGAACAACACAGTGGCAGCTGTACAAATCAAGAAAAGAAATCCCAAGGGCTGGAGATGTGGCTCAAGCAGTAGCGCGTGCTCACCTGCATGTGTGCGGCCTGGGTTCGATCCTAGGCACCACATACAAACAAGTGTCCGCCAAAAACTAAAAATAAATAGATAGATAGATAGATAGATATATTTAAGAATCTCTCTCTCTCTCAAAAAAAAAGAAAGAAAGAAAGAAATCCCAAGAGAATCATATCCCAACTACATAAAGGCAGGAATACTGTCTAGTACCATCTCATCAAGAACCCACTCTCCCTTCCCTACAAACCCTAAATAGCCTTCCATGATAGTCTTCCTCCTTAAACCCACCCCCACCACATAGTGTTTCTAAAACTGTTAACCAGGCTTCGGGAACAACTTCTGCACATGTGCTACACCCAGAACTGGTACACAGATTTCTGGTTTTTTGGATATACCAAATTTGTCAAACTGGCTTGAAAACATTATGAAAAAATCATTCTACACTGTAAATCTGTAATCTGGGGAAAAACTAAATGGTTTTATTGCCTTTATAAACCTCTTTTCCTAAGTACTGACATTTGCAGAAGTACATAATCTAAACTATAGAAATTTATTTTAAACTTGAATATTTATTTCCGTGTTTAAACACTAAAAGATTTAAATTTAAAAAAAAAAATAACTAAGTCTACACTGGGCACAATGGCATACAGGGAGATCACAAATTCAAAGTCAACCACAGGGGCTGGGGCTGTAGCTCAGTGGCAAAGCACTCACCTAGCACATGAGAGGCCTTGGGTTCGATCCTCAGCACCACATAAAATCAAATAAATAAATAAAGATATTGTGTACAACTATAACTAAAAAATAAATATTAAAAAAAAAAAGTCAACCATAGCAACTTAGCAAGGTCCTGAGCAATTTAGTGAGATCCTACCTCAAAACTAAGAGATAAAAGGACTGAGGGTGGGATGGGGATGTGGCTCAAGCTGTAGCTCGCTTGCCTGGCAGGCGTGCAGCCCGGGTTCGATCCTCAGCACCACATACAAATATGTTGTATCCACCAAAAACTAAAAAATAAATATTAAAAATTCTCTCTGTCTCTCTGTCTCTGTCTCTCTCACCTATCTAAAAAAAAAAAAAAAAAAGACTGAGGGTGTGGCTCAGTGCCCCTGGATTCCATCTTAATAAATATATAAATATGGGGGCTGGTGACAAGCTCAGTGGTAGGGTGTGTGCTAGCACACATGAGGCCCTGGATTCCATCCCTTATACTGCAAAATAAATGAGTAAAATGCATTTTAATAAATATACATTGCTTCAATATTTTTATATCAAGAGATTTCAGGGGGCTGTGGTTGAAGCTCAGTGGCAGAGCACTTGCCTAGCATGTGTGTGAGGCACTGGATTTGGTCCTCAGCACCACATAGAAATAAATAAATAAGGGTATAAAAAAATATAATAAAGGTTGGGGCTGTAGCTCAGGAGCAGAGCACTTGCCTAAAATGTGTGAGGCAATGAGTTCAATCCTCAGCACCACATAAAAATAAGCAAATAAAAGCATTCTGTCCATTTACAACTACAAAAAAATTTTTTTTAAATGTAATAACATTCTGGGCATGGTGGCACACAGCTGTAATCCCTGTGGCTTTTGGGAGGCTGAGGCAGGAGGATTTTGAGTTCAAAGCCAGCTTCAGCAAAAGCAAGGCACTAGGCAACTCAGTGAGACCATGTCTCTAAATTAAACATAAAATATAGCTGGGGATGTGGCTCAGTGGTTAAGTGCTCCTGAGTTCAATCCCTGGTACCAAAAAATAAATAAAATAAAATAGAGATTTCAGAAAATATTACAACAATTGTCTAATTTCATGAGAAAAATTAGAGGAGAAACAGGACAAGGCAGGGGAATCTAGAAAGTAGGAGGAAAAGAAAGAAGCACATGCAAAGTAAACCACAAATTTGACTAAAAACACATGAGGTAAAACAATTAAAAGGCAAACAAACTGATAAGTAAGGATAAGAACTCTATTCAGTTGGAAAAAAACATCAAGAAAATTCACAAAAGAGAACAGTTTTCCACCTTCTAGGAACTGGAAAAATACATACTACACAGGCCATTCTTTGCATTCAGTGGCTCACACACATTCTTTGTAATAGGCACTACATGTATCTAGTACAAGAAAGTACAGCAAACATACTCAGTATCTCTGCTACAAAGAACTCCTGGAAAGACCGGCCTGTGGCTTCTGGTATTCAGGCCTCTGGCATTCAGTAGATACACTCATTAGACCTGCTATACTGTGCTACTGGAAATGTGTGCAAAGAGCTTTAAAAATGTTCACACACATTGACCCAGCAATTAATTTCACTTTTGGGAATCTTGATAATTCAAAATATGGGGAAGTATTATAAATATATGGAGATTTGTCTCTAAATGCTATAAGAAAAACAATGAAAGAAAAACCAAAATATAGCTAACCACAGGAACTGATAAACCTGGTAATATTTGACTCCATAGACTGCAGTTCAGTTATTTAAAAGTTCTGAAGACCATACGTATAAAACAAATATTAATGTCATAGAAGGATGACATTCTTGAACTTCTTGTCAGTCACTGTCCTACACAATTCATGTGCATTCATTCATTTAATAAGAGTGTTTAAAAATATTAATCCATAAAGCACTGGTTCTTGAGACTGTGGAGTGTTTTGTTTTGGACAGAACCCATTGAGAATGTGAAGGAAGCTACAGAAGCTGCCATTGTCCAGAAGAAGAAAAAATGACCACACAACATTTGCATACAACTTCAGAGGATTCATGGAACCTGTTAAAAAATTTGTTATATTCCATATATTTATAAATGGTGTAATAAACATGCATGAGAAATATTAGGGCAACAGCCAGATATGACTGTTTTACCAGGGAGGTTGAGGATTACACACAGACACAGAGTGGAAGACAAAGCATACATGGTGTAGTTGGGAAGGATGTTTGCATAAATTACTGAACAGGGGAGGGCAGGGGACAGACAAAACTATGAGAATTTTAGAGTCAGAGACTACAGATAAAATCCTAGCTTTCAAGAGTACTCGCCACATCATCACCACAGTTTCCTTGTGAAAAATGCCTCTGAGAAATCTGATTGCTAGAAATGAGCACATACAAAAGGTGCTCTATTAATGCACTCCTCTCCCTGTGCCATTTAATAATTTTAAAAATTAACATTACCTATGCCTAAGCAGTCTTGAAAATAAATAAACTTGCTAACAATTTCCTTGGATCTGAATACTAGCCTGTCAAACTAATGCAAAGAAACGCTCCATCACCCTGATTCAGCATGACTCACCCTCTCCCCACTGACACAGTTTATGAAGCTGGCTTTCCTTACTAAACTGTACCCGGAGTTAGAGCTGCTGCCTCGCTACAAGATGCTACATAAAACATGCTCTGGAGAGGTGTCATAAAGCAGAATACTGATTTGGCATACAGGACAATCAGCATTGCCAGGAAGCCTCTGCCCTATCATGGCAAGAAGCACAGAGCCTGTATTACCTTAGGAAGTGACTAGTTTGCCCAACAGACTACACAACCAAAGCCTTGAAGCTTGGTTTGGGGAGGTCTATTTTCTTTTGCTGTTCATGCTGTGTCAAGATTAACAAGGAGAGGCTGGAGGGCTACAGCTCAGTGACAGAGCCCTTGGGTACTATCCTCAGCACCACATAAAAATAAATTAATAGAGATATTGTGTCCATCTACAACTAAAAAAATTTTCTTTTAAATTAACAAGGAGCCTATCATACAGCATTCAGGTTGAGGGATCTTCAACAACACTACCCCCACCCAAGATGCAGCCCTGAACCAGGCAGGCCTTCCAGAGGAGCTACATCTTCCCAACTAACCATGCTTCAGGAGAAAGCAAAAGCCTCAAGCTGCTGCCCGAAGCAAAATCCTGTGTGGGTGTACAAGCATGTCAGAGACACTCTAGAGGCAATCATCTCTGAGGACAATCACACCATAGAAGTCCATTCTTTATTACATAAAAAAGGAGGATTTTACTTTTGGAATTTTTAGTCAATTTTTCAAGACTTGATAATTTATTAAGAACAACTTCCAGGCTGGGGATATAGTTCAGTTGGTAGTGCCTCGCATGCACAAGGCCCTGGGTTCAATCCCCAGCAGCAGCAGCAGCAGCAGCAGCACCACCACCACCACCCCACCTCCCCCCCCCCAAAAAAAAAAAAAAAACTTTCATTTGGATTGCAAACTTTCCTCCAGAGAATCCTGGATGCCACTGGCCTCAAGTCACATTTGAACAGTGTAAGCCTTCATTTCATCTTTCCAGTTGCCCTATAGGTGCCTGCAACCACTTTCTAGGAAGTCTCAAGAGAACTCTGGACTGGAGGAGACCTCTATAATCATCTCCAGAATGGAGTTGTATATTGAGAGGATTTGCTTCCAGGTTAGCATGGGAATTGAAAATGTCACATAGTCAAAAACGATCTTGAAAAATCCCTCAGGAAGAAAAAGAAAGACAAAATACTCCATAGGAAAGCTCCCCAACAGAGACCAACATAGAAAATTCTCTCTCAAAAAGTCCAAAACTAATTTACCTCCACTGTTAACAGTGGTATCTCTCTATATAATCCTTAAGCACCCAGATGAAGTTACAGAGATGTGTTTAAAGGTCATGTTGAATCTAAAATATCAAAGTCATACTTAACACAGTCAAATTTCACACTGGGAGAATTGAGGAGACAGGGATTCAAGAGAAGACCCATGTCTTCTCCCTTCAGGGGATAAGCATGACAATATATGTCCAAGGATGTCTTAGACTGTTCCCATTCACACCTGTCACCCTGACATAACTTTATTATTTTAAAGAGAGTGAGAGGGACAGAGAGAGAATTTTTTTTTTTTAAAGAAAGAGAATTTTATTATTTATTTTTTAGTTTTCGGCAGACACAATATCTTCGTTTATATGTGGTGCTGAGGATCGAACCCGGGCCGCACGCACACTAGGTGAGCGTGCTACCAGTTGAGCCACATCCCCAGCCCCCTGACATAACTTTTAATAGGCTCCTGTTCACTCTAAAAGTAGTTTAGACTACTCTGCTGTCAAAAGACCTACTCCCATGCCTCTGTGTAGTCACCTCTCACAAATCTGGGCTGGTCCATGATTCACATTAACTAAGAACATGTAGCAGAAGTGACATTGAGCCATTTCTAGACCTCCACTTTAAAAGGACTTGCGATCTCTGCCTCTTGCTTCAGTGGAATGTTTGCTTATGGGAGCCCTGGCCACCAAGGTATCAGGCCAGCCGGCTAGAGATCCCACACTGGAAAAGGAGAGGCCCTGAGCCTTACATGGAGAAGGAAAATGGCCCAGCAGTCCCAGCTTCATGTTGAGCCACCAGACAACATCAACCCCAGCTAGCCCAGCAGAACTACCAGGCTGGGGGGCGGGGGTCACAAAACAGTAGTTATTTTAACCACTATGTTTGAGTGGTCCAGCACACTTTCCTATCAGGGAGGGTAGGATTCCTGCAATTCCCATGGGACAAAAGAGTGAAGCCAGAACTGAGCCAGAACAGACCAGCTCCTTTGTGGTGGTGGTCAAATTGCCCTTCCACTCTTATGAACTGGGTACACATCACAGACCCAGAAACCCCAACAAGGGGACCAACCCTTAGTAGCCCGCAAGGCTAAAGCTAAAAAAGACTTGAGGTGTGGTGCTTCTGCATTGATCTTGAGAGGCTTCCTAACTCTTCGTTGCTGTTTTGTACTGAGAACATGCTAAGCCTACACTCTGAGAATATTAGTAGGTATATAATTATGGCTTAAAGTTTTAAATAAACTGCTAAAGATTCCCCAGTTCCTGATGACACAAAATTAGATGACACCTCCATATCTAGGAAGTGGTATATAATGTAATAATAATCCAGAAATACAGGATCTAGATTAAGTCACCCCAGGCTGGGTTTTCCCATTTTACTACTTGAGCTCTTGGGGAAGTTGTTTAAACTCTCCAGATCTCAGTGGTAGAACACTTGCCTAGCAGGTGTGAGGCACAGGGTTCAATTCTGAGCACTGCATATAAATAAATGAATAAAATAAAGGTCCATTAACATCTAAAAAAAAGAAGAAATGGAAAAAGCTGAACAGGGGCACACACGTATAACCCCAGTAACTTGAAACTGAGAATCACAACAACTTTGCAATGTTCTGTATCAAAAAATAAGGCCTATGGGCTGGGGTTGTGGCTCAGTGGTAGAATGCTCACCTAGCATGTGTGAGGCACTAGGTTCAATCCTCAGCACCACATAAACATAAATTAGGGGCTGGGGTTGTGACTCAGTGGTTGAGCGTTTGCCTTGCATACATGAGGAACCGGGTTCTATTTTCAGCGCCACATAAAAAAAGAAAGAAAATAAAGAAAAAAGAAATTAATTAAATAAATTAATTTAATTAATTTATTGTATTGTGTCCATCTACAACAAAAAATACTTAAAAAAAAAACAAGTGAAGGCCTAGCTCCTAGCCCATCTCTTCCACCAAGCTCCCAGGGTTGTAGGATTAAAGGTCATGGACAGCAAGTTAATGGTTGTTCTTAACTGCTTTCATTTCCTATAAATAAATCTTTTCCCTCAAAGAGTGAAAAATCCCAGGGTGTAGGTATCTTATCTTTTTAGTCCCAAATATGGTTAACTTTCCAGATGAGGTGCTCTACATAAAGATGTGTACTCTACCTCCTTCCTACCAGCTCAGGCAATTCCCCTGCTCAGATGGTCTTTTCTCTACCTGATTTCAGCCATTTATACTTGGAAAATTCAATTTAAAACTCAGTTCTAACTATAGGTTATCTAGTTTTTCATTTTAGAGTTAGTCATTAGTGTGCTACAGTATGAAACAAAAATAAATAAATAAAAAAGACATAAGGGTGTAGCCCAGTGGTAAAGCACCCTTGGTTCAATCCATAGTACTAATCAAAGAAAAAAAGTAGAAGATAAGTTATAAACAATAATAAATTTTTTTAAACTGATAGGAATGATACAAAAAAAGAAGAAAAGTCTGATGACAAAAATAAAGGACACATCACTGGAGTGATATCCTTAAATAGGCAGAGGGGATGGGGTCTAATTCCCATCCCCTGGGAGCAAAAGAAATTACAGAAGTATGCAGAGTATGAGGTGCAGGCACTAGATAGGATCACACATGACACTGGGAGCTTGTAGAAGCTTAGTTGTAAGTGCTTCAACTGTTTCCCCAATGAAATAAAAGAAAGGTGGGAAATAAGAATTTAAGATTTAAAGTACAAAATTAAAATTACTGTCCAGAGCTGGGCATAGTGGTGCACACCTATAATCCCAGCAACTCAGGAATCCCAGCAGGAGGATCCCCAGTTTGTGATCAGCCTGGGCAACTTAGAGAGGCCTTGACTCAAAATAGAAAAGGCTGGGGATACAGCTAGTGGTGGAGCACCCCTAGGGTTCAACACCCAATACCAAAAAATAAAAAGTAAAAATAATACTGTCTAGGGGTGGAGGTTTAGTTCAGTGGGAAAGCACTTGCCTAGCATTCACAAGAGCCCTGAGTTCAACTCAACACTGCAAAATTAAATTATTAATTAAATTGAAAAATAAACTGTTTTTGAGTAACTAAAATCAGAAAACAGAATACAGCCTGTAATGGACAAGGATATTTTGACTTTAAATTGAGACTTAAATTTGATGATGCCTATAGCTGTGCTCAGCTGCAGAAGCAAGCATAGCATAGGCAGAAGCCAGATGACAATCAGCCACACTTGATGCAGGTCTCACCACCCCCCCACCCTCATTCCACGGTCTTGCCTGCTGCTCAACTTCACAGCAGAAGCCCAGCAACTCTAGCAAAAGCTAGCAAGCTTGCGGAACCCTAACAGCCGTGAGTCACCAGTGTCTCAGCCCTACCAATACCACCCATCTATACCTCACCCATGGTAAGGGCTGGCCTTCTTCAAGCCCATAATGGCAGAAACTCCAAGATTCAAACTCAACTGTGTCTCCAAATAACAAACACAAAAGCATGGAGTATTTGAGACCACTGGGCAACAATGACTAATAAAAAACAGGAGAAGGGAAAGAGCCAAATAAACAGATATCTCAGCTGTCCTCCCCACATAGCTGACCCCTGGAAATGTTCTGAGAGGCACCCTGATTTTCTAAATTCCAGCATGCCTTGCCCACACAGGTGCTTGTGAAGCTGTTGCCAGTGGGATACCAAGCATTTGTATTTACTTTCCCTCCTTCCCTGCCTCATTTTCTCCCCAACAAAATCAAAACTTCAAATAAAGGATTAGAATATAAGCTTTGTCCTAAGCTCTGTTTTCTGGGGAATCCAAGACACAGGTTATGGCTTAGTCAGAAAGGAGATCAAACAAGATGAAGAGAAGGGAATAGAGGAGATAACCTGTTACAATGACTACTGAATCTAAAGACATAAGGATGATGGGGCGTGGGGAGAAACAGTGGTATATGCCTGTAATCCCAATGATGTGGGAGGCTGAGGCAGGAAGATCAAGAGATCAAGGTCAGACTCAGCAACTTAGTGAGGCCCTAAAAAACTTAGCAAGTCCCTGTCTCAAAATAAAAAATAAAAAGGGCTGGGGGTGTGGCTCAGTAGTTAAATGTCCCTACATTCAGCCCCTGGTACCCCCCCAAAAAAAGTGATGGGGGAAAAGTGGCAGATCAATACACTACAAGACAGTGGGAACTAGAATTTTGGAAGGGGTGAACTGGAACAATCAAGGAGGAGGAAATATGTTAAGTTTGAAAAATTGTGATGACAGGAATTTCAAACAAAGGAAACTCAAGGAATGGAGTGATCAATACAAGTTGAGAATAGCAGTCCTGGGAGAGGGAGTAAGGAATTAAGAACCTATGGCATCTGAAAGAGGGGGTCACTGTGTGGTTTAACCTACGTAGCCATCCCTGGTAGCTCTGGGAAGAATGATCTGCACAGA
Organism: Ictidomys tridecemlineatus; assembly: GCF_052094955.1. NCBI lineage: Eukaryota > Metazoa > Chordata > Mammalia > Rodentia > Sciuridae > Ictidomys > Ictidomys tridecemlineatus. The sequence goes on along the minus strand of NC_135481.1, from coordinate 121,861,923 downwards.
CACTGAAATCCAAAACTTCAGAAACTACTGGACTAAATAACAGAAAGGTAGGAACTACTTCTCTTCTAGACGAAGTAATTCGGACCCCTCCCGCTAAAGGACAACCAGAAGTTGAGCAAAACATTTTTTTAAGCATCTGCATGCAGGAATCTGAAAACTAACAACATAGGTTCAGAATTCAGGTGATCCTGAGGCTCACAAAAGGAGGCTTGGCTAATAGAGTCACCTTTCCCCACTAGAGGTGTGCCAATTCCAGAGAAGAGTACTGAAACACTAAGACACTGAATCATGCATCTGGGCAGAGAATCCAGGTCTGCCATGAGGGGAGGGAAGAAGATAGCAGTCAGTGAACACCATTCCACTGGTCTGTGCCCTCAAAAGCCTGTATCTTCAGAACGAGGCTGAAAAAGGCAGACCTGCCCAGGAGCTTCAGAGGCTGAAGTGTAGCTCAGTGGTAGAGTACTTGCTTGCATGCACTGGCCCTGGATTTAATTCCCAGCACCACAAAAATAAAACAAAAAGGGCTTCAGCTCAGCTTTGAACCATCTCAGTTCTTGAATTTGGATTTAGGTAATTTCAGAGTGCTTGTATCTAACAGATAAAATATAAATTTTCCCTAGAAAAAAAAAGATATTATTCTGAACCTCAACTTATTTTTAAACAGATTTACAAATGGTAAATTTGATATACAACACACAATAAAAAATAACCAGGTAAAAAAGCCAGACATGGTGACAGGCACCTGAAATACCAGCTACTCAGAAGGCTGAGGTGGGCAGATCACCTAAGCCTAGGAGTTGAAGGGCAGATTGGACAACATAACTGCAAGATTAGATCTTAAAAACAAAATACAACCACCACCAAGGCAGGGGAGTGGTATGGCTCAGGGGTAGAGAGCTTTCCTAGCAGACACAAGGCCCTGAGTTTGATTCCCCAACAAGCAAGGAAAAAAAGGAAAGGAAAATCACACCTAGGGACATTACAATAAAATGGCTCAAATCCAAAGTGAAGAATTTTAAAACTTGGAAAAAAGACAGATTACAATTATACTGATTGTTAACCCACTGCTAGAAAAATCATAAGGCAGAACACAAAGAACGAAAGTACAGTGGTCCCCCTTTACTATAAGTGGTCCAATGTTGCAGAGCATTAGTTCCAGAACACTCTGAAGATACCAAAACTCATGAAAGCTCAAGTCCCTTACAGAAATGTTTGTGTATACAAAATAAACACATCCTCCTATACCCTTTAAACCACATCAAGGTTACTTATAAGAACTAATACAATGTTACTGCTTTGTAAATAGTTTTCACCCTATATTATTTATTGAACAATACCAAGAAAAAGGTCTGTATCAGTTCAGTAAAAAGGGTATTTTTTTTCCTTGCAGGTGCAGAACCCACAGAAACTGAAGGTCAACTCTAACTGCACATCACAACACTATGTCCCTTAAAAGTGGCCTCCAAGAAGGGCTATGGTTGTGGCTCAGTGATAGAGCACTTGCCTCCCATGCATGGGGTACTAGGTTCAATCCTCAGCACCACATAAATATACATAAAGATATTATGTCCATCTACAACTTAAAAAAAAAAAAAAAAAGACCTCCAAGCACAAAGCTGACCCATGGACAGTGGCACAGATCTACAATCCTAGTAGCAGGAGGCTACAGCAGGAGGATCTCAAGCTCAGAGCCAGTCTTAGACGCTTAGTGAGGCCCTGAGCAACTTAGTGAGACTCTCTCTCTAAAGAAAATGTATTTTTAAAAAGGAGTGAGGATATGGCTCAGTGGATAAGTGCCCTGGGTTCAATTCCCAGTACCAAAAAAAAAAAAAAAAAGCTGAAATAAAAACTGCTTTAAACACAGGTTCGTCTAGCAGACCCATGCCAAAAGAGATATCAAAGGGTGTTCTTTAGGTAAAAGAAAAATGAATCTGGACAAAAATTTAAGAGGTACACAAAAGAAATAAGAGCAATAAAAAAGGCAAATATCTTGGTAAATCCAAATGAAGCAACTGTGTAAGATTATGGTTATTCTAAGAATTAAAATGTGTAACAGCAACGGCACACTGGGGACCGGAGTGCTCACTGCGGCTAAGCATAATAAGGAGCACTGTCCAGCCATCAGGTAAAAGCACCAAGTTAACATTAGATTAAGGAAATAAAAAATGCAAATTTCAATCCCTAGGATGACCACTAAGAGAAAGTTGTTGTTGTTGTTGTTATTTTAAAAGAACACTATGGTGGGGTGCTGGGATTGTGGCTCAGCAGTAGAGCGCTTGCCTAACACAGGCGGGACCCAGTTCAATTCTCAGCACCATTAAAAAAATAAATAAATAAAGGTATTGTGTTGGGCTGGGGATGTGGCTCAAACGGTAGCGCATCGCCTGGCACGTGTGCGGCCCGGGTTCAATCCTCAGCACCACATACAAACAAAAGATGTTGAATCCGCCGAAAACTAAATAAATAAAAAGATAAATAAATAAATAAAGGTATTGTGTTGTCTCCATATACACCTAAAAAAAATAAATAAAAACACTATGGGGAGGGTACAGGTATGGTTCAATGGTAAAGCACTTGCCTAGCATGTGGGAGACCCTGGGCTGGATCTCCAGCTCTGCCAAAACAAAATACAAACAAAAAGAACACAACTATCAAACCAAGGGAAAGTGCAAAATAATAATAAAGACAATCAATACAAAATAAAGCCAAAGGGAAGAGAGAGAGAGAGAGAGAAACAACAACAGAAAAGATGGGTTAAATAGAAAACTGAATAGGTCAAATACAAACATATCGATAATTACATTAAATGACTAAAGGCTTGCTTTTAAAAGTTAGATAAAACCCATTCACACACCCAGATATTAGAATAAAGAAAGGTTGAAAGTAAAAAAAGAAAGGGGGGGAGAATATCATTCAAACAATAACAAGAAGAAAACTAGCCAAGCCATATTGATCTGAGGGCAGGAAGTATTACTAGAGATAAAAAGAGAGGCAATGCATAATGATAAAGGCCTTCACCCTCAAGAGCAATCTGTTTTAAAAAATTATAGCAAAAGGCAGTACTGCAAGGATAATGTAATAACAGCAAGCTCATGGGAAGTGTTTTTAGGCAGGAGAGAAGAAAGGTATAGAGATGCAAGATGACACAGAAGGACACTGGGTAAAGTAATGCAAGGGACACAGGGGTACAAGTGCCACCGAGAGGGCTGTAGGGAAAGCAGTGTCACTAGGAAGCAATTCTTTTCAGACGGAACAAGAGTGAGGGGAAATTTGGGGGCACAACAGCACAAACCAGCGCCCAGCTCTGGCTGCCTAAATTTGGACTGTGACTTCCCTACAGGTTGTATGTCCCTGGGCAAATGACTCAACGTTTATGAACCTTTCTTTCATCGGCTTTAAAATGAACATTTTAGCCCTGTGCAGTGGCGCACACCTGTAATCCCAGCTGCGAAGAAAGCTCAGGCAAGAGGATCAAGTTCCACATCAGCCTGAATAAATAACAGAGGGAACCCCAATGACTTAGCAAGATACTGTCTCAAAATAAAAAATAAAAAATAAATGGGTCTGTGCAGGAAGTCTGGCCCTAGGCCACCACAGCCTTGTTCCTCTATGCCAGCCCCCCTCACAACCCCAGTGGCCAAGACACCAATCTGTCTGAGGCCTGTCAGGCCATTTTCTGTAGAAAATGTTTACTGACTGCAATGAGAGAAAGTGGAATATATTGTCCCTTGTCTAGTGGGAATGTGACTAGAAGAGAAACAGCATGTCCAGAACAGGCCTTAGATCTTGAAAATATTATGAGAAAGTTTTCTGGTAGTTGTAGATGCTATGCAAACCAGATTAAATCCTATCCCATGAGACAGCATTATAAATCTTGTAAGAAGTATCAGGATGAATATGGTGTTTCTCCTATCATTCCAACTTTCAAATCAAGATTCAGCAGGGGGACTGGGGTTGTGGCTCAGTGGTAGAGCGCTTGCCTTGCACATATGAGGCTCTAGGTTCGATCCTCAGCACCACATAAAATAAATAAGTAAAGCAAACAAATTAACAAACAAGATTCAGTAGGGAAAAGTAATAGGAGTCAAACATTCACATCTGATAACACGGAAACTTATCAAGAGAATACAAGTTCTGAGCATCCCACCTTTGAGTGTCCTTGTGTCAAGAGTCAAATTTTACCAGAAAGATTTACTTGATCACTGTAACAGTAACCACCTATTTCAGATAGTTCCTGTGACATGTTCTATTTGTGTCTCTTCCTTGAGGAGATCCTATCCAGATTACTAGAAATTTTGTTAATCATCTAAATCAAAGACATGTTCAATTAGAATTTGTAAATCTTCTGCTAGATGAGGAAACCCAATATCAAAGTGCTGTTGAAGAATCTTTTCAAGTAAACATCTGAAGCTTGTAGACATCTCTGCATCTCTGTACCTGCAAGTGCCATCTTTAAGGGGAAAACTACATGAAGTGACCATTTAAAAACTAATTCAGGGGGCTGGGATTGTAGCTCAGAGGGAGAGCACTCACCTCTCATGCATGAGGCACTGGGTTCGATCCTGAGCACCACATAAAAATAAAGATATTGTATCCATCTATAACTAAAAAAAAATAAATATTTTTTTAAAAAAGTAATTTAGTCGTTTTTTTGGCAGGAAAATGGGGTGTGGGTACCGGGGATTAAACTCAGAGACACTGAGCCGCATCCCCAGCCCTATTTTGTATTTTATTTAGAGACAGAGTCTCATTGAGTTGCTTAGAGCCTCGCTTTTGCCGAGGCTGGCTTTGAACTTGTAATTCTCCTGCCTCAGCTTCCCGAGCCACTGGGATTACAGGTGTGCACCACAGCGCCTGGCATAACTCAGTCTACTGTTTTAAATTTTTTAACTGAAATATAAAGGTTGGGCCACCTAAAAACTTCATCCTCTTGACAAGTTAAAAAGCCAAAGTTATGACATTACTTTAGCATAAAAATATTATATTCCACTAATGTATTGGTAAAAAGGGAATCCCTGTTGTACTTTTATCTTTTTCTTGTGTTATGTATTTTTAAATTTTTCATTATTATTATGTTGCTTTTGAAATTTGGTGCAGTTTCTCCTATTTATTGTACACAGGTATCACAAGTAGCAAATTCTGAAAGATGTAATTGGTATAAACTTAACAAATCTGAGCCAGTTGTCAGAGTTGCAGAATGAAAACTTGAAGTGCTCTATGAAAGAATCCAAAGGAAATGTTTAAACACAGATTATAGCTGAAGTATTCAACTATAAGAAAATTGTATTTTTATAACATTTAGTATTTCTGAAGACTAGTGAGATTTCTTTAATAATTTCAACTCTACAGAAAGTTCACCATAGGGGCTGGGGATGTGGCTCAAGCAGTAGCGTGCTCGCCTGGCATGCGTGGGGCGCTGGGTTCGATCCTCAGCACCACATAAAATAAAAGATGTTGTGTCCACCAAAAACTAAAAAAAAAAAAAAAAAAAATTAGAAAAACAATTCTCTCTCTCTCTCTCTCTCTTTTAAAAAGAAAGTAAGTTCACTGTAGGGCTGGGGACATAGCTCAGTTGGTAGAGTGCTTACGCATGCACAAGGCCCTGGGTTCCATCCCTAGCACCACCACCAAAAAAAAAAAAAACAAAAAAACCTGAGCTTACATACAATTAATTACCTGTTTATAGGGTGCTCATCTGATATTCTCAAAAATAATGTGTGACTATAATATAGTGAAAATAGATTTTACCAGCCATAGTTTCGCTACTTTGGAGTCAAAACTAAGTTTGTTATTAATATTCAGAAATGGGAATCATAAAGTATTGTGTAGAAGGGCCAAATCACAGAAAAAGAAGGATAAAGTGAATTTGCTGACATTCAATATACAATGTTTATGCTTCCCTTAAAATTACAAAATGATCAAACTCTCAGAAGCAGTTTCGTGCTAATATATACATATATTGTATAAAATGGTATACTTTGGCTTCTTTTCTTTTTTTGTACCGGGGATTAAATTCAGGGGCACTCAACCATTGAGTCACATCCCCAGCCCTATTTTATATTTTATTTAGAGTGAGGGTCTCCCTGGCATGCATGTGGCCCAGGTTCAATCCTCATCACCACATACAAAGATGTTGTGTCCAACAAAAACTAAAAAATAAATATTAAAATTCTCTCTCTCTCTCCCTCTCTCTCTATATCTTTAAAAAAAAAAATAGAGTGAGGGTCTCAATGAGTTGCTTAGCACCTCACTATTGCTGAGGCTAGCTTTGAAGTCGTGATCCTCATGTCTAAGCCTCCAGAGTCACTGAGATTTATAGCCATTTGCCACCGCCACAAGGCCCAGCTATTTTGGTTTTCTTAAAACCCTTCCTGACTCTTCTACAGTGAACATTTTTTTAAATTTGGTTTAATAAAAATGTTAATTTTGAAAGTGAAGTTTTATTTAAAAAAAAAACTTTTTCAAACAGTAATGACTATATGGTAATAACAATCACACAAAAAGCCATACATTTTAAATGCCTTGTTCTGTTACTGTAAGAGTGATGTTTACTGTATGCTTTAACATTTTCTCTGCAGTTAATGAGTGTAATTTTAAGAAATGCTGTATAATTTTTTTTTTTAAAGATACTTTTGGGGCTGGAGTTGTGGCTCAGTGGTAGAGAGTTTGCCTTGCAAGTGTGAGGCACTGGGTTCAATCCTAGCACCACATAAAAACAAAAAAAGGTGGGCTGGGGTTGTGGATAAATGGCAGAATGCTTGCCTAGCATGTGTGAAGCACTGGGTTCGATTCTCAGCACCACATATCAATAATTAAAATAGGGGCTGGGGATGTGGCTCAAGCCACCTGAGAGAGCCAAGCCAACCAGAGCTTTCAATCTCAAGAACCACCGGCAGCTGATGGTTCACAACAGATAAATCATGCTTTTGGAACTAGCAATATTAAATGATTAGAAAACTAACCTTTACATAAATCCAATATGACCTCTTGACAACCCAAACAGAACTTCTCTGCCCCTAAGTCCTTTGCAGGTATCAAGAGATCACAATGTTGGGCTGGGGATGTGGCTCAAGCGGTAGCGCGCTCGCCTGGCATGCATGCGGCCCAGGTTCGATCCTCAGCACCACATACAAACGAAGATGAATACTAAAAAATAAATATTTAAAAAAAAATTCTCTCTCTCTCTCTCTCTCTTAAAAAAAATAATTAAAATAAAGATCCATTGACAACTAAAAAAAAATTTTTTTTAAAAAGGCACTAATTCCATATACAACTAATTTTTTTTTTTTTTACAAAGACACTTTTGACCTAGTGTCTTTTTAAATTTCCAGTTTAAAACAATAACTTTAGTAGTCTCTTTCAAAGTTTAACATATCCAGCAAGTTTACTTCAACCATTCTGAAATTTGCAGACTTCTTTAAAGGAAAATTGTTGTGGAGATCATCTTGATGAAACTGTTTTGAAGTTTTGTGAATGAGTTAAATATTAATTGTCTGGTGTTTTTCATAAGGAAAATACTGACTTTGGTATTTGCTTTTCTCTGGGAACTCAAGTATAGAAATAACTTTAAAATCTTCCTTCATTTGGTCAGTGAAAAACCTGTATATTTAATTCAGCCACACTTACCAACCTCCAGGAAAGAGGTGGAGAGACAGCTAAACTACATAAAAACTCTAGAAACTTGCTTGGCACAGTGGCGCACACTTCCCAGTTGCTCAGGAAGCTGAGGCAGCAGAATCACAAGTTCGAAGTCAGCCTCTCAACCAAGCAAGGCCCTAATCAACTTAGCAAGACCCTGTTTCAAAATAAAAAATAAAAAGGCTCAGTAGTTAAGCACCCTGGTGTTCATTCCTTGGAACTAAAAATAAAAAATAAAATTAAAAAATATTTTAAATCTATAGCTCACTGTTAGAACAAATGGTTGGCATGGGCAGCTCCCTGGTTTCAACCCCTAACACCAAACTTTTTTTTTTTTCATTAAATTGCTATTTGTCCTTTTACATAATAAAACAGCAACCATGAATTACCCTGAGTTCTGTGAGCCGTTTTAGTTAATTATTCCAACCCGAAGAGGGAGACATGGGAACCCCAGTTCATAGCCAGTCAGTCAGAAAACAAGTGACATAGACTTGCAACTAGTGTCTGAACCAGGGGCAGTCGTGGGCACTCAGCCTTCAACCTGTGGGATTTGACACTACAGTATCAGAACTGATGCCGCCCAACTGATGTCCACAGGGAAATTGGGATGAGGGGAAAAAAAAACACAAACACCTGGTCACTGCAGTGTTCTATGCAGAATGTGAAAACAGAGTTGAGGAGGAAAACAGGTCTGTCTTCTCCTCTTTCACCTTATCACCAACAATTAAGACTGGACTTACATGAAGCAAGTTTTCAAGACACTGGACATGAGGTAACAAGCACAGTGGTCCCTCCCAGGATCCCTTCCCTGGGAGGGACCACTGTGCTTGTTACCTCATTTGTAGTAGGTAAATACTACAAGCGTTCCAGTTTAGTGCCTGGAGGGTCCCAAGTAGCAGTGTGGGAAGAGATAACCTTCAGGGCTTCAGTGTTAAGGTTTGGAGATGAGGTATCCCTCAAAAGCTCCTGTTAATGCAGAAATATTCAGAGGTAAAATGAGTCTCTAGAGAGCTGCAACATAAACCAGTCCATCCTGGTCTGAATGGACTGACTGGAAGGTAACTGTAGGCAGGTGGGCTGTCACTGGGGGGCGAGCCCTGGAAGGTTTCATCTCCCTGAGGTCCTTTCCTGCCCCCCCACACACTCCTTGCTTCCTGGCCTCTGTGAGTGGTGCAAAGCTCATCCACAACATCCTTTTACCATGATGTGTGACCTCACTTTGGGCCCACAACAACTGAATCCCTGAAACTGAAAGCTCCAAATAAACTTTCCTCTTCTAAGTTGGTCTTGTTGGGTGTTTTGGTCATAGCAACGAAAAAGCTATAATAGTCAGTCATCTCCCAGAGTTGGTAGGAAAAAGGCCCAAGTGCAAATAGGCTAAGAGGCTAGAGCACATAGGTCAAAGTATCAGGAAAGAGAATCCCAGGCAGCTGCAAAGGGCCTGGGACACCCAGCAGAGTACAATCATCACACTACTTGAGGTTTTTAAATAAAGAACCCCCAAGTGGAACAGTCTGTGATGCTCATACAAAGACAGAAGTTTGTCTTCTCCTGACAGCCAGAGCAGAGAGCCTCAGAACTCACAGACCATAAGGTGAAGTACTCAGTAGCAGAAACATCAGCCCTAGAAGAAATGCTATTTTCATCCTAACAAAACTAAAAGGAAGACTTGAAATAATCAAAGTACTTCTAATAATCTTAGTCTGGTCTCCTAACAAAATCAAGAATATTTATAAAAATAAAAAAAATACCCAGCACCCACCCAAGTTAATGTATAAGGTCTGGCATCCAAATAAAACTTAACGACAAGCAAAGAAAAGAGGAAGAGACAACCCAAAATGAAGAGAAAAATCAACCAAAACTGAACCAGAAATTATACCAATTATAGAATTAGTAGACAAGGGCATTCAGGCTGTTTCTGGCTGGGTGTGGTAGTGCTCACCAGTAATCCCAGTGACTCAGAAGGCCGAAACAGGAAGATCACAAGTCAGGAGACCAGCCTGCACAATTCAGCAAGACCTGACTCAAAATAAAAAATAAAAAGGGCTGGAGATATGACTTAGTGGTAAAACAACCCTGGGTTCAATCACTAGTACCAAAAATGAGGTTGGGAGGACTGTACCCAAAGTCTTAAAAAATTAAGAAGACTGTATGTGTTAAACAGATTGAAATCAAATTCTAGATGTGAAACCTACAATGTCTAAGATGGAAAAAACAATGGGTGAAGTTAAAGGCACACTCAACATTGCATTATCCTAGAAAATTTGCAGTTACTCAAAATGAAAGAGAATCCAGAGTAGTGGTCAACCTATAATCCCAGCCATAAGGGAGGCCGAGGCAGGAGGATCACTTAAGCACAGGAACTAAAGGTCAGCCTAGGCAGAGTAAGAACCTTTCTCAAAAAAGAAAAGAAATAGCCAGGCACAGTGACGCACGCCTATAACCCCAACAGGGAGGCTGAGGCAGTAGGATCTCTAGTTCAAACACAGCCTCAGCAAAAGCGAGGCACTAAACAACTCAGTGAGACCCTGCCTCTAAGTTAAAAACAAAATAGGGCTGGGGATGTGGCTTAATGGTCAAGTGTCCCTGAGTTCAATCGCCAGTACAAAAAAAAAAAAAAAAAAAAAAAAGAAGATGAAGAAGAAGAAACAATACTGAAGAGCTCTTCAGAAAGCAATGAGTCAAGTTAGCCAATCCCAAAAAAACCAAATGCCGAATGTCTTCTTTGATATAAGGAGGCCTGATTCATAGTGAGATAGGGACAGAGAGCATGGGAGGAATAGATAAACTCTAGGTAGGACAGAGGGGTTGGAGGAGAAGGGAGGGGGCATGGGGTAATTAATGATGGTGGAATGTGATGATCATTTTTATCCAAAGTACAGGTATGAAGACACAAATTGGTGTGAATATACTATGTATACAATCAGAGATATGAAAAAGATATGAAAAAATTGTGCTCTATATATGTAATAAGAATTATAGGGGCTGGGGATGTGGCTCAAGCGGTAGCGCGCTCGCCTGGCATGCGTGCGTCCCGGGTTCGATCCTCAGCACCACATACCAACAAAGATGTTGTGTCCGCCGAGAACTAAAAAATAAATATTAAAATTCTCTCTCTCTCTCTCCCCCACTCTCTCCCTCTCTCTCACTCTTTCTAAAAAAAAAAAAAAAAAAAAAAAAAAAAAAAAAAAAAAAAAAAAGAATTATAATGCATTCTGCTGTCATATATAAATAAATAAATAGAAAGAAAGAAAGAAAGAAAGAAAGAAAGAAAGAAAGAAAGAAAGAAAGAAAGAAAGAAAGCAATGAGATGTAATTGAGCCTATTGATGCATGTAATTATACACTTTAAAATATGTACAATTTGGGGCCAGGGTTGACACCCAGTGATAGAGCGCTTGTGTAAAATAAAAGTATTGTTTCCATCTACAACTGAAAAAAAAAAAAATACACACAGACGTAGTTTGGCCTGGTGTGTGGCACACACCTGTAATCCCAGCAATTTGGAAGGCTAAAGCCAGAAGGATTATAAATTTGAGGCCAGCCTAGCAACTTACTGACACTGTCTCAAAATAAAATTTAAAAAGGTTTAGTAATGTAGCTAGTAGTGGAGCACCCCTGAGTTCAGTTCCTGGTACCTCAAAAACAAACAACAAGAAAAAAAGAGTAGGAGGAGAAAGAGAGAGGAAAGTGGGAGAGGAGGAAAAGAAGGGAGAGAGAATGAGGCAGGGGATATAGCTCAGTAGCCTATAAGGTACTAGGTTCAATCCCCAGTATCACTAAAAAAGGGGGGGAAGGGGATTAAATGTGTGCAATTTATTTTATGTCAATTGTACCTCAGTAAGGAGGCTGTTTTCACAAATCAAATCCATTTAAAATAAGGCTGAGCCTTTCTGGTTTTTTTAGGCCATGTGTTTATCTTCAATAAACTACCCATTCTACTTGCTTTCTTCAAGAAATCTTATTTTGAACAGCTTAATAGCAATATTTTGAACATACACCCCACTAGAGGAATTCAGTACACAGCCGTCATATTTATCAGCTGTACTACTCTCAAATTTCATCATGTACCTTGACTGAATAGGCAAGGCTTCTGAACTGGCTATAAAAAGTACTAAAAACAAATCTTTCAATTCTTCAGAACCTCTAAATCAGTGCTATCCAGGGCTGGGGATGTGGCTCAAGCGGTAGCTTGCCTGACATGCGTGCGGCCAGGGTTCAATCCTCAGCACCACATACAGAGAGGGATGTTGTGTCCGCCGAAGACTAAAAAATAAATATTAAAATTCTCTCTCTCTCTCTGTTAAAAAAAAAAAAAAAACAGTGCTATCCAATCAAACTTTCTGGAACAATGGAGATGTTCTTTTCTGAGCTAATATGATAGCCAGTAGCATTTGAAATGTGCCTTGGGGCTGGGGATGTGGCTCAAGAGGTAGAGTGCTCGCCTGGCATGCGTGCGGCCCGGGTTCGATCCTCAGCACCACATACAAAGATGTTGTATCCGCTGAAAACTGAAAAATAAATATTAAAAAAAAATTTAAAAAAAAAAAAAGAAATGTGCCTAGTATAACAGAAGGAATACATTTTTCTTTTTCTTTTTGTAGTACTGGGGATTGAGCTATACCTCCAGCCCTTTTTTTTTTTTTTTTAAATTTGGGGTCTAGGCCTCATTAAGTCGTTGAGGTTGGCTTCAAACTTGCAATTCTCCTGCTTCAGTCTCCTGAATCACTGGGATTGTAAGTGTATACAGCCATGCCCAGCTAAATTTAATAGTCACATGTAGCTAAGTAACTCTTTATAATTAAAAAGAAAACCTGGATTGGACATCTTTATTTTATTTTATCTTATTTTAGGTACAGGGGATTAAATTCAGGGGCACTCAACCACTTAGCCACATCCCCAGGCCTATTTTGTATTTTATTTAGAGACAGGGTCTCAGTGAGTTGCTCAGTATCTCACTTTTGCTGAGGCTGGCTTTGAACCCATGATCCTACTGCCTCAACCTCTCAAGCCACTGGGAGAACAGGGGTGAGCCACCGTGCCCAGTAGAACATCTTTAAATTAGAATGTTTAAAACAATTTTATAATACTTAAAGCTTATGTCACATAAGATTAATTTTTAATTATTAAGCACCATAAAATCATAAGTACTGAATAACTCCTGCTTTTACAGCAATGGCTGAAAAGACTATTCCATCTAAAACTTCTCCCTGGTTCCTTCAATTCCTACCCTCCACCACAGGTGACACCACATCATGTCTCACAGGCCCCTCTGCTCTATCACCAGTGGATTTTTCATACTTCATTGTGATTTATCTCCTAAATTAGGTCAGACTCCTTGAGGGATTTTAAACATCTAAGTCCCTTGAACATTACTCTCTACACACCAAAAGGCTATAATGAATCTCTCTACTCAAAAACTAACTTAGAAGAGAAGGAGCCTTGGAAATGTGCCTTAGTGCTGGGGTTATAGCTCAGTGGTAGAGTGCATGCTTAGAAAATAAAACAAACCTTATCAATAACTATTTTAAAAATAAAAATAAAAAATAAAAGGTGAGTCTGGGAAAGAGGTGCATACATGTAATTCTAGCAACTCAGGAGGTGAAACGGGGGGATCACAAATTCAAGGGCAACCTCTTGAGCATTTTAACATGATTCTATCTCAAAAAAATAAAATAAAATAAAAAGGGCTAGAGGTATAGCTCAGAAGTACAGCAGCTCTGGGTTCAATCCCCAGTACTAGAAAAAATAAAACAAAAGAGGCAAGGATATAGAAAAATCAAGAGCCCTTACCCTGGTTCAGTGGTACACACCTGTAATCATAGCAACTTAGAGGCTGAGGCAGGTGAATTAGAAGTTTGAGGCATGCCTAGGAAACTTAGTGAGATCCTGTCTCAAAATAAAAAAGGGCTGGGAAGCTCACTGTAGAGTGCTTGCCCAGCATGCTCAAGGCCCCGAGTTCAATCTTTAGTAAACTACAAAATATTAAGAATTTAAAAACTTTACAAATTGGGCTTGGGTTGTGGCTAAGATAGAGCACTTGCCTAGCAGATGCAAGGTTCTGGGTTCGATCCTTGGCACCAGATCCTTGGCACCACATAAAAATAGAATAAATAAAATGAAGGTATTGTGTCCAACTAGAACTAAAAAAATAAAGTATTTTTTTAAATAGAAAAAAAATTTACAAATTAATTTTATGCATGGCTGGGAATGTAGCTCAGTAGTAGACCACCTGCCTAGCATACATGAGGCCCTGCCCTGGATTCAATTCCCATCACTGCCCCCCCCCAAAAAAAATATGCTAAGTAAATGAAGCGAAAGACAGGTGCCAGGCATGATGGCACATGCCTGTAATCCCTGCAATTTGGGAGGTAGAGACAAGAGGATCACAAATTCAAAGCCAGCCTCAGCAATTTAGCAAGGCCCTCAGCAACATGTGGATACCCTGTCTCAAAATAAAAAACATAAGGGATGGGAATATGGCTCAGTCATTAAGCGCCCCTGGGTTCAATTCCCAGTACAAAAAAGGAAGGAGGAAAAAAAAAAAAAAAAAGCATAGCCAGGCAAGGTGGTACAATTCCATAATCCCAGACAGGAAAGGTGGCTCACACCTATGATCCCAGCAGCTCAGGAGGTTGACAGGAGGATAGCGAGTTCAAAGACAGCCTCAGCAAAAGCGAGGCACTGAGCAACTCAGTGAAATTCTGTCTGAAATTCTGTCTCTAAATAAAATACAAGGGCTGGGGATGTGGTTCAAGTGGTAGCACGTTTGCCTGGTGTGTGTGCGGCCCGGGTTCGATCCTCAGGACCACATACAAACAAAGATGTTGTGTCCACCTATAACTAAAATAAAAATATTAAAATTTCTTCTCTCTCTCTCTCTCTTTCTTTAAAAAAATAAAATAAAATAACAATAAAATACAAAATAGGGCTGGAGATGTGGTTCAGTGGGTGAGTGCCCTTAAATTCAATCCCTGATACCCCCCCCCAAAAAAAATCCATGTGCAGCTGGGCACAGTAGGGCACACTTGTAATCCCAGCAGCTCAGCCTCCTGAGTCAACAGGATCACAAGTTCAAAGCCAGCAACTTGGCAAGGACCTAAGAAATTTAGGAAGACCCCATTCCAAAAAAAAAAAAAAAAAGCTGGAGATGAGGCTTGGAGGTTAAGCACCCCTGGGTTCAATCCCCAATACCCGCCCCTCAAAAAAAAAAAAAAATGGGTAACTTTTCTTCTTTGATGGTACTAGGAATGAAACCCAGGGCCTCGTGCATGCCAAGGAAGTGCTCTACCGCTGATCTACATCCCCAGCCCACATATAACATTTCATTCCCAAAAATACAACTACTAATAACCTGCCACTAACTGGAAGCTTTATCAATAACACAGTTGATTAACATACAGATTGTATATTGTATTTATTATATGTGGTTAAAAATACTTGAGAATTGCCAGAAATCATTTTTTCACTGCAACAGACAATTTACTGGAGACAAATTGCTCATATGAAAATTATCAGCTCACACACAATTTAACACTTGTACTTGCTGCATTAGAACAGGAATGGCACTATGTAAGTCTGTATTTGTGTGCCTAAGTTTTAATCAATTTCAACTTTTTGTAATGTTTATACATCATATTTTATGGTAGTAAATGTAAAACAGGCAATATCCACATATACACATTCATGGCATACTTCTTTCTCTTTATTTTTTAAATATATTTCTAGACTATAAAGTTTGTGTGAGATTTTTCAAATTGTCATGAATCTCAAAAAAATAAATCCATAAAAGTAGATTGCCGCAGTCTGGCTGGGCACAATTCAGGAGGACTTCAAATCCACATTGCAAGGGTCAGCTATATATTCAAGTCTCTGAAAATTAGTACAAAATTATCTAATAACATCAATAAATTTACACATTTTTTTTGTGTGTGTGGAAGGAAGAGAAAGGAATGTGTCTGGTTTTTGGTGGGAGGAGGAAGATAAAAATATGCAAAGGAAGGAAATTAGCTATAAAACAACACTAGCCACAGCTACATTTGCTATACAGTTGAAATCAAGAATTTCTTAAAATACTCTTAGATATTTTATCATTTCACACCTTATTCAAGACAAGGTTCTTTTTTTTTCCGGCGGGGGGCGGGGGTGTTACTAAGGATTGAACTTAGTTGCGAGGCACTAAGCAACTTAGTGAGACCCTGTCTCTAAATAAAATACAAAATAGGGCTGGGGATGTGGCTCTGTGGTCAAGTGCCTTTGAGTTCAATCCCTGGTACCCCTTCACACACACACACACACACACACACACACACACACACACACACACACACACACAAAACTCCCACTTGGCTGCAGTGTGATTCAGTGGTAGAGCGCTTGCCTAGCACGTGCAAGGCCCTGGGCTCAATCCACAGCACCACCAAAATCACCTTCCACTGAAGGTAGAAGACACCTACTGTTAAGTGCTGAAGATACCTACTTCAACACACACACATGCACCTCACTTGAATCACCTCACTTCAATCTGCCCCAGCCAACCTAGCTGGCTACCTCCCATTTCATCTGTGTTTTCACTATCAAGAAGAGGAATATAGACATGAAACTGGCTCTGGCACCCTAAACATAAAACTCCATAACATTTGAGGCTGTGAGGAAACAGCACATCAATTGATCCAATACAGTTTGCTCTTAAGCATTTTTCCTTAAAGAAGATTTCTGGCTATCTATTCCTGAAATATACAAGATTGAAGTCTAATTGTAACTTACAATTAATGGTACTATGTTGATGTTTTTCCTTTCTTCCTGATATATAAAATAATAATGCATTCTCCAACTGATAGATGATCTCAGACTTGAGTAAATAGTGTTTTGATCCAATCTAATAATTTGCTCAATACATTAAGTCACTAAGAGCCTCAGTTCCCTCATAAGGAAAGTGAAGATACTAATTTCATCTCATATGGCTGCTGTGGTGGTTAAAGGACTTAAAGTGTTCAGAACAGCTTGGCACAGAGTATGCACCACACTAACCAGGCACTGAAAGGTCATTCTTATGAGGGTTTTCTGTCAGTAACAAGCAGCACCCCCCCATCCACACATTCACTCGTTTCCTTCTATCAGTGGCTAAATCCATAACACTGCTGAATTTAGTTGTAGCTCACAACATTTTAATCTTTTGTAAGAAAATAACTGACCTTTAGAGTATTCAGAGTCATAACTATAATCTCGAAAATGCTATTACAATTACATGCTACCCAGGAACTAAACCAGAACTTTTCTAGTCATTTGGCAATGTAATTTGGGCCAAATCATTAACAGTTAGCAAACCAAAATGAACTGAATAACATTAGCTTTGAAACAACACAAAAAAAAGGGTATCAATTCTCAGTGACATCGATCTTAGAATCAAGGGATCTGGTGACAAATTTACAATAGCTATGCGCCAAAACCAGTCTTGGAGGACAGTCTCAAGGGCAGGATATAATTTTATTCCTTCCTAATCAAATAAACTTAATCTTTCTCACAATACTAAAGAGGAATGAAAAACTATATATATGCCAAACATGGTAGTGCACACCTGTAATCCCAGCTACTTGGGAGGCTGAGACAGGAGGATTACAAGTTCAAGGCCAGCCTCAGCAACTCAGCAAAGCCCTAAGCAACTTAGCAAGACCCTTTCTCAAAATAAAAAGTGGGCTGGGGATGTGGCTCAAGCGGTAGTGTGCTCACCTGGCATGCGTGCGGCCCAGGTTCAAATCTCAGCACCACATACAAACAAAGATGTTGTGTCTGCCGAAAACTAAAAAAAAATAAATATTAAAAAAAAAAATTCTCTCTCTCAAAATAAAAAGTTAAAAAGTTAAGGGCTGGAGCTATGGCTCAATGGTAGAGCGCTTGCCTAGCATGTATGAGGCACTGGGTTCAATTCTCAGCACCACATATAAATAAATAAAATAAAGGTCCATTGATAACCAAACAATATTTATAAAAAAAAAAAAAAGAAAGAAACTTAAAAAGTAGCTGGGGATGTAGCTCAGTAGTTAAATGCCCCTGGGTTCAATCCCAGATACCAAAAAAATAAACAAACAAACTTGTGCCTTGTGAGTGAGAGTGCACTTGTTTGGAAAGCATCAAAGCAAATTAATATGGGGCTGGGGATGTGGCTCAAGCAGCAGCACGCTCGCCTGGCAAGCGTGCGGCCCGGGTTTCGATCCTCAGCACCGCATACAAACAAAGATGTTGTGTCCGCTGAAAACTAAAAAAAATAGGGCTGGGGATATAGCTCAGTTGGTAGAGTGCTTGCCTCGCATGCACAAAGCCATGGGTTCAATCCTCAGCACCACAAGTAAATAAATAAATAAATAGTAGATGGACACAATACTTAAAAAAAAAAAAAACTAAAAAAAAAATATTAAAAAAATTCTCTCTCTTTAAAAAAAATAAAAATAAAGCAAATGACTCTGAACAAGGAACCATTTACATAAAAACTAATAAAAATAAGAAAATATTTGGGGCTGGGACTGTGGCTCAGTGGTAGAGCACTTGCCTAACATGTGTGAGGCACTAGGTTCTAGCCTTAGCACCACATAAAGATAAATAAAGGTATTGTCCATCTACAACTAAATAATAAAAGATATTTAAAAAGAAAGTATTTTCTTTATCACATATGCATATACTGAAGTACAAAAACACATGAGAGTTCTCACAGCTTCAGTGTGCCCTCCGCTTCCAAAGCAAGTTTTACGACAGCCCCAGATGCCCAGCACCTTTGGGTCTGCTGAGGCATCCATACCAAGGGGAGACTCTCCCAGGTGCTGCCAGCCAACAAAAGGACATAGCAGATGTCCCACAGCTCTAACCTCTCCGCTGGGGTTGCAAGCGCACTGTCACCTGAGGCTCCTCTGCCCAGTTATAGCCACCCTTCCCTCTTCATGGTATCCCACTGCATCCTCTACTAGCTCTGAACACCGAAAGCTCCTTCCTTTCCTCTTTATCCTTCACAAGCACTTACCCCAATGAATCATTCCATCTAATTTCATCTTGGCATCCGCTTTCCTGAAGATGCAAAGGATCGTAGAAATAATATAAATCAACGTCAAATTAATGAAAAGAGGGGGTACAATTACAGCATAATGATGAGAGTGTTGACCACAGTGAAGGAAACTATTCTATTTGAAGTGTTTTTCTTAAAAACCATGTCTGGGGCTGGGGATGTGGCTCAAGTGGTAGCGCGCTCTCCTGGCATGCGTGCGGCCCGGGTTCAATCCTCAGCACCACATACCAACAAAGATGTTGTGTCCGCCGAGAACTAAAAAAAATAAATAAATATTAAAAATTCTCTCTCTCTCTCTCTCTGTCTCTCTCCCCCTCCCCCCCTCTCTCACTCTCTCTTTAAAAAAAAAAATGTCTGTATAATTCTATCCTACTTTATGGTGATTTGCGAAAAGGCATATTCAAATTATGCACAATAATTATCTTACCATTTTCAAATTTAAAAGCTTAACCCTTGGGCTGGGTCTGTAGCTTAGTGGTGAAGTGCTTGCTTAGCATGAGTAAAACCCTAGATTACATACTCCGTACAGGGGAATTCTTAAAAGTTTAATTCTTTATTTATTTCTGAAATTATGAACATTATTACCCTCAGTGCATATTATTTTTGCACCTAATGACAAGGTTCTAAAACAATAATTGTGAAGTTTCACCTCAGATGGCCCCAAATAGTCTACCTTGATGTATTTTTTTTTTGTACTGAGGATTAAACTCAGTGGTGGTCTACCACTGCACTACATCCCCAGCCCTTTTTATTTTTTTATTTTGAAACAGGAACTCACTAAGTTGCTGAGGCTGGCCTGGAACTTATGATCCCCCTGTCTCAGCATCCTGAGTCACTGGATTACAAGCATGCACCACTGTGCCCAGCTAAAATATTTTTTCTCTGAAATATTTTCACAAAACACTTTTTTGCCCCCTTAAATCAACTCTACACTCCATTTTTAAATTTTTAAAAATATTTTTAGTTGTACATGGACAAAATACCTTTATTTATTTTTGTGTGGGTGCTAAGAATTGAACCCAATGCCCTCACACGTGCTAGCCAAGTGCTCTACCACTGCGCTAGACTCCATTTTTAGAAGTCAACAACAGAAACCACAAATTTCAAGCAGACATTAAATATATATTAAATCTCCAGAACATGAAACAGAAGAAACTAGACCCCCCTCCATACCACTTCTGGAGTCACAAACATTTCTTAAAACTGCCTTTTTGCTGCAGGAGTTCACTGGGGCAGCATCTATTCCTCAACTTCTTTTTATCCAGTCTTCTACTAACAGTAGCCAACTTGCCCTCTCACAGAAAGTTCAAAGAAAACATCTTCCCAAGAGTAATCCTAAATTTCTTCAGTACAAATGACCTTTAACATTGCTCTGAAAACAAATGCCAGGGTCAGCCTCAACCAGCTGAACTTGGAGTCACTGTCACCAACTATGAAGGGAGTACTATAGTAAGAGAATACCACCTCAAAAGCATTAACTCTCAAAGACAAGAATTTGGAAGTTTAGAGCAAAAACCTGTTAACTCAGAAGAACCGAGTCACTGGTACTTCCTCCAGCCCTGGGGTAGAACCAAGGTTTCTTAAAAACTTGACCTGAACAAGTTCACCTATTCTCTCTGGACCTCAACATTTTCTTCTACTATACCAAAGTGTTGGAGTACTCTCTCTTCCAGGAAAGCACATTTATTTAAATTGTTGCAGGTACATGTAACTTTAAAGCAACCAATGGTTTCCTTACAATCCAGTCCTATGGAAGCAGTGAGGCCAAAAATGCAGGGACCACTACTTAGCAACCTACGTTACATAAATAAGAATCAGAATAAGGACAGCAAAAAATGTTTGTTTAGCACTCACTGCATGTGCGGCATGATGCTAAGCATTTTACAATATACTAGATAAGTAATTTCCTTTTCTTGAGAACAAAGTTCTACTCTCCGTATTTATAGATGAAAGCAAAAATGAAGTTGCTAGCCTAGAGCCAACAGAGGGTGGTAATGGCACAGCCTAGATCTGAACCTAGATTTAACTCTCAAAGTCCAAGCTCCATCAGTCTGCTCTATATTGCTTCTAAAAGAAACACTTTTTTTTTTTTAAAGAGAGGGAGGGAGAGAGAGAGAATTTTAATATTTATTTATTTTCTAGTTTTCGGCAGACACAACATCTTTGTTGGTATGTGGTGCTGAGGATCGAACCCAGGCCGCACGCATGCCAGGCGAGCGCGCTACCGCTTGAGCCACATACCCAGCCCAAAATACAATATTTATAAGAGGTTATTCTAGCCTGGCACAGTGGCACACACCTGTAATCCCAGCGACTCAGGAGGCCAAGACAGAAGGATTGAAAGTTTGAGGCTGCCTCAGCAACTTAACAAGAACCTGTCACATAATAAAAAAATTAAAAGGGCTGGGGATGTGGCTCAGTGGTTAACCATCTCTGGGTTCAATCTCCAGTACCAAAAAAAAAAAAGATGCTTTTCTGTAACTGACATTACCATAGATCACTCATGATAAAAAAATCCTTGATACATGATTGAGGAAACTGAGGACCACAGAGACAAATTAGACAGCTATATCTTCTTAGTTGCAGTTCAGGGTACTACCCTACCACACCCACTAAGCCAAGTGAATCATTCAGAGGATTCATGGCTACTTGCCTCTCATTTGGGCAAACACTACCTGAAAGTATGTTTAAATCACAATGCATTTACCACAACCCATGAATTTTAGAGTTTATATTTATAGTTATATTTATAAATTTAAAATTATATTTATAACTTTAGGTTTTATTTTCATAAACAGGCACAGTGGTGCATGCCTGTATCCCAGCAATGTAGGGGGACTGAAAGTTTGAGGCCAAACTCAACAACTTAGCAAGGCCCCTAGCATATTAGGGAGACCCTGTCTCAAAATTAAAAAATAAAACAGGCTGGAGATGTGAGTCAGTGGTTAAGCACCCCTGAGTTTAATCCCTGGTACCAAATAAAAAAATAAAATAATATTTTCACAGTGAACGAAAGCACAGAAAATAATGTGTTTGAAAAGCAGCACAGGATCACCAGTGAAAGCAAATGAAAGGCAGGCCAAGTATCCTATTCAGTAAAATCTTCTGTCCACAAGGTTAAGCACCCCTGAGTTTAAATCCTTGGTACCAAATAAAATAAGTAAATAAAATAAAATTTTCACAATGAACGAAACCATAGAAAATAATGTGTCTGAAAAACAGCAGAGGGGGCTGGGGTTGTGGCTCAGCAGTAAAGCGCTCGCCTAGCACATGCGGGGCCCTGGGTTCAATCCTCAGTACCACATAAAATTTAAAAAATTAAAAATTTGGGGCTGGGATTGTGGCTTAGCGGTAGAGTGTTCGCCTAGCACATGTGAGGCGCTGGGTTCGATCCTCAGTACCACATAAAAAATAAACAAATAGGGCTGGGGATGTGGCTCAAGCGGTAGCGCGCTCACCTGGTATGCATGTGGCCCTGGGTTCGATCCTCAGCACCACGTACAAATAAAGATGTTGTGTATGCCAAAAAAAAAAAAAAACCTAACTAAATAAATAAATATTTTAAAAAATAATAAAAAAAAATAAACAAATAAAATAAAGGTATTGTGCTCAACTATAACTAAAAAAATTTTTTTTAATTTAAAAATTTAAAAAAAAAAAAGCACAAGATCACCAGTGAAAGCAAATGAAAGGCAGGCCAAGTATCCTATTCAGTAAAATCTTCTGTCTACATGAAAAATATAACACATCTTACTACAAGTCAACTTCAAAGTGACAGTTAAGCTCCAGTGACACCACAAATTTTCAAATCTGATTACATATATTGGACTGAATGTTCAAACTACAGGTTGCTTTTCTGAAGGACCATTTTCTCAAAAATTATTACCATTAACAATCTCATCTTCTGGACTGGGAGTGTAACTCAATGACAAAGCACATCCCTAGCATGCGCAAACCCTGGGTTTGATGAGGGGTTGGGGGATTCCTCTTCTGTAAATTATAATTTTAGCACAAGTGAACTGTGATACTGAAAACGAACTCAGGATAAAGTTGACATAACACAAGCTTCAGAAAACAAAGAACTGGAGCCAACCCTAACCTCCTACCACCCTGCTCCTTTGGCTAGAAGTCAACAAAGAGGAACAGCCACAAAGAAATGACCAAAAAGATACACTAAAGCTGCATGCTTCCAGGAAGACACAGGAGCATTCATAGTTTTGTATAGAAAAACACTACTCATTTCAAGATAAGTGACGCTTCACGAGTTCAGGAAAGAACTGGAGGTGGGATCCCTAAGTTCCCCACTCACTGTTCTGTGCCAGCTGGACTCTACAGAAATCAACTACTACTGGACATCCTCCATGACAGAGTGTGGAAAGTCTAGGTACCACATATGGACACAAAGCCCATATTAAAGGTGGAGGGGCTGCACTCTGGCTTGTTTTTAATGTTAAATGATAAAAACTTTTTCTCTACGGATCTCAATCTCTGTCTTGGACTATATGAACTGAATCAGCGTTTTAGCACTACCATACTATATTCACTTCATTTGCTATCTGCAAGGCATAACAGAATTAACTCTTCCTTGGACTTCATAGAGACTATCAGGCAATCTTAGCTCCAACCAGTCACAGAACAGGGTCAAGCTGTGATCTGCAAATAAATAAAACCTGACCAAAAAAATAAATAAATAAAGTCAACTTTTTCCACCCACACACCTTCACTGTATATACTTTAAAAGAAAAAAAGCCATGTTTTAATTTTATTTTACAGTAGCACATGCCTGTAATTCCAGCTACACTGGAGCCTGAGGCAAGAGGATCACAAGTTTGAGGTCGGCCCAGTAACTTAAAAACCTTGTCTCAAAAAAAAAAAAAAAAAAAGTTTGGGATTGGGATGTAGCTTAGTGCAGCTGGGGCAGGGGGGCTCCTTTGATGAGTTTGATGAGTTTCATGTCTGTCTGTTCAAATTCTTGTATAATGATACTACTTCTAATAATAATTTTTTAAAACACAAAGGTGCACCCAAAACTCAGGCAAAAAAAAAAAAAAAGCCAGGTTTCATAGCACGTGCACATAATTTCAGCAGAAGTATGAAAAGCTCTAAGCCAACTTGAGCAACTTAGTGCAACTCTGTCTCAAAATAAAAATTTTAAAAGGCTGAGAATACAGCTTAGTGGTAGAGCATCACTGGGTTCAATCCCCAGCACCACAAGAAAGGAAAACACCAACCCCTTGGGAAGTGATTGTAGTTTAGTTGAATGGCAAAGTGTGTGCTTATAATGTCCAAAGACCTGGGTTCAATTCCCAGCACTCAAAAAAACAAGCCCATTCCAGCAGGTAGAAAGAAAAAGTAGTCACAACTACACCCTCATTCCCATGTTATTCTAACTTCTTTTACTCCTGTGAAGAACATCACATGCCAGTAATCCCAATGACTTGGGAGACTTAAGGCAAGAGGATTAAAAGTTCAGGCCAGAGGCTGGGGTTGTAGCTCAGTGGTAGAGTCCTTGCCTAGCATGCATGAGGCACTGGGTTCACTGCCCAGCACCACATTAAAAAAAAAAAAAAAAAAAAAGTTCAGGCCAGCCTGGCAACTTAGCAAGACCCCTTCTCAAAATAAAATGGGCTGGGGATGTAGCTCTGTGGCAGAGCCCCCCTGGATTCCATCTCTAGTGCCACACACAAACACACACAAAAAAAATTAAAATTAAAAAGGAGTATAGCTCAATTCTAAAGACCTATAAGAAAAATATGCCATAAAACAAAAATGTTGTACAATTTATATTCCAAAATAAAAATCTCAATCTCAGCGGCTCAGGAGGCTGAGAGTTCAAAGCCAGCCTCAGCAATGGTAAGGCACTAAGCAACTCAGTGAGACCCTGTCTCTAAATAAAAATACAAAACAGGGCTGGAGATGTGGCTCAGTGGTTGAGTGCCCCTGAGTTCAATCCATGGTACCAAAAAAAAAAAAAAAAAAAAAAAAAAAAGTCAGTTGGTTTCCCCCTTAGATTTCAAATTAAATAAAAACCACATGAAAAATCACTAGAAAATAGGAAAGCCTCACAATTTTCAGCCACATTCAGGAATGTGTCTCATTGCTCAGA
This sequence comes from Ictidomys tridecemlineatus, assembly GCF_052094955.1. Lineage (NCBI taxonomy): Eukaryota > Metazoa > Chordata > Mammalia > Rodentia > Sciuridae > Ictidomys > Ictidomys tridecemlineatus. The sequence goes on along the minus strand of NC_135481.1, from coordinate 121,837,127 downwards.
CTGACAAAATAGGGCCTGAAATAATTTCATACTGGCTGGATTTCTTTCAGATTAAAACAGAAAATGTACAAATGTTAATATCAAGACTCAACCAAGGGGCTGGGGATGTGGCTCAAGCGGTATCGCGCTCCCCTAGCAAGGGTGCGACCCAGGTTTGATCCTCAGCACCACATACAAACAAAGATATTGTCTCTGCCAAAAACGGAAAAGTAAATAAAATATTTTTTTAAAAAAAAAGACTCAAATCAATTGGCAGTACAATGATGCATCAAAACACTGACAATGTTTTACTTTCCAGAATCCAAGGCTCCAGCAAGTTTATGCTTATACTTCCCCCATCAAGTAGTCCAAGGATTTCATTCCAGAGTACCACCAGAGAAGAAAGACAGGAATCAAAAGACAGTTCAAAATACTATCCTATAACATATAGTGTTTCAAAGATACAGCTCCAAAGCCATTAGACTCATTATTAACAATGCAGGAGCTAAACATTAGTATTTAGATGAAAGAATGTCAGAAATCTAAGTCCTGGCTGAGGATGTTAAGTAGCTCAGTGGTGGAGCCTCTTGCCTAGCATGCCTGACACTCTGGGTTCAATCCCCAACACTGAAACCAAAAAACAAAAATGTGACTATCAAAGATACCCTTTTCCTCAATCATACTCAACATACTTAAATAAATCTTCCAAAATTAATGCATTGAAACTGACCAACTTAATTAAAGATTTGCTCAACTTGACTCTTTTTTTTTTTTTTTTTTTTTTTTTTTTTTTTTTTTTTTTTAAATTTATTTATTTTAGTTCTCGGCAGACACAACATCTTTGTTGGTATGTGGTGCTGAGGATCGAACCCGGGCCGCACGCATGCCAGGCGAGTGCGCTACCGCTTGAGCCACATCCCCAGCCCTCAACTTGACTCTTAAAAATAACACCTGGAGGGCTGGGGATGTGGCTCAAGCAGTAGAACGCTTGCCTGGCATGCGCATGGCCTTGGGTTCGATCCTCAGCACCACATACAAATAAAGATGTTGTGTCCACCCAAAACCAAAAAAATAAATAAATAAATATTTTTTTAAAAAAAATAACACCTGGAGAGGGCTAGGGTTGTGGCTCAGAGGTACAGCGCTTGCCTAGCATGCCTGAGGCACTGGGATCATTCCTCAGCATCACATAAAATAAAATAAAGCTATTGTGTCCACCTATAACTAAAAAATAAATTAAAATATTTTTAAAAAATAACACCTGGAGAAAATTTAGCGACAAGCTTTTCCGTTCTGAATATTACCACAGATAAGACTTGACCTACAAAATGAAGATGGGGTCAACTGTAAGCAAAAAACGGAATGCTTCCCCTGGTGGCCAACCCTAGAATGGAGGAGCTTTGCACAGAAGAGAAAAAGCCTGGCCGCCTGGTTCTATCCTGTCACTCACAAATGAGAAGTGTCTACCAAAAAAGGAAGATCTGGGGGGAGGGGAAACTACCAGAGGGGCTTAAAAGGAATACAAATCTGGAAATCAGGCTACATTAAATATAAAAGAGTAAGTAATCAGACCATAGAACGCAAATTTGGGAAAAGCCATTTATTTCCAGAGTGCCCCAGCTCAGCAGGGGATCCTTCTGCATTTTCACTTCTAAGCACACCCAGTGTTTAGTACCTTAATCACAGCTTAAGAGCAATCGCCTTTTTTGAGGACTAGATCCTTGCAATTTTCCGCAGTCCTGTTTCCAAGGAAAAGCATTTATTTCTTCAAACAAACTAGTGGTCTAACCTACTTAGAGAACCTCCAGTTCTAAAGCCCTCCAACCAGGAAGAGGACTGCTCACTCCAGCTTTACAAGAGTCTTTTGAATTTTACTTCTGAAACAAAACCCACGTCCTTTCAAACATTTTCTATACCAACAACCTTTAAAGACAGTCTCATACAGAGACGGGGGAGAATCTCATATATTAAAATCTGAAGAATTCCTTTGTCTGATTTGACTTTTTTTTTTTTTTTTTTTTGGTACCACTTTAAATTTGCTTCCACCCAGAGCAGCAAGGGAAGTAAATGCTCCATTCTGGGGTGCAGGGATTTCTGGTAGGTGGAAACCATTGGTTAGCTAAAGCTCCTGATGGTTCTATTCTTTCGCAACCTCTTCCTCTCCCCCCTACTAACCCACCAAAAAAAAAAAAAAAAAGGAAATGCATATGCATTTACAAATAGGTCTCAAAAACCAAACTGCCACACGCGAGCCTCTCTTGTCCAGGCAAACACCCTCTGGAAAGCACACTAGTTTTATGAGCTGGTTTTGGGGGTTCCACTCCTTCTAAGGATGGGAGAGGGGTCCAAAGCAGGCGAGGACAGAGGCCCGCAAGGCACAGCCGGGCGAGGCTTCCCAGGAGGGGTCTCGTGGGCCGCTCAGTCCCGGCGCTCAGCACGCCAACTCTCCCGCACGCCACCCGGCCCGGCGGGTCGCAGCTCACCTGGGCGCGGGCATCCCGCTCCTGCTGCCAGGTGCGACCTCGGCCAGGGCCAGGGGCGGGGGGGGGGGGGGACGGGGACGCGGGCCGGGCCGGGCCTCCCGCCGGCCCTCAGTCCGCGCCGTGCGTGCGCGCGGCCCCCGTCGCGCCCCGCGTGCCCCCGCGGACCGCAGGGCCAACACGCACAAAAAGAAAGTTGTCGCCGGGATCCCGCCTCTCGCGGCCGGCCGCGCGCTACTCACCGGGGTCGAAGTCGGGCACGGCCGCCTGGTACTGGGGTCCGACCCGCATGCCGCCGCCACCTGCGGGAACAGACACGGCGGTCAACGCGGGCGCGGGCGCGGGCCGTGCGGGGCCGGGCGCGGGGGCGGCTGCCACCTACCGTGCTCCTCGTCGCTGGACGAGCCCGAGCTGCCTTCCTCCCAGGAGTTACTACCGCTGTTGCCATTGGGCGCCGCCGCCGCCAAACTTTTATTCTGGCCATTATTGGGGGCGGCGGCGGCCGAGGCGGCGGCGGCCGAGGCGGAGGCGGCGGCGGCCGAGGCGGCGGCGGCTGCTGCGGCCGAGGCGGAGGCGGCCGAGGCGGCGGCCGAGGCGGAGGCGGCCGCGGTGTTCCTGCCCCTACGCTTCCCTGAGACCTCGGGGCCCTTCTCCACCATGGCCGGCATCAGCGGGGCCCGGGGCCGGGCGACAGCGGCAGGGACTCCGGCTCGCGGGGAGCGGGCGCCGGCCGGGCAGGGGGCGCGGGTGGGCGCAGGGCCGGGCCGGCTGGCGGGCGCGCGGGAGCCCAGCGGCGCGCGCTGGGGCCGGGGGAGGCCCAGACGGGCGGAGCGCCGAGCCGCCTTAAGCCCCCAGCGCCGAACCGAGCGCAACTTTGGCTCTCATCGCCGCCCGCACTTCGCTGGCTCTAACTACTCCGGGAGCCGCGGGCGGGGGGAGGGGCGGGGCCTGCGCGCCGAGGGGAGGGCCGCGCGCAGCCTAACACGACGTGGGGAGTCCCGCCCTCCCACGCCCCGATTGGTCCTCGTGGGATTTGGACGGCGAGCAGTAGCCCGGTTGGCTCACGCGCGCGTCCGTCAGGGGGCCGGGGCGGGAGCGCGGGCAAGGGGAGGCTCCGCGCTTCCGTTGGCCAGGTTGGGTTGACGCGTATCGCCCACTGTACGTGGTTTGAGGTTTGCCATAGCTTTACGCCCCATGATCCATCTCTCGAGGCAATCGCCAGGAGTTCGCCACCTCCCCGCCCCCTCCCGCCCGCCCAGGCCCGGGAGCGCCCCCGCGGCCCAGTCCCCCGCCCCCGAGGGGCCCCGCCAAGCGCACCGCAGGCTTCCCGCAATACAATGTGCCCGACGCGAGAACTAATTGCGGGCAAGGTCGGGACTACTTTCCCCCTCGCGCGGAGGAGTACAGCACAGTTTGAATGGGTTCTATACAAAGAGAGGAAACTAATTGAAGAAACTAATTGCGCCCCCGTTTTCCCCGAGGGGCTTGGGGGTGTGCGAGGCCGGGAGCCGGGGCGTCCCAGGGGACAGCGTCCCCGAGGCAGCCAGACGCAGTGGGCTCGGGCCGAGGGCGCTCTCCGCTAATTGGGCGGGGGTCGGTGGGCTCCCGGGGCGGCGCGAGGAAGGAGATGGGGGCGGGGCCACCGCGCAGTCCTCAAGGGCCAGGAAGCCGAGTGGCGGGACTGGGGGTCCCGGGCAGGAGGGGCAGCCCGGAAAGAAATGAAGGAGCCTCTTGTCCCAAGTCCGTGGTGGGCGCCAGGCCGCTTCTCGGGGTCCGCTGGCCGCCCTGCCCCTCGCCCCACCCAGGCCCGCTTCCCCGCGGGGCAGGACGCGAGCCCCGACGGGTGGGGGTTGGCCAAGACCCAGCCTGGGCGACCTGACGGCGGAGTGACAGCTGACCTGGGGACTGGCCCACCCGCACCAGCCACCCAGAAGTGCTGTTCCTAATTGGACCAGAGGAGGGTTATAGGGGGACCTTTCCTCCCCCACCTTAACAGGGAGTGGCTGTTTTTCTTTAAAGTTACTTCAAACCTGAGCTTCTTTGGGGGACAGTTTTCACCCGTTCAGGATATAAATAGCTACCGGGAGAAATAGGGAGTTTTATAGTTCTAATGCCTGAATAAATAGGTAGGGGTTTCTCTTCCACATTTTCTGTGGCTCATTAATCTCATTGGAGTGATCATATTCAGTTCTGCCTAAGTGGCCTTTAAGAATCAGGACCCGGGAGTCTCCCCTATAGAGAAACCACTGGCCCACCAAGTTCATGGTGTAGTTCTTAGATTCTCCTGAAAAGGACACCCCTGTCCTTGAAGAGACCGGGCAAGAACCTGAGTAGGGAGGGTGCCCACAGCAAAGCAAAGTGTAGAACCAGGGACAGTCTGAGGCCTGTGACTCAGCCAGAGGTGAGGCCTGTGTGAGGAGTGAGGTTAAGAGCACTCTGCCCTGCTGGCTCTTGTCCACCAAGATCTACCACTAGGCTCTGGAAAGGTACTCTATAAGGGCTCAAAGGTGACAATGAGTGGTTTCCTTGGGGGGTGGGGGGGATGACAGAGCACAGGGGTCATCTCCCTACCCTTGAGTCCTGCCCTCCAAGCTTGAGCCCACTTTCTAGCTGGGTTATGACTGTGGGCACCTCACCAGTGACCTTGCAGCCATTTTATTCCCCCCCCAAAAAATGAGACCCCCAACAAGTGCCAGGCCCTGCTCTAGTTTGACCACAAAGCCACATGGATACCACTTCACCCACAAACTCTCAGCTTCCTCATCTATGAATTGCAAGTAATGAGCTGGGCACGATGGTGCAGGCTTCTAGTCCCACCCAGCCCTTGGAAGGCTGAGGCAGGAGGATGACACAAGCTTAGGAGTCCATGGACAATATAGCCTGGACAATATAGCAAGGTTCCCTCTCAAAATAATGTTTAAGTGCAGGTAGTGCCACCTATTTCCTAGCCTGGAAGTCTACCTTCCCATCCCCTGTCTCCCTCCACCATAGGGAACCCCAACCTGAAAGAAATCCCCATTTCTGTTGCTGGGGTGGAGGTCCAACACACAACCCCAGATCAAGAATTCGTGACCTCACACTTCACACGGTCACTCTCTACAGCCAGCAGTCCTCATGTTCTTTGGTGTCTGAAACTAAGATTTCACACTTTCTCCCTCTGCCTACACCTCTGTTAACAGTGGCCTCACTTCATCATTCTTTAGTCAGAACAGCTGGAGCCATTAGATTAACACATCTCCCTGCCTGCTCCCCCCTCCTCCTCAGGCCCTGCTACCCCTGGGGACCCCGCTTCCTGCTGCCTTCCTGGGCCATCATCCTCCCTCTGGACTGGCACAGTTTCAAAAGGGGGAAACTCTGCCTTGCTCCCAAGCCCCCTCCAGCCTTGGAGTGACTTCTCAACTCCCCTCCCAGACATAATCCTCCAGAGACTAGTCTATACTTGCCTTCTCTCCCTCCAATCCCAGGCTTTCCTTACTCCACCCAGGAAGGATAGCCCCTCCCATAACCTCTTGCTGAAGTCACTTACAGCCTCCAGACTGCTCAGTCCAGTGGTGACTTCTGAGTCCCACTGAGACACTGGGTAGCACCTGAGTAGACCACTCCTCCCAGGAACTTCCTCACTTCCCTAACCACTGGACCACAGGCCCACCTGATCTCCTTCCTCATAAACCACTCCCCCTCCTTAGCAGACTTCACCACCTCCTTCAACCCTGTGAGTGCTGGGTTCCTGCTCAGCTTTTGCTCCTACTCTGTGCCTGGAGTATAGCAGGTGTTCATTAAGTATTTATTAAGTGAGGAGTGATTGGATGGATGGATGATAGGGGATACTACCTGCTACAGGTGCACAGAGCAGGGGCCAATCCCTGGGAGGGGGAGTCCCTGGAACAAGTGCACTGTGACTGAGACCCTGGGTGTGGTATGGCATGTCTGTCTAGCATCATTCTGGAGGAGAACCACCTGCACCCTCTAGATGGTTGGTTTCCAGAGTCCTTATTTCTGACCAGAGCTGCCAGCCCTCGTTCACAGACCTCCTGGAGCCAATCAAGACCCTTTCTAGAGCACTTGTGGATCTCTCAGGAAAGCTCCTCTGAGATCTAGACCTAGGGAGCAAAAATGCCTATAAACTCCGGGGCAGAGCCTGACTGGGGGGCAAGCCAGTTGCTCAGGGATCTCAAACTCCATGGAGCAAAAACTGAGAGGAGGCCTCCTTTCTGCACCCAAGCCACCTGGCTTGCCTTGCCCTGGACCAGGCCATGCTCCAGGAAGCCACACCTACCCAGCCATCCTATGAAAAGGGGGTCCAGCTGGGGAGAAGGACCGAGACTGATAGTCTCATTCAAACACTCCCCGCTCCCCACTTTCACAAACCAGACCTGAAATCCTTGATTGATTTGAGTTTCTGTTACTACCTGAATGACACAAATGTCAAGCATCACCTGGTACAGAACCTAGGAAAGAACACACAGGCCAAGAGCACCCCTCCCCACCTTGAAATGACCTGATAAGAGCTAGTGTCCTGACTGCCCTCCTTGGCCCTTAGCCTTGAGATTGAGAGCACTTTCAATAACCCCATCATTAAACACAATAGCACCACTGCCCCTGCCTTGTGGATAAGGAAACTGAGGCGCCCAGCAGTGAAGCAGTGTGCCTGAAGTTGTGTGATTGGTGACTGGAGGAGTGAGGGCACATGTGGCTACATAGCCTCTTGCTCAACCCAGAGCCACTACCAGAAATGCTGGAGCATGAGGGACCAGGGCAGCATAGAACACCTGACTGATTTTAAACTGTAGGGCTGATCATTCACATTGCTGCTGTTTGTTAGTGGTAGTGATAGCATGGCGGATGACTCAATAGAAACTTCTGCTTGGCAAAGAAAAGCTTCTCCAAGGATGGAGGCATGCAGGTGGATTGGGGATGGCAGGAAAAACAGTCTTGAAGTCAGGCCTAGGAAGGGTCAAGCCCCAGAAGACCCCTGGGAACCCAGACTCCAGCAGGAACTCTAGCCACCCCAGAAATTTTCAACCCGAGATCTAGGAGCTGGGGAGGGTGGTTACAGCTTCCTTTAAATTAAACTTTAACTGAAATCTAGCATTTTCTTCAATTATGAAGGTAGGCGGTATTAGCAGTGCCTACAACTATGTCACCCATGATACTGTCTCATGTTACAGTTGGAGACGTCTCAGAATAGCATTTATACTCATCTCCACAATCACAGGAGATGTTCGACCCCCACTGTCTTCTTCCTTAATATGTTAGTAGCTCGACAAATAAAATGGATCATAGACCTAATTGTGAGAGGTAAAGTATAATACAAAAGAATAGCAAATTTGAGTCCAGCCTGGGCAACTTAGCAAGACGATGTTTTGAAAAAAAAATTTTTTTAATTTAAATTTTTTTTAATGGGGATGTAACTCATGGTAGAGTACTTGCCTGGTTACACCAGGTTCAGGGTTCTATCCTCAGTGCAACCAAAAATAAACAATAGTAATGCCCAAGGCAAAATTAAAAAATAGATAAACTGGACTTCATAAATATTAGAACTTTTCTTGCTGGACATGGTGATGCACACCTGTAATCCCAGCAATTTGGGAGGCTGTGGGAAAAAGATCACAACCTCGAGGCCAACTTCAGCAATTTAGTGAGAAACTCAGCGATTTAGCAAGACCCTGCCTCAGAATTAAAAAGGCTAGGAATACAGCTCAGTGGTGGTCTGGGTATATACCTCAGCTGGTAGAGTGCTTTCCTTGCATGCACAAGGCCCTGGGTTCAATCCCTGACACTGCTAAAAAAGAAAAAAAAAATAGCTCAGTGGTAAAGTGCTCCTCAGTTCAATCCCCCAAATGACTTCTGAATATAGAAGAACTCTCACAACCCAGGGAAATGTAAATCAAAACTCCAATGAAGGGCAGGAGGTACAGCTCAATGGTGGAGTACCATCCTGGCATATGCAAGACAACAGAAAGAGAAAAACAAAAAACCTACAATGAGAGACCACTTCCTGCCCATGAGGGTGGCCATTACCAGAAAAACAATAACCAGTGTTGGAGAAAGTGGAACCCACTGCTGGTGGGAATGCAAAACAGAGCAGCTGCTTGGCAAAAGCCTTCTGGTGATTCCTCAAAAAGTTACAGAGAAAGCCACCAGTTGACCTAGAAATCCCAATCCTATATATATACCCAAAGAACTAAGAACAGCTGGGCTGGGGTGCAGCTTGGTGGTGGAGTGCTTGCCTCTCATGTGCCAGGTTCTCCAGGTTCCACCTCCAGTACTGCAAAAGGAAAAAAAGAAATAAAACCTATGTCCACAAGAAAACTCACATGCAAATGTCCATAGAAATTATTCATAATAGCTATGAAGTAGAAAAAACGAAATGCCCATCATCGGATGAGTAAACCAAATGTGGTGCATTGGAATACAATTCATCTTTAGGAAGAAGTTGAACACCCACTTCAACACAGATGAAGTTTGAAAGCATTATGTTAAATGAAAGAAGCCAGTCTCAGGAGAACACACAGTACGTGATTCCACTTACATGAAATGTCTACAATAGGCAACTGTGTGGAGATGGGAAGTAGAGTGGTGTTGCCAGGGGCAGAGGGGCAGGGGAGTGGGAGCAACTGCTCATGGCATGCAACCCAGGGCCCCATGCTGCTACTCATGTGCTCTACCACTGAGCCGCACCCAGCCCCTGGCATATCTCTCTGAGATGATGACATGTTCTAACATCGACTGTGGTGTTGCTTGCACAGGTCTGTGAATGCATTAGAAACCACTAAATTTTACAGTGAGTGAGTGAATCATCTCTCAATAAAGCTGTTTAAAGAATAGAGACTATCTCTGCCCCTGGAGATAACCTGCCTTCTCCCTTGAATGTGCACCTCCTTCTTCAATAAACCTGTCTGTGTCTCTGAAATATATAAATAAATAAATAATGAGCAAGCCAGGTGCAGTGGCATTCACATGTAGTCCCAGTGACTCAGGAGGCTGAGGCAGGAGGATAACAAATTTAGGGCCAGTCTCACCAACTTAGAAAAGCTTTAAACAACTTAGTGAGACTCTGTCTGAAAATACAGAATAAAAAATGACTCAGTGTTTAAGCACCTCTGGGTTCAAGCCCCATCTCCCACCCACCCCACCCCACCCCCCGCCAAAAAAAAGTAAAACAGAAATGAGAGGACTCAGGCATGGTGGTACACAATGGCAATCAGCTACTCAGTAGATAGACTGAGGCAGGAGGATTGAAGGTTTAAATCTATCCTGGGCAATTTTACAGGAAAGGGTCTCAAAAAATTTTTTTTAAAGTGCTGGGATATAGCTCTGCAGTACAGCACTTGCTCAGCATGTATAAGGCCATAGATTCAGACCCTGGTGCTGAAAAAAATAATAATAAGGACTGGGATTGTGGCTCAGCGGTAGAGTGCTTGCCTAGCACAGCAAGGGCGGGACCGGGTTCCATCCTCAGCACCACATAAAAATAAAGGCATTGTGTTATATCCATCTACCTAAAAAATAAATGAAAAAAAAAATAATAGAGATGAACTGGACGCAGTGGCACACACCTGTACTCCTGGCCTCTTGGGGAGGCTGAGGCAAGAGAATCACAAGTTCAAGGCCAGCCTAGGCAATTTAGTGAGACCCTGTTTCAAAATAAAAAATAAAGAGCGTGTGGTTCAGCTTAGTGGTAGAGCACTTGGTTCACATGCACAAGATCTTGAGGGGCTGGGGATGTGGCTCAAGCTGTAGCGCTGCCTGGCCTGGGTTCCAACCTCAGCACCACAAACAAACAAAGATGTCGTGTCTGCCGAGAACTAAAAAATAAATATTAAAATTCTCTATCTTAAAAAAAAAAAAGACCTTGAGTCCCATCCTCAATAGTAAAAAAAAAAAAGAGAGATGATTAAATAACCAAGAAGAGAGAAAGAGGAAGGTATGCAGAGCCCATCACTCTGGGATGATGCACTCAGTGTTTCTACAGCTAAGGTTCCCTTCGCATCGCTGCTGGCCCACGTGCTGGGAGGGGGCGGCCTCCCTGCCGGGACCCTGGCTTTCAGGCCTGATTCCCCCAACACCAGCCAGCTCAGCTGCTGCCACCAAAGCCATCTTAGGGGACCAGGGCAGCGTGGGTGACCTCTGCTTGCACAGGAAGGCCACCCTAAGGAGTGGCCTGGCCCTATTTTACAGCAACCTTGAGACCCTCCCTATGTGAAAGGGTGGAGGGTCTGTTGTCAGGAAATGCCTGCTTCATCCCTGTCCCTACCTGGTCCACTCCACCCTTCATTTAAACTCTTTGTGGAACGTTTTTCACTCTCTAAGAAGCCTCCACAAGAGGACTGGGGAGATGGCAAAGGTCTAGGCTATAATCCTGCGGCGTCTCCCAGGGTGACCTCCTCAGAGGCCATAAGGAAGGACGCCTGGAACAGACCCCAGTCCCAGTCCCCTGAGGTGGCTGAAGGAGTCTGCACACGACAGAGCGTCTCACTTTGGGGCCTCTCCCTTTTCAAAGTTGACCTGGGGATGCTGCTCCTATCAGGCCCTAGGGCTCAGGCCTCCTGACCTCCCTGACCACCTTGGCTCCCTATCCTAGCCCATCCTCCCCCTGTGGCACTGCTCAGGGCTGTGATGATCCCTGCATGGGCTGAGTGACCTCTCTCCCACTGGCACCAGCACTCAGCAGGAGCCCACAGCGTTCCCATGGCTGGCTCTGTCCAGGGCCCACCAACACCCAGGCAGCTCTGGCTTCCCAGTGGCCCCGGGGCTCTCAGCTGCCTCCACTGAGCAGGACCAGCAGACCCTCAGAGGGAGGGTAGTTCCTTTTCCTGTCTAGAAACAGCCTTCCAGTGTGTGGTTTCCTGTCTGAAGACCTTGTCCTAAGAGTGAGGCCCCTCCAGCCCCTCCCCAAACACTGGATCAGAAAAGAACCAACCCGGGCTGGGGATGTGGCTCAGGCGGTAGCGCGCTCGCCTGGCATGCGTGCGGCCCGGGTTCGATCCTCAGCAGCACATACCAACAAAGATGATGTGTCTGCCAAGAACTAAAAAAATAAAATAAAATAAATATTTTTTAAAAAAGAAAAGAACCAACCCGTACCTCTGGGACCATCCCAGCTTCCGGCACACACCCTAGACCTGCCTGGGGACTTTGCACGTGATGACCCCTGGCCTGGAACACTTTCCCCAGATCTTCCACCGCCTGTCACCTCCCCCAGAGCCTTCGGACCACCCACCGCTCAAGTCCCCATCCCAGCCTTATCTCAATTACGGTTATGGGACGCTGGGTTCTGGTTTGTTATCTCTCCCTCACGAGACTCCACCCCAGCAGGGCCTGCTCCTGGCGTGTCCAGTCCTGTGCCTGGCCCTGAGGGGAAGGCTCTGTGAGTCCTCCCTGCAGGCTCACCTCTTGGACTGCTAGGAGGGCCACAGTGAAGCTGAGGCCTGACGCCCACCTGCCATCCCCACAGACTTCCCTCCCAGGGGCTGAAGCTTCTGCCCTGGGTGCCCTCCCTGGGGTGGGGGACCCTCTGGTGGGAGGGAGGAAAGCTGCCTCCAGGGGAGAGCAGAGCCTTGGCCCCTCAGTAAGCAAGGGACTCTGCCAGCGTATCTGGGTGTGGCCTCCCCTGCTTCCTGCTTGCCTGGCTCCTCCAAGGAAGAGGTGGAGCCTGTCCTGAGGGCTACTTAGGAAATCCCTGGAAAGAATGGACAGATGGCTTGGTTGTTGTTTTGTTTTTTTTTTAATATTTTTATTAGCTATTGAGGGATTTTTACTTATTTATTTGCTTATATGTGGTGCTGAGATTCGAACCCAGGGCCTCACACGTGCCAGGCAAGTGCTCTACCACTGAGCCACAGCCCCAGCCCCTTGTTTTTTGTTTTATGTGGGTTTTTTTGTTGGTTAGTTGGTGGGTTTTGGTACCAGATGGAAATCAGGAGTGCTTAGCCACTGAGCCTCATCCCCAGCCATTTTTTAGAATATTTTATTTATATTTTATTAGGGGCTCACTGAGTTGCTTAGCGCCTGGCTTTTGCTGAGGCTGGCTTTGAACTCAGGATCCCCGGACCTCAGCTTCCCCAGCTGCTGGGATTACTGTGCCACCACACCTACCTGGACAGTTCCTTTTTTGTTGTTTTTTTTTTTTGTTGTTGTTGTTGTTGTTGTTTTTGTTTTTTTGCTATTTTTAAAATTTATTAATTGTAGTTAGACAAATATCTTTAATTATTAACTTATTTATTTTTTATGTGGTGCTGAGGATGGAACCCAGGGCCTCGCTCATGCTAGGCGAGCCTCTACTGTTCAGCCACAACCCCAGCCCCTGGGCACTTCCATTGTAATCAAATGTCCAAAACTGAGAAATCTGTACCGACAGATGCTGTGGGGGGCAAAGGGAATGAAGGGCTGCTGGATTTCCTGGGTGGGAGGGAAGGGGCTGGGAGGAAGTGGAGAGGGCTGCTCAGTACCGCGAGGGCTGTCCATGCCGGGGAAGGCCACGTTTTGGGCTCTTCTCTTCTCAAGCCCCACATCCTACGTCCACTCTGCCTCTAGACAACCTGGAATTTAGCCTGCTATTATTCCTCCACTGCCCCGACCCTGGTCAGGCCCTGCCCTGACCCCCTGCTTGGCTGCTGTTGGCTTCCCTGCTCTTGCCCTTGACTCAGGGGCACCAGGGGAATGTGGTTAAAACAGAGACCACATCAGACCCCACTCTAAACCCTCCAATGGCTCCTCCTCACTTAGAACACACAGAAAGGCTTTCAGAGCCTTACAAGGCCCTGTGCCATCCAACCTCCGGTGGCCTCTCAGACCCTGACTTGTGATTTTGCCCCCCCCCCCAGTCCCCATCCTGCTCTAGCCCCACTGGTCTCCTGCTGATCCTCTAACAAAACCAAACACACCCAGACCTCAGGACCTTGGCACCTGCTGTGCTCTGTACCAGGAATGCTCTTTCCCCAGAAATCCACTGACTCCCAACCTCCTTGCAGTCCTCACTCTTAAGTGATTTGTGTTCCCTGGCTTCGCTAAGGACAGCAGCCCCTTGAGTGCAGGGATTCTCTGAGCTGTTCTCCCTAGCCTAGAATCATGCCTGGCACCCAGTGGGCTTCCATAAATCTTTCAGAACTGAATGAGACTTTTAGAGGTAGGAGGATGCTACCTGCAGGGCAGAGCCTAGCCTTGCTGTCATGCATCTGTAATTGGCAGCTCCAGGTTCCCTCCAGGCCTCCCCCCAACCCCGCCCCCCCACCCTCATCCCGCCCCCATTCGCTGGGGACTGAACCCAGAGCCTCAAGACTGCTGGTCAAGTGCTCTACCACTGAGCCACATTCTGTTCTGTATTTTATTTACTATTTATTTGTATTTCTTTTTGCCCTACCTTTTTGAACACAGGGATGCTCAATCACTAAGCCACATCCCCTGGCCCTTTGTATTTTTTATTTTGATACAGGGTCTCACTAAGTTGCTTAGGGCCTGGCTAAATTGCTGAGGCTGATTTTGAACATGTGATCCTCCTGCCTCAGCCTCCTGAGTCCCTGGGATTACAGATGTGTGCCACGGTGCCCAATTCCTTTTTATTTTGGAACAGAGTTTCTCCAGATTGCTGAGGCTGGCCTTGAACTTGCTGTGTCTTGCCTCAGCCTCTGTGTCCCTGGAACTCAGCCATTGGACCTGGGCCCGCCCTGCTTGATGTTTTTTTTAGGATCCCTCCTATGGAAGACTGAGTGTTCTCTCAGCCTCTTCCTGCTGAGAAGGCAAATATTCAAAAACACTTTGACAATGACATTCTGCAGTTCCTTCAGGCTGCATGAGATGCCAAAAACAATTCCACTAATTAGCAGGCCCTCTGTCCCAGCCTGAGATGGCACTAACTCCCTGCAGGCCTGGAGGCCTCCTGGGGAGAGGACCCAGCTGCTGCTCTGGGTGCTGCAGGGATGGGCAGTGGATCCTCCAGCCTGGGCCTGGTCAAGCTCTGCCTCTGGCTCCCAAGAGCTCCCAAGCCTGTCGCTGGACCTCTCAGCATCTCAGTGTCCCCATTTGTAAAATGAAGAGGCTTTCTCCTCAGATCCAGGTCCAGATTTTATCTGCAGAAGTGCCAATGCCCAGTTGTTAGAGGACAGTGGGGCATGAACAGAGCTGGGTTGGGTTTCAAGACTTTTGGGGGCGGGGGCTAGGTACTGGGGTTTAACCCAGGGGCCTTCTCCAGGTCACCAACCCCCATCTTCCTCTCTGGCAGGCCTGGACCTTGTGCCCCTTGTTACACCCTAGCACAGCATCAGTAGCCCCTGGAGGGCAGAGTCAGTGATGTCGGCCAGCACCCTCCAAGGTCAGCTCCTTTGGGTCACAGTCCCTTTGGGGCCAGGCCTCATTTGCCCCTCACAACAACCTCAGGAGTCCTCCAGTGCACGAGTCATTGCCCACATTTGACAGACATGGAATTAGAGGCCCCAAGAAGGAAGCAACTGTTCAAGATCCCACAGGAAGGGAGGTGGACAGAGGCAGGAGTCGCCCCCAGGCCTGCCGGGGTGAGGCCATCTCTTCTTAATCACACACATCAAGCCCCGTCCAACTCACAGGGGCTGCACAGACTGCACCAGACTCAAGGGCAGCAGGGCACGGTGCAGGGACTGGGCCCAGGCTGCCAATGCAGCTGCTCTGGGGATTGACCTCCAACAGACGCTTCTGGGGGGGCAGAGCTAAGAAGGATGAGGTTGCCCCAGGAGCTCAGGGCATAGGTGAAGGTCGACACGACAGGATGGGCAACTGCAGGTGGGGGCAGTGGGAGGGTGGGCAGCCTGTCAGCTCTGGGTGGAGGGAGGCCGCAGCCCAAGCAGGGAGGAGCAGGAAGGGCAACCAGAGAGGAGTGGCCTGCACCAGGCCCCGGGACCTGGAAATTGTTCCTAGGCAAAGGTGGGCGCTCCATGGGGAGCTGCAGCTATAAACAGACTTCTCTTGGGAGCCAGCCACGCCCATTCATTCACACATGGCCTATGGCGGCTTTGACAACAGCGGTGTCCAGTAGCTGGGCCTGACAGTCAAGAAGCCTAAAATATTTATGTCCTTTCCAAAACGTTTGCCAACCCCTCCTGTTGGAAAAGGTCACCAGCTAGTCAGTGGGTCCCCACCAAAGACAGTCCTCCTGAAATGCTCTAGAGAAAAGCGCTCCCCAGCCAGGTTGTTGTGGGGATTCCACTTCCTGCCCCCATGTCCTCCAGAGGGACAGTGAATGACGGTTCAGTGAAGTCGCTGCAGGAAGGAAGCTCACTTAGCTCCTGTGAGTCAGTAGGATGTACACACAGGTCCAGACCCTGTCCTTCTCAGCTCCTGGGGGAGCTGCGTGGCCCTTCAAGGCAAGCATGGCTGGCTGGCCAGCTCCGTGCTGAGGCCTGAGCAGGGTGCAGGTGTTGTCTTTGGGTGACAGCTTGAAGAGCCTTCCTTGGAGAAGAAGCTCCACTAGCCTCAGTTGGTCGGTCGGTCGGTCATGGAGTGGGGACACACAGACAAGAGTCACTGCCAGGTCAGGGCTTAGAGCTCAGCGTGCTCAGGGCCCTGGGTCCAATCCCAGTGCAAAGGAAGGAGGGGGAGGGGAGGAAGCCACAAACAGGAGTGTGGTCCCTCTCTGTTGCTGCTTTAGAAAACACGTTCAGGGCAGGGCTGATGAGGAATCTTGGTACCTTCCACTCAGTTTTTCTGTGATCCTAAAATTGCTCCAAAAACAGTCTTTTTCTATTCCTAGCACTGCAAAATAAATAAATAAGAAATAAATAGGGCTGGGGATGTGGCTCAATCGGTAGCGCGCTCGCCTGGCATGCATGCGGCCCGGGTTCGATCCTCAGCACCACATACCAACAAAGATGTTGTGTCCGCCGAGAACTAAAAAATAAATATTAAAAAAAAAATTCTCTCTCTCTCTCTCTCTCTCTCTCTCTCTCTCTCTCCTCTCTCACTCTCTCTTTAAAAAAAAAAAAAAAAAGAAAGAAATAAAAACAGAATATAGGGGCTGGGGATGTGGCTCAAGCAGTAGCGTGCTCGCGTGGCATGCGTGCAGCCCGGGTTCGATCCTCAGCACCACATACCAACAAAGATGTTGTGTCCGCTGAAAGCTAAAAAATAAATATTAAAATTCTCTCTCACTCTCTCTCTCTCTCCCCCCCTCTCTCTTAAAAAAAAAACAAAAACAAAACCAGAATATAAAAGTCTTTAAAGAAAAAGAAGAACACAGCAACAGGGGGATGGGGCTTAGCTCAGGGCCCCGGGATCATCCCCAGTGCCTGAGAATAAAATAAAAAATAGCAGCAGAGAGACATTTCTCCAAGAAGATATTAAAATAAATACATCACACGGTGCTCACTATTATTAGTCATCAAGGAAATGCAAATAAAGCCACAAAAGAGAGATGGCTTCACACCCGTAGGAAGCTAGAATCATGAAGCCCCACAAACTCCTCCTGGTGTGTGCAGGCCCCCGGTTCATCCCGGCACCGGAGGAGGGAGGAGGGAGGAACCAGACCCACAGTAAAGCAAGGTGTAGAGGACAGAGAGACACCGGAACCCTTCCCCTCTGCTGGTGGGAGATGTAAACGGTGTGATCACTTTTGAAAGCAGCCTGGCACTTCCTTCAAGTTAAAGGTAAAGATATCCTATGACCTAGCTGGGTGCAGTGGTGCCCGCCTGTACTTCCAGTGACTCGGGCAGGAGGATGATAAGTTTGAGGCTACCCTAGGCAAATAACTGAGACCCCCATTTCAAAAATTTTAAAAATGAAATAAAAAGGGCTGGGAATGCGGGCTGGGGATGTGGCTCAAGTGGTAGTGCGCTTGCCAGGCACACGTGCAGCCCGGGTTCGATCCTCAGCACCATATACAAGCAAAGATGTTGTGTCTGCCGAAAACTAAAAAAATAAATATTAAAAATCCTCTCTCTTAAAAAAAAAAAAAAAAAGGCGGGGCTGGGGATGTGGCTCAAGCAGTAGCCCGCTCGCCTGGCATGCGTGTGGCCTGAGTTTGATCCTCAGCACCACATACCAACAAAGATGTTGTGTCCACTGAGAACTAAAAAATAAATATTTTTTTTTAAAGAAAGAGTGAGAGAGAGAGAATTTTTTTTAATATTTATTTTTTAGTTATCGTCGGACACAACATCTTTGTTGGTATGTGGTGCTGAGGATCGAACCCGGGCCGCACGCATGGCAGGCGAGCGCGCTACAGCTTGAGCCACATCCCCAGCCCTAAAAAGTAAATATTAAAAAATTCTCTCTCTCCCTCTCTCTCTCTCTCTCTCTCTCTCTCTCTCTCTCTCTCCCTCCCTCCCTCCCTCCCTCCCTCCCTCTCCCTCCCTCCCTCCCTCCCTCCCTCTCTCTCTCTCTCTCTCTCTCTCTCTCTCTCTCTCTCTCCCCCCCCCCCACTCTCTCTTTAAAAAAAAAAAAAAAAAAGGGGCTGGGAATGTAGCTCAGTGGATAAGTGCCCCCTGGGTTCAATCTCTGGTATCAAAAAAAAGAAAAGGGCTGGGAGTACAGTTCATCAGTGGGGTGTCTGCCTGGCACATGGAGTCCCTGGTTCCCTCCTCAGCACTGAAGGGAAAAAAAAAAAAGAAAGAAAAAGGATACTTAAATGTAACCCAGTCACATGAAGAAATAAAGCTATTAATTAAGGTAAATAGACGGGCCATTATAAGCGCTAATACTGTTGTGACAACAGTTTGTCATTGTTTTTTTTTTTTTTTTTTGTCACTTTTCGTTTTCTACATGTTTTAAGAGGCTAATGCATTTAAACGACTCCACACTCTGTTTCCAGACTCATGATGTTTAAAGATATGAGTCTGTGGCATCAACAACTGAAAGATGTTGGAACACAAGTACAAAGGAGCTGAGTTCTTTCTCATTATTGAAGTTAATTCAAATTGGCATGTCTTTTTTTTTTTTTTTGGTACCAGGGATTGAATCCAGGGGCACTCCACCACTGAGCCACATTCCCAGCCTTTTTTTTTATATTTTATATAGAGTCAGGGTCTCACTGAGTTGCTGAGGGCTGTGCTAAAGTTGCTGAGGCTGGCTTTAAACCCATGTCCTCCTGTCTCAGCCTCCTGAGCTGCTGGGATTACAAGTGTGCAGCACTGTGCCTGGGGAGTGTTATAACTCTAAGATGTTAAATATAATTCCTTTGTAACCACCAAGAAAATAACTGTAGTATACACACACACACACACACAAAAAAAAATGAGACCGGTATTTAAATGTTTCACTAAAAAAATCAACTAAACACAAAAAGATGGTAATGCAGTAAATGAGGAAACAAAAAAGATAAAAGAGTTATAGAAAACAAATGTGCAAAAAAAGGAAGTCCTTCACAGTCCATGGTCACTTTAAACACAAGTGGATTCACCTTCTAATCAAAAACAGAACCCATGAGAACACGTGGAGCTAGCTGTGGAGATGCACACCTGCCACCCAGCAGCTGAGGAGGCTGAGGCAGGAGGGTCGTGAGTTCAAAGCCAGCCTCCACACCTTTTACAAAGACCAACACCCAGACCCTGACGGCACTGGGCTGGCAAGGAAGGTACCAGAGGAGGCTCACTTCTCGCTGGCAGGGAGCAGAGCCACACAGCCACTTGGAAAATAGACTGGTGTTTCTTACAAACTCAGCACCCTGTTACCCTACCAGCAGCCGGTGCTTCTTGGTATTTACCCAAAGGAGAAGAAAACTCGGGTCCACACAAAAACCCGCACATGTGCGTTTGTAGCAGCTCTATTCATGTCGAAAAACTTAGGGGCACAGGAAACCATTTTTTTGTATGCAAATGTTCATAGAAATAATATTGATAATAGCCTCAGAAGGATAAAAAACCCTTGATGTCCACCTTCCCATGGGTGGTTAAACCACATGCCATCACACACCGGATTGTGACTCAGAGACAGAAAGGGCTGAAGTCTGGTGCACGCTTTAACATGGGTGAAGTTTGAAAGTTAAGTGAAAGAAGCCAGTCACCAAAGGCCACATAATATGGTTCTATTCATATCAAATGACCAGAACAGGCCAATCCACGCAGACAGAAGACTAGTGTGGCCACAGGCTGGGAGGACCAGGGTGATGGAGAGTGGCTGCTAATGGGTATAGGGTTCTTGTTTCTGTGTGTGTGTGTGTGTGTGTGTGTGTGTGTGTGTGTGTGTGTTTCTGGGGGTGGAACCCAAGGGCTCTCTACCACTGAGCCACACCCCCAAGATTTGCAGGCAATTAATAAGAATCTGGATGGCCTTGACCATCTCTCACCCAGCCCCCTGTGGCTGACACCGCAGGGTGAGCAATAACCTGCCTGGACCACTCAGCTGGTGGATAGCAGGGCTGGCCGCAGTCCCAGCTGTGGCATGGGGACTCTGACCCTGGTGAGCTAGGCCCCTGGGGCCCTCCTCAGCTGGGACTCAGCAGGTGGTCTGAGAGAGCTCTTGGGAAAGCCAGCATTCTCCACCTGTCCCACCCTGAAGGAGAGCCACATCTTCCTAGACAGATCGCCCAGTAGCTGCCGCGAGGGGGCTGCTAAAATCTCCAGCAGAAGGGCAGCCCCCACTGATGAGTATCTCCCTCCCCTCCTGCCCTGGCCTGCAGCTGCATGCCTCCCCTCAGGGCAGGTCGACTGACTCCTAGGCAGCTCCAGCCCTAGCCAGGCCTCATCAGTCAATTACCCATCCATTCAGCAAGCACCTGCCCAGAGCAATCTGGGCCAGCACTGACCAGCCCTAGAGGCCCCTGGACCTCTCATCTAGGTGAGGACTGTGGCCTTTCACCTGGCCACCAGTCTCCCTCCAACAGCCCTCCAGCCCAGCTCCAACCCTCCAAGGACGCCCAGCCACTCCAGGAGCAGAAGCCAAGCCCTCAGCCTGACATTCAAGGCGCAGGTGGGCTTACTTTTGCAGCCTGTCCCACCCTTTCCCCCACCATGTGTGCCTGGTACCCCAAGTAAATGAACCTGACCCCCCTCATTCCTGGAGTGGGCCCAGCGCCATGCCCTCTTTTTGAGTCACTGCACGCTTACCCCAAATGCCTTTCCCAGACTGTCTGCTTGCACCAAAACCCTGAAGCTAGACCTGGGAGGTGGAGGAGGTGGGCACAGAGAGGCCCCCACTCTGCCTCTGCTAGGGAGGACGGGTTGGGATTAGGAGGTGGTAACCAAGGCTTAGTGTGAGTCAGAGTTAACCCAACTGAGTTAGAACTGTGACAGGGGCTTGCTGAGTGCTTCCTATGGATGGACCCATCCACCTCCATGTGGCCACCGTCCTCAGGGTCAGAGTGAGAAAGTGGCCCAAATGGGAGTCCAGAGCTGCCCCAGGAGTCTCTGGCCCACTTTCCTCCACCTGAGAGAGCTACCTCTTCCCACCCAGCTCACACCATCACCCACCAGCACCAGGCCTCACTTCCCCCAAAGACAGATCAATATGTGGCCAGTGCCGACAGGGGTTAGAGGCCCAGCCTTCGAGGTGCCAGGCCTCTCATGCTTGGCCTGGGCAGGGGGATCTAGGGCCAGAGGGGCCTCCATAGTGTCCCAGGCAGCACTCAGACACTCTAAGTAGGATTTTGGGGGGCAGTGTTAGGAAAAAGGGAAGAGTGGGCCCAGGGACCAGGATCCAGATGGTCCTGGGGGCTGCCAGGAGAGAGCAGGTTGCAGGCCTGGGGAGGGGACACCACTATCTTGTCTAACAGGTTGCTGCTACAGGTGATGAAAGAACCAGATAACACACACCTACAATCCCAGTGACTCAGGAGCCCTAGGCAGAGGATTAAAAGTTCAAGGCCAACCTTAGCAACTTAGTGACACCCTGTTTCAAAATAACAAAAAAAAAAAGGCCTGGAGATGTGGCTCAGTGGCTAAATAACAGTGGGTTCAATCCCTGGTACCAGAAAGAGAGAGAACACAGATAAGAGGGGAAGGACTTTCCCCAGATCACTGCAGGGAGGACACCATGAATGTGAAGGGGACTCTTGTCCTTGATGAGCCCATTGGTCCCCACCTCTGCCTGAGGGGTAGGCAGGACCAGCAGGACTGGCTGGGCCCCTGGGATTTTTAAAAATGGTTTGCAGTGCTAAGTACCTGCTCTAGTACCTGAGCTCCAACCCCCACCCCATCCCCAGGTAGAATCATCTCACTGGGAGATTCTAGGATCACTCAGGTGTGTTGGGCGGGAACCAAACCCAAAAGCATCACAGGTGTCCAGGAGCTTGCTCTGCCTGGGAGACCCAGTCCTCATGGTGGCCCAGCCCCTGGCTTAGGTCTGGCCCAAGGCACTGGAGATACACTGCCACCTGCAGACTCTGCTCAGCGCCCAGGGTGGTACATGCACCACACAGGCACTCAGCCCGCAGGGGCCCAAGGCCCTACTGCACCCCAGACCACAGATGGGATCAGAACAAGCTCAGAGCCCCCAGGTCTGGGAGGCTGGGGTCCAACCCTCCCTCCATCTCTTTTTACCCACGGGGCAGGTGGGCTGAGGTCTGCCCTGAGGGAGCCTCCCATAGGAAGTCACCCCAAAGTTCCTCTGGGAGCCCTGGTCCAGGCAGAAAAGCCTCTAGATTTATGAAAAGTCGAAGGAAAGGCTCTGGACCCTTCCAGGCCCAGGTGAGCTCCTCGGTCCTGCACACGCCCAGCAGCAGCATCCAGCCGTGTCCAAGCCAGGTGTGTGTGCACCCGGGGTCCTGCCAGGACCCCTGTGCTCCCAGGTGTCTGGTCTTTCTCTCACAGCTTGGTCAGCACTGGGCCCAGGGACTGCCAGAGTCACCACTGGCTTCTGAATCTGTGCCCCTGGAGCCAGGGCGCCCTGGAATCCCCTGATAGCCTGGCCTAAAGGCAGGGGGAGTAGGGTGAGGGCCCCTCAGCTCCTCCTCTCTGGGCTGAGCCCAGTAGCCCCCAGGTCAGTCAAGCAGCCTTTCCAACCCTGAGCCTCCCCAGGTACCTGGTCACCAAACCTTCATCCACTGTCCCTTTGGCCTGACATGCCTCTGGGCAGTCCAGACTGGACTTGCCTGGCTCACTGTCCTCAGCCTGATCTGGAGGGTCTAGGGCCAAGGGTCTAGGCTTATGTCACTGCCCTGCTCCCCCCAGAGCCTGGTCCGAACCTGGGAGTGGGGCACCTTCAACAGGTGCCAGGTGTAGTCCCCTCTGTCTTGCCAGTCCTGGGCCCTCTATTGAGGAAAGGAGGAGGCTGGCCCCTCAGGACTCAGCACACCTCCTCAGGGCGGCCCCTCAGGACTTTCCTGATTTATTTATTTTTGCTGAAGGAGGAGTTGAAAGGAGAGAACAGAACGGCCCACTCAGGGATGGGCTGGAGGCACCATCTGGCTGTCCAGGAAGTGGACTGAGGCCAGGCGAGAACTGGGACCCATGTGCACTGCACCAACTTGCGCCTCCTAGTGGCCACTCCTCCTCGGAGGCCCTCAGTGCAGGGTTCTGAAGGAGACTGGGACTCACCACAGGCCTCCTGTGTCTCCACTTGGGGGCCAGGCACCCCACGCTGGCCGCCACTCACCAGGGACCTCCAGGCTGGGCCTCAGTCTCCAAACCAGGTAAACAGGCTCACAAGAGGCAAAAAGTCCTGAAGGAGCACAAAGGCACCGTTGCCAGTTTTTCCTAGTGGGGTGGAGCAGGGTCCAAAGCCCAGCAGGCATCCCCAGCCCACAGCAGCTCTGGGTTCCCTTTTGGTAGGCACTCACTGAGTATCCTTGGAAGTTCCAGCCTTTCTACAAATCAATGAGCCCAAGTCACATGGATGGGATTCCATCTGGTTTGGGGAAGTTCACAGCAATCTTGGGACAAAACAGGGGCCAACTACTTGAAACCCACTGTCTTTATTATAACTAAAATATCGTGATTTGGTTGAGTTGATAAATTTATCTCATGCCCAAGGAGCCAATGTATGGTCAGGCCTGGCTAGATCCAGGCTTGGAGGATAAGGGCCTGGTACCCACCATGTCCAGGGTTTAAGAAAAGCTCAGCTGTGGAGGAAGGAGCCTCATGGCCAAAGCCCAGAGGCCTGGAATCTGGGTCCCTCCCCAGAAAGAGCACCCAGGGAGAGGGAGGGGACTGGCCAGGGGGGCCAGGGCTGGGCTTCACCTACCACCTTCGCAGCTCCCTGGGTCCTGTGTCCAGAAGGGACACTATTTGGTTTAGTTCTCAGATGTTGCTGTCTTGAAATTCTTAGTAATTTTTGAATACAGGGCTCAGAATTTCATTTTCCACTGGGTCCTGAAATACCGTAGCTCGTCGCATGCAGAAGCCACACAGAGCCAAGAAAGAGTTTGTTGTTCATCTTTTTTGTTGTTTTTTTAATATTTATTTTTTATTTGGGCACAATATCTTTCTTTATTTTTATGTGATGCTGAGGATTGAACCCAGGGCCTCACATGTGCTAGGCGAGCGCTCTACTGCTGAGCCACAACCCCAGCCCCCTCCCTTTTTTTTAAATATGTATTAGTTGTAGTTGGACACATTACCTTTATTTTATTTATTTATTTTTATATGGTGCTGAGGATCGAACCCAGCGCCTCTCACGTGCTAGGCGAGCGCTCCACCACTGAGCCCCAGCCCAGCCCTGTTGTTTATCTTTTTAACTGTGGTCAAACTATACATCACTTACAATCTGCCTTTTGACCATTTTTCAGCATACAGTTCAGCAGCATGAAGTACATGCACACGGTTTGGCCACTGTGGAGAGGCTGGCTGTGAGAGGCCCGAGGCCTGAGGGACCCGTGGCCTGGATCCCAGTGGGAGGAGGGCCACAGTGAAAACCCACGGGCTTTGCTCTGGGAGTGTGGAAGTGAAGAGGGTCCCTGCTTAGCGACAACTCCCCGCCTTGCTCTGGGGACCAGGCAGGGTGTCCGTTGCCAGGGCTCCCAGGCAGGCATGCTCTCTGACCCCCACCCTCCACCCAGGGCCAGGAGCAGCCTCAATGAACAGCAGCCCTTCCTGTCCCCAGGCCACACTACAACTGAACAGGCAAGGAAGCCCCAGGGCTGGACCCAGAGAGCCCCACCTTTCTCTGGAAAGAAGACTCCCAAAGTCAGGTTCCCCTGACTGGCCAAGCTGCCTCCAGGAGAGGGAGCAGGGCAACGGGCTTGGTCCCCGGAAGGGCTACAGGGCTCCTGGGCATAGGCTGGGCAGTTATCAGTTGGCAACCAAGTCACCCCCGGTGGGAGCTGCTGTGCCATTATTTGGCTGAGGAAACAGAGGCTTAGAGGACAGGGGTATGCGACCTGTCACTGGAGAATCTGGAGCCCGGGGCTGAAGACGCCTGTGTCTTCCCAGTGATTTTACCAGAATCACTTATTTCTTGGATTTTTTACATCATACAAAATTACCGAATTAAAACCCAAACCAAGCCGGTTCAGTGGCCCTTGCCAATAATCCCAGCTATTTGGGGAGCTGCAGCAGGAGGATCACAGTTTAAGGCCAATCTGGGCAACTTAGTAAGACCCTGACTCAAAACAAGAACTAAAAAGGGCTGGGGTGTAGCTCAGTGGTAGAGCACCCCTGGGTTCAGTCATCAGTGTCTCAAAACAAAACAAAACCCGTCAGAGCCTTCAGAGTCTCCCTAAGAAATGTCTACGGGGTTGGGGGACTCCTGGGGGTTGGAGCCCACTCAGCCTGGCTCCTTCTCCACCCTGGGGGCTCCCAGCTCACCTCCACTATTATCCTCCCAAACTCTCCTAGCCCAGGTGCCAGTGGCTTCCTTCCCCTGTGCAGTTGACTGTGTCCCCCCCCACCCCCCCACCCCTGGGAAGCTCCACTTACACATCCCTCCTGGGAGCAGCCAGGGCTTGTTCCCCGGGGCCGCCTCTCCTCCCCTGGATCTGTTCTGCAGAACCAGCGCCCCTCCCTCCAGGGAAGAAGAGCTCCTGTAAATCAGGACCCCTGGGGACATCACAGTTCCCTCCTCAGGGACTCTTCTCCTCCTCCTATCCCTTTCTCTATTAATCCGTATGTATTTTTACTCAGGTAATGCAATAATTTAAAGTACACACACGTGATATTTGCAGAATTTTAAAAGGCAAATAGGCCTATGATGAAAAGCAGCAGCCCCTCCCCACCTGCCTCACTCCTGATCCTCCCCAGAGACTACCACACTCAACTCTTTTTATTTTGTTGCTGAGGGTTGAGCCCAGGGCCTCTCGTGAGCTAGACAAGTGTTCTGTCACTGAGCTATATCTCAGGCCCTTTTTACTTTAAGACAAGGTCTTACTAAGTGGCCCAGGCTGACCTTGAGCTTCTCCTGCCTCAGCCTCCTGAGCTGCTGGGATTGCAGGTGTGTGCTGTGGTGCCACCCTTTGCATTTTTACCAACATTCTCATGCTGCTGTTACTTGATTGAGACATTTTGGCCAGTGCTCACTAGCTATGTTTACAGAAGAGGAGACTGGCTCTCTCACACCCCTGCCCCCGCACCTCTCACACACATACTCGCCCACCGTACTGTTTTTTTTTTTTTTTTATCAACCTTTTAGTTAAACCAATATTCCATTCTTTCATCGCAAGGCTTGCATAAACATTGTTGGCTACTGAGCCAATAAGTACACGATAGCTGAATTTCCTTTCTGGTATAACTTTTACTTTTCGCTGGAAAACGCTTTATTTTTTTTTTTTTTGGCATGGTGGTTAAAAGCTGCCTAGGGGTTGGAGGAGAGGCTCAGGCCAGAACCCTGATGCCAGGCGATGCAAAGGAGCCCTATCAAAGGCCACTGGGCTCCAGGGCCTCTAGTCGCCTGAGTCTTTCCAAGAGATGCTCGCCCTGGCCAGCCTGGGGGCCCGCCAGACGGCGGAGGTTAGCCAAGTGGTCCCCCATCTTTTTGATGAACGTCACCTCCTCATCAAGGAAATGGTTCTCCAGAAAGTCTCAGAGATGTGGGTCTGTCTGCGAGTAGAACCCAAGGCATGAAGATGCAAAATGGCTTGCGCAGGTTCTTCTCCAGAGCCAAGGCAGCTTCCACGGCGCCCAGGGTGTTGCCCCCTCTCACCTGAGAAGGTTTCTGACATCCAGGAGGAGGGCAAGGCCGCTGCACGGGTTTGCATCTTGAGGAGACACTCGGAGGCCTCGCGCTTTTCCTCCACCAACTCACAGAAGAAGTGGCCCAGGCCCTCCAGAACCACATGGTCAGGGTGAGAGAGGCAGGTATAGGAGGCACACAGATGCAAATTGACCGGGCAGTTGATTGTAGCCTCCACCTCAGGAGACTAATGCAGGAATCTGGGAGGTCATGATTGGGTGTCAAGAAGGAGCAAACCACAAAAAAATCAGAGTTGGCTGGTCCTGGAAGCAGGTCTTGGGCGAGAAGGTGGTCCCGAAGATTGCAAATGGAGATCAGAGTGGAAGGCGGTTTGAAGCTGGAAGAAAAGGGAGTCCCCAGGTCTGTACCATTCAAACACTGTTGAAGTAAGAAACGGATCCATGGAACCTCCAGGCTCGTTGGTTGACTTTTACTTTTTCTTGAAGTTAATGGTTGCTTCTGTTTTTGGTTGCTCAGTGTGGTAAGCTGCTTCAAGATCGGCTGCTGGGCAAAGTGACTCACACCTGTAATGCCAGCAGCTTGGGAGGCTGAGGTGGGAGGATCACAAGTTCAAAGCCAGCCTCAGCAAAAGCGAGGTGCTAAGCAACTCAGTGAGACTCTCTGCGGATACAGCTTACTGGTTGAATGTCCCTGAGTTCAATCCCTGGTAGTTAAAAAAAAAGATTGATTAAAGATCCCTGCCTCCTGGTGCTCATATCCACTTGTGGACCCCTTCCCTTAAGCATGGGAATGACTCACTGTAACCAGGAGAATGTGACAGCCAGGCACGTTGGTGCACTCTAGTAGCTTGGGATTCTGAGGCAGGAGGATCACAGGTTTGAGGTCAGCTTCAGCAATTTGGTGAGGCCCTAAGCAACTTAGCGAGACCCTCTCTCAAAATCAAATATAAAAAGGTCTGGAGATGTGGCTCAGTTGTTAGTGCCTCTGGGTTCAATCCCTGATAAGCCCCCAGAAATGACAAAGGAGGCAGAATGTCTGTGATCATGTGATATAAGACTTCAGCGCCAATTTTAGTCAGCTTTTTCACTGTGACTAAAAGTTCTGACCAGAACAATTTTAAAGGAGGACAAATTTGAGGCTCACAGTTTCAGAAGTCTTAGTCCATAGAAGGCCGGCTCCATTCCTTGGGGCTCTAGGTGAGGCAGAACATTGTGGCAGAAGACTGTGGCAGAGAGAACCAGCTCACATGGTGATCAGGAAGACAGAGAGAGAGACTCAACTTTTCAGATACAAACGTCTGCCCCATACCCGTGCCTCCAATGAACCACTTCCTCCAGCCACAGCCCACCTGCCTCCAGTTCCACTCAGTTAATCCCACAGGGATTAATCACTGATTAGGGTAAGGCTATCACCCAGTCATTTCTCCTCCAAACCTGTTTGCATTGTCTCTTCTTGCATTGAGCTTTTGGGGGACACCACACCCAAACCATAGCAGCACCCTCTTGCTTGAGCCTCTTCCTCCCTGATGGACTTAGAAGAGGAATCTTCCGTGTTGTGCACAGTCTGTGCTTGGGGGGATCCACGAGGCAAGAAACCACAGGTGGCCTGTAGGAGTTGAGGAAGCCTCTGAAATCTGCCAGTGACTTTAGTGACCTGTGAAGTAGGTCCTTCCCCCGTCAATCCTCAGATAACTCTGAAGTTCCAGCAGCTCAGTGAGACTCGTTTTGTTTTGTTTTGGTCGTTGGCATTGAACCCACAGGTGATTATCCACTGAGCCACATCCCCAGCCCCTTTTTATTTTTTATTTTGAGACCGGGCCTCACTAAATTGCTGAGGCTGGTCTTGAACTTGCAATCTTCTTGCTGCAGCCCACCAAATTGCCAGGATTACTGGCGTGCACTACCGCACCAGCTTTGTGAGACTCTTAAGCAGAGGATCCAGCTAAGTCATGCCCAGATTCTACTTTTTCTTTTTCTTTTCAGGACTAAGCACCAAACTCAGGGCCTTGTGGGAGCTAGGCAAGTGATCTGCCACTGAGCTGAACCCCCAACCCCATGTTCAGATTGTTTTTTTTTTGGTCGGGGGGTGTACTAGAGATTGAACTCAGGGGTACTCAACCACTGAGCCACATCACCAGCCCTATTTTTGTATTTTATTTAGAGACTGAGTCTCACTGAGTTGCTGAGTGCCTCACTTTTTGCTGAGACTGGCTTCGAACTTACAATCCTCCTGTCTCAGCCTCCTGAGCCACTGGGATTACTGTGCACAACTGAGTCATGTCCAGATTCTTGATGCATTGAAACAACAATGAATTTGTGCTGATCTGTTAGACAGCAATAGATAATTAATAACAGCTTTTGGGCTGGGGCTATAGCTCAGTCGTAAAGTGCTTGCCTTGCATGTGTGAGGCACTGGGTTCGATCCTCAGCACCACATAAAAATAAGGATATTGTGTGTCCATCTACAACTAAAAAATTTTTATTTATTTTTTTTATTTATTTTTTTTTAAAGAGAGAATGGGAGAGAGAGAGAGAGAGAGAGAGAAAGAATTTTTTAATATTTATTTTTTAGTTATCGGCGGACACAACATCTTTGTATGTGGTGCTGAGGATCGAACCCGGGCCACACGCATGCCAGGCGAGTGCGCTACCGCTTGAGCCACATCCCCAGCCCAAAAATTTTTAAAAAATAAAAAATAAAAAACTTAGCTTTCTTCGTATCCATCTATAAGTTCTCCCAGTGCTTCAACATTCTCTCAGTGTGCCCTACCCTTGCCCCATGGTCTCCCTCCCAGAAGCCTGCCTCCTGCAACAGTTTTTGCTGGTGGCTCCCTAGACCTACAGCATGGTTACTCTTGACTGAGTTTTCCCTCTCTTGAGTTGGATCCCCAGTTCCTGAATCACATGTCTTTTCATTGGTTTCCTCCCTCATTTTTCTGGAGAAATTCTCCAGTAACTTCCTGAGAAAAGGTACATGAGGGATTAATTTGTTTAATCCTTCCATATCTGAAAGGGTCTTTATCCAACCACATACTTGATAATAGTTTGGCTGGGTATATTATTTCAAGCTGAAATCATTCCCCCCAACATTTTGTGTGTGTGGTGCTGGGATTGAACCCAGGGCCTTGTGCAAGCAAGGAAAACACTCTACCCACTGAGTGTATCCCCAGCCTCTCCCACACAGTTTGAAGACATTTCTCCATTGCCTTCCAGCTTTTAGTGCTGCTACTGGTGAGCTGATGAACTCACAGCCTTATTGACCCTTAGTCTTTTACATAAGACTCACTTTTCCTCTCTGGATGTATAGGACCTTTGATTTATCCCTGGTGATCCCACCCCAACCCCAACCCCAACCTATAGTAGTGGGGAATAAATCCAGTATTCTCAGCCTTGGCCCTTTTTATTTTTTGAGACCGAGTCTTGCTAAGTTTCCCAGGCTGGCCTTGAATTTGTGATCTGGGATGATAGGTGAGTCCCACTGCATCTGGCAAAACCCCATGGTACAGGTGTTCTATTTGCTTATTTGCAGGACTGGGAGTTGAACCTAGGGCCTTGTGCATGCTAGGCACGTGCTCTACCATCAAGCGACATCCCAGGCCTCTGTGGCCATAATCTTACTGTTTAGAAGCAATATCCAGGTCTGGTCTGCACTCGGGGGCGATTAGACAAGGGCATGGATACCAGAAGACAGGGAACACGGTGGTCACACTGTGGCTGTCTACCACAGGGCTCCAGTCCCTCTGCAAGCGGGCCATCCTCTGGTCTCCTTCCTTCCCCCTCAGCACCCAGGGCCCAGTCCCAGCCTCACTTTATTCTCCGGTAGCCCAGGACGTGGGTGCTTTGGGCTGGCACACGTGCTTGGGAGCTGCACCTGCTTCTTTGCTGAGCCCTGTCAGTTTGTCTTTCTCATCTGAGGTCGTCTGTCTCCCCTTTTGTGTTTATTCCTTTCATCCTTTGCCATGATTTTCGTGAAGTTTCCAGAGGAAGCAGAGAGAGGTTCGGGGTTTATTCTCCGAGTTTGTTGGACATGCCGCTCCACCACTAAGCCTCCCCATCCAGCAGTCCTCACTTTTGCTGTGATCTTCCCTGCCCCACCCTGCGGGTCCCCTCATTCCCGCCTCTCCACTCGGCCACGCCCACCCAGGCACAGGGCCTCTGACTGCTCCCCGGCCTGCTCCTCAGCCTGACCTGCCTGACCCGGAGCTTCTAGGGCATTGGGAGCCCTTCCCTGCCTCTGTGCCTTTCCCTCTCTGGACCTCCTCCTCAGCCCGCCCACCTGCCTCCTGGCACCTCTCCCTGGTGACTCCTATCCATCTCCTGTCTGGACACCTCCCCTGGGAATTCTTCTGTTCATGCTGCCAGGAGAGCTCTGGCTCTTCATCCTGGTTAGCCCACCACAGCCAGGACCTAACAGGATTCTACAGAGAGCAGCAAAATGGGCATCGCACCCATCTCCCTCACTGTCCCCAGGAAGCCACTTCAGGGTGGGGCAGCACCAACCCACTCGGTGTTGCATAAGGAAGCAAGATTCTTTTCTTTCCAGACTGGCAGAGCCCTGGGAAGGCACGGAGACCAGGGGGATCTACTAAAACACCCAGAGCGGCTCGGCACCCCTGCTGTGGCCCCTCATGCAACTGGGCTGAAATCCAAAGGCTGCTTGCAACCCACAATCCTCCTGGCTCTCTGCTCCCTGCCCCCATGGTGTGCTTCCTTCCAGGGAGCCCTGGAATCCTTGTCTCAGGGCCAGTGGCTTAGAGCACTTTCTTCCCCTTCCCCCACCCTTTCTGTAGTCCTGCACTGACACCCTGCCTCTCTCAATTGCTCCTGCCTGGGGAGGTGGCCACAGATCACCTTTGTAACTGACTTAGTGTGGACCCAGGCTTCCTGCTCCCCCACCCCCTCCCCAACTGTAAGGCAGACCTGGGGTCTGTGTTTGTGTCACTCAAGACATGTCTGGAGGCTCAGAAAGCACCTGTTGAGAGAAGCAAGGAAAATAGAAAATTGGACCCAGTGCAGAGGGAGAGGGGGCAGCCCACTCTGCCAGCTCAGGGTAAATGAAATCCATCCAGTACACTTGGGGTCAGGTGGGCCCCCAAGACTCTGAGTGCTGGAGCC
Source organism: Ictidomys tridecemlineatus (assembly GCF_052094955.1). Lineage (NCBI taxonomy): Eukaryota > Metazoa > Chordata > Mammalia > Rodentia > Sciuridae > Ictidomys > Ictidomys tridecemlineatus. The sequence continues at coordinate 121,805,590 of NC_135481.1, read as the reverse complement.
AATAAGCTGAAGGGCCAAGGCCAGGGAAAGTCCAGCCTCAGACCTGGATGTGCCCAGGGTCTCTGGCATCAGGACTGCTCTCTGCAGCTCATCATCTCCCTCTTGGATGAGCTCCACGTCTCAGGTGGCCCTGATATTACCAAGTCACCACTCCGGGCTCCTGCCTGTAGGGCCTAGCTCTTCTCCAAACTACAGGGGATATGCTGATGGCCAGACTCAGAACCAGGAGGGTAGGGAATCACCCACCACACTGTGGCCAGCAGCATGGACCAGTGGGGTCTTACGGGAAGAAGGAGACCAGAGTGGGATCAATCCTCAGGCCCCAAGAGGCCTAGCTGCAGAGTGCTCTCAGGCCGCTGAGCCAGTGTCTGCCCGCAGGTGAGGAGAGCCAGGATGCCTGAGGCACAGCCTAGGAACCAAGACAGAGTTGGAGAAAGGAGCAGGCTAGTGTGTCCCTTCCTGACCCCCAGGACACCAAAAAAAGGACCCACTGCTGGCTGGTGGTGAGTCACTAAGAAGGCTTGAAGGATAAGGTGGGCCTGCCAGAGCTGGCAAGGTGTTTGGAGTGGGCCCCAGGGCAGGAGAGAGAGCTTAAAGAGTCAGATCCCTGGTTCTGATTAAAACACTGCTCTGACCCCATTTGCTGCCTGTAAAATTGGTCCATCAGTCCCCTCCCCGCAAGGCCAGGGACTCAAGACAGGGCGGGGAAGAGCAGGGCTGGGACAGGGTTCAAAGTCCCCACTTAGTCTCTCCAGGGGGAGGGGAGCCCGCCCTCTGTAGGCTGCGGAGCCGCTCACCGCTGGCCCCCAGAGATCGAGCCCGAGTCCCCAGGCCATGGCCCCCACCCGCAAGTCCGGGGGATGCAAATGCCCCATCCCGACCCCTGCAGGCCACTGAGCCCGGGGTCCAAACCGTCCCCCACCCCCGAGGGCGCACACCCAGCCCCGCGCCGGGGAGTGCACAGAGGCCACCCCGGAGTGGGGTCCGGGGCACGGTCATCTGTGGGTGTGGCTTCCTGAATTTTCCGAGGTGGTTTTCTCTCTGCTTCTTCCAGCGAGGGTGTTACTCTTGGTGATGGACGACCACACGCCCTCCCAAGAAAGAGGCAGGCGCGGAGCTCGGCGCCCATTTCCCCGGCCCGGACGCCGAGGCTGGCTGCGCTGGGCACTCGCGGGGGCTGGGCGCGGCCGGGGCCTGCGGGCCCGCGTGGCCAGGAACGGTCGAGCCCGCCCTCCTGGCCCCGAACCCGGGCCGGCCGCGCGCCCCTTGCCCGCCGGGCGCCGGAGGAGGGCGCGCCGCGGAGGCCGGGAGGAGCCTCTCGGAGGTCAACCCGCCCCGTTCCCCGCAGCTTCGCGCAGAGGTTCTCCCGCGGGGCCTCCCGGGCCGCCTTTCAGGGGCCGTGGCCCTTCTGGGGTCCGAGTCCGCGGTACGAGGCGCCATCCGCTCCTGGTCCGCCTAGTGAGCACCGGGCGCGGATGCGGAGCCCCAGGGCCGGCGCCGAGAGGCTGGGGCCCCTCTGGTGTGCCAGGTCCCCCGCTGGCCTGGCCTCTTCCTGCCTCCCAGACCCTCCACAGGGAGAAATTATTTGCCTTCTGTGACAATGGAAGAAACGGGGGCGCCCAGAGAGGTTAGGTCACTCTGTCAAGCTCAGCAATCGGGCTTTGAGTGCAACCTTGAAGAAGGAAGGAGCTGGACGTTTGAAGAAGGGAAGAGGGCAGTTTAGGCAGGGGGACAGCTAACGCAAAGGATGGGGGTGGGCCGCGGATGCAGGGCCTAGAGATGAGGTGGAGGCAGACAGCAAGGCTGGGTTGGAGGATGAGGGCCCAGGAAACCGGATGCATCTGTGCAAGGTCAGTGGAGGCTTGCTCAGCTGGACTTCTGAGAACTCAGTGGGAATAACAATGGTCCAGAGTCCAGTGTTTGCTGGAGAAAATTTTTTGTTTGTTTTGTTTTCGTACTTGGAATAGAACCCATTGAGTGCTACATCCCCAGTTTTTTTTTTCTTTTTTTCTTTTTTTTTGGGGACAGAATCTCCCTAAGTAGCAGGGGCTAACTTGGGATCCTCCTGCCTGAGCCTCCCCAGTCCCTGGGATTATAGGCCTGTGCCACAGTGCCTGGCTTGCTGGAGAGATTCTAAGGCCAGTCAGGAGGGGCAGAGAGGACCATGGAGCAGGGGACAGGCATTGGCTGGGGCCAGTGACACCTGATGAGTGCTGGGAGTTTTATCTGGGGGAAATCAAATGTCTGCATTGGTGGGAAATAGGCTGGATCTTAAAGCCTGCTCTGCACAAATCCCTCCTGTGCACTCAGAAGGTTTGGAAATGGTTTGAGATGCCTGGTGGGCTCCCTGGAGGAGAAGGAGGCAACTGGCAGTATGCTAGCCTGGCCAATGGAGGGCAGCCTGGTGGCTCCATGCAGCGTACTGTCTCCTAGGGCAGCAGGTGCTGAGGGCAGACAACAGCAGGCAGGGAGCTGGGCAGGGTATTTGGTAAAAAGGTTGGACAGGAGCCCTCTGGGTGGGGTTTCTGACTTACTACCTGTGCCTCATGTGAAAGGCCACATCTGGGCATCAGCTTCTGTGGGTCTGGGGTGGCTCTGGCCCACTGAGAAGGTAGAGTGTGTGGCCACAGCCAGGACCAGGCCCTAACTCCCACCCACCACCCAAACAGACACCTCTGCCCCTCCCCTGCCTAGCGCTGAGCCCTGTCTGCCTTAGCAGCATCCTGTGCCCTGTGTCTTTGCACCGCCAGGCTGGGGGGGAGGGTCTGCACCACAACTCCCCCACCTCCCTTTCCTCTCTCCCCTCCCTTACCCTGCCCTTGGCTTCCCCACCCATCAGCTGCCTACTCAGTCTTTCTTGGACATTCTTGTCCACAGAGCCCTTGGGCCCTGGCCTCAGCCCTCTTCTGCCCAATTGGAATCCCGCTCTCCTGGGGGGAGCTCCTTTCTCTGGGATTCCTCAAGGCCTCCTTTTGCTCCCTCCCCTGCTTAGAGTCTCCACAAGGCTGATTCTGAGCCTACCTCCTCCTGAACTTCAGACCCAAATATGATCCCGTGGACACACACCCATGTCTGGCGGGCCCATCAGGCACAGCATACCCAGCCCAGCTTCCTCCTTGGGTTCAAACCCATGTGGACTGGAATCCTCACCAGCTGCAGGTCTTGGGGGCTGTAGGATGTAAGAACAGGCTACTTTCCCTGTGCCTGGTGAAATGGGGAAAATATCAGAGTGACCTCCTGGCAGTGGGGAGGGGTCACATAAAGTTCCCCACGTGACCCAGGGAAGAGGTCAGTGATGGCTGTACTTAATCTATGACCCTTATCTAGCTCCTCCAGGACTGTTGCTGGGCTGGAGGTGGCCTCCAAGAAGGCTTTGGGGTCCTGCCTCCACAGCTCCTCCACAGGCATGGGTAGGGAGGTTGACCCGTGAGCAGAGCAGGGCAGAAGTGACAGGGCTCACTTCTTTTCTTTTTTTTTTTTTTTCATTTATTTTTTAGGTGTAGATGGACACAACACAATGCCTTTATTTTTATGTGGTGCTGAGGATTGAACCCAGGTCCCGCCTGTGCTAGGGGAGCGCTCTACCGCTGAGCCACAGTCCCAGCCCCAAGGGCTCACTTTTGACGTTAGGTTAAAAGAGACTGACTTCTGTTTTGGGGTGACAGGACCCCTCCACCATCTTGCTCTCTGGCTGGGAGAGATGCCAGATGCCACGCCCAGCAGCCCAAGGAGAGGTCCACATGGCCAGAGCCTGAGGCCACCAGCAGCCTCATAGATGTGCTGAGAAGCAGATCTCCCCAAGGCAAGCTACAGATGGCTGCCTGCTGTCCCCATTGCAGACTGCAAGACCCTGGATTAAGTGGGCCAAAGGTGTTTGGTTCCTGACCTGCCTGGTAATAAATGAGGTAGTAAATGTTTCATTTTCAGCTGCTGAGTTTTAGGGTGATTGATCATGCAGCAATAGATGCCTAAGAAATAAATTGATTTAAAAGCCACACTTGGCCGAGTGCAATGGCACATGCCTGTGGTCCTAGTGGCCGAGGCAGGAGGATTGAGAGTTCAAAGCCAACCTCATCAATGGCGAGGTGCTAAGCAACTCAGTGAGACCCTGTCTCTAAATACAAAAATGGGGCTGGGGATGTGGCTCAGTGGTGAAGTGCCCCTGAGTTCAATCCTTGGTACCCATCCCCCCAAAAAAAGCCACACTTGAAGCATTTTGATGTCACTCATGTAGGAATTGACAACCTCGGCTGGTGCATCTGCAGTCTCCTCTCTGCTTGCTGGGAGGTGGGCTTTGAGACCTCCATGACTGGCAGTCTTTGGTGGTCTGCTTCTACTTCTGTAGATGCAGAACTTGAGGACTAGAAGAGAGTCCTCTATGCTCAGGAGCCTCTGGGATTTGTACCCTTCCCCACCTTACAACCCTCTCCTCTATACCTGATTCTATAGGAATTTTTTTTTCCAGTACTGGGGATTGGAGCCAGGGTCACTCTGCCACTGAGCTACATTCCCAGGCCTTTTTCTTTATTCTTTTTGAAACAGGGTCTTGCTAAATTGCCCAGGCTGGACTGGAATTTAAGATACTCCTTCCTCAGCCTCTGGAATGCTGGGATCACAGCCCTGTTTCAATAGCAATTTTCTGTCTGTTTGTTTTTTGGTACTGGAGATTTAATGCAGGGTGCTTTATCCCTGAGTTGCATCCCCAGTCCTTTCTGCTTTTTTTTTTTTTTTTTTTTGAGACAGGTTCTCTCTAAGTTGCTTAGGGGCCTTGAATTGAATTTACGATCCTCCTGCCTCAGCCTCCTGAGTTGCTGGGATTACAGGCATGCACTACCATGCCCAGCTCTTCAATGACAAATTTAAAATTAAATTACTTTTAACAAATCTTTCCAAAGTATCAACCTAGGGAGAGAGCAACTCTGTATTTTTGCACTTATTCTGGCAGCTTGCATAGTATTTAATGAACAAACCCATTAATGTGTTTAATAGGTATAAAGAGATTGGGAACAAAGCATGTGGCCCTCAAGGGGTGGGACTGAGGCTCAGGGAAGGCTTGAAGCAGCCCCAGTCAGGGAAGTGGTGCGTGGGGGGCGGGGGCTCTAGGAGCTCCTGGGATGGCACCACTGCACTGGTATGGATGGGTGCTGTGCCCTCTGGAGAGTGTCAGGAGGATCCTCGGGTGCTTTGAGGGGTGGTGGGAGGCACTCAATGCAGCAGCTGGCTTAGTGCCACTGGTCAAGAGAATGTCTGCTGCAGGTGCTTTGGTCTCTCCAGCTTCTGGGGCCTCTTAAGGCCTAAATCTAGAGGACGTCTCTGACTAACTCCTCCCCATTTACCTCCATATTCTACCAGTCACTAAGTCTCCAAGGTTATGCCTCCCACTTTTCTGAGCCCATTTTGTCCCTCCCAGGAGCCTTCCTCTCCAGCTCAGAGGCTGCCTTGGGCTCTGCCCCTCCCACCAGCTGCAGAAGTGTCCCTTCAGGTTCGCTGCCTCCCAACCCACCTGGTTGCTGCCCTGCCCACCTTCTCCTGCCCTCTGAGCGCAGGCTTTCCCACCTGGCTCCAGGTGCTGCCCGGCCATGCCCCCTGCCCCTGCCCCCTGCCCCTGCCCCCTGGCGGAGGATGTGCTGGGGCTCTGGGTCTACCAGCTGGGACTCACTTATCTGTCCTCTGAGCCTCCCTGTTGTCCCAAAATGGGGATAACAAGCAATGCTGGCCACGCTTGCCCTTGGCTGAATCGTGGGAGGATTGGATAACAGAGATAAAAGGGCTCTAGAGCATCATGGGCTTTTCGAAGGGCTGTGTTATTGTTTTTATTATTATTATTATTATTATTATCATTATTGTTATTATTATTTAAAGTCAGTATTTTTTATGTTTATTTAACTCTATTTATTTATGTTTTATGTGGTGCTGAGGTTTGAACCCAGCGCCTCACACATTCTAGGCAAGCGCTCTACCACTGAGCCCCAGCCCAGCCCCACTATATTATTATTATTATTATTATTATTACTGTCCTGGTCCTCACCACTCAGAAAACCAGATAGTCAGAATCATAGATGGCTATTAAAAAGGGCCAACCATGGCAGGCTTGGGGCAGAGCTCAGAGATGGAGCGCTGGCCCATGGGAGAGGCCTGGGTTCAATCCCAGCACCAAGAAGGAGAGCGCCAGAATCCACTAGGTCCTTCTCCAGAGCTGCAGGGAGGGACAGGAAGACGCCTGTACGTCAGGCGGGAGGAGGAGACCTGCAGGCCCACGTGGCCTCCTTCCCAGTGGGTGGTGGCCAACTAGGGCCTGCAGGGCTTTGAGGGGCCACCAAAAATTTTTAATTTCTTTTAAAATCAGGAGGATAAAAATGAATTTTTAGGGGCTGGGGATGTGGCTCAAGCGGTAGCGCGCCCATCTGGCAGGCGTGCGGCCCGGGTTCGATCCTCAGCACCACATACCAACAAAGATGTTGTGTCCGCCGAGAACTGAAAAAATAAATAAATTTTTAAAAAATGAATTTTTAGGATGAACAAAGTGCTCTGATGCATAATGTTGATATATTCACCTTTATATCGATGCATCAGAAAATTAAAAATTCACATTTTTTTTAAAGAGAGAGAGAGAGAGAGAGAGAGAGAATTTCAATATTTATTTTTCAGTTTTCAGCGGACACAACATCTTTGTTGGTATGTGGTGCTGAGGATTGAACCCGGGCCGCACGCATGCCAGGCGAGTGCGCTATCGCTTGAGCCACATCCCCAGCCCCCAAAAAAATTCACATTTTTTTTATGGAAGAAAAGGTCAAGGAAAGCAACAGAAATGGACCCAGGGGCTGGGGATGTGGTCATGTGGCACAGTGGCAGAGCCCTTGACCAGCATGTACAGGACCTGGGTCTGATCCCCCAGAGCGCAGCAAAGAAAGAAAAGAAAATCAATATAGGCCTGAGCCAGAGCAAGGATCTGTGGTGGTGGTTGTTGTTCTGGGGATTTAACCCCGGGCACTGAGCCCCATCTCCAGCCCTTTTCATTTTTCATTTCGCATAGGTCTCCACAGGCCGCCTGGAACTCAAAACCCTCCTGCCTCAGCCTCCCCGAGGCTGGGGTCATAGTCAGGTGCTGCTGGGCCCTGCTACTCTGGGCTCTGACCTCTGAAGGGGGTGTGACTGCAGGAGCCCTGGGGAGAGAGGCGCTGCAGTGCTCCTGGCGTGGCTTCCTCCATCCATCCACTCCTCCAGCGGGGACCTCTGGTCCCTGACCTGGCACTAGGGACACACCCTGAAGAAGGCAGGCAAGGTCTGGGTGTACAGGGATGGAGAAGGAAGACAGAACACTGCTAGACAGACACACTGCGGCCCAAGATCCCTTCATCCCTACCCAGCAAGAGGCTCTGGGAGCTGAAGCCAGATGGACCAAGGGGCTGTGGTGAGCACTGTCCATGCCCCTGCTGGGGGCACCTGGCAGTATAAGAGCAGGGGCGGCTCCCATCAGCAGCCCCAGAGTCGGCCCTCACCTTGTCCTCCACTTGTCCTGGCAGCTGGGCACTTTCTGAGCTTGCCTTGAATCCCTGGGGGCAGGAGCAGCTCACTCACCTGCCTTCCAGGTGTGGGGCTTGCAGGGGGGAAAGGGGGACACAGAACTGTTGCCAGGTCCTTGCCCTGGCACAACTTGGCCACCTCAGCCTCAGGCCCAGGCCTCACAGGGTGGCCTCTCCATCTTGGGAATGTGTTGCCGAATCCAGAAGATGCTGAGGCAGAAGTGACGGAGGGGCAGGACAAGCTCAAGTGCGTCCCAGTGAGATGTATCCGCCCAAGGACCCCCAGCCCATGCCCCCTACCAGACATACATGCCCTGGTGGGAAGCCTGTACTGGTCACCAATACATCTCAGATGCAGGTGTATACACTTACCATGTGGTGACACACATGTGACCAGTGAGCAGATCCACAGCAAGTAGAACAAGAAATGCTTTTGCCTCTGGGGTTTGGCCTCCTTCATTCTGAATTCCGACCTGCCAAGCAGCCTTGGTGCGGAGCCACAGGGAAGAGCTCACCTTGCCACAGAGGCCCTGCCTGGGTGGCCTCCCCCAGCCCTGAGGCTTGGTCCCTGGTCCCATCAAGGCCTCCTCTGTATGACTGGGGAGTGGGCCCAGTGAAGAGGTCTCATGGGCAGCCCTGAGGGTCACCCTTGTACCCTGATGGCCCTCCAGTCTGCTGGAGAGCAAGGTGGGGACAACACACAGGGGTGGCTGAGGAGCCTGCTGAGCCCCAGAGGGAGGGAGCCCCAGGGCCAGTCTCTCTCCCTGCCAGGCCTCTTGCCAGGCTCCCTGCCAACTCCCCCCAGCACCGCCCCTGACATGCCTGCAGGTCTGGCAGCCTCTTACTCTCAGTTGAAAAGGAGGCTCCAAAGTGTGTCTGGAAACTTGGGGGCCTAGGAGGTCCAAATCCCATGGGCCTCAGTTTCTCCCAGGAAAACTGGCCCAGAGCCAGAGAGATGGGGGGGAGGTCAGGCATGTATGTTCCCCTCCCCAGGCCTGGCAGGCTGTGGTCATCCTTGTCAGGAGTCAGCCATCCCCAGGAGGGACAGGAGGAGGAGAACAGATGGGAGGCAGCAGCTGCCACTCCCTGGGACTGGGCTCCATCCCAATCCAGAGAGCCTGGTCGAGTAGGGCAGTGGCCTCCAGGCCTCTTCAGGGCAGCCTGGCCTGGCCCACAGTGACAGAGAAGGGGAGGGAGTAGTCTCAGGTTGCCATTCCCCCACCTCCCACTCCAGGGCACTCAGGGAGCAACTCCAGGCCTTGGGTCTCAGCCTCCCTTTTACAGAATGAAGGGCTCAGCTGGAGGTGCAGCTCAGCAGTCAGGCACTTGGGCAGGCTGCTGGAGGCTCTGGGTTTGATCCCTAGCATCAAAACAATAATAACAATAACACTAACGAGGGGCTTCTGACCCCATCTGCCAGCTCTGGGCAGGAGGGGACATGAAATGCTTAGACTTTAAGAACTCCAGAGTCTACCCACCCAACCCCTCTGCATTTGCCTCCTTCCGAGAGAGAAGACAGGCTTTGGTGTCTATGTCCTAATACCTGGGCCTTAAAACCAGGTCCCGGAATCCCTGCGTGCAGAGAGCTCGGGCTGTGTAGGGTCCACGTGAAATTGGTCACTCTCTTTCCCTCTCAGGGCCACAGTGTCAGAAGTGAGGCTGGGCAAGTTGGAGGAGAAGACCTGAGCCCCCAGGGACAGGTTGGGCTGGCACAGCACCTGTTTCAGCCCTGCCCCAGGGCCGGGGGGTTTAGCTACACAGGACTGAGCTGAGCACAGCCTGACATTTCACATGACCCACTGCCCTCCCTAGACCTCAGTCTTACACCTGCAGATTGGGAACAACCCGACCTTGAGGGCTGTGGTGAGGACCAGATTATACCAGTCAACTGCCCAGGATTCACAGCCCACTCCCCTTTCCAGGTTGCAGGGCATGGTAGGGCCAGCAGAGCTGAGCATGGCAGAGTAGTCCCCTTTCTCCATTCCAAGGGTGGGGTGGGGGGCTGGGAAAAGTTCAAAAGCGATGGCCCAGCTGGTGGGGAGGGGGTGGCATGGTGTGTGCATGAGGAGGTCTCGCCCTCTCCCATTTGCCTGGCAGCCTGGGAATGTGAGGCGGGGCCTCTGGACACCTGCGACTCCAGGCCCACCACCTCAGGATGGGGAGGCTGGGTGGGCAGTGCCTGCCCATGAGGGGGTGGCCTCCATCTCCCCAGATGCAGGGGATCTCTCCCTCAGCCCACCTGCCTCAGGCTCCAGCCCTTCCCACACCTGTGTCTGCAGATGGCTCCTCCCTCTGGCCCAGGCAGGGTCAGAGTCTCCTGGCAGCCCCATGCCTTTGCACCCCTGCTGAGAAGCTCTTCCCTCCCTCCCATCTGTCCACTCGGCAGGTCCCTCCTGCCCCAAGGTTAGCATGGCCCTCGCTTCTCCCACTGTATCATGGCCCCCTGCGTTTGCAGCCGGCAGCTGTGCCCTATCTCAGGCTTCTCAGGCCTTCCCCAGGCTGGCGCTCCCTGAGGGCAGCCCTGCAGATTGTCTTTGATGAACAGAAACAGATCAATAAGCAATTCACAGTCCTGCAAGAACCCAGTGTTCCTACATTTCACTGACAAGTGGCTCAGAGACATTAAGGGACCGGAGTGGCAGTGCTGGGATCTGAAGTGAGGCTGTGGGCCTCCAGCGGGCCTTCTCTCCATGGAGAATCTGCCCTTTGCCCTGAGGAGACCCAGGCGAAGCCATTGTGGCCTCACAACAGGGCTCACAGACCAGGGAGAGACCCCTGGTTTTGCCCTGGAGGAGGGGCAGCTGGCCTGCTTCCTCTCCCAACCAGGGGCCCACGAGAGGGGCTCAGGTCTTAGGAGAGCAGTTTTCCCCTGGCCTGGGCCCACTTAGAGTGCAGAGTGCCTGTGGTCCTTGGTCTGCCTGGGGACAGGGTTGGGCAGCTGGGCCCAGGACTTGACAGCCCCAAAAGGGACCGCATTGGATACCTCTGATGCTGGTGACCCACCCACCACCCTGAGGTGCCCTGCTGTGCACTCCAGTCCCCTTGGGGGTTACCTGTCCACAGCAGTTGAGCAGGTAGGAAACCCCAGGAGGCCTCTGCTTGTCAGCAGCCCTAGAGCACCTGCATGGGAATTGTGTCCTGAGGGAATGCAGGTGGTGGGCCCTCACCTTGCACCCTCCCCAGCCTCAGCCTCACCAGGAGCAGTGGCCAGGGCCCTCCAGTTGGTCAGGGCCAGGCAGAGAGACATACAAGAAGCTCTCACCTTGCCCATCAGCGTCTCTGGTTTTCCTCAGTGCTAACCATCCCAACAGCTCCTCCTAACCACCTCAGGGCTCTTATGGAGGATCCCATGTAGCCCAACGTGGCGGTGCACACCTGTAATCCCAGTGACTTGGGAGGCCAAGGCAGGAGGATTAGTGAGTTCAAAACCTTAACTGCATAGAGGATCTCACTTAATGCTTACAATCCTGATTCTGCATATGAGGAAAGTGAGGCATAGAAAGGGTGTGGGATTCATCTGAGGTTGCACAGCTTGTACATGTAGGAGCTGAGATTTGAGCCAAAGCTGTCTGTCACAGAATCCTTGCTTGAAACCCCATCTCATAGCAGGGGGGGTGTCCTTTCCTCCCTGGGCCCCTCACCCCACCCCACAGTGAGCCCAGGCATCCCTGGGGGATTCCACGGGCCTGGAGGAGGAGGAGGAAGTCCTCTCTGCCCCAGGTCATCCTTCTCTGCTGCTGCCTCATAGAGGTGGGGCCAAGAGAACAGGAGGAAGGGCTGTTCCTGGTGCCCGGCAGCCAGGGTTGCCCGACTACACAGTGTAGCCCAAGGCTCCCCTGCCCACCATGCCCCAGCTGGTTCCCAGCCAGAGCCCCTTCCTGCCAGCACCCCCAGTCTGGCCCCCAGCACCTCAGGGGCCTGAGAACAGCGAGTGGCCTTGCTGGAAGGGACAGAGTGGCCAAGGGGCCTCTGGATAATCTTGGAGAACTCAAGACTGTCCATTCCACAGGGGCTCGCCAGCCCCCTGGCACCACAGGCCAGACCACTGCATGTTACTTCAGCTCTTCAACACCCTCAGTGTCTCTGATCCCAGTGACACATGGGCGAGGTTAGCCAGCAGAAAGCCACAGGGCTCCTGAAGAAAGGCAACCGGCTGCCCTGTCCCCGGGCCCTCTCAGCTCCCTCTCTGGCCAGGCCTCAGCAGCACTCTCCTACGTCATCCATCTCCAGTTTTGGTGTTTTTTGCCAGCCACCCTGTGACCCTGAAAGGTTCCCCCACCTCCAGCCTCTCTTGGATGGTTCCCACCCGAGGAGCACGAGGGGCATGTGGGTGTACTGCCTGGACGCTTCCGGCCTCCTTGGTATTCAGGACTGCTGCTCTCCTTGCTCAGATTCCAGGCACAGCCCACCACATCCTGACGCAGTCCTCCAGGCTGTTCCTCAGTTTGCAGGTTGAAAATCAACAGTTACCCTTCAGGCCTGTAATCCCAGCGGCTCAGGAGGCTGAGGCAGGAGGATCGAGTTCAAAGCCAGCCTCAGCAAAGGTGAGGCGTTAAGGAACTCAGTGAGGCCCCATCTCTAAATAAAATACAAAACAGCGATGGGGATGAGGCTTAGTGGCCGAGTGTCCCTGCGTTCAACCCCCGGTACCACCCCCCCCAAAAAAAGAAAAAAGAAATCAATGGGTTTTCTACCCGTTGTGAACGATGATGGCGCGCAAATGGAGGGACTTTATTTAGACGGTAGTGAGTTCAGTTTAATCCATGTCGGAGCAAACAAAATGAGTGCCTCAAACATCACGGACAGGAACGCACGGGGGAGGCCGCCGGAGAGGGAGGGCCAGGGGCGTGGGGGCCGCTGAGGGCAGGCGAGAGGGCTGGGCTCGCCTGCCTCTGATCCGGCTCAAACTTTCTCAAGCCCAAGTTAGTCCCGCTGGCCCTGGGCGACCTCCCCGCTGTCCGCCGCTGGCCCTCCTCTTCCCGGCGGCCTGCTGCGGCTCAGGGTAGTTAGTGGCCACCGTGCGCCGCGGCCCCTCCGGTCTGTCTTGGCGCTAGGTCCCAGGGAGGCATCCGATTGGCTCCGCTCTCACCAGGCCGCCCCTGATAGGTCCCTGGGCAGCCTATGGATGGGCTCCCCTCGGCTCGCTGGTCCAACCCGTGACGGGCAGGACAGACTCTGGGGCCCGGGCAGCGGGAGTCTGGGCGGAGCTGGGGCGGGGAGCTGGGGGGCCTGGGCGGGAGCTGGGGGGCCCGGGCGGGAGCTGGGGGGCCCGGGCGGGAGCTGGGGGGCCCGGGCGGGAGCTGGGGGGCCCGGGCGGGAGCTGGGGGGCCCGGGCGGGAGCTGGGGGGCCGGGCGGGAGCTGGGTCTGCGCCGAGCTGGGCAAACAGCGCCCCCTGGTGTTCTGATGGGCCCCGGGGACCCCAGGCCGACTGAAGGCCGCGGGTCAAGGTCTGAGGACGACCGACCACCCTCCCAACCCTATCTGGAAGGGGACAAACCGCGGAAGGTGTGGGCGAGTCGAGGTCCCTGGGGCTGGGCGGGGCCGCGGGTAGGTGCGGGGCCTGGGCGGAGCAGGAGCGCCCCGGCGCCGGTCTGCCCCTTGCAGCCCGTGCCCAGCCCGCACCCCACCCCTCTTTGATGGCTCCGGCGGACTAGGGGGGCTGCGGCTCCAGTGCCTGCCCTGAACTTGCCTCAGATCTTGCTTCTCGGGTTTGGTCTTGGAGACTCTGCGCCGGCTCTTTAGAGGGTACCCCTGCCCTTCTCCGGGCTGGAGTCAGGGAAGCTGCCCCCTCCGGGCCTGGGGAGAGGGAGGCCCTGTGTGCCTCTCCCCGCAGATCTGCCTTTCCCTAAGCGCCGCCCGCCCGGGTCGCGCCCCAAGCAGGAGCCTTCCTAATTGCCCTGCACTAATTGCCCGCTTCACCTGTGCTGCTGGGCCGGTCTCCCCTGGGCCAGGAGCTTGTTATTGGAAGTGAGCTCCAGTCTCAGTTTGCACGAGTTCAGACGGGGGGATGCACTTGTGATTTGGAAGATTTGTCACTCAAGATTCCCTATTCCCTCCGGGAGAGGTTCTGTAAACAACTCTAACCCTCCTGCCCAGAGGGGGATTCCTGACCTGGGACGTGAAGAGGCAAGAGCAGGAAGGCTCGGGGGCTGTCCCCTTGCTGGAGGCTGGGCTAGGCTCAACACTGAGCCACAGCCTTTCTGAAGGCCTAGCCCTGGTGCTTTCGGGTTTTTTTTTTTTTTTCTTCAAAGAGTTTTATTGATGTATAATTTATATGCCATGAGATCTGCCCAGTTGTAAGGAAGTGTACAATCCATTTTTAGTACATTTACCGAGTGAGGCAATTCATTTTTATTTTTTGTGATACTAGTGACTGAACCCAGGGGCACCCTACCTGAATTTTTTTTTTTTTTTTTTTTTTTTGTACCAGGGATTGAACTCAGGGGCACTTGACCACTGAGCCACATTCTAAGCCCTTTTTTTTTTTTTGGTATTTTATTTAGAGACAGGATCTCGCTGACTTGCTTAGCACCTCGCTTTTTTTTAATTTATTTTTTTAAAATATTTTATTTTTATGTGGTGCTAACGATTGAACCCGGTGCTTCATGCATGCCATGCAAGCGGGCTACTACTTGAGCCATATCCCCAGCCCCAGCACCTCGCTTTTGCTGAGGTTAGCTTGAGCTCCTCCTGTCTCTGCCTCCCGAGCCACTGGGATTACAGGTGTGTGCCACCATGACCGGCCCTTTTTATTTTTTGTTATCTTATTAGTGAGACCCTGTCTCAGGGTCTCATTGAATTGCTGAGTCTGGCCTCAAACTTGCAAGCCTCCTGCTTCAGCCTCCCCAGTAGCTGGGATTACAGGCATGCACCACCACACCCAGCTTCAATCATTTCTAGTAAACTTTCAGAGTTGTGCAATCAACACCACATTGGAGTTTTAGATAATTTATATCACACCCTCCAGATTCCCTTGAACCTGTGTGTAGCCAGTCCTTGCAGGCCACCATGGGTCTGCATTCTATATCTGTAAGTTCACCTTTCCTGGATGTCTTATGCATATAAGGTCACCTGTGGTCTTTCCCTCACCCAGCACAATGTCTTGGAGCCCATCTTGCCGTGGCATGCCTTTTCCACAGTGTCAGTATGCCACAGTTGGTTCATTTGTTTACCAATTAGTGGATGCATGGCTGTGTGTTTCCATTTTGTAGCTATTATGAATAATGCTGCTGGGCTTGATGGTGCATGACTGTAATCCCCCCTACTTGGAATACTGAGGTGAGAGAATCCCAATGTCAATGCCAACCTAGGTAATTTAGTGAGACTCTGTCCAAAAAAAAAAAGACCATGCTGGGTGCCATGGCATATGTCTGTAAGTCCAGCAACTCAGGAGGTTGAGGTGGGAGGATTGGAAACTGTCAAAGTGTTTTTTTCTTTCCTTTTCTTTTTGGCAGGGGGGATGGAACCCAGGATTGTTTTTACCACTGAGCCATATCCCCAACCTTTTTTATTTATTTATTTTTAGAGACAGGGTCTCACTAAGTTGCTTAGGGCCTCACTAAATTGTTGAGGCTGGCTTTGAACTCATGATCCTCCTGCCTCAGCCTCCCAAGTTGCTGGGATTACAGGTGTGCGCCACTGCACCCAACTGTCCAAGTGTTTGTCTAAGTCATTGCTTCTTTCTGCAATTCCACCAGCAATAAGAGTTTCAGTGGCTCCATGTTCCCGTCAACAGTTCAGTTTGTTTAATTTTAGATAGTCTGATGAGTAATTATTGGTATCTCATTGTGGCTTTAATTTGCATTTTACTGGCTAATGATTGTGACACGTTTTCATGTGCTTATTAGCCATCTGCGTATCTTCTTTGGCAAAGGGTTCAAATCTTTTGCCCCTATAAACTTTGGGTCATGTGTATCATTAAGTTCCAGGAGCTCTTGCTATATTCCAGATATATGACATGGAAATATTTCCTTTCAGTTTGTGGCTTTCCATTTTATCAATGGATTTTTAGGAATGCAGATGTCTTTAATTTGTGGGGGGATAAATATTTCTTTATTTTTGGCACTGGGGATTGGATCTAGAGGTACTTTACCATTGAGGCACCTCCCCAACCCTTTGTATTTTTTATTTTGAGACAGGGTTTCACTGAGGTGCCAGGCAGGCCTCAACCTTGTGATCCTCCTGTCTCAGCCTCAGGAGTAGCTGGGACTACCTGTTTTGTGCTTCCACCCCTGGCTAGGTCTTTAATTTTGATAAAGTCCCATTTATCAGTTTTTTTCCTTCAGAGACTTAGAGAGACTGGAACTTGTGATCCTCCTGGTTTCGCCTCCCTGCCAGCATTTCCCCTGCCCACGTTGACTTGGTGACTGCTTAGCCTCCAACCTCTGCAGGGCCCTGAGGATGAGGAGCAGCAGAGGAAAGAGCTCCCAACCCCCAGCCCGTCCTCCTCCAGCCACCTTCCCTGGTCTCTGCCCTGGAGGAGCTGCCCCACCTCCTTTCCCCTGGCCATTGTCGGGCAGGAGGAGCCCAGTTCCCAGCTTCTGTTGCTCCCCCGCACCTTGCTCCACAGGGGCTCTGGGCTTGGCCAGGTGGACAGGTGACTGGTTTAGGTCACTGTTTTGGTGGTCAACCTAATACTAGCAAGTACTTGTTGTTTGTTTGTTTTTTCTAGGAATGTAAGAATGGTTTAATATTGAAAAGTCAATCAGAGGGCTGGAGTTGTGACTCAGCGGCAGAGTGCTCACCTAGCACGAGAGGCCCTGGGTTTGATCCTCAACACCACATAAAAAAAATAAATAAAAAAAAAGAAATCATCAAGAAAAGTCAATCAGTACAACTCTCCATATTACTAGAATAAAGAAAAATTAAATGATCATCTCAAGGGACTGGGGTTATGGCTCAGTGGTAACGCGCTTGCCTAGCATGCGTGAGGCACTGGGTTCGATTCTCAGCACCACATACAAATAAATAAAATAAAGGCCCATCAACAACTAAAAAATATTTAAAAAAATGATCATCTCAACAGACATAGAAGAAGTATTTGCTAAAATTCAATACCTATTTTATGATTTTTAAAAAATACTCTTAGCAAATAATAGAAGGATACTTTCTTAATCTGAAATAGACATCTATGAAATATCTCTAGACACATTCTTTTTTTTACATGTACTCTCTTTTTTCTTTGCATTACAATTCTTAATACACACGTATACCACAATTTATCATCTCTGTTTGTATATAAGGTATGTTGACACCAAATTCAAATCTTCATACATGTATTTTGTATAATGATGACCATCTCCTTCCACCATTCTTGCTATTCTCTTTCCCCTCCCTTTCCCTGTTTGATTTTTGAGACAGGGTCTCACTAAGTTCCCGAGGCTGGCCTGGAACTTGTGATCCTCTTGCCTCAGTTGCTGGGAGGACAGGCCTGGGCCACAGCACCTGGCTCCAGTCCAGCCCTCTTGAAGGGTGGGCAGTTCACCCAATCATCCCCTTCTCGGGTTGTTAAGTCCTGTCCAGTTCCCTGCTCCTAACAGGGGTCTCAAAGGAAGCACCTAGAGGCCTGCTTAGGTTCCAGCTCACCACAGTGGAAAGGAGTGGAGGACTCTAGCAACTTCTGCCAGGGACCCCAATGCCCTCCAGGGCACAGCTCTCTGCTAGGGAAGGGTGGCAGAGTGAAGGGTTGCTTTCTGGAGATCTCCATGTCACCAACTGGACAGTACTAGACCCTTGGTGGGCTGCTAGGGTGATGTCACCAAATGGACAGTACTAGACTCTCCAATTCCAGGGGTTGCCTGCTAGGGGATGGTGACACTGCAGCCGGCGAGGCAGAGATGAAGCCTAGACAGTTCTTCCCCCCAACCCACCCCACCCCCACCCCCCGCCTCGAGGCTGGCGCTAGGCTCCCGGGTGTATGCACCTGCAGAATGGGCCGGCTAGCCTGTGGGCAGCGGGGAGGCAGGGAGGGCCGGGAGGGCGGCTAGGGCTCCGCAGTGGGGTGGGTGGGGTGGAAGGGCGGCCCCCGTTCCCCCTCCCGCGGGGTTAGGGTTGCTGGGGCGGAGCCCGCAGGGTGGTGGCGGCTCGGGGGCTGGGACGCGCTGGAGCAGGGGGCGCGCGGCGTGGCGGAGGGACCGGCCGCGGCCGCCAGGGGGCGCGGGTGCGCGGAACAGGGCTCAAGGCGATTGAGCCACCTGCGTCTCCGCCTCCGCTGCGCATCTGGCTCCTGGGCTCTGAGTCAGTCACCTTGGATACCAGGAATAACAGGTCTGCGTGATGCACAGATCGTGGAAAGTGGGAAGTTCCCCCAGGCAACAGCAACTTGCTTAGGACCGGCTGGGCCTGGCCCACCCCCACCAATGGGGAGAAAGATCCAGCAGCTGGCTGGACCCAGACTGCCCACCAGTGCCCTGCCCCCTGTCCAGGCGCCAGGCTAAGGACAGTCCTGTGTACTGGCAGCTATACTGATTAAAGTTCCTTTCCTGCTTTTCACTGTTAATTTGGGGGGCAAGTAGCTAACCTGATTTCTTGGAACCTCCGAGTGGAGCCCCTGGTCTCGGTCGCCGGCAACCTGACACTAGGGCTTGTCTGAGTTGTGTGACCTGGGCCAAGCCCAGTGTCCTTTGACCTCAGTGTCTCCTCATCCTTCTCTTCTTCCTCCTCTTTCTTGTGTTTCTTCCCTTTCTTCCTTCTTCTTCTCCTGCTCCTCCTTTTTAAAATCCCCCCTTTTTCTTTTTTAGAACTGGGGATTGAACCCCAGGGCTTTGCAAATGTGAGGCAAACTCTTTGCCACAGAGCTACATCCCAGTCCTCCTCCTTCTTTTTCTTCTCCTTGTCTCCTCCTCTTCTCCTTCTCCTCTTCCTTCACTGGGGATTGAACCCAGGGATGCTCTACCACTGAGACAGGGGCTTGCTAAGTTGCCCAGGCTGGCCTGGAACTTGTGATCCTCCTGCCTCAGGCGCCTTAGCTGGGATCACAGGTGTGTGCCACTGGGCCTGGCCTCAGTTCCCCTCCCTCTCACTTACTGCAAACCGCAGCTATTTATCCAGCACCCACAGGGGACAATGGAAAATGAGGCGGGAGATGCAGAGGAAGTGGAGGCACCTGTGCCCAGCCACCTCTCAGCCCCTCCAGCCCTGGGATGTTCGAGGCTAGAGTGGAGGTGCTGCAGCACCACCCCTGCAGGCAGCCCCAAGGCCTGAGCAGAGGACACACCTGGCCCAGGCCAGCCCAGCTCCAGAAGCCCATGGCTGGCTTTGCTCTAGCCCTCCCCAAGCCCTGTGGGTTAGTTGAGAGTCCAGAAAGGGAGGCTATGCCTGTGAGGTCACAGGGTCCTGCAGGACAGGCCAGTTGCTGGGAGGGTCGGGAGGAAGCAAGCTGGCCTTCTCTGCCCTGTCTTACTGCCCCTCCAACTTCAGGGCCCCCAGCATGGTCAGAGCTATCATCCACTGGGAGAAGTCAGGCAGGTTTGGGTCTTTGGGCCAGCATCTGGGCTGGACCACCTCTGAGCCTCTCTACTGGGGCCCAGCATGCCTGGGATTCCCATGCTGCCCTAAATGAATCAGTTCTTCCTGCTCCCAGCCCTGCAGGGCATTTCCACCCCTCCTACTCCTAATCTCAGAACTTGTGTCAGCCCTCCACCCTTGAAGGCAGGGGACCCCACCCATCTGCCTGATTTACTCTTGTTTTTTTTTCTTGGTACTGGGAATTGAACTCGGGGACATTCAACCACTGAGCCACATCCCAGCCCTATTTTGTATTTTATTTAGAGACAGGATCTCACTGAGTTGCTTAGGGCCTCCCAGTTGCTGGGGCTGGCTTTGAACTCTCGATCCTCCTGCCTTAGCCTCCCAAACTGCTGGGATTGCAGGTGTGGGCTACTCCGCCCGGCCATGATTCACTGTTTCTGTACTTACTCATCAGTGTCTATGGGCAACTTCTACCCTCCTGACCCCAGCGGTGGGCTGGTGAGGAGAAACTTCCCCCTGCAGGACACCAGTAGAGCAGGTCAGGGAGCTCCTCCAGCCTGAACCCAGGCCCTGCTCACTTCCTGGGAAGAGCATTCCAGAGAGAGGGACCAGCACCTGCAAGGTCTGAGGCCTGAAAGCCAAGAGCTCCAGGGGAGGAGGATGTCATCTCTTTGGAGAGGGGCAGCCAGGGAGGGCTTGGGAAAGAGGGGTCCATTGGACTGTGGTTGTGGCAGGTCCCTTAGGCAGCAGGAGGCTGAGGCTGCCCTGGGAGGTGGGGTGGCCCAGTGAGGAGGGGTGGGGTCAGGGCACTTACACAACTGTCACCTTCCTTGACAGTGATGCAGATCACAGGGACTCCTCTTCATCTCTCCTTCAGAGCCTTCCCTGCCCTCTTACCTCTGGTCCTTAGAACAAGCTCCAGGGGCCTGCTGTTGAATGGACTCATGAGTGGAGCTGCTCAGAAGTACTGGCTGACAACCCAACTCCCCTGGCCAGGGAGAGGAGCCCAGCCACCATCCCAAACTCGGCCAGCCTCCATCTTGTGAGGGGGAACTTCTAGGGCAAGGGATCTCAGCCTTCATCAGCCTTCCCAGAGTCCAGAACCTCATTAGGGTTATTAGGAACACAGGAAGCCACAGCCCTCCCCTCCTGGGGTTCAGCTGGGGGCAGGAGAGCACTCCTGTGAGGCAGGAATTTCGAAAATTGGAGGCCAGCCTGGGCAGTTTATCGAGACCCTGTCTCAAAAAATAAAAAAGGGCTGGGGGAGAGCTGGGTTCAATCCGTAGCTCCACCAAAAAAAGTCTATAGGTTTCACCAATGGTTCTCTGAGTCTGTGGGGCTGATCATCTGACCTCGCTCACTGGGAAGTCACTGAGACAACATCTTGGAGCAGTATGTTGACAGTGGGACCCCTTTAAAGTCTACCTCAGCCCGGCAGGGGGTACATGCCTGTCATCCCAGCAGCACTGTGAGTTCAAAGCCAGCCTCAGCAACTTAGGGAGGCCCTAAGCACCTTAGTGAGATCTCCCTCTCAAAATAGAAAAGGGCTGGGGATGTAGCTCAGGGGTTAAGTGCCCCTGAGTTTAATCTCTGGTATCGAAAACAAAAACAAAAATCGAAAAAACAAACCACCACCAACAAAAAAACAAACTTAATTACACCAAACAAACAAAGCGGTCCTCCTTTCCAAAAATTAAAAACATAAAGGAGAAAGGGATGGGGATGTGGCTCAAGCGGTAGCACACTCGCCTGGCATGCATGCGGCCCAGGTTCGATCCTCAGTACTACATACCAACAAAGATGTTATGTCTGCGAAAAACTAAAAAAATAAAATATTAAAAAATACTCTCTCTTTAAGACAAAAACAAACAAACAAACAAACAAACAAAAAAACCCAAAAACTTAAAGGAGATATGGGGACTAATAGCATAAGGGCTCCCTGGCCCGCCTTGCTGACCCCTCCCCAAGGATTCAACAACAGATCACTGTGTGGCTTATTTTTGAAAAAACAGGGTTGATTTTTCTTTTAATACTTTTCTGTGGAAATATTTTTTTTTTTTTTAAAGAGAGAGTGAGAGGGGGGGAGAGAGAGAGAGGGAGAGAGGGAGAGAGAGAATTTTTTAATATTTATTTCTTAGTTCTCGGCGGACACAACATCTTTGTTGGTATGTGGTGCTGAGGATCGAACCCGGGCTGCACGCATGCCAGAGGAGCGCGCTACCGCCTGAGCCACATTCCCAGCCCTCTGTGGAAATATTAATAGTCCTAGCCACCCTGTGACTGGGGCGAGTGCTTGCTGGTGGGCTGTGTCTGGGAGGCCTGGGTGGACCCATGGCTGCTATCTCCACTGGACAGATGCGGAGCTCTGAGCAGGCCCTCTGCTCTTGATAGCCAGTCACCTTCTAAATCAAGACCTGTTGAGGGTGAAGGCGCTGTTATCACTGTGCTGGGGTGACAGGGATTCTCCCCAGCAAATTCCCTGGTGGTGATGGACCCATCTCCAAGTAGCCTAAGCCCCAACCATAATTGATTGACTCATATAGTGCAAGCCCAGGTGCCCAGGCATGGCTGGGTCAGGGATCCTATGAGGACCAAGACAGAGATGCCATTGAACATGCCCCACATGGAGGGGAGGGGACTCCAGGCTCCAGTCTCTCACCATGCCCAGCCGGGGAGCAGGGGCTCTGCTGTGTAGAAAACTCAAGAGAGCCTGTGAGCACCTGGGGTGTCCCATGGCTGCTCACACGTCACCTAGGCCTGGCCCACCCCTGTAATCCTAGCAGCTCTAAAGGCTGAGGCAGCAGGATCACAAGTTCAAAGCCAGCCTCAGCAAATTAGCTCGGCCCTGTCTCAAAATTTAAAAAAATAAATAAATAGGGCTGGTGTTGTGGCTCAGTGATAGAGTGCTCACCTAGTATGTGAGAGGCCCTGGGTTTGATCCTCAGCACCACATTAAAAAAAATAAAACAAAGGTATTGTGTCCAACTACAACTAAATAATAAATGTTAAAAAATAAAAATAAAAAATGAATAAAAAAGGGCTGGGGGCATAGCTCAGTGATAAAGTGCCCCTGGGTTCAATCCTCAGAACCAAATAATAATAATAATAATATTAATAATAATAATAATAATAATAAAAAGCCCATGGGGCTGGGTTGGGGCTCAGTGGTAGAGCACTCATCTAAAGTTATTGTGTCCATAGCCGAGCTGGGGATGTGGCTCAAGCGGTAGCGTGCTCTCCTGGCATGCGTGCGGCCCGGGTTCGATCCTCAGCACCACATACAAAGATGTTGTGTCTGCCGATAACTAAATAATAAATATTAAAATTCTCTCTCTCTCTCTCTCTCTCTTTAAAAAAAAAAAAAAGCATAGCCAAGTGCAGGGTGTACATGAGTAGTTCCAGCTACCCAGAAGGCTGAGGCAGGAAGATAACTTGAGCCTGGGGGTTCAAAGCCAGCCTGGGCAACAGAGTGAGACCTCCAACTTGTGTGTGCGTGTGTGTGTGCGCGCGTGTACGCACGCACACGCACTATATATTGACCCTACCTCCTCAGTACTTGGCTTGCAAAGGTTTAACTGTGTAATACTAATGAAATATAAATTCAGGCTGAATTCTCCATTTTCACTTTTCCAGTGCTGGGGAGGACCGAGGCCTTGCACAGGCTAGCCAGGTGCTCTACACTGAGCCAGCCGTCGTCCCCACCACCCTCTTCATTTTCTGTTTTGAGCAGTGTCTAGCCAAGTTGCCAGGCTGGCCTCGAACTTGTGATCCACCTGCCTCAGCCTCTGGAGCAGCTCTGCCTCAGGCTGAATTATTTCCTGGAACACTAAAGGATTAAACAAGAACCACTGCAGTGGGCATTGCGCACGTTCCTTGGCGAGTGGGCGTGAGTCTGTGTGGGGTACCATGGCCCCAGAAGGAACTGCTGTGTGCGGAGCTCTGGCACGCCCCTTTCCCACTGGAACGGTCACTCCTTTGCTGTGTGTTGGATCCTCTGGTGTCCAGGGGATC
This sequence comes from Ictidomys tridecemlineatus, assembly GCF_052094955.1. NCBI lineage: Eukaryota > Metazoa > Chordata > Mammalia > Rodentia > Sciuridae > Ictidomys > Ictidomys tridecemlineatus. The sequence continues at coordinate 121,782,586 of NC_135481.1, read as the reverse complement.
ACTTGTTTCCATCTAGTTTTGTCCTGTCTTCACTTGTACTGGCAGCTCCAATTGAGCCTTGAAAGGCTGATTGGAAAGGAGGAGAGAGGGCAGGAGGGCCGCAGCTGTGGGGAGGGCAAGGAGCCCAGCCTGCCCGGAGGGGCACTTGGCTCAAGGTGCAGATCCTTCAAGGCCAGAGGAGCTTCTGCTGGTCTAGATGGGTGGTGGGAGGGCAGGACCTAGGTGAGGTGTGGGTAGGCCCGGGACACCCAGGCTCTCACCGGTCTTGCCAGTCCTGCCACCAGGAATGCCTTCTCTTTAACTTCTCAAAATCCACCTACTCATTTCACAGGTAAGTGGCTGCGCTCAGATAGGCAGTTACTCAACCAGTTCCACAGCTGGTGAGGAGCTGAACAGGCAGAACCCAGCCTGTCCCTCCCTGAGGAGGCTGTGTGTCCTCCCCTTTTTCCCTACCCAGCTCATAGGATCCCAAGGCCTTGCTGGGGGTCAGGTCAGTGGGTTTCTCTGTGAGTCAATGAACCCCTCTCTCCAGCCCTATGCCCTCCCCTTCTACCAGCAGGTGACCTAAAAAAAAAAAAAAAAAAAAAAAAAAGAACCACCAGGGTATATCCACCTTTACCCTGCCCTCACCTGCATCTGTGAAGAACTGCCCATGAGTTGGGCACGGTGGCACATGCCTGTAATCCTAGCAGCTTGGGAGGCTGAGACAGGAGGATTGCAAGTTCAAAGCCAGACTTAGCAACCGGGAGGTGTTAAGCACCTCAGTGAAACCCTGTCTCTAAAGAAAATACAAAATAGGGCTAGGGAGGTGGCTTAGTGCCCCTGAGTTCAATCCTCAGTACCCCAATCCCCCCCAAAAAACTGCCTATGGCTCCAGATGAGGGTGCATGCAGCAGGAGAAGGAGAATGGAGGGGGTTGGAGGGGGCCACTGCTCCAACAGGTCTCAGCTGTCCTCCAGTATCGGTGATTTGATCTGTCAGTGCACTGCAGGTACCTGTGTGCAGCGCCACTGTAAGATGCAGCAACTTCACCCATGCGCACCTAGGCGCGGCATGCTGGGCCTGCATACTGCACACATGTGCGTGTGTGGGCATGCTCCTGTGCCCACGTGCACACTGGTGCACACGCGGGTGCTCACACACATCCTGTACATTTTACTTCCACTCCTTTTATGCTGATTGTCTCCAGCTCCTGCCCTTCCTGTGCCCTTCACTGCTCCCATGGTCTCTCTCCCCGCTGGGCCCCAACCTTCTCCAGATAGCTTCTCCCTCCACTCCATGACCTCTGGTGAAGGACACTGTGACCTGCATGTTACAAAACCTTTTGCCGGGGGCACTGGTCCCAGCTGACCATTTCCTCTGCCTTGGGCTGCCTTCACCTCCTAGAATCCTGTGTCTTTTTTAATTTTTTTGTAGTTGTAGATGGACAGCATGCCTTTATTTTTTTATGCAGTGCTGACTGACCCAGCCTCACAGGTGCTAGGCAAGCACTCTGCCACAAAGCTACAGCCCCAGCCCTGGCACCTGTGTTTCCGACTTCTCCTGGCCTCTCCCCGTTACTCCACGTGCCTCCGACCCGCTCCATTCTCCTTCTCGCTGCTGCCCCTGCTTTGAACCCCCTCACAGCCAGGCCCTCTCCCTAGCCTCCAATTTCCTTGGACACATCCCTCAATGCAGGGCCTCAGCCTGAACCGGGGGCACCCTCACCTCCTCTCCTTTCCCACTCACACCCAGCTGTCCTCCAGTATCTGTGATTTGATCTGCAGAACACAGTGCAACACAGTGCTTGTCTCCAAGGCCCCCATACCACCCTTTACCAACACCCCTTCAAAGCCATGGTGGCTGGCACCTCCACCCTCTCACCCCTGCCACTGATTCTCAGCAGCCCAGAAGGAGGCCAGAAATCCAGCGCCAGCTTCGAAGTTCCTACGCCCAGAACCTGCAGGATGTAGGTCCCAGGATTTGAAACCCCCCCCATCTCTGGCCTCACTGAGCAGCCTCCCAATCAGCTCACACATAGACCTCTGCCCTGGAGGGAGGGCCAAGTGAAGGGAGGGTGCTTCAAGCCAGGTCTCAGCAGGAGCAGGTGAGGATAAAAGTCAAATCCTCTCCCCAGTTGGCAAGACTCAGCCCTCAGCCCCTCCCTGCCCCAAGCCTCTTTGGGAATCATCCTCCACCCGTCACCCCCTGCCCCAGCTGTGAGCCACACCCTGAGGCCATCCAACTTCCTTTAGGAGTCTGCCCATTAACAGCTGTCCACACTGTCCCCTGGGCAGCCTTGGAGGGCTTGTGAGACAGCTGTGGAGGGGGATAGCCTGCTGGCCACAACCCCCAGGAGGTGTAGGCAGGGATGTTCAAGGCATTGCTGGGAGCAGGGGACAACTTTCCCAGGAAGACCAGGACTCAGCAGTCACAGGTGCCCTGAGGATGGATCTGCCTCTGTAATAGAACATCTGTTACAGGGCACAAAGATTGACTTCTTTCTTTTTTATTTATTTTTAGTTGTAGGTGGACAGCATGCCTTTGTCTATTTATTTTTATGTAGTGCTGAGGGTCGAACCCAGTGCCTCACACTTACAAGGCAAGCCCTCTACTGCTGAGTCACAACCCAGCCCCAAAGATTGATTTCTTAGAATTCTTGAGGCTGGGAAGAGGGGAAGGAAGGAGGGGAGGGAAGGAAGGCAGAGAAGGGAGGGGGACAGAACTCATCCTTTTGTCTTGAAGCTCTCTGGGGGTGGGGGCCTTATGGCGCAGTCACCTCTTAGAGGCCCCAGTTCTCAACACGGGTGCATTTGGGGATTCAGTTGCCAGTGCATGAGCCCTGGGGACAGGTTCGAGTCATAGAAGTGATCTTGGGAGGAAAAGGCAAGCTGCTGAGGGTAAGGGACATCTGCCACCATGATGGAGAAAGTTACAATGTCAGCCACCATGTGGCCATAAGAAAGACCCATGCAGCCAGGAATGCCACTGGGTGGCAGGAAAAGAGCAGATGCCCAGGGCGTCATGTTTTTTTTTTTTTTTTTAATTTTAATTAGTTGTTGATGGACCTTTATTTTTATTTATTTATTTACATGCAGTGCTGAGGCTTGAACCCAGGGCCTCACACATGCTAGGCAAGTGCTCGACCACTGAGCCCCAGCCCCAGCCCATCCAGGTCTTTACATTTAGTCCCATGGTATCTCTTAATTGGGATCATGGGCTTCCAGGCATTTGTCATTATTTGTGTGCTTTTCATGAATGAATTAAATAACAAAATAATTCCCTTCCACCTCCACTATTGTCTGAATGCTAAACCCAAGCTCCTTGCCCCAGCTTATAAAACCCCTAGGGAACAGCCCACCCATCAACCTTTGCAGCCTCCCTTCTTGTCTCCAGGCCCTGCACTACCTGTGCCTGTCAGATCAGGTGAGGTGGCAGCAACCAAAGGAGGCCGATTTAAAAAGCCGCCGAAGGAGGCTTTATTGAGATATCACTCCCAGGTGGAACTCTGACCTACAGAGGGGACAGGGGAAGGGTCTGAGGAGAAACCCCATGGAAGCTCAACAAGACTGCACTTTTTTTTTTTTTTTTTAAAAGAGTGAGAGAGAGGGAGAGAGAGGGAGAGAGAGAGAGAGAGAGAGAGAATTTAATATTTATTTTTTAGTATTTGGCGGACACAACATCTTTGTTGGTATGTGGTGCTGAGGATCGAATCTGGGCCGCACGCATGCCAGGCAAGCGCGCTACTGCTTGAGCCACATCCCCAGCCCCAGACTGCACTTTTATGGGGCTTACAGCAGGAAGGGAAGGGCTTGGGACAGGAAAAGGTGTTTTTAGGGTCCCTTGTCCCGTTGGAGTTGGTTAGGGGAGTTGGCTGAACTCCAGGATTGGCCAAGGGGTCCTGCTGATTGACAGGTGTTAGGAGACCTCGTGATTGACAGGTGTTTCCGCTGGAGCCTGATTGATGTTCCTTTCCCCAGGCGGGCTGCTTTGTTCTGGCAGCCACCGACCTAACAGAAGTGTCTCCCTTCTGGTCTTTCAGGCTAAGTCCGTGCCTGTCCCATGTTTCTAAGGCAGTGGAACAACAGGGTCAGTCTTGACTTTTTTGAAAGAGTCCTCTGAGAACCTGAGCAAACAGGGACAGCATGGAAGTGTACCCAGCCAAGAGCACATCCTGGCATCCACAACCATGGCCTTTTGCCTCCGTCCACCAGTAGCCACGTGACACTTATGTCTCACCTCAAGCCCTGGGGGAGCAGAATGGGGACAAGGGCACAGCTGTCTTGAGCCCAAGGTTGCCCACCTGGGGACCCCTCCCTAGGATGTCCTGAAGGGCCTGGGGGCTCCCAAAGGTCATTCGTTTTGCCCTCCATCATTCTCAAAGACCTTCAGAACAGGGGAAGCTGGGAGAAACCTTAGGGAAACTGAGGCCTCAGGAGGGGAGGAGATGGTGGACACAGTGGCTACACCTGTAATCCCAGTGACTCAGGGGGCTGAGGTAGGAGGATGGCAAGTTCAAGGTCAGCCTTGACAATGAGGCGAGACCTGTCTCGAAATTTAAAAAGGGGCTGAGGATGTGGCTCAATGGTAGAATGCTCCTGGGTTCAATCTCCAGGACCAAAAAAATTAAAATAAATGAGTGACAACTTGTTGAAAGCCGAGGTGGGCAAAAGCAGGGCTCAGATTCCGAGCCTAGTGCTCTCTATAACCCCCACCCCTGGCCATAGAGTTTCTTCAAACTTAGTGGATTCCATGGATCCCTTGAGAGTTCCTATGGTCTGCAGGGTCCCAGTGTACTGAGGTGGGGCAGGGCTGCTGCTGTCAGCAGCCACCATACACAGATGGCAGCCTGGGGCACAGGATGCCCATCTTCCCCAGGTTGGCCTGGGCTGCCTTCTCTCTGGTCTGAGAGCCTTGTCTGCCTCCCAGGGCACAGTGCTACAGGAGAAGCCCATGTGTGCCCTGTGTATGTTCATATGTGTAGGAGAATGGACAGGCATGTGCTGTGGTAGGGGTCTGCTTGGGTCTGTTCAGAGGAGACTCTGGCCCAGGCAGGCCCTCTAGTCTTGTCCTAATTTCCTGGGGTGACACAGAGGAGCCAGGGCAGGGCTGTGTGCTCAGTTTTGCCCTGTAGGCTGGATCCCTCTCCCCATAGCAGAGGCAGGAGAAAGGGTTGGGATGAATAACTTTCTCCCTGTATGAGAAGGTACTGGGATGCTCTAGTGAGGACCTGTTATCCCTGCATGGGCTGTGGGTCTGTGGTTCTCAATGTCTGTAAAATGGCCAGTTTGGTGGCACATGCCTGAAATCCCAGGCAATCAAGATGATCCCGTGTTTGTGGCCAGCCTGAGTAATTTAACCTGCCTTCTCAAAATAGAAAGTAAAAAGGGCTAGGGATGTAGGTCAGTGGTAGAATGCCCAGGTTCCAAATCCCCAGTTAAAAAAAATTGTTTAAAAAACTGTGTTAAAAAAAAAAAAGGTAGGGCTGGGTTGTGGCTCAGTGGTAGAGTGCTCGCCACACAGGTATGAGACCCTGGGTTTGATCCTCAGCACCATATAAAAATAAACAAAATAAAGATATTGTGCCCATGTATAACTAAAAAATTAAAAAATAAAGGTCCAGAATTCCTAACTACTGGGGTGTGAAGGCATGAATTAGTGCTTTTGGGACCCCAGGACCTCAGGACTCTAGGCTCCTGAGCCTCCAAATCTATTACCCCAAATCCCAGGCCCATTGTGGGAAGGCTGGGGGCCAGGGCCCAATTCACAGGCGTCTGAGGAACAGCAAGGGAAACCCCTGTCTTCCCTTCTGGCTCTCCTTGCAGGCTACGGCTCTCTCTCTGAGCAGGGAATTCTTGGCGGCTGGTGGTTGTGATAAAGTGAAATCAAGTGTGTTTAGACAGGGAGGGCAGACGCAGGTGCCACACATCTCCCTCCATCCATCCATCTACACCCTCGGTCCGACCCTTCCCTGGGAGATGAGCCTGGAGCTCCCACGACGACGGGCAGCACGCGATGGGAATCTTTGGGGCACACTTCCATCCCAGGCCCACACCGTAGGGGGTTTTCCCAAGGTCGGCGAGGGTCAGGTCAAAGGAGTCTTGGAACTTGACTCGCGGAGCCACGAGGAGAGCCTCACACAGAGGGCGCCGGGGTGCCTACCAGCGCCTCGACCCTGGCTTTGCCCCGTGGGCGCGGCTCCAAGCGCCCAGCCGGGTGCGGGCGGCCCCTCGGGGGCAACCGGGTTCCCGAGCCCCGCCCCCGGCCCCGCCCCCCGCGCCCTCAAGTTTCTCCGAAGTTTTCCTCAGATCCGGCTGTGCGCCCCGCCCCCCGGCCCGTGACGCAACAATGGTGCAGCGCGGCCGCCAATGGGCGGCGGCGGGGACCCGCGGCGCGGGCCAATGGCGGCGGCGGGCAGTCCCGCGGTCCTGCCGGCCCGGGCCGCACTGCGCCGCCCGCTGCCCGCCCGTCGCCGGCGCCGGTACCGCCGCCCAGCTACCCGACCCAGAGCTCGGCTGCGGCGGGCGCGGGCGGCGGCAGCGGGGCTCTCCGGTGCGGTTCGTGCTGGGACCCCCGCCTGCCTGCAGCACGGGGACGGCGCGCGCTCCAGCCCGCAGCAGGGACCGGGACGCTCGGCCCACCGTCCCTCGCGGTGAGTCCCCCCGCGCCCGCGGCTAGCAACCCGGGCGGCGGTCCCCGCCCTGCCCGGCACGCCACGGTGAAACCCTCACCGCGCCCGCCACCGGCCCGCAGACACCGGGCTCGTGGGGGTGACCCGCCGCGGCCGAGGTCGGGTCGTGCCCGCTGGGAAGGGCGGGGAGGAGCTGGCGGGTGGCCCGGCTCGCGGCGCTGTCCTGGGGCCCAACCCCGTCGCGGAGCCGAGGCAGTTCTCTGCCCAGTGACGTGGGGCGGCCGAACTTTACGTAACGCGCCCGGCGCCCCACGCGTGCCCACTTATTGCACCTGGGACACAGAGGCTCTGACTCCAGGAGGGCGCATGGCCACAGCCCAGCCCGCCGTGTCCACCTCTGTAGCCCAGTTGCTGCGAGGGGTCCACCCAGTGTGTGTGGATGTGGCCTGACTGCTGCCCCAGGGCCCTCCGGACCGAAGGCTTACCCTTGCCCAAAGACACCAGGGTGGTGGGGCCGGGGGCGGGGCTCAGATAGGGGCTGGGGCATTGAAGGCAGGGTCAGAGTTCAGGCTGGGGTCCTCACCATGTGGGAATGAGCCCAAATTGGAACGCAGGAGGCCTGGGTTCTGGTCCTGCTTCCACCCTGACTTGGTGACTGACCTTGGATAAGCTTGTCCCCTGCTGGTAAATGGGTGGCAGTACCAGCATCCTGTGTGAAGATCAAGAAAGGCGTCGGCCGGCCGCACTGGAGGGGAGGGACTGCAGACTGAAGTGCAGCCTCTGGGTTGACTTCACCCTTTGCCTCCTCCCAGGGGCACTGACCCAGAGGAGATGTAGGGTCGGAGCCACTCCCCCACTCGCCCTGCTGGGGCTCGCAGCCAGCCACAACCGTCCACAATCCACTCCCTCCCCTACAGATGAGGAAGCTGAGGTTTCTTGAGGGAAGGTGAAATACAGTCACGGAACCTGGTGATCGTGTGTCAGGAACCAGGTAGGTCTCATCAGTCTGGGAAGAGGCTCAGGGGGCCTGACAGTGGTAAGGGGTCCGAGGGCAAGATCAAAGCATCGATGGGGTTGGGGTCGTCGGGGAGTTAGGGGCGGAAAATGGGTTTGGCTCAGGTTGAGATATGGGCCTGAGTTTTCCTGTCAGCTACCTGGCTTCTTATTCGGGGTTGATGGACCTGGCAGAGGTGGGACAGGCACTACCCCCCCCTCCCCGCCGTTTCCGGGCTGGAGAGACTTTGAAGGCCTGACCAGGTTAGGGTTTCTCCAGCGGGTGCCAGAGAGCAAGACAACTTCAGGGAGGGAGATCAGGTGCTGCCAGATCAAGAAAGCAGGCTGTGGTTCTGGGCCTAGGAGAGACTATAGGTGGGGGCAATGACTGCAGGGGCCAGGCTGAGGCAGGAAGCAGGTAGGAGAGTCCCAGACAGAAAGCTCAAGGCTCCAGTGGGGCTGTGGGGGTAGATGGGACCACCCTCTCCTCACTGCACCTCTTTGCCCGCAGGTTGGTCTGTCCTGGGGCCCATGCCTTGAGGCTGCCAGCATGCCTTGGGACGCAAGGCCTGGGGGCGGTGCAGACGGTGGCCCTGAGGGTGCCAGCGCAGCCCGCTCTCGGGCACAGAAACAATGCCGGAAGTCGTCTTTTGCCTTCTACCAGGCGGTGCGGGACCTGCTTCCGGTGTGGCTCCTGGAGGACATGCGCGCCAGCGAGGCCTTCCACTGGGATGAGTGTGGGCGCGCCGCGGCCTACTCGCCCTCGGAGGCGCTGCTCTACGCGCTGGTGCACGACCACCAGGCCTACGCACACTACTTACTGGCCACTTTCCCGCGGCGCGCACTTGCGCCACCCAGCGCGGGCTTCCGCTGCTGTGCGGCGCCTGGGCCTCATGTGCCGCTGGCTGTGCGCTACAACCGCGTGGGCATCCTGCGCCGCATCCTGCGCACTGTGCGTGACTTCCCAGCTGAGGAGCGCGCCCGCCTGCTGGACCGACGTGGCTGTAGCCGCGTGGAGGGTGGTGGCACTTCGCTGCACGTGGCCTGTGAGCTGGCGCGCCCAGAGTGCCTCTTCCTGCTTCTGGGCCACGGAGCCTCGCCAGGCCTCCGTGATGGTGGTGGCCTCACACCACTGGAGCTGCTGCTGCAACAGTTGGGCCGTGATGCAGGCTCGGTCCCTGCCGCTGGGGCTGCCTCTTCCGCCACTGCCGCCAACACTGTGTCTGGCGAGCCACGCCAGCGCCGCCTGCTACTGCTTGACCTACTGGCGCTGTACACCCCTGCGGGTGCCGGAGGCCCAGCCCGCCGGGAGCTGCTGGGTGACCGACCGCGCTGGCAGCGGCTTCTGGGTGAGGACAAGTTCCAGTGGCTGGCAGGCCTGGCCCCGCCATCTCTCTTTGCACGTGCCATGCAGGTGCTGGTCACCACCATCTCTCCTGGCCGCTTCCCTGAGGCCCTGGATGAGCTGCCGCTGCCGCCCTTCCTGCAGCCCTTGGACCTCACTGGCAAGGGCTAGACCCAGGGGGTGCGGGATTTGGGGACAGAACTGTTTTTCGGAGCATTGTACCTGCACTTTACATATACTGATCTCTGTACAGGAGAATCTGCTTCATCTGTCACATGCCATGGGGCAAGGCTCCCAGGTTTCCTGGGTGCAGCTGGACCCAGCTCCCCATGTTCCTGCCCAGCTGGGGCTCGGGTCATATACTCCCCTCATTGCCTAGCTCTGCAAAGGGGTGAGGACCAGCCTCCCACTCAGATCTGGAGCTGGGAGTGTCCCAAAGAGGGTGGCTGCTGAGCTGAGCAGGAATTGAGCAGGCACAGGGGGAGGGGACTTACTTGTGCAAGCCAGGGGGACGGAATGTGCAGAGGCCTGGAGGCCAAGAGGACAGGCCCAGTGGGGAGTTATGAGAGGAGGCTCTCGTAGTAAACTCTCTGGTAGGGTCTGGACCTGATCCTGCAGTTGAGGGGGGACAAGCAGGACTGGGCAGTCTGCTGTGCCAGGAGCTTGGCAGAGGCCTGACCCAGGCTGTGCCTTCCTGTATCCCCACCCTACTCTAGCCATGAGCCCCTTGGGTGTCACTGGCTTCCTGTATCTCCCACTGATAGGTGGCCCACGCAGGCCTGGCTCTGACTCTGTCACCACCTTTTGCTCTTTGTCCACAACTGGCAGGCAGTTTCCTGGGGCTCCTGCTTTTCAGCTCAGCCATTGTACCTGGTAGGCCCCAGGCCTGGGGCCCCCAGCTTCTTATCCCTCCTGGGGTTAGGTGTGTTTTCCTCTTGGCCCAGGGATGACTCCCTGGCCCACTCACAGTGGGCATTAGATGGTGTCCATGGTGATGGAGGGGTGGGTGTGTCACCCCAGGGGCAGGCTTCTTGCCCGTGACTGGAGAGCTGATTTCTCCAAGAAGATTTGTTACCGTGTGAGTGTGCTGCCATCCTGCAGGGTGAGGGGACTGACTGAGAAGATGTACCTCTCCTGAGGAGCCTCAGGACCAGGCAGGGTGGCCAGGCTGCCTGTCTGGGGAATCCTGCTGGGTCTGTATGGGCTGGAGGACTGTGATGTCCTGCCAGGGCATCTGCTGCCTGCCCTGCACCCAGTGTTCCTGAGGGGAGCCTGCTTGCCAGGTGGCAGAGTCTAGGGTCAGGGCTTCAGAAGGAGGGCAGGAAGGCCCAGACAACAGATCTTGCCTAGGGATCTAGACCCAATACCCACTTTCAGGGTGACCTTGGACAAAAAACCTCTGCCCTGGGCCCTGGTTTTCTCATCTGTCTTCAAGGGATTTTGGACCACCTCAGCTTATTGCCAACCCTGAAAAGGATGTTCCCCCATTGTGCAGGAGTGTGGGGTGGGTGGGTGTACTATCCTAGTGGGAATGGAGAGGGAAAGATGAAGAGGGCACACGACCTTCTGAGCCCAGATCCAGACTGGAGAGGGTCTTCTCCCCTCCTGTTGTGCCCTGGACCAGCTAAACAGCCTCTTTGAACCTCTGCACTTAGTGGATACTAGCTGCCCAGCCCCAGGCCTAGGGCATCAGGCTCCCTGGTTCTCACAATAAGGATGCCATTGCAGAGGACTTTCACTTTCTTCCTTTGAAGGACAGCAGTAGACTGCAGGACTGCTGGGGTGGGGCCTGTCAGGCTTTTGGGAGCCTGTCATCCCAGCCATTCTGTCTAGAAAGCTGGACAGCTATTGGGTATAGACTTCACATCTCTCCTGTCTGGTGCTGTCCTCTGGGTCAGTCTGTCCAGGGCTAGATGTCCCTGTACCTCCCCTCCTTTAGTGACAACCTTTGGACCCCTGGCCTAGGGGAGGTTCCCTCTACAGAACCCATTGGGACAACCCGGAGGAGGCCGGTATGGGATCCTGCCATCTGGAGGAATTATGGGCAGGAATCCCCAGCTGCAGGAAGGTGCAGGGCAGGGTCTAGGGCTGGGGGGGGGGGTGGTTTGTTTCAGGTACTCTGTGGGGTAACAGTAGTTGTGGGACAGCCACATCATTGCTGAGTGACTGGTTGACCCCTGTGTCCACATGGGCGAGTGGGTACAGGCAAGGACACCTTAGCGTTCACTGATTGGGGTGGGTGAGGCAAGGGCACAGGGAGTCACAGGAGGCCACAGACCAGAGTGGAGCCTGACCCCGGCACAGCTCAGCAGCCGGCCTGGCCCAGCCCTCCACCCTATAGTGGAGCAGAGAACTTCACGTGGTGCTGGCAGATAAGGTTATCTGGTGCCTGCTGCTGGGAGAACGAAGGGGGCCCCAGAGTTTGGCTTGCCACACCCAGGAAGGGCTGTGAGGACCCTGGTGCATCTGTCACTGTTGTCATTCCTGGCAGTGAGCTTGCAGGACTTGGGGCAGACCCAGAGGATTGGAGGGAGTCAGAGCCAGCTAGGCCCAGGCCCAGGCCCTTGGCATATGGCAACTCTGCTCTTGGTCCGCGTGGCAGGTGACTGACAAGCCTCATTCTCTGTGATGAAGCACATTGGTTTGTTGGTTTATTTCTTAAATGTCACTACTCTCTCCCTCTGTGTATGACCAAGTGCCCAGCAGTGTTCCAAGAGCCCTGAACCCAGTTCATTAAGAGTTCAGGGACCAAGCCAGGGGCAGTGACACATGCCTTAATCTCAGCATCTTGGGAGGCTAAGGAAGGATGGAAAGTTGTAGGCTGGTCTGGCCAACTTGGTGAGTCCCTGTCTCAAAAATAAGAACTGGGAATGAAGCTCAGTGGTTGAGTGCCCCAGAATTCAATCCCCAATAATACAAAAACAAAACAGAACTGTGTATTAAAGGTACTAGCCCTTTGACACATACTTGGTGCATGTTTTTTTTTTTTTGAAGGTGATATGGTTATTTTGGCTGTACAAAAGTTTTAACTTTTATGAAGACAGACATCATGTTTATGACTTATGGGATTTTGTTTGTTTTTTGTTTTTGTAGTGATGGAGTTTGAACTCAAGGGGTTCTCTAAAGCGCCTGCCACACCCAAAGTAAAGCTACATCCCCCATTCTTTACTTTTTTTTTTTTGGTACTGGAGATCAAACCCAGAGGTGTTTAACCACTGAGCCACATCCCCAGCTCCTTTTTGTATTTTATTTGGAGAAGGGTCTCACTGAGTTACTTACCGCCTCGCTAAGTTGCTGAGGCTGGTCTTGAACTCACGTTCCTCCTGCCTCAGCCTTCCAAGCCATTTGGATTATAGGAGTGGGCCACTCCAGCGATCCTCCTGCCTCAGCCTCCCAAGCCACTGGGATTACAGGAGCGGGTCACTCTACTCCCGGCATCCCAGTTCTTTACTTTTTTTTTTTTTTTTTAATATTTTTTTAGATGTTGATGGACCTTTATTTTATTAATTTATTTATATGCGGTGTTGAGAATCAAACCCAGTGCCTCACACGTACAAGGCAAGTGCTCTACCACAGAGCCACAACCCCAGCCCCCGGTTCTTTATGAGACAGGGTTTTGCTCAATTGTGCAGGCTGGCTTTGAATTTATAATACTCCTGCCTTAGCTTCCTGAGTCACTGGAATTATAAGTGTATATGGCTACACTTGGCTACAATTTATTTATCATTTTGTACTGAGGGTTTAATCCAGGGGCACTTTACAACTGAGCTATATTCCCAACCCTTGTGTTTTTTTTTTTTTTAAATTTTGAGATAGGGCATCATTAAGTTGCTAAGGGCCTTGCTAAATTGCTGAAGCTGCCCTCAAACTTGTGATCCTCCAGAGCAGCTGGGATTACAGGCACATGCCAACTGTAAGTAAGATTTTAAAGAAGTCTTTGGTGTTTTTTTTTTTATATTTGACTCAACTAGCATTGATACAGTAAAGGGTTAATGCTAGCAGCCAGGTGCAGTGGCACATGCCTGTAATCCCAGCTGCTTGCCTCAGCAAGCTAAGCAACTCAGTGAGACCCTATCTGTTTCTAAAAAAATATAAAACAGGGCTGGGATGTGGTCGAGTGCCCGAGTTCACTCCCTCCCCACAAGAAAAAGTTGATGTGAGAGAGAGCTGAATTTTTTTTTTTTTTTAGAGAGAATTTTTAAATAGATTTTGGTGGACACAACATCTTTATTTTATTTTTGTGGTGCTTGAATGCCAGGCTACTGCGCTACCGCTTGAGCCATATCCCCAGCCCCTGAATTTTTTTGAAAATATTTTAAAATATTTTTTTAGTTGTCAATGAACCTTTATTTTATTTATTTATATGTGGTGCTGAGAATTGAGCCCAGGGCTTCACGCATGCTAGGCACGTGCTGACCACTGGGCCACAACCATAGCCCAGAGATAGCTGAATTTTTAAAATGTAAATTTATTTAATTTTGGAATAAAATATTTACATGGCTCAAAATTCAAATGATACAAAAGGTATATGCTTACAAGCAACCACTGTACCAATTTCTTGTCCCCATATAGAATCTGTTTCTTCCCCAGCTTTCTCCCCTGGAATTGGGAAAAGCCGAAAGTCAGCCAGAAGGTTGGAGAGTGAGCACCATTCCACAATGCTGTCACCTTCCTCCCTCTTCTCATCTCCTTTTTAAAACCGTCGCACTCACACAGTGAGGAGGGCCGCTCGCCAGCACGCACCACGCTTCACTGGGCCTGTGCTCAGGTGGCCTGGCCCTCCCCAACACAGGCTGTTTTCAGAACTTCCCTATGAGGAATGGGTGCTGGATGTCTTAGTGTTCTTGAGTGCAGGTTTCCAGAAGTGGAGTTCATGGTGACACATTTGGGTCCTTGCTCGGTGGTATCACGCCTGACTTTGGCAGTGTTTTTTTTGGGGGGAGGTACCGCGGATTGAACTCAGGGGCACTGACCACTGAGCCCCATCCCCAGCCCTATTTTGTATTTGATTTAGAGACAGGGTCTCACTGAGTTGCTTAGTGCCTCGCTTTTGCTGAGGCTGGTTTTGAACTCACGATCCTCTTGCCTCAGCCTCCTGAGCCGCTGGGATTACAGGCGAATGCCACCGAGCCCAGCTTTGGGAGTGCGTTCAACACGTGCTCTTCCATCTGCTTGTGTCTGATGCATTTGTCCCATGGGTTTGGACAAGGCCTTTGGTAGACACTCCACCTCAGGATCTTACTTGTCATTGTGTCCCTATTTGATTTTTGTTTGTTGTGATGCTGGGGATTGAACCCAGGGGTGTTTTACCACTGAGCCACATCCCTGGCCCTTTTTCACATTCTGAGTCGGGGTCTAAGTTGCTTAGGGCTTTGCCGAGTTGTTGAGGTTAAGCCTCAAACTGCGATGCCCCTGCCCCGGTTTCCTGAGTTGCTGGGATTACAGGGGTGGACCACCACACCTGGCTTCCCGTTAACTTACGAGAGGTGTGTAGGTTGGCTGGCTCCACATCATGTTGGTCTCCTGTTCTGGGTTTGTGCTCTGAGGATTGAACGTAGGGTCTCATCCATGTCAGGCAGATGCTGTATCACTGGGCCACATCTCCAGTCCTGTGCAGGATTTTTGATTTAGACTTTGCATTTTGAAGAAATCAAATCTGTACATGGACTTTCTTTCGTGGCCTTGTCATGATTTCTATTCAGAAGCCATTCAGAAGACAGAGACTTCCTCTATTTCTTTCTTCCACTTACTATTATTTTGCCAGAATTAAGCAGTGGCCAACATCAGCTGTGAACACCCGCCCCCCCTGCATCTGCGGCACCTCCATCTTGCATCTCCGAGGATCTGGACTGCATGGTGCTGTGGGACCTTTGACAGCCTGTGCCATACTTGATATGCCAGCCTTCTTGGGGCTCTGGTCACCACTCTGCAGTTCTCATCTATTTGTGAGGTGGCATCAATCATCTGAGCTCCCTACATGAAGGTGAGCATGTTAACAGGATCCCGAGTCTCACAGGGCTAATAGAGGCTGCAAGGCTGTGAGCTCCTAGCAGCACACCTGGCCATCACGGGGCTGTGTGGGCTGGTTATGTGGAGGAAACTTACTGAAAATGAGCTATACCTGCAAATTTCTCTGAGGAGAAATTTCATGTTTGGTCTCCTGTTCTGGAGCATGAAACAAGTCTCCTTTTTTTTTTCTTAAATATTTATTTTTTTAATTGTAGTTGGACACAATACCTTTATTTTATTTATTTTTATGGGGTGCTGAGGATCGAACCCAGGGCCTTGCACGTGCTAGGCAAGTGTTCTACCACTGACCCACAACCCCAGCCCCTACAAGTCTCCTTTTAACTCAAGTTTTCTCTGATGTCTCTAAAGCCTGGCCGTTTCTTGACACTGGTCTGACATTTCTTGTTCAGGTGGCTTCCTGGAACCTTGGATGTGGTCTTTTTTCAGATGTTAGTTCCTAGTAGGGCAGGGTCACGGAAACCCCACAACCTGCCCCTGGCTCCAAGAGGGGAATCCCCGTGCCCCACCCCACTTTAGGGCCATCCTTCCCAGGCCACCTTGGGTGCATCCTGCTCTGGAGCAGCCATCACAGTGACACCTCCTAGTGCACATTTCAACACCTACCAGGTCACTCCTGCCAGTGAGGCTGGGCTGGGGCGCCTCCCAGCACATCCCTGGGAAATACCTAAGCGCACCTTCTCCCAGCTCAAGCATCAGACCTGACCAGGTTTGGAAAAAGTCTAGTTTATTGCACGATCTCAAAGCACAACTAAAATTAAAACCAGAAATAAAACTGTACAAAGCACAGAAGCTAAAAGTAGTCTAAAAGTATCAACTAGACTTGGGTTTAATTGCACTAAGGTCCCACGGGCTTAGGAGGACGCTGCCATCCGGGCGGAGCCGGCAAGGCACAACAGATGCAGAAGAGGAGTAGCCCACCTGGGGGTGCCTCCACAGTCACCAAACTCTTACAAAAGGGCTCTATAAAAGTGAAGTGGGTTTCAGCATCTCCTGCTGAGATTTGAAAAGCCTCCCTCTCTATGGCTGCGGGGGGGGGGGGTTCTTCCCAAGGCCTGTGGGGGCTCCCCAGCCTGGGCAAGGTGGGGTAGAAGCAGCCAGCCGAGAGTCCAGCTGGGAGCTGCCAGGGGCGGGCTCAGGGTGGACACGTGGTGGAGCAGCCTTGTCCTGACACTCAGATGCCTGTGGACCACAAAGGCCACCAGGAGGAGGCCACAGCAACTATCTACAGCAGGCACTGTGTCACCTACCCGGGCACCAGGCCAGGCTGCCAGTCAAGGACATTCTGGGGATGGCCATTGCTCTGAAGCCCCAGCCAAGACAGGACAGGCTCAGGCTAACCCTCTGGAAGGAACAGAAGGCCCTCCCTTGTCTCCAGAAATACACTTCTCTTCTAAATTTGTAAGATTTGATTTCAAATGAGGTATCTTATGCAGGTTTGTAATATAACAAAAAAGGCAATAACTAGGAGATCTGTCCTCTGAGGACATATCTGGCTTTGTGACATCCACCAGCAGCATTTGACAGCACTCCAAGGACATTTCTAAGCTAGCTACCACAGCTCAGCTCCCCTGCGTCTGACCAGGGTACTCCTGGGCCAGGCCGCCTGAGACAGAGCCTGACGCTCACTAGCTGGCCCCCAGCAGCCCTCACTGTCTGGTGAGGCGCGTTTGCCGCTGGCCGTGCAGACAGCAGTGAGGCGTGGTGTGTCTGTGTGTGTCTTCAGCCTGCACAGCCAGCGCCCTCTCCCCAACACGGATGGCCCCAAGTTCCTCCTGGAGCAGGCAGTGTGCAATGGAACCTGCCTCTCAGGGAGGAAGTGGGGCCCTGTGAGGAAGAGGAAACCATCACCAGGCACGTCCAGAGGCTGGAGGGCACTGACCTGTAGCTGCGCTGAGCCCAGGACTACTCATGTGGTCACAGTCCAGGTGCCCTGTTGCCTGTGCTGGCTACAGGTGTCCCTGGATCCTGGTTCAGACTTGCCCTGTTCCCCAAGTTGTCTCCCATAAACAGGACCTGGAGTGTGGAGAATTTGACCTCAGCACAGGGAACTAGTGCATGCAATGGGGCCACAGCCATTGCACCTGCTTGGAGGTGACCTTGGCAAGAGGTCAGAGGTGCTGCTGCTACAGCAACAGCTCCGGGCACTCAGCTAAGGCGCTGGGTGCTGGAATGAGATGGAAATCAACATAGATGAAGGCAGGTGTGGGGCGTCCACGAGAACAGACGTGTCTGGGCAGGGTTGATGAGGCATTGACGAGTGAGTGACTTGGAAATCAGCAGTGTCCACTGAAGAACCTTGGCATCCTTCCTCCTGAATGGCTGCCCAGAGCTCCTTCAGATGACCTCCCATTCATCCTCCAGGTCCTCAGGGTGGGTGGTGGCCACCTGACTGTTCTTCTGGGTGCCATGTGAACGGCTGAATGTCTTAGTCAGCCGCTGGAGGAGGTAGCCCGGGGGGCCCACTGCCCACAGCTCATCGGACGCGGTTACTGCAAGACAAGAGGCAAGCAGAGACTATTGTATCACAGGGCTGGGGTAAGGGCACAGGTGAGCTCAGGGACCTGGACAAGCCACTTCCCCAATTGTGCTTCATTCTCTTAACTTTAAAATGGACGCACAGAACCCTGTGCTGGCCCAGAAGCCTGAGAGAGCCCACGTGTTCAGTCCCTCCAAAGTTGTCCCGCCCTCCGTCCTGGCTTTGGGAGTGCAGAGCCGGGTGGGAGCAGCCTCTTTGAGAGCCCTTTTGACACAACCCCGAGGATCCTGCCTGGGCACCTGCCTGTGAAACAGGTCGCATTTCCGGGAATTTTCTTCCAGTAGTCCCCAGCAGGGTTTTTGTCTGTGATGCCGTAGCGCCGGGCCAGGTCACCATCTGGACAGCGGGCCCACACAGTCCTTGTGCTCAGTGCCAGCTGGCAGGCCTGCAGCCCTGTGGGAAACCAGGCATCCTGCTCAGCACCTGAGCATGGGACGGGGCACCCCTCCCTGACCATGGCACTTTCTGGGTTCTGCCCTTGTCTACCAGTACTTCCTGCAGGACACAGTGCCCGCTCCACACTGGGCACCAAGGGAAAGGATGCCCACTGTGGGGCTAGCCAAGCCACGAACGCCTGAAGCCAAAGGTCAGAGGGTCTGGCTGTATGAAAGCAGTCATGCTCCCAGAGCACCCGGAAGGTGGCCTGGTCTGCCAAGGAGGGAGTGCGTCTTTATTTCGGCGATGAGATTGAACTGTGGGTGCTCTAGCACTGAGTCACATCCCCAGCCCTTATCATCTTTTATCCTGAGACAGAATCTTGCTAAATTGCTTAGACTGGTCTTGAACTTGCACTCCTCCTGCCTCAGCCTCCTGAGTAGATCACAGGCGTGTGTTGTCATGCCTGGCTAATGGAGTATGGTGCAGATTCCTGTCTGTCACCTGCCCAACAGGACACCGGAGGCAAAACAGAACACTGAGTGGGGCAGCTGAGGCTTCCCTGCACACAGCTGGGCAGCCCCACATGACAGCAGCCACAAATATGCCGGCTGACGACTGTGGCCACGTGTGGGACACTGGGATGGTCTCATGGCTTCTTCCTACCAGGCACGTGCTCCCAGTCAGTCCCCACAGGCATCTCCTCGGTGATCCCGGTCCGGACATGCACGTTCCACCTGCTGTCGAGGGCCCACAGCATCTGGTCATTGGGACTGGAATGGATGCTGACCAAGGTGACCCCGGCTGGCTGGAAGCAGGAAGAGACTTTTCTCAGGGAAGGAGGGAGAAGGGTGACAAGAGAAAGATGGGAGGTGTGGGGAACTGAGGACACATGGATGATCACAGGCACGTGGCCTGATGTCAGGCTGGGCGGAGGTGAGCAAACCTCGGGAAGCAAGGTGGATGGGGACCGTGCTAGCCCGCTCTTGCAGCAGAGGCTCAAACCATCCTAGAATGCCAGGCAGGCCACAGGGACCTCCCTCTACAGCCTTCAGCTGGAGACAGAAGGGCAGAGGCCTTCAGGTCAGGGAGGGTGGAGCCATGTGAGAGGCACATGGTGCGGAGGTACTCTGGATGGCACCACCGGCAGCCCTGCTCACGGCAGCAGCAGGAGGGGACCCCCGTCAGAGGCAGCTGGACCCCTGGCAACCAGCAAAGTGGTTCCTCCTGCTCCAGCTGCCCTCCTGTCTCTGCCCTTGGGCAAGTGATGTTCCCTACTGCCTGGACCTTGGCACACTGGAGTGAGGAGAGCCAGGCAGGAGCTGGATCCTGGGTGGATACTGGGACCCCTGCTCCTCAGGCATCCTTGGCCCAAACCTTACATCTACTGGTCCACTTTTCATAGCACAAGAATAAATCTCTTCGGTGGACTATCCACCAGCCAGCTCCAGTATGACCCAGGGATCCACCCTTGGTTTTCAAAGCCTCTGTGCTTGAGAGGGCAGAGCTCTCTGGAGGATCCAAGCCTCTGGTCACTGGCAGTTCTGGTGAGCTGCCAAAGCTCTGAGGGACTGGCTATCCCCCACTGTTGATGCTTCCTTTCCTGGACTCTGTTGTCCCTGCTCTGCACTTCGCTCTCTGGGGCTGTTGTGAATATGATTACAGTACAAGCTACTGCCCGGCTCCATCCAGTGAGCTGTCATGACCCTGGTGGAGGGCTGGGGCTGGGGCTCAGGGGTAGAGTGCTTGCCTAGCACCTGTGAGACCCTGGGTTTGATTCTCAGCACCACATAAAAATAAATAAATAAAGGTATTGTGTCCATATACAGCTAAAAAGTAAATAAATATTTAAAAAACAAAACAAAACAAAAAACACTGGTGGAGGGCTGGGGCTGGGGCTCAGTGGTAGCGCACTTGTCTGGCATGTGTGAGGCCCTGGGTTCGATTCTCAGCATATAATTAATTGCATATAAATAAGCAATTAATAAATAAAGGTCTATCAACAGCTTAAAAAACTAAAAAAGCCCTGGTGGCTCCAGCTGCCAGACACTCAGGGCACCTCCAGGGCAGGGGCTCACCTGCTCCTGTGCCCATCGAGGTGCACTCGTGCTCACCCTCTGGCTGCCCTGTGGGGTTCCCTGTTGAGTGAGTGAATGGGGGGTACCAAGTCCCTTGCACCTCAGCTCCAGGGCTAGTTGGTCCCAACGGGGACCCAGGGGATTCAGACAGAATCTCAAGGACGTGGGCATGTCACCACTAGGAGCCTGTGTCAGCACTGGCCTTGCCTGCCTCTTGTTTCTCTGAATAACTCAGGTTTGGTGTCTCAGAGCCAGATGGGACTGAGGTTGCTGCAGGCTTGTCATCTTGCAGGCCACTCCTGACACATTCCCGGAACAGGAAGCTCGCCGCCTCCTCTCCCACCCAGGTCGGCGTCTTATGATGAGCTCACACTAGTTCAGGTGGCTCCCTATCAGCCAGCTCCAGTATGTCCCAGGGATGCCACCTCTTGGCTGAATGCCCATCAGCTCAGGTCACATGTATACTATGACCATCCAAAAGAGTACGGAGGAAACAGATGTCCCTCGTAACAGTGGCACCAACACAGGCTCCATGTGCAACCATGTCAGGGGAGCTGAGGCTGCTCCATGCACTCTCTGGGTCCATAGACACCAGGCACTGGGGCACCGCTGTGTGTGGGGCAGGAGTGGGGCGGGGGGCAGGAGTGGGGCACGGGGCAGGAGAGGCAAGGCCAACCTCAGATCCTGAGAGTGGGGAGAGAGTGAGTGGCGGGGGGGGGGGCAGCTTCTTGCAGTGGCATTAGTGAGGAGGTGGCTTTAGGGTTGAGGCCTGGAGGACACAGGGCTGCTGTGGGTGGTGGGAAAGAGGGAAGGCTGAGGAGGACTGTGGTGCTTATGCTGTGGGTCCTTACTGCCCATGCTACCAAACCAGTCCCCGTGGGTCAGATGGGAGGTAGGCATACACCAGAGCAGCCCTGGACCCAGTCACCTTCAAAGGTCAACCCCCAGATGCACTGGCAAGGTCAAAGGATAACTATATGCCACACATGTCACTGCTCTATTTTGGTGACAGAATGCCCCTGGACCATAGACAGAGCCACAGGGAACCCTGGTCTGCCCTGACTCCTGGCCCTAAGTGCTGGTTGGACCGGGATCTACTGCACAAGGGCCATTCTCTCAACTTTGTTCACTCTACAGTTTAGCCCTGGAGTCCAGAGATGCAGATTGGGGGAGCGTTGTTCTAGGTCCAGCTGCTACAATTCTACAAAGAGTAAAGGGGCTCCAGCAAAGGGAGGGGAGAGGCTGGCCACTTGAGGATGCATTGCCAGCCCAACAGCACAGAGGCCTGCAGAAGTGCCCCCAAGCACCGTGAGCACCACCTACATGCCTGGCCCATGCTGAACATCACCACCCTGGGGAAAGGAGAGCACGCCACGGCTTCAGGATGTGCTGTGTGCTTGGCATAAAGCCAACCCACAGGTTTGAGGACAAACACTGAAAGCATCCTCGGCCCCTATGGACCTGGCACGACAGGCTGTGGGTGGCTATGAATTCTTCAGCCCCACGGAGAGACCAAATCTGAGGCCTGTTCCCTAAAGCCTGGGCTGGGCCTTCTTTGACCAACAGGCCACAAGGGAAGCAGTACAGGTGGGCCATGCCTGGCTTGAGTAGCAGGCAGAGGTGGCCAGCTTTCAGCCTGAGCTGCTATGAGGCCTGAGGCTGAGGAGCCCGCTCTCTCTGGGTCCCAGGAAGCCACCTTCCCAGGACCTGCCAGGGTCCCAGAACTGGAGCAGAGAGGAGCAGTTCCTGCTGGCTCCGCCCCTGTCCTGAGCCAGAGATGCAGATGGAGTGTAACAGCCTGATGGTGGAAGCTACTGACTTTTGGGTAGTGTATCATGAACAACTGGACAGAGGGAAGGGACGGCTGTGATGCAGGGGAGGGGAAGGACAGGAAAGAAGGAAGTGGGACTGTCTGTGGGAAGCACTGGAAGGACAGCAGGAGGTAGCAGGGGACGTCCCCCATAATCAGGCAGACCCAGGCCAGATGCCCCTTCTCTTTCTCTCCATCCCCTCTGAAAGGGCTCTGAAATAAGATGCCCCAGCCTTCCTCCCATGGCCTGCCCTCCTTCTCCTTGCCAGCCCTGCTAGGACACAGGGGACAGCATGCCTTGCTGCTGCAGTGCTCCTAGTCTCCCTGCCAACAGAATGCACAGAACTCCTGGTTTGGGATGCCCCATGCTGAGGGCCTGTCTCTGTGACCTACCGTGCCATCCTGGCACATGTGCCCTGCATATGCCCATGGTCACCTGGCAAGCTTCTACCCACTTTCATGACTCTACCACATCACCTTCCCAGCCTGCAGTGGGGACCCCCATGTCACCACAAGCTCCCTGAGGGCAGAGGCCATGTCTGTTCCCTCTATCCACTCAGTGACCAGCCCAGGGTTGATCTTGATGCTGAGGAGGAACTGAGGCTACCGGCAACCACCAATGCATGGCCAATGTCCAGGTGCCTCACTTTTTCTTGTGCAATAATTTTAAAAATGTGTATTTTAGCCAGCGCAGTGGTGCACACCTGTAATCCCAGCAGCTTAGGAGGCTAAGGTAGGAGGATTGCAAGTTCAAAGCCAGCCTCAGTAAAAGCAAGGCACTAAGCAACTCAGTGAGACCCTGTCTCTCTTAAGTAAAAAACAAAATAGGGCTGGGGAGGTGGCTCAGTGGTCAAGTGCCCCGAGTTCAATCCTGGTATGAGGGTGGGAAAAAAAGGCTTATTTTGCTACAACTAAAAAAAAGAAAGAAAAGGCGGATGAGCCATGGTTGTACAGTTACCACCAGGGGTTCTTGGGACTAAGGGTTCTAGGGACTTCTATTGTTTCTTTCTATATGTTTTGCAGGACTGGGGACTACATCCAGGACACTCGACCACCGAGCTGTATCTCCTGCCTCCGCCTCCCAAGTTGCCAGGATTGCAGGTGTGAGCCACCGAGCTGGCTTTTTTTTTTTTTTCCTTTAAAGATTCAAAGTCTTTATTTCTAGGATCTCCCATGTATAAACTGGACAGGCTCTAGGTGGCTACCTCCCCCACTAAATACTGCAGTTTTTCCCAAAATATTAAGCCCTGTCCTACTGATCCTGTGTAGAAACCACATATGGAGATGCAGGGGTGCACATGTGGGGCATTTGCTGGTAGGGAAGCCATAAGTTCTGTGCCCTTCCTTACAAAGACCCCAGATCCCTGTTGGGTTGTTGTAAACAGAGGAACATTCTTCAGGCCCCTTGCTCCGAGCACACCCTTTTATTATTCCTTACAAATGCACATGAATCTATAATCATCTCAATATCTTTTATAAATTGTGGTAAAATGCACACAATACAAATTCTGCTATTAGTGACATCAAGTACATTCACAAATTGCATGATCATCAATACTATCTGGTTTCAGAGCCCTTTTTAAATATTTATTTTTAGTTGTAGTTGAACACAATGCCTTTATTTTATTTTATTTTAAAATACTTATTTTTAAGTTGTAGGTGGTGCTGAGAATCAAACCCAGAGCCTTGTGCATGCTAGGCGAGCACTGTACCACTGAGCCACAACCCCAGCCCCAATACCTTTATTTATTTATTTCTATGTGGTGCTGAGGATCGAACCCAGGGCTAGGCAAGCACTCTACCACTGAGCCACAACCTCAGCCCCTTCAGAGTCTTTTCACTGTCCCAAAGGAGACAAAATTTCAATTAAGAAAAAGCAAGCATGCTCAGCATGGTGGTATACACCTGTAATCCCAGTGACTCAGGAGGCTGGGCCAGGAGGATCTCAAGTTCCAGGCCAGCCTCAGCAACAAAGCAAGGTCTTAAGTAATTTAGCAAGACCCTGTCTCAAAATAAAAAATAAAAAGGGCTGGGGGGATGGCTCAGTGGTAAATGGTAAAGCACCTCTGGGATCAATCCCCAGTATCAAAACAAACAACAAAAAAAGCAGCTAAAATTTTGCTTATTCAAATTAAAAAACTCTTAGAAATGCAAAAAAGGAATAAAGAACACAACTTACAAAATGGAGCAAACAAGGGGTTTAAGAACTGTGTCTAGTGTGGTAAGCTGAGAAAAGGGGGAGGAGGGAAAGTGGGAGAGGGTAGGACAGACACAGGCCTGGGCTTGTGTTTTTTAAGTATGCTTTAAAGATAGGTTACAGGGCTGGTGGGAGGGAGCCAGGTCCTCTTTCTGGGCGTGCTGAATGATTTAATTATAGCCATCAACTACTTAGATGTTCACAGATCAAGGGGCTGCTGGTAGCTGTAAAGCTGCCTTTAAATAAGACCTTGTGGGGACACAGGAAGCTGCCTCATGCTCCCTAGCAGCAAGGCTCCAGGAGGGGTGCCAGTTAGGAGCAAGCAGAGCAGACATCCCTTCTCCTGAGCCACCAAGGTCTAGGACATGACAGTGCTCTTTTCCATTTTTCAGAGTCTTCAACTGGAAGCTCTGTGATCTTGACTGGACGCAGAGTGAAGGGCCGAGTGTGCCCTTGACTCTCCAGAGCTGTGGAAAGGGCCCTGTTGCAGGTGCATGCAGCAGCCTGGGCCACAGAAATGGTTCTCTGGTCTAAGAGTTTGAGTGTCAGGCGCTTCATTTGGACAAGGGGAGCCATGAGGAGATGGTCCACCCTGGACAGGGCCAGCCTGTCTGTGAGTCAGTGGACAGTATGTGGTGACCCAGCTCTAGCAGTGTAGGCAAACCTGGCACTCCCTGCCAGGAGAGGGGACTTTACCCACCACAGACACTGTCCAGAGGCTGCTGCTGCCCCTTTCTGTAGTAGGCACGGTAGCAAGGCATGATCAGATGTGGTCCCAGCCAGTGGCTCTCACTGGAGACCATTTCCCCTGGCATCTACTGGACCACAGGCACCACAGGCAGGGCTATGCTGCCTGGTCCAAGGCCTCACGTAGCCCTGGCCCCTCATGGTGTGTCAGCAGGATGGCTTTGGGCTTCTCCCTGGGAGGCTGCCTTGATCATGGGCACCAGCGTGCATCTGCCTACCTGCCAGCCCCAGTGGTTCCCAACAGGCTCCTTCCTAGGGCCAGTGATCCCCTGGGCCTGGGTATCTCCTGCTCCAAGAATGGGACCACCCTCTGCATTTCCACTGCTCCTACAGCTCAATGAATTAGCAACCAGAGGACAGCACGAAGTAGACCCCAACAAAACTTTGAAAAGGGAGGACAGTCAAATTAACTCTAGGCTGGAGAGAAAACGATCTCTTACTAACAGCCTGGCTCTTCTGTGATTTAGGGCTCACAAATATTGAGCCAAAAAGGACCCAGGTGACAGTGAAGCCCAACTCCCTCACAGGAGAGAACTGATAAAAAGGATGCTGAGAGGCGATGGGACCTGCCCTGGTCAGAGTGAGCCTGGAGCTCAAATGTGTGGGCTGGAGCCAGAGTTCTTCGAATTTCTAACAGGATAAATCTTTATCACGAGGCGCTTCAACATGTGCGTGTACACACACAGTAGCACAAAACACAATCCCTCACAAACATGCATGCACACACAAACAGGCACACCCCTACACACATTTCCCCCAGCCAGAATGTGAGTTAACTCAGGTGGAACAAAGGAACCGGTGAGAAGTTCACAGCCAAAGGTTAATTTATCTAGATCACTTTGAGGACGCAGACAAGATCAGAGGCGTGTGGCAGCAGCACCAAGTCACTGGCCAGCAAGCTTCCAAGCAGCAGCGTAAGCCACACTGGGAAGACCCTAGCTGGAAGGACCCTCAGTCCAGACGGCTATGCCTGGCAAGTGGTGGGTGGAGCCCCCTGGACTGCCTTTTCTTTTCCCTGTAATGTTATCTCCCTCCCTCCCTTTCTTTTCTATCCTTTAATCCACTTACAATGTGTGGACACAACCAGGAACAGTGGCACACCCCTGTTATCCCAGAGACTTGGGAGGCTGCGGCAGGAGGCCTACAAGTGTGAGCCTCAGCAACTTAGTGAGACACTGTCTTAAAATAAAAAATAGAAAGGACTGGAGATGTGGCTCAGTGGTAAAGCACTCCTGGGTTCAATTCCCAGCACCCCCCTCAAAAAAAAATGAAATACTGAACTTTATTTTCCTTTGGAGTTCAGGGTCTCACCCTGATGCTGTCACCTCAGGAGCCACTAAGGAGTGTACGTTTGTGGGGTCCTTTGTTACTGGCCCCTGTGGTAGTTATACTTTCTTTTATTTGGTCTTTTTAATTTTTTTTAACATTTATTTTTTAGTTGTAGTTGGACACAATACCTTTATTTTACTTATTTAGTTTTACGTGGTGCTGAGGATCAAACCCAGGACCTCGCACTTGCGCCTCTGCCGCTGAGCCCCAGCCCAGCCCCTTATTTGGTCTTTTTAGTCCTTCTGTGTTTTCCCTGTAGCAGATCCTTTTCCTGCTTCTGGTCTATTCCTCCTAGTTTGGATAAGCTTGAAAACCAGTTACCAGTGTGAACAGCCTTGTATTAAGGTCAGTCAAAGTGTGTGCCCAGGCCTTCACATTTGGTCCTACATGTGACTCCAGAACCCAGCAAGAAAAGGCATCTGCTGACTGCAGGGAATGTGCTAGAGGACGACCCCCAGGCAGGCCTCCTGCCCAGCAGGGGCTGCAAAGCCAACGGCCACCTCTGTTCAGCTCCAGACACCACTGGGGTGATGTGCCACATGGCAGATGCTGACAAATCCTAGCGTGAGACTCTGCTCCCTGTGTGCTCACCAGGCAGGCTTTGGCTGGCCTACCAGATAAGTGAAGCCCTGAAGGGAAAGATCCTGGAGGTGACTGATGAACTCAGCTTTTCTAAGGTCATAAGGTCAGCAAGGGACTCTGGTGTCAGTCCTTCCAGCTTTTTTTTTTTTGGTGGTGATGGGGATGGAACTCGGGGCCTCACGCCTGTGAGGCATGCACCACCCACATTACCCCAGCTCACGTTCTGGCAGCTTCACTGGGGCATACACATGCCTCTCTGGGTCTTCATTTTACCCATTGGGTATGAGTCACTCAAGATTGATGAAGGAGCCACTGGTGCTCACCTGTCATCCCAGCCCCGCAGGATGCTGAGGCAGGGAATCACAAGTTCCAGGGCAGCCTGGGCAACTAGTAAAATGTGTCTCAAGATTAAAATTACAAAAGGCTGGGGTGCAGCTAGGTGGGGCAGAGTGCTTGAGAGGCCCTGGGTTCCATCCTCAGTCCTGGGGGAAAAAAAAAGCAAAAGCAAAAGTGAGAGAGGAGGGGACTGCTGCAGGGAGGAGCACTCATGTCCTCTTCTAGGAACCGCCACCTTCCAGACCAGAGACGAGAGCCGGAGCCCAACATCCTAGAGGAGGCAGTGTTTCTTAGGATAGGTTGTTCTGCATGCTAAAAGCCCTCTGCCGCAGAGCTTAGCCCTTTTGTGCCTCACTCTTACAACCAAGGATCGACAACATCTAAAGAGAGTCAGTGTCTGCCATGAAAAAGACCAAGAAGAGACAAAGCAGGTGTGATGGAGGACAAGGAAATCAGGAGGGGAGAAGAAACTTTAAAAACTCCTCAGGTCCCACGTTCCTACAGGAATGCTCAGCCAGCAAGCGCCATATCACGTACAACCACAGAATGCTGCCTACCCACGATGACTTAGACTCTGAGTCAAGTACACTCTCTGTCATTATCCCTAAAAAGAACAAAGAAACAAAACATCCTCAGACAAAAGAGAAGACTTTACAATCATGAAACAATAACAGGAACTGAAGTGTGATCATGGAAATGACCTGACAGAAGGCTGCAGGAGAGACTGGGCTGTGGCTCAGTGGCAGAGCGCTTGCCTGGCATGGGGGAGGTACTGGGTTTGATCCTCGGCACCACATATAATAAAATAAAGGATCATTGACAACTTAAAAAAAAAAAAAAAAGAAAGAAAGAAAAGCTATGGAGAGTGCAGGCAGTTTGGGAAGCCCACACCATCAAGGAAGAATCCCAGTGAGAGCAAACCCAACAGAGGGGACAGAGGTGGGACAGACAGGCTGTGTGCAGGTGGGCCCAGCACACAGATGGAAACAGGCCCTCGCTAAGGCATACCAGGAACAAAGAGAGCTGGCAACTACAGAGAGCAAGAACAGGTCCAATACCAGGAATCAGGGGTCAGAACAGCACCAATCTTCTTGGCAGCAAGGGCTTGATGGGGAAGACTTTCAAAATTCTGATGGAAACTGACACCAACCAAACTGGTATAACCAGCCAGGTTGAGGGTGAAGGTCAATGAAAGATGTCGGTATTTCCAAAAGTTACTTCCTGTAAGCCTCTCCTCTGGAACAAAGTGGAGGATACCCCCCAAAACAGAGGCATCCCCTTGATGGAGACAGGGCTCCATCAAGAAGGAGGTGGGGCAGAGGGTGAGCAGGCCAGATTGTAACCTGCCGATGGGACCCAGGAGAGATTTCAGCAACAAAAAACAGACCACTTGGGGTGTCCAAATGTGTTGAGGCAGAGGACTGGGGCTGAAGGTGGAAGAGCAACAGAGAGGGTCATCAAGTCCAGGAAAGCAGACACGGCACAGGCAAGCAGCCATCAGTGCGGTTCATCCTTCTCTCCTGTCACAGGGTGCAGGGGCAGGACTGGGGATGAGGGGTGTAAGAGCCTTGTGTTCTCCTCTGCCAGTGGAGTCAACTAAAAACCCCGGGGGAAGGACAAAAAGGTGCCCCTGCAGCAGCTACCCAGAGATACAAATGGAGAGCAGCTCTCCAGGGCAGGGAGCACAGCATTCCCTGTAGAACCGCTGACAACGTAACTGTTGGACTCCGACTTCGACGACATGGCACCGAGCCACACGTATAGACAACTGGTCCAGTCACCAAGGGATGAGACCATGGAGACCACAGATACTGGAGCAGGACCCTGCTTGTTTCCTTCCTGGTTGTTCCCCCAGTCTACTGCCCCCTCTTTGAGTCACTCATCATCACCACCATCTTCCTCTTCCTCCTCCTCCTCTTCTTTTTTTTGGTTCCAGCCTTTTTTATTTTAAAATGGGGTCTTGCTAAGTT
This sequence comes from Ictidomys tridecemlineatus, assembly GCF_052094955.1. NCBI lineage: Eukaryota > Metazoa > Chordata > Mammalia > Rodentia > Sciuridae > Ictidomys > Ictidomys tridecemlineatus. The sequence continues at coordinate 121,753,648 of NC_135481.1, read as the reverse complement.
GCCCTGGCAGGCTTGAAATTATGATCCTCCCGCCTCAGCCTCTGGAGTAGCTGGGATCACAGGTGAGGGCCTCTGAGCTGGTTGCACTTGATTGTCGTGTACATCCTCATCTGTTTACCCATCCACCAATCCACAGTCCTTTTTAGATGCACCTCAAAGCAGACTGCAGACATCAGCATCCTTCTCTCCCTAATTACTCCAACCCGGAAGTCATTAACCAGAGCCTGGTATTTGTTTAATATATTTTTCTGAGATAAAATTTGCATGCAATAAATGTGCAACTCTCAGGCAGCCACTGCCTGAGCTTTCAGGAACTCCCTCTAGAAATGCCTCTTGCCCCTTGCCAATCATTTCCCTACTGGGTGACAATGGATCTGATTTCCACCAATTTGATACATTCTGTTTTGCTGTTCTAGAATTTCACTGTTTTGCTGTTTCTAGAATTTCAGAGGCGTTGAGTCTGAGTGCTGCAGGAGCCCGCAGACATGGCTTTTTTCTCTCAGGACAATGACTATGAGATACAACTGTGTTGTTGTATTTCTTTTTCTTTGGCTCATCTGTTTTTATTACCATCCCAGTCCCAACCCTAGTCCCTCCGTCACAGAACTGAAGATGGAAGGTCAAAGAGGCTAAGTCGAGGCCATGGACCAGGGCTGTCTGGCGCTGCGGCCTGTGCTCTCTCCACTCCACAGTATCTCCTCTGCCACAGGGTTTGGGCCCAAAATGGCTGCTTGTTTGGGATCTGGTTTCCCATCCTCCTTCTCTGCCCTTCCTGCTTTTGGCTGTGACCTGACATACACATCTCCCAACAGGTGTTGGTGGACATTTTAGGGACATGCCTGCCCCCTTCTGCTTCCTAAGTGGAGAAGCCCCAGTCTTGCATTTCGGGCAGCCAGCCCTACAGCTGGGGGCTCCTGCTCAGCACACAGGTGTTGAGCCTCACTACTGGTCCAGCCTGACCCCCGTACTGACCCGGCACTGCTCAAACACTGCTGTTCACTAGTAGGCCAGGCAGACCTCCCAAACCACAGGCTAGGCACCTCTGCATCATCTGAAATCTGTCATTAAGGAGAAAGCCAACAAGGATAGCGAGTGGCCAAGAGCCGGGCTCCTGCAGCACTCAGACTCAGCGCCTCTGAGCTCCTAAGCCATCCATGCCTACTAGGGCAGCTGGTGCCCACCTCCAGACAGCACCCAAGGCTGCCCGGTCTGGGATAGCAGCACAAACCACAGAGGCCCCCCTGAGCATACCACAGGCCACCCAGCCGAGCTGCATTGTCTGCGCAAAACACACGGCACATTTCAAAGATTCAGCACCAACAGGGAAAGGCTCTGGCAATTTTTTTGTTTTTGGTGTTGAGGAATGAACCCAAGGCCTTGTGCATGCCAGGCCAGTGTTCCACCACTAAGTTGTACTCCTAGCCCTTCCTTGGTTTTTTAAACTACTGTGATTACAAGTTGAAATGGTAACTTTTTGGATATACTGGGTTAAATAAAATATATTACCAAACCTAATTTTGCCATCTCCTCTCCCACAGCACTGCTAGTCAGCGGAAGAGTCTTCGCTGTAGCTCCAGAACTCTGGCCCTCACTGTTCCTGGGCCAGGGTATCTTCTAGGCCAAGACTGTGTCTCATGCTCCTTCTGCTTGGAACACACTCTGGCCTGCTGTCCTACCAATACAGGGCTGGGGATGTAGCTCAGTGACAGTGTCAATTCACATGGGAAACAGGTACCTCGGCCACAGCGGGCGAGAGCATGGCCACTGGGAAGAAGTGAGGCCTGCTCAGGGCACACAGGGGCTGTGAAGCAGTCTTCTCTTACATTGAGGCCCACAGGGCTGAGTGCTGTGAAAGACCCTCTGCCAACTCTGCTGGTTACAGAGGTGCTGTGAACGTGAACAGGAGGTTCTCTAACTGAAACAGCAAGCTCTGCTCTCCAAGATGCTATGCACCACTAGAAATGCTCCTTCCAAACCCTTCCAAATGTTAGGCCTGCATCATTCGCTTTGAGTATGTTGTTGAAACTTCTCCCCAAAACCACCACCAGAGGGAGAGGTTTTGCCAGAGCACGGGAAACAAAAATAAAGAAGCCGCTGATGTAAAACATTCCTGTTGCTTCACTTCACGTGCCCTCTGGCATCTACTGACCTGCTCCCATCTCTGATTCAACTGCAGATGTGGCCTCCAGGGAGACAGAACAAGAGGAGACACAGAGGACCAAATGTGATGCCCTATTTATTTCCTAGCACTTGGCAGTATTCTGACTTTCGAATCCTTTGTGGTGCTGGGATGGCCCAGGGCCACTCCCAGGCTGAGCACGCTCTCTTTGGGGCCGCCCTCAGCTCTCAACACCTGTCACTGAATCCTCGTCTCTCCTCTCTTCCCTGGACTCATTTTCTAGGGCCCTGTGCAGAAAGATTCCTTAGGCTTCATCCTGCAATATCACCTGTGAGGTCACTGAGCCTGAGCTGTGCCACCATGCCTTCTCTTGTGGCATCTGCAGTGTCCTGGTGCAAGCCCTGAGCCTCAGAGCTAGAGGTGGGAACCAAGTCAGGGTGTCACACTCTTGGTTCTGCATCCTGGCTCTGCCATCTGCTAGTGATGAAATCTCAGACCATTTTCCGAGCCTCTTCTCTGAGTTGAGGTTTTCTCCTTTGTTGAGTGAGGTCAGGAACAGTCTCTAGCTGAAATGTCATGAGGACTGGGGGGGTGATGTGCTTACAGTGCAACGTCAACACCAGGTGAGCGTCCTTTATAGCCCTTGTACCTCTGGCCTCAGCAGGGTCCCACAGAGGATCATAGGGAACCTCAGCAGGGGCATCTACTGGCGGGCAGGCCTGGGCCCTAGGATGGGCCCAGCATCATGTTAGAGCTGTGACGCTGGACAGGTTGTTGAGTAACATGTTTCCTGCAAAGCAAGGAGAGCCACCCCTGGTTTTTCAACATTCTGGGGAAAAAGCAGGCTCAAGGACAGGGCAGTGTTTAGAGAAGCACACAGTTAAGGCTTGTGCACAGATAAAGCCTAACATTTCCCCCCAGGAACCAATCTGAAAAGCCTCTTGTATCTGCAAATTCTACGGCAAAGTGAATTTCTTCAGAAGTATGCTAAAAGCTAACCAGAAAAGAAAGCGTGGCTCTAGTTTCTAGTTTCTACTTGAAATAGTTAATGTTTAACAGCCTACCTACCAAGCACGACTTGAGGTCCTTTATGTAAATTTGCTCTACTTTGGTCATTTTCCTGGGCAAGCTGTAGATCACCACAGTTAGTACATCTCTCCAACTGAAGCTTTCTCCCTCTTTATGTTTTACTTCCTAGAGGTTATTCTAGAATCTAATGGAGATAGGAACAGAAATGCCCTCATTATAAACCCACTGCTAGGTGCCCCTGTGGCTCCTTGGTTGCAGAGAGGTGCATACAACAGAGGACAGGGTGGCCCCAGCCCCACTGTGGCCTGCAGACCCTGCCTGTTCTAGTCTCCTGCATCCTGGCCTTTGGCTTGTTGGGGAAGGCGTGAGGCAAGGCACAAGCATGAAGCAACTGCTCGACAATGCTCTCTGCCACAGTACACTCTGCAAACCAGCCCCTGACCTACCCTAGCGTGGCTCTGCCATGCTACATGTTCTCCATAGCACCATGTTCCCATGGTCTCACACAATTATGACCTACACTTAGAGTTATCAGGGGAATGCCACTATCAAGCAAAGCACTGTGCATAGAAAGTGTGGAAGAAACAGCAAAGATTAGAGTGGAAATAGATGAGACACAGAAAAATGGGACAAAGTCAAATCAAAAGACGTTTTTTTGAAAAGATCAACAAAAATTGACAAACCCTGTGGCTGGATTAAGAAAAAGAAAAGACCTGGCTCCAGTGGCACACACCTGTGATCCCAGTGGCTTGGGAGGCTGAGGCAAGAGGATTGAAAGTTTGAGACTAGCCTTAGCAACATAGTAAGACCCTATCTCAAAATAAAAAACTAAAGACTTAAATTTTTAAAATCAAAAATTAAAGAAAGGGGCTGGGGATGTGGCTCAAGCGGTAGCACGCTCGCCTGGCATGCGTGCGGCCCGGGTTCAATCCTCAGCACCACGTACAAACAAAGATGTTGTGTCCACCGAGAACTAAAAAATAAAATATTAAAAATTCTCTCTCTCTATCTCTCTCTCTCTCCTCTCTCATCACTCTCTCTTAAAAAAAATAAAAGAAGGGATGTTACTATCCATCTTATAAAAATAAAAAAGGATTATGAGAATACTATAAGTAAGTGAACACAAATAAATCAGAAAACAGAAGAAATGAACAAATTCCTGAAAAAACAGAAACTGCTCATATTGAAACAAAAGAAATGGCAAAAAGACTGAATCAGTAACTAAAAACAGAAACTTCCCACAAAGAAAAGCCTCAGTCTACATGGAAACACTGAGAAATTCTAATAATGCTTAAATTGAATCAACCTCAATCCTCACAAACTCTTCCAGAAACCAGCAGAGGAAGGGACACTGATGTCAATGTATTTTATGAGCCCAGAACTGCCCTAATACCAAATCTGGACAAACCCATGAGGAAAAGAGGAAACCAAAGATCATTGTCCCTCATGACTGTGGGAGTAAAGACCCTCCTCAGGAAGGCCTGAGCAGACCAGGTCCACAGCTTGACCAGGGGGTGCACCATAGTCAAGTAGGATGTATCCCAGGAATGAAAATGTGGTTCGTGGTTCAACATGTAACAATCAATATGATACATCATATTAATGAAGAAAAAACCCCACGTGATAATCTCAATAGACAAAGAAAAAGCCAGGTGTGGTGGCACACAGCGTAATCCTAGCTTTTTGGGAAGCTAAGGCAGGAGTATCACAAGTTCAAGTTTAAGGATAGCCTGGACAACTCAATGCAACCTGTCTCAAAAAAAAAAAAAAAAAAAAGGATGGGGATGTAGCTCAGTGCCTGATGAGTTATATGCAAGGCTCTGGATTCAAACCCCAATACCATTAAAAAAAAAAGAAAAAGCATTTGACAAATGTCAGTTCCTTTTCTCAACAAACCAGGAATTGAAGGGAACTTTAATAAACAAAACCATACAGCTAACAGTTAATGGCAAAAGACTGCATGATTTTCTCCTGAGATAAGAAATAAGACAAGGACATCCACTCTTGCTGCTTCTTTTCAATATTGAGCAGGAAGTTCTAGCCAGAAGAACTAGGCAAGACGATGAAATGAAAGCCACAAAGGAAAAGAAGTTAAAATTATCTCTATTTATGGACAATATCAATTTTTTTTTTTTGTGTGTGTATGTGTGTGGTATTAGAGACTGACCTAGGGCCTACCACTGAACTACAGTCCCATCCCCTCTGCCCCGCTTTTCTTTTAATTTTGAGTCAGGGTCTTGCTAAGTTCCTGAGGCTGGCCTGGAACTCTCGATCTTCTTGCTTCAGCCTCCTAAGTCTCTGGGATTACAAGTGTGTACCACTATGGCTGGTTTTAAAATATGACTCTGTCTACTAGAAATTCTAAGGAGTGTATTAAAAAAACTATTAAAATTTAGGGCTGGGGATACAACTCAGCTGATAGACTGCTTGCCTCACATGCACAAGTCCCTGGGTTCAATCCCCAGCACCATAAGAAAACAAACAAACAAACAAACAAAAAAACACTATTAAAATCTAGAAAGTTTAGTACAGTTTCCAGACACAAGGTCAATATACAAAAACCTACACTAGCAATGGACAATCTGAAATTGAAATTAAAAAAACAATTCCAGGGGCTGGGGATGTGGCTCAAGCGGTAGCGCGCTCGCCTGGCATGCGTGCGGCCCAGGTTCGATCCTCAGCACCACATACCAACAAAGATGTTGTGTCTGCCGAGAACTAAAAAATAAATATTAAAAAAAAATTCTCTCTCTCTCTCTCTCCCCTCTCACTCTCTCTTTAAAAAAAAAAATTCTCTCTCTCTCCTCTCTCTTTAAAAAACAAAACCAAAACCAACCAAACAAACAAAAGACAAGTATAAAACAGTGCCAGGTGTGGTGACACATGCCTGTAATCCCGGAGGCTGAGGCAGGAGGATTGAGAGTTCAAAGCCAGCCTCAGCAACCTAGTGAGGCCCTAAGCAATTTAATGAGACCCTGTCTCTAAATAAAATATAAAAAAGGGCTGGGGATGTGGCTCAGTGGTGCCCCTGGGTTCAATCCCTGATTCAAAAAAAGTATCAAACATGTACTCTGAAAACTCTAAGACATTACTGAATGAAACAAATGAAGATCTAAATAAATGGAAAGACATCCCATGTTTGTGGGTTGAAAGATTTAATAAAGGTAAGATGGAAACACTTCCCAAATTGATTGACAGATTCAACGCAATTCCTATTCAAACTCTCAGTTGGTATTTTTTTTTATAGAAATTGACAAATACCCTAAAATTCAGATGGATAGAGAAGGTACTTTTAAAAAAATATATTTTTAGTTGTAGATAGACACAATACCTTTATTTTATTATTTAGTTTTACGTGGTGCTGGGGATGAAACCCAGGGCCTTACACATGCTAGGCACTGTAACTGAACTGCAGCCTCAGCCCTGAAAAGGCTCTTTTGAAACAATCTTCAAAGATAAAAAGTTGAAGGATGTATACTCCCTGACTTGAAAACGACAACCAGGTACGCATGTGAGCAGGAGGCACAGGTCACTGCAGCAGAGCAGAGCCCAGGCACTGCCCTACTTGCTACCCAGTGATCACCTGCTGCCTGGCAAGGGTTCCATGTGATTTAATGGGCACAATGGTCCTTTCCGTAGCTGGTGTCAGTACACTGCATGTGCATGTGTGAAAGAATGAACCTGGATGCCCGTGGGACAACAGCAACTCCAAATGAAGGAGAAGCCTACACAGAAGAGCTAAAACCACAAACTCTAAAACAAAACATGACTTTGGAATAGGAAACAGTTCTTAAACATGACACCAAAAGCACAAGGAACCAAAGGAAAAAAATAAACATTTAAAACTTTTTTTTTTTTTTGGTACCAGGGATTGAACTCAGGGGCACTTGCCACTGAGCGGCATCCCCACCCCTATTTTGTATTTTATTTAGAGACAGGGTCTCACTGAGTTGCTTAGTGCTTTGCTTTTGCTGAAACTGGTGATTCTCCTGCTTCAGTCTCCTGAGCCACTGGGATTACAGGCATGTGCCATAGTGCCCAGCACATTTAAGACATTTGTGCATCAAAGGACATCATAAAGAAAGCAGACAGACAAGGCACAGTGGGGAGGGAAGAAAACATCCAGAACATACAGAGCTCCTGTGACCGACTGGAAAGGATGACAGAAGGGAGAGTGAGCAGAGCACTCAGATACAGTTCCTGAGAGAAAATATGCCAATGGCTAACTAACGTGGGAAAAGAAGCTTACTGTCACTGGTCTTTAGGTAAATGTAAACCAAAACCACAATGAGATACCATCTCACACTCATGAAGGTGGCTAAAATGAAATGAAAAGAGAAAAAAATTGGAGGGTGAGAATGTAGAAAAACTGGAACCCTCATATGTTGCTGGTAGAATGTAAAACGGCAGAGTCACTGTGGAAGACAACTTGGCATGTCCTTAAGAAGCCAAACAGAATTACCAGATGACACTACAATTCCACTTATAGGCATATGCTCAGCTGAACTGAAAACATACATCCTCCCAAAGATTTGTACACAAAGTTCATAGCAGCAGTATTCACAATAGCTGAAAAGCAGAAACAACTAGAAGGTCGTCAATTGGTGAATGAATCAACAAAATGTGGTGTGTCTGCTAAAGGGACGCTGTTCAGTCACGAGAAGGGAAGAAAAACTGAGAGGTGCTACAGCACGGGTGAGCTGAAACCACACGCCAAGTCCAAGCCGCGAGGGAAAAGGCCACGCACCGCAGGACTCCATCCACATGCAGCGTGAGGAGCAGGGAAAGCCACGGGGATGGGAAACAGTAGCGGCCATGGTGAGAAGAGGGGGCTAAGGGCTCCAGGGAAAAGGTGGTGACTACCAATTAGTAAGGGGTTTCTTTTTGGGGTGATGAAGATGTTCTGGAGTTGACAGCGGTGATCACTTCACGCTGTGAATGCACTAAAATCATGGGGTTGAATACTGTAAAAGATGAATTATAACTCTTAAAAAGAAATAACACAGGGCTGGGGCTCAGTGGTAGAGCGCTTGCCTAGCTTGTGTGAGGCACTGGGTTTGATTCTTAGCACCACATATAAAGTCCACTGACAACTAAAAAAAAATTTTTTTAAAATAACATAAAACTGTTAGAAGGAAAACAGGAATAAACTCATAGTGTCCCCAGGACAACTATGGAATTGATTACAGGCAAGCTCGCCTGCCCTCACCACCATGCACCAAGAGTGCTGAGCAAGCAGCTATGAAGTGCCCCTCTCTGCGGGTGGACTGCCCCCACTGTGCGTGGGCAGCTGGTGTGTACTGCATTCCTTACCTGTGCCCTGCACCCTTCTACTCACTTCCACAGCCTTGTGAGGTAGGGAGGACCCCAGCAAGGACATGGCACCTCCCTGTGACCATGACTACCAACATGGGACCTCCACAAATTCTGAGGACTCCAAATGGGCACTAGCAGGGGTCAGACAAAATGACTTTCACTAAGTCACAACCCGTAATTATAAATCTTAACAGAAATATGCTTAGCACAGGAAGTACATTCATCAGGCCCTTAGCATAACTGAATCTGTGCTAAAATCAGACTCCGCTTGTGACTTAGCTGGTGGGAAAGGCGAGAGAACAAACTGACGTCAAACATAGTGTAAAGTGAAAGTGACAAAGGGCGGGCGGACAGGAAAGAAGGGACTGAGACCAGGAGAGCACTTGCAAAATATGGATCTCCCTGTAGCAACATTTTAGGTGACTTTTACCTCCACCTTTATACTTTTGGGTTTGCTTGATTTAAAAAATAATCTATTTTTAATTATTAAAGAATAATCTATTCAGCCCTAAACGTCACCCATCAAACTCCCAGCTGGGAGTGGCAATGATCAAGGCAGCAAGAGTGCTGACCTCTCTCACTATGTGCTACAAGGGCAGCTGTGGTCCTTTCTCCAGTAAGTGCATTCTGACGGCTTCGTCTTACTAAGGTGCAGGTTCCTACTGGTTAACTTGGCTTACCTGGACAGGTGGTTCAATCATGATCCAGGCTGGGAGCATCAGACTGGGATTCAGAGGCTGGGTGCCTACACGGAAGTAAACTCCACCCCTGGAATCACAGGCCCAGATGTGCTGACTTCCACATGCCAAGCTTGTGAGTTTTATGGCACCTGTAGAAAAACAGAGAAAGAGTACACATACTATAATTACTCCTGTGAAATGGCTCACATTTCATTTCATCTATGAACTTTGATTTTATACTTCAAAGGAAGAAAGGAGGCTACACTTTGGTTGGACTCAGGTGCATGTCCTTTGACCTGCTGCAGCTCTTCCACGTTGGGTGTGTAGACTTGGCCGGGTCTGAGAACATCATAACGAGGGGAGTCCGGAAGGCCCTAGCTGCCCTGCCATCTGCCTGGTGCCACATGGTATCCCTTCTAAGCTGTGAGCAAATTAATCACAGTGCTGCCATCACAGTGCACAGCCACCACAGGCTGGGATAACATTTCAGCACAAGTTCCACCATTAGATTACTACTGCCAGTAAAGTCTGGAGTTGGGGAAGGGAACTCATATTTACTGATAGCCTTGACTCAAATTAGAAACGACTATCTACATCTCCTAAGGAATCTTCACGTTTATATTTCTCTATTAATTAAACTGATTATAAACTGAAAAGAAATGGGAGGCGCCTTTAAAAAAGCATTAGGCTGGGAGTGGAGCTCAGTGGTAGAGAACTTGCCTAGCATGCATAAGGCCCTGGGTTCCATCCCCAGCATTACACACACACACACAAAAAAAAAAAAAAAAAAAAAAAAGAAAGAAAATAAAAGTTTATGTGGCAAAAATGTGCCACTGCTAATAGTTACTGAACAGCCACTACAGGATGGGCTCTCATTTCAAACTTCACAGCCAAGATCACACTTATTATTGTCCAAGTTTATGCAGGAGGCCAGCCAGGCTTTTACAGAGAGAAGTTTGCCTGGGATTGCCAGACTAGAAGGTGACTCAGTCTGGAGGCCAAGGCTGGACCCCCTTTGAACCTGGGTCAGCTTGACTTCTCTACAACAGCCACCTCTGACCTCTCAGGCTTCACACAACAAAATACACAGACATGCAGCGTCTGTGTCCCATCTGTTTCCACAAACAACCTCAGTAACCTATACCATCAAGATGTGGAATATTTTAATCACCCCCAAGTTCTGTAAGGTCCCTTCCTGTCAATGTTCTCTGCCCTGGACACACTAAACAGATCTCTATACCAGAGGTAAGCGTGGTCTGTCCTAGCAGTTCACAAAAGCAGAACTGAAGCGTATGTGCTAGAACGTGAACGAGCCTCAGCCTTGCTCACCTCACTCTGCTCCTCCATCCACCTAGTGGTGGACATTGGCTATATCCACATTTTGCTGGTAGAAATAGAACTGCTAAAATCATTCTTGTAGAAGGTGGGATTTTGTTTATGTGTGTGAACATGTATTTTTCTTGAATAAATGATCTAGGTGTTGCTAGGCCATATGTTGGATGAACGTCTCATTTTAAAAGAAAAAGCCAGTTTTCCCAATGTAGGTACCATTTTACATGCCCACTAGCAGAGTGTGCAAATTCTGGTTGCCTGTGCTCTCACTAGCATTTGGTTCTGGCACCTTCTTCATCACAGCCTTCTAGTGGGGGTGAAGTTGTGTCTTGTCTTAGCTTCAATTTATGTTTCTCTGCTAACCAACCAAGAGGTTGAGAGCTGGGTGCAGTGGCACACACTGTAATCCCAGCTGAGGCTGAGGCAGGAAGATTCCAAGTTGAGGCCAACCTAGGCAACTTACCTAAATATTGTCTCAGGATAAAACATAAAAAGGGCTGGAGATACAGCTCAGTGATAGAGCTCGCTGAGTTCAATCCCCAGCAACACACGCGCACAACCCTCTTACCCCCCCCCAATCTTCTACTATGCAGGTGGGCTATCTTCTTTTGTAAAATGCTTATTCAAATCTTCTGCACATTTAATTAATTGCAGTGTATTCTGATTAGACAGATAGAGGAGGTCTTTCTATATTCTGGATACAAGTTTTTGCCAGATACCTGGAGTGTGAATCTAACCTATGGCTTGATTTTTCATTTTCTTAACTTCTTTTATGTGAAGCCTTAATTCAACAGCTCATTCTAAGTTCAGTGCATGGTAAAACGGTGTGTGGCCAGTCCAGCTAGCATTGGGGCTGGGTGGGGCCCAGCAGCCTAAGGACGGTGCCCCTATTGCACAGCCAACACTGGCATGGGTGATGGCTCACAAGATTGCACCACAACACACCAGCTACCCTATGGGAAGCTTGCCACAGGTCATCTTGATGCCAGTAAACTATAAGCTCACCTACAGGAACTATTCCAGCTACCGGAGCCTTCAACCTGCCCCTGGAGCTCCAGGCAGTAGCTTGGTATGCTAATCACACACAACAGGAATGCACTGGGCCAGGTGCTCAGGTGGCAGTAAATAATACTGCCAGGAGGACACACAGAGTCCACAGGACAAGGTGAACATGCTGGAATATGTGCTGCGGTGTGCAGACCAGCCTGTTCTGCACTAGAGTCAGGAAGAAAAAGAAGTTTAATGGAGGGTTTTTCTGCAGGTTTTACCTCCCAGAGAGTGCATGACATTCATAGTCTGTTCCACAGGGACATGTGGCAGAGCCTGCTCCCTCCCTAAACCCTCTGGGGCTCCTTCACATTCCCCAGAATCCAGCAGTGGTGACTAGGATGGTGACTGGTTCGGTAATGGGCTATGAGCAGACGTGATGAGGCACTTTACTCCAGAAGTGCAGCATGTGCCCTTCCAGCTTTTCCCTCCTACAGGGACCCAGGTGGTGGAGCAGCAGAGCAAGGGTAGACATCAGAAAGATACTGCCTGGGGCTGTGGCTATGGCTCAGTGGCTGAGCGACTTGTAGGTATGAGGTATTGGGTTCCATCCTCAGCACCACATAAAAATAAATAAATAAAATAAAGGTATTGTGTCCATCTACAATTAAAAAATACAAAAAAGAGAAGAGCATGTGCAAATTGTCTTTCCAGACAGCTGCTTTCGCCTTGTGCCCTGGGCAGGCTAAGGGCAACTTGGAGCAAAAGTGGGGATCCTTCACAAGAGGTAGGAGTCCCATTACCCCCCAGACTAACTGCATGTGATGGCAGCTTGTACCTGCATTTCAGCTGGGTTGGTTAATTTATTATTATTATTATTATTATTATTATTATTATTTTGTGGTGCTTGGGAATGAACCCAGGGCCTCACAAACGATAGGCAAGCATCCTATCAACTGAGCCACATCCCCAGTCCCCTTATTAAAATTTAGAGACAGGGTTGTCACTAAGCTGTCCAGAGTGGCCTCAAATTTTTGACTTTTTTGCTTCAGCCTATCAAGGAGCTAGGATTACAGATGTGTACTGTGTTTTATTTTTATTACCAGTATAAGGCCAAATACAGGATCAAATTGCATAACCCACAATTACTTAGAAATGGAGTTGTAAATACTACTTTCTGCCATTTAAAAATCTTACTGGTTATATACTGTGGGCAAGCATTTGGTCCCTGCCTGCAAAGCCTCTGTCCTCCTTGAGCAGATGGCTAACGAATATAGCAAGGTGGACTCAAATGACTGTGGCACCAGAGGCAGCAGCAGAGTGCTCAGGGAACACTGTGGGGAAGTGTCAAGGTGGGGACCCCGACTGAGGCAAGTTCAGGGTCAGGTGGCAACCTCAGCTGAGTCCTGAAGGAAGAGGCAAAGGCAGGAAAGTCCAGGGAGGGGCACGCTAGGCCCCGGAGAGAAGCTGACAGCAGGCAAGGCAGTGCTCACAGTGAGGGCGTCAGCGGGGCAGTGGCAAGAGGCTGGGCGGGGCAGGTCAGGATCAATTTTGAGGGCCAGCGACGACAGCTTTATTCAGGTGGCACTGTGGAGCCATTTGACACTGAGGGCAACACCACCTGAACTGTGTTTTAGGAAGACAGTGCTGGCCACATGGGAGGAAGTGGGCACACTTGGTGCTCTGGGTGGATACTGCAGTCCTACAGTCCTGTCAGGAGGGGACTCCAATAGTGACTGTGGGAAGATGGGAAGAGAGGGCCAGATAGCATGGGAGAGTCTTTGAGGCGGATGGAACGGCCACCGATGACTGGACTGTTCAGTGGTGAAGCAGAAACTGCTCAAGAGGGCTCTGCCCAGGATGGGGACACGGCTCAGTGGCAGTGCTTGGCTAGCATGCATGCCGCCCTGGATTTGATCCTTAGCACTGCACAAAGCAAATGAGCAAACAGACAGACTGGACTCTGCTCTTTCCTTCAGAATTCAGTGGGAGTAGAGTGAAATCAGAAAAAACAAAACAAAACAACAAGAACAAAAACCAAACAAGTTTGGGAAGGATCAGTTTGACACTGAACAGAATCTTCAAAGGCAGAGTTGGTCCTGAAAAGGCCACGGCCCCTTCACTGCCACGGCACCCCAGGGCTGGCATTTATGGCACAATGCTGCATCGCAGCTCATCCCAGAGGAGTAGCCCAGGCACATTAGTGCTGACCAGACAACGCTGCACTAGTCAATGTTGACTGAAGACACCTGCCAAGGACGATGTGGGGTCCTGGGCAGAGAACTTACCCCACCTCAGAATCTGAAATCCCTAACTTAACTGTTTTCAAAGCTCTCCTGATCCACCTCTTCTCCCCATGGCTGCACAGACATGCCTGGAGTGGACCTTGTAAGAGGACACCTGGTGCCCTGGTCTGCCAGCCGGGTGAAGGCCAGCACCCCTCCCACTGCGCCCTGTTGCCCTGCCCTGCTCCAGCAGAAAATCTACCAACTCTGGACTGCCGTGCTCCTCAGGTTTATGAGAAAGTGGTGCAAGGAGTTTGTTCTTCATTCCAGCATCAACCAAATAACCTAATAAATGAATAAGATCTAAAGCTGAAAGTGAGATAGACTAAAAATGGCAGAGCTTTTCAACATAGGATGCTGGAATCAACTGCTTGCCCAGTGGTGCAAGCCCAGCCATCTGACTGTGCACCCAGCAGTCCAAGGATCAGCCCAATACTGAAGGCTTGAGAGTAAGTTGTGATGCCAAGAAAGTTCACACTTAGATGGGACTCTTGCTGGATCATCTCTGAGTGGTGTGGGGTGAGGTAGTGGCTGCTGTTCCCATTAGAAAGACGAGACAGCATCATCTTTGAAGGTGAAGAGTAGCTTGCCTAGGGCCCAGCTCTCTGCACACAGCTGGCACTGTGTCTGCCACTATGTCTTGCCTTCTATTCACGCATCCAGCCCTCAAAGAGCACCTATGAAACACCACAGGGCCAACACATCCTAGACTCAAGCTTGTCTTTTTTTTTTTTTTTTTTGGTGCTAAGGATTAAACCCAGGGCCATGTGCATGCGAGGCAAGCACTCTACCAGCTGAGCTGCATCCCGTCCTTGTCTTATTCTTGCTTCCTCTCCCTCCTAAGTTGAGACTCAATCCTGCTGAACCTAGGATTCTCCTCTGCAAAGAATGGCCACTTTCCCAGGAAGCCCAAACGCACACCTCAGAGACTGGAACACCCTAGCACGGCTAGCAGGACTAGACTGAACTAGGGACAGGCAGGGGCCATGTGGGGATGGAAGGACCAGGAAGAGTGGGCTGCAATGGCGTGGCACCTGCATGATGCCCCCTCGCTGTGTACCCCTTTGCAGTGGTGTGATGGCCTTCCCTTGGAGGAGCCAGGTGGGGGTGATGCTGGTGAAATAGTTTCATTCCTGACCCAAAGTGTGCAAATGAGTAAGGCCTCCCCCAGCTCTACCTAGCACCTCTCCCAATGGGCCTGGTAAGGATGACCAGAGAAGGGCTAAGGGCCAGTGGGTCTCTGGACAGATGAGATTTCCCAGGGCAGACAGCAGCACCAGCATTCAGATCACTAACAGCCACAGCCTTGTCTGGCAAAGGCTCTCAGAAAGCCAGAAAGTGACCAGTAGGTCCAGAAAGCCCAAAGCACAAATACTCACAATACCCTGGAAAATCCCTAGCTGTGGCAGGGTTTGCTTCAGGAACAGCCGGATTAGGTTCAGGGGCCTCTAACCAGCAGCCTGTAGGAATCCTGGTGCCAAAAGTGAGAGTGGCTCTGTGCTGGGCCAGGCTTGCTCAGGGCAACATCAACTTTATGAAGAGTGAGACCCTGCCATACAGGAGGGCCTGGGCAAGGAGGGACAGCCAGCCTCTCTGCTTGCGCACTTCCTTCCTCATCCTCTTTCTTTGTGAGTCTCCGTGGTTGTGTTCTTGACACTGGACACTTGTCCAATTCAGAACACTGGTTGTGGGTGCACAACAGCAGGAGCCCTTGCTGCAGGGGAGGGCACCCCACCCTGGGAGCCATCTGCTGTGGCCTCCACCTTCATATAAACCACACTCAGCATGCAATGGAGGAAGGATAGCATCTTCAACAAATGGTGCTGGGAAAACTGGAAATCCATATGCAACAAAATGAAACTGAATCCCCTTCTCTCACCATGCACAAAAGTTAACTCAAAATGGATCAAGGAGCTTGATATCAAATCAGAGACTCTGCATCTGATAGAAGAAAAAGTTGGCTCAGATCTACATATTGTGGGGTCAGGCTCCAAATTCCTTAATAGGACACCCATAGCACAAGAGTTAATAACAAGAATCAACAAATGGGACTTACTTAAACTAAAAAGTTTTTTATCAGCAAGAGAAACAATAAGAGAGGTAAATAGGGAGCCTACATCCTGGGAACAAATTTTTACTCCTCACACTTCAGATAGAGCCCTAATATCCAGAGTATACAAAGAACTCAAAAAATTAAACAATAAGATAACAAATAACCCAATCAACAAATGGGCCAAGGACCTGAACAGACACTTCTCAGAGGAGGACATACAATCAATCAACAAGTACATGAAAAAATGCTCACCATCTCTAGCAGTCAGAGAAATGCAAATCAAAACCACCCTAAGATACCATCTCACTCCAGTAAGATTGGCAGCCATTATGAAGTCAAACAACAGCAAGTGCTGGCGAGGATGTGGGGAAAAGGGTACACTTGTACATTGCTGGTGGGACTGCAAATTGGTGCGGCCAATTTGGAAAGCAGTATGGAGATTCCTGGGAAAGCTGGGAATGGAACCACCATTTGACCCAGCTATTGTCCTTCTCGGACTATTCCCTGAAGACCTTAAAAGAGCATACTATAGGGATACTGCTACATCGATGTTCATAGCAGCACAATTCACAATAGCTAGACTGTGGAACCAACCTAGATGCCCTTCTTTTTTTTTTTTTTTTTTTTTTTTTTTTTTTTTTTTTTTTTTTTTTTTTTTTTTTTTTAATATTTATTTTCTAGTTCTCGGCGGACACAACATCTTTGTTGGTATGTGGTGCTGAGGATCGAACCTGGGCCGCACGCATGCCAGGCGAGCGAGCTACCGCTTGAGCCACATCCCCAGCCCCTAGATGCCCTTCAATAGATGAATGGATAAAAAAATGTGGCATTTATACACAATGGAGTATTACTCTGCACTAAAAAATGACAAAATCATGGAATTTGCAGGGAAATGGATAGCACTAGAGCAGATTATACTAAGTGAAGCTAGCCAATCCCTAAAAAACAAATGCCAAATGTCATCTTTGATATAAGGAGAGCTACTAAGAACAGAATAGGGAGGAAGAGCATGAGAAGAGGATCACCATTAAACAGGGTCGAGAGGGGGGAGGGAAAGAGAGAGAGAAGGGAAATTGCATGGTAAAGGAAGGAGACCCTCATTGTTATACAAAATTACATATAAGAGGAAGTGAGGAGAAAGGGAAAAAAAACAAGAGAGAGAAATGAATTACAGTAGATGGGGTAGAGAGAGAAGATGGGAGGAGAGGGGAGAGGAGGGGAGGGGGGATAGTAGAGGATAGGAAGGGCAGCAGAATACAACAGACACTAGTATGGCAGTATGTAAAAAAGTGGATGTGGAACCCATGTGAATCTGTAATATGTATACAGGGTAAAAATAGGAGTTCATAATCTGCTTGAATCAAATGTATGAAATATGATATGTCAAGAGCTTTGTAATGTTGTGAACAACTAATAATATAAAAAAAACACACTCAAACTTCCTAGTTGGTCAGGAATTTACTTAGAGAATGATCTTATGTCTTGGCTTATTTAGTACTTCGTGGACTCTGAATGAACTATCTGCAAACTGTGCCGTACTACTTGGCCTACTCTAGCTCCTGGGCCCAGAGAAGAGCTGCAGTTAGTGGCACATCTTCTTGCCCTGGGTACGAGAACCCTCGACACGTGCTGAGAGCCTCTGCACTGGGTGCTCTCCCAGATGTCGAGGCGCAGACAAATGTGCCATTGATCCACGCACAGGGCACATCCCTTTTCCAGATTTAAAGGTCACAGAGCTACATCCCATGTTCAGACAGACTGACAGAGACAGCTGTGCCAACAGTGCTGCTTGTAATCAATTCTTAGTAGCAACTTCTGAATACCCAAGGGTAGCGGGTGAACCGCCTCACAAAATCAAGAGGCCCATTTCATCCGGAAGAGTGACCAACCAATCTCCTAAAACCCAGCACCTGAAAATCACATCCAAGAATTCACCCAAGGCAAATTCAGGGCCCTGAGGCAATCGGGATCCAGCAAGCACACTGACAAGATGGTCATACCTAGCTGGGAAAGGTCCAGCCTTGTCCAGTGCATGCCTGTGGGGCAGCTCTTGGATAGCGTCCTGATAAACACCTGGCCGAGGCTGTCCAAGGCCCACAGCGCATCCCGGCAGGCAGCATAGGCTCTCATCTCAGCGTCGGGGGGCAGCTGCACTGTGGAGGGGCGGCTCTCTGGGCTCTGGGTGCTGATGCTGCACAGATCCTTGCTGCTCTGGCACAGCCACAAAGAGCTTCCTGTGGAAAAGGTTCATGTCTATGACGGTGCCCTGTTTGCAAGAAGCCACCTGCCCTCAATGCACAAGGCAGCTTTACCTTCAGGCACACACACCTAACACTGTCCGCAGATGCTGGCTGGCTCATACTCCATACTCACCCAGGCAGGAGGGCAGGGGCTTCCAGGTACTTTAAGTTAGAGGAAACACCATAACCAGCTGGTTAGCCAAATTAAGCCTCAGATATTTTAAAGGAATGGAAAGAAAGTGGGACTTAGAAAGTTTTATGAAGGCTATAATGTGGCTCCCATTTATATCAGGCTGGGAAGCCTTTAATACAGACTTTTAAAACAGACTGTCAGATCTCACCAAGAGGAAGGACCTTTCTGAAAGCATCAGCATCAGTCCCCTGCAGAAGTGGGAGCAGCAGTTCTGCAGGAGAAGAGCACCAAGGTGCTATCCCCACCCTTCTACTAACCAAGCAGGACAAGACCTGGAAAGCTGGAAATCTCCTCCTTCAAGCCTTGCCTCAAAATGACCTTTCAGTCCCTCCACCATTTCAGTGAGATTTTAGATTCTGTTTAAAATGCAAATAATCCCTGAAGAAGTTAAACCCTTAGTCACAGTATGAAAGTAGAATATTATTTAAAACCTGTGGTGAGATTTGTTTTGGGGTTTGATCATTTATTGAATTTTGAAAACCTGAGGGAAGGCCTGCCATATGTCTGTGCAACAGTTGCAGAAGAGCCAGGCAGCTTCCGGGAAGTGTGACAATGTGCCTGCAGCACACCCATGACATCATGAGGAGAGGGTCAGTAGAGACTGAAAGCTGCCACCCATCAGCTCAGGTCAGTCACTGTGCCCAGTGAATCTGTGCCAACCCAGGAACAACTTAACATTTTCTGAGATTTCTGGCAGAACTGTGACCAGAGCAAGCTAGTGAGTAAGCACGAATTACGCAGACCAAGTGACCCACACGCTGGAGACTGATGGCTGGAACTAAGTACGCTGCTTCCTCCTTATTCATAGACTTATGGTGTTTTCTAGCTGACCCAAAGTGTAACCCTGGGAGGAGGCCCTGACAGGTCACCTAACTGCTGGGGCTCCCAGCTATCTGGTAGCAGCACCGTTTCTCCTGACTCCAAAGCCATGTTTTGTGAGGGGCCACGGGTTCTGCACAGACACAAAGTGGCAGGAGTTGTGCCCTTCATTGGGGCACAAGTGTGGTACTCAGGGTAGACAGAGGCTGCTAGAGGTAACATAAGAATTATCCAGGGCAAATGGGGAAGGTGCCCAAAGAAGCTATGGCCCCTGAAATTTGCTGCTGGGTGACCTGCTACCAGCCCTTGTGACCACACTGCATAGTCTCTCCTTCACAAAGACACTCTGCATCAGTCTCAGCCACCTTGACCATCCCCTGGAGGCTCTTCTGAGCAGGCTATCCAGCACAGACCCTTGGTTCACCTACCAGGGCTACTGGCTTGAGACACTGTCATATCCTCTGTTTCAAGAACTGCATGGCTGCATCTCCTCACCCACTGGGCTATGGTCAGACTATAGTCTGAACTTTTTCAACTACCAAACCATGCACTATATTTCTCTACAGGCTAACCCACCTTCCTTGGTGGGAGCAGCAGAAGCCAACACAAAGGCCCATTTGGTTGCAGAAGCTGTCCCCCGGGGAACGACATTATTCCAATAAGTGCCTGGAAAGAATAAATAATGAATTAAAGAAAGAAAAAGATGAAAAAATTTCAGAGTTTTAGTTCTAGACTATAGCTGCCCACAAAACCACTTACAGCTGATTCTATTGTCCTGGGATTAAACAGTCTGAGCCAGGTGCATTTCCATGAACATAGTCAGTATGGGCTCCATCTTGTCTGCAGAGGCCCAGGGAGATCAACGGGGGAGGAGCTAGAGCCAATTTATTAAGAAAGGGTTCACTCACAGATCCAGCTGGTACCCTGTATGTCCTATAGGAGTGATAATTTCCCTCCAGGAAATGGACCATTCTCGCTACTAGGCTCTGTGGGCTTGGATAGATGTTTCCCTTTAAATGTGAAATTATTAACATAAAAATGGGCACTATTTGCTTTTCTTATATCACAATTGGTTACAAGAGGAAACTGATTATACAATGTCTAGAAAATGGGTCCAAGTTTTAGGAATGACACACTGAAAACAGAACACGGGGGAGCAGTGATCAACGAGGCAGAGTGCCCCCATGCCAGAAGCTCCATGCCATTGGTGCTGCACTACCTTTCAAGATGGAATCTAAAAGCTTTTCTGCAGGAGGCTCTGGGTTTGATCCCTGCACCACACAAAAAATTAATTAATTAGATAAAATAAACTGGAGCTGCCTATCAAGCCAATCTGAAAACAAAGTGATCTGCCCACCTATGAGGCTTCCTTTGGCCACGTGGAACTCATTCTTGCCTGCGCAGATCCAGACGCCACTGTGGTTAACTCCCAGCAGGCTGGGCTGGCACTGAAGCTGCTGAGACCAAAATGCCAGGCGCAGTTTGTCTGCTACCTTTTCTACGGGCGCCTGGGCTGCTGTGGCCACCGAGTGCGTGGCCTGGATAATTGTCTGGAATAAGCTGCACTGGTCAAACACCACGTAGTCCGTGATGCTCACCTGGAGGGGGCAGAAGAGCAAAGACCTGTGTCAGTGCAGTCGCCAGCACATGCTCTGCCGCCAAGCAAGGTTCTGCCACATCCACACATCTGCATCTACAGTATGATGGCCAGGCACCCCCCCCCCCCACATACACACACACACGTGCAAATGGGGTCTGTGAGAGGGCTGGGAGTAGAACAACAAGCTACTAACTGCCACTGCTTCAAGGGTGGGATTGAAAGTGGTGGAGGACACTAAAAAACAAAACGAAACAAAACCAAAAAAACCTATAAATAAATTAGAAAGATCAGTAGGGTGGAGGGAGAAGGGGAGGGAGAAAGTGCTGGGGACTAAATTAGAGCAAATTATATTCCAATTTTTTTAATTGTCAGTGGACCTTTATTTTATTTATTGATACACAGTGCTGAGAATGGAACCCAGTGCCTCACACATGCTAGGCAAACACTCTGCCACTGAGCCACAGCCCCAGCCCTCCATGCTTTTTTGATTAGGTCAAAAGGTATCTTAATTTTATATGTAACTAGAAAGAATAAAAAGAAAATGGTGGAAGAAAATGTTTCCATTGTATTTTACATACTTCCATATTACCTGGATCAGTTACTAGGGTGTATTATTTTTGTGGTTAAACAGCATTCCTTCCCACTCATTCTAAGTCATTTATTCTAATGAAAATGAGCAAGAACAATTTTGCTTTTAATTTCAGATGTTGCCAATAGACAATAATATACAACATTTAGACTAATAATGAATTAAAAAAGTATTATAAGTAAGAGGATGAAGTAACTTATATCTTAAACCAGGACTACCAACATTCACGCTAAGCCACCAGCATAAACCAGGATACCTCTGGGCACCTACAAGTCTCCTAGCTCAGAGGCAGAACTCGCTTCCATAACATTCCTGGAAAGCATCTGCACAGACACCTCCAGAGATGCTTTTCTAGGCAATCACTTCCCCTCAGGGGACTTCTCCCTTGTTGGGTGGCTGTGATTGAAATTGAGTTCTTTATGACTGCATGACTTTCTCTCATAGTTCTGCATGTTGGGTTCAGTTACAGAGATCCACTCCTGCCCAGATGCTCACTTCCCTCTAGGAGTCATGCAAAATGAATGCTGAGAGTAATGTTACTTATTAAAGGAAACTTAAAAATTAACAAACAAAAAGAAAATACAACACACACTACCTCTTTTTTTCGATTCCAGGGATTAAATCCAGGCTTTACCAGTCCTTTTTTAATTTTTAAATTTTGAAACAGGTCTCCCTACTGATGCTGGATTTGAACTTGTAATCCTCCTGCCTCAGCCTCCAGAGCCGCTGGGATCACAGGTGTGCACCACCATGCCTGGCTCATACTATCCTTTCTTGTCTGTGAAAGGACTAGGGTGGCTATGAGAGCTGTCCTAACTCAAGTTGACACAGATTGGTTTTTTTGTTTGTTTGTTTATTTTTTTATATGGTGCTGAGGATTGAACCCAGTGTCTTACAAATGCTAGGCAAATGCTCTACCACTGAGCCACAACCCCGGGCCCCCCACACGGGGTTCAGACCCTGCTGCAGATCTGCTGCCACATTCAAAACTCTGTAAGCTCTCTCCTGCATGGCTGTGCCATCTGCATCAGAGTGCTCTGGAGTGAGTGGCAGGACACAGGTGCTGCAGCCCTGAGGCTGGCAGCCATGCTGCTGAGTGGCAGACAGCAGAGTCCTGGCTAAGGGCCTGCACAGCTGCGCATGACACTCACCCGACCTGGGGAGTAAAGACACTGCCAAGGGTATCCGCTAAATATGTCAGACTCATCCCCAGCACTCAAGATGTGCAGAAAAGCAGAATGCGGATCACAAGAGAATGGAAAAATTTAGCAGCTAAACACTGGCTACAATGAATCAATCTTTTTTTTTTTTTTTTTTTTTTTAAAGAGAGAGTGAGAGAGGGGGACAGAGAGAGAGAGAGAGAATTTTAACCTTTATTTATTTTTTCTTAGTTCTCGGCAGACACAACATCTTTGTTGGTATGTGGTGCTGCTGAGGATCGAACCCGGGCCGCACGCATGCTAGGCGAGCGCGCTACCGCTTGAGCCACATCCCCAGCCCTACAATGAATCAATCTTAAGAGTATTTAAAATAACTCTGCTGCAAAGTGTCTCAAAATGGTTCTGTCAAATAAAATTTCTCTGAAGGTAATATTATGATGAAATGAGATCTAGCTTTCTGAAAATGAATTTTTCTTTTTTGGTGGTGCTAGAGATTGAATCCAGGGCTTTACATATGCAAGGCAAGCATTCTATATCCCCAGTGAGATCTGGCTTTCTTTCTTTCTTTCTTTTTTTTTTTTTAATATTTTTTAGTTGCCAATGGATTTTTCACTTTATTTATTTATATGTGGTGCTAAGGATCAAACCCAGGGCCTCACACATGCCAGGCAAGTGCTCTGCCACTGAGCCACAACCCCAGTCCATTTTTTTAAAATATTCTTTTTTTTTTTTTTTTAGTTGTAGTTGGACACAATACCTTTGTTTATTTTTAAGTGGTGCTGAGGATTAAACCCAGGGCCTCGCCCGTGTTAGGCGAGCACTCTACCACTGAGCCACAACCCCAGCCCACAGCTTTCTTTATGCTACTTAAAAAACAGATTTTAACCAGCTCTTCTTTGTGAAGAGGCACAGTCGTCTCCTGCTTTGACAGTGCTTGTACAGAACCCACTGTTGAGCCAGCAGCCCTTCACTACGTCCTCAGTGCCCTCACCACCCCAGGCCTCCACACCTCTCCTCAGCCACCTCGGCCACCTCCCTACAGGCACATCAGAACTACCCCAGGACTGGGAGGCCGGCCATTGTCAACTGCTTCCTGTGCTGACTTGTCCATGTCTTACTACTCTGTGATGATGTGGCTCTGAAGAACTTTGCCAAATATGTTCTTCACCAATCTCATGAGGGGAGGGGGCAGGGCAAGAAACCAGACCATGTCGACTGGGGGGTGGGGCTGAATGTAATAAGATGCTCTCTATTTTTTTTTTTTCAAAGAGAGAGTGAGAGAGGAGAGAGAGAGAGAGAGAGAGAGAGAGAGAGAGAGAGAGAGAGAGAAAGAGAGAATTTTTAATATTTATTTTTTAGTTCTCGGCGGACACAACATCTTTGTTGGTAAGTGGTGCTGAGGATCGAACCCGGGCCGCACGCATGCCAGGCGAGCGTGAGGTGGCCATGACAAAAACGACCTCCACTTGCATAATTGCATAGACATCACTTGTGTGAGCAGGTGAAATCAAAGAATGTGGTGCCCATGAAGACAACTTGTGCAATATGGCAGCCTCAGAAGGAGGCATGGCAGAATCTCTTCGACAAGCACAGCCACGAAGGCAGTGATGATGAGAGCTAAGCCTCAGGCTAACCCCCCCACAGTCATGGAATGACTTTTCTGGTCACCAAGGCAGTGTATGCATGTTGGGGTACCTTTACCTTTTCTATAAGTTGTACCAAAGCATCCATGTAAGTGCTTTAATTTGTATCATTTCTTCAAATAAAGAAACCTGGTACCCCCAAAACACAAACGATATATATATTTAGTACACATATAGATATGCAAATACATGTGTGTATCTGTATATGGTTATAAGTACACAGAAGGTATTTTAAAATCACATAACTTTATAAATATTACCTAGAATATCCCATTAGAGACAGATATATGCAATATACATGTTTATCAAGGAGCAAATATAACTTATTTTCTCAAGTTCTCATCTGGCAGAGCAGACAGTGCATGGCATGTCTCAACAAGGCAGATCTGAGGAGACAATAAAACCCGAACCAACAGAGACATAAAAACGGAAGGCATCGATCTGGATGTGGTGGGAAATGCTTGTCGTCCCAGGGACTCAGAAGATGAAACACAGGAGGATCACAAGTTCAAGGCCAGCCTGGGGAACTTAGTGAGACCTGTCTCAAAATAAAAAAGGGTTGGAGGTGTGGATCAGTGGTAGAGTGGTAGAGTCTAGAATGCATATGGCTCTGGGTTCCATCCCCAGAAACAAACAAACAAAACAAGCCCACCCAACTATAAGATGTAACGTATCTCACAACTGTCAGGGCTACCTCATGCCCACAGAGAAGACTGGGAAGCGAAGCTATTGAGGGGGAAAGTGGGTGCTGCTTGACTACTCCCTCTGGCTTCTCACAGCATCCTCCTGTCAAGGAGCATGTGGAAAACTCTCCATTCTCTGTTGAAACATCACTGACTTAAAAGAGGTCTTTCAAGCAATCGTTAACAGATGGATTTTAACTGTGGATTGGGTTTCTCTTTTCATAGTATATTTGTTCCACATTAAACATCACTATTATCTAGGTCTTCAGATGGCTGCCACTGGGTTTACTTAGCTTATAATGATGAATGTCTAAATAAATAAATAAAATCTGCATTACTTAAACAAGGAAAGCATGGCGAGTTACCCCTGATGACAAGTCCTTGTGTCTCACATGTGCTCAAATCCAAGTGTCTGGCCCACAACAGCAAGAGTGAGTACTGTTCATATAATTCAGCCTCCTAAGGAAGAGGGGAGGAAGAAAGGAAGCGGAGCCCTTGGCCAATTCCAGAGCACCTACTTGCCACCAGTGGCTGTCATCTCCTTGCGGCTTCTTGGGAACCACGCCAGTTCTGAACCATAGCTTTCCACGAATGTCCAGAGCCCACAAGGTGTGCTGATCCCCGAGAGTTATGCAGACAGGCTCCAAAGCTTGCTTTTCACTAAAAATGAGCAAGAGAACACGAGATTCAGTCACCAAAGTCAGGGCTGCCCCATCGCGTTTGTCCTGGTGGGCTTGCATGAAGAAGAAACATGCCCCTGCTAGGTGTGAGTGAGTCACACAACTGTGCAACAGAAACTGTCCAGATGTGCAGCAGTTGTTCAAGAGCCAGAATGGTGGGGAAAGCTATGGAGAGAAAGCCACCTAAGACAAGTGTGAGTGGGTGCTGATGGCATCCCAGGTCAAAAGCATCCCCATCACTACCCTCTCCTCCCCTAGTAATCTACCGCAAACTCCCTCATGGGCCCAGTGATGTCATGCAGCCAGCCCCAGGTAGATGCCGCCCTCTATGCAGGGTTTATCTCTTCCTCCTTCTGGGCACGTTCATGACAGCTCTGAGGCTCAGCTACTGCTCCTAGTGGCATACTGCCTCCCAGCCTCTGCAGGCAGTCAACAGTTCCTTGGCACCATGCACTCCACATCCCATCAAAGACCCTCTGGACTAACTGGTGTCCACTATTATGAGGCTCACCACTGGACTGACAGCTGATGATGGCAGAGCCAAGTCTCAGCCACCCTGGCTCACAGCACTGCTCCCTGAAGGTTCACTGGCTGTCTAAATTCAAATCAAGACCATCCTGGTCTGATTATTCCTAGGGACTAAATTTCAATTGACTAGGATGAAAATACAACAAAGTATCTTGACCTAAGCCATTGTAGCCTGAACAGAAACCATCTGCCAACAGGCAGTTCTGAATGGAGACCAGCACGAGAGACTTATGACTTTGAGGCTTAGGGTAACACAGGGCAGCAGCATTTTAAAAATAGCTCCAACTTGATGCCCTGTCTGCTGGCAGAGGTAGGCAAAGAGTGTCCCCAGACCAGGCTTTAGAAGTTAACTCTGGGGCTGGGGATGTGGCTCAAGCGGTAGCGCGCTCGCCTGGCATGCGTGCGGCCCGGGTTCGATCCCCAGCACCACATACCAACAAAAATGTTGTGTCCGCCGAGAACTAAGAAATAAAAAATGTTGGAAATTCTCTCTCTCTCTCCCTCCTCTTCTCTCACTCTCTCTTAAAAAAAAAAAAAAAAAAAAAAAAAAAAAAAAAAAAAAAGAAGTTAACTCTGACAACTCAAGAGAACTCTATCATCATGAGACCTTTAGGGGTTGGCTCTGCCCAGAAAGACCTGCATGGGTGGCTTGTGGAGAGTCATGCTGAGGAGAACACAGGAGAGGACAAACACAGTGCCTGGCCGTACCTGACAATGTCACACTTCCACTGCTCCCCTTCTGGACAGAAGCTGCTCACGCCCTCCCGATACAGGAGGGCCCTCTGTTCTGTCAGTGCCCACACCACACTGTTCCGGGCTGTGATCTGGGACAGTGGGTAAGGACAGTCGACCTTCACGGCTCGGGCACAGGGGCGATCCACGCTGAGACCTGCCAACAAAAGGGAACAGAGGGCCTAAGGATGCAACATCAGTACTTCACACTCTACCATAAATCTGATGTTTGCATATTTTTCTTTTCTAGTACTTTGCCATATTCTTTCATAATGAGTGCCTTTATCTTGAAGGTTTAGCCAACAAAAAGTAGTTAAATTTTGCTTCAACAAGACATGTGTCTAAGGCAATTTTAAATACTCTTTGGAACTAAAGGATTGTAATTCAGAATTCTCTGCTGTCCCAAGGTAACTTTAGATGTTCTGGAGAAGCCAGGTGTGGTGGTGCATGTTTGTAATTCCAACTATGTGGGAGGCTGCTGCAGGAGGATCACAAGTTCAAGTTCAGCCTGGGCATCTTAGTGAGTTCCTGTCTTGAAATAAAAACACAAGGGCAGAGGGCGGACCTCAGTGGCAGAGTGTCTGCTTAACTTGTGTGAGACCCTGTGTTCATTTCCCAGTACTGTAAAAACAAATTTTTAAAAAATAAAACAAAATTTAAAAATAAAAAGGGACTGGAGATGAAGTTCAAAGGTAGAGCACTTGCCCGGCATGCACAAAGCCCTGGGTTCAATTCCAAGTGCCGCAAAAAAAAAAAAAAAGTTCACAGGTCTCTTTTACTAGGAAGGCTGTGCCCCTCCAGGCCTCAGCTGCTGCAGGGCCTCCAGCCAACAAAGCAGCTCCCCTTTTCTCTGCTTTCACCAGTGCTAGATGCAAACCCCTCACTGAGGTCTGTTAGTCACACTGCAGGTCTGTAGCAGGGCCAGAGCTCCCTCCCTGACTCCCTGTCCCTGGCTCTTCCCTTCTTCCTGTTGTCTGTCGTAATTGTAACCTAAGTGAGCTCAAAGGCCACTCCTAAGGGAGCTGGCAGAACAGCTATCACCTAAAACCTTGTGTTCAACAGCCTCAGCTTGCAATTAGGTTTCAGTGCTATGATCATAAAAGCACCCACAGTAGAACCCAGATGGCAGTCACTTGCAGGATTTCTCATTGTACATTCTTGGGCAACCCACAGGCTCTAATGCATAGGTTCAGCTGGGTCTCATGAGAAATTACTGCCCTGGTAATTGTGCTGGCACTCCTGGCTAAGAGTCATCTTCTCTTCATCCCCAGGCCAAAAGCATCACCTCTTCCCCACGTCCCAATCTCAAAGTTCTGGAAGCTAAATGTGTATATGCCTTGCTACACCCATTTTCACTTAAAGGAAGATGGAGGAACTAGGTTGGAGAGCAGGATCTGAAATGGCCTGAAGCTGGAGAGGCTGCCCACCATGTGCTCAAGGCTCCTGGACACCTGAGAGAGCCAAGCCAGCCAGAGCTTTCAATCCCAAGAACCACTCGCAGCTGATGGTTCACAATAGATAAATCATGCTTTTGGAACTAGTAATATTAAATGATTAGAAAACTAATCTTTACATAAATCCAATATGACCTCTTGACAACCCGAACAGAACTTCTCTGCCCCTAAGTCCTTTGCAGGTATCAAGAGATCACAATGTTGGGCTGGGGATGTGGCTCAAGCGGTAGCGTGCTCGCCTGGCATGCGTGCGGCCCGGGTTTGATCCCCAGCACCACATACAAACAAAGATGTTGTGTCCGCCGAAAACTAAAAAATAAATATTAAAATTCTCTCTCTCTCTTAAAAAAAAAAAAAAAAAAAAAGAGATGTTGTTGGCAAACCGTTTCCCATTGTGCTGACAGTACATGAACACTCACTCATATTGCAATTTGTTTATAATAAACAGGTCCCACTGTGCCACACCTAGCAGCTGGAGGTTTTCCTAAAGGCAATTTTCTAGGACAAGTTGAACTTCTATGTGGAGCATGTATTTCTTGTTTTTCTCTGACAACATGTAAATAAGCACATAGAGCCAGTCTTTGACCTGGCTGGAAAAAATCCAGCTGCTCAAGCTTCAAGGGGGAGATGACTCTGTTTTTCTTCCCTCTTAAGATTGGATATCACAGGGTATGTGATCTGCAATGGTTAGCCACAAGAAGATTCTGCTTTTGTATCTCGCTAAAAAACCCCTCAATTTGTCCCAAATCTGTGTCAATATCAGGAAATGGCAAACTCCTAAGTTTTTTTTTTGTGTAAATGGGTGGTGAGCTTCTGAACTATGTGTTACTAACAAAGCAGGCACTCAAGAAGCGGAGGTGCTAAACAAGCCCTCGGTCACCTGTCTGTAGGTACAGGTCTCCGTTGGTCCTGATGATCCAGGCCGTGTCATCACTCAGGGCCACAAACACTGCCTGGGGCAGGGCTTCATACCAGTGCCGCTTCCCCTTGATGGTGACTTTTCCACAAGCAAAAGCACGGTTAGATTTCTGCTCAATTTTCCAGAGAAGGGCTCCTGTGGAAATAAGAATCCTACTCACCATCCAATAAATATTAGAATTTCCTAAACAAAAACCTGTACTCTGGGTCCTGTAAGGGAGAGATTTCTAACTCACATCCTGTTGGTTCCAGCCAACCATGCTGAGGCTTGAACCCTTGGCCACCGCCTGCCAGCTGTGTCTCTGGGCATCAAGTCCTGGATGTCTCCAAGCCTCAATTTCCTTATTTGTGAAATGGGATCACCTCCCACCTTATAGGCTGGTCTAAAGCCTGGAGATGAGGGGAGAACCATGACATGCATGTGGAGCTGAGCATCTCACAGGGCAGAGGAATGACACCCTGTAGCCTGGACAGAGGAAGTGTCCTGATAGATATCCTGCCTTCAGGGATTCAGAGGGAGGGACCACTTCTGGGCCGGCTAAATGGAAGAGATGCACAAAAAAGACGCATTGAAGGGGATTCTGAGGAAGAGAGGAAGGAGGAGCTGTATATTGGAAGGATGCAGACAGGTCCTCCAGATGGAGGAGCGGTACCGGACAAGGCAGGCAAGGTGAGGAACCACCGGCTGAGAGCAAGCTGGGCTGGACCAGGGGTTCTGTCAGGTGGCCAGGCCTGGGTACTCCCCAACACCACACAGCATGGGGGCCCTAGTGCCCCTCAAAGATATGGGCCCTGAAGGACATCTCAGTTGACAACATTAATCTCAACAGAAATGGGGAACTCCAACCAGAGCAATAAAGAACTGAAGAGCTCGGAGATACAAAATAATTAATGTGACCAGGAGAAAACCAAAGTTTCTAAGTGGCTGGGGAAATGAACCCAGAGGCAACAGGAGAACAGTTAAGAGGCAGCGCCAGCTAGTGGAGGGGCTGCTCTCTCAGTCAGTCTCCACAGAGTAAGTTCCAAGCCAGGAGTGAAAGAAAGGGAACAAAACAACCCTAAACAAACTGGTATTTTAAATGGTGACACGGACAAGGACAAGTTCAGAGAAGTTCAGAGTAAAGTTACAGGAGTCTTGTCTGACTCCCACTTCAAGGCAAAACCCATCTGATTCCATTCTATTCACCCCACCACACTGGAATACAAAGAGAAATGGCCAGGATTAAGCAAAACAAATCCGAGTCAGTCTTGGTGGAACACGCTATAATTCCAGTGACTTGGGAGGCTCAGGACCTAAGCAACTTAGCAAGACCCCGTCTCAAAATAAAAAACCAAAAGGGTCAGGGATAGAGCTCAGTGGTAAAAATGCCCCTGGGTTCAATCCCTAGCACCAACCAATAAATTAAAACAAATTAGCAGACCCTCTTTTGGGAGTGTCTACCTGAATTTACTAAGGTACCTGGTCATGGCAATGGAAAAGTAAAGGACCTCCCTTGTACACTTGGGGAGTGGACTGTACACCCATAGCACACAGCTCATTAGAGACAAACTTTAAAAAGAACACCAAACTGGACATATCCGACACATCCATGGGTCTATCTTCCTTAGTTCAATTGATTTTCAGTGGACACTGATGAAGAGAAATACACTTTATTTTTATAAGGACATAGTATATTAAAATATCTTTTTAAAATCTTCAATTCTAACTATTTACATAGCTTACTAAAATATCTTCATGTGTTGCCATTGCAATTAATAAAAAACCAAAAGCTCAACAGAACAGCCATCGCACTATTAAGTGATATCAAAGGAAGAAATTCTCGGTCTTTGGAGGAAGCACCTCTCAGGCCTGCTAGGAAAGATCAGTCTGCACTTATGTGCTAAGTGGTTTGCACCTGGGAGCTGGGGAGCTGGGGAGCCAGGGAGTTGGGGAGCTGGGGAGTTGGGGAGCTGGGGCCGGGAGGCCGACCTGAAGGGGAGACCGCCACCTGCTGGACCGCATCTTCAAACTTCTGCCAGCGCAGCCCAGCGCCTGGCAGTGCACTGCAGAACAGGCTGCCTTTGTAGTCCAGGCACCAAATATACTTCTCGGAGACCGCCAAGCTGAGTATGCCATAGCCAGGACCCGAGTAGCCCATCCAGCTCTCTGCAAACTTACAAGGACAGAGTGGGTAAGTTCCAAGGCAGGGGATACTGCTACACCAATCCTACTGTTGTCAACGAGAAAAGAGAGCAGAACATCAAAATGATACAGCTGAGAGGGTCTTTGTGAAGCCATGCAGAGACTGGTCCCTGCTCTCTTTGGAACTTCCACTTAGGAACATTCTGGAATAAGACCCCATAGCGACCCTGGGTGACACCTGGTCAGGTTGAACTTCCTTCCTGAGCATGAGAAAGGCCCTGGCTTCAGTCTACTTTACAAGGAGGTGAACATCAGCACTCACTGCAGACCCACTGTGTGTGTCTGCCTGTTGTGGGTATGCAGGGGAACAGCTCTCCACTCTTTTTCACTAGCTTTGTAAGCACTGTTCCCACCCTCAGACATGTGGTGTGGCATATGCAGTGGCCGTGAAGGCCTGGCCAAGGCATTCTAACTGAAATTGGTACACTAAGGTTTCATTACTAGGATTCTTTTAAAAATCAAAACTAAACACATCCCTTGTACTTTAACAAATTTCTAAAACTGCACAGGAAGTTGATATACGCACTAAGTGAGTACAGATGCTCAATATGGAAGTCAACTACTTCAGCGAGAACGGTGTTCACTTCTTCTTCTGCTCACCATGGCAAGCCTTGCTCCTGACCCTTCTCCCCACAATAAAATACCCACAGAATGTCTTGGCTTTTCAACTGTCTGGTTCAGGGCAAGGGGGGTGGGATTTGGAGGGGAGAGGGTCCTCAGAATGCCAGGATCCCTCTCACCTACGTAAGGACTTTTCCTATACCAGCCCCACAAACAAGGTCTACCTGGCTGACGCCCTGATGGGCCTTCCTGCAGCCCTGTCTACTTGACATCCTCACTGAATCCACTTGACCCTGAAGATCCGGACATGACCTGGCCTCCTCTGTAGACTCTGAGGCCCAGGAGACAGGATTCACAACAACCACCATCTGTGCTGTGATATCCCCAGCAAACACAGCCTGGCAGCCTGAGCATGTGGGAACTAGTGGGTTCAAAAATGCACACGGGAGGGCCGAATGAGAGGCCCACCTGGTCTCCACACAAGCAAACAGACACTTCACTCTGATGGCCTCACTGTACAGAGGATGGGAGAGGGTTCTGGGGCCCATTCTGCCCTTTCATTTACTAGGTGATCTTACACAACTAATTTGACTCTTTTGAGCCTCAATTCCCTCTGTTAAATGGGACAATAGTACCTATTTTGTAGTTTGTAAATTTTATTTTTATTTTTTGTGATACCAGGGGATTGAACCAGGGGCTGTCTAACACTGAGCTACATCCCCAGCTCTTTTTATTTTTTGAGACAGGGTCTGTTCAAGTTACTGAGGCTGGCCTTGAACTTGGGATTCTCTTGCTCAGTCTCCTGAGTCGCAGGGATCGCATGCGTGCACTACTGTGCTGGCTAGTTCATTTTTTTTTTTAAGAAGCAAGTATGTTAACTTGTAAAGGGCTCAACAAAGTCTCTGTATATGATGAGAGCTGACGAAAGTCACATACTTTCAGCACTTGAGAACCCAGTGGAAACGTGGGGAAAGCCCCCATGGCTCTAGGCGAACAGCCAGCCGCCAGCGACATCTCATAGCCACAGTTAGTAGGAAATGTTAGCTTTGAAACCAAATGCTTTTATACTTCTAATGATGATTACTTGCTAAGGAAAGTAAGCACTTAAAAAAATCACTTTTTAATATAAAATGCCCAAGAGCAGTTAATAAGTACCTCTGAATTAGAGGGGCTATAGGCCCACAGGAGTCTGACTATACCAAAGCTGGTTTCTGCACAGAATGCTGGGGAGTTTTGGGGCCACTGCCTAGAGATTGAGAGACAGCAGTTCTGCAAATAGCTGCAGTCCCTGCTGATGATGTCTAGGAGCTATCTGACTGTGGAGGGTAGGGAGCACCCCATCTTTGACCTCCAGAGGCTTTCCACACCACAGCAAACATTGCTCTGCCCAGTGATTTCTGAGAAGGCCCCAGGCTAACACTAAGTGAACATGCTGCCCTGGCCTTGCTGGGTGGGAACAGATAGCAAGATGCTGCTTCTGAAGGCAGTGGGTCACTGAGCAGGGCAGAAGCAGTTCAGGCCATTCAAAGTCTCTGTGCTGCAAACCCCCCAAATCCAATCTTTAAAATACCTTTGGCCTGGGCTGGGCATGTAGCTCAATGGTAGAGCACCTGTCTAGGGTGCACCAGGCCTTGGGTTTGATCCCCAGCACTGTGAAATAAACAGACACCCTCCCCCACAAAAAAAGCAAAACAAAAGAAACATATTTGGCCTGCACATTTTGCAGTAGGAATATAATTTTTTTTTCCACATCTCTTCAAAATGAAAAGCAGGTATAGTTAAGCCCCCATGCCTGTGTCACACACCTGGTCCAACTTGAGCAGCGTGGCATCATCTGCACCTGGCCGGCTCAGGTCCTGTAGGGAGTGACTGGCTCTGAGCTCTGTCACACTAGTCTCCGAGGATGAAGATGGGAGCCCGTGAGCATAGATGTCCTCCTCGTCACTGGACGTCAAAGCTTGATCCCGAGAAGGCTCATGAGTGCTGGCCACTAAGGCAGGGACCAGAGGAGTCAACTGTCCTCCCACCCTCCACACGTCACATTCAGAAGCAGGGGTTACTTTCTGACGTGTGTCATTATCAGTAACAACACGCCAGGGATGTGAGCCAAGGGAGCCAGGAGCTCCCAGGTGGATTAGGCTGTCCTCTTTGCTGCTGGCCTCTACAGTGTAGTCTTCATCAGCTCTAGTCCCAGGAAGCCACTGCTCAGCACTGGGGACCCAGCAGGGGATGGAATGCAGCACGGGTGAGTCCAGGAGAGGGGCTTCAGAAGTGCTGTGGGGGGCTTCAGCCTCCATGTCTTGTATCTCAAGTGCCTCAACAACACTTCCCTGTTCTCGGGAGGGTGTCTCTTCGTGCTTCAGGGCATCCTCCACAGGAACAGGCTCCGCTTTGAGGCCTGTGATCTCACCATCTTCCACATCTTCCCTTGGGAGCAAGGGCAAGTCCAGTACCCCATTAAGCAGATGTGTCTCCTGTGCACTGTTACACGGAGGGATTTCAGTCCTAAAGTCATTTTCTTCACCTAGCACATCAGGGGCAGACTCAGGCACTTCCAGGATACTAAATGCTTCAGGGTCAGTACTTCCCTGAAGGATGGTGTTCACTTCAGCACTAAGGCTGCTTTCCTGGTCAGGAGACTCTGTGCTTAACTGATCCACGCTACTGCCCAGAACACTTGAAGTCAAGGACAGCTGGTCGGTGTTCAAAGACAGGGGACTATCACCAGGACACTCAGAGCAGGGAGTCGATTCAAGGGAACTGTGACAGGCATTCCTGCTTCCACCTTCTAATTTAAAATGAGAACATTCAAAATAAGGGTTGATTCCACATAAAGACATGACTCTACATTGACAGGGAGAGACTACTTATAAAACACATTTTTAGCTCAAGAAAAGATCCCACAATTTAAATGTGAAGGATATTTAGTTAGTGAAGAATAAAGCCCTTTAGTACAAACTATTCCAACACAGGATGTTTTATATGGACACAATACCATACTCACCAATGGGCTCTGAAGCCCTAGAAATGCTAAGCAGAAAGTTGGGAGAGAACAAAGAGGTGTGTTCAACTGGGTGATACAACTTGCTCACGCACCAATTTTAACAATTATCAAAATGCTTAGAAATTTGGTAACATTTTCCTTAAATAACTGCAGTGACCTTGAGCTAGGCAGGCTCAAATGGTACCAGCAATAAAAAGTTCAACGTGAAAACCTGCGTTTGCATCATCCAACCCTGAACGTATGCGCAATGTCCTCACCACACCGGCACAGAGCTTCCTGTTTCCATGACTTTGCATCCATGATTGTTGACTCTCTCGTCTAACAAATGGTCTACATGGATAAGTCAACACTGTAACTTAAATATAGAAAAGAACAAAACCCAGACCCTTGAAGCAGGGTGTGAGCACACCAACCAGAGCCCTGTTGGCACAGCCTGCAGTCATGCTTCTTGGCTAATGTGTGAACTACTATACCGTTCAACTCCTCTGGGGAGGAGGGCATTTGTTTTCTGAAGACCTTTTCTCTGAGTGGGCAAGTGCTCATTCAGTAAGCAGCAACACTCCTACACGGGGAGATGTGCCCCTTCCCAAAGGGTGTGGTCAGACTGCCCCATGGGGGCTACATGAGTTGGTACCTGTCCTTTTCTTCTTCTTCTTCTTCTTCACTTTGATAGGTTTCACAATAAGCTCCTGCTCAAAGTCTTCCGAGCTGATGACACTGAATCTCTGTGAGGAGGGTTGGTTGCCCTTGCCTGATTCCGGGACTACCTGGCCCCCAGGGGCCAGCAGCCCAAAGCTGCTGTCAGTGGAGTTGAGTGAACTACTTCTGCTCCGTGGCTCACTGGCTACTGAGCTGGCCACAGAAGAGCCTCTGAGCCTCGTCTGGGAAGCTGTGGCCCCCAGTGGCTTCTCCAGATGCTGCATGTGGGCATGTTCCGAGCATCCTGATATCTCCAGACCATCTCTCACTGAGAAAGAAGAGTTCAAGTCAATAATGATCATCCAGGTCAATGTGTACTTATTCCAGTTTGCCAGCCTAAATAACAGCTGCCACAGAGGGAAGCAAGGTTCCTGCCTACTGAAGAACTGAGCAATTCTAAATTTATAGGAACACACAGAATTCTAGGAATTCTAAATTCACAGGTGTGTGTTACTGGGCAGTGAATTCAGAGCCTTAAACATGCTAGGCAAACAAGCCACCACTAAGATAGTCCACAACCCTTTAAAAAAAAAATTTTTTTTTTTTGACAGGCTCTTGCTAAGTTGCCAAGGCTGGCCTTGAACTTGAGATCCTCCTGCCTCGGCCTCCCAAGTAATTGTGGTGATATGTGTGTGCCACCACACCAGGACAATAAAGTGGTTTTTGATTTTTCCTTTCTACTCACCCAAACTTCCTATCTGCACACCAGGGCCTCCAAACATGAGATGATCTAACCTAAGCCTTACATAGCTAATTTCTCATTAAAGTATTATGGGGCTGGGGCTGGGGCTGGGGCTCAGCAGAACAGTGTTTGCCTAGCACGTGTGAGGCCCTGGGTTCAATCCTTAGAACCACATATAAAATTAATAAAATAAAGGTATTGTTTCCAACTACAACTAAAAAATAAATAAATATATTTTTTAAAAAAAGTATTGTGAACATTATTTTCAGAATAAGATGAAGACTCCAAACATCTTCTTCTATAAATAAACTGCAATGACTTAACTGGCAGAATAATGGTCAATTTTATAACTATAAACTGCATGCCACAGAGAGAAGCACTTCCCATGACACATGGTGCATTTAATGAGAAATACAAACCTATTGATGCTAGTCCTTCAGGTCTGCTTGAAATTCTTATAATGTTCCTATCTCCCTTTAAGAAAAATATTTCATTTTCTGTGCAGGAAACAGATACAATATCACCGGATCCTTCCAAACCAGCAACTGTGGCCTGTCAGAAATAAATAAAATCACAAACCTAGATAATAGTAATGGTTCAAAGGATAAAAAAGCATGTGTAATTGTGGAACCAACCTAGATGCCCTTCAATAGATGAATGGATAAAAAAAAAATGTGGCATTTATACACAATGGAGTATTACTCTGCATTAAAAAATGACAAAATCATAGAATTTGGAGGGAAATGGATGGCATTAGAGCAGATTATACTAAGTGAAGCTAGCCAATCTTTAAAAAACAAATGCCAAATGACTCCTTTGATATAAGGGGAGTAACCAAGGACGGGGTAGGGACGAAGAGCTTGAGAAGAAGATAACATTAAACAGGGATGAGAGGTGGGAGGGAAAGGGAGTGAGAAGGGAAATCACATGGAAATGGAAGGTGATCCTCAGGGTTATACAAAATTACATATAAGAGGAAAGGAGGGGTAAAACAAGATAATACAAGTGGAAGAAATGATTTACAGTAGAGGGGGTAGAGAGAGAAAAGGGGAGGGGTGGGGAGGGGAGGGGAGGGGAGGGGAGGGGGGATAGTAGAGAATAGGATAGACAGCAGAATACATCAGTCACTAGAACGGCAATATGTAAATCAATGGAAGGGTAACTGATGTGATACAGCAATCTGTATACGGGGTAAAATTGGGAGTTCATAACCCACTTGAATCAAACTGTGAAATATGATATATTAAGAACTATGTAATGTTTTGAACGACCAATATAAATAAATAAAAAAAAAGCATGTGTAAGAATTTAAATATGGATGCACTTTGTTATCACTTCCTGCAAATTCTTTTTTTTTGGGTGGGGGGGCGGGTACTGTGGATTAAACATAGGGATGCTTAACTACTGAGCCACATCTCCGGACCTTTTTAAAATTTTTATTTGGTTGAAGACAGGGTCTTTCTAAGTTACTTAGGGCTTCATTAAATTGCTGAGGCTGAACTTGTTATCCTCCTGCCTCAGCTTCCAAAGTTAGTAGGCAGCACCCTGTCTCTGGCTGAAATAAAGAGTAAGTCAATCCAGTCAGGTAGTATCTGACAGATGTGACCTGCAGATGTTCAATTTAGCAGTAGGGTGACGTGACTAAGCCAGCAAAGCCTCTCCCCATCCCTCAGGCCCCCTCCTCAGGCCTGCTTGGCTTCCTGATCCTTACAATGTGAAGCTCATCCTCCTTGACAAATGCAGGGGCCTCTGCCATCCATGGCCTGGTCATCCTGCCTCAGCTGAGCTTCACAAGCAGGGAGCATGTATGCAAATTCTAGTCCCATTCTTCCATAGCCCACACATGCTTTCTTTCCTGTCCTGCTGGGGAAGTTCCAATTTTATCCAGATGCCATCTCCTCAAGAACTGTTCCCTGACCAGCTCACATTCTTGGGCAATGCTCAGGACTCCCTGGAGGCTTGTTTCCTATAAACCTCCATGTGGTATATCTCTCCTGGGCTGAAGTATGTGTTAGCACATCTAGCTCCCCCTGCTGTGGGAAAGGCCAGTGTGCCTGCAATTCATGACTTCTAAATTAATATAAGAGGGGAGGAAGGATGTCCCCAGCTAAAAACAGACACAAAGGACATCCCAATTCCACACTGCTTTAGAGACAGTTTGTGCTTTTCAGCAAATAGTGTAAACAAGAGGCCAGTTCACAGCAGAAGATGAAGAAAGTCTCAATTCTCTGCTTGCTAATTTGCAGGCAGTCCTAACAAACAGCTAGAAACAGGACATTAGTTTCTGAAAGCTGAAAATTAAGTTGCTCTGGGGAGGTGCAGATTCAGGTGACAGCCGGCACATCTATGCACTAGCATCCATCAACATGTCCTTGCCTATGAAATGAAGTTAATTATGTGTGTTGAGTAAAGCAATGGGTAAGAGCTGAAATGAAAAGGACAGATGGACAATTACAAAGTATCTTAATGCCACTAATTATCAGGTTCAAAAGGAATGGGAAGAAGAAAAGTTAAGTTCTCTAAAACTAGGGAAAGAATAAAAAAGAAGTCTTGAAATATCTCTCATAAAAGAAAAAAAGAAATTCAAGGCTGGAAGGTGATCCCTCTATCCAATAACCTGTATGCCCCATTTACAGATAAGAAAGCCATGGTAAGACAGATGGGAGACTCTAGGTTATAGGGAGAAACAGGCCAGAATCTTCTCTTGGGTCCCTTTTCTTTCTACCAAACCACTATTTCCAGGCATGGATGGTAATAGTAATTAAGGAGACTCCAAAGAGGAGCAGATGAATATAATTTGGCTGATGTACACCAAATAAGAACACCCTTCACTGGAGAGTAAGGCCAGGCAAAAGGCCTGTGTTTAGGACAAGAAGAAACGGAAACTAAACAGCTTTGTTTAAATCTTTCTCTAATAGTGACCTTTTATCATTCTGATTTAAACAGAAATTGTTTCCTGCTATGATTTAATAATGATGCTAGAAAATTGCCCAAGATATGTCATTAAATTTAAAAAAAAAAGTGGAAAAACTGGCAAAATGATTTAGCTCACTCTGTGTAGAAGAACAGGGTGGAAAGCAACCTGGAGCTGAGTAACACTGGAGAGCCCTGGGGATGGTTATTCTGAGTGTGCTCACTATGACCCAGGAGGAAAACATGACCTGTGGTGAAGCATGTGCAAGGTGCCTTGGGTTTAGCTGCAGCAGAGGAGGAGAAGAAGAAGATACATGACCCAAATAGATTACAAAGAAAAAGTTTAATTTTCTTTTTAGTTTTTTTTTTTTTTTTTTTTACTGGGGATTGAACTCAGGGCTGCTTAACCACTGAGCCATATCCCCAGCCCTTTTTTTACATTTTATTTAGAGACAGGGTCTCACTGAGTTGCTTAGGCCTCACTAAATTGCTGAGGCTGGCTTTGAACTTGTGATCCTGCCACAGCCTCCCAAACTGCTGGGATTATAGGTGTGTGCCACTGCGCCTTGCTAATTTTTTTTTTTTTTTTTTTGGTACTGGGGATTGAACTCAGGAGTACTCGAGAGCCACATCTCTAGTCCTATTTTGTATTTTATTTAGAGCAGGGTCTCACCGAGTTGCTTATCACCTTGAAGTTGCTGAGGTTGGCTTTGAACTTGCGAGTCTCCTATGTCAGCCTCCCAAGCAGCTGGGATTACAGGCATGAGCCACCGCACCTGGCAATTTTGTTTTTAAATAAAAATAAAAACCACAATTTCTTGGCAGGGCATAGAACTATGAACATCAAAGCAAACTATCTTTTAAGATCTATGAAAATTACCAATCCTTTATTTAATTTCCTTGACTGGCCCAAAAGAAAAAATGAAACATGAGAATCAACAGTGCTGCTTCTTTTGGGGCTGGGGATGTGGCTCAAGCGGTAGCACGCTCGCCTGGCATGCGTGCGGCCCGGGATCGATCCTCAGCACCACATACAAAAAAGATGTTGTGTCCGCCGAAAACTAAAAAATAAATATTAAAAAATTCTCTCTCTCTCTCTCTCAAAAAAAAACAAAAAACCAAAAATAAGAAAACAGTGCTGCTTCGTCACTCTCTGAGCCCGAGGAAGGACACTGCATGGATAAACATCCTCTTTGCTCTTTTGACACCAAACTTGCGTAGGTCCCATCACATACCTGGTTGACGGTGTCCAGAAGGTAGATGCTGTACTCATTCCAACTCAACACCCAGCCTTCTCTGAAGAAACAGGAAACAAGCCCCAGGTGTTTCTCAGGGGAGCTGTAACTTCCCCTGTCGGAGGATTCCAGGCGTGGGTATAGCTCGAAAGGTGCAATTCCCCCAGCAAAGACGTCCTTTAAGATGAACGTGGCTTGAACAGTCCCATGGACATCAGCCTTCCACAGCCGGAGACCAGGCCGAGAGGCATACAGAGTTAGATCACTCTGCTTACACAATCCTGGTATAAAACAAGCACCAAATTTCCCAGTACTAAAATCAGAAGGAAAAAAAGAAAGAAAAGACCAGGCATGGACTGATTTAAAGCGATAAAGATATGTCAACCCCTGATACTAAATACAAGAATTTATTGGCTAAACCCAAATAATTGATGCTTTCCCTTGAGCACACAGCCTGGTTTCTCTGAACTATCAATGAGTATCCACTATGGTCCAGCCCCTGTGCCTGGCATTTTATCTCCCAACTCCCATTTAATCCTCGCAACAACTCCATGAGGCAAATATTATAACTTCTGACTTAAAAGAGGAAACCAAGGCAGAAGGCAACAAACCCAAGACTGCTCCTTGTTCTCCCTGTTCTGAAATTCTATTCCTGTTAACATGATTACTATGATTAACACCAATGTCCTGTTAAGTCTTTTATTTTTGGGGGGATGCCTACTGGGGATTGAACCAGGTTGTTTTAACCCTGAACAACATCCTCAGATCCTACTATTTTTATTTTGAGACAAGGTCTAAGTTGCTGAGGCTGGCCTCAAACTTGAGACACTCCTGCTTTAGCCTCCGGAGTCATTGGGATTACGGGTGTGGCCAATGTCTGAGTTCATGCCAATGTCCTAGATGAACAAATTTTATATCTAGGAGTACAACAACCCATCTATGCTGTTGCCCTTTCAGAGTTTCTTAAACTCATCAGAGGGACACAAGTTCCTTTTGAATCCCTGGGCTTTCTTTTTTTTTTTTTTTTTTGCTCCCCCCATTTTTAAAATTATGAAATATCTGACACTCACAAAAGAATACATATAATAAAATTTATGAAGCCTAATGGAAATGCTCACTCAGGAATCCAACTTAGGAAATCAGTCACTGGCCACACCACGAATGTACTCTGCCCCCAACATTTCCTGCCCATCTGCCCCAGCTGTGACCACTGGACTATATTTTGTGTGTATGGTTCCCTTGTTTAATCACATCCACATATCCCTACATAATGTATAATATAGTATTATCTT
Organism: Ictidomys tridecemlineatus; assembly: GCF_052094955.1. Taxonomy (NCBI): domain Eukaryota; kingdom Metazoa; phylum Chordata; class Mammalia; order Rodentia; family Sciuridae; genus Ictidomys; species Ictidomys tridecemlineatus. The sequence continues at coordinate 121,712,040 of NC_135481.1, read as the reverse complement.
TCACTGTATTAAAAAATAATATGATTGGGCCTAGGGTTGTGGCTCAGTAGTAGAGCACTTGCCTAGCATGGGTAAGGTACTGAGTTCGATTCTCAGCACCGCATATAAATAAATGAGCAAAATAAAGGTCCATCAACAGGATATAAATCCCTGACACTAAAAAAGAATGTAAAAATTTGAGCACCCATTACCTGGTGCTCTTTAACAAGAGAGTGAATGAGTTACGGAGTGCTATATATCAGTGAAAGTAAATAAGCTCTACAGTTTCAATCAAGGATAAACCTTAGAAACATAAGGTTAAGTGAAAACAGAAAAGCAGGTAGTAATAGCATATAGGTAACATCATACTCCCCCCACTTCCCTCCATAAGAAGCATCCTCTCACCCAGGTGAGGCTCTTAGTCTCCACCTGCCTGCATCCCTCATGGCATTTACTGTGGCCCTAGCCTTGTCTCACTAACCAACTCCCTCTGCCAGCCCATTCGAGGGCAGAGGCTGGTCCCCACGTTTTCTCACAGCCCCATTTTTGCCTGCTGCCTGCACAGCAGCCATTCCCACACACTTGTTGAACGAAGCACTGCTTCCAGGGACAGGCAAGCCCAATGCCCTCCACAACTACCATCTAAGACAGCATATGACAGAAAGACAAACCTTAAAGACCCAAGAGGCAGAAACTTTTACCCTGTTGTCTCCCTTTTCTAAGGTTAAAAAAAATACCATTTCCTTTGAAAAGGGGAGATATTCCTTATTTCTCTATCCTGGATGAGTGTCTGGCACAGAGCACACCTTCAGTCAATGCAGCCAAAAAACCTGACCACACAACACCCAGCAGAGGTTCATAGAAGCACCCAGGTCTCTACCCAGGTCAGAGGGATAGGTCTCAGGAGAGTCTGCTGGGCACGTGACCCATGTGAAAGTGAACTGCTTTCAAATCTCCTTCTACTCTACCATCCTTCTAGGAGACAGTGCAGGAACACACTAGCAGGTGGGCCAGGACCAAGCACCAGGCAGAAGAGAAAGGTCCTGGCAGAGGGAGAGGCAGAACCCAGATCCACAGAGTCACACTTTTCTGAGGGACCCAGGATCAGTGGTGACCACTGCTACAGAAAGGCAGAGTGGATGGAATTCAGATGGCATTCAGCCTAGAAAACAAGCTGAAGGGGAGGTGGAGTGGGTCTCAATAGCTGAAGGGCCACCATGTAGAAAAGAGGATCAGCTTTCACTGTTCTGCTGCAAAGCATAGGACAGGGCTGTGAATGTGACCACAGAGCTGGCTGCACCCGGCTGACCTCACCCGGCCCCCCTGATAATACATCGCCGACGGCACCACCAGTCTTGGGGCTCTCACAAGGCCTGCCATTCTCCTCACTCTCCACAGGGCCAGCCTCAAAACCTCTTCCTGTTCACTGGCCGACTTCCTCCCTGCCCGGACAGACCCCTTTACTGAGGAAGAGAAAAGGAAGACATAAGAGTTCCTCCAACTCCCACCAGCCGGCCAACAACCGGCCTGTGCCAATACCCCTGCTCCCCACCCCGTCATGGCTTCCTGTTTCCTCCTCAAGGTAAGAAAAGGTCAGCTCCTTGGTTCTTTCTCCCCTTTCCCCTTTCACCCCCAAGCAAACTGGCTCTGAGCTGTTTTCTGGGCTTCGGTGGGAAGGTGAACTGTGGCTCACAGATTTGTCTGTCCATCTTTTCCCACTTGTCTGGTGTGATGGGAGACTTGGGCCTCATCCTTTCTTGCCGTCCTCCCTCCAGCAGACTAGTCACTGTCCTACTCAGCTAATCCCACTCATTGTGAATGCTGCAGGCCTATAGGAGTCTTCCCGGGCCCCAGGCTGGGAGAAGCCTGTTTAAACTCCTGTTGCCCCACAGCAGTCAGCAGGACCGACAGCAAGGCCCTCTCTGTGCTCCAGTTTTCACGGAGGAGCATGGCTATCCTCCTGCTTACTGGGCCAACCTGAGCCTGTCACTGCAGAGTGCTCCAGCAGCAGGAGCACAGAGGCACTCAGGAGACTGAATGCCTGGGGCTGTATGTGGCCAGGGCCAGGGCAGATTCAGACTATGTCACCCTGAGACCTGGCCCCAGAGGCAGGGCAGCTGTGCCTGAAGGTCACTGTAGCTCCCCACAAACAGTCCCTCCTCCCTTCTAACTCAGACAGGATGTCCTTGGCAGGCTTGGGCTGCCAGGAACCATACGGAACCCCAAACCAAGTGCCACTGGTCCACATCTGCAAATAGGAAATCCAAGAGACCTTAAAGCCACTCTGTCACAAGGCCCCACATTGACAGCAAGCTGTGTCCTGTGAGACTCACCTTTTCCTTGCCTGTGTTCCAATCTGCCTGACAGACTTCTCTTCAGTGTAGAAGAGCAGGCTTCTCTGCAAGGTGGAGATGAGCAGCACCTTCTGACTGTAGTCCAGCTGCACGATGGAGGACGGCTCCTCCAGCACCAGCTGGGAGTTGCAGGTGCCCTGCGGAGTCCAGCCAAACCTGTGCTCAGTGCTAGGCTGGCCAGGGGCCTCCCAAGACTGACACCCTTCCTGCCAGCGGCATTCAGGCCAACCCACACCTCACAATGACACCTAGCGGGTCTCTTCAGAGTCAGTGTCAACCCACTGCCGTGAAATTTGGAAGAGTCCTTCCTAATGAGAAAACAATCAGTGCTAACACGTTGGACAAGAAACACTTAAAATTGGTTGAATTTCTCATAAAATATTCTCTGTAAACAGTCAAAAAGAACCCATGAAGGGGCTGGGGATGTGGCTCAAGCGGTAGCGCGATCGCCTGGCATGCGTGCGGCCCGGGTTCGATCCTCAGCACCACATACAAAGATGTTGTGTCCGCCAAAAACTAAAAAATAAATATTAAAATTCTCTCTCTCTCTCTGTCTCTCTCTCTTTAAAAAAAAAAAAAAAGAAACCATGAAGATCTAACATAAAGATGTCACAATGTGCATATTATTTATCCTATCACAAGCACAATGGATGGGACTTTCTATAAAATTACTGTGACAACAATCAGCGCTCCTGTGGTACTCTCCCTCCACAGAGCTCGATGTAAAGTAAGCCCAGCTGAACAGCTCATGGAAAACAGAAGGCTAGAAAGAAGTTAAAACAGCATTAAATACATGAGATGGTATTAAAATAAGATGGTCCTTTCTACCCACACAGGGAAGAATTCTAGTAGGCATTTTATTGCTAATACAATCTATATTTTGTGGTGTTAAAAATCTGCTTCTCCAGGGGCTGGTATAGCTCAACTGGTAGATCACCTGCCTCACATGCACAAGGCCCTGGATTCAATACCCAGTACCACAAAAAATAATGATAAAATAAAAATAAATAGATAAAAACTTGACTTTTTTTTTTTTTTAAATCTTCTCAGGAGCTGGGGTTGTGACTCAGAGGTAGAGAGCCTACCTACCATGTCTGAGGCACCGGGTTCAATCCTCAGCACCACATAAAAAAATAAAAAAGAAAAGAAAGATATTGTCAACCTGTAACTAAAAAATAAATATTAAAAAAATAATCTGATTCTCTAGGAGCAATTCCAATTTGCCTAAGAAACACTGCCACACATCACAGACCTCTTTGGGGGTGAGCAGGGGCAGGGGTCAGTTTTAAGGGTAAAATTTACATACAGTAAAACTTGTCATTTTGGTATATAATGCTATCAATTTTGACAATTTGACTGCCACCACTATCAAGATGGAGAAATTTCAATTCTCCCTAAACACTAAGGACTCTGAAGGCAGATTCTTTTCCATAAAATAATTAGTTAGAATGTAGATTTATTTTCAGTTTTTAATTTAGCTTGTAATGGAACTGAGTAGACTATATTATATAAAACCACACATCCTCTCATGTCTTTTGTTTTTGGCAAATCTCATGAAATACTTGTATCTTAAAAATGTTTCAGCATGCTTATGGTCAATTTTTTCATTTACTGAGTGGTGAAGCATGGTGGCCTTCTCTCAGCTCCTCACCAATCTGCCCACAGGCACAGGTAGTGGAAGAATCTATAGTGGTAGTGGCAGGAAAGGACCTTCAGCACTCAGAACAATACACATTTCCACAGAGCAACAGTTTTCAAAAGGGACCGCTCTCAAGGGTCCGCCACTTTCATAGCAATACTAAGATGCTATTGCCCTTTCCACTGATGGTGCAGGAGCCACAGTGGGGAGAGCATCTGGAAGCTCAGCTCAAACCAAGGCAGTGGCACCAATCACTATCAGCAGTTACTATACCCTTCAGCACTGTGCACTCTCATCAAAACACCCAGTTCACTGAAGATCAACCTCTCTGATGTAGAAAAGTGCTCATCTCACTGTCTTTACCCTTAAGAGCAGGCACCTTTGTACTGGATGTGAGAATGGGGTGTACATGTGCAGTGCTTGTGCATATGGAAGTACAAGGTTCCTTTGAAGGACAGCACTTATGCCATGGCTGGAGTTGGGAGGTGAACCAAATGCTTTTTCACAGAACACCTTTCAACTTCAAATACTATAATTATTCAAATTTGGGTATTTGAAAGACATTTTCCTTTTTTAAAAAAATATTTTTAGTTGTAGATGGACACAACACCTTTGTTTATTTATTTATTTTTATGTGGTGCCGAGGATTGAACCCAGTGCTTCTCACATGCTAGACAAGTGCTCTACCATTGAGCTACAGCCCCAGACCAGGAAGACATTTTCTTAAGGAAAAAAAAAAAAAGCAAGCCTGTCACTTCAAAGAGGACAAGTGATAGTATTTACAACTTTCAAATGCAGATGAGAATCTTGAAAATCTGTTCCTGTGTCTGTGAACTAGACAAGTCTTGATGGCTAAAGACTTTTACGATCAGATTGATTATAATATTAACAAAGGTGGGTGCTTTTTTGATACTACATAATAAAATGAGTCAGCATCTGGAGGATGCACATTATCCTGTGAATCACTATTTCTGAAGTGACCAACACATGATGCTACAAAACCATGCACAGGTAAAAGATTCCATGAAGTGCAAGATAGACTTCTAGATTTTAATGAAATAGAGTGTGAAAAATTCATCTTTGTGGTTTCTTTCTTTCTTTCTTTTTTTAACAGATACAGCTTTTTAAAATATACACCTTTATTTTATTTATTCATTTTTATATAGTGCCGAAGATTGAACCCAGTTCCTCACACATGCCAGGCAAGCACTCCACCACTGAGCCACAACCCCAGCCCCTTATCCCTCTGGTTTCTGATTCCATTTTGTAACTACTCTTTAAAGAAACTCTCACGTGTCATGTGTAATTGTAACCTTTAAAGAACTACTGTTTGTCAATTTGTGGATATTATTAAAGAAGAATATCCACAATTAAATGAAAAGGCTATCAAAATACTCCTTCCATTTCCAACTACATGTCTGTTTGAGGTTGGATTTTCTTTATATACTCTTGACTCAATGGCAGCAGATTGAATAAAGAATCAACTGCCTTATTATTAAAAAGCCAGACATTAAAGAAATTTGTAAAAATAGAGAGCAATGCTACTTTCCTCATTAGTTTTGAAATTACATTTACAAAAATGTTTTAAACTATTATAATGTAAGGTTTATTATTTCAAAATATAGTTAATAAATGCTTTCCAATTCCTCAGTTGCAATTTCTAATGTGGTATGCTTGACATAATTGAAAGCTCTTTGGATAGACATTCTAAGAGCATAGAGGTTCTGAGACCAGAGAGCTTAAGAACTGTATGGAGTATGTGTAATAGGTCCGTTCTGGATGGGAGGGCCTGAAAGCTACTCAGCTGGTAACTGGTAACTTCTTGGAAATTCAGCACTGGGAATGAAGGCTACAAATGAGAAAAAGAAAGGACAGTAACACCAAGTAGTTCAGTCTAGTTGTCAGACCCAGGACAAAACAAATAAAACACAGGCCACTGGCCTTTGGAGAAGATCCTGGGTTGGAAGAGACACTGGGCCTGAGCTTATGCCCCTAGGCTGGTTACTGGTTCTACAGGATGAGAACACAACAACTCCAAGCACCCTTGTGACAAAGGTGAGGTGGAGCAGAGCACCTGCTGTTCCAACTCTTTCCCTTCCTGAGCATCTCCTCCCACGTGAGGTCATCTCACAGGCCAGGTCCTGCTCCAGGTAAGCTCTCTATCCAAGGAGACACTAACCTTGTTCACAGTTATGACTGGACAATGCTTCCTGTCACTTCTGCTTTCAAGGAACAGGGAATGACAACAGTTTCTTTTCTAAGTGGTCAGAACAAAGAGCAGAATGAAAAAGCAAATGTTTCACCAGAGTAGTGACAAGTTTTGGAGGACTTCAACGTATCCAAACAACACGTGGTGTCCCACAAATATGTATATTATTTATGTGTCACTTAAAAATAAAACAGAGTGACTGCTGCAGTAGGCCAACTCTTTAGTCACAGAAGTAGGAGCTCACTGGTAAAATCCATGAAAGAAAATGTGATAAATAACAATTGAGATTATAAAGGGACTATGATCAAGAATATAAGCTGACTAGTAAAATACAACTATAATCATTCCAAGTATTAGAAGGCATGAGCCAAGAACATTGATTTACCTGGTCTAGATCCAGAGAAGAATAGACAATTTTCCCTTTGTCATCTCCAGAGAACAATTTCATTCCATTGGGGCTCCAAGCCAGAGCAGTAATGCTATTTTTGTGAATACCAGTGACATCAAACCTCCGAAGCTATGAATAAACAATAAAAATACACACCAGGAAAAGAAAAGAATAAATGTTGTGACTGGGTTATGCGGACAGCACTGCTATTTATGTGGGAGCTGGTTTTCCCAGCCTGCTTTGCCACTCATAACCTGTATAAGGTTCCATCTGTCCACCTTCAAAACCCACAGAGAACACTCCAGGAGAATCAAGCAAAAATGGAAGTATCCACACGTACATACTTTGTGCCAAATGTTCAAGCAGCAACAAAAATGTAATCTACAAACAGCACAAAGTTATGCTTTTCTGAGAATAAATTTTTCTAGGTAGATGAAGGTTTCTATAAATTTTTTTGTTTTAGATGGACACAATATCTTTATTTATTTTTATGTGGTGCTGAGGATTGAACCCAGTGCCTTGCGCATACCAGGCCAGCATGCTACCACTTGAGCCACATCCCCAGCCCCAAAGGTTTCTAATTTTTAAAATCCATGAGGAATTTGCCACCAAATGAAGAAATGCTAAAATTATGAGCACCTACCTGTTTATTTCTCCCTGGCAATGAAGACACAAGTTGAAAAACCGCAACTCTCCCAGAGGCTGTGCCTGCTGCCACAAGGTCATCAAAGCAGCTCAGCAACTTCACAACAGTGATGGATTCTGTTTTCCCCTAGACAAGGAGATACACACAACAGAATCCGTGAGCAGACGGGCTTAAAGATGCAAAAGGAGGAAGACTATAACAAAAGGTACAAAAACCTTCATTCCAGGGATTCCTGACTAGAAATGATTGCAAGTTAGACAATTAAATCTGTTAAAAACCTTTTCCTTTCTAAAGTCCTGTTCCTGATTTTTTAAAATTATGTTAAAATTCACAGAAACTAAAATCACCGTAACCACCATCTGTAAGTGTATGTTTCACTGTACAACACATCCATGACGCTGTGCAGCTCCCACATTCCTTTCACTTTGTACAATGGAAGCCCATTCAACACGAATCTATTCCCTCTACCTCCCACTCCTCACAGCCATTGTCTAAGTAAAAGGTAATTTACAAATTAGGAGGTAATTTTTGTGAGTCACAATGTGTGGCAAGGGATTATTTATATCCAGAATTCATAGGAAATTCCTCAAACTCAATAAGAAGAAATGACTCAGTTAAAAAAATGGGCAGTGGATATGACATTTCTCCAGAAAAGATAAGCACATGAAAAGATATTCAACATCACTAAGCATTAGGGAAATAGTGGGATAGATACCACCTCACCCCCATTAGGGTATCTACTACCAAAAACCAAAACAGAAAAAAGCCAAGCAGGAAATAACAGGGTTGGCCAGGATGTGAGAAATTGGAACCTTTATGCATTGTTAGTGGGACACAAAATGGTGCAGCTGCTTTAGAAAACACCATGGTGGCTCCTCAAAACATTAGGGGTAAAATTACATATGATTCAGGAATTCCAGGTGGCTATCACCCGGTGGAAAACAGAGCTATATGCTAGCCTTATCAAAAATTGTTAGCCATAAGTGAGAGTTTATTTCAGGTCCATCTATTCATTTCATTGGTCTATATGTCTATCATTTTGGGGGGGTCATGGGATTGAACCCAGGGGTGCTTTATCATTGAGCCACATCCCCCAGCACTTTTTTACATTTTTCATTTTGAGACAGGGTCTCACTAAGTTGCTTAGGGCTTTGCTAAGTTGCTGAGTCTGGCCTCGAACTTATGATTCTCCTGCCTCAGTGATGTCTATCTTTACACCAATACCATACTGTCTTTAATTCAGTATGAGATCTCTAGCTTTGTTCTTTCTTTCTTTTTAGTTGCAGATATACACAACACCTTTTTTATTTTTTTATATAGTGCCAGGGATCAAACCCAGTGCCTCTTGCATGCTTGGCAAGTGCTCTACCACTGAACCACAACCCCAGCCTTAGCTTTGTTTTTCTTTTTCACAATTATTTAGGACACTAGGGGTCCCTTAAGAATTCATGTGAATTTGAGAACAGGTTTTTCTATTTCTGTAAACAATGTTGATATTTTATAGCAACTGTACTGTATTTCTAGATCACTTTAACAAATATGGAAACCTTAAGTCTTGCAATACAGGAACACAGGTTGTTTCTATTTATTCAGATCTTCTTCATTTTGGCTATATTTTGTACTTTTAATTGTATAAGACCGTCACCTCCTTGTTTAATTCCTAGATATCTTTTTTTTAAAAAGAAGATGCTATCTTAAGTGAAACTTTTAAAAAATTTCCTTCTCAGAATGAGTGTTTAAAAATATGATTTAATTTTGTGTGCTGACTTTACTTCTATCTTGAATTATTAGTTCTAACTATTTTTTGTGGGGAATTTTTTTGTGGTGCTGGGGTTGAACTCAGGGCCTCTAAGTCACCTCTCAAACCCTGTGATATCTTTCTCCATTCTTTCATCTGCAACCTATTTGTGTCTTTGAATCTAAAGCAAGTCTTTTGTACACAGCAAATAATTTGATCATTAAAAAAGATACATTCTGACAATATCTGTCTTTTGAATTTAATCAATTTGATAATATCTTTTGAACTTACATTTAAATAATTACTGGTTAGAAAGGATTTATTTCTGTCATTTTGTTATTTGTTTTGTTTAGTGCATTCTAACTTTTTGCCTCCTTTCCTGCATTACTGTTCTTCTTTTCTTTTGCCTTGTGGTACTGGGGATTGAACCCAGGGGTGTTCTACCTCTAACCTACATCCCTAGCCCTGTTTTTTGAGACGGTATCTCCCTAAATTGCTAAGGCAGGCTTTGACCTGTGATCCTCCTGCCTCAGCCTCCTGAGCTGCTGAGATTAAAGACATATGTCATGGTGCCTGGCTAAGCTCTGTCCACTTTTCTTTAAACATTTTTCTTTTTGTTCCTTAGACTTGATCATTTCAATCATTCTGCTTGAAGTTCATGAATTCCTTCTTCTGCTTGCTCAAATCTGCCTTTGAAACCCTCTTAAGTCAACTTTTTAATTTCAGTCATTGTTCTTTTCAGCTCTAGAACTTTATTGGTTTTCTCTTTCTTGATATTATCATTTCATTCATACATCATTTTCCAATCTTTCTCCATATCTTCCTTTAGTTTTTTGAGCTTTTTTTTTTTTTGTGGGTGTGTGTGTGTGTGTGTGGTGCTGGGGATTGAACCCAGGGCCTTATGCATGTGAGGCAAGCACTCTACCAATTGAGCTATATCCTCAGCCCCTATTTTTTAAGCTTTCTTTTTTTTTTTTGGTGGGGAGGTGGTACCAGGGATTGAACTCAGGGGCACTTGACCACTGAGCCACATCCCCAGCCGTATTTTGTATTTTATTAAAGACAGACTCTCATTGAGTTGCTTAGCACCTGGCTAAAATGCTGAGGCTGGCTTTGAACACGCAATCCTCCTGCCTCAGCCTCCTGAGCTGCTGGGATTACAGGCATGTGCCACCATACCCAGCTTTTTGAGCTTCTTTAAGATAACTGTTTTAAATCTTTGTCTAGGTCCATCATCTGTTTTTTCTGTATCTGTTGGTTTACTTTTCCCCTTTGGACACATTTTCCTGTTTCTTTGTATATCTGGTAATTTGTTTTTGAAAACTAGCATTTGAATCTAATAATATGGTCATTCAGAAAATCAGACTCTATATTTTTACACTGTTGGTGGGAGTATAAATTAGTACAACCACTGTGGAAATCAGTATGGAGATTCCTCAAAAGACTACCATATGGAACTACCATATGACCCAGCTATGCCACTCACGGGTATGTATCCTAAAGAATTAAAGTCAGCATGCTACAGTGATACATGCATACCTATGTTTAGAGCAGCACATTCACAACAGCCAAACTATGAAGCAGCCTAGGTATCCATCAATGGATAGATGGATAAAGAAAATGTGATGTATACATATACGCAGTAAAGTTTTATTCAGCCATAAAAAAATAAAAAATAAAAAAGAAGCAGCTGGACATCATGGCACATGCCTGTAATCCCAGTGGCCCAGAAGGCTGAAGCAGGAGGATCATGAGTCCAAAGCCAGCCTCTGCAACTTAGTGAGGCCCTAAGCAATTAGCAAGACTGACTCAAAATAAAATATAAAAAAGGGCTGGGGATATGGCTCAGTAGTTAAGTGCCCCTGGGTTCAAGCCCTGATACCAAAAAGAAAAAAAAAAAAAAAAGAAAGAAAGAAATCAGGGCATTTTCAGGAAAATGGGTGGAACTAGAGACCATTATGTTAAAGCAAATTAAGTCAAACTCAGAAGGGCAAGGGTCATATGTTTTCTCTCATATGTGGAAGCTAGAGAGGAAAAAACAAAGCTGAGGGTGGATCTCATGAAAAATCAAAGGGAGGGCTGGGGATGTGGCTCAAGCGGTAGCGCGCTTGCCTGGCATGCGTGCGGCCCGGGTTCGATCCTCAGAACCACATACCAACAAAGATGTTGTGTCCGCCGAGAACTAGAAAATAAATATTAAAAATTCTCTCTCTCTCTCTCTAAAAAAAAAAAAAAAAAAAAAAAAACAAAGGGAGATCAGTAGAGGAAAGGGACCAAGGAGTAGGAGCAGGGTGGGAAGGGGAAGGTGCTGTGGAGAGACACTGGCCAAATTGTATTGTTATAACGTGTGCATGTACAAATATGTAACAACAAATTCCCATCGTTTTGTACAAATTTTAATGTACCAATAAAAAATGTCAAAAATGAAAAAAAATCAAATTCTACTCTTTCCCCAAATTCTGCAGGTGTTGTTATTACTTTTGGTGTTGCCTGATTGTTGTTTTTCTTTTATTGTTTGCTGTTGTAAGCAGATTCTCTGCCAAAGGGCAGCCTGGTCTTCTCATATCTTTTCTGAGTCTACACTTTTTCTAGGACAGGAACACTTTCTTTTTTTTTTTTTGATTTCTTTTTCTGCTACTGGGGATCAAACTGAGGCACATCACCAACACTTTATATTTTTTGTTTTGAGACAGGATCTCATTAAGTTGCTGAGGCTAACCTTGAACTTTCAATCCTCCCGTCTCAGCCTCTGGAGTAGCTGGGATTATAAGTGGAGCCTGGCTACACAGTCATATTCTGATTTTCCTCTTATATGTAGTGCTTTGCAATGTTTCCACAGGCAAGACCTCATTTGGATGTGTATGGAGTAATGGTAAGATGACTATCCTATGTTGTACTCCAAATGAACCACAAAAGATGAAGATTCTAACAGAGTACTGCAGCTACTAAAGAGCCGTCTCCTCTGTGCAGGAGGTTGTCCTCTCCAACTGAACACACAGTTTTGGGAGGGATGCACGTAGAGCTGTGAGGTAGGAAGGTGACATGGGCCTTGTCAGCCAGATCACGCTCACATCTTCGATGACCTGTTTTTCAGTGTCTAGGCCCCAAAAGGGGAAAAAAGAGTAATATGAAGGGAGAAGGACACACTAGCTCTTAAATCCTCTAGACATCACTTCAGCTGGAGAGTCAGGGACATGTGACAACAGGGTGAAGTATAACAACAGCTATCCACCTTTTGGACACACCTCTGTGATCAGAAGTAGCAATCAGCATTCAGAGCATAGATCCCAAATATGGAGAAGACAAAGTATTATTAGCCCATCCTGGATCCTGGCACAAGTTATGTGCAAGATGTTCCAGAAACATGTGCACAAGTGTGTTTCATAGAGCTAAGAACAAGGGAAGAGCATCTGCTACTGTGCCAAGAGCTCAAAATGACGGAAATTAGCCACAATTTATCCTTCAAGCCTTCCCTGGAAATCACAAGCCTTAATAGATTCCAGAGTTCCAAAATAGTTACATCAGACACATTCTGCAGATGCAACTGCTAACTAGCAGGGGAGACAAATTACCAGTTGCTTCCTATCCACTATCTTCCCAGAATTCTTTTTTCTTGCTTGAGGATTTTTAATCTACAAAATAACAAAATTTTAAAACTCATTTCTAATGGAGAAAATGTTGATTAACAGTATGAATATGATGAGCTCTCATTAAGAGAGAATGAAAGAGCTACAAGAGGTGTACTTCCTGAACAACAAAAGCAAATACAGAGTCTGAAGTCGGAAGATCTGTTACAGAGTCAAGTCTACTGCATTCTGTGCCTCCCCAGGGGCAGTTTTCATCACTGTGCAGCAATGGCTGCCTGTGATCTACCTGTCTCACAGTCTCTCTGAGAGGACTAATAAGACACCTGAACACAATTTATAAATTGATTCCTGGCATTTTGGTTCTTAGATCAATAATTATATAAAATAACATTGACTTGACCTTCATAGGTTAGTTTATTTAAAAGAACATAAATGAGCAGCACACACAGATATTCAGGCTTACAGCCCATCTGAGTATTTTGTATTTTGAAATCATTCATTCAGAAAAATTGACCTTGCTAAGATATGTAGCAATGTCTCCCACACACCACTTTAATCACAGTTATCAATCTGCCAAACAGGTAAAAATACCCTCCCCATTCTGGATATCAAGTGAGCTCTACAGTTACATAAACTAAAGTAGGTCACAGTCCCAGCCTCTCACAGATCTGCCTCTGCAGACGTGCACATGAAGAGCTGCCTCCAGTGCGTGGGGTGGTGATGCCGAGCTCCCTTTCATCTAGTGCTCCAGAGCTTCCAGAATGTTTCCACCGGCTATAAATACATCTATTGCCAGATTAAGACACAGGTCAAGAGACCCTTGAGTCCTAAGCTATGGGAAGGAACAGAGGGATCCCCGAAGATTCCTGGTTCTGCCAGTGTTCTCAGTCAAGTGTTACTGATGACACTGCCTAGGAGTAGAGTGGAGGAGGGAGGGAGGGAGACCAGGCAGGACAATCAGCCAGCAGCCCATGGCAAGGAGTCGGGCTGGAGTTAACAAGGGCCTTAGAAGAGCAAAGTGGTAAACAGAATGTGCCACCAAGGCAGTGAAAACGTGACAAAGACCCCCACCCCAACCCTGTCAGAATGGAGATGGCAATAACAAAAACAGCACGATGACCACTCCTGTGTGTTCTCCTGCACCAGGCAACTTGTTGAGCACACTTCATGTGCTTTACTGAATCCAGAGACAGGAGGACAGGTGCTGCAGCTATCCTCATCACAAACTAGGAGCTGAGCTCCAAGATTTGTCTAAGGTAACACTGTGCAATTTGTCTAAGGTAACACTGCTAGTGAGAATCCAAAGTCAGGCTTCACACACAAGCACGACTCTTTCCAGGGGACCCGCTATGGCTCTGTGCTCTCTGCTTCTATGAGAGAGTCCAAAGGGCTTGCCGATGGACAGTTTGTGAGGCTTATGGAGGGTACGGAGACTGATAGCACTTCTGTAGTCTAGAGATGGATAACAGGACACCAAAGGTACCCTTAGCAGGATTCACTGACACTGCTTTGAAGCAGGAAGGACAAATAATATGTTTTAGATACATAGTCTTTTTTTAAAATTTATTTTTTAGTTGTAGTAGAACACAATACCTTTACTTATGTATTATTTTTATGTGGTGCTGAGGATCGAACCCATGGCTTTGCACGTGCTAGGCAAGCGCTCTACTACTGAACCACAACCCCAGCCCCTAGATACATAGTCTTAACACGGTAGCAAGAGGTTGACAAGAGAATACTTTCCCTGGGAATTTGTCACTGTAAAAAATCACCACATCAGGAATCAAAATGATCTATTAGCGCTCTTGCCATATCGAAGCACAAATTCAAAATGGCTGCATAATTTTTCTAAACAAATGCTTTCAAAATCAAAATTATCATTTAGGTAGGCAAGGAGCCTCAGTATCTTATTAGAAAGCACGTATTCAAGTGTAGTGCTTAAATATGTGCTTTCTAATAAACTAACATGCTTAATGCTTAGTTAAGATGGAAAAGACATTAAATCTGTGTACATATGTGTAGGAAAAAAATACAGTCCAACTAGGGCTTGGTCCTCTCTGCAATTCCAGGCATCCCCTGAGGGTTTTAAATATATCTCCTATGGATCAAGGAGGACTATGGTATATTGGTTTGTGTACCAAAAAACAGGACCCAAGATGGAATTACACAGGCAACACATCCATTAGGGAAACATTGATGAGAGGAAGAAGGAGAAGCACTCAGAAGAGGAAAGGAGACTGCCAGCTCAAGATGCAGGTCCATGACCTAAGGAGAAGGAAAGAAAAGGCTGAGTAGGTGAATCTCAGGTTCTAGTACAATTCAACGGACTTTTGGCCGAGTCAGTGGGGTTGCCTGGAGCCACAGGAATGTTCCTGCCATAGTGTCCCTGCTGTACGCAGTCAGTGGCAGGGAGCAACCGGTAAGTGCTGGGCTTTGGCCATGGCAGTTAGGGTACCATCAATTATGCTCCCATAGTAGGAGGCAATAATTAAAATTAGACATTGACAAAAAATCTTTTAAAGAGATAACATAGCCAGGTATGGTAGCACATATCTATTATCCCAGTGACTCAGGAGGCTGAGGCAGAAGCATTGCAAGTTTGAGGCTAGCTAGCTTCAGCAACTTAGCAAGACCCTAAGCAACTCAGTGAGATCCTGTCTCAAAATAAAAAAATAAAAAGGGCTGGGCATGTGGCTCAGTGGTTAAATGCCCCTGGGTTCAAACCCTGGTTAAAATAAAAGAAAAAGATAAAATATTCATTTTTTTTTAATGAGTGAATCAGGATTCATAATACCACTTTTAGCATACTCTAACCCTCAAGGCTCCACCATTAATAATTATTAATCTACCATTAATATCTTTTTAACACTTTATTTCATAAAATCAGACCATCATTTATTTATTTATTTATTTTTGATACTGGGGATTGAATCCAAGTGTGCTCTACCATCAAGCTACAGCCCAAGGCCTTTTTGTTTTTTGACAGAATCTTGTTAAGTTGCTTAGGACCTCACTAAGTTGCTGAGATTGGCACCAATGGTGGGATCCTCCCACCTCAGCCTTTCAAGTTCCTGGGATTATAGGTGTGAGCCACCACACCCAACCCAGTCCATCATTTAAAACACTATTTAACAATGATTTTTTAAAACTAAGCCAGTGTCATTAAAATACCAATTCAAGTCGGGCGGACGCAGTCAGCTCTGACAGGTACAGAGAAGAGACAGGCAGGAGAGCTTGCTGCCTATACAATGCCAATTGGCCAAATACAAAGTGTCTCACTGATAGTTTGTTTTCATTTTTAAAAAAGAAATAGACCATAAATACATGACTACAAATAGCATAACGTGTAAAGTCTGAACAGCTATGAGCACTCGTGGAGTTTGCCCCTGGCTTGGGAAAGGAACCATTCACAACACCTGGAAGCTCCCATGTGCCTCTCCCTAATGGCAGCCTCCCCAAAACCCTGTTCCGGAAGGATTGATTGTTCATAAGCTTTTATCCACAGCTTCACCCAACACATGTGCGCCCTTTAACACAGAAGTGAGTGGTTCTGCCTGACACTGTTCACACTTGTGTCAGCACACAAAGGGTCTGGTCTCCACTGACCTCACCCAGACACTGTCGTTTCTGGGTCCTGCACTTTATCAGCCCAGGGAGCTAATCTTATAATGATGCACCAGAGACTCCAGTCTAAGCCAAAATGTCAACAGCCACACAAACCGGAACACTCGCAGATATGACTCCTACCTGCTCCCTGCACTGGTCAGTCAGCAGAGGCAGCAAGTTTCAGGCCAAAAGCCACTCGGCAAGCAGGAAGCCATTTCTGGCCAAACAAGTTCCTGTCAGCAGACCTTGGGAAGGGTCCCATTGCAAAAGTCAAGGCAGCCTAGGCCTCTGCCCAGAGCCAGCCACTCCAGGGGTCACTGTTCCCTGCATCCCCACTAAACGGGTGGCTGGGCCTGAGTTTCCCAAGAGACACAACAGTCTATCCACTCATTCCTTCCATCACATTCTCTTCTCTTCTGTCTTCTGGCCTACATGATGTTCTTCTGTCTCTTCAGATGACCTTGCCTATCTCAGACCTCACCAAGAGTATGTTCATGCTTCTGCCTCCCTCATGTCCAGTTTCCTAGGGGACACATATTATTGCCTTCCTAGTGGCAACATAACTATCTCACACAGAAACCCAGTAAACAGAAAATTTAAGGAAAAGAATCTTGATTTGAAAAGCACCAGGAGTGATGTTCTGGACAACCCTCACCAGCAGGCTGGCATCGGTTACCCTCTCAGGCTCCTTGGCAGGCAGCATCTCCTCTACCCCCAGAAAAACCATGTCAGGACAAAGCGCTCTTGATGAGCAGACTCGTGGGAACTGTAAAGCCCAACAAAGCTTTCTTTTTGAGCTGCTTCTGCTGGATCAAAGTCAACCTTGAGCAGAAATTGCCACCATAGTAAATAACTAGTAGATCTGGAGTGTTTTTAAATATTTAAGAAAATCAAATAAGATAAAAATTCACAAGATTGTGTCAGTATTTTCCTTCTTTACTAACAAAGAACAACTGCTTCAAGTTTGAGTAATAACACAACCTTTAATGACCTGAAAGTTACATATAGTGTCTGCTTTTCTAGAATGCCTTTCTTGACTCTACAGTAAACCAGCAGAGAAGATGTTGCCGGAGTTGAAGGAAGGAGCCTGGCTGAGCTGTCACCAGAGAATTTCAAGGAGGATGAGAGACATGTGAAGAGGAAACACGCAGACTGCCAGCTGAAGCCCCAGCACTTGTGAGACGAACTTTCTTTCCAGGTGCTGGAGGTTGAACCTGGGCTGGCACACACTGGGCAAGCTCTACCACTGAGCTACTTCTCCAGCCCTAAGTGCTTTTGAAGTGCTGACAAAATTATCACATCAAGTAAGGCTGGCACTTAGCTTCATTTTCTTCTATATTCATGTCCAGCTGTCCACAGAATTTATTAAGAAAGACTTTATAATACAGATTGAACAGCCCTAATCCAAAAACCCAAAACCCATATACAAAAGCCAATGCAATGCTCAACAAATTTTGGGTTTTGGAGTATCTCGATTTTTGGATTTTCAGATTAGGGATGTTCAACCAGTAAAGTCTACATGACTTTTCCCTCCTCTGACAGTAGTTTTGTTTCACCTTCTTTTTTGACACATATTTCCCCTGAGTACAGAACACTGACCTGGTAATTCTCTCAGCATATCAGAAGGACACACTGCTGTCTTCTAGCCTCAGGGCTTCCGATGGGAAACCTGCATTATTCACATCCCTGCTTCCTGGCAGGTACACATAGCATGTTGCTCTTCTCCAGACCTTTTTAACATTTTCCCTTAACAGTCTTTAACAGTTTGATCACAGTGTCTCTAAGTATAGATTTCTTTGATTCATCCTGCTGGGGTTCATTGTCAGTTTTGTAAATCTTCTTTGTTAAGTGTTTAAAGTATTTGAGAGATTTCAGATACACTAAATTCATAGCTACAAAGATTAGTTGTGTAATGGTCCCTGTGTTCGAGGGAATGTGATCAGTCAAATCCATGAGATTTATGCAAAGAAAAGGAGCATTGGGAGTTCTAATTTTTATGCAAACACATTAATGCAAATTCCAGTATGCCCAAATTTGAACAAGGTGCTGCCAGTCAGTAACTTCCCAGTCTTGGGCAGCTTGGCTACACTCTGCCTCGGCTATCTTCCTAGTAAATGTAAATAATAATAACAGTGACTTCGTGGAATGTTTGTACAGATAATATGAGATAATATATATAAAGGTTTAAAATAATCCCTGGCATACAGTTAGGGCTACATGTGTGCTAACCATTTTCGTTATTTTTAAAACAAGCACAGAGTTAAAAAAAAAAAACTTTTGCCATCTAAAATTTAACACATTGAATGCTGATTAAAACTGAAGTGTCTGTATTCTCCTAAATACAAAAACCTTTTCTTAGAACATAAAAGCCTCTAACCACAGGCAGAACAGAGTCCCACAAGTTCTTGTGGTAAATATCAAACCTGATCATCTTTGAGCCTCAGAAAAGCTATGTACTCAATACAGATACTGACTAAATGGATGAATCAGATTACAGTCCATCAATACGTGGTGCCAACTGTACCATGGTCAAACAATGTCCCCACCAACATCGATAACACAGAGATGCCTGAGTCAACAACAGTGTAGAACATAGATTCTCAGGATAGGCACAAGGCATGCACAATTGTCATCCCAGCTACTCGGGAGGCCGAGGCAGGAGGATCCAATGTTCGCTACCAGCCTCTGCAACTTGGCAAGACTCTATATCAAAATAAAAAATAAAAGGGCTGGAGATGCAGCTCAGTAGTAGAGCACCCTGGGTCCAATCCCCAGTACTGCAAAAAAAAAAAGAATACAGACCACAGATTGGTTTAAGATGTACATAATCTGGCAATTCATTAATATTGACATAAATCCTTTTTCATGATAATATCATAGAATAACTAGAAATCATTCAAGTTAATTAGTGAGGGCACTTTGAGAATAAAACATTTAGGAAACAAATACCTATTTTCAACACTAAAATGCTCTTTTAAAATGATACAAGAGGGGGGCGTGTTGGCGTACACATGTAATCCCAGAGGTTCGGGAGGCTGAGGCAGGAGGATCACCAGTTCAAAGCCAGCCTCAGCAACAGTGAAGCAGTAAGTAACTCAATGAGACCCTGTCTCTAAATAAAATAAAAAATAGGGCTGGAGATGTGGCTCCGTGGTCGAGTGCCCCCGAGTTCAATCCTTTGTACCACAAAAATCAAAAAAGATGCAAGATTTTTTTGGAGACAGGAAAAAAGTTAAAAACAATGTTAAAAGTTAAAAACAACTCAATTAGGGCTGGGATTGTAGCTCAGTGATAGAGTGCTCGCCTAGCATGTGTGAGGCACTGGGTTCAATACTCAGCACTACATAAAAATAATAAAATAAAGGTATTGTGTCCACCTATAACTAAAAGGAAAAAAAAACTCAAAGATAGTTCTAAAGTATTGTTTGGGCAAAGTATGGAGCCTTATTCTAGCAAATTAGAATTACCCCTCCCAGAACATCAGTAGGTTAAACACCAGACACAGCGCAGGTAAAGATGCAAGAAAAGCAATTCTCACCTCAAAGTTGTACTTCTTCATCTGGCTGAGGTGCCTGCAGTACAGATAGAGCATGCCAATGCTGCTGCCCACTGCGATGTAGTCCTGGTTGGTATCGAGCGCTGTGAGGTAGACCATGATAGAGCGGAAACCCTTCTGAATCTTTGTGGGGATGGCATTGAGAAGATAGTACAAAGGGCAGAACTCTCTGAATGTAACAGGCTCCGATATTGATGCCATGGCCCAGGTTTCCAGAGACAACCTTCAGGCAGGAAGAGGAATGATGACTTATCATCTAGGGAAACCTAGGGGCTACAGAAGAATTACAGGTCTTTAATACCCATCCATACTGAAAAGAGGTAATTTCTAAACAGTAGGAACATGAAACTTTCAGGCAGGTAAAAATTATAGCTGGAGCTTAAATGGAGAAAGTAAAGGAGATGTTACTGAGATTATATTTGAGCATTTTAGTTCAAAATGTAATTCAATATGTACTTGCCTCTGTTTTTATGTTGTTCTCAAGTAGCTTAAGATTCAGACAGGAAGGCAATGAAAGAGTGAGACACAGAACCATAAATAATCAGGTGCTAATCCATGGGTCTCGATGAGATGAAGGAGAGATCAGTGTGGATTAAAGCAAATATAGAGAACATTTCATGGAAAAAATCCAGAACTTTGAAGCACAACAGGTTGGACAGATGCTTTGTACTAGAACAGTGAACCCATCCAGATGCAGAATTGTACTCCCTGTGTTAATGAGCTGGGAAGAACAGGTCCTACAGTGCCTACAGCCACCTTAGTGCCAGAAGCCTAGCACCTCACACCTGTGCCACAAGGAGCCCCAGGCCTCTTTGCATTCTGGATTCCAACCTTCCCTGAATCAAGATACTCTATCTTTATCCAGCACAACATGCTTAACAAGGTCACTCCTTAAATCTTTGCCCTACCCTAGAAAGCAGGTGGCATCATCCCGAACTTGTAGAAAAAGGTTCTGGGGGATGGAGGATCACAAGACTCAGCTGAGACTTGAATTTAGGTCTTTTCCAAGTCCTGGGTTCTTGCCAACTCAGTCACAGCTCTGATGGACAATCAGCAAGTAGAGAGAGATGCCCTGTGTCTGATTAGACCTGCAGGCATATTTCAGTATTTTTAGCTCTTCAAATTCTATAGGGTTTTTTTTGTTGTTGTTGTTTGTTTTGTTTGTACTGGGATTGAATGCAGGAGTGTTTTACCCCAATCCTTTTATTTTTTATTTTCAGATATGGTCTCATTAACTTGCTGAGACTAACCTCCATCTTGTGATTTTCCTGCCTCAACCTCCCAAGTGGCAGGGATTATAGGCATACGACACCCCATCTGGCTATACAATTTATTTTGAAAGTCTGGCTACAACACCAATAATTATTTGAATTGTTAAATTCTATGGCAGGCTGGTTTTGATAGCGTATGCATTTAAACCCATGACTCAAAAGGCTGAGGCAGGAGGATCACAAGTTCCAAGCCAGCCTCAGCAACTCAGCAAGGCCCTACACAATTTAGTGAGATGCTATTTCAAATAAAAAATAAGAGACTGGAGTTGTAGCCCAGTGGTAGAGTGATTGTCTAGCACATGTGAGGCACTGGGTTTGATCCTCGGCACCACATACATACATACATACATACATAAATAAATAAATAAATGTATTGTGTCCATCTACAACTAAAAAAAACTAACAATAAAGCTGGGCACGGTGGTGCATACCTGTAATCCCAGCAGCTCAGGAGGCTGAGATAGGAGAATCACCCGTTCAAAGCCAGCCTCAGCAATGGTAAGGCACTAAGCAACTCAGTGAGACCCTGTCTCTAAATAAAATACAAAATAGGGCTGGGAATGTGGCTCAGTGGTTGAGTGCCCCTGAGTTCAATCCCTGGTACCCACCCCCCAAAAAATAAATAATAAAACTTGGGGGGCTGGGGATGTGGCTCAAGCGGTAGCGTGCTCGCTTGGCATGCGTGCGGCCTGGGTTCGATCCTCAGCACCACATACCAACAAAGATGTTGTGTCCGCCGAGAACTAAAAAAAATAAATATTAAAAATTCTCTCTCTCTCTCTCTCTCTCTCTCTCTCTCTCTTTTTCTCTCTCTCTCCTCTCTCACTCTCACTCTTTCTTTAAAAAAAAAAAAAAAAAAACTTGGTGTGGTGGTGCATGCCTGGAATCCCAGAGACTCAGGAGGCTGAGGCAAGAAGATTTTAAGATCAGTCTCAGCAACGTAGTGAGGCCCTAAAAACCTTAGTGAAAAAAGAGCTGGGGATGTGGCTCAGTGGTTAAGTGCCTCTGGGTTCAATCACCAGTAACTCCCCCAAATTTTTAAAATAAAAAATAAATAGGGACTGGGGTTGTGATTCAATGGTAGAGCACTTGCCTAGTATGCATGAGGCACTGGGTTCGATTCTCAGCACCACATATAAATAAGTAAATAAAACAAAGGTCCATCAAAATCTAATAATTATAAAAAAAGAAATGGGGCTGAAAATGTGGCTCAGTGGGTTAAGTACCCCTGGGTTTAATCCTTAGTACTAAAAAGGAAAATTAACAAGTAAATAAATTCTATGGCAGAACAGAATGGGACTGAGAGAGTAATTTCATCTTCAAGATGAAATTCTGTCACTTCCCTGCTCCCATTCCTGCTAGATAACCAGTGCTCACAGGCTAAAGCCTAACCCAAACATGGACATTTTGACAAAAAGATGTCTCTAACTCCTCCCAGACCACTCTTCCATCCCCATTTTTGGTCCCAGCTGCAATGAACTATCCACCACAGACATCGAACACACAACAATCTACACATATTTGCAAAGTCCCTTTCCTCCCTTCCCCATTCACCGGTGTACATCCTAGGATATAGTCCTCCTCTATCAGAAAGTCTTCGAGACACCCTCAGATACTTTGTCCTTCTCTACTTTCCCAGAAATTTATGAGAACAGTTTTCACAAGGCCCCACCATTATCTGCTTTCTATTTCCTTCAATGAATTCTTCCTAGTCTTTACTTATGTCCTTTGGGTCTATATACTTTGTGGTGCTTCAAAAGACCAATAGAAAGTATAGTACAATCAACACTCAACCCATATTTGTTTATTATTAATTGCTCTCAAACATTATGCCAGATTTCCCCAAGTATGATAGTCCTAAATATAAGATAGTGTTAAAAATTCATGGGAATACTTTCATCCAAATCAAAGAACACATTCTTGTTAAAATGAACACACGTTTTGAACAACAGTTCACTTCTACCTCAACAATTCACAAAGACACTAACTACTACCTCCTGATTCTATCAAGCTCCCTGGGTATCACTATACCTAGAAATCTCTGCACGCTTGACGCCAAAGCTCATTTTCATTATGTGTATAAGGATTTCCTGATTTGCTCCTTATCTATCCAACTCAATTAATTACTCTGCTTGATGCCATTTTCTTCCTTTTCCCCCACTAAGTTACAGTAGCCATTTTGTCAAATTATATAGAGGCTAAAATAAGCTGACCTCCTCCTTAAACCTGAAGTGTTAACTTCTCTAAAAGAAAAACTGAAAACAAACTTAGGATGTAAAAAGATGATGTGGCTACAAAATAACTTAAACCTAGCCAAGCTTCTTCATAAATCCTGCAGAAGAAACTCTCTTATTCCATCTTGTCCATCACTGGTTTCCAAGTGGGTCATGAAACTCAAGTGGAGCAGACCCTATGGCAGCAGTTGATTCTCATACTGGAAAGTTCAAAGGCCAGACCAGAGCTCCCTGGGGGCAGCAACTGGGTCCACATGGCAAACCATAGTATCCTTAGGGCCTGGCACAATAGCTGGCACAAAACATACTCCAATAACTACCTCCTGAATGAACAAATATTGAATGTAAATCAAGTCACCAAAAAAGCAAGGTAGAGGTCTATCAACATGCATTATATCTGGGTGTAGGAAAGTTAAAAAATTCTTACAGGTTAGAAGACTAGGACTCAACAGTGACAAGGGGCTATAGCAGCTTCATGGTCAGATTCTGCCCATCCCTGGGATCTGGCCATCGGAATTTCCCAGAATTCCCTTCCTTAAAGATTCCAAGATCTTGGCTGCAAGGAAGCAGTCAACCCCAAGTGCAACTCATCATCCCAATAGATGAGAAGAGGGTGTATCCCACATTCTGCCAACAAACTGAACAGAAGTGACAAAAGAATAAAACTCCCCTATCTCAGTGAGAAAGAGCTGGAAAACAAAGAGCAGGTAAGAGAAATGGAAGTCAAGTGGGAGAAGCTAAAGTAATGAGAAAGTCAGAAGACATAAGAAGGGACCAGTGGAAAGAAAAAGAGAACTACACGGATGAAGCAGGAAGATCACAAGTTCGAGGCCAGGCTCAGCAACAGAGCAAGGCCTGTCTCAGGGCGGGGACTAGGAGTGCTGCTCAGTAGTAGAGCGCCCCTGGGCTCAATCCCCAGTATCAGAAAGAGAGGGCAGCACCGATGGAGGGGATGACAGCAGGGCTATTTATTGAGATCCTTGCACCAAGCACTGCTTTACTGCAGGCACTGGCCCACTTAATCCTCCCACCTCTCCCGACACAGACGCTGTTATCTCCACTTTACTGAGATGAAACGGAAGCTTAGAGAGGTGGCTGCGCTTGCTCCATCCCACTGCTGGGAAGTGGCAGCGCTGTGACCCGACCCCGGTTCTGACTCCAGGGTACCCCACTCTGCCTTATAAACGGATTGAGAGGGGAGTCACTCAACACCTAGGAGTCAAAGCCTGCTGAGGCGGGGGCGGGCGGAGGCAGGGACCCGGGCTGGGCAGCCCGGGGGACGGATCACAACGTCAATCACGCGGCTGAGGCGCCTGGAGCCCCGAGGCAGGTGGGCACCTGGGCAGCGAGGGGGAAGAACAGGGGCGCGCGGCGCGGGCCCGGGGCGGTGTCGGAGGACCTAGCTCCGCCAAGTCCCCTCTGCGGCCCGCGGGCCTCTGCCAGGCGCTCCGTGTGCTAGGGAGCTGGGTCCCCGCCGCTGCGCGCGGGCGGACGGTGGCTCAGGGCAGCGGACGAGCAGGCGGTGGGGACCCCAGGGCTGAGGCGACGGGACGTCGGCCGCCCTCAGCGTGGCCGGACTCACCTCCCGCGGCAGCCCCTCCGGACTCGTCGGCCCCGCGGGGCCCGAGGAGGCGGGGATGGACTCCGGGCCGCGGGGGCCGCCGGGAGCCCGTTCCCTGGGCAACCGGGCCGACCTGGCGAGCGACAACCGACTCCGCCGGGGGCTAGAGCGACCAAGCCACAAGTGGCGGCGGGCGGGGCGGAAGTGACGCTAGCGCTTCCTGTGAGTGGGCGGGGCTTGGGTCTCCTTCCTGGGATTTCTGCCGCCCGCATGGAAGGTGCGTGAGAGGGCTAGATTCCGGGTTGGGGAGGCTATGGGCGCCAGGCTATGGGCGCCAGGCTTTTGGTCGCGGGCCGGGCCGCCTTGATTAAGTGCTGTGGTGCCTTGCCCAGCCCGGTGTGCCGGCCCCGCGCAGCCTCTGTGGTCGGCTGGGGCCATCTTTGCTGCGCCTCCGTTTTTTTCACGTGTGGAGTGACAGCTGAATGGATGATGTGTGCAAAGGAGTATCAGCAACCTGACGCTCGAATGGTAATTATCGTCATTATTTATTTATTTGGCGTCACTGGGGATTGAACCTATGGGCTCTCTGCCACTGAACTACATCTTCAGTCCTTTTTTATTTTCTGAGACAGTCCTCTAAGTTGCTGAGGTTGGCCTCAAACTTGGGATCAGCCTCCCGAATCTCTGGGATGGCAGGTGTGCGTAGAAAGCCCCTGGATTCAACCTCAGTACCACAGAAATAAATAAATAATAAGTAACAGTAATGGAGCAAATTGGGCGCCAAGCCTTGCATGCCCATCACCTCCAGAAACTTCTACTTGAACTGTCAGTGAAGGTTGCCAGAACATTCTGCTTGTAGAGTGCTCACTGAGCACCAGTAATGTTTTAAGTCAGCTCCATTTTGCAGTGAGAAGCCCTGGCATGAAGGGAATAAGTAACTTAACCACTGGGTTATGCCTCATCTGCCCTGTTCTGTGGCTCTGATTACTGTTCTCTCCCTACTAGCCTGTGAGTTTCTTAAAGTTGAAGCTGTTTTTTGGTTCCTAAGTATGTACTAGTATAATGCCAGATTCTTGGGACCCCAGTAGACCTCCAGGAGCCGATTCTGATGCAATCACACAAGAGTCTTTATTGCAAGCTGGTTGTGAGCCTGGACTCACAACCGTTTCTGATGCAGGTGTCCCAGGGAGTAAGCCCTGGTGCTTTGTCCAGTGAGATTTTATAGGTTTTGGGGAGATACTCTATGCGTCACAACATCACACAGCAAATCATTCCATTCCGCGGGAAAATCAAACAACAACTCTTAACATTGATTAGCACATTCAATGGTGGGTACAAGTTGGATAGGGATGTTTGGTTAGTACAAGAGGGGGATTTGTTTGAACTGATTGGTTTAAGCCACGAGGGGAGTACGTGCTGAACTACATGGTTTCCCAACATGTTATCCACCACCATAACTACTGGGGGGGGTCATCTGGCATCCCAGGTATTTTCCCTGTCTCATGCTGATTGGTGGTTGCTTAGGGGGTTGCTATGGGTTCTCACCTAGCCTAACTGAGTCAGGGACACCTGGTGCAGCAGATCTCTCCTGTTATTGCAGACAAACAACTCAGCAGTGTGGTTATGTGCCTAGGAGTGCTCTGTGGGTTTTTCCAAGGACAAGGGCCACGCCCCCTTCCTTGGACAGGCCTTGAGGTAGAAGCCTTTTTCAAAAAGGAGTCACATCAATTTCTCACTAGGTGCCTGGCAAGCAGACAGTGAATCAGATGGGATCCTCATCCTCAGGAACCCCTACTGGGGAAGAGAAAACTTTAGACAATTTCAGTACAGATGATAATAAGAGCAATTCCTCCACCTAACACATTTTATTCAGCACCTACTATGTGCAGAAGGTATGAAAGGGAACAAGATAAACAGAACCTATTCAGGTTGGATTCAGTCCAACAGGGACTGGGGCACCTCGCTGCTGAATGTCAAGATAGCAGAAGCATAGGATGTTCCAGTTACTAGTGCAGTGAGTCCTAACCCACCTTGGGGGATCCAGGAGACTTTATGGAAATGACTTTCTAAAAATCTAAGATCATGCCATTGCCCTCCTCCCAGCACACTGCTTACTCTCCATTGTACATAGAACAAGCCCAAACTTCCTGTCTTGGCATGCAAGGTTCTAATTGTGAGGTCCCCTCTTAACACACTACCCGCTCCCCTCCATTTTATCCTAGCCATACTGAATCTGGACTGTTTCTTGGTCATTTATCATCTCTTGCCCCTTTGGAAAGTCATTTCCACAGCAATGGCTATCTTATTCAGGCACTTCATCCTTCATGCCTGGCATATTGTAGGCAGCCAGCAAACATTAGTTGTTTCAGAGTGAATGAAGAATCAATATACTTAAAAGAAGACCCCTCTAGAATGCCAGGTGATTGAAGACACACTAATAGCAGAAACATTCTAATTCATGTTGAAGCTTATACAGACCCAGCACTGAGGCATGGATTGCAAGTGAGAAAGGATCAAGCTGAAGAAGGGTGTGCAGACTTTGGTAACAGGGCCTTGGACATCAGATGGTATACTGACCCTTGCCATGGGCCAGCCCCTCACAACATTACATAGGCATCTCCTCTCAGCAACACTGTGAAGCAGATACTATTTTTATTAGTCTACCCTCCAAACCATACAACTTTTGTGTTTTCTGTATTCCTCCAGGGCCATGAAGTTCTCAGTGGAGAAGGGAGTGCTGGGGTAGAACAAACTGCCCGGGAGGCTCTTGGTGGTGTGGGGACTGCTTCCTCCAGACAGTGGGATCTGGGTTTAGCTTGAGGGAGGCAGCACTAGCCTGAGAAGGAAGGAGCTTTTAGAAGAAAAACGCATGTGCAGAGGCCTTTTCAGGAGCTGCTAGAAGCTTGGCACAGTGGTACACATTTGTAATCTCAGTGACTCAGGAGCTGAGGTAGGAGGTTTGCGAGTTCCAGACCATTCTTAGCCACTTAGCAATGCCCTAAGGAATGTGGCAGGACCCTGTCTCAAAACATAAACAGGGCTGGGGATGTGGCTCAAGTGGTAAAGCACCCCTCGGTTCAATCCCCAGTACCAGAACAAAAATCCGACACACAAAAACTGCTAGGTTCACTTTAACTGGAGATCATGAAAACTGGTATTGCTAAGAGTGCCAGGGCCTGACGGAGCCAGAACTTCCTCCTGAGCCCCAGGAAAGGCAGAGGAGGTCTCGTCAGGATTCCCTTTGCATCTCTGGTGTCCTTCCTTCTCAGTATCTTAGAAGCTCCAGTGAGCCACATGTCTCTGAACAAAGTGCCTGAGACTGGAGAGTGGGAGTACTAAGGAGTCAAGCCAGATTATCCTTTAGGAAATGGAATGGGAGCCATCCAAGGGTTCTCGCAGAGAGTTACAACTTCACTTCCAGCCTTTGAAAGTAGTTAAAATGCCAAGGTCAAAACTTTGTGGAGGGCTGGGGATGTGGCTCAAGTGGTAGCGCGCTCGCCTGGCATGCGTGCGGCCTGGGTTCAATCCTCAGCACCACGTACAAACAAAGATGTTGTGTCCGCCAAAAAACTTTTTTTAAAAAATATAAAAATTCTCTCTCTCTCTTTAAAAAAAAAAGTTAAAAAAAAAAACTTTGTGGAGCCATTAAGCTAGGAAAGGATCAGCTATATCTGATGTGTCTTAAGTAATTTTTAAAAGTTTTGGCTTTTCTTGTTTTAGAAACTTTCATGTTTATCCAGACCTCTTAGCTTTTGTGACATTTATTTGTCTAGTTGACAAAGAATGTTAGTTTGGGGCTGGGGTTGTGGCTCAGTGGCAGAGTGCTTGCCTTGCCCATGTGAGGCACTGGGTTCAATCCTTCTCCCCACATAAAAATAAATAAACAAAACAAAGATATTGTGTCCATGTATAAGTAAGAAAAATCTTTAAAAATAGAATGTCGGTTTGTTGACAGTTAATAAGACATGTGTCCTCCGACTATGATCATGTTTTCCATAATAATTGTTTCTCTTACTCCTACAGCAAAGACTCTTGGAGTTACAACACCCAGAAAGCCTGTCTTGTCAGTCAGTGCAAGAAAAATTAAGGACAATGCAGCTGACTGGCACAATTTAATCCTGAAATGGGAAACCCTCAGTGATGCAGGTTTTACCACCGCAAATAACATTGCCAACTTGAAAATCAGTTTATTGTAAGTACATTTAGAGTTCCTCACACTCTGAACCTTCACCCTTAACCATTGGGCAGAAGAGTCAAGGGAGTCTTTTAGGGTAAGAACTTATCAGGATAAATGAATTTAAAAATAAAATAGTAAGCAAGAAAAGCAGTAAATTATATATGCAAGTATGAAGTGTATATGAGCATTTTTTTAAGTACTTGAGCTTATGTTTATTTATTGTGTATACACCTTTTTTGGAGGGGTTCCCTTAATCATGGAGCTTCATCCCCAGCCCTTTTTATTTTTCATTTTGGGACAGGGTCTTGCTGAGTTGCTTAGAGCCTTGCTAAGTTAATGAGGCTGGCCTCCAACTTACGATCCTCCTGCTTCAGCCTCCCGAGTCACTGGGATTACAGGTGTGTACTACCACACCCCACTACTTATTGTATATATCCATTTTAAATACAAAGTTATGCTATGTATTATTCATGGTTACATCTGTGTATGAACTTATAAAAATAGATTAAAGGACCAGACATGGTAGTGTACTGCTGTTATCCCAGCCATTGAGGAGGCCAAGGCAATAAGATCACAAGTTCAAGGCCGGCCTGGGCAACTTAGCAAGACCCTGTCACAAAATAAAACATAAAAAGGGCTGGGGATGTGGCTCAGTGGTAGAGCATCCCTGGGTTCAATCTCCAGTATTGAAGGAAAAAAAAACGTGATACAGGCTTAACTCACAGTACTGGCACCTTCTAGGACGAATGGTTGGGTGGTAAGTAATGAGACTTCATGTTCAGACTGTTACATTTTCCTTGTTTTTTAAAATTTTTCTTCCTGCTCTTGTTGTTGTGGTTGTTGTCATTGTTGAAAATAGGTATCACTCATTGCATTGCCCAGGCTGATCTCGAACTCTTGGGCTCAAGTGGTCCCCCTGCCTGGTCTTCCCAAATAGCTGGGGCTACAGGTGTGCATCACCACACCCAATTTATTTTATTTCTTAAAAAAAGACAAGGGACTTATGAAAAATTATTAGCAGTTGCAAATTCTAATTAAAGGCTTTGCTTTATTTTTTTTAGTTGAAGATGGATGTAATACCTTTATTTTATTTATTTTTGTGTGGTGCTCAGGATCAAACCCATTGCCTCATGTGTACTAGGCGAGCACTCTACCACTGAGCTACAACCCAGACCTGCTTTATTTTTGCATTTTCCTGTATAAATTCTTAATTTATCAAAGTTATAATTTTAAAATACCTGAACACCCCGTAGCTTGCCTCTGTCTACTGGCAGAGCCTTTATCCCCTGGCTTCCTGCTGGTTTCACCAGCCTGTGCTCTCCTAGAATGGCCATGCACATCGTGGACTTTAACCCATTATTTGCTATTTTATCCAGGAGTAAAGACAAGATAGAATTAAATAGCAGCAGCCCAGCTTCCAATGGAAATGAAGAAAAGATGTATCCACAATATGATAAGGAGCTTGAGGTGCTATGTGAGGAACTACAGACCACCTTGGATGGTTTGGTAAGACCTACTGGCCACTTGTGGTCACTGTCACTGGGTCCAGTGGACCTCTTTGGGGTTTGCTTGATCATTTCTGGCATTTAACACCATTGGTAATTCTTTGCTTCTCAGGCTTCTCTGATGCTCTCTTCCTCTACCCATCCCACAAATCTTTTTTTTTTTTTTTTAATTTTGGAACAGAAGTGATGAGTCCTGCCTCTTGGGGTTGGGCCCATCTTTTAGTTGTTGATAGACCTTTATTTATATGCAATGCCAAGAATCAAATCCAGTGCTTCACACATGCCAGGCAAGTGCGCTACCACTGAGCACCAGCGCCAGCCCCCCATCCCACAAATTTGATGTTCCCCAAGATGTGGCTCTGGACACCCACTCTTTCTGCACAGTACATTGTCCAGGGCAGTTCGTCCACTTCCAGAGTCCACAGAGCGAATGTTTTAGGCTTCATGGGCCAGACCATCTCTGTCCTCGTACTGCTCAACTCTGCCTCATAGGGCAATGGCAGTATATATAAGCAAATGGATGTGACTATGTTCCCATAAAACTATTGATGGGGGCCTGGGGATGTGGCTCAAGCGGTAGCACGCTCGCCTGGCATGCGTGCGGCCCGGGTTCGATCCTCAGCACCACATACAAACAAAGATGTTGTGTCCACCAAGAACTAAAATAAATAAATATTTTAAAAATTCTCTCTCTCTCTAAAAAAAAAAAAAAACTATTGATGGATGCAGAATTTGAATTTCACATGATTTTCATGTATCACAAAATTCTATTCTTCTTTTGATTTATTTCCAATCATTTGAAATGTAAGCACCTCCTGAGGACAGAGTATGTATAGACATTATTTGTAATTCTTCCACATGGGAACTTTGTCTCTTCTCCCTTTTTTGTTAATTATTCAATTTGTCATCTATATCAGTTTGGACTTCTATTTATACTTTGGGTTGTGATCCAAATCTACTTTATTTCTTGCTCAGATTGTCCCTACTTTGGCCATTGGGAATGCAGTTGGCTCATATGTTCCTTTGAAAGTCTCTCTTCACAGTGAAGTTTGGATTGGTTGTGGATTTTATGAACACTCTGCATTTGCTGGCATTGAAAGATGTTCCAGGCTCATCTTGTGCATGTCCTGCCTCAGTCTTAGAATAATAAGTCCTCATTCTATGTTCAAAAACCGAATGCTGAGATTGTACAGCTATTAATATTATTTTTTTCCTATTTTCCTCCCAGCATTTGGAGAGAATAATTTCCCAGACTCAGCTTCAGTAGTCTTTATTTAGGGGGATGGGTGGGGATACCAGGGATTGAACTCAGGCACTTGACCACTGAGCCACATCCCCAGCCCTATTTTGTATTTTATTTAGAGACAGGGTCTCACTGAGTTGCTCAGTGCCTCACTTCTGCTCAGGCTGGCTTTGAACAGGTGATCCTCCTGTCTCAGCCTCCTCTGCCGCTGGGATTATAGGTGTGTGCAAATGCACTCTGCTCAATAGTCTTTAATAAATTTGACCTTGGATGTTGGTGCACTCCTTTGCCTGAGCTGGACTCAGTCTGGGTTCGCTTCTGGAGACACTCTCAATGCTGAAGTGTGAGCATGGTCTGCTGCTAACATGCTATCAGTTCATACATACATGCATGACCTTGTCCCTATTGATGGCCAAACTGCAAAATTGGGCATGGCCCTTCTAGCATAGGGTCATGGCTCCAGGATTTTCCTCACTTTCTTCATCTTTGTAAGTTTTTCTTAGAGTCAGGGAGTTCTCACAGGATGCAGAGGAAAGCACAAAGGTTTGGGTGTTGAGAGACTTGGGGACAAAAGGCCTTATTTCTATTCAAGTTTGGCCTTATTTTTCCCTAGTTCAACCTTAAGCAGTTTTCTCAGCTATGAAACAGAAGTGATGAGTCCTGCCTCTTGGGGTTGGGCCCATTGAAATATCAAACCTAAGATTCAAGAAAGGAATCTTTAAAAATCAATGTTACCAGGCTGGGGTTGTGGCTCAAGTGGTAGAGTGCTCGCCTAAGACACGTGAGGTACTGGGTTCGATCCTCAGCACCACATAAAAATAAAATGGAAGGGCTGGGGATGTGGCTCAAGTGGTAGGCGCTCGCCTGGCATGTGTGCAGCCCTGGTTCGATCCTCAGCACCACATACAAACAAGGATGTTGTGTCCACCAAAAACTAGAAAATAAATATTAAAAAATTTCTCTCTCTCTCTGTGTCTCACTCACTCTCTCTTAAAAAAAAAAAAAAGACTGATAAAAAGTAAAAAATAAATATTTAAAAAAAAAATCAAAGTTACCTAAATTTAGTGCATGCCCCTTCAGAGGTAATTTGAGGTGGTTGGAAGGACCAAGTGCAAGAAATTAAGATTTTGGTGATTCGTATGTTTTTTATTTCCCCACCCCATGCTCATAAAGTCAGTTATGCCAGGAGTTAGAAATTTGATCTTAGTAGACCTGTGCTACTTAAATCTGAAATCCTAGTTTCTTCTATTTATTTTACCCTTTTTGTGTGTGTGTGGTGCTGGGGATTGAACCCAGGGCCTTGTGCATGCGAGGCAAGCCCTCTACCAATGAGCCCAGTCCCTTCTGTTTATTTTATTTAACAACCACTCATATAGCTCCACCAGGGGCTTCCAGTAGTCACTCCCTCGTCCTCCCCCATGAAGGCAGACACTGGCCCGCTCCGTGCTGTCTCACGTGCGCAGCAGGGGTGGCTGTGCGAGGGGGCCGTGAAGCGGCTCAGGATGGAGCCTGGGGTCTGCTGGATCACTGCCATTTCCTCCTGTGTCAAGTGAGCAGGCTGCCATTCAGTACCATCGTTTTATAAATAAGGAAATAGCCTCAACAGGCTTTCAGTATCTGAGTCAGAAATTAGTTTGTTTTATGCTTCTCTCCCATGTTTGGTCCCATAAGAGCATCAGACCCTGCCCTGGAATTCTCCAGGTCTTGCTGAAACATGCTGTTTAATTGCAGTGCAGTGGAAGACAGCACGCTCTCTACTCCAAGACTGGAAATCAGGGGCTTATTGGGGAAGTAATCCAAACTGATGAAACCATAGCAGCTGTCCATTGCCCTGCAAATTTGCTCTCCGTGGAGTTAGTGGCATTTGGTTATTACAGTTTGGGCCTCAACAGAAGTACTTAGCTTTGAAATCTAGTGAATTTGAAACTGATTTCAGTTTTCTAATAATATTTAGATTTCAAATAATGTTCACATATTCCAAATTAATATCTTTTCAGACCAAAATACTGGTGAAAATGGAAAAGCTGTCTTCAACTACCAAGGGAATTTGTGAACTAGAAAATTACCATTATGGGGAGGAGAGTGCTCGGCCCCCTTTGTTTCACACATGGCCTACAACCCACTTCTGTAAGTAGTTCTTGTGAGTTCATGTTTAGGAGGATAGAGGTCAGGAGAGGATTTAGTACCATTTAGATTAGATGAAGGCATCTTAGAATGAACATTTCTTCTTAGCTCTAATTACCTAACAGCAAAGAAAATTCAACGTAGAGATGCAAGTTGTTATTCTTGACTCTTTAAACCCAATAGAATGAAGTCCACCACCTCTGTGGAGGCAGAAATTCCTCTTTTATTTATTCTTTTTTAATTGAGGAAGAAATTGTTTTGTCTGTTTATTCAAGATGACTGCAGCCAACTTCATGGGAAAGGACTATTGAGAAAAATGTAATCCATCACTTAAGCGCTTTAAAGCACTTTTTTTTCTTTCTATGACTGGGGATTAACCTGGGGTGCTTTACCACTGAGCAACATCCCCAGCACCCTGCCCACTTTTTAAAATTTTTTTTATTTTGAGACAGGGTCTTGCTAAGTTGCTGAAGGAAGGGAGAAAAGAACAAAATTGCCTGGCCTAACAAGCTGCTTGTAATACTGTCAGTTTGAGCAATTCTCCTGTCATGGTCACCTACAGGTTAACACAAAGGCCTGTGCTTATTTTTGATCTCGTGCTCCTTGCTGCATAGCTAACGTTCCTAACTGGCACCAGCCAGAGTGATGGACACACTCCTCCTCCTCTACTGCGGTGCTGCTGTTGGTTCTGGCTTTTCACCAGGAGCCTCTGAAAGCGTGGCTGCTGGTGAGGGAGACTTGCTTCTGTTTCAGATGAGGTTTCCCTCCAGCTCTCAGACATGTACAGGCAGGAGCTGCTCCTGAAGCGCACTGTGGGTGCAGAGCTGGCGCACACGGTGGACCGGGACCTCATCCTGAGCTACCTGTCAATGTGGCTGCACCAGCCCTACGTGGAGAGCAGCAGCAAGCTGCATCTGGAGAGCATGCTGCTGGAGACAGGGCACCGGGCCCTGTGACCTTCCCACTCAGCTTGGCTCCAGACCACTGACGTCTTCCCTGTCTCCCAGTGGGTGGGACCTGGTGTTGTACCCAGGACCAGAGCCTTCTCTCTGGCCTGGCTACCCACCAGCCTTCGTGGGGTTCTGGACCTATGGCAGCTTCTGTAGCCTCTCCAGGGGTGCTCACCCCTTCTGCGGCCACCCTTCCCTTCTGCCTCATCTACCCATCATTCCTGACCTGATGAGTTCCTGAGCAGAGTGACTGAGGGGTCCGGTTTTTGTGAGTTAAGTATACTTTACAGGTCACTCACCTTGATGTAGAAAACCCCTCATTACATATTTTTACTTTATACCTATCTGTATTTAGATTTTTATGAGCACGTCAACTGGGTAAAGTTTGGCATCATGGAAATGAAAACTGCCAACAAAAACACAGCCATGGTCTGCATGTTCAAGGATGGGACAGGCCAGTAAGAAGTCCTCTGATCCCAAACCATGGGACTGTGTATGCTGTGGAATTGAATAAATGTTTAATTGTGGTGTTGTTTTAGCTTCTTTACATTTAATCATTAACATACTACTTATCTAAGTTATCAAGACCATTTAAACTTTTTTCTGAACTTTTTTTTTTTTTTAGTTGTCAATGGATCTTTCATTTTATTTATTTATTTATATGCAGTGCTGAGGATTGAACCCAGGGCTTCACACATGCCAGGCAAGCGCTCCACCACTGAGCTACAGCTGAGCTACTCGGAACCTTAACTTATCAGCCCAAGACTATTTTAACTTTAATTCACCAAATAAGACTTACCTGTAGAATTTATGGCCAGGAAAACCTCAGGAAATCACTACTTCTGATTCCTCCATTCTTTTTACAGATGAGGAAACAGGTCCTGTCATACAGTCATATGACAGTCATACAACTGTCCAAGGTTCTGGACAGTAACTGGCAGTCCCAGGTTTGCTTTCGTTTTTGGACTGAACCCAGGGGTGCTTAACCTCTGAACCACATCCGCAGCCCTTTTTGTATTTTATTTTGAGACAGAGTCTTGCTAAGTTGCCCAGGGCCTTGCTAAGTTGCTGAGGCTGGCCTTGAACTCATGATCCTCCTGCCTCAGCCTTCCGAGCCTCTGGAATTACAGGCATGTGCCACTGCCTCTGGCAGATTTGCTTTGATTTAGTTCCCCTGAACTTATTAGGTAAGCACTCCACCACTGTTGACCCATCCTCAGCCCCTTTTTTTTTTTTTGGCCATACTGGGAACCAAAGCATGAATCTAGCCAGGCCAGCATCACCTGGACTTACTAGGACCATGAGTATAGCCCCAGCCCATTTTCTTTTCTCTTTCTTTTTCTGCTCTGCTTTTTCCTTTTTTGCCAAGCTACATGCTCAGCTGAGTGAGGGGCTCTGACAGACATAAGATCCTGCACAAAGACTATGGACCCAGAGGGAAGACTGACTTGCAGAGAGCACATGTACCAATGTCACTTCGCCTCACAAAATAACGCAGGGTGTATATGCCTGTTCAATTCTGCCATACTTGCCCAGAAATATCCCCCTGGGCAATGTGGGCTTTAGCCTTATGAAGCCAAGGTTCTGTGGTCCAAAGAGCAAATGCTATCAGAGAAATAAAAGTATGGCCCCAATAAAAGACTGCATGTGACAGAAGTATTTTGAGAGCAAGTGAGGATTTCTTACTGTGCAAGCTGACCTATGAAAAGCATCTAATAGCAGCATTTCTTAGGATTTCTCTGTTCTCTGCCTTTGCTGTACTAAAATCCAACTATCATAAAAGTGGACAGTCAGACATCTGGATGCCTCTGGCTGGCATTTGGCTGGGCTGCTGCTTCCTGTTGTAGGCTCCACTGCAGGCCTAGATGCAAGGCTACCGGAACCAGCTACAGAGTGATGGGCAGGACGGGGCCCAAGAGGCTGTGCTTGCCAGCTGCCCACCTGGAAGAGGTCTTGGCATGAGGTCCAACAGTCATGTTTCACAAAATATGAACACTTAGAGAGGAGCCTGAGGATTTGGTACTATGAATAGGCCTTCAAGGGCATTTCAGGAGCTCTTGATGATATGTGCCCCAGGCACCTATCAGAAGTTGCTCAGGAGAACTAACAGGATTGATGCTGCTAAGGCCAGAGAAAAGTAAAGAGCTAAATAATGACTCTGCAGAGCAACTTCTATTGGGAAGGAACAAGGAAGAACTCTGAGGCCATTGTGGCATTTAAAGTTTATCAAAAAGGTGGCTCCCAGGCGCACAGATCCTGTTCCTCCAGAAACCATGCAAAATGACAAGAGGCACATGAAAGGGCTGGGGATGTGGCTCAAGTGGTAGCGTGCTCCCCTGGCATGCGTGCGGCCCGGGTTCGATCCTCAGCACCACATACAAACAAAGATGATGTGTCCGCCGAAAACTAGAAAATAAATATTAAAAAATTCAAAAAAAAAAAAAGGCACATGAAAACTCTGGAATCCACCTAGACAGAACAGGATTAGGGAAGGATAATAACACTGTAACTCCAGGAAACACAAAAGCTAGGTAACCATAGTGTGCTGTGCATGGCTCAGCTGTGAACAGCTTTTGTGTGTCATTAACTATTATGACACTTGGTGGGGCCAAGCTAAGCATCTTTTCAAGCTGTTTATCAGAGGTGCCAGGCATCCTGCCTTCCAGCAGTTCTGGTCCCTGTGGGTTGGGTGAGACGGTGTGGCTAATTCTGGCCACTGTGCTATTAAGTGCATTTGATGGCTTGACTTTACTGGCATTCTCTCTCTGGCATGGAACCAGAAGCGTTCAGCTGTGGCTGCCCTAGCTGGTTGTCCTCCACCTGCCCACGGAGCACAGCGCCCTCTAACCTGCCGGCAGAGATGTAGGTGAGCAAGGGGCACATGAGCTTATGTTAAAAGCTGCTGAGGCTTAGTAGCTGCACTGCGACCTGTTTCAGACTGATCCACAAGGTGAACCACACTGGGAGGTGGGGTTTGGCTGAGGCTGCTGTTTGTCTTCCATCTTGATCCTTTGTTTCATTTTAGTCTCAGCTGGCATGGAGCTG
This sequence comes from Ictidomys tridecemlineatus, assembly GCF_052094955.1. Classification (NCBI taxonomy): domain Eukaryota; kingdom Metazoa; phylum Chordata; class Mammalia; order Rodentia; family Sciuridae; genus Ictidomys; species Ictidomys tridecemlineatus. The sequence goes on along the minus strand of NC_135481.1, from coordinate 121,674,228 downwards.
CCCTCTTTGGAACAGGCTTCAGAATCTTTGAGTCAGGTATGGCCACATGACTGACTACTGAGGTATACAGTTTTCAGATCATGGCCCTTAAAAGGTGTGTACACAGCTAGATGTGGTGGCTCACACCTGTAGTCAGCTGCTTGGGAGACTGAGGCAAGAGGATCTCAAGTTTGGAGCCAGCCTCAACAAGTTAATGAGACCCTGTCTCAAAAAATAAAAAGGGTTGGGGGTGCACTTGAGTGATGGAGCAGCCCAGTACCATCCCCGGTACTGCAAAAAAAAAAAAAAAAGCATGTGTGCTTCTCTTGCCCTTCTTTCCTTTTGGGGGTAACACAAGGTTGAGTGTTAAGCTACCTTGGACCTTAGGGACAAGGGCCATCCTAGGGGGAAGCAGCAATCTGGGTCTGGACCACCTGGGGCAAAGCCACCCAACTTCCTGAATGCCTCCTAGCTCATGCTTTTACTTAGATAAAAAATTCTCTCTGAAGCCTATCACTGTTGCCCCATGTCCCAGAAAAGCAGCCAGCTGATGGATGAGTGGGAAGAAGGGAAATGCCCTGGACAGCAGTGGGGTAGCGGGACGTGTTTGTTTTCCATACACCTGCAAATAATGCTGAAAAGTCAAGAGCACCAGTGTACGTTTATTATCTAGTGGCACAGACAGAAATGCCAAAGGACGCAACCCAGAGACTTGAAAGTGGTTACTTCAAGATGAGGAAGCCAAGAGAGAGCTTTCTGTTTTAAAACAGGCCTTAGGGAACTTGCATGTACACTTTTGTTAAAATAAAAACCAGGCCAGGCGTGGTGGCACACACCTGTAATCCCAGCGGCTCAGGAGGCTGAGGCAGGAAGATTGCAAGTTCAAGACCATCATCAGCAACTTATGGAGACTGTGTCTCATAAAGTAAAAAGGACTGGGAATATAGCTCAGTGGTAAAACAAATGGCTTCAATCCCCAGTATCAAAAAGTAAAATAGGGACTGGGGTTGTGGCTCAAGTGGCAGTGCACTCACCTAGCATGCGTAAGGCACTGGGTTCGATTCTCAGCACCACATAAAAATATTGTGTCCACCTAAAAAAAAAAAAGACTAAAAAATATTTTTTAAAAAAGTAAAATAAAATACAGTGTGCCTACGGTGGCATTAAAGATTGCTCTCCATCCCTTGCACTCCTGCTGGCTCAGCTCTCCCACCCTGTACCTGTCTGGGAGGAGCCAAGGCCCCAGAGCAAGATGCCTTCGGTGCAGAGCAGAGCATGCTGCAGTGACTGTGGTGCCTCCAGGGAAATAGGAGAGGGAGCTTTCCTGTATCAGATTTAGTGATAATTAACAACCAGTGAGCAGACTAGGTGCCAGGCACAGAGACGAATGCTCAAAGCACATGTCCTCATGGAAACCCCTCACAAGCTAGTCACTTAAGTGGCCCTTGTCCCCAGGTGCTGTGCCTCTTCACTCCTATTTCTACTTACCTGTTTTGTTTTTGTGGCACAGGGAATTGAACCCAGGGTGCTCTATCACTGAGCTACACCGCAGCACTTTTTTATTTTATGTTGAGACAGGGTCTCATTAAGTTGCCTAGGCTCGCCCTGAACTTGTGATTCTCCAACCCTGGCCACCAAGTAGCTGGGATTATAGGCATGTGCAACAGCACCCAATTTTGCTTCTGCTTCTTATCTAAGAACTTCAAATTATAAGTACTGTGCATACAAAACAAAGTGCTTTATTAGAAAAATTAATTCCCATTTGTTCATTTTGTATGTCAGAGTGTTGTGATGTAGATGCTGTGCCATAGACCCATCTCTGTTCCTGACAGTGCACCAGCTGCTCCCTTTGAGTGCTCTCGTCTAGTGGGGAAAACCACCTTCCCTTCATACCCTATAATAAAGCCAGGGTAAAAGTCCCAAAGAAAAGACCCCAAGAAGTGACTTTCCAAGTGGAACTGAGCTTCCACCTGAGACCCAGCTGCCATGGACTGCAGTGAGCTGTCCTATCAGTTATTTGTACCTTATTTCCCCTCCAAACAATGTGGGTGGACATGACTATTCGACTTCTCAACAGCATGCTGCCCAGAGTGCATAGCTTTTTCATTTTTCTAACAGAAGGAGCTTCTAGTATTAAGACCAAGTCTGATGAAGAAGTGGTATGGCATGAACAGAGAAGGGGACATCACTTTGTGGAAATGGAAAGCTGGGCTGAAAATCAAGTAATATTGGAGCCATTTTATGACAGCCACCAAAAGCTCCTAAGAGATACATAGGAGGGATTTGTTATCAGGCAATTTATATCTGCCTCTACTATGAGGAGCTCTGCAGAAAAACAGTAGGGTAGACACACATAGTACTTTATAAATAAACGGTTCATTTGTATCAGTGTTCACATTAGAAAAATATACACTGCCTGGAATAGACCTTCTAATGCATACAAATCCAGGATCAAGCTTTGGACTCCTTGTCACTGGGAGGGCTCTGTCTCTACAGTGAGGAATGTCTCCACAGTCTCTGGAGGACCCTCTTCTGGTGGACCAGTCTGTAGGGCAGGCCCCTTGGCATCAGTCACTATGACAATGTCCTCCCCCTGAGACACTATGGTGCCTGGATGGGACAAGATAAGCCCATCTGAAGTCTGAATAAAAATCTGTTCCTGAGACAACATCTGACACCCACTGGGAATTTCAAATGCCAAGGCTTCCCCTACAGCCACCACACTTTCCAGTTCTCTCTGGTCAATGTGCACCTGTGTCCCACAGGGGAACCAGTTCAAGTCCCCAGCTTGGCTTCCAAGACCCTCTTTAGTTGGCAGTGATCCGTCTGGGCCAGGCTGAGGCCCTGGCTCTGACACCGTTCTGGAGGCACAGTCTACTGGCATGGCATCCATGGGCAAAATCTTCAGTGAAGGGGCCACAGAGTGCCTGGGGCCGACCTGCTGGCAGTTCAGGTGGGAGCCACACATCTCACCACGGTTCCCTACCTCTGCACTTCCAGACCTGCCAGGCAGCAGGCATTCCCCTCTTCTACCTGACAGGACACCACAGACACCTGGGCTCCTCTGGCTGTCCCTGGTGTTGGAGTCTGCAGAGTGTTCCGGATCATTATCTTCAGGAAGTGCTGCCACCTGGGCCGGAGGCAGGCCCCCAGGCTCTCTTAACTGAGCATGAAGAGCTGGCCGACTGGTGGCCCCGCACAGGGGAGCGGAGCCCACAGACCTCCTCCTGGCTCTGAAGTCATCAAAAGCTTTAAGCTGCTGGCCCACATGTAATTTGCTTCTGCCACTATTAAAAAGTGCCATCCCATGGCTTTCTTCAGAATAGGGAGGGGCGCTCCCACTTGCTGGAGAGGCAAAACCTAAATAGTTTGGAAAAACAGGTGAGCTCCTAGATCTTGGCCTATTCACCACACCGTCCAAAACGAGCTGGTCCAAATTAAGTTTCTTGCAAAGAAACACACACACACACACACACACACACACACACATACCAAAAAAAAAAAAAAAAAACAACTCTCCCAGCTGCTCAGACACAGGCAGCAAATCCTTTTTCTTTTAATCCCTAGTAACTATTGGCAGAGGCAGATTTTGTCATAGAAACATGTTCCAAAAGCCATTCAGTCATTTTATTCTGACACTGAAATGAAAGACCAGTGGTTCTTCACCAGAGATAAGCCCAAGAATCACCTGAGAGGCTTTTGAAAATATTCAAAATATTTCAAAATATACCAATCCCAGACCTGTATTCCCCAGCCCCTGTTTTTCAGAATGATCTCCTCAGGTAATTCAGATGCACATCCAATTAGGAGCCACTGTTCTGGAGGGCAGAGCCCTGAGGGTGAGGAAACCTTCTGACCCAGCCCTGGACCTGGGCACTAGGACAAGGGCAACACAGGGCACACAGAGACACTTAGGAACTGTCAGTTAAACTGAAGTGAACTGTAGCATTGATCACTCGGTCTCCAAGTCTGGCTGAAGCCAGAGAGGAAACAGACCAGCTAAGCAAAAGAGCTGTGTTCCAGACTGATACCAAAGAGCTTTCATCCCCACTCTGAACCACTCTGCATTCCCCTGTGGCAGAGTTAAATAATGAGTCCTGGGGTGGAATTGTCTCTTCTAATTGAGAACTTAGGAGCAGGCAAGGAATCCCATGGCACTGATACAACTGCACAGAGGCATAAAGTCACTGTCACAGAGCATACAGAATATCTATCGCAGGGTCAGGCAGCCAGAATAAAAGCCACACCATGTCTTTTTTTCAAATCTCCGCCCAACCCCTCAGGACCACCATGGTGCAACCCGCTCACCACCTCCAAATGACTCTTACTTTTAATAAGGGGATCTAGGAACCTGAAAGAGCTCAAGGCTCGTGGGTCATGGACACAGAATGCCAGAACACTGGGAAGTTGGGATAAACCTGAGACCAGAGAGTTCTCTTAAACTCAGCCACAGGGGCACCCAACCCTGAAAAGTGCCAGCCTGGGCACATCTGTCATACCAGCAGGGCATCTGAGCACGGCACCCTTCAAACCCACTGAGCATGCTTTACCCTCACAGGCAGCTGGGGCATTGGAAGGCCCGGTCTTCTCCTGGCCTCCACTGTGGGCAGCAGGAGACTTGAGGGCATCTGTGCACACAGCGTCTCTTCGGGGCCTTTTCACCATGGCCAGCTCCTCTTCTGTGGCCTGTGAAGAGAAGACCCCCTGGCTGAGCCCAGAAGCCACAGGTGGAGCTGCACCTCTCCCTCCTAGAGACGAGTGCTGGGGACCCATGACCACCAACTCAGCATCTGGCACACGTTTAAGGTTGTGCCTGCCGACGAGCAGCCCACCTCATTTCCCCTCTGCTGGTGGCTGGCTGCCTCTAGCTTCTCCCCTTCCATCTCTTGGCTAGGGCGCTTGGGGGGATTGCAGCCTGGGTGTGTTTCTTTCTTCCTCAGGAATTCCTCCGTGATTCCTAGTGATTCAGCAACCTGAAGAGGAAAGGGCCAGTAGAAATAAGCTTCTCTCAGTACAGATGCAGGTCTGCAGAAGCATGCGGACCCATGAGTTGAGTGACGGGCTTTCAGGCTGTGGTGCCTCTGCACAAACATAAAGTCAGAGGGAAAAGCTCCTGAGGAAATGGATCATTACCCAGAATGGTAATGGGTTAGCTCAGTGCCAAAGACAGAATAAATGGCACTTTTAAAACTATAAACCACACTTTTTAAGGCTAACACACACTTACTGTGCTAGCTTGTACCTTGGTATCTTTCTTGTACATTATCCCTCCTTTTAAAAATTCTCCTTTGTCTCTGCAGAAAACAACCCTGCCAGTTCACATCTATATCTCCCTCCCAGGTGGTGAAGAGGGCATGGTGCCGGCCTGAGACAGCCATGCTAGAGTGCAGTTTCTGCTCCCAGCTGGGTGGACCTTAGGAAGCCACTAGCTCCCTGAGCCTCAGTGGCCTCCCTGAGGTCAGCTGACTGTTAGGGTTTTGTAAAGAATGGATCTGATTCCACATGCAAAGCACCAGATATGAGGTGTAAAGACACAGCCATGGTCGCCTATCTGGGCCTTGTAAGGAGAACGTCATGGGCATCAGACTGCGGCAGGCAGAGGGAAGGGTACCTCAAGGCCAACCAGAAAACAGGGCCAGATGTGCTTGGTGCTGACCATGCTGGAGAGTGTCCCTTTATAAACAGAGATGTTGTTGCTCCAAAGAGGCTGTGGCACAATCTGAACTACTACAAGAGAGGATTCTGGTGGGCATGCACAGAATTTTGTACACATCCAGCTCTGCTGCACAACAGGATATCCACACTTGTTTAACTTAACAGTTTAAAAAGCAGCAGCTCACTGGCTAGGGTTGTAGCTCAGTGGTAGAGCGCTTGCTTTGTGCCTGTGAGGCCCTGGGCTGGATCCCCAGCATCCCCAGCACCACATAAAAATAAACAAATAAAAATAGAGACATTGTGTCCATCTACAACTAAAAAAATAGGCAGGAAGATCGCAGGTTCAAAGCCCAACCTCAGCAAAAGTGAGGCGCTAAGCAACTCAGTGAGACCCGACTCTAAGTCTCTAAATAAAATACAAAATAGGGCTGGGATGTGGCTTAGTGGTAGAGTGCCCCTGAGTTCAATCCCCAGTACCAAAAAAAAAAAAAAAAAGCAAAAACAAAATAAACACATAGGTAACTATTCTGAACTGGGGAAGCTACAGGAGGCTTACCAGGAATCCATTATATTTTTGTAATAGTAATTTCAAAAAATAAAATAAAGTATAAAGGCTCATTGAGGAATATGGTAAATGATGAATTTGTGTAAAACTAACAATGACAACCAATAAAAACACCAAAATCAAAACCAGGAACAGATGATAACTATCAAGAATGGACCAAGGGGGAAAACAGACCAAGACTGCGTGCCACAGAAGAGTCCCTATGCCGTGGAACCTTGTCCTTCTCAGCAAAAAGGAGCAGCAGAGGGAAGGGGAGTTAGGCAACGCAACCCCCTAAATACGCTCCAATGCCTCACGTGCATCAGATGGTTTCAAGGAGGACTATTTCAAGCCAGGGCCATACTGTGAGAACCATCGAGGGCCATTTGAGTCAGCACCCTCTCCCACCGAGGAGCAGAGACCAGAGGGGAGGGGCTCTGCCAGGTCAGTGAGGTGCTGCCTCACAGACGGTGGGGCCAGACCCCAGTCCAATCCCTGAGAACAGCCCCTGGGTGACAGGACCACGGGTGCAGGCTTGTGCCCAGCACAGGTTTCATCCAAAACAATGTCAGCTCAAGACTTTTCCAGGTAAAGAGCCCAATCTAGCTAAAGGCACTGTGATGATGACAATGAAACTGAAATGAGAACCTCGTCCAAACAATCTGGCACGGCAAACTGTTGGCCCTATGGGCCCACGTGAAGGCTCACGAGGAGCAGAGCACCAGGCCTGGAGGTGCGGCCCGACAGCAGGGGGCGGAAGGTGAAGGGTGCAGTTTTCTTTTGGCTCATCTGCATTTTTGAGTTTTCTGCAACAATATTTAGTGCCTTTACATGAAGGAAACAAACAATCCACTTGGCTGACTATGATGTCATGGCTGAAAACCTCTTTGTTCACAGTCATCCTTCTTAGAAACCCTGAGAGCAAAACTCTGCTGTGTGCGGCTGTTACCTTATCATTGTTTACTTCCAGGGGCTCCTGAGAGCATGGACCAGAACCACTGAGGTAATCTTGACACAGTTTCTTAACCATGTTATGCAACTCTTCAAATTCCTTATACACGGCTGGGAAAAAAGGCTTTGCCAGATGACCTTTCTCAACCTTCGTGAAGATAAAGATGACAAAAAGAGTTTAAACCTGAGGCAACGGTGTAGAAAACACAGAAGGAAAAAAAAAAAACCTAAAGAGAGAAGGACACGGGTTCCTCAGCCCTAGAAATGGCTGATGGCGGCGCCTCCTTCTCCCCTCGGGGTGCCTGCTCTGTGTTGGCACTGTGCCCAGCCTGGGGAGGCCAGGATGGGCCTGGGAGGAGCTGACCAGAAAACACACAGCCCTTGGCATGATGGCCGCAGAGCCCTGAGGGTGGGGAGGTGAGGGAGCAGAGGGGAGGCAGGAAGGCCTGGGGACAGGCTGGCTGCCAGCCCCTGTGCACATGTGCAGCTCCAGGGATTGCAGCAGCCTCTATGGGAAGCATGGGGCGCAGGCAGGGCTGCGTCTGCAGGGCTGCGTCTTCAGAGGTGGTATAAAGAGCAGAGCCCCATGTAGGAAGCCAGCCAGGTAGCATGGAGACCTAGCCACAGTTGCTGCTCCCACTGTCACTCTCCTACACAAAGTTAAACAATCAAGAGAGTGACAAGTGGAATGCCTAAGATTCCCCACCAGACACTGGCCCTGCACCAGGCACTGGCGCTCACTTCAGCCCTGTCCTGGAGAAGGGAAGGATTCCACATGGCCTAGGTCTTCCCCAAATACACAGCAAGGATGTCCTCCTGCATGACTTCAGAGCATCCCCTCCGTGGTTCGAGGCTCCACCAAGACTCACCTTCATCAGAAGGAATTCATACATGGTCACAACCTGAGCCAGCTGAGGCAGCGCCAACTCCACCAGATCCTTCTGGTCACAATGCTGCAGACACTGCCAAAAGAAAGCATTTGCCACCTCTAAAGCCCATAAGAATTTCCCAACAATCAGCAAGCTGGTGCATCGTAACAGGAAAAAGTTCTCCCCAAACCTGGCAACTCTAAGCTACATTCCACTTCATTAAGCATCTCACTTGTTCGCCCATTAACAAAGTGCTGTGGTCAATTCTGGTTTCAATGTTTGAGTCCCACATGATAAGCACTGGGTTCTGAGACAAGGCCCAGGAGTAAGGACATGGCTCTGGGGAAATGTATGAGCTTCCTTCTACTGTGGAGGAAGCTCACAGAAATGCAAAGTCAGGAAGCTACAGAGGTTAGTGCTTCATGGAGTGAAAGGACAGAGGGATATCCGTAGGCAGCACCTGGGACTGACAGGCAGGCCAGCCAGGCTGCGAGGGCCTGAGGGTTTGTATTTCCTTCCAAAGGCAGAGTATGGAGGGAGGTTTCAATCATGTCCCTAAGTGGCAGTGCAGGGAACAGAGTGGGAGGCGGGTGAGGACCCAGTTGACAACAAGAGTGTGGGCAGGAGGGACAGGGAAGGCACAGTCCGCCAGATTTGGGGTCATTGGACATGGGAAAGGTGAATGAAGGGGAAAGAGACAAGAAAGCCTGGGGTTCCCAGCCTGACTGAGCACTAGGCAAAGCAGCTCTCCACCAAGGGTAGGCAGGAAGCCAGTGTGCAGGCCCCCCTCAGCGGAGCACCGAGGGGTTCATGGGACTCCAGGCGCAAAGATTTCAAATACAAGAGCCAAGGCTCTAGAGAGCAGTCTGAACAGGAAGTGACAGAGAGTCTGCAGAGGGAAGAAGGTTGGAGAAACCAGGCAGATGAGGGAGCTCAAGCAGGGTAGCAATGAAGTGAGGAAAAGCAGAGGAACTCTGGGAGACAGGAAGACCAGGGAGTTCAGGGAGGCTGCGTGGTCGGGTGTGGAAGACAGAGGAAGCAGCAGACAGGGCATCTCAAATTATACTCAATGCCCAGGTCCATGGTAGTTTTGTCCACTGATTGGCAGGTTTGACTGCCCCATTTTCCCCCGAGCAGGGGCTGTGTCTATCTTGTGTACACTGTCCCCTCCTTACCCAGAACTGGGCCTAATACTCGACAAAAACCCAAGAAACATATAATGTCAACTTCTGCGAAAGTTCTCATCTAAAAGAATGGAGAATGGTCCCATTCAAAGCAGTCCTCCACTTCTCTGTGTGACACATGGGGTTTTGTATATTCTGAACCCATCTCCTGCCTGCAGTGACCCTGTGCAGGTCATTTGGGTGGCTGGGTTTTGGGTTCCTCCACTATAGAGACAAGGCAATGATCATAAAGAATAAACGAAAGGAGGTTTGTCCAGGCCAGCAAGGGGGTGCCAGGGAGTGGCAGGCTAGTTACCTTGCAGGAAGTGCTCAGTAAGTGGTAGTTCTTTTCAGGGTCAATGCAGGATTCTAGACGAAGGCCACCTACTCAATCCATACTTCCAAAAATTAATCATCCAACACTCTCATAACACAAACCCAAATGCAAAGAAAGCTAATCCCCCAAGGTTTAAATTAGCTGCTAGAATGGGCAACATTACATTGTGCCTTAAGAAACTTCAGGGGCTGGGGATGTGGCTCAAGCAGTAGCGCGCTCGCCTGGCATGCGTGTGGCCCAGGTTCGATCCTCAGCACCACATACAAAAATGTTGTGTCTGCCGGAAACTGAAAAATAAATATTGAAATTCTCTCTCTCTAAAAAAAAAATGAAAAACAAAAACCTTGCAGCTGACTAGCACCTGATCCCCCAACCTAAAGGGTCAGCTCCAAGTTTCTTTAAAAAAAAAAAAAAAGAAACTTAAGGAAACTCATTTCCTCTTAGAAAACCACTTCTGCCCATGGATCTCAGAGTTTGGAGGCCCTGGGCCCCTTTAGACACTATCTGGGGCCAGTCATCTTGCTGACTTGTCTCATGTTGTCTTGCTATATTTTCTACTTCTTTTTAAGATATTCTCCTGGAAAGGGCTGGTGATATAGCTCAGTGGTAGAGTTCTTGCCTAGCATGCAATTCCCAGGATAGCTGCCCCCCCCACCAAAAAAAAAAAACAACTTTCACCTGATTATAATCAAGATAATGTGGATGAATTCAGGGTTCTACTTTTCTAAGCCAAGCCAGTTAAATTCAATAAATCTAATATTTTTATGGAACTAGAATGGAGACAACAGGGTCCTAAACCTGAAACATTCTTTGCATAATTTAAACTTTTTTACAGAAAAAGAGGAACTCATTTCTATTGTCTTCCAAACTTCTTCCAAGTAAATACAGATTATAATTATTCCAAACTTACAAATGCAAGCAGCTCTTGGAACTACATGGGAAGTCCTATGGTCATTTTATTTATCTATCTATTTATTTATTTATTTTAGTTGTAGGTAGACACAATGCCTTTATTTTATTTATTTGTTTTTATGTGTGCTGAGGATTGAACCCAGTGCCTCACATGCAAGGCAAATGCTCTGCTGCTGAGCTGTGACCCCAGCCGTCCTATGGTCTTTTTAAACAGGTAAGCCTCTGCGTTATTTCAGATAACCCCACATTGAACTGATTACATACTTCATCCTGTATCATTGCAGGTGAACTGCTGACTTGGTCATGGTGTTTTTCTTTTAAATTCAGAAACCTAACAGTGACTTCCCACTACCACGACAAAGAAACAGTATCCAGAACAGGATGTAAGAGTGTCTACCTCCTCCAGCAGGGTTCTGCTCCCTGAGGCATTCCTCCTCATGGTCCCAGCAGGGCCTTCGTGGGGCTGGGATGCTCGGATCCTCTGATGGACAGCTGCACTAGACTCTGCCAGGGTCTGCAAGTCTCCACTTCTTCTAGGTCCAAGGTGACTCTCTGATCCCAAAAGAGCTGAATGACTTCCATTTTCTGGCTCAGGTACCAATGCCTCTTCTACAGACTGCCCATCCTGGATAATGTCACACACCCCAAAACAAAATAAAACAGGCATGCTTTCTATATATCACCATGAAAGCCTTCAAGCAAAAAAAAAAAAAAAAAAAATCAAAAGCAAGAACCTTGCCAGGTTGAGTGACACACGCCTGTAATCCCAGGAGGCTGAGGCAGGAGGATCACGAGTTCAAAGCCAGCCTCAGCAACTTAGTGAGGCCCTAAGCAACTTAGCGGGATCCTGTCTCAAAATAAAAGTAATAAGGGCTGAGGATGTGGCTCAGCAGTTAAGCTCCCTGATTCTAAACAAAATTTAAAAAGGATAGAGATACAGCTCTGTGGTAGAATGCCCTTGGTAACCGGCTCCCCCACCCCCAAAAAGGAACTTGTTGAATTCTTTGTCTTTTTTTGGCAGTGCTAGAGATTGAACCCAGGAGCTTGCTAGGCAAGTGCTCAACCACTGAGCTCCTCTAGCCCAGTTATTTCTTCTTTAATCTAAACTCTTGAACCGTAATCAGTGCATTTTAAACTTTCCTTTCAGATACCAGATGATCATCAGCCAGCCAGTTAGTCTGGACTGACACACCACACCCTAGGATGAAGTAAGAAACTTCTCTGATGGGATGTCACCTTGAAAATGAAGCTGGGACTGAGTGCCCAGTGGTACAGCCTCTCTCCTCAGGCTCAAAGCCCTGGGTTCAAGTCTCAGCATCAAAGAAAAAAATCAGCTTGAGTTTTGTTCCTTAAGCATTGCTTTACATTTTTTTATAGTGTATATTTCAAATACCATGAAATCCATCCTCTGGAAGCTTAAAATTCAGTGGGTTACATATATTGCAAGATAAGTGACCCTCCTCACCAATTTCAGTTTACTTCCTCACCTTAGAAAGAACTCCTGCCTTGACCCCACCTGTCCCCAGAGCTGCTAATCTAATTTCTGTTTTCATGGGTTGACAGGGCTTTTGGGAGAGAATCCTGGATCTGACGCTGTCCAGTGACTTCCTCGTTGCCAATTCCTGCCTCTGAAAATGAAGATGGGAGCCACAACACACCTACCAACAGCTATAGGGCCCACAAGCCAACAGGCGAGAAGTGCTTGACATGCAGTGAGCACACAGTCCACTTAGTTCTTTTCTTTTTTTTAAACCATTTTTTTTAGTTGTCAATGAACCTTTGTTTGTTTTTATGTTTGTTTTTATACAGTGTTGAGGATCGACCCCAGTGCCTGACAGGTGCTAGGCAAGCGCTCTACCACTAAGCTCCTCCCAGCCCCCCCTTGGTTCGTTCTTCCTTCCTTCCTTCCTTCCTTCCTTCCTTCCTTCCTCCCTCCCTCCCTCCCTCCCTCTCTCTCTCTCTCTCTCTTTCTTTCTTTCTTTCTTTCTTTTTGAGACAGTCTCACTAGGTTGCCAGGCTGGCCTTGAACTCCTGGGCTCAAACAATCCTCCTGCTGCAGCCTTCTAAGTAGCCAGAATACAGCACTGGCCACTGCACCTGGCTGCCCTTAACTCTCAAAGAACTTCCCTTTCAAATCTTCATTGCAATGGAAGTTTTAGGAGGAATGCCAGGTTTACTTGTGGCTTTAAGTACCATGTGACCTTTAGGAATGAAGGGGACGGGGCCTAAGTTGCCCAGGCTGGCCTTGAACTTATAACCCTCTTGCTTTAGTCTCCAAAGACTCTGGGCTTATAGGCATGTGCCACTGCACTTGACAGTCAAATAATTATATAATTATAAATTATAGATGGATATAATACCTCTATTTTACTGCCCCAGCCTCGTCAAATAATTTCTGACAAGAGTATCAAGCCTGGGCTGGGATTGTGGCTCAGTGGTAGAGCACTCGCCTCGCATGCGTTAGACCTTGGGTTCAATCATCAGCACCACATAAAAATAAACAAAAGAGTATCAAGCCTGTTTCAAGGGAAGCTGGGAAACCTGGATACCCAGAGCAAAAGAATGAAGCTGCACCCTACTTAACACTATCAAAAGCTAACTCAAAATGCACCGAAACCTCAATGAAAGACCTCAAAACCATGAGCTTCTCAGAGGAAAACCTAGGGCAGAGACTTTATGACATTGGGTCTGGCTGTTATTTCTGGGATATGACACTAAAGGCAGAAGCAAGAAGAGGAAAAAACAAACAAATGGAACTTCATGAAAAAATGTTAGGATTGCGCTGCAGCAGCCACTAACAGGGTGGGGTGCAGTGGCACACCCCTGTGATCCCAGCCACTCAGGAGGCCCAGGCAGGAGGATCCCAAGCTCCAAACCAGCCTGGACAACTTCCCAAAATCCCTGTCTCAAAATATTTTAGGGCTGGGCAGTGATGCATGCCTGTAATCCCAGTGGCTCACGAGGCTCAGGCAGGAGGATAGCAAGTTCAAAGCCAGCCTTAGCAACAGGGAGGCGTTAAGCACTCAGCAAGACCCTTTCTCTAAATAAAATATAGAATAGGGCTGGGGATGTGGCTCAGTGGTAAAGCCCCCTGGGTGCAATCCCTAGTACTACAGAAAAAGCAAAACAAAACAAAACAAAAACCTGGCAGCTGGGTTCCACTGAATGTGCCCACCAAATGAGGTTGCTGGGTGGGGAGCACTCGCCAGCTTGGCAGCAAAGCAGACCCTCACTATGACAACTTGCATCTCGAACTCCCATCACTCAAGGTGAGGGTTAATTTAAGAATGGTGGGCAGGAAGGGACAGGGATAAGAACACTGTCACCAAACATCGTTACCTGCTGGCCACCCTGTTCTGACTCTGCCCCTTCCTCACGTTTAGCAGCTGGTGCGCACCGCTCTGGAGAGGTCAGGCCTCCAGTCCCTTCTTCCGTGCATCCCAGGGAGAGACTTCCAGTGGCCTTCTCAGGCAGTGGTGTCTCAGGATCCACCTGGCCGTGGCCTGGGTTAAGTTTAAAATGCCGGGCCAGTCCCCCCTTTCCTATGTATGACTTGCCACAAGTCTGACACCGAAAGGTCTTGGGCCTCAGGGCACAGCTCTCTAAGTCAAAGAGAGCCTGCTTCTCCCTCTGGCCTTCCTCTTCCTCCGTGCTCAGTTCTGAGTAGTCGTCGGAATCCGAAGGGTGCCCTTCAGCCAAGTCCTCTGTTTTGATGAATTTATAGTCTCTAGCTTTGTACTTAGGAGGTCGAGATATCCGTCCAGAACGAGTTTGCACCTTGAAAGATTTTTTTAGCTTCTTGGCATGTTTCGTGTGCAAGCTGGAAATGAGTAAATGTGAACTGGAAGAAATGGACGTTCTTGTGGGCAGGTGAGAGGCTGCCAGAGCAGTCAACCGGTCACCTTGGCCGCCTGGAGCCTGGGAGGCCTTGACTCTCTTTGGAGGGACTGGCTGGAGGGCGGGCAGGGGCCTCTGTACAAACACCCGAGGAACAGGAGGCCGAAGTGAGCTTCTGAGGAAGCACAGCTGTGGCCCGGTCCTCCCCGAGGGCTGCCCCCTAAGCAGCTGAGGGCAGGCCACGCGCAGCCCCACCAGGCTGGAGCTCCTCCCCGGAGGCTGGCTCTGTCTTGCTGTTTGGGGCTGGATGGTGGCCAGCGGTGGCATCGGCCTTTCCTGATCTTTCACGTCTCCAGGTGTCACCTTGACACATATGGTTTCTAGTTGCTTAAATATAGAAAGAGGAAACCAGGAAAGAGAAAGACAGAATTATGCTCATTGATATTTCTGTAATCATCACAAATCCACCGTTGAAACTCTAAGTTTGAACTTACATATAAAGGCTATGTCCTATGTCTGTAGTGTTTATAGGAGTTTCCAAACCTCTCTGACCACAGAGCACAGGGATACATGTTACACCACAACCAAGTACATCTGCTGAAACGCTGTGGACACAAATGAAGTAACAGTTCATGCAACACTCACCATCCTACATAAATGCCCTCTCATGTGCTATGTAGTCCACTTTTTTTTTTGGTACTGGGGATTTAATCCAGGGGCACTTTACTCTGGGCAGATTATCCCAGCCCTTTTTAAATCTCTTTATTTTGACACAGGGTCTAAGTTACTTAGGGCCTTGCTAGATTGATGAGGTTAGCTTGAATTTGAGATCCTCCTGTGTCTCCCTATTTGCTGGGATTACAGGCATGCACCACTGCCACTGGCAATCCACATCATTAAAAAAAAAATATATATATATATATATATATGTATGTATATATAAAATGACTAATATATATATATTAGTCATAATCTACTAAATTATTTCATGACTCATTAAGAAATAATTCCTTGGGGCTGGGGATATGGCTCAAGCGGTAGCACGCTCGCCTGGCATGTGTGCGGCCCAGGTTCGATCCTCAGCACCACATACCAACAAAGATGTTGTGTCCGCCAATACTAAAAAATAAATATTAAAAAAAAAAAGAAATAATTCCTTGCTTTAGTTTTATCCATGTGGTTTTACTTGGATTACTTAGTACTGTGCTCTAAACTGGACTCCATGCAATGTGAGCTCATTTGTTACAGTGCTGGGAATAGAATCCAGGACCTCTGGCAAGCTGAGCCTCTCGAAAGCTGGACCACCTAAACACATCCCCAGCCCAGTACCAGTGAGCTCATTTTCCACCACCACCCCTGTCCCCCAAATGAATGAAATTCTGAAACCAAAAAAGCCATAAAGAACAAAGTAACCAACAGGGTCCTACAACCCACCTGTAAAGGTAACACAAGCAGTTCATAAAGCCCTCCCAAATCCTTCCAACATACATGCCCTTTTCTTTACCATATCCCAAATGCCCTGTTCATTCCTGTATATTTTTAAAATTTATACTGCATGTGACTATCTCCAAAAATATGGTTCAGTTTTGAAATGTTTTTAGACTTTATATAAATGAAATAATCTGTACCTTGATGGGCATTTTCACTCCCTATTTTGCTGTGAGAAATGCATCCACATTGACCTGTGAAGCTTTAGGTGCTCATATTCTCTGCACTGAGTACACTAGTCTCTTGTTGATGAACAGGTTCTCTCCCTCTGTTCTTATGGTCTGTTCTAAAATTTCATAGTATGTGCATACATGTGTATTTCTCCAAGGGCACACTTCTAGGAGAGGGACTTCATATCTTCAACAAATTAAAATATAATATCCATCAAAATTTTAAATGCCTGTGCTTTTTGATCCAGCAATTCCATTTTTTGTTTGTTTGTTTTAGATTCAATTAAAAAAAACCAAAACACTCACATGGGCACAAGGATGAATGTTCTAGGAAGTTCAAGGTAGTACTCACTGCCTGTAACAGCAAAACACCTGACAACTGTTGTCTTCAACAACATTCCACAATATTTACTGAATGCCAACCCTGTGCCAAACATAGTCATAGGTGTTAGAGAAGAGGAGAAGGTGGGAGCAGGACAAGGCTCATGCCCTTGTAGAGCTGAGTGAGCATTTTCTCAGAGGGAGAAAGGCAAAGGTCCAAGGCAGAGTATTTCAACCTTGGCAGAGTGACACTTCAGACCGGTAGTTCTCTGTTGTGTGGAGCTGTCCTGTACTGTAGGAAGCTGAACACCATCCCTGCCATCACCCTCTAGAAGCCAGTGCAGCACCCCCAAGTTGTGACCCTCAAAAATGTCTCCAGATGTTGCTGAAGGCCCCTTCCCTATGGGGCAAAACACCTTCGGTTGAGAACCACTGATCTGGGACACAAACAGGTCCTCTTTTGGACTCAATCCTGTGCCAGTGAAAGGTCAAAAATGTCATCACACAGGGCAGAATAAAAACCCTCACTGAAAGCAAGCTGGGGTCCATCTCTCATCTCTATATTGCAAACAGCAGAGACAATTTAACATTTTGGTTTATGGTTTTTGTGTAGAGCTGATGCCAGTGTCCCATGAGTCCCCAATTCCTGGGCTACCTGTGACTCACTGACAACTAGGTTTACTCTGTATATCCTTCAATACCATTATTCGTTTCCTTTTACTATTAGTCAGAATTTTTCTCTAAGCTCTTGGTATATTACACATACACCATATTATACACACACACACACACACACACACACACACACACACCAAGACCTATTGTTCTAGAATGACCAGCAGCAGAATTAGTCCCATAATATATTTATCCGCTATCCAGACTGACTTACCACATAGGTATTATACTTGATATTTTGCTATATGTGTATTTAATTCTGTAAACTTGGGGCTGGGGTTGTGGCTCAGTGGTACAACACTTGCCTGGCACATGTAAGGCCCTGGGATTGATCCTCAGCACCACATATAAATAAAATAAAATAAAAATTATGTAAACTTACTAAATATCTATGATTCCTATTTATAAACAGTATCCAAGCCTATCTCACACCTGAACTAATGGGAGGCTTTTCCCTGTCCTGCCCTGCCCCAGTCCCTGCAGACCTGCTGGATTGGATCAGCTGGGATGGAGCACTACACCTATCCTTTCAAAATCTCCATTGATTCTCTACTCCCCAGGGAGTAGATAGGTGAAGCAGACAGGAAAACAGTGCCACCATAGCACAATAGATAAGAGGCAGAACAGACTGAAGTTGACAGATTTACCAAGGAGCGCTCTCAAGGGTATCTAGAAGAGTTTTTGCCAGGTGAGACTAAATGAACTAAATTCATTTAGTTCTTTATGTTGATCTCTAGCTTTCTGACCTTGATTAGAAATTACCTGGGGGCTAGGGTTATCGCTCAGTGGCAGAGCTACAGCATGTGGAAGGCACTGGGTTTGAAACTTACCACTGCATAAAAGTAAAACAAATAAAATGCTTTCTGTCCATATACAACTACAGTTTTTTTTTTTAAAGAAGTTATCTAGTCCATGCCTTACCTTCTATTAGTTCATAACTCCTCAGGGGCAAGGTACACACCTGGTTTGCCTTTGTGGCCTCCAAGGCACAGTGAGGTTGAAAGATTATTAGCACAATGGGCCATAAAGTTACATTATTGTGAGTGCAGGTAGAATTTATAACATTCCCATTATATTAGCTACAGAATATAATCCTTTTTTATTCATTACCTCCCTCCACTCAGCCCCATGCTGGGGATTGAATGCAGCATTGCCACTGAACTACATCCCCATCCCTTTTTATATTTTGAGATAGGATCTCACTAAGCTGCTGAAGCTACCCTCAAACTTGAGATCTTCCTGTCTCAAACTCTTCAGTGGCTGGGATTACAGATGTATGCCACCATTCCTGGCTTAGAATACAATTCTTTTAGTTCCTAAGCTTATTTTCACTTGATGAAATGTGACATTATTGGACTCTTTCTGAAGTTGCCACACCAAATCAGATCCAAAAAGTAGTATGTAGTGAGGACACAGGCTCTGGAGTGCAGCTGCACCTATGGGACCTTGGGCAAAGTCACCCAATCTCTCTGAGCTTATTCTTGACCTGGAAAAGGCTGATGGAGAAGCATTATTGCTCCCAGTGGCCTGGGCAGAAGTTCTACAAGTTCAAAGCCTGCCTCAACAATTTAGCATGACCCTAAGCAACTTAGCAAGACCTTGTTTTTTAAAAAAGCATTATTACATGGCTGCTGACAACTAAGCAGCTTAGTAAAGTGCCTGGCTGGGAGTAGGGAGTGTGTAAACAGCAGGAGTCACTAGATGGTGGCCGTACTGGATGGTGCCATGCTGTCTTTGACACAGATTTGCTGTGCCCAGTACATAGGGAGGCACTGGTTCTTCAGAAGAGTACAGCCAAAAAGCTCACGCAGTGAACCATCCCTACTGCCAACAAGGAAATCAAAGTCCAAAGAGGTTGTTACCTTACGTAAGGTCACACCTCCAGCAATGTTGGGGCAACATACTTGTCTTCCCAAACTAAATAAAGCAAGATAACTCTCCAGCCTTGATAACTGTGTACAAGCCTATGCAGCCCCATATCACTCAGGAAAAACAAAAAAGTTGAAGACTGTTGGCTCTATTCTCTAGCCTGTTTACTAGAAGCATCTCTCTTCCTTTGGCAATCTAGGGATGAAAGTATTGTCATGTACAACCCTCAAGATAAGGGGATATTACACACAGCATGCAATACCTCCAGCTTTAGGAACTGCCTGAACCCTCCCAGCTTGGGAGATCACTTTCTGAAGCCAACTCCCCCAGCAGTCAAGAGCTCTGTGACTCAGGGAATGAACTCTCTGGGAGAGGATGACCTGTGGTATAGAGGGCTTTCACGTGTTTCACGTGTACTGGCACTGCTGGGCACCGGGGTTACAAATCACAGGCACCACTCAGGTGCCAACTCGTACAGCAAACTACTGCATTGTGCTTCCTTTTGTCCCATGTCTGGGTCTTGGCACTTGCTCTGCTTTCCACTCTTTTACTCCACTCAGGTCTCAGCTCCATTGTCAGGCCTCGAGGACCACCCACTGGAAAGCAGCCCCCCTTTCACCCCCAGACCCGCCTTAGTTCTGCACCGTGCCGCAACCCTGCCGCAACCTGGTGCACTGTGAGCGCTCAATGGATGCTGAATGAGTGGGCAGAGGCCGTTAAGAGCCAGGCAGCGCGGAGGAGCCCAGTGCAAGGCGGTGCAAGTTCGGGGGCTGGCGACGCCGGCCTCTCGGGCCCGGCCGCTCCAAGGCGAGCCTGCCCGTCGCGAGGCGCGGGCCCCCGAGGCCTCGGTTTCCCCCACTCCCTCCCAGCGCCTCACCTGGGGTGGCAGGAGGCGCGGCGGGCGCGGGGGCTCGGCGCCCGGAGCCCGCTGCAGGGCGGCCTGCTGGGCCGCGTCCCGCAGCCGCTGTGCCGCGTCCTGCAGGACGAAGGCCGGTGGAGGCTCGGCGGGCGGCTGCGCCTTCGTCACCTGCTCCAGGACCCGCCGCAGCTGCTCGGGGTCCAGTGGGGCCACGCGCGCCGCGTTGCCGCCCTGGCTCGGAGGAACCCGGCCGCTGCCGCCATCCCCGCAGCCACCCCAGCGCCCCGGCTCCGCGTCCGCCATGACAGCCGAACCGGGACTCGAACCCTTGTCACTGAGCGACGGCGGCGCGAATGTGCGTCACCTGGGAAAGGGGCGGGCTACGAGTGCCCAGCAGGCCAACACACCACCGAAGGCGGCCGGGCTGGGGGCGGAGCCGGGATGGCCACGCCCCTCTACCACGCCCCAGCACCGAGGTCCGCGCAGGCCTCCCGGGTTCTATTTTGTTTGTTTTTCCGCGATGGGGCTGGAACCCCCGGCTCCCGCGTGCTGGACAAGCGCTCCGCCTTCTGGATTATTTTCTTAACTCTACGACGTCACCTCCTCCAGGAGCTGTCCGGGTCTCCCAAGCTGAGGTCTTCCAGAGCCCCTGGCCTGTCACCTTTCAAATGTTAACGTCAACCTACATTGAGGGTCCTGCCTGGAGCTGTGGATTCCCAGGAAGACCCCAAGATGTCCTGATTTAATAACTCCAAGAGGGAACCTAGTGTTCGCATTCTTAACAAGAGTGCCCCTCAACCCCCTAATTGTGCCCAGCTTGATCTACAAAAGCCCTAGTGCCCACGCAGACTGGGCACGTCTTGAGGACAAGGATGCTATGTTACTCATTCCGTGCCAATACAGGCCCTGGCCCAGTGCACGGTGGGGGAATGAGGGAGCCACCTCTTCCCGTTTCAGTCATGTCCACCCATCTCCGCTCCTCCTCAGCCTACTCTCTTACTCGGAAGGCTCCCTGCCTTGTAGCTGCAGGTGTGTACGCGTGTCTCAGCTCCTCTCCCCAAGGAGGTCAATGAAGGGAAGCGAGGACCCAGAGATGGAGACCAGGCAGAGATGCACACGAGAGTTTGTCAGAGCTGTCTTGCCCTGGTCACCCTCTCTACATATAGAAGAGAGAGGCCCCCAGATGTTCGGGTGTTCTTTTGTGGGGTAGGGGTTTGGAGATGGGGGATAGGCTTGGGGGTGCTTGCGTCAGAGCTAGGCGGGTGGGGAATAGGGTCTTAGGTCGATGGCATCATGGGGCTTTCGCAGTCAAGTGGTCATTTCCCTCTGGGGTTATGGTACCATGGGTCACCAATGGGGTTGGGGGTAGCTCCAGTAAGAAGAAGTACAGGAAAGCGAAACATCCCATAGACGGCTGTTGGGATTTTAAATCAGTACCCTATAGTTAACACTTACCAGCACTTGTTGGATGGTTATCCCCCTGCCCTGGGAGTTATGCAGTCTACATAGGAAGGAGCGGGAGGAAACTGGCTTTTTCAGCATAGTATGATGAGTGCCATGATGTCGATAGGGAGGGGGCTGCGGGCCAGCCTGGTGTTGGAGAAGGTTCTGAAAGACCTTGTAATCATTTGCTTCTCACCGTCATCATCAGAGTCAATATTCAACTCTAAATTGTTCTAAATTAGTTAATTGGTAGACTCATAGTGTTGGCCAGAGATCAGACTTGTGGAATTTGTTTCAATTACTTAATGCTTCCTTTTTTCTATCCTCCTCTTCCCCTCTACCCCTCCCCTCCCTCCTTCCCTCCCCTCCCCCTCCTCCCTCTTACCTTTTTCCTCTTTCAAAAGAAACCCTTCCCATCTTCCCATCCTCTATTATGAGAAAGTTTTCCTCTGATTTCTAAGCCTAGAATTTCCTCCACCATTTAGAGCATGGTACCCCATTTTATCATCTTTTTGAGCCTGTCATGGAGGGAGAAAAAAAAATCCTTGAATGGGGAATTAGAATTAAACTAATTAAATTTGAATTAAAAGATAGATTAAACTGATAAAAACCAAAAATTAAGGTGCATTTTATCAATGTATTATTTATCAAATAAATACATGGGAAAATAGGACTAAGCAGGGGGTTAGAATTTTACTAACTACCTTAGTAGAGGAGGGGAGAAGGGCACTTGTGGGAAAATGACTTTTTGGAGATATAAGTGGATCCTTAGGAGAACAGGTGAGAATCTGGTAGCTTTGTGGGTATGTCTACTTAAGTATGATGCAACATCTCTCCAGAGATGGAATGGGGGGCTGTCTTGCCCTGGTCACTCCTGTCTTGCCCTGGTCACTCTCCAGAAAGGGATTTAGGATACTTGAGCTTTTTCAAGTTCTTTCAGGAGGCTCTGCTTTTAGATGGATGAAAAATTACTGGTACTCAACTAATGTTTTCAAAATTAATTTTATGCTACAGTGGTATATTTGGAACCCCTTTAAGTTTGGAAGGTATGCAATAAGGGCAGCAATCTGCACCTACCCCTGTTACGATTTAAGGCTCAGTCTGCCAATCCCACTAGGGCTTGTCAAGAGGCAAGGCGTGGTAGAGAACTTTATTATCAAAATCTTCCCCAGAGGCTCATGTAGGAGCAGTTTATGTAGAAGATGGGTGATCACAGACTGGCAGGCACCTTCTCGTTGGTGGAGGTTTGTGGACAAATAATACACGCATTTGATCTCAATTATCTAGTCAGGAGATGCTTTTTGGTTCTGCAAATCTGAAGAACAAGCATTATTTCCTTGGGTTATTCTTTTTTTTTTTTTTTTTTTAAACAGGATTAAGCTCAAGGGCACTTAATCACTGAGCCACATCCCCAGCCCCCACCCCCGCCTTTTTTTTTTTTTTTTTTTTTTGTATTTTATTTAGAGACAGTGTCTCACTGAGTTGTTTAGGGCCTCTCTAAATTGCTGAGGCTGGCTTTGAATTCGGATCCTCCAGCCTCAGCCTCCTAGCAAGCCGCTGAGATTACAGGCCAGCACCACCGTGCCCAGCTCCTTGGGTTATTGTCACTGATTAGTTTGCCCACATGAAGCTCCTGACATATTACACAAAGCACAGGCTAGAAGCATTAGCTGCCCCAAAGCTCCCTTGCTGATTACCAGACTCAATAAAGAAAACATACTTCACCTATGACAGAAGATGAGAAGCATGTGAACTTCAGTTAGGAGTCCAGAACCACATCTCATCTCAGTGCTGGGCTTCACTCCGCGCTGCGTCCCTGGCCTAATCCAGCACCCTGCATATACATTCCTAGGTGTGCACAGGAGTTCCAGCTGTCAGCAGCCGCGGGCTCTTCTAATCTGCTGGCATTGACTGCATCCACGCCTATGACTTCGTCCTGAGCACTTAACCAAGGGCTTAAGCCTTTGGTCTGTGAACTTGGGCCTTGTTTGGACCAGAGGTTCACACATATTTGAGAAAAGAATGAACGATAGTGGAGACGTTTTCGCGGCGATGATTTGGAAAAAGCCCTGATATGAAATGCCATCGCCCCTAGGAACCTGGCTGTGGTTGAACTGAACACACCGGCCATGCCGGAGACAGGCTGCAGTGAGAAATGCACCCGCTGCCCTGCGGTTGAGATCTGGGCTGTCTTTACTGTGGCCGTTCATTCCTTGAGCCCCTGGAACGCGTGACTTCCAGACCTGGGCCGTCCACCACCAGAACTCGGAAACGGAGGTCCGCGCAATAGGGACCGCCAGGCGGCGCCGTCTGAAGGCCTCTGTCTCCGCATGCAGCACCTCCAGACGAGCTGGAGCCTTGGGACGGTCACGGTCCCTGGAACGCATCGGAGGCTGCGGATGGCTGCAGGCAGGCCCCCCCCAGGGACTTCGGCATAGCGCGCGGGCCCGGGCGGAACTGGGTCGATTTCCCAGCTGAGTCTGGAAAGATGCATCTGCACGCTGGGCCTCAAAAATAAAAGATTGACTCAAAGACATCATTTCAGAAGTATTTCTGAAAAAGAGGACTTGTGGCCCGTACGGGGATCGAACCCGCGACCTTGGCGTTATTAGCACCACGCTCTAACCAACTGAGCTAACCGGCCACTCGCGCCTCCCTGGCCGCCCTGACGCCTAGAAGGTTTGGCAGCGCTCTGGCGTCGCTCGGCTAGGCGCCCGGGCGGAGTCCCCGCCGGCTGCGCCCCTGCTCCAGTGGGACCAGCGAGAAACCCAGACCGGGGCTGGGGAGGCGGCTGTCTTCAACAGCGAGGCCTCGGCAGGCAGGATGGAGACGTGGCTGGGGAGCAAGCCTTTCGAATATTCCACTTCGATGCTGTTTTTATTACCTGAGAACCCTTGCCAGGAAGCTCCGGGCATGCAGAGCCTTTAGCTAAATCAAACTTGGAAAATACCGAGAGCCGGGTTAAGGACAGAAGAACCCTCGGGCTCCCCGCCGTCCATCAAACCAGAGCCTCTGGGGTCTTGGCTTCCTTCCTGCCAGTCTTTTTTAATTGTAGAGATGTCGTTTGAATCCAAAGCCTTACTTGAAAGAATACCATTTTATGTTGCTTTTTTTCTACTTAATATTCTATCATAAGCATATCCCTAAGTGATTGCAGGTGTCACTAATGTATTTTTTGTTCATCTTTTGAGACAGGGTCTCGCTTGAACTTGGCTGTCCTCCACCTCAGCCTCCTAGTAGCTGGGATCACAGGGCCAATGTCATTTTGTATGGTTCCTGTTGGGGATGCAGAGCCCTTGCCTAGCTTGTGTCAGGCCCTGAGTTCAGTCTCCAGTGCTGGGGGTCGGGGGAGTTCTTCAGCACAGAGTTTCACTGAATAGATAAAACATAGCTTTCCCCTTGTTATCTTATTTTTTTAAGATGCATCCTGCACGTGCCAGACGAACTCTCTACCACTGAGCCACAACCCCAGCCCCCTTTTTATTTATTTCTTTTTTATTTTTAGATACCAGGGATTGAACCCAGAGGCACTTAACTTACCACTGCCTTGAAAATACTGGCTAGTCTGACTTTGAGCTCTCCATCCTCCTGCCTCAGGGGCACTGGGATTGATGTGCCACCTTGCCCTGCCTTTTGTGTGTGTGGTGCTGGGAATTGAACCTGGAAACTTGTGCGTGAAAGGCAAGCACTCTACCAACTGAGCTATATCCCAGTCCCATGCTTCTCTTCTTCTTCTTTTTTTAAAATTAATATCTAGGGCTGGGGATGTGGCTCAAGCAGTAGCGCGCTCGCCTGGCATGCATGTGACCCGGGTTCGATCCTCAGCACCACATACCAACAAAGATGTTGTGTCTGCCGAGAACTGAAAAATAAATATTAAAAATTTAAAAAAAATTAATATCTAATTTACTTTTTAAAAAAATTGTAGATGGACACAATATCTTTATTTTATCTATTTTTTTAAAATATGGTACTGAGGATCAAATCCAGTGCCTCCGGCATGCGAGGCATGCACCTTACCACTGAACCACAACCCCCAGCCCTCTTTTCTTTTTAATGCTGGAAAAAATGTTTTCAATTTGCCCTCTTGTTAATGGAATACATCACATGATACAAGGTACAAGGGTTGAAATAGCTAAGAGGTAGCAAGGGGATAGGGTCTGTATATCAGGGGGAAAACAGGGTGGAGACAGCGATGGGAAGAGGACTCCACCATGTCCACGTCTGGCCCTTGCGTCCTGGGGCCTCCTGGTTGCTGAAGAGCCTCACCTGGGGCGCTGCTGTGGCTCAGGGCTCCCAGAGTGCAGGAAGGGAGCCAGGTTCACGTTGTCCACTCCTCTACTCTGTCTTCTCCAATAAACTGCAACTGCTGCACATTCACCTCCCTGATGAAAGAAGAAGAACCAAAATCCAGCTGATTCACAGACCTTACCGAAAGGATGTTACATAGTTCACCCCTCCATGAGGAAGTCTAGGGGACTGGTTTTAGAAAAGCAGTCAGTCGGTCCACACATACTCATCAAGCTTGGCAGTGCTGTCTCCAGATATCAGCTTAGAAAAGACAGATGTGACCAACAGAGAAGCTGAGGTGCCAGATTGACTACATGAGCCATGATGGGAGGCTGGGCCAGTTTCCTGAAGTCTGTGACATTTGTGTTCCAAACAAGGATGCAGTGGGCCCCACCGTGGTAAGACCCTTCCCATGAGAGCTTCATCTGGCATAGTGCTGCTCCAGAAATAGGAGCCAACCCAGAGCCCAGCAACACCGGTAAAACCTGAGTCCACCTTGCCTGCGTTGGAGTTCCTCTAGCTCACTGGACAACTCCAGTTTATGTGTGTCCTTGATTCACACATGGCTGAGGCTCACTGGGGCGAGTCAGGACCACATCCTCCAAGTGTCCTAGATGATGCCCTTGAACCATTCCGAAGATGACATTTTGTAGCTCCCCCCACACCTGCATAAAAATACTAGCACAGGAAGTATTATTCCCCAGCAGGGTTTTTTTTTCTTTTGTGGGTCCCCTCGCACCCCGGAAACTGGAAACTGAATATTTCTGGAAAGTGCCACTTGTTGGTCCTGTTAGTTTACTGATTAGTTAGCCTGACCATGTTCTTAGTGACACATGTCCTGTTATTGTTGGAAAATACCAACTAGCTCTGTGTTACTCTCTTTTAATTGTGAAGCTCCAATAGAAGGTTTCCACTCAAAAACTAAAAATAAATAGTCAAATGCACGAATTTAAAAGTCACCTTAGTTTTATGTATTTTGAGATGGGGGAATATCTCCCTGCGTGGCCCGGGCTGGTCTCAAAGAGATACTCCTACCTCAGCCTCCCAAGTAGATGGGATTACCAGCCCTCACAACGGTGCCAAACCCATTTTACATTTTAAAACGAAGTCAGATTAAGCCATTTCTCTTTTCCAACTCGCTTTCCTTCCAGGCCCGCAAATAAAAACGCAGGAAGCCCACCGAATCCCACATGAACAGTGAAGCACTGTTCGCCATATCTGGGACACGCTTATCCTGAAACAGCACGGACATAGCACTGTGCTGTGCCTGGCACCATGCCCCGGGCAACAGTGGGTTGAAAGACCCGCCTGACCCTCGGCTTCCTTTCTGCGCACCCGCGCGGCTGCTCGGCTCCCTCGGCAGCAGCCCCGCGCCCTCTCCAGCCTGGGGTGTTCATTCTCGCTTCCCCTCTTTTTCCTTTTTTTTTTTTTTTTTTGGGTGTTCTTTTGTTTTTTTGGTGGGGGGTACCGGGGATTGAATTCAGGGGCACCCACCACTGGGCCACATCCCCAGCCCTCTAGTATTTTATCTAGAGATGTTCTCACCGAGTTGCTTAGCGCCTCACCGTTGCTGAGGCTGCCTGTGAACCCCGATCCTCCTGCCTCAGCCTCCCCAGCCGCTGGGAAGACGCTTCCGCTCTTGCTGCCTGCTCCTCCCGACGCCCCTATCCCGGGAGGCTGCCTTCCCTTCCCATCCCTCAGAGCTGGCTGCTGTGCCCCCCGCCCCCAGGACTGGACTGCGGGAGGCAGTGCTCGCGTCCCCTCTGCATCGCCAGCTGCGAGCACGGTGCCGGGCCGCGGCGGTGCGCAATCGAGGTCGGTCCCGCCGGCTTTCCCGCGGCCCCGGGTGCGCACCCGGCGGCGGACGTCAGGGGGCGCCCGAGGCCCGCGCGCTCCGCTCGGCCCGGCGCCTGGCTCCTGCGCCCCGGGGCTCTCCGGGCTTCGGAAGCTCTCTCCACTCTGCCTCCGGCCTCGCTTGCCGGCCTCCCGCATCACCGAGTCCGGACTCGCCCCCCTTGGAAGGACTGCGGTCCCGGTGGCCCTGGCGACCGCATTTTAACCTCGTGGACACACCCTCCCCGTGAAGGGCGCGTCAGAACTGCTCAGGCCTCTGCGTATCCCACATCATTCACCCTCGTTTCTTCTGTTAGTAAAGCTTCAACTTGCAAAACAGGTTTAACACTGAATTGCTCCACAACTACTCTATTTATAAATTAAATAAATAAGAAATGCCATTAGGCCGAGCGCCACCTGTAATCCCAGCGGCTTGGGAGGCTGAGGCCGGAGGATGGCGAGTTCAAGGCCAGCCTCAGTAACTTATAGAGGCCCAAAGCAACTCAGAAGACCCGGTTTCTAAATAAAATATAAAAATGGGTTGGGGATGTGGTTCACTGGCTAAGTGCCCTGGATTCAGTCCCTGGTATCAAAAAATTAAAAATGGCATTAAATGTTTAAAATATGTATGTGCTGTAAATATTCACGAATTTGGTAAGTGGTACTGGGGATCAAACTCTAGTGCTTGTGAGGCAAGCACTTGACACTGAGCTACACACCAGCCCCTGATTTTAAGTTTTTAAAACACTAAATGATGCTTTTTGAAAGTTGAAGTGTTATATTCAAGAAAAATAAAACAAATATATGATTTTAAGCCATATAGTACTAAAAGCTTATGATGAAGAGCATTCGTCCAGCCCATCCCCTCCCTGTCACCATCCAGCTCCTACAGGTAACCATTGTGAGCCTTGATTTCTTCTGCCTTTTCCTCCCATAAATCTAAGTAATATGATTATACTATTTTTTTTCAATTTTAGACACTATCTGTCAAGTTCGTTCTATACAAATTAGGACATAGTTCTTTTTCCAACATTTTCCCAACTCACATGTACTCCCCTTTCCTATGATTTTCAAATAATAATACCATTGATTTTTTTAGCTAAATCAGTATTCGGTATTTACATTGTTGTTTCTATAAACACTGTTCCCAACTCAGCCACAAGGTTTACTATCATTACTTTTCTTTCTAACAGAACTGTTTGTGTTCCTCTGGGTTTACTTTGCTAATTTCCTTTTTCTTTTAAAAAATTTTTATACATTTATTTTTTTAAGAGCGAGAGAATTTTTTAATATTTATTTTTTAATTTTCAGTGGATACAACATCTTTATTTTTTTTTTAACGTGGTGCTGAGGATTGAACCCAGCACCCTGCACATGCCAGGCGAGCGCACTACCACTTGAGCCACATCCCCAGCCCTATATCTTTATTTTATTTATTTATTTGTTTATTTTTTCCAACAAATCCAAGCATAATCTGTATTTGATGACTTGTTTTCTGACAAGGATATTTGTTAAGACTTGTTATATTTATTTATTTTTATGTGGTGCTGAGGATCACTGAAAATTCGGAGTCCTGCACATCTGAACACAATTTTTCTTCTACCCTCACCCTTGGCCAATAACTAGAGAACTCTAGAACAGAGCTCCCTCAGCAAGCAGAAAGCCACACTTCATCTTCTATGTCCAGTCCAATGAGATATCCCAATTGGGACTTCCAGTGCTGGAACCTGGGGTTTTAGATATATCTAGGTTTTCTCTTTCAACACTGTTTAGAACTTCTCACTATCCCCTATGCTCTGAAATGTCCTAAGTGTACCATTCCTGTGTCCTGGGTGACTAGAGTAGTGCTGGGCCATAATAGGTGCTCAGTAAATACTGGTGAAAAAAATCAAACTCCACATTCTGGCCATTCCTCAGGCCTTTCTACTCAGAAATGTCCCTATCCACTCTAGAAACACTTTTGTGAAGAATGTTTCTGATGGAAATTTCATAATCTCCTTCATCTGAATTTTTTCTTTTTCTGGGATGCTATTCTTCAGAGGTCAGACATGAGTTGATGCTTTGATTTTCCTCACTCTTCCATCAGCTAGACTTCTTTTGTTTATTTCCTAAACAATTCCCGTGAACTACCTAAACTACCTTCCCACTTTCTTTCAACACTTTTTTGTGTTGACTATGGATCCAGGGGCACATAGATGGAGACAATAGAACTTCCAATCATAAAGTTGAATTCTGAGGGAAAAAATTGAAAGGAAAACAAAAATAAATCCAGAAACAAAAATGCTTCATTATACAATATGTACATGTCAAACTGTTAGATCATACAAAAGAAAAATAGAGAAACAGAAGGATTTTTCAGATGTTGCTTCTAATTTGCTTCAACAAATCGGTTGATTCCAGAAACCAGGTGACCTTAAAAATTTCTTTCCTTAAGGTGGAATATTCTCCCGCCTCTTACTGCTTTTCAGTGGCTTCCAATTACTACTCCTCCTATTATTATTATTATTATTATTATTATTATTATTATTTTGGTACTGGGGTATTTAACCACTGAGCCACATCTCCAGCCCTTTTTGGGTGGGGGGTACCAGGGATTGAACTCAGGGGCACTTGACACTGAGCCATATTTTATATAAAGACAGGGTCTCACTGAGTTGCTTAGCACCTCACTATTGCCGAGGCAGGTTTTGAACTTGAGATCCTCCTGTCTCAGCCTCCGGAGCTGCTGGGATTAAAGGCGTGTGCCACCACGCCTGGCTCCATTCCCTTTAAATTTTTATTTTTGAGACAGAATCTCACTAAGTTGTTGAGACTGTCACCTAAATTGATCAGACTAGGACTTCTGATCTTCTTGCCTTAGCCTCCCAAGTCTCTGGGATTACAGGTGTGGGTCACTGCATCCAGCTGTCCTTTGACATTTTTCTAGTGTCAAAAGATAAATTCACAACATACTTAGTTATAGGTTGAATTGGATTTTGTTCCAGATTCAAGAATTGGGGCAGCCTCCATTCTTCAAAACAGAATGAGAGCTCCCACTATGCAAAAACAGAACCATGGGTGGTAACAGAACAATAGAAAGAAAGCTGATGGATTAGTGTCAAGTTGTATTATTTTGGCAGGAGTGAAAGCAAAGCTGACTTGGGTAGACTGGATCTCCTGTTTTGGGGAAAAACTAGTGTGTTTTGGGATCTATTTGCTTAAATTTTCAGTTTGATGGTAGCATTTAGCACAAGTGACTCCATTTTGTTTTGGTCTGGTTTGTTGTGGGCTAGTGTGGAAGCCCCTCCCAAAATGATGGCCTCCCATAGTTTATATATATATATATATATTATACCTTTATTTTGTTTACTTTTATGTGGTGCTGGGGATCAAACCCAGTGCCTCACCCATGCTAGGTAAGCGCTCTACCATTGAGCCAAAACTCAGCCCCTCCAATAGTTTTTTAACACTACTAATTTTTTTTAAACCATAAAAAAATTTAAGCCAGGTTTCGTAGCACATGCCTTTAATCTGAGCTACTTGGGAAGTTGAGGAGAGAATCCCAATTTCAAGGCAATAAATTAAAAAGGACTGGAGGTGTAGCTCAGTGGTAGAGGGCCTCTAGGTTCAATGCACAGTACCACACCCATACACACACAGGATATTTTAAGATTTTTGTATTATATGTTTCAAATCAGTTTTTCCGAATGTTGTCTTAATCTTTTAGATAATAGCCAGTGTCCACACCAGAGTGGAGAAGAGGGAATTTGTGTATAGACTTTTCTATATGTTGGTAGAATATTGCTGGTGAGTGATTTTCTATATTTAAATTGTGAATGCCGGGCTGGGGATGTGGCTCAAGCCGTAGCGCGCTCACCTGGCATGCGTGCGGCCCGGGTTCGATCCTCAGCACCACATACAAACAAAGATGTTGTGTCTGCTGAAAACTAAAAAATAAATATTAAAAAAAAATTTTAAAAAATTGTGAATGCCTTTTAACCTATTAACTCCTATCAAAACAATCACACGAATGTTTAAAGATATGTACAAGGATACTTTCTGGTCTTGTTTGTAATTGTGAAAAATAAAGCATTTATAGGGAAAAATTATATCATGTAATATAACACACCTGTTAAAAAGCATAGGTTAGGGGCTGGGGCTGAGCGGTAGCACACTTGCCTGGCATGTGTGAGGCACTGGATTAGATAGATTCTCAGTACCACATATAAATAAATATATATATCAACAATTAAAAAAATTTTTTTTTAAAGCATAGGATAGCTCTCTATGTGCCAATATTGAAAGGTGACTAGCCAGTCACATGCCTTATGACTGTAATCCCAGTAACTCTGGAGACTGAAGAAGAAGGATCACAAGTTTCAGGCCAGCCTCTGCAACTTGGCAAGACCCTGTCTCAAAATGAAAAAATTAAAATTAGGAAAAGTCTGGGGATGTAATGGTTAAGCGCCCCTAGGTTCAATCCCCAGAACCCAAAACAAACTCAGAGTGACTATAATATATTAAATGAAAAAAAGAAAACTATAGAAGAATATATATGATTTATCTATGGTTTTCAATTATGGGAAAATTTGTCCAAATACATAATCAGAAATTCCAAGAAGACGCCACTCAACTATTCTCGGTCTCCTTTTCTGAGGAGGAGAGAGAATGAGATGAAGGAAAGAAAAAACTTTGAAAGTATTTCTTCAAATTTTATACATTCCTTTTCTTTATTCCCCTTGCTTCTTTTCTTCTCCGATTCCTTCAAATCGGCACATTTTACTTCTTTACTCTCAGAAAAGAGGGACGTCGATTTCCTGCAGTAGAGATAGGAGTAATCTGGCTCTTCACCTGTCGCGGGTGGCATCTGCACGTAGGTCCCCCCTAGACGCATGCAGCTTTACCACAGAAGGCGAGAAGTCAGCCACCTCGCCTACCTGTGCTCCTTCATGTCCCCTCTTCTCCGGCAACAGCGCTGGCAAAACAAACGTTTGCTCAATTAAAAAAGAAAAACGAGCTCTGCGGTGGAGCCCTTGCCTAGCATGCGTGAGGCAGGACTGGTTCAATCCTCAGCACCACATAAAATAAACAAATAAAACAGAGGCATTCTGTTCACCCACAACTACAAGAAAGAAAGAGAGAGAGAGGGAGGGAGGGAGGGAGGGAGAGAGAGAGAGAGAGAGGGAGGGAGAGAGAGAAACAAGAAAAAAGAAAAACGTACAAATTCCTTGGGTAATCGCTGGTACCAGACCGGTAGATGCTCAACTGCGGGATGAGGTGGCAAAGAAGAGGTGTCATTTAAAGTCAGAGTTCTCGAGCCAGTAGAAGTTGCAGGATCTCTTCCGCGTTTCAGGCTTGGAATTGCTGAGTGACAGCCGGGAGACTCCAGCCCGCGAGGGTTTAAATTTGAAGCGGCGGCGGCGGCGGTCGCTAAGTAACCACGCAGAGGAGGCGGGCCGCATTGCGCATGCGTATGTTGGCAGGCTTCTGCGCACGCGCGGCTCCACCTCGGGGGCGGTCAGGGCCGACGGTTGCCAGGGTGACGAGGATACAATATGGCGGCTGTATCCTAACGCTCTTGGGCAAGGGGCCACCGCGGAGGTCCCAGCACAGGATCCCGCCTCAGGGAGAGGAGGGCAGGTGCCGGCCTTCCTGCCCTTGTCTTTTCCGCGCAGGGTCGGCCAGGGGTTGTCGCCGACTCCCGCGCGCAGGATGAAGAGTGAGTGAGCCGGGAGGGCCGGGCCGGGCCGTTCTGGGGGCTGGGCGGGCGAGTGCCGCTCTGCCCCGGCGCCGGGCGGTGCAGGCCGGAGGTGCGGGAGCCGGGTTTTCAGAGCCGCGCCGGGCGAGGTTCCGTTTCTGAACGTTCCGGCTGGCCGTGGGCGCTCGCAGCCGGCGCCCTGCCGGGGTGACGTGCTCGGCGTGCAGTCGCCGGACCTGGGCGTGCGTTTCATTTTGGGGTCGAGCAGTAGTGTTTCTATAGCAGCTGGGTTCACAGGAACTTAGAAGCATCCTTTTAGTGAAATTAGAAACGGTTACTTAGAAGT
The DNA here is from genome assembly GCF_052094955.1 of Ictidomys tridecemlineatus. Taxonomy (NCBI): domain Eukaryota; kingdom Metazoa; phylum Chordata; class Mammalia; order Rodentia; family Sciuridae; genus Ictidomys; species Ictidomys tridecemlineatus. Next base: position 121,641,010 of record NC_135481.1, on the reverse strand, counting down.
TGGGAAGCGGGCCTCATCCTAGAAAAGGGGTAAAAAAAGTTTGCCCGCGTTGGGTTTGTGGATCGTGGCCGATGTGCGGCCAGCAGCGCGGCTCGCTGTGGCGTTCAGCGTCACTCTTCAGGTATTGTCGTTTATGGCTATCGGCCAGAGGCGCTTACAAGTCCAGCCTCCTTTGCTGTTTCAAGTTGGAACTATGCTAGTTATATTAAACCTGCATTGTATCCTAATTGTTTTTTGTGAATGCTGTAAATTGCACAATATATTTAAACATATCCGTCTTTGCCTCATACACTCTTCATGCTGCACTCCAAGAAGTGACTTCTCTTTTCAGTTTCCTAAATATGTGCGCGTGTATGTGTGTGTGTGTGTGTGTGTGTGTGTGTGTGTGTAAATATGTGTCTATCCCTTTCAATGTTAGCTGGTGTGGTGGAGCACACCTCTAATCCCTGCAACCCTAGAGGCTGAAGCTGGAGGATCTAAAGTTCAAGACCAGTCTCTGCAAATTCTGGAAGCCCTAAGCAACTTAGGCTCTGTCTAAAAAGAAAAAAATAAACAAAAAGAACTGGGGGTGTGGTTCAGTGGCTAAGCACCCTGGTTTCAATTCCTGACACCAAAATATAAATAAATAAAAAATGAAATAAAGAAAAAAACCCCTAATGTTAGTAACTACATATAGGCATATGTATATATGAGTATATAAAGTACATATGTATGGGCTGGGGTTGTGGCTCAGTGGTAGAGCACTCACCTAGCATGTGTGAGGCCCTGGGCACCACATAAAGGTAAATAAGTAAAGGTATTGTGTCCATCTACAACTAAAAAATATTTTTAAAAGTATATATAATTTGCATTTTATGTTTTATGCCCTAAAGGGGCTTAACCACTTAGCTAAATCTCCAGCCCTTTTTAAAATTTTTGAATTCTGGGATAGGGTCTTGTATTGCACAGGCTGTCCTGGAACTCCCAATCCTCCTGCCTAAGCCTCCAGAGTAGTTGGGATTACCTATGTGTGCCCCCACCCTGGCTCATCTCAGATGGTCATTTTGGTAGCTTTCAGTTACTTGGTTTAGTGATAACATCTTTTCCCTTTCTTTATTCGATCTTAAAATCCAGTCCGAGAGTTCATGCAGCCTCTCATCTCTGGTTTAAGACCTGATCATGAATTAAATGTTTTACAAGTAGTTAACAGTGGAGAGAACATTTCAGAACAGAAAATCACAGAGACGGAGTCATAGAAGCAGAATGAACAGGAAAAATGAGTAATGGTGCAAGTTGGACCCATAGCATGGGGTCAGAATACACCTGGGCATGCTAGATTATCATGTTGGTCTTTAATTTTTGGATTTTCCAGGTATTCTTTCTTATTGTTTTTTAGGCAGTGCTCACATGTGTAGGGATGCTTTGATCAGTCTGTAGTGTATTGCTGTCCTTCTCCTTTTTGTTTTGGATCATTTGTGTAGGCTGAGCAGACATGATGGCAGCTTGGGGCCAGTCTCTGACCTTTCTTTATCATCCTGGTTTTCTTTTCTAGGTATGTATCACTAAGCAAATCACCCCAACTTAGGGACTTAACAACACACTTTTCTTATGGTTCTGTGGGTTGCCTCCACTCAACTAGGCAGCTCTCACTGGGAGTCTCATGAATTTGTAGTCATGATAGGTGGTGGTTGGAGTTGAAGTCATCTTGAAAGTCTCATTCACTTGTCTGGCAAATGATGCTGGTGGTTCTCTGGGACCACAGCCTGGGCTGTCGGAACCCTACAGGAGGTCTCTCCTTGTGGCTTGGGCTTCCTCACATCATGGCAGTTGAGTTCTGGGTGTATATCCCAAGAGTAGGAAGTGGAAGTGGGCAGCTGCCTGAATGGTGACCTGTAGTGAGGCTGAGGCAGGAGGATACTTGAGCTCACAAGTTTGCAACCAGTCTGGTCAACATACTGAGACCCACCTCAAATAAAAAAAAAAAAAAGTTTATCCTTATGTAATAAGTCTGTGTATGTTAGTACTCTAAAAATTAAAGTATCATTTTTTTCCTGTTTGAACTTTAGAGTGTGTGTATGTGTGTGTGTGTGTGTTTGTGTGTGTTTTGCTAGAGATGCTCTACCACTGAGTTATACCCGCATCTTTTTTACTTTTTTAATTTTGAGACAGGATCTCACTAAGTTGCCCAGGCTGGCCTCAAACTTGTGATCCTCCCACCTGAGGTTCCAGAGTTGCTGGCATTACAGGTATGCACCACAATTGTACCCAGCTCCTGTTTGAACTTTTTAATAGATTAGTTGAGCACACCTACAGAAATAGGAAAAAATTACATGTTCTATAGTAATGGTTTTGCTGCAATATTACAGAGAGATTTTTAAAAATTATCTGTTGGGGCTGGAATTGTGGCTCAGTGGTAGAGTGCTTGCCTAGCATGTTTGAAGCACTGGATTCAAGCCTCAGCACCGCATAAAAATAAATAAATAAAAGGTATTGTGTCCATCTACAACTAAAATTTTTGAAAAATTATCTGTTGTAATTATAATAATTTTGAATGGTCTCTTAAATACCAATATTTTCATAGAATCAAAGTTTCAAGGTTATCTTAATCTTTTTCCATCTTCTCCTTCCTAGTGGGTGTATTACCTCCTGTTTTTTATAAATGGTTGCATCAACTAGCATCTTTTTTTTTTCTTGAAAGAAAGACAAAATTAAGTAAAAGCAATACTGACTTTGTGGTAAATTCTGCCAGTAGATTTTAAGGTGGTCTCAAGACCCTCCACTACTTGGCATAATGAGTCTTGGTTAACATTTTCTTTCTGTTTTTTTTTTTTATATATTTTTTTAGTTGTTGATGGACCTTTATTTTAAATGCTTATTTACATGTGGTTCTGGGAATCCAATGCAGTGCCTCACATGTACAAGGCAAGCGCTCTACCGCTGGTCTACAACTCCAGTCCCATAGTTAACATTTCCTTAGATGTAATTTTCATGGATATTTTCTGTGTATGAATATATATATTTACTACACACACACACATTCCTTAGACAAACACCCCCAGATAAATGGGATTACATTAAATATGTTGTAACTTGCTAGGATGATGCTTCCATGAAGTTGTTTGAACACAAACCTTTGAGTGAGTTTATCACTGTGTACTTTATTAACAATGGACTTACTGAGGTAGTGGGTGTGGTTTTAAATTTAAAGTTTTTATGAATTTTTGAATAATTTTATGTCCTTTTGTGTTGGTGTGTGTGCTGGGTTTTTGTTTGATTTTGAAGACCTGTGGAAATAGACCCCTTGCTGAGTGGTTTTTGTGGAGATGGTTTCTCTTTTCCTCTCCCTACCTGCCATCCCTGTTGGACACTCCAGATTTTCCACCTGCTGGAAGACCCCAGCTGGAAACTACCCTTCACCTACCACCACTTTCTCCTGGTGTCATGCTCCCTTCTGGCTGGTTGTGACAGTCTGGAGCCAGCCTGGGGTGTTGGCACACATTCTGAGTTTGTGCACTTAAAACCATTTTAAAGTTTACAGGTGGGCTGGGGTATGGCTCGGTGGTAGAGCACTCACTTAGCATGTGTGAGGCCCTGGGTTCAATTCTCAGCACCACATAAAATAAAGGTCCATTGACAATTAAAAAAATGTTTAAAAAAAATAAAAAATAAAGTTCAAAGGTGACCTACTTTTTTTTTTTTCAAAGCAAGTCTGCTTAATTTATTTGTGATGAAAGGCAAATTGGAACTTACTGTGTAAGATTCGACTTCTGCTCTTCAATGCAAATCCTTAGTCCAGCGCCCAGCTCTCAAGGACTGACCTTCCTTTCCCCTGAGATCCTATGCCTGTCTCCCCGTAAGCTGGCACTGTACCTTTCCGACAGACATTTGAAGTTCACGTTGCTGTTGGCACTTAGCCCACAGACTCACTGATTTCTTAAAAATTTTGAAATGCCCATCTTTACAGACATTTAAACAAATATGAAATCATTATGAACATTATACAACATAGAAAAGTATAATGAAGAAAAGTTATCTTCAGTGTCACTTAGATATAAATGTAAAAAACTTGACATTCACATCCATTCTTTCTGTGCACATATGCATATGATCATCATCATCTTTCTATTTCACTTAATGTTAAATCAAGGCTGAACATTTTTCTATTTTATTAAGTATTATTTGAGAGCATCATTGTTAATGGCAATGTAATATTTCACTCCATTGCTGTTCCATAATTCATTAGATCATCTCCTTGTTATCAGATGTTTAGGTTTCTAGCCTTCCTGCTGTAGAAACACTGTGATGCCCCTGTTTGTCTTTCTGTTGGGGTATCCCCTTGGGGTTGGACATCCTGAACAAAACCTTTGGATTTTTCTAATATCTCTTCTCCTACACATGCATGCAATGATTGCCTACGTAGAATACCCATGCAGAAATCTTGAGGACCTGGCAGGTGAGTCAGCACACATCCCTGTCCCCAGGAAGCTCAGGACTGCCGGGGACTGTGGACGTCTGCATACTACCACTCTCCTTTCCTTATTAGCTGTGGCATGCCAGGGGCCACTCAGTCTTTCTGTGCACTCTGCTGAGTGCACGTGTTTGTTGCAAACCTTTGGCAGTTGGTGGATGGAAAGGTCTCTTATTTAAAAAAAAAAAAAAAAAAAAAGCTTTTTTTTAAAAAATATTTTTTTAAAGAGAGAGAGAGAAATTTTTTTAATATTTATTTTTAAATATTTTTTTAATATTTTAATATTAAAATATTTTTAATATTTATTTTCGGTGGACACAACATCTTTGTTTGTATGTGGTGCTGAGGATTGATCCCGGGCCGCATGCATGCCAGGCGAGCACGCTACCACTTGAGCCACATCCCCAGCCCATAAAAAAAATATATTTTTTAAATATTTATTTTTTAGTTGTATTTGGACACAATACCTTTATTTATGTATTTTTATGTGGTGCTGTGGATTGAACCCAGGGCTCCACACGTGCTAGGCAAGCGCTCTACTGTTGAGCCAGAACTGCAGCTCCCCCCAAAAAGCTTTTTTAATATTTGAATGCTACTAGTTTTCATTTTCGGCTGTTTTATCTAAGTGGGTCACCTTATGCCATTTGTCCATGTTTTCACTGAGCAATCCTATTGTCTTGTTTGTAAGTGGTCTTTATAATAAATACATTAGCTGTTGTTAAGTACATTTGTCACAATATTTTCTAAGATCGGGCTGGGGATGTGGCTCAAGCGGTAGCGCGCTCGCCTGGCATGCGTGCGGCCCGGGTTCGATCCTCAGCACCACGTACAAACAAAGATGTTGTGTCCGCCGAGAACTAAAAAATAAATATTAAAAATTCTCTCTATCTCTCTCTCTCCTCTCTCTCTCTCTCTTTAAAAAAAGATATTTTCTAAGATCATTATTGTCTTTATGCTCTGTATGTGAATTTTTTTTTTTTGAGAGGCGAGAGAGAGAGAGAGAGAGAGAGAGAGAGAGAGAGAGAGAGAGAGAATTTTTAATATTTATTTTTTAGTTCTCGGCGGACACAACATCTTTGTTTGTATGTGGTGCTGAGGATCGAACCCGGGCCGCACGCATGCCAGGCGAGCGCGCTACCGCTTGAGCCACATCCCCAGCCCCTGTATGTGAGTTTTTGAGTTAAAACATATGGCAGGCTCATCTCTGCATCTTTCTTCATTGAACTTCTGCTTAAAGGGCATTCCCCTTAGTTTGACTTTTACATTCAGCTTTCTACCAGCTTTGAAGGATGTTGTGGGGAAAGGATCCATCGTGAGGAGACCTCCTGATTCTGACAGGCTCTGAGGTGTGGTTCGCACCCAATAGCCGATGTCCGCCTGTCTTGGTGTGCTGTGGGTGAGCTTGAGTGCAAGTGGACAGAGAAGGTGAAGAACCTCCTCCCTGCTCAGGACGTCCCTGTGCCCTGTAAAATCAGGCCCTCCCCTTCCTGGCTCCAGGGATCATCGATCTGCTTTCCATTGCTAAGTGTTTCCTTTCTAGAAATCTAATAAAAATGAGCTGTGGCAAATGGGCGCATAAACCGATGTGGTCTTTTGAATCTGCCTTCTTTCATTTAGCCCAACATTTTTTGCGATTCCTCACGTGGTGGTGGTGGTAGCAGTCTGGTTCTGTCGATCGCTGAGCAGTACCCTGTGGGTCACGTGAAGGTAGCACAGGGTCTGTCCATTCACCATGCCATGAGAACTTGGGTCATTTCTGGCCATGCTGAGCCAGGCTGCCGTGGTGTTTTCCTCTCTCAGGTAGACTCCTAGGACGGAACTGCTGATTGCAAAGTGTGGATTTACTTTTAGAGAATCTGCAAAGCTGTGTTCTCAAGTGGCTTTCCCATTTTCTTTCTTTTTTTTTTTTTAAACAATATCTTTATTTTATTTATTTATTTATTTTTATGTGGTGCTGAGGATCTAACCCAGGGCCTCGCATGTGCTAGGTGAGCGCTCTACCACTGAGCCTCAGCCCCGGCCCCAGGCTTTCCCATTTTCCATTCCCACTTCCAGGTCTAGAGACGCTTTTATTCCTCATCTTCTGAGTTTTGCAAGCTGGTTGTTCCTTGATTCTTTTGCTGGACAGCTGCCTGAGGTTGTGAAGGCCTGAGGCTGTAGCTCAGCAGAGCATCATCTAGGAGTGGAGAGTGACCTCTGACTACCCAGGAAGGTCTGAAAGTCACCGAGTCAGAAACCAAGGAGGGAGTGCTATTCACCCGGAGGAGGCACAACGGGTCCCTGGGCTTCTGCTGTACTGTGTACCACAGAATGTGTCCCTGGGCCTAGTCTGCGGAGCCAGTGATTGGGGGCGAGTCTGTCACCTTGTTCTTGTTAGCACATTGTGTGACAGGATCCTGCGTCCCTGTGATGGTGTTCTGCTCTGAGAGAAGCGATGCCGGGTGATCAGGAAGTCGATCTGTATCATTTCATGGAGGAAAAACATTTTTAAGGACAGTTGATTGGAGGCCTTTGAAACTTTTAGAAATAAGTTAGAGAGTATCCTTTCAGCAACTTTATCTTTCTTGTCCTTTTTTTCTTTTATTTTAATATAACTTTATTTTATCTACTTATTTATTCTTATGTGGTGCTGAGGATCGAACCCAGGGCCTTGCATGTATGAGGTGAGCGCTCTACCGCTGAGCCACAACCCCAGCCCCATCCTTCCTGTCCTTTTAGCCTCACTGTTAGATTTATGTAGATGGTCTGACCTGGAAAAAGGGAAACTAAGGTGGAGATCACTCTGTGCGATTGGAAATGCCCAACTATTAAAAAACAGGTGGAGATGAATAAAGAAAGGCTGGCTGCTGAGTTGTCAGTAGTGGTAATGCTGTGATTCAGATATGTTGAGTCTCCCTGCAGCATGGTCCAGGGACGGGGAAGAGCTGGTCTTGTAGTGTGTGCCCTGGTCTCTGTTCCCGGGTTCCTCTGTTGAGTGTGTGCAGGCACAGAGAGAACAAGTGGAACCCTTTGCCTTGGGGAGATGGTGGCCATTAGGGAGAAGGTCCAAAGCAGACTGAGCAGTCATGTCACTGGAGGGCAGGGTGTCAAGGAAGACCTGCTCGAAGGTGCACCGGGTCTATCGTGGGATTTGAACCCCGAGCACCATATGGTTTATATTACGTACTTTGTTCTCAGTTTTTGGCCTTTAACATTAGGTGAGCCCTAGCATTCCTCTTTGTCTTCCCCTCTTTTATAAGAAAAGGACCTGAAATTGGGAGTGTAGGGACATACTTTTAAGTCCTCAGGGCTGGGATTGTGTCTTGTCTTTGCTTGTCTGCATTACTGGGCACAGTGCCTGGTCCATAGATTGGCTAATATTTCCTCGGGTTGTTCTTGTCACTGACATCCACAGTGATTTAGTCACATTACCATGAATTCACTTAGGCTGAAATACAGCGTAATATCACTAGAGCAGGGGTCCCAAGACCACCCCTGGATACTTGATTTTTTTAAGGGGCTCACAGCTATGATTTACCATGATGAAAGACACTGGGGCCTAGTCCAGAGGAAACCCGACGAAGCATAGGGTGGGTGCTCTTTGGGTGGAGGTGCCCAGGATGCCCCTAGTTACCCCAGCAACAAATTCTGAGGACACGGGTGGACTGTGGCCTACCAGGGAAGCTCGTTAGCAATTGAGCACCCCGGGTTTTTTTCTGGGGGCTGGTCACGTAGGCACCCCTGCCTAGCACTTGCTGAAGTTCTGGGTCCTGGAAGACAGCAGGTACACATCACGCATTGTGCGTTGGGTGAGCAGTTCAGAGACAGAGAGCCACTCTGAACTTCTGTGCATGGTGGAGACTCCTGAAGTGTGTTTCCTAGACACCTGCCCAAGTCTGGCCTTTAAGACTCTAAGCAGAGCACCTGGGCCTGCCCGGTGGGGGCCTCTTTTCTGTTTCTGATAGACTGTGGTCTTGAAGAGGGATTTCTGGGCGTTCCAGGTTCATCCTTCCGAGAGTAGGGGACATTTTAGGCGTGTTTGAGCACAGCAGCTGTTCCTTGGCTAGGGAGAGGGGTTAAGCAAACCTACCTGGGGTCTTTTTGGTGGTTTTATTTCAAAGAAGCTTTTTGGTGGTTACCTAGAATCCTTCTAGCCTGGTTTTAAGACTTAATGAAAAATTTCCCATTTTAGAGAGGCTCTGGGATTTAGTTAAAATGTAGTTAGCCAGTTATTTCTTCCATTTCTGTCTGGAGAGCTATGGTACCATTTTCTTTCCCTCTTATTTGACTTCATTTTAAAGTTTTATTTTACTTTGATGGGCTCAAAAGTCTTTTCTGAGTGACTTCTTAAATTGGTATGCTCAGAAAGACTCTTTCCTTGAATGAAAAAAAATTGTTGTTTTAGATTTACAAAATGCCAGTTGTGTTCTTTGTTAGATTCCAAGGCTGTTGCAACAGGCTATCCCAGTTGGGTGGTGTAAAGCACAGAAGCTGTTCTCTCACTGCTGGGGAACACTGCCCCCCCCCCAGGTGTCTGCAGAGGGCAGCTCCCTCCCACCTGTGTTGGGTCTCCCTGGAGCCCAGCTTCCTGTGGCTGCGCTCCAGGCTCTGTCTCTGTCACCATGTCCCTCTTGTGTGTGTCTGTGTTTTTCAGATCGTGTAAAACATGTAACACGAGATCTTAATGGATTTCCTGCATCACAGCATTGTCAGGCACACACGTGCATTTGTGTTTTATAGGTTTACAACTGCTCTGCATACGTTTTCATCCTGATGACTGAAATTCTGCACCCATTTCTCCTTCCCCGGCTCCTGGCAACTCCCGTTCTACTTTGTGTCTTTTTTTTGTCTGTGGTACTGGGGATTGAACACAGGGCATCCTGCATGCTAGGCAAGTGTTCCACCCCAGAACACCAGCCCTTTAAATCCCCTCCTGCCTCAGCCTCCCAAGATGCTGGGATTATAGGCTTGCACCACACCTTTGTGTGTATCCTTGCATTCAGCGTCCACATGGGTAATCTAGATTGTTTTCATCTCAAGATCCTTCTGCAAGATTCTTATTCATATATATAGTCATATTCACAAGTTCCGGGAGTTAGGATGGGGATGAAGCTTTTTGATTATAGTCATTGAAAATGTATTAATGCGTATACCTTTCTGTACCATGAATAGTAAAGTCCTTTGTCTTCTACCCAAGAAGACACAAGCCTCTTCTGCTAGCACCCATGAAATAATAGCATTTTAATTAGTAGCTTGCAAGGAGGATACAATCTCAGACAAATACTAACATGTTCAGAAAAAAAAATCTAGGTAGGTTGAATTCTCACAAAGTTACTTTATTAAATAGCAGATTTTAAAATGTGAAATCTTACAAATACTCTTCTCAAAAGCCTGTCAAATGACTGTGGCTGTAGCTTGGTGGTAGAGCACTTGACTAGCACATGTGAGGCCCTAGGTTTGATCCTTAGCACACATAAAAACAAACAAATAGAATACTTTTTTTTTTTACGTCTATCATTGCTGAGTGAGGTGGTATACAACTGTACTCCCAGTTGTCTTAGGAAGCTGAGGTAGGTGAATCACAAGTTTGAAACCAGCCTCAGCAACTTGGTGAGGCTCTCTGTGCAACTTAGCAAGACCCTGTCTCAAAGTAAAAAGGACTGGGGATATAGCCCAGAGGTAAACTACCTCTGAGTTCAATCCCCAACACCCAAAAAACAAAACAAAAAAAGAGTCTATGTTCTTTTTTTAATCTATTATTATTATTATTATTAGTAGTAGTAGTAGTAGTAGTAGTGTGTGTGTGTGTGTGTGTGTGTGTGTGGTGCTGGGAATTGAACCCAGGGCCTTGTGCCTGCGAGGCAAGCACTCTACCAACTGAATTAAGTCCCCAGCCTATCTTTATTATTTTTATGTGATGTTGAGGATCGAACCCAGTGCCTCACATGTGCTAGGCAAGTGCTATACCACTGAGCTACAGCCTCAGTCCAAAAGTCTATATTCTATTTCTCCATTTTATAAATTATCCCTTATTTCAGGTATGTTAGTTAAGGTAATGCTTATTAGATGCTATAATGGATAACTCCCAGCTCTCTGGTTCTTGCCTTGTCCTGTGTGGGCATTCTGGGCTGGAAGTCTTTCCTGGGTTGCTTTTTCACTATCCTGATCTCATGACTCCTTGGGTTTCCTAGTGTTTTTTTTTTTAATATTTATTTTTTAGTTGTAGTTGGGCACAATATCTTTTTTTTTTTTTTAACTTTTTTTTTTTTTTTTTAACACAATGCCTTTATTTTTATGTGGTGCTGAGAACCCAGGTCCCACCCGTGCTAGGGGAGCGCTCTACCACTGAGCCACAATCCTAGCCTGGGCACAATATCTTTACTTAATTTATTTATTTATATGTGGTGCCGAGGATCGAACCCAGGGCCCTGCATTTGCTAGGCGAGTGCTCTACTGCTGAGCCACAACCCCAGCCCAGAAGGTATTGTTTTTATTAGAAAAAATTTTAAGCATGTCAGAATAGAGAGAGTAATATCAGAGCTCCAAAACATATCCTTTACTTCATTCCAACAATTATCACCATTTTGTAACTTTTACCACCACTTTTCTTTTCTGGACTATTTTTTTTAGTTCTTTTTGTTGATTAATAAGAAATAGTGCTCTCATAAAAAAATAACATTGTGGAAATTATCTGACTTAGGAAAGGAGACACCTATAACCTTACCTGTCAGAAAGAGCCCCGTGTGCCCACATGTGGGCTCATGCGAGGGGTGTGTGTAGTCTTCAAGGATGTCTTTTTTTTATTGTGATGCTGGGGATTGAACCCAGGGCCTTGTGTATGCAAGGCAGGCACTCTACCAACTGAGCTATATACCCAGCCCAAGGATGTAATCTTTAAGGATCTTTCTGTGTCAGTCTTAAATATAGATAGTGTATTCCATTATATAGATTACAACATGATCAGCCGGGTTCAGTAGTGCACACCTATAATCCCAATGACTGGGGAGGATGAGGCAAGTTCAGAGCCAGCCTCAGCAACTTAGTGAGGCCATAGGCAACTTAGAGAGACCCTGTCTCTAAATAAAATACAAAAAAGGCTGGGGATGTAGCTTAGTGATTAAACGCCCCTGGTTCAATCCCCAGTACCAGTCATCATCATCATCGGCATCGGCATCTAGTTCCCTGTGGGGGTATTTTTGGTTTTTCAGTTTTTCCCTATTAAATACTGCTGCACTAAAAAAGGAATATGTACATAAAATTTAAAAATAATGCTGCACTAACAACCTCCTACATTTTTTAATATGGTATGTTTTAGAATTGTCGGTTCAGATATGTACATCTTTTTTTAAAATAATAACTTCATTTTATTTATTTACTTATTTTTACATGGTGCCAAGGATGGAACCCAGTGCCTCACATGTGCTCGGCAAGTGCTGTACCACAATCAGCCCTAGCATATGCACATCTTAAAAAGATTTATAGATATTGTCAAATTGTCCTCCCAAATGAGTATACCGATTTATGCCTTCAGCAGTGGATGGGAGTGCACAGATTTTTTTTTTTTTTAAGTGGTTCTGGGACTTGGAGCCAAGGGTGCTCTACCCTGATCTACATCGTTTTTTATTTTATTTTTATGTGGTGCTGAGGATCGAACCCAGTGCCTCACGCGTGGCAGGGAGTTCTGTACCACTGAGCCCCAGCCCCAGCCCCTTGAGCTGTGTCTTGAGCCCTTTTTATTTTTTTTATATTTTATTCGAGACAGGGTCTCACAAAGTTGCTGAGGCGCCGAGGTTACAGGCATGCACCACGGTGCCCTCCTAGAGCAGCATGGCTTTACAGTCTACTTAGTCCTGGTGCAGACAGGGCCCGGAGGTCAAGGGCTCTCTTAGTCCAGGCTTGTTTCTGCAGCAATGCAAATGAAGCTCCTGATGGTTGACTTCTGGTCACTTCCTCCTCCAGGGTCTCTTCCAGACCTGACTCTAGCCTGCCTGATTTCTTCATGGCCTTACTTTTGTGTTTCTGGGTCTCAGTTCACAGGAGCTTCCTGGAGGTCTCTGAACCAGATGCCCAAAGACAGTGGGAGTAGGGGCAGTAATTGTCTTCCTGCTGCCTCGCTCCTGGTTAGCCTTTCTTTCCCTGGCAGTAGTGGGCATGGAAACCAGGGCCTTGTGCACATTGGCAAGCCGCTACTCCTGAGCACAGCCCATCCCTGAGGCTGGGTTATTTGATCCTCTGAGAGGTGCACAGACTGCTCTCTGCCAAGGTTTCCTGCAGTCTTGTTCTCCTGTTATTTGGGATGTAGAAACATTTGCAACCCAGTGGGGACTTCTGCACTCAGGGCTTTCTCATTCCTTCCATTTCTCCTTGAGAAGTTGTAGTTCTTACCTGTGCCGTCCTTTTCTTGGAGTCCTGTGTGGAGGCAGTCAGCAGAATCCTTCTCTGACTCTTCCCACCCCCCTGGGCCAGAGGCTGCTTCGGGCGGTGGGTCATTGGCACCGTCGTGGGCTCCCAGCTCTGCAGCATTCCTGCCTGTGCTCTGCCTCCTGACTGCGAAGCCAGGGCCACAGAAGCTCCGGTTGTCTTCACAGCCAACCCCACTTCAAGGGACTCATTTGATGTCAGAGGTCGTTCAGGAAAGCAGAAACTACTGTGGGTATTTCCAGCAGGAAGGTGTTTAGCATAGTGAATCAGAGGATTACAAAACCATGAGTAGGGTGGGAGGTGATGGTGGTAGCATCAAAGCCAGAAGGAGCTGTGGCAGCTCTCAGAAAATTAGGACTTGTGCTTATTACACAAAACTGCTGCAGATGAGCTGTGCGCTCCCTAGGATCAGGAAGGGTGAAATTCAGAAGAATGCTCAGTGGTGCTGGTGACATGACCCTGCCACTCCACTGAACAGCCCCAGCTGGCATCATCTCACTGCTTTGCGAGTCTTATGAGGTAGTGGTGCTTCTTGTCACTGGATCGGGGCTGTGGCTCCTGTCGTTCAAGGGAGAGCAAGATGTCACCAGCACCCAGCCTGCTTCCCTGCTGGGAGGGCAGCACAATCTTGCTGGCCACGGATCTGACCCTCAGCAAGGTGCTGTTAAGTTACATGATGATAGTGTGCAGTGTGGAAGTGAATATAAAAATATGTACATAAATAAAATTTTGTCTTTATAATTACTTTACTTACAGACTATAAAGCAATTGGCAAAATAGGAGAGGGAACATTTTCTGAAGTCATGAAGATGCAGAGCCTGAGAGATGGAAACTACTATGCGTGTAAGCAAATGAAACAGCACTTTGAAAGGTAGGTGTCCGAGACAGCTGCCACCCAGTGCTGGCGCAGCCTTGAGTTTAGGGCAGTCTCTGTCCTGGGAAAACTGTTCATTTAGTTGTAAATAAGTAGTCTGATCCCTTGGGCATTGAGGGTCATGGGCTGAAGAGCTGCTTATAATGCTGGCATTTCCTCTTGTCCAGGCTTACAATGATGTCAGTGATGAATGGTGTGAGATTTTAAGTTGTAAAGGCATGACTCACTCAAAGAGTTGTATGTGTGTTGGGGTCTTACAAATCAGACCTTCGTCCAGGTGCATTAGAGGTGCTTGCAGTTTAATTACTTGTGAAGCATGTGGACATGATGAGGAATGATTTCCAGGTAGGGATAGAGGAACTTCTTTCCTGGGTGACCTCAGCTGCCTGTCCGTGGGGAGCAACTGTGGTTCGTGCACACGCCTGTGGAAGACCGCCCTGGCTTTTTCTTTCAGAGCAGACTCTGATGGACTCAGAGTTGGCTAGCTTCTCAACATATGCTACACCAACAAGCCAAAAATGGATGCCATTAGGAAACTGTCTGAACGAGGAAGTGAGTGCTGGCTTCACTGTAACATGAAACTTTTCAACAAAAAGTCTGAGGCCAGTAATTTATGTCTCTAAATAGCCAAAGAATTTTGAAAGCATAATTATTTCACCGTATTGATGCACAGCCTTCTGGAGGGTTTTGGGGTATAGACCTTGATTTCAGACTCTAAGTATGAAAAGTCATTTCTCAGGTCAGAAGAGGAGTGTTGCCAGTTCATCTCACTAGAGAGGGTTGAGAATAGCACTTCATCCTCATGACATCTCATCCAGGTAGCTGTTATCCTTGCTTTGCACAGGAGGGGAGGTTCCCTGACCTTGTCACTAGCTCTGCACCTCTGGGTTCGAATCCACTTTTCACCAAAGCCAAACCCTGGCTCTTTACTGCCTAGACCACATGGTGGTTCACCTACCACTTCCAAGACTCGGCTGCTGCCAAGGTCTTCTGCTTTGCCTTTCCTGGGACTTCTTCCTCTACATATTCCACACTCTCTGTCCCCAACCCCCCATTCCGTCCATCTTTACCTTCAGACTACCAAAGACAGAGAATTAGATGCACGGTATGCTGACGACCCTGCATGGAGAGAGCGGAGAGCAGCTTCCTCCACAGGCACCCTGTGATCCCCCGCCCCAGCAGCCAGCACTGGACTTTGAGCAGCAGGGGTGGCACCTTTGCCTACCCCCCACCAAGGACTGAGGACTGGATCCTTTCAGGTTCTCACTGTGGGTTTCAGGGAGAGAGAACTTAAAGGTGACCACAGGTGTGCTGCTGTCATTTTGGTGAAGAGGTAAGCGTACACAGTGGGTGGATGCTGAGCCCCAGAGTTTTGCACTCACAGCAGTGCTGTGAGGAGACCACACTTGGTCACCCAGGTGCCCATGGGAAGAGGGATACAGGTGTAGCTTATTTTAGGAAGGTTTCTGGTGAAGAAGGTTGGCGAGTTCTGAGAGCAGACCTTTGCTAATCCTGTCACCTCCCGAATATCCACCTCTAATCACCATAGAGGGTAGATTAAGTTTCTACCCTCTTAAAGCCTCACAGTGGGCATTCAGTTCAGTGTCTGTAATATGAAGTGTCACAGTGGCTGGTGTTTTGTGCTATTTGGATGCACGGACTGTCACGTGGCCCAGTGCTGAGTTTTAGTTTCAACAGGCATTTGTTAACGTGCCTTAGGACCTGCCAAAGCTGTGTAGTCCAAACCCAAGGAGAACTGGACATTGGATTTCATTTTGTGAGTTCTGATTTGCTCTTTATATATGTCTTAAAAACCCTAGGATGGGTCTGAGACTGTGGCTCAGTGGCAGAGCACTCGCCTAGCAGGGTGAGGCACTGGGTTTGATCCTTAGCACCACATAAAAAGGCGTGCTGTCCATTCACAACCCCAAAAATAAATAAATAAATAAATAAACAAACCAACCAACCTACCAGCCGTCCCACCCCAGGACACAGGAGTCCCCTCACGGTTGGTCTGCTGTGGCCAAGGGAAGCGTTCTTTTGATATGACCTATCCTCTTTCCTTTCTTTTAGTATTTTTTGGCGCTACGAGGCTTTCTGTGCTCCTTTTATACTTTCCTTGCTCCAGCCCTAGAACCTGCCATTTCTCTAAGGAGCCCTGATTCCTTTCATTGGAGGAAGGTATTTAGAAACTAAGATCTGGACACTGGGTGTCCTAGTACTGGGTGCTGATGCTTCCGGGGCTCTTGGCAAACAGTGCTGGTGGTGCCAACCCATCACGCCCGTGCCTGGCTCTCCTTCCCAACTCTATTCAAGTGCCATGAGAGCATACCCATAAAATAAATAAATGGGATGAAGAAATGATTCTTTCTCATAGAAGAATCTCACTTAATACATGTAGGGGGATAAGGGAAATAGGGAACCATCATTAGAATGCACATGTAATAATTTTTGCAGTCAGAAATCATTTCTGGGGGAAACTCAAAAGTTATTTCTGACTATAGAAATAATTATGTGTTCATTATTACTTGTTTATTGTTATATGTTAAATTATTACAGGCTGATGCATGCTAAATTAATGGGTGAAACTATGAAGAGAAATAGGATTTCTATATAGCCCTAAAATATTTCCTCCTAGATACTTTATTTTTAAAATTTAATTTATTTTTAAGCTCATACACAAAACATAGAAATTATAAATATTAATGGGGTGTCATGTAATGTTTTGATACATGTATACATTGTATAATTTTTTACATTTATTTTTTAAAATTTTATTTATTTATTTATTTTTGGTACTTGGGATTGAAACCAAGGCACTTAACTATTGATATATATCATGAGCCCATTTTTTGTATTTAGAGACAGGGCCTCGCTAAGTTGCTGAGGCTTTGAATTCGTGATCCTCCTGCCTCAGCTTTCTGAGCCGCTGGAATTACAGATATATACCACCACGCCTGGCACATCATGTAATGTTTAAATCAGGTTAAATATATCTGTTTCCTCAAACATTTGTCATTTCTTTATGGTAAAAACTTTCCAAGTATTAATTTTTTTAAAATATATTTTAATACATTTTATTAGTTTATTTTTATGTGGTGCTGAGGATCAAACCCAGGGCCTCACATGTGCTAGGTGAGCGCTCTACCACTGAGCCACAACCCCAGCCCTCCAGATATTAATTGTAACTACTCTGATTGCCATCAATAATAAATACTAGGTAGTGTTGATTGATTACTGTGGAAGTTCTGACAGATCCTCGTATTGTTTGGTATCCCTTCCTCCAGGAGGTAGGGCTTCCTTCCTTCCTCTTGAGTGTTGATTGGACTTAGTGATTTGCTTCTAAAGAATAGAAGGGACAAACAATGGCATTACAGTTAGAAACCTGGCAGGTCCCACTGTGGCTAAATGGTCCAGGTCACCGTCAGTGGTGAGACAGGGACACAGTGGACCAGGATGGCAGGCTGTGCCACCTCCGTGCTCGCTCCCCAAAGCCATAATCCCAGTGTAACCCTGAGAGCAAAGCAGGGGAGTCCAGATTGGGGGACATTCCACAAAACACCTTCCTAGCCCAAGGCTGTCATGGCAGTGAAAAACAAAGACTGAGGAGCTATTGCAGATTGGAGGTGACTCTCGGGATGGGACGTGATAACTTAACTGCAGGTGGCATCCTAGATCCTGGAAGAGAAAAGACATTAGTGGAAAAACATGGGAGACCTCAAGTTTAAGTAATAGTTGTACCAGTGTCAGTTTTTTGGTTTTGATAAATGTTATACAAATTGGGTAGACTCCATATTATCTTTACACCTCTTCTGAAAGTCTAAAATAATTTCAACATAAAAGTTAAAAAATAAGACAGTACAAGCAGACCAAGAAAAAATAAATAAATACAGAAGCCAGGCCCAGTGGTGCACACCAGTTATACCAGTTACTCAGGAGGTGGAGGCAGGAGGATTGCAAGTTCGAGACCAGCCTGGACAAGTAGCAAGACCCTATTTCAAAATAAAAGATTTAAAGGACTGGGGGCGGGGCTGGGGATGTGGCTCAAGCAGTAACACGCTTGCCCCTCAAAAAATGAGGGGCGCTGGGTTCAATCCTCAGCACCACATAAAAGTAAAATAAAGATGTTGTGTCCACCGAAAGGATTCGATCCTCAGCACCACATAAATGTAAAATAAAGCTATTGTGTCCACCTAAAACTAAAAAATAAGTATCAAAAAAAAAAAAAAAAAAAAGGACTGGGGATGCAGCTCAATGGGAAAGACCCCCAGTACCACAAAATAGCAAAACAACAAAGACAAGTATAGGAGATCTGGTACTACTCATTGATCATGAACTTCTGTTCTTAAAAGTGTTGCTGTTAATTCTGATTTATATGGGAAAAAGAATTGTTAGTTTCTTCTGCTTTTGGTGTCATCTCTAAGGATGAGATTGCTAATAATTTGTAGTTTGTTGGATGTTCCAGTGTAACTGATACTGGTCCAAGTATAATGCTGTTTCTTTGTTTCTTATGGTGCTGGGGGTGGAATCCAGGGTTTCCTGCCTGCTAGGCAAGCAACATACCCCTAAGCCATACCCCTAAGCCATACACTCTAGCCCTTGTTTTTGTTTTCAGACATGAAAATAATACTTCTGGCTTTTATATAGGAGTATATTTCTGTAGTATTCTGTCATCGTTATCAAAGAAATTGTCTTGTTTACTTAAAGAACAATTTCAAAGTTGATTTTGGGTGCCCTTAGCCATCCGTTTCTGTTCTACTTCTCATTGTCTAAATGAGTCCTCAAAGTCACCTTGCACAGTTGCTTGGGTGGTTTGGGAAAGGTGAAGCATTGGCAGAAGATCACACCATGTCACTCATGCAGGATGATGTTGGCATTCAAAGCCTCTGCCCCCTGACCCCTCCAACTTTACTTCTAATCCTTTCCTCCTACTTTAGTTGGAATTGAAATTGATGGCTTTTGGGGCTGGGGATGTGGCTTAAGTGCAAGTGTGCTCACCTGGCATGCGTGAGGCACTGGGTTCGATTCTCAGCACCACGTAAAAATAAAATAAAGATATTGTGTCCACCTAAAAATCTAAAAAATAAATATTAAAAAAAGAGAAATTGATGGCTTTTGCAGATATCTTTGCTAATATGAAGTTCCAGTAAAGTAAGACAACCAAAGGACACCTTGGTACTGTCTGGGGCAGGGCCTGGCAACTCTGGAGACTGTTTCTCCCTGTTCCTCTGAGGTGAGGTTAGCTCCTGGGCTCTAGCCTGCAGGAAGACCAAGTCCTCCTCATTTCTCTTTGTTGTCTTCACTATTTTCTCCCACCTGTAATCCCCCAAAGTATCCAGTTAAGTAGAGGCTGCCTTTGGCAATGATTTTATTCTGTATTTTGCCTGTAGAAATATTTTTAAGACCCTTACTCATGGTCTTGTTGGGGTCTCTCCTCATGCCCTGAAGCAGAAGGCTCAGTAGTGAGCTAAGCCTGGCCAGCAGAGGCGCCCACTTAAAAGCAGAACCAGAAGCCCCTCTGCTCGTAGGCTTTTAGTTTTGTGACCTTGCACAGCTCTTCATTTTTCTGTGCCCTCGTTTCCTTCCTTACACAGGAGGGACAACACGGCATCCACCTCCTGAGGTTGTTGTGGGGTCTAGTGAAATAATGCAGGGGCACTCTCATGGTGCCTGCAGGCAACAGCCCCGAGGCTTGCCTTATGAACCAGCTCTTCTTGGCAGGTAAGGCAGGGTCCAAGGGCTTGGAGATGATTTTGGAAATTGAAGAGAGATGATACTAGCGAAAATAGTGAAGCTCATGGCAGGGACTCACCGACATCTGGTGCCAGGAACAGCACCAGGTGACTTGTGTGTCAATGCCATTTAATCTCACTTCAACCCTCGACCCTGGAAGCAAGATGCCAATGTGTCCATCTTTTGGATCAGAGAGCATGTCTTCGTCCCCCACCCGCTTGGCACTGTGCAGCCGGGAGCTTCCGCTCAGGTCTACTCACTAAGTGGCCTCCATGTTCCTTTTAGGAACATAAAAAGCTACTTTGTAAGGAAGAAATAGAAACAAAGGCAAGAAATTCATGAGTTACTTTAGATAGGTTTTCTGCTTACTTAAAAATAAAGTATGGAAAATCTCAAACAAATACAAAGTAAAGAGTAATGAACCCTACCTAGCAGCAGGGCGGAAACCCTGCTGTTTTAATTTAGTCTGTGCCTCTGCACAGCCTCTTCTCCTACCTGGTCAGTATGTGGGCCTTAGTGTGGTTTGGGCTGCTAAAATAAAGGACCACAGACTGGTGGATCAAATAGCAGATGTTTGTTTCTCACAGTTCTGGAGTCTGGAAGTCCAAGATCAAGGTGCTGGCAGATCTGGTGTCTGGTGGGAGGGCCTGCTTACAGATTTGCTCAGGGTTATCTTGTGCCCTCAGAGAGCAGAGAGGGGAGCCAAGCTTCTATAGCCTCAGGTCACAGGGCTACCTCCTCATACGTAAGTCTCCTGTCCCAGGAACACCCAACAAAGGTTAGGGTTTCCTGATATGAATTTTGGAGGATACAAACATGAGATTCATAACATTATACAGATTTGGTTTGGTTGGTTGGTTTATTTTGCTGGGGATCAAACCCAGCGTCTGGCACATGCTTAGCAAGCACTGAACTGCTTTGCTGCTCAGCTGTACCCTTGGCCCCAACTGTCCTTTTTCTAAGGTAAACTTGCATATATAAATAGCTTATCTGTACAGTTTTGGCAAACAGACATTCCCATGTGATTAATGTCACCCTAAAATATTTCTTTCTTTCTTTCTTTTTTGAATATTTTTAGTTGTAGGTGGACACAATACCTTTATTTCATTTATTTTTTTGTGGTGCTGAGGGTGAAACCCAGTGCCTGACACATGCTAGGCCAGACCTCACCACTGAGCCACAGCCCCGGCTCCACCCTAGAAAATTCCTTCCCATCTCTTTTCAGTCTCCCATTCCCTTCCCAGACGGCCATGGCTGTTTTCTTTACTCCCTCCTAGAATCTCAGACTACGTGAAATCTCACATCTGTGTTCTCATGCCCAGTTCCATTGGCGCAGCAGATTGTCATGGCTATCTTAACAGGTTTGTCCCTCTTTTTGCAGCGGGTGGGTACTGGGGATTGAACTCAGGGCACTTGACCCCTGAGCCACTCCTCAGCCCTATTTGTATTTTATTTAGAGACAGGGTCTCACTGAGTCGCTTAGCGCCTTGCTTTTTTGCTGAGTCTGGCTTTGAACTCCTAATGCACCACGGAGTCCAGCAGAAGTTTGTCCCTTTTTTAATGCTGAGTGGTATTTGCTCCAGTCTCTGACTACATACAGTTTATCTGTTCTGTCAGCGGGGTTGTTTTCTGTTGTGGCCAACCGTGAATAAAGCTGCCACGAAAGTCCTAAGACTTTTGGATATATATTTTCTTTTTTCCTACTTAATTATTTACAAATGCAATCACTGGATCAAAGGTGGGCAAACATTAACTTTATAAGAAACTGTGGTTAGGCCTTTTCCAAAGTCATTGTAGCTTTGGATTCCCGCCAGCAAAGAGTAAGTTCCAAATGCTTCACATCCTTAGCCAGCATTTGGTGTTGGGAGCATTTTTTTTTTTCCTTTTTTAATTAAAAAAAACATTTTTTTGGTAGTCGTAGATGGACAGCATGCTTTTATTTTGTTTGTTTGTTTTTATGTGGTGCTGAGGGTGGAACCCAGGGCCTCACAGGTGCTAGACAAGTGCTCTGCCTGGAGCCCCAGCCCAGCCCTGGTGTTGGTAGCCTTCTAAGTCAGCTGTTGGCTAGTGTGCCATGTCATCTAGAGATTTTGGCCTCCACTTGCTAATGACCAACAACGATGACCACCAATTCACATGCCTTCTGGCTGTTCATGTACCTTCCTTTTTGAAGTGTCTGTTCAGGTTTTGTTTTTTTTTCCTATTTTAAATATTGGGCTATGTGTCTTTTTATTGAGTTGTTTGTAGGAGTCCTTTGTATGTTCTGTGTATAAATCCGTCGTTACTTACGTTTTGGGTTAGTTTTTGCATGTCTGATTTTCTGGTCCATTTTCCCTATGATTTCTCTCATTCTAAGAGGAGGAAGGGGAGAGGGCCAGGAAGAGGAGGGAGCTGCGACTGTGGGCAGGGCAGGGCAGGCCACGAGAGTAGGAGGAGAGCAGAAAAGGAAGAGGAAGGAACGTCTGTACTATCTTTGCATCTTTTGATGTACTGGGTTTTTTTTAGCAATATTTTTTAGTTGTAGATGAACACATATCTTTATTTATTTATTTTTCTACTGTGGTGCTGAGGGTGGAACCCAGGGCCTCACACGGCAAAGCAAGCGCTCTACCACTGAGCCCCAGCCCCAGCCCCTTTTTTTTGTACTAGGGATTAAACCCAGGGATGCTCTACCACTGAGCCTTACCCCCAGCTCTTTTTATTTTTTACTTTGAGACAGGGTCTTGCTAAGTTGCTAAGACTGTCCTTGAACTTATGATCCTCCTGCCTCAGCCTCATAGAGTAGTTGTTATTACAGGGGTGGCCATCACATTTGGCTGAAATTTTTAATGTCAAACCCAGTGTAAGGAATTATCTCCTTTTTATGGTTTTTGTTTTCTGTTCTCTCTTAGAAATCTTTAATTATCCCCAGGCTGGGACAATGCTATATTTTCTTCTAAAAATACAACTTTAACTTTTACAATTAGGTCCATGATCCATCTCAAATTAATTTTTGTGTATATTGTGAGGTACAGAGGTCAAGGATTATCTTTTCCCCAGTGGATATCTAGTTGTTCCAGCACCATTTGTTAAAGATGTTTCTAAAGGAGAAAAAAAAAATGTTCCTTTTCCTCATAGGCTGCTTTGTCAGAAGCCAGTTGACTACAAAAGTGTGGGTCTGGGCTGTTTCTCCCTCTGAAGGTGGTCCACATTCTCCTTTGAATGTGTATACCTTGCTTTATCCTCAAAACTTTTTGTCTTGAGATGGACCACATTGTCCCTTGAACGTGCCTCTGCTTTCCTAAATAAACCTCTGCCTGTGTCTCTGGCTGGTGCATGCTGAAATTCTTTTCCATCACGGATGTCAAAAACCCTACTGGAACTCAGTTGTTCCTTTCTCTCCAGGAGCTCCTCAGACTCTTCTTCAGAAACTTTTCTTCTCCTGTGACAATCTTTCCACCTTATTCTGAACTAGTTGATATCTTTAAAAATAAAGTGTGTCATAAAAAAAGTATAGGTCTGTGTGGACTCTATTCTGTTTCATGGATCTCTTTGACTTTGACTATCCTTATTTCAACTCCCTACTGTTTTTTTTTTAAGAAGGGTTTGTCATATATATATATGAATGTGTGTGTGTGTGTGTATTTATGTATGGGTGTGTGTGTGTGTGTGTATATATATATATATTGTAAAGCAGAGAGGGGAGCCAAGCTTTGTGTAGCCTCTGGTCACAGGGGGGCTACCTCATACACACACACACATACCCATAAACATATATATATATATATATATATACATACATACATGCATATATGTATTTTATGGACCTTTATTTATTTATTTATATGTGGCGCTGAGAACTGAACCCAGGGCCTCACACATGTTAGGCAGGTGCTTTACCACTACAACCCCAGCTCCCCCTTCTGTTTTGGTTCATGTAGTTTAACAGTATGTTTTGAAGTTGGGTAATATTTATCTTCCAGCTTAGTTTTTCTTTTTGGAAACGTTTTGCCTACTTTGAGTCCTTTGTATTTCTGTAAATATTTTAGAACCAGCTTGTTAATTCCATACAAAATAAAAACTACAGAGATTTTGAATGGGATTATGTCAAATCTATAGCAGTTCATGGAAGAATTCATATCTTTTTTTTTTTTTTTTTTGATATTGGGGATTGAACCCAGGGATGCTTAACTACGGAACCTCATCCCCAGCCCTTTTTATTTATTTTGAGATAGGATCTTGATAAGTTGCTTAGGGCCTCACTAAGTTGCTGAGGCTGGCCTTGAACTTGTGATCTTCATGCCTCAGCCTCCTGAGCTGCTGGGACTACAGGCATGTGTCACTGCACCTAATTTATTCTGCCTTCTTACAGTAAACACTTCATAATAAAACTTTTAAAGTCACAAATATCCTTCTAAGTGTCGTCAAAACTTCAATGTGCTGTGCTTTACTTTTTGATAATCTAATTTCGTGTGAGATTTCTTCCTTACCCATGGATTTTTAGAAATCTGTTGTTTCATTCCCAAATACTCGGGGCTTTTCTAGATAGTTTATGATGGCTTATTTCTAATTTAATTCCATCATGGCCAGCCAGCATGTTCTGTCCATTTTCAGTCTTGGAGTTTATCAAGACTTAGCTCTGATGCAGCGCATTCCTGTCTGGGTGAGTGCCCTGTACATCCTTGAATGATGTCGGGTGGAGGTGGTCAGTAGTGCTCTTAGGAGCTTCGGTATAGTTACTGTTTTTTTTTTTTTTTTTTTAAAGATCATTGTATCAAATATAGGAGAGGGTGTTCCCTCTCCAGCTTTCTTTACCTGTCAGTTACTTCACGTATGTTGAAGCTGTTACTTACTGTATGTGCATCTAGAATCCCTGTCACCCTCACCAGGGCCATGCTGGTGTTTCAGCTGTTGAACTGCCAGCTGCATGCTGGCAGGCTCACTGCAGACCTCCGAGCGCCAGTGCCCACAGGACTGGCTCCAGCACTATGGACTATGTAGTGTTTTGACTACAGTCCTGGCTGTGAGGGAGGAGATAGGGGAAGGTAATGAAGAAGAGGCCCAAAGCTCTTAGTCACAGATATTCTTAGACTCAGTCTAGTCTCTCTTCAGGCTGTTCCTATGTATCAGGCTCCCATGTGGTTGCTAGCTTGAGAGCAACTGATTTAAGAGCCACATTGATTTAAAAACTGTATAATAAATTCTGGACGTGGTCACACACGCCTGTGATCCCAGCCACTTGGGAGGCTGAGGCAGGAAGATCACAAGACCAGCCTCAACAACTTAACAAGGTGCTGTCTCAAAGTTTAAAAAAAAGTGCTGGAGGGGCTGGGGCCGGGGCTCAGGGGCAGAGCACTTGCCTGGCATGTGTGAGGCACTGGGTTCGCTCCTTAGCACCACATAAAAATGAAACAAATAAAGTCATCCTGTCCATTTACAACTACAAAAAAAGGTCTGGGGATATAGTTCAGTTGGTAGAGTGCTTGCCTTGTATGCACAAGGCCCTGGGGTTAATCCCCAGCACCACACACACACACACACACACACACACACACACACACACACACACATACACACACACATACACCAAACACAACTACAAAAAATAAAAATAAAAAGTGTCAGAGATGTGGTTCAGTGGTTAAGCACCCCTGGGTTCAGTTCCAGGCACTAAAATGAAAAACAAAACACAATCAGAAAAACTCAATTATAATCAGAACCTTTCCCAGCTGTGCTGTGACCTAGCCCTGCTGTTGCTGGTAGTGTGGACCTTATCCAGGTAGCAGGATCTTACCCTTCTTCTGTATAGGTCTGTAGGGGCTCAACAAACCCTTTTATTTAAGAATGGGCTGGGGATATAGCTCAGTTGGTAGAGTGCTTGCCTTGCATTTACAACACCCTGGGTTCAATCCCCAGCACCACCAAAAAAAAAAAAAAAAGAACAGAATTAAAAAAAAATTAAAGTATAGTAATGTGCTGTTGGATATAACTATTCCCTGAATAACCAAACAAGATGCTGAGCAATTGTAGGAAAGAAGAATATCCCCACAATTGGTTCCTTCGGAGCCTCTGAGATGGAAGTCCCTTGGGCATGAAGTCACTGGATCAGTGTGAATCCCCTCCCACCATGGGAGGTGCGTCCCTGGAAGGGTGTCTGGAAAGCAGGGACAGCTGGTCATGGGCCTAGCACTTACAGTGGTGTGATTTGGATATGGAAACAGTGTCAGGCTGAGCAATCAAAGACGACCCCAAGCGAGACACCTGCAAGGACTACACCTGTCCCCCCAGGCAGAGGAGATGGCAGAAAAGACAGACTTCATCAAAGATGAGGTGGAGGGAGGGGCTGGGCTGTGGCTCAGTGGTAGAGCGCTTGCCTGGCATGTGAGAGGCACTGGGTTCAATTCTCAGCACCACATAAAAATAAAATAAAGATATTGTGTCCATCTACAACTAAAAAATATTAAAAAAAAAAAGAAGATGAGGTGGAGGCTGGGTCTGCTTTTGGAATTTTGAAATGCATATTTTCAGATAGTATGTACATTTCCTATAAACTGATTAATGTAGTTTAATTATTACCCTTAATTTTAAATAAATTTGTCAATTAATTTAATCAGAAAACTTAGTCTTTTTTTTTTTTTTTTAAGTACTGTGCATTGAACTCAGGCACTTGACTACTGAGCCACCTCCCCAGCCCTATTTTGTATTTTATTTAGAGACAGGTCTCACTGAGTTGCTTAATGCCTTACTCTTTTAGCCGAGACTAGCTTTGAACTCGCGATGTTGCTTAACGCCTTACTCTTTTAGCCGAGACTAGCTTTGAACTCGCGATCTTCCTGCCTTATGTCTCCCTAGCTGCTGGGTTTATAGGCGTGCACCATTTTTAATATTAATTTTTTTTATCTTAATATGTAAAAGAAACTACAAGAGAATCTTTCAGGATAATAGATGGGGAAACTTTTCATGTATTTCCTAAGCTATGAGAACTTTAATTTTTATAGGATGATATAAGAATATGCTAACTTTAGTTTCTGATGAGAACAGTTTGACCCGATTAACTTGCTTGAAATATTTGCGAGTTTAAAATTTTCAAACATGGATAATGAATGTGATTTGGTAGCTCTAATTTTAAAGTTAACCTAAATTATAAATCAGTTATCTATTTTTACCTACAAATAGTATTGAGCAGGTGAACAACCTACGAGAGGTACAAGCACTGAGGCGTCTGAATCCACACCCAAACATTCTTACGTTGCATGAAGTAGTTTTGTAAGTATATTTGGAGCTTAAAAAATTATGTATTTGAAAATTTGTTATTGATTAAATCTCCTTTTAAGAAAACCATGGTAGACTTACAATATTTATAGCTCAGAGAATAATAATTTTCATTTCACCGTACGTTGCATTTCTACTTGGACAATTGCGTATCTGACCCCTCATTTGGAGGTGTCTTCAGAGAGGTGACCTCATATGGTGGCAGCACGCAGCATTCAAGGTTTGGCTCCTAAAGCTTGGTTTGGAACTCTGAAGGCTTGAACATGAGTCACGACCTCCCAGGCGAGCCCTGGGATGCTGTTTCATGTTCTCATCTTGTTGCTAACTGATCTCTCTGCAGTCTCTTACAGTCTTTCTTACAATAATTGATGTCATTTCAAGGCATTTCCATTTGTTCTAATTGTAGAGTAGTTTTCATAAGGCTTACCTGCCAATCAAAAAGATAGAGCCTGGCTTGTCCCTTGGTGTGCAGGGGCTCAGGAGGCCTCCTCCCACCAGCATGACCTTGCCACTTCTGGGAAGGTGCTTGTTGGCCTTGCTACAGCTCTGCAGGGACCCTGGCTTATAAAGTTGGCCTGGGAACTCCAGTCTCTGCCAGTTAAAGCTCGATGGATTTTAATCAGAGGATACAACAGTTTTAAATTCAAAACGACTTGTCTTGACATAGCTGTGTGGCCCCTTGACATAGCTGCAGTGTTCTTAGCATGGTTTGCACATAATAATCACAACACTGTACACACACACACACACACACTCTCTCTCTCTATGCAGAACACTTCTGGCCAGAATCTCCTGAGACCCCTGCCAGGTGGCCTTCTGTGACACAGGCTCCCCTTTAGGGGTTGAATGGAATCCAGAGAAGCTTGTTGGCTGGGCCTGAAGCCTGGAGTATGAGTGAAATGTGACTCTCTCTTCTGCCTGGGGGTGGCTTTTGCTTTTGGCTCTCCAGTTGTAATATATCCCAATTACATGTAAATAATTAGGTACATTAAATTACTGTAAAATTAATTAAAACTAGACGTTCAGTCATAGAGCATGAGTTAAGTTCCTTTTTCTTTTATTGCTTTGCTTAGCTAATTCCCCAGACTTTCTTCTTTCTGCTGGGTTAATTTTATATATTCAAGACATATCTCTTTTTTTAAAAAGTGGCTTTTAGAATTTTGCTTAAAATAAATTTTTACGGTTATTGAAAATTAAATTTATCTGAAATATTGGTTGAAAATCAAAATCTCTACTATTTTAATAATTATATTGCCATCTTTGGCTGATGTGGGAGTGCCTTATATTTACCAGAAATGTTTACAGTGAATTAAATATTTGATCATGTTTTCTGATTAAGACCAAAAAAAAATTTAAAACCTGCTTTCTTCTTCAGTGACAGAAAATCTGGTTCTCTTGCACTTATATGTGAACTTATGGACATGAATATTTATGAGCTCATACGAGGTACGTAGACTATTTCAAAAGCTACCTTATAATACTCTTTTAAGTTTGTAGCTCACCTGTATCTTGCTTCCGATCTCATAGTCCTTGGTCACCACAGAGCAGTGGTGACAACCAGGACGGCTTGCTCCTGGAGGCGTTGCTGTGGCAGGCTGGCCTCCCAGGGTGACTGCATGCAGGAAGGGGAGCCAAGGCCTTCTGGTAACCCTGTGATTTGGAAAAGTGGCGCTGAAGGCAGCAGAGCATTGCAGCTTGTGCCTTCCTTGCGGGGTGCCGAGCTTTGGGGCCCCTTGCTCTGAGGTACCTCTCCCTGGGGTCTCCTTGCTGCTTGACTCTGTTCCCTGCTGAACAAGGCAAAGCTTCCCTGAAGATCCTGGCTTTGGGGAACCCCTTGCACCTTGCCGTGCACTGGTGTCCGGGGTGCTCATTATTTCCATCTTTGAAACAGTAAAGCTCTGTTAGGGAAGCTTGGCCTGAGCCGGCCTCAGCCAGGGCCAGCCTTGGATGCTTGCCGAGGGCACAGCAGAGAGCCAGCAGGCAAGGGGGCAGGTGGTTGGCCCCCAGTGAGCAAGTGTCCCGGGGCTCTGACCTCATGGGTCTGCCAGCTGTTAGGACAATGAACCTGGTGCATATCACTAAGAAACAACAGCCAGTGTCCCATTCAAATCACAATACCCAAGGTCACACGAAGAAAATTAGCTGCCCTAATGTCCTGTGAGTTCAGATGATTGGGAATAGAATTTAAGTGGAAACATCATCGGTGATTTAAAAGCTGTATTATCTCAAACAAGTTAGACTGAAAGCAGCGTGCCACAGTCCCTTCAGATAGAGAGGCAGACACTGGTGCTGAAGAGTCCAAATACAGTTGTCTTTGTGAAGTGACAGGATGAAGACAGTGTTGTGTCAACATTAATATAAGGCGCCCTGGTGTCCTCACCCCTGAGGACACTCTGGGGATGCCAGAATTTGAGGATGCCTGGTGTTGCGTTTGCACAAAACCCAGCTCTTGCTCCCGTGGGTTTCACGTCACCTCCTGGTGACTTACAGGACCAGATACAGTGTGGCTGCTGTGGAAATGATGGTTGTTATTAGGAGACAGCGACAAGGGGGAGAGTCTGTACCTGTTGAGCACAACCATTGATGGTTGAATCTACAGATAGGGAACCCACACAGACAGGGATTGCTTGTATTTTATTATGTGATTTTAAATATTTATGTGGTCATAAATTACTAAGAAAATAAGTCGCATGTGTAAGCAAGTTTTTCTACATCCTTAAAAGTTTATGTATATAACTGGTCAAAAACTGTGGATCTTTTTGGGAAAAGAGGAGATTGCCTCGTATCTGGGATTATATGGTATTTCTTTTTTTTTTTTTAAGAGAGAGTGAGAGAGGAGAGAGAGAGACAGAGACAGAGACAGAGAGAATTTTTAATATTTATTTTTTAGTTCTCGGCGGACACAGCATCTTTGTTGATATGTGGTGCTGAGGATCGAACCCGGGCTGCACGCATGCCAGGCGAGCGCGCTACTGCTTGAGCCACATCCCCAGCCCCTATATGGTATTTCTTGTTTTGTTTTGTTTTTTGTGGTGCTGGGGATTGAACCCAAGGCCTTGTGCTTTCGAGGCACGCACTCTAGCACCTGAGCTGTATCCCCAGCCCTGTATGGTATTTCTTATACATTACAAACCTCATGTATTTATTCGCTTAGTAATTTGTTTATTCTTGTTTAAGTACAACTCTAACAAATGTAGTCATCTGTTTTTTTGGTCAAAACCACTCAAATTTGAGCTGATGGAGAGAACAAGCCTCTGGGCCTGGACACACCCACAGTGGGAGAAAGTGGCTGAAGATGGTCCAGCAACGGGCAGGAAGCCCAGGGGGGCAGCAAATGTGAGCAGGCTGGGCAGGAGGAGCTGTGTCAGGAGGCTGCAGGGGGCTCTCTGTCTGAGGAGTGAGCCTCGTGAACCTGGGGATTTTACTAACCAGCATCTCATTCCATGTAGTCTGGATAAGGGGGGCTATGCTGGTTCTTCACACTGACCCTCTGCGTGTAGGTCGATTGTCAGTTACAATCCTTGGTTGTCAGAAACAACCCCTATGTTTTATTATTACTTTTTATAATATTATTATTTTTTTTTTTTTCCCAAAACCAGTAAGTCAACATGGCTTTTTTCTTTTTGTAGTACTGGGGATTGAAAACAGGGCCTCACACATGCTAGGCAAGCACTTTGCCACTGAGCTGCACACCCAGCCCCAAATTTTGCTTTTGAAAGAACCTGTACAGGGGCTGGGGATGTGGCTCAAGCGGTAGCGCGCTCGCCTGGCATGCGTGCGGCCCAGGTTTGATCCTCAACACCACATACAAGCAAAGATGTTGTGTCTGCTGAAAACTAAAAACAATAAATATTGAAAAATTCTCTCTCTCTCTCTCTCTCTCTCTCTCTAAAAAAAGAGAAAGAACCTGTACAATCCCTTGGTGTCAGGTGATGCATCCTGATTTAGAATTCCTGTGGTGCTTCCTAGAGTGTGGTATCTTAAAACTCAAGGGGAGCCGGGAACAGTGGGGCACGCCCCCCCCAGGAATTCCAGTGGCTTGGAAGCCTGAGGCAGGAGGATCGGGAATTCAAACCCAGCCTCAGCAACTTAGTGAGGCCCTAAGCATCTCAGTGAGACCCTGTCTCTAAGTAAAATACAAAAAAGGGCTGGGGGATATGGCTCAGTGGTTAAATGCCCCTGGGTTCAATCCCTGGTTCCAAAAAAAGGGGGGGGCTGTGAGAAGGAGAATTTTCAGCACATTGCTCTGTGTTTAGATATCTGAGAAATCTTTGCTCAGAATAAATATCTTTGATTTCCAGTAGGCAAGGGATTGTATAATTGCAGAAATTGAAGCCTTCTTTCCCCAGTATCTGCCTTCAGGGGCTGCAGCCGATGGCTGTACAGATCCACAGACGTCCACTCCTTATGTTGTTACTGAGCCAGGCCCCTCTGGTTTCCAGCTGTGTACTAGGCCAGTCACTAGAGCAAGGAGTTTGCAAGAGTCATTCCTAAGACAGCCAAGCATGAGGAGTGGGGAGGTCCAAGCCCTAAGTCCACCTCCTGAGGACATTTGTG
Source organism: Ictidomys tridecemlineatus (assembly GCF_052094955.1). Taxonomy (NCBI): domain Eukaryota; kingdom Metazoa; phylum Chordata; class Mammalia; order Rodentia; family Sciuridae; genus Ictidomys; species Ictidomys tridecemlineatus. The sequence continues at coordinate 121,609,748 of NC_135481.1, read as the reverse complement.
GACACCGGGGGATGAAGAAGCAGCGTGGCCTAGGGTGTGGGAGCCGATAGGAGGCAATAGTCAGCAGTCTGAGCACACTCAGCCGACCTCCATGGCTCTTCATGGGACACCTGCAGAAAATGGTGGTGTTAGCGTGATCTGAAGGTGGAATCTTTTGCTTCCTGATGTCAAAGGTCACCTTTGGGACACCCATGCTAGGCCAAGCAAAAAGGTCAGTGGCTTAGACAAAATGGTCCCATGTCCCCGAAGCATAACCCTAGCACCCGTTATCAGAGTGACCCACGTGTCAGAGGACAGCAGAGCTAGTGGAGGTGAATAACATAGCTCTCTGTGTGGCCTCCAGAATTAGTAACTTTGAAGCCAGTAAAAAGCCCATGGCTCAGGGGTGCCTGGGGAGCACAGGAAGTAAGAAAGCAGAGGGGTGGTTGTGGGCAGGAGGCAGGCCGTGTCCTGGCTGGCACTTACCAGGTTAGGGCTCTGTCCTCCACGGGTCTTGTGCAGAGGTCTTGTTCTCTTGATGGGTACATTCTTAGGAGTGGCTCTCAGTCCTGAGAGTCACCCCTTAGCAGCAGATGCCGAGTGGGAACTGGGGCCGTCAAACATGGCCAGCTTTACCCTGAGGTCCAGTGTCCTGTGGGCCCAGGGCTGTGCTCAGTGCACTGAGCTGATGAAGATGCCAGCAAAGTGGGGCACCCTGAACTCAGAGCCGGTAAAAGGGAGGAAAGTCGCCTCAGGGTCAGTGGTCTGAGTGACGGTGACCAGGGCTCGCGGCTCCTGTAGCCCCAGTGCTACTCTGAATACTTCATAGGAGGTACCTCCTCTTAACTCTGCAGCAACCGCCAGGCCACTGCTATTATCCCCATCTCAGCATGAGGAAATGGAGGCACAGAGAAAGTCGCTTGTCCGAGGTGATTACCTAGTAGGTGGCAGAGGGGCTTGAACTTGGGCTGGTCCCACGGTGAGGGGTCTTTTTTTTCCAATTTTGTTTTAGTTGTTGATGGACCTCTATTTTATTTATTTATATGTGGTGCTGAGAGTCGAACCCAGTGCCTCACATGCCAGGCAAGTGAACTACTGCTGAGCCCCCGCCCCCGCCCAGGGTGCTGTTTTTGGCCACCTGACAGAGTCCTCTGACAACCCTCTGTGGTTGGCACTGTTATTATCAGCCCCGTTTTACAGATGAGGAAATTGGGGCTTGAAGGATGAAGTAATAACCCCACGTGAAGCTTTAAAAATGCCTGAGGCAAGGCTGAAGCTCCAGCCTCGACCTTGACTTTGCACTGCTCCCCTGAGCTCCCTCCTGCCTTAGCTCAGAGCCTCCTAGGAACAGGCACTTCCTCTGGTCTGCCCCTGTGAGGGCAGCACTGATCTATTAAAAGCCCAGTAATCACTAAAGCTGCTGCTGCTACTGCTGCTTCTTCTTCTTTTTTTTTTTTTTTTTTTTACCAGAATAGCAATTCCTGTGACTTAAATTACTACTGTCTTCAGCAATCAGGCATTCAGTAGTGCTGTTAAATAGTAAAGAGCGAGATAATGAAAGGAGGGAGGAGTGGTCACAGTCTGGACTGTCTGCTTCCAGCACCCAGGTGTGCAGGGCCTGGGTCCAGCAGGGGCTGTTCTCAAGATGCCTGTGGCTGTGAACTAGGGGGTGGCCAGATGAAGGTGGGTGGTTTTCTCTTTGTCCAGCAGGGGTCAGAGGAGGCTGAGGTGATGAGGGTTGGAGGGTGGTAGAGAAGGGTCACAGTGGGCCCCCACCCTGTGGAGCTCACACTGAGGAGGAGAGACTGCCTGGGGAGGGGGGAGTTGAGTTGGGCCTTGCAGGAAGTGGAACCCTCTGCCCAGGGTCCCCACCTCTGACTGCAGGGGCTCCTGCCTCAGCCCCTGCTGCCCGTCCTCTCTCTCCTTGGCAGCCTTGGCCTGCTGGACCCTGAGCTCTCCAGTGGCTCTGTGTTCTGTGAGCAGAGGGAATGTGGTACGCTGGCCCAGAAATGCCAGTCATGGCCACCAGCTGCCTGCGGTCCAGGGGCTGGGCTTGTTCCTGGCTTTTCAGAGGCTGTGGTGGGGCAGGCATCCTGAATGAGTCCATGGCACTGGAGGAAGGAACCAAGTACGAAACAAGCAAGCAGACTTGGTTTGACTGTAGGTAGCAGCATGGTTAGTCTCCGCGAATAGATGACACTCACGTTACTGTGCTGGATTTATTCAGTTGTGTTTTTTATTTTTTTACTTATTTTTTTAAACATTTAGTTTTTTCAGTTATAGGTGGACACAATACCTTTATTTTTTTATCTTTATGAGGTGCTGAGGCTGGAACCCAGGGTCTCAGGCTCGCCAGGCAAGGCTCTGCCTCTGAGCCCCCGCCTAGCCCCAGTTGTATTTTCTATGTCTCATCAACTCTCACCCACTGATGGCAAGAGGCACTGTTTTGCCATAACACAGACCTTTATCACTGGGCATTTTTTTTTTAAGAGAGAGAGAGAGAGAATTTTTTTTTTCAATATTTATTTTTTAGATTTCGGCGGACACAACATCTTTGTTTGTATGAGGTGCTGAGGATCGAACCCGGGCCGCACGCATGCTAGGCGAGCGCGCTACCGCTTGAGCCACATCCCCAGCCCTATCACTGGGCAATTTTAATTTTATCCTGATCAAGAGTTCTTTTAGGGGGCTGGGATGTGGCTCAAGCGGTAGCGCGCTCGCCTAGCATGCGTGCGGCCCGGGTTCGATCCTCAGCAGCACCACATACCAACAAAGATGTTGTGTCCGCCGAGAACTAAGAAAAAATAAATAAATGTTAAAATTCTCCCTCTCTCTCTCTCTCTGTCCCCCTCTCTCACTTTAAAAAAAAAAAAAAAGAGTTCTTTTAGATCTATTGCATAATTTTACTCTGTCTCACTTTGTGCATAAATAAGAAGGAAAATAGAAGTTAAATAAATGTCACATCATTCCTGTTACTTCTTTGCACTTTTGACGCAGAATGATTGACGTCTGCTTTCCCTACTTGTCAGTCTCCACACCACTCAGGTGGGTGATGCAGCGTTTTTGTCACTGGAATTTTCTTCTAAGCCGAGGTCACCTACTGTTAATTTTAACCGAAGCAGCACAAGTTCCCCATGTTACAATGACGTTTCCTTGGTGAGCTGGAGCCTAGGCCAAGGGTACCGAGGTGAGCGTGTCACAGCATCGGCCTCAGGGCTTCACTGTCCCAGTGTTGGCCTCAGGGCTGGACTTCACCAGGCTCCGTCCCAGGCCGAGTCCGGAGAGCGGAGAGCAGCTCGGCAGGGCACCCAGTCCTCAGGCGCTGGGGGCACCGGTGTGCAGGCCCTCATTTGAGCTTCTCATTTTAGAGGTGAGGAAACTGAATTTCAAAGAAAGTTAAAACTTTTCCATATTCACTTGCCTAAGATGACCCAGCTTCAAGGCACAGAACCCGAGGACCTGTCCTTGAGCCTGCCAGGCCACCAGGGCAGGGCTCTGCCCATGCAGCCCTGCCTGCTCCTCTGGCTCCTCCCACAGAGAGGCGCTGACAGTGGGGCCCCTTGGATCTCCTGGGGCACAGTAGGGGCACGTGGGTGTCACGGGGTTTTGACTGAGCCGAGCCAAGGGTGGCTAAGGGCTTTGTTGCTGCTGAGGTAGTTTGGCATTTAAGCAGTGGGTCTTGTCCAAGATGGACGGCCAGTTCCTTATGATGACTGCTCAGTGCTTTTCCTGCCTGCCTAATAGAATCCCCCAGTGTGGATTCTTCCTCATGAGAGTATATCACCTGGACTACGACAATAAATCCACCAGTTTCTGCCCCGAATTGTGACACTGAAGAAGCCTCCCGGAGCTCAGTTGGGATTTAACATCAAGGAGGAAAGGCCTCCAAGCTGGGCATTTTCATCTCCAGGGTGATTCCCGACTCAGATGCACATGGAACAGGACTTCAAGAAGGGAACCACGCTCTAGGTACGAATGGCGTGGATTTCCAAGGTACTGAGCACAGCAAGGCTGCTGAGATCCTGAAGACCACCCAGAAATCAGCATGCGTGCGCTAACCCTACAGTCATCATCGCCAAAGAGAGGACTGTGCCCTGGAGAGCCGCAGCCCGGGGCCCTGCCTGTGGGATCTGCCAGGCCAGGCTCACCAGGCCCCAGGAGGCCCTTGGTAGTTCTGCTCTGAGCCCTGCCTAGCACAGTGGGCTGGGGAGGGTAGGAAGAAAGTCACAGCACTGTCACCCAACTGTGCTGAACTTTTTGTTCCCTATTTTCTAGGCCAGCTTCATTCCCTGAAAGGAAAAGGACGATGATGTGTAGGTATGACCTAGCCTGCGGGGAACTGGGACTGCAGCTGGCACTGAGGGCCACCGCGGGCTTGGTACTCACACCGTATCATTTTAATTATAGAGATGAGTTAGGAATATTGGGAACCCTCCCTCTGGTTGCCTGGTCTTTCATCCTGTCCTTGTACCATCAGGAGTGTCATACATGTAGGGGACTCTGATGAAACCCTTTTGCCCTACTCCTCTTATCTCCCCGCAAAATGTAAAGTGTACTACTGAATAAAAAGAAATAGCAAAAAAATACACTTGCCACGGGCGCTGCTCTGGGCCTCAGTGGGCATGAGGGCATTTTCGTCTGTGCCAGAGCCCAGCGCACACCTCTGAACCTGAGAGGAGGGCCAGGCTCCAGCCAGGGGTGGTCAGGCGCTGGCTCTTCCCAAGCAGCCGGAGGGAGGGCCGTTTTCCTGCAGCGGGTGCCACAGGCTACGCCGTTTCTCGGGAAGTCTTTTTCCACTACTGGTGTCATACAGGACATTCCATGGAGCCTCCTTAATGAAAGCTGGATTTTTTTTTTTTTTTTTTTGGTAAAAATTAACTTACAAAAATTACTAAGGTCAGGATGGCTCGGCAGACAGGGCTGCAGCGTTCCCTGAGGGCCCGGGAGGGACTCCTGAGTGAGTCATTAATGGCACTGTATTTCCTTTGTTCCAGGCTGTTTGAAAGTGAGAATCTCAGACATGCTCTCAGGCCCACAGGGTTAGGATCTGGTTTGGAAAAACTGGAGGGTGGGTGATCAGCCGGTCCTTTGAGGGTATGGACTGTGGTTGTCCAGTTCGCTGCCTGTCCCTGCACTGCCTCAGTCCTGCGGGACACGCTTCCTCGGGGGGCAGAGGGAGAGAGCCGCTCCTGATCCAGGAATAGGAGCAGGCTTCGGGAGAGAAACAGGGGAAGGGGAGAGTGGCACCTGGGGAGGGGGCTCATGCTGGGGGCCAAGGCCACTGAGAAAGACTCCTGGCCTCCAGCCCTTTGTGGTTTATTATTGGAGCCTTGGAATCTGCTTTGTTTTGGTACCAGGGATTGAACTCAGGGGCACTCGACCACTGAGCCACATCCCCAGCCCTCTTATATTTTATCTATAGACAGGGTTTCACTGAGTTGCTAAGCACCTTGCCATTGCTGAGGATGGTTTTGAACTCGGGATCATCCTGTCTCAGCTTCCCGAGCTGCTGGAATTACAGGCATGTACCACCGCGCTCAGCCTTGGATTCTGCTTTTTAAAAGACCCCCCGGTGGTTAGGAAGACTGGACAGATGAGACTTTCTCTAACAAGATCCTCTTTTCCCAAGTTCAAATTCATATAACTGTGATACCAGTTTTATGCAATAGGGTCTGGATGTGTGCACTTAGTTGGGAAAGGTATTTCAGAAGTGGAACAGCCTGGAGCCGGTACTGAGGAGCCTTCCTTAAGCTGGCGGGATGTGGGGGGCGCTGTTCTCAAGACCATGAGCCAGGCCTAGCCGTGAGTCAAGCCTGCCTTTTGCCGTAGGCCTGGGTGGGAGGAACACTCTGCCTCCGCCTGAGCCTGGGATGGGGTGCCTTGGAGTCCAGGAACCCCAGAGGCAGAAGGGGCCTGGCCACAGGCCGTCTGGAGTGTCAAGCTGACGCTGGGCAGGGAGAACCAGCGTGGGGCCGAGGGGTCGAGGAGGCTTGCCGAGTGGACCTGAGCACCCCTGAGGGACAAGGGAGGCTGCTTTCTTTTTGCTTTTATATGGATGTTAAGGTAATAAAATTCTAGAGGTCCTTGGGCTCAGGAAAACTAAGTCTTGATTTTAATTATTTTTGTTTTAATTCCAGGAAACTGGTAATAAGTTTTGTGAAACAATAAAAAGGTTATGATATTATATGAAAAAGTTAATTTCATTTAGATACAATTTATAATTTTACAATTTAAATTACTTATTATTTGCTTTTTTAAAAAATACATAGTTGTCAGAGGACTTTATTTATATGGGGTGCTGAGAATCGAACCCAGTTCCTCACGCATGTGAGGCAGGTGCTCCACCATTGAGCCACAACCCCAGCCCCTTATTATTTGCTTTTTTTTTTTTTTTTTTTTTTGAGAGAGAGAATTTTAATATCTATTTTTTATTTTTCGGAGGACACAACATCTTTGTTTGTATGTGGTGCTGAGGATTGAACCCTGGCCGCGCGCATACCAGGCGAGAGCGCTGCCGCTTGAGCCTCATCCCCAGCCCTTATTATTTGCATTTTTTAAACATTTTTATTTAGCTATGTAGGGAAAAAGATTGAACTTATTTGGGAAAAGAAATTGCAAATTTGAGACTAACAGTGTCCAAAGGGCCAAATGGTCATGGGGAAGAAAATGGGTCACTTTGCCAGTTTAAAACTTATGAACTTACAAACACTCCAAGTGAAGTGTGGCCTCTGAAATAGTAGCCCTGTGGTACCGCGGTGGCATGTTTGGAGCCTTGAAATGAGGTAGACACTGTAGGAATGCAGTGTGGCCCTGGGGCCACCAGGTACCTCTGTGAAGGACATGTGGGTGGTGGAATCCCAAGCAGTCTGCACTTCTGCTGGACTGTGCTCTCTTCCCTATTGGTGGCAATCTCCAAAGCCAGGTGCCCTGCACACCTGTCATCCCAGCTACTCGGGGGCTAAGGTGGCAGGATGCCTTGAGCCCAGAGGTTCACGGCCACCCTGGGTAACATGGACCCTGTCTCAAAATAAATAAACACAATGGAGATCTCTACCTAGCCAGGATGTCACAGAAGACATGGGGTCTTCTTTTTCTCTTCTTTTTAGTACCAAGGGTGGAACCCAGGGGCACTTAACCACTAAGCCACATCACCAGTCTTTTTATTTTTACTTTTAAATTTTATTTTAAGATAAAGTCTCGGTAAGTTGCTTGAGACCTTGCTAAGTTACTGAGGCTGGCCTTAAACTGTGATCTTCCTGCCTCAGCTTCCCGAAGGTTACAGATGAGTGCCGTTGCACCCAGCAAGACAGGAGGTTTTCAAGTGACTCAAAGTTTTCAAAACTAATGCAGTTTGAAGGGGACAGTCCTGGAAGACCCAAGATTATCAGACCTTGTTCTTATGACTATCGCTCAGTAGTGTTCTAACTGAAATCAAAATGCATATGTTTTGTGATTTTAAGCGAAATCATGCCACTATGTAGGATTTTAAATGATGTCTTTTGTAAGTGTACTCCATATTCCTAAAACTACTTGAGATTATTTTTCACAGAGGAACTTAGATTTTTCACATATTATTAAGTAACGGTGGATTATGGGGCTAGGGTTGTGGCTCAGTGGCAGAGCGCTTGCCTAGCACATGTGAGGCACTGGGTTTGATCCTCAGCAGCACGTAAAAATAATAAATAAAATAAAGGTATTGTGTCCAACTACATGTAAAAATTTTTTTAAAAAAGTGGATTATATGTTTTTAAAAAGGGGATATGTATCATTGGTGACTATAATTTGCCTTTTCCTTGATTGTACAGGAAGAAGACATCCATTATCAGAAAAAAAAATCAGGCACTATATGTATCAGTTATGCAGATCCCTTGATCACATGCACAGGTACGCTTTGGGAGATGGGGCAGCTCTCAGATGGACAAAATGTATTTATATTCACTAAAAATACAATTCACTTTCAAGAATTTGAATTAATAAAGTACTGTTAGCTGGGTGCAGTGGCACATGCCTGAATCCCAGCAACTCGAAAGGCTGAAGCAAGAGGATTGCAAGTTTGAGGCCAGCCTCAGCCACTTAAGTGAGTGCTTGTCTCAAAATAAAGAGTAAATTAATTAGAACGACAACAAAAGCAAAAAGGGCTGTGGATGTGGCTCAGTGGTAAAATACCCCTAGGTTAATTCCTCAGTACAAAAAAAAAAAAAAAAGATGCAATTAATTCTATTCTTTATATTCCAAATGCAGAAATGGAATATTTCACAGAGATGTAAAACCAGAAAATATACTCATAAAGGTAAGAATTTTTATATGGAAATTTAATTTCGGAATAAAGGTAGATTATGAGGCCTTTTCCCACTGGATGTGTTTAGCTAGTCACTCAACTTTTTATTTCAGCATGTTTCTTAAAGAGTTTTTCCCTTTCCAACTGGGAAAAGGAGGCTTATTAAGTAAGTTTCACCAAAATAACTGTCGATACAGCTGGAAGAATATGACAAAATTCACTCCATTCAAATGTCCATCCCAAACACTAGATGTTAGCGTGGCAGAGGCAGGATTTGAGCTCATTCCAAATTTGAGGTCTTCCCCTATAGTGCCCTGAGGCCAGCCTTGAGGTCCCCCACTCTGAAGCCTCTGCAGGCCCGAGCTCAGTCATCCTGTGCTTTCCCCCACGTCTATCTGATGCACCATCGACAGTCCCCTGAAGCCACATGCTGTGGGAGCCTTTGCAGGGTGAGCCAGAACTGAGCCACCTGCAGAGCCAGGGCATCGGAGGTGTGACACAGGGTACACGTGGCTGGAGCATGCAGCTTACCTGGAGATTCTGGAGACATGGGAGATGCATGCCAAGTCTGTCAGAATGTCTGTAGCCATGTTCCACATGGAGAAATCCCCACGTCCCCATCCCCCAGAGGCTTACAAAGTGGTAATTTCTATTTTCCATGCTAGTGTCAATGCCAGGATTTTCCTGTTAGTGTATAAACGTTTGAAATGGTTTGTATGATAGTAGCTGCAGAGATGTCACCTCTGATTTTTGCTGCTTGCAGCAGGATGTCCTGAAACTGGGGGACTTTGGGTCCTGCCGGAGTGTCTATTCCAAGCAGCCGTACACGGAATACATCTCCACCCGCTGGTACCGGGCCCCGGAGTGTCTCCTCACTGATGGCTTCTACACATACAAGATGGACCTGTGGAGTGCAGGATGTGTGTTCTATGAGATCGCCAGGTAGAGCAGGGACCATCAGCCTGGTCACACTCAGGTGGAGGGGGCAGATCACACAGCGAGGCCCAGGCCAGGGGGTGTCTTGCCATCCCCCACACCTCCAGGTTTTTTTTTTTTTAATCTTTATTTTTATTTATTTTTATGTGGTGCTGAAAATCAAACCCAGGACCTGGCACGTGCTAGTTGAGCGCTCTACTGCTCAGCCCCAGCCCCATACGTCCAGGTTTTACAGTCACTCAACTTTTTATTTCAGCAGAAAGCTTCCTAGGTGGGCACTGTGTGGCTCAGTGGTAGGTGCTGGCCTAACGGGCAAGGCCCTGGGTTCCATCCTCAGCACCACAGAAGGACAAAAGTCCACTAGGCTTTCATGTTACCTTTCCTTGCTTGTTCTTCCTACAAAGCCATCACCATCGGGCTCCTGGGGAACAGGGCTGTCCTCCAGGCTTGATCCTGAAATGACTGACAGACCAGCATCCCAGAGCAGAGGGGAGGCAAGCTCATTCCACCTCCAGGCAGATGTGGGGAGGGTGAGCGGTGCCCTCAGGGCCTGCTCCAGGCATGCAGGGTGCTCTGGCCTCCCCACTCCAACTCTGGCCTTTGGGCTTGGTTTCCAGGTGGAGCAGGGGCCTAGGAGATGGGCGGCAGGCTGGTCCATGCTGGGCGAGTGGAGTGGCATAGGTAGGCCCCCAGGGGTGGGCAGCTCCCTCTTTCTCATGGTGGATCTTCAAGTGAGCATTGTGACCTAGTGTCATTATCCTACCTGTTCAACTGACCACTACAGAAATGCATACAGATGTGCACTTCAGGGCACCCCTTAGAATGCCAGCGTTCATGTTGGTGACTTGTCACTTTGGAGAGCTGAGAGGTGATTGCTGTGCAGCCTCGAGCACCAGCACAGTTCTGAAATCCCCTGAGCTGGTTTGGTAGGGTACTGGAGAACAGGACGCAGTAGCCTCAGGGAGCCAGCCACCTGGTAACCTGCGCTGGGCAGGGGTGTCCTGGTTTTCCACCTTGGAGCTGGGTCCTGCTCATCCACACGGCCCTCTTTCTCTCTTTGCAGATACTGCTCTTGACTGAGCGGAAGCCATTCCTAGCGGAGCTGTTTAGGCTCCTCTTTGTGATGTGTAACATGGATTGGGTTGGTTTATGCAAGTCTAAAATCTTTTATTCACGATTACAAAATCTGTAAAAGCTCTGTAAACCAAAAGTTTTCTTGGAACTCAGTTGCCCATAAGCCCTGCCCCACTCTGCCCTCCATGTGCAGCAGAACTCACCTGGCTGGCGTCAGGCCCCATGTGTCTGTGGCAGTTAGAGCTGATGTGCTCCTTTCACGCAGTCACAGGAGTGTGCAGATAGAGGAGTGTGTTCGCCTCTCAGGAATCACACCTGGGGCTGTGGAGAAGGATGGACGGCTCCCAGCCCTGAGGATGGCTCTGGGGACCGTTCCTGGGAGTCTATAGAGGGACTGTCTCCTGGAGGAGACAGCCCTGCGCTCACCTGGGTGCCTCTTGTCCTGCTCCCGCAGTCTGCAGCCCCTCTTCCCTGGAGCAAATGAACTGGACCAGATCTCAAAAATCCATGATGTCATTGGCACACCCGCTCAGAAGACCCTCACCAAGTTCAAACAGTGAGTGTGGCGGCCCTGAGAGTCAGATGTGGACTCCTGCCTCAGCTGGAGTGGGCCATGGTGGAGCAGAACAAGCCCCCCCCCCACTCGTCCCCTCACCTACTGGGCTCCTCTGCCTTTGGAAAAGGGGCTGCCTGTGACTTTGGGGCTCACAGGGTGCTCTTCCTCTGGCACTGTAAAGTCCTCGCAGCCTCACCCACGGCTTGGGAGCCGGGTTTTGTCCCTGGAGTATTTACACAGGACTTGCAGCCCTCAGGGGAGAAGGTCCCCCAAGCGCCAACTGCACAGGAGACTTTCTGCCGCCGTCCCACAGCATCAGGGTCATACTGGCTCCTAGACAAGGTGTCACAGACCCATGGGGTTTTGTGGGATCACAGCCAGGGAGCTAGGGCTTCTGAGGGGGCCCTGAGGGCCAAGGGAGCAGCCAGCAGCCCTAGGTCCCAAGAAGGTAAGAAGATGCTAGCAATTCTAGACGCTGCTTTTTTTCCATTTTTAAACTTGATTTCGTCCTAATGTGGGAAGGAGAATTTAATCTTTTAGAGGAAAGGTCGTTATCTTAAATGTATAGCACAACAGATTTCACACACACTCCTTTTTAACAGACTTTATTTTTTTAGAGCAGTTTTAGGTTTTGCAAAATCGAGCAGAAAGTAAAGATTTCCCATGGGCCCCTAACCCGCATGCCCAGCCCCCGCCCCACTCTCTCCACATCCCTCCTGGGGGGGATGTTTATCAATCCATGAACCTGCAACCAGGCTTGGTCTCCAGGGCCCATGGCTCAGCTGAGGCTCACTCTTGGCATTGCACGTCTATAGTTTGGACAGGGTGGCGTGCCCCCTTCTGTGGGTCATGAACTGTCCCCTTAGAGTCAGGACGACAACTGACCAAGTGCTCCAAATAATGGCATGATCCTTTATTATCATTGGGCTTTTAATACAGGTCGAGAGCTATGAGTTTTGATTTTCCTTTTAAAAAGGGATCAGGAATACCTCAACTGACAACCACTTTGTCCCCGCAATGTCTCTCCCTCCTGCACGCAATGGTGGCCTATGACCCTGACGAGCGCATCGCTGCCCACCAGGCCCTGCTGCATCCCTACTTCCAGGAGCAGAGGTAGGCTCCCGTGGGTCTCCACCTGGCCGTGCGGCACACGGTAGGCAGGAAACCAGCCTCTGGAGGGTTCCCACCCTGGCGGTGGTCAGTGCCTCCCGTGACCCACTGTGTTCTGGGCAGTGTGCTCCTCAGTGAAGCAGTCAGCAGCTCCGTGGTAGGCAGGGAGAGCGTAGCCACTGTGCAGGCAGTGCCCTGGCTCCGGTGGTGAGGATTCTGGAGCGTCTGGTGGGCATCCTGTGGGGTGGTGTGAGCCCGCGGTGCGCATTAGAGCCACTGGATGTCACCTGATCCCACGCCTCTGGTTGCTCTTCCTAGTAGCTCATGGGACCCTCTCGTCACAGCAGATTTGGAGTTAGAGACAGCAGACAAGCAGAGGTGCTCTGGGCCTTCCCTGGGTGTGACCACTCTTCTCCTCTGCAGGGTGACTGAGAAGCATGCCCTGGCCAGCCACAGAAGGGCTTTCTTTCCAGAGCACCCCATGGGGCCCGAACTACTTGGTCTCAACGGGCAGTTCTCAAAGGAGGGCAGAAGGCAGGTACTGACTGGAATCAGCAAGCGGGGAACAGCCCACTAAGTAGGCTGGACACACTGGTGGCCTGTTTCTCTGAGGTGGCCATCTGTGGAGGGCAGTGGTACACCCAGCTGTACCATGTCAGCTGAAACCTGGACACCATGCTGCTCACCATGCTTGCCCTGCCCCACTAGCTGAGGGCCCACAGCTGACACCCACGTGCACAGGCTTAGATGTGGGACCCTTCCATGCATTTCTGTGCTGTGCTGACCACACGCAGCTGTCCTATTCCAGGCCAGAACCCTTTGCAGACACTCCTGGTGTACCCTCAGAATGTCCTAGTAGGGGGCACAGAAAGCCACCTCCCACCAGTGAAAGTCCTGAGCCCCGTCACAGCCCTTGCCTTTCCTTTCACCTGCCCTGTACAATCTGGCCCAGTACCCACAGGCACTCACCTGCTTGGCCCAGCAGCCTCGGGGCTGGCACCGGAGCTCTGCTAGGGACATTCCCTCCCCAGTTCTGCTCTTCACCACCCTCCACAACTAGCCAGCTCTCAGCCAGCAGCAGAGGGCTCGTAGGGCTGCAGCCAGGGCGCTGCTCCGTGACCCGACCGCTGCGTCCAGGTGTATAGCACCTGTGACAGCTCCAGGCACGCCTCTAAAGCGCAGGGTGCAGGCGGCTCCCTCCAGCAGGGCCTCCAGAGTCTCCCTCAGCCACGCTCCTCCTGGAACTCCTCGCCGGCCCTGCTGCCACTCCCCCCTACACCATCTTCAGTGACGGCAGAGGTGTGCTGAGTCTGTGAGGGCAGACTGCCTGGCTTGTCCAGCTCCTGGCTGCCTGGTGAGCTGCTGCAGAGGACATCTGTGCCAACTGGGAATGACCCAGTGAAACTCTGGGCGCAAATGTTTGAATTTCACATACCACCAAAGTTTTCTTTCAATCCTTATAAAAGGTGGAACCCCTGGTCTGGGACTGGGGTTCAGTGGTAGAGCACTAGACTAGCACATGTGAGGCCCTGGGCTCGATCCTCAGCACCACATAAAAATAAACAAAGATACTGTGTTCACCTAGTAAATAAACAAGTGAATGAGAAACAAATAAATAAAAGGTGGAACCCATTCTGAGCTCACAAGCTGCACAGAAACCGTTGGGACAGGTTGGGCACAGGACCTCCAGCTAGAGCAGGAGGCACAGGGGTCAGAGTCTGCAAGTCGTTTGAGATCCACACTCAGAGCAGGTCACCGCTAGGCGAGGCTGGTCACTCCAGCCTCCATGGGGTCAGCAGAACTGAGTGGAGTGGTTGCAGAGGGTGGGCAGGAGTACTGGCCAAGAGGGGCTGATGTATGCGACTCTCCTCTCCCCATGGGACTCACAGGGTGCCTTACCTGCGGGTGTCCCATCACCGCACGACCTGCCTCAGGCCAGGAAGTTTTGTTACTTTTTAGTTGTAGGTGGACAAAATATCTTTATAATTCATCTTTTGGCACCAGGGAGTGAACTCAGGGGCACTTGACCACTGAGCCACATCCCTAGCCCTGTTTTGTGTTTTATTTAGAGACGGGGTCTTACTGAGTTGCTCAATGCCTCGCTTTTGCTGAGGCTGGCTTTGAACTCTCCATCCTCCTGCCTCAGCCTCCTAAGCATGCCTTCCAAGCTTACAGGCATGTGCCATCCCGCCTGGCTGACATAATTCCTTTATTTTATTGACTTTTATGTGGTGCTGAGGCTGGAACCCAGTACCTCACCCATGTTAGGTAAGCGCTCCACCACTGAGCTCCAGCCCCGGCCTAGCCAGGAAGTTCCACTAGACAAAGGTGGAAGCAGAGGGCTGCCTGTGCCTTTCCTGATTTCCACGGAGGAAAACTGACCCTGTTCTGTTTCAAGAAACAGCCCCTGAGGCAAGAGGAGGACCACGGCAAGAGACGGGGACCGGCCTGCCTGATGGAACTGCCCAAATTGAGGCTTTCGGGAGTGACCAAGCTGTCATACTCCAGCCCCACACTGCAGTCAGTGTTCAGTTCTGGGACGAACGGAAGAGTCCCCATGTTGAGACCCTTGAAGTGCTTGGGTGCCAACAAGAAGGTAGCTGTCTTGCTCTTCGTCCCTGGGGGCTGCCCCTGCACCTGTCCTCAGCTTCCAGTCAGTGTCCCTGGTTTTCCTTTCACAGATAGACACACAGAAGGACATCAAGCCTAGCCTGAAACAGTGCCGCCTGCCCACCATCGACAGGAGAGGCGGAGGGTGCTGAGGCAGCCTGCGCCTCCTCCGAGTAAGAGCAGGCTACGTGAGGGCAGGCCCATGCCGCTCCGCGTGGGACGAGGCCCAGAACATGCCTGGCACCAGCTCCCCGGGACACCTGGTGCCAACATGCTGCCTGGGCCACCTGCTCTGGGCTGCCATGTGGCCCCATGTGCTTGCCCCCAGGGCAGCTGCGCTGCATGTCCAGTCCAATGCATTGGTGACACCTCCTCCAGGGTTTCATTTCATTCTCATGACGTAGGATGTGGAGAAAATATTTTGTATCTCTTCTGAGTCAAAACAGACGCTCGGTGCCTTCTGTCCTGTAGGGTCAGGCTTGTGGGAGAGGCTCACCGTGGGCCACACCTTGCTGAGCTTTACCAGTGCTACTGGGGGACGTCCCCAGGATTGTAGTGATGCCTTACAGACTATGCTGTTGGAGACCCCTGAATTTTATTAAAAAATAAGCTGTCATTGCAGTTCCTCATCTCTGCAGTCTCTGAGTCGGACTCGGGTCCTCATTAACCACTGCTGCGTCAGCCTCTGCAGGCCAATCGGGCCACTGACGTTGGGAACACTTTAATGTGGCTTCTGCTTCACTTGAGAAAAGCACTAAGTAAGGGTCAAATGGAGTTGAGTCACAGCTGGCGGCCGTGCCACAGTGGGAGCTCAGGCCGCTCTGTCTGCCAAGCCCCAGCCTCGAGTGGCCGTGGGATTTCGGCTCCAGTGAGTGGTGTCCTCCCGGGCGTGTGGGCATTGCCAGGTTGCCAGTGGTGCTTTGAGCTTTGTTTCATGAGGGCCAAGAGGAAGTTGGGCACAAAAAGAAACCCTGGGGCTGGGGCTGAGTGGCAGAGCGCTTGCCTTGCTTGCATGAGGATTTGATGCTCAGCACCGCATAAAAATAAATAGATGTGTCCATCCACGACTAAAATGTATACGCATCTATAAAACCCTCTCCCCGTGGGGGTGGGACAGGAACGTGGCAAGAAGAGGTGGTGCTTTGCGAACTCAGGGTGAGGCACTAGCAGGCTGCTTAGGGGCAGGAGCAGAACCCCGCCAGGCGGTTTCTGTGTGTGGTGCTGAGGGTGGAGTGCAGGGCCTCACTG
Source organism: Ictidomys tridecemlineatus (assembly GCF_052094955.1). Taxonomy (NCBI): domain Eukaryota; kingdom Metazoa; phylum Chordata; class Mammalia; order Rodentia; family Sciuridae; genus Ictidomys; species Ictidomys tridecemlineatus. The sequence goes on along the minus strand of NC_135481.1, from coordinate 121,593,957 downwards.
TGCTAGGCCTGTGCCCCACGAGGAGCTGCACCCCAGCCTCTGCTAAGCCCCTCTGCCTTGAAATGTAACCTAGTCATTGAATGTTCATTCTATTTTCTCAAACTCACAATATTAAAAGGAAAACTGAATTTACCAGATTAGTGTTTAGTCTCCTCTTCCCTCTATTGAGGCAAATCTGTGACCCTTCCTTCCAGGTCTCTCCAGTGGCCCCAGCCCCAGAAAGTACAGGACAGATGGAAGTAGGAGGGTGAACGTGGGACCATGCAGAGGGACAGGGGCAAGAGAAGAGGAGCTGGCAGTACAAGGGCAACATGGGTGAAGAATCCTGGGCATGGATGTCTGGCCAGGCAGGTGACGGTGACAGAGATGCTGCCTGTGGGGAAGGGCAGGACAAGATTTTTTTGAAACTTGAAGGGGTCCTGATAGGGGATGGAGGCCACAGAGATGGGTCCACAGATAGGGAGGAGCAGAGTCCTGCTAGCTGGCGCAGGAAGGACCTGAGGCAAAAGCCAGAGGAGCAGGACTTGCAAGGCAGGTAGGTAGGCCACTTGGCCTGGGTGGAGGCAGTGGGCCCTGGAGAAGTCCTGAGAGCTGCAGTTACGGGCACCCTGCTGTCCTGAGGACTGGTTACAGCACAGATGAGCATTTGTATATGTAGGAAAATCATTACCCCTTTTAGTAGATGAACCATGAAGGGAAAATTTTTGGTCTCTGGTAGAAAGCTCTGCAGCAGTGCCCTGGTCCTGTATGTGGCAGACCTTAGCCTCACTGGGACAAGCCCACTTCTGTGGATTTGGACAGGACACTCTTGTTGGCCAGCCTTGGGCTCCTGCATTTCCCTTGCATCTCACACCACCTAGGAGGCATCAACCCTGGTGGTTCTCTCTGGCCCTACAATGGGCAACTGCTGACCAGGGCGAAGGGCATAGGCCATCCCCACCCTGACCCCAGAGTCCTGTGGGGTCTCTGCCCACTCTCAAATTGGAAAGGTGAAGGCTGGCTTCCTCCTCCACCTCTTCACCCAGTTGGAACACTCATCCCTTGACTGCCCGCCGAACCCTGCTGAGTGCCTACCCTCTCCTGCCCACGGCACACTTCAGATCTTAGGGCACAGAGTGGGGCTTGTGGGTGCTGGGCTGGGGCAGAGCAAGCACGCAGACATCCCAGGCTGAGGAATCAAAGGCTGATGGTCCTTAGTATCACAAACCCATCCACAGAACAGACGGGGTGCAGACATGAGGTCCTGCTGTCTCCTGCCCTGCTGCCCGCCATGGGAAGGCCTACTGGGTTAGTCCTTGCCAGGCCACCCATGAACACAGCGTGGGGGCAGCTAGGTTTGGGATGGATGCCACACCCTGCATTGCCCACCTCCCCCCAGCTTCCTTTGTACCCAGGCCCCATGCCCAGTGCCACATTCACCAATTTACCACATGTAGGAAAGCACAAGGCCAGAGGCGGGAGCAGCAGACCTGAACCTGACCAGGCAAGCTGAGCAAGTCCACCTCCTGTGGTGCATCGTGAGGCTGGCCTGTGCTGTCTGTCAGGATCTGCTGTGTGTCGACGGCAGTCAGGGCTTGGAAGCCATCTTGGACCGTTGGCCAGGAACCAATCTTGGGAACAGAGCCAGGAAGATTTGTTCCTAGCACAGAGGCATCCACAGTGTGCCGGGACACATCCGACAGCTTTAGTGCAGCTGGCCAAGTGCAAACTCCATTCCAGGACCCAACAAAGGGCATTGGAGGCTGGGCTGAGGCACAGCAAGGACCACGCCATGCACCATAAGTGACACGACTCCAGACTGTGGGCCATCCGACCAAATGGTGCTTATAATTTTAACATTGTGTAATTGTTGCCCCATGTCAACTGAATTTGTCACTTCCTCAGACAGGAAACAGAGCCAGGAGATGATCACATTAGGAATCCCAGATTTTGAAAGGCAGTTCATTCCAAGGTACCTGCAGGCATCGTGGGCCCTTTAGGGTTTTCTAACCAGTGCTTTAATAGAAACAGCAAACTACATCAAATATGCTAACACTTAATTCTAATATGGGCATTCTTTTTTAAAATAAATTTTTAAATTTTTTTAGTTGTCGATGTCTTTATTTTTATGAATATGTGATGCTGAGGATCTAGTGCCTCACACATGCTAGGCAAGTGCTCTACCACTGAGCCACCACCCCAGCCCTTAATACTGTCATTCTTAATGTGTATGTTTTATGAATTCTAATTCTTTCACTTAAGACAGCAAATGTTAGTATTTTGGTTATTTACACCTCCCAGAGGCTCACACCATCATGCAAGTCCCCCCACAAGGTCCCTGGGCAGTGGCAGCTTCAGGTGAGGCCAACACCCCCAGCCGGGGTGCAGGCGGCTTAAGAACCGAGAAGAACTGAAGCCAACTCAGGAAGATCGAGCCCAGTAAACTGCTCTGAAGCAGTGACACACACCCCTGCTGCATTCACAGAGAAGAGGGACATACAGTATATCTGTCAAAAGCCCCAATTCCCTCAACATTCCCCAAATTGATATGATAACGTAGAGCAATGTGTTCCAGACACTTGATGGCTTAGTGTCACCAAATAAAACTTCTGAAGGATCCAGCTGAATAAGATTAAAAAAAAAAAAAAAAAGAAAAGAAACAACAAAGAGTAAGTCGTCCTGTTGGCTGCTGAGCTGAGGAGCTGCTACAGCACAGGGGCGAGATGCCCTGAGCTGGTCCTGGCCATCTAGGTATGCCACTTGTGGCTTCTTCCAGGAGCAGTTAACGAGCACCTTCACACTCACAAGCTGTGTCACGTGCGGCCACAGCTTTCAAGGACAGGAGATGGGCTCCAAGTTCTAAGAGACCCGCGTGCTAAGTCCAATTTCTGCACACACGTGCAGATGCCCACAATGCCACATGGATGAGTCTTCATGGGCAAAGAACCCGAGCACTTCCAAGTGAGCCACACTCTGACAATGGAGGGGACTCCAAAGCACAGCCTGATGCCATACCAACCCTTCATTCAGCAAAGACCATGCTAAAATTTGAGCAAATTTAACAGAAGATAAACAAATAGTATATTCAAGATAATTTTAATATTAATGTTTCTTGTAAATTAGAAATATCACTCTTAAATGATGAAAAGTACTAGTGAAGTAGCTATTTCCCCCAGTTGCAGAATTACATTATATATACACATTATACAGAGTTGATTGCATTAGAAACAACAGTATTAAAATAAACATTAACAGATAAAAAAGGATGTCTTCCCTTCACACCGTGAGGGGCCAGGGATCCACCACACTCAGAGCCATTTTCTATTAGCATTAAACTATTGAAGTGCAAACAATATTTCAACATGTAAGACTGACGCGTACACCTTCCTGAATTACACATTTAAGTCAGAAAGTAAACCCTTTCTGTTTGAGTGCATTCTAGGTTGTCTTCTGACCACCCAAAGTATAAAAAACCAGTGCAAAACCAGTGAGGGAAGTACTACTCGTAACAGCTGAATCAAGGAGGTCTCTGTCCAAGAAGCACTTTATTTACACTATGTATATATGTATATATTATATATGTGTGAGATTTCATTACATCGAGTTTTAGAGTAAAAAACAAGAAAACACCATTTCTTATTTTTACTGCAGCCCCAACAGACCGACTTCAAATGGAAACTTCTTTGGGCGGGCAGCAGAGTGCGCAGCACGGCGCCACATCACGGGTCTGCACGGCCCTCGGGATGTCTGCCTGCCTGCCTGAGGCCTGCCACCCTGGCGTGGCTCCAGCGCGGCTCTCCGTCGTCATCCTCGGTCCCTGCAGTCCCGCGCGTCGGGGAGTCTGAGCGCAGTGGGGTCGCTACACTACAGTTCCACCTGGAGAACTGGCCTGGTTTGGGGATGACAATAAGCCCTGCAAACAAAGCAGTCTACATTAATCCAGCAAGACACAGGGGTGCAGAAAGCCCCGTGCTCACCCTTCGCCAGCAGCGCACAAGGTCAGTTTCTGTCGATTAGGACGCCAGTGCTTCCAGCGTCCTCCGCTCCACCCATCTGCTTCCTCTGCGGCCATTGCTCACACTCCTACCCATGCAGCCTGCGTGCAGGTACACCTGGGCCCCAACACTCCGCAGAAGGGACAGTGGGACTGGCCTTGGCTGGGGAGTACAGAGTGGTCTCTTGGGCCTGAGCAGTCTGGGTTCTGTAGAACTTCACTGGCCCAGAGGTGTGAGCACCTGCTGGGTCATCAGGGCCTTCAGGCAGGGCTGTGGCCCCCTTGACTCCCCACTGCAGCCCAGGGCACGACAGTTCTGGTCTGCATACCCGGCCCCTCAGAGGCAGGGTCTGGCCCCCAAAGACACAGTCTATGGCATTTCTAAAAAAGACATATTTCTTTTTATTTTTGGTGGTGGTGGGGTGTCTTTCTTTCTTGCTGAGTGGTGCAAAGGCGGCACCCTCTGGATTAACTGACCTCCAGGGTAGAGGCCTACCAATACAGAAAAGGGGGTCCAGGCCCTGGGGTGGGAAGTCCTGCCATGAGGCTGCAGCTACATGTGAGAAGCAGGAGCAGGAGCAGAGTATCTCCATCCTGAACACTGCATCGTGCTCACACCAGGAAGGCCAGGCAGTGTCCACCCCTGCAGGGAGGGTGTAAGGAACTGGAAGGCTCTCCTGTGTGGCCTGCAGCACAGGCTGAGCTTCGAGAAGCCCAGGAGGGCTTACAGCCCTTGCACAAAGTCAAGAACATTTGCGTTTCTTTGCATTTATTACTGGTATGCATCAGAGTCCATCATGTGCTGAACATTCTGAAGAGGACAACAGTGTGGCCTGAGGCACGGGCTCCCGCCCCAGCATAGGCTTCTTATGCTCTTGGCTGGATCAGGACTGCTGACGTGGTGCACTGTTAACTCTAAGCACACATTGCCACATTGTCACACATGGGCCTTGCAGTGATACAAATGAGGGGTGACTATCTGAATCGACCTTCAGCTGCGTCCACACCCAGTTGGAGGGACACTAGGGAATGGCTGAGGGCTCCATGTCATTTGATCTGCTGTCTCTCACCTCTAGATAGATCAGGCAAGAGCAGACTGAATGTGGCCCTGGCCCCTGCCCCGTTTCTGTAGGAGCTCTTTTCCTCTCAATCCCCACAGGGGGACAGGCCCCTGTCCTGAGTTTTGTGGTGAAGAGCTGCACACACCTCGCACTCCCACTCAGCCCAAAGCAGGGGAGGAAACCTGGACGCCATAGGGCTGGTGCACGCAGCCCTGGCACAGGGGGCACAGCAGGTAGAGAAGCCTGAGCCTAGTGGGGGGCAGTGACACCGCAGGTGGCAGCACATCACGCACACCCTGGCATGCACGTGTTGGTGGACGGAGAAAGGGGCCCATCGGCACTGGGCTTCCGCCACTGTCAGTGCCACTAAGTGAAGAGGCAAGGGGCTCCCTCTGGGGGGAGAGGGGCCAAGATCCACAGCCGGGCCAGCCCTCCACCCTTGGCCTGGGGTGGGGAGGGGGGCAGGTTGCCCTGACACGATCCCCACCCTGGCTTGGAAGGTGCTGCCTCTAGACCAGAGTGGGCCAAAGGCACAACTTCTTGGCAGCATCTTTAACAACTAAAGAGCAGGTGAATGCTGGGCTGTGGCTCAGCAGTACAGTGCTTCCCTAGCATGTGGTAGGCACATGGGTTTGATCCTCAGCACCACATAAAAATACATAAATAAAATAAAGGTATTGTGTCCATCTCCAAAAAACACCAGGTGAAACTAACTTTAATCTTATTTAGCTGACTATATCCCACTTGTCTCAACATGTTAATCAATATGCATATTGTTGGTATTTTTGGTGGAAAGCTATGGAGGTCGGTGTGTGGGCGGCACGCATAGCACACTTCAGTTTGGACTGGCTCCAGTCTTGGTGTTCAGCAGCACAGGAGGTCCATGACAGCTGCAGGGACAGTGATGGTCTGACCGTCACCCCGCCCCTCCTTCCAGATGTGACCACCCTGGAGGATGCAGCAACTTTATTTGAAGTTCCAGGGGAGAGTGGGGGTTGGAGACAAAGGGTGACCTGGGCACCAGGCTTCTAGTTCCTGATACCAGTGGGGACACTGCCCGCACTGGCCACCTCCTCACCCCCAAGTCACCAACCCTTGGGCCAAAGGAGAATCCCCGCTCTTAGTAGAGGAAATGCACACTTGTTTCCCAGTGTCTGTGGTGACAGCCCTGAGCCAACCACAGCCACCTTCACTGTCCTCCACAGGCTCAGGGTCAAGAGCGAGCTTCAGGTCTCCACTCCTTCCACTGCCTTCACACCCCCCTCCTCTCGGCTCTGCAGTCCACAGCGGGGAGAGTCAGGGGCTTGCTGGTGGGCTTCATCCTTGTCATGTCAATCCTGGTTAACAACTACTTCAGAAGAGTCATTGTGCAGGGCTCCCCACCCTCTCACCCTAAGCCAGGAAGTAGCCAACATCAGGTATGCCTTGGGTGAAAACCCCCAAGGCCCGGGCACTTGGTCAAGGGCTTACTGGAGCCCCTTCATAGAGCCAGAGGAGAAGCAAATCACCTCTGAGAAGTTACACGACTCTGGATGCCCATTCACTTCTTGGAAACAGAATCATTTTGCCATGATGGACAGTGGAGGCAATGGGGGGAACTGGAATTCAAAATGAGATAAAATCTAAGTTGCCTTCTTTCTTTTTGGTGCTGGAGTGGCACCCTGGGCCTCCTACATGCTAGGCAAGTGTGCTACCACTGAGCTCCACCATCAGCCCATGCTTTAGTCTGCACAGTTCCAGGCTGTGCAAGAGGAGCTAAAAAACAGGTATTAAGGATGGTCTACACCACCTGGGGAAGCCAGGCTGCACAGTCTCACCAAAGAGCTGTGGGAGCCCCATTTTTAAGGGTGGAGAGTCTGCTCCAAGCCGTCACCAAAGTCAAGCGTACAGTGATCCTGCGGCCCACTGGGCAGGTGCTAATTCACTGCTTCCTTATTACTTTCCACGGGGGGCAGCGAGCAGGAACAGTGAAGGACCCTGAGGTGAAGGTGCTGAAGGTGCTCCTCTGTCCAGTTGTCCTCAGCAACCTGTGTGACCCATGGTCTGTGTACCAGAAATGGGACAGCTGACACTGAGGTTTTACATATATCCATTAGGCAAGAGATGCCCAGCAGAGTGATGCAACAGACCCCAGGGAGGGTCTACCGGGGTATCCACAGGCCCTGCATCTGTCAGGAAGCTGACATGGCCTCAGCAGAGCTGCACTTCATTCCTCCTGGAGATTTCATTTCAAAATTAAATGATGAAATACTCCAGCTCTTAGTTTGGGTTTGATTACCATTTACAGTAGTCAGCAATAGAATTAAACTTTGTTCCAGCAGAATATACAGGAAGACAATATTTTGGTTTGAAAATAATTTACAACAAAGGAACGTGTCCATGTTCCGCTCTAGTTGACATCACTGATGGGGGAGTCTGATAGCAAGACAAGACTGTGGGGTCAAGAGGTTCACAGCTGGGGCTGGGGCTCAGTGGTAGAGTGCTCGCCTAGTATGTGGGAGGCCCTGGGTTCGATCCTCAGCACCACATAAAGATAAATAAATAAAGGTATTGTGTCCAACTACAACTAAAGAATAAATTAAAAAAAAAAAAAAAAGAGGTTCACACCAGAGGACGGTCGTGTCCTGAAGTTCTGTCAGGCCCACACTAGCCTTCTGTCTCTGGGTTCTGGGAGGGCTTCCCCATGCACCCATGCAAATCTGAGTGGCCCATAAGAGTCTGAGGGGACAGAACCTCAGGTGCAGCTGTGGAATGAGGCCTGGAAGTTTCGATGGAATGCCACCTCACCAGCCCATCTACCTGGGATTGGCCTAAACCCTCTCTGGTCACCCTCCCCACCGCAGACCAAAACAACATGCAAATCAGGCTTTACTGCAGACAACACAGTTTCTCTCTGGAGGTCCAGCAGCAAGTGCCACGGGAGCCTGTGTTCCCTGTGGCCACAGGGTGAGGGGGTGCAGAGATGTTCGCTGGGAGCGGGAGGTCAGCGAGGCCCTCTTCAGCGAGCTCTTTGCCTGCATTCCAGCGTGACTCGCCTCAGTCGGAGGCAGAGAGCTCAGCTCTGTAAAGTGATGCTTTCTGGAGATGGCACAGAGCACAGCTGACTTCCACTCACAACATGCCTCCCCTAGGACTCCTTCCCCCAAGAATCCAGTACTCTCACCGCCACGTACCACATAGATGCCAGAGAAGAGCTGGGTAGAGGAGCCACTGTTCTAAGGCGTGAGTGGGGCCCAAGTCTCCAGATTAGATGAGCCAGGTTTGGGAAGCCCAGGGAGGCTGTGCCTGCCCACGCAGCTTGCTGTTCACCAGGCCCTCTGGACCTTGGGCACCCTGGACCTGACCTCCAGCAGGCCACACGGAAGATGGCACAAAGAGGCCATGCAACCTATCTCGATTACTGAGAAGAGCCACCCAGGGAAAACAATCATGTTTTGACATCTAGGAGCAGAGGAAATAAAAGGTACAACCAGTTAAGTGCTCCTCTGAGGTCCCTGTACAGAGGAAAGCACTTGCGGTCAGGCCAAAGCCCTCTCAGCACAGGAATCCAGTCTGCATCCTCTTGAAGCCCTTCTAACTGGCCACACTTGAAGAGTCTGCCCAGCCCAAAAGAGAGGCTGGCTTTGCAGGTCAGCACTAGAAGAGGGAGGCCAGTCTCCCTCTCCAGAGACCCACTAACTAGGAACTAACAAACTACCACTTATTTGCATGGGCAGCCACAGAGCAGGGATGGCTATATAATTTTTTTCAAGGTAAAAACAAAATTTTCTTTAATCAAAATGTGTGTGCCATCACCTACCTTTTAGGGCTTTGAATCTACTCAGTGTCAAGAAAAAGCCATGTGCTGTTCCCATGGCAGTTCGTGGAGGTGGCCACATAGCAGCTGCAGATCTGAGTGCCCTGTCTGCTCTGGCAGCCTAAGGGCCAAGGTAAAAAGAGCATGTGTGCCAGCCCCAGGGGCTCTGCAGGGAGGGCACCACGCCCCTGGAAGAGGCCCTGAGCCAGGTTTATCATCTCAGAAGCGGCAGGAAAGTGAACCACTTGGGCCAACTCTGCCTCCTGCCATTCACCCTTACCTGCTTGTCACCTCTGGCTTTGTAGCATATGGAGATGGAGGTGCTAGCGTGCTGCTCAAAACAGCAGCCTCTGTCCAGAGGGAGTAAGGGGGCTTCACAGCAGGAGGATACAAATAGTTAATTCCTCCCACTCCACGCAGAGTGTCGCCAACACCCACTCCTGCTTGCTCAGCTCTTGATGCACTGGGCTCAGGGCTGGCATCTATAGGACAGCCCCAACAGGCATCACAAACCTGCAGCCACGGTTCCAGGTTAGGGGCAGGGACCATGAGAAATCTATCTAGGAAAAGAGCTCCTACAGAGGCCTGCCAGTCACCCTCAGCTTGCTCCAATGGTGGGCTGGGTGGCTGCAGAGCACCAGAGGCCACATACTAAGCTGGCAGTGTGGCTGAGTTTAGAGTGTCAGCATTCTCAGTAAGCAGGGATGGCTCAGTTGAAAGTCAATCAGAGTCCTTCCCCGGACTAGAGTCAGCAGGGACAAGGGTCACGTAAAACAGTATCTCTGGCCTCCAATACACAGTTCCTTTAGTAAGCTTCTAATTATGAGAAATAATATCAGCATTAAGAGGTAGTGATTTCTAAGGCTGTTTGTTTCATATACATTAACAAGGCCCTTAATTTTCAGCATTTAAAAGTTTTTCTTGGTTCACTGACATTTTTTAAAGCTTAGATATGAAAATAACTATTGAAAATTATCTGCATTTACAATGCATTCACATGTTTATTTAATGTCAACATACAGAGGACAACCCCCAAGTACTTCAGAATGTCAAGTGTGAAGGTAAGTCTCTTTAGCTGTGACAGTGACAAGGGAACAGCTAAAAAACAAAGCAGTGAAACAGAAACATGATTTTCTTAAAATTATAAAGTAACAATTCTGATATTCAAGCTTCATTAATTATTGCAACAGTTAAGAACTTAATTTACTAATATATGTTAGGAAGGCTCTTTTTTTCCCAAATTTATTCAAGTTGTCAAGAAATTAGATAAAAATGTAAAAAATAAATACATGTGAATTTTACTTTTGATTTTCACTAAAGGTAAATATCCATACAATTTTACAGTGTCACCTGATGACAATCTTTAATAAATCCAGGTATACAGAAATTTAAAAGGCAGGAGTTTCCTTTTACACTTTTAAACTTGAGAAACAGCAATTTAACTGTGACACAAAGTTCATGTAACAGATGCAGCAATAAATTTAAAAAATGAGCATCAGTGGGATAGTCTCCCTCCATTAGAAGGGCATGCTCTTACAGTGCTGAGCTCGGATTTGAATTTCAAAGTTGACCGTCCAACACAAAGTGCTTCTACAAAGCCAGCCCCAGGCTTCACTCTCACCAGTCTGAGGTCGCCTCTCTCTGGGACATCACTGGGGCACTGTGATGAGCACCTTGTTAACCTGAACCAACAAGCAGTGTGGGTCCAGCCACTCGGGTCAAAAGGCACACTCTGCACAAGGAAGGGACCCGGCTGCTGACTCCCCTGGGCTCTCAGGATGGGGGCCAGAGCAGCCTTCACCAGTCACCCAGAGCACATCTCTGGGTCACTTGCTGGCCTACACCTGCAGGGTGAGCCTCTCCCCACCTGCAGACACATCTGCCATAGTTCTGTGACTGGCACTCAGAACACCCGCTTCTCCTCCCTCCCAGGTATTCTGTGGGCCCAGCCGCTCCAACAGCACGTGACACTGCATGCCATGCATCTTTCACATGAAAAGCCACTGCTGACCTGTCTCCCCTTCCCTGGACAGTCAGGGTTTTTCCCAGCCTGGCATTTTCCTCACTTCGAGCTTGCTCCACAAAGAGAGAAAACCTCCCTCCAGGCAAGAGGTGACTAAGGCCCTCCCTGAACACAGGTGTAGACTCAGAGTGATGCCTTTTCACCAGTTTCAGCATTGAGTCTAACATTTCAAAGTTTCTTAAAAATTCCAAATCTACCACAGGATATGACAGGATCAGAGAGAAATGGCTGCCTGGCTATCTGCCAGCTAGGACTTGGGTGTTGGCTTAAGCCAAGAGCTAGAGACAACTATGAAACCCCACCCGGGATGTGTGCATATACCCATAAACACTGTTCCTCAAGATTTCTGAGTGTCTTTGGGATGATAATTGTTGCAGCTTCTGTCTGTCTCTCCATGCTCTGAGGTTTTCCATCTTTAGTCCTGAGTCAGGGGCTCACAGGAAAAACCCTTCCACACACCTGCTCAATTAGCACAAAAGACAAGCTTAGGGTTCTTTTTTCTACAGTATGCAGGGATTGAACCCAGACCTTCGCACACACTAGGCAAGTGCTCAACACCTGAGTTACATCCTAGCATCATCCCTCTTTTAAAAAGTATTTTCATTTGAGACAAGGTCTTTGTTGCTCAGGTTTACCTCAAGCTTGCCATCCTCCTGCCTTAGCCTCAGGCACCCCTTGATAAGTAGGATAATAGGTATGCGTCCCCATTCCTGGCAAACTTAGGGTTCTTTACCACTATTTATTTAAGCAAAAATGGAACCCAAAGTTCCTGACACTCTCTTAAGTGTCTGCCTACTCCCTCTTGCGCATCTGCTTTTAAAAGAAGGTAGAGCTTTCCCAAGGCCCATCTCCAGGCCTCTTGGGGATGTGGTCTCCCCGCTGAGTAAGGAGGCTGTCTGGAGGGGCTGGGGCTGCCTCGCCAAAACCACAACAAAGCTGGTTCCTGGAGCTGCTTGTGGGTCTGAAGAAGGTGAGCGGAGCACTGCCTAGGCATGGAGCCTCCAAGGACATTGGATGCTGTCCAGGGACAGCTGCCCTTACTGGGACAGAGCAAGCCTCCCTCCCAGTGGCCTGGTGTGGACTACAAGGTTCAGCCGAAGCCTGACAAGCAGTGCTGACCAATTGGTAACAACCTTCCCTTTGCTAAAAGCTGTGTTTTATTCACAGGTGAGGTTAGAAAAGATATCCTTGCTCCTAATAACGTTCACACTGAAAAACTTTAATAAGGAAGCTCAAAGTTTGGTAAGAAAACTACAAAAATGCTCCCCAAATTTCTCATAGTGGAAGCAATTAGCTCTGCAGCTCATACCCCTGAGGTCAGGAGCCCTGCTTGCCTCTCCTCGTCCCCTCCTTTCCTGGGAAGGGGAGCCACACCCACTGCACCTGGGTCCTCTTCTGGAGCTGCAGAACTTCCCTTCTGGTCCTGGAGAACACCAGGCCTCTGTCCTCCTGCCTGCAGAGGGGCTCTGCCATTTCTCACAGCAAGAGGCAAGGGGCAGTCAGAGCACAGGGTGAGGGCAGGGCAGCCTGGGGCTGACACTAATCTGCACTGGTCCCTGGACCTGACATTGGAGCCTTGATGAGGGGGCTCCAGACGGGCACTAAGGATACTATAATCAGCAGCAGAAACTGGACAAAAGAGCTGGAAGCCCAGAGGCCCGAGCACATACACAGGCTTCTATCAGGACATCTAAGGAAACAATGCTCTTCTGCCTCCCCATCCCTTCCCCACCCGACCAGCATGCTGAAGCCAGTGCAACTGGGAAAACTAAGGGGGCGGGATGTTAGAAAGTGTCTGCCTGCAGCTCTCCTGCCAGTGACTGCAAGTTTCACCATAAACGCTACTTACCTGTGACCAGCCACTCTATTCAGGCCAAATACAGTCCTGAGTTTTGAAACTGCATACTCAAGGCCTCAGCAGCATTTGAAAGTGAATTTCTAGAACTATATTGGGACATGAAATTGCACCTAGAATATTCATTACTAGCCCCCCTCACAGGCAGCCTAATTTGACCTCCAAAGCTTAAACAGTCTCAAAAATGCTATCTTTGCTACTTTAGATCAGTTAACCTTTAGGAACAAAGGACACATATTCAAGGTAAACAGGACATTCACATTCCCATGAAGTGCCGCTCAAGGTCGTGAAGTCCATCAACATAGGTGAGATGCCCTGAAAGACTGCCATGGCACATTGTCACTGCCACCACACTGAACAACAGTCACTTGCAGTAAGGAGCATGTTTGTGATGGGGACATGGATTGGAACATGGCATGACAAGAAGTGGGAAGCAGGCCTGGGCTGGCCTGGGCCTGGCTCTCCGGGGAGAGCTGTGGTAAGAACAGGGAGCTGCTGCTCCGTCTACCAGAGTTTTGACACATAAGAGAAAGGAAGCCGCCAGGTCTTCTCTTTAATGAGCCACATTCACTACTCAAACGGGTATAAATTATCATTATTACTATATTTAATTACAAAAGTGGGTGAAATAGAAAAACAATCCTCAATACTCCAAATAAGTTAACAAATAAAATAACTATCATCTTGACACAAAACACAGAGCTCAAACAACCACCTCATCCTCCATGAAAACTGGAATTTGAAAAGAAGCTCCTTATGCAGCTGAGAAGGGCCATAAGGAACTAGAATCAAATTCGGCAGTTTCCCATAGAATCTGCATAGCCTTTCCACCACAGAGGGAGCCAACACAGGCCCAGGAGCCTGGCGCTCAAGGGGGAAGCACAAGCACTAGGCCGGCTTTGGCATCCCAAGCGTCATCCCAGATTCACAACTCCCAATAAGCAAAAGGGAAAGCTGCACCTGTGATTCCCCTCTTCGGGGGAAACTAAACCCACCCAAGTGCCCTGTGGGGAGGTACTGTGCAGCCCCGGGAGCTTAATGGTGAAACAGAGCCATGGAGCCTGCCCACCGCCTACAGTCATGCCTTACTGACCCCCAAAAACAGACAAAAAAAAAAAACAAAAAACCAAAACCTCCTTTTCCCTTCTTGGGAAAAAAACATAAGCCAAGCACATCTGACATGAAAGTCTTGGCTTATGTGGCAAGAGGCACTTCTGACAACAGCTGCTGGTGTGCTCAGCTGCAGCGCATGCTAACTGTCCAGGCTCTGGGTCAAGTGGAGATTTAATGCACAGAGTCTCAATCAGAGTTCTACAAACTGCTTCTTTGGAAAAAGATGTTTATTAAACAATTTTAATTGTCATAAAATGACTAAAATGGGTTTTAAAAATTAAGGCTCTTCTCTTTCTGTGGATTGCCAGAACAATGTAAAAATAATATCAATCAACCCTGCTGAACGCTTTGTTCCTAAAGTTAAATTTCATAGATTCCTAAACATTTTATGATTAAGATAAAAAATTGGATATAAATGACAATTAATGGCCATCTGTACTGAACACACACTCTGATCAGGTGTACAATAGTCTAGTTGAGTAGTTAAGCAAAAATATTCCAGTTAAAGCATCAATTTTAGCATTTTAAAGTCATTGTCCCCTCCCCACTGTCATGATTTCCCTAAATTTAAATAGTCTGATACAGGAGTGCTAATCTTGGGGCTCTATATACTCCCAGAAGGATGACTGACTCAGCTGGCAATTAGTTTGATTATATATTTTTTAAATGCGCTAAGGTGAATTATCAAATGATTCAGAATTACATGGCATGCAGTATCCAAAATTATGGCTCTGATGCATTTAGATTTACATTAAGAATAAGAAGTGTCATTCACATTCATTGTACACCCCGCCCCTCCCACAAAAAAAAAAAAAATCACTACCTATTCAAGTTCTAGATCTGGTGCAGCATTAAGGATTAAAACTTACCACTTTACCAGGCCTTCCCCATGTGCAAATAAATCCCTCCTGACAAGCAGTGACTATACAGTCTTCAAGAAAAATTAATACAGTCAGTCTTTCATGTGCTATCTTTTTACAGATCAGAGGCTCTAACAAGGGAACGTCTTCCATCCGAGGACACAATGGCGTTCCCAAAGTTTTAGCGGGGTCCGTTTTGGTTTTAGTAACTAGATTCAGTTTGTCACTGCTCTTGCTAGAAATGTGTCCCATGCTATGGTTTCGCTTGTGGTCTTTCTCATGATGTCTCTCCTTTCGGTCGTGCAGTGAGAGTGTTGCGAATTTGCTGACCCCAGAGGCAATGGCCCCATCCATGACGCTGCTTTTGCTGCCTGCATTGGAGACCGCCGAGTGGGGAAGGCTGTTGGACCGAGGCAGTGGAGGGGGCACAGAGTTCCCGGGTGTTGTGACACTGTTCCCATTACTTCCAGCGGGAGGACTTGTGGCATTCATGACATTTGTGTGTGTCCTTGCTCTTGAGAGGGGTTGGTGAGGGAAAAGGATGTCTTCCGTAAGGTCCCACAAACACAGCTGTGTATCCTGGCCCACTGAACCAAACCGGTATGTAACACTTACGGGGCGGCTGTCGGTAGAGTTCCGCTTGGACAGCCGGGACTGTGTACTGTTTGCTCGATCTCTGCCAAAATGAAGAAGGTCCTGGAAGTCCTCATCACTGCCACTAAACTCCATAGGGTCGCTTTCTTCTACGCTAGTAGTATAGGGATCGAATGCCACAACACTGACCCAGGATTTGTGCCCGTGGCCTCTAGCTATTACTCGGCAGTCTACAAAGGACCAGACTGTCACCAAGTCGTCCTCTCCACCTGTCACAATGTACTTGCCATCTGGGCTCCAGCACACACACAGCAAGCCCCCAAAGTAGCTTTTCATCGTACCGTGCAGCTCCACCGAGTCGAAATTGAACACCCGCAGAAACCCGTCCTGGCTCACGCATGCTAAGAACTTGCCATCTGGGGAGAAAGCAAACTCGCTGAGGGCCCCCTCGCCCACCGTCCACTTAAGGAGAGGGTTCCTCGTGGATTTGCTCTTGCAAGTGTGCACGGCAAAGCTCTCTCCCTGCTTCAGAAGCTGGTAGTGGGGGGCTGTGGTGCCACAAGTGTGCTCCACATTATACAAGTACATGTTCCCACTCGAATGGGCTACTAGGAAAAGGCTTTCCGAACCGGGCACCCATTTGACACAGGTTACGCGTGCCTTGTCTATTAGTCTCTGTGAAGACAAAGGAGAACAGGTTATCACAAGGGAGAAGGTGCAAAGGTCTACTTTTCCAGCAAGAAAACTTGTTGCTTCTCGGTGAGAAGGAAGGAGTCCATCCAGGCACGCCACACTTATCCCGTGGTCAGCCAGCCAGCGAGATCACTGGCCCATTGCAGAGCTACTTTCTAGAATTGCACTTGGGTGGTGGCCACTGGCTTTCACTGAGGGAGTCAGCCATTCAACAAATATCTGCTGAGAGCCTACTCTGTGCCAGACCCCAGGCCAGGCACTGGGCACATGGGTGAGAGGCAGCCCTCGGATACCTCCTCACGTCCAGCAGGAGCATGTCAACCTGTGACTCAGCAGCTACACGCAGCTCCCTCTCGTGAGGACTCATAGCTGAGAAAGCCATGCCTCCCGGCTTTCTCTGCATTTCCTGTTACTGCAGGCCACGTGCTGACTACATGTGACCCTCTGCTGCGGCTGCTTGAAGGCGGGGAGTCAAATCTGCAGCCCGCTGCCAGCAGCACACAGGACTTGAAAGCACACTTGCTGGGCGCAATGCAGCGCCGGGCCCACTGAGGCCGCCCCACTTGCACACGCTGCCCGTGTGTCATCTTTTATATGCATTTCCTCAGAGTCCTCTTTGGAACGAGGTGGTGTTTAAAGAAATACCTAGATGGTCAACTCAGGAGTCTGCGCTCCGTCACTATCACTCAACTCCACGCTCACTTCTGGTCCACTGACCTAGTCGCTTCTTTAACAGGCATGAATCAGTAGTCGTGCCTTTAAGACCAAAAGAACAGAAGGCAGAAAGTGAAAACACCCAAATGCAAAACAAGGACCCTTGGCTTGCAGGCTTTGTTATGGGGACCACTGCAGGCACAGAAGCCTCCAAATGATTCTTCCCTAGGCTGCCTAGTCTCTAAATCATGTCACCAGAAATCACCCAAGTTCTGCCTGGGAACGCCTGCTGCCAAATATTCTCCACTGTCCCACTGCCCTGTAAAAGGGCAGCCCCAGAGGCTTAACTGCTACCACTTTGCCTAATTGGTTGGGATTCCCCAACTCGAGTCTCAGGGCCACCAGGGCACACTGAGTGGACCTTGTCAAAAAAACATGGAGCCTGCAGCCTAGCTGGCTTGACTATGTGACTGCTTCTTTACAGAAAATTATTAAATGAAAATTTTATTATTAAAAGGATGGGAAAGAGTTCATGAGCCATGCAAGCTCAATGTATGAAAACCAGACCTCAGAAGGTGGGCTGCCAACAAATGACGCCAAATTGGGAAGGGGAGGTGGGTGCCCTGGACAGTATGCAGGCCTGAGGGGCTTGGGTTCCATAGGTCAGTTGCAAATTATTTTACAGAAGGTGTCACTGCTGATTGCCACCGAATGTCATAGCTGGACCTCTTAAATTAATAAGCTCTGTCCTTGGGGACACAGCCAACATTTTCATCCTCGCCTTTCTTTCTTGCCTGCTGACCTACCTATAAAAGGCACCTGATCTATGTTAGCGTCAACAACTTAAAAACCTAGCACTGCTCTGGCAGGATTTCCATTACACATTCACCATTTCTTCAGCAAGAAGGTTAGGCAGGTAATATGCATGGCCAAACCAGATGGGGCAGGGAGAGTGGTCTGGGGAGTGTACAAGTGTTGATAGTGGGCTAAGAAGAGGCCCCCCACATCCAATGGTGCTCTGCCAGGCTTGCTATTTATGTCCTTGCTGTGTCCAGCCCCAGGACTCACTTCTGAGCCCACAGACAGGACAGTGAGATGCCCCAGTGTCTAAGGGCATCCACAGCTCACCCTTATCAGGGTTTAACAAGCTAACTTGAGCTGAAGTCAAACTTCCACCCTTATCCTAGTATAGCATTCTCAACTCTTGCACCTTCCCTTTCAGCAAAACCCTACCAAATCCCAATTTTTCCAAGATCACTTCACTATTATTCTATTTACCATTTGCAGAAAATTTTAAATACATAAAAACTCATAGCAGTATGGTTAGGATAAATTTTACTTTGCACCTTAAAAAAAAGTACAACAAAAAAATTCCATTAGAATCCAAAAACTATAATCCTATCAAGCAAAAATAGTAATTGGTCTATAATGGTGAAGTATGAAGATAAACAGTTACAACACTTATTAAAATAAATGTTATTGCAATGAGAAAACACATTTAAAAACTTCATTCTCACATTAAAAAGCTGCACTGAGACTACCCTACATAGACATGTGGATTACCGATTATTAAAAAAAAAAAAAAAAAAACCCTGCACTTGCTGGATGTGATTGTGCAAGCCCGTCATCATAGCAGCTCAGGGGCTGAGGCAGGAGGACTAAGAAGCTCAGCAAGACCCTATCTGTAAGTAAGACTGGCTCAGTTAGTGCCCCTGAGTTCAATCCCCAGTACGAAAACAAAACAAAACAAAAAACCCTGCACTCATCTGCTCCAACTGCTGGCTGGGACACCTAATCAGAAGCTACTATCACACTCTGGTCCTGGGGGACTAGGCACATCAGTGTGGGCAGATAAAGGAAATAACAAGAAGGAAGAAAGGGTTTCTTGCTTGTCTGCCTCATCAATTTTCCCTGTCATCTGTGTGCTTGAGGGAGGGAGAACATATATTTCATGGGGGGGGGGCTGCACCTCAATCACATGGGGGAGCACATTTGGTGGGCAGCACATCATCATCCACAGCAGTGTCCTAACTTCCAGTCTGAGTATCAACTCTGGGTGCCAGGCACTGGCAAGATGCTTTACGCCACTCTCTAATCTCAAAATAACCCTGCAAGGTCAGTGTAGGGGTTTTGTTTGTTTCTGATCTGGCAATACACTTATAACTCAAGTGCAAGCATACAATAAAAAGCTCAATCACTCTCTTTTGCATTCCAGATCCTCTGCCCTCAGTCATTGATACTGGGTTCTTGTTAACCTACCCAGAGTGATTTTGTACGTGAACAAGATAAGTAAAATCTACCCAATTCTGTCTTCATACTGTGCACACTCTCACCTCTGCCTTCTCAGTCCATGATACATCTTATACATCTGTGTGGTCTAAAGACAGCTTCTTCCTCTTTTTCTAAAGCTGCCTTCAATTATGTGGATGTACTGTGGCTTATCGTGCAACCCCCACTGATTAACATCAATATCAGGATGAATACCCTTGAACACAGGGCAGTTTTCACATGTCTGACAAATACACCTGCAGGATAAATTCCCAGGGCAGTGGCTAGGTCAAAAGGCATATACATTCATAAATTTCATAGGGACAAATTGCCTCCCATGGAGAATGAAACAATTTACATTCCCAACAGCAATGTCATTGAGCCTGTTTTCCTGCAGGAAGGTAGGTATTATTCTATAGAACACCTACCTGCCCACGAGGAAAGGAGCTCAGAAAGGTTAAGAAACTTGCCTGACATCCATTACCTTCATCTCCTCACTCAGCACTGAGTGATTATCCTGTGCCAGGCACTGATATGGCATTAAACAAAATAGTCATCCCTTCCTATATGGAATTTATGTTCAATTGGAAAGAGAAAATAAGTGAAATTTATGATTTAATGGTGTAAGTGCTTCGAAGAAACAAAAAAGCCACAGAGAGAAGATAAAGTGATGGAGGGAGGGGGTTGTAGTGATTTCAGTCTCCAACAAGAGAGCCAAGAATGGACTTTCCCTGATTGGGGGGCAGCTGAGCAAGAACTGGGAAGAGAGTAGAGAGAAAGTGTGAGGAAGTGCATCCATCCAGAGAGAACAACAACTCCCAAGTGTCAGGTGTTGAGGTGGGAGCAAAGCAAGCCTAAGGGAGACCGCAGAACCTGCTCTGATGATGCAGATAGATCCTGTGCAGGTCACAGGATCCCACAGACAAACATCAAGTCGCTCTGACACCAGCCTGGCAGGGCCACTCACAGGATTTCTTAGGAAGAGGGTGACAACTAGCTCAGACCCCACTGCCAGGGTGGGAAACACAATTCCAGGGTTAATTAATTTAAATTGTTTTAATTTAAATTTTTCTGGATTGTTACCTGGTTTGGGTTTAACAAAAGAGAAAGAGAACAGAAAGCATCTTTCTCCTGCCTTTCAAATTAAAAAACAGAAATATCTGGAATATTTTCTTCAATTACACAGCCCAGCTACTGCACATAAAATTATATTTTTGTTCCACAAAGCGTCTGGGCAAAAAAAGGCAAGACTCTTAGTTGGTAGTCAAATGTTGAGTAATGGGATTTCCTTGCTAGGCCTGAACTCTCCAGGATGAATGGGGACTTCAACTGAATGAGCATTCTGAAAAACTATCCCTGAAGCAAAACGCCATCCCTCCAGGAGTTCTTGGGGAGAGATGTTGGGGGAGGGGATGGAAGAGGCAGAAGCACAAAGACAAAGGCTCAGACAGAATAGTCCAGGGCGATGCAGTACTGGCCCTACAGGCCCTGTGTCTCTGCTGTCTAAATTCCTGAAGCAGGAAGAGGGGACTGCTCTGGAATCCTGAGTTGGGATTTAGGAGTGTGAAGCCCAGGCTCAGAGCTCAGGCTGTGACCCTGACCCTGAAGTCACATTGCTGACTTGAAGGAAATGTGCTGTGAGTATAAAATACACACTGGATTCTGTATCTTCATTAGAAAGAAAGAATGTCAACTATATTATCATAATTTTTATACTGGTTGTATGTCGAAATAATATTTTGGATATTTGGATAAAATATATTCTTTTTTTGGTGGGGGGGAGGGGGTTCCAGGGATTGAACTCAGGGCCACTCAACCACTGAGCCACATCCCAGCCCCTTTTTTGTATTTTATTTAGAGACAGGGTCTCACTGAGTTGCTTAGTGCCTTGCCTTTTGATCCTCCTGTCTCAGCCTCCCAAGCTGCTGGGATTATAGGCATGTGCCACCACGCCTGGCTAAAAGATAATGTATTTCTTTTTTCAAAAAAATTCAAAAAATTTTTTAGTTGTAGGTGGATACAAAACGTTTATTTTATTTATGTGGTGCTGAGGATTGAACCCAGGGCCTCACACATGCCAGACAAGCATTCTAACGCTGAGCCCCAGCCCCAGCTATAATATAATATATAAAATATATTTAAGTTGATTTTTACTTTTTCAACATGGCTATTAGAAAAATTCAGAGTGAGCCAAGTGCAATAGTCAGCACACCCAGCAACTCAGGAGGCTGAGGCTGCAGGACTGCAAGTTTGAGGACAGCTTCAACAACTTAGTGAGATCCTGTCTCAGAAAGTGTACGGGAGGGGTGCTCGGAAGCAAAAAAGCACCCGAGAGTTCAATCCTAGTACTGTTAAAAATGAAAAGGAAAGAGAAAAAACTGTAAATTCTACCTGTGGCTCACTGAATATTTTTATAGGCAGTGCTACTGCAGACTGTGGTGGCACCAAAGGGGACAGTATAAGGAAAAATCCCCTATCACTAAGAATCAAATGGAAGGCCAGATGGGAAAAACTGGTTAGAAGCTTATGACAACTAGTTAGGACATGAACAAAAAGACCTTCAGCTAACCAGCAGCAGTGTGATAGGAGAGATCTATTTCACACAGCAGATGCAGCTGTATGGGGACAGCAGATGAGGGGGGCAGATGTCTGTAACAACCTAGTTCTGTTCACAGGCAACTAGGAAGGTTAATCTGTAACTATCAAATGACCCGAAGGGCCAGGCACAGTGGCACATGCCTATAATCCCAGCTACTCGGGAGACAGGAGGATCTGAGTTCAAAGCCAGCCTTAACAACAGCGAGGTGCTAAACAACTCAGTGAAACCCTGTCTCTAAATAAAATACAAATACAAAATAGGGCTGGGGGTGTGACTCAGTAGTCGAGTGCCCCTGAGTTCTTTCCCTGGTACTCCCTCCCCCCACAAAAAAAAAAAAAACAAAATGGTCAGGAGAGGCTGTGGCTCAGTGGTAGAGTACTTGCCTAGCATGTGTGAGGCACTGGGCTCAATTCTTAGCACTGCATATAAATAAATAAAATAAAAGTCCATCAACAACTTATAAAAAAAAAAAATGACAAGGAAAGTCAAGTAAATCAGTCATGAATACAAGACCCAAATCTGAGAAGCCTAAGATGACCCAGCAAGCTGAAGTGGGGAAGCACAGACTGTTGGAAAAACCCACTTAGAGGAAACAGGACAAAAATTAGGAAAGCAGAAGAAAAGAGGAAATGGCCCAGCAGTGCAATGAAGAAAGAGCAGGCAGAAAAGGAAGCTGCCACAGTGCGAGAATCTACCTCTAGTGGAGCTCTGCTCTGCATGTCCCTCTCCTCAGGGAACAGATTCTCAAGGTTGATACTATTGGACAGTCCAGGAAGCATAGGCCAAGTTGGGCACCAGGGACATAGGAGAGATCATGAGGAAGTAAATTTGGGGACTGAGAAGGTGCTGAGAAGTGATAGAAAGGGTAATGCAGGGCAGGTGCTTGGCAGAGGAAAAGTATGGCCAGGGAGAGAGGGATGGGGGTGGATCAAGGGGAAGCAAGCCCCCTGCTCCCTAGCCTGGAGAGGAAAAGCTGCAGGAAAAGAGGCAGAAACAAGGAAAACTAAAAAAAAAGGAGTTGAGGAACGTTGGAACCCCACTCCAGCTCCCTCAGGGAAAAAAGTGTGGGCCCTAATAGATCTGGGAAGTGCAGTTTCAAGGACAGTGCAAGGCAGGTGCTCAGCTAGGAGGATAACAGGGAGGAAGCAACTAAGAGTTTTGACTGGCATGGCCACAGGGCTTTCCGTTGAGAGTCACGTTCAAAATGCCTCACGGTCCATCTTAATAACCCACTTTTATAAAAACAAGCAAAAAACCCAACCAAACAACAGCAAAATAATTTAAAACAACAACAGACTATCAATATAACATTTCTGTATATGTCAAGAAAGCTCAGGCGCAGAGCTGTGGCCTCCAGGATCCCTTCTTCATCAGGTACTCAGCCAAAGCCCTCTCCAACTTTCTAATTCTGGAAGCCAAACACATGGACCTATTTCAGACAGCAATCCAAAGAAAAAGGATGCATATTCAATAGTATTAACAAGTAAGATTTTCTAAAATAAATCATATGAGTTAGAAGGAAACAATAAAAGTCAATCAGCAACCATGTTAAAGTGCCACTGCTCAACTACTCTGAACTGAAGCTTTCTGAAGCGCTTCCTTTTCTTTTTCGTTCTCTCACTTCCATCGACATGACAAGTAGGAAAATTTATCTGGGGGAAAGAGGTGGATATGAATTTTATAATGCAGATATTAATTCGTAACAAAAATACTGAAACAAAAAATTCAAAAACCACAGAACCTGCTGGAAAAGCCATAATGTAACCACAAACAAAAATGGCAACTGGAGGGTTTGGTTATATAAAAGGAATTTGGAGGCAGCTGATGCTTCCTTCAGGAAGTATTAGGAAAGGGTATTTCAAAGCCATGTAAGAAAGAATCAGATGTCATTTTTACCAATGTTAAGAATAAGGAATATATCATCATGTGCTCATTTCCTTCCTTTGATTAAAAAAAAGCAACAAAACCAAAATTGACAAAATGCACATTGCATTCTTTTGAGTCAGAACCAGACTGAACATTGAAAAGTAGATTCTTGCTCTCTTCCCCCACTCCTGGGGCCTTGTTGCAGGAGCCTAAGCTGGTAGGGGACACCATCCTCCTCCACAACTGAGGCAGGGTCATCATCTCCCTAGCGTGCCCTTCAGTTAGATTTGACTTCAATGGCACAGGAGATGGAGACTTCCCCAGAGTGCTCTCTTTAGCTTCACAGCTGAGAGACAATACCCAGAAGAGAAGGTCTCATCACACATCAGTAACAGGAGGGGCAGAGATGACAAGTTCTTTTTAGATTTTATAGTTTGCCACAATCAAAATGTAACTTGAAGATCTTCTGAAGTTACTACTCTGCGGATACAACCCCCATATCAGAATTTTTACAAAGATAGCAAGGATGTCCCCAAATATATACACAGTAGTTATAAAAAGTAAACTCCTCGCCCTCTGTAGTACTTCACACAGGCTGAGTGCTGACCATGGGTGACTCTCCTTCCAGATGGCTCTTACTATGAAGGCAAGCTCCAGGCCTAGCCACTTGTCTTATTGGATGAATTGTGTAACAAAATATTCTCAATGCCTCCTAGACATTGTCAGGGCATAAGAATGAACAGAATGATCCATAAACTTCAAACCCACCTAAGAGACTAGAGAGACTCAGGGAGCTGAGGACTTCATTTCCAAGGAAAGGCCAGAAAGGGGACTAAGCAGCAAGGATCTCCAGTGTGGCTAGAGACAGGCCGAGGAGGGGGGAAAAGGCTCAGAGCTCCCTCTGCTCACTGACCTGAACCGATCAATGGCCAGATTGTGGGAAGTAAATTTGGCTAGTATCTCTAATGAAAAGTGTAAACCCTTAATGTCTTGTTTCATTAAGAAAAAGGGGGGGGGGGGTTGGTTGTGGCTCAGTGGTAGAGTACTTGCCCAGCACTTGTGAGGCACTGGGTTCAGTCCTCAGCATCACATAAAAAATAAACAAATAAAATAAAGGTATTGTGTTCATTTATAACTAAAAAAAAAAAAAGTAGACTATGAAGATTAATAGCACTACAACTGATGGATGATGCTTTTCTCTTTGTACCTCTCTATTTTCCCATTAAACAAGTATTTTAAATTTTTATATTTTGTAGTTGATAGGGAGGGAGTTGCCTTTTAAAATAAACCTGTTTTCAAATAGAAAATTTTCACTTATTTCCAGTAGATTTCAGAGATTTATAATCACAGGCCATTCATCCACCCACCCAAATATTCATGTTCTAGGCAGCAGGCAAAGGTCATCGATATTAATGCTTTGGGCACACATGTGTAACAAGTGGTAAGAGAAGCAAGCACTCTGGTGAGGAAGACAGGAAGAGGACACTACCTGACAAGCAGCCCCACCTCTGCCTCATCTGTGTGATTCTCTGCCTGGGTTGCACTGCTTGCTCTTTCTTTCTTTGGGTGGTAGTAGGATTGAAGGGAGAACTTCATACTTGTTAGTCAAGCACTCTACCACTGAGCTACATCCCTAGCCCTGTTTTTATTTTATTTTAGGACAGAGTCTTGCCACTTTGCCCAGACTGGCCTCAAACTTGTGATCCTCTTGCTGCCGCCTCCTGAACAGCTGGGATTGCAGGTGTGCACCACCACACCTTCTTGTGCTAGAAATTTTTTTTATCCTTCAAAGCTGTGGGTGTCTCACCTCCCAAGGATGCCTTTTCATCTAAATCTCCAACTCCAGGAAGGAAGCCTCAAGAGTCTGCCACTATTTGCCATACTGCAGAGCACTTATCATGGCTTACTACTAAATGACCTGAATGGGCTCACCTTTATCCTCACCACAAACTTCCAGTGAGTATTCTTCCACCCATTTGCCAACTGCAGAGGCAAGTGAGGTGAAAACCCACACCCTGCAAGCAAAAAGCACATGAATCCTAGGCCATCTAGGCTCAAGAGTCTATGTTCTTAACCACTGGGCTGCAACACTGTAACTTTAGTGGAGATTAATTGATGGTTTTAGGCTTCTCTGGAGGCTGTGGAAAGAGATGACCAGAATTGGAATACACTCAGGACTGGGACCCAGGCATTCTTCTTTGATCTTAGTACACTCTCTCTAGAGACCTTTCCATCTAATCTAGGGCTTATGATTACTATTTGTACGCTGAAAACTCCCAAATTTTTAATCCCTATTTTTGAGCTTCAGATCCTTACATCCAATTATCTATAGGCATCTTAAATTTACCAAGTATAGAAGAGAACCTCTGCTCTTTCCTTCTGTTCCCCTCTTCTGGTTCTTTCCCAGTCTTGTTCAGTGAGTAACTAATAACCAGAAACCTAAGATTTATTTATTTTTATTTTAAATTTTTATAGTGGGCTTTGGGAAAGGTAGGCAAGAGCTCTACCACTGAGCTACCTCCCTTGCCCTACACAAGATTTATTAATACCTATCTTCAATTCAACTTCCAGAAAGCAACCAGGGTAAGTTCCAAAAATACCAGTCTGAAAATTTAAAAATGTTAAAACAAACAAACAAAAACTCCCAAGAGTTTGGCTGTCTTGTGCTTCCACTTCCTTCAACAGAATCTCATTACTCAGGCTAAGCAGCACCCTGAACAGGCCCTTCCAATCTCACCCTCACTTCACACAGCCCAGGCCAGGTTCTCAGTTCCCTGTTCCTGCAATGTTTCCTACCTGCTGTGTGTTCTGCAGCAATTCCCTACCTGGGAGGATTCCCCCTCATGAGGGTTCCATTTAAAGAACACCATTTCTGCTCAGACTTCCTCTGTCTGCTAGTTTAAAGCTACCATCAATGTGCATGAGTGGTACAGTTATTTAAAAGTTGCACAAGGATAGGTTTTATCTGCCACTGTAGATCCTGTTGCTGGGCACATAATAGACGGTCAAGGTCTGTTGAGCTAAGGTAAGAATGGCCCCAAGTCTAGCCCAAGCCTCAGCTCTCACCTCCTTACTGGTCTTGCTACTTTCATTTTCTCTTACTTAAATCCAATCCACCTACAAGTACTGACAAAAATTCTAAAAACTATTTAATCCTATCACCCTCTTGATTAAAAGCCCAAAGGTTTCCCCACATCCTCCAGTGTCAGACCCAAATTTCTCAGCATGACATGAAAAGACTTCATAATCTGGTTCCAATTTATCTCTCCAGCTTTAACTCCTGCCACCCCAAGTCTCAAACCCTATGATCTGGCTATGATGTTATTTGATGTTCCACCAAATGCCAAGCTGTTTTCTCCAGCTTTAAAAGCCTTCCTTAACTTCCCTTCCCACACCTGTAAACACTCTTCAAGACCCAGACCAAATGTCACCTTCTGAAGGCATTCTCAGACTTTCCCACCAAACTTAACTTTTAAGAAAATTGTACATTTGATACATTCTAAAGAAAAAGGTGACATGTATCCCACTGGTATTTGTTCACATCACTATGATAATATATGCCTCAGTACTCTACCCACCCTTCCTTACTAACTGTGGACTCCTGAGAAGGCAAGGGCCAGCCTGGCAGCCACACACAGTGGGGATTTCACCAAATCCATTGGTAATGCCAAAATGAATGGATACCGGATATGCATGGTAAGCATGTACCCTAATGAATGCAAAAGAATTGGAATTTTAACTGTAATTTGTCAACCTACAACCAAAGTTTTGGGTATTAATTTCCAGTTCTAAATCTATTATCATCTTGCTATCTGATCCAGACCACTCACTTACCTTCCCTTTAACTATATCCTGTTCTGCAAAATGGGAAGTGTCCGCCCTCCCATGTACAAGAACTCGGATACCTCTAAATCTCACAGCAGTGCAAAACATGGCATGAAGACTGCTTCAAACCCAGTCCTGGCACTATCTGAGAAATGAACCTCTAGTACCATGTTTTTAGCTATCCTGACTAAATTCTGATGAAAATGTACCCAAATGCCAAAGAAACTGGGAAAGACAATTTCAGCCTCAAGCTGCAAATGCCAGCCTGGCATCAAACCACAAACACATTTGAACAACCATTTTTCAAATAAAATTTAAAAGGACTATGAGATAACTTGTGCTTAAATTGTGAAGAGTAAGGTGCTACGTTCTGGCAACTCTTGGTCCCCAGGGCAGGGATGGATCTGGCTGAGGCCGCCTGAGTATTCTTGGAGCCCTAAGACACCAGGGCCTCCTGGACTCCAACTCCCACCCTCCCCCCAGCCATGATACACAAACCTTTCTTGTTCTCTAAGTGGCATTCTGTGCCATCCTCAGCCAGAGCTGCTTCCAGATCTTGTTTACCAACAGCCCTGCACATGGTTCCAGTCCCGCCCCCCTCCATCACACTATCCTCGACTTAAACACAAAAAAACCCCACAAATTCACAATGTCTATTAACAGTGAAGAAAAGGCCAATTTTATACCCCACCCTCCCTAAAAACACATCCAGCTACTTAGAAATCTTCTTCAGATATTATAAATAAACAGAATATTTTTTGCTTAAGATTTTTTTTTTAACAGGAAAATAAGATTAAACACTTTTCCTCTGCAGTCTGTCAATTCAGATGGCAAGTTTTGTTTCCAGTCAACCCAGGTGAAACTAGAAGAGGAGATGGCTCGATTCAAAAGATTTCACCAAATCCATTGGCAATGCCAAAATGTATGGATACCTGATATGCATGGTGAGTCTTTACCCTAATGAATGCAAAAGAATTGGAATTTTAACTGCAATTTGTCAAGTTTGGGGCAGACTCTTCCCAAACAAAATTATTTCTTAAAACACCAGAATTCTATAAAAAGTTTCTGTTAAAAGTCAATGATGTTAAAACCATGTAACACTGCAAAACTACCATATGACTCAATCCTTTGCACATCAGGGCTGAATAACAAGTAACACTTGGAAACCAGAGCTTGTAACTCAGCAAGTCTACTTCAGCCTTGCCTTTTCTAGAAAGTCACACTGAAACAGAGGAGAAAGTCCATAGTATATAAAGGCAATATCTAGAGCCGAAAAGCCCCTCCAATGATTTTAACATAAACTATTGGTAACTTCTACTTGCCACATTTAACAGTCTTGACCTGTTCCTGAACAGGCAGGTCAGACAGCTCAGGCTCCCTCCACAATGAAAATACAAATACCAGAAACCTCAGAACACACAACAACACTGACAAAAGCTCTGTGGTGTGATCCAATTTTAAGTGCCAGGATTTCTAACTATGTCAAAGGTGATTTTACAGCAAATATTTTCAAGAACAGGAGAACTACCCATCGGCCCTGTCAAACATGCATATAAATACTTTAGATGCAATTTGAGCAGTCTAAGGAAATATCAGGTTGATTGGCATGAAACTTTCCACTAATGTGAACAAAGTTTGGAATTCTTTATTTTCTTCTTTAAATCATTCTTATCAAGTGACAGTCTCGTATTTATCTCCATTATAGAAGATTTTTAAAGAATCTGATGTAGGTACCTGAGCATGCCCCATACAAATGCACGAGACAGTTATCCAAGGAAGAACAGGTAAAGGTCAACAAATGAATCCACCACATTTAAATCTGTAATACTAGGTAAAATGACTGAGTAAATGAAAAACTTATCTTGAAGTATAAAATTAGGCCCACTGCCCTTGGTAAGAACACATAAAGTCTTAAAGGGATTCTTAACAGCTAAGACAGCGTGCTACTTACTTCCTCATTAAATAGTTTGCTAGTTTCTTTTTTGATTGGGTCTATAAGCTGGACTTGGCCTGCGGAAAAGCCCACTAGGAGAGAGACACTTTCTGCTGTGGCTGTTAGGTGGTTGAAGTCATGACAAGTAGGCTGTGTTCCTTTGTATATCCTTTTATCTATTGGTTTACTCAAGTCAGCAGCCTGGAGGAGAAAGAGAAAAATACATACAGTAAACAGCACATTGAGATGAGAAATCTAAGTCACACTATTTTACACCCCATTATGATGGTCAATCTTAAAAACAAAGTTACTTAAAATATTTTTTCAGTTGTGATTTAATATTCATCTAACATTTCATAAAAGCACTTTCACATACTTCATCCAATTAGATATTGGTAGACTATCCATAATGTTTATTTATAACTATTACTTCCACAACTTATTTTCCTTCAAATACTTGTAATAAAGACTACTGGACTACAAGATACTAAATTCTGAATTTTCAAAATGCATTCCAAAAATTTTATATTATAGAGTAACTCTAACCACATAAAGCTCCGCTTTCAAAGATATCTATAGCACCTAATGCCTACTGGTAAGTTAGCCCAGTAGTTCTCACAGTGTGGTCCCCAGACCACCAATACCAGCAGCATCATTTCCTAGAAACTCAGAAATTCAAATTCTCAAGTCCCACCCCAGATCCAATGAACCAGCAATTCTGGAGGTGGGCCTCACAAGCTGCAGTTTTGTATTTTTTTTTTTTTAAAAAAAAAAGCCTTTTAGGTGATTCTGATGCTCCCTCAGACTTGAGAACCACTGCTGGAGGGAGGGTCACACTCCCTCTCTGTATTAGGTACCAGGGAACTTTCACTTAGAGAGTCCTTTGCATATAATGCCTTTAATCCTTACAAAAATCCTGCAATAGAGTTAATATTTACCCCAGTTTACAAGGTGAGAAAAAAAGTCTAGGAAAGTAAAATGACTTAGCCAAAGTCACATAACTACCTAGACCAAGTGGCAGGGCTGGATGTGAAACCTAGGATTGACGACCATAAACAGATGATATCCAACACATCCCCAAAGCAAAAGCAAATGGTTTCTGATTTGAACTAAAAGTGGTTTTTCATCCTGCTCCAACTCCCTTTTTTCAAGAAGGATCTTTTTTGCACAAGAAATGCTCTATGTAGCGCTGGGGACACAGCTGAGTTGGTAGAGTGCTTGCCTTGCATGCACAATGCCCTGGGTTCTAATCCCCCAGCACCACCAAAAAAAAAAAAAAGAAAGAAAGAAAGAAATGCTCTGTGTAATCTCAATCTACTGGGCTGTTACTGCTGAAATAAGGCAAACTCACTTTCTCACTGTGTTTGAAAATACAGGTAGAGCCAAGTGCAGTGGTGCATGCTTGTAATCCCAGCAACTCGGGAGGTTAAAACAGGAGGATTGGGAGTTCAAAGCCAGCTTCTGCAATGGTGAGGTGCAAAGCAACTCAGTGAGACCCTGTCTCTAAATAAAATACAAAAAAAGGGGCTGGGAATGTGGCTCAGTGGTCAAGTGCCCTTGAGTCCAATCCCTGGTAACCCCTCAAAAGGCAGGGTAGGGAGCTGGGGATATGGTTCAGTGGTTAAGTGCCCCTGGTTCCATCCTCGGTAGCCCCCCAAAAAAGGGAAAGAAAATAAATCATTTGTGAGACAACTAGCACTGCTGAATGTGTTCTTAAAAACATCCCCTTTCATGGGCATGAAGGTCCACACCTGTGATCCCAGCTACTCCCCAGGCACAGGCAGGAGGATTACAAATTCCAGACCAGCCTGGGCAACTTTGCAAGACTTCATCTTAAAATAAAATAAAATGTCCTGGGGATGTGGCTCAGTGCTTTCCTAGCATGGGCAAGGCCCTGGATTCAATCTCTAGTACTGCAAAACAAACAACAAGAAGTCCCTTCTCCCTGTGTACCATTCAGGATTCACAGCTCTAGTTCCCTACTGGACACCCCCCTCCACTGGATTCTGAGGATTCCTTTCTTCCAAAAAGGCCTATGACATTGTATCAAGTTAACATTTTGATTTTCAAATAACAAACATACATACTGAGTAGGGAAAAAGTCCTCAAAATTATAGGCAACTCTGAGCAAACTCAAAACCTGAGTATTTGGAACTATGGGCCTGAGTGGTACATGTGGTCCTGGAAGCCCCAGAGCAAAGGAGAGGGATATGCCATGTAGACACCCTCCTAGCCTCACCTCAATTAAAACGGAGATGAGAATCTCTGTCCTACCAACCTCATGGAATTGTCTGGAGGATGAAATAAAAGAATATACATATGAAAGTGCCTTGGAAAGCATAATGTAATTTCAGTACAAAACAAAAGGGGATCCCAACTTTCAAGCAAGAAGAAAAGGGGCCAAGAGGACAGTAACTTCGATGAGGCAGGGTGAGGGCAGCTCAGCAGAGGTCTGACAGTAAATGTGGAAGCATCCAGAGGGACACTATGGACAGGCAGTCTGAAGGAAGCATCTACTGAGCTTGGCCTTAAAAGTAGGGAAACAGGAGTCCAGGCTCAGGGAATAGCAAGTTATCTCAGAACAAGAAAGATATCAGCAAAAGTAGCCAAAAAACGTAGACTAAGATACAACTGTAGCTACAGAACAAAACTCTACTTTGAAATATGAGTAATTATTACATGATCACTCTATCAACTTGTGCAACTCTTGAAAGTTTAAAAAACTGCTTAGAGAATTTTCCCTTAAAAGGATACATCTAATCTAAAATTATACACTGAAAAATAAAAGTCTATCCAAAGGATAGACAAAAACTAACAGAGAAGATATGTTAATATAAATCAAAATAATAAAAAATAAACACAACAGAGGAAGTAAAAGCACCCGTTTTATCCAAGTATTGCTACCAGTTTAAACTTAGGCATCCCTTACAATAACGACATTAGCCTCAGTTCTTGGATTTTTTTTACATCCCTGTCCCCAATAAGGAACATCACTGAAAAGATGGCAAGTATTTAGTGGCAACTGAAAGATTTTTTGCTCTTAAATTAGATAAATATTCCAAAAACATCCTGTTTGCTAATTTGCTTAACAAACTTTCTTCCTAGATCAATGCTCTCAAAGTATAACAACACATGAATAATTTATTTACCTGCAGACAAATGTACTGACTGCAGTGCAAAAATACAGAATAAGAGTTTAAAAACTTCTTTGGTAATTGACAGTAATTTTATATACATTGAATCTAATGACAAAAAATAAAGAAAGAATTTATGCTCTGCATGTCTTTTTCAGTTTCTTTTTCTATTTTACGAAAGTATCAATCCAAATAACTGGGTAATTTTAAAGGTGGTCCTTCACTACTGTGCAGAAGACACAAAAGTACACCTGCACTGGGTGTGGTACATCCCTGTAATCCCAGAGACTCTGGAGGCTGAGGAAGGAAAATCACAAGTTCCAGGTCAGCATAGGCAACTTAGTGGGATCCTAAGCAATTTATAAGGCCCTATCTCAAAATAATAAATAAAAAGGGCTGGGGAAGTAGCTCAAGAATAAAGCACCCCTGGGTTCAATCCCTGATACTTAAAAAAAAAAAAAATACACTTGAGCCAAAGGAATACATAGAATCTTTCCTACCTGAGGATACTCCTTTGTTCTTCAGCCCTCCCCAGTGGCATGCTAGACTACACCCAGCAAGACTTACTATGGAGAAGTACTGTGAAGCCTTAAGTAACTATTAGGTATGTGCCTGTTAAAAAATTAACATTTTGAATAAAAATCCATGAACACCCTTGTTGGTGCCTGAAATTTCTGGAACCCAGCCCAGACAACAGAGAGTTAGGCCTTTATTTCAAACAGCCAATCTTCCTGTCTTTTCTCCTCTATAGCAATCACTAAATTTGTCTCTTTTTCCACTAATGTATGACTGTCCTATTTCGTCCTCCTTTGGTCTGCCAACATGTACTCCAAGCCTGCACATCTTTTTGGTAGCAGTGATCACTATCTGAGCTAGCTATTCCTCTTCCAAAGGGTCATCAGTCCCTGACAGATAGCTTCTCAGATAGAGACAGTCCGGGAGGAGAATAATGAACCCAGACTTAGAAGCAGGGAGCTCAGGTTCAAACACATCTTCCCTCTCAATAGTGCGATGGCCTTGGACAAGGTCTGATTGCTCCCACTGAGCCACAGAGGACAACACCCTTCCTCCCCCACAGGGTAGTGGTGAGGGCTGAACATTCAGTGTTTTCTAGCACAAAACAGAGATCTCAAATGGAAGCCATTATTAATTCATTCCAGTCACATTCTAGCTCTGTTCAAAAGCAGCTGTGGTTTCCTCATTCCCATCATATCAAAGTAGGAAGATGCATCCTGCCTGCCATAGTTCACCTATCCTTCCCAATAGCAATGCCATTTTCTGTCTATTGTACCCTTCCTTTGATTCAGGCCCAGACCAGGACTTGACGCTCATCAACCATTTAATCTCACAGTCACCTTTCAAAGTAGTTCTGGCTATGATCCTTTCTTTCTTCCTTCTTCTGAGAAGGGATGCAGGCAAAATTCTGTGTTCCTCTCCACCCTTTGTGAGCTTTCCACAACACAAGCCAAGCCTTGGTTTTGGAGACAGGCCCTCTTTCCTGGCTTCATTGTGCCAACCTCTTGGTCAATACAACCTTCTTGACCCTATTTAGTTCCAGTCCCATCACCTGTTGCAAGAATTTTCCCAACTACCATTCTTTGTGCTCAGCTTATCTCAGCTCTCAAATAAATAATTAGAACCACAGGTTTAGTATTTAATCACCTCTATGACTTCAGAATATTTTTTATGTGTTAGCTTAAAAACTCCATTAAGGAGTAGGACTTATTAAACGGTTACCACTGTACTGTTCTACAAAATTAGCCTTTTGTTTTTTTAGCTTTCTTCTGAATTCTGCATACTTTGGGATTCTTAAAAAAAGTTTTGTACACTAATTATTGCCAATCATCTGAACTCTTAAACATTAATCTGTGGCAGAACCTATTTATTAAAAATTCTTGGGGCTGGGATTGTGGCTCAGCGGTAGAGCGCTTGCCTAGCATGGGCAGGATCAGGGTTCAATCCTCAGCACCACATGAAAATAAATAAATAAATAAATAAAGGCATTGTGTTGTGTCCATCTACATATTAAAAAAATATTATCAATTTTAAGAATTAGGTCATATTTTGTTTCTAGCCCCTGCAGAGTACCCGGTATGTCACAGATGCTCAATATCTGTTGAACAGCTGAAACCACAATTATTCCTGAATTTTTTCAACAGTAAGATTACCATTATCATGCTCATGAGTTCTGTACAAGGAATTACTAACTACAAATAATTTGTCATTGTCTCATCATGCTTACTGGTTCTCAACGTAGTATAAATTTTTCAATAATGGTTTAAAAATTCCTATTAGAGAAACAGAGCTAACTCCCAAAGCTTCAATCAATAAATACATGTTTTTAAATATTAGGTTCCTCTTCTCTCCTTGGACTGCCGATCCTTTAGAAATTATTATCAAGATGGATATTGCTGAAATACAGAGTCTACAAGTACTTGAAGAACTTTTCTTTCCAGCACCACAAAGCTTTTATAAGAGAAGCCCTCCAGTTCCAGATACACCTCTGCCAGGGACTCTGGAGTACTCAAACCCATGAGGGGCAGCCTGGCTCTCACAGCCATCTGGCTTCCCCAAATCTGTACCATTCATGGGCACAGTTATGCCATATCATGTGGGCCTGTGCCAAGTTCTCCTCATGAGAACCTGCTACCTGATACTTTTGAGTACCAGAAGCATTGATGTGGTATGAAAAATATCACAGACCTCTTTTGAAAAATGCACCTCAAATTATTTTAGATAGATTCAAAATGAATTAGGGAAAGCAGTATAATTAATAAAGATAGGCCAGATGTGGAGGCACACACCTATAATCCTAGTGGTTTGGGAGGCTGAGGCAGGAGGATCGCAAGTTCAAAGCCAGCCTCAGCAACTTAGTGAGAACCTGTCTCAAAAAAAAAAAAAAAGAAAAAAATTTAAGGGCTGAGGATGTGGCTCAGTGGTTAAGTGCCCCTGGGTTCAATCCCTGGTACAAAAAAATAGATGGATTTACTCTACCACTTCCTCATCCCATTCTGAGAAATTATCTCAGAAAGTCAGAAAGAACAAGTCTTTTTGCCATGAAGGAGTAAAATCTCCTTCCATTGGCGAGTCCAACAGCTGTCAAATGTCCAGTACCACCAGAACCTTTACCTTATCTACACTTGTAATCATTCCTCCCACTTAATCCTTTTTTTTCACATTTTTTATTAGTTGCTCATGACAATACAATGATCTTGACATATCATATATTTGAATCAAATGGGGTATAATTTCTCATTTTTCCAAGTGTACAGGTTGCAGAATCACATTGGTTATACAGCCACGTATATACATACAGCAATACTAGTGTCTATTTTATTCTGCTGCCCTTCCTATTGCTCCCATTCTGAAGTCCCTCCCCCTCAGCTTTCCTCTGCTCCTCACTTGGGGCGGCACTACACGCTCTGCCCAGGCCTGTCCTTCCTTAGTTCAAGCCCAGTCTACCTTGAGATCCCTGGATCTGTACCAGTTTCCTTCCATCCATTTCTGCCCTAATTCAACCCACACAGCCTGCCAGAATCATCTTCAGGAGGCCTTAGGTCATTCTCCCATGCGAAACCTCCA
The DNA here is from genome assembly GCF_052094955.1 of Ictidomys tridecemlineatus. Classification (NCBI taxonomy): domain Eukaryota; kingdom Metazoa; phylum Chordata; class Mammalia; order Rodentia; family Sciuridae; genus Ictidomys; species Ictidomys tridecemlineatus. Next base: position 121,558,128 of record NC_135481.1, on the reverse strand, counting down.
GGGCTCTATAAGGCAGAACAGCTTGGCCTGCACAGACTCCCAATGTGGCCCCTGCCCCCAAACATTGTCCCAAAGGCACTTGGCTATTGCCTGCCTTTCCTTATATTTCTTATTTTCACCCAGAAAAACCTTTCTTACCCTCAGTATCCTTAAAGTTTCTGTTCACTGATATAAACGTCACTTCTTCCTGACCTGACTCACGTAGATGTGACATTCTTTTACCCAACCTCCAATGGAATGCCCACCACTATGGACCACAGTTTAACTATATTCCATATATTGTGAAAGTCTAGGTCTTTTAAATAAAACAAGAAAGCAGGCAGGAGGCTGCTGAGTCACTGACAGCCAGAACCAATTACTCAAAAATAGCAGGAGCAAGAGTGGCATCAAAGTCACCATTTTGAAAATGAGTATACAACTGATAGAATACTTTCTATTATCACCCCCTCCTCATCACATTTCAACCAAAAGAGGGGCCAAAACTGATCAAGGGATTACTTCTCAGGACCACAAAAGGTCACCTACTTGGACAAAGGTGAACTGCTTGGGGCCCAAAATAAACACATTAGAAAGACAGTTGCAGTTTTTATTGGGAGGACTTTTGATGTAGTCAGGCTTGGGGCTTCCAGTGTCTTTATCCACAGCCCACAGCCTGGGGCTGGTTGCCTGTTGACGGTTGAAGGCATCTGCTGAAACTTGGGAAACACTTAAGCCATGGGTAAGGGGCATGGAACTCTTAGAGCCAAGACAAATTCACTTCTTCAGCATAACTCAATGCACTACTTTGCCCAAATTTAGTTCAACATAGTGAGAAATAATAGATATAATGACAAAAAAATATCACATAGTGAGTGACTTCAAACACCTTTTCTGCCTACTCTCATGTTCGGCCGAACAGTTTAACACTCAAGTAACAATGAGTTGTACAGCACTGTAGGGACGTCAATGCTATGGCCCAACCTACCCGCTTTTTTTTTTTAATACTTTTATTTATTTTTAATGTGGTGCTGAGGATTGAACCCAGTGCCTCCCACATGGTAGGCGATGCTCTACTACAATCTCAGCCTCTCCCTCCCGCCCCCACCTACTCTTAAACGAGTTTGGTTCATTTTGTCAAAACATCTGCATAATTCATCTTTCTTAGAGTCCCTTCAGTTGAACAGTCACATCCAAAATAATTGCACAATTAGCTTTAACAATGTATACACCTAACACTTATTTACATATATACATATATATGTGTGTGTAGGTATATGTGTGTATATGTACATACATATCTACATATGTATGTACACATTCCTATCAGGGATGTAAAAGTCAGCCTGTCTTAAGATCATCTATCCCAACAGGAAAACAATGTCATAGTGGTAGAGTTTCAGCATTTCAAATAGGACAAAATTTGTCTGTGTTATTCGCTACTCTGTCTTCTAATAGTGAGCCTGGCACACTCTCATAGAAAGGAAGCCATTCCAAAAATGGAAGGAAAAAAATGTGAAAGGAGCCAAGAAAGACCTAGAAAAAGACATGCATAGAATTAAGTGTATAATCTTTTTTTGAGGGGGGACGTGTACAGGGGATTGAACTCAGGGGCACTCGACCACTGAGCCACATCCTAGCCCCATTTTGTATTTTATTCAGAGACAGGGTCTCACTGAGTTGCTTAGCACCTCGCTTTTGCTGAGGCTAGCTTTGTACTCGCACTCTTCCTGCCTCAGTCTCCCAAGCCACTGGGATTACAGGCATTATATAATCCTTTTGCTAACCAAAATGGTGACAACTAACTGTCTTCTTGAGTGGACAAGAAAACCACCTCCATAAGCAAATACTGGTAAGTCACTTTACAGTTTATATATATAAAGCAGCTCCACACATGAGTTCTTTCACCCTTCATTATAGGCCTGTTAGATAAGTACTACTGCTCCATGAAACAAAAGGAAACAGAATCAGCTATCAAGACAAGTGGGAGAGGCAATGTCTCAATTCCAGCCCATGATCTCCTATTATAATATGGCATTATGTTTTTGTGAGAAAGCTCACAAAACAACATCAGAAGGAGCACCACATCCTAAAAATTAGCATTGGGTGACTCCATGTTCCTATGCTTGCTGAAGCAGGAGTCAAACATTCCAACCTTGCTCAATTTGGCCCAGATTCTAGACCTACCTTCTCAATGCATGGACTTCACAAGGCTGTCTGATTAAAACCAAGTGACAAAGTTTCTAGCATAAAGCTTGGCACTTAAAAGCACTCAAGAATACATAAGGACTTAACTTTATCTTCTTACAGGGCTTGAAGATTCTCATCATTCAGCAATACCTTTCTTTCCACACTAAAATTTCAAAGAAAAACAGTGGCAGAAGCCCCAGTTTCAGCATGTTTTCCTTCCAATATAATTTTTCAAAACAAGACAGGAGCTTCTCTTTCTTGGTTGCCATCTCTCCTTCATTCTCACACACACTAGTTCACAGCCCACACTTGCCTGGCATTCCAGATTCATCCTCTTTACTAAAAACAAACCTTGGCAAGCCCCCTGTTAGCTTGCTTCTGATGGGCTCCGACCCTGGAATAAGCACCTACCATCCATTTCCAAAGGCCTCTTGTGTGCACAGTAGCAGAGAGGCTGGAGGGTAAGGCAGAGAACCAGGCAAGGGAGAGAAAGAGAGGACAATCGGACAGACAGCAGTCAGTCAGAACCACTGGCAGACAATGAGGTGTCAGATACAAAGAGTATCCCCATCAGTCGTGCCAGGTCCAACTTTGATGGCAAACACCTCAGGAACTGCCTGCTCCTCACCAAAGGCAGGATTCTCCCTCCCAGAGTGTTCTCTTCTCGAGATGTCCTTTGGACAGGTGGACTCTAGTGGGAGGAAGCTAAGGGCTGAGACAACAGCATCTTCTCCCGGCCCACTGTAGGGCAAGGATCTGCTGAAATAACAAGCTTCTGTTGTTATCACCCTGTCATTTATTCCCCAAGGCAGCCTGTCACTTTAAAACTGTTAGCTATGTAAAATCTCCTCTTCCTGAGCCCAGCATTTGCATTCCTGTAATCCCAGCAACTTGAGGTGCTGATACAGGCTGATCCTGAGTTCAAAACCAGCCTCAGCAATGGTGAGGTGCTAAGTAACTCAGTAAGACCCTGTCCCTAAATAAAATACAAAAATAGATATAGGGATGTGGCTCAGTGGTCAAGAACCCCTGAATTCAATCCCCAGTACAAAAAAAAAAAAAAGATTCCTCTTCCCTCAGAATAGTTTAAAAAAAAAAGAAATTTATTTATTTTTTAAAAAACTTATATTTTTTTTAAAGGGGAGAGAGAGAAAAAGAGAGAGAGAGAGAGAGAGAGAGAGAGAGAGAGAGAAAATTTTTTAATATTTATTTTTTTTAGTTTTCGGTGGACACGACATCTTTGTATGTGGTGCTGAGGATCGAACCCCGGGCCGCACGCATGCCAGGCGAGCGCGCTACCGCTTGAGCCACATCCCCAGCACCCCCCCCCAAAAAAAATAAATTTAATAAGCTGCTAAACTGCAACATCTTTATCATCCCCTCATTTCTTATGTGGCAAAGTTCAGGTTAAATTTCCTATTACAAGGTGAGTCACTACAAGGGCTGTCCTGGCGCTTCATTTAAGCTAATGAAATACTGGTTTCTTCATTAAAGAAAAACTATGAATAAACATTAGATAAATTTGATTTGCACACATCCCAACCCAGATCTCATCACATTTAAATGTGTCACATTCAAATAACCTGTTTTCATTAAACCATTCAATTAAACATGCATAGATATCAATATATTCCAAAGGGAATACCAATATCTCATATACATTACAGATAAGATGCTTTTATTTTTGCAAAGAATATTCATCTTAAACTCTTAAGAAAATAATTTTTTTTTAAAGTTTCCTCTGAGGTCTTGGGCTGTAGCTCAGTGGCAGAGCGCTTGCCTAGCATGCATGAGGCACTGGGTTCGATCCTCAGCACCACTTTAAAATAAACAAATAATTAAAATAAAGGCATTCTGTCCATCTACAAATAATTTTTTTTAAAAAAAAATTTAAAAAGGGGGCTGGGGATGTGGCTCAAGCGGTAGCACGCTCGCCTGGCATGCGTGCGGCCCGGGTTCGATCCTCAGCACCACATACCAACAAAGATGTTGTGTCTGTCGAGAACTAAAATATAAATATTAAAACTCCTCTCTCTCTCTCTCTCCTCTCTCACTCTCTTTAAAAAAAAACAAAAAACAAAGGGCTGGGGATGTGGCTCAAGCGGTAGCACGCTCACCTAGCGTGCGTGCGACCCGGGTTCGATTCTCAGCACCACATACAAACGAAGATGTTGTGTCTGCCGAGAACCAAGAAAAAATAAATAAATGTTAAAATTCTCTCTCTCTCTGTCCCCCTCTCTCTCTCACTCTCTCTTTAAAAAAAAAAAAAAATTTTAAAAGTTCTCTCTGAGCCAGGTGCGATGGGGCGTGCCTGTAATCCCAGTGGCTCAGGACGCTGAGGCAGGAGGATTACAAGTTCAAAGCCAGCTTCAGCAAAAGCGAGGAGCTAAGCAACTCAGTGAGACCCTGTCTCTAAAATACAAAATAGGGCTGGGGATGTGGCTCAGTGGTTGAGTGCCCCTGAGTTCAATCCCCGTTATCCACCTGCACCCCCACAACCCCACAAAAAAAAAAAAGTTCCCTCTGAAAGGGGCAGGGAGAGGAAATTCTATGCCCTTCTAAAACTGCTGGGACAATACTGGTGAACTAAAGACCATTATGAAGCAGGGAAGAGTTCCTTCCTGCAGCTTAACTCTCCACTGCTGTTTTACTGACCATTTAGACCATCCTTGGACTTCTATATTTGGCAGAGCACATGAATGATTTCTGAATTTTCAAATTCAAGTTGCTGAGAACATAAGTAGCAATCTGTAAAGAAGCTCCCCTTCTTAGTGGGAAAGGCCCTAAATCCCCAACTGTGCAGAAACCCTACAAACTTCTATCACTTCTTCATTCTACAAAGACGGGGCGGGGGAGGGGCAGATATGGTGATCTGCCTCCTAAAAGTACAGTGCTTAGAACTGAACTGTACTGTAAGGCTGGAATTGTGGCTCAAAGGCAGAGTGATTGCCAAACATGTACCAGGACCTGGGTTCAATCCCTACTAACACACACACACACACACACACACACACACACACACCAAAAAAAAAAAAAAAAAACTACTTTTAACCACAATGAGCCATTAGGGGGCTCTTAATCATCCACTTCAGCTGGAACAACGAACTATAGAATATGTAACATAAAATTTTTAAAAATAGGGGCTGGGGTTGTGGCTCAATGGTAGAGCGCTCACCTAGCATGTGCACGTGCAAGGCTCTGGGTTCGATCCTCAGCACCACATAAAAATAAATAAAAAGTCTTGTGTCCAACTACAACTTAAAAATAATCTTTAAAAAATGACATTGATTTGTACTAGCAATTTGATTACATCAACTGACAGCATTTTGTGCTTGCTATATACTGCTGTGTTGTCAAAGAGAAAGCAAGCAAGCTAGAAGAAGTGACACTACATTAAGCTACCTTACACATTAGATCAGCCACTAAAACAAGTGGCCAAAAGATTAGATTGGACCTCTGTGATTCAAATAGTCTCTGATCCAGCCAGGCCTCAGCAGAAGACTACAGCTCAAACCCATGAGGGTAACATAGAGCTGCTCTGTCTAAATACCACTGTAAGCATTAGTTCACTACTGAAACTATTCATTTGACACTCGTGCTATTGGTCATTTGTCATATATAACTTATCTCTCCAATTACTCTCAACTCGGGGGGAAAGATCTTTCTTATAGGTCACCCCAGTAACAGCCACATAGACATTTCTTACTTTTTCCCCTACCAGATTAAAAGAACCTTTTTATGTTATCAGACTCTGGTATACCCCTAGTAACCCAAGAGCAGACAGTTTCCAAATGCAGTCCAAGTCCAGGAGGACTGGCACAGCTGTTATGAAGAGCAAGATGATAACATAGAGTAGTATCATTTCCTTTTCACATAAATTCAGCTCCTAGTTGGTCTGGGGCTATAGTTCAGTGGTAGAGTGCTTGCCTAGCATATGTGAGGCATTGGGTTCAATCCTCAACACCACATAAAAATAAATAAAATAAAGGTATTGGGTCCATGTACAACTAAAAAAAAAAATTGAACTCTTAGGAATTTATCCTTAGAAAAGACTTTTCAAGTGTATGAACTATCTGTAATAGTCAAAACAAGCAGACTTGTGGCCTATGAACAGGTCACTAGTCATGGAATATAGCAGTTTGATTACATGGACAAATCTCAAAAAAAAATTTTGAGTGAAAGAAGTCAGATATAAAAAGTATATACCAAATACTTCTATTTACAAAAAGTTTGAAAATAAGGATCTGTGATGTTGGAAGTGAGGTTAGTGGTTACCTGTAAAGGAGGGTAAGTGGGAAAGGCCACAGGAGAGGCTTCTAGGTATTTCTTAATCTACAGTTGACTCTACTTTGTGAAAGTGAATTAGACTTTATAGGGCTGGGGATGTGGCTCAAGCGGTAGCGCGCTCGCCTGGCATGCGTGCGGCCTGGGTTCGATCCTCAGCACCACATACCAACAAAGATGTTGTGTCCGCCGAGAACTAAAAAATAAATATTAAAAATTCTCTCACTCTCTCACTCTCTCCCCTCTCTCACTCTCTCTTTAAAAAAAAAAAAAAAGAATTAGACTTTATACTTTTGCACATTCCAGTTTGTATACTATCCTTAAACTTAAGCAAACACATGGATAAAGATAAGTCAACTCAGCTTTGTTTATAACATTATTAATATCCTATGCGTTCCAAAAGACAATGAGTAATTAAGAAGCCATTCTAAATTATTTAGTAGCAAAGAAGGATGTTAAACACTATATTACCAAGTGAAAATGCAAAAATAAAAAATAAGATTCTAAGGACCAAAAAATTACAAACAAATCATAAAACTATACTCACATTTTTTAAAAAATGTTTTTGTAGTTGTAGACGTACAGAATGCCTTTATTTTATTTGTTTATTTTTATGTGGTGCTGGGGATCGAACCCAGTGCCTCACACATGCCAGGCAAGCGCTCTGCTACTGAGCTACAGCCCCAGCCTTATACTCACATTTTAATAGTAATAAGTGTATTGTTGTTTTGAAAACATCTTGTCAAATAGAGCAAAAAAGTTAATTATATGAATGTCAATGGGAACCAAGGTTTTTTACACAAAATAGGTACAAATGCAAAATCCATTACTTTTACATTTTGAAATGAAGGAAAAATATGAACTCATGATGTATCTTTTTCTTATTTAAAAACAAAAGCAGGGCTGGGGATGTAGCTCAAGTGGTAGCGCGCTCGCCTGGCATGCGTGCGGCCTGGGTTCGATCCTCAGCACCACATACAAATAAAGATGCTGTGTCTGCCGAAAACATTAAAATAAATATTAAATAATAACAATATTGAATAAATATTAAAAATTCTCTCTCTCAAAAAAATTAAAATAAAAACAAAAGCGGGGGGGGGGGGCGCTCAATGGTAGAGTGCTTACCCAGCATGTGTGAGCCACTGGGTTTGATTCTCAATACTGCATATAAATAAAAAAAATAAAGGGCTATTGACAACTAAAAAATATTTTTTTAAAGGGGGGCGGGGGCTAGGGATATGGCTTAGTGGTAGAGCATTTGCCTAGTATGCTCAAGGCCCTGGGTTCAAAGCAGAGCAAAAAGGAAAAAAAAGTCTGTCTTGTTTTAAGGCATTTTCTAGTTCTGTCAAATGAAAAGGTATAAAATAATAACCAACAGCAAGAGGAACTCCTAGTGCCCAGACTGTTGCAAATGCTACTGACCACAAAGCTGATCAAGATTCCTGAGATATTGGTATGTGGCAGGAAATGGAAAAACAAATCTGGAACATCTTCTGCTGCCTCTGAGCAAGAAAGTTATCAACAATTACTGAAAATAAGCAAAAAGACTTAAGAGGCAAAATAAAGGGACTACCACTGGCCAAGATGAACCATCTTAAACATCAAAACAATATTACGGAATTCTTATAGATAAAACCAGTTTATGCTAACATCTGGAGATGGGGAGGGGAGAAGCTCTCCATTATAGTGGACTAGCACCAGTAAACAGCAGGAAAAAAAAAAAATAATGGGGGCTGGGGATGTGGCTCAAGCGGTAGCGCGCTCGCCTGGCATGCGTGCGGCCCGGGTTCGATCCTCAGCACCACATACCAACAAAGATGTTGTGTCCGCCGAGAACTAAAAAGTAAATATTAAAAAATTTAAAAAAAATAATGGAGTTTAAAAAATCATTTTACAAATAGTATGATAACACATTAAAAATCAATTTAGTCAAAAATCATCAATGGATGCTAAAACCAGAGGGTGAAGATTTGATGGGAAACAGGATATATATGTAGTTTCAAAATACTTCCCCAGATAAACTGTGTAGCAATTACAAAGAAAAAACTGAAACTTAAGGATAGATTAATTGGGAGTTTAAAAAATGATTAATTTGGCAAATTCATCCTTAAACTAATAATAATCAATGTCATCATTTACCAATACTCACTTGGATAAACCAGCCTCATGTGCCTCCTGATATGCTGTCCTAAAAAAGACACTACTCAATTCTGTGGTATTCTACCCAAAATGTAGGCCATAAGCCAGGCATGGTGATGGTAAAAAGATTCTTCTAAATCAATGTTATGGTTTAGATCATAAATGTCCTCCAAAGATCCCTATACTAGAGGCTAGTTGCCAGCCTTTACACTACTGTGAAACAGTGGAATCATCAAGAGGTGAGGCCTGCAGATGTTAGGTCCCTGGAAGCGTGCCTATGAAGGGGCTACTGGTACTCTCACCCCTCTGACTTTGCTTCCCAGTCACCATGAGATGAACAGGTTTCCTCTGACATGTAATTCTGCCACAGTGTACTGCCTCATGCCAGAGCCAAAAGCAACAGAGTCATGCAACCATGGACTGAAACCTCTGAAACCACAAGCCAAAGTACATCTTTCCTCATTATAAGTTGATTTTCTCAGGTATTTTGTCCTAATGACAGAAAACTGAAGAACGCAATCAAGAAACCAACTATAAAGAATATTTATGGGGCTAGGGATGTGGCTCAAGCGGTAGTGCGCTCGCCTGGTATGCATGCGGCCCGGAATTGATCCTCAGCACCACATACAAACAAAGATGTTGTGTCTGCCGAAAACTAAAAAATATTAAAAAAAAATTCTCTCTCTCTCTCTCTCTCTCTCTCTCTCTCTACAAAAAAAAAAAAAAAAAAGAATATTATGGAGGGGCTCAGTGGCATATACTATAATCACAGAAACTCAGGAGGATAAGACAGAAGGATTTCAAGTTCCAGGCCAGTCTAAGCAATTTGGTGAGACCCTGTCTCAAAATAAAAAATGACGAGGGATGTAGCTCAGTGGTAAAACATTTATTCCTAGGTTCAATCCTCAGTACCACATACATACACCCAAAAAATATTTATGAATCTGATAGCTGGACACAGTGTCACACATCTGTAATTCCAGTAACTTGGTGAGCTAAGGCAGGAAGACCACAAGTTCAAATACAGCCTCAACAATTTAGTGAGACTGCAGCAAAATAAAAAAATAAAAAGGACCAGGGATATATCAGTGATCAAGCACCCCTGGGTTCAACCTCCGATACAAAAATAATAATAATAATCTGTTGAGGAATAAATTATGTTCAAATATAAAATTTTTTGCATGTGAAAATGTGGTTTTATCACCAAAAATAGTCCGTGTGCCATTAGAAAAAAAAAACAAAAACAAAAATTATGATGTTTTGGATTTGCTTTAAAATAATCCAGTGGGGATAAAATAATGGGTGAACTGTGATTGGGCCATGTCAGTAGATATTGAAGCTAGGAGACAGGTACATGGAAATTCATTATATCATTCTTTCTATTTTTGTGTAAGTTGGGACATTTTCATAATTTAAGAAAGTATAATTCTGTTTGAGCCAAATAATTATTTACATGTATAAGTTGCAAGGAAAAAAGTTTGAAAAGATATCCACTGAAACATTAATGATAGTTATTATTCAAAGAAGGATGGCAGCTAAGTAGTACGGCATTTGCATTAAAACAAAGGTAATGTTTAAGGGATAATTCTGCCTATCAATTTTTAACTTTTGTCAGTTATTACACATAATTTTTTATGTAGAAAAAGAAAAAAAGCAAAAAAAATTACAACTGAATCAATTTCGAAATTTTTCTGGCATCAGGTGCCACAAAACAATGATTCAGACAATGTCAATGACCAGGTGCACACATCCCCAAGAGTGAGCCCATGAGATTATAGTGCCTAGTGATCTCACAGCAGCCTCAGTCTGTGTAACTACACTCTACCATGTTCACATAATAACAAAATTGCCTAATTGCACATTTCTCAGAATGTATTCCTATCATTAAGCAACAAAGATAGTATAAAAGCATGACGAGTCCTAGTACAGGGTCACAGAAAAATGTTTTGAAAAACAGTGAAATTCATTGTAAAAACAAACACATTGTGGGGCTGAGGCTGTGGCTCAGTGGTAGAGCGCTTGCCTAGCACATTCGAGGCCCTGGGTTTGATCCTCAGCACCACATAAAAATAAAGAAAGATATTTTTTTAAAAAAAGAAGCACATTGTTATATCAAACAAATGCAAGAATTGGGATGATATATCACCAACAGTTGATGATCTATTTCCAACAGGCCAAATCACAAGCTTTATACTAATCAGGACAGATGGAGTCAATTATTTATGTCTTTGTGGCATGAGTGATGTCACTATATGAGAAAAGCCATTGGCTCCTCCTTCTTTAGGAGCCAACCCTTCGGGCAACAGATTAGGAATCCAAGGCTGGTGCTATTGTTCTACTCTTCAAATAGCTCTACAGTGTTAGAATGGTTCATTGTGTATTCCTCCTTGGCTACAGTACAGATAAAGACAACTTTTCTCAGATTCTTTGTTGGAAAATCCAATCTTCTCTAAATTTATTTTCCTCTAATGTAGATGATAAATATGAGTCCACATTTGTCTCATTAGAATTGAAACAAGGGGGCTAAGGATATAGCTCTCTTGCCTAGCATGCACAAACCCCTGGGAGGGAGGGAGGGAGGGAGGGAGGGAGGGAGGGAGGGAGGGAGGAAGGAAGGAAGGAAGGAAGGAAGGAAGGACTGAAATAAGAATTTTTTTGGAGGGTGGGGGCAGAGGAGTGTACCTGGGGAGAGAACTCAGGGCCTCACACTTGCTAGGCAGAAGCTCTATCACTGAGCTTCACATAAGTCGCATCATTAAATTTATGCTCCACTAGAGGTTCTAGAAAAACTGATTCCTAAATTACCCTCAATCCAAAAAAATGCTAAAAAGGTTACACAGCAACTTTTTACAAATCATAACTGATTTTTAATTAATCAATTCATAATTGATTTTTAAGTATTTAGCATTTAAAAGTGAAATAGAGGAGCTGTGGTTGTGGCTCAGTGTTAGTGCTCACCTCGCGTGCTTGAGGCTCTGAGTTCGATCCTCAGCACCACATAAATGTAAAATAAAGATATTGTGTCCACTTTAAAAAAAACTAAAAAATAAATATAAAAAAGTGAAATAGAAATATTAGGCTGCATAGGAAAGATGATATATTCATGGTCTCTATGAAGGACAGTAACATATTTGAAATATAGGTTAACAGGCCAACCCACTTAGAATTGAAGCAGCAGCTCTGCACTGGCTAAAATCAACATAATCCAAAAGCTCAACAACAAGTGCACATTTATAAACTATTCATAAAGAAACAGATTAAAGAAGTAACTCATTTTCCAGGGTGAAGAACTATGTGATATAACTATATATTCAAAAGTCATGAATGTAGGTAATATTAGTCTGGTATAGAGGATCAGAGGAGGGCAAATAAATAGAGCTAGAATGGCACTTTTAAATTTTAAAAAATCACATTTGCTCTTAAGATGCTGTAACTTAGACCAAAGAAGTAAAATGCCTAAAAATCATACAATCAATTCATACTGCAGTTAACCATGCAACTCTGGTCTTATTACTGTTAAGTGCACTGCACCAAATAACCTCTAAAAGGCACTGGAGTCAGTAACCCAGCCAAAACCTTCATTTCTGTCTTTCCTTTCACTGTAATCTTGTTTCTATATCAGATTGTAACAACTAGTTGTCAGAACTTGTAAACTATATTATTTATAAAACAGAGTAAAAGAAATACAGAAGACTTTGCAAAACTCATTAGGTTAAGAATAAACCAAATGACATTCACTTAGTTAGAGCAAAGCTCATGGGTATGTGCCAACTGCAGCCAGCCTTCATTAGAAGACAGCACCAGAAATGAGGTGCTTGCCTCTTGAGAATTCAAAGTTCTCTAGTTGGCTATGTCCTGATCAACTGAGGCTAAAGCCCACTCTCACAGCTCCTTCCAAAGCTCCTGACTTACCTTCCAGAAAATCATACATTTACAGCACAACCAAATGCTCACAAATAAAATTCTGGCCAGCAGGAACAAACGCAAATTCAAGAAGTATGGCAGAAACCATCATCAGCTTTCCCCCACTTTGATACTGGGGATTGAACTTAAAGGCACTTTATTGTCACTGAGATACATCCCCAGCCCTTTTTATTTTTTTTATTTTGAGACAGAGTGTTACTAAGTTGTTGCAGGTCTCACTAAATTGCTGAGGCTGGCCTCTAATTTGCCATCCTTCGGTTTCAGCCTTCTGAATCACTGGGATTACATGCAATCATCACCGTATCCGGCTACTAGCAACAATTTTAAACTAGGTTGTATAGCTATGGAAACAAAGGCCAGCAACTCAGGTTAGTGGTACATCTGGTTATGACAAAGGCTTAAGGCTCCAAATAATAATATAATTAGCAGATTCCATAAGCAGCAGCAATGACTTTAAGACAAAAGGCAGGCTTTACCATGGTCTGGAAAGATTTCCTGACCTCTCCCCTTGCAGAATATTTGTCTCTCAGTAAGAAGAGACACACGATAACGTGTGTAACCAAACCTTGCTGCCCGCAGCAAGTCTGAGAACTTGTGCTTTTCTCACAAAATTCTGGGACCCCAAGCCATGCATATGCATCATGGATAGCCAAATACACTGACACGATCGAGAACATGAAGGAAAGACAGTATGACAAAAGCAAAACAGCCAGGCTCTGGCCCAGTACAAGATAAGGCTAAGGAAAAACACTGTGAGGCCATTATTCAAGCCTAGAACTGTCCCACTCCCATGTCACCTGTCTTTACTACCAGATACACTGTTCTGCCCAAGTTATTGGCAAATGACCTAATTAACACTTTAAAAGGACATGAATTATTTCTCTGTGTGAACTCATGAGCCAATCTCATTCTTCCCCTGAGAAAACAAAAATAATAAATAGTATACTATTTTCTTCTCTAGAAGCCAACCATTCAGACCACAGATAAGGAAGCCAAAGCTGGTTCCACTGTTTTGTTCACTGGGACTCTGTTCAGTCTACTACTTCTATTCCAGGTGTCAGATTTCTTAAACTTTGACTTTTAAATACATTTACTTTGTGCCAGGCATGATTCTAATCACTTTACAAATTTTAACTCCTTTAAGTCTTCAAAGATGTGTCTAGGCACAGCAGCACATGACTTTAATCCTAGCAAATTAGAAGAATGAGGCAGAAGGAAGGCAATTCAACTTTAGCAACTTAGTGAGACTTCTGTCTCAAAATTTAAAAATAAACAAAGTCAGGGATGTAGCTCAGTCATAAAGCACCCCTAGGTTCAATCCCCAGAACCAAAACAAACCAAAAAGTCCTGCAAGGGTGCATATGGTGGGAAATACTTTATCCCCCTTTACCCTATTTTATGGAAACAATGGTATGGATAGGCAAATATCTTGTCCAAGCTAACAGGGCAGAATTTGAATCGGTATAGAGCACACACACACACAAAAAAAGTCTTTCAAGAAAAGAAAAGTGTTTGTTGTTCATTTGTTTTGATTTGTTTGTAGTACTGGAGATTGAATCCAGGGCCTCTCAACATACAAGGCAAGTGATCTACACTAAACCACATCTCCAGACTTTATTTTCTTATTTTATTTTGAGATAGTCTTTCTAATAAGTTGCCTAAGCAGTCCTGAAATTTGTGATCCTCCTTCCTAAGCCTACCAAATAATTGCACTTACAGGTGTGTACCACTGCACCCTGTAACAAGACATTTTTTTTTTAAGAGAGAGAGAATTTTAATATTTTATTTTTTAGTTTTCGGTGGACACAACATTTTTGTTTGTATGTGGTGCTGAGGATCGAACCCAGGCCGCACGCATGCCAGGCGAGCGCGCTACCACTTGAGCCACATCCCCAGCCCCAAGACATTTTAAAATTTCTTCTGTTTAAGTGTCTGATAAAAACTGTGTAAGCAAAATTATTTTTTCTAATCAATTAAGAGTTTACTAAACTCAATATTAACAATTTTTAAAAGTTAGAAAAATAAGTTCAGAGGTCAGGGCTGCATAGTACACCAATTTACCAGTCAATGAAACCACAAGTTAATTTCTGACACAAAAATACTGAGTAGCAGTGAGATGATGACGTGTGTGCGCCTGTTGTATGTTTTCATCCATAGAACTACTTCTGGGAGTTCACAGAAACTCTTAAATTCTCACCTTGTAGCTATAGACAGTATGACCCTATTTCAGAGAAAGGAATGCTGAAGAATCTGATCTGACAGGCCCTGCTGGGTTTCCTCACTTTAGTCTATTAGCAATCATGCCTATGCAAGGAAGTCTCCATAAAAATCCCAAAAGGACAAGGCTCAGAAATCCTCTCAATGGAAAACTCGTGGAGACTGGCAGGAAGGAGAACAAGAACTAACCCATGTGCTAGAGAGTGGTACATCCAAGCCCCTAGGGTAGAAGCTCCATTTGGGACCCTTCCAGACCTTGCCCTATGTTATCTCTTCTTCTGGCTGCTTATTTGTATCCTTTAAAATATCCTTTATATATCAGTAAATGTTAAGAAAAGTGATTCCCTGAGTTCTGTGAGCTGTTCTAACAAATTAACTGAGCCTGACTGAGGAAGGGGTCACAAAAACCCCAATTTGTAGCCAATCTGTCAGAGTTCTGGGGGCTGTGATTTTCAACTGGGTCTGAAGTAGGGACAACCTTTGTGGGGACTAAGCCTCAACCTGTGGGATATGCAGCTATCTCTGGAAAACGTGTCAGGACTGGATTAAAGGACACCCATCTGGTGTCCCTTGCTGCATACTTAACTGCTTGTGTCCTGGTGAGGAGAAACCACCACATCTTTTGCAGTCACAGAAGTCTTTTGTGTTGTTGTTGTGCAATAGTAAAGGAAATATAATTTGTTAGTCAAATACAGCAGCACCATTATGTGATGGTAACTACGTACATAAAAACAAAGGTTGGACTATGATCTCAAAGGCCTCTCTACCAATTCTCTCAAACACTACAAACAAATGAATATTAAGAAAAGGAAATAGTCTGTTAAAAAAAAAAAAAACAGCTGAAAGGCTGCTGCTGCTTAGTGAATGGGTGTTACAACCACTTACTATACAAACTTACAACACCACATATTCACGTCTTCTTTGGGAGAAAAGAGTTTCTGTGCAAAGCAGTGTGGTGTGCTAGGAAGTACACAGGCTTTGAAGTCTCACAAGCCTGCTGAAATCTCACACTATCACCAGCTGTGTAACCTTGGCAAGACACTGCATTCCTCAGACTATCTCCACTTTCCTCTCTATATAAAGTAGAAAACACACAGGGGTGGCAGTGTATGCCTATAATCCCAGCAGCTCAGAAGGCGGAGGCAGGAGGATCACAAGTTTGGGGCCAGCCTCAGCAATTTAGTGAGGCTCTAAGCAATTTATCGAGACCCTGTTTCAAAATGAAAAGGGCTACGGATGTGGCAAAGCACCCCTGGGTTCAATCCCCAGTACAAATAAATAAATAAATACTGCTTTCTGTCAAGTATTTGTCAGGTCCTATGGGACAATGATGTGAAGCACCTAGTTCATGTTTAGCACAAAATAGGTATGTAATAAGTGGGAACTGTAATGAGAAACAAATAGCAGTGGCTGTTAACATAACCTACAAATTAAACAAGTAGTAAGCTTTTACTGAGTTTGTTATAAGGTTTCTCTGAATTAGATCCTGTAAGGCAGTAGTTCTCAGATGCCCTTCAGAATCACCTGAGAAAAGAAAATCCCTTTATTTATTTCTTGAGTTTTATGTAATTTATTACACACATTCCTTAAATGTAGTACATAATGTTAATTAGCTATCACTGCTTATTATTACTCATCTTGTCAATCTTCATTTACAAATAAATTCTACAAAAATTATTTTAAATAAATGTTTCCTAATAGGCTGTATTTCAATCATTATTTTTAAGTCAACGTTCTTAAGAAAGACAACTTCATTTTATACTGAAAATTACATAGGACAGGGCCCAATGGTCTATAAATTCAGAATGCAGGGAATCACCAAGGCTAAATAAAATAACACATAGAAGGAAGAGGAGGGCTGGGACTTGGTGACACAGCACTTGCCTCAGCACTGCATAAAAATAAATAAATAAAATAAAGGTATTGAGTTCATCTAAAACAAACAAAAAAAAGTTTAAAAATTTAAAAAAAGGAAGAAGAGGAGGAAGATAAAGACAAAGAAGAAAATGATAAATAAGATGATCCTAGCACAGGTTTCTCCCTTGTCTATAAAGCATTTAACCCATCTACCTACAATTACTCCTTTTGAAGCAAAAGGTTGAAATGTAAGCCTGTGTAAGATTTGATTAAAAAAAAAAAAAAGACAAGTCAGTGTAGTGCTATACACTTGTCAATCCAGCTGCTAGGGGAGGCTGAAGCAGGAGAATCGCAAGTTCAAAACCAGCCCCAGCAACTTATCAAGACTCTATCTCAAAATAAAAGATAAAAAAGGCTAGGGATGTTAACTCAGATTAAGTGCCCTTGGGTTTAATCCCCAGCACCAAAAAGAGGTGAGAAGGAGAAGAAGAAAACTGAAAAATTATTTTTTATACAAGACACAAAAGACTAAGAAATCCTAAATCTTTGTTTAAAAATGGGCTTTAGTGTCGGGCTGGGGTTGTAGCTCAGAGGTAGAACACTTGCCTAGCATGCATGAGGCACTGGGTTCGATTCTCAGCACCACATATAAATAAATAAAATAAAGGTCCATCAACAACTAAAAACAAATATTTTTTTTTAAATGGGCTTTAAAAAAAATGGGCTTGAAACCTCACTTCATCTTTTTTTAGTACTAAGGATTGAACCCAGGTGTGCTCAATCACTGAGCTACATCACCAGGCCTTTTTATTTTTTATTTGGAGACAGGATCTTGCTAAATTGCTGAGGCAAGTTTTCCCTCAGTCTACTGAGTTGCTGGGATTAAAAGTGTGTGCCACCAACCTGGCTCACCTCACATCTTAGAATAAATCTCAGCAGCCACCAAGAGATAGCAAATGTAAAAACTGAAACCTCAAACGTACAAGAAGAAACCATAGGATTTTTTTAATAATTATTTTTTTAGTTTTAGGTGGACACAATATCTTTATTTTACATTTATGTGGTGCTGAGGATCAAATCCAGTGCCTCATGCATGCCAGGCGAGCACTCTACCACTGAGCCACAACCCCAGCCCACTGTAAGGATGTTTTAAAAATGAAGTTAGGAGGCTTTAGTATACTAAAGTTATAACTCGAAACCTTTTATAGTCATAAAATAAAAGATTAATAAGTTTTCTATTAAAAAAATAATAAAATTTTTCCAGTGGTAGCACATCAGAAACTCCAGAGGCTGAGGCAGGAGGATCACAAGTTCAAGGCTAGCCTTGGCAACTCAGCAAGGCCCTAAGAAACTTAAACTCTGTCTCAAAATAAAAAATAAGAAAAAGGCTGAGGATGTAGCTTAGTTTAATTAAAAAAAAAAAAAAAAAAAAAAAGCACCCTGGGTAACAATCTCTAGTACCAAAAAATAAATTAAAATGCCATGTCTTTTGGCCCAGGGCCCAGCAATTCCACTCAGAGCACTTCGTCCTTCAGATATACAACATGGCAAAATGATATATGTATAATGTTATTTATGGCAGCCCAGTCTATAATAGCTAAAGACTGGAAACAACTTTAATGTTCATCAAAAGGGGAATTATGGCTGGTCACAGTCGTAAGGAAACCAAGCTATATTCCAAAAGCTGAAGCAAGAGGATCCCAAGTTCAAGGCCAGACTCAGCAACTTAGCAAATAAAAAGGTTCAGGAGGCTAAAACAGGAGGATTACCAGTTCAAAGCCAGCCTCAGTAACTGCAAGGTGTTAAGCAACTCAGTGAGACCTTGTCTCTAAATAAAATACAAAATAAGCCAGGGGATGTGGCTCAATGGTCGAATCCCCATGAGTTCAATCCCCAGTATCCCCCCCAAAAAAAGAACTAAAAATTAAAAGGATTGGGGATGTAACTCAGTGGCAGAGCACCCCTGGGTTCCATTCCCAGCACCATGCCAAAAAAAAGAGGAGGAGATTATGATGAATTCATACAATGGAATATGGAACAATCATTAAATGAAGAAGCCTCTTATGGACTGAGAAAGAAAAGTATATTTTACAAAACAAAATGGTACAATACAGTGCAGATGCAGGGTGTATGGAGAGAATGGAGGAACTTTAATTGGGCAAAGGGGAGGGAGGGTGGGAAAGGGAGAGGGCATGGGGGCAGGAAAGATGGTGGAATGAGATGAACATCATTACCCTAGGTACACGTATGACTGCACATATGGTGTGACTCTACATGGATGTACAACCAGAAAAACAGAAAGCTGTGCTCCATTTGTGCATGATAAATCGAAATGCATTCTGCTGTCATGTATAACTAATTAGAATTTTTTTAAGAGAGAGAGAGGGAGAGAGAATTTTTTTTTTAATATTTATTTTTTAGTATTTGGCAGACACAACATCTTTGTCTGTATGTGGTGCTGAGGATCGCACCCGGGCCGCACGCATGCCAGGCGAGCATGCTAGAACTTGAGCCACATCCCCAGCCCCCTAATTAAAATTAAAAAAAAAAAAAATGTAGATGCTAAAATCTGGATTTTGTTAAAAACAGAATACACCTGTGATTTTATGTTGTACATGGGCTGTCTCTGAAGATATATGCAATAATTTAACATTGGTTGTTTCTGAGGAGAGGAACAGGGTGGCTGGGGGCCAGGACAGGAGAGACTTTTCATTGTATGCCTTTGAATTTTGAACCACGTGAATGTAGTACCTATTTAAAAAATAAGACAAGTCCACTGGAAGTCATACCCATGTCCTAAATGAAGACTCTCTCTCCATACCACTTAAGTTCTTTCACTGTTCACTTAGCCAATGTTACTGAATTCCACTATATGTGCCAGGCACTATTTTAGAAGCTAAATCCTTCCTCTTGTAGAGTTTAGGAGAGACATAACCAGTAAATCAGTAATCAAATGAATTTCAGAGTAGTAAGGACTATGAAGAAAAACCAAAAGAGAGTGAAAGGGAGAAGTAGAAGAATGATGGCAGTACCTTTCTGGAAAGGGGTAACAGAATTGCATTTGGGCAGGAAAAAAAAAAAAAAAAGGTGAAGTGAGGAAGTCAGTCCCAAGACCACCAGGAGGAAAGCAGTCTAGTTGCAAAGAGACATGCACAATGGCTCTGAGGAGGGTAGGTGCAGCTGCTCTTCAAGGAACAGAATGGAGGGAGAAAGGGAAGAAATGGATTCCCATTCCAGGCAAAGGAAAGGGCTGATAACAATATATGGCAAGAAACTGAAGGCTTGTCAGAAAAAGAAAGCCAGCGAATTAGAAAGAGACAGTGAAGGGCAGAGAGAGGCTAATAATTTAGGCCAGGGCTAGCTCATGCAGGCCCTAATAGGCCATGTTAATAATTTTGTTTTTCATGCTAGAATCAACAGGAACCACTGAAAGATTTCAAGCTTGGGAAAGACAATTAGATTCAGATTCTTTAAGATCGCTCATTCTGACTGCTGTATAGAGATAAGAGGGGTAAAGAGTGGAGCTGGAGACCAGAGGCTGCAGCTGCCCAGGTAAAAGTGGGGGCAACAGAAACAGAAGTAGATGCCACACACATGAAATACTATATAGATAAGTTGAAAGCTAAGGAATATAAAAGCATTTCATGCAAACAGTAGCCAAAATAAACTGACAGTTCAATTCTCAAAATAGAATTTAGAGTAAAAATAAGGAGATAACAAAAAATATATACCAACAAAAAATAATCTACCAAGATTAACAATTCTAAATTTAATATAAAGCAAACCTGACAAAGAGAAATTGATAAATTCAGAATCATAGTGAGTTATTCTAAAACATCAGAAACTAATAAGGCTGTCATAAAAATCAGTGACACAGGACAGTGTGAATACCATTACATATAAAGCTGATATTTCACCTTGACCCTAAAAGAGGACCTACATTCTTTTAAAAACCCAAGAAGCCATGCACAATGGTGCATGCCTGTAATCCCAGCTATCAAGAAGTTATGACAGGAGGATTGCAAGTTCAAGGCCAGCCTCAACAACTTAACTTAGCAAGACCCATCTCATAATTAAAAAAAAAAGTTTAATGGATGGGATGTAGTTCAGTGGAAAAGTGCTCTAGGTTCTTTCCCCAGTATTGTAAAAGACACACACATACAAAATCAAGGAATATTTTTATTAGGTCACAAAGAAAGTCTCATCACATTTCAAATAACTGATACCATAAAAATATGTTCTATGACAGTACAACTACAAATAAAGCAAATCAATATTTAAAAAAGCAAACACGGGCTGGGCACAGTGGCACGGTGACACCTATAATCCCAGCAGCTTAGGAGGCTGAAACAGGAGGATCACGGGTTCAAAGCCAGCCTCAGAAACAGCAAGGCACTAAAAGCAACTCAGTGAGATCCTGTCTCTAAATACAAAATATGACTGGGGATGTGGCTCAGTGGTTGAGTGTCCCTGAGTTCAATTCCCAATACCCCCAAAAAATAAATAAATAATAAATAAATAAAATAGCTAAATACCATAAACAGAAATTTTTGAATTTCTGCTTAGAAACTCACAGGATAAAGAGGGAACAAAAATGGAAATAATGAAATATTTAGATCTCTATTACAGTATTTATCACCACATATTTAACATAAAGAAGGCAATACTAGAACCTTGAGCATGATAAAAAATGATAAAGTTTATGGTTATGTTTCCAATTCAGTAAGCAAGAAAAAGAACAGAGTAAACCTAAAGAAAACAGATAATAAAATAACAAATTAACAAAGTAGAAAAAAATAACAGTTGTTTCTCTGAAAAAAAAATAATAGTTGTTTCTCTGAAAAAAAATTAAGTCACAAATCTTGTCTGTTCAGCAAAAAATTAAAATCTGAATGAGAGGTGAAGCTCAAGTTGATGTCAGGGCCCAGCAGCTGCCTAAGCAGCCACAGAAATATAGCCACGCCCCAGCAGCTCTGGAGCAGGTCACAAGCCTGCAGGAGCAGGAGAGTCCCAGTTATAACCAAGAGAGAGCCACAGTCAGTACTGGAGACAGATGGCCCAGAAAGCAACAGAAGCCAGAGAAGGAGATGGCAAATCACTGTCAAAAAGGAAGACCTACTAGAGTGGATAGTGACTGAGACAGCCCTTTACTGCAGCATATGCTAGTTTAAATTTTAATTGCCCTAACTGCTTTGTGCTCTCACAGGAATACCCACCGGGTTAATTGACTGCAATAAACACTTTTTCCTAGGAGAGGAAGAAAAAAAGGCAGAAACAAACAATTCAAGGAACTAAAGGGAAACGTAATTTCAAATACAGAGAGGTTCAATGGAAGTGAGAAAAGAAATTGAGACTGAGTCATTACGGAAATCCAATAGCTAAAAATGAGGTAGAGCTGGACATGATGGCACATACCTGTAATCCCAGTGGTTCAGAGGGCTGAGGCAGAAAGAATATAAATTCAAAGCCAGCCTCAGCAACTTAGCGAGGCCCTAAACAACTAAGCAAGGCCCTGTCTCAAAATAAAAAATAAAAAGGGCTGGGGATGTAATTCAGTGGTTAAGTGCCTCTGGGTTCAATTCCTGGTACCAAAAAATAAAAACAAGGTAGAAGTTGGGCACAGTGGTACATATCTATAATCCCAGCTACTTGAGAGGTTAAGGCAGAAGAGTCACAAATTTGAGGCCAGCTAGGCAATCTAAGCAAGATCCTGTCTCAAAAATAAAAGGGCTGGGGATGTAGTTCAGAGGTAAAACACTCCTGGTTCAATTATCAGTAACTAACACACATACACACACACATACACACACACGCCAAAAAAAAAAAAAATTAGGCATTGAAGGAACTAACGTAGGAGGTAAAGTAGTGGGTGGCCAGAGAGATGTGGGCCAGAAAGGTAGAAAAAAAAAAAAATCAGGATATAGAATGTCAAGACAAGAAATGTTTCAATGAAGACAAAATGATTGATGGTATTAAATATTGCTAAAAGGTGGAGAAGTTATGAACCAAATAGTTTCCAATGAACCTGGTGGCATGAAGTTGGGTAACTAGTTTCCTGGACAATGAGAACTGGGCTGGCAGGAGGGGGGTGTCATATTGAAGTAGAAGGATAACTATAAATTTGGATTCTAGATTTGAAACTGTTTCAGATGATAACAAGATCCTGAGTGTTACTGTGGAAGAGAGTGATAGAGATGGTCTAGAGGAGACCCTCAGGGAGCCCTGGAAGCCCCTGAAACCAAGTGGTCAAGGTGCTTAAGGGTCATGCAGTGGAAATGAAATCACCCAAGACAATGGCAGGAACTAGAGTGGAAGGAAAGGCTATAGGCAGGTATTGGCGTATGCAATGAGCAGAGGTGGCCAGGAAGTCAGTGTACGACTATGAAGAAGACAGAGAAAGTGGTATGACTCTGAGAGAAGGGGCTCCAAAGGGACGCTGGAGAGGCAAAGGGTTCACTGAAGCCTAGTCCATCACTGCACAGACAATGTAGCAGTCATCTCTCTGCAAGGCCTCCACAGTTCCACCTGAGTTTTCTCAAGGAAACTTAAAGTGCTGGTGCATCAAGGAAAACCCTGAGGACAACATGCATCATTTTTAAATAAACTTGAGTTAATGCTGCCTCAGTCTTGCTAACTACAAGTACACCTATTCCACAATCCAGGGGGAAAAAAAGAGCCACAAGGAGTTGTACAATTCCTATAATGAAGAGAAAAGACAACAACAGCTTTTTTCTGAAGGGAGAATGAGCATTTTTCACCAGTTCTCCAGGACAAGGAACACATGTTCCAAAAAAGATGCTCCAGGCATTCAAGACACTAGACACAGTTTCTCCCTGGTTAATGCAAAAGAATTCTAGGGCTAGGGTTGTAGCTCAGTGGTAGAGCACTTGCTAAGCATGTCTGAGGCACTGGGTTTGAGTCTCAGCACCTCATATAAATAAATAAATTAAGATCCATTAACAACTAAAAAAAAATTTTAAAAAACATAGAATTCTAAGAACATAAGATTCCAGGCTGTGACTCATTTCTAAAAGCATCTCAAACAATGCAAAAGGGCCCAGCAAGCCTAACTGTGTATGTTTCAGTACTAATGTGCGCTGCATTTGATTCATGAAAGGGATTTTGAAAAATCACTTTATTCAATTCAGTTCTTAGAAGATGATAATTCTGAACAATTTATTCATTTAAAAAATATAACATGCCTACTATGTACAGGCACTGTGATGAACATGGATGAGTAAGATATGGATTCTGCCCTCAAGATTCAGTGTAGAGGTAGAAACAGAAATTCAAACATGCAAGATCCAACACTGTATGAAGAGGTGGGAGGATCTTCATGGCAGCCTACCAGCAAGAGCACAGGAGAGACAGGTCTGCAAGCAGGGCAAGAGCACAGCGCTCCCAATGCTTTGCTTGCTGTGATGCAAGCCCTGTTGTACTGAGTACCCCCTCACTGGACTGTTCCCAAGGAAGAACAGGGTTTCTTACTTCTGGGTCCCCTTGTAAGATCCTCAGCAGTTCACATCTCCTGGTTGACTGCCCAGTGTCTATCTGTAGACCATTCTCCTCTCTAGTGTTGCATATCCTGGTTCCAGAGTGGTCTCCAGGGCAACAAGGGTATCAGATAATCCAGTCCCTTTGCTAAAGGTGTGGGTTAGTCAAGACTAGGTCAACCAGTGCATATTTCCTTGACCACAGGAATGGGCTGGTAATTCCTTTTGGAGCTATAAGTCAAGGAGGTTTACTGGAGATTTTACAAAATTCCTTATTCTGAGGGAGTCACTGAAGAGATGTTCATTCTTATACTGGCTCTCATTTCTGGTCTACGTGGTCCAGCCATATGAAGCCTAACACCTCTACCACTGTTTGGCCACCTAAGCCAGACTGACAGAACACAGAAAGCAGAACAAAGAGAATCTCAGCAAAACACAGCTGGCACCCAGTCAAACCATGCTGAAGCCCACCCCACCTCTAAAATTTTCAGCAACATAAACCCAAGCATCCCTTTAAAAATTAAACCACTTTGAGTAGGTTTCCTATTCCTTGCAAACTAAAACATTGCTAACATTATGATACCCAGAATACACTAAATCCTATAACACACTAGTGAATCAGTCAACCAACTCCCTTTATATCATATTTCAATGTTCATCTCATCTCCAAAAAAGTATGTTAAACTTAATTCCAAAATATTAATATGTAAATCTTTTCTCTCTTATTTAAACCTTGGAGAGTGACAACTGTTAAATTACAAACTATAAAAAATTCATAATAGAAAATTTATAATTTCAACTATGAAAATTCTTCATAGCAAGAACACAACACATATTCACAGAACACAAAGGAAGAAGACAAACAGCAAACTAGGAAGAAAACAAAATCTTCAAAAAGCTCCAATACAGAAAGAGCTCCTTTAAAAAAAGAAAAAGAAAAAAAAAATTCAGGCATTCCACAACACAACTTAAAAAAAAAAAAAAACACACACAAAATTGCCAGGGTGATAACCCCAGTGACTTAGCCAGCTAAGATAAAAGGATCACAAGTTCAAGGACAGCTTCAGCAATTTAGCAAGGCCCTAAGCAACTTAGTGAGACCCTGTCCCCCCAAAAAAAAATAAAATAAAAAGGGCTGGGGGTGTCACTCAGTGGTAGAATACCTCTAGTGTCAATCTCCTGCACTGGGGAAAAATATAAAAACTCTACAAGGGCAAAGGATATCAGACAGTTCAAAAAGAAAAGAAACATATGTTGCTCTTAAATATACAGAAAGATGTTCAACCTCACTCATCACAAGAGAAAGACAAGCAAACAAAAATTCACTAATTTGTCAAATGCAAAAGCCTGACAACACTCTGAGTGAGCCTGTGGTAAAACAAGTGCTCTCGGACATGGGAGTAAAACTAGTACAACCCACCACCGGATAACTTGGTAATATCTATCAGAAATATACATGTGAGGGCTGGGGTTGTGGCTCATAGCAGAACGCTCGCCTCGCACGTGTGAGACCCTGGGTTCGATCCTCAGCACCACATAAAAATAAATAAATGAAATAAAGGTACTGTGCCCAACTACAACTAAAAAATAAATATTAAAAAAAAAAAAGAGGGGCTGGGGATGTGGCTCAAGCGGTAGCGCGCTCGCCTGGCATGCGTGCGGCCCAGGTTCGATCCTCAGCACCACATACAAAGAAAGATGTTGTGTCCGCCGATAACTGAAAAAAAAAGAAAAAAGAAAAAAGAAATATACATGTGAGAGACAGGGATGTAGCTCAGTTGGTAGAGTGTTTACCTTGCATGCACAAGGCCCTGGGTTCAATCCCTAGCACTGCAAAAAAAAAAAAAAAAAAAACCACACACACACATATACACACACATGTGGTATCCTTTAACCCAGGAGTACCATCTCTGGAAATTTAAAATTTCCAGTGCCTAAGAAATTATGTGCCGCCATGTGAAATAAAATACAGGTGAAGTTAAATACAGTAAATACAGGTGAAGTTATCTGCTATAGTATTATTCATAATTTCTTCTTTTTTTGGTACTGGGATTGAACCTAGGGACACTCAACCACTGAGTCATATCCCCAGGCCTTTGGGGAATCTTATTTACAGACAGACAGGGTCTCACTGAGTTGTTTAGGGCCTCAATAAGTTGCTGAGGCTGGCTCTGAACTTGCAATCCTCCTGCCTCAGCCTCCTGATCCGCTGGAAATATAGGTGTAATTTCTCTTTAAAGGGATTAACAATCAAGAGTTACCTGGCAGGGGCTGGGGTTGTAGCTCAGTGGCAGAGCAGTTGCTTTGCACATGTGAGGCACTGGGTTCAATCCTCAGCACCACACAAAAATATAAACAAACAAAATAAAGATATTATGTCTATCTATAACTAAAAAAAAAAAAAGAGTTACCTAGGTGACTGGAGCTGTAACTAGCTCAGCGGCAGAACGCTTGCCTAGCATGTGTGAGGCACTGGTTTTGATCCTTAGCATCACATAAAAATAAACAAATAAAATAAAAGCATTCTGTCCATTTATAACTACAAAAAAATTAGAGGGAAAAAAAAAAAGACTTACCTGGGATTCACTAAACTATGACACATCCTAAGCATGGAGAAGAAAGTTATTTATCAAGATGCAGGTCTGGGGTTGTGGCTCAGTGGTAGAGCGCTTGCCTAGCATGTGTGAGGCCCTGGGTTCAAGTCTCAGCAACACATATAAATACGTAAAGGTCCATTCACAACTAAAATAAATATATATTTTTTTAAAAAAAGAATTGAAGACACTCTTTTACTAACATGAAAAGATTCCTTCTACACATCATTTTTTTAAAATATTTTTATTAATTGTTCATGGCATGTGCCACCACGCCTGGTGGTGGTTTTTAATTTTAATTAAAATGTAAAATAAAAATGTAAAAATGTAAAACTTTTTTTGGTTCTAATATTCTAAATATGTTTTTGGTTCTTTATTTTCTTATTTATTTTATTTTATTTTTAAATATTTAGCTTTTAGTTGAACACAATATCTTTATCTTATTTATTTATTTTTATGTGGTGCTAAGGATCGAACCGAGGCCTCGCACAAGCTAGGTGAGCACTCTGCCACTGAGTCACAACCCTAGCCCCATTATTTACTTATTTATATGCAGTGCTGAGAATCAAACCCAGTGGCATGAAATGTTAGACAAGCGCTCTACCACTGATCTACCACTGAGCCACAACCCCAGCCCTCTATACATCATTAAACAGAAAAAGCAAGATGCAAAATTCCACGCCGAGAACTAAAAAAAAATAAATATTAAAAATTCTCTCTCTCTCTCTCTTTAAAAAAAATTAAAAAATAAAAATAAAAAAATTTAAAAAACGGGGCTGGGAACGTGGCTCAGGCGGTAGCGCGATCATCTGGCATGTATGCAGCCCGGGTTCAATCCTCAGCACCACATACCAACAAAGGTTCAATCCTCAGCACCACATACCAACAAAGATGTTGTGTCTGCCGAGAACTAAAAAATAAATAAATATTTAAAATTCTCTCTTTAAAAATAAATAAATAAATAAATAAGATGCAAAATTCCACACCTACTACAATCCCTCAATCCCTTCAAATCTCTACTCAAATGTCATCTTACTCTTCTATCAAGATGAATCAAAAACAAATTTTGGAGTACATTTCCAGAGCCTCGTGTATATTTCCAATGACCAGTTTTGCAAGCACCTTTAGAACCATATGTATATATTAACAAACCTGTGTAGGCTTACGCCCATGCAACTATTTTGCTTAACTCCAGTGTAGATAGTCTCTAATAATGTGTGATTTTTATTTTGAAAATTGAAGAACTTTGGAATAAAACTAAAACAAAATAAAATGATCATCTGTAGGGAAATGAAGGAATTGTGAGAGGGGAGGAAGACAGAAATAAAATATAACTTTATTCTATGATTCTGATATTAGAACCAAAAAAATGTTTTAGGTAATTAAAATCAAAAACCAATTCCTTACCAGGCGTGGTGGCACATGCCTGTAACCCCAACGGCTTGAGAGGCTGAGGCAAGAGGACTGCAAATTCAAAGCCAGCCTCAGCAAAAAGCAAGGCGCTAAGCAACTCAGTGAGACCCTGTCTCTAAATAAAGTTCAAAATAACGGGCTGGGGACGTGGCTCAAGTGGTAGCGCACTCGCCTGGCATGCGTGTGGCCCAGATTCGATCCTCAGCACCACATACAAACAAAGATGTTGTGTCCGCTGAAATCTAAAAAATAAATATTAAAAAAAAAATTCTCTCTCTTTAAAATAAATAAATAAATAAATAAAGTACAAAATAAGGCTGGGGATGTGGCTCAGTGGTCAAGAGCCTCTGAATTCAATCCCTGGTACCACCTCCCCCCCAAAAAAAGAACTGGATTCAAGCCCCAGAATGATTGCTTCCTAGGTTTTATAACCTATGCAAATTTTTAATTCTCTCTAAATCTCACCTGTAAAATGGAAAAAAATTTTAATTATTTTTTGTAGTTGTAGATGGACAGAATGTCTATTTATTTTTATGTGGTGCTGAGGATTGAACCCAGTGCCTCACGCATGCTAGGCAAGTGCTCTACCATTGAGCTACAGCCCCAGCCCCAAAATGGAGAAATTAATGACCTATTTTATAAGATTATTTGTGAGGATTAAATAAATCATGCATAATCACTCAGCAGAATGTCCATAATATGCATTATTAATAATAAGTATTAATAGCCAAGCATGGTTGAAATCCCATGCCTGTAATCTCAGAAGTTTGGAAAGCTGAGGCAGGAGGATTGCTAGTTCAAAACTAGTCCCAGCAACTTAGCAAGACCATGACTCTAAATCAAACATAAAATGGGCTGGGAATGTAGCTCAGTGGTTCAGTGCCCATGAGTTCAATCCCCAGTACCAAAAATAAATAAATAGACAGACCGATAGATAAAAAGTGCTGGCGATCTGGCTCAGTGGTAAAGCATCCCTGAGTTCATTCCCTGGTGTCCCACATCCCCACACACATACACAAAATAATAAGTATTAGCTATTAGTATTTTAACATGATCTCTTTTTTTTAAACAAATACCTTTATTTTATTTATTTTTATGTAGTGCTGAGGGTTGAAACTAGTGCCTTATACATGCAAGGCAAGCACTCAACTGCTGAGCCACAACCCTACCCCTAACATGATCTCTTATACCTTGCTGTCTCCCTCTATAGAATTTCTAAGGACATCCAGCTCACTTCTTTATGTCTGGGGAGAATAAGAAAGGTACTCACTACACATGTCTTCTACAACATAATTCCTAGCTACTTCCTAGCCTACCATCTCCCTCTCAGGAACAACATCAGCATCTCAACAAGCAGGCCCTGCTGCCTTGTAACATTTCATCTTTTATTTTTCTTTAGAGAGAGAGAGAGAGAATTTTTTTAATATTTATTTTTTAGTTCTCAGCGAATACAACATCTTTGTTGGTATGTGGTGCTGAGGATCGAACCCGGGCCGCACACATGCCAGGCTAGTGCACTACCGCTTGAGCCACATCCCCAGCCCCTGTAACATTTCATCTTTGACAGAAAATCTGTATGGAAGGCCTACTCAGACAGAGGCCTTGGTTCAACTCCAGGCTCTACCACATTCCTTGAGTAACTGTGGACAGGTCATGATTACTCCAAAAGCCATTTTCCCCCACAGGCAATACTCGATTGTGAATGTTTTGCAGGAACTGTACTATGTCACCACAGGTTTACTTGTCCCTTTCGCATTAGACTGCAGGGACTTTTAGACTAGGGAATACGTCTTTTTTGTCTTCAGGTTCACAGATTCAGTAAATGTTAGTTGAGTGAACAAGCTTTTATTATTCCACTGGACTGTGAACTCCTTGAAGGTAGAAATTCTTTCCAAACAACAATGTAGAGCAGGCACTCTTTACATTGCACGTGTAAGTATCATGTCTCCTTAGTTAGATGATAAGCCTCTTAAGGTCAGGCCCATGTTTCATATTTCTTTGATTCCTCATAGTCTGGCATGATGCTTTTCATAGAAAAACCACTCAGTTATTTATTAAATGAAATACTAAGGCAAGACGGCCTCTGAAGTAGAGATCAAAGTAAAGAGAATGAGAACCTACACAAATTTTGCTATAGCAAGGAGAGGAAGGGCAAAGAAGAAGGAGCGGGTTTTTAATCAATTAAAGGCTGGGTTGTGGCTCAGTGATAGAGCTCTTGCCTAGCATGTGTGAGGCACAGGGTTCAATCCTCAGTACAGCATAAAAATAAATAAATCAAGGTGCTGTATTCGTCTACAACTAAAAAATTAAAAAAAAAAAAAAAAGGAAAAATACCTTCAGGTATATAAGGTAGGTAACTGAGAATGCTAAAACAGTCCCTCCTACTGAATGACTCAATATTTTTTGTCAGGGCTTTTTTTTTTTTATTTTTTAGTAGTAGGGATTGAACTCAGGGCCTCACATAGCTAGGCAAGTGCTCTACCACTGAGCTATATCCCTAGACCAACACTAATACATATAAAAACTATGTAAAATTCTTTCCTTATGCCAGGCACAATGCTACACACCTGTAATCTCAGCAACTCAAGAGGCTGAGGCAGGAGGATCACAAGTTTGAAGTCATCCCAGCAACTTAACAAGGTCCTGCCTCAAAATTTTATTAAAAGAAAATAAAAAGGACTGGGAATGAAATTCAGTGTTGGGCTGGGGATATAGCCAGTTGGTAGAGTACTTGCCTCACATACACAAGGCCCTGGGTTCAATCCCCAGGACCAAAAAAAAAAAAAAATCCTGCCTTATGAATAATTTTTGCATCTTTCTTATAAAAACTATAGATTCAAACACATTTTCCTACTGCTACAAAACAAGATAAAGCGTAACAGACTAATTTGGCTTGTTTTTTGTTTTATTTATTTTTTAATATTTATTTTTTAGATTCGGTGGACACAACGTCTATTTTATTTTTATGTGGTGCTGAGGATTGAACCCAGTGCCCCGCACGTGCCAGGCAAGCACGCTACTGCTTGAGCCACATCCCCAGCCCCTTGGCTTGTTTTTGTACATTATACCTACTTTTCAAAACTCCATATTATAAAAAATAATAATAATTGACAGTACAAAATATCACTTAATTTACAAATTACCAATTGGCAGAAGTGTGAAACTGAGAAAAATGCTAAAACTCAACCAGAAATGAAGATAAAGCATTTATGAAATTAAAAAAACAACTTTAAACTTTTATAAAAATATGACCTATACACAACATTTCAGGACAGATCATGATCATCTTATTTGAAACCCAACCCAATATTATTCTAATAGAGAAATACTTTTCTGCTTCACCTTTATTCCTTAAATCCACTTGATAAACTGTTTGCCACATGTAGAATGTACATCTTCTACTTTATATTATAATAAGTTCAAAAAATTTTTTTTCAAAAATAGCATGTTCTCCAACCCTCATATTGGGCAATGACCCAGGGGCACTCTACCACTGAGCTGCCTCCCCACCCTTTTTTATTTTTTATTTTGAAATAGGGCCTTGCCAAGTTGCTGAGGCTGGCCTCAACTTTGTGATTCTCCTGCCTCAAGTCTCCTGAATCAGGCATGGGCAACCACATCTGGCTAGGAAGTATGTCTTAAATCACCGTTAAGTCATCCTCAATGAACAGTTGTATCTTGTATAATACATTTTTTTTTCCTTAAGCATGACATGCCTTATACTCCATTATAAAAACAGATATCAAGGGCTGGGGTTGTGGCTCAGTGGTAGAGCACTCGCCTCGCACGAGTGGGACCCTAGGTTCGACCCTCAGCATCACATAAAAATAAATAAGTGTTGGGCTGGGGATGTGGCTCAAGCGGTAGCGCGTTCGCCTGGCATGCGCTCGGCCCGGGTTCAATCCTCAGCACCACATACATACAAAGATGTTATGTCCGCCAAATACTAAAAAATAAATATTAAAAAAATTCTCTCTCTCCCTCTCTCTCTAAAAATGAATAAGTGAAATAAAGGTATTAAAAAATATATCAAATGTTCAAAGGACAAGATAACTTTTCACTAATATTCTGAGATAATTGAAAATGTTCTGAATATTAAAACTGAGAATGTCTATCAATTAAACTTATTTATTCCCTAAATGACTTCTCTTAAATAACCAAACAGAGCCACATTTATATTTCTGCACAAACTAACCTCATTGGAAAACAAATGAAATTACTAAGACATAAAATGCAGTCTACAAAAATCTTCATATTTAATTTAAAATAAGTTTCTTTAGCCATATGTTCAGACAAATCGGTGAGTGACAAAGTCACTGTTGGAGGAGGAGCTGTTTTTGTTTTTAGTGCTGGGGATAGAACTATGTTTTGATTCTTGCTCAAGTTTTCTACCAAGTGTAATACCACTTAAGTCACTAGATTAACTCAATGATAATAAACACAGTGATGAGTTTCTTGCAGGCAAAGACAATGTCTACATCCTACATCAGGAACAGTACTATCTGGTAGACATGATCCATAAACACTTGGAAAGAGTGATATTCATTACTATCTCTTGGATTTCACTGATGCAGTCTGCATATTCTACATGCTCATATGCTCCCAGGGAGACTTCAAAAATCTCATCACTACCCTTCTCTTCAAGGTCGAGAGGCAAGATATAGTATAAAAGTATTTCCTGCTTTCAGTGACAATTGAGATGTTTTCCCCTCAGGATGTGATCCTAAAGTCAAATAACTAGATCTTATCAATATTTCACAAGTCAGGTAAGAATCTCTTAATGGAAAAGAAACACAGGCTCTCAATCCTTCCAAACCCCATGTATAGCCACTAAATTAAGTACAAGATTTTTAAAAGTCTATCTAATATAAGAAGTTTCAGACTTCTAAACCTCTTTCTAAATTATAAATGGGGAGTGGGGAGGTGTGAAAAATTAACCAATGGGGAGAAGGGTGTGAACATGACTTTCTTTGAAGTAATCCAGTATTTAAAAACATTTTGTGGAAACAACCTTTAAAAGGCATCTAGTTCATCCTGCCACACAAAGCATGAATTCCTGCAACACCCACCAACAGGTAGTGCTGCAGTTTTTGACAGAGGCAAAACACTTCCCATAACAGAATGCTCATTCTCTCCCAAATCAACCCATTATGCACGTTCCTCTAAAACTTGGCTCTAAAAATATTTTAGATGCTGTTAATTCACTCTTCAGGTCCCAACTTCATCTCACCATGGGGAATATAAAACTTTTGTAGCAAAAAGACCTAGGAAACATGTTTTCACCTTGCTTTCTCAAACACCTCACTCCTCCCAATTCAAATTCAAGAAGCAGGAAATAAATCTACATGAAAACCTCTCCCCAAAAGAAAATAAATTTATTTTCATACACAAAAATTATTGAGCACAGAATCATACAATCTTTAGATAAGACCTTAAAACCATTTAAAGATACTTCCTACCTACTGTAGGAACTACTTCAGTAACACTCTGAGCAGTACATTTATGGAGTGGAATCTTAATGAGGTAAAGGAAGAGAGCAAGATTCTTTGATTTGAATAAGTAATTCTTTTTTAAAATTTATTTATTGTAATTTGTTATATATATGATAGCAGAATGCATTTCGATTCATAGTACACAGAGTACAATTCTTCAGGTCTCTGGTTGTACACAAAGTAGAGTCACACATGGTAATTATATCCATCTTATTGAATAAGTAATTCTGAGTACAGTTTTAAAAAGCTGTTAGTAGATAATATATGGATTTTTTTCTAAAGAATTTTTTTTTTAGTTGTAGATGGACACAATACCTTTTTTATTTATTTTTTTATGTGGTGCTGAGGATGGAACCCAGTGCTTCATACATGTTAAGAGAACACTCTACCACTTTGCCACAACCGCAGCCCCAGCACATGGATCTTATTGGTAACAATTTGATAGAAATGGATCAAAAGTAACCCATACCATTCAATTACTTTCCATTTCTTCACTATCTCTTGCAATACAATTTCCCAGTTTTTTGTTTTTTTTTTTAATATTTATTTTTTAGTTTTAGGTGGACACAATATCTTTATTTTATATTTATGTGGTGCTGAGGTTTGAACCCAGGGCCTCATGCATGCTAGGCGAGCACTCTACCACTGAGCCACAATCCCAGCCCCAAACAATTTCCCAGTTTTAAGAAGGCTACATTTGGCTGGGGACGTGGCTCAAGTGGTAGCGCGCTCGCCTGGCATGTATGCGGCCCGGGTTTGATCCTCAGCACCACATACAAAACAAAGATGTTGTGTCTGCCGATAACTAAAAAATAAATATTAAAAAAATTCTCGGGGCTGGGGATGTGGCTTGGGGCTGGGGATGTGGCTCAAGCGGTAGCGTGCTCGCCTGGCACGCGTGCAGCCCAGGTTCAATCCTCAGCACCACATACAAACAAAGATGTTGTGTCCGCTGAAAAACTAAAAAAAAAAAAAAAAAAAAAAAAATTGTCTCTCGGGCTGGGGATGTGGCTCAAGCGGTCCACCGAGAACTGAAAAATAAATATTAAAAAAAAATTCTCTCTCTCTCTCTAAAAAAAAGAAAAAAGAAAAATTCTCTCTCTCCCTCTCTCACTAAATAAAAAAAAAAAAAAAAGAAGGCTACATTTGTTACCTACTAACAACATTTTAAATTTTAAATGTTGAGGCGCTAAACAACTTAGTGAGACCCTGTCCCTAAATAAAACAGGGCTGGGGATGTGGCTCAGTGGTGAAGTGCCCCAGAGTTCAATCCCCAGTACCTACCCCCACACCCCCAAAAAAATATGTGAACTACTAAAAACACACCCAAGTGCTGGGTGTGGTGGCATACAGCTGTAATCCCAGCTACTAGGGAGACTGAGGCTGAATAATTGTAAGTTTCAGGCCAGCCTCAGCCTCAGCAACTGAGCAGAACCTGAGCAACTAAGACTCTGTCTCAAAATAAAAAATAAAAAGAACTTAGGGGAGGGGTTGTGGTTCAGTGGCAGAGGACTTGCCTAATACGTGTGAAGCACTGGGTTCGATTCTCAGCAAGGCATATAAATAAATAAAAGTCAAAAAAAATAAATAAATAAACAAATGAATGAATAAATAAAGGTCCATCAACAACTTAAAAAAAGTTTTTAAAAATAAATAAATAAATAAAATTTAAAAATAGGGGCTGGGATTGTGGCTCAGCAGTAGAGCGCTCACCTAGCATGGGCTGGACCCAGGTTCAATCCTCAGCACCACATAAAAATAAAGGCATTGTGTTGTGTCCATCTACACCTAAGGAAAAAAATAAATATTTTAAAAAATTAAAAGTAAAGGACTGGGGATGTAGCTTAGTAAAGCAGACCTGGCTTCAATCCCCAGTAGCAGAAAGAAAAAAGAAAAAACAAGTTACTTTTGGGTCCCAAACTGAATGGTTTTTCAGCCTCTTAAAGATTTTTTTTTAAGTATGGCATAGATAGTTCTATCAATTATTCACTCAACAGATACACAGTAAGGACCTGACTCTATGCTAGACATTGCACTGGACACCAGGAACATAGAGAGCAGGAAAAACATAGTGCCTATTCTAAAGGATCTTTGTTTACAGAAGATACAGATTATCAAAGAAAAATACAAATTGAGAAAAAGCAAAGTACAGGAAACTTTGAGAACATATTAACAGGGGGAAACTGATCTAGATTGGGAATTCCAGAAGGATTTGCTTAGGAAGTAATGGTTAAACTAAGATCTGAATGAAGACATTCACATTTATATAAAAACAGATCTCCATTAAATGTGAGAACTGGTCCAATAAGCCCAAATATGTCTGGCATCTTTAACCTAAAACAACCACTTTAGAAAAACAAAAGGATCACAAAATTTGCTATAAAAATATATGAAAGCTAGTATGGAGGAGGGGGCAGTGTCTTTCTCATCTTTGAACACCCCATATCATTTTGCCTAGTATCATTAGTATTCATCAAATCTTTGTGAAATGATTAGTGTCAGTATTAAATCAATGCTCATACTATGCTTTTTATTATTAACACATATTAGTTGTACAAATCAATAGGTTTCACTGTGAATACCACCCCCCCACACACACACCCCCTCTCCTAAAACCCAGGGCCGTACAAGCTAGGCAAGTGCTCTACTCAGCTACCTTCTCAGCACTTTTTATTAAACCCACTTTTTATTAAACCCATGGGTGCACTACCCTGAATTCTATCCCCAGCACCACCACCACCCCCCTTTATTTTTGAGATAGAGTCTCACTAAGTTGCTTAGTGTCCATTAAGTTACTGAGTCTGGCCTGCCTCAGCTTCCTAGGTCACTGTGATTACAGGTATGGTCCACCAAGCCTGGCTTCAGGTTATTATTTAAATTCGTTAGAAGACATATTTTCCATATATATTTAAGCTAGATTTAAATTTCATCCAAATTAGAGCTTCTAAATGATTCGATTGTAAAACTTTATATGCCTTAAAGAAAACATGAAAAATGGAACAACAATAAAAAAAATCAAATTCGCCAACTGTCAAGAAATTGCTATCTACTGATTCCAACAATTAAACATTGGTTTTCTAATTAAAAATAAGTGTTTAGGGCCAGGTGAAGTTTCACAAGCGAGTAACCCCAGCAGCTCAGGAGGCTGAGGCAGGAAGATGGTGAGTTCAAAGTCAGCTTCTGCAAAAGAAAGGTGCTAAGCAACTCAGTGACAGCCTTTCTCTAAATAAAATGCAAAATATGGCTCAGTGGTCGAATGTCAGGGGAGTTCAATCCTGGGTATCAAAAAAAAAAAAAAAATTGTCGGGGTTGGGGTTGTGGCTCAGTGGTGGAGCATTTGCCTGGCACATGTGAGGAACTGGGTTTCATCCTCAGCACCATATAAAAATAAACAAACAAAATGAAGTCATTGTGTCCATCTACAACTAAAAAATATTTCAAATATAGAAAAAAAATTTTTAAATTATCTTTGTTTTATTTTTATTTTTTTTTTTAAAGAATTTTAACATTTATTTATTTTTTCTTAGTTCTTGGCGGACACAACATCTTCGTTTTTGTATGTGGTGCTGAGGATCGAACCCGGGCCGCACGCATGCTAGGCGAGCGCGCTACCGCTTGAGCCATATCCCCAGCCCTGTTTTATTTTTTTATAAGTGCTAAGGATTGAACTCAGGGGCCCCTGCATGCCAGGAAATCAATCACTCCACCACTGAGCTGTCCCCAGCTCCATTTAAGATCAGAAAATATGGTCACAAAACCAGTCACTTATACTAAGAAATGACAATAAATAAATGCAAACTCACTTATAGAAAAAAAATTTTAAGTTACACTGGCTAGAAGAGTTAAATGTCTGCCACATACCGTTGACTTTATCTAGTACCCCTGAAATTTTTTTAAAAAGTAAAGTGTAAATCTGATGTGACCAGTGCTAGGACTCAAAGTTACTTGGAAAGCTGAGCAGGAAGGATCATTTGAGCCCAGGAGTTAGCAACACAGAGACCCCCAACCCCATCTCAAATAGGGATAGATAAAAAAAAAAAAATCAAGAAAAGTTAAAATGCTCAAATATGCAAGTAAAGGCAATTTATATTAATTCAGGGTTTTTTTGCTTAAAATAAATTTTGTGTAATTTTTTTTTTTAGGTGCTGGGGTTACATTTTTAGTGTAGTTTAGAATAGTTCTCTTGATTTTTACCCTTCAATGTGCCCCATTATTACAACAGTATTTCCAGGCAAGTGACCTGTTTTTATGGGCTATCAGATCCAGAAGAGGTTGGGGATGTGGATCAGTGGTAAAGTGCTTGTCTGGCATGCATGAGGCCCTGGGTTCAAATCCTCCAGAACCAAATAAAAAATAAAGTGAAAAATAAAAATTCATGCAGCAAGAAAGTTTTAGAAATAAACCTTTCAGGCCTGGAGGGGCAATTCAGAGGGAAAGCACTTGACTAGTATGCAAGAGGCTATGGGTCTGTTGCCCAGCATCATGATTAAAAAGAAAGCAAACTTTTGGGCTGGGGTTCTGGCTCAGTGGCAGAGCACTTGCCTACCATGTGTGAGGCACTGGGTTCAATTCTCAGCACCACATATAAATAAATAGTCTATTGACAAAAAAAATTTTTTTTAAAGTAATGCCTGCACTACTGATCATCAATATTAGTTAATTTAGCTTTTAAACACATTTTATTTAAATAATTTATAATTCTAAACTTACTTCCAGATGAATGTCAAGATCACAGCTTCCTGCTTGACAGGTTTTTTTTTTTTTTTTGGGGGGGGGGTGTTCCAGGGGTGCTTTATCACTGAGCTATATCCCCACCCCTTTTTGTTTTTTATTCGAGGCAGGGTCTCACTATATTGCTTAGGGCTTCACAACATTGCTGAGTCTGGTCTTGAACTTGTGATCCTCCTGACCTACTGGGATTACAGGTGTGTCAGGTGTGTGCCACCACATCTGGCTTAACAGTTGCTTTTTTTTTGGACAGTTACTCTCAATGCTTGTTTTTTCACTATATTTTACATTTACTGAGTGTTTCAAGGCTTTAGGATTCACTAATTATTATACTATTAATTACAATACGTGCACTGCAATATTCCCTTTTTAAGCAGTGCAAATAAAAGTTAAATAACTTATCCAAGGTCACCCAACAAGTCAGTGACAAAATTGGAAGTAGTATTAAAATTTCATTTTCCAGACTACTACCTTCACACTTTGCCGATTCAAAAAAAAAAAAAAAAGAAGAAAGAAAAACTCAAAAGAGATTTATTTTCAGAAACTTCTAACAGCATCCCCAATACATTAGTACACTCAAACACTAATAAAAAGTATCACCTTGAACGAAGAAAAAACTTGCAACATTTAGATACAATCTTCACCTCCCTAGTTTTTGTAACCAAGCAAAAAACACTGAACTGGATGGGTATATATTAAATCTTAGGGAACATTTACTCTTCAATATGTCCAATTTTCACACTAACTGAACATTTATAAATTAATCTTTCATTATCTTGTCCCATGGGGTACATTAATTTTCGAACTCTCCCCACAGTCCAGTTAAGACCACCACCTCAAAAGTAAGCAATTCTCAAAACATAGTTACATTGCCAATGAAAGAAAAACTCAATAAATTTCTGCTTTTAAAGAGATATTTTTAAATATGATTATATGCTTCACAGAATTATTTTTAAGTCACCCGCCAAGAAGAATGGTTCCTTTAAAGTAGCTTTCAAGGCGCGTCCCTCCCTGCTTGGGACACAGCCTGACTTGTCGGACAAGATTAATCCGGGCACGCTGACACAGACACCCTCTGGAGCAGCTTAGTTCACTGAAAACACAATTTCAACTTCCAACTGTAGTATTCAGTACTTCCTACACTACAGGGACAGGATGACCCTCTTTAACTGTGCTTCAGAAGGTTCCCTCGACGGAGACAATGACAGTCATCCTCCCGCGGAGGTTTTGGGACACAGGAAGCGTCAACGCCAGGAGTCAAGGCTCCTAGGAAGTGTCAGTGCGGCAGCAAGTGGAGTAGCCCTGCGTGCCGAGCAGGTCCTTTCTGACCTAATCCTAGTCCTCCTCCACCTACCCCGGTTCCGCCTTACGGACCTTTCCAGGCCGCCCTGCGCCCCGGTCCTCGCGGGGAGCGCGGCGCCCCAGACAGCCACCCTCTTCCGGGGACTCGCAGGCCCGCTCCTGGCCGCTCCGGAGCCCGGCAGACCTGCCGGGGTAGGCGGCCGGCCGCTCCCGGGGCCTGCCAGCCGGAGCCCCACACGCCGCGGCCCGCCGCCACAGCCGGCCGCCACCCGCTCGCCCGGCGCCGCGTCCCTCGGAGTACCCCGGCGGAGTTCCCGGCCCACTCAAAAGTAAGGGCGGCCGCCGCCCCCCGCTGCCCTGCCCTGCTGTCACCGCCCTGCCCTCGGCCGCTGCCTCCGCGACTGGCGGACCCCGGCGACGCCCGGGTCGGTACCTTGCGGACCCCCTTGTAGATATAGAAGTAGAGCTCCCGGCCCACATTGAAGCAGAGGCGGTCGCCGTTGCCAGACTGGTCGTTGAGGTTGACGAAGGAGACGCGGACAGGGTTGGATCCCTGCGAGTTGAAGGGCACCCGGTTGGGCCGGCTGTACTCCGAGTGTGGTAGCAGCTTGTACAGACCTTCCCGGGTGGTGAATTGGGTCTTAATCTCGTTCATCTCCTTCCCTCCTCCCTCCGTCGCCATCTTGGAAAGCAGCGTTCATCCTGCCCTAAGTGCCCGGATCACGCCCACCGCGCAGGCGCCGTCCCCGGCGCTCGCTCTTTCCCCCCGCCCCTTTCTCCCGGCCCCGCCCACCAGCGAGCCTGCCTCGGGAAGGCGTGCCGAGTGAAAGGGGCGGGCTTGTTTACGGCCGGACTGCGCACGCGTGCTTACCTGGACTGCCGGGGCGCCGCAGGCTCCTCCCCTTCCTCGGGCGCGGCTCGCTACAGTTCAGGTGGGGCCGGCTCCGGGTAGCTCGCACTCCCGCGGTGGGCGGCGGGGTTGGGAGAACTAGTTGCGGCTGCCGCTGCGCCAGCCCTGTCGGAGGGTCCCGTTAGGGTTCCGCGCGTGTGGTTCCCTCGGGCTCCTAGGCCTCGGCTGCAGTCCAGGCCGAGCGCTGAGGGCGGCCGCCCCGCGCTGCCGGGAGTCGGTCGCCGAGAAGGTACGGTAGGATGGAGTTTTACGCTTCCCTTTAAGGGGGGTGGGGAGAAAGTACGGCTCCGGTGCCGGCAGCGCACTTGTCAAGTCCCGTCTACAGCTGGCGTCGCTGACCGCGAGGAAGTGAGTCGTGCTGTCACCACGGACTCCCGCGGGCGCCTCTGCCAGGTGTCTGGCGCAGCGGCGCGCTGGGCGGCGCTCAGCAACCTGACGCCGAATCTGTGCTGCACTCACTTGTTCAATAGATTATTAAGACCTCAATAAAATTAAAGGTTCTGGGGGGTTACTAAGAATTTAACCCAGCGGCGCTTTGCCACTGAGACTTTTCTATTTTTTATTTTAAGACGATCTAAATTGTGAGGTTGGCCTCAAACTCGGACGTTCTCCTGGTTCAGTCTCTGGAATGGCTGGGATTACCTGCGCCACCGCTCCCGGCAGTAATTGACTTTGTCCAAAAGGCTCCAGTGGAATCTGGCACTGTTTGCTACGAGACCCCGTGAGCATAGTTATTTGTGTATACTATAGATAGGCAAGGACAGGCGCACGCTCAGGTAAGGTTAAACCACCATCGTTTTGTACTTAGGTTTCTTGGCATGTTGCACTAAAATAATAACTCTTGAGGAGTAAACGCCCTCATAGAATTCAAGGGGAAAAAACATTTGTCACACCAGGTAAAAACTTTTACTGAAAATTCAGGTCTTATCCAGGGAATACCAAAAAAGTGAGAGGAGGAGGACATGGTGCTGTGCGCCTGTAGTCCCACCTACTCCAAGGCTGAGGGGGAGGATTTGGAAGCCAGCCTGCCAACACAGCGCAAAATAGTAAAAATTGCCTGGCGCTGCGGTGCAAGCCTGTAATCCCAGTTACTCAGGGAGGAAGGCAGAAATATTGCAAATTTGATGCTAGCCTGGACAATTTAGCCAGACCCTATCTGAAAATACTAAAGAGGGCAGTAGTTTGGGGCTGAGATTGTGGCTCAGTGGTAGAGCCTTGCCTTGCACTTGTGAGGCACTGGGTTGGATCCTCAGCACCACATAAGAATAAATAAATAAATAAGGTATTGTGTCCAACTACAACTTAAAAGTGGGGGTTACTAGGGCTCAGTAGTAAAATGCCCTTGGTTCAATCGCCAGTACAAGAAAAAGAAAGGGGGAGAGAAGGGAGGAAGGAAGGAGACAAAGAGGATGAGGGAAAAAGGAGAGTTACTCACTTTAGGCTATATTTATCACTGTCATTCAGATTCAGAGATTAATTATGCATTAAGATACTTAAAATTTTTTTGATGGACCTTTATTTTATTTATTTATATGTGATGCTGAGAATTGAATCCAGTGTCTCAAACAGGCACTTTACTACTGAGCTACAACCCAGTCCCTTAAAAATATATTTAAAACTTTGAGGGTAATGTTTGGGCTGTAGTGACCTTACAGAGATAAGTAGATACAGCTAAGTGTCCTTGGGAGCCACATTTGAAATCTTCACTGACTCAGCCATGTAAAGCAACCAATCTCTCAGATTTATCTAGTTGACCAGGCTTATTCTCTTATTACAACATGACTCAGTACTTCCTTGCTTGAAAACAAAATTTGGAAAACATCACATACTACACTGTCCTTAATACAACACTTCTACTTTATACTTCATCATTGCATATATTAAAAGTTACACACCAGCCAGGCATAGTGGCACACACCTATTAAGCCAGCTACTTGGGAGACTGAGGCAGGAGTATCTCAAGTTCAAGGCCAGCCTCTGAAACTTAATGAGCTCTGTCTCAAAATTTAAGAAGGGGGAGAGCTGGAGAAAGCATACCTGGGTTCAATCCCCAGTACCACTAAAAATAAATAAACAAAGCCTAACACACCATTGGAATTATTATGATGTTTTTAAATAAAAATTGAACTTCGTGCTGAGGATATAGCTCAGTTGGTAGAGTGCTTGCCTCACATACACTAGGCCCTGGGTTTAATCCCTAGCACCACAAAAAAAATAAATTCTATGATCTTTATTAAGTCAATGCAACCCTTAATGCCAGTGGAGCATTCTAATTAGAAATTCAAAAATCCAAAACTCTGAGTACCTTCTGACACTCTAAGTGGAAAATTCCACACTTTAACTTAATGTGATGAGTCACAGCAAAAATAACAAGTACACTAGGCCTGGTGCAATGGTGCACACCTGTAATTCCAGCAGCTCAGGAGGCTAAGACAGGAGGATTGTGAGTTCAAAGTCAGCCTCAGAAAAAGCAAGGTACTAAATGATTCAGCAAGACCCTGACTCTAAATAAAATACAAAATAGGGCTGGGGATGTGGCTTAGTAGTTGAGTGCCCTTGAGTTCAATCCCTGGTACCCCCGCCCCCCCAAAAAAAAAAAAATAAGTGCACTAAAAATATTACCTAGAATTGCTTCAGGATATATATGAGGTATATGAAACAAATGAGTTATGTGTTTACACTTAAGTCCCGTCCCCAAGGTATCATATGCCCCTTTATGTATTCATATATAGCTGGTGGGAGTGAAAAACAGTACAGCCACCTTGGGAAAAAATCCTGGAGTTCCTCAAAAGTTTAAACATAGTTACCATATGACTCCTAGGTGTGTTATCCAAGAGAAATTGAAATGTGTCCATACAAAACAAAACCTTGTAGCATGTTCACAGCACCATCAAATAATAATAGCCCCAAAGTGGAATCAGACAATGTCCATCAACTGATGAGTGGTAAACAAATGAGGCATATCAATACAGTGGAATATTATTCAGTTGTGGTAGAAGTGTAAAGGCAGAAAATAGTGGTTCCCCTGGGATGATGAAGTGACATGATTGCTGGGTTTATTTTGGGGGTGGTAGTTGCACAATTCTGAATATGCTAAAAACACAGAATTGTAGTCTCAGTAGGCAATTTATATGTGCTAGGTGTGGTGGCAGACCCCTGTAATCCCAGTGGTTTAGGAGGTTGGAGCAGCAGGATTGCAAGTTCAAAGCCAGCCTTGGCAATTTAGCAAGGCCCTAAGGAACTTAAGAGGACCCTTTCTCAAAAAGGGCCTGGGAATGTGGCTCAGCGGCAAACTACCCATAGGTTTAATACCCAGTAGTGTACACAATGGAAAACTGATGCTTGCTGTATGAAAGAAAAAAATTTACTCATATAATTAAAAGTACTCTCAGTTACTCTCTGGAGAGCCTCATCAATATTGTTGGCTGCTGAGAAGTGACCAACGATAAGAGTGACTTCTAGCAACAGGTTGCTGAAAAGTTGTACTTGGGGGCTTTGTTAATTTATAATTCATTGTAAGGGTGAGTAGCTCAGTGACAGAGCATTTGCTCAGTGTAATCAATCCCCAGCACCCCAAAGAGATTCTTTTTAAAATTTTTTTTCATTGTAGAAGTTACTGTTTGGGAAAACAAAAACAGTAATTCCTACAATATAATATTCTAATATTCTGATTCTTTTATAACATTAAAAGGGTCTACTCTGGACTGGGCACTGTGGTGCACGCCTGTAATCTCAGCGGCTCTGGGGGCTAAGACAGGAGGATTTCAAATTCAAAGCCAGCCTCGGCACTGAGCAACTCAGTGAAATCCTGTCTCTAAATAAAAATACAAAATAGGGCTGGGGATGTGGCTCAGTGGTTGAGTGCCCCTGAGTTGT
Source organism: Ictidomys tridecemlineatus (assembly GCF_052094955.1). Taxonomy (NCBI): domain Eukaryota; kingdom Metazoa; phylum Chordata; class Mammalia; order Rodentia; family Sciuridae; genus Ictidomys; species Ictidomys tridecemlineatus. Next base: position 121,513,733 of record NC_135481.1, on the reverse strand, counting down.
ACTAAATTGAATTCCTAGTACCAAAAAAAAAGGGGGGGGGAATGGAGTCAAGGATATTCTCTTAAAGATTCTTAGAGAATCCTTCTATTCTCTACCCAATATAACTCAGAGTTTTAATTTTTTCCTTTAGAGTAATAATCCCCTCGGATATCCCTCTTCCTCATATTTTGTCTTCCTCCCTTCTTTCTCTCCCTGGAATTTTCCTTTCCACATCCTCTCTTGGTTGGCTGCAATACATTGTTTCTCATGTCACACCTGGGCTTTTGTGTCTATGCATGATTGAGATTCTCTATCCATCAGAGGGGACAGAATGCTGCTCATCCTTGGAGACCTAACTCCAAGAAACTCCAGTGCTTGGGCTCTTTACTGTGCTTGTCCATCCCTCGGGTTTAGAAAGCTGTCTTCTCATGAGGCTTTCCCTGACACCCCAACTCTAAGTTGCATCACCTCAATTTCTCAAGACATCCACCTCCCCAAGATGTCCTAAATTCTTGGAAAACAGGAGTCCTGGCTTTTTGTTCAGCAATTTATGAGTGGATTGGGCCTGCCATTGGTGCATAACAGCCAGAAGAGTGCCTTGCCACCTTTGAAAAACATTCTCAAACTATCAGCACCTCCTGTTAATACATTTATTACACTACTGTCTCATTGACCTGGATTGTTAGCTACAGATGGTTGTTACATGTCACATACATGAAAACATGCTCCTTCATGCTTTCATCTCTTTTACCTTGTCCCCTAGATAACATGTCTTAGGGTCACATTACTTGGCCTTTCAGATAGCTCTGCATCTAGCTTGAGGGGGTCCAGCCCCCTGTTTATTGTATGGATTTATCTTAGAGTCAATATTTCGAATGAACACTGTTCATTTGGTTCCTTAGTCCAGCTCTTTGCATTTTCCCACAGCAAACAAAAACAAAACACTATTCTGTCTATGGAAAATCATCTTGATTTACGTCACATTTCAGTTTAGTAGGGAAGAATACTGAATTAGCTAGAGAGGTTCTAACAGCAAAATTACCAGCTGGATATTGATTATGGTTTTAAAGCTTTTTGAATCTGGAGCCAGGCGCAGTAGCAAATGCCTGTAATTCCCAGCAGCTCAGGGGGCTGAGGCAGGAGGATCACAAGTTCAAAACCAGCCTCAGCAATGGTGAGGCATTAAGCAACTCAGAGAGACCCTGTCTCTAAATAAATTTCAAAAGAGGGCTAGGGATGTGGCTCAGTGGTTGAGTGCCCCTGAGTTCAAACCCTAATACCAAAAAAAAAAAAAAAGGGCCATGGGTGGTGGCATGCACCCACAGTCCCAGTGTTGTGCCAGCCTACAGGAGGAAAGACCAGACTCACAGAACATTGTTTATTTAGAAGAAAGCAATGCTAATGATCTATGCAAGTTCCAGAATTTGTGTTTTCTCACAGAAGCCTTATAAGTTCAGTAATTCCAGTTTTTTTACCAAGATATTGTAATATGTTTGATTTTATAAGGTGTACAAGTCTCCTATTTTGGTGCTTTTTAATAAAGTTTTGATTGTGGACCAAAAAAAGATGTGTTGGAAGTGAAGGAGAAATATGAAGAAGAAATACTAGGAAATGATGTTGACCAAATTATATTAATATATTGTGTTCATGTATGAATATGTAACATTGTGTATAACTGGGGTTTTTTTTTTTTTTTTAAGAGAGAGAGAATTTTAATATTTATTAGTTATCGGCGAGTACAGCATCTTTGTTTGTATGTGGTGCTGAGGATCGAACCCAGGCCACACGCATGCCAGGCTAGCGCGCTACTGCTTGAGCCACATCTCCAGCCCCATTGTGTATAATTGTAATGCCTCAGTTAAAAAACATACAGGGGAAAAAAAGACCAGGTATGGTGGCATGTGCCTGTAATACCAGTGGCAAGTTCATTTTATTTATTTTTTTTCTTTCTTTTTTTTTAAAGAGAGAAAGAGAGAATATTTTTATTTATTTATTTATTTTAGTTTTCGGAAGACACAACATCTTTGTATGTGGTGCTGAGGATCGAACCCAGGCCGCACGCATGCCAGGCGAGTGTGCTACCACTTGAGCCACATCCCCAGCCCGGCAAGTTCATTTTATAAAACCTCTTTGATTAAAACAGGTCAGTGGAATTGTTTAGAATTAGACCCAGTGAAAATGAATATATGCTGGAAATGGCAGGATTAATTCAATAAAAGGTATTGGAACAACGGAATAGTCATTTATAATAAAATATAGATTTCTGCTTCCCTCATTCGAAAATAAACTCCAGATGATTCAGAAATTTAAATATAAAAATTAACCACAGGGGCTGGGGATGTGGCTCAAGCGGTAGCGCGCTTGCTTGGCATGCGTGCAGCCCAGGTTCGATCCTCAGCACCACATACAAACAAAGATGTTGTGTCTGCCAAAAACTAAAAAATAAATATTAAAAAATTCTCTCTCCCTCTCTCCCTCCCTCCCTCTCTCTTTCTCTCTCTCCTCTCTCTTAAAAAATAAAAAAATAAAAATTAACCACAGAAGTCAAGAAAGTAGTCAAATAAATACATGTCTAGTCTTAAATGGGAAAGGCTTTTCTATACATAGCCCTAGCTCAGGAGCCACATTTTTATTTAATATCTCCCATAGCAAACAAAACAAAACAAAACAAAAAAACACATTTGAAAAAACAACAAACTTGGAAATATTTTTAATATGCATGGCAAGAGAAAAACATCTCTAATAATAAAAACACTTAATCAGGAAAACTAACCCACTGGAAAGTAAATAGGCAAAGGATCAGAGCAGAAAACTCACAATAGTTGCATTCAGTAACTGCCCAGTAGACTTTGCTTATGACTTCTGGTTTCCTGTCATGCCTAGAAAGAACTTCCCACTCCAAGATGCTTAGTGTTTCTGATGATTAAAGAAATGCAGTTGGACTTGCATCCTGTAATCCCATCGACTCAAGAGGCTGAGGCAGGAGGATCACAAGTTCAAAGCCAGCCTCAGCAATTTAGGAAGACCCTGTCTCAAAATTTAAAAAAGAACTGTACTTCAGTGGAAGAGCACTTGCCTAGAGTAAGAAAGACTAAATTCAATTCCCAGTAATGGAAGTAATGAGGGAAGACTTCCCCACTGCCCCCAGTAGTGGGATGGAACCCAGAGGTACTTTACCAGTGAGCCACATTCCCAACACTTTTCCCTCTTTATGAACTGTCCAGGCTGGCCTGGAACTTGCAGTTCTTCTGAATATGACACAAAACTTAAAAGCTAGTTTTTTTTAATTGTTGTTGTTTTTAGGTTTTGGTGCTGGGGATTTAACCCAAGTCCTCAAACGTGCTAGGCAAGTGCTCTACTACTGAGCTATATCCCCAGCCTAAAGAAGAATTTTGTTGTTGTTTTGGTTTTGGTTTTGGTATTGAGGATTGAACTCAGGGGTGCTCAACTACTGAGCCCCCTTTATTTCTTTTTTTTTTTTTTTGGTACTGGGGATTGAACTCTGGGGCACTCGATCACTTAGCCACATCCCCATGTTTTATTTAGAGACAGGGTCTTGTTGAATTGCTAAATGCCTCAATAAATTGCTGAGGCTGGGGCTGGGGATGTGGCTCAAGTGGTAGTGCACTCGCCTGGCATTCGTGCAGCCCGAGTTCGATCCTCAGCAACACATACAAACAAAGAAGTTGTGTCCGCCGAAAACTAAAAAATAAATATTAAAATTTTCTCCCTCTCTCTCCTCTCTCCTCCCTCCCCCCCCCAAAAAAAATGCTGAGGCTGGCTTTAAACGTGAAATCCTCCTGCCTCTGCCTCCCGATCCTCTGGGATTACAAGCATTCACCTAACATGCTGGCTAACAGAAGAAATTTAATCACATTCAGAAAGGTTTTTAAACTGGGCATGGTGTGCAGGCCTGTAATCCCTAGCTACTAGGGAAGCTGAGGCAGGAGGATCACTTGACCCCAGGAGTTCCAGGTCAGCTTAGGCAACATAGTGAGAGCTTGTCTCAACCAACAACAAAATGGAAAAAGAATAAAGCTCTGTAGGTATCAATAAAAGACTAGGATCTAATTGGCAAAGAATCTGAACACACAAGAAGAAAAAAAAAAAACAAATGTCTCTCAGCCATGAAAAGATGCTTAATCTCAACAAAAATGTAAATTAAAATAACAAATATTTTTAAAAATTGGTAACTGTTTACAAGGTATGAAGAAAGAAATACTCTCATATTGCATCTGGTGGTGCAAATTGGTACATGCTTAATAGAGGATAATTTGGCAATAACTAATAAAAATCTAAAATGTATGCACTCTAATCCAGCAACCCTTCTTTATGTTTATTCTATATCCTTGTGAATATAGTTTCCTAGATTCTTCTATCCTAGCAGAATCTGAAAGCTCATTCTCCAAAAAAGCAAAACAAAGAATTTCTGTTCAGGAAGCCACATCTTTATTTAATATCTAGGCCAAATTAAGACATGAATAGTCTTTTGAAAATGGGGATTATGTGGGCATGTGATTACTGAATGCTGGGATCCCCAGCCTTTTCTCCTCACTGGTCTCCTACTGCTGTGGCACCCAAACTTTTACTCACCAACCTGAAATTGTAGAAGATTATTTTCTGAAGCATCTGATCTTTCCCAAGAAATAGGCATAAGTTATGTAACAAATTGCCTATGCAGATTACCGTAAATTGAATCTCAAAGTCTAAAAGTCTTCCGAGCCATGTGTGGTGCTAGAGATAGAACCCAGGACCTCACACCTGCCAGGTGAGCCATCTGGTAGTCCTGAGCCACACTTCCAACCAGACCCCATCCTGATCATAAGCAGACCTCCAGTGGTTTTCCTGCATCTGAGAAAAGCCTCTGAACGTGGTTTTAAACATCAAAACAAACACAAAACCCAACTCTTAATGGACTTTACAAGAATATGAAATTTTAAAACAAGTGCTAATAGATTTAAGTAGATACTGCATCCATGAAGCAACAACACACATCCTCATAATAAACTTCAGAAAATAAACCTCTTCAATATTAAAAACATGAGAGCAGAAATAAAGAGAAGGGTTGGAAAAGAAAATTATTGAGGAGACCTCACATCACAGAAGAAGAGAAAAATAGGGAAATGGAAAATCATCCTAAGAGGTTCAGGATCCAAACCTTGGAGAAGGGAGTCATCCACAAAGTATTTAAGAAAAATTCCCAGAACTGAGGCATATGGTTTACAAAGTGAGCACATCCAAATACCCAGCAAAAGGGATCAAAACAGATCCATCCCAGATTGAAACTAAAAAGCTTCTTCTCAGCAAAACAAACAATCAATGAGGTGAGTAGAGAGCCTACATCTCAGGAGCAAATTTTTACCACTCGCACATCAGATAGAGCACTAATCTCTAGGGTATATAAAGAATTCAAAAAGCTAAACACCAAAAAAACAAATAGCCCAATCAATAAATGGGCCAAGGAACTGAACAGACACCTCAAAGAAGATGATATGCAATCAATCAACAAATATATGAAAAAATGTTGAACATTTCTAGCAATTAGAGAAATGCAAATCAAGTCAAAACTAAGATTTCATCTCACTCCATTCAGAATGGCAGCTATTAAGAACACAACAATAAGTGTCGGCGAGAATGTGGGGGAAAGAGCACACTCATACATTGTGGTAGGACTGCAAATTGGTGCAGCCAATATGAAAAGCAGTAAGGAGATTCCTTGGAAAGCTGGGAATAGAACCACCATTTGACCCAACTATCCCACTCCTAGGTCTATACCCAAAGGACTTAAAAACAGCATACTACAAAGACACAGCCACATCAATGTTTTTAGCAGCACAATTCACAATAGCTAAACTGGAACCGACCTAGATGCCCTTCAGTAGTTGAATGGATAAAGAAAATGTGGCATATATACACAATGGAATATTACTCAGCAATAAAAGAATAAAATCATGGCATTTGCAGGTTAATGGATGGCCTTGGAGAAGATAATGCTAAGTGAAGTTAGCCAATCCCAAAAAACTAAATGCCAATGCCGAATGTTTTCTCTGATATAAAGAGGCTGATTCATAAAGGGGTTGGGAGGGGGATCATGGGAGGAATAAAGAAATTCTAGATAGGGCAGGGGGTGAGAGGGGAAGGGAGTGCGCATGGGGTTAGAAATGGTAGTGGAATGAGGGAATATTACTCACTTGGTATAGTGCTTGCATGCATAAGGCCCTGGGTCTAATCCCTAGCACCACAAAAAAACAAAAAAGTGGAATGAGATGGATATCATTACCCTAAGTAAATGTATGAAGACACAAATTGGGTGTCTTGTAGGGGCTGGGGTTGTAGCTCAATGTTTGAGCACTTGCCTCGGGTGCATGAGGCACTGGGTTCAATCCTCAGCACCACATTAAAAAATAAATAGGGGCTGGGGATGTGGCTCAAGCGGTGGTGTGCTTGCCTGGCATGCATGCGACCTGGGTTTGATCTTCAGCACCACATACAAAGATGTTGTGTCCGCAGAAAACTAAAAAAATAAATATTAAAAAATGTTTTTAAATAATAATAAATAAATAAAGATATTGTGTCCATCTACAACTAAAAAAAATATGAAATGTGTGTGTATAGGGCTGGGGGTGTGGCTCAAGTGGTATCGTGCTCGCCTGGTATGCGTGCGGCCCGGGTTCGATCCTCAGCACCACATACAAACAAAGATGTTGTGTCTGCCGAAAACTAAAAAAAATAAAGAAAGAAAGAAAGAAATATGTGTGCACACACACACATACTTTGTATACAACCAAAGATATAAAAAATTGTGCTCTGTATGTATAATATGAATTGAAATGCATTCTGCTGTCATATATAGCTAATTAGAATTTTTAAAAATAAAAGAATGACCTAAGCTGAGAAGCCTCTGTATTAGTCCACCCACCAAAAAAAAAAAAAAAAAAATCCATCCCAAGGCACACTATCATGAAATTTAGTAGTCTCAGATCAAAGACCATCCTGTGAGCATCCATAGGGAGGACAAATCATATAAAAAGCTTCAGACTTCAACACCTCCAAAACCACAACTCAACCTAGAATATAAACTCAGACCTGGTCTCTTTGTTTCTGTTCACTCAAGAATCCGAAGTGGCGTGATGCACAACTGTAACCCCAGAGGCTTAGGAGGCTGAGGCAGGAGATTTTTGAGTTCAAACCCAGCCTCAGCAAAAGTGAAGCACTAAGCAACTCAGTGAGACTATGTCTCTAAATAAAATGCAAAAAAGGGCTGGGGATGTGGCTCAGTGGTCGAGTGCCCCTTCAATCCCCGGTACCAAAAAGTAAAAAGGGCTAGGAATGTTCAGTGGTAAAGCACCCCTGGGTTCATTCTAGGGTGCCACCAAAAAAAAAAGAAAGAAAGAAAGAAAAGAAAAAAATTATTGGATGCAAAAGAATAGAAAAATGGTTTTTCCAAATTCTGAGGAAATCTTTCTACCAGCCTATAACTAGACCCATGCAAAATATCATTCAAGTATAGGGGCAGAAGTAAAGACATCTTTGGACATGCAAGATCTCAAAACAGGGGGCTGGGAATGTGGCTCAAGCTCTAGCATGCTCGCCTGGCACATGCGTGCAGCCCGGGTTCGATCCTCAGCACCACATACAAACAAAGATGTTGTGTCCGCCGAAAACTAAAAAATACATAATAAAAAATTCTCTCTCTCTCTCAAAAAAAAAAAAAAAAAGATCTCAAAACAGTTTACCCTCTGTATACCTTTCTCAGGAAGCTATGAGTGAGCCTAATGGGGGCACATGCCTGTAGTGTCAGCAACTTAGCAAGATGCTGACTCAAAAAGGACTGAGTACATAGCTCAGTGGTAGAGCACCCTAGGTTCAATCCTCAGTACCACACACAAAAAAAGTTGCTCTGAAAATACAGAAAGCTTCCAGAAACAAATGCATAGTTATATGGGCAGATGCTTTAGAGGTCAAGAATGAGAGCTAGGTGTCTGAACAAGAACTAGAGAAACCAGGCTCTACCAATGCCCATGTCCCAGTATACAGAGAATGCCAGACACCAGCAATCACAGAACTCTCCCCTCTGCCTGGATCATTGCAACAAGTGTCTCCCTTGTGGCCTTCAAATCCAAAATCACCCACCCCCAAGATCCATCTAAAGTATGTATCTCAGAGTGAACTGCCCTCCTACAGGCTGGAGACCATGCTGCCCACTGGCGATCTCCAGATGGTACCCTGCCTCCCTGCAGGCCTCTTTCCACACTGCCCCTGGCCTCCCAACTGCCTCTGGCCACACCAGCTTCTCATCTTGACACCTTTGCACTTGCAGTCTCCTCCATCTAGTATGCCCTTCTGCTGAGCCCCCCCCCCCTATACTGCACAACTGTCTCGGGTGTCATTTGCCATCAGTAAGCCTTCTCTGGGCCTCACTGTGCCCTCATAACACCTTGAGCCTCTTTTTGTCATTGCACTTAAGTCAGAGTTACCTATTCCTAGGTCTGTCTTCCTACAGTGAGCTCCCAAACTGAGAGAGCAAGAACTGGGCCTTATGGATCTTTGACTCCCCAGACCTAGCAAAGCCCCCGGCACCTTGTAAACTGGGTTGGTGTTGCTGAATACAGGTTGAACAAAACATCTTGCCTCTGAGAGGGAACATCAGGCATTAGCGATGCCTACTCTCTTCTTTCAAATTATTTTTACCTCATAAGTTATTTTGGAATGTTTGAAATCTTATTTTTATAAAGAAAAAATTTAGACATTTTTATAATAAAAATCCATTATTGACCAGACGTGGTGGTACACGCCCGTAATCCTAGCAACTCAGGAGTCTGAGGCAGGAGGCTTGCAAGTCCAAAGCCAGACTCAGCAACAGGCGCTAAGCAACTCAGTGAGGCCCTATCTCTAAATAAAATACAAAAAAACAGGGCTGACGATGTGGCTCAGTGACCATGAATTCAATCCTTAGTACCCAAAAGTAAAATGAAACATAAGTACTAGGAATGTGACTCAGTGGTTAAGTGCCCCTGAGTTCAATCCCTGGTACCAAAAAAAAAAAAAAAAAATCTATTAGTAGAGCTGGCTTAGTGGTATAGCACTTGTAGTATGCACAAGACCCTGGGTTGAATGTCCCAGTACTAAAAAGAAAAAAAAAAAAAGATTATTTTTTCCCATTCATCTTATACCTCCACCAACTTCTAGAAATTGAGGCAACCTAGAAAGAAAAATAGTAAACTATAGCCAGATATAGTAGCACCCACCTGTAATCCCAGCTACTTGGGAAGCTGAGGGAGGCGGATGGACAATTTGAAGTAAGCCTGGTCAATTTCCTGACAACCTGTCTTGAAAAAAAAAAAAAAAAGTTATTAAACCACTCCCCGCCATTGCCATTTGCTCAAGTAACAGTCCTGCTGTGTCTTATTTTCCAGACTGAGTCAAGTGGCTCCCTCTGCCGGCTTTCAAGGCTAGGAAGGCCAGTGTTCCCCTTTCCATCTCCTGGTGGGAAGTGTCAAGGGAGAGGCTTTTGGAAATGACTGATTCAATAGTGTCTGCCCTGAATGGCAAGAGCATTTAACTAGAAGTCCTGTCTCACTAGAAACAAGGTTCTATCTCTTCAGTTCCTAAGATACTGAGCTCTATTTATGTCTTCTTTTGAGATTCATGCCCCCAACTACAAATCTCCAGGGATGTGCCATTCAGAACTCCTTTGATTCAAGTACTGGGAACCCACCACCATTAGCCTGAATAAAAAAGGGATTATAGGCTCCCACAGCCAGACCCTGGGTTGAATTTCCCAGTAATGCCAAAAAAAAAAAAATGATTATTTATTTTCGTCTTACACCTCCATCAACTTCCAGAAATTGAGGCAACCAAAAATAATAAATAAATAAATAAACTATAGCCAGATATACTAGCATCAGCCCCTCCTAAAAGGGTGGTTGTAACCCTGCTGTAATGAGACTAGGAGGAATCACAGACCACACCCAGTGCAACAGAGAATTCAGACCAGCTTGAGCCCTGTGTACCAGGCATTTCCCATATTTCACCTAAATTAACCTCCCAAAGACCCACAGGTGGTAAATGCTGTTGTCCTCATGTAACTGACAGGAGAGACAAGGCCAGGGCAGTGCCTGGGTGTGAGCCGAGGCTTTTCAGTTCTGGGCCCTTTGATACAGGGTGATACAGACGGTAGAAGTAAGTATGAGCCAGACACGATGATCCCAGCCACTCAGAGGCTGAGGCAGAAGAGTCATAAATTCCATCCAGCCTCACAATTTTGTAAGACCCTACCTCAAAATAACAAGTAAAGGGCTGGGGATGTGGCTCAGTGATAGAGTGCTTCCCTAGCAATGCACTAGGCCCTGGGTTTAACTCCCAGCACCACAAAAGATAAAATCATAAATAATTAGAAATTTGTTTTTCAGACACAGTCTCACTGTGCAGCTCACACTGGTCGCAAATTCACAAGCTTGAGCAATCCTCCTCCCTCAGCCTCCTGAGTAGCTGCGACTGCAGGTGCTCACCACTTCACCCAGCAGCAGAAGTTGGTGACTTATAGGGCACTGACACTATTGATATGTTTGGCTTACTGGTGTCTCCACATGCACACAGCCCTTCAGTGCAGGAATGTACCCAAGTGCCTGGGCGGGAGCAGTTGTCACCAGCTATGCCCTCATATGATCCAGTGAGTTGTTTTTCATACAACTTGGTCCCAAAATCCAGTTGACCAGCCCACCTGGTGCTTGGAGAAGAACATACACCAGTACCAGCTCACACCTGCAAAGAGGCCTCCTGTCGGCCCCAGTAAGACACCTCCCTAAGGGGCTTTCCCCCTTGTTTCAAGTTTCCCTGAGCCACTGTCTTTGGAGCCCAGCCAGAACTGTAGTCCACCCATACAGCTGTGCTGCAGTTGGCTGCATCATCAAAATAGGTCTGTATGGAGGCTGGAAAAAATAAGGATTCCGTTCCAGTTTTTGTTGTGGGTCCATCCAAGAGTCTCAGATGACAGCAAAAATACCACTGGGTTGGAGGATTAGGCCATAGAATATCCTTAAAGAAATCCAGCTCCATGCCAGGCTGATGGTGCCTGTAATCCTAGTGACTAGAGAAGCTGAGACAGGAAGATCACAAGTTCAAGGCCAGTCTCAGCAATTTAGCAAGACCCTTTGTGGATGTGACTTAGTGGTACAGCATCTCTGGGTTCAATCCCTAATGCTAAATAAATAATAAATTAAAATTAAATAATTAAAAATTTTAAATATATATCCAGCCCCCTTTTCTCAGTCTGCCTTTCAGAGCCTTGTTCAGTTTCCCAAGTCGGCTTTCCAAGCAGCAGGAGAGCAGACCGTATTTTACCCCATTCCACAGCCATGGGGACACATTTGACAGCCAGGGCTTCTGCAATCCATCACCCACTAGCTCTTCCTCAGGTTTCACCTACAGATTATTCCCCACCTGTGTGTTAGGCTTGGAAGTCCAGAAGGCCCTGTTCCCAGCCGAGCGAGCACTTGTTCACTGGGCCACAGGAGGCCCGAGCCTCTGTGTCTGAACCCACCACTGCACTCTTCTCTGAAAACTGCTCTCCCAGACAGTGACTTTGTTGCCAAACAAAGGGACAGAGCTGTGGATCTGCAAGTGTTCATGTTGTTTAGGCTGACTAATGGTGAGTGGACAAGACTTAAAACTGCTAGTCTAAACATTTCTTTGTTTTTTTTTTTTTTTTTTTTTTTTAGAATTTCAATATTTATTTTTCAGTTTTCGGCGGACGAAACATCTTTGTTTGTATGTGGTGCTGAGGCTCGAACCCGGGCCACACTGCATGCCAGGCGAGCGCGCTACTGCTTGAGCCACATCCCCAGCCCCATTTCTTTGTTTTTTGTTTTTGTTTGGTATTGGGGATTGAATCCAGGGGCACTTACCATTGAGCCACATCCCCAAATATTTCCTTTTTTTTTTTTTTTTTTTTTAGAGACAGGGTCTCACTGAGTTGCTCAGGGCCTCACCAAATTGCTGAGGCTGGCTCTGAACTCTCAATCCTCCTGCCTCAGCCTCCCGAGCTTCTGGGGTTATAGATGTGCACCACAGTGTCTGGCTAATCTAAACATTTCTAGTTCAAGTTGACCATCCCTCCGACCAACCCTTGGCAAAGGTCACAGTACATTGAGACAGTGTCATTATCTTTTTGTGTATTCTCTGTATTTATTGCACTGACATCCCATTAGTGCCCACACAGTGCCCAAGAGGGTCCTAGATCCCTGCCTGGAGTGCATTTGGCAAATCACCACAACATGGTTCAACAGCCCACCTATAAAAGGTGTCAAGGGGGCCACAGTGGAAAGGTAGTACTTTCCCTGAGCCTCCAGAAAGGTGGCTTGTGGCTACACCTTGACCACCCACTCATGGAGAGGATCTAAGCAAAGGAGAAAAAGGTGGGCAGAGATTGGAGTGACCAGCTCTTAGGAGAGTGGTGATGGCAAATGAGTGGGGAGATGTGGGAACAGTCCAGGCAGTAGGTAGGTGCTAGAATTATCATTCCCCCACCCATACTGGGCGTTGACCAAGGGCGATCTACCACTGATAGACCCAACCTGATCTTTTCTTAAAATTGGAAGCCATCTCACCATAAAGCCATGAAAAGCTAATTTCGGCTTTACTATAAATTACTGCAAATTCTGAACCTGCTTGGAATGCCTGCCCATGCCTTGAACTCACCCATGCCTGGCTCTCTGATCAGATAGTAGCCCTCTCTAAAACTTTACTGACGCCTCACAAATCTTGGCCTTCCCTGGCCAGATAACAACCCTCTCTGAGGCTCTAATGACCTTCATAAATTCTGATGTTGGGGCCTGCAAAAATGTAAACTACCATTAGTGTCATGCTCCTCAGAGTTTTGTTATCTGTAACCCCCCTTTGTGTAACTTTCTGGGCTATAAAGCTGGGCTGCAGGAAAGATGCAGCTGCTGTCTTGTTCCTGTGGTTTTGGGTGGGAGAGGCAGCCCGGCCTGTCGAAATAATAAGCTTGCTTTAATTGGAGTCAGTGGTCTTTTCTTGTGTCCTGGTCTAACACCACTGCGCTATAACTCTAGACCTTTTATTTTGTATTTTGCCATAGGGTCTTGATGAGCTACTGAGGCTGGCCTTGAACTTTTGATCCTCCTCCCTCAGCCTCCAGAGCTGCTGGTTTACAGGTGTGTACCACCACACCCAGCACATTATTATTCTTACTTTTTTTTTTTTTTTTTAGTGAGTGAGAAGTGAGAGAGAATTTTTTAATATTTATTTTTTAGTTTTCAGCGGACATAACATCTTTTGTTTGTATGTGGTGCTGAGGATCGAACCCGGGCTGCACACATGCCAGGCGAGCGCGCTATGGCTTGAGCCACATCCCCAGCTCAACACATTATTATTCTTATGACTTATATACAGACATCTTTACTACAGTTGAGATCCTCAGTGTCCACAGAGGCCTGTATGTTTAAAGGCTAGTCCCTAGCTAAGTGCTATTGGGAGGGAGTAGAGATTTTGAGAGGCGGGGCCTAGTAGGGCTGCTGGTCACTGGGGACATGCCCTGGAAGAGTATAGTAAGGCCCTAGCTTTCCCTTTTTCTCTTTTGACTTCTAGCCATGAGGTGAAAGTTTGCCTCACCATGAAATGCTGCATGGAGTACTGCCTTGCCTCAGGCCCAACCCACCATACACAGAAACCCCTGAAACTGTGAGCCAAATAAACCATTTGTTCTCTTTACAAGTTGCTAATTTGTCCCAGTAATGGGAAGCTAACACAATATTCTTTTGTATGCATAGAATATCCACTACTGAGCTACCCCCAGCCCTAAACAGTAATGTTTAATGTTTACTGAAATAGAGATTGGGTTGGGGCTGGGGATGTGGCTCAAGCAGTAGCATGCCTGAGGCTCGGGTTCGATCCTCAGCACCACATACAAACGAAGATGTTGTGTCCGCCGAGAACTAAGAAAAAATAAATAAATGTTAAAATTCTCTCTCTCTGTCCCCCTCTCTCTCTCACTCTCTCTTAAAAAAAAAAAAAAAGAACTGGAGATTGGGTTGATTTCATTTCTAAATGAAATAGTTATTGACAACTATTGGATTTGGATTCAGAGGCAGCATGCTGCTTGCTATTTAGTGCTGCTCAGAATACTACACTGCAAAGTAGCTTGGGAAGTGTTAGATTGGCTCTTGCTACGTGACCCTAGCCTCCTGAAGGGTGGATGCAGTATTTCGATTTGCCACATCATATTAACTGGGACACAGTCAGTTCAGTGAAATGCTCACATCATGCATATCTACTCTGACTTCAGAGAAGGAACAAGGGGCTTGCAATGTGTAGAAGTTCCCAGTAACTTATTCTTGCACAGGTCAACTTATGGCACTTCTAGCCAGCCAATGTGTCCTCAGGTGAAAGAATTTTGAGTCCCATTAAGACAAGGATGAAACCTTAGCCAACCGTCCTATCCCTACCCGAATTCTATAGATAAGGAAACCAAGGCTTCCAGAGAAGCCCCAAAGTCAGTAGAGGAAAAAGCAGGGACAAAAAAGCAAACCCCTACCACCTCCCCCAAGGTGGCAGAAAGGCAGCAGAAGGGACAGCTGTCCTGGATCTTCAAGGAGGGATGGTTTCCAAGCAAGAGGTATGAGCCAGCAGGAGACTGGGCAGGGGAACCCTTTATTGGAGGGTGAGGAGTTGAGGGCAGAGGCTCAGGGAACTAATCCTGGAAGACCCACCAGGGCCAGCCTGGAGGATTTTCAGATTCACCACAAGGCAATTCACCAAGATGCCCACCATCTGGTCCACTGGCCACAAGGCAGATTCCGGACAGCCAAGGTGACCCTTGCCTCATGTAAACAGAAAAAAACTATCAGCTGGGCTAGCCAGGGTCATCAGACCTGCTCACACTCTGCAGTTTCACTTGCTGACCACTCCCACCACTACCCTGGGTTATCTGAGGATAAACACAGCTGCCCCTACCTGCGCACACCCCCCCCTCCCCCAGACACTTGTCAGGGCAGCTGGACCTGTTCTTCCTCTGGCTGACATGGAGACTGTCCTGGGGTGGGTCTCAGCACAGAGGCCTCTGCCCTGTGGTTGGCCAAGACAACAAAGGGAGTCCCACACAAGCAGAGCCAGCTGATGAGTGGCCACCACCATTCTGAGATCCCAAGAGATGAGTGGCCACCACCGTTCTGAGGTCCTAAGAGATCTAGGGAGGCCAGGAGAGGTGGGAGTTAAGGAAGGTGCCTAGCTCTCTCCAGCTTAAGACTGCTTGATGTAAATTCTACATTTTTTTTTTTTTTACCCTCCAGGCTTTCTTCTTTCAAAAAAACTGCTTCTAGGCAGAAGGACTGCTGGAGACCAGCCTGGGCAACATGGTGAGACCTCCATCTCAAATAAATAATTAAAATTAAAATAGGAGGTTTGGGAAGTAGCTCAGAAGTAGTATACTTGCCTCCAAGCTCAAGGTCCTGGGTTAATTCCCAGCACTAAAAGCAAACAAGCTTAGCTGGGCACACATCTGTACTCCCAGCCACTCCGCTTGCCTCGGGAGGCTGAGGTAGGAGGATCACCAGTTCAAAGCCAGGCTCAGCAACTTTGTGAGGCCCTAAGAAACTCTGCGAGACCCTATCTCTAAATATTTTAAAAGGTCTGGGGATGGGCCAAGTGGTTAAGTGCCCCTAGGGTCAATCCCTGGTACCAAAATAAATACATAAATAGAAGCCGGGGTCAGACCTGTAATCTCAGAACTCAGGAGGCCAAGGCAGAGGATCCCAAATTCAAGGCTCAGCCTCAGGTCTCCAAAAGTAAAAAGAGCTGGAACGTGTCTGTGGTAGAGCATGCCGGTTCAATCCCCAGGACCCCAACCCAAATAACAGAAAGTCCTTTTCTTCTCTTACAAGTGCAGACAGCTACCCAGGGGAATGCTGGAAGATTTGAGGTCAATTCTCAGACGGCAGCCGCCGGACGGCCCAGTCCTGCCGTTGGAGGGGGAGGAAGTTCCAGTCGGAGGCCACAAACCCCCAGTTAACGGATCTGCAGGCGGCGCCCGGCGCCTCTGCGCGGAAGGGTTCCGCGCGCGGAAGGGTTCCGCCCCCGGCGGGCGGTCGGGGCGCGCTCCTTCCGCTGGCGGCGACAGCCGTGGGCGAGCGCAGGGAGGGGAGGGTCCACGGACCGGCGGGAGGAGGGCACCTGCTTTCCGCGCGCCCCGGGGTGGGAGCGCCGAGGAGCTGCTGCGAGCGGTGGGCGCGGGCGGTCAGAGCCCAGGGTGCGGCCCCGCCGGGCTTGCGCCGCCTGTCCTTCCTCTCTCGTGCCCACTTCTTTTACACACTGTTTTTGTGCCGGGGACTGGGGTCGAAACCCGGCATCAGACATGCTAAGCAGGCTGCTTCCACTGAGCTCCAGCCGCCCCGTATTCCTCATAAATGGCCAAGTCACCTGGGCCTCTCCGCGGGAGGGAGGGCAGGGCCGGCATGGCTTCCTAGGTCTGAGGCAGCCAGGTCAGGCGTGGAGATGGGCACAGAGTGGGCTGGAGCTGTGGTTATTGGGAACATGGGGCTCAAGCTGATGAAGGCAGGTGACCAGTTTAATGACCCCAGTGTTGGGTAAACAAATCTGTGGAGCATCCAGGTGGATGGGCTTCAGTAAACAGGATGCTGGGAGTGAGGGCAGGAACACACTTACAGGGGATGCTTAGGAACAGAAGGGAACTGGGCTGGCTTGGTCGGGCAGGATGATGTTGTAGAGTCAAAGGCCCAGAAACTGGGAGGGCAAGAGACCTGTGAGAGGTGGCAGGACCCTCCTCCCGTGGCCTTCTCAACCCCTTGGCTTCTGGTGGAAGCCCATCTGTGTTGGGGCCTGCCTTCAGTCAAACAGCAGAGCGGGCACAAGCCCCTGGCCTGGGCAAACCATGAAACTGGACAAGGACATTCAATGGGAGTTCCCAGGCAAGGAGCATGTGGGTAGATACCCCAGCAGAGAGAAGGGAGAGGTGGGATGAGCTGCGTGGCAGCCCCCTGTGGTCTGCACACCTGAAGAGGGACCTCTGTTGTGTGTCCCAGTGATACTGCCGGTTATGGGTAAGGAATCCTGGTTTCCCACCTGTTTAAGTTTGAACATTAGAGAAGCACAGGGAGGCAAGCTTATAAAGCAGGGTTTGTTTAAAAAGGAGTAACATAGACTCCCGCAAAGGAGAAGGGGCCATAGCTGGTATCCCAAGAAGCGAAGTTTTCTGCCCTTTTTGTATGTCCCAGGCTTCCTTTGTTCTCCTGCCCTCTTCCCCTTCTCTTTCTCCCTCCAGTGACTAGGCCCAGGAATGTTCCGTGGGAGGGCCAAAGTGGGAAACCCCTGGGCTGAAGGGGGAAGGGCAGGATGTGCTGTGCAGCCCAGGACACCTGAACAACCTTAGAGCTCCCCGTAGAGAGGGGCAATTCCTGGGACAGGTTACCTTGGCAACAGGTTGGAGCAGGGGCAGGTTCTTTTATTTTTTTTATTTTTATTTTTTTTTTAAAGAGAGAGTGAGACAGAGAGAGAGAGAGAGAGAGAGAGAGAGAGAGAGAGAGAGAGAGAGAGAATTTTAACATTTATTTATTTTTTCTTAGTTCTCGGCGGACACAACATCTTTGTTGGTATGTGGTGCTGCTGAGGATCGAACCCAGGCCGCACGCATACTAGGCGAGCGCGCTACCGCTTGAGCCACATCCCCAGCCCCCCAGGGGCAGGTTCTTGATGAGGGTGGAGGAAGGACTCTGAGGGAATTCACATTTCAATCCCTCTGGGGACTGTCTCCAACTTCTGGGACTCACTCACAATTGGCCTCCTTGATCTGACCTGACTCCATTTACCTGTCTATACTGACTGCCTTTCTAACTCTGGCTTCACCAGGAGCCTGGGACTTTCTACAACAGGAGATGGGCAGTTGAGAAAGGAATGTGGAACAGACTCAGTTCAGCAAGAGTCAGCAGAAGATTGCCACAGTACAGGGCCTCAGGGCCTAAAATGGCAGGTGGACCCCTGAGCATGAAGAGAAAGAGCATTTCCAAGGAAAATTCTACTTGTCTTGGCAGCCATCAGACTATGGGGGCTGAGGGTGAGGGGTGAGCCAAGGATGACTCAGAAGGTTTAGAGGGTCAAGGGTAAATGGCAGTACTCTGGAACAGTTTAGTGGTTGCCAGCAGTTTATTTCAGGTATAGGTCACCTTCTCCCATTCTGTTAGGAGAACCTCAGTGCCTCTAATCTCTGAGTACTCCCTGCATGCCAGGTGCTGAGGGCTTCCCTGGGATGAGCTTATGACCTCTTTCCATATGCCTGCCATCGGCACAGACAGGCTGAGTAGTTTGTTCAAAGCTGCATAGTCACAAGTTGACTCCAGACCTTGTTTCCCCCACATCCCCATGGTTCCTTTTGAAATCAGGGCCTTGCACATGGGAGGCACACTTCTTTCTGAAGTATAAGCCATGAATAACTGCTCTTCTTTTTTTTTTAATTTTAATATTTATTTTTTTTAGTTTTCAGTGGACATAACATCTTTGTTTGTATGTGGTGCTGAGGATCGAACCCAGGCCGCGTGCATGCCAGACGAGCAAGCTACCGCTTGAGCCACATCCCCAGCCCTCACTGCTCTTCTTATATGTGGTAATTACAACTTGATTCTAAACATTTCTCCAAAGCTTTTGATAAACATCAACTTTTTTTTTCTTCTTACATTGCCAGAGGTGGAACTCAAGGACTTGTGCATGCTAGGCAAGTCTCTACCAGTGATCTACATTCCCAGCTCTCAACCTGAATTTTTTTCTTTTTTTTTTTTTTTTTGTGTGTGTGTGGTGCTGGGGATTGAACCCATGGCCTTGTGCATGTGAAGCAAGCACTCTACGAACTGAGCTATATCCCCAGTCCCCTGAATTTTTTTTTCAGTACTGGAGATTGAACCTAGGGGCCTTATGCATGAAAGGCAAACACTCTACAACCGAGCTATATCCCCAGCCCTCCCAGTCCTTTTTATTTTTTAATTTTATTTATTTATTTATTTACTTAAAATACTTTTTAGTTGTCAATGTGAAGCCAGATTTAAAGATAGGTAGTCAGTGTAGATAGATGAATTGAGTCAAAAGAACTAGGAGGCCAATTTTAAGTTACTCTGGGAAGTTGGAGACTGTCCCCTGAGGGATCTTATGTAGAACCTGCCCCTGCTCCAACCTGTTGCCAGGGTAACCTGTCCCAGGAATTGCCCCTCCCTCCAGGGAGCTCTAGGGTTGTTAAAGTGTCCTTGTCTATTCCACCTGCCCTTCCCCCTTCAGCCCACCTGGTTCCCACCTTTTGGCCATCCCACCCAGCACTCCTGGGCCTAGTCACCACCTCCACAAGAAGGAGAAAGATAAAAGGGAAAAAGGCAGGAGAACAAAGGAATCCTAGGACATATAAAAAGGGCAGAACACCTCGTTTCTTGGGATACCAGCTATGGCCCCTTCTCCCTTGCAGGAGAAGTCTATGTTACCCCTTTTTAAATAAACCCTGCTTCATATGCTTTCCTAGGTGTGCTTCTTTAATGTTCAAACTTCAACATGTAGGGAAGCAGAACTCCTCACCCTCACCAATAACCAGTGGTATCAAATGAACCTTTATTTTGTTTATATACAGTGCTGAGAACCAAACCCAGTGCCTCACACATGCTAGGCAAGTGCTCTACCACTGAGCCACAACCCCAGCTCAGTCCATTTTATTTTGAGACAGGGTCTTAAGTTGCTTAGGGCCTCCCTAAATTGCTGAAGCTGGCTTTGAACTTATGATCCTCCTACCCTAGCCTCCAAAGTCCCTGGGATTACAGGGATATACCATCACAACGGGCTCCTAAGCATCAATTTTTAATTTTTATTGTACCAGGAATTGAGAGACACTTTGGTACCAGAGGTCATTAACCACATCTCCAGTCCTTTTTATTTATTTTAGAGTCTTACTACATGCTTAGGGTCTCCCTAAATTGCTGAGGCTGGCTTTGAACTTGTGATCCTCCTGCCTCAGCCTCCCAAGCCATTAGAATTACAGGTGTGTGCCACCACACCTGGTAACATCAATTTTTAGAAAACTATTTTGTGAGGTACAGTTGACAAGCAATAAACTGCGTATGTTTAAAGCATAGTTTGATATGCCTTTTTTGTTGTTTCAGACAGGGTCTTGCTAAATTGCCTGGGATGGCCTTGAACTTCCAATCCTACTATTCAGCCTCCTGTAGCTGAGATTACATATATGCATCACTACACCCAGCTGATTTTTTTTTTTAGTACCAGGGATTGAACTCAGGGGCACTTGACCACTGAGCCACATCCTCAGCCTTTTTTTTTATATTTTATTTGGAGACAGGGTCTTACTGAGTTGCTTAGCACCTTGCTTTTTGCTAAGGCTGGCTTTGAACTCATAATCCTCCTGCCTCAGCTTCCTGAGCCTCTGGGATTATAGGCGTGCTTCACCATGCCCAGCTTCCAGGTGTTTTTTTGTTTGTTTGCTTGTTTTTGTAGTTTTAGATGGACAGAATGCCTTCATTTTATTTGTTTATATTGTTATTATTTTTTTAGTTGTAGATGGATATAATACCTTTATCTGTTTTTATTTTTATGTGGTACTTTAGATCCAACCCAATGCCTCACGCATGCTAGGCAAGTGCTCTGCCACTGAGCTATAGCCCCATTCCTCCAGGTGTCTTTTGTTATTGATTACGAATATTAAATTTCATTGTGGTCAGAGAATATATTTTGTATGATTGAGTCATTTTAAATTTATTCAGCCTTTAAAAAATAGTTTTAATTATAATGAATAGGCATTATATTTATGTATAGGCCTTTATTTATGTATTTTTTTAAAGTTTTTTTTTTTTGAGAGAGAGAGAGAGAGAGAGAGAGAATTTTTTAATTTTTTTTAGTTTTCAGCCGACACAACATCTTTGTTTGTATGTGGTGCTGAGGATCGAACCCGGGCCGCACGCATGCCAGGCAAGCACACGCTACCACTTGAGCCACATCCCCAGCCCCTATTTATGTATTTTTATGTGGTGTTGAGAATCAAACCCAGTGCCTCACTTGCTAGGCAAGTGCTCTACACTGAGCCCCTATTCAGACTTGTTTTATGGCCCAAAATATAGTCTATCTTGATAAATGTCCTATATGCAGCATAATTATTCAGAGAGAAGGATGATGATCACATATATAAAATTCTAGAAAATGCATACTAGTCCAAGGTGCCCACAGATCACTGGTTTCCTGAACTTCACCGTCTCTAAAATACAAAATAGAGCTGGGGATGTGGTTCAGTGGTTGAGTGCCCCTGGGTTCAATCCCCAGTACCAAAAAAAAAAAAAATTTGAAAGACACCTGAAAAACCTCCAAATATTTGTAAACTACATAACACATTTATAAACAACTCTTAGTCAAAGTAGAAATCAAAAGGGAAATCAGTATTTTGAACTGAATGATGATGAAAATACAATGCATAATAATTTGTTGGGGGGACTGGGGTTGTGGCTTAGTGGTAGCTCAGTGGTAGCGTGCTCGACTAGCATGCATGAGGCACTGGGTTCGATCCTCTTCAGCACCACATACATGTAAAATAAAGATATTGTTTCCACCTAAAACTAAGAAATAAAATAAATATTAAAAAAAAATTTTGTGTGAGGGGGCTGGAGTTGTGGCTCAGTGGTAGAGCACTCACCTAGCATGTGTGAAGCCCTGGGTTCAATCCTCAGCACCACATAAAGATAAATATATTGTGTCCATCTACAATTAAAATATATTTTTTAAAAAATTTGTGTGAGGGCTGGGGATGTGGCTCAAGCGGTAGTGCGCTTGCCTGGCGTGCGTGCGGTCCGGGTTCGATCCTCAGCACCACATACAAACAAAGATGTTGTTTCCGCAGAAAACTAAAAAAATAGATAAATATTAAAAAAGGTTAACTAAAAAAAAAAAAAAAATTGTGTGAGGGCTGGGGATGTGGCTCGAGCAGTAGCGCGCTCGCCTGGCATGTGTGCAGCCTGGGTTCAATCCTCAGCACCACATACAAACAAAATAAAGATGTGTCCACCGAAAACTAAAAAATAAATATTAAAAAATTCTCTCTCTCTTTAAAAAAAAAATTATGTGAATCAGAACTGGATGTCTGTCCTGCTCAGGGTGACCCCAGAGTTGAGGACTTACCTCCCCTGAGCCTTTATGCTCTCATCTGTTCAATGGACTAAAGCCACCTACTTCAGTCAGGAGGGTTAGCTGAGAGCTGCTGCTCTACCTGGCCACCCTGGGAGTAGGTGAGGGCAGGTTCCAGCAGGGTTTGTTTACTTTAGCAAACATATACAACAGTTACTAGCAGTTACTGTGTGCCAGGCCCTGGTCTGGGCCACTTGCCAAAACAGAAGTAGTTCATTAAGACTCATAAACACTCTGTGAGGAAGACATTCCCATGCTTTTATAGATCCTAAACTGGAGGTACAGAGGGGTAAGTGCCTTGCCCCAAGTCACACAGGTAGACACGCAATGACTGAGCCAGGACTTGAATGCAGGCTACCAGGATAGAGTCTGTCCCTTGTGTTCCAGCTTAATGGAGGGACACTGAAAGGTTTCAAATGGAGAGGGAGAATGGTGAGATTCCTGTGCAGTAAAATCACTGGGGATGGGAGGGGAACAGACACAGACACTAACAGGACTGGGAGTCCTGTAGAGCTAGTACTTGCCTAGGGAGGGAGAAGCCTGAGTTCAATCCCCAACAATGAACGGTGCCTTGGGACACACCAAATATTTAGGAAGCTGAAGCTACAGAATGTGGTCGTGTATTAGAAATACACTATTCCTGGAGGAGGTGGCTAAACAGAAAAGTATGGGCAGGGATCCAGGCTGGAGGGTTCAAGGAACAGATGACCTGATTAGCCATCTGAGGGCAGGGTACACAGCATGCTGAGAATCCCTTTTAACAGTGTTCTGACATGGTAAGAAGGAGAAAGTGTCCCTAAGGGAACATGTGAGCAGAAGGTACACTAGAAATTAATTAAATGAGGAACAGCCTGTGCACTGCCCTGTGGGGGTACATCATGGAGAGAGGGGCAGCTTAGACCTGGAGGGGGATACAGGGTGACCTGAGGGCACACGGGTGGCAGCAGACATCAATCTGCAGAGCTGTGAAAGCTCCACAATGGAGCTCTTCTCCTGGGAATGATGGGAAGTCACTGAGAGTGTGCAGGGAGGAATGATGGGGTCAGAGCTGTGTGTTTTTTCAGTGGTGCTGGTGAGGAGACGCAAGTAGGCAAGCACTCTACCAGGAGCCACCCTGGACTGAGGTGTGTTCTTGAAGTTCACCCTTTTATGGGTTGGGACAGACCTGATGCAGCAAGCAGTTAGGAGGTCTTGCATGTGAGTGATGGCTGTGTGAGTGAGGGAGGCACATGGAAAAAGTCGGGGGATGAAGATGGAGAGCAGAGGATAATTCAAGGTGTATTTAGGCACTAATTTTGAAAAATATAAAATTAGCCAGGCGCAGTGTTGCACATCTATAATCTCAGCACTCGGGAGGCTGAGACGGAAGGATCGTGGATTCAAAGCCAGCCTCAGCAAAAGTGAGATGCTAAGCAACTCAGTGGTTAACTGCCCCTGAGTTCAGTCCCTGGTACCCCCCTCCAAAAAAAAAAAAAAAACAACCTATAATAGAAGGAAGATCAGTAGAGGAAGAGGAATAGGGGGAGGCAGGAGAGGAGAGAAAGAGAAAGTACTGGAAACTGAAGTGGAGCAAACTATAATCCATGCATGTATGATTATGTCAAAATGAAACCAATATAATGTATACCTATAATGCACTAATTAAACATAAAAAAAAAAAAAAGCCAGGCATGGTAACAGATGCCTGTAATCCCAGTGGCTCAGGAGGTTGAAGCAGAAGGATCACAAGTCCAAAGCCAGCAACAGCAATTTAGTGAGACCCTGCCTCAAAATAAAAAAGGGGCTGTGGATGTGGCTTAGTGGTCAAGCAGCCCCAGGTTCAATTCCTGGTATCAAAAAGAAATACAAAAAGATGTATTTAGGAGGCAGACAAAGCAGGACTTGGTGGGTCAGACCCAGTGCAGAAGGAAGCTGGGGTTCTGGAATAAGGTGGGGTGGTCATTGAAGGATATGCAGAATAAGTCCAAGGACATTTCCCCTATCTATGTCAGTTCTCCATCCGCCTTGTTTGGGATAAAATTGAAGCTTTTGTCATTTAAAAGCCCAGGCCTCAGCCAGAGGGAAGGAACACAAAAGGAACTCACACCTGACAGGTCAGGTACCCCTCACCCTAAGGGGCCAGCTGACTCCAATACAATAAGCCCCAGGAAATTCCCTATCACACTCCCCGCCCACACTAATGGATTAGCAGGCTCCAATACAAAGAACCCCAGGAACTACCCTCCTGTCCCACCCTATAAATGAAGCCTATGAAACCCTTGCTTTGGCCCACCACCATTTTCCCGCCCCAGAAATGAGCCACATCAGTTATTTGGCCAATTGACTCCTCAGCTGAATAAAGAAGAGCTTGCTAATCCAAGGTCTGCTTCCTGCCTCCCTCATTGTGCTTACAGTCACCTGGCTCTAGAGTCCCAGGGGAGTTGGTTAGGTAGGGAACTTTAAGCCTGGTATGGAGCCAGCTTCTTGGCCTGGGCCTCTGTGAGTTATATGCACACAGATAATGTTAAAAAGTGAGAGTGCTGGGGGCTGGGGTTGTGGTTCAGTGGTAGAGCACTTGCCTCGCATGTGAGGCCCTGGGTTCGATCCTCAGCATCACATAAAAATAAATTAAAATAAGTAAGTAAAGGTATTGTGTCCATCTACAACTAAAAATTTTTATTTAAAAAAAAGTACTGGAGAGGATCTTCTGGTGGCCTAGAGCTCCCCTCCAGGGGCTCCAGCCACAGGCCAGGGAGAGAAATTCCAATCCAGGGAGCAGAGAGAAAGAGCAGCCTTGGGCAGGGAGGAAACCACAGACCTTGATGGAGGAAAACAGGCAGAGCTCTCAAGGAAGGGAGTGCTGGGGAACAGTGTAATGTTAACCCCCCAAAATGTCCAGTTACTGAAAGCTCATGAAAGAGAATACAAAAAGAAAATGGAGGGAGACCTCAAGGACCAGTGGATGCTTTACTCTGCACTGGAGGGGAACATTTTCAAGGGGGAAATTGTGGCGGGCTACCGTGAGGGTCTGGATTAGAGCCAGATCATAAGGAGGAGTTAGAGGAGTTAGTCAGTTTGGGGGCAAGGCCAGGTCATGGGAGGAGTTTTGGTGGTGGGGTTAATTTAGAGCAGGGCAGGAGGGCAGGTAGGGAAACAACAAGGGAAGTTCCTTCCCTGGGCCTCCATATCCTTCAGTCTCTGCTGGGAGAGTTGAAGAACAGGATGATGAGTTGAAGAACAGGATGATTAGTTGAAGAACAGGATGATGTGGATGGAGCCAGGGATATTAATGCTGGGCAGGAAACAGGGAGTGGCCTTGGGGTAACCTGGTAGAAAGGAAAGGTAAAGGCCCTAGAAAGAGGGACAAAGAACTTCAAAGCCAGGACACTGGATGCCTCATCTAAAGAAATCTTAAATCTCTTGGGCAACTGTGGAAGCTGGGGTAAAAAAGGAAGGAAGCCACCACATCAGGAAAGAGGGAACAGGTTGAAAAGGCACAAGGTACTGCCTGCCAAGACCTTGCAGGCTGAAAATATCAACTACCCTTCTTCCTTCCCTGACCCCTTCCTCTTATTGCCCCCATCCCAGACTGCAAGGAAGACCTGGGCCTGCAGCATTCTCTCCTCTCTCTCACACACACACACACAGCATGAAATACACTTCACACACCTAACAACATCAAGTACCCTTGCTGTGCCACTACTTGTTTCTTCCATTGTCCCAATTCCCCCAACCCCAATTCTGAGGCTTGAACCCAGGGACACACTACACTAAGCTACATCTCCAGTCTTTTGTATTTTTTGAGACAGGTCTTTTTTTGCAGACTGGCCTGGAACTTGGCATTCTCCTGGGACTATGGCATGTACCACCCTTTTAATGTAAATGGCTCCTAAGGGGTCTCATGGTCCAGAACTCCTGGAATAGCAGCACTGGCTCCTAAGGGGTCTCATGGTCCAGAACTCCTGGAATAGCAGGTTTCCCTGAAAAACCAGCCTCTACCTCAGAGCAAAGCCTGTCCAAGGGAAGGGACATGACCTTTGTCCTTGGAAAGACCCACAGAGCACTCCTAGGCACATTCCCACCCAGCTAAGTGGTTTATCTACAAATAATAGGAGAGATCTGCTGGGCCAGGTGTCCCTGACTCAATCAGGTTAGGTGAGGACCCATAACCATCCCTTAGCAGCCACCAATCAGCATGAGACAGGGAAATGCCTGGGATGCCAGATGATCCTCCCAGCAGTTTTTGGTGGTGGGAAACCATGTAGTTAAGTACGAACACCCCTCTTGGCTTAAATCAATTAGTTCAAATGAATCCCCCTCTTGTAGTAACCAATCACCCCTACCCAATTTGTTCCTGCCAGTGAATGTACTAATCACATTTTAGAGTTGTTATTTGATTTTCCCACGGTGTGTGATGATTTGCTAAGAGATGCTATGATGTATGTGGGGGTCCCTGCCTTCTCCAAAAAAAATGTATAAAACTGCTGCAAACCCTGGGCTTGGGCCTCTCAGCATCACCAATTGCTGTGTGTGCACGGAGGACCGAGCTAGCTCGCAATAAACACCTCTTTGCTGTTTACATCCATCTTGGTCTCTGGTGGTCTTTTGGGGGTCCCGAATTCGAGCATAACATCCCCAGAGACTTGGAAGTGGAAGGAGTGTTCCTTAAGTTTGTTTATATAGTGGTAGTAGCTCTCAGATTGTTCCAGAAGGCCAGGCCCAGAGTCTAGGGAGGAGTGCCAATGGTGGGAGGAGCAAGACAAAAGATAACCGGACTGGGCAGGGACATTGTGCACTAAGACTCCTTTCCTTAAAGATGAAACCACAATGTTGACCTGGCAGGCCCATTGTTGTTACAGCCATCATCCGAACTGGTGAGAAACGCTTGAATTTCCTGCTTACAAACTAACTTTTGGGCCGGACATGGTGGCGCGTGTTAGTTCTTGAGAGGCACTGGAGGCTGAGGCAGGAGAATGGCAAGTTCAAAGCCAGCCTCAGTAATTAAGCAGGATCCTGTTTCAAATAAAAAGGACTGGGGATGTGGCTCCGCGGTTAAGTGCGCCTAGGTTCAATCTCCAGGAACAAAAATAAAAACTGGCTTTTGGAGCAAATTAACCACCCAACTATTAAGTATTTCCTATGGACACCCCAGGTAAAGTTTGAAACAAAATGAGCTTTACAAAATCATGGTGAACCTCAGTAGGTGAGCATGAATTTATTCTAAAATGCCCGAAGCCCCAAGGGGCCCCATAAGTGGGAGGGGTGCTGTAGGAGCAGGTTCGGGGACTTGACCTCTTCCAGTGGGCCTGATGGCATTTCCTCACGGCCATTGGCCCAGGTGAGAGAGGCCTGCGACTGGACAGTGGTCTGTGTCTGCAAAGGCTAGGGCAGTGGAGACGGCTGCTCCGGTCCCCCTGGCCTCAGAACTGGACGCCCCTTGCGCACACATGACCTCTTCCCCTCGGGGGACGACCTTCTTCTTTTTTTTTTTTTTTTTTGAGAATTTTTTTAATATTTATTTTTTAGTTTTCGGTGGACACAACATCTTTCTTTGTATGTGGTGCTGAGGATGGAACCCGGGCCGCACGCATGCCAGGCGAGCGCGCTACCGCTTGAGCCACATCCCCAGCCCAAGGGGACGACCTTCTTGTCAGGGTGGACAGCAGGTCCATGTCCTGCCCGCCGTCCACGTGTCGGGTCCCCCTCAGACATCCGTCACGAATCCAGTCTCCGCCTGGGGCCAGGCACAGGAACTCTGGGACCCCTAATCACTGTCTCCGGCACCTAACACGGCCTGGGCCCCACAATCGCTGCTCCAGGCCCCCAAACTGCCCCAAACTGCCCCAAACCCCAAACACGCGGCCCCAGGCGGGTAGATGCTGCTGGGTTCCCAACTCCTCCACTGGCGCCAGGCCACTGAGCCGGCCCCGCAGCCCGAGCCGCGGCGGCGGCGGGGTCCCCCAAAGCTTAAACTATAGGCAGGAGCGCCTTGAAAATTACAACTTTCGCTTTTGCAGAGTCCACCACACAAGTACCGGGGCCGCGCGTGCGCATGCGCAGAAGCGCGCGAGCGTGCTTGGCGAGGCGGGACCGCGGGCTCGGAAGACTCCAGAGGCTGCGAGACTCTCCGAGTATTCCGGGCCGCGCAGGCGCGCTGGGGTTGGCGCGGGAGCGCGGGAGCGCGGGCGCGGCGGCAGTGACGAGGGGCGCGCGGCCGAGCCCCGCGCAGGGTCCGCGCGCGCCGAGCACAGGGGCGGACGGTGGCCAGGGCGCAGGCGCAGGCGCGCGGCCGTGTCGGCGGTTGGGGAGGGTTCTTCCGGAAGGTTCGGGAGCCTTCTGGAAAAGGCGCCGCGCGCTGGGCGGGCCCGCCGCTATATAAGGGCGGCGCGGGGGCGGCGCGCCAGTTGCTTCAGCGTCCTGGTGCTGCTACGCCGCGGAGCCCGTGCGGTTGTCCAGCCAAGGTGAGGCCGCGGGCGGGAGACGGAGGCGGGGAAGGGGGCGCCGGGGCGCGGCGCTTAGTGGGGTGCGGGCCTGGCCCAAGACGGGGCCGGTGGAGCGGGGTGCGGGCCTTGGCGGCGGCGGGCCTTCCCGGGGGCCCGGGCGTTTCGCCCGCGCAGGGCCGCGGCGGGGGCCGCCATGGCGGGGCGGGGGCGGGGGCATCCGTTGAACGGCGTGCGCGGGCCCCGGCGCCCTTCGGCCGCAATGAGGTCATCCTTTGTCGGCCGCCCCCACGCCCGGGCCGGGCCGGGCCGCGCTGTCGGCAGAAAACCATAGGCCCGGGCCGCGGTGCACCGGGGCTCAGCGCGCGCGGTCCTTGTAGATGCCGGAGGAGACACAGACACAAGACCAGCCCATGGAGGAGGAGGAGGTGGAGACCTTCGCCTTCCAGGCGGAGATTGCCCAGTTGATGTCGCTGATCATCAACACTTTCTACTCGAACAAAGAGATCTTCCTGCGGGAGCTGATTTCCAACTCGTCGGACGTAAGTGCCCCGGGAGCCGGGCGTGGTTGGGCGAGGGCGTCCCCGGGCGCTGCGCGTGACTCCTGAGTGTCTCTCCTCCAGGCCCTGGACAAAATCAGATACGAAAGCCTGACGGATCCCAGTAAGCTAGACTCTGGGAAGGAGCTGCATATTAACCTCATTCCAAACAAACAAGACCGAACCCTCACGATCGTGGATACTGGAATTGGAATGACCAAGGCCGACCTGATCAATAACCTTGGTACTATCGCCAAGTCTGGGACCAAAGCGTTCATGGAGGCTTTGCAGGCTGGCGCAGACATTTCCATGATTGGCCAGTTCGGTGTCGGTTTTTATTCTGCGTATTTGGTTGCCGAGAAAGTGACTGTGATCACCAAACACAACGATGATGAGCAGTATGCCTGGGAGTCCTCGGCAGGGGGCTCCTTCACCGTCAGGACTGATACAGGTGGGCACGGGGTAGAAAAGTTGCTTCCGTCAGTCACGTGGGGCAGAGTACTGCCAACACTGGACATGCAAAAATGCTGTGAAATGTGTAAAACTAAGTTCGTTTATCTAACATCTTGGGCAAGAGCTTAAAACTGCTCTTGGGAACCTTTGTAGTGTTAGGAAACCTCACCTCAGGCTTGATCAGAAGGCTGTTAGGTGTGGCACAGCTAGATTGGTAATGTTCATTTGGCCATGGAAATATAAATTGGGGCTGGGGTTGTGGCTCATTTGCTTTCCTAGCAAGTGAGGCACTGGGTTCTGGGTTCTATTCTCAGCACCACATAAAGAAAATAAAACTGTTGTGTTCCTTTACTATAAAAAAAGAGTATGAATTCAGGGACTGGGGTTGTAGCTCAGTGATAGAGGGCTTGGCTTGCCTAGCAAGTGTGAGGCCCTGGTTTTGATCCTCAAAACCACATACAAAATTGAAAATAATGCTAAAAGTTAAATTCTGTGCACACTCTCTTTTTCAGGAGAACCAATGGGTCGTGGGACAAAGGTCATCCTGCATTTGAAAGAAGACCAAACTGAGTACTTGGAGGAAAGAAGAATAAAGGAGATTGTGAAGAAACATTCCCAATTTATTGGCTATCCCATTACTCTTTTTGTAAGTGTCCATGGCAGTGCAAAGTAATCTATATGGAAATAAGAGACTGAATTCAGCCCTTAGTGCCTATATGTTTGAAGTACCCAAACTTGTAAAAAGTTTGCTGACTAGTCTGAAGCTAAGTCCCTAGGGCTGTTCAGGAGGTGCATCGGATATGGCCAATGTAGGCTTTTTAGTAGAGGCAATCCATGCTTTCAGTCTATCCTTGAGTTCTGCAGTGCATAGGTGATGTGATTTCTGTCTCTGAAGGTGGAGAAGGAACGTGATAAAGAAGTCAGTGATGATGAGGCCGAAGAAAAAGAAGATAAAGAGGAGGAAAAAGAAAAAGAAGAAAAAGAGCCTGACGACAAACCTGAAATTGAAGATGTTGGTTCTGATGAAGAGGAAGAAGAAAAGAAGGATGGTGACAAGAAGAAGAAGAAGAAAATTAAGGAGAAGTACATCGATCAAGAAGAACTCAACAAAACAAAGCCCATTTGGACCAGAAATCCTGATGATATCACTAACGAAGAGTACGGAGAGTTTTATAAGAGCTTGACCAATGATTGGGAAGATCACTTGGCAGTGAAGGTGAGTGGGTGACTTAGGGCATCAATGCCAGTGTGCCTCCAGGTTTTCCATTGAATTTTGAGGGTTGTCTTCACCCCCTCGGCTCCAAACACTGTTAAGTTTATTAAAGTGCAAGTGTGAATCTGTTGGGTAGCTCCTGTGGAAGTTGGCTGGCCTGGTCCTTTACATCCCACTTAATTTTTTGTTACAGCATTTTTCAGTTGAAGGACAGTTGGAATTCAGAGCTCTTCTTTTTGTCCCAAGACGTGCTCCTTTTGACCTCTTTGAAAACAGAAAGAAAAAGAACAACATTAAGTTGTACGTACGCAGAGTTTTCATCATGGATAACTGTGAGGAGCTAATCCCTGAATATCTGAGTAAGTAAGAAATGGAAGAATGTCACTTGAGGGTTAGGGTGGCAGAGCACTAAACTGTCACATCACATGCAAAGGACTCTGTCTATATTTAACACCAGTGTTTATGAAATGAGTCCCTTGGGTCTTTCTATTTTCCAGATTTCATTAGAGGAGTGGTGGATTCTGAGGATCTTCCTCTAAACATTTCCCGTGAAATGCTGCAACAGAGCAAAATTTTGAAAGTCATTAGAAAGAATTTGGTCAAAAAATGCTTAGAACTCTTCACTGAACTGGCAGAAGATAAAGAGAACTACAAAAAATTCTATGAGCAGTTCTCTAAAAATATAAAGGTAAACACATTGGCCACTTATTAGCAGTTTTCTAACTATAGTTTTAAATTATTTTTAAAAATACAGAAAACTGGGGCTGGGGATGTGGCTCAAGTGATAGCGCGCTCGCCTGGCATGCGTGCGGCCCAGGTTCGATCCTCAGCACCACATACAAACAAAAGATGTTGTTGAGAACTAAAAATAAATAAATAAATATTTAAAAAAAATACAGAAAACTAAAATCAATACTTTTTTCAGCTTGGAATACACGAAGACTCTCAAAATCGAAAGAAGCTTTCAGAGCTGTTACGGTACTACACCTCTGCTTCTGGGGATGAGATGGTTTCTCTCAAGGACTATTGCACCAGAATGAAGGAAAACCAGAAACACATCTACTACATCACAGGTAACAGTAAATGTTTTAATCCATTGCTTATTTCTTTTGGCTTCATACCATAAGACCATGGGTTGATTCTTTTAAGTGGCTCTATACGTTGGGTGTAATTTTATTTTATTTTTTTAAAGAGAGAATTTTTTTTTTTAATATCCATTTTTCAGTTCTCGGTGGACACAACATCTTTCTTTGTATGTGGTGCTGAGGATTGAACCCAGGCCGCACGCATGCCAGGCGAGCACGCTACTGCTTGAGCCACATCCCCAGCCCTAGGCAGGATATTTAACATGAGGGACTGGGATTGTGGCTCAGCAGTAGAGTGCTCACCTTGCATGTGTAAGACCACATAAAATAAATAAATGAAATAAAGGGTAGAACCCAGATAATAACCAGTGTGGCTAGATCATGCTTGTTAATTATTTGGATTCTTTTAAAATCAAAATTGATGAAGCCACTTAAAGGTCTAAAATGGTAATTTTACAATACCTCAGGTGAGACCAAGGACCAGGTAGCTAACTCTGCCTTTGTGGAGCGTCTTCGGAAGCATGGTTTGGAAGTGATCTACATGATTGAGCCCATCGATGAGTACTGTGTCCAACAGCTGAAGGAATTTGAGGGGAAGACTTTAGTGTCTGTCACCAAAGAGGGCTTGGAGCTTCCAGAAGATGAAGAAGAGAAGAAGAAACAGGAAGAGAAAAAGACAAAGTTTGAAAACCTCTGTAAGATCATGAAGGACATCTTGGAGAAAAAGGTTGAAAAGGTATGTGAGTGCTCAAGTTTCTATCTCCCTTTGTGATTATTAACCTAAGGTGTTTTGCTTAGTTATACCAACCCCTGTGAGTTTTTTAATTTGGCAAAAAAAAAAAAAACTTGAAAAATTAGCCTGTGTAATTTATGGCTCTTTTGCAAATAATTATCATTTTTAATCCATTCATTGGTACTAAACCAGTTACTTGGATTTTATTCATTTTTCCCAAGGAAAGCTTAAGGAAGAGGTTAAAATAATTTTTCTAGGCCTACTTAACACTTCAGGCCTTGATTTACATACAGGTGGTTGTGTCAAACCGATTGGTGACCTCTCCATGCTGTATCGTCACAAGCACATACGGCTGGACAGCAAACATGGAAAGAATCATGAAAGCTCAAGCTCTCAGAGATAACTCTACAATGGGCTACATGGCAGCAAAGAAACACCTGGAGATAAATCCTGACCACTCCATTATTGAGACCTTGAGGCAAAAGGCAGAGGCTGACAAGAATGATAAGTCTGTGAAAGATCTGGTCATCTTGCTGTACGAAACTGCTCTCCTGTCTTCTGGCTTCAGTTTGGAAGATCCCCAGACCCATGCTAACAGGATCTACAGGATGATCAAACTTGGTCTAGGTAAGCCGTCATCTGCTTAGGAACATAGTCTTCTAATTGAATGTTTATTGTGATTGGTAAGCCCACTGCTTGAACCAGCAGTTTTAGACTGCTAGCTGGCTTGAAGAACTCTAACATGGTGGCTTGGTTTCCAAAACAGGTATTGATGAGGATGATCCCACTGCTGACGACACCAGTGCTGCTGTAACAGAAGAGATGCCACCCCTGGAAGGAGATGATGACACATCACGCATGGAAGAAGTAGACTAGTTTCTGAAGAACCACTCATAAGTGTGTCCCCCACTTCACCTTCATTCCTGAAACCTTTTCAAGGATTTTTTTTGTTCTTTGTTTTTGTTAACATTTATTAAAATGTGTATGGCATGACAATATCTACTTAAAGGGGAGATAAGATTTCTTTGTACTTTTAAGTGATATACTGTGATACTTTAGGCACTAAAGCAGAGCTAGTAATGCTTTTTCTAGTTTCACATTGGCTTATTTTAACAGGTTGAGATGTTTGTTCTAAGACATGTAACCTAACTTTGTAGTCTAAAGTGTTCCACTACCAAGTTGTATCCCTTAGTAGACCAGACCAAATCTTTTGTCCCTGAAGTGTTCCAGGATAGACCTTGATGTTTAAAAGAAAGATTTGTTGCTTGATTTTCATCTCATTAGGATCCCCCTTAGTTACCCACTGTGCATGTACTAGTCCTCTAGAACCACGTATGTGAAACAGACAACTGGCTGGGAGGAACTCTACAGGGCTTGTTTTCCAAAGAAAAGTATTTCAAGAAACAAAGCTTAAACCTCCCTTGGTGTGTTACAAAGCTGTTCAAAAAGTAGGGCTTGTGAATGGAAATATGTAGTGCCCAAGTCAACATTCTGCTTTAAACAGTAATAAATGCAGATGAGTTAAGAACAGTGTGTCTTATTTTGGAGCAAAAGGAGGGGAGTGAGTTAATGGTTGGACTGCATTGGTCCCCAGTAGTTGAAAGTGCCTGGACCCAGTGAAGGTGAATAATTAATGCTGGCTACTTTTTGATATGGAGCTATACCTCCCAAGGTGCATGTGGGTAGCTGGCAGGTGAAGGGCATGTTTCAGTAAACATGGGATCAGAAAACTCTTCCCTGTAATTTATTTCCACCCCCACCCAGTCTTCTCACACTGGCAAAGCTCCACAGCTGGGCTGCATTTCCAGCATTACATTTTTTTTTTTAAAGAATTTTTTAATATATTTTAGTTCTCCGCGGACACATCTTTGTTGGTATGTGGTGCTGAGGATCGAACCCGGGCCACAGGCATGCCAGGCGAGCGCGCTACTGCTTGAGCCACATCCCCAGCCCTAGATTTTTTTAATATCTTTAGTTTTGTGAGTTTCCTTGTTTTGGGTTACTGGGGGCACCTAACCACTTAGCTACATTCCCAGCTCTTTGGATTTGTGATCCTCCTGCCTCATCCTCCCTATCCACTGGGATTACAAGCATGTGCCTCCAAGCCCAGTACCCTTAACTTTTTCAGTTGTAGATGGACACCTGTAGTATTTTATGTAGTGCTGGGGTTAGAACCCAGTGCCTTGTGTGTGCTAGGCAAGCACTTGACTACTGAGCCACAACCACTCCCCTTACTATTTTTATATCCAATCTTGGCGGGCAGGGGAGGCAGCAGTACTGGGGATTGAACTCTGGAGCACTCAAAATATGGTTCTGGGTCTTGCCAGCATGGAATTTGGTGATCCTCCTGCTCTCTGTGTATCCTGGATTATAATCATGTGCTGCTGCACCTGCTGCGTGCGTGTGTGTGTGTGTGTGTGTGTGTGTGTGTGTGTGTGTGTATGTGTGTGTGTGTATGTGTGTGTGTGTGTGTGTCTAACACCTTATACTCTTAATTAGCCTCTTAATTCCTTGACCTTGTGTTTTTAAGTTTTCACAAAATCTACTTGGAGCCATCTGTGTTAGCTTTTCATCTTTGTGACCAAAATACCTTATGAGCAATTAAAGATTTTTGGTGTATGAGTTCAAAGATTCAGTTGATGGTAACTCCAAGGCAGAAATATCCTGAAGACATGGCAGCAGAAAGCTACTGAGCTCAAGGCTGCGGGAGCTGAGAGGAAAGGGCTGGGCTGAGGTCTGAGCCTTCCAGGTAACTTTCCAGAAGCCCCACCTCTCAACACAGGAAGCTTTGGGGGGCGGGTTCTTTCCAGATTGAGAGCACAGTGCAGTCCCACCTTGCTCAATAGTGAAGGTTGTCATGGACAACTGAGCTAAGTGGAGCTGAGCTGGAGAATGGGGTCCCAGGAGAGGGAGACAGTCCCTAAATTGCTCCTAGAAAGAGTCATTTGTACCAAGTGGTGCATAGAATTTGGATTTGAATCCTAAAAGGAATGGGTGGGACTTTCTAATGCCTAGTTTAGCAGTGATTGAGATTGGGATACACACAAAGGAGACTTGGTCTGTATTCCCCTACTGCTCAGGTACATTTAGCCCTTCAAATCCTCTGGGGAGTTTTTCCCCTGAGAAAGAGGAATTGAAACCTTAGTATTTGAATCCTACTTTAACTCAAAGCCAGTTCTGCTATTTTGTTGCTTGCAGAAGGCTGTTATCCCCGAGGAATAAGTGAGATTTATAGTGTTAAACTAGGAAGCGGATAGTAAAGGGGTTGCAAGTGTTGGGCACAATGGCACATGCCTGTAATACCAGCTATATGGGAGGCTGAGGCAGGAGGATTGCAAATCTGAGGCCAGCCAGGGCAATCTTGGTGAAGGCCCTGTCTCAAAAATAAGAAAGTCTAGGGATACAGCTGAGTGGAAAGTACTGGATTCAATCCCCAGTACTGAAAGGAAAAAGTAAAAAATGTATGTATTTTATTACACACACACAAAATAAAGGAAATTGTTTTATGAACCACCATGTACCCATTGCCCCAAATATTGTTATAGTATCTATTTGAATTTATCTATTTGTTTATTTAAATTTATTTATTGTAGTGCTGGGGATCAAGCCCAGGGCTTTGTGCTGGCTAGATAGGAATTCTTCCACTGAACTATCCCCAGCCCTTGAATTTGTTGTTTTTGTTTAGTTGGTTTTTGAGATGGGGTTTTACTGTGCTATTTGAGATGGTCTTGAATTCCTGGGCTCACATGATCTTCTTGCTTCAGTCTCCTGAATGCTGGCATTACTGGTCTGTGCCACAGCACCTGGCTGAATCTGGAGTCTTTTCATTGGTGCTGGGGATCAAACCCAGATCCTCACATGTGCTAGGCAATCGCTGTACCACTGAGCTACACCAAGCCTTTCAAGGAGATTTTTTTTCCGTCCTGAGGCTTAGACCAGGACCTCGCACATGCTGAGAACATGCTACACAGTGAGCTTCTTCCCAGCCCCTG
Source organism: Ictidomys tridecemlineatus (assembly GCF_052094955.1). Classification (NCBI taxonomy): domain Eukaryota; kingdom Metazoa; phylum Chordata; class Mammalia; order Rodentia; family Sciuridae; genus Ictidomys; species Ictidomys tridecemlineatus. The sequence goes on along the minus strand of NC_135481.1, from coordinate 121,477,138 downwards.
AATTTGTATTTGTTTTGTTTTTGTTACCCAGGGGTGCTCTACCACTGAGCTTCATCCCCAGTCCTTTTTCGTTTTTATTGAGTCAGAGCCAGGGCCTTGCTAAATTGCCCAGACTGGCCTGATATTTGGGTTTCCCTGATCTCAGCACCTCACCCAGTAGCTAGGAATGAACACCATACTCAGTTAGATGGGGGATTCAAAGCAAAACCCAGGCTCTTCACACTCCAAAGCTTCTCTGAGATAGGGATGGTCTTTGTGTATGTGTGTGTGTGGGGGTAAATATTTGTAACAAAATTTATCATTTTGACCATTTAAAGTGCTATTAACTACCCTCACAGAATTTTTCAAACTATCACATCACTATTTCTTTTTTTTTTTTTTTTAAAGAGAGAGGAGAGAGAGAGAATTTTTAATATTTATTTTCTAGTTCTCGGCGGACACAACATCTTTGTTGGTATGTGGTGCTGAGGATCGAACCCAAGCCGCACGCATGCCAGGCGAGCGCGCTACGGCTTGAGCCACATCCCCAGCCCTACTATTTCTTTTTTTTAATCTTTAATATTTACTTTTTTAGTTTTAGGTGGACACAATATTCTTATTTTTATGTAGTGCTGAGAATTGAATGCAGTGCCTCCTGAATGCTAGGCAAGTGCACTACCACTTGAGCCACATCCCCAGCCCCACTATTTCTCTTTTTAAACTAAAATTACTTTTTACATCAGAATTTATTATAGGCTATTGCACTTACATAGTGAAATACAAAATTATATAGAGAACATTCTGCTGACATTTTATTATGTATTGAGTTTATATAGCAGCGGAAATAAAAGGTTTACTTCCTTTGTCTTTTTCCCTTCTAAATTTTTGAGAATTTTTTTATTAGAGCTTTATAGTTATCCATAGCAGTTGGTTCATCCCTCACATTCATACATGTGTGGAATTCAATTTCAGTTTCTGATCCCCCCTAGCATCACTATTCCTAGAACAGTTTCATGGCCCTACATCACACTGTACTCAATAACTCGCCTAGAATGGCCTTCACACCACTGCACTGCCCTCCTTCCACCATCCTGCCCCTGTTTATGTGCCACTGTGGAGAAAATCATCTCCCACCAGGCCTCACACATTCCAAGCAAGTGTGCTCCACCCCCAGACATCCTCTCTCTCGTTATCTTCACATAAGTGTAATAAGAGGGTTGTTCATTTCAGGTCTGCCCACCTCTCTGCTGCCTGTCAGCCCAGGAAGGAGGGTGAGAGTCGGCTTTGTTCACTACAGGGTGGTGCACTTGGCAGGCACCAGGTTCATATTTATGGATGGAAGAATAGCTGGTATGTACAACTGATATTTTTTCCTTTCTTCTGAGGATGGCAATTGTTTAAATGATTTTGTGTCATTTAGGATGCCTTTGTTCCCTCTCTTGGCCTTCAGGATCTGTTCAAACCTTTGAAAGTGTGATTGCAGATTCTTCTTCCATGGGAAGAACATTCCAGGAAGCCACACTTGTAGTGAGTCATGGTGTATTAATAGCACCACCAAAATCCGAACAAAGATGCCATTATGTTATTGCAGAACCCACGAGCTGAGCTGATTGTCTGCCAAGTGTATCTGTCAGCTGGGAGGATCCATCATCCTGTGGAAACACTTGAAGTCTTCCACACTCCACCGGTGAAAGTTCTAGACCTGGAAATGTGGTCCAAAAAGGAACACTTTTTTTTTTTTTAATTCCAGATGAAAAACAAAAAGTAAATCAAAACAAAAAATTGTTTAAGTCAGTTACCCACTTTTTAAATAATTGAATGGACAGAACCAATAAAACCTGTTCCATTTGAATGCATCATGGTGATGTAAAAGTTATATTAAATCGGGTGCAATGGCACACGCCTGTAATCCCAGTGGCCCAGGAAGCTGAGGCAGGAGGATTGCCTCTGCCACTTTGATTCAAAGCCAGCCTCAGCAACTTTGAGGTGCTAAGCAACTCAGTGAGACCCTGTCTCTAAATAAAACACAAAATAGGTCTGGGATGTGGCTCAGTGACTGAGTGCCCATGAGTTCAATCCCTGGTACCAAAAAATAAATAAGTAAAAAAAAAGTTATATAAACTTGCACTTCTTTTTTTTTTTTTTTTTTTTGGTGGTGCTGGGGATTAAACCCAGGGCCTTGTGCATGCAAGGCAAGCACTCCACCAACTGAGCTATATCCTGCACTTCCTTTTTCAGTCCACCAATTAATACAACCTCCAAGAGGTCTCTGAGTCCATGGCTTTTGTTGTCTCAATCTCCTTCCTCAATATGAGTAGCTGTCCAACCTCACTGGGGTTGGGAGAGGGAAAGTGAATGTGGGGCCCCCTTGCTACACCCTTCTAATGGGAGGAACTTACACTGTCAGAACCAGTGCAGGCTCATGCCCCAGGCAGGTGTGAATCCATGCAACTACAGGGAAGCCACTTTGGCACAGGTAATGATATTGAGGAACTTAGCCTGAATTACCTCCTGACAGGAACTAGAGAAAGTCTTGCCTGCTTGAACTTAGAAGTGTATAGGACCGTTCTCTGCAATGTTGTAGTATGGGAAACTTGAAAATACTAACTATCTCCAAACAGGACAATATCCTGATAATTCCAGGAGATAGAGGAACACACTGGGGGACACTGTGGGAAAGCAGCCAGACAAGTTCAGAGCATCTGCTGGATGTTTGGCTTCATTTGTTCTACAAACAGGGGCCATTAAAACAACAACTGGGGGCTGGGGTTGTGGCTCAGTGGTAGAGCACTTGCTCTGCATGTGTGAGGCACTGGGTTTGATCCTCAGCACCACATAAAAATGAATGAATGGAATAAAGGTATTGTATCCAACTAAAAAAAATTAATAAGAATAAATAATAAATAAATAAAGATATTGTACCAACCGCAACTAAAAAAATAAATAACACCAACAACTGTCCTAGAATAAAAGAAATGTAAGAGGGAAGAAAGTATAGCCAGGGTAGAGCTCATGCCTACCAGGCTCAAGGCCCTGGGTTCAATCCCCAGCACCAATACCACCCACCACCACCACCACCACCACAACACAGATATGGATTGAAGGGATACGAAAGCAGCTGCAGCCTCCAGGTGTGTTGGCACAGTGGTATAGTGAGGAGTGGGCTGGGATGTGGGGCCTGCTTGTCCCCGCCTGGCCCTAGCTGCAGCAGGTACTGCAGTGCTCCCACCTGGAGACCCAAGTCCTCCACGGGCCTGTCATTCCCTCAGTAGTCTACTCTTTTCTTTTTTTGTAGTACTGGAAATTGAACCCAGGACCTCATGCGTAGGCAAGAGCTCTACCCTGAGCTACATCCTCAGCCTCTTTTTTTGGGGAGACGGGGTTTACCGGGGACTGAACTCAGGGGCACTCATCTACTGAGTCACATCCCTAGCACTTTTTAAAATTTTATTTAGAAACAGGATCTCTCTTTGTTGCTTGGCTCCTTGTAGTTGCTGAGGCTGACTTTGAACTTACAATCCTCTTGCCTCAGCCTCCCAAGCCACTGGGATCATAGGCGTGCATCACTGCACCAAATGTGAGTGCTCTCTTTTTGTCTCTCTCTGACAGGGTCGCTCTAAATTGCCCACTTGGCCTCAAATTTATCATCCTCCTGCTTCAGCCCCCAAGTTGCGGGGAATACAGGTGTGCGCCACTGCACCTGCCTTAGTATTCTGCTCTTCATTTCCCTAGTTCTTTATTTGAGCTCTACATAGTCTTGATTTTTACTTTGGCCACTTTCTATTTTATGAACTTCAAAGTATACCAAAGGAGGTGAGCACAGTGGTGCACTCCTGTAATCCCAGAGGCTCAGGAGGCTGAGACAAAACTAGCCTCAGCAATGGTGAAGCGCTAAGCAACTCAGTGAGACCCTTCTCTAAATAAAATATAAAATAGGGCTGGGGATGTGGCCTAGTGGTCTAGTGCCCCTGAATTCAATCCCCAGTACAAAAACAAACAAACAAAAAAAAGGGCTGGGGATGGGGTTCTGTGGTAGACAGCCCCTAGGTTCAATCCTACTACCAAAAAAATAGAAAATGTATTTTTTAAGGATATTTATTTTTTAGTTGTAGTTGGACACAATACCTTTATTTTATTTATTTATATGTGGTGCTGAGGATCAAACCCAGTTCGCAAGCGCTCTACCACTGAGGCACAACCCCAGCCCCAGAAAATATATTCTCGAGTGTTACCTACCAGGGGCTAAGGATTCAAAATCCCCAGCTCAGAGGAGGACAGCATGGAATGCAATGGACACCTCCACATGGGCCCGTCTGCCTGCTGTGGGAGAACAGAGGGGCAGCTCCTAACCAAGGTCCAGTGGTGGAGGTTTCCTGGAAAAAGTGCGGTACCCCTTAAGTAAGAAAGAGGCTAGCCCGGCACGGTGGTGCTGCCTGTAATCCCAGCAGCTCGGGAGGCTGAGGCAGGAGGATCATAAATCCAAAGCCAGCTTCAGCAACTCAGCGAGGCCCTGTCTTAAAATATTTTTTAAAATATTTTGTTTTAGTTGTAGATGGACACGATACCTTTATTTATTTATTTATTTATTTATTTACTTTTGGTGCTGGGGATGGAACCCAGGGCCTCATGCATGCAAGGCAAGCCTCTACCACTGAGCCACAGCCCTAAATATTTTTTTTAAAGGGGATGTGGCTCAGTGGTTAAGCTCCCTGGGTTCAACCCCTGGTACCCCCAAAAGAAAGAAAGAAAGGCAGAGACTGGGGTGAAGGGAGCATTTCCAGCAGGAGGAAGCACTGTGAGAGGGGGAGAGGAGGAGAGGAGCCTTGGTGGCTGCAGCTGTGGGCCAGAGGACTTGACTGGGAGCCCTGAAGTGGAGGGGAGGGGGCGCCCTGGGGCCAAGTAAAGGGCTTGCAGGGGCTGGAGCATCAGGGTTCCCTGAGCTGACGTTCCTACCAAGGCCTCTCTGGCCCCTGTGGAGCGCTGAACCTTGCTATGGCTCTGGAACCCAGCCGGGGTGGCACAGGGCAGGCAGGGCTCTGTCCACTGCTGCAGAGCAGGTCAGACAGCAGAACAGCGGGGCTGGGGGACTGCGGCCCTGGGCGGGCATGCAGGTGCCTCCCTGGGGTATGTGCTGTGGATGGGGACTGGCACACAGGTTGCCATGGAGATCTCTGTGACATCACACAGGCCTGGCTGGAGGACACCTGCCTCCCTTCTTGACTCATGGGTGATCACTCTGGGAACAAAATGGACATCCCATCCAGAAGGTAAGTCTGTAGTGACCCTCCCGTGCCCTTCCCAATAGGGCCCTTGAAACTTGGCCTCAGCTGCTTGAAGTAAGCATCCCCCTCTCCCTGAGCCAAACTGAGAGGCCCTATTTAGGGAATCCCACTACAGGGACCAAGTCTTTGCTACCCAAGGCTGAACTTGGGCTATTTTTCTGGGAAAAGAGAAAGTGTGTCCCAGCCTGGGCTCTTGACAGATGGTGAGAAGGTGTGAAGCGGGTTGTCTGCTGGAGCTCCTGGCGGGAGGGGCAGGCCTGGGGAGAGGGTGTCCTCCAGGGCGAGAAGAGGCAGCCAGGCAGGAAGGCTACATGGAGCTCCCTGTCCTGCGGGAGTGAGGATGGGACCCATGGGTGGGGGTACCCGTCTCCCTGGCAATGAAGATGCCACCTCACAGATGCAGGCCCGCAGCTGGGAAGGCCTGGTGTGAGGTGGGGGCGATGGGGGGGCTCCCTCCGCTTCCCAGGCATGGAGAGCGAGGGTGTGGGAAGGGGCAGGGGCCCCAGGGCGGTCATATCTTTTGCCCTAGCAGCAAGCGGCCCCAGTGGGAGGCTGGACACATGCCTCCCCTCCCCTTTAAGTTCACAGAAAAGTTCTAGGACAGATGGGAATTAACCTGGGGCATTAATTAGCATCTCCATGAAAAGCTACACAGAAGTTTTTCAAAATAAAATATAATTTTCACCTGAAGTAGTTTCCTCTTGAGTCGCCGGGATTACAGGTGTGCCACCATGCCTAGGTTCCCCCCAGCCCCACTGGGAATTCAACCAATTCCATAGCTCTTTTATTTTTTATTTTGAGACAAGGTCTCACTAAGTTGCTGAGGCTGGCCTCAAACTTGGGATCCCCTGCGTCAGCCTCCCTAGTCACTGGGATTACAGGAGCGTGCCACCATGCCCAGTTAGGACTGGTGGTATTCTTGTAAAAACAACAACAAAAAAATTTTTTTAAAAATTTAGGGGCTGGGGATGTGGCTCAAGCGGTAGCGCGCTCGCCTAGCATGCGTGCCGCCCGGGTTCGATCCTCAGCACCACATACCAACAAAGATGTTGTGTCCGCCGAGAACTAAGAAAAAATAAATAAATGTTAAAATTCTCTAAAAAAAAAAAAATAAAAAATAAAAATTTAAAACAACAAAACATAAAAAAAGAACAAGAATAAAGACTGATCTTAGTTTTGAATGTGGGTGGAGAAAATTCTGCAACCAGAGACACAGCAGACCATTTCAATCCTGCTTATGAATGAACACGCCCAACTCCCTCTGCACTTGAATCAAGTTAGTCCTCCTAAGAAACTGTTGTGGAGAAGGAGTTTAAGAAATCTTCTTTTTTTCCCCTTAGATGAATACAACACCTTTGTTTTCTTTATTTTGCATGGTGCTGAGGATCAAACCCTAGAGTGCTAGGCTCTACCACTGAGCCATAGCCCCAGCTCAAATTTAAGAAATCTTTCAGAGCACATTTTATTGCAAGGAAAAAAATGTCTGCCTTGAACTAGAACTGTGGATGAACTGTTGAACATGTCAAGTGAGAACAGCTGAGCTACCTCCCCAAGTGAGCAGCACTTTCCCTTGTATTTATTTTTCGGATCAGATGCAGTAGTCAGCAGACAGGGCCTGCTGGACCTCCCTCTTAACGTTCAAAAGGCGGAGAGGGAGCTGGCTCAGATAAGAAGCCACAGCAGTTACCAGCCCTGTGCTTTCCTCCTGCCCTAGGGCACTGGCCAAACACCAAACTTCTCTTTTTTTTCAGTGCTGGGCATTTCACCCAGGGCCGCCTCCATGCTAGGTAAGCATTCTACCACAGAGCTACACCTGCAGCCCATTTTACAATGACAAACGCATTAATTGTGCGCATTGATGGGTTTCAGCATAATGTTTCCCCCATGCCATGCAGCATGCTCTGACCCAGGCCACACACCTTTCCCATCCCCACTTCCCCCAAGTAGCAGAGGGGAGAATATGCATACTTGGATCTGACATTTGAGTTAACACAATGTCCTTTAGCTTTTGCTGCAAATGACAGAGCATATGATTAATGCTCCTTTGTGTATATATACTACATCTTCTTCTTTTCCCCAGGGTTGGGCATGGAACCCAGGGCCTCCAGCATGCTAGGCGAATGCTCCACCACTGAGCCACACCACCAGCTCTTATGCCACATTTTTTAAAAATCCATTTATCTGTCCAAGGGGACCTAGGCGGATTCTGTATCTTTGCTACTGTGAATAGTGCCACAATAAACTTGGGTGAGTAGGTATATCTTTGGTATGCTGACTTCATTTCCTTTGGATATGAGCCCAGGAATTGGATAGCTGGCTCATATGGCAGATCAATTTTTAGGTTATTTGAGCAACCCCTATACTTCTCTCTGCAATAGCTGTACGAATTTGCATTCCCTCCAGCAGTATATGATTTACTTTTTAGCCGGATGTGATGGTGTACACCTGTAATCCCAGCTATTTGGAAGCTGAGGCAGGTGGATCAAATTTTGAAGCCAGTTGGGTAACATAGGAAACCCTTGCCTTGAAAATAAAATTTAAAAAGGATTAGGGGTGCCAGGAGCAGTGGTGCACATCTGTAATCCCATTGGCTTGGGAGGCTGAGGCAGGAGGATCACAAGTTCAAAGACAGCCTCAGCAACTTTGCAAGGCTCTGAGCAACTTAGCAATAAACCTGTCTCAAAGTAAAATATACAAGAATGGCTAGAGATGTGGCTTAGTGGTTAAGAACCCCTGGTTCAATCCCCAGTACTTATAAAAAAATTCCCTTTTCTTTCATATCATATTTTGATAACAGTCATTCTAACTGCCATGAGATGCTGTAGTGTAAGTTGTTCTTTGCAGTTCCCTGTTAATTAATTATATTGAGCATTTTTTTCTTATATTATTGGCCATTTATATTCTTTTGTGAAGTGTCTGTTCAGGTCATTGACTTTTCTTTTTTATTAAATAATTTAAAAAAATATTTTAGGGCTAGGGACAGAGCTCAGTTGGTAGAGTGCTTGCCTCATGCACAAGGTCCTGGGTTCAATCCCCAGCACCACACACAAAAAATAAATCAAGGAATAAATAAAAATTCTCTGTTGTAGATGGACGTAATATCTTTATTTACTTTTTTTCTTAGTATTGGGAATTGAACCCAGAAATGCTTAACCACTGAGCCACATCACATCCCCAGCCCTTTTATGTTTTATTTAGAAACAGGGTCTCAGTGAGTTTCTGAGGCTGGCTTTGAGCTTGTGATCCTCCTGCCTCAGCCTCCTGAGTTGCTGGGATTAGATGCATGAGTGCCTGTGTCCAGCTGTTTTTCTCATTTATTTTTATGTGGTGCTGACGATGGAGCCCAGGGCCTCACTCATGCTCTACCAGAGCCCCAGCCCCAGCCCTTTTCACTTTTTATTTTCAGACAGGGTCTCACTAAGTTGCCCGGACTGCCTGGAGCATCTCGGGCTTCTGCCTCAGGCTTCTGAGCCACTGGGATGCCAGGCGTAGCCACCAGAGGCTCCAGGCTGTCCCTGCACTTGGTGTAGACACTTCTTAGCTTGATGTCATCCCACTTGTCAATTCTGGCTTTTGTGGCCAGTCTGTTTTTTGTGGCCTTTTCTGGTCCTATCCAGAAAATGATGACCCATGTTAGTATCTTGAGGAGTTTCCTTTATGTAGCTTCTGCGTTTCAGGCCTTAATGTTTGGGTCTTTGGTCTACTTTGAGAGGATGTTTGTATGGGGGTGAGAGTCCAGGGCCAGGCTCGGGTCGTCTTGTGGGGATCTCCCAGTTCCCAGCAGCCATTATGCAAAAGGCCGTCCTCCCCAGTGTAGTGTGGCAGGCACCTTTGTAGGAGTCCTTTGGATGGAGGTGCGGGTTTATTTCTGGATCTTCATTCTGTTCGGTGCCCTGGGGTCCACTGTTATGTCAACCCCCTGCTGTTTGGGTGGTTACGGCTCTGCAGGAGGTCTTGAGATCAGGTGCTGTGAGGCCTCCATCTTGATCAATCTTTTTGCTCAAGATTGATTTGGCTACTTGGGGTCTTTTGTGCTTCTGCATGAATTTTAGAATTGCTTTTTCTAGTTGTGTAAAGATTGTCATTGGGCTGGACTTAATGGCTTATGCCTGAAATCCCAGCCACTCCGAAGACAGAGGCAGGAGTATTATAAATTCAAGGCCTGCCTGGGCAATTTAGGGAGACCCTGTCTCAAAATAAAAAATAAAAAAGGCTGGGGATGTAGCTCAGTGGTTAAGTGCCCCTGGGTTCAATGCCTGGGAATAAGGAGGAGGAGAAGGAGGAGAAAGAGAAGGAGGTTGTCATTGGTATTTTTTAAAAGTATTTTTCAGTTTAGTCAATGGATTATTTATTAACTTATATGCAGTGCTGAGGATGGGACCCAGGCAAGTGCTCCACTACTGAGCCACAACTTCCCTGTCATTTGCATTTTAATGGGAACTGTGTTGAATCTGTAGGTTGCTCTGAGTAGCATGGACTTTAACAATATTTACTCTTCCAACCCATGAACATGGAGATCTCCGTCTTTAGTGCCTTCTTCACTTCCTTTGTTGTGATGCTGGGGCTCAAACCCAGTGCAGGTGAGTGCTCCATCCCTGAGCTAGGTCCCCAGCCCCATCCCCAGCCCTCTTTTTATTTATTGGTACCAGGGATTAAACTCAGGGGCACCGACCACTAAGCCACATCCCCAGCCCTTTTTTGTATTTTATTTGGAGACAGGGTCTCACCGAGTTGCTGAATGCTTCGATTTGTGCTAAGGGTGGCTTTGAACTTGCGATTCTCCTGTCTCAGCTTCCCAAGCTGCTGGTCACAGGTGTGACCCACCACACCTGGCTCTCTTTTTTATTTTATTTTGAGACAAGGCATACTAAGTTTCTGAAGCTGTCTTCGAACTTGCACTCCTCCTGCCTCAGCCTCCTGAGTGGCCGGGATTACAGGTGTGGCCACTGTGCCTAGCTTTTCAGTGTTCTTCACAGTGTTTTGTGATTTTCATCATAGTGATCTTGATCTTTCACTTCCTTGGTGAAGATTGTTTCTAGGTTTTTGTTTTGTTTTGTTTTTGTTTTGGTAGCTATTGTGAATGGAATTGCTTTCATGAGTTCTTTCTCTGCAAATTTGATATTGGTGTATAGAAAGGCAGCTGAGTTTCATATTGATTTTGTGTCACTTGCTACTTTACTAAATTTGTCATTATTTCTGATTGTCCTTCAGGTGGAGTCTTTAGGTTTTTCTGTATCCAGAATCAGATAATCTGAATACAGGGATAATTTGACTTGCTTCCTACTGGTATGTTTTTTCTTTCTTTTTCCTCATTACTCTATGTAAAATTTCTAGATCCAGGTTGGACAAGAGCAGGGTGGTGGACACTCTTGTCTTGTTCTATGTCTTAGAGGAACTGCTTTTAGCTTTTCCCACGCGGTGTGGTGGTGGCTCTGGGTCTGTGATATGTGGCCTTTATTATGTGGAGGTGAAATCCTACTGTTTCTGGTTTGTTAAAGATTTTGTCATGAAGGGATGCTGAATTTCATCAAATGCTTTTTCTGCACCTGTTGCCAAGTGAGATTTTATTTATTTTTGATACTAGGGATTGAACCCAGGGGCGCTTAACCGCTAAGCCTCATCCCCAGTCCTTTTTGTATTTCATTTAGACACAGGGTCTTGCCAAATTGCTTAGGGCCTGGCTAAGTTGCTGAGGCTAGTTTTGAACTTGAGATATCTTCCTGCCTCAGCCTCAGGAGCCACTGGGATTACAGGCGCGACCCACCCAGGGCAAGTGAGAACTTTTAAAACCTGTTTTCTTGAGGCGGAAATGCAGCAAGGAGTTAGTTCAGCACTGGTCTGAACCAGACAGCCTAGAGGTCAACCCGAGGTCGACCCACAGTTCACCTCAGGAGTCAATGTAGAGGTAACCTGTTCTGAGTCCTGAAGCCCCCACGTGCCACCTCCCAGGGTCTGGGATCCTGGGGGGCATGGGGAAAAGGCAGTCCATGAGCCTTTTCTCTTCCTGTAGGTCTCGAGAGTAGGTTGGCTAAGCCTCTCTGTCAGAGAACCATTTCGCACCTGCCTGGGCCCCTTTCCTGGCCACTGCTCTCTCCCTACCATCTCAGAAGGCTCCTTGCCCTTCACTCACCTCCCCTGGGTCACTCCAGGACCCTGGGCAGGAGCTCAGAAGGCTCTGGGCTGGAGGCCAGCTTACCCTCCAGGTGCTTCTTCCCGGGCAGCCACAGCCACTGTGGATCAGGTGACCAGATCTAAAGGTTGCCCTGCTCTGTTCATGGAGGTGGCTGCCCATCCCTGGGGCTGTGGACTCCTAGGAGATAGTCCCAGCTACCCCCCCTCCCTCTGCTCCCCTTGTTGACAGATGTCTTAATTTTTTAGAAAAGGGTTATTATTTTATGAGCTATTATCCAGTGTTCTACTTAGGCATTAAAACACTTTATTAAGGAGCTGCGGCTCGGGGGTAGAGTGCTTGCTGGCATGTGCAAGGCCCTGGATTTGGTCCTCAGCACCACATGAAAATAAATAAATAAAAACAAAGGTATTGTGTCCATCTGCAACTAAAAAATAAATATTAAAATATTTTTTAAAAAGCTTCTTTAGGAGGGCTGGGGATGTAGCTCAGCTGGCAGAGTTCTTATCTTGCATGCACAAGGCCCTGGGTTCAGTCCTCAGCACCACCAAAAAAAAAAAGCTGCTTTAGGAAATCCTGCCAAGTATTTGACTTGCTGCCAATGTCAGCTTCCACAATGCCCTTTTAAAGAAATGTTTTTAGAAGTTGTTGATGGATCTTTATTTATTTATGTGTGGTGCTGAGGATGGAACCCAGGGCCTCACACATGCTAGGCAAGCACCCTACCATTGAGCCACAGCCCAGCCCCCCAACAATGACTTTTGCTCTGTGAGTGTGGGATCCGCAGCAAAGACTCCATCTTGTATCCCATTCATGTTCTCTCCTCCTGTTTAAAAGCCACAGCCATGTGATGCTGGGAACTTCTAGGGACCAGGAAGGGATGGACGGGTAAGGGCAGAAGCCAGGACTAGCCCTCAGGGTTGGTTTGCTACTCTTAATGTTTCCCTTTCAAAACCTGAGGCTGGGCTGGAATGTGCCCAGTGGGGCAGCACTTGCCTGGCACATCCAAGGCCTTGGATTGATCCCTAGCACTGGAAAAAAGTAAATAAATCCAGGTGTTGCTGGGTGCAGTGGCACACCCTCAGGAGGCTGAGGCAAGAGGACTGTGTTCAAAGCCAGCCTCAGCAACTGTCTCTAAATAAATTATTAAAAAGGACTGTGGATGTGGCTCCGTGGTCAAGCAGCCCAGGTTCAGTTCCCAGTACACACACACACACACACACACACACACACACACACACACACACACGTTATTCTCTCAGATTGCTGGTCCTTCCTCTAACAGGGAAGGTGTTTCCTGTGGCTGCCAAAAAGAGTTTCCACAACTGGTGGCTTTACCTGTGGAGATCGAGTCTCAAGATTTCTGGGGGCCAGAGTCTGAGGTCAGACGTGGGCTGTTCTGGCTGGAGGCTGTGAGGAGGATCCATCCCAGAGCCTCCTTGGCTGGAGGACGCTCTGCCCTCTTTCTCGTATCTGTGCCTCAAACCTCTGCTGCCCTTCTCTTACGAGGACACCTGTCAAGGGATTTAGGGTCACTCTAAATCCAGGATGAGCTCATCTGGAGAACTTCAATTATATCAGCAAAGCCTGTTTCTAAATAAGGTCTCTGTCTTAGTCTGGGTTTCTTTCTTTCTTTCTTTTTTTTTTTTTTTTTACTTTACTGGGGATTGAACCCCGGGGGGGCTCTACCACTGAGCCACTTTTTACTTTGAGACAGGGTCTTCCTAAATGGCTCAGGTAGGCCTCAAACTTGAAATCCTCCTGCTTCCGTCCCCTGAGTAGCAGGGATGACCTGCATGAGCCGCTGCACCTGCCTGAGTCTGTTTCGTGCTGTTGCCCGGTGCACCTCAGTCTGGATGATTCACAAAGAACAGAGAGGGGCACAGGAGGGGCTGCCGCTCCGCCCACCACCAGGATCCCCTGAGCACTGAAGACAAAGCTCTCCCATCCATACAGCCTTCCCTGCGCAGAGGACAGAGCTGCGCTTTACAGAAGTGTGGTTACTTCTCTGTGGCCGGTGCCCTCTGACCCATGACCCTGGGCAGGTGTTCCTGTGGGAGCCGGAGCCTAAGCAGCCTGTGAAACAGCAAAAGAGCACCCAGGGTCCTGCCCTCGCTCCAGCCACTCCTCCCCTTTGCAGCCGGAAGGCGAAGGCCAGAGCAGACCTGGGGTTTGGACCCAGGAAGTCTGGCCCTAGACCCGGGAGCTTTTCAGCTTCCACTAGTGTTTGTGGGTTTGGCTCAGGGACCTTGTGACTGATCATGGGAGCGAGGGGTGTGTCTTGGGGAAGTGCATTTGGTTTGGAAGCTCCCTGGGGAGAGGTCTCCACAGAGCACTCAGGTGTTCCCCGCACACAGATGGTACTGGGCATGGCTGCTGTGCCGTGGGGACAGCTGCGGGCAAAGCAGCCAACACCCCAGTCAGTTAAAAGGGACGAACAACCACCATCCACCAGGACGCAGGGGACGCAGAGGGTGTTAGTGACGATGCTGCATGTGTGCACATGTGCGTGAGTAGGTGTGTGCATAGGTGAGTGCGTACGTGAGTGTGTGCGTGTGCACAGGTGTGAGTACATGTACTGCGTAAGTGTGTGTGAGGACATGTGTGTGATAAGTGTGAGTGTGTGTGAGGGTGTTCAAATGCAAGGACAGTGGCTCCAGGAGACCTGAGTGGAGGGCATTGGAGGGGAGGGGACACCATATGCAGGTGGAGCCCGAGGAAGGAGAGTGTCTGGTGGGGGAGGTGGGCTGGGGCCAGGAGCAGGGAGGGTGGGGGGCAGGAGGGGTCCTCTGATGGACTCTAGCCAGAGGATGGAGGGGTGGCATTTTAACAGCCATGCTCTGGCTGAGTGCGGACAGCGGGGTGGGAGGGGGAAGCCAGTGAGGGGAGAGATGGGGGCAGGCTGGGGGGCAGCATCCACGGTGCTGGGCCACAGGTGTGTGGTTTGGGTGGAGGAGGGGTCGGGATCTCTCAGTCTGAGCTGCTGGAACTGCGTTTGTTCTGCCCTGGGTGAGAGGTGGGTTGAATGGGGAGATGAGCAGCCTGATCCTGGACCCTTGGGGCTGATGACTTGCATCCTTGGTGGTGACCGGGTGCAGGACTGGAATTGGTAGGACTGGCCTGAAGGTGGGGTCTGGTGGCATTCTGGGTCGAGGTGATGACTCAAACTCTTCAGCAATGTTAAACGTAATGGAGGAGAATGATGAGAATCTCACAGCTCCACGGACGGTCAAGGTCCACCTGTGGGCTCGGGGCTCGCCCACACGCCCACTGTCACCCTCCAAGAGCAGCCCTGTTGGCAGGCACCCTCAGTGCTGCCTAATGCTAGCCTCTGCTGGGCTGTGGACCCCTGAGCCCACCTGGGGCTGGGCCTGTCCAGGAAGCAGCTGTAGCAGGGCTACTTATAAAGTGTCACTTAAGTGACAAACCAGAGGGGCAGAAAGCCAACTCCCTGGGGTGGAGGGGCAGGGGCCTGGAGAGGGGATAAGAAGGGGTGTGGGGCTCCTCTTGGGATCTCACCAAGGCCCAGTTTGACCTTGGCTAGGAAAGAAAAGTTGAGAGGGGGTGGTCAGGAAGAGCTGCAGAGGCTTGGTGTACCAAGGTGACTTCAGTACTACTGGTTGGTTTCCAGGACCGCTCCAGTGTGTCTGCAGGACAACAGGTGGGGGAGAGGCCCTGGTGTGTCTGCCCCACCTAAGCAGGCTTGGGTCCTGGAAGTCGGGGTGGTGCAGAGAGCACATTAGGCTCTGGGGACTCTGCCTCAGGCTCCCTGCTGTGTGTGTGTGTGTGTGTGTGTGTGTGTGTGTGTGTGTGTGTGTCCCGCTAGCTTCCTGCCTCTGTCTGCCCTAGGAGGCCTCAGAAACACTACCAGAGCCCAAGCCCTTCTGGTCATGTCCCAGCCCTGCGAGTGGTGGGGTGGTGTTTGGGTAGGTCCAGGGAGCACGTGGAGCCCGGTGCCACCATTCAAGGTTTGCTGGCAGAGGCAAGGAAGCTTCAGGTCTCACATCTCACAGGAGATACATGACAAAATGTACTTTTGCCTCTTTGGGTGTGAAATGTGGTGGCCAAAGGTTTATAAAAGGCCTGTGTGACCAGGTGCCAGGGAACCTGTCTTTAATCCCAGGGACACCGGAGGCTTGGGAAGAGGATCGCAAGTCTGAGGCCAGACTTTGCAATTTAGTGAGTCCCTAAGTAACTTAGTGAGACCCTGCCTCAAAATAAAAAAAAATATAAAGAGCTGGGCATGTGGCTCATTGGTAAAGTGCCCCAGGTTCAACCCCTGGTACAGACAAACCTACACAGGGAGCTTCTGCTTACAAACTTCTGGAACAGGGAAGGGAACTAAAGGTGGGGGCGGAGAGCTTCGGGAATGGGGGCTTCAGATACTTACTGTGTATCATCTAGTTGTCTTTAAAACCAGGTACATGAAATTCCTCTGATTACAAATTTTACAAACTATAAGAAGCGCTTTGCTCTGGTGCCAACCAGCTGATCTAGACCTGGGGTTGGTCCTGACTCCTGGACCTCTTGTGAGTGAGGCTGGGGAAGTTCAGGAGGGCTGAGCAGCTTCCTCTGCTTGTTCTAATTTCACTCTTTTGATACTTTTATCTAAACCAGTCTAGAGAAACAATTAGAGGTCAGATGAGCAGGTTTGGGACCAGGTGTGGTGGCACATGCCTGTAATTCCAGCTAATAGGGCAGCTGAGGCAGGAGGATCCTGAGTTCAGGACAGCCTGGGCAATTTAGCAAGAACCTCTCTCATAATCAAAAGGGCTGGGGTGTGGCTCAGTGATAGGGTGTCTGTCTCACATGCCCGAGACCCTGGGTCCAAGCACTGGTACTGCAGTAACAAAAAAAATAAGTAGGTTTGGGTGTGTCAAAGGGACACAGAACTAACTGAACAAGTTCCAGCCACAGCTGGACAAAACGAGGTAGTGTGATTTATGACCAAAAGCATGAAATCAAGGTGGGTTGATAAATAGAGAAATGGGCCAGGTCCAGGATTCTGTGCAGCTCCTCTGCCCTCCAGTAGGAGGCAGCACCCCTCTCCAGTGTGGCTGCACACAGGTCTTTCCAAAGATGACGTGATCTGGAGGGTCACCTGGCTGACTCCAGCAGCCCGGCACTGGCGGTCACCAGCTCCCAGGATGCTGTGCGCCGTGCCTGTGCTCCCCTTAGGCTGCAAGGGGACAGTGCTTTGTCTCTGGTCTTCTTACCCAAACCCACAAGCCCAGTATATTCTCAGGGAATCGGGCGCTCCTGCTCCCAGGACACCCTAAAAAGCACTCAGCCAGTTTCCTCAGAAGAAAGTTTTACTGAAAAACTGTCACAGCCAAGAAGAACCTAAAGAGATGTCTAGCTTCCCAGACAGGGCGCTGGGGCAGAGAGAGACGTTACATGGAAACTAAGGAAATCTTCACAAAGCACAGACTTAAGATAATACAAAAAAAAAAAAAAAAAAAGGGAGATTTCAGTCTCCACTGGGACCTTTCTTTAAAATGCTCACTTGAGAAGCTGTATAATCCCATCAACTTGGGAGGCTGAAGCAGGAGGATCCTGAGTTCAAAACCAGCCTGGGCAAATTAGTGAGGCCCTAAGTGACTCAGCAAGACCTTGCCTCTAAATAAAATATTAAAAAGGACTGGAGATGTGGCTCAGTGGTTGATGCCTACCTAGCAGGCTGGAGGCCCTGGTCTTGGTCCCCAGCACTGCAGGAACAAAACACCAGGTCACGGGGACATGGCAAGGGCTGGTCTGCATCATTTTCCATTTGTTCTTCTTTTTTTTTTTTTTTTTTTTTGTATTTTCTGTTTATTCAAAGCTTTGCTGAACAGGACTCAGAAGTGGGTTCCAAGGAGCCCAGTGTGGGAAACCTGAGTTTATCAGTGGCAGCAATTCATGTTGGTAATCCCTGGAACATCGTGAAGAATACTTTTTAGGGGGTACTGGGAAGTGAACCCAGGGATGCTCTACCACTGAGCCGCATCCCAAGCCCTATTTTGTATTTTATTTACAGACAGGCTCTCAGTGAGGTGCTTAGTGCCTCGCTTTTGCTGAGGCTGGCTTTGAATTCACGATCCTCCTGGGATTGCAGGTATGCGCCACTGTGCCTGCCCCCTTTTACTTTTTATTTTGAGACAGGGTCTTGCTAACTTTCTGGGCTGGCATCCTCCTGCCTCAGCCTCCTGAGGCAATGAGAGTGCAGGTGTAGGGGCTGGGGTTGTGGCTCAGCGGTAGAGCACTCGCCTAGCACGTGCGAGGCCCTGGGTTCGATCCTCAGCACCACATAAAAATAAATAAACAAAATAAAAAAAAAAAGAGTGCAGGTGTGTGCCACTGTGCCCAAGATAACTGATGTACTTTTCAACCGAGTTTTCTTAGTAAGATTAAAACAACAAAGAATCCCCTCTGGGTTCATCCCCTAATACTGTAAAAACCAACCAACAAGTAGAAAAAGAAATAGGGCAGTGGTAATAACTCAGAATCAGTGAGCTTGCCTAGCATGCCCAAGGCTTTGGGTTCCATCCCTGAAAGTGCAGAAACAAAAATCAAAACAAATAATCAAAACTTAAATAAAGTGGGCTGGGGATGTGGTTCAAGTGGTTGCGTGCTCGCCTGGCATGCATGCGGCCCGGGTTCGATCCTCAGTACCACATACAAACAAAGATGTTGTGTCCACCGAAAACTAAAAAATAAATTTAAAAAAATGATCACTTAAAAAAAAAAACTTAAATAAAGCAATATGCCAGGCGCAGTGGTGCCCACTTGTAATCTATATACTCAGGAGGCTGGGGCAGGGGGCTCTCAAGTTGGAGACTTGAGACCCAGTGTTAGTCTCAAAAATTAGAAAGTTAGGGCTGGGGTCGTGGCTCAGTGGAGAGCACTTGCCTAGCATGTGTGAGGCACTGGGTTCGATTCTCAGCACCACATAAAAATAAATAAAGGTCCTTTGACAATTAAAAATATTTTAAAAAATTAGAAAGTTAAAAAAAAAAAAGGGTTGGAAGTGTAGCTCAGAGCAACTTGCCTAGCATGCCTCCCCGACACCAAAAGTGAATAAATAAATGGATAAATAAAGCAGGGGGGTCCCATTTGAACTGCAGGAGCATGTGGCCTCCAATCCCCTCCCAGCGCTAGGGTTCCAGGACATCACGTGTGGATGAATTCCTGTGTCCCCAGGGGCTTTGTTTTGGCCAAGGAGGAAGCCTGATAGCCTCAGCAGTGTCCACCCCCCACGCCTGGCCAGTTGCTGTGGCTGGAAGTTCCCTGGGTGGCCTTGCTGGGGCTGGCCTTGGCCACAGTGCCGGTGGCCCCTGGAGTGCACTGTGCACATCCTACTGGCAGTTGCCAGTCACAACAGAGAAGCCCCAGAGTGTGCCCCCTGCCCTTCTGCAGCCGCCCCTGCCCTGGACCCTCTGACCTGTGCTCTGTCCCTGTGCCCTTGATGTTCTTCAGTTAGTGGCAAGTCCACGCCATGGCCAGCCTGAGGCGCGGCAGGCCCAACTGCATCAGGGCAGCGTTCAGCACCACTGGCACTGGGCCCAGCTTCCGGAAGAGGCAGAGGAATGCACGCCGTCGCCTCCAGGTGCCCCTGCCTGCTGCCCTTCGCCTCAGCGGGGTGGGAGGGACCCCCAGGAAATGCCCCTGTGGCTCTTGTTCAATCTGCAAAGATGGCCTTTTGTAAACACTGGGGTGGCCCTGCCAGCTCCTTGAGAGTCTTTCTTCAGACCTCTGCCATCCTGGGCTCCCAGGTTCAGTGTGTGGCTCCCCAGGGCCCATGCAAGGCCTGGCCTCAGGGCCTCGGGGTCTGGGGGGTGGGGGCGGTGGGCAAGGGCCTTCGGACCTTCCTCCACCTCTGGCTTTGGGTCCCGAGCCGGTGCCAGGTGCGTCTTGTCTGTCTCCTCCCCGTGGCCACCCAGGGCTCGGGCTGACCCCTGGTCCTGCTCCTCCCTCCTGCTAGCAGAGGCTCGGCCTGCATCTCAGGCCCCCAGACCCGACCTGCACACCGCCCTGTGCTCGTCCTTCCCCGCCTCGCCAGAGCCGAGGGCCAGGCAGGGCGGACCCTGCCACGTGGGCCCTGGGTGGCCGCCCTGAAGGAAGGGAACATTCCAGTCCTTTCCCTGCAGGTCAACCACAACAGGAACCACATGGACTTGGCTGAAGTTCTCTGGAGAGAGGTATGTCACCAAGGCCCGCAGTCACTTGTCATGGACGGAACAAAGGGGGCCCTCCCCAGAGCCCTGCCCCAGCCCAGGCGAGCCTTGGGACCAGACCCCTTGGGGCAGGTTGTGGTGGTCCTGCGCTGTGATGTCCCCTGAAAGCAGTGAAGCAGTGATTAAGGAGAGTTCTGCTTTGTTTTGTCTGACATGGGGTCTCCCTGGGCTGCCCAGGCTGGCCTCCCCCTCCGGGGCTCAAGTGAGCCGTTTGCCTCTGTCTCCGGAGGGCCTGGGCCTGCCGGTGCATCCCACCCCCCATATCCAGTCAGTCAGGCTTTTTTTTTTTTTTCCTATTTGCCTCGAAATAGATCCCAGGGCCTCACACACGCTAGGCAATCACTCTACCACGGAGCTATCCCCCGCCCTGTTATGATATTTTAGAAAAAAAAATGTGCTTTAAAGTCTCTTCTGAATTTCTTTTATTGCAATACTGGGGATTGAACCTAGGGGCGCTCTACCACGGAGTCATATCTGCAGCCCTTTTTATTTTTTATTTGAGACAGGGTCTTGCTAAATTGTTGAGGCTGGCCTTGAGCTTTTGATCCTCCTGCCTCAGCCTCCTGAGTAGCAGGGATTACAGGTGTGTGCCACTGTACCTGATTAACGAATAGTCAATATTAAAATTAATCTCAGTCTCAATAATTGACACAGCTCTGGGTAACCCTGGTCCAGGGTGGCGTGAGTCAACAGGGAAGGCAAAAAGATCATTTTAGCCAAAACCAGGGTGTGAATGAATGCTCCTCTTGGTCTGTAAGTGCTGTCTACTGGCCACTGGGGCCTTGTGGCCTCCTGAGGACCTACTGCTATGTGGCTTGTGGACTAAAGCAATTCTGATTTGTTTCAGAATCTGAAATTACAATTGTTTACAGATGATTTTGTCTATTATCACGTTTACCTTTTATTTTTTGGAATAAATATCAGTGTCACCTGTCTGAAGAGGAAATGAAGGGCTGGGGTGTGGCTCAGTAGTAGAGCACAGGCTTAGCATGTGTCAGGTCCTGGGTTCCATCCACAGAACCAGAAAAATACAATGAAAAGAGGAAACAAGGTCTCTGGGGAGGTTTTCACTGCCCACGTGATGTGCCCGGTTTCGGGCCCCCGCCTGGACTCAGCTCTGCCTAGCCCTGGGGGCCTTTCTGGTGTGCGTGCTTGCACGCGTGTGCACACATGTGCCAGCGTGTGGGTTATGTGCTAAGCCGTGGTGTGGTGGAGGAGGGAATCGTTGGCCACCTGATGGTGTCGCGGTGTCCCTGGGCCTCCTAGCAGACCTGGAGGCTGCTTCCACAGGAGAGGGGACAGCGCTTGAGAGCTGCTTGCTGGCTGCAAGCTCAGGGCCTGACTGAGGCCACCTGTCAGGTCAGTCTTGGGGACTTGACATTCTCTGAATGAGGTGACTTCCAGAGCCACCCAGTGAGGATCAGGAAGCAGAAGGTGGAAGGAGGGGACGGTAGCCAGGAATCTGATGGCCTTCCAGATGTGTGTGCACCTGCTGGGGCCTGGGGCCTCCCTCGTCTGTCCTTCACCAGAAAAGGAGGTCTCGCTCTCTGGAAGAGGCATCAAGAGGAGGAGGGCTCACACCCACTGATGGTCAGTAGGGCTGCTCCTGGGCCAAGGCTGCCAGTCCTGTGCCTGGCCCTGGGTCGAGAGTAACCAGCAAGGAGGCTCAGGCTGAGCCCCCAGGATGGCGGGCACTCGGGCTGTCTGCGTTCTATGGAATATTGATCTATTTTTGTTGTTTTTGAGACAGCGTCTCACTATGTTCCCCAAGCTGG
Organism: Ictidomys tridecemlineatus; assembly: GCF_052094955.1. Classification (NCBI taxonomy): domain Eukaryota; kingdom Metazoa; phylum Chordata; class Mammalia; order Rodentia; family Sciuridae; genus Ictidomys; species Ictidomys tridecemlineatus. The sequence goes on along the minus strand of NC_135481.1, from coordinate 121,455,759 downwards.
CCTTGAACTCCTGGACTCAGGCCATTGTGTCTCAGCCTCAGGGTAGCTGGGACTATAGGCATGAGCTTCCATGGCTGGCTATTTGATTGAATTTATTTTTTAAAATTCACGTACAAAATAAAAAATTGGAGATGTAGCTCAGTTCAGTGCTGGAACATCCCTGGGTTCAGTCCCTAGTAGTGGAAAAAATAAAAATCCACTCTAAGGCAGAGCATTTAAATTTGCCGACACCTCTGGTGGACAAAATAATTCGTGCATCTGCTTCTGTTAGCCATTTGCTGACAGGCTCAGCTTGGCTTTTGTCCTCAGTTTTTAGATTCTTACGATGGTGATTCAGAAGCCTGCCCTGGTCAGTTTGGCTCCTTCTCTGGCTGTTCCCCGGGTGAGAGGAGCAGTGTGCCTCTGTACACACTGAAGTCCAGGAGTCCCGAGGACGCCGGTGTCAACAACGCTCTCCCATCCAAGGCCCCACACCTCTTGGTGAAGGCTGCCTGCTGGGCCCCCATATCCCTGGAAGTCAACGACGTGGACATGCAACCCGAGAGTGAAGTCAGGCTGCCCCTGGAGCCCAGAGGCCCCCAGGAGGCTGGAAGGCAGGCGGAGAGGCCCTGCACAGCCCAGGACTCCAGACCCACCAGGGCACCCACCCCAGCCAGTCCTGTGGAGCTCCTGGAGCTGGGCAGACACCTGCCCAGCAAGGCGAAGGGGACACGGATGCTACCCAGACTCGGAGGCGAGAGAGACAAAGGGCCCAAGCTCTCGCTTTCCAAGAGAAAACTGGAACTTTTACTTGCAGAGCCTGAAAAAAATAAGAGAAAGAAGCAGCTGATGGCCTGATCCAAGGTGAGCAGATTTAGCTGGGGAAGGGGTGCAGAGGCCACGTGAGGAGCCAGGTCACGGCTGGTCAAGAGGAGCCTTGATAAGCACGAAAGCTTTTCAAAGGAGACATGGGGGGCTGGGCTGGGGCTCAGTGGCAGAGCACTGGCCTGTGAGGCCCTGGGTTCGATCCTCAGCACCACATAAAATAAATAAAAGAAAGGGTCATGTCCATCAGCAACTGAAAAAAAAAAAAGACATGGTGTCACATGGTGCCCTTTTTAGATCTTGAATAAGAAACTTGTCCTCATCACCCAGCTTGAAAATGGGTCTGCCTTGCGGGGGGGCCTCACGTGCCCTTTATTAACCCCTCCCTTCCCCAAACCCAGAGAATTAATTTTACTAGTGTGTGAGTGTTGAATGTGCGAGCGTGCTGGGGATGGAATCCAGGGCCAGACAAGTGCTCCTGCCCCGTTTGTGTGTTTTTTATTTTGGTAACAGGGATTTTTTTTTTTTAATATTTATTTTCTAGTTTTCGGTGGATACAACATCTTTATTTTTTTATTTTTATGTGGTGCTGAGGATAGAACCCGCGCATGCCAGGTGAGCGCGCTACTGCTTGAGCCACATCCCAGCCCCTGGTACCAGGGATTGAACTCAGGGGCACTCAACCACTGAGCCCCATCCCCAGCCCTGTTTTGTATTTATTTAGACACAGGGGTCTCACTGAGTTGGTTAGCGCCTTGCCATTGCTGAGGCTGGCCTTGAACTCATGATCCTCCTGCCTCAGCCTCCCGAGCTGCTGGGATCGCAGGCTGTGCCACTGGCCAGGCACAGGTTTCTGAGCAGTTGGTCTGGGCCCAGCCTGTTGGAATGGTCAAGGCGTGGAGTCCCGGAGGGGAGGTGGTTTGCTCATTGAACTTAATCTACTTGCAGACAAAAGCCGAGAGGTTCTGGTGCTGGTGGTCCTGGTCTAGTCCTCTCCAAGTCTGGCTCTCTCCACACAGCAGTAGGACCTTGCTGTTCCCAAGTGCCAATAAAGAGACGTTGCCACAAGGAACTGCTCCTTCTTCATGGTGGGGAAGAGGCCCTGCCTTGGGGGTGCAGAGGGGGACTGTTGGATGTCAGATGCTCAGGTGGCAGAGGGAGGGGTGGTTAACATCCTGCTTCTGGCTCTGCCAGGCAGGGCCTGGCTAGTGGGCTGTCACTGTCCAGCCAGACCCTCCTGTTGTGGAGGTGAGTGGGCCCAGAGGCGAGTTCCCGCTGGGGCCTGGGGGAGCCTGCTGCTCCAGGGGTGCCCTCAGAGGAGGCTACTATGAGGCGGCCCTGCACCGGGTGATGGGTATCCTTTGTGCAGTTTGGGAAAAGCCTCAGGTGCTCCTTGTGGGGACTGCATGGAAGCCCTGGACCTCGGGGACAGCTGTCCAGGCCTGGACTGTCTCTTCCCCGGGCACCACTGGTGGCATCTGGCAGCCAGGCTGCATCTGCTTGTTGACCTGTGGGCTGGAGCTGCTGGTTGACATTTCTGGCTTCTACTGGGGGCCCTCTCAGTGCGCTCAACAGACCCCCAGATGCCAGGACCTGTTTCCACAGCCGGCCGCCTGTCACCCACCAATGTGGATGGGAGAAGCCATCTGAGCCCTGAGCCACTGTGTTCCCATCTGGGATGGTGGTGTGGGCGAATGTGCTAAGGGGAGGGGACCCACACCCTTGTCCCCAGGAGGCTGTGGGTGAGTGCCAAGCGCTCCTCCCCAAGCCTCAGGCTGAAGCCGACAGAGGAGGCAGGAGCCGGTCATGCTTAGTGTTTTATTTCATAAAACAAGCCTGGCCATGGCCTCCAGAGCTCCTGCTGCCAGCATTCCGGTTCCCACTGCCCCCGCCGGCCAGCTTCCTTTCCGTCTCTGTCACCATTTTCTTTTCACAAGTCCACACCTTCCGAGCACTTTCAGGGTCAATGAGTGTTAGACATAAAGGGCAGCTACAAAGTCTAGCTTCACTCCGTGCACAGGACCGCGACGCCACGCTCGTAGAAGCTCCGAGGGTCCTCCTTGGTGGCGATCTCGAAGTCCACAGTGAAGATCAGGTCTGCGCGGGTGAAGTTCAGGTAGACAGGCAAGGTCACCTGCAGGAAAAGAGGAGGACGTGTCCAAGCAGGCCTGGCTCCAGTGCAGGGCAGCCTTGCCTGCTCACTGGGTGTCTTGCAGAGCCCGACCACAGCCAGGGAGGGTGGCCACTCACCACGTTGGCCTTTTTCTCGGGGCTGGTTTGCTTGACCCAGCGCAGCTGCGTCAGGGGCAAGACGGTGGAGATGGCGTTGGAGAGCGACAGCTTGTTGTTGCTGCACGTGGCCCCCTGGAGCTTCAGACCTGCCAGGTAAGGTGAAGCACCCCTGAAGTGGAGCCCCATCACCTTCAACACACACCCTCGGAGCAACAGCCAGGGCCACCGTGGACACATGCCAGTGAGGAAGCGCCACGCAGGGGCTGGGCCCGAGCTCCACACAACTCCAGCTCACCTGTGACCCCGAAGCTGCAGGCATCGAGGGTGGCACTCTGTGAGGTGGTGACGTTGACCTCCAGGCAGAGCTCCTCCAGGGACCAGCTGTTGGCCTGGGCCACATACTGCCTGGTGGCGGTGATGTAGGCCTCAGGCACAAACAGGCCGCCCAGACACACGTGGATGTTCTGTGGGAAAAGCCGCCGGGAAGGAGCTCAAGTGAGTGGGGGCTTGTGCCTGTCCCTAGAGCTGCCCGAGGCTCCCTGTGGGAGGGGCTGCTCCTCCCCGTGGACTTCCAGAGTGTGGCTCCCCACCTTTAGCTCCTTGGCACCCCCGGAGGCAGCTGCCAGGGAGATGTTCTGCAGCTGTTTGATCCGCTCGCTGAAGTCCGACACCCACTGGATGACGGTCATCCCAGCAGGTACTGTGTAGTGGGACCAGCTCCGGGGCAGAATCCCTGCAGCACAGAGAGACCTGGGCTTAGCACCCACGGGGCCAAGCTGTGAGGGCTCGAGACTCCCACCGAGATCCATGGTGCTCGCCCCCTCCTCTGCACCCAGCCTACACCCAGGATGGCCCAGGCAGTCTCCAGTGCAGCTTCCAGGCCAGGTCAGCTGGGGGTGAGCGTGTGTGGAGGGCCACCATCAGAGCCAACCACACCACAGCTAAAAACCCGCACAGTGGCTCAGTGCTCTGGACACACAGGCTCTCAGGACAAGCGCGAGAACCCTGGGGCCTCCAAACCCACACCCTCCCAGGGCACCATGCCCAGCAGGCTCCCGAGGCCAGGCCTGACCAGGGCCCTGTGGCCTGTGTGGACAGAGTCCCCAGATAGCGGGCCTGGATGGCAGCCCCTGGTGAAGGCCTGGCCACTGTGACAGCCGCATCTCAGCACCTTTCACGAGCTCGTTGATGAGCGTGCGCAGGTAGTTGGTCTGCTTCTTCTTTCCTTCGCACACCTGGACGACATCAGCCAGGTCCTGGCGCACGTCTTGGAGTAATTTGGCTCCCATCTTCACTTCTCTCTCAAAGAACCTGAACAAAGGATCCTAAACTCATCCAAAGAGGAGAGGAGGCCAGAGAGAAGAGAATTAGGCGAGGTCCCTTCTTCAGCAGGAACGGGAGAGGGGTGACCTCTGGGGAGCCTTGGACTCCCAGCCCACCCAGAACTGCTGGCTGCCTTAGTTGGAGACTTGGGGTGGCCTGGCCAGCTGACTGCCCTCAGGAGGACTAAGGGTCACTCTCCTCTCTCATGGAGCCCAAAGGCTGCCAGGCACCGAGGGCGAGCCTGTCTGAGGCTGGACTTGCCAGGACCCCGAGCCTGCAGCAGCGCCGGCTACCTTAATGTTCTCCACGGTGCGCTTGAGGTGGCTCAGCGTCTGGGGGATGAGGTGCAGCCAGTTGGAGGCCGTGGTGTGCAGTGTCCTCATCCAGGCGGGGCGCCCGTCGGAAGTGGAGTCCGTCCTCGTTTTCTTCTCGGTCTCTGCGTACGCCAGGTCGTCCTCGTCCTCCAGCATCTGCATCTTCAGCATCTTACTGATCATGTCCACGCCTGGGCACGGTGCCAGGGGCAGGCAGAGGGAGGGAAGCACAAAGGGGAGGACAGACTTGAGCGTCAAGGCGACGGTGGGGTCAGCTGGAGAAACTGCGCGGCCTCCAAGGCCCTGCCGTGCCCGCCTTCATTTCCTTGGTGCAGGGGACGGCACCTGGGGCTTTGCAGTGCTAAGCACCTGCTTTACCACCCAGCTGGTTCCTGATCGTAGAGCACAGGAAATGGCTTGGCCAGAAAGGTAAGATGACAAATGCAGAACGACTGTCACCTGGTGACGTTCATGGCTGGCAAACCTGAACCAGTGCTGGGCATGGTGCTCAAACTTCAAATGAGTTTAAAGCCAGTCTCCACAACTTAGCGAGTCCCTGTCTCCCAGTGAAAAAGGGCTGGGAGGCAGCTCAGTGGTGAAGACCTGCGATTTGATCCTCAGTGCCAAAAACCCAAAATGGAACTACCCAGTTGGGTGCATAGACTGAAGAGAAACTCTTCTAGACCCAAGGGCTCTTGTGCCCTCTCGGGACACGGGAAGGGTGATTCTGTGCTCCACGAGCCCCTCAGCTCTGTGAACGCAGAACTGGCCACCATAGGGCCTTGTGGTGCCCTTCGCCCGCGGCTTCCACACTGCCATCCACTCTAGGGGATTCCTGAACTGCACGGTGCCGCCCACCATGGCCAGATTTTCCTGGAATGCCAATCCCAGCTGACTGAAGGCCCCTCAGTGTGGGGCTCTGGGTGGTGGCTGCCCTGTCCCACTGCCCATCCACCGACAGCTGAGGGCCAAGTGCCTGAGCTGCTAGCACCGCTGCCTGGACCCTGGCTACTGGTCCAGGCCAGCCTCTGCTATGTTCTCCCATGGGACTGGGTGTGGTGATGGGCAAGAGGCTCCTGACAGTGTCACTGGGTCATGGGGTTCAGACAATAGTCCTTGCATCATTGAGGTGGGAGGGTTCAGGGCAAGTGGCCCAGCATTGAACCGACAAAGTCAGAGCCCCAAACCACCTAACCTACTGGATCCCTGTGGTGGCCAGGCCTCAGACCTTCCTTGTTTCCTAGCTAAACCCACATGGCCACAGCTAAGCATCCTGCTTCTTTGAGTGAACAGGTGGCGTGCGTGGCTCTGAGGCCTGAGGCCGGTGTGCTTGCCCTTCCCTCTGGGCAGTGGCTCCTCTTCACAGAAGCACCAGCAGGCACCCAGGCCGACCCAGGCGAAGGTGAGCCATGGCATAGAAGCACAGCCTGCAAGAGTCCGACCTGCCTGCATCTACTCAGGTGAGCCGCCTGGGCCAGTCTCCTCTATTCTGGGCTTCTCTCTCCTAAAAGACGACCACTCCTCAGACGGTGTCTTAACTGCCTTCTGGCTCAAAGCACTTCTGAACATCTTGGAAAATAAACTTTGTGAATAAAAATAATAACTGCTGAAGAAAAGTGACCGATGGTTTTATGGTGTCACTTCAGGGCTGGGGTGTGGCTCCGTGGAAGAACAACTGCCCAGCCCGCACCTGGCCCTGGGCGCCATCCCCAGCACCAAGAAAATAAGTAAGTAAATAAGTCACTAATACCAGGTACTATTCAACCCTTGAAGAAGAAAACTCATTTCCAAGGCAGGCAGTTCCCACGCGCTGAGCCAGCACCCCTGGCCAGGGGCTGTAGCAAGAGGCCACGCAGGCCCAGCCCCACCTAGAACACAGTGGCGGCAGCAGCGGGGCTGGGGCAGTGCAGATCACCCACCCTGGGTGGTGAGGAGGACCCTCTCCGCGTTGTTGGGCAGGCCCAGCCAGGACGGCGTCTGGGTGTCGGGGAGCAGCTCCACCCACTGCACAAACTCCTCGCGCCTGGAAAACCGGCACATTTGGGGTCAGCATTAGAGGCCATGTGGGCAGTGCCTCCCATCCAGGACCACACTCCCCAGGGAAGGCAGGGGCTCACCTGATGCCGTCGGGCATCTGAATGTCCTTGTGCCCATCGACCTTGCACGCCAGCTTGAACTCGCTGTCAAAGCTCCTGGTGGTGAACAGCCGCTCCAGGAAGGTGTTGAGCAGACGCTGATCGAACTCGTTGTCCACCCGCCCGCCGTAGATGGACTGCGCCATTAAGGTCTTCAGGGCAGACCACGGGATTTTATCGGGTGAGATGTTCTGCCTGCCCTGGGGTGAGGAGTGGTCAGGTCACACTTGGGCCAAGGAGAACCCACTTCAGCCAGCAGGTGCCACTGTCCGCTGTGCTCTGCTGCTGCTAAGCTCAGCCTGTCCCTCGGACACTAGTCCCTCCGCTGCCCTCATGACCTGTGGCACCGCCCACTTGCCTTGGCCGTGTCATCCAGCCACGTGTCCACTGTGTCGCAGGCTGACCGCAGGTCAGACTCTCCAAACTCGTACTTCTTTGACCAGCCCAGGGGTGCGTAGCGCAGGCGCTCCTGGATGACGGCGTGGAACCAGGCCAGCAGGAAGTACAGGCGGGCACGCTCGTTGGGAGACTAGAAGAAGTGACAAGGACAGGCATCATCAAAATCACACGGAAACAGTGCAGACGCCACATCAGAACCAAAGCCCTGCCTGCCAGGAGCCGTCCACACTGATACCTGGGCCACCCTCTAAGTGATATGGGGACTGCTGGTAGAAGATGCCATCCAATGACACTTGAAAAAAATGTATTCAGACAACAGAAAACAATACGGAGACATTTCTTGAAAACACGGATCACAGCACAAAATAAAAAAGCACTAAATACAGAAAAAATTAGCCCTAGGTTTTTTTTTTTTTAAATGGTACTGGGTCTTGAACCCAGGGATACTCTACCACTGAGCTACATCCTCGTCCCTTTATTGTAATTTGAGACAGGGTCCCATGAGGTGGCACAGGCTGGCCTCCAACTTGTGATCCTCCTGCCTCAGCTTGATGCAAGATTCTTGCATAATCCCCTTCCTCTTGTCCAAGCCCTTGTCAAGTCTGCATTTGGTGCTGGGAGAATTCTGTGTGGCCCCAGGGCACCCATGTTGGGTCCTGGTTCACCATGGGCCAGTCTGCTCCTTCAGGAGTGACTGCCATGCCCCAGGCCCACGGTGCACATGGATATTCACCTTGTCACCTGTGCACAGGAAGGAAGTGCTGCCCATCGTTAACCAGTAAACACATCATGCAGTTTACCACGAGGAGCAGCTGGGATGAGAGGCCCGCTTCTGAGTTCAGAGAAGGGACCTTGTGTCTGTGTGCACAGGAAGACGGCATCAGGAGGACCTGCTCTTTACCTTGCATATCCGTGAGACAGGGATGCTGCTAAACGTCCGTAGCATGTTGGCCTTCACCCCCGGCGGTGGTTCAAACACAAAGATGCGACCCGCACGGAGCAGATTCACAGGCACCTGGGGAGGACACAGTGCCTGTGGCCACGCTGCTGGACGTGCAAGCAGTCGGCACAGGAGGCCAGGCCGTGCACTAGCACCGAGTCCCTGTCTTCACTCACCTTGGGGTTGATCTCCATGGTGAGGAAAAGGCGGAAGCAGGCATGTGGCTGCAGGGAGTGCAGTTTTTTCTCCAGCTGCATCAGCCACCCTGGGGCCAGGTGCACGTTCTTCAGCATCACCCACCTGCACACAGGAGAGCCACCGCCACATGTGGGTCCCTGCCAGAATTCTTGGGGACGTGGGTTTTTAAATCAAATCCAAGCAGGCCTACCTGCCCGACTTCACAGCGGTGTTTATCGCCTTATCTGCTTGGTTAAAACCTTCTGCTGAGCCTGGCACGAGGGAGCTTAGTGTCAGCAACAGCAACTCGGTGCTCCAAGGCCACCATGGCCCCGTGAGACCACCGAGAGCCCTTACCAATCGCAATGGAAGTGATCTGTGTGTTCTGCTCGGCTGCGAGGTCCTCCACGTGTCCGCTGGCGTCATACCCAGGCACAGAGCACATCAGAACAGGCGTGTTTGGCTTCACCTGCAGTTGAAGGAGGCAGAAGTGAGAGAAGAAGACATCATGTGCCTGTCAAGGGGTGTCCCAGGGTGTGGCCGAGATGCAATCTCTGGGCTGAGGAGAGGGCAGCAGAGAGCTGGGCAGGTTAGGGTCCTAAGCAGTGCCTGGTGTTGGAGAAGACTGCAGCCAGGAGGCAGAGCAGAGCTGGGGGAGTCGAGGGTGGGCAGCTGCTGGTGGGAAGTCAGGGGCACGGGGCTAGGGCATTACCTCTGTGCCCACAATGTGGGTCAGGTCGAGCGGCTGCTCCATGATGGACATGAAGGACTCCCCCAGGTTCGTGGACACAAACACATGGGCCATGGCCAGCAGGCGATCAGGCCGGAAAGCCTGGATCAGGAGCAGGCGGTGGACAGCCTGCCCAATGGGAGCTGAAATGAAGTGTGCAGCTAGCTGAAGGACACGATCGTGCCGGTCAGCTGGTCCACCCAGAGCACCTGCTGCCCCAGCACAGGGTGCTCCAGATGCGGTGAAACCCTACCCCAAACCTCTCGTTCTCCCCCACCTCCTGCTGCTTCTCCAGCCCTGAACACCCTGCGACAGGACACACCTTGGTGCCATTTGTTGATTATTTACTTACTTGTAAAATGTGCGATCACAAGAGGGTCCCTCAGTTTTAACACTGAACTACTCACCTTGGGAACCAGTGGCTTGAAATTTTTGGGAATGTCACTTCAAGCAGAAAACCCCTCACTTAAATTCAGGCCCAGAAAGGAGACCCCAGGGGCTGGGACACCACTCACTTGCAGGAGTCTCCTCACTCCAGAGGTAGGGCACTGTCTGTTCCGGAGAGCTGCTGTCCAGCCAGATGCCAAATTGCTGTGGAGACAACACAGAGAGCACTGTGGGACAGAGCTGGCACTTTGGGTGGTACTGGGGAATGAAACCCAGGGCCTTGCCCTCCCAGAGCTGACCTCGCGGCAGAGGCCGAGTGGGCACACAGGAACGCACAACCCAGCACTCGAGGTTATGCAGCATGCCACCTTTATATTTTAAAATATTTAGTTGTAGATGGACACAATACCTTTATTTGTTTATTTTTTATGTGGTGCTGAGAATTGAGCCCAGTGTCTCACATATGCGAGGCAAGCACCTTGCCACTAAGCCCCAGCTCAAGCCCCAGCATGTCATCGTTACTGCCAATTCCTGGGATGAGGCCGAGCGTCCCAGTGGTCCATCCTGAGGAGTCCCTACCTCATCTGCCTGAATCTTGGAGATCAGGTCTCTGAATGCAGGAAGACAGCTCAGCCTCACGACGGCCTCTGCCTGCTCCACCGTCAGCCCCTGGATCTTGGGGGTGGACCCTGCGCTCAGAACCATCTCTTTCCCTCTCAAGAAGTGCTGGAACTCTGCATCATAGGTGGGCTCCCTGAGTAGGGTGGACAGGCAGGCAGACCTTAGGTTCACTTCTGTTGGCTTAAGTCAATGTACCCTCAAGTGAAGTGCCAGTACCCACAGAGTGGCCTTACCCCATGGTGCCCTTCAGTTTGATTCTGGCCAGCAGCATGGCGAAGGTGATGTGATCCTGATGCAGCATGCCTCTTGCCACCCGGTTAAACGCCACCTGAGGACACACGGACATGCATGTTCCTCAAGTGTTTTTTTTTTCTTTATATATATTTTAGCTGTTAATAGACCTTTATTTTATTTATTTATATGTGATGCTGAGAATCGGACCCAGGGCCTCACACATGCCAGACGAGTGCCCTGCACTGAGACCCAGCCCAGGGCCCCACACATGCTGGACAGAACTCCTCCACTGAGCTACCCGACACCCCTGCCTCGACAGCGGGTCGTTCACCTGGAAGAGGTCCTTGGTTATGATGGAGAGGCGCTGGGTGTGGTCGGTGATGCCCTTCAGGTTCGGGTTCTCATACAGGACGTTGTGGTAGATGTCCAGGAAGAACTGCAGGGAGTACTGGTACAGGAAGTGGATCTGAAAGGAGGCACAACGTCAGGCCACCCAACTGGTACCACACAGAGGCAGCAGGCCCCAGCTGGGTGACCCAGGGTGTCAGGTCACCTGCTTCAGGGACTCCATAGTGAAGTAGATGCTGCTGCAGGCGGTGGAGAGCGGCAGGTACTGCTGGGACACCGTCTCCACCTCCTGCATGACGATGTCCGTCTCCTCCACTTTCCTGGTGACCTCGGCAGCCTCCCTCTTGAGGTTCTCCAGAGTTGTTATGATTGTGTCGTCATCCAAAATGCGCCCCTTCACCTCATTCAGAGCTTGTAGCAGAGACTTTTCCAGCTGACGTAACCGTAGCTGGAATTCTCCTGCAGTGACACAAACACACTTTGCTGTAATACAATTTGTTCAAAGGAAAGAGTGCCCTCCCAAGTGTGCAAACTCAACCACTGGGTCTGCCCAGTCCCTCTGGTCAGCCTCCTTGCCTGCACCACCCCTTGCAGGTGGGCCACAGGCCCATACCTTGAAGCTTCAAGAGGTCAGAACGTTTCTCGTCCACATCGGGTCTTTCTGCTTTGAGGACCTCATTGAGACACTGGCTTTGCAAACTGCTTCGGGTGACTGTGAAGTTCACAAAAGTAACCCGCGAACAGAGATCCGGTGGGAACTCAACCTGCCCAAGTGTGCAGCAAAACAGTCTTTACCCTGCTGCCAGACCACATGGCCAGCGCTCCCCTGTGAACCACCTCATTGCTTACTGTCGGGTCCCGGGTGGACAGGAAGATGACGAATGACGGCGACAGGTCTATGTCCTGGTCACCCAGGGTAATCAGCACTCGCCCCCCGGTTCGCCGGACTTCGCGGTTCAGGACTGGATTTAACACTGGGTCATAGCTTTCCACATCCTGGACGGCACAGGAAGAAAGCCAAGCTCACCTTCAGGTGACTGTGTGCACTGTGACTTCCCACCTAGAAGCCACCAGCCACTTAGACCTGCACGGCCTCATAGGTCTACATGTGGCTGCTTAGAACTCAGCTCTTAGTCACATTGGCCACAGAGGTGCTCAGTAGCCAAATGTGGCTCGTGGCCCCTGGGCTGGACACCTGACTGTGAGACATGTCACCACATAGTATGCTCTGGTGGGCAGTGATGACCTCGATCCTCTAAACGGAATTCTAAATGCAAACAGTGCTTTTGTTTGATGTGTGTGTGCATGCGTGTGTACACACATACAAATAATATATTTAAACATATATATACATATGTATATATATCTCCAATAAAAAATTTTTTTTTTTAGTGATACTGGAGATTGAAACTTTCTCCTGGTTCTGATAGCAAACCAATTCTAATGTTGCCAGCATTTGCACATGGTTTAGTGTTACTTTACATCAACTGTATTTGAAGAAAAGTAAACATAGCCCTAAAAGGAATTCACTCTCAGAAGCAGGTCTCAAGAATGTAGACATAAACACCAACCTGGACCAGAAGAGGGTTGCCAAATCTCAGCGCACTCTCCAGATTCTTTCTGAAGGCATCATCCAAGAAACTGGTACGTGTTATTTTACGATCCTTATACTCATTCATAATGAATTCCGTGGCTTGTCCGGAGGGGTCAATGATCAGTGGATACCTGAGGATGAGGCCACAGAAGACAGGTTATTAAGTCCAGCAGGGAAAGCAGGGTCCTTGACAAGACAGGAAGTAAGAAAGGCCATCACCACCACTGAGGGTGACTGCTGGACATTTCCAGATTCACCAGGAAGACAGACAAGACTTGAATGCTTCATGTGCGATGGAGTCACCCCTACGGCATGGTGGCCTTGCCTATGATCCCAGCAACTAGAGGGGCTAAGGCAGGGGGACCCCAAGTTCTAGGTTAGCCTTAGCAACTTAGTGAGGCCCTATCTCAAAATAAGAAGTAAACAGGGCTGGGAGTATACAGCTCAGTGGTGCAGCACCCCTGGGTTCCATTCCCAGTGCTACGGTAGGAGGTGGGGACCCATAAGCTTGAGTCATCTGCTGTAGAACTGTGACAAGCAGGTTGTGCTCAGAGCACCCTGCTTCTCTCCCAAGGCCAAGCAGCCCACGTCTGCATCTGCTACCCTCCCAGCCAACGGCAGAGGCAGGCATTAACAACAACGCCACGGCATCACTGGAGGGTCCTGGGGGCGGCTGGGGATAGATAGGCTGCAAGCCTAGCAAGCGCTCTGCCTTCGCCACACCAAGCCCAGCAGCATTGGAGGGGCCAGCATCCAGGGCTGGGGAGTGGCCCTGGAGTAGAGTCTGGCTAGCACGTGTGAAACCTGTACCACAGAGGAAAGATCTGGCTTCTTAGTGTTTGCATGGGCATCACCTTGTCAAGTGAGATGCCATCCCATCACTCACAACCAGACTGTAAGACAAGAACTGTCCCCAACTCCACCTCATTAGGAGGAAAGAAAGGCACAGAGGGGCTAGAGTCAAGGGTCAGCTGGCCAGAGACCCCAACAGACCCCACACCAGGTGGTAATGATTCCTGGCTTGTGCAGAATTTGGACGCTGGCTGTTGAAGATCCTTCCAACCTCTGGTCACCAGATCCCCTCCCCAGGTGCCTGTTTTAGCAGGTGTCACTCCACTACACAGGCAGGCTCAGGTGTCCAGTCACCTGTTGAGTGTCCTGGGGACACCGAGCTCCCTCCAGTCTTTTGGCTGGCACCTGTATCCTACAGGCTTTGCAGTTTCATTTGTACAAGGCAACTGCTGAGGACACCCAGGGGCGGGACTCCAGGTCAAAGGCTGGGGGGTTTCTCATGTAGACAAAGGCAGCCCCACACACAGACTGTATGACTGACTGGTGCCATGCAGCACAGCCCGCAGGCCGATTCCAAATGGCCTCTGGCAGAGCCAACATGGTTTTTTGTCCTCAGGACAATGGCACACAGGAAGGGCTCAGCAGAGGTTTGAAGATGCTTGAAGATGTTTACGTGGGGTTAGGAAGAAGTCTGGGACGTTTTTCAAGCCAGGGGACTCGTTCTGGTTGCAAGTCCACTCACTCTCAGGGTGAGGGGACTTGATGCAGTTGGTCCTGAGGCTTCCCTGTGGCTTCTTGCACCAGGCCCACATTCCCTGCAGTTATGTTTCACTTCTGCTGTGGTTTGCTTTCTCTTTTCTTTTTAGACAGGATCTTGCTAAGTTGCTGAGGCTGGCCTCGAACTCACAATCCTCCCAGCTCAGCCTCCTGAGTAGCTGGTATTACAGGCACGCATCACCACACCCAGCTTTATCCCAGCCTTCCACAGGGAAACACGGAACAATTTTCCATTTAGCTAACTATTTCAAGTTCTTAGAGTATTTTAAGAGGACTGTCAATGTCCACTCCAACACCCAACTGCCAATGAATTTTAAGAGGTTACAAAAAACATTCATTGTGAACAATTCAGATCACCATGCTGTGAGAATAAAAGGAACCGTGCACACCCTGCTGCGAGTGACGAGGGCCAGCCTGCCAGCACTGCCTGTGTGACACTTCCTACTCCTCCCTCCTGAAGAGGGGCTTTGGGAACAGAAATGTACCCTCCCCACATCCTGCCCTGCTTCTTGGTGTCCGAGCACTTACCTGTTGAACCGTTTCAGCATGATGGCATTTTCTGTGCACAGGTCATCAGCAGGCAGGGAGCTGGCTTGCCAGCGAAGCCGCTCGTCAGCATTGGAGAGATACTCTGTCCTCGCGATGTCTGTGCGGAACTGAAAGGCGAGGCTGGTTATCTCTCCCTCACCCAGCTACACTGAGGTGGGGCCCTCAAGCCCCTCCAAGCCTGCTCCTCGTCGGTCTGGCCCACACCTGCTGGCAGTGCCCCGGGACCCACCTGGATGTTGGCTTGCTGTAAGTGATGGGACCAGGTGGTGAACAAGTTCTGCCGCATCTGCTGGTCAAAGTAGCCTGCATAAGCAATGAAGGCAGCTGACAGGAGGCAGTCCCCAGCAATGGTGGACATCTGGTTTTTGAAAGTTTCACTTGTTTTTTCCCATCGTTCGCGTTCAGCAGACAGACTTTTCAGAAGAGCGGTGCTCCGGTTCACCTAGGAGGGAGAGCGAGGAGCAGCTCGGGCAGCTGCCTTCCGGCTGCACCTTGAGGGCCGCAAACGAGTTTACCCATACCCCACACATGTGCAGGGCTCTGGGTGGCTGGAAACCAACTCTGGTACATGGGCCCACCTATGTGTGATGTCAACACAAGCGTTGGAATCTCATCAGGATGACAGTAGAGGATAGGGCATCCCCTCTCAGCCCTGGGACACATGCAGAGCTGGGTATGGGAGGAAAGGGCCTGAGGTGAGGCAGGGCTGGGTGAGACCAAAGGAAGGCAGCGTGGCAGAAGATGTGGAGCCTACTTTGATGATGGGGATGGGGAGGGAGAGGGAGAGAGGTGTGTGGAGGCAGCGGGGGAGGACTGTCCAGCTGGTCTCTGTCCTAGCACTATGTGGTTAACACCACCAGACACTAAAGCGCTAATTCGCCGAGATCCAGATGGCCTGGGGGGCTGAGGAAACATCTGGATCTCGGCTTCCACTGAGGGTGGCCAGGAGCCCTGCTTCCAGAGCAGGTTGAGACCACCTCCAGGAGCCGCAGGCAAGGCGGCAGGCAGGCTGAACACACTGGCTTACCTTGGCTTCCACAGCCGCCAGGTCGGCCTTGATGGCTTGGGCCTCAGAGATGAGCACCGCGTACTCCTCCTTGTAGCGGGCGATGCTGGCCTCCAGGTCCCGGATCATCTGCTCCACCTCGTTGGCCTTCTGCTGGTTGTCCTTGGCGTCATCTTCCAGCTTCTGCAGCTCGTTTCGCAGGGGCTCCACCCTCTTCAACATGTCTGCATAGTTCAGCTGGGAAAGTCAAGTTGTCAGCGGCCATTCAGAAGAGGCAGGAGAGGAGTCACCTTTCCCACAAGCCAAGGCCGGGTCTTACCTGTGCGATTGCCCATTTCACCATGGGGCCGCACGCCAGGGAGGCCCGGTTGACAATCTCGTAGTTGTAACTCGGATTGGACATGTAGTTTTTCTTCATCTTCTCCCTTATGGCATCACTGCAAAAGGGGAATTTTTATTTCTAAGCACAGGGAGGACAAAGGTGAAGTGTTTTCAGGAAGCTGAAAAGTGAAGGACATAGCCAGTGCTTGTCTCCCTTCCCCAGGGAACGCGGTGGGGAGCCACACTAACAGCTGGTTCTCGGGAAAGTGGATGCTGATGGAGGGCCGTGGACCTTCTGGTCCCTGCCCCTTGTCCCACAGGAGAGAGACCCTCAGGCCAGTTTTGCCATAAGAGGATGGGACCCTTGCTCTGACTTGAGCAAAGGGCTGTATCCTCACAGTGCTCACCCCTGGTGGAAGAGAGCTGACCGGCAAGGTGGAGAGGCCAGGAAAGCACTGGGGAACTCGGCCTTCTGCAGAGGGGACAGCCTTGGGAGGCGCTTGAGGGGTTGGGTAACCTGCACTCCTTCTGTGATGCCATCCCTCAGGAAAACCTCATCGCCAACAACGCTCAGACACCACCTCCATTCCCAGTGCCAAGCCAGCTCCCACGCCCACCTGATCTCCTCGGCCGAGAAGTTGACGATGGTGGGAATGAAGTTCTCACGCATGATGATAGAGCGGATCTGCTTCCAGTCAGTGGTGCTCTCGCCCAGCAGCAGACAGATGGACTCCAGCGCCAGCTTCACAGCAGCAGGAGGGTTGGCCATGGAGCGCACTTCCACCAGGTGCTGCTTCTTGATGGACTTCACGGCTGGACCCAGCAGGTGTGCAGGATGCAGGGACAGAGGGCAAGGCAAGGAGGAGTGAGCCACCACAGCCAGGCGGCTGCTCACAGGGTCCCCTAGGGCAAGGCTGTCTCTAGTCCTGTGAACAGAGGTGCTAATCTTGTAAATGACTAAGGGGGCCTTACGTACTCAGTCTCCAGGCTCCCTGAAGAGCAGGATATTGCTTTAAAAATACCTCACAACAGAGTGGGGGGCTTAAGGGCAGTTAGTTTGCCTAGCCATGGATTCGATCCCCAGCACCAAAAAGCAAAACAAAATAAAATGCCCTACACATTCTAATTTCTTTATCTCCAAAATAATGTAATGGTATGTTACTTTATACAATTTCAACAAAGACCTTTTCAATCCGTTACGGTGTTGAATGCAGTATCGCCTAGGAATGAACCCAGGGGTGCTCTACCACTGAGCCATGTCCCCAGCCCTTTTTATTTTTTGAGACAGGGTCTAAATTGCTTCAACTATCGAGATCCGCTGCCTCAGCATCCCAAGTCACAGCAATTACAAGTGTGCACTGTCGTGCCCAGCAAGGCCCCAATAGTTACTGGGTGAACTACAAACCAACAAAGATTTGCAGGCTTCCTTACACAGGCATGTAAGGATGGCAGAGTGAGTTGTGAGCTGCAGATCCCAGAACTAGTGGCCACTGGCTAAGAGCAGGCAACACTGAACACTTATTGGTACTTTTTTCATGAAATTCAAGCCAGGGGTTGGCAAATAGCATATTTACATAAGCATCAATAGATCTTTAAAAATGCATTGTGATATTAAGCTTATTTTGCCAATTTCCTATTACAGGAAGGGTCTCACTACATATGGTAAGTAGAGACTGGCTTCACGGGAACTCTGCTGTAAGAGATGGTATTATGGTTTAGATGTGAGGTGCCCCCAAAAGCTCATGTGTGAGGCAGTACAAGAAGGTTCAGAGGAGAAATGATTGGGTTAGGAGAGCCTTAACCTAATCACTGAATCAATCCCCTGCTGGCTGGAGGAGGTCGGCACTGGGGGTACAGCTCTGGGCTATATATTTTACACCTGGTGAGTGGAGTTCCTTTCTCTTCTTCCTGACCATCACGTGAACTGCTTCCCTCCAGCACACTCTTCGGCCATGATGTTCTGCCTCACCTCTAACCCCAATGTTGAGACCTCTAAAACTGTTCTTGTTGGGATTTTTAGTCACAGCAATGAAAAAACTTGACTTAAACAGATGGAGACATCCTGAGTATTTACAAAAGCCTCAGGTATCTGCTAACAATTCTTTGGGTGCACTACCAGCACCTCGAGGGAGGCCCACGTGTGGTCTAATTCACCATTATCTGAGAGGCTGAGGGTCGGCAGCCTTCTGGAAAGCGCAGCTGCGACTGCACTCCCGTACCATTCTGGGCCTCGATGACAGCAGGCTCCACCTTATCGAGATCCTCCTTGACACTCATTTGCTTGTCTGCGATTACTTCCTGCTGCTTGTGCAGCTGCTCCTGAATCTCCTGGCTCATGACCTAGAAAGAAAAGATGGCTCAGGCACAGGGTGAGCCTTGGTCCCCCTGCTGAGTGCATCCTAGTCAGCAGCTCACACAACCCGCAAACCCTACAGCCCACCCCAAACCACCCCTGCTTCCCCACTAGGCTGCACAGGCCCAGTGCCACATCTGTTCCTGGAATAGGAAGCACCTTTTTCTTTTCAGCCTCCTGCTGGTCTTTCACCATCTTTTTCAGCTTGTCGTTGGCTGCTGCGTTCTTCACCTCTAGCTCCTGGCTCTTTATTCTCAAGTCCCGGCGCAGTTCTTCTACCTAAAGAGCAAAACCCATGCTGGGAAACGGGCACACGCACCAGTCACCCTGTCGGGCCTTGCTGTAGCTGCTCGCAGGAGTGAGGCATGTGCCTTGCCGTACCTGATCAACAGTTTCTTTGATTTTTCTGAGCCCGACGTTCAAGTGCATCTGCTGCTCCTCCAGCTCGCTACGCTTCTCGTGGAACAGGTTGGCATAGTGATTGATGAAGTCCAGGTAGTGGCGAGGCGTGATGGCCATTGTCCTGCCTCCCCGCTTTGCTAGCCGAGCGTTAGCCTTTCAGAAGATAAGTTAAACCTTTTCATTTTTCAGGATGCTCTCTGGGATTTAACCTTAGAAACTGCTAACTGTTCCACTTTGACAGACCACAGCATGATGCAGTGGGATGAATCAGTCCTCAGGGGTCAGAATACTTCAGCTGGCTTCAGTCACTTACATGCTCTCAGAACGCACCCTAAGAGCCAGGTGAGGTGGCACAGACCTATAATCCCAGTGACTTGGGAGACTGAGGCAGGAGATTTGCAAGTTCAAAGCCAGCCTTGCAACTTAATGAGGCCCTAAGCCATTTAGCAAGACCCTGTCTCAAAAAAGTAAAAGGTCCAGGGATGTGGCTCAGAGGTTAAGTACCCCTGGGATGGATCCCCAGTATCAGGGGTAGGGGTAGGGGTGTGGGGACAGCAGCCTCCCAACCTTTAAGCCTTTAACTTCTCTAAAAAGGGTGGTGAGGGTTGGGATTTTGGCTCAGGGGTAGAGCGCTCGCCTAACACGGGCGGGACCCGGGTTCGATTCTCAGCACGACATAAAAAAAATAAAAATAAAATAAATAAAGGCATTGTGTTGTGTCCATCTACAAAAAAGATTCATTTTCTCTCTCTTTAAAAAAAAAAAAAAAAGGGTGGTGATTGTGCCACTTCAGAGGTGCCCTCCCCATGAACAGGCGCCATACTCTGGATCACCCTGTCAGCGCCAGCATGCCTGCCCACCCCTTTCTTGCTTATTTTCAACAGAGAGACGTGTCGACAGGTGTTGTGGCCATCTGTGATTCGAGGCCCTGGTCTTTGACTAGGAGGGAGCTGCTGGAAGCAGGATGGTGGAAATCACAGCAGCAGAGGGAAGCCTGCACCAGACAACACCCTGGAGGCCACAGACAGCCTGCAGATAGTGGTGACAGGACACTCACAAGCCCACGTGGGTTTTCCTGGCAGAAAGGAATAGTGTGGACTCGTCTGTTCCAGAGATCCTAGTGCAGTGACCAGCAGATCCAAGCCTGCCCGACAGACTCTGCAAGGAGACTGGTCCAGCCCCAGCCCTGTGTTCACATGTGGTCCATGCAGGCTCTCTGCTACTGCAGCAGCACTAAGCAGCTGCCCAGGAACTTGGGAGGCCTGCAGAGCCTTACTCTCTGCTTTTTAAAGAGAATGTGTGTGTCCCCACCGGGCACAGGGGTGTACACCTTGATCCCAGCCGTACGGGAGGCTGAGGCAGGAGGATCAAAAGTTCAAAGCCAGCCTCAGCAAAAGTGAGGTGCTAGGCAACTCAGTGAGTCCCTGTCTCTAAATAAAACAAAACAGGACTGGGGATGTGGCTCAGTGGTCAAGTGCCCCCGAGTCCAAGCCCATGTACCCCCCTTGCCCTCCCCAAAAAGAGAATGCATGTGTCCCAAGGGCAGAGAAGATGGTTGTAGTTTAGAGAGAGCCCATGGGGGCTATAAAGGTCAGGTTGCTCAGAGTTCCCAGCCTGGTGACAAGGATGAGGTTCCATCAAAGAGGTAAGAAGTCAGGCAAGATACAATTCTTCTGCAGTGATGGAATGGTATCAAATCTGATGTGTCACAAGGCCCATTTTCATCTCAGCTGAACCCACCTGGTGAAGAGTCTGGTGGACGAAGACACAGCTGTTCACAATGGCTTCCCGATGTGATGGGGGCTGGGGCAGCTTATCATACACCACGGGCATGTAATCTGGAACAATGTAGTTGGGCTTCTCCAGGTCCATCTTACTGGTGAACTCCTTGCCAACCTGGTACAGTGCTTCAGTGGACCAGTCACCAAACCAATTCAACACACACCTGGAAAAGGTGCCCGTGTCTCAAACGGCCACCAAGAGCAGGTCTGCCTTGAAGGGATACCAACTATTCTGACCCAGACCCAGGAGAGGACCAGCATACCTGTTGAAAAGGGCTGGCGAGGTGGCTGCGCGGTCCTTGAGCCCCTCAGAGGACGGGTTCATGGTGAACACCACATGCAGGTTGCGGATGACCTGGCTGGTGAACCACTTGTAGAGCTCCTCGTGGGAGTCCAGCATCAGGCCCTCCTTCTGGGCCCCCTCTTTGCACTGTGTCATCAGAGTGGCATACTCGTCTCCTTCAAAGAGACCCGGGACCTGGGGAGCAACGCGGCACTGACTTGCTGGCCTCCCAGTGCCAGCTACTAATGGGCAATGGGGCCCAGCTCATGACTCTTACCTCTCCATTGGCCAGAAGGGTGTTCATTCGCTCTAGGAATCCAGAATCTAAGACATTGGATTCGTCCATTATGAATGCGATCTTCTCATTTTTGCAGCCAGAACGTCTCAGTACTGTCCGAAGATCTTCATCAAAATCTTCCCCCGTGTACTTTCTATGGACCTACACAAGTGGTGGGCAAGTTAGGTCCAGCTAACTCAGGGTTTTACCAGGAATCAGGAATCCATTGCTGGATTAAAGGCTACCATCCAGACCCACCTTGATCTGGTACACACTCAAGCCATTCATCCAGGCGACGAACCGAGACAGGGTAGTTTTTCCTGCTCCACTAACACCAATCAGAAGCAAGTGTCCTTGAGGTTGACGGAATATTCTGAAACATTATCAGAGCTGATAAATTTTAGGTTTCCATGCCTCATTCCTCTTTTTTCTTTCTTTTTAAATATATTTTAGTTGTAGATGGACACAATGCCTTTACTTATTTATTTACATGAGGATCAAACCTGGTGCCTCACAAGTGCTAGGCAAGCGCTCTAACACCGAGCCCCAGCCTCAGCCTCCTCAGTCCTCACACTTCTTTAGGATTGTGTCCATATTTGGAAAGTCTTCACTTGAATGTGTATAATAAACATTTGTGGAACAATGGTGTTTGGCCAGGTCCAGTGGGGATGAAAGATCAGTAAGACGTGGGCCTATCCTCCAGACTCTCAAAAGACCTGGCAGGTGAACCCAAATCCGCAGGAGGCTGACAGGGCTCTAACTGATGGTAGCCTACAGTGCTGGGGGGAGAAGAGTGAAGTTCCTCTGGGGACAGAAATTAAGGACAGCTGAGTGAGGTGGTGCATGCCTGGAGTCCAGCTGATCACAACTTCAAGGCAGCTGGGCAACTTAGCAAGACCCTGTTTCAAAATAAAACCAAAAGGGCAGGGATGCAGCTCAGTGGGAGAGTGCTGGCCTAGCATGTGTGGGGCCCTGGGTTCGATCCCTAATCCACAACAATTAAAAACAGAATAATAGTTTAGAACAAGTAAGCTGGACTTGGAAAGATGACAAGGGGGAAGGTGCCTGGCAAAAAGGACTGAGGTGGAGGTGGGGGAGGACAGCATGAGGCCTGGCACGATGGCACACTGGGTCAAGAGCAACTGAGGCGAGGAGCCGGCAGGCACCATCGAGAGACCCACCTGTCAATCCTGAGCACGTGGTCCAGCACCTCATTGAACAGGACCAGAGGAACGTCAAGTTCTTCTTCATAGAAGACTTTCAGCCTAGCTTTGACATAATCTCTTAATTCTTCTTGGTCTACTGGGATATAATCCTATAAAAAAAAAGTTAACATACAAATCATTTAGAGAAAATCAACTGAGTTATTAAAACAAAGTCAACTGTATTTCCTTGACTACGAAGAAACTTGAAAAACATGCTGCAAAAGATAATCATTTTTACAACCCAGCAACAAAACTCTGAGTAGATCCCTTCCTTTTTCCCTGTCTACCTATCTATCCATCATACTGGGGATTGAACCCAGGGGTGCTCTGCACTGAGATATATTCCCAGCCTTTCTAAGTGTTTATTTGAAGACAGGGTCTCACTAAGTTGTACAGGCTGGCCTCAAACTTGTGATCCTTGTGCCTTGGTTTCCTGAGTTGCTGGGATTACAGATGTACACCACTGTACTTGGCTTTTTGAATCTATCACTGATTTACCTACCTATTGATCGATTGATCATACCAGGGATTGAACTCAGAGGCACTTGACCACTGAGCCACATCCCCAGCCCTATTTTGTATTTTATTTGGAGACAGGGTCTCTATGAGTTGCTTAGCCCCTCACTGTTGCTGAGGATGGCTTTGAACTCACGATCCTCCTGTCTCAGCTTCCCTGGCCGCTGGGATTACAGGTGTGTGCCATTGTGCCTGGCTAGATATATTTATTTTTGAACCTGCAGAGAAAATTAAAATTTACTGAAAGTCGTCAAGACTTAAATATGTTAAGAGATATACTGTGATCAGGGAGAGAAAAACACTACTATTAAAATGCTGGTTTCATGCAAATTGGTAAAGAGACACTATAATCCCTATCAGAATCTCAGTGGCGGTGGTGGTGGTTTTGGGACAAGCTAATTCCAGGTTTCCTTTGCAGGAGGAAAGGGCTGAGAATGGCCAAGTTCTCCTGGAGGAGCAGCAGGTGTGGGTGCCTGTCCTCTCTGATAGGCATACTGCCATCCTGAGGACAAGGTGGTGTTGGCACAGAAAGAAACAAACAGAGCAGGGGAAGAGGACGGAGCGTCAGAACAGACCCCTGCACAAAGGAAACTGTTGAGATGGGTGACACTGCAGAGCAAGGAGTATGCAATAAGAGTCTGGGATAACAGCTGTCCACGAGAGAAAGACTGAAGATAGGTCCCTAGCTCATGCCACACCCTAACTCAATCAGAGACAAATTAGGGGTTGAAATTATAAACCTTGAAGAATGTTCTTCAAAAGACCTTGAGAGAAAGCGGAAGAAAAAAGCCACTAGGAAGTGTTTCCTATCAATGAAAAAGGATGAGGACTGGTGTCTAGAATCATGTGAAGCTCCAGGGACCCTGCTCGGACGGATCTCCCTGTTTCTGGCTTGTTAGGCCTCTACCCAGCATGCCCTCCCTGACCTCAGCGGCCTGCTGTCTTCAGGAGACAGGGGCTTGCTATGTTAATCTTCTTTAGAGAAAAGAGACAATTCATAGCTGCTCTGGAAATGTCAACTCCAATTAGCATATGGAGTCTTTCACACCAACCATTCACAACTGCTCGAGCACTGTGAGCAGAGTGAAAGCACCATGGTGGTGCGAGGGATTCTCTGTGGCAGTATGCAGTAGACCTGATGTTCCTTGCTGCCCACCGTGGGGCAGGACGCAGGGGGGGCCAACTTCAGAGTGGGCATTGAGATTTAAAAAAAAGAAAAAAAATATATATATTTTTAGTTGTCAGTGGATGTTTGTTTATTTGCGGTGCTGAGGATGGAACTCAGTGCCTCAGACATGCTAGGCAAGTGCTCTACCACTGAGCCCCAGCCCCAGCCTGGCACTGCTGTTCTGGATAGGGTCTTGCTACCTTGCCCAGGCTGGCCCTGTACTTGCGGTCTTTCTGCTGTGGCCTCCTGGGTAGCAGGGATCCCTGTGCCTGGTGAGGAAGGAAGTACGGGTGAGACAGTGCCTGTTACCTTCGACAGCCAGTTGCTGTACAGGATCGGCCGGCTCATGGCTTTCTCCTTGTCTATGTTGGGAAAGTGCTTCAGGGCAACCATGTCGATGTTCTCATCAGTCCAGCGCCGCTCCTCGTCTTCCACAAGCCTGTGGGTAGGAGAGCAGCATATGTTGGAGCAGTTGGAGGCCCCGGCAAGAGATACCAGGTGTGGGGGGCACGGCACAGTCTTTCCCATCTGGTCAGTTACCACAGGGAGGAGCCCAGGACTCTGGGACTCAGGGCGGCTTAAACAAGCTCAATTTTCCCCTTCCTTTCTTCCTCACCCCTTTTGTTGCCTCAGTATTGGGGGAACCCAGAGCCTCAGGCACCGATCTCTCTCCTTAGCTCTTTTTATTTTAAAAATAAGTCTCGTTGTCTAGGCTGGCCTCAAACTTGCAATCCTCCTGCCTCAGCCTCCCTATCTGCTGGAATTACAGGCATGTGCCTCTATACCAGGCAGATTTTGACATTAATATGAAAACCCTCAGAACTATGGCACATTACGTTAAAAAAAATTCCTCTAAAAACATTTAATTCCAGGGTAGTTTAAGAAATGAAAATATATATAAATTCTGGTTTGGGAATGCAAAAATATAACTTTTTTTTTGAGATGAGAAATGAGGGAGAGGTTTCTCCCTATGCTTCCCAGGCTCGTCTCAAACTCGGACTCATGCAACCCTTCCACCTCAGTCTCCTGAGTAGCTGGGACTGCAGGTGCACATCATTGTTCCTGGTGCATGTAACTGTTCCTGCCTCAAATCTGGTTCTAAGCTTGCTAAAAATAAATGCTTAGGCTGGGGATATAGCTCAGCTGGTGGAGTGTTTGCCTCGAATGCACAAGGCCCTGAGTTCAATCCCCAGCACCGCAAAAAAAAAAAAAAGGTCACAAGAACTCCAAGCAGTGGAGAATGGAACCAACAGGAGCCTTGGCTTCCCTTACCTATCCTGGAAGAGACGGAGGGCTTCATGGGCCCAAATCCGGATGAGGCCTTCAACAGGCAGCGTCTCCAGGGGCCGCAGTGCTTCAAAGATACCTCTGACCCACCTGGTCATTTCACGGGGTGAATAGATATAGTGGGGTTGTGTATCCTGAGTGAATCTCTCCTGTGGGAACGAGAGAAATGGAAGTTGCATGTAAGCATCTTAAGACGTGGAAAAGTGGCTACAGGTAAAATGCTATAAAAATTTTTATATTAAAGACAAAGGATCTAGACCCTGGGATACTTAAGGATTCGATGGTAAACAACCTTAAGGCTGGAACACCTGGGATGGGGATGTGACTCCATGGCAGAATGCTTGACCAACACCTGTGACTCCTGGGTTCCATCCCCAGCACTACAACTCACCCACAGTGAGTTGAAGCCACTATCAGAATAAAGGTAGAGCCAAGCTTCTCACTTTATGTTAAAACATGTTTAAAGAGCTAAATCTTTAAAAATAAATAACAACAAAATTCTTCTAAAAATACTTAAAAACCAAAATATTGGGAAAAAAAAATATTTGCAGTCCAGGAAAGGGAAGAGCTAGGCACATGGCACCCACCCATCAGCCAGCACCTCGGGAGGGAGCTGAGGCAGGAGGACTGCAAGCTGGAAGCCAGCCATAACAACATAAGAAAGACCCTGTCCCAGAATAAAACAAGGGTAGGGGACGTAGCTTAGTGATAAAACACCCCTGGTGGAAACCCCTGTACTGCCAAAACCAGAACCAGAACCAGAGGGCACCAAGAGCAAGACAGACACACCAATGGAAACCATGTGGCCAGTCACCACTTGTTAAAGGGCAGCCGGGGAAGGCTTAACAGACATGCAAATGCAGACCATAAAAACCACCTCTTGTTAAAGGGGCAAAGACCTTTTCTTAATTTTTTTTTTTTTGGTACTGGGGATTAAACTCGGGGGCACTCGACCACTGAGCCACATCCTCAGCCCTATTTTGTAATTTATTTAGAGACAGGGTCTCACTGAGTCACTTAGTGCCTCACTTTTGCTGAGGCTGCTTTGAACTCACTATCCTCCTGCCTCAGCCTTCTAAGCTGCTGGGATTATGGGTGTGCACTACCACTGCTCCCAGCAACAATTGTTTTTTTTTTTTTTTTTAAATATATATATATATTTTGTGTGTGTAGATGGACACAACATAATGCCTTTATTTTTATGTGGTGCTGAGGATCGAACCTGGTCCTGCCCGTACTAGGCGAGCACTCTACCACTGAGCCACAATCTCAGCCCCAACAACTATTTTTTAATGTTGACAAGAGTGGGAGGTAGAGGGGGAGGTGCAGCTGGTGTTGAGTGTAGTGGTCTGTTTCAAGAACATCTGGTGAATGTACAGTCACAACATTCAGTTACAAGCAGACGTGTGGTTAAAAGTGGACAGACCAGGCAGGAATGCGTCAGCCACCTCAGTACCTGCGTAGGATTTTGATGCCTGACTTTGCACAGGGTCTGCTGGCTCACCCAGAGCTCTGAACAAAGCCCAGTTGTTCCAGGTTCTTCAACTACGAAAGATTTGGAGGAGCAGACTCCACCTACCTGGGACATGGTGTAGAACTCCACCATGGCAGCAGTGAGCGGCTCCGCATAGGTCCGCAGGGAAGGGATGAGCCTCAGCATGGCGCGGTTGAAGGTGCCATAGATCTGCGTCAGGGAGGCAGGCCCCGGGTAATCCACATACACGACAGGCACGTGCCGTAAGAACCTGCGCAGGGAAGGCGAGGCTCAGCACCTCTGCTCGAGTGGCAGGTGACTGAGGCAGGGCGCATGCTGCTTGGGTTGGGGTCCAACACACCCCGGTTGGCACAAAAGACTTTACAAAGAATCAAGCCAAGATGGAAAATTCAGGCTGATTTCAGCCTTGTCTCTGTCCTACAGATGGTGTAGGGCAGCTCGTCACCACCCAGAAGGTCAAAGCAGTTTTTTGTGGGGTGTTGGGGGCTGAATCCAGGCTTGCATGCACTAGGCAAGGGCCCCATCACCGAGCTGTAGCCCAGTCCTGGTGACTGCATCTGTACCATGCCTCCAGCAGCTCCAGCACAGAGCCAGCGACCTGGAGGAAGCTGTGGCAAGCCACCTTGTCACCTTTACAATCCAAGCCAAAGTTTTGTCGGGCCACATTTATGGGCTTCCAGGAACTGGTGTGCAAGCAGCCAGAGTGGCATTACCTGTGTGAGAGGGGTTTTCTTCCAGGGTCGGTGGGTGGATTACAAGCCCCCACAAATTGGATTCTCTCCAGCTTCACCCATGTTTGATCTGAGGTGCGGTAAAAGCCTCCATGCTCCACCATCTGAGGAAAGGGCATGAAATATGTCAGAGCAGCATGCGAAGCAGAAATGCAGAGGGGAAGAGGGGCCGTGGGCGGGGACAGACCTGTCTGATGAAGGATATGACCCTCTGTGTCCCGTATTTATCCATATCTGGCAAGTTGATTTCGTCACAGAACAGTACCAGCCACTTTCCAAGCTGCACAGGAGCCAAAACGACCCCATTGGGTGTGCGCCTGTACTCGCAGTAGTGGTCGAACGTCTTCAGCAGGAGCTCTGGAGTGGTTGCGCTGGAGAAGTTAAGGCCCACAACCTTTGGAAGGGAGGACAAATGAGGTCATGTGACCGCGCCCACATCCCAGCCCCTACAACTCTTGGTCCTGCCTCCTGGTGTAATACCTCCATGTCAGGCAAGGCCCGGAGGGCACTGAAGAGTGTCATGGTCTTGCCAGACCCGGGAGGGCCACAAAGGACCAGCGGCTTATGTTCGGCCAGCCAAGTGTAGAGGAGGGCCTCATGACGGACGGTGTCCAGAGTTGGCACGACGACGTCAGGGGCCGCCACTTTGTGTGTCTCCACTTCGATCTGAGGCACCTTGGCCTGCCATGGGGACCACTCTCCACTGATGGACACCTGTACAGGGACAGGGGTACAAGTCACTCCGCAGCCAGCATACCTTTTCCCAATAAGACTGCCCACTTTTTCAAAAGCAGAACGCTCAAAATAGGGACAAGTTCAAGGCCAGCCTCAGCAACTCAGCAAGGCAGTAAGCAACTTAGTGGGACGCTGTCTCAAAATGAAAAAAGTTGGGAATGTGGCTCAGTGGTTAAGTGCCTCTGGGATCAATCCCTGGTACCAAAAAAAAAAAAAAAGGAAAAAAGGACCATGTTAACCTGCACTCCTTTGTACCTGGTGACACTGAGAGGATAAAGTGCTTGT
This sequence comes from Ictidomys tridecemlineatus, assembly GCF_052094955.1. Classification (NCBI taxonomy): domain Eukaryota; kingdom Metazoa; phylum Chordata; class Mammalia; order Rodentia; family Sciuridae; genus Ictidomys; species Ictidomys tridecemlineatus. The sequence continues at coordinate 121,427,558 of NC_135481.1, read as the reverse complement.
ATGCCATGACAAGGTGACATGAAACCTATGCAGGCTGTTCAGGGATGGACTGAGCCCACACAGCAAGAATGCAGGGAAATCTCCTTTGCTCACCTCATAATCAATGATGGGTATGTTGGGCGCGGTGGGCAGGGGCACGGTCGTGATTCTCCTGATGTATTCACCCAGCTCTGCTCTCATTTTCAGTCGGCTGTCTCCAGACAAGGACCAGAGAATGGCATACACCAGGTATCGCTATCGAAAGAATTAAACCTTCATTAATGACAGCACAGAAATACAGGCGCTGCAAGCACAGTTAACCGCGATACCTCCTAGGACCACGGCGCAGACACTTCCCAGCCCTCATGGAAGCCTGATCCTGGCCTGGAAACAACGCACCCGAGAGGCAATGTTTTGGGCTGGGGCCCTCCAGCCATTGTGACCTGCCCCCCACCTGGATGTAGCGCTCCAGCTGCTCGATCTGCATGGGGAAGTCGGGGTGGTTGGCATTGTACTGCGCCACATTGCGGCAGGCCTGGTGCAGCATGGAGAAGAGCGAGCCCAGGCAGCGCAGGCGGGTCAGGTCCATGATGTGCTCGAGCTGGAAGGCGTGCTCCAGTGCCTTGGTGACCAGGCCGTTGGAGGTGAAGTAGGGCTGCATGATGGTCGCCGCGTCCCTCTGGATCTGCAGGAGGGGGAAGGAAGCTTGGCCACCAGCTCAAGTCGCTGGGAGTTTCACCTGTATCCTAGGCCCTGGGAGAGGGTCACATGACTTTGGGGACATGCCCATGACCAGCATGAATTCCTTGGCCCCAGCAATTCCCAAAGCCCTGCTTCCTGGAAATGTGGTTTTCACCACTGGACATGGAAAGGGGCAGTCTTTCCACAATGTGCAGAGAAAAGAGGAAAACTGAAGGGTCTTTGGCTTCTCCCTAAACATCTTTTAGTTTTTGCAGCTGATACAGAGGGGCTTCCTCAGAAGCTGGTGTAAGACAGACCTGATTCTGCATAAGTGTGCCTGGCTTGAGTGGAAGCACTGGGAGCGACCACTACCTCACTGTGCTCCGAGGTCACCACCCCCAACCAACCTGCGGCCCGAGTGGAGCTGGGGCATGCAGCCCTTTACCTGCAGCATGGGGGAGGCAGCCTCCTCCCCCTCATCCTCTTTGCCCTTGCGCCGACGCTGTGCCTCGTCCTCCCCTTCGTCCAGAGGGATGCTGCGCAAGCGGGCCAGGAAGTTGTTGAAGATCATGTCCGTGCTCAGGACGTCCTCGCTGAACCAGACCATGCCGCAGCGCGACACAGTGGCCAGGGTTGCGTACTTCAGGTCCTGAACCTCAAACATGATTCGCACCTTCAGAGACAAGGTGAAGCAGATTTAAGGACACATGTGGTGGAAATACAGACATCATAATTCTTTTACCCACACAGAAACTGAACCAGATGATTTATTTAATTTTTCTTCACTTACTTTAAAAATGTCTACCTACAATTCACACTCCCATAATTCACACCCAACCTTCTCTCCACAAAAAACTGCCGGGAAAGGGCAGATCAGACCACAATATCTATGACTCCCTGTCTAGGAGCTCTTGGTGGAAAAGAGGCAGTGATTCTCCAGGGGTGCCGTGCACAGTGAGCAGGCACTGGGCGCTCATCCCACCCAGGGGTTGGCCCACACAGACCAGGAGGCAGGAATGTCACTACCCCATGCACACAAGGGCTGGGTCACCTGCCCAGCCACCACTGCTAGTAAATGGGTTGAGATTCTGATCAGGCACCTAGTTTCAGAGCCTTGACCCTAGCGCTACGTGGCCTTACAGAAGACCAACCTCTGTCACATCAGGACAGTGCACACAGACTGAGCCAAGGCCGAATGGCCTGGCTTAGGGAGGATAACCACACCAGTCCTGAGCCTCCCTGTAAGGACTAAGGCCGTACACTGTGAAGTCAGCCTGGATGCAGTCCCTTACACCCTCATCTGTCCCTTTAGCAGACTCCTCCACACCACCCCTAGTGACAGCCATGGTACACCTTCTCAGCAGTTTATCTGGAAGGGCCAAGTTTCAAGCCCTCAATGGACAGCTGAGCAGACAGTTCTGAACCCCACATGTACCTAAGACAAGGCTGAATGTGGAACTAGGCATCGTGGAAGAGAACTAACAAAACAGAAGAGTGAGGCCCATAAACTGCAGTGAAGCCGCACAGGGCTTCCAGGTCACTCCAGGAGCTCTCCATTCCCTACTCTCCAGCTGCAGCTGGCCTCTAGCTCTGCACACAGGCACGCCTCACATGCAGCCTGCTGCCCACAGCTGCACCTTGGGGTGTGCGCCCTGCAGCTGTGCCCGGGAAGGCTACTCACGTTGGGTGGCAGGCTGAGGCGCTCTCCGTTCGGCAGGGTCAGGAGCTTGTTGTCATCCAGCACCGAGTTCAGGTTCTCCACCCACTCAGGGTCCACGTCACCATCAAAGACGATCCACTGGCGCTTCTGCAGCTCGCCCCGCACATTGTCTATGATCCTGAGAGGGAAGGGTTTTAAATGGCTGTTGACTGGAGGGGGTTTTCCCGTTTACAAATGCTCACCCCACCACGGTTTCTGAAGTGAGCTGAACTTGTTCAGAGCTTGGCTGGGCAAACAAGTCCCCTCTAGAGGTGACACTGAGAACAGTGTGTGGGCCTATTCCCTGGAATGCAAACCAGACAAAGCCAACGTACTTCCTGAGCACATGTGTGAAGAGCCCGTCTGTCCACTCCCTGGTGTTTGGGTCCAGGGTTCCGTAGAGGTGGTCTTTGCTGATGGCCTTGGGGTCGATGATGTGGGCCACGCCCTCCACTCCCTCCAGCCTCTCCAGAGCCTTCAGCAGCACCCGCCAGGCCATGCTCTTACCACTTCCTGAGGGCCCCACCATCATCAGGCCGTGATTTATCTGGGTGATCTGATAGAGCTGGAGAACCTGCAGGGTCAGAGACCAGCACCGTGACCACCCCAGGGAAGGACAGGACACGCTTCAGTCACTGCTCATGACAGTGAGCAAGAAATGTATCATATGGATCCTTAACGGCAAGTACTAGAGCTCTTCAACTGAAGGAAGCCAAATAGACCACATCCATACGGACCTTTCTCAACTGTGGGAGGTCCTCCAGGCTCCTCAACAATCGCACAGCAGATCCCCCAAGGACCACAAGGCCAAGTGGCGGCCACACCTATAACCCCAGCTGTTCGGACAAAAAGGCAGGAGGGTTCCAAGTTCCATGCCTGCCTGGGCAACTCTTCGTGAGACCCCTCCCCAGCCACAGCCACGGTTTAATTCAGTACAGCGTTTCTCAGGACAATATATACAACTTGCATACACAACACGAAGAGGGAGAGAAGAAACCAATATGGAACACAGTCATGTACTCCTCATCGACTGAAGCTGTTAAGCTAGAACTGGAAAATCCTGTGAGTAGGAGTTTTACTGGCTTAAGCAAATTTCCATTAAAATCATGTCTTTGTCCACGTTTTTAGGGAATTAACCATACCACATAAAGGAAATTTCCAGGTTTGCTATCTTGAACAGGCCCTGGGGGAGCCTCCCTGTACCCTGAGAGCACACAGCCAACAGCCCTGTACCTTTTCAACCCACATTCCACCGACTTCTTCTCCATCTCCGTACGTCAGGTACATCTCCTGACACACTTTCTTCAGCTCCTCGCGAAGGGCAGTCATCTCACCCCGGTGGTACTGGACGCCAGGGAACACGTCCGACAGGAGGCTGAAGAGCAGCGGGATGTCCTCTGCCACCAGCTTGGGCACCATGGTCTCACAGACACTCTGTATCAGGATCTGTGGGAGGGGCGTAGGGAAGTGTGTTCCCTCAACTCTCTGTCAATCAGTCCACCCCACCCATCCCGACATGTGAGTCACAAGAGCGTGCGAGTCAGGACTTAAGAGACACGAAGTCTGAGAGGTCAGAAGGATTTGTGTACAAACCTCTTGTTCAGGTAGATTTTCAGCAATTTCTCCTTCATCGACGGCTTCCCCTCGTTCCTCCTTCTCCCTCTTTATCTTCTGAATTCTCTCCCTCTTCACGTTGCCTGCACTCACCAGCACACTCTTCAAAGCCCGAAGACCAAAGTCATAGTGGCTCTGAGAAGAGAGTTGCTCATCGCATAATCTAAGAAAGAGAGAGAGATTTTCTTGAAAAGCAGTACACTTCAAGCAATCACAGTATTAAGGGCCAGGGAATCAGAGGCAAATACTTTAAAGATGTGCCACAAATACAGACAGAAATTCCAGGGCTATGTGGGCACAGGCTGGAACGTGTGTGTGGTTCTCTGGGCTACTCACTTAAAGAAGGGGACAATTTTGTTGGCAAGAACTTCGGCGGTGCGGAAGCCCTGTGAGTAGAGCATGACTTGGGCGATCAGCTGCCGGTCAGGCTTGGTCATGGCCAAGCTCCGGAACAGCTTCTTGAGGTTGTCAGGGAGGTTGGAGCGGCCTGCATAGCCAGGGTTCATGGTGATGAAGATGGCCATGTCCGGGCTCACTTTGACTTGCTTGTTCAGCAGCTCACAAGTGATGGGGGCAGAGGCTGGAATCAGATGATGCCATTAACACTTTTAACACCGAAAAACGTGTGGAAAGTTCTCTAAAAATGGGCAGGTCCCCAGCACTGCAAAACAGTCCCTAAGATGACAGGGCACCCATTCTGCTGGGACCTCCGAGCCCAAAGCCCAGCATCCTGGGGAGCCAGATGCAGGCTTGGAGAAGGGCTGCTCTGACTTCCCCATGGCAGCCCACCCGTCCTCAGGGAGACCCATTTGTACACGCCAGGTACACACGAGTGGCATGCAGACACCCAAGGCAGGGAGCTCCTGGCCTGTTCGTGCACCATGACACCAGTGGCAGCAGGACAGCTTAGGAATGGAAATGTGTACAGAAGGGAATGTGTCCATGCTCTCGCATGCCTGGTGGCTACAGCACGAGGACCACCTCTTCCTAGGGCCCCCGAGTAGTACACACAACCCAGCCCCCCTTCCTACCCCCGAACCACTCAGGATTGTTTACTCATGAGTATTGACACAGACGTAAGGACTGCTTTGACATTCCTGTGTGTTATTTAGGAGGTCTGGGAATTCTTTGTAAGACAAGTTACCACTGTTGTTGAATAACAGGAAACAAAACAGCCTGTGGACCTGGCCCTCCCAATTTTGACATGTTTCTTTCAACATCTGACCCTGACAGTGGGCCTGATGACAGATCAGATGGTACAATGTGGGCCCACAGGAGCTGGGGGCTTGGCTCCCTGGGATGTGGGCAGGGGGCAAACCGAGGGTTCCTGTGGCAAATGCCATGTGGGAAAGTTCAGGCCCTGGCTTGGCAGAGGAAGCCCTGCTGCAGGGCATAAGTGTGGGTGGGGTGTGCCCAGCTCCAGCAGTGGCCACGAGCCACTGACACAGAGCCACGGCTTTGTCCCCTTGGTCTCTGGCCTTGGTGCACGACAGGGCCTGAACGGCGTTCTCACGTCACAATTCCCTCTACCTGCTCAGAGTGGTTTTTAAAAGGAGGCGTCTTACTCTTGTCATAGTTGGGGTTGGAGTGCTCCCGCAGGGCTTCCTGGATGCACTGCACCTGCTGGGACACTGCAGAGAGCATTCGCTCCTCCAGGCGGTTAAACTCGTCAAAGCAGCCCCAGGCGCCCACCTGGCAAAGCCCCACAAAGATCCGTCCCATTGCCTGAAATGGAGGGCAAGAGAGAAGGTGAAACTTCCGCTGTGGACTGCCCAGTGCACCCCAGTGTAGCTGTACTCAGAGACTCAGGCTTTCTGGAAATAGTTAATTTTTGTGATACTGGTGACTGAACTCAGGGATGCTCTACCACTTAGCCTTTAATTTTGAGACAGGGTCTCACTAAGTTCCCAGGCTGGTCTCAAACTTGCCATCCTCCTGCCTCAGCCTCCTGGAGTTGCTGGGATTACACAAATGTGCCACTGTGCCCAGTTAGGACTGCCGTTCTCATAAGAGGATGGAGATACGTAACTCTCTCTTTCTGTGTGCACCAGAGGAAAGACTGAGGTTCCATTGGGAGGGTGTCTGCACACCAGGAGGGGCTTTGCCAGGAGCCAAAGCTGCCAGAGCCTCGACCTTGGTGAGAAGAATGGCCCCTGTTGGCTAGGCCCTGCGGCCCATGGTAGTGGTATCCAAGACATCCTGGTCTCAGCGTGGGCTTTACATAGAATACTGGCTCTGGAGACTGGTCCAGCCTTGGGCAGGTCAGGCATTCCTGAAAACCAGAGTCTCAGCCGCCTACTGAGGTGGTTGAGGGTGGGGTCTGAGTCTCACTGAGGAAAGGGGCCAGCACCTACAGATAGCATGACCACCGTGCAGGTGGACCAAGTTCTCCTCCTGTGCCCAAAAGCTCCCACTGACAAAGCAGATGTTTTTGTTCTACTACTTTTTGTTTCTCACACATAATATTGTTTATTTCCAGAAACAGGAGCTTAGCATTTCTGGGTAAATGACAAACATTTAACTTTGAGAACATGAAGTTAGAAATCAACTTCAAAGCACAGTTGGATTCCTCCAACACTGAAACAATACCTGTCCCTGTTGGACTCAGAAAACCATAAAAAAATCACACTGAGTTGCAAGGCTGGTGGCTCTGAGAAGCCAGATTCAGTGTTCCCATGTGACCCCTTCAGGACATCTGATTTTAGGTGGATCTGATAAAGCTTCTCACCTGGAAGTCAAAGGTTTCATCGCAGTTGAAAACTAAAACAAACCGTCCAAGTTGATGGCCCAAAGCCTTGACAGACTCTGTTTTCCCAGTTCCAGCAGGACCTATTATTTGAAGAAAAGTAGTTGAGTACTTGAATCTGCTACTTAATGGGAATATAACTTTAAGAGAAGAGTAAAAACTAACTTTTTGTTGTTGTTGTTTTGGTGGTATTAGGCTTGAACTGGGGGGATTTCTACCACTAAGCTACATCCCAAGCCCTTTTTAAGTTTGCCTAGGCAGGCTTTGAATTTGTGATTCTCTTGCCTCAGCCTCCCAAATTGCTGGGGTTATAGGTGTGTGCCACCATGCCTGGCAAAGCAATTCACTTTAAAAGTAAAAGCAGATACAACAAAGGCAAACATATTTAAGTTTTCAGAATGTACCAACTGTGTAATTAAGAAATATATCCAAATCCCTAGCTTAGCCTTTTAAAATTATGTCTACCACATGATTATTTCTATCCAGGTTTATGGAGTAACTTACCAAATGGGGAACCCCCCAGCCTGGCCTCCAAGGCTTGTGTCATCGTCAAGTAGCAGCGATCAGTGAGAGGGGTCTGGACCAGCTTGTCCTGAACACCCAGGTACTCAAAGCCATAATTAAATTTGGCATTTGCCATTTGAATTGACAACTGCTGTAACACATCGGTTTGCTTAGGGTCAAAGTAAAATCGCATCTGGCTGAGCCATTCAAAAGATTTGGCGTTGTCAATCTTGCTTTTTATCAAAGACCTGGTGACATCTCTCTGGTGAACCAACTCTGTTATCTGAGAAAATAAACGTTTGGCATAAGATAAAGTAACACTCAAACCAAGCATTCTCTGGATTATTTGCTAAATTTAAATTGGGATTCTATGTCCAGTTACAGTGGCTCTCGGTAAATACAACAAAACTCAAGTTCACCTCCAGAGACAATAGCAAAACCTCTTGTGACACAGAATTGAGAGCGAGAGCAAAACAAAGAAACAACAAACAACAGCACCCTTGCCGATACATAAAAACTGCAACTGGCATAGCACGGGGCAGGGGAGCGGCTTTCTCATGTCTGCCCAAGAGTGCAGCCCACCTGCTGGGCTGGGAGCCTGGGAGCTCCCACACTGAGGCGCCCAGCACTGTCTTGGCCACTTCTAAGAGGACATGAGGAGGAGTGATAGACTCTGACCAAGGCCAGGATGCTCTCCTGCCTGCAGTCATCTGACCCTGGAGTACACCTCAACAGGAGCACAGAGCCAAAGACCCCCGGAGAGCAGGAACATGTCCTCCACTTTTTTGTGACACCGACAGGAATGTGTCCTAGGTGTGGCCTCTTTTGCCAATGTGGGTTGAGGTGTGAGGGCGTAGAGGTGAGGAAGGGCCAGGCTCGAGACTCACCAAGTGCTCCAGCTTCCGCCTCCGGAGCGGGGGCTGCTCCATGAGGACCGAGTCTGCCAGCACATTGAGGGTGGCCTCCACGTTGCTCAGCACGGAGTGTAGGGGTGCAGCGTCCCCACCGCCTCCAACGTTGCTCAGGGCACTCTCCACATTTTCAGACCAGGCAATCTGGGCCGACAGCACCACAAGCTGGGCCTGGCAGAAACACGACACAGGTCCACAGGGTCAGTTTTTTTTTTTTTTTTTTTTTAAATACAACGTGAGGGCTCTGCCGCTGAGCCACAACCCCAGCCATCGGTTTATTTTTTTGAGAGAAGGTCTTGCTTTTGCTCATGCTGGCAGAGTTCATGGGCTCAAGTGATCCTCCCACCCCAGCCTTTGGCTTCCAAAGGGTCACCTGTAAAGTCAGGCAGCGCTTTCATCCATAGTTTACCTGATATTTATCAATCCATGTGATGTAGGTATTTGGATCAATTGATGTTGCTTTACCAAAAATCTCTACTTCTGTAACAGATTCAGCAAGAAGTTTAGCCAGGGTGACTCTCATTTCCTTTTCCACCAGTGTGAGCCACTCATTGATTTTGGGATGTTCTGTGATGGACACAGGAGTTTTAAACATAACCTGAAATTAAAAAGAAAAAATATGAATTAGGATGTGCGAATATATGAAAGCAGTTTTCTAAATCTGAAATGTAAATTGTCCTACCTCTTCTCCTTCTCGGGATGAAATGCCCAGGACCACAGAGTTATCTTCATTGAGGATGATGCTTGAAACTCCAGCAAACATCTTCTTGAAGTGTTTTTGTAGTTTAGCTACATTCTTGCTATTTCCAATGATTTCAAGCAAATCTTCATCACCCACAAAATAGAACCTAAAATTAAATAGCATTTAAGTGGCTACTATTATTTGTACAAAAGTTAGGAAAAGTTTTAGATTGTAGGAAGACAAAGGAGATGTGGCTACTAGTAGAAAAATCTCCACCTTGAATTCAGATTATATCCCAACTTCTTTTAGTCCTCAGCAAAAGATATATACATTTATTCAGTAAGATTTAAGAAATAATTCAGTGCCATTTACCCTTACTTCATCAAGTCATTTTTTTAAAAAAATCTGCTCTAGTCATTGTAAGAAAATTGTTCATAAAAAAGAACCACCACTTAGAAACAATTAGAGTATTCGAGGGATGCAAGCTGCCCCGAGGGGAAATGAGAGCCCCTGTGAAGCCTGACAGAGCTGAGGAAGAGACTGGATTGAAAGTGCCACTAGAAGTCACTGCATATGAGCTGAACGGTGTTCATTTGAGGACTACTGGCTAACAAAACTGACAACACTCAAGCCCAGAAGGAAAAGCACAACTGAAACCCACTCCATTTCAGTCTGAGTCAAAGTAAGCACCTTACCTGGGGAAAGAGGATCGCTCTCTTTCCAGGTACTCTCCCAGTGCTTTCTGGATCTTTCCTAGCAGGTCTGCCAGCCTTTCCAGAGAACGCTGCACTCCCTGGATGTTCAGAACATCCATAACAAGGGGAGACTTGGACACTTTTTTCATCAGCGCCAAGAATTCCGTGCTGATGCTATGGACAAAGTTAAAAGACAACACATGTGTCAGCCTCTATGGAGGGTGCTTTCCAGCCCCTACCAACACCCGGCCCCGGTTAGAAGTCGTACCTCTGGAAACGCTGGGTTTCCACGGGTAACAGATGTTTGATGTCCGCGCTGCCTGTGAAGATGCCTTCCAGGTAGACCCATCGCCTCTGCACATCAATCCACACGTCGAAGAGAGCCATGATCCGGTTCAACTTGTCTTCCCAGCTCAGGGCATCCTCTTCGAAAACCTGGCAGGTACACAAAAGGGCAAAGCTCATCTGCTGAGCTTTTCACTCATGGATCTGAGAAAACTCACTGAAAAATGAAGACTGGGATCCCAGAAAAGCCATCTGACTGATGTTTTAAAAAGCAGGTACCTCGTCAGTGCAGAAGTACAGTAATGGAGGCACAGAGCTCTGCCCAGGGAGCAGGTCTCCCCAGTAACCATACCTTGTAATATGGAGAGAGTTTCATGGCAGACACACTGTTGATGTGCTCCTTGACCTTGTTGAATAGGTCATCCCATCCTCGAATCAGGCGACACTTGTTCTGATAGTTGACCAAGTCGAGTTCATAAGTATTCCACACTTCTCTTATCTAAATTGAAACCAGGAAAAGGCATGTCATCAGAATGTCACTGGTCTAACTGCCAAGGGACAAGGGTTATGGGGATGTAAGGGACCACAGGTGACAAGGTTTTGTTTCAATGCTCAAGTCTACACTATAGCCTGAACACATCCCATCCTGTTACTGACCTGCTTCAAAAATTCTTCCAGGGCCATCTCTCCCTGTGCCACCAGCAGTACATCCTTGACAATAGCTTCATTTTTCTGCAAATCGACGTCCCAGATTTGGCCAAGGGTCAGCTCGGAAACCACCCAATTCACATGCAGCCTCTTCATCAGCTGCTTCCAGTGGCGGTCTTTCAGTGCTTCAGATTTCAGCTCGATCACCAGCATGTTCACCTACACGGGGAGCGAACACGGTGCTGGGCGGGTGTGCTTCTGGTGGCTGCCCACTGCCCGTGGCTCTCTGGCCTACCTTCATGTAGCCTTTCAGCAACCTCTGAACAAACTCGTAGGAGGCGTACTGCCGCAGGCGCGCGGGGAAGCTCTTCAGCTGGTTCAGCAGGCCATCTAAATTTTGTCGAAGCTGTCAGAAGAGACACACAATGATATTTAATTGCTGACATTTCTTTAAATGGTGAAATATTTAAAAATGGTTTTGAAATAAGCTTTTCAATAATAATGTGAATAATGTTAATGACACATAGGACATTAAGTGACATCTTATGAACTCTAGTTACTTGCTTGCAAGGTTCCTAAATGAAGTCTGTAACTGATACTACAAAGGCACACACCAAGCAGCTACTTTGACAAGACCTACCTTCCGAGGCTGTACTGAGACCCAGGGCTGCTCCTTCATCTGATCGATTTGCTCCCAGACCTTAGATAGCTCTGACCAAACGCCTTTGAGGTCCTGTAATTCCTCTAAAGCCACCTGTGATGAAGAATAGCAAAGCAGTCAAATGGTGGAAAGAGCAAACAGCTCACAACTAACAAAGAAAAAGGAAATCACACCAGACTCTGGCAGGGGTTCAGTGGCAGAGCCCGGCGGAGTGGAACCCCAGCTAGCTCCGTGGTCGGTACCTGCACGCGCTCCTCGCTGCCACTGAGGAGCCCACTGTCGGTCAGCTCCAGCGCCTCCTTGGCCTTGGCGCACTTTTCCCTGTCGTCCTTCAGCCTGCCAAACTTCCCCTCGTATATGGTCAGAGCCTGCAGCGCCTCCTCTGGGCGAAGGTTGCCCTAAGAGAAGCCAGAGCACAGGGAATCTTTGGGAGAGGAAAGCTGTGGCTTATGCGAGGGCCTACGGAGCTCCTGGGAATTCCTGACTGAACGTGTGCATGGGAGTACGAATTCAACAATCGTCCACGTGGGCCTGTGCACAGGACTGGCTGTGAGTGTACACCAGTGCCTGGGAGGCGGAGGGAGGACAGGGGCCGCTGGCTGGGCGCGCTCAGGCACAGCTCTCAAAGCCAAGGCCTGGCTTTCTCTGACAAACCATTGTTCCCCATGAAGACTAGAGTGGCAGGAGATGGGCCTGGTTCCCCACGAACAATACAGTTAAAGATTTCCTGTCTAAACCCATTAACTCACAGACAGACACAAAGGACAAGTGCAGAAACTATCGGTTTTCTACCAGAGGAGAATCCCACCACATTTCTGGCACTTCCCCTAGCTGAGGTGATCCACAAGAGAACAATGTAATGAGCAATGCTGGCCTCAGTGAGAGCAGGTCCTCTGAGACACAAAGTAGAACCTGCAAGGGCCCAGCTGCACACCAGGCCTCTAAACTAGAGGGCATTCTGGATATCTTAACTTCCTTTCCTTTTTTCCCTATGCTCATCTGTACATCTAAATAAGCAAAACACTGAATTCTACCCCAATAAGCCAAAAATGCCATCATCTACTTTCTGTCACCTTTCCATGAGCACAACCTACCACTGCCCCTCCTTCAGGTCTCCCTTCACCATCCCCTTCCCAGACACAGCAGTAGCCACTGGCACCCTCTGCCACCCTGGCCAGCACCTGCCTCAAGGGACATGCTTTTCTTGTTCGTCATTATTACCTCTCCCCCGACAGGAGCGTGGGGGCTCTTGTCCCTTTCACTACTGCTACACCCTTGCTGCTAGGACGAAGCCTGGAGCCTTGGTGCTCAGTAAACACTGGGATGATGGAGCACAGGCATGTGGACAGCAACAGAACCTGCCTCCCTACGGCACACACTGCCTGGTGGCACTGTGAGGCACATCCCCTTTACAGAAACCAAGGTCTGATTTATTTATTTTTAGTACTAGGGATTGAACCCGGGGGTGCTTTACCACATCCACAGCCTTTTTATTTTTTATTTAGAGACTTGGTCTCACAAAGTTGCTTAGGGCCTTGCTAAGTTGCTGAAGCTGGGCTTGAACTTGTGATCCTCCTGCCTCAGCCTCCCAAGCTACTGGAATTATAGGTGTGCATCACCACACCGGGCCCAAATTCTGATTTTTGAGCATGCCTAAAGGAAAAGACTAATTTAAAAACAGAAAATCTTTAGCTCTCAAGACTATACCCTGATTTAAATGATGGTGTCTCTGGGTAATGAGAGGCCCAAGTTGGCTTTTTACTCACCATCTACAAGTATTGGTTTTTTATGCACACTAGGCAAGCACTCTTCCACTGCACTACACCCAGTTTTGTTTTGTTTGGTACCAGGAAATAAACCCGAGGTGCTTAACCACTGAGTCACATCCCTTTTTCATTTATTTTGAGACATGGTCTTGCTAAGTTACTTGGGGCCTTGCTAAGTTGCTGAGTCTAGTCTCAAACATGTAAACCTCCTCCCCTCAGCCTCCCAGGCCACTGGGATTATTGTGTTTTTGAGAGGGGCATCTTGCTAGGTTGCTCAGGCTGCTTTGAGCTCCTGGGCTCAAGCCATTCCCTAACCTAGCCTCCCAAGCAGAGGGCCTACAGGTGCATGCCACCATAACTGGCTGCAAGTATTGCTTTTTTGTTACAAAAAGGGGGAAAATTTCTCTAGTACTGGCAAGCTAACACACAGCAAGGGTTTCTAAATCTGAAAGAAAGTCCTCCAGATCATGCTGGTGGTTAGCATGGCCTGGTGAGGCTCACTGTGACTGGCTTGGTCTTCTCCCAGTCTGTCAGTAGGTCGGTGGTGCGGCTCTCCACAGCCCGGTCCTCCTGCACGATCTTCATCTGCAGGTTTGCCACCTGCTGCTGGATGGCAGAGTCTTTCCGCCGCATAATGTCATTGAAGGCTCCCCACTCTCCCTCGATGTTGTCGATATAGAGCCAGGAAGGTGGGAACTGAAACCTTTGCTTTTCTAGCAGGCGCTGACCATTGCGGTAGAGCTTTGAAAGTTAAAAGACAAAGTGATTTTTTTGCCTTCTACAGTAAGAGAAACTACTGTCAGAGTCCCATCACAGAGAAGACATTTTGAGCTAGAGAGCATAAAAGATCACGACACTTGTTCTTGTATAACCTTCCAGCCTGATTACTGTGGTCAGAGGGCAGCATGCCCTGGGAGTCCAACATGGCTGACTAGTTACTGCACCTAGTTGTACCCAGAGGGCCTGAACAGGACATGAGAGCAGACAGGGGCTGAGCCTCACTCCATTCCAGAATCTAGAAGGGATATTCGAGTCTAGTGACTTGAAAGCAACTATAGCAAATTGAAGAGAAAAAACAAACAAAAGTCCAGTTGTTCTCAAACCCTGTGTGCATGGGAATCACCTGCAGAACTTTTAAAAATGTAGACTCCTAGGGTGGTGGCCTTAGCAATGTATTTTAACAAGCACATCAGGTGGTTAGGACAGGATAGTCTATGGACCATATGTAAAAAAATGTGCTTTAAGAGTCAAGTCAGAACGTGCCCTCGGAAGGCAAAACAATACAAAACTAAAATTCAACTAGTGTCTTTGCTCGAGAAGTTAACTATCTGCAGAGCTCACCTCCACTTGCTTCTCAAATTGCTTGATCTTCCTCTTCAAAGACTGCACGTAGGTGATGAAGGTCACTGCGTCAGAGGTGCTGGCGGTGTCCACGGAGTGCTGCTCCAGCTCTTGGCGAGACTGTTCAGAGAGAGGGCTGCATTTACCCCTGGCCAAGACCCCCAGCAGCCTAGTTACATGCAGAATCTACCTCCTCACCTTTGAGATCTGGGAATGGAATTCGGTCATGTTTGAGCCCAGCATCTGCCCAAATTTGCTCAGAACCTCTTTATGCCAGGAGTCGTACTTCAAGTTCACCTTAGACTGCACCTGGGGTGAAGCAGCACACAGTAGCAGGTCAGCAGTTGGACAGCAGTGCTGATTCCCAGGTATCCTGGCACTGTCAAGAACACCCTGAGCTCACCTTGCCATAATCTATAACCACTGGTCCAAACTCCTTCTTGGTTTCTGCATTGTCAAAGGTCCCCCTGGCCTTCCTTATCTGGACCAAGAGGGCTTGCCACTTGTTGAGATCTTCGCCCAGCCTGTTGTAGATGTTCTCAGCCTGCATGTCCCATAGGCACTGATACTGGAGCCAGACCTGCATGAAGAGTGAGGTCAAACACCATCGCTCCGTTGTCCAGAATGACGAGACAGTCCTTTCACATTCCATTAAAAAGACCCACGTGTTCTCAGCATTAGAAAAACTCACATTTCACATGCTCAGAACTTGAACATCACAGTTAAAACCAAAAAACCGAAAAGTACTTGTCCCAGTTTTACTTTTTGCTTTAAAATTAGTAAATGTTACCTAGTGTCCCACATTAGGGACTGTTGAGATCCTTCAGCTCTACACTCTGTGTCTCCTACTCTGAAGAGTCTTGGAAGACTCTAGAGCATAAGTAGGTGGAGTCCAGAAAGGCCTCCTACCTTAACGTACTGCTCGACCTCAGTCACGATGCCCATGACAGCAGAGTAGGACTCCTCCAAGGCGACAGGGCCGTCCGGCATGCGCGTTAAAGCATTGCGGTAGAACTTCTCCTCCTCAGTCAACTCGTAGTGCACGCCCACCTGAGCAACAAGCCACAAGTGAAGCCAAGCAATGTGCAGTAGAACTCCCAGAACCAGAAGGCCACAGGACAACGGGGGTGACCCTGCTGTGCCTTGTGATATGTACTTCATGTGACAGAAAGACTCCAATAGAGGGAAGAACCCAGGGAAAGGAAACAGGAGCTAGTGCACTGAAGAGGGCTGACTTCAGTTTGTCAAGTTTGGAGACAAACAAGAGAACAATGCAAATAGAATTGCAGCTACTTAAACCCAGAAGCACAACAAGAAGGATCCTAAAGATCACAGGTAGACTCCTTGAGGGGCAGGGCCAGCACGCACAGCTTGGCTCTGATTAGCTGGACATTGCCAAGTTTTGGGCTAACCACTGACAAAATTTCAAACTATATCAGTTAACTACTTGAACATCCTAAAGAACTAAGTTGATGTCGAAGCCAAGGAAAAGGTAAGTTCTCAATAGGATCTCTAAGTTCTAGAAGAGTCTGCTGTAGTTGTGGAATCTTTTTACTTGAAAACCACTGGTCCTATTTAGAAGTAACATTGGCCAGAGGCCAGGGACTAAATGGTGTTTTAAGTTTTCATTTGCTTCTAGCAGTACACTAACAAGAGTATGTCACATCTGGAATTTACTTTAAAATAATCTGATAGGAGTGGGAAGGTAGGGAAGGAAATATAAATGAAATAAAATTGGTCACAAGTTGATAAGTAAATCTGGATGGTGGGAGCTCACAACTCCTGCTACTTCTGCATGTTTGAACATTTCTCTAATAAAAAGTGGGGACAACGGAGAAGCAGCGGGTACTGAGGTTCCAAAGACACTCATGGAAGGACATTTATGGAGAGACAGCCAAGACCTAGCCACCAGTGCCAAGTGTCTCCATGGAAGTCGTACAAAGCCTCCTCTGGGGCTCCCTAAGGATCCAGAAAGACACGAAGAGCAGTGTCACCGCACCCCGCCCCTAGGAGAACCCTGTTCAGAGGGCACCTGCTCCAAGCCCCCAGAAGGCTGACCTGGTATCTCTGACTCTGGATCCTGGGGAGGGACAGCACAACCATCTTCCACGCAAACATTTCCTGATAGAGCTTGTATCTGCATTCTTCAATTGGCGGATTCAAATAGATTACCTGATTGGTTATTCTTAGCTCATGAACAACATTCTGTAAAAGAAAGGTCTCATTATTTATTCAGCACTATATTTCAATAAATATATTCAAGATTGTTTTGAATCTTAACTTTCTCTAAATTATTATACTACTTCAGTCTGAACAACCAAGTCTGTCACTTTATTAGAGGACCTTGTGTAATTTCATGTTTATGATGTACACCCTTGCCACTTATATCATAAGGTAAAGGCAAGTGGGGTGCAGTGGCGCACGCTTGTAATCCCAACAACCCAGGAGGCTGGGGCAGGAGGATCACAAGTTGAGGCCAGTCTCAACTACTTAGTGAGACCTTGTCTCAAAATAAAAAAAGGGATCAGTGGTAAAGCAACCCTGGGTTCAATCCCCTATACCAAAAACAAACAAATGAATAATGCATGAGAACTGGGGCTGTAGCTCAGTGGTTCAGGCCCCCGACTCACACAATCGAAGGCAGGCACTGCTCTATCTCCTCACGGTTCCTAGTGCCTGGATATCGAATACACAGCCAATGCTTAATTGAGCACCCTGAGACTTGATGTCCCTGACCTCTGTTGATATGGCCATCTGAAGCCCAAGAAGCCAAGCCCCGATGCAGGGAGAGCAGGTGGGTGCTGGCTGCCAGCCATACATGACAGGAACTCTGGTTTTCCAAGCTGTACTAATCTGTGCCACCTGCCAGTGCTCTAAGCTCTTCCAGAATTCCAACTCAAACCAGGTAATTTTCCCACTTCAGATAATTTACTGGCTTAGACATACTCATTGTTCCTCTGTGACTGAGTACTTTAAACAGTATGCTCCATGGGGCTGGGACTGGGGCTCAGTGGCAGAGTGCTCCCCTAACATGTGCGGGGCCCTGGGTTTGATCCTCAGCACTACATAAAAATGGACAGACAAAGGTATTGTGTCCAACTACAACTAAAAAATAAAAAATAATAAAAAAGAATGCTCTAGGCATAGAATACCTATAATACTAAAAAGCAAAAAAAAAATTCAGGCATTAAGGGTTTGGGAAAGGGAAGAAAAAGATAAAAAAGCCTCTTTGCTTCTCCCAGTTCAACATCTGCACCTGCGATTCTTCTGGGCTTACATTCTGTGAGCCTTTTTATTGTCAACGGTAAACACAGAATAAGTGCCTGGCTTATGAACTGCAGGGCGACCTCCCACAGTGGCAGACAAGGTCTGTGGGCAGAGTTCTAACAACAGAACTGCACAAGTCTCTGGAAAGCTCACAAAGTGCTGGTTGACCACTCCTTCACACAAGGGGAACACAGACAGCTTGCAGACAGAGATGCCGTCTGCAGGGGCAACCTCTGGGCTGCTTGTACTTCCACAAGACTTGGATTTAGACTTCTACTTGTGGGCAGAGTGTGTCCAGTTCATGAATAATTTCTGAATAGTTCATGAATGCTTGGTAGGCAGAGTCCCCAGTGTAGATTCCTTTCTAAAATTTATGTATTTATTATTTTTTAAAATTTTACTTAGAGACAGGGTCTCACTGAGTTATTAGGGCCTCACTAGGTTGCTGAGGCTGGCTTTACACTCCTTTGCCTCAGCCTCCTGAGCTGCAGGGATTTTAGGTGTGCACTACCACACCCACCTTAAAGTTTATCTATTTTCTTATTACTTCCTTTTTTGAAATTATTTTAGGCTTATAAGTTGAGTAGTGTCACCAACTCTCTCATGTAAACACCCTTCACGAGGACAGAAACGCTGACTTGAGTCTGTGAACTATAGCACAGACATCAGTCAGGTCCCCAGGACCTGATCCAAATGGCTACATGACACTTGTCACATCTCTCAATCACTTCCAACCTGTGACATTTGTCTAGTTTCTCCTTGATATTCAGGACCCTTCAGTCTGGGATTGCAGGACATTTTCTCATGGCTAGAATGAGACTGAGGACTCTGGGGAAAGCCATAGAGGTGAAGTGCCCTCTGATCACACATCACAGGGCACTTGGTGTTAACTCAGGTCACTGGTTATGGTGCCATCAGGATTCCCTGCTGTGGACTGACTTTTCCATAGCACCTCCACCTCTTTGGGTGCTGGGGGTGGAGCCTGGAGCCCAGAGCCCTGCGAGTGAGCAAGCGCTCTGCCTCTGAGCCATACCCCCAGTCCCCATGGGTCCTTCCAAGGGGAGGACTATTTTGTTCACTTGCACATGGGATGCCACAAGAGGTACTCACTTTGATCTTGGGCTCTCCACCAGGCTTGTGACTGACTTGTGGAGCATCTGTATCCATGTCAACTTCTGCTTTATCTTCAGCCTGTCCAAGAAGGACCTGGGTCCAAGCTCTGAGGCCAGCTTGCAGACGAACGCCCAGTATTCTCTCAATCTACAGAGAAGTTAGTGTCAGAGAACAGTGCTTCTTCCAAGTCAGCTCACAGACACACGCATCAGAAGGTGTTGGGATCCAAGATGGAAAGCTCCTGCCTCTGACCCTTGGCCTCACTTATCAAATTACCAGCCTCCCACAGCTCATCTCAGGTTCTGTGCTGCGTCTCTGGACCAACTGAACTTCTATCCTCCCAACTCACAAGAGGCCTTGTGCCATGCAGCAGATTCAGTAAAGGACTTAGTGATTACTTAACATGAAAGAAAATTCACAAACGTGTTCTCCTGGTAACCTCAAAGACAAAACTGGGAAAACTATAATTTGGATATGAAACAATAATAGAATGACATCTTCTAGATTTAGAATTAGACAAACAAATTTCTTAAATAGACATCTGCAAGCCTTTGTTAATTCTGCCTTGGGTCACACAACCATCCGAGAGTGTGGTGAGGACTGTGGGCACTGTTGGATTATGGGTTCAGTAACTCCCCTCCAACAGTGTCCCTCTGTGTGGATAGATACACTGCCAAGGACCTACCCATTTAAACAAAGAAAGGAAAAAATACAGCCTGGAAACTGACCAAGTGCAACCTCTAACCTCTCCTACCAAATCCTCCTTCCTAAGACTCCACTTGTAGACTCTCCAATCCAATACTGAGAGAAGCACAGCCCTTGCCCTAACCCCAGGGGTGAGCAGAGAACCTCTGCACCAGGAGCAAGTGGAGCTTTGTGCTAGGTGTTTCTTTCCAAGTTGATTGTGGCAGGGTAATCAGAGAAGGCTGCCTGAGAGCTGGGAAGGACAGGCCAGGGGCCAGGGGCATGGCTCAGTGGTAGAGGCAGGGCTGAACACACTTGAGGCCCTGGGTTCAATCCCTAGAACTACCAAGAACCAAAAAAGTCTAAATCATAAGAGCAGAAAGGATATGGGCAGGAAGTGCCAAGTATCTAGCAAATAAAGAGATTTTCTCTTCCCTGACCGCTGTTGCTGTCAGCTCAATGCTGACATGGGTACTGGCCTGTAGAGGCACAGTTGAGCTCTAGCATCAGTTAATCAAGACTCTGGGGGGGAACTGGACTATCACTGGTCATTTCTAAGGAAAGCAGCTTTTTAGTGAGATGGACGAGCTTACTGAACAGGGTCCACTCCCACCTCACCAACAGCATGAAAGCGCTCTCCCTGACCACCCTCACCTCCATGTCAAGCTTGTTGACCCAGATGGGCAGATTGGAGTAGGAGTGCAGGTTTAAGTCGTCCACGGCTTTCTGGACTCTGTTCAAAATCTCTGAGAAGGTCTTATGATCATACATGCATGTTTCCAAGGAACGCACTTCCAGGTCTATTTTTTCTTCAATGATCAGCAGATCATCCACCTACAGGAAGACAATAACAATTAAAACAGATGTTTTTATTTTAATTTTTCTACTTTTTATTTTTCCTATTTTCTATTCACTTTTTCTATTCCTTTATTGTTGACACACTCTTCTCAGTTCATTAACAAAAGCTGTGGCTGAGTAGTTCTCAATAAAGAGCCAATCTTTGCTGCCAGGGTGAGGAGGACACTTATCCCAACGTGTTCCTAGAGGGAAAGGCCTGGGGTGCCATCAGGCCCTCTTACTCCTGCTCACAGGAGGGACAGCCTCTGGTTGCTAAGTCCAGGAGAAGGGAACCAACAGCCCCTCCTGCACCCCCAGGAGGAAGGTGGCTGCATACAGATGAGTGGTAGTGTGGTGCACTCGCTGTGGCAGACTCCGGGCCAGGAGGCCTACAGCTGTCTGAGGGAGCTGGAGCCTGGGAAGGAGGTCTACATCCTGAGTGAAGGACTTAATGCAAGCACTTCAGACCTAGACTCGTTCTCCCTTGATCTCTCTCTTGGTTGACAGCATCTCTGACCCTCTCCACTCCTCAGTTTCTAAGCTTAGAGTGTTACTTAACAGTCTCCCGAAAGCCCTATTCCCAACCCAGAGCAGGGGGGACATCAGCTCTTCACCCTCTGGGCTCTGGTGGCCCCAGACTGCGTCTTCTGTGGGAGGATGCATGAACTGACTTAGCTAGGACACTAGGACACATCCTAGGGATTCACTGCTAGGATTCGAGCACTAAATTAGAGCCACCTTTTCCTGGAAGTTGAAGACAGTCTCTGCCAAGCGCTGCACGTAGGGATCAAGTTTGTAGGACTCCCACACCAGGGCAATGCCTTCTGCAATCAAAGCCTGCACCTCCTTCTTCAAGCCAGCCACCAGGAGCGAGATGGTGTTCCGTTCCTCCACCTTCTCGCAGGTGCGCTCGTAGGTCCGGACACTCTCGATCAGCGAGATGGCAAATGGGTAGAGCTGGTTTGCTTGATGAGCCTTGTTCACAATGGCCAGGGGAACCCGGAAGCCGAGCCACTTGAGGTTTCGGACTTCCTTTGAAAGTGTGATGATCTCAGGAAGGAAGTTCACTTTCAACTTGAGGACATTTCCTGTCCGGCCGCGAACACGAGTACTTTCAATGGTAAAAATGCGGCCAGAGACGCCCAGGTTGCGCTGCTGCACCTTCCTCGCCCAGTCGTCGAAGATTTCCTGGGTGTTGAGCTTCATGCGGAAGCTGTCCCCATCCTGCTTCAGCTTCTGGCCCTCCACGTGATTCTCCCAGCCCTTGCCAAGCACATCCTCCACTCGCTTCATGTAGGCTGTCAGCTGTCTGTCGATCTGCTTAGCCCAGATGATGGACCCTGACACCGGGGGCAAATCACGGACGTGACTCATCTTGCAGGCCTGGCTCTGGGGGTACTGGACCTTGAACTTGTCATGGAGAGACTCGATGTCATCTTTCACTCGCTGGATCAGCTGGGTCTGGTACTCACGAATGGCCCCACGGATGTGAGGCCTGACAAACAGTGCATTGAACCTGGAGAAGATCCTGAACATCTCGTTGGCATTCTTGGCCGTGCCCAGCTGGTCCCGGAGGCGAGCAGTGATACGGGTCTCCACCCTGTCGATCCGCTCGTCGTACCTCTTCATCGCAGCCTCCCAGGCCTCGGTGCCCTCTTTGGAGACATCCAGCCCGTCCACTTCCTTGACGTTCTCATAGGCCAGGTTGACTTCCTCAATGGCATTTGCATCCGCAGCGTCGAAGAGGACCTCCGCCACTTTCATATCCTGGGGCTCAGGAACCTCCCCTTGATTCTGTTGTGCAACTGCCGTGACCTAGAAGATTTGTAACAAAAATTTATCAAATGAAGAGTTTTATTTTGTTATACCCATAAATTACTAGTCAGCAATATAGGTTTTTAAACTTTTAGTCATACATTTTGTAACAAGATCTCGACCAAGCCAAGTAAATATGACATATTTTAACTGAACAATAGAGGTTTTCTGAAAATATGACTGTTAGATTACATTTATAATGGAAGAAAAGAACAGGTGGAGATGACAGGTGACTCTTGAAGAGCCAAAAGAGGCATGTACCTAGAAATAAAAGGAGCCATGGTTTTCTTTTAGTCAGTCTCAGGCACACGATCACATCCACATTTAGAGGTGAGGAGTCTGAGATAAAGCAGTGCAGTGATGTGTTCAAGCCACACAGCTGACAAATGGTGAAGCAGGAACAAAACAGCCAGGCGTCTGGCTCTGGGGTCCATGCAAGGTAAAGGAGGGAAGGAGGGAGAGAGGGAGGGAGGGAGGGAGGCAGAGCATTACGAATCTGGACTGAAATGCTTAATATATAATCCATCGCTCTTCAAGACAACAATAACATGAAGAAGATGGGATCCAGGGAAGAACCATTCAGTGCCAAGCAGAAAGCAGGGTTTTTTTTTCAACAACAGGCATTTAGATGGCACATAAAGAGCTTCTTTATTTATTTATTTAGATGCCAGAGATTGAACCCTGGGACATTTAACCCCTGAGCCACATCCCCAGGCCTTTTTTAAAAAATTTTTTAAATTTGAGACAGGGTCTCGCCAAGTTGCAGAGGCTGGCCTTGAACTTGTGATCCTCCTGCCTTAGCCTCCCCAGCACTGGGATTATAGGCTCGATCCACTGTGCCTGGCACAAATCTTTAGAATGCAAACCTCACCTGTGGCCTCAGGACTCTGACGATGACAGCTCTTAGTTGCTCGTGCTGGCGTCTAAATTTTCTCATTTGATCAAGGCGAGCTTGAAGCTTTCTGTGAGCAGGGTTAATACGCCACACCATCTTCAGATTTTCTTCCCTTTTTCTTTTGACAATGTCTCTCAACAACACCTGAAGCTTCTCATACTCATCATCCCAAGTTTGAAAAACTTCAAAGCAAGCTACCATAACCTATGATAGGACATGAATCCAGGAAAAGAAGTTTATTATTAAAGCATGCTTTTACCTCATTGCTCCAAGATTGGTTTTCTAATATAGTAAAACTTACTTTTTCAAATTCTTCATAAGCAACATGCATCAATTTTCTAGTGCCCAATACTTTGAGTAACTGAGAACTCAAGTCTCTTGAAATTGCTTCTACCAAACGCAGTGCCCTCTGAATGGGATATTTTGTGTTTCGGATCTTTCTCAAGTGGGTGAAAATGGCTACAAGCGCCTGCCGTATCTTGTCCAGCTCAGTGGCAGACAGTAAGTCATTCAGAGGGAAATCTTTCATTAGAGGATTGTAGTCATTCACTGTTTCCAAAGCTTGTTTTAGACCTAGGTTGACAGATAAACAGTTAAAGGTCTTCATATAAAGTAATATTAAGTAAAGGAAAACGTACCCTTACAAGGGAATGGTCTGATGTTTCATGGGGTCCAGTGACACAGAAACCTCCTAACATCTGAGAAAGGAATGCTGTTAGCAGGGTAACCCTGGTGTGGCCCTGGGTTTGCTTTTTTTTTTTTTTTAAAGAGAGAGAGAGAGAGGATTTTTTAATATTTTTTTTATTTTTTAGTTCTTGGCGGACACAACATCTTTGTTTGTATGTGGTGCTGAGGATCGAACCTGGGCCGCACGCATGCCAGGCGAGCGCGCTACCGCTTGAGCCACATCCCCAGCCCCTGGGTTTGCTTTTTTTAAGAGTAAAATCAACTCATATGCACTCCAAACACTGTGGGCAGTTACCTTGTGGATTTTATTTGCATTCTATATTATCTACATGTTCTACCAATTACAATTAAGTTTAGAGAAACTAAAGTTTTGTCATCCTTGAAAACACTAAGATTTCCTAAGGCTCAGGTGAGGGGAGTGTGTTACTGACTTCTCTTCCTGGCATAAGATTTAGAAAGAAATAAAAATTTCACATGTGTTAAAAAAAAAAAAAAAAATTGAAGTACACATTTCAGCGGTAGTGACTGCCCAGACAATGTGCACAATGTGACTAACATTCCAAGTAAAACCTTCTGATAACCAGAAGGTTTTACTTGGAATCTCCTCTAACATTTAAAATGTGGGTACCATATTTTTTACGGGGGGGCTAGGGAGAGGAACATGAAAAGCAATCTTTTTTATTTTTTGGTTCTGGAGATTGAACTTGGGGGCACTTTACCATTGAGCTACTTTCCAGCCCTTTATATTTTTTATTTTAAGACCTGGTCTTGCCTAAGTTGCCCAGGCTGGCCTTGAACTTGTGATCTTCCTGATTCAGCCTCCCAAACGTCTGACACTATAGGTGTGTATCACTGCACATGCTTATGTTCACGACTTTGTCTAGTAAGTATCTGTGGGCATAGACTTGTAAAGAAATGCCTCACAGTACCTGGTCATTCAAACATTTGTGTCCCCAGTATAATGCAAAATCACGCTGTTCCATACTCAGAAAGTGAAATTTACTTTGACTACTCAGAATAGGGAAGAAGACAGAGGGGAAGGCAGCAGGTAAAAAGAGGAAGAGAAAGCAGTACCAACAGCTCTTCTTCCACAGCCCCCTGGGCAAGGAACTTCTGCTCAGTTTAAACATTTTGCCATTATAAAAAGCACAACTGACTTTATACAAAAAAAAGTGCAACCCATATAAGAAGGCAAGCAGCTGAGAAGCAGGAGGGACACTCCAGGCTCACTGAACTAGTGCCTGGAGACTGCTTCATGTTCTTAAAAGCCCTGGAGGGAAGAAGGTATGGGAAAACCATTTTAATTCCTGGAACTGAGGGAAAGATGAGACAGGATGCAAGAGGGAAAACTGAAAAAGAGTACAGGGTTGAGGGTGTAGCTCAGTGGTAGAACTGGAGACTGGTATGAGTGAAGCCCTAGGTTCCATCATTTATTCATTCTCACCTAAATGACCATATAAAAGACCTCACAAAACCAGACCAACAACTTATCAGATCATTGTGGTTTTCACCTGTGTCTGTGTCAAAACTGACAGTGGCGTGGAAACGCTTGCCGTGCTTCAGGATATCCAGAGTCAGGAGAACTTCTGGGCTCTCCCGCTTCTCCTGGATGCGGTACAATGCACGCTCCAAGTTTAGCCAAAAACTGATTTCCTGTAAGGCTGTTCCTGATGCAGGATCTCGATCAAGTTTGGTCACCTTTTAAGACAATAACATTCAGGGGTACTCACTATTTAAACAGAGAAGGAAAAGTATCATTAATGAAACACATTACAACTTAATTTTTATACCTCAAGTCAAAGGCATGAGCCTGCTCAAGATCAAAGCTCTCTCAGGGTTAACATTAAACTGTTCAAACTGCATCTGATCACTCCACCCAGACCAGGGCTGACCCTGTACTGAGCATGCCCAGAGGCAGGAGGGGCCCCACCACCAGCTGATCACTTACTGACAAAGCTCAGAAGAGTCCCCCATAGGCATTAAAGAACAACACATTTTACACAATATGTCTCAATAACGGGTTCTTACTTTTTGAATTTCTCGGATCCACCGGTTAACTCCAGATTGTAATTGATTGAGAAAAGTTGGGTCTTCAACTTTATCTCCAAAATCTGTAACTTTGGGCTTTTCTCCACGTTCATAACATTGCTTTGCAACATTTGTAATAATTGGGTGGATTGGAAGGCTGATTTCTGGAATCTCAATGTTCTGCTGTAAGTGCAGGAGTCCCATTTCAAGTTCTGCAATCTTTTTCTCAACTGAAGGAGCCATTTTATCACCATCCCTATAAGACAGGAAACATTAAAAAAATTAGGGCATGACTTGTCTCCAGAGATCCTGCTATTTCAGGTCTGTCAGGTATTAATAATACCACATTTATTAATGAAAAAGAGCTATATCCTGTTGACTTCCCCTCCCAGGCCTGAGTTTCACATCATTTCCTACACTGACACGTTTACACATGAAGTGCATGCGACACAGACCACAGAGGGAAATGGCTTTACCTGTCTGCTTTGCCAGACTCCCTGATATAGGACTTAAAAAACGGAGCCACGGCGTTGCTGATGAAGGAGTGTAGCGTCTCATATGGTGAGTCTTCACTGAGAGTGAGCACGCGCAACTGAGAAGACACCGGCTTGTCTGCGTCGATCACAGGGGTGCGTTTAATGAATGCCAGGCTGGAGAGAGTGAGCGAGGAGTCAGCACAAGAGTCTCATTCCTAATCTGTCTTAATAACTGCCGCCTTTGTGTGCATATAAATCAAAACTTAATTTGCTTGTTCAACTTAAAAATCATGTAAGATCATACTGAACTGCTGCTTTCTAAGAATGAAACGTACTGCCCATCCGCCTTTCTTTACCCACCCAGTGAGAACTAGCAGTTCAGGGTTGGGGTTAAGGGTGTTCTCATGAAACCAGGCAAAAGCTGTCTCACACAAGCTGGATTCTCAATCTTGGCCTACAGCCGACCTCCCCTGTCAGCTGTGCTACCAGCCCACACACTCTCAGGTCTGATCTCAAGCTCAGCTGTACTGCTTGCACACTGCACCAAGTCATGCATCAGCTTCAACAAGCAAACTGCCCACAAGCTGAAGGTGCAGCCCAGGCTCCCCTTCACCTGGCCCTGGGAGTCCTCTAGCTCCACCTCCACATGTGTGCTACACCCCATGAGGACAAAAGCTAACCAGGCATCTGGTTCTTAAAGCTCATGGGCTTGGTGTCTTTGCTTAATAAACCTAAACTCATCTGCTGAAAGTCAAGGTAACTCAACTCAATTCTGGCATGACCTCCTCCATGGGCTTCCCCTAATCAGGAGCCACCTCCAATCTCCATGTTCCCATGATGTTTTGCCAAGTATTATAATTAGCTGAGCATCTGCCAACCTCCCTCCCAAAGACCATGAGCTTCCTGGAAACAGCATCTGGGTTTATTTCTTTGTATACCACACCATACCTGCTGCTATACCTTCCATTCCAAAGCACTCACTGAAAAGGTCTTGTAAACCTCTTCAGTGCCTTGGCCAATACATTATAGATAATACTTCACATTACTCTAAAAGACCAACGAGTTACTTTTATGGCACATTAGGAAGAAACAAAGTCACAACAGTATTCCTGCCCAAAATGTATACTCTGAATCTCATCATGAGGAAGCAGCAGACAAATCCAGTTATGGGAGTCTGTAACTCTTTAAAAAAAAAAAAGAAGCAAAAAAAATTCAATTTATGAAGGCACAGAAAACCTGAAGGGTCACCTCAGATTAAAGCTTACAGACAGAAAATCAATGGCAAAGGGTGATCTAGACTGGATTCTGGTTGGGAGAATTATTAAAAGGGGCATTATTAAACTTGTCCTGTAATTAGAGAATAATACTGTGTTTCCTGCATTTGATAAGGCTATGTGCTTGTTCTTAAAAAATACACCCTGTCCAGGTGTGGTGGTGCATGCCTATAATCCCTGCAACTCTGGAGGCTGAGAAAGGATTACAAATTTCACACCAGCCAGGGCAACTTAGCAAGATCGTGCCCCCAAATCAAAAATAAAAAGGAATGGGGCTGAAGCTTAGTGCAGAGCACCCTGGGTTTAATCCCTATCACTACCAAAACAAAGGTCACATTCTATCTATTATTCATGCAACTCTTCTATAATCTTGAAATTAATTTTAAAAAATTTAAAAAGCTTTAGGGCTGGGGTTGTGGCTCAGTGTAGAGCACTTGCCTAGCACTTGTGAAGCACAGGGTTCGATCCTCAGCATCACATAAAAATAAATGAATAAAATAAAGGTCCATCAATGTCTAAAAAATATTAAAAAAAAACTTTAGACAGCCAATGAAAAATAAATTAATATTTACATATTTAAATTTGAATCTGTTTATTAAAGTACAAATTGGAGCAATCTTTTTTGAAGGTGGGAAATCTGATAATTGGTAATATGGATTAAAAACAACAATGTTACTTTGCATCTGAATTAATAATGCTACCTTTAGGAATTTATCCCCGAAAGAATCAGAGCTGAACATAAAAATGTTTACTAGTTATTTATAATAATGAAAAAATCAGATATAATCTGAGAATATTAGTAGATATGTAAAGTATATTTTAGCTCAAACGTTAAGATGAATATCGTGAGGTACAGTGGCGTACACCTATAATCCCAGCAATTTGGGAAGCTGAGGCAGGAGGATTGTGAGTTCAAAGCCAGCCTCACCAACTTAGCAAGGCCCTAAGCAACTCAAGTGAAATCCTGTCTCTAAATAAAATACAAAACAGGGCTGGGGATGTGGCTCAGTGATCTAGTACCCCTGACTTCAATCCCTAATACAGAAAAAAAAAACACACACACAAAAAAAAAACATGAGGGGCTGGGAATGTGGCTCAGTGGTTGAGTGCCCCCGAGTTCAATCTCTGGTATCAAAAATAAATTAAAAAAAAAAAAAAAAAAAAAAAAGCTGGGGTTGTAGCTCAGTGGTAGAGTGCTTGCCCAGCATATGTAAGGCTCTGGGTTCAATCCTCAGCACCACAAAAATAAACACTAAAATAAAGGTATGCTGTCTATCTACAACAACAACAACAACAAAAACATAATTATCATGATACTGCAATTAAAAAATATCTTAAAATTTACATTGACTTGGAAATCCCCATAATTTGATGACATGAAACCAAGGATAAGATACTGACATCAAAAACCAAAGTCTTGGGGTTGGGGATGTGGCTCAAGCAGTAGCGCGCTCACCTGGCATGCATAGGGAGCTAGGCTGGATCCTAGGCACCACATAAAAATAAAATAAAGATGTTGTGTCCACCAAAAACTTAAAAAAAAAAAAAAAAAAGTCATTTTTGGTACTGGGGATTTAACCCAGGAGTGTTTAACCACTGAGCCACATCCCCAATCCTTTTTATAAATTTTTAATTTAAAGACAGGGTCTCACAAAGTTGCTTAGGCTGGCTTTGAATTCCTGCCTCAGCCTCTACAGTTGCTGGGATTACGGGCATGAGCCTCTGTGCTTGGCTTAAAGAATAGAAGTCTTAAAGTTTTCTTAATAATGATTGTCTGAGTCGATGGACATTTACATTAATTTACAATTATAAATCTATAATCTGAAGTAATGGTATATTTGTACTACTTACCTATTGGACTTGACTCCATAATGAATGTCTATGTTGATGTTGTAGGAAATAAATTCTTTTTCTTCTTCTCCTTCATCACCAACATCCTCTACAAATCATAAAAACATTACAGCAAATTCACGTCATTTCAGTTTCTTACCAACTGCTTAGGGAGTTTTTATTGCAGCCCACCCCTAACCTGACATTTAAATCCTTGAAGACTCGGTGCCACCTAAGTTTCCCCTCCCACCCATTTTCTGACTCCTAACTCAGTCCCTGACCTGCCATGTCACATGGAGGTAAGTAGTTACCTTCTCTGCACATGCCAGGTGGTACTGGCCTGCCTGGGTGGCTGGAAGGATTGGCAGCAGGTGCCGGTGAAGCAACAGGACAGGAGGGGCTGCCTGAGGGCAGTACGGCTGCACTCAGCTTCTGCCAAGTTTTCACTATCCCTGCTCAGGAGCCCCAAACGCTGTGCTCCAAATATAGAAGGCCCTCTCCACCTCCATCCCCTGAGCATATTCTGCTCTGTTGTTTACCCAGCACTCACTACGTGACAGGCACTTACACACATTATACACTGTACTCTAGTGTGTGGCATGACTGTTGTTATTCCCGTTTTCCAGGAATGAAGTCCAATTAAATGGTTCACAGACCCTAGGCTGGAAAGCACCAAAGTGAGCATTCAGAGGTCTGTCATTCCAAAGTGCAGGCCCTTCACCCGGTCAAGAAACCCTCCAGGGGCTTGCAAGGAATTCACCTAGCCCTCCCCTCCACTGCACAAGCAGGAGTCACTTTACAAAGCTTTCTGAAATCAACAGTAAAAGCAGCCCCAAGATGCATGTAAATCAACTTTCTAAATAACTCAAAATCGAAAACAATAAGACAACTGTAAGAAGACAATCCAAACTTTTGCATCACAAGATACCTAAACATTCTAGTTATCTTTTCATGACACACTGTATGAAATCAGTGTTAGCAAAAATCACAATCTAGGAATTTTTTTGTTTGTTTCTGCGTTTGCAGGAATTGAACTCAGGGCCTTGCACATGCCAGGTAAGTACTCAACCCGAGTTACATCTTTAGCCCAATATACAGCTCTATCTTTCAAGAAGACAATTCTTTGAAATTATTGTTTTGGTATAATTTTATGAAAGGGAGGAAGGAGTAGGTGGCAGAACATTCCAGCATGTCAAGTACTACCTAGCTGTTTTTTAATGACCACTGTCTTTTTTTCCCTGACTTTTTAAAAATATAACTTTATTTATTTATTTTTATGTGGTGTTGAGGATCAAACCCAAGGCCTTGCATGTGCGAGGCGAGTGCTCTACCACTGAGGCATAACCCCAGCCCCATGACCACTGTCTTTTTGGTGAGTTCAGACAGAGTGCCACAGAGGCCTTGAGCACAATTTGAGATACAAGGTGGTAGGATGCTGCCCGCCCAGCCCAGATACTGCTCACCCACAGAAGAATCTTTGCATATCATCACGTCATCACCAAGTCTCACTGTTGGCACCTTGCCTCTCAGCTACAGAAAACGAAGTCTTGGAGAAACTTGCTGTGGACAGGTATTTGAGAAGTGTCTCTTATAGGTAAAGAACTTTGGTCCCTGGCTGTGCTGTGACCCACAGCAGCACTTGCAATGTGGACTAGGAATACCAGACTTGACCACATGTCACCCAGTGCTACTGAGGCACAGGTGCCCATTCCACCCAGATCATGAAGGTGGAGGAGACTGCAGCCACCAAGTGCCACCAGCCAGGTCAAGCTTGCCCTATTGAGTCCTGCTGTAACCAGTGCAAGCCAAGAGGTCCAACATGTCCTCCAAGTGCCCTCTCACCCTGCATCTGCCCCCCAAAATTCTTGTAGACTACCAAAACATTTTTAATTAAAAAAATATATATATAAACCACGGTTTCAAAAACCCCACACACATC
The DNA here is from genome assembly GCF_052094955.1 of Ictidomys tridecemlineatus. Classification (NCBI taxonomy): domain Eukaryota; kingdom Metazoa; phylum Chordata; class Mammalia; order Rodentia; family Sciuridae; genus Ictidomys; species Ictidomys tridecemlineatus. The sequence goes on along the minus strand of NC_135481.1, from coordinate 121,396,501 downwards.
AGTTTTTCTAACCATTCAAATGTGGCTGTACTACAAGAGAAATCATGAGGCCTGAGACCAGTCACACTTAGAGGACTGCCTTTAGTAAGACACAGCAGGTGACAAAGAGCACAGAGAAACCCCAAACCAAATAGCCATCCAGGGATGGGGTACAAAATATGTTCTTCCTCAGTTGTCTGAACTTTTCAGGATATTGTTCTATGATTCATATAAAAAAGTATCATTAAAATAACACTCAAGCAACATTCAATGGCACAACTAAAAAAAAATGATGCCCGTTTTCAATCCTTTCTCCCCCTCAGGGAGAGGCGCATCATCTACACAACAAGAAAAGATGCACCCTGGCCAGAGCTACAGTGCTGCTGGCACATTAGAGTCTGGGACGAGGCCCCATCCCATGCAACAGCGAGTCAGGCAGCCTGGCAGATGCCAGCTGGGCACAGGAAGACTGCAATGCAGCAGAGTGCTGCTGTGGCTCCGGAAGGCACACCCAGTGACATCATCTTCGAACTACAACAAGGCAAACAGACGTTCCCTACTGCTTCGTTACACTGACTTCTGATGATGACACCTAATGGAAGTCATTATGAACTCGTCAGAGAACACACTGTGGATTAATGGTTTTATACATAGCCCTATTAAATACAGATGAAATGAATACATCTGAATCCTACTTAGAGAATTTATTATGACATTGTTTGGTAAATTGCTATAATGTGTCCTTTTTGCCTCTCTGTAAATTATTAAATCATCCAAGTAATAAAAATGTGACATTTTACTTTTGTAGAAACATTTAAAAAATTGTTCATTGTTAATTCCTAATAACAAAAAAGGGTCAATGCTGTTAGAAACTTATATACACAAATGCAATCTGCATGTTTCATCAGGTAATATGAGTTTCAGCAAAGCCTGAATCAGGTTCCTGATGTCGGATACAGTTTATGTTAACTCATACTATACTGCCATGGGATAGTTACAGAATCAAAGTAGCACAGCAGCTCAGGAAGAGGATGCCCACAAGCTCCTCTGCTGCACACCACGAAGTCCTACAGATATTCTGGTTACCTTCTGAAAGATTACTGATTTCCTAGAGATATTTGAAGTGACATTTAGCACTCATTTGTGTATACTTCTATTGAAAGACTAGTTTACTGTATTTTGAATACCCAGTGATTTACATCATTACATTGTCTTGCTTAATGAAATATAAAAAAGGTAACAGTTCAGCTACCTTAAGAATCATACACTCTCCTGAGTAGAGAAGCATATTTTCACAAAGTATAGTACAGACACAGTCAGAAAAGGATAAAGAGAAAACTCCTGGTAAAGAATAGGCAAGCCAGGCACGATGGCACATGCCTACAATCCCAGTGACTCAGGAGGCTGATACAGGGGGATCACAAGTTTGAGGCCAACCTCAGCAACTTGGTGAGGACCTAAGCAATGTAGTGAGATCCTGTCTCATGATAAAAAATTAAAAAGGGCTAGGGATATAGCTCAGTGGTTAAATGCCGCTCCCCCCATGGGAGGGGGGACAAACAAACACAGGTGCCCTTGCTCTTCTCCTAACTGTCCCCAGTCACATAGCAAGTCTCTTCTCCCTCCAAGAAAAGAGGTCATTCATTTCTTCTGGTCCCTGGTACTCTGGTCGATCACCATCCACACCCATCCTCCTCTTGATTTCCTCATGACTTTAGTTTTCCTGCTACTATCTAGGGTGCTTTCTGTCACCTCCATGCCCTCCACTGGGTCCTCCTGAGAAGACATGACTGCCACAACCTTGTGCTCTGGCACAAGGCTAAGAACCTGGTGAGAGAGTCATTTTTTCCCCCCCCCAACTTGAAAACTTCCATCAAAACATCCCCAGACAGGTGTGAAGGGAGGATTAAACCCCATATGTGTGACATAAGAGGGCTTCATTTAATATTTCCAGAAAGGAAGAAGAATAAGAAATTAAAAAACTAAGTTACTAATATTTAAGAAACTTAAAGACTTGGTGTTTTTAATTTAATACCAATTCCAAAAGAAGTAATTGATAAAATGAATACTTCCATATTAATAGCTATCAAGGAACTGCACAGAGATTAGTTTTCAGAACACTCCTTCAAACATCATTCTCCCTGATAGGTCTTAAAATTCGAGGGTTTCTTTGGTTTCCTCCTTTAGGAAAGACAAGGACTAGACTCATTTCCTTGTTGTTCCCAGCCTGTTGCCCTGAGGTGCTGATAACCAATTCCCAGCCATCTTTACTTTGTAAAAAGAAGCGATTGCTGTTTTCCCTTTGCTGCACATAAATTTCCTTTACTATGCTACACTACACATTCAATTTTCCCTTGCTGCAGATTGCTTTGTTTTCTAAGGGTGAGGAGCACAGGGTAGGAACAGCCCAAGCCAAGGGACTCCTGTCCAGTGCTACATTACTGTTTTATAGAAAACATTTCCTATTAATTTATTCATTGCAGCACTAACCATCTGAGGGCGAAGCTAAGGCCAGAAGCAAACACATGCTGTGATCTACCATTAGAAAATCTGGTATCTGGCCAGGCACAGTGGCACACGGGAGACTGAGACGGGGGATTGCAAGTTCAAAGCCAGCCTCAGCAAAAGCAAGATGCTAAGCAACTCAGTGCAACCCAGTCTCTAAATAAAATACAAAACAGAGCTAGGGATGTGGCTCAGTGGTCGAGGGACCCCGAGTTCAATCCCCACTACCGCCCCCCAACATAAAAAAATCTAATATCTGTAACCTGGAACTTTTTGAACACTGACATGAACCTCACAAAGCTTCAGATCTTGGAGAATTTCATATTTCAGATCAGTGATACAAAAATCCAAAACCTGACACAATTCTGGTCCCTAGCATTTTGGATAGAGGACAGTCCACTTAAACTGTATTTTTTAGTCATTAGTTTGCTAAATTTCTTCATTCTTTGTGAAAATTAAATCCTCAGAAAAATAATTCTTTAAAAAAACCACAAAATCTGGGCTGGGGTTGTGGCCTAGTGGTAAAGCGCTCACCTAGCTTGTGTAGGGACCCTAGGTTTGATCCTCAGCACCAATAACTAAAAAATAAATATTTAGAATAAATAAATAAATAAATAAAATGAATATTTTAGAATAAATAGATAAACCTACAACTAAAAAAATAAATATTAAACCCATAAAACCATTTCCTATAAAGCTTTCTGCACTCTATGATATTATAAAACTCTATTATATTTTATAAAATATTATAAAATGCTCTAGTTTCCGTTACCATTCCAGTCCTTAGCCATCTCTTAATAACAAAGAGGCAAAACCCCCAAATTATCTCTCAGAAGAAACTATGATTACAAGCTTAAAATAAGCAAGCATGAAAGGCAGCCTCTATTTTCTGTCATAAAGGCAAAGTTCTACATCTAAGATACTTGAGTGAAACACACACACACCCCAGGCACCAGAGCTTGGTCTGACTGCTGGCAGGCTGCAGAGTGCAGGAAAACATACCAGACACCACCCAACCTCCTAGACAAACCTAATGAAAAACGCATGCCAGGTAAAAAGTGGTTCAAAACAGCACTAATGATGAGAAATGTCTAAGTGTGAATACCTATTTGGTCACAATTTTACAAGTATACTATGGAGAAAATAATTTTCTGCAGACTAAGAATTACAGACAGACTTTCCTTTTTCAAATGAGAAGCTGTAACTTTCTGACTCTCTAATTTTTTTTAAAGAATTTAACTTTGATTTGTTTTTATGTGGTGCTGAGAATCAAACCCAGTGCCTCACCAATGCTAGGCAAGTGCTGTACCTCTGAGCCTCAACCCCAGCCCGACTCTCCAATTTTTCACAAGTAAAACAAGCTGCTAAACTCACAACTTTCATTTCTATATTTTGAAGAAGGCTGAATTTTACAAAAGCTCACAGCTAGCCAGGGTAGCTTAAAAATTTTATACACACACACTTACATATTCAACACAAATGTTGGAAACTTTTTCCAAAAAAAATAGGGGAATAAAATAGAAAAAGCAATCTCCCATTAATGAAATATATTATGCTACTTTACGGTGGTTGGTGATTTTTCCATTTAAATAATTCTGATTTGTTTTCCCTATTAATGCAAACCTACCCTTTCATTATAATCAACTATTGGATGCACATATTTGACTAACCATACAAATGTCAAAATTAACTCATACAAACTACCCCTAAAAAAGCCCTTCTAGCAAGGGTGATGGGTCTGTACTCATCTAACTGTCCTTGTGTAGGAGCTGGGGTATAGCTTAGCGATAGAATGTGTACTTACAATGTCCAGGGCCCCGAGTTTAATCTCTAGCACCAAAACAAACAACAACAAAAAAATAAACTCTCCTTATGTGGCCCAGATGGATGCTAATAAGACCAATGAGGCCTTATAGAATAAACTTGGATTAATTTTAAAATCTTTCCTTAGATTTTTGTAAGTGAAGACAGGCTGAATTGCCAGAAATACCTCAGGGAGTTTTAAAAACACAGGACTGAGGCAGCATTTCCATTTTAGACAGTCTCATTCCTGACTTGACTTTAAAAAGTGCAAGTCATTATGGAGCCAAGATTTGGATGACTGGATGTTCTTTGCTGAACGGAAGAAAAGTACACAATTCAAATATGCCCCCCACACCTGCAATAATTTTAGCAAAGTTTAATTCTAAGATGTTTGAAAAAAAAGAACTACTGATGATCTTTCTAGAAGCAAAGAGCAAAAACTTGCAATTTTTTTTTCATAAAAATAAATCGTGACCCAAGGTTAAAAAAAAAAATCACTGATTTTAAAACATAAAGAGTACAATAAAAATATGATAAAGGGTTAGCTATGGTCAAACTACTCAAAATATAATAATTTAAAAAACTAAGATTTAGGGCTGGGGATGTGACTCAAGCGCTAACATGCTCACCTGGCATGCATGGGGTGCTGGATTTGATCCTCAGCACCACATAAAAATAAAATAAAGATGTTGTGTCCACCAAAAACTGAAAAATAAAAAAAAAAAATTAAAAAAAAAACCCACTAAGATTTATTTAAAAAATGACCAGAAAGACATGGGCCAAAATGCAGTCAGTGGTTCTATTGGGGTAGAAGAATTCGGGTGATTTTTATCTCATGTGTATGAGAGAAACATGGTTTTGTCAAGAGTGGATGAGTTTTCTTTTCTTTGTGATGCTGGACATGAAACCCAGGGCTTCATGCATGCTAGGCAAGTGCTCTGACACTGAGTGCTTGATTTTTTTTAACACATGATTTACATACAGGAATACATTACCCCAAACATGACAACATTAATGCTTTAAACATGCTCAAACAGCTTATTTGCTTTGAACATTCTATAGGGATATAAGAAAACTATTCTTTCATACCCTCAGAACCTCTGGACCAAAAGAAGGCTGCAGAGAAGCATCTCTGAATAAGAACAGCCTCTGAAAGAAACAAACTATCAAAAAGAATCAAGCTTGTGAGGCACAGAGGGCAGGTAGCCTGGGTTCTCTATGGCTAGCAACCCACAGCTTTTTGAAATTTCAAGAAACTTGCTGGCAAACATTTTCAGACAATCTCCAGTCTCTGGGTGCTAACCTTAAAACTGACTTGGATATCATCCCTGGGATCCCAGATGCAGATGGATGGTGCCACACCCATTCATGAGCTTGTCTCATATGCTCTCCATCTACTACAAAGTGGTTTTTTAAAGAATCAACAAAAAGGGGCTGGGGTGGTGTCTCAGTGGTGGAGCGCTTGCCTACCTCTGGGGTCGATTCTCAGCACTGTATACAGATAAATAAAATAAAGTTCATCAACAACAAACGAAATATATTTTTTAAAAAAATCAACAAGTAGGCCAAGCAGGCATGGCGGCCCATGCCTGTAATCGAAGTTGCTCTGGAGACTGAGGCAGGAAGACTGCAAACTCAAGATCAACCTCAGCAACTTAGCCAGGCCCTAAACAACTTGATGAGACTCTTGTCTCAAAATAAAAAGGGCTGAGGATGTGGCTCAGAAGTTAAATGCTCCTGGGTTCAATCCCTGATACCAAAAAAAAAAAAAAAAAAAAAAAAAAAAAACCCAAAAAAGAAACCCCATAGACAATTTCCAAACTCTAGGTGGGTGTGCTTTTTTGAGAAGACTGCAGGAATATGGAAACTTTTTGCCTCCTCTCCCAATCTCTTTCTTTTAACCTATAAAATCAGGCTTATCATTAGAATCATGTAAGCACTGCACAAATTGTAGGCATAATTAGTGAAGCGATGGACTGGAAACTGATATGATGAGTCCAGGCTAAGGACAAGAATTAGGTGCTGACCTTGGGCCAGTCATGTAACTGGAGATTCGGTTTTCTCACGCGTAAATGGAGAGATATACCCATTCAGCACCCAGTGAGCATCCGCCCTCCAGCAGAGATGCTCCGCAGGCACCCTGCTGGTACTGTCATCCTGTGAGCCTCTGCCTCTGGGTCCTGCAGGGGAGGCCTCAAATGCCTTCTTGCCTAGGCTCCTCTGACCCACCACGACCTCCTTCCTCAACCACAATCCAGCTGCCACGGCTCCCAGGTTTGCTCCTGGGTCTGCTCCCTCCCGAAGTCGCCTAGGCCTGGTCGCGAATCGAAACTGAAAAGCTCATGTGACGTTGGAGGCAGGGATGCGGCCTCCGCTCGCACTCGGCCCAGGGAGACGCTGTCTCCACCCAACTCGGCCATCTTGAGAGGCCCGAGCACACAAAGCGACCCCATTGTTTGAGTGATGGCAAGACAGGGGTACCCTGATCCCTTCCCTTAACCAGGACGCGGGCACCCCGCGGGGCTCCAGCCCGGGCAAGGAGTGAAGCAGCGCCGGCCTCTGCGGGGCGTCTGGGGCGTGGGGAGCTCGTCCCTCATGGGAGGGGGGCGTCTGGGGCATGGGGGACTCCTCCCATCCCCAGTGGTGTCCGGAATATGGGAGGCTCCTCCCTCCCGGGGGCATCTGGGGCGTGGAGGGCTCCTCCATCCCCTGTGGTGTCCGGAAGGTGGGGGGCCCCTCCCATCCCGCCCGGCATCTGGGGAGTGGGGGGCTCGTCCCTCCCGGGGGCGTTTGGAGCTCCTCACATCCCCAGAGGTGTCTGAAATGTGGGGGGCTCCCATCCCACGGGGCATCTGAGGAGTGGGGGGCTCGTCCCTCCAGGGGGGAGTCTGGAGCGTGGGGGACTCCTCCCATCCCCAGTGGTGTCCGGAATGTGGGGGGTTCGTCTCATCCTGAGTGGTGTCGGCGGGCGTGGGGGGCTTGTCCCTCCCGCGGGCCGCCCCTGCCCTACGCTGGGCCCTGGCGCCGGGCCCCGCACCTTTGAGGGTGGAGCGCTCCACCAAGACCGTGTGGACCTGCGGGTCCGACAGGAACTTGCGCATCTGCTCCAGGGCACTCTTCTCCTCCAGCGCCGCCTCGAGCGCAGCGGGCGCCTCGCCGCCATCCTCCAGCAGCAGCGGCACCAGCTTGCGCAGGTGCTTCTGCAGCACCGAAACGTCGGCCACGTTCTGCACGGCCGACACCTCCAGGCCGGCCGAGCCGTCCTCGCCACCGCCGCCCCCGGGCTCCGACATGGCGCCGCGCTCGGGACCCGCAAGCAGCGCTGAGAAGGTATCCGCGACCCGGCGAGAGACAGGAGCGAACGAGAGAGAGAGAGAAACGGGCGCCGGAAGTCACACCGTCCGCTAGCCCACGGCCGACTGGGGTGAGCGGCGCCGGCTCCGCCCTTTAGGCAGCCGCCGCCCGCCGGCCCCGCCCCGCCCGCCGGCCGCAGCCGCCGCAGCCACCGGCGCCCGCTCGCGGCTGGCGTCACGACGCCGCGCATGCGCTGGGTGCCTGGCGTCGCCGCCGCGCGGCCTTCTGGAACTTGTAGTCCCGGCGCTGGGCGGGGCCCGAGTCTCCTCACTGTCAGCCCTGCTGATGCGGACCTGGCTTGGCCTCCGGGGTGAAAGCGGAGAGCTACGAACCGCGTCTGCCTTGTTCACTGCGGTGGACGGTGGACGCAGCGAATAGCACACATCCCGAGAACGCCACAAATAGCTAACGAATAATGTGTGGATGAGAACCCAGATTTAACAGGCGCTCAGCTTGTGCCGGGCTTTGTTCTAAGCTCCTAGCAAGTGAAGAAATGCGTGCACATTAAGTGCCGCAGTGTAGGCCTGGTCCATGTCGCCCTACATATGCTTACGTACCTTATGATACGGAGGTACATGAGAGTTTTTTCAGAGGGGGAGGGATGGGGGGCCGTGCCGGTGGTCGCACTGCTTGGTAGAAGGGGACATTCCAGTGGAGTAACGGGCCTCTACCAGGACGGAGAGGTCTGAAGGCTGGGGCTGGGGCATTTACTGCAGGGCAGTGTGAAATTAAGCCAGGAATGACACGTGGACACAGACTCTGAAGGGACCTGGCTCCCAAAGACCAAATCACACCTCCCCCCAGGCAAGGATGCTGCGAGGACCGAGAGGGGTGCCGCCTATATGAGGATATGTGCTTATAGTAGTGATGCCCGCCCCCCAGCAGCCCTGAACTGGCACTGCCCTTCCATGGGCTTGGGCATTTGGGACAGTAGAAGCAAGGGCTGGGATGCTTGCTGGCTAAGGTTCCCCTTGTTCTGTCCCACCCCAACCTCCCCTACACCACGACCATGTAAGGGCCAGAATCCAGGCGGCCCTCATTTGTGGTTTAGAGATGGCAGTTCCTTCTAAGGAGGTAATAATTGGCCTTAGAAAGTTCAAACCCATAACTTGCTTTTTCAGTTGAACAGAGGGAAGGAAGCCAAAGGCATTTTTATATCAAAGTACAGAGTCAGAGAGCTGAATCCTGATTGGTGAACTGATGATGGTATGATTCTATTGTCCCAAATCATCTTTGGAAAACTACATAACCTACAATATGCTTATTCCTTGCACAATTATCTGGTGCCAGGCCCCAGAGACTGCTGGAACACAGAGGCTAATCAGATGGTTCTTATCTTTAAGGAGTTTATGAAATAAATAACAGATTGGTTTCCCATCGTCCTGCCCTTCATCAACCCACCCTTGTATGATATGCCCACACAGTTCTAAATATCTTTTAGGAGGAAAAAATAGAACAACAGCAACAAGTTTGTATTATGGTCATAATAGTAATGAATGACAACAACACACGACCAATAGCTGATACTGAGTGCTCATTCCATGCTAGGCACTGTGCTAAGAGTTTCCTTCCATATGTCCTTTAGGGCTAGGAACTGGGATGAAGAGGCAGGTCACCATCTGAGACACAGAAATCCGCAGAGACCTGGAAGATAAAGAGACTGCATATTGGCTGCACCGTGAGTCAGCACCAGCATGGGAAACACTCAGGCAGCCAAGGGACTCAAACATCTGCAACCTGGCTCCGAGCCAAGGATACAGATAACGGGCTCCAAATTCCCAGTCCTGCACGATGGGCTCAAAACTAAAATCATTTATTATTTCTAAGAGGATGAAAATCAGAAAAAACTGAGTAATCCATCTACAAGGATTTATAAATGAACCAAATGTCCTTGCTGTGTTTGTTGTATTTAATATGTAAAAAGAAGAAGGTCAGTTGTGATTAGGGGCTTTCTACACAGAGTGCTGACATTCCATGTGCATTATGCCAGAGGCTGGCCAGACTGCACCGGTGCTGAGGGTGAGAGGAAGCTCTCATGGGGCCCCTTCTGCCTCCTGCCATAGGCCTGATCACACCCTGAGCTGATCCAAGGTGGGGGATCTACCCACCTGCTTCTCCCATGCATTTCTGTGTTTTAATATCTCTGCTTTCGCCTGTCAATGGTAGAACCTACTCTCAATTGTCAGGAAGTGCTGGAGAGAGGTCTTTCTAAGTCAGTGTAGGATGATAGTAGCTGCTTGTATTTATCAGAAATTGGTGATGTGTGGTCTGCACAGATGAAAGCATACCCACATCCTACCTCTCTTTAAAATATTATGTGGGTACCATGCATGGTGGCACAGGCCTATAATCCCTGACTTGGGAGGCTGAGGGAGGATTGCAAGATCACTCAGCAATTTAATGAAGCCCTAAGCAGCTAAGCAAGACCCTGTCTCAAAATAAAATTTAAAAAGAACTGGAGATGTGGCTCAGTGGTAAAGTACCCCTGCATTCAATCCCTAGTACCAATAATAATAATAATAATAACAACAACAACAATGGCTTCTCAAGTTCTGGCTGGTGGCAGCCTCATCCCCATTCTTGCCTCACTTAACCTGTGGACAGCCCAGAACCCTTTGGTAGAACTCCCCTGAACCACATCTTCAGGCTCCTTGATGGAAATCCCTTCCTCGCCCTCATAATTCCACATTGAACCCTCATTCATTCCATGAGCTAATTCAACCCCAGTTCTGGGAGCAGAGAGAGGTCCTCTAAGCTCAGAATTATCAGCACCAGCTGGGTGTGGCCCAGAGTGGGCACTGGTTACTGGGTGTGAAACCAGCATCTTACCCCAGGGCCCCCAGAATGAGTGCTGGTGGTGGAAGCGACAGAGTACTTATGGGTTTGACATTCCTTGCCACTTCAAGGCAGGCCACAGCCTTTGACCAGGACACAGCTAGAGGACTAAGCTAGAGCTCCACAGGGTTACAGGACACTTCTGATGAAGCTTCTTTCCAGGACCCACCCCCTTTTCTGTCTGGGCTATTTGGTAAGTAAGCCTTGGGGTAACCCGCAGGTTATGGGGTGAGGAGAGGATGCTCACCTGCAGGATCAGAACGGGTCGCTGGCGCCCTCTGGTGGTGCACAGGAGGATTGGAGGGCCCTCTTGCTTGGGAGGAGGCCTGGCTTCCCAACCTGCTGCCCATCCATGTGGGTGGAGGTTCCAGACTCACCTTCTCAAGGGTGTCTGGGTCACTTGTCCAGGATGGCAGAGTGAGTAAGGACAGTGACCAAAGGGGACTTCCAGCTTGTGTTTCTACCCATATCCCAAGTGAGAAGTTACTGCTAAAGCTTTTCTCTAACTGGGCAGGCAGCTGATGGGGTCTCCTGACTACTGGATTAAGTGTGACTCTGCTAGCCCTCTGAAGTCCTTGGTGCTACTCTGGTCCCTCCCAGGGGCATCCAGTGCTTTTTCTTATCAAAAACTGTGTCCCTAGCCAAGACCTCTGCTCCAGGCTGCTCAGGACCCCATCCCCTCTCAGGATGCTCTCCCTCCCTCCCAGCTCCCACCCTGCACTGACACATCCCTTCTTTAAAAGAGAAGGGAAACCCTGCCATATCCACACCATCTCTTTGTTGTCCTTTCCACAAACTCCTCAGAAATAAGTGTACACGGCTACTGCCTCTCGCTCCACCTTGGATGTGCTGTCCAGTCTTCTCCCTCCACCCAGACATTCCCAGCAAGTGCTCTGGCCCATGTCAGCCAGCCTCCACCTGGGCAGGCCCAGCGTCCGAGACTGAGAGTCCTCTTCTTGCTCGACGTGCTGTGGGCCCAGTGGGCCCTCGCTCCCTCTCTGCATCCCTCCTTCACTTATTTCAGCAGCTGCCCTCTCTGGTTCCTTCTAGTCTCTTTGCTGGAGCCCCCCCCCCCACTCAGAAGGTTGGAGTGGCCCAAGGCTTGGTCCTCATCTGCTTTGCCTTCTGTCAACCATCCTTGGCCGGGCTGTCCCCAGCGGCAGACGTCAACAAGCTGCACCCCCCTATTCCAACCTAGCAGACTGTTCTATGTGGTTAGCTGGAGTGTTCTAGAAAATGCCGGTTGGGTCATGTTGGTTGGAGGTGTGGTTCAAATCTGTGTTCTTATTGATTTTCTGTGTACTCATTCTGTCAGTTATTGAGAGAGGCGTGCTAAAGTCTGGTTGAAGCTGTGGATTTCTCTTTCCTTGTAGTGCAATCAGTTTTTGCTGTTTGGAAGCCCTGGTGGTAGGTACATACACATACGGCATGCCTGTGTCCCTTCCTGAATCGACACCTTTTTTATTTGAAATGTCTCTGTTTCTGGTAATATTGTTTGCTCTAAAATCTACTGTCTGATTTTAACACAGCCACTCTAAGTCTCTCTTGTTTGGTGTTAGTGTAGTATCGCTTCTTCCATTCTTTCCTGTTAACCTCTCTGTGTCTTTTTATTTAAAGTATGTTTCTGGGTGGCAGCATATTGTTAGTTTTTGCTTTAAAAAAATCTGATGATTTCTGCCTTTGGGGGTTGATTATGGATATGGGTGTGGTGTTTAAGCCTACCATCTTGCTATTTCATTTCTATTTGTCCCATCTATTCTCTGTCCAGATTTGAACTCTGATCCCTCTCACAGCCCTTCCTCCTCCAGAGCTCCCCTGGCAGGACACACTGCCCCTGTCCACCCTGATGCTCAGGCCAAAGCCCCTGTCCACCCTTGATGCCTCGCCTTCCTCCACGTGCCCATCTGGTGCACCAGCCAACTCTCGGCTCTCCCAAGTACCTCTGAAATCCTGTCTCTCCCACCTGCCCTGCTGCCTCATGAGCTCCAAATCCCACCTGCCCCCCAGGACTGCTGCCTGAGCTGCCTGCAGGCTGTTCTCCACCGCAGAGGGACTGGTCTTCATAAGGTAAGTCAAAGTCATCTCTTCTGTGTCCAAATGCTCCTGTGGCCTCTCCTCTCACCTGGGGAAAACCACCCCGGAGCCTGCTCACCTCTGTGTTGTTCCTGGGTCACACCAGCCATGCCTTAGCCTAATGTTTTTCCTCTTTCTCCTTCTGGAATGGTTTTCTTCCAGGATCTTCGGTGGCTCACTCCTCCCACCTCAACCCACGCTCAGGCCTCTGCTGAAGTCCCCCTGAGGGAGAGGAGGCCTGTTTGAACACCTTCTCCAAAATAGCACCCCCACCAAGCCCCCCTTGCCTGGCTCTGTTTTTATTCCCAGCTCCTTTCTTTGAAGTACACATACTTGGGTTTTTAGTTCATGATCTCTGTCCCGCAACTAGAACGCAGTTCCACAAGGGCAAGTTCCTTCTCCGGCGAGCTGCGCACTCGTGGCCTGCACCAGCACTGACGATGCCGTTCTGCTTGCCAGTCGTGTGAGTACAAGAGCTATTTGGGGCATGAGTCAATGAACAGGGTACTTCCATCCCCAAGGCGAATTACAGGGTGAGTCTAAGAGAACAGAGCCTAATAAGATACGCTCCTTGTGGGCTGTGGCTGTGGCTCAGCAGTAGAGCGCTTGCTTAGCACACACACGAGGCCCTGTGTTAGATCCTCAGCAGCACATAAAAGTAAATAAATAAAAATAAAGGTATTGTGTCCATCTACAACTAAAAAATAAATATATATAAAAAGGATATGCTCCTTGGTGACCAAGCAAACACAGCAAAACTGATTTGTAGAACCCCCCCATGGGTTACTTCTGTGAAATTAAAGATGTGCACTAAGCACATTGACGTCACGTACCCATCAGTCCCCGGTGGGATCCATCCCAGGCTCCCTAGTTTTTCTCCATCCATAGTTGGAATGGCAACCAGGATGCATTTCTTCAAGACTTTGAAAAGAAGTGACACAAATACAAAGGTCTTGAGGGATATCTGGAGATTTGGGGGATGCCTACGATGGGTTGAATTGTATTCCTCCCAAAGGAATAAGACCTGTATCTGTGAATGTGACCTTATGTGGAAACAGGGTCCTTGCAGATGTCACTGAGTTGAGATCAGTCTGGATCAGGGTTAGCTCTACATTCAGTGACCAATATTCTTCTCAGGAGAGGGAAATATGGACCCAGATCCATGCATACACACAGGACGAGCCCCGTGAGCTTAGAGAGATGCATCTGTAAGCCAAGGTACACCAAGGGTGGCCGGGACCCAGGAGAGAGGCTTGGAGCAGATTCTCCCTCTGGACTCCTGTGGGAACCAACCCTGCAGACTTCTAGGCTCCAGACCTGGAGAAGAATCCGTTTCTCATGTTTCAGCCATGTGCTCTGGGGTGCTTTGCTCCAGCATCCCTAGGAAGCCACCAGGGCTGCATTCCAGGGGCAGCTCAGTACTTTGACCAGAGCGACAGTACACCATGGGAACTGTCAAGCAGGGAACTGAAAGATCACATGATGGGAGAGGACTTCATCTGCCAGGACATGGAGTTGTCTGGGATGTCCTGTGGCTGTGGGATAAACCACTGCGCTTCCAGACAGAGTGGCAAATCCATCTGTCCTGCATTCCTCACAAAACAGAATGGGTCGAAGGCCTGTGCGTTTGATGTGGCTCGGAGACAGTGACTTTGGTAAGTCCCTCTGTGTGATGGCTGTGGCTGCTCTCAGGGCCTGCAGGCCTGTGCTTTTCTCTGGAAACTTGTTGGAGTCCAGGGGGTCTCAGGAGACGAACGGATGGGGAGGAGTCACTGAAAGGCGGCGGAGAAACAACATAGACACAAGAGGGAAGGTGTTGCATCTGATTCTTTACTTGTGAAGTTAATCATATATACTTTTCATTTTGGGAGGCTCATAGTATTTTGTGGTTACAAAACAGGAATCATTATTCAAAGAAACAAAATTTTATGCAGCTACAATTAGATAAGACAAATGTCTCTTGGCCTGCATAAGCAAGCATTTTTACTTTCAGTTCACATTTTGCTTTGAGCTGTTTCTGCTTAGTTAGCTTTTAATAATAGTTAGAAATGTCCCAGACTATCGGCCTATACCTTGACTATTCTTTCTTGACTTACTGACTAGTACCGGCGCCGCGGTTATGACAAGTGGTTAACTTGAAAAGAGAGGCTACTAATTTTAATCAAACAAGAGTAAGAGCACAAATCATTGTGTACAGGAATAAGAACAAGTTGCCCAGTACCAAGCACTAATCTGTCTTCTTAATATTAATTTTTCTTCTCTAGATTTTAATTTAATTTCTCAAAAACTTCCTTGACTGTTTTTCCTACAGGGTGTTTCTCATTAAACATTAACAATTTACATTCCACACCTGAATCATTGCATTTAGAGCAAACAGATTTATTCTTTAGAAGTACTTGCATTAATTGGGCAAGTCATGTTTTTTCCTTCATACTTAATGGTCATATGAGAAGTTACAATTATATTTATTAACAGAAGTGCAAAAACAAACCATCCCATTTCCCGAAACATTCCGAGCTCCTCCAGAGGATGGACACCGTGCGCCATCCACCTCAGTAGGGCCATGCCTTTGCCTGAACCAGGGGAGGGGCGCAGCAGACACTGAACACAGACTGGTCCTTGACTTGAGGACCTGCAATGTTAGCCTCCTCCCCTGGATGCCTCTGGCAACTCAGCCCCCGGTGAAGCATTCCCTACATCACCAGCCTAGGGATGCCCCTCTTTGGTTAGCTTCCCGGGACTTTCTGAACGGTAACTCATGGCTTTCTCAGTCACCAACCTGTCCCATGTGTTTGCATCAGCAATAAATGTCGTGACCAGGTGGAGGTGTCTGACGTGATCTTTGTACTGTAGTCACAGAGCCAAGTGAGTAAACTCCAACACACGCCATCAAGGAACGCAAGGGTCATCACTGCAGTGGAGGAGGCTTGATGCAACAAGCAGCAGTCTAGTCTTGGGACTGCAACCATGTTCCCATTAGATCTTCATCAAAGGTGAGCTGTGGCTCTGCTCTGGTCATCTTGTTCTGAGGGCCAGGCTGGTTGAAACTGTTAGTTGTAGATGGACACAATATCTTTAATTTTATTCATTTATTTTTTACGTGGTGCTGAGGATCGAACCCAGGGCCTCACCCATGCGAGGCGAGCGCTCTATAGCTGAGCCCCAGCCCCAGCCCAAGAGGTTGTTGCCCTTTTATGGCAGAAGAAAAAGACTGATGTGGAGAACCACCATTGGCCCTCAGGTTCATGCTTAAAAGTGCCATGTGTCACTTTGCATTGTTTTTTTTTTTTTTTTAAGAGAGAGAGAGAGAGAATTTTTAGTATTTATTTTTTAGTTTTCGGCGGACACAACATCTTTGTTGGTATGTGGTGCTGAGGATCGAACCCGGGCCGCACGCATGCCAGGCGAGTGCACTACCGCTTGAGCCACATCCTCAGTCCTTGTATTGGTTTTATTGGTCAAGGTAGGTCATGTTGCCAAGAATGATGTGAGTGGAGAAGGGTGTGTTCTTCCCACAGGGAGAGGAAATGAAAGGCCTCAGTGACTCCATGGTCTGTGAGGTTCTCTGTGGGACTTTTAGGTTAGGCTGTATGTTTGAAAATCACTGCAAGGTCAGAAATTTATGCGTACTAACTACTGGGTGATAACTTTTTAAGTGTTCATTTTCCTTTTGAATCACCCTATCTAATAATGCCCTTGTTATGTGCTTACCGAGAATCCATGTGTCAAAATCAACTCAAGGCAGATCAGAGTAGGCACTAGAATAGAGACGCTGCACCTAATTGAAGAAAAAATACACCAGAATCTTCATCATGTCAGCTTAGGACCTGACTTCCTTAGCAAGATCCTAAAGTGCAAGAGGTAAAATCAAGAATCAATAAATGGGATGAATTCAAACTAAAAAGCTTCTTCTCAGCAAAGGAAACAATCAATAATGTAAAGAGAGAGCCTATAGAAGGAAGAAAAGTCTTTACCACATGCACTTCAGATAGACCACTAATCTCCAGGATATATCAAGAACTCAAAAAATTAACACCAAAATAAACCCCCTCAGATAACCCAATCAATAAATGGGCTGATGAACAAAACAGACACTTCACAGAAGAAAAACTACAATTTCTCAACAAACATGAAAAAATGTTTATTGGAGCTGGGGCTGGGGCTCAGCAGTAGCTCACTTGCCTGGCATGTGTGAGGCACTGGGTTCAATTCTCAGCACCGCATATAAATAAATAAAATAAAGGTCCATCAACAACTAAAAAATTATTTTAAAAATGTTTATCATCTCTAGTAATTAGAGAAATGCAAATCAAGACTACTCTAAGATTTATTCTCACTCCAGTCAGAATGGCATTTATCAAGAATACAAGCAATAATAAGTGTTGATGGGGCTGTGGGGAAAAAGGTGCATTCATACATTGCTGGTGGGACTGCAAATTGGTGCAGCCACTATGCAAAGCAGTATAGAGATTCCTCAGAAACTTGGAAAGGAACCACCATTTGACCCATCTATCCACTCCTTGATTTATACCCAAAGGACTTAAAATCAGCAAACTACAGTAACTCAAACACATCAATGTTTATAGCAGCTCAGTTCACAATAGTTAAACTATGACACCAGCATTGATGCTGTTCAACAAATGAATGGATAAAGAAAAAGTGGTACATACACAATGGAATATTACTCAGCCTTAAAGAGGAATAAAATTATGGCACTTGCAGGTAAATGAATGGAACTAGAGAATATCATGCTAAGCGAAATAAGCCAGTCCCCCAAAACCAAAAGCTGAATGGTTTCTCTAATAAGTGGATGCTGATCCACAATGGGTGGGGGGTAGGGAAGAATGAAGGAACTTTTGTTTGTGCAAAGGGGAGGACGGTAGAATGAGACAGACAGTATTACCCCATATATATGTATGATCATACCACTGGAGTGACTCTGCACCATGTGGAGTCAGAGGAACGAGAAGTTGTGTATAGTGTGTCCAAATGCACTCTACTATAAAAATAAACAAACAAACAAAAAAAACTTATGGCGATCTCCCATTTATGCTAGTGTGCTTGTTGTAATCATGTCACTCCATTCAATTTCCTGTAAATCCATGAAATTGGAATACAAAAACACTTGCTGTTTCCATGAAAACAGCGGGGCGCTTTGGACAGCCGGCTGAAGGCAGGTACCTGGGAAGTGCTGGCGATTCCCACAGCTACAAGTCCTGGATCACAGACACACAGCACAATGCTGCAGGGTGCTCCCCTGGAGCTCTTCAGTCTCACTCCACTTTACAGTCCCAAGACTGAGAATGCACCTGACATCTCGGTGTGTGGGTTGTGCGTGCAAGTGCTGTGGCATTCAGATGGGGGATTCAGCTTGAAATAAAAGGGTTTGCTTCATATTTTAAAAAAGGCTGTTGGGTCATGCGGCCTTCAAGGGAGGAAACAAATCACTCCAGGTATCTCAAATAGAAAGGAATTTTTAAAAATATGGTGTTGGGTGTGGTGGCCATGCCTGTAGTCCCAGCAGCTCAGGAGGCTGAGGCAGGAAGATCTTGAGTTCAAAGCCAAAAGAGAGGTGATTAGCAATTCAGTGAGACTTTCTCTCTAAATAAAATACAAAATAGGGCTGGGATGTGGCTCAGTGGTGGAGTGCCCCTGGTTTCAATCCCTGGTACACCTCCCCCCCAAAATAAGTAGAAAATATGATGCTAGGGATCAAACTCCAGGCCTTGTGGCACATGCCGAGCACATGCCTTGTCATGCAGCCACACCCCCAGCCCCGAGGAGTTTCACACAGGTCGGGTCCTAAGTGTGAAGACCCCCATGGTGGCTGCGATCCCCTGGCTGTCAGGGGACTGCTCCTGACCCCTGTGACCTGTTCCACATGATGAAACTATGCCCAGTCCCTGCCAGCCCACCTGCCTGAACCCTCTGTCCTCTGCTTAATTGGTGAAAGCTAATTTCCATCAAGCCCTAGCTATAAAAGAGACTGGGAAATCTAGGTCTTTTTAGTTTTCCAACCTCCCTGGAGAGAAAATGGGTGAAATGAAAGTTGAAAGATCCTGTAGTTACAAATGGCAAATGAATTAATATTCTTTTATGTATTTAAATAAAAATGGCTTAAAGTAGCAGACTCTCTAGTAATAGCAGTGTTTTATTCTTAGCTTTAACCAACATTTTGTTATTAATGATCAGGTCCAAATGCACCAGTGATAAGGCCTTACTTGCCAAGTGTGCAAGAATCTGGGCTGATAACTGGGTGAGCCATGGGGAAGGGCACAGTGAGGGGAGGGAGGATTTCACTGGGAGGCTGGTGGGAGAGCTTGAACTGTTGCTCAGTAAGAAGCCAGTCAAAGCCATGCTGTCTTCCCCTTGCCACTGGTGAAGGACTCTTTTGGAACGGATGCCTGGGGCACCCTGTCTCCAGAGTGTCCCTTGCCTGGTTCCTTCTGCCAACTGTGTTTGTCTCACAGACACAGAAAGTACCTACTGTGCATCATGCTGGGAGCTGAAGCCCCACTGTGAAGCTCAAGGTCTCATATCCCTTACTTCTAGAACAGGGCTCAGCACAAATCCGGGGCTAAATAAATATCCGCCAAATGAACAAATGGATGAGTGTACCTAACTGATAGAAAACCAAGTCTCAGAGAGTCACAGACCTCCCTGAAACGGCTCCCCTGGGCTGAGGGCAGCCGAGGCCCCGCCCCCGCCAGACCTCCCCACACCCTCTGCTAGGGAAGGGTTCTGTGGGCTGGTCAGTTGTGCCTGGGGCAGTGTTTCAGGTACAGGACATCCTTGCCTGGCACGACTGTAAGAGCAGACATGCAAACCCGAGCCTCGTAAGCAGTCCTAAAAATTACTGGGTGATGGCAGCTTGCAAAATTGTGAAAATACTCAGACCTACTGAATTCACACTTTAAAATGGATAGTGAGTTTCATGTTATGTGAGTTTTGTCTCCATAAACATTGGATCTTGGCCTCACTTTTTTTTTTTTTTTTTGTACCAGGGACTGAACTCAGGGACACTCAGTCACTGAGCCACACCCCAGCCCTATTTTGTATTTTATTTAGAGAGGGGTCTCACTGAGTTGCTTAGCGCCTCACGGTTGCTGAGGCTGGCTTTGAAGTTGAGATCCTCCTGCCCTAGCCTCCTGAGCCTCTGGGATTACAGGCTGAGCCACTGCGACTGACTTCACATTGGTTTTTTACTTAGGGCTGGGGTTGTATTACAGTGTAGAGTACTTGCCTAGCACGTGCCAGGCCCTGGGTTCCAACTTCAGTACACAAACAAAAAAAAATTGTTGTTATAAATGAACAGATGGGGAGAAAAATAATTAGTGGGAACATTACAATTGCTCTATATGACTTTCAAACATCAAAACTACAATTGGGTACAAATGTATAGAGAAAAAATAATAAAATGCATATTTAGTGCATTTGGAACATTTAGGAATTTGAAAATTTTTTATGTCTTTGGACTAACCCTATCAGAGGAGCTCACTGTGGAGTTGATGATCAGGTCCAAATGCACCAGTGATAAGGCCTTACCAGAATTTACCAGGTATTAGTTGGACCCATGCAAGGAGGTTCCTAGGCCCCAGATCCAGGCGTTCCATACTTTTACAGAGGCGTGGGTGTATTGAATACTGCAGATCTGTAGACTTGGAAGTGGTTAAGGTGGAAACTTTTATCCTGTGTGTCTTACCGCAGGTGTTTTTTTTTTTTTTTTTTTTTAATATAAATGACTTAGGAGTAGCTGGAAGGGCGTTGGCCAAGGCCGCCCCTCCCTGCCTCCCCGGAGCATTGAGCGCTCCTTCCTTCCTAAGTCCATCCGTCTGCTTCCCACGGCGACCCTTGGCACCTGCAGTGTGGTGGGAGGTCCCGAGCGCCTTTCCTGTGCAGTGTGTGGCTGGCGTCACCTTCATGAGCTCCTGCCTCAGCCGTGTCACGGCCGCCGTCACCTGGCCTCTGGCCGCACGTGGCCTCGCGGGGTCGGTGGAGGCCGCTCCACGTTCTCTCCCGGCTGTTCCCTCCAAGCGCTCCGCTCTCCGGGGTTGGAACTGGCTTCCAGCAGCGTCGTCTTCCGGTTCCTGCCTGCGCTTTTCGCCCAGGACAGGTCCTTGTCCTGTCTGGGGGTCGGATAGAACCCTGAAAGTGGCTCCTGTGATGTGGCAGCCCGTGGATTCGTCAGAAATTAGGCTGTTGTTTAAAAGAAAGAGCACTGTGCGGGCACTCCCACGTTGTTGGGCGGAGAATCCTGCCTGTCTCCCAGTGCCACCGGTAATCACACTGTCATCCCCACACACCAGCCTGTTCCCAAGGCTTTACCCAACATTCACAATGAAATGAGATAAGTTATTATCTCCGCAGTTTGAGGATGGGGGCGGGGCAGTTTGGAGGGAGTTTGCTAAAGAAGACTTGCAGAAGGTCTGGGACAGCAAGGCTGGAAAGGAGGAGTTCAAACTCAGACTGTCCCTGGTGCCTTTGAGCCACAGAAACAAGGGCTGGGTTGTGCCCCTTTGTTTTCCCAGTGCCCAATAGGAAACCAAACATGGGAGATCCTTCAGCGCTCTGTTCCCGTGTCCCAAATGCATACCAGAGGCTGCTCATCAAGCTGCAGCTTCCAGGGCAGGCGCTCAGGTCCTGCTGTCACTGAGCCTCTAGGGTGGCCAGGAAGGGAGGGGCTGCCTACTTTCAGCGGGCCGCTCTGCCATCTACTGGCTGATCTGTGTAACTGCAGGGCCTGATCCTTGATGCTCCTGGGACCCTGGTCCTCTAAGTCTTGCTTCAACCTGCCAGAACACACGTCCTTGTCCAGAGTATCCAAACTGTATATGCCATCGGCCCTTTAGTCACTTAGTAGCCTTCTAGGTGATCAGATCCACTGTTATGGTGTTGCAGAGCTTGTATCAAGCAACACTTATTTTATATAGTAATTGCCCCCAAACACAAGAGTAGGGATGCTGGCAATTTAGATGTGCCAAAGAGAATCCAAGAAGTGAAAGGTGAAAGGAAATAAAAAATTGTATGCTGAAGTTGCAGAGATCTATGGTATATTACAATTTCTTACTGTGCCTAGTTTATAGATTCAACTTAATCATAGGTATATATAGAGAGGAAAAACTTAATGTATGTGGTTTGGTTCCACCTGCACTTTCAGGCATCTGTTGGGGGTCTTCTTACAATATATCTCCTGTGGATAAGGAAGGGGCCACTGTAATGCCACAAGACCTTTCATCCAGGACTGCCAAAGAGGCAGCAGAGACAATCTCCTGCATTCTCCTCATGAGCTAGATACAGAGAACTATGTTGCTAGCCTGGCATGGTCAGATTTGTCCAAAAATCTGCTCAGAAGTTTAAACATATGAGTGTACACTTTGAAGAAAGAATTCCTACTTTACTTCAAAGGACATTCACATTTTATGTATTTTTAAAGTTACTTTTATTTTAAAAAATTCTTATTTTTTCCTTTTAGTTATACATGACAGTAGAATGTATTTTGACATATGATTTCCCATTATTGTGGTTGTACATGATGTGGAGTTACACTGGTTATATACTCATGTATTAACATAGGAAAATTATGTCCAATTCATTCTACTATTTTTTTTTCATTTTCTCCACTGTCTAATCTGGTGAACCTCCACTCCTCCCTCCCCACCTCCTATTGTGTGTTAGCATCAGCATGTCAGAGAGAAAATTTGGCCTTTTTTTTTTTTTTTTTTTCAGGATTGGCTTATTTCACTTAGCATGATAGTCTCCAGTTGCATCCATTTAAAAACCCTTCTGGGTTGTGTCCTGCTCAGGGAAATAGCAGAGGCTTCCCAGGGCTGTCTGGGCAGGAGGCCCAAGACCACCTGGCAGTTGCAGAGCAGATGAATAGTTCCTAAGATGCAAAGGGGGCTGCAGAGCCAGCAAAGGGGAAGCTGCAGGTGGAGCAGGACTTGAGGGACTGAGGTGGCTCTACAGATGCCAGTGTTGGTGGGTAGGCTCCCAGGGGACTGATTCCCCACCTCCCACAATTTGACAGCCACAGCCACTAGAAATGAAGAGGGGACCTGGATAGACTGGAACTGAGCTTCTGTCCCTCTGAACTAGATGCCTGAAGCAGAAATGAAGTGGAGGGACCTTTATGAAGAGGAAGAAAGGCTTCCAGTTGGACCTTACATCCACCAGATGCTACCTTCAGAGTACGTCCAAAATGAGTGTCCCTTCTCTTCTTCACTGCTACCCGGGTGTCTGAGCCACCCCCACCTCTTCAACAGAAGATCTCGGTAGCCTTCTTGCCAGCCTCACAGCTCCTGGGGGGGCTTCCTAGAGTTCATTCTCAATAGCCAGAGAGTGCCTGTTAGCTGGCAGGGCAGGGCAGCCAGGCTGAGAACCCTGCAGTGGTCTCTTGTTGCTGAGTCTCCCTGTGGCCACCTACTTCCTCTCCAACCATCTCCTACTACTCAAACCATGTTCATTCCACTGCAGGACGGCTCCTTTTACAGGATCCTCAGCACACTGTGCCCTCTGTCTGTAAGTCTCTTCCCTCACTTCCTTCAAAGTCACCTTAGGCCTTCTCTGCTCCTTTTGCAAATATCCTCCCACTTCTTGGACCATTCCTACCCGACTCCCTAGCTTTATTTTTTCTCCTGCAGCAGGAACTTCTGACAGTATGATGTGTGCTTTGCTGGGGATGGGACCTGTCGCATTGCACGACTAAACACTCAAGTCACTCCAGGTGAACTGGGCTGCACGAAATAACCAGAAACAGAAATATCTTTTTCTTTGGGTCCTGTGACGGCTCCTATGACCTTAAGGGTCCATGGAAAGAGAGGGAGAAGCACGTGCTGAACCCCTTTATTGGGAAAAAGCCAGTCAAATGAGGCAAGGGGTAGGAACAAGGGAACAGGTGAGTGTAGCTCAACCCCTCTGGGTGCTGTCGCCAGAGTCACAAGTCATGGCACTACTGTGCCAGACCACAGTGATTTTTCAGATCCCGTGGTGCAGCAGGAGTTAAAGGTGTGTGCATTTGGAGTGGCTCTCCACAGGAACCTAGGGTTTTGCCCATGCTAGTCAAACACTCTACCACTAAGCTATATCCCCAGCCCCATAGTATGGTTTTTGTTCCTTATCTCTAGACACTAGGAGTTAAATTCTATGAAGACAAAGATTTTTGCCTTTTTACAAGTGGACAGTCATTTCTCTTCAGGCCTTTGCATTTCTCATCTCCCTTCTTCCATTTATGGCTTCCTGGTTCCTCACCCTCTGCTTCTACTCTTTTGCTGGCCCTGCCCTGAGACTCTCTTGTGTCCGGTGCAAGGAACTTAAGGGACCAGCAGCTCTGTGGCTGTAGGGAGGGGAGCCCAGGAGGCACAGGCAACATCTTCTAGGGTCACCATCTTGGGCAGGAAGCAGCGAGAAGGGATGTCATCAGGGTTTGGATGCCCACCCTCACCTCTCAAGGTTCAAGAGCTTCATGGACGGGTGGTTACGGTTTATGGGCCAAGGAGGGTTATAGCCCAGGCGCCGGAGTCTGTGGCTTCAGGCAAATCCTTCCAGGACCATGGCCTCACAGCCACTTCGGAGCCCTCAGGGCTGCTGTGGAAATAACAGGATGGTTAACCCAGGGAGTGCTGGCACAACGGGTGGCTCATGCCAGCCCAGGACACGGGGCTCTGCTCTGCTCAACAACCCGATTCTGGTCGGCCTTCTGAGCGTTTGGAGTGGGGTGTCCACTTCCGAGGCCGCCGTGCCCCACACGCAGCGGATCACTGCCTCCGAACATAAGCCTTACCCTTGTGCCACTGCAAGACGGGGAAAGAGGAACCTGACCCCAGTCACTGATGGGACCATACGAGGCACAAGAGCCCTCTTGGCAGGCAGCAGAACGTGTTTGCAGGGGACCGCGTTCCCGCACGGTCCCCAAGGTCTTCGCCGCTCCGCACCTGTGTTGGGGTAAAAGGCCCGGGACCTGGTCACGTGCTCCGTCTGACCAATCCCCGCAACCGGAAAGGGGAAGAGTAGTGATTGGCCCACCCGGCGCGGGGGCGGGACTCCGGTCAGAGGGGAGGAAGCGGGTTCTCCCGGCCTGCGATTCCGTGGTCCTCGTGATTCTCGTTCTCTCGCGAGACTCGGCGCCGGGCGGGGCCTCTAAGCTCCACAATGCACCGGGCGGGGCGGGGCAGTCCCGTATTGGCGCGGCCCGGAGCACCGCGTGCGTCATTTTTCCGAGTCCGGTCTGGGAGCCGCTCGTCCCTCCCCGCCCCCGCACCCCAGACGCCGTCCCCTCGGCCGCCTGGGAAGCCCGCGGCTCTTTGCTCTGTGTCACCGCCTGGCTTGCGCTCCGAGCGCCCATTGTTTCGCTCCTGCCGGGCGGGGGATGTAAGCCGAGGCCCGCAGTGGGCTTCTGGGGGCTGCGACCCCCTTCAGTTACATGCCGCGTCTGGGCCGCCTATGTGCTTCCGTCACCCCGAGGCGCCGGGACCCTCCCAGGGCCTCTCGGTCCACCTGCGTGCCGTCAGCACAGGGCCAGCCCCAGGTGCCCATAAAACGGAGCGAACCTGGTGTTTCGTTCCCGGTGCCCTCTCGACCCGCCGGCTCCTGGGGGCGCGCCCTCCTCCCGGGATCGTGCGCCTCGCTCCGCCCCACAGTTTCCCGTCCTTTCTTTGATCAGACCTCGATTGAGCCTGTGAGGAGGGGGCGGAGGGCCAGACCTGGGGGTGGCGGTGAACCCGGCAGCTGGGCACCGTGTCCGCCAAGCTCAAGGTCTGGCAGGGGAGGAGCTGTGAGCCCCCGAGGGGCCTGCACCAGAGAATCTGAGGCTCAGGGAGGAGCAGCCAGTGGCCAGGTCAGGGCTCGAGGCAGGCTAGGGTTGGAAGGCTCATGAGTGAGATTGGGCCTGTCTCCCGAGGAAAGTGGAGAAGGCCTTGAGGCCAGGTTCCGGGTCCTTAAGGATGATAGACAGGACTGTGCAAGATTAGAAGGGTGTTTTTGGAAGATCCCTCTGGCTGCGGCGGTGGGTCACATGAGAAGGAGTGCAGACTGGAGGGAGCTGGGCAGACAGAGGTGGGAAAAGAAACAGCCTGAGCGAAGGGTGGGTGTAGAATTGTGAACATGTGCGGAGCCTTTCTGGCTTCAGTTCTCCCATCTGTACAGTGTGGGACTTGGAATCCTTCTTTAAATTCCTCCCACCTCTGATTCAAATTTAGCAACATTTCAGGCAGGTGAGAATTTACAGGCGGTAAAATGGGAAAGATAATGGGAAGGAAGACACATGAGAGCTTGAGAGAGGGAGGAGACAGACACCGTGGGGTCATTGGGAGAGGTTTTTGAGGGGAGAGCAGGACCCAGAGCCTCCAGGTCAAGATAACTATTCTGAGATTCAGACCCTGAGTGTTCTGCTGTGTGACCTTGTGCAGTTCACCCAGTTCTCTGTGTCTCAGATTCTGCCTCTGTAACATGGGTAGTAGTGATCCACATCAGTAGTAAGTGACATTCTTACTAGCAAAATACTACTGACACTGGGTTTTAGGCGGTGTCATAGGGAACTGAACTCAGAAAACAACAACAACATGCATTTACTTAAATCTTCTTTGGGAAAATACACAGACTGGTAATATGGTTTGCCTCCAAAGAGTAGAACTGAAGGGTTTGGTGTATTTGTTGGGGTTTGGGGGACAGACAGAATTGGAATGAAATTTTTTTTTTACTGTTTTTTTTTTTTTAAATTATAAGAAACATGGCAATTTAGAGATGTCGGGACTTCTTGTTTTTACACTTATGTATCTTATCAAATTTAGTAAGATTGGAAGGCAGATGGAGTATTAACAAGGACATGTTCTAGGTTCCTGGGCACCTGAGTTTTATTGAGAGTGTGATACCAAGACATACTGGGTTTTAGCTTCATATGTTTGGGACAAGGGAAGGTTTTATAGAGGGCAAAACAATATACTAGGACAGTGTGGGCCTGTGTCTGGACTCACTGATGAGCTGGTGTGAGTACATAACCCCTCAGAATCTCAGCAAGACCAATTCAGTAGTGAGGGATGTGATGAGAGAAGACAAGTGCGTGCACAGGGCCAGCCCAGCATGTTGCAGGGGCCCAGTGAAGGGGACTGCCATTCTTTCTCTGCTTTTGGCTTTGAAGAGCCTATCATGGTTATGCTGGAGATATGTGACCAACTGATGTTTACCTCTTTCATCTCAAAGTTTAATTTCATTCAGAGGTTTTTAGAACGTGTAAAACTGGGGAAACGTCACAAAGCTGAGAGTTCAGTTGACAGCAGTTAGACAGCAGAGTGGAGGATTTTTACAGGCATTCCACACGCTGCCGATGGGTGGCAGCCTCTTACCCCCTGGTGAGTTACCAAGTGCACCTCTGAAGCAGTGTGATTGCCTGAAAGGTGAGCAGGACCTGGTGGCTCAGGTGGTAAGACAAGGCACTGGGCACGATCTCCTAGAAAGGCAGTGCATGCTGTGCAGGGCATATAGACAGTGCCCTGGGATACGCATCTAGTTTTGTGCACACACTAACACACAGTATATGATATATGCTAGATCTTAGGTGACTGTTTATGTTTGCATGAGATGTTTCTATTATGCTGTTTTGTAATTTGCTTGTTTATCTTGGATAACTGTGGGAGCCTCTCTGAATGATCTTGCCTTCCAGTCCTGAAGCCCAAGGCTCTGACCAATCACTACATTTTGTGGGACTCGGGCATTGTCCCAACTTGGATAGCAAGGCATGGCTTCAGGTGTAGGTATCACCCACAGGGGTTGAGCTATACTCACCTACTCCTTTGTAATCCTACCCCTTGCCTCATTGGAATGGCTTCTCCCCAATAAAAGGGTTCAGCATGTGCTCCTTTCTTTCTCTTTCTACAGACCCCTAAGGTCAGAGGAACCAACATAGGACCCAAAGTATAAGGTATTTCTCTGTCTCTGTGTGGTTATTTTGTGCCAGCCCAGTTCACCTGAAGTGACCTTAAGTGTTTAGTCATGGAACACGACAGATAACTTTCCATATGAGCCTGTATAGTTTTAACACATTCTCCAATTAAAAAAAAAAAAGCATTTTAGTGGACAAATACAGTCATAAACAGGCTAATTTTAAACCTACAGGTCAATGAATTTTCATATATGTATGCACCCATAATGTGTTTTCCCAACAGATGAAAATTTAATAATAATGATGATAATAATAGCTAATGCACCAGGCACTACTTTCAGTGCTTTTCACAAAGCAGTTCTTTTAAAAGGAACATTCTCTCCACCTCAAAGATAACAGAGCTGGACATTAAAGTGGTGGAAACTGTATTCAATAACTACTGGCAGTAAGGGAAAGAGATGGTTTCATTCTAATTTGTGCAGAGGTGACAAAGCATAATGTGTGTTTGTAGGGAAGGAATGGGTTCCAGTGAAACATTACAAAGGGGCACCGTAGTCACAGTGATTCAGCCATCTGTGTTTGCTTGCAATTATGGAAGTTAGAGACTTCTTTTTTTGGGGGGTGGGAAGTGCTGGGGATTGAACTCAGGGTACTCAACCTGAGTCACATCCCCAGCCCTATTTTGTATTTTATGTAGAGAGGGTGTCACTGAGTTGCTTAGCGCCTTGCTGTTTGCTGAGGCTGGCTTTGAACTTGTGATCCTCCTGCCTCAGTCTCCCAAGCCTCTGGGATTACAGGTATGTGCCACCATGCCTGGCAAAGTGATATAAGGAATGGCTTTCAGGTCCTTGAGAAAGACACTCTTGAGTTGTAGAGACACATATGCATCTCAAAGAGACAGAAGGATTCTTATTTGTAAGGCATTTTTGGTAAATGCTCTGAGGTCAAGGGCCTATCATTTTCTGATTTGGCTCATTTTCTGTTGCTACGACAGCATATCACAGACTGGGTAATTTGTGAAGACTAGAAGATTCTTTAGCTCACAGGTCTGGAAGCTGGATATCCCAGGGCATGGTGCCAACATCTGTGAGCCTGTGGTAAAGGCCTCCAGCTGGATCATGCCCTGGTGTATGGGGAGACTAGCAAGCATGTCCTGCAAGAGAGCTCCTGCTCACACAGTAGCAGCCTGTTAATCCATGGGTGAATTTATCCAATCATGAGGAAGGACTCTGTCCCTGCTTCTCAACACTACTGCATTGGGGACCAGGTTCTCAACACGTGAAATTTGGGGGACACATTCAAACCATAGCATCTGGTCTTGGCTAAAACAGTTCTGGCATCATTAGTCTTTGTCAGGCAGGCGTTTTCCTGGGGGACAGAGATCATCTTGGGGGACTTGGACTAAGCTTGGTCATCTCTTAGTGCAGGGATGTGGAAGGAGTCAATGTGTCAGAGCTCTGCAGTTCTCAGGATGCACTTTTATTTATTTATTGATGGGCTTCTGTGGTTTCTATTGCTTTTTGGAAAATGGTGCTGTAGTTGGCCCTCTGGGCTCACTGCTGAAATCCCTAGAAGCAGGACTGCAGGCTCACAAGTATGTTATTCTTTCTTCCTTCCTTCCTTCCTTCCTTCCTTCCTTCCTTCCTTCCTTCCTTCCTTCCTTCCTTCCTCCCTCCCTCCCTCCCTCCCTTTCCTTCCTCCCTTCCTCCCTCCCTTTCCTTCCTTTCCTTCCTTCCTTCTTTCTTTCTTTCTTTCTTTCTTTCTTTCTTTCTTTCTTTCTTTCTTTCTTTCTTTCTTTCTTTCTTCTCTCTCTCTCTCTCTCTCTCTTTCTTTCTTTCTTTCTTTCTTTCTTTCTTTCTTTCTTCTCTCTCTCTCTGTCTCTCTCTCTCTCCCTTCCTCCCTTCCTCTCCCTTCTTCCCTTCCTCTCTTCTTCCCTTCCTCCCTTCCTCTCTTCCTCCCTTCCTCTCCCTTCCTCCCTTCCTCTCTTCCTCCCTTCCTCCCTTCCTCCCTTCCTTCCTTCCTCCCTTCCTTCCTTCCTCTTTTTAAATACAGGGAATTGAACCCAGGATGCTTAACCACCAAGCCACATCCCTAGCCATTTTTTATATTATTTAGAGCTAGGTTCTCGCTGAGTTTCTTAGGGCTTCACTAAATTGCTGAGGCTGGCTTTGAATTCACAATCCTCCTGCCGCATGAGCTGCTAGGATGACAGGTGTGTACCACCATGCCTAGCGTGTATGACGTCTTAAGTAGGTTCAACACCTGATTTTAAACATTACCTAGTTGCCCTTCCTAAGGGTGGCATGAATCTTTCTTTCCCTCTGAGGCCTCTGTTTTCTCATGTGAAATGGGGATAGGACAGTTAACTCATCACAGCAGGTGTCGCCCGGAGCCTCCTCCGCCTGCAGTGAACAAATCTCTCCAATTCTTCAGCACCCACATGGAAGGAATTGCCACTTCCATTTCAGGGAGACGGGGACAGAGCTGGCCTTCTAGAGCCCACCTTGGACGTCAGGCTGGAGTGCTGCAGGGATGCCATGTCCCCAGCACTGGGGACTTCTGCTTTTACAGCCTAGTGAGCAGCATGGTAATGATCTGTTTGAGGTCTCTTCACAGTTCAGAGGGATGCTCTCCTGGGGCCGGTTGGAGGAAAGGGGGCTTTCCCTTCCATTAGGGAGCCAAGTGCTAGCTACCTCCTGGATTCTGGGCTATCGCCCAGTGCCACTCTGAAAGGGCAGGTGCAAGGGGAACGGGGCCCCTAACCAGGCTTAAGGAAAACCTCTCCTGGGGAAGGGCATGCTGGTGGGGAGAAATTCCAGTCCTCGCCTCTGCCCCACACGGCCAGAGAGAAGCTCATCATTGGTTTCACTTTAAATTTGTGACCTTGGCCTCCTTTGTACATTTATAATTGCTGAGAAACCCCACATCGGTATGCTTGCCTGAAGGATCTCCTCCTTGCCCCTTTATATATTCTCCCTCCTCTTACAATGGATCTCCTGCCCAGGATGACCCCTCCTCCCCCTCCTCCCGCACTTGCCAACGCCATGTGTTTTGTTTGCTAAACGCCACGGTGTCTACTAAGATGCCCAGACAGTCCGTGTGCATGTTGTCACCCTCCAGTGTGCATCCCATCTCCACCATGGCATGGAGATTTCTTTCCCAGGTCAGTAGTGACCTTGTCGTGTAACCCAGCAGTCCTGACTCTGCCTGGTTGCACTTGGCCTCTGGGCCCCCCTCGCTGCTCCTCACTCCCTGGGCTTTGAAACATGTGTTCTAGCTTCAGTGACACAAGTTCCCTGATTTTCCTCCTACCTCTTGACCATATACCCCACACCCAAATTCCCCTTGGGGACATTTTGTCCTATTTCCTTCCCCACCTTTTCTCACATAGGTATATTTATACTGCCTTCTTTAATACCCAAGACCCCTGAACTCACTGACTGTAGTCCAGAACCCAGGGACCTCCTCCCATCAAGAAATCAACAAGTTAACAGCTGGAG
Organism: Ictidomys tridecemlineatus; assembly: GCF_052094955.1. Classification (NCBI taxonomy): domain Eukaryota; kingdom Metazoa; phylum Chordata; class Mammalia; order Rodentia; family Sciuridae; genus Ictidomys; species Ictidomys tridecemlineatus. The sequence continues at coordinate 121,365,580 of NC_135481.1, read as the reverse complement.
TCAGCCTCACCCACTTTTTCTTTATTTTTAAGTTGTAGATGGACACAATAACTTTATTTATTTTTATGTGGTGCTGACGACCGAACCCAATGCTTTGTATGTGGGAGGTGAGCGCTTTACCACTGAGCTCCAGCCCCAGCCCAACCTCACCCACTTTTGCTGGTCTCTTCCTTTCTGGTCCAGTTCTCTCCAAGAATGGCATTGCAGTGAGTTGTCATGTCACAGCCACCTCCTTTGGTCTGGAACAGTTCCTCAACCTCTTCCTATCTATCTCCAGTATTCTTCAGCAGTCTATCTTGGTCTGTTTGTACTGCTGTAACAAAATGCCACAGACTGGGTAATTTATAAAGAACAGATTTGATTTTTCAAAGTCTGGGGGCTGAGAAGTCCAGAATCAGGGTGCTAGAGGTTTTGTTGTCTGGTGAGGCCCAGTCTCTGTTTCCAAGATGGCCCTTTGAATGCTGCGTCTTCTGGAGGGGAGGAATTCTTGCATGGCAGGAGGAAAAAGTTTTGAACATCCTTTGTTAATCCATTTTTTTTTAAGTTGTAGATGGACACGATACCTTTAGTTTATGTATTTATGTTTTTATGTGGTACTGAAGATGGAACCCAGGGCCTCACGTGTGCTAGGCAAGTGCTCTACCACTGAGCCCCAGCCCCAGCCCCTGTTGATCCATTTTTTTATTCACCTGCTCATGAGGGTGAATCCCTCTGGACTCAGTATACCAGCTTTTGAGGAATCCCCCAGGACTCAGTACCTCTCAGGGCCATACCTCCCAATACTGTTGCACTGTGGACTCAGTCAACATGAGTTTTGGAGGGGATACAAACACTCCAATGAGACCACAGTCTTACAGAATACAAGTCATCTTCTGTGGGATGACAGTCAACCTGGGTCCTGGCCACGTGTCCTCAGGACCGGATTCAGGCAACTTTCTTGGCAAGACAATGACAGAGCTGAGGTGTTCCTCTTGGTTATCACACCTGGAGCTTCAGAGCGTCCTGCTTTAACTGAACCACCTGGTCAACGTGTTCTGCCAGTGTCCACCATTAAGTCACCATTTCCAACTTTATATTTGGTTAGCATTTTTTGGAGAGATGTTCCACCATTACACCAATATTGGGTTTCTCATCAAATGTCCACTTGCCAGTCGTTTTAATCAGATTTTTTTTCTTCTTGCTGCTGTAACTAAAATACCTGGCCAGAACAATTGTTGAGGAGGATGTGTCCATCTACAACTTAAAAAATAAAAAAAGTGGGTGAGGCTGACTCCAGCTGTTATTTGGGGGCTCCTGGCTTCAGAGGTCTCAGTTCATGGTCAGCTGGCTCCATTCCTTGGGTCTCAAGGTGAGGCAGGACATCATGGCGAGGGAGTGTGGTGGAGGGAAGCAGCTCACACGGTGATCAGGAAGCAGAGACTCTACTTGCCAGATACAAATATACACCCCAAAGCCACGCCCCAGTCCCACTTCCTCCAGCCACACCCTCCCTGCCTGGAGCTTCCACTCAGTAACCCCATCACTTCTCCTCTAAACCTTCTTGCAGTCTCACACATGAGCTTTTGGGGGACACCTCACATCCAAACCACAGCACCAGTCTTGGCATCCACTGAGAACCCCTACCTCTGTCAACCACCTCCCTTACAGGTGCCGTGCCAGATCCTATCTGTCTCCGCTATCCTTCCATATTTACTAACTGGCCTTCTGCTTTAAAGAAGGGCTTTCCCTTCTCCTCTGTACAGTTTTTTTTCCATTTATTTATTACTATGGACGCATGAATACTATTTTATTCAGTGGATTGTCACCTGATAATTATTTATATTGATGCTCAAGTTGTCCTAGATTTGAACAGTGAAATGCCCTTCCAGTTGGCTCTTGTGTTCTTTTAATGTGTCTGCATCATTCTTTGAGCACTTCCTTAGTTTAGGGTACACAAAGATGTTCCAGACTGTTGATAGACTTGGCCATTTCTCCAAGGAACTGTTTCCTTTTGGTGGAATAGAGAATTAAACAGATTTTAGAGAACAAGGTGCTGGCACTTGGCATGCTCACTGGTGCACATCATTATTTCTAGATCCTCTCGTCAGACGGGTAGGAAACAGGCCTACAATTATTTTGGAATGTGTGTCTGTACGTATGTCTGAACGTGCACGTGTACATCCTGAAATCATATAATTTTTTTTTTTTGTTTTAGAGATTGAACCCAGGGGTGCCTACCACTGAGCTACATCTCAGGCCCTTTTTGTTTTTTGTTTTGAGATAAGGTCTTGCTAAGCTGCTGAGCTGACCTGGAACTTGCCATCCTCCTGCCTCAGCCACCAGAGTAAGTGGGATTAGAGGTGTAGGTGCCATTGTGGTCACATTGATACATTTTTGTTTTTTTAGTTGTTGATGGACCTTTATTTATTTATTTATATGCAGTGCTGAGAATAAACCCAGTGCCTCACATGCATTAGGCAAGTGCTCTGCCACTGGGCCATGACTCCAGCCCTCACACTGACACTTAGGATTCAGCCTCCCTTAGGACCCTTTCTAGCTTCCTTCTTTTTTTCAATTGTTATTTTATTTTGTTTATTTGTTTATTTGGTACTGGTGATTGAATCCAGAGATTTACTGCTGAGACACAGTGAAAAATCTGACATTCATATTCCTGAATATATTTATTTATTTGCTTAAGTAGAGATTTATTACAAGAATTGGTTCACTTGGTTATGAAGGCCGAAAAGTTCCATGATCTGGAACCCTGTGTATCTTCTGCAGTGATGCATTTGACCTCACGTACTCTGCCACCTCAGCCTTCCTGGGCTCCCTGTCTCATCAGCTCACTAAACCCATCTGCCTCTGCTCGGGTTCTCCCTTCCTTGTGCGGAGATCTCGAAATTGATTCTGGACACAAAACCCTCTAGGACTTGCCTCGTTTGTTTTCCTTCTCTGCCACTTGTGAATGTGGTGTCAGGGATGGAACTCAGGGCCTCACACAGGCTAGGCAAGTGCTCTACCACTGAGCCACATCTCTAGCTCTCTGCCATATTTTGACACAGCCACAGAGCACTTGCCAGGATGCTGGTGCCATGCTCTGTGGACCTTGGCAAATGGAAATGAAGGTGTAGATGGAATTAAAGTCGCTGAGCAACCTTTTGGTCACCAGAATTGTGAGCCAAACATCTTTTCTTTCTAAAGTACTCAGACTCAGCTGTTTTGTAACAGTAATACGAAATGGACTGAGAAAAAAGTTTTTGATAGATTTACCTGTGAAACCTTCTGGGATATTAATTGTCATATGACTATTTCTTTTTCTTTTCTTTCTTTCTTTTTTTTAAAGACAAATGTATTTTTTATACCTTTATTTTGCTTATTTATTTTTATGTGGTGCTAAGGATCGAACACAATGCCTCACACGTGGGAGGCAAACACTCTACCACTGAGCCACAACCCCAGCCCCTCTTTTTTTAAAAAAAATTTTTTATTTTTTAGTTGTAGTTGGACACAATATCTTTAGTTAGTTAATTTATTTTTATGTGGTGCTGAGGATTGAACCCAGGGCCTCACCCATGCTAGGCACTCTACTGCTGAGCCACAACCCCAGCCCATGACTATTTCTTTTTAATTTTGTTATGTTTGTGTACATATATACATATTCATGTACATAAGTATATGTAATCTTTATTTTTTCTTAATCCTTATCATGTATCATAGTTATACTGACTTTATATCATAGCATTTATATTGTTAACTTTGCATCATAGCATTTTAGTTATGGGATGTCAAGAAGAATAAAAACCATCCAAGGACTTTGCATCCTCTTCAGGGGAAAGGGCTAGTACATTGCAGGATGATTGTAACATGTAAATCAGTTGATATTAAGAAAAGCAGATTTGGGCTGGGGATGTGGCCCAAGCGGTAGCGCGCTCGCCTGGCATGCGTGTGGCCCGGGTTCGATCCTCAGCACCACATACCAACAAAGATGTTGTGTCCGCCGAGAACTAAAAAATAAATATTAAAAATTCTCTCACTCTCTCTTTAAAAAAAAAATTAAAAAAAAAAAAAGAAAAGCAGATTATACTCCACGTGGGTGGGTCATATCCAATCAGATAAATGTCTAAATAGATTAAGCCTGACCTCCCCTTGGCAAGAGAGACTTCTGCAGCAAACACCTTCAGACTTGAACTGCAGTGCTGGCTCTTCCTTGGGTCCCTGGCCTTCTGGTCCATCCTGTAGGTTTTGACTTGCCAGCTTCCCTAATGCATGAACCAATTCCTTAAAAGAAATCTTTCTCCCGGTGTGGTGATGCACACCTGTAATCCCAGCAACTCAGGAGACTGAGGCAGGAGGCAGGAGGATTGGAAATTCAAAGCCAGCTTTAGGACCTCAGTGGGGTCTTGAGTGACTTAATGAGACCCTGAAAAGGGCCGGGGATGTGGCTGAGTGGTAAAGCACCCCTGGGCTCAACCCCTGGTACAAAACAAAACCAACCAAACAAAAATCTCCTTCCTCCTCCTCCCCTTTTCATCTTAGAGTCATTTTTTTTTGTGGCTTAAAAATGTTCAGGTGAAAGAACCTTACCTTTTTTTTCCCTCTTGACTTTCAGTTTTTCTGCAGTCAGAGCGCTGCTGTATTGTTCTGGAATTTTGGATTTTTGTGGCCTGGTATATGACCAGTTTTCATAAATGCTGCAGGTGGATTTGGCAAGCAGTGTTATCTGTTTTGAGTTTCGTCTGTAGCTGTAGGATGTGCCTGGCCACTTAGGTTCTGCTCCAAGTCTCCTGTTCGTTCTATGTCTGGATGTGGGGAGGGGTCAGTTTTCTGTGGTGGTGAGAACTGAAGACAGACGTTCACAGCTCTACCTTCTGTCAACCTAAGTGACAACAGATCATCCGAAGATAATGGAGGCCAGAGCCTTTCATAGGTGGCGATGACCGCCCTGCTGGCTTTGGAACTGGCCATCCTGTGCCCACTCATTTATTAGTCCCCCCCTCCCCCCCAGGGCTGAGGACTGAGCCCAGGGCCTTGCATGTGCTAGGTAAGCGTCTGCCACTGAGCTAAGTCCCCAAGCCCCCACCATTTAGATTCTATTTATTTACTTGCTTTTGTTCATGGATGTTTAGAAATAAGCAGGAAGAGGGCTGGGGATGTGGCTCAAGCGGTAGCGCGCTCGCCTTGCATGAGTGCGGCCCAGGTTCGATCCTCAGCACCACATACAAACAAAGATGTTGTGTCCGCCGAAAACTAAAAAATAAATATTAAAAAATTCTCTCTCTCTCTCTTAAAAAATATCAAGAGTTTCTTTTTTTTTTTTTTTTAAAAAAACTTTTAATATTTATTTCTTAGTTCTCGGCGGACACAACATCTTTGTTGGTATGTGGTGCTGAGGATCGAACCTGGGCCGCACGCATGCCAGGCAAGTGCGCTACCGCTTGAGCCACATCCCCAGCCCCAAGAGTTTCTTTTCTATTTAAAAAAAAATAAAGAAAAGAAATAAGCAGGAAGAAAAAAAAATTACAAAGCTGAGAGAGGCCACATCCCCAGGCTCTGCTGCTCCTCTCCTACCCAGCAAGTTCTTCAGCTGTCACTGTAGGGGTCTCTGGGGTCCTCTCCTTTCCAGGTAAACTGGAGGGCTGGCCTCACACTTGAGCTTAGAAGTTCTCCTGCTGGCTGCCCCTGGCTGGCAGTGGGAAGAGCTTTGGGTTGTGGAGGTTGGCGTGAGGACCATGGCCTCCCTGTATTGCTCCCGTCTACCATCTGCTTGGCCAGGTTCATGGATCTGTGCTCCAGCTCCTTTTCTGGCGAGGAGGGCTCCTTGGTAATGGATTAGCTTTCCCCGGATGGGCTGGCCTGAGTTCCCATTTCCCCAGGTAGCCACTCTGCCCTGGGGACAAGCTGCCTGGTTAGAGTGTTTTGTCCACGTGGGGCCTTGGGCCATGTGGGATGCTCCTGCTAACACTGTGGTTTATGGTGGGGGTCTCGGGCCGCAGGGCAGAGGCTCAACATCTGGAGGGGCTGGACACTGAGGCTAGCATGGAAACACGATTAATCCCAGTACAACCATGTGCACTGAGGCGCAGGTGAGCATCCCAGGCTGGCAGTATGCCAAGTGTGTGGTCTTGGCATATTGCTGGCAGAGGACAACTGGAAGCCCTGAGCCCCATGTCCCCTGCCCTGTGCCTCTCTTCTTGTTGACCTGAATGTGTCCTTTCCGTGTCACAAGTGTTAACAGTGAGTAGATAGCTTTACTAACCTTGGTGAGCCCTGCTGGGAGTTCTTGAGCCTGAGGGAGGGCGGGACTTCCTGAACTTTGCAACAGCAACACCGGAGTCTGTAACACCTGGGCGCAGAGCGGGCTCCTGGTGTGGGTGGCATCTCTGCCAGGCATGTGGGTCTCACACTAACCTGCTCTTGAGAAGCTTTGGGAGCTTAACAGATATTTCATTCTACATGGAGGGTTTCTTAACACGTCTTTTTGAAACCCAAGATAAACCATTCTGAAAGAAGAAAACTCTAGATTTCATAGCAAAGAAATTTATCATGGAATCATATGAACTTCGGGGGGAAAAAAAAGTGGTCTGGATTCATTCAGTAGTTTACACAAAAGTCCTTACTTTCAGCTTAAGACCAGTCACTTGATGCAATCACAGGGCAGTAGGATTGGGTGGGCTCTGTGGGGCTCAAGGTTGGTTTTGGTTTGCAGGAGTTGCCAAAGGAGGAGCAGTTGGAGATCCTGCTATGGCTCTAACCTTCAGTCAGCGTGCCCACTCTGAGGGGTTCATCTGGTTGGAGACCCACTTTCAACAGACTTCTCAGCACTAATGGAAGCCTGTGATGAAGGGCACCAAAGTCTGTTGTTTGCCTCAAGCTGGAGTGGAAGCTGTGGCTCATAACATCCCTCAGGGTGGAACTCGGGGCTCCTGGAGAGAATCCTGCAGAAAAGGATTGAGCAGGAGGCTCAGCACAGACACCAACAGGGGTGCAGACATTGGCTGCACAGTGCCTTCCAACCTGCAAATCCTCGGAGGCAGACTCCTCTAAGTTGTGTTCTGAATTCAGATGACTGATGTGTCACCATGGAGAGCTGAGGAGGCTACTCAGTGGCTGCAGAAGGTGCACTGAGGGGCCACTTGGTTTCCTGCAGCTCCTTGCTTTTCCTCCGTTGCCATTTTCCAATCACATGGTGCTGAATGTCCACCACAGTATCTGGCTGCTTTTACTACAGGAAAAAAAACTCTTGGGTGGACTAGCAACCAACTTGTTACATATCTTCCTTTAAACTGGGCCTGGGGCTCAGTGTAGAGCAGTTGCCTAAAATGTGAGGCACTGGGTCCAATTCTCAGCATTGCATATAAATAAATAAATAAAATACACAAACCATAATACTCAGCTCAGCATGGCCTATATTTAGTGGTATAGTTGTAAAATTGCCATAAAAGTAAACAAAGCAGGCTAACTTGACCCTGAGCTGGACACAATCAGGAAACCTAGGGACAGAGAAAGATGATTCCTTCCTCGTTTTTTGACCTGCCCCATCCCATCAAAGTATAGAATGGCTTCTTGTGAGGAAAAAAAAAGGCTTAAATTATGGTTCGTGGATTTCATACTTTTTGGTAATAGAACCTATTTTTCCCCCCATCAAATCTTGTGAGAAACCGTTTAAGAGCTATATTTCTATTTAACTCTATAGATTGATATTCATAACAAAGTTATGAGAATAGAGGTTCATGTATTGGTCTCTAAAGTGCTGAAATTTTGTATATTTTCAGAGTTTTATGGTTTGGATGTGAGGCATCCCCCAAAAGCTCACATGTGAGATAGTGCAAGAAGGTTCAGAGGAGAAGTGATTGGGTTGTGGGTCTTAACCCAATCAGTGAATTAATCCCCTGATAGGGATTAACTGACTAGTAGCTGAGGTGGTGGGGTGTGGCTGAAGGAGGTGGGAATTGGGGGCATGGCTCTGGCTATGTATTTGTATCTGGCAAGTGGAGTGTCTCTCTGTTTTCCGATCACCATGTGAGCTGCTTCCCTCTGCCACACTCTTCCTCCATGATGGAGCTGACTATAAATGGACTAAGACCTCTGAAGCCGTCATCTCTTAAATAAACTTTTCCTCCTCTACAATTGTTACTGGTTGAGTCTTTTAAGTCATAGCAGTGAAAACACTCATTAAAACACAGGGTTTTTTAGAAGTTAAAATGCTATAAAATTAAAATTTACATGACAACAGTGGCTTCTTTAGAGGGGCGTGCACCACTAGGCTGGACTTCCGCGTTCTTCTGGTTCTAGAAGTAGTGCACTGTCCACATGCTCCCGAGTCCACGCTGTCCCTCGACAGTTTCAGGCAGATTTCCCAGTGGGCGCAGTGTAGGGTTTGGATGGGCAACACGGCTGTGAACAGAGCTGATGGGGGGCTCTGCCACCTGTTCATGGTCATGCTGCCACCCTAGGGGTTTTCCACAGCGTGGAGACCAGACATGGAGCCTTTGCCTAGAGTTCTCGTTACACTGCCCACTTGGGTGCATCTACAGTCTGGCATGATGGTGACAGAGATGGGGGCCTCACTTGTGTCACTGCCACCTGTGTGGTCTATGTAGAGGGCGTTTCTACCCATTAACAGGGTGGCCAGGGGCTTGCGTCCCAGGGCCACACTGCCTGGGTCAAAACCTAGTTCTACCCAGTGCTGTGTGACCTTGGGCAAGTGACTTAACCTTTATGTGCTTGTCTCATTTGTGAATGAGAGTATGTGTGGCAAATACTCAGGAGAGTTCTGAAAATTAAGTAAACCAGCCAGGGACATGAGGTGCCTGTGATGGGTCCTGATATAAGTGGAAGAGAAGGCAGCCCTCCCTGTGTTCCCTGCTGACTGGGTGATGCCAATTCCCATGAAGGGGACGGAGCACCAGGGCAGACCTGCATTGGGGCTGCTTGCTGCAAAGCACTCGAGCATGCTGCTGTCCAGTTGGCCCTCATAGGGATCCTGCCATGTGTGCTACTCGACAGGACAGCTTCTCCCACATGGAGAAAGGAGACGCAGAGGGTGACCCCCTGGTCTCAGTCGCAGCCCCAGATCTACTCAGTCTTCTGACCTGCTCCTGGTGGGCTGGGGTACTGGTGGTTTCCAAAATACCCAACTCACTGCTACTTAGGCCCAAGAACTTGGGGCAGCCCAAGGCCTCTCTGCCTGGGGCTTGGCCGCAGCGAACACCTGGTCCTGGGAGAAGCCACTGAGTAGGGAAGACCAGACGGTAGGTGAGGAACTCCAGGGCAAGGGTCACCCACCCCAGGCACATGGACTAGGCTCAAGCCAGTAGAAGGGAGTTTCCTGAACGCCTAGAGGAAATGCCACCTCACCCTGGCACTGTTCCTGCGGGCTTCAGAAACCATGTCAATGAGGATGGCGATCAGTCTGCAGAGGACGAGGCCGGTTAACCAGGCTCCAAACTTGTCTTCACCAGTTCTGCTCTAGTTCTCCATCTAATTGCGTAATTTCTTCACGAATTTCTGAAAATCCAGAACTGGAAATAATTCAATTTCTATAGGTTGCATTCTGATTCACATTTGCCTCCTCAATAAATGAGAGTTGTCTATGCAGTCACTTCTGCCTTTCCCTTAAAGAGGTGTGTCATCAGTGTGGGGATCAGCTCTGGAAAGCGTGCATGGGAGCTGGCGTTGGGGGACCCTGTGGGGCTGTGCCAGGGACAGCTTCCCAGCCTCAGGCCCTGCAGCGCCGTCCCTGCACCTGACAGCAGCCTGACAGCCTCAGAACCAGGCTGCCCAAGGCCACGGCCAGATTTAGTTTCATGATGAGCAATAAAATTCACATGTTCTTTATTTAGTCCATATAATACACCATTTTTAGAGATTTTTAAAATTAGGTAAAAGAGCATATTAAATGGCAAGTGTATGAAGTTTATCTTCATAAACAATGTCAAAACAAAAAAGTTTTGAATTACAAAATGTTAAAAAATATGTAGGTACTTAACATTTCACTAAAGCATAAAGTTACAGATATTTTCTAAAGAAAAATAATTGTGCCACTTACCTACTTTTGCTGTTTCTATGAACTTTTTTATTCTGTACATAGGACATTTTGTACAAAATATGAAGTCTACATTTTTATTACTTATTACCATAAAACAAAGATACAATGTATGTACAATATTAAAAGAAGCCATACTACAGCCACACGGAACAGACACTCGGACCAGGACACTTCTGGTGCACAGGTGCGTTGTGGAGAGTGAAGATGCCACGCGGAGCTTTATGAAGAAAAACAGTCACCAGTTTATTTTCAACGCAGTACTTCTGAAATCAGTTTGGTACAGAATAAACAGTGTCTCTATATAATTTATAATATATAAGTTGAACAATTAGCACAGGGAATCCGAGTACTAACTAGGGAAACTTCCATAGGCCAAAATATTAAGTAATACTCTTGTCAAATAAAATTAGTTTCTCTCAACCCTACCCCCCCGTTATTGGTGAATGTTTGTCTTCAATAAAGAGCCAAAATAAAACCTAGACCAAAAGATGTTCTTACACATTGAGCTTTACACAATCAGCCAGACAATGATATTTTGCTTTTTCCCTAGGGCAGAAGGAGAGTCTTCCCAGAAACCTTTCTCTCAAACATACCAAACATCCAAGATCAGGGATGTGTGAACCTATCAGCTAAAGACAGAAGTTCAAACAATGGTATATCAAAATATGTAGGACGTTGCTTTATACAATAAAAGCACCCTTTTTCCCTCAAAAGGAGAAGGCATCTAAACTTTTTTTTTAAATTATAGATTTCATAATGGTAAAATGGATAGATACTTGTCAAGTTTTTCAGGAAGTGTTCTTGCCAAGTGGACTGACCTGTCCACTTTCGGTTGGGGCCATCTTTTCCTTTCATGCTGTGCTTGCTCTCAACATGAGGAATCCTCTCCCCCAGATGATTTTCCCTCAAGACACCAGGACATCAGCGTCGTTAGTGGGCGTAAAGGAACCAGGGCAGCAGGCACTGCAGCCACACAGGACCCATGTCTAATTTCCACAGTCTTTCCATGGATACCAGAGACCACAATTAAAAAACAGATTCTAAAAGAAGCCACACTTTATCTCTTATCTTATGCATCAAGACAGTTGTTAACTTATATATGCCAGTTGTTAAGTTATATATGCCAGAGACAAAAACAAAACAAAACAACAAAAAAACTAGAGCCACTGTTTAGAAGAGCAGCACATATCTCAAGTAGCTTTCAAGCAGGATAAACAAGTCAAAATACTGGCCACCCTGAGAGAAATAAAGAAGAGACAAAGCACTAAGTCAAAGGTTCTCCTTCTCGTGCTGTTCCATCTAGACAAAAGCGTACTCCATGCAAGAAGTCTGGGGAACACACAGCAGCATTGAAGACCAATGGAAACTCAGACACTGTCCTTTCCTTACGGGATGGTGATGTGTGCTCTTCCCCAGAGGAGGCTTACCCAGCGCCACCATGACTAGTGCTTCCTCTGGGCTCTGAGGACCAAGTCACAGCAGTGGGCTGGCCACACTGACCACTGTGTTACTTAACGCCAAAGGCGCTGCCATCTGCACTGGGCCAAGAGCGGGCTTAACTCAAATGGTCTCATCCTAACTCTCTACAGAATGTGGGACTCCTAGACAATATGATTCTATTAATTTGAGAGCCTTGTTGAAGGGCAACAATGTGTAAATAGGTGAAAAACTGATTCTACAAATAAAAATATGAACACATAATTTTAAAGTTTCAACTCCAGTCAAGGTAGACACGAGAAAGCTCTTTTGAAATAAACTTCTTGTCTGAGCTCACCCCTGGAATCCTGGTGCTGTCCCACAGGCTTGGGAATATGGCTTTCAGTAGACATACGAGGAGGACAGGGTGTACATGCCGCTGACCAAAGAAAAGGAACGCCCAGAGGTGCCCGCGGCGGAGGATTGTCGTGTCACTCTCCCAGTAGGCTGTTAGAACGTGAAAGCAAGAGCCATTTCTGTGAGAATAAGCAAACAAAAACTGCTGGCCTAACCATCAGGTGGAAACAATTGCAGAGGTCAAAGTCTCAAAAAACAGGTGATACTTTTAAAAGTATTCCTTTAATTTGAAAACATCATCATAGGAGCGCCTATTTTAAAGGCTCCCTGATTCTGTGTGGGCAGAACATGAAGATGATGACCAGGGTGCTTTCCTACAGCTCAGACTGACAGTCTGACCTAGGCTACGGAGGGGTGGGGATGACGCTGTGAGGACACTGTCATCAGCCCGGCTGGCCAGCAGGTCTGAGAAGCCACCATTGTTTGAACTCCTAATCTTGAGCTGAGGCGGGCGAGCGCCTTTGCCTACAGAACAGGTGGAGGAAGCTTTGCCTTGAGTAACTGATTGGTATGGCACAGACAGTGTGGATTTTCTACAGAACCCAGAAGTGCACTGGCGTGGCGGCTGCTGGCCTGGCTAGCGCCCGTCCTGGGAGACCAGCTCATCAGCTCTGCAGTGGGCGTCCAAGGCTTTCTTGGTGTGGGGGTCCTGAGGCAGCTCGGACTTGCGGCGTGCAAGAGGACGGTCCTTCTTCAGATCTTTCTGTGCCTGCAATCAAAAATGCAATGGAGTTGGCTATAAACTAAGCCACCCAAGCAGCAGCTCACTTCCAAGTTAGAATTCAAAGAAGAATCATGGGGCCAATGTGTACCTCCCATTGCCAAGGCTCTTGGCTCCGGGGACAGGGCATAGTTCTTCTTGTGGTCATTCACAAAAAAACATCTCATCTGATGAAAACAATCTGACAAGCAGCATGGGGAAATGGTGCAGGGCTGGCACTTGGGGCTGGCAGAACTCACCCACCCTAGTGAATACCTGTCTAGCTCATAAAGTGCTACCAAAGCCACTTTATGACTGTGTCCATTACAGATGGACTCCAGGTGAGAAATTTCCTTTGGAGGGAAATTAAATAAAATAGAGGTCCACTGGCAACTAAAAGTATACGTACACGCACGCACGCACACACACACACACACACACACACATGAAATATACTATCAAATTTAAAAAGATTTTTTTAAGAGAATAGGCATTAAATGGGACATGGGGTAAAAAAAAAAAAGTACCTCTAGCATTTAGAAAAACCGTATTTATTTACATAAACGTTCCAGATATTAAGGGTAAAAACCAAAAGACTCTCCTCTGTATTCCATTCTCTTTCTGAAGTTCAGAAAATGTTGGTTTTACTCTTTTAAAAGTTAAATGAATGCCATTTTTGCAGAAGGTTTTAGAACTGTCTGCAAAGGAAGGGAGCCTGACTTGGACATTCATGTATCAAAGCATATACTTCTGTGAGAATTCAGTTCTAAAGGAGGACCACTGCTGTATAACACCTGGGCCTTGAAACAAAACAAGAAACCATCTACTCCAGCCCAATGCAATGCATATGCTGGAAGATTGCCAATTAGTTAGCAACTATGTTGGATAGGAATTCCCTAACCAGAATTGCCTCCCTTTCTGTTCAGTGTCTCCATCAAAAAGAAGACAGTATCCAAGTAAGTTACTTCTGTGGTGCATCTACTAGAAAAAAATTGTTTAAAGTTAATCTCACAACAAAAAGAATGACAACTTCTCAGAGTTCCCAGATAAACTGACTTCAGCCTGGTGTGTAGAATATGCCTCTTTTTGCTTTTGGAGATTTGAGGGCCTGCACAGTTATAAGGGAAAAGGCCACCATTCTGCAGAGCCAAGTAGCTTCTAACAGAGTTCTCTGCAAATTTATCTATGAAACAGCAATGACGTCAAGGTATAGAAGGAATCTTGTGTGATATCATTTTAGAATTACTTCTAAAAATGTTAACTTGAACATTAAATTCATCATGGGAAGGTAAGACTTTTGTCTTTTTCCCCTGGCGCTAGTGTGAGATGGTGTTAGGAGAGCCACATCAGGAGATGGTGAAGGTCATGTCCCCCTAGAACTGTGTCACCACTCAGTGTACCTGTAAGAACACTCCAGCTTTGTAAAGCAGGTTTGCCTCAACCCATCAGAAATTCAAAGGTGAAATTCTACCTTGAATTTAATGCCCATTATATGTTGATCTGTACACAAAATAAAACAAAGCAAAAACCAAGAGTTTTATGCACATAAAGTATGTAATTATTGTTGAAAAAGGGACTTCTAAGAGAAGACACATTTTAACAGAGGAAGGCAATCGTAAGGTATGTAATTATTGTTAAAAAAGGCAAAGAGAAGACACATTTTAACAGAGAAAGGCAATCGTCAAAACACTTGCAGCTAGAACCAGTGAGGCAAACTGAGAACCCAACTTGACCCCAGAGCTTCTGGAAGGACAAAGAGCTGACGAACACACCTGGGCCTTTCTGCGCATGTATTTCAGATCCACAAAGGAAGCAGAGGATGACTTTAGAAACCACAAGGGGGAAATAAGAGACACAGAGGTGAGCAGAAATGAGATGTGCGATGTGGTGGTCCTGGTGGAGACACGTGCAGGCAAGCATGCTGGCATGGGCAGGAGGACGGGGCAGGTGGGAAAGCTCTGGTGGGGCATCTCCGTGGCCTCTGCTCTGGGTGTGCCAGGAGAACTAAATGGTATGTGGTGTGGGTACGAAGGCTGGGTACACACAATTTTGAAAATTTTCTTCCTTTCATAGAGGCATGGGTTTAAACTTTACTACTTAATTTAGGGTAGGACTGATCAAAATTTCTTAAGGGACTAAATTTCTTTAGCTTTGTCTTGACCATCACAGGCTAGAATGACATGGAAAAGGGAAAATACTTCATGTACACGATGTTAGTTTGTCAAATATTTTTGTAGATAAAAGCCTTATTAAGCATACTCTACATATTTAACAGCAAATACCTGTACTGCCTACCTTAGTCTCTACACCTTCCTTACTTGCGTGGTTGACATTGATTTCCTCCCGACCAACTGTCAAAAATGAGAATTGCAAACATTTTAAGCCTCTGTATCATTGTCATTCATGAGAAACTTACTAGTTTTCTTTGGATATAGGTTTGCATGAGTTTCTCAAAAGAAAAGATAGATAATGGCTCTGACAGGCAAACACATCATTGGATTTCTCCACAAAGGTCAAACCGAGTGTCTCCCTTAGTGTGATGGTCTTCTTCGTACCTCACTTGCCTCCCTCCCTGTCCTAACCCAGCATTCAAATCAGCTTAAAGAAACTGGGAATTGTTTTAGAAAAATAGCTGAAAATAAACTCAAAGGGGCACTGAAAATATTCAAATTACTCTATTAAAAAACCCAACCATTAATTTTCAGTGTAACTTCTTATGTCAATTTGGTCACCAAACTGTGCACATGCCCTTTCCTGTACCTTTGTAACTCCTCCTTGCTATAACAGTGCTTCAGAGAATTTCAGGAAGATGGTTCCAAACATTTTCAAATTATGACTCTATCATTTCAAATATCATACCTAAGATTCCACACTTCCTAAGTACCTTCATCTATAGGATAAGATTCCACTGAATTTAATGGATTCACTGAATCAATTCGCACACAGAAAGCTATGATAAGGCTGGGCGCTGGGTGGTGGGGGTCCTCTATGTTCCCACAGGGATTTTAGAGTCAGTTTGTCAACTGCTTAAGGAAGGGGAAGGGAGAAAAAAAAAAAAAAGCCTGCTGGGATTCTAGTTGAGAACACAAGAATGTGGGTAGAACAGACTTATCCCTGGGC
This sequence comes from Ictidomys tridecemlineatus, assembly GCF_052094955.1. NCBI lineage: Eukaryota > Metazoa > Chordata > Mammalia > Rodentia > Sciuridae > Ictidomys > Ictidomys tridecemlineatus. The sequence continues at coordinate 121,349,900 of NC_135481.1, read as the reverse complement.
ATCTGAGTCTTCTGACCTGGGAATGAGACCCAGGAAAGGCCAGGGAGACTCAGCTATCCCTCTAGTATTGAGGACCACGAAAGCCAGCAAGGATGCCAACGTGCAGTGGCCACTTCCCAGAAACTCCTGTCTGGGCCTCCACTGAGACTAGACTGCCTCGACTGCAGGCCTGGCCCATCGCCTGGGGCCCTCCTGGAACAGCAGGACCCAGCAGCCAGCGGGGCTCCTGCCGACACCAGAGCCCACTCTCAAGAGCACTTTCACTCCAGATGCTATTTTGGTATTCTGAACCAGGCTCTTGGTCTACTATAGAGTAGGATGTAAACTGTAAATATGTCTTAGCTTCATTACATTCGGGCAAGATCATGACTGTTTCTAGTTTTCTAGTTTTGATTCTGGCTTAAGTTGAAGGATGTACTTCAAGTTGAAGTTCAAGTTGAAGAAAAAAACTTCTTTCAACCCTCAATATTTATTGTGTGAAATATGGTTCCTAAATCATCACTTTCCTTTTGATTCTGTATGGCCCAAGTGTTTTAAAAATGACCTGAGGGGCTGGGGTTGTAGCTCAATGGTAGAGCACTTGCTTTGCATGTGTAAGGTACTGGGTTTGACCCTCAGTACATCAAATACATAATAAATACATATAGATATACAATAAAGGCATTTCGTCCATCTGCAACTACAAAAAATCAAACAAAACAAAACAAAACAAAACAAAGAAACCCCACAAGGTTACAAATTCCCATGCAGGTTTCCCCACAGACAGCATTATGATTTCCTTCTGAGGGTCTGCAGGTGAGGAGGCTGGCTGGCCTGCCTTTGGCAAACTCACAGCTGTAAACTCAAATGGTAATATAAAAGGTTTCCTTAATTTTTTTTCCAAATTAAAAAAAGACCAAGGAGGGAAATGTACACTCCACAGACAGAATCAAATATATGGGTTTTCACATTTTTGATGAAAACTATTCACTGCTGAGATTAATCACCGAGGGAAGGACAAAACACACCTGCATCAGACGCAAAACTAGTTCCTGCGTCCAGGGAGCGGTCGCGGAGCTACTACTGTGTTAATGGTACTTTCAATCTCTGGTGAGCTGAAAGAAGTACTTGTTCACCTATTTTGGACTTGAAACTAAGTAGAGGGTCTAACTGGGCAAGAAAAAGGCTCTCCTTTCAGAGCCCATTAGTGGGAGCCAGGGCTGCAGCTGTCCAGCTGAAGCACAGCTCCAGCCATGCCTGCGCCTTTAAGCCCTTTAGTAGTCACAGTACAGAGAAATGGGTCCCATTAATCTCAACATTATATTTTATTTAACCCAACATATCAAAATGTAATCATTTCAACACATGATCAATAATAAAAATCATGAGTGAAAAGAAAAAAATCATGAATGGATGTCGCACCCCCACTTTACACACTGAGCCTTGGAGCGGTGCTGTCTTTACACCAGATCCTGGGCCCCTTTCAAGTGCACGTGTCTCATGGGGCTTCATGCTGCTGTGGGGATAAGCATAGGGTGCTGGGCTGTCTGTAAAACACCCTGTTTTGTGGGAAATGAACCAAAATAGGTAACATTCTGATTTCTTTCCAAGCTTCTGCACATAAGTGTCTGGGGACCTGCTGCTTGGTTTCTGGCAAACTCTAACATCAAAATGGCAACCAATGACTTAATTGAGCCTTGAATGACACGGGCACTGACAAGCCATGTGCACAGTGAACAGTGTGCAGCAGGGGTCACTCCAGCCACTCCTTTCACCTGTGAGCGTCTAGTGCTGGCTGTCTTCAGGAACTGTCTCACAGGTCAAAGGGAACTGGAGCTGCAGTCCTCAAGTCCATTAGGACATCCTGCCGACGCTATGTCGGGAAGCACAGTGGCACAAGGCTCCTCAAACCCAAGCAGGTGCTCAGTGGGCTGCTCTTGAGGCTGTGTATGTTCCCAACTTAGTGGTAAGAGGCCCTCTTTGGATTAGAGGTGATCACAATGTTTATTCCCACAGTGGAAAAGAAGCCATCAGGCTGTGGGTATTACCAGACGTGTACCTGGCAGAGCCCTGGCCTGGTGTCCTGAGTCGGGGTGGGGTTAGTACCCTGTTATGAAGAACTGAAAGGGAACATCTCTGGGCCAGAGCAGAAGCCAGAGGGGGAAAGAGAAAGCAGTGGCCAGATATTACTGCAAAGATTTTGGTTTTGCTCAAGTTAATATAATTTGATCACTAAGACCTATAGATAAAAATGTTTCCTGAAAGATTACCAAAATTTGGGGCTGAGGTTATGGCTCAGCAGTAGAGTGCTTGCCTAGCATGTGTGGGGCGCTGGGTTCGATCCTCAGCACCACATAAAAATAAAAACAAATAAAAATAAAGGTATTAAAAAAAAGATTACCAAAATTTAACTTATAAGTTTGGCTTAAACAGAAGGCCCTGATGTATATATCATGTTACCTACTAAAATCACACACATTTCTTTTCTTTCTTTTTTTTTTTTTGGTACTGGAGAATGAACTCAGGGGCCACATCCCAGCCCTTTTCATTTTTTATTTTGAAACAGGATCTCGTTAAGTTGCCCAGGTTGGCCTTGAACTTGTGATCCTCCTGCCTTAGCCTCCTGAGTGGCTGGACCCACCTGGCTATGACTCTCATTTCTTAAGTAAATCTGCAGTGGGTGCTTCCCTGCTGAGCTCAGTGCTCAGGGCACTGTTACCTGACGAGCCTCCTCGGTCACTGTCTTTCTCAGCATCTGCACATCTTCAAACAGAGGCCCATCTGTCTCCATGGCAACTGGCAAGCTCACGGTGCTGGCTTGACTATACACTGCGTACTGCAATGCAAAGTGTGGAGTCACTCTCTGTTAGGCGCTGGGTTCTGTGCTCCAGGGTCTCAATTGACAGGGGACATGTCTTCCCTGCTGCCCTCCCCCTGGGCCCTGGTGCCTGCTGCACACCACAAAGCTGTTCAACCCCCTGTAGTCCAGGCCATGGGTGGCCTCCTGCTGGACCCAAGGTCACTTCCACACCCATCCTGGGTCTCTTGTGTCTGATGGACAGCCAGCCCACACCCAGCCTACAGTCTCTGTCACTGATTCCATAAGGGCCAGCACAGAGGGGCAAGAGAGGCTGTTCCAGCAGACACCTCCCCCAACTCCTGTCTGTGCACAGTCTGCTGACCTCAGTCCTCCTCCCTGCACGCACCACTGCAGGGGACCTCAACCCATCTCCCTTCCACTCACTTTGTTGGCTTTTCCTAAGTTTAGCTTAGACCTTCTCCCCCAGTGTCTTTCTTGCTACCAAAACAAACACAGCCTCCTTTGCACTGCCAACCTGCCATGGAGCTGCGGGTGGGCTGGTGCTCCACGTAAGGACCGAGTGCTGGGGGCCCCTCAGCTCAGCTGCAGGCCCCGACTCCCTCCCCTACCCCCCTGTGTTCTGTGGGGGGCTGAGCAGGTGGAACTGCTGGCAGCTGCCCCTAGTGGTACCCAGCCTGTGGGTCTGGTGTTCCCAGCCAGAGGCTGTGGAAACACGGCTGATTAGCGTGTGGCATTTACTCTCCCTGTGAGGCAGGAGAGGGGAGTCTGTGTCTTCGCAGGCGGGTCCAGGCTCAGGCTTCCCTGGAGCTGAGGCAATGAGTGACATGATGCTGGAGGGACTGAGGTGGGAAGGGACACAGTAGCTTGTCCATGGTCTCAGGAGGCAGAGGGAAGTGTGCTTGACCTCAGGCCACTGTCCATCCAGGCCCCAGACTCTAGCCTGGAGCTGCTGGTACCAGGGCTACCAGCTGCCTCTTGGATGCCATCTCACGTCTGGCTTCACCTTACAGGGGCTCTTTGTGGCACGAAGTACCAACAGTTATCCCCTGGAGCCTCCCCCAAGTTTCTGTGACACAGTCCTTCCTTCCTGGCTTCTCTCCTCCCTCTGAGGCCCGTCTTAGGTCCCCCTTCTCTGCCTATTTCTTGGATGACAGTCGCTTACCATTTCTAAGGATCTCACACCCCATGGCCTTCAGTCCTCCCTGTCCATCCATGGTCTAGTCCTCTCAAGTATGGGCCCCTTGGCTGTCCACATCTCTCCAACAGTCTTTGAAAATCGGCGGCTACCTTGCTAGAGCCACACCCTGGGCTCAGATTCTTTCTTCTACTACCAATGAGTCCCTGGTCCGCTCAGTGCCCCCTGCCCCTCATGTCACTGCTCTGCCATGAGTACCCTTTCTACACATTCCTCCAAGTTCCTCTCTGGGCCTGCTTCCTCCTGGCACTCTGTTCCTGCTGTCACCAGAGAAGCTTCCAAAACTACAATTCTGCCTGGGCCACTCTGTCCGATCTGGCCCTTTCACGTTCTGTACAATTTTGGGGGGATGAAGTTCAACTTCTGCTCCTTTCCCAGCTTCACCTGGCCCCTCCCATAACTGATACGCCATGGGTGCCAATGCAAGTGGGTCCCTTACTTGCCCTGTGATTGCTCCTGGTGCCCTGGGCCCGCTGCTGTGGCCTGTCCACACCTGCCTTGTTCCTTTCAGGGTTTCTTTGAAGATGTCAACTATCTCTGGCATATCACTCAAAAGTGTGTAAGCTGTGTCCAACTGGCTCCCTTAATGGACCACAGCCTCCATGACACCAGGGCTGGGTCCTGCTCTCAGCTCCGTCTACCTGGGAATTCCCACCTTGTCTTCAAGGGGTTCACCATTAGGTGGGAAGACCGAGAAGCAGAAACCACTGCAGCAGTCATGAGATGTGCCAGGGACAGTTTTTAAACCAACCTTTCAATATTTGGCTTCTCTGAGAAAACAGCCAGTGCTTTCTGTGGAACGTGCCAGCAACCGGTGCTCAGCACAGGCTCTCACCCTCCTGGCATCAGATGGAAAGGAGCTCAGGGACACTGCACAAGGCTTGCAGCACACCAGACACCACAGTGTGTGGTGGCTCACAGGGAGTGCTGGCCTCCACACACGACCTACTGGAGCCTCTATGAGCAGAGGCGCCAGCCCAGACGCTCGCACGGCCACACCTGGAGTACACAGAAGTACTCTCTTCATATACACGGTTCCCACCAAAGCCAGGGATGTGACTGGTTAGAAAGCACTGACCTCTCTTGGGGCTTAGGAGAAGCACATTTAAATTAGAAGTCTTCAGCGTTTTAGGATTTCAAAAGTTAAATCATGTGTGACGTTAAGAAACCCTAGTGAAGCTACCACAACTGCTAAGACAACGGGATAAAACTCTGGAGGTGCAACAGCTCCAAAGCCCCGTCAGCCAGGTGCTCCATGTTGCCTGAGGGGACAAGATCCTGGTTTGTGAAACATGGAGGTGAGCACCAGGGAGAGCGAGCAGATTGTGAATGACACGATCTACCTTCAGAAAGTGAAGCCAGCAAACCAACTCTCACCAAGGCAGATGGAGAAGGAAATCGAGCTAACACCCAACCATCTTTCTTAGAGAAATAAGACACATACTGTATCATTCACCAGACTCAACCGCGCCGCGAGGCAGGTATCGACCCGCGTTTAGGAAGGCTTTCTCTCAGGGGATGAAAAGTGAGTTCTGAGGCTACATTTTCAGTTCTGATGTTTAGCTCATGAAGTATTTTCCACTTGGAGACAATGTCATGGAACTAAGGCATGCACGTGGGACTCATGATGGGTCACACAGAGATGGGGGGGGTGAGGATGGAGGAACAGGGAGATCACCAGAGTGCTAAGGCCAAACTCGGCACTGTTAGTGATTGTCACAGTGTCAACAGGAACCAAGGAAATAAGCAAGCCACCCGAGCAAACTGGGGAAGGGAATGCTGAGGCCTCCCCTGCAGTAGCACAGCTCAGCAGAGCACACAGGCCACCACGCTGGCGCTGGCGCAGCCACAGGATCTTCATTTGCAACACAAAAGTTTTATGCATCTTGTTCAATGGGTTATTTCTATATTCCAGGTAAAGCAAAGCAAAACAAACAAACAACAACAAAACAACCAGATGCTCTGATTCATACATATTTTGCAAAGTTTTTCAAGGCTGCTGATTTGGATGGTGTGAACACCTGTCCACACTCCTTCAGCCTGGGCCCTTCAGAACAAATTGAGGCTCCCAGGGCATACACCAGGCAGGGTTGAACCACCTAAAGTCGCCCCAGACTTACTGAATTTCACTTGGAACATAAACTCTATTTACTAAAGAAGATAACTATAGTTATCTACCTCAGTTAAGTTTCTCAAAGTAGTCTCAAAAGAGCATTTTTCTCTGTAAGAACATGGATAAAATACTTTTAGAAAAATGCTGGCTACTGGTTTAGGTAGAATCAAGGACACATGACTGAGAATGTCATTCAGTTTCCCATGGTTTGCTGTCTCTTGAGATTACAGTTTTATCAAAGGGAATATAGGTCAACTTGTTTTTATATAGGTAAAATATCTACTGCAAACTTTATATTCCTGTATCAAATGGCAAGAGTTAAAAACCTACATCCCAATTTAGATAATGATCATGTATCTTCCTCACCAAAAGAAATACACTGTTTAATAAGGTATTTTCTTTGGGGAATTGAGATGGCCTAGGAGTTCCTAGTGATTTTCATTAAGTGGCACTGTTACACAGAAAAGCAGAGGGCAAGGGGGACCATTTACAGCCACCTCTTGCCAATTACTTAGACTAGTGCATGCCAAACCCAAAGGCAATGATTGTGAGCACCTCCAGGACCACAGCAGCCCTGGAGCCCACCCAGGGGCCGATGCTGCAGGAGATGATGCTGGACTGGGGAGTTCCGAAGACACCAGCGCATGGCTCCTGGCTGGGGTAAGAGGAGGGTTAGTGCTAAAAGGCAGAATTTGGTTAATTTTTAACAACAAAATACCAAGCTTATAGAAATCTATTTCAGGAAAGAGGACATCATCTTCCCACTGTATCTATTTCAATTCAATTTTCTTACTTCTAGAATTAATCTAATATTAAAAAGAAAGGGAAACATGGTTGAGCTATTGCACATAAGACTTATGAGAAAACAAACCACATCCTGGAGTAGAGGCTGTATCCTGATTTTCTTTTTACCACAGTATGTTTCATAAGATTGATATCTTCTTTTAAAAGTAGAAAAATGTCATTTCTGTGGTAAAACTTTATGGGGAAAAATAAGTACTTGTACAAGAGGAGGGTCATGAAGGTGAAAATTATTCCTTTATTGCAGACACTTCCACATACAATGTCGGTGAGAGCCAATTCCCATGCCCGGCCACGCCCCTATGTGATAAGGCATTCAAGCAACACCCTTGACATTTTCATGTTACTCTCTTTTTTAGTACCTGGGGATTCGCTTTGGCTAGGTTTTCTATTTTAACCCATGCTTCTTCTCGCTCTTTCATTTTTAGCTTCTCTCTGAAAAATAGTAAAACATTATTTGTATTAGAGATGGTTGATACTGAAGATGACACACAGGAGGGAAAGCAGGGAGAGAGACATGACACCGCTGTTTCTTCTTGTAACAAGAAGAAATGGGTCTTAGTCCACACGCCTCACAGTGCTTCTCAAGAGGTGCATAATGTGAACAATGAAATTAAAAACTGGCTGAGATTTAGAAGATTAAACAATGAAAAATGCTAAAAATTTAATAAGTCTGGGAATTTAAATTCTTCACTCATTCAAGTGTGATATTTGCATTCTTGGGGTCAGGTGCTTCTTCAGAGGACCTAGACTACTCTAATGAGGAGCTTACTCACTCACTGAGAACCAGACTCCATCACAGATTGGAAGGAAGCAAGCTGGCAAGAGTCGGCATTTCAGTACTGATGGGTCACCAGGGAATAGTCCTGGGAGCCAGGAGACCTGGCTTCTTGTCTGATTTTGCTGTTAAGAATCATAAGACCTTCTAGAAGACAATGAATTTGTCTATTTTTTTTTTTAATGCAGAAAAATGTACTAGGAGGAGCTTGAAGGCCTCTTTCAGAGTACTGATTCCCTGAAGGGAGGATGTGCCACTAGAGAAGCCATGATGCTCAGAAACTCCCTACCTGCATGCAACCTCAGCCCTCAGATAAGGAGGAGCACAGGCTGGAAGGCTGGAAGAGGGTCACTGTGCCTCCTTATGGCCTGGTGCCTTTATTTTGCTGTCATCTCACATACCTTATACTTCCTTTTTTTTTTGTATTTTGTTCTCTTTTACTTTCTTTACGCAAAATATAAATTTTGTCACAGCAATGATTTCATTTGTTGTATTCACGGCTGTATTGTTAGAAACTAAATCAGAGTCTGAGTACATGTTACACTCACACATTTGTCTAAAGAATGAATAAGCCACACAGACATTTTGAAATTTGAATTACAGAAATTCAAAGTTTATCTACCCTAGCCAGTTTTAAGTGCCAAGCAGGGGCTGGGGATGTGGCTCAAGCGGTAGCACGCTCGCCTGACATGCGTGCGGCCCGGATTCGATCCTCAGCACCACATACCAACAAAGATGTTGTGTCCGCCGAGAACTAAACAATAAAACATTAAAAATTCTCTCTCTCTCTCTCCTCTCTCACTCTCTCTTTTAAAAAAAAAAAAAAGTGCCAAGCAAAGAATAAAATCTGCCAATAGTCTGCACTCGACTCTGAAGAGTGACTTTCAATTACTAACCAACCACATGATTTTGAGCTTGGCCTAGGGATAGAGCACCTTGTCACTCAGGCTGTCCCTGGGCAGATGTGAGCTCTGAAGTTCTCAAAGGCACAAAAGCAGAACCCTAACTTTGTCAAGGACAGAAGGTTCCTGAGGATGCCCATGTTATGGAGATAATTAGAAAAAGCTATGCTGAAGTGTGGGTTCCTGCTCTCTCATAAACCCTTCAGGATGCGATTCTAATTCCTGCCTTATAAGCATGACAAATGACTACACCTGACAGCCAACCCAAATGCTAGATTCCTGATCACATACACACTCTCATCTGCAAAGATGACTGACTAACCACAGAAGGGAAGAAGGCCAACTTTTTAACCTGTATTCCTTGAAAATAACTCACCTTAACTAACTTTTAGTTTGCTTTCCACATATGAGAGGACCAGTACTGATCTAAAGCTAAGAACGACTTTTTTAGAATGGAACAATGGTGGAGGCTTATTCAGTATTATTCCAGAACTTTGGAAACAGCAACTTGCCAAAGGAACAACTTACTTCAGTTTCTCTGCTTTAAACTGTTGTGTGCAGTCATCAAACAATTTTTGGTTCATTTCCATGAAGAGTTTCAGGGCATTGTATATCAAGCCATGTATCGTCCTGCAGAGAAGATTACACAGTGAGACGCAACACTGGACCTTTTGGTTATTCTCCCTCCCCACTTTCCTCTTTCAGACTTCTCAGGCTATTGTGGACTTCAACAGTCCCACTCCCATCTTCCCAATCCTCAACAGGGGAGGCCTGTGGTCTGACTCCCATCTGTCCTGGGGTCAGCTACTCAGTCCAGGAGCCCCCACACAGGCCACTCAGCTCACCACCTGGCCACCAGTAGCCAAAGCTATCTTGCTTGGAAATTGATTTAAAAATATTGAAACCCCAACAAATATAATGAAGACAATATGATACAGAAGTAAACATCTTATTGTCTATAAGTGTCAGTTTCCTTTCAATCTTACTCATTGAGGATAATTTTAACGATGCCAGGAGCTCGGGTGTGGCTTAGTGGTACAGCACTTCCCTAAGCACGTATGAGGTCCTGGGTTTAATTTCAGGCACTGCAACCCTGCCCCCAAATAACAATAAATAAAACAAAAAGAAACCTCAAAGTCAACAAATAACAAAAAGAAAACCCAAAACCAAAAATAATGTGGAAGCAGACCATAAAAGTGCTCCATCAAAGCTTAGCTCTCTGGCACATGGAGAAGGAGGGGCCCAGCTGTCACTGAATCTATGCAGAGCCCTGAGAAGAGCAAGAAAACTGCCCAGCAGAGCACCACTGACCCACAGTTGTGAGCAGCAATAAAATAGCAAACAAAATGAAGAGGACTGAGTGCCAAACCATAACCACTTTTTAATCTTCATAATGAAACTCCTTTATCTTAGAAAGTGCTTCCTTCTTTGCAAAAGCAGGAGTGAGCCACCAGCTGTGCTCTGGCGTCATGCTGCACACATGTGCAGGAGTATGGCCAGACTGGGGCTCTGCCATCACCCGCTGTGCTCAGTAAAAACCCTAAGTGCTTCAAAACAAAGGTCACTGGAAGTCACTATCCTGCTGGACTGATGAGGGATGCTGCCACCCCAGGGGCTTGGGAAGCTGAGACAGGAAGGTCTCAAGTCTGAGACTAGCTTCAGTGACTCAGTGAGTCCTGTTTCAAAATAAAAATAAAAAGGACTGGCGATGTGACGAGTGGTAAAGTGGGGAAAATACCCCTGGGTTCAACACTACAACTCCTATGACAGGAGGCCTGCACCTGGCTAAACCTGCAACTGCAAAGCTAGGGCCACATGCACTGGAGGCCTGTTCATGCCAGGCACTTTATGTATATTGGCTTTAGGAAGCCTTCAAGCAGGCAAAGGGGGCCACAAAACAAAGCACTTAATATAAACAGGCATTACCTTAAACAGCAAAAAAATGTGGTGAGTGTCAGTATTTTCTCTATTTTTCAGTTGAGGAAACGTGGCTGGGGAAGACCTAGAGGTTCACCTTGCCCAGGTGGAGCTTGCTCTGACCTGCCTACTCTCTGCTCACCACCTGGATGGCCCCTGCTGCCCCAGAGTGTCAGGCAGAAAACACAGAGCAAGCCTGCTGCCCTGGGCTTACTCTGGGAAAGAAGCCATGTGGCCTGCAGCCTCAAGTGGGCAGGACAGAGCTCCGCAGAGGGTTGGCCATGGGAAATAGGAGCACTACATGGCAGACACTGCAGGTCAGGAGACCACACTGGAGCCACGGAGCTGCTGACCAGCTTTAGGACTACAGGATCATGTGCAGTCCCTTCCAGTTGGCTTTCCTGTCTACAGGACAAGCAGGAATCTAGCTATCACAGCTCTGCCCTTATTGCTTTAAATTCTTTTTTTTTTTTTTTTTTTTTGTACTGGGGATTGAACCCAGGTGTACAGCTTGAAACTGTCTGTATCCCAGGCCCTTTCAATTTTTGACATAGGGTCTCATTACATTGCCCAGGCTGGCCTTGAATTTGTGATCCTCTTGCCTCAGTCTGCTGAGTGGCTGGGATTATAGCAGTACACTTGAGTCACTGGGATTACAGGTGTGTGCCACTGTGCCTGGTCCTGATTTAAATTCTAATTTATGATAACACACAAAGAAAAAAAGATGGAGAAAGAAAAACTCTGGTACCCACATTTATTTGAATAACACAAATATTAAGTTCAGAATTAATCCTAATGCAGCACCCACATGGATAGTTTTCTTTTAAGGTCTCGGAAGGCTGTCACTGGGAGACTCCATTTCTTCACTTTCATTAAGTGAAAAGATGAAGGAGAGAAGTAGATATTCTCAGTTCCTCAGGTGTGTTAAAGATGCCTGCTCTTCCCTCTGGCCCTCCAGGCAGCGACCACAGCAGGATGGCTCCCGGTCTCACAGAGGGGCTCCAGGGGGTCTGTCAGCAGGTTGGCCCCTGTGCTTCTCACAGCACTGAGCCCAAGCTCTGCGGTGACCTTCAACTCCCCTGGGGGCACTCAGGAAATGTGTGGAAGGTGCTGCTACTGAAACCAGCAGGGTGCAGACACAGGGTCCTCTGTCTTGGCTTGAAATAGGAGTAAGGAAGCAAAACAAAAGCCAATGCAGACACTCTACATGTGTAACTTAAAAAACCTCAAAGAAATCAACATAATTTTAAGCTGATATTAAAATTTGGATTTACATTCTAATTGCAGTAACAGAAAAACATAAACATTTAAAAATATGCAGGAAAGAGAGAGAGCCCATTCTTTCTTACTTGTTCCAATGGGTCTTTGAGTTGCGGTACAAGGATGGAAACATGATGGGCAGAATCTTTGCTGCATTGTCACTAATTAAACTCATAATGTATTCATTATTCCAGTAATACAGTGCTCGCTCTGCCACCTGGAAGACAGGATGTGTTAGTGTCCTTGGTGTTCATGCTCCAGCACAGGAGGCAAATATCCTCACTGTTAACCTATAAACAGGATAACAAGTTAAAATGCATCAGAGAATTAATTATTTCAAAATATTCTAGACTGTAACTTTAAAGAGCCTACAACAATGGGGCAGCAGATAATTTCTTATTATGAAGAAATGAAAAACGTCGTCATTCACCTCTCCATTTATTCAATTTATGCTAGATATTAGGTTAGATGCTCAGGATACAAAGCAAATAAGTTCATTCTACTCATCCATCCATCCATCCACCCATCCACCTATCTATCTCTCCATCCACCCACCAACATCATTAGTTGCTAGTATGTGACATGTGTTCAGCTTGAGCATACATACGGCAGTGGATAAAGGCAGGCAGAAATGCTTGACTCTGGAGGGGGACAGACAAAGGACAGTGATTATTTGACTTGCTAGAAATGATGAGTCATGGAGAAAGGCAGCAGGGAAGGGCAGGCGTGTGGGTTGTGGGTGGGACTTCAGCATGGAGAAGGTGACATGTGAGCCAGGCCCTGGGGGAGGACAGGTCCTAAAAGTGAGGAGGAAGGAGTAGGGGAGGAACCGGCAAGGGGGACGGGGAGCTAAGACCCCAAAGCAGCATTTCAGAGCCCACACTCTGGTGAGAAGGAAGCTGTGGGAGGGCCCATTATTATTATTTAGTAATATTCATTACTAAAAACTTCCAACACACAAAGCTGTATGAGCACCCACATCCCTCCACCTAGGACTGTGGCTGTGCACCTCGGCCCTCCTTGCTGTCCAGCTGTAGTTGACAGCCACACCCATGCACATTCTGCAGAACCATCTGAGTCAGAGTGTGTGGAAGCCACTAGGACACGTGGCCCATGCCTGACTTGACATGTGCTTCCCTAGGTAGAGTCGACCCGCCTCCATAACTACTTCCCAACATCACATCTCAGTGTGCAGATCTGGCAGCAGTCCTCAGAAGCTCAGAGCAAAGCAGAGATGGCATTTCTGTCACCAGAAACCTAGAAATTCTGAGTTCATGTGTGGTGGTGCAGGCAGAGGCTGAGGGTATGGTGGGTGAGGCCTGTGGAGGGCTCAAGAATCATGGGTGATTTCTCAGAGAAAGCCAGGTGGGTGAGCTTTTCAGAATCAGGGTGAATATGATGAAGGGGAGGGAAAGGTGTTTGAGAACAGAGAGCATTAATTTATAAAGGAATCAGGATAGCATCAGTAGCTTCTAAGATCATTCCTATTTAAGAGTTGGATACTTTGAGTTTTAAAAAACACCCATACATCCATAAATATATTTGTGGTAATATTTTAAGTCTAAATTTGAAAGTAGAAGTTTGAGATACTTAAGGGCTTGAATTTTGAATTATTCTTCAGTTTTTTTTTTTAATATTTATTTTTCAGTTCTTGGCGGACACAACATCTTTGTTGGTATGTGGTGCTGAGGATCGAACCTGGGTCGCACGCATACCAGGCGAGCGCGCTACCGCTTGAGCCACATCCCCAGCCCTATTCTTCAGTTTTTAACATCAGCAATTTATTATTATTATTAGTAGTAATAGTAGTACCAGAGATGGAACCCAGGACCATCGCCATGTTAGGCAAGTGCTCTGCTCTTCTTTCTTTCTTTCTTTTTGGTACTGGGGAGTGAACTCGCAGGCACTCGACCACTGAGCCACATTGCCAGCCCTATTTTGTATTTTTATTTAGAGACAGGGTCTCACTGAGTTGCTTACCACCTCATTGTTGCTGAGGCTGGCTTCAAACTCAAGATCCTCCTGCCTCAGCCTCCTGAGCCACTGAGATTACAGGTGTGTGCCACTGTGCCCGGCTTCTTCTTTATTTTGAGACAGGGACTCATTGAGTTGCCTAGCAATCCTCCTGCCTCAGCCTCCTGAGTTGTTGGGATTACAGGTGTGCACTTCCACTCCTGACTAGAAACATTATTATTAATTTTTAAGTGTAAGGGGAGACATATGATGTCAGAAATAAACTTACAGGGAAAGAGAATTTCAGACCTGGAGATTCTGAACATCACTTCATCTATCACTACTGATCAGTCAGCTGTGGAAACAAGGTCAGGTGGTCTGGGGGACTCGGAGCTTGATGACACTTTCACAGAGAAGCTGCTTTTCATAGCTCTTATTGAGAAAAATGCTTTCAGTGGTGAGGACAAGGTTCTAGGATATAGTTTTTAGAAATAAAGTTTTTCCACCTTATTTTTGAAGTATGATTAAAGTAAAAACTTGAATTTTACCTTAAAATTATATGAGAAGCAAACCACAGTTATATACTGGAATGTTTTATTTCCAAAAGTAACATTCTGAAATCATCTAATTATCTTTCTCCCAAACCTACATACCTGGAAGTGTGGGCTGGAAACGCACTTGGCTAACTGTCGGAAGAGAGGCTCCATGATCTTCACAAACTCCGAGGGTTCAATGACATCTAAAATTTCTTCTAATTCATTTAAGAACATTACTTCTTTTGGACTGTGGGTCTTTGGCCAGTATTTGAGAAGTGCCATTACCACCTATAAAAGAAATGACATGGGAAGTGACGCCCCTAAGCTGCCACACCTGGGCAGGCAGAGTCTCTTTCTAGTCAGGGGCCCCCACTGCAGAGCAGCACAGAGGTGGTGTTGGCCTCTGGGGGGACGATCAGACTCAGTAATTCACACATAGTATTTTATAATTTGATAAACAGGCCTAATTTTACTTCAGACTCACAGTTTTAATTTATGTGACCCACTCTCTGATCAACCAACATCTCATTAAGTAAGTTCCTTTAATTACAAAAAAATAAAGACACAAAACAAAAAGCAAAACCTGCTAGCAGTTAGGAGAATTCTGTCAAAGACTAGAGGAGACCTTGCAGAGCATATGCCTTCATCTGTGCATTCTGGGGTGGAAGTGGCCAGATATAAAACTATTGCCAACATGTCTAGGCATGTGCAATCCACTTCTCAGATTAACTGAACACTTGATGCACACCCACACGTGTATGCATGTGGAACAGTTTGTAACTGTGTTAAAAAGCATCAAGAAGAGGGCAGTGAACCAAGCAGATGCCAACTCACCTACGGTGCGGTGGCAGACCTGGGCAGGGTCCTCACTGGCTCCACTGCTTGCCTACGGGCCCTCAGCCAGCAGGAGCATGTGGTAGTAGCCCCACCCAATCAGACCACAGGGGTTCCTGATTTGTGGATGTTGTTCCTCGCTCAAGTCAGACAGCTAGAAAGGGATTCTGCAGGGGAAGCTTTTCTTCCTTCTCACTTCTTCTCCCTCTCTCCCTTCCTTTCTGGGTACTGGAAATTGAGCCCAGGGGCACTCTATCACTGAGCCACAATCCAGACTCTTTTGTTTTATATTTTCAGATAGGGTCTTGCTAAGTTGCCCAGGTTGGCCTTGAACTTGTAATCCTCCTAGATCCTCCTGCCCTAGCCTCCTGAGTTCCTGGGATTACAGGAGTGCCCCACAGTGCACACCTAGAATAATTCTGTGTGATGCTTTTAGTATTTGGGTTCCTGGGTAATTGTTTATAATATTATGTTTCATGAAACTTCAGCTTTTATTTTAAAAAGTGCTCTTTGTATTGAGGTTATAGCTTAGTGGCAGAGTGCTTGCCTGGCATGCACAAGGCCCTGGTCCCAGCCCCAGTACTAAAAAAAAAAAAAAAAGTGTTCCTAGTTTTGAAGTCTGACATAAAAATTCACAACAACAAAACTGTCTTAAAAGGAATTATTTCTAAAAGTGCATCATTTAATCATTTACCTTCTACTTGTAGCTCAAAATTGTTTAGTAGACATTTATTAACTACCTATTCTGCATGCTGGAATTATTGTTACGAAGACGCTGATTACAAATCATTTCATAAGCCTTTATGTCTGCCAATGGAATATTATAATGAGAAATATATTAATTTTTGAGTTACACAAAACAACTGATTTAGCTATTTATTTCACTGGAAAAGGTATTACTTGTACAATCAGGTTCACGCACTGGACTTATTCCTCCTGCTTCTTGAAACCCCTGTGACCAGTACTCAGCCATCTCTGCTGCTCCTGAACATGGTGGGATTTTGTAGAGGAGGTATTCTGCACAGGGACTGCTAATCCTGGGCAAAAGACTACTTGCCTACAGTTCTGGGCACTGAGCTTCCTTGGAAACCCAATGGACTACCTGCCCTCTGGAGTGTGAGCATGGCCTCTGGGCATGGCCTCAAGCCCTAGGAAGCTCCCTGTCCTGGTGCACTCAGGCAAAAGAGCTGCACCAGGCCGTGTAGTAAAACTCGATTAGCCGAGAGGCAGGTGGGTGAAAACAGGCATAATACTTGTCTGTAAACTCTCTAATGAGCCTTTATTCTTACAACGATAAATAGGTTTAATGTGCCCAGAAGCTTGTGAGCATGGCCTACCATGTGAAATGAAATAACATTAACTGTAGGTTACAAACAGGACAAATCTCCTTTATAAAATTGTAATATTCGAGTGGACCATACTTCGAAAAAGTATTCTTGAGCCTGGAAAGGTAGCTCCAGGTACTCAAGTGGAGGCACACCTTCAGAGTCCACGACTGGACTGCATTTCTGGTTAGTTTCTACTGTTGAAGTCAGACACAATGGCCTTTGTATTTTCCTAAATCATTAATTTCAAAGGAAGAAATTCATTGAGGTGAGGGTCTGAATGTTTTTAATATATAGAAAATTAAATCTGCTTTACGTAGGCAGGAGAGTACTGTTACATTATCTGTGCAGCAGAATAAAGAAACGAAGTGGTCCTGGGTGGACATGCCAGGGACTGGGTCTGTGGCTTTTCTGTGCTGATGCTGAGCCAGAGCTCAGCATGACAGCTTAGAAGTGAGGCCACATGGCTCCTGCCTTCTTCAAGACCGTGGCAGTCAAGCTCTCGCTCTGCCACGCGTCATGTGCTTGATTACTTCCTATATAAGTGGGAATTAAAGTCATTTACAAACTTCATCGGCTTACACCAACTCCCAGGTGGGAGGGGATAGGGTGGAGCCTGCACACTGAGCTCCAGCGGCCAGGGCTTCAGGCGACAGCGGCTGGCAGGCAGGGTGCTGTGGGAGGTGACGAGTGGGAGAAGTTTCAGGCTGTAGTAAATGGGGTGAGACATTTGGTGAGTTCTTTAGCCATTAAAGAGTATGAGAAACTGAAATGCATTCTGCTGTCATATAACAAATTAGAATTAAAAAAAAAGCACATTTTAAGGATATAAAATGGAAATCATTTTCATCTCTTCCTACTCCCATGGATTACCACTAAGGAACAAGCTTTGCTTGATAAGGGTATGTGTCACTCAACAACCACTTACTAGCTGTATTCTGAAGATCTTTTCAAAAGCATATAAAAGAGTGAACTGTGAATTTCCCTATCTTTCCTACTAAGGTGTATGCTATGGTAAAGAATGTTTTCAAAGCACAGTTAAAAAAAGAGTATGAGAAAAGTGTACAAAGAAAAATCACAATACTTTGTGTACTTTTTCCTCTCCTATATCTTTCTTTTCCTTTGGTTTGAATAGAAGAATGGGGTGGGGGGCTGAGGATGTGGCTCAAGCGGTAGCGGGCTCGCTTGGCATGCGTGCGGCCAGGGTTCGATCCTCAGCACCACATACAAACAAAGATGTTGTGTCTGCCCAGAACTAAAAATAAATAAATAAATATATTTTTTTTTTTAAAAAAGAATGGGATGGGGCTGGTGGAACTTCTTTGCATGTTACTTTCTTCAGGAAAAGCATCAAATAGATGGAGGATTATGGCATATAACCAGGGGGGAAAATACTATAGCCCCCTGCCACCCACCAGTGGGTGGTGCTGTGTGACCAAACCCACAGCCTTGGCACACACTAGGCAGGTGCTCTACCCATGTTTTTTTTTTTTTTTTTTTTATTAATAACACTTTCTTTTTTCTCTTCTCTACCTAAACATGATTGCAGTACAGTGAAGAGGATAAAAATAACATCCTCACAGAAAATTTGACTAAGAATCTTAACCATGCTTCTTCTGAAGTCTGATATGATCTGGCATATTCCTTGTGGTCTTCCTGAACCTCATTTAGAGGAGAGGCAGAGGTATCTGGAGACCAGGGGAGAAGAGGGCCAGGACAGGGCACCCGTGAGGGCTGCTGGCAGGTCTGGCATGCAGCACTGCAGCCTGTTGCCTCTGAAATCTGCAGAATGAGAGCTTTTCCTGAATTTCATGGGAGAGCTGGGACTGGGGGTGAATTACATATAGAATTTAATAACGTGGAGGCAGTGACCAAAAGTCAGTGTAACTTGGGAATTTGTGAAGAATTTCTCACTCATTTTTATTAGAAAAACTATAATCTCACAAGGAAACCGTGAAGAATAGCTAATAGGACTAAGGACTCAGGAATTGTAGTATCTACCTTTTCAATTCTATCAGAAGCTTTTTAGAAAAAGAGGACTCAAATATTTAAACTGGCACCTGATGCTCCTTTTTTTGGCTCTTCAATAAGGAATAACAACTTGGTTTTTAAAAAGTGCAATGCATTTGAAACAGACATTTCTCCAGAGATGGCTGAGGAATATGAAAAGACAGCCCAAGCCATTAGTTGGTAGAGGAGCACCAACCAAAGTCACAACAGGCGCCACCTCTCATCCACCAGGATGGCTGGAGTGACAATTAAAAACAAAAAGAAGGGGGCTGGGATGTGGCTCAGTGGTAGAGTGCTTGCTTAGCATGCGTGAGGTACCACAAACAACAAATAAAGATCCATCAACAACTAAAAATTAAAAACAAAAGAAAACAAAAAACAAAAAGGAAAACAAGCACTGATGAGCACGTGGAGCACCTGCATCCTTGCCATGCTATTTTCCACAGCTGCTACCCCAAGTGCAAAACGGGGTAGCCTCAGAAAAACAGACAGTCCCCATGTAACCAGCAGTCCCACCCTGGGAGCCCACCCAGAGGAACTGAAAGCCGGGCTGGAACAGACAGTCGACAACCTGTTCACGCAGCATCATTCAGGACAGCCAGAGGAAGGGCCACCAGTGTCCACTGATGGGTAGACGGGGAGTAAAGTGTGGTCTGTGCAGACAATAGAGCACTATGCGGCCACAACAAGGAGCAATGTTCTACAACATGGGTGAAGCCTGTGAGGCACTGCACCACGGGAGAGGAGGAGTACAGCAGGCTCCACTCTCCTGAGAAACCCGAGCAGTCAGCTTCAGGAGAGACTGATTCAGGGAGCAGGTGCTGGGAGAGGGGTGGGAAGTCATCATGGATCAGGGACAGAGCTACTGTTTGGTAGCATGGCAAAGTTTTGGAAACAGACTGGTGGTGGTTGCATAATACTTGCTGACACTGAACTGTACACTTCAAATAGTTGAAAAGACAACATTTTATGTTCCAGGTGTATATCTTTTACCACAATAAAAAAATCAGTATTGTAATATACCAAAAATCTTTGTACACTTTAAATGGTGGAATTGTATGGTATGTGAATTATATCTTAACAAAGCTGTTTCAAATCCTGAAACTATCATTTGACACGCCTGATTCTGTTAATTTTGGCTACCATAGCCTTTTTTATTTTTTAATGAAGATAAAATGCCAAGAAAATTAGAAATCCAAAACTGAATGGCATCCATCTAGTTTTGAGTTGTAATTCAAAGCTCATAGAACAGCTACACCCTAACTTGGAAAGAATCTTCAGGATAATACAACCCCTTGTATAAAACAAGCATTTCACACTCTCACTAAGTCACCTCCAACTGGAGTCGGGACATGCTGTAGGTCTGCACTGATGTGAAGGCCTGAGCATGCACGGCTGGGGGCTGTAGCTGCTCCATGCTCTGCTCTCACAGGTGTGAAGCACAGCGTGGGCAGGGCAAGCTCATCACAGTAAAGGACCTCTTATCGAAAACAACCGCACTCTGAAAACCTGTCAAGCTCAAATGAGACCAGCTTGTAGGTTACTAGAGTGAATTAATCCACATGCTGGTTCAGTGAGGGTGTTTTGAGGGGAGGAGGAGAGCAGGCAAGGTGGTCGGGCCTGAGAGAGCACACTTACTGGTTCAGTGAGGGTGCTGTCCTTCTCTAAAAACTGCACGACGCAGTACGCCAGCTGAAAAGGGATGGGAGAGAGTGAGCACCTGGCTGCAGTGTGGAAACGTCCCCCTTCACACCCTTCTCTGACAAGACAGCTTGATGTGGCTGAGTGGCTGCCCCAGGGTGTTCACCCACCCCAAGGGCTCTGAGTGGGATGCTCAGGGAGGGACCCCAGGACCCCTGCTCTTTCCCAATTAGTTGGTAATGATCTGAAAGAAAAAAAAAAAAAAAAAAAGCACCTTTTAGATTACCCACCCACCAAGGTGACCAAGATGACCCAGTACGATGGGCTTTCCTTGCGGTCCTTTCGGAGATTAGTGTGAACAAGAAATCAAACAGCTGGGAACAAATTAAAATCTGGTTCCATCTGAAATCTCTGAACTATTAATTCCTTTTGTACAATTAATACAACAACAAACTGAATGTAAAAATACCCTAGTTAGCAGCAACTGACTGGTGGAACTAACAGTGGTGACAGCCAAGAATGCACATGCAGTGGCCTGCTGCTCAAGGCGGAGCCCTCCTGAACTGCCAGCACTGAGGACACAGAGCGGAGGAGACTCAGTGTCCCAGGCCAACAGAGCCACCTAACCAGATGGAACCACTTGCTGGCTGATCTTGCAGCACCCTCTGGTCAGATCTGTATCTTAGAAATCCAGTCTTTTTTTTGTCTTACTAGACTTTGTGACAGACAGCTGTCATCTGGTAGTCCTCTTCGCCTCCTTTTGCAGAGGCAGCCACTCCCTTTTCTATGCTAAAAGTGAATGGTATTATTCTGTATTTCAGAGATTTTCCTGAGTATTTTAAAGGCAATCTCTCTTTGCTTCTTATTCAATTACTGCCAGGACCTTATTATAGAAGGTGGTGACATGAGAAAGAAAACACGCTGAGAACAGGCTGGATCCCTGCCCTGGGTTCTGATGATGGCATGTCTTCATGCCTGCCTCCTTACCTGCGGATGGTAGACACTCAGAGATTTCACTTTGTGCAAAGGTAGCAACACCTTCAACAGGAAAATCTTGTGCTCTTCTTTTAGTGGTAAGGCAAATCCATTAATTATACTGTGAAGAAAGAATTTATTCAAAGTTTAAATATTTACAAATTTCAGATTACAATCAAATATTGTATTTTTCTTTCTAGCATGAAAATCTAGTAGACAAAATATGTATTTCATATATTTCATATGAATCAGCAGAATATAAAATAAATATATTTGATGAAGTATAACCATTTTTATCCTTGTGATTACAAGGTAATGATGAAGTTGGGTTTATAGGGAGTGGCTCAGGAGCAGGAAACTGGCTGTACTACAGGGGTCCTGGGGGAAGAAAGTCTGCACAGCTGAGGGGTCCCAGCTCTTCTTTTGGGCTGCATCTCTCTTTTGGGAGGGTGTCCCTAGAGTATCCAAGCTCATTGTAGTGTTGGCCACAGAATCCAGGTGTGGGCACAATGGCTGGTCAAAAATCAGTTAGAAAGCTGCTCCCTTGTGCAAGCAAAGCGCAAAGGTCTCCAAACTCAAGTTTTAGTCTCAAGCATCGATTGGTTTAATTATTTATTCTTATAATTAGGCAAATGCAGATAAATGTTTGAGAGTTACAGGGCAGTTAGAACAATTCTAACATGCTCCTCCACAATCCACGAGCTTAGGGTGCAGTGGGTACCCGCTGGGGCCCTAAGCTTGTTCACATGGGAAAACCCCTGGGCAAACCCCCAGAATGAAAAAAACCAGATGGCAGGAGTGAAAGCAGCACAGCAGCCTTCACACCTGCAAAGCACATGCCCTCTCTGGGGCACCTGACTGGGAATGTGATTATCCTTCCCACTTGAAAGAAGGAACTTGTCCCAGGTTGTGCAACTGGGAAGAAACAATCCTCAACCACATTATGCCATGCTTCGAGAGACCCCGTCCAGCACGTGGACACTAATCTAAGAGAACTCCCAATGGGGACTGAGCTTTTTCAAACCATATCCAACACAGAAGCAAAGTTTTTCCTCAGAACTCTTGCTCAGGACCAGACAATAGTGTCTGTGAGACAAGATTCTGTGTTCAAATGCTGTGGGGACTACTGGATTCAGTATGAGAACAGGTTTCTTTACTGCAGGCTCCTCAGAACCCCAAGCCGCTCCTGCACATCAAAGGCAGAGTGGAAAAGCACTCCCAAGCCATTTACCTTGGAACTCTGAGGAACTCTAGAACAGTGGATTTGGAGGCCTAATATAAAACCTATAGACTACGGATTTTAAAAGAATGACAGTAATGGAGAACTTTATCTGGATTAAGATAATGAAAAGTTGAAATGGCAATTACTTTACAGGTGTGTGTGTGTGTGTGTGTGTACATATATATATATATATATTTATGAAAAATCCATAAAATCAAAACAATTTGAGATATTGTGTACATTAATACACAATACCCCAAGTGTAAATCTTTTAATAAACATCTAATATAAACCTCAGGTAACTGAATTCAGGGGCACTTGACCAGTGAGCCTCACCCTCAGCCCTATTTTGTATTTTATTCAGTGAGTTGCTTAGCGCCTTGCTTTTGCTGTGGTTGGCTTTGCACTCACGATCTTCCTGCCTCAGCCTCCCGAGCCCCTGGGATTACAGGTGTGCACCATTGCACCCT
The DNA here is from genome assembly GCF_052094955.1 of Ictidomys tridecemlineatus. Lineage (NCBI taxonomy): Eukaryota > Metazoa > Chordata > Mammalia > Rodentia > Sciuridae > Ictidomys > Ictidomys tridecemlineatus. Next base: position 121,327,168 of record NC_135481.1, on the reverse strand, counting down.
GCTTCAGGTAATTACATTGCTCCTGCAGAAATGCAGTTCCAGTATTGACACTGAGGTGTATGAAATGGGACCTGGATACAACCAAAAGCCTAGATGGAGCCTCCATCTGGCGTGCTCTAACCCAAGAGCTCACCGGCTCCACGTCTCTTCTCTCAGAGTGGATAAGCTGTCTTGCTCAGGGAGGGAGACAGCTGAGCTCCATGAGCTGGGTCATTCTGGTATATACTCCACCCACTATCCTTTGCTGCCAGTCACAGAAACTTACCTCCCCAATATTTCCAGCAATTCTGCTATGCCATTGTGATGCTCTGTTTCATAAATAAATCTAGAAAAAACATTTTGCCAGTTAGAATCAGAATCTAAACAACAGCTGGAAAGACTAAAATCCTCTGAAAAAAACAAAGCTTTCAGAAGGAAGCCAGGGAACCAGGTGGCAAGAGGCTGGTGCATCTGTGAAAACTTTCTGGGGCAGCTGCTCCCTGCCCAAGTGGCCCTTCAAGAATCTGAAGAGCTTCACAAAGCCTGGGGATGTCAATGTCTTGAATGTAAAGGGCTCTTCTTGCTCAAATTTCTTCCCAATATTTTATTTTGAAAAATTAGAACTTCAGAGGGACTAACCTACATGTCAACCACCCAGATCTAACTGCTGATGAGGGGCTCTCTTTGCTTTGTCACACGAACACCCGTTTGTCCTTCTATCCACTCATTAATCCATCTTAATTTTTGTTGCATTTCAACACAGTGGATGTCTTGTTCACTTGTATGGCCTCTATTTCTCAGCACAGTCGCTGCAACAGGAACATGCTCTTTCCTGAACGGTTCTTGGACTACGTCGTCTACTTCCCTGCTGACATCCTGAACTTCTTCTGAGCCGTTTCAAGGGCAATTTTTCCAAAGTACCAATGTGAGTGAGTTTGCTGCAGCCCTGGGGTCCCTTCTTTGAGCAGCCTCTGCTTATCATGCTCCCTGCATGAGCCTCTGGCGGAGCTCCTAGACCACATGCCCCAGCCTCCCCAGCTTGTCTCCCTCCAGGCAGGGACAAGGACTTCTATCTACTTTGCTCCCAGTTCGAGGACCAATCTTGGAATCTGTTTAATGCCTAAACCTGCTAAATGAACTGGGGATACGAAGAGAGAACAGGAAAAGTTCTCACCCAAGGGACTCTCACAGGAGCAGAAGGCCCACTACTGCCCCCAACCTAGGCTCATCTGGCGATGGTTTACACCAATACATGCACAGGATCAGCTTGAAGTGAAGGTGTTGAAAAGGTCCTTTCCTAGCAGATGAAACCTTTCATTCAGAGATTGCTTTAAGCCAAACATAAGTTTGTGAAGATTAAAAAAAAAAAAAATGAAGTTTCACTGTCTTCATTTGAAACAAAGGGACTACTGACCTTAAGGTGAAGAACAGGCAAACACCTAGAGATATGAAATATGCCTGAACATGGGTCTTGATGTTTCTGTACTCCCAGATGGCCAGGATTATGAGGGACGGGGCCTGATCTGAGCTCCAAAGGAGGGTTTCTGACAGATTCACAAAGATGGGGTGTGGAGTGGGAAAGAACATAGGTCTGGGAGGCAGGGTGACAGGTAGGAAGGCAGCAAGGAAGGCTCCATGGCCACTCAGTGACGGAGATCTAACCCCAGAAGCAGCAGGACTGGGCAGCCAAACACAGAAACAGGAAGATGCACTTGGCTGTGGTCTGAAAATATGGCAGGAGGGTGCCCAGAGAATCTTGGCCTGTGCTCAGGAGTTGGTGCTGTGGTCACATCTGCCTCTCCCACCTCTTTCCAGCTTCTACCCTTAGAGCACGCAGCATTACCAAACCACAGTCCGTTTTCTGCATGCATCCATGTGGAAAAGCACGATTTCTAAAACTCAACCTGAAGGCTCCCCTTTACTTATTTTATTTGAAATACTTATAATGGTTTAAATGCACGAGGCTGAAGTTCTGTGGACAGTGCATCCATGCAGCTGAGAGGTGAGCCAGAGCAGGGGACCCCTTGGGTGCTGCTTCTGGTCATCTCCCCCACTGTATGCATTTACATGGGAATGGCCCTCACCCTGAGCCATCTGGCTTTCCTAAACCAGCACGACATTTTTTTTTTTTGGGGGGGAGGTGCTAGGGATTGAACCCAGGGATGCTCTACCATTGAGCTACATCCTTACATCCTCAGTCATTTTGAGACAGTGTCTTGCTAAATTGATGAGATTATAAGTGTACACTACCACACTCTGCTGATATTACCATATTCTTATTAAACAATCCTTAATTTCTAATTATCTTAATTCAATTTGAAGAGGATAATGAGAAAATGAAGCTAGTTCTCTTCCTTATTTTTCCAGAGGAGGGAGAATGGGAGAAGTCATAGAAATCCATTTAGAGCAAGCAAAGTGTTTCTCATTCTTTAGCAGAAAAGAATCCTAAGATCTAGGCTAGAACTTGCTTGTGGAGAGGTCTCCAAGATGGACAGCACCACTTCCTCTCCTCCTGTGCGATGTGTTCCTGCCTCAGAGGAAGAGGTGGCTGTTTCCCCTCTTGTCAATCTGGGCTGTCCTTGTGACCGCCTCCACAATACAAAGGGCAGATGTACTTCACACCAGTTCTGGAACAAGCCTTTAGGAAACCAGCAGCTTTTGCATCTTTTCTCCTAGCAGCAACTGTGGCAGCTCAAGCATGTCACCCAGAGAGGCCATGTGGACAGAGACGTGCAGCAGCTGCTGCCATGCGTGCCACTCCAGCAGAGCCACCAGACACAAGTGAGGAGCCACCTTGGACATTCCAGCCCTAGCAGATGCCATGTGGAGCAGAGCAGTCCTGCTGAGTCCAGTTTAGAGGACAGCACTGTGAGGAATGACAGATGGTGACTTAGGCTACTAGGCTGTGGGGTGGTGCAGCAAATGAGAAGAGCCCCCTACTCTGCCCTGCCCACCTAACCTTGGATCCACCACCTGCCACACAGAGCACCCAGAAGTATCCAAAGCAAACTGACTACAACGGGATGTCATGAGCATGAACTTTATATTAACATTTTCTTTTCTTTTTTCTTTTTGGGTACCAGAGATTGAATCCAGGGGTTCTTAACCACTGAGCTACATTCTAGCCCTTTTTATATTTTGAGACAGGGTCTCACTATAGTGCTTAGGGCCTAGCTAGGATTATGAGCATGCATCACTGCACCTGGCTCTAGTTGCAGAGGCTGGCTTTGACCTCATGATCCTCCTGCCTCAGCCTCCTGAGCTGATGGGATTACAGGTGTGTGCCACTGTGCTTGGTTGTATTAATATTTTCAAGAAGTTGAATGAAATAGGTTTGAAATACTTTTCTTACAAGAGGCAGTTGTATAGGTTGAGAATCCCTTACCTAAAACAGTTTTGGATGTCAAACTTTCTTCAGTTTTTATGACATTTACATATACATAAAATGAGCAATCTTGAGGACAGGACCCAAGTTGAAACCTGAAATTCACTTATATTTCATATACATCTTTTATACATAGCCTCAAAGTAAGCTCACACAATGGTTTTAGTATTCCTGTCATTTATTTTTTTAAATTAAAAAGAATTTTGTGACAATATCTCACTGTGCTGCCCTGAACTCCTGGGCTCAAGTGATCCTCCTGCTTCAGACTCCTGAGTAGCTGGGACTTAAGGAGTAGAGTACTACACTTGGCTATGCCATGCTTGCATTTTGACTGTGACCTATCATATTAGGTCATGTGTGAAATTTTCCCCCTGTGGCATCATGTCAATGCTCAAAAGGCTTTTTTTTTTTTTTTTTTTTTGTACCTGGGATTGAACCCAGGGACACTTTACTACTGAGCCACATCCCAGCCCTTTTTATGTTTTGAGTCTGGGTCTTCCTAATTTGCTTAGAGCCTCACTAAGTTGCTTTGAGTTGCTGAGGCTGGTCTTGAACTTGTGATCCTCCTGCCTCAGACTCTGGAGCTACTGGGATTATAAGCATGTGCCACTGCACCCGGTTCAAAAAGTTCTGGAGTTTGGAGTGTTTTGGATTTTAGATCAGGGATGCTCAACCTGTATGACACAGAACTTAGGTAAGCTGAATACATTTCTCAAAAGCTCACCTGAAACAACAATAAAGGACCAAGCCAATCACAGAATCTAAATAACATGTTCCCTTTTGACTGTATATTCCAAAATAATTACAGAAAAGATTAGAGGAAAAAACCCACAAAAATAGGATACTCTAGCACTGACCCTTTGATGAAAAAAGAACTAAGTTATGTGTAATAACTTTTCAATAAGCTAAGTATTTTGGCTATCCAGTTTCCCTTGGGTCTGAGATCTACTTGCTCACTGATCCTGTGGTGCTGGGGAATGCACTATGGCCTTGCACGTGCTGTGCAGGTGCTCCACCAGCAAGCAGCATGCCAGTCCCACCTTTTGCTCAGTGCAGGTGCTCAATGCATTTGTGGTTCTGCTATCTGAGCAAACCCACTAGCGTTGAGGAAACAGAACCACTGGAAGCAAAGCTTTAATTTTAGGATTAAAAGGATGGGATTTAAGTCACACCTGTTCGATGCTATTTAAATAGCGTGTATTTGTTCTGATAGATACCCACAGCAGGCAAGTAATGATCTTGTTAAAAAGGAAGTGCAGTACCAAGAAACATAAAACAGGAACATGACATTTAGGAGAATGACGTCATTCTCTGACTACAGAGAGTCAGGACTGGGCTCCATGATACAAATGGGACCTTTGAACTTGGAAGGAGTTCAAAGGAAAGCCACATACACAATGAGCACCAGTGCCAAAATGCCATCAGGGTGAAGACAAGGGCACAGAAGCGGCTCATGTCTCCAACCACTGGGTGCCCAAAGGTCAGAAGGGAGAGACGGGTGAAGGAGGGTTGCTGTTCCATGAGCCTGTCTCAGCCCCTGCCTCCTCTTCCCTTGCCCAGTCACTGTGATGCAGGGAGGACCTGCCAGGCCTGCATGTTACTGTGGCTGGCATCTTGGGCTCCTTCTTTGGGCAATAACCAGGGCCCGGCCCTGTGGCTAGACTACATGGAACTCCCCCACTTTCTTATCTCATGAAGGGACATTGTTACAGTGTTCCCATCATCACTAGGATTTGTCACTTCCTATAGTCAGATATCATAGAAAGGCAAGCTACTTGAGCAACTAAAATTACAGAATAAACTGCTTATTTGGTAAGCCTTCCAGGGACAGATGAGGAACCACAGGAACCATGTTCTCCATCAGGCATTCATTTTGTGCCACTGCAGTCACCTCACGAAGCTGGTGCTGGGCCTGGGGACACAACAGAGCACAGGATACGATAGGACCAAGACACTTTCAGGTGGGTTTCCAGGGAAGAGGATCCTTGGGAAGCCTGGAGAGCTCAGGGAACCAAGAGCTAGGTGAGCCGGGAGGGTGACAAAGGTGGCAAGGCCCTGGCACGGATAGCTGGACGCGAGCAGAAGACTAGGAGGCTGCACCCCACCATCCAGAGAAGGGTGGGCGTGTGGGGGATGCGGGCAGCAGCAGAAGGTTGTTAGCAGTTTGAGGGACATTAGAATCCATGAGGCCTGGCCAGAGACGTGAACAGGGCTGGGGAGGCGGGGCTGTGTGAGGACGTTATGGCGCACCCTGCAATATTCCTTCAGCGATGCGGGCTGTCTGCGATTGCTCCCCAGGGTCCTGCAGGCCCAGGCATGGGTGCAGCGTTGGAAAGCTGTCCTGCTCTGCCCACTGTGCCCAGCGTGCTTCCTCTCCTGTGTCTGTGTTCACAGATGTTGCCAGGTTAAGGCTAGTTACTTTCCTGCTCATTCCTCTTCCATACTGAGATCCAACAGGAAAAGAATGAGGTAGCACACGGGTAGAGGGAACAAGTGGGTTCAGACAGTTAATCTATCCACATTTTTGGACAACTGGACAATTCAGCAGAAATGGAGCAAAGGAGGGAAGCCACCTATACAGCAGGCCCTGGAGCATGCAGAGAGAGGGTCAGGGAATGGAGGGAAGGAAGGAGGAGCAGCCTGGCCCACTGACACTGTGTCACTGGGCCTGTAGCGCCACGCTACTGCAGCCTTCCTTTGCTGTACTCACCCAGGCCAGGGAGACGCTGGCGTCAAATGTGAAAACGAACACACCATGCACAAGGAGGAACGCCACCCATGCAGAGACTTACCTATAAAATATATTATTTATCTGTTTTCTGATGTACGCTCTCAGGCCTAAGAACTTTCCATAAATTCTGTGAAGGGTGGTTTTTAGAAAATCTCTCTCCCGAGGATCCTCGCTGTCAAAGAGCTCTAAAAGCTTCAAGAAAAAAAGACACTCAGTGACGTGTACACTCTGCAGATCAGGGCTCCTGAAATTTCAGTTAATCTGTGACCTTACCTGCAATACAAATTTCTGATCAATATATTTCTTCGCTATATTAGGCTGGAAATCTGGAGACTCTAAAAATCTTAAGAAAAACTCATAAACAAGCTAGGAGGAAAAAAACAACAGTGAATCAAACATCATGGAATTTCATCAAAAGATGAAAATATGCTTAGCTGAATCTTTAATGTCCTGAAAACATTAGATTTTTTACAAAAAGCCACATCTCTACAGAGTGACGACAGCTGGATAGTCAGGACTGGGCTCTGTTCTGTGCTGGGGTGCTGGGGAATGCGCCGTGGCCTTGCACATAATAACTAGGGATGGTTATTATTTTTTTTTTAGTGAGAACTGAGACTTCCCTTAAATGGCACTTCAGTAGAATGCTTTCCAGGGCCTATGTCACCCATGCTTAAGTAACTGCTCAGAGCCCACGGTGCACAGTTCAGGTCATGACCAAACTCCAGGTGGGATCTGCAACCTGTCACTTGTAAGTGTCCTGCAGTGCTGAGGCACAGAGCCAAGCTGACAGGAACTCTGGGTCTGCTAGGGAAGACAGGCACAAAGACGAGACCCTCAATGGCAGCTGCTATGATTCCCCTTGGTGAGTGTACAGGGCATCACTGAGTGGCCTGCCTGTCAGGAGCACATGTGGAAGCCAGGTGCTGAGAGGGGGAGGGCCTGGCTTCCAAGGAACCCTCCCCATGTGACCCACTGTCTGGTTCCTTCCTCGTTTTCCTAGCTCTTTCTCTTCTGCCTTAGGGGTGATGTGTCCTCCCTATCCTCACGCCTGACCCTGCTTTGCTCATGCTGGCCTTGGTGCCTCTTAACTCAACAATCTTGTGTTTCACATATACATCATAAAAAGGGGTCAGTCAGCTCAGGAGCCTGGGAACACAGTGGCACAGTTAAATCCAGGTACTGAAGGCTGGAAACATACCCGCCCAAGTCCTCTAGGCTTGAACTCAATGGTTAACCATAACAGGGCACTGCCACAGAAGACTTATCAGTGATTCCATGTCTTTACAGTCAGTATCAAGTGTGCACACACACTTCTCTGCTAAAACATTTTTCTTTTATCTGTAGTTTTGTAAGGTCTGTGCCACTAAAGACCCAAGGTGCACTGGCTAGCAGCTGAAGCCAGGCCTCTACTGAGCTGGGGGAACACACACACATGTGGCTGGCACCCTCCTATTCAGGCCTGCCATCCCCCCAGTCCAGCACCTGCAGATGAGGCCAGGCTGCTTCTAACGTTGGTTCGTCCTCCTCTGGGTCAAATTCTGCTCCCGTGGGATTGGAGGAAGGCGGCAATGTTCGAAACATGTTAACTGCAAACTAAAATCCACATAGTCTATGATTACAATCAGGAAGTTTAAAATATTTACCAAGAGCATTTAAAACACATTAGTAATCTTAATGATAGTTCCTTCTCATGGTAAAGTGACCTGTCGTTAGCCTCAAAATTCAGAAGTAGTGTGGGTCTCCAAAAGGAGCCTGGGTCAAAAGTGCAGCAGGAAATCGGCCACCTCAGGCAGGTGAACATCAAGCTGACCCCCAGAGACATCTTGCCTTTTAACTGTCACACTTTCAAAGACATGATGCCAACGAATGCTGAGAGGGGAGTGGTAACTTCTGAGGTCCTGTCCCATCAGTGGGTGGGAAAGCAAGGAGAATGTTCTAGTGTGGCAGAGTAGAGGCTGAAAACCAGCCAAGGCTGCACCGCACTGCCCTGTCACTGCTCCTGTCACGACGAGAAGCAGCAGTGTCACATACGATATCCCTAGTGACTGGCTGGTTAAACTCTGCAGTCCGTTTAGACTTGCACAACACACATTGACAGGTCAGTGATATAAGCGTCAAAGTTTAGTTTTTCTGTATTAACTTCCAGCCTATTTTTCTCTTGTACCAAGTCTAGATGTGACTTGTTACCTTGCCGATCTGTGAGCCCAATGAGGGCCTTTTATATCTCTGGACTCTGGAGCCTGGCTTACTGGTGAGCATCTTCAAATGTGCAAATCAAATATCTGACATAAAGATAAAATCCAGCTGCAGGACAGGGACAAGGAGATGCCAACAGGGAGCCCAGCAAGCAGGCTGATATGTCCCCTCTGGTCAAGGTCAGTGAGCGCTCGCTGCTGCCCATTTCTTCTTCTCTTTACAGTTATTGATATCCAACTTGTGAAGTCATCAGCTACCAAGGCCAGAGTACCAGTGCTCGTTGTGTGTCATCTGCGGGGTGTTGCTGTGAAGGGCAGCTGCAGTGGGTGCAGGTGGTACAGAAATGGAGGAGGAAAAAATGACCAGAAGCCCACAACTAATTAAAAAAAAAATCTTTTAGTGAAAATAAAGGAGTGATTTTCCTAAGATTGCAGTAGAAAGGGAAAAAATTTGGAATTTAACCCTGAGCAGCTCTGGCTGCTGCTGGGGTGTGTCTCCAGTGATGTTCCCCTCTGTGAACCAGGTGTGTGCCCAGGCCTGTGAGTCCTCCCAGACCTCCAGCAGTGAACCCAGAGACTGGTGAGCAGGACGCTCTTCGTCACCAGCCCGCAGGCCCTCAGCATAAGGCAGGGAGGGCTTTTCTTGCCCCCTGCTCCCAGAGCCCAGGGACAAGGCAAGCAGGGACAGGGAGCATAGACACTGAGGAGGCCACACGGTCTGTGGGGGCCACTGTCTCCTCCAGGGCTTGTAAAGGGGGTCGAAGAATGGCATCTGTCATCGCCAACCCCCCTCTCCAGCTCTGTGCCTCCTGGGGCTGTGGAAGTGCTGAGAGGAGAGCAAGAAACGAGTCTCCAGCCCTCCTAACCTGCGGCTGCCTGGGCTCCCCTCAAAGCAAACAGTAGGGGAGGGGTCAAGGGCTGCCTTCAGAACACTTGGCTCTTCAGTGAGTGGGTGCTGCAGGGCCAGCTAGGTGCCTACTTGGGAGCAAAGGCCTCTGGGGACCAGGATGGCACCTGGCCAGAGGCAGAAGCAGATGGCAGAGTGGTCTATGGGGCCGCCAAGGAGACCACCATGGGACAGATGGCTCATGCAGCAGGGAGGCTGGAGTGTGGAGGAAGGGGTAGTGCTGTCCTCCCAGAGGCTGAGCACCACCTGGAGACCCAGGTGCACCACACAGGGAGGAACCACCACATTGTGGAGGCCACAGAGGGCAAAGGCACAAATGGGGAACTGCCTTCCAGCTCGGCTCAGGGGGAGCAGAGGGGCAGCCTCTCCCACCCCCACTTCAAGTCCCTCAGGGAGCTGGCTGCCCGTGGGGATGGGGTTGGGTGAGATTGGGCAAGTCTGAAAAGATAGCTTTAAGCTCAAGGGGGCCCTGTAGCTAGAGATGACTGGAAAGCTAAGCCTTCTGCTCAAGATGTACCCAGGGCAGGAGGGTGTGATGTGACTGATCACAGTTAAAGAGGCACAGGTTCCCCAGTGTGACAGTTCACCTCATGCCAACCAGGCTAGGCTGGAATTCGGTTTATTCAAGAAGACACTGACCGGGTGTCCTGTGGAGGTGTTTGTAAATGTGGTTTGCATCTATGATCAGTGAACTTTGAGTAGAGATGACCCTTCATGGTGTGGGTGGCCCTCATCCAACCAGTCAAAGGCCTTTAAGATCAAAGCTATGGCTTCCTGAAGGGAGAAGAGATCCCCACCTCTTGCCAGCCCAGAGCTGCCTGCCTTCCACCCACTTGCCTCCTGCTGCTTGAAAACCCTCTCTCTCCCCAGCTCTTTCTCGGGTGAAATCCTGACTGAACGCCAGTTAGCTGGGGTTTCTTAGTGAACTGATTGTGCTGTAGTAACTGCAGTTTCAAGTTGAAGCCCCCTGCAGTGCTCACCCGAGGCCCACAGGCCATGTTCACTGACCATGTGCTGGATAGGTGCTTGCCTGGTGAACACAACACCTTGTTGTGACCCGTGGGCCCTCTTTCAGTATGGAATGTTGGCACCCCTCCTTCAGACACTGAAGCCCTTAACCCCTTGTGGCTGTAGCTGGAGATGGAGCATGCAGGCAGTAACTGAAAAGTGAGGTCCTTAAGGGTGGGTTCTGATCTTAGGGGAGATCAGACTTCCCCCACCCAGTTGCACTTGCTCAGAGGAAAGGCCTCGTGAGGATAAAGCCATCCCCTGCAAGCTGGAGCCCTGCCAGCACCTTGATCTTAGAGAGAAATGGATGCCCACAGGTCAGGCCAGCATCCTGTAATCTTCAGTTCTGGCAGCTCCGGCAGAATAACATGGCATCCTTGACAATGACCCTCCTAGAGCCACTCTATTGATTAGAAGTATTTCTCTTGTGTAAGAAAAAAAAAAAGTCTACTTGTAACTCCTAGCCACCTTTCTTTTTTTTTTTTTTTTTGGTATCGTGGATTGAACTCGGGGGCATTCAACCACTGAGCCCCATCCCCAGCCCTATTTTGTATTTTATTTTGAGACAGGATCTCACTGAGTTGCTTATTGCCTTGCTAAGTTGCTGAGGCTGGCTTGAACTCGCGATCTTCCTGCCTCAACCTCCAGAGTGGCTGGGAGGTGTGTGTCACTGCATCCGGCTTGAAAAGAATTTATAACAGGTGAGTCCACTAGAAGAATGGTGGCCTCTCTCTTCCAAGCACACACTGAACATTAGGTTCTGAGAGTTGGGCTGCTAGAAGATACATTCCTGGGAAAGGGGTAAGTCCCTTTAGCAGTAGCTTTTTTTTGAGAGGGGATATGGGGGATTGAACTCAGAGGCACTCGACCACTGAGCCACATCTCCAGCCCTAAACTTTGTATTTTATTTAAAGACAGGGTCTCACTGAGTTGCTTAGCGCCTTGTTTTTTGCTGAGGCTGGCTTTGAACTCGAGATCATTCTGCCTCAGCCTCCCAAGCTTCTGGGATTACCGGTGTGTGCCACTGTACCTGGCAATATTATCTTTTTTTTTTTTTTTTTTTGAGAAAGAGATAGGAGAGAGAGGGAGAGAGGGGGAGAGAGAGAGGGAGAGAGACGGAGGGAGAGAGAGGGAATTTATATATATATATATATATATATATTTAGTTTTCGGTGGACACATCTTTATTTTATTTTTATGTGGTGCTGAGGATTGAACCTAGTGCCCCGTGCCTATCAGGTAATCGCGATACCGCTTGAGCCACATCCCCAGCCCAACATTAGGTTTTTAAATAAAAAACCGTGGCAGAGCATGGTGGTACACACACTTGTGATCCCGGCAGCTTGGGAAGCTGAGGCAGGAGGATCAAAGCCAGCCTCAGCAACTTAGCGAGGACCTAAGCAACTCAGCAAGACCTGTCTCTAAAAAAACACAAAAAAGGGCTGAGGATGTTGTTCAGTGGCTAAGAACCCCTAGGTTCAATCTCGGGTACCAAAACCAACCAACTAACCAAACTACAACAAGAAAAAAATAAAAATCCCTAAATAACAACAAGAAAAACTCACAAAGCTGTCATTTGTTAGAAAACATTACAGCTGGATGGTCCACAACCAGCTGCAAAAACTGAAGCACAAAGCTGACAGCAGAACTCTCTTCTATCAAAGCAATAAGGAAGTGTACCAGATAGGAAGACCGCACCCCCCCCTCCCCAAACCAATACTCTCAATGCCTAGGAGATAACTTCCCAAGTCAGAGGGACTCAGTGGAGTGAGTAGAGTCTCTGATAAGAGCCTCAGGAAGACCCGAGGAAAGGGAGAAGCTGCCGTCCACAACAGCGGGGTTCACAAAGCAATTCGCAAGGGGAATGCAAAGTGGTGGTGGTTTTTTTTTTTTTTGGTGGGGATTGAGCAACATCCCATCCATTTTCACTTTTTATTCTGAGGCAGGGGCTTACTAAGCTGCTCATGCTGGCCTGGCACTTGCGATCCTCCTGCCTCACCCTCCAGAGTAGCTGGAATCATAGGTGCGCACCACAGTACCCTGGTTGAACGCAACCTTTAAACAAGTTTAGCTGAATTTTTTATGAACTCAAGGAACTTAAACGGCCCCTTTCCTCACCAGTCTAGTGATTTCTAGTTGGCTGTCATGGTGCCAGAACTTGGAAATGAAAGCCCAAGTCACACACTGCTCAGACTCAAGCGCTGGCACCTAGGAGGTCCTCAAGTACTTTCTGAGAGCAACTGGATCCTCTGGGACAAGCACACATCAGTCATCTTTGAACAGTGACACCCAGTAACACCTGAGAACTGTGAAATTGCCAGATCAGACAGCTCTCAACTGTATCGTGATGACAGTCAAATGTGGGTCCCTGACTGCATGCTCTCCTACTCAGGCGCATGTTTTCTCCTGCTACTTTTCTCAAATGTAACCAGACAACAGGGGGTTCTGGGGTGTCCTCTTCCTGCCCCACCCGTGACAGCACAGGTACTCAGCACATTCTCCAGGAGAACAAAAACAGTCCTGTTGCCACTTTCTCTATGGCCACAGCTGCTTTCAAAGAATGCAATCTTCCCTCTAAAATAGATGCCAGAATATACTATTTAAGGAAAGAAAGCTATATTTAAAACTTTTATTTTGAATAGCTTGCTATTTTCATCATCTACTCAAATATAGGTTGAATATACTTTATCTGAAATGCTGGGGATCAGAAGAGTTTTGGTTTTTTTTGGATTCTGAAATATTTACATAATGAGATATCTTAGGGATGAGATCCAAGTATACACAGGAAATTTAGTTTTCATATGCACTTTACATATATATATAGCCTGAAGGTAAATCTAAAAATCCTTTTTACTTAATTATTTTTTGTACTTTAGCTTTTTTTTTTTTTTTGAAGCCTGACAATAATTTTATACAACACTTTTAGATGCCTGCATTTTGACTGTGACCACTCACATAAAGTTGGATGTGCAATTTTCCACTTGTCATGCTGATGCTCAAAATGTTAGAGATTTTGGAATATTTTAGATTTCAGTTTTCAGACTAGATGCTCCAACTATATGTTCTTAAATAAAATATGAAAGCATGGAAACAAAAACCTACAGAATCTTTGTACAATACTAGTAAAGGACATTTAACTACAACTATTGAAACAATGAATAAGTTTTTAAAAATATCTTTTAAATTTTTACATGAACACAATTTTATTTATGTGGTGCTGTGGATGGAACCCCAGTGCCCCACTCATGGAAGGCAAACACCCTACCACTGAGCCACAACTCCAGCCCAACAATGAATAATTTTTATAAGTATTTTATAACTGAATGTACAAGACCTTACTTCAGATAAGCATGAAAATATGATAGCCACAATTATGTGTATGAATGTAGTTTATTTTATTTTTTTGAGTCAGGGTTCTCATTATGTTGTCCAGACCGATCTCAAACTTGCGTACTCAAGTGATCCTCCTGGTAGCTAGGCTGCAGGCTTTTACCACCCACCTGACTTGAGTTTGTGTTTGCTATAGTAGAGACAGAAACCAGGACCATGAGCATGTCAGGCAAGATCTCCACCACTGAGCTCCATCCCCAGCCCTTTTTATTTTACTTTGGGATAGGGTCTTGCTATGATGTCTGGCCTGGAACTTTTAATTCTCCTGCTGCAGCCTCCCAAGTAGCTGGGATCACAGGCGTACATCAGTGTGCCCAGCTTTGGCTTGAGTTTACTTAAAATCCCCCCCCTCCTTTCCATTGGTGCATTATAGTTGTACATACTGATGGAATTTATTGTTACATATATACTGATGGGATTTATTGTTACATATACGTTCATGCACACTATACGTAACATAACAATATAATTTGACTGATATCACTCCCCGCTCCCTCCCCACCTTCCACCCCTTGTTCCCTTCCCTTTAATGCTCTCTGCTTGATTTTCATGAGATCCACCCCCATCTTTCTCTTCCTTTTTCCTTGATAGCTTCTGCCTATGATAGAAAACATATGACCCTGACCTTTTGAGTCTTATTTTGCTTGACATTATGATATCCGGTTTCATCCATTTTCCTGTAAATGCCATAATTTCATTTTTCTTTATGGCTGAATAAAATTCCATTGTGTACATACACCACATTTTTTTTATTCATTCATCTGTTGATGGACACCTAGGCTGGTTCCATAGTTTGGCTACTATGAATTGTGCTGCTATAAACATGGGTATGCATGTGAGGCATCTCCCAAAAGCTCATGTGTGAGACAATGCAAGAAGGTTCATAAAATAAATGATTGGGTCACAAGGGCCTAAATCCAATCAGTGAATTAATCACCTGATGAGATTAACTGAGTAGTAACTGAAGGCTGGTGGGGTGTGGCAGGAGGAGGTGGGGCATGGGGGCATGGCTTCCAGGTATATAGTTGTATTTGGCAAGTGCAGTTTCTTTCTCTGCTTCCTGATCATCATGTGAACTACTTCCCTCTGCCACACTTGGCCACCATGATGTTCTGCCTCACTTTCTATGGACTAAGACCTCTGAAACTGTGGGTCCTCAATAAACTTTTCCTTTTCTACAATTGTTCTGGTCAGGGCTTTTAGTCACAGTGGTGAAAAGCTGACAAAACACTTTAATGTGATGACTTTAATCCTTTAGGATAAATACCAAGGGGTGGTAGAGCTGGGTTGTATGGTGGTTCCATGCCTAGCCTTTTGAGGAACCGTCAAACTGGTTTCCATAATGGTTATACTAATTTACAGTCCCAAGAATAGTGTAAAAAGTGGTCCTTTTTCCCTACATCCTCTCCAGCATTTATTGTTATCTGTGTTCTTGATGACTGCCATTCTGACTGGTCTGAGATGAAATCTCAGTGTAGTTTTTTTTTTTTTTTTTTTTTGGGTACAGGGATTGACTCCAGGGGAACTTAACCACTGAGCCATATCTCCAGCCCTCCTTTATATTTTACTTAGAGACGTGGTCTTGCAAAGTTGCTTAGGGTCTTGTTAAGTTGTTGAGGCTGACTTTGAACTTGCAATCCTCCTGCCTTAGCCCCCTGAGCTGCTGGGATTACAGGTGTGTACCACTGTGCCCAGCTTCAGTGTAGTTTTGATATGCATTTACCTAATTGCTAATGATGTTAAACATTTTTTTTCACATATTTGTTGGCCATTTACTTTAAAATTTTTGTTTTTCAAGTTTAAGAATAGAAAATCTATACATGATAAGTAATAATTCATAATATTTGTAATCCAGTTTAATTACTGTCATTTAAGAATAACAATGGCTTTGGAAGTTTATCATAACTGTGGGAGAAAGGTTAGTTTTACATAGATTCTAAATAATGCATCCCAACATATTTTAATGACCAATTTCCAAAAATGTTAGAAGAACTGTATAGTGAATGGCCACCACCTAGATTTTGCCATCAACATTCTAATAATTTGCTTTATCATAAAGTAAGTTTTAAAAATAAAATGTGAGGAGGTTTAGAATACTTTAGAACTTTTAGTCACAAAGGTGAAAAAGCTGACAAAGACACTGTAATATGATGACTTTAATCCTTTAGGATAAATACCAAGGGGTGGTAGAGCTGGGTTGATGGTGGTTCCATGCCTAGCATTTTGAGGAACCTTTTGAGAAACTACTGGTTTTCATAGTGGTGGTACTAATTTACAGTCCCAAGAACAGTGTAAAAAGTGGTTCTTTTTCTGCACATCCTCTCCAGCATTCTTGATGACTGCCATTCTGACTGGTCTGAGATGAAATCTCAGTGTAGGCTTTTTTTTTTTTTTTTGGGGGGGGGGTACAGGGATTGAATCCAGAGGAACATAGGCTGCTACCACATGCTATAAGTAAAGTGATTCGGGACATTGAGAACTACAGGGCTTGTCACTTCTCAGTCACATGTGTAGAGCCAACCAACTTCACACTACATCCCCTGACCCCCAAACCCAGAATTCTAGTTGATGCACATAGCTGGATCAATATATTTTAAAAAGAGAGATGAAGTAGTCTGTGATTTTTATTTTATTTTTAATTTTTTTGGTAGTACACAGGGATTGAACCCAGGGCCCTGTGCATGCTAGGCAACTTTCTACCACTGAGCTACATCCTCACTACACTTTTTACAATTATTGCTGGATCATCTGTGTGGACAGAACTGTTTACTGAGAATATGTTAAAAACGAAGCAGAGACTTACGCTTCTAGCAAGATGGAGTAACTGGGATGGGGTTTATTCTACTCCCTGCAGTGACCAAGAAACTAGGCAAAATTACATGGAATAGTTTTGCAGACACTGAATTTCAGGTAATGAAGGTTAGTGATCCCTGAGAAACAGCAAGCCCTATAATCACCTCAGCTACAGTCCTGACAGATCTGCAGGCTGCAGGGCCTGGAGACAGAACCCAGGTGGAGACAGCAGCCAGGGGCTAAGATTCACAAGGTAGGGTTTCACACAGGAGACACTGACCCAGACGTCTACGGGGTCCCTCGTCAAACAGCAGAAGCCAATCCACAATGTGTATGAGAAACTACCAGAGTTGGGGGAAAAAACCAACCAAAGGCTTAGTGAGAACCCAGAACAGCCTGGACCTCCATATCCATGTTTCAAATCCTTGGATTAAACCAACCAAGGTTGAAAAATGTTTGGAAAAATGTTTTGTTTGTATGGAACATGCCTCTGTGAGGGGTCCTGAAGCCAGCCCCCACAGAAGCCGAGGGATGATTATACCAGCCCAGCACTGGGAATAGTCCCTTCTCCCACCAAGCAGACTGGAGAAACTCAATAATTCATGGAACCTCGGATTCATCATCAGAAGGCTCTTGTCTCAGTAGCAAGCAATGAGCCCTCAAATCAATATGGCTCGAATCTTACCTAACACAAGAACAAAAAGAAGTACCTTAGTTACGCTCACAAACAAGTCTCAAGAACATTAACAGAAATACCTAAGTGTGCAGCACTCAACAAGGCAAAATTCACAACGTCAGACATCTCACGACCACACATACAGGAGGATTGAGAGTTCAAAGCCAGCCTCAGCAATGGTGAGGCACTAAGCAACTCAGTGAGACCCTGTCTCTAAATGAAATACAAAATAGGGCTGGGGGTGTGGCTCAGTGGTTGAGTGCTTCTCAGTGCTTCTCAGTTCAATCCCCGGTTAGCCCCACCCACACACAAAAAGGCCAAAGAAGCAGGAAGATATGCTTTATAATAACCAGAAAAAAACAGTCATTTGAGCTCAATTAGAACTGTCATGGGTATCAGAATTAGCAGTGAGGATATTAATTCTATGTATTGAAAAAGTTACGTGTAGATGTGGAAGATGTAAGAACAGGCACATCAAACTATTCGATATGCGTGAGACGTGAGATGATGGAATTAAAAACAGATGGGACACTACAGAAAAGACCAGTGAACTTGAGGACAGGAAACTACGCAAATAAAACATGAGGGATGAAAAGAATCGCACAATCGGTGTGGCTCAGTGGTAGAGAGTGCTAGCACGCACAGGCTCTGGGTCTACCCCCCAGCTCTGTGAAGAGAAAAGAAACAGCACCAGCGAGCTGCGGGATGACTAAGAACCCTCACACATGCATCACTGGGGTCCCTAAAGTGGTTCTGATAAAGGGCAGGGGACAGAATTTTTTTGTATATGTGGTTCTAGTAATTGAACCAGGGCCTCTCTACTACCAAGCTATGCCTCCAGCCCTTTTTATATTGAGACAAGGTCTCACTAAGTTGCCCAGGCTGGTCTTGAACTTGTGATTCTCTTGCCTCAGCCTCTTGAATCACTGGATTACAGGCATGTGCCACCACGCCCAGCAGAAAAATGTTTTTGAAAAGATAATAGCAAGGGGGGAAAAAAGAATAAAGAAAAAAAAGTTAATGGCCAGTTTTTCAAATTTGATGAAAACTACAGATAAACTCTAGACACAAGATAAAGGGAACCATGCCACAGCACACCACCATCAAATGGTCTGAAAAGAGCAAAGAATGAGAAAATCTTGCAAGTAGCCAAAGGGGGAAATATTTTATACCCAGAGGAACAATGTAATGACCACAGATTTCTCATCACAAACAATGCAAACAAGACAGCCAGATGAGCACTGAAGTCCAAGAAAGACCTTCAGACACATTTAAGTTGAAACAGTCCATATCACCATCAGGAGACCCACACTACAGAAACGTGCAAGGAAGCCCCTTAGCCAGGATACCAAGAGCAGATGGGCCTCTGGACCTGGACTTCCACAGTGGAATGGAGATCACTGGAAACTGGAAAATGTCTGCAAAAGATGTTACAAATTATAAAATCTCTTTAAAAGACAACCACTTAGAACAAAACTAATAATGGATCATGGGGTTTGCAACATGAAGTAAAATGTGTGGCAACAGCAGCAGAAAGACTGGGAGGGAAGAAACAGGACCACTGTTGAGGTTTTCTTACACTCTACATGGCATTGTAACCTAAGGCAGACTGTGATATTATTAAAGATGGATTCTAGAAAAGCTAAATAAACACTTAAGACCAAGAATATAAGCAAAAATAAATGTTGGCGAGGATGTGGGGGAAAAAGTACACTCATACATTGCTGATGAAACTGCAAATTGGTGGAACCACTATGGAAATCAGTATGGAGATTCCTCAGAACACTTGGAATGGAACCCTCATTTGACCCAGTTATCCCATTCCTAGGTTTAGACTTAATGGACTTAAAATTGGCACACTATAGTATTGCAGCCACATTGAGGTTTACAGCAGCTCAACTTACAATAGCTAAACTGTGAAACCAACCTAGGTGCCCTTCAATAAATGAATGGATAAAGAAAATGAAGGGGCTGGGGATATGGCTCAAGCGGTAGCGTGCTCGCCTGGCATGCGTGCGGCCTGGGTTCGATCCTCAGCACCACATACAAACAAAGATGTTGTGTCCACTGAAAACTAAAAAATAAATATTAAAAAAATTCTCTCTCTCTCCTTAAAAAGAAAAAGAAAATGAAGTACATTTAAACAATGGAATATTACTCAGCCTTAAAGAAGAATGAAATGATGGCATTTGCTGGTAAATGCATGGAGCTGGAGAATATTGTGCTAAGTGAAATAAGCCAATCCCCCCAAACAAAGGCCAAATGTTTTCTCTGACATGCAGATGCTAATTCACAAAAACGCAGGGGGTCAGGGAAGAACAGAGTTACTTTGGATTAGGCAGAGCAGAGTGAAGGGAGGGGAGGGTTGGAGGATAGGAAGGATAGAAGAATGAAACTGACATTATTACCCTATGTGCATATATGACTACACGACTGGTGTGATTCTACACCAGGTACAACCAGAAGGATGAGAAGTTACACTCCATCTATGTAGGATGTGTCAAAGTGCATTCTACTGTCATGGATAACTAATCAGAATAACAAAATCAAATGACAGAGTTGAAGTTAAAAAGCTGACAGAGGAGGGGCTGGGGTTGTGGCTCAGTGGCAGAGTGCTTGCCTAGTTTAGGAGAGGCCCTGGGTTTGATCCTCAGCACCACATTAAAAAAATTAATTAATTAATTAATTAACAATATTGTATCCAACTACAACTAAAAAACAGGAAAAAACAGCACAGTGGTAGGTTTTTTTTTTTAATATTGTCTGAGGATTGAACCTAGGGCCTTATGCATGCTTACCACAATCTTTGCCTCTGAGCTACATCTGAGCCCAGATGGTAAATTTAAGCCCAGTATATCAATAATCACATTAAAAGTAAGTTATCTGAACACTCCAATCAAAAGGTAGAGATTATCTGATTGAATAAAAAAGCTAAAACCAACTATATACCATCTACAACAAGCCACTCTGAGCACAAAGATACAAACTGACCAAAAGGAAAAGCAGGGTGAAGGGTCTGTATGAGTAGCTCCCAGGGCACATGATACATCAGGGGTGATGAAAACACACACTACAAGGCATGCACCAAACCACAGGACTTGACAGGACTGCAGGAGAGAAAAGGACAAGACTTACAAATAGAAAACAAAGAAACAGAGGCTGGGCTGTAGCTCAGTTGGTAGAGCACTTGTCTAGCAGGCACCAGGCCATAGGTTTGGTTCCCAGGGCCACCAACCAACCAACCAACAAAGAACATCCCTATTTACAACAGAACCAAAAAATGAAATGCTGATTGAGGAGCCTAAGAAACAGGAAAAGAATTTGTAAGCTGAGAGACACAAAATGAAGAAGACCAAAATGGGAGACACTTATGCTCTTGCTTTCAAGGCTCATACTGTTAAGATGCCAATTCCCTCCATATCCACACAGTCAAAGACATTCCAACTAAACCCTGAAAGGGCATCTGGTAGATGAAGACTTTCAATGTTTTCTCCCCCTGCCCAGACAGGGCCTCACTAAGTTGCTGAGGCTACCATTGAATTTGCAATCCTCCTGCCTCTGCCTCCAGAGTAGCTGGGGTTACAGGCATGCACCATCATTCTTGGCTGACAAACTGATTTTAAAACACAAATGGAAAATAACTAGAATAACCAAAATACTTGAGGAAAAAACAAAGAGGATTAACACAACCTGATCTCAAGGTTTACCATAAAGTGACAATACTGAAGAGAATAGGTACTGGTGAACAGGGAGATCCACAGACAAAAAGAACAGAAGGTAGTGGAGTGCACAAAGTCTCACTGATAGGGTCGGTTGATTTTGAGAAAGACAGAAAGGCTATTCAATGGAGATGGGTCAGTCTTTTCTTTTCAACTTTTTAAAAATACCTTTATTTACTTATTTTTATGTGGTGCTCGAGATTGAACCCAGTGCCTCATAAGTGCTACGCAAGTGCCCTCCCACTGAGCTACAACTCCAGCCCCTTGGTCAGTCTTTTCAACAAATGCTGTTCAACAAACAGAACACTTTAACATCCAAAGGTGGACCTTAGTCAAAATGGACCATAAGCCTACATGTAAAATGTAAAACTATGATGAAAACATAGGAGAAAGCCCTTCTGAGCTTAGGTTAGGACAGGTTCCTTAATACAACACCAAAAGCACCTCTGGTAAAATTGTAAAGTGAATTTCATCTCAATTAAAAACCTTTGCTCTGGGGGCTGGGGTTGTGACTCAGTGGTAGAGCACTTGCCTTGCACGTGCGAGACCCTGGGTTCGATCCTCAGTAACACATAAAAAATAAATAAGTGAAATAAAGGTATTAAAAACAAAACAAAACAAAACCCCCCCAAAACAAACCTTTGCTCTGCAAAAGATCCTTTAAAAAGTAAAAAAGAAAGCTACAGAGTGAGAAAAAATAATTGCAAATCATATATCTGCAAAGGATCTATATGCAGAGTATATAAAGAAATCTCAGGATTGAGGTTGTGGCTCAGTGGGAGAGTGCTTGCCTGGCATGTGTGAGGCCCTGGGTTCGATCCTCAGCACCACATAAAAATAAATAAATAAAGGTATTGTGTCCAACTACAACTAAAAAATAAATATTAAAAAAAAAAAAAGAAAAAAATCTCAAAACTCAACAAAAAGAAAATAACCTAACTAAAAAAGGGCAAATAGTGTGAGGAGATTCACCAAGCAAGACAACACAGGGCAAGCATGCTCAGCATGACTAGTCATTAGGGCAGTGCAGACGCAGCAGGATGTGAGCAGGCTCAGCTCATGCGCTGCTGGGACAGGGGCCAAATGGTGGTTTCTGAGGAAGTCAGACGTGACACTACTCTGATGATCCCATTGCTGGGTGTTTACCCAGGTTAAATGGAAACCTATGTCCAGAACGTGTACATGAATATTCACAGCAGCTTTACTGTCCCAAACTGGAAATGACCCAGATGTCCCTCAACTGGGGAATGAATAAACAAACCAGCGACCTCTGTCTAATAAATCAACTCCTGGTATGTGCAATAACATGCATGAATCTTGAGCCCGTCATGCTAAGCAAGAGAAAATAGACCCTAAGGCACGAAATCTACTATGACATTCTGGAAAATGACAACTTGATAGCTACAGAGGACAGATTAGTGATGTCAGGAGTAAGGTTCTGACTATAAAGCAGCAGCATAATAGATCTCTATTGTGTGGTGGTTATGGGACTCTAAATATTTATCAAACCTCCACAAACTAGTGACTTTTGCTGTATATAAATATAAATAAAAAATTAAAAGGAGCTGTAGAAAAAAGATTCACTAGGCCAGAAGTCCCTTTGCAAAGCTTCCTGATTCACCATGTCCTTAATGTCTGAGTGATCGCTGTGTCCCAAGACTAAAGAAATAGTTAAGAACTCTGCAGCTAAAGCCAGGCTGTACTGAGACATAACTGACATACAACTAACTGCACATATTCAAGGTGCTGGGCTAGATGCTTTTAGCACATGTGTGCACCTGTGAAACCCTTTTACAATCAGATAATGAAATTGCTCCCTAAGCCTCAAACTTCCTAACAGACTTTGAGAAAACAATATTTGTTCCATATGTTATAAATAAGCATGCATTCCTTTTGTAATTAAAAACTATCAAACAAAATAAAGAAAAATTTCAAAACAGTAAGAGCACATCTCTAAAAATGGATCACTACTATTTAAAGTAAAAAAAAAATTATTCTCTAAATTTCAGAAAGTATATTTTTTAAATGTACCTTTGGCTCAGCATTGATGTCTGCTCTTCTTTAACCCAAGCTATTTTAACTTTGGCAAAACAAAAAATGACCAAGCAAAATGAGGAAGCTGGTCTAAACCCTCTCCTGAAGCAAGATGCACACCACTGAAAACTTCCCTGAACTGTACACCCCTCAGCATTAGATGCTCTTTTCTCACCCATTTCCCAACTACCATCAGCTTTATGGCAGAAAGGGGGGCTGTCCAGAACCCACTGCAAGTATCAGGTGTGAGAAAGAGGGTGAAGATATCCAATGTGGATTCTAAAGTGAAGCACAAGCCAACCCTCCTGGGGCCCGGAATGAGCCTCCCCAAGGACCCGGCCAACACACCCTTGGAACAACAATGGCACCCATCAGCTTCCAAGTCAGCCTCTACTCATTCACAGAGTGGAAGGACTAGAATGGAACAAGCTCATGCTCCCGGGACCTAACATGAATGCTAGCAGCACTTCCACTACACTTCATAAAAACTACCTGATTTTAATTCGTGGGTTTTGTTCAAAGAATGAAAAACATACGTTTACTGATTTTATTTTTTTTTGGAAATGAGGTCCCTCTGTTTGCCTAGTTCTTTCTACTATGTTGCTCTGTTTCATTTTGAACTTGGGATCCTCCTGCCCCAGCCTCCGGAGTAGCTGCAATTACAGGAGTGCACCACCATGCCAGGCCCCTTTGTTGATTTTTGATCATGTACTGTGGTACATAATCGTTGTTAAAATTTTTAAAATATACAGTATGGTTGGAAAACTTACATGATCATACTATCGAAAAGCAGCTACAGTTTGTGTTCCTCTAAATTCATTTTTATAACCCACTTATAAAGTGCCATCAATAAATCAATCTCTGGCGTGCATGATGCTGCTGTGCTGTGTGTAGCATTTCAAGACTTGCTTTCTCTCCCCAAATTTAATTTTACTTCTATGCATTCATTTCTACGCTACAAACATGAAATCACACTTCAGATCATGTGCTTTTAACCCTTCAATCACTATTTAAACTAACTTAACTAGCTCTCTATGAGGCAGTTGCACAGCCTAACCAAAAAAAAAAAAAAAAAAAAGTAATATCAAGGAATAAGACCTACACCACTCTGAGGAGGAGGATGCATTTTGCCACCCACTTGTGAAAGTTCTGAAAAGGCTTGGAAGTCAGCTGCTTTCTGGGCCATTTCTGAGGCCACTGAAAGGAAAGGATGCTTGAGTGGCAACTTTATCTTGGGGGCCATCCAGTTTTCCACACTGTCCCCTTTCCTCCTATGAGGCAGATGGTTGCCAAAACCTCTTTTTACTCCACCCATTCAAGCCTGCCTGCCCAATGCAACACCATCAGTGGCTACACAGATGGACACACCTGCTCTGGGGATGTCTTTCTCCCCAGGTCTACCATGTGATTTGGTGGGTAACAATCAGAACCCACTTCCCCAGCTACAGTAATGGTTTAGAGATGTGCAGGAGGTACATAGGCATACCAGTCCTTCCTGGAAGCCCCACCAAAGAGAACACAGCACACAGAGCAGGAGGCCTAGGGTACACTGTGGGCCAAGTGGGAGCTATCCCTGTGTCTGAGATTCCCCTTTGAGCATGCACAGTGGTGAAGGGGTGTGCCATGATTCAAACCTGCCCTCTCTCACACCAGGGCCCACACACTTGGGTCATTGTTCCTTCTCCCTAAATAACTCAAACCAAATCTGCCACTAATCTCATCTCTACCTTAACATCTGTTTGCCTGGTTCAATCCACCCCGTCCACTGAAATGTTCTCTCAGCCCCAACCCAGTTCCTTTGCATCTCTTCATACCCCAGTGTGTACTTCACTGTGCTGCCAGATCATTTGGGGCAGCCCAAGGCTCCAGGCACAGCAGACTTCGGCCTCACTAAGTGCTCCATCCCCAAATCTCTCTCTTCCAATGGTCTTGGGCTTGGGCGGGCTGCCCTGAGAGGCCCCTCTCGTCTGCTCCACTCCAGGCTCCTTCATAGCACTCAGCCCCTGTGCCTATCTGCTTTCTGGTTTTATCCCTTAAACAAGAAAGGGCAGGCTCTGCAAAAGCCGAGACTGTTACTGAATACCTGTGTTGGAATCCAGCATTGTGCGGTACACACGTTTCCGAGTGAGGGGCAGTGTTCCATCTAGCAATCCTGCACAGTCAACTGAATGGGTAATTCCAGGGAGGCCCATCTGATGTGAAGTGCCTCTAATCGTCCAACTCATACAAACATTGATTACCATTTCCCTTTCTGAACTTCAGTTATACTCACCTGTGCCTACTAAGACTGGTCTTAGTGTGCAAGTCAATTCAGAAACTCTACCAAATAAACATGCTGAATTCAGTGGAAAAAAATGCAAGTGTACATTACTTAGAAACTTTTACAATCCAAAGATGGATGTTTTTATTAAATTTCTGGCATGGCTAAGATCAACCTGGAAGATGAGTGAAGACACAGAGAGGTGTAGCCCACCCAGAAGATCTGATTCTGCAGGGCTAGGGTAGGGCCTAGGAATCTACAGACTTCAGACAAGCTTTCAGGTGGTGCTGAGGCTGCAGCCTTTGAAAAGTACTATTTCAGAAGAGCTGCTCTTAAATTTTTTGGTTTCAGGACCCTTTTAAACTCCTAAAAATTATTGGGGACCACAAAGAATTTTTGTTTATGAGATATCTATTGATATTTACTATATTAGAAATTAAACCAGAGAAATGTAACAATAATGACTATTATATCTTTTTTTTCCTTTTTTCTTTTTGGGGGTACTAAGCTTCAACTTAGGGGCACTTGATCACAGATCCACATCCCAGCCCTATTTTGTATTTTATTTAGAGACAGGGTCTCACTGAGTTGCTCAGCACCTCATTTTTGCTGAGGCTGGCTTTGAACTTGCAATCCTCCTGCCTAGCCTCCTGAGCCACTGGGATAAGAGTTGCGTGCCACTGTGCCGGCTTTATTATGTCTTAATATACAGAATATACATTTATGAGAAATAAACTATTTTTCCCAAAACATACATGACCCCAGTGAGGAGAGTGGCGTGTTCTCCATTCCTGCCGATCTCGTCAACGTGAGATCAGGACCATCACTCGAGCTCCTGTGCTCAGAGGGCTGTTCTGACTGAAATTTAGGCAGGACACCTGGGAAGGGAGGAGCAGGTGGTAGCACTTCCAGATGACTGTGGGCTTCTGAAACTACATAAGGGGAGGGTGGCGGTTTGTTACAGGGGTGCTGCTACATGGATGGCGAATCTCAAGAGGGGGCCTCTTCTCTCCTACATGCAAGCCCAGTGGTGGACGTTGCCCTCTCCATGGCTCTCTTGCCCATGAATGATTGTATAATGTCATTTATTGGTCATCTGGAAAATACTGGTTCACTGAGTTACAAAGACTTTCTAAGTGGTGACTCATTTCGTGGTATCTATTAAAAAAATCCCATTCATTTGCATCACCAGGGAGCCCGAAGTTCCCTTAAAAGCTCAAATTTTATCACTGAAGTGACATTCTCATTTAGTTTATGTTTTGAGAAAATGCCTGTTAAATATTGAAGTCTGAATAACTCATTTGTCTATTAGTCATTTTCCAGGCAAAAATGGTGTTCCCTGAACATGTGGCAGTTCCACTCAGGACACCACCGCACAGGTGCCTCCCTACCCTCCCAAATCCACTAAGCTTTGTAGCCCCAGTACTTACGCAAACCCTACAGCTCAGCAGACGGGGACTAAAATGCTAGGATGTAATATATTTAATATCGTGCTGCTTTAGCCAGGCCATCAAGTGAAACTGAGTATGTGGCTGTTAATATGCTAGGTCACCTTAGTACCACTGCCTGGCTTCTTGCTAAGGTGCCAAAAGCTGTACCTACTATCATTTCTGGACCATTGGTGCAAATGTCAATACAGTGAAAAAGTGAAACAAGTCTTAGTGTTATTATGGAAATAATTTTGACTCCACAGACCCTCTGCAAGGGTCCACAGGCCAGAAACCTCTGATCCACTGATTCAGAACAGAGAGGTTCCAGAGCTCTGAATCTGGGATCTACTGCAGGCTGTAAGGAACCAAAATGCTCTGAAATCATAGGTAAAAATTGGCACATAGATCCATTTTTCAGATTTTGAAAGGGTCCAACCCTAGAATTTAACTCCTTAAACATTATTATCAAAGCAGTTTTACTTTTATTGCTTTGAATTTCTCAAATATACTGTTACTTGTTTTTTTGACCAACATTTTGACTATCAGAAAAATGTCCAGCTTAAGAAGCAAACTAACTAGAAAATTTAATTAAAACAAAAACAAAAACAAAAACAGATGGATGGTTTTTGTTTGTCACACAAAAGCCTGCACAGAAATGTTCAGAGCATCATCGTGCACAGCAGTCAACCCCGAGGTGACCCAACCGATGAGTGATAAGTAAGATGTAACGGTGTTGAATTAGGGAATATTATAGGGTAGTAAAATTATTTGGTTAAAAAAAAAGAGAGCGAGAGAGAAATAAGCTCCTGCCACAATGGTAGCACATGGATGAGCCAAACCCCTGCTAAGAGAAAGGAACCTGTCATAAAAGACCCTGTACTGGGTAATTTCAGGCACGTGAAATGTCCTGAGTAGGCAACCCATAGAGACAGAAAGCAGACCATGGTGCTCAGGGCAGGGGCTGGGGGAAAAGGAGTGACAGCAGTGAGGACAAGAATTCCTGTAGGTGGTAGAAATGTCCTAACATTAGATGTGATGATGGCTGTATAGTCAGTCTTATATTCAAACCAAAAGCCACTGAAGTACATATTTTAAGGTGAATTAAGGTATGTGAATAATATGTTAATAAATGTGTTAAAAAAGCAACATAGCAGTCTAGTCTAGCAGACAATATATTTAAAAGTGGCAGCGACAGAAGTACAACATATACAGAGCTTCCAATTCTTCAAAGTCAGTGGAAATTAACGTCTCTAAAAACACTATGACCAAAATATACACAAGCATCACAGAGACACACACCAGCCGGCTGACTGCTGTCTAGGTGACTAGCACAGCAGGCAGAGCAGCGGGCTGCAGGGCTCCTCAGCAGAAAGGACCCTGCCAGAGTCCAGCTTCCCCCTGGCCAGGAGGACTCTGCCTGCGGGTGGAGGCCCAGGGGAGGGAGGGGGCCGGACTTCTGTGGCCTCTGGTGATGGAGGGTTACACAGTACAGTCCCACCCCCACCATGTTCTCTTCCATTCCACATCTCATCAGCGCTGTCTGCAATGAGAAAGAGCAGCATCAGGTCAGAGAGCCCAGCACGTCCCTGCTCCCATTCCATCCCCAAACTGAGGACTAGGGCCAGGGAAGAGGCTGTGTTCTCTTCTGAACTCATCTCCCTGAATCAGAGCAGAAAGGAGAACGAAGTGTCCCCTGCCCCTCAGTGATTCCAGAAGATAACCGCACGGCACAGTTCTTCAGGGGACAGTGCAACAGGCCTGTAGGTATTTTCTCTCTGGACCTTCTTCCCGCCCAGGTGGGCAGAGGGCAGAGGCACACCTCCAGCACTGCAGCCCACCCACCTGGCCTGGGTGACTCTCCTTGCAAAGTACCATCATCTAATACAGTACAGCACTGCTGGCTTATTTTATGCTCGACTCCACTGAAAAATGAAAGCTTCGGGAGAGCAGAAACCTGTGCCCAACTCTATTTCATCACCCAAAGAGCAATGAAATCCACTCCTCCAGTGGAGCTCAGGACAGGTCTGCAGAGGCGCTTCCGAGAGCCAGCTGCAGCACCCAAGAGCTAGCTGATGCTAGGGCAGGGCAAATGAAGACACCGGAGGAACTCTACCTGGGAACAATCACAGTGGGGAGCAGAGGAATGGCAGTCAGGAGCATGCTTGGTTCAAGTACAGGCAGTGAACCCAACCAGGAAGACCAGAGTCCCTTCAGTCTTTGCAGACTCTTCCTTCCTGGCACATCAGGGACTCCTGGTTACAGAAATCCTTAAAAATGGATCAGTCTTTCATACAGGTGGTTTATGTATCTATAAACTTAATATGTACCAAGAAATTAATTTAAAAAGGAAATAACTTGACAACTAACAATAAGCACTTCAAATGGGGAAATAGCATATTCAATGTATGAGGCAGGGACAAATGACTTTTCAATAATTCTGTGAGAAAATGAAGCCTGTATTATAAAAGAAGTCCCTTAAGTATTAAAAACGTGACATGGGGGTGGGGATGGCTCAGGGGAGAGGCCTGCTTAGTTCACGTGAGGCCTGGGTTTTTGTCCTCAGAACCTCAAAAAAACAAAAAAGGAAGGTGAAGTGAAGAACAGAATTATGTTAAGTTGTAGGAGAAAATATTAGAGTTTTTTTCTGTACAATTCTGGGGCTGGGGTAGCCTTCCAAAGAAAGTGAGAGTTGAAAAAGACACACCATTTCCTTGGTCCACACAAGGGACATTTTAGCATTTACTTTCTGCTCAGCATACACCTGTCACTCGTCTCCAAGCAGGAGTCAGGCAGAGGGCTACACAGCCCTGTAGCCTTGAGGCTGGCTATGCACAGCTGTGCTGGTCAGAAAAAGTAACTGAAAATAATCAAGCTGATCACATCTTTTGACAAAAGACTCAATTACAAAAAGGAACATTCTTTTCATCTTCTTTTTCCAAAACAAAAGTACTAAAGCGAGAAATAAAAGTATTTTAGGTCAACAAGTCTAGTCCACTCTGAAATACATAGCTTTGGTGGGAAAAATCAGTAACTTAAAGAGAGAGAGTTCAATAAAAACTAGGATTTAAAATTCCCTGTTAAGCAATGATAACTTACCAATAACTTTAGGGACTAATTTCAAAGACAGATAAAATAATAACAATGAAAAAAAAATGCAACAGAAAACTGGAGTTCAGCCTCAAACAACAGTTCTATGACCATCCTGTGAAATGCTCAGGGCTGAGGGAACAATGGGTGGAGTAAGAGCCGCCACTGACCTGCAGATAGGCAGGGAGGAGGTCTGCAGAAGAGACCTGGCTGCAGGACAAGACTCTCTCAGTCACTTGGGATACCATCCTGATCTCAGGACCAACAGACGAAGGCCTTCCCAGCCAACAGGCTTGGACACAGCATGCTGACATCTGCTTGGTTCCCATCAACACTTTAACTCTGTCGCAGCATTAGAACATGGAGGGACAGTGTGCTTACTTCTAAACAACATAAGGGCTCTAGTATATTAGTGTTATTTATTTATTTATTTATTTATTCGGTACCAGGGATTGAATCTAGGCATTTTACTACTGAATCACATCCTTAGCCCTTTTCAATACTTTAGAGACGAGGTCTTGCTGAGTTGCTCAGGGCCTTGCTAAGTTGCAGAGGCTAGTTCTGAATTTGTTATCCTCATGTCTCAGCTTCCTGAGTCACTGGGATTACAGGCATCCACCACAGCTCCCAGCACATATGTTTTTAAAAAACAAAAAATTTAAAGAGGATAAAATAATAAATATGAATAAAAGTTCTAGTATTTCTACCCAACAGGGTAATTGTGAAGTCTGAACAAGTTAATAATGCAAAACACCTGCTAGAAGGCAGCTGGCCCTCTCACTGCTATCATCACAACCATCCAGCGTGTAGCACAAAGAACACTTTCATCCTTCCTGGGACAAGCACAAATCTTGGAAAAGGAGGAGGCTTTTTCTGGGTAGTGCTGTGTTGGGCTCAGATGTCCCAGCCTGTCCTGAGAACATCAGGGTCCTTTTGCAGCTCAGGGCTGGGACGCACTGGTCAGGCTCCAGTTACTTACCATATGGACTACTTCAGGGTAAATGGGCTCTGTGATCACATTCCGATTGTGGGTGATGTATTCTACCATTTCACTTAGAGCAGCTCGTTTTACTTCCTTCCACTTGAGGTCACTCAGTGGGTCGGAAACAAAGTCGAAGAGGACACAACACTGACGTAACTTCTGGGTAAAAAGCTTCTCTTGATCCGCAGGAGGAACATCTGAAAGGAAGAAGGCAAAGCACATTGATCTCAAGTGCCTAACCCAAAGGTACTATGACATGCCTAAGTGCTTGTTTCTTCTTATTTTGTATTAATAGAGGTTCAAGAAGAAGGAGAGAGGGTGGGGTAAATAGAGGTTAAACATTCCTTAAACGACCAGCTAGTCACTGCTCAGATCACAGGTTTTTTATGTTAAAGTAGGATTTTTCTTTCTCTTCGGTACTGGGGATTGAATCCATGAGTGATCTACCACTAACCCGCATCCTGGCACCTTTTACAATCTTAAATTTTGAGACAGAGTCTCCCTAAGTTGTGGAGGCTGGCCTCAAACTTTAGATCCTCTTGCCTCAGCTTCCAGACTTGCTGGAATTATAGGCATTCATTACCATGCCCAGCTATTTTTTTCACATTTTTAAAAATTAAGAAAAAAAATTTTTTTTGATACTAAGGATTGAAACCAGGAGTTTTTAACCATTAAGCCACATGCTTTTGAGACAGGATCTTACTACGTTGCTTAGAGCCTTGCTAAATGGCTGAGGCTGGCCTTGAACTTGAATCCTCCTATCTCAGTCTCCCAGTTGCTGGAATTTCAGATATGTGCCACTGTGCCTAGCTGTTTTTCACTTTTTAAAACTGTGTTGAAAGTAAGGTTCAAAATAAATTCCCTCTGAATGCATTTATTCAACAAATACTTTCTAAGTGCCAGTGATCACACGCCTGGCACTGCACTGGACTAGGAGTGAAGAACAAGACATAAAGGGTGAGCCTGTCTGGGCTGGGGATGTGGCTCAAGCCTGGCATGCGTGCGCCCCGGGTTCGATTCTCAGCACCACATACAAACAAAGATGTTGTGTCCGCCGAGAACTAAAAAATAAATATTAAAAAAATTCTCTCTCTCTCTCTCAAAAAAAAAAAAAAAAAAAAAAAGGGTGAGCCTGTCAGGGGTGTGGATCTTTAATCCATGTGACGACTGCAGAAAGCAGGTGTAGGTGAGCAGAGGACCAGAGGCAGGGGTGCTTGCTCATGTGTGTCTGCTGGCTCTGAACTTCCACAGGCAGGTCAAAGGTGGCTGTCCACTCTGGCTAACTGACAAACACTTGCATCAATCTGAAGACTGTCAAACTACTAGTAAGACAACCAATAACAGCAAGCACCTTAGTGCTCCTGAGCACATTTTATTCCTCATGCTAGAGTCGGCCTGTCACAGGTGGTGACGGGGGTGTTAGTGACAGCAATATAGGAGTAGCAATGAGAACAATAACAATTATTTAGTGAGTGCTTACCTGAGCCAGTGCTTGTGCTAAAACTTTTATATATAAATACACACTTTTTGTCACTTAACCTTTACAGTAAGACAATAAAGAATGGTGTTATAACAGCATCCAAGGGCAAAAGAAGCATTTGAAGTGCAAGGCAATAAATGTACAGACACGATTTCAGGTCCCACACTGCAGATTTCCTTTAAGAAACTGCCCATTTATTAAGTTTTCATATAATATCAAAGAAAATGCCATATTTTCTTAAAAGACCATTAAAACACTTCTGCTCTTCCCAACCACGTCTTCCTACACTCCACCAAAGTGACATATAGTCAAGAATGGATGCAGGGGCAGGCAGCAAAATCCAGTCATTCCCAGCAAGCCAGACAGACACTTGAAAAATAGAAAACAATGTCACTCTTCTCACTGAAGCTGTTTTGTTTTGGAAAATATGTCCATCTTCATAAAAATATTAACTTGTTAACATGTGGTAGGCTTATTCTTTTAAATGAATTCATATTACTAAATATATATTAAAATTTTCTCTGGTTTGTTGAAAAGTAAGGTCAATATTGATATCTAACATCACATGAACAGAAGCTTTGGGATCCTGAGATCTACTGCCCTACCACAGCAGGTTGAATGCCCCCCCCCAAGTTTTCCTCAGCAAATGTGCTTGTTCTCAGGTCTTGGTTCCTTCCACTTCTCTTGACGTTTCCTGTCCTACTGATCACCAGTTTCTGCTTAGGTATGTTCTATAGGCCTTTCCTTACTTCCTAGTTACAAAGGAGACACCCTCATTGAGCATCTGCCTCCTGCAGCTTTAAACAGCAACCTTGCTTGTGGCTTCCTTGACTGCAAGCTCCATGAGTGTCATGGACCCTACTGCTTTTGGTCCTCGGAATCCCTTACTGCCCAGCATGAGCCTGGCTGACAGGCACACAGACACTGTGACCTGGACGACCCGCAAGCCCAATCCTCCTGCCACAGCCTCCTTATTTGCTATACTGCATGCAGAGATGAGCAGCACACAAGCAGGCATGGGGTGGCAGTGCACTGGCTTTTTAGAAATCCCAAGATCCAATACTGGACCCTAAATACTCCAAGTATTCCAGTGACTGTTCGACCATCTTTAGTGCACAGGGCCTTTGCGAGAACAGAGTTTCTGAACTGCCTCCCTGCTGGCTGTGGTCCTCTCTATTCCACGCCTGTGCTCAATTCCAGTTTGCCAGGATCCCTCAGTGAGCTCCCACTTGTTGGTACAGCCTGTCTACCTGGAACCTGTCTCTGGCATTCTCATCTTCTCAGTACTGTGCAGAGAACCTAGAAGACCACGGTCACCCCAAGGACCACCAGCACCCTCATTCAGGATCTGCCTTTGAGGAGTTTTCCTTGCTGAGTCCTTGGCAAGGATGGTATCGAGATGGTACCCTCAGACCCATCTGAGACAGGGACATGTTGAGTGATGAAGAGCTTGTCCAGTGCTGCTCAGTGACAGGGCAAGGGTACACATAAGATACGCCTTGTATTTGGGAATGGAAACCCAAAGGATGCTATGATCACTCAGGGTGAGATCAGTAAGTTTCAGAGACCTCAGAATGCCTGGAAACCATCAACTGCTTTTAAATGATAAAATTGATAAATGATATTCAGAAAGCTATTGTGATTAAGAAAGAAGAATAAGCCATTTCTTTCTATAATATTTCTATTAAAATGATTTTAAAAAGCAAGTAAGTCTCAACTCTCTAGAAATTATCTTAATTCTCCCAGGATCCCAGCAGTTGAGATGTTATTGTAATATTTTTGTTTATGGTCTACAAATAGATTTGTCATTACAATCTCATGAACTGTTCAACTTCCATTTGGCCATTTAAAAAATAGTAATGTTAAAAAATCTATAACAATCTAATTGAGCATGGAAATGAAAAAAAAACCAAACTGCATCCTTAGGTCATATCAAATATTTTCACATTTCAAAAAAATGCAAGTTAGCCCTCTTTGCTTCCGGACTGCCATGTTCTGAGCCGCTTTCCTCTTCCACACACCATGAAGTTCTGCTCATCTTGGACCCAGAGCCACAGAGTCCGCTGTCTACCGAGACCTCTGAACACTTTGATGCATGAGCTAATTGGCACTTCCAAAGTCCCTGAACAGATCAAGATTAAACTCACTGAACTATCACAAGAACCACCACTTGTTCCAAAATACTGAGATATTGTAAAGGAGGTAAAAAGACAATTTGCAAAGAACTAACAAAATTTTAGGAGAAGAAAGCAAAACAAATAAAACTCCTAAAATCAAAGAATAGACAAGGAGCTTGACAGATTCAGGAAAAAAAAGGGCGGTGAGGCTACCAAGAAACCTTTAAGAGGTGAATTTTGAGAAGTTCCTACCTAAACTGAGTGCTGATGCTAAAACTGAGAAAGTCTTTGTGACAAATTATCAGAAGATGATGACTTACGAAAAACAGAAGTCAACCCTTTTCAAGAATAACGCACACAATTTTATTTGTTAACTGTAGCAGTGTATTTAATTCAAGTCCAATCCATGTATTGTGTTTCACCATTCATTTTTAAAATCTTAAACCCAATACATTTTAATAAATAAAAATTGCATTTGATCAACATCTTAAAAAAAAAAGAGGCTATTTTCTGCTGTGTTAATAGGACAGTAACACAGGGGAATGAAAATGGATGGAGGTGGTGGAGGAATGGGCTTTACATCTTAATGGATTCTTATTTTTCCCCAATGCTGGGGATTGAAGCCAGGGGTTCTCTTTCTCACTGAGCTACATTCCCAACTCTTTTGATTTTGAGAAAGGGTCTCACCAAATTGCCCAGTCTGGCCTCAGACTTGTGATCCTCCTGCCTCAGCCTCCAGAGCTGCTGGGATTACAGGCATGTGCTTTTGCACCCAGCTGATTTCTTAACAGTGCAAACATTATTAGAAACACCTAACATCTGCCCAGATTATTTCAGCATTCCCCAGTTTTCATTAATTTATTCCTATGAACTTGAGATACCACCCAGTTTTTCAGGATAAATCTTCAATGAATACCCAGGAGAAAAACATACATACTAGGGCCTCTGAAACAACAGAGGTCAACAAAGATGGTGGTGAGGGGGAATGAAGGGAAGAGAGAGGGGATGGAAATAGGAAAGACAGTAGAATGAACTGGTCATAACTTTCCTACGTTCATATATAAATACACTCCAGTGTAACTCCACATCATGTATAACCACAAAAATGAGATCCTATTAGCATGAGTTACATTCTATGTATGTATAACATGTCCAAATACATTCTACTGTCATGTATATCTATGAAAAACAAATAAAAACTCATAAAAAAGAAAGATGGTGGAATAAGAACAATGTATAAAAGCCTATCTATGGAAGGGAAGCCTGTCATTCATGAGTGATACACAGTTATGCTCAACAGAAGCTACCCTTGAAGTAGGATAGGCACGTCCATTTCTAGATTTGCAAATGTTTCTGGTGCCAGTGTGCAGAAGGGCAGTGTTCTTACATCGCACAGCACCAGAATGAGACACAAGGACCTGAGTTGGCTCCACTGAGGCAGGGTGAGCCCTGGACTAGCAGGACAGGGAAAGAAAACAGCAGTGTGCCTACTAATATTTTCTTCTATAAAAAGCAAGAAATTAATGTAATAACATTTCATTTACAAATCAGCACACAGTAGATTACGATTGGGCAGATGTGATCAAGGGGGTCTGGAGACCATTGCTAGGCAGTGAAGAGCCACTGTAGGCTTTTGTCAAGGAGTCCTAAGTGGCCACTAATATCACAGCTGACATCACAGGATGTCAGAGTGGCACAGTTTAGAGGTCACTCTTTCAACATATGGCACTAGGACAAGTAGTACACAGGGACCAGAAAATGGGGTACGGGGGAAGAAGGAGGAAGAAGGAAAAAATGGATCATTATATACAAAAATAAAACAAACTGCAGGGTTACAGACTTAGATCTGAAAGGCAAAACTATATTGCTTTAAAAAATAATATAGAAAGATATCTGGTTAGGTGAACAATCAGAAAGGGCCGGGTGTGGTGGCGCATAACTGTAATCCCAGCAGTTTGGGAGGCTGAGGCGCTAAGCAACTCAACGAGACCCTGTCTCTAAATAAAATACAAAATAGGGCTTGGGATATGGCTCAGTGGTCGAGTGCCACTGAGTTTAATCCCCAGTCCCCCACCCCCTGCCCCGCCCCCCCCCCAAAAAAAAACCAGAATCAGAAAGGACTTCTTTAGACACAAAACCCAGTAATCATTCAAAATCAATCAGTTGGACTGGGCTGGGGTTGTAGTTCTGCGGTAGAATACTTGCCTAGCATGTGTGACGCACTGGGTTCGACCCACAATACCACATGAAAGTAAACAAATAAATAAAGGTATAAAAACAAACAAGCAAAAGCCAATCATGTGAACTATTCTAAAACCAAACACTTTCAAGACACCATCAAGAATGGGAAGGCGAGTCACAGAATAGACTTACTCGAATACATGTAACCACTAGACTCAGATCCAGAGTATAGAACTCTTCCAGTCAATCAGTTAAAAACAAACAAACAAAACCCCACAGAACATCAACAGGGAAGCAGATACAGTCTTAACCAGGCTCTTACAAATATATCTGCATGGTTAATCACATGGAAGCGGATCGCCCCTCTCAATGACTAGAGAAATGCAAATTAAAACCACAATGAGACACACCAGTCACTCAAGAGAGTAGTACATACTCAACAGTGTGCGAGGAGCTGAGTGCACACCATACTAGTGGGCTGCAGAGCTGGGAGTTACCCAGCGGTACAGCAGACATCTGCACACGGGGTACACGACCTCACAACAAGGTGCACATGGGCACCACAACACGTGTCCACAGCACCACTAGCCCAGACTATCCATTAGTGGTGGATCAGACACTGTGGCCTACCAACATTCCAAAACTACAAGGGTGACATGATATGGATGAATCTTACAAAATGCTGTTGCACAGTAGACGTAACACACCAACCAACCGGTTCTATTCACTCTCGCCTTATTTAGCACACCTAAAACTTTATTATAAAGGACCTACAGGACTTTTGGGGTACACGGCCTGGGTGGTGGTCATATATGGGTATTTGCTTTATAACCACTCACTACACTTTACATTTGCTTCATATGCTCTTGCATGTGACTTGTATTTCAAATAAAAAAGACTATAAAGAAAGCATGCACATAGCAAAAATAAATAAATGTAGACCAAACAAAAGCATCAGGAACCCACCATGACGTGGGAGACTCCTCTTTCCACACCATCTGTGGCCTCCTGCTCTTCTCCCAGAGGCAACCTCTGCTGCTTGGTCCAGGGTGAGGCAGGCCAGCGGGCATATGCAAATTGGTGGCTTTCAACAGGGCTTGAGAGGAGTCAACACTCACAAATTCTAAACTAACTGAAGGTCCACCTGGGACTGGGGCACACCCACATGGGAGTCCCCACACACCCGAATGCTCCTCTACACAAAGCCTTGTGTGGAGGAATCCAGGCTCTAGACAGCCTTCTTTTGTTCAAAAATTTTCCCTACCAAAAT
Source organism: Ictidomys tridecemlineatus (assembly GCF_052094955.1). Classification (NCBI taxonomy): domain Eukaryota; kingdom Metazoa; phylum Chordata; class Mammalia; order Rodentia; family Sciuridae; genus Ictidomys; species Ictidomys tridecemlineatus. Next base: position 121,289,544 of record NC_135481.1, on the reverse strand, counting down.
GAGGATCTGAACGATCTCTGATTCCATTTACATAAAGATTATCTCTCACTCTCTTCAAGAAAACATCAGTATTTAGGATCCCAGTGTACAAGATAAAACTGTGGTTTGGCTTATCTATGGGACCTAAAGCATCTGTGTGAATGGACAAGTGTGAGAACCATCGTGGAGCAGGCGGTGGTCTTGAGGACACAGTGCATGTCTTTAGGAACTGATTTAGAAGTTGATCCAACACTATTTGCCAGGCACTGTGCTTGTACTGCTGATGGAGGTAAGTTAAGGCAAAATCCTGGCTCTAAAAGAAAAACAACTGAAAATGTGTGAGCCATGATAAGTGCTATAGTACAGCCAGGTGGGAGGCACCAGGGGGACTGGGTAGGAGGAGAGCCATTCTGCTTTCAGTTCAGAGGCACGAAGGTCCAGTGAGAACTGGAGCTGCAGGTGAGGGAGGCCAACACCAGTGGCCATGGAGGTACTGACATCCATACTAGGTGGGAGAGGTCATCTAGGGGTGCCCACTACTCAAATCGGGGTGGGGGGCTCTGGAGTTACAGGACAAATTCTATTCTCCTGGAAAACCTTGACTGATGATGATACTGGGTGAGCGTCACATGCCCCAGACTAATCACGCTGCACACTTACTTAATGACAGGTTTCTATGGAGCGATGGCTTTGTCTGTTCACCATTTTATCCCCATAGTGGGACCTCAAATTTTTGCTGAATGAAGTGTTAGCTCTGAGGGAAACAAGTTAAACTGAGAGGTACCATAATTTAAAACATTAACATCAAAGTAATGCTCACATATCAAGAGTAGAATGCAATGTCTACATGAACTTTAAGACAAGATCCAGAGCTCCAGAGAAGCCACCTGCTCTTGACAGCATTTCCCCACCCTGAGGTCTCCACAGCCAGGGCTCTATGTGGGGATGAACTTGAACCCCAGAGGCTCTGTGAGCAGATGAGGGGTGCACCTGGACCTGGGGCAAGAAGCAGGAAGACCCCTCTGGAAGTACTCAGTCACAATGCTCAAAATCTGCTTCCTGGGTGCTGGTAGCAGGCTGTCATCTGTGGTGAAAATACCTATCACTCTACAGATCCAAACTCCAAAATGTGAGAGCAGAATAAACACACATAACTAATGTGAACAAGGTGATGTGAATCACTGACTTTGACCTTGACCCTTAGCAGCAAATGGAATCTCAAAACTAATCTTCTCAAAATTAAATTTACAATAAATCTTTTTTCTTTCTTTCTTCTTTTTTTTTTGGCGTGTGGTGCTGGGGATCAAACCCAGGGCTTTGTGTATGTGAGGCAAGCACTCTACCAGCTGAGCTATATTCCCAGCCCTATAATAAATCTTTCTTAATTTCAAAGTGCAAGTGTCCTCTTTCAAATATTCTAAAATAAAGTCTCATCTTTCACTCTTTCCTGATAATTCTCAAAACACTGTCTGATGAGATAAGGTAGTCTAGCTTCACTGCACATATAGGTAGTGCTTTGGCTCAGGTGTGTGCTTCTGAAGTGCTGCACATATCCAGGGCCTGGTCCATGCTGGCCAACCGCAATGCCACTGAGCTACACCCCAGCCCCGCTCAGGTTTCTGAATGGATGTTATTTCATTCAAAAGCAGCCAACGTCTCTGCCTCTCTTCATGTTGTCTCTAGTACTTGACAGAAGCGAGGCTGAAGTAACCGCCAGGTAATCTGGTAAAAGTAGGCAGGCAGTGCTGTCACCATCCTAGGCATGTCCCTCTGTCTACCGGTAGCTACACTTTGTTTGGAGGTATTCCAAGAGGAGCCACAGTGAGGCCATCGTTATGGTCCTGAAACTGTCCTTCCTGCATATCTTATGGGTGGGATTCAGGTAGAGCAAAAGCCCTGCCTACTAAGCCAACCAGGTGTGCATGTGGAAACGCAGCTGGGCTCGTGGTTTCTGCACTGCCACTCTATTTGAGACTTTTGGATAGAGACAACCTACAGCTCCAAAGCCCCTGTTCCCAAGCTGCTACCTTTTCATATACCCCAGTTCTATGGCTTCTTCTCCTTGTCGTACACTTTCACCCTGCCTGTAGCCTCCTTCCTGCAGGAAGAGCTGCTCACCCAGGGCCAAATCTGGGTCCTCCACAAACCTAAACTGCTCTTGCCTTGGACATATGGGTCCTCCCTTTGAGGTTCTTGCTGATTCTGGGCCTGTGTTCAGCTGTTGTACAAAAGGAGGATCTGATCTGCTGTCCTACGACAGGCCAGCACTGACTCCCAACTCCCTTTCCCATGAAATTCATAAGAGCAATTAATTTCACTTAGAAGAGCAGTGGTGGAAGCCAAGGCCACCCCAGGGAACAGGAGATGGGTGAGGAAGGATAGGTGAGGTAGAGCAAGGTCAGTCAGAGATAGGACGGACGCCAGGAGAGACTGGCTTCCTCAGAAAGTTTTCAGTTCTGTTAGGTGAACATGTAGTGAAGACTTGAGTTTCGCAGAAGAGACAGGCCAACTTCTAGTCTAGACTCTGCAGAAAAAGAGCATGGAAGTTATTCGAAGTTGCAGGTTCCTGAAGCGATAAAGCCCCTGTGGACATACACACATACAGGATGTGTCTCTGCCTCTTGGTGCAGGTGATCCAGAAGAGAGGAATCCAACAGGTGTGAGCCATATGGATCACTTGGCTTTTTTTTTTTTTTTTAATAGGAAAAGATTAAGACAGGTCAAACAATTTTGAGGAATGATCCAGAATCCAACACAGCATTATTTGCTACTGTAGGCCACATTCCCCATTTCAGAACTGAGTTGTGGGGAACAAAGTTACATACTCTAATTAGCAAATTTTCAACACCTGGCATGGATCTCTCTCACTCTGTCCTTTACTCATTAAATATTAAATAATATTGTTGTACTTGGAGACCAGCAACTCTAGCAATATGTAGATCATTTACCTAAAAACAAGGGCAGATACTGTTTTAGTAAAAGTAATAGCTTTTATTATATTTGATTAATGAAAGACTGATGAACATAGATTTCAGAACTTTCAATATGTTTACCAGTAGACAAATCAGTGTGGTGCTATCAGAAGGATATATTGACAACAAATACGTGTTTTTTCAGATTCTATTCCATGTTCTTTATTTCCTTTCTTTGTGTCTTAGACCAGGTGTGAATGCTTCTTTCTGGACACAAACTCTCGTTATGAATTCCAAGCTCCTTCTTCACACCTGATGGCCCAGGCCTGGGAGCAGAATCACTGAAGGACATAATGCAGTATACCTCAAGGGTCTGAGTACTAGGACCTGCAGTCCTGGGCTCTCACCTGCAGTTCCAGCCTCACCAAGACAACCTGAGAATCAGAATCACAAAGCAATCCAGGCACCATGAAGTTAGGAACGGTGTGCATTTGTTTTTCTGGGGAAATGAGGCAGAGGGAAATGGGCACCAAATTGCTCTGGCCCCTCCTGCAAGCTGCCTCCCCAAACCCACTGCGTGTCTCTGCTTATAGCTAAAATGCAAATGACTTACTACTATGGTTCGGACATGGCTTAAGTATGTCCCCCCCAGGCTTCATGTGTTGGAGTTTAATCCCTGCTGTGAAGTATTAAGAAGATGAAAACTTATCCACTGTTGTGCTCAGAGCGGGCCTTTGGGAGGGGACTAGGACTAGATAAAAGTTGTCAGGGTAGAGCCCTCTGTTTGGATCCTGGTATCTCTGTAAGAAGAGGGGGAGACAGAATACATGCAGACCTTGGCTTGCCCTCCCTGCTCTGCCATATGATGCTCAGTGAAGCTGGGACTCTGTCAGCAAGAAGGTCCCCATCAGAGGTGGAAACAATAGGCCAACCCAAACTTTGAGCTAAACAAGCCTCTTTCCTTTATAAATTTCCTAGCCTCAGGAATATCAGCATAGAAAAGAAAACTCACTAAAAACCATTAGTGTTAACATAACTCCATCTCGCCTGGCCATCACCTTGTCACTGCTGAGATGCTACAGTATCAGAGACATTATGAGCCAGTGAAGATGTGTGGCAGCTCTCTCCATCTCTGAGGGTTCTTCAGGGCTCAGCAGAGCTTTGATGGTGGAGAGTGGTTTGTGCTGCACTCACTGCTTGGAGACTTGGACAAGGATTCCTGGGGACTACCTGACTTATCCCTGACACTGAACTTGATCTCATTCTGTGATTTTGGAGAGAACTGTGGTCAAGAACCATGCATCCTGCACTCTGGCCCATCAGCTTCTGAAGATCTCCAGCTCCGAGCTTGGTGTCCACAAATAACGGCACATGACAACAGTGTCTTAATGATATTGATCACTCCACAGGTGCTCACAACCCATGAATTCCATGCTCCTGCTGTCTGTAGCTGATCTGCTGTTAAGAGAAGCTGACCAGGGGCATCCCCTGGGGGACAGAAATTCTTCCTGTGTGTGGGGGGGTGGCTTCAGGTGACCAGCAGCAGCTACCGCCCAGCGTTAGGAGCAAGCAAACTCAGATTCTGAAGCATAATGTGAATGGAAACTTCCACATTTCCTTTCTTTTCTGGTAGTACTGGAGACTGAACCCAGCCCTGAGCTACCACTTAGTGACATCCCCAACACTTTGTTATTCTGAGACAGGGCCTTGTTCAGTTGCCAAGACTGGCCTTGAACTTGTGATGTTTGGGCCTCAGTTTCCCAGGAGCTGGGATTACAGGCATGTACCAACTCTCCTGGCAACACTTCCACACTGCTTAAACCTGTTATGTTACTGTCTCAAGTAATAAATACTTCAAACTAATTGCTTGGATACAATAAGACATGCAAAGAAAAAGCAAGGGTTTTCCTCCAGCAGGGAAACTCCCATCACTGCCCCTCACAAGTTGAGGGGTCTGGGCCCACAGTGTGACTGGATGCCATGGCACTGTTCTTGAGGGTACTACAAGTCACCTGGAGGAGGGCTGGACACAGACTTGTGCCTAGAGGGGCAAGTCCCAAAGGGAGAACCAGCAGTGCTCACCTCTTCCCATGCCCTGTGCTCCCACAGAGGGGAGGGGACTCGACAGTGAGGTGGCAGGGGTGGTCAGTGGTGCACTTAGCCCTCAATGTCACACCCTGCAGTATGTCACCAGCACATCTGGGTGGTTCCACGGATGGCAGCACATGAGCACACTCTGCCTGGAGCCAAGAGCTGCTGGAGGACTTCAGTTGCAGCTCCAATCTGCAAAATGGCCACCCTGGAACCTGTCAGTACTCTGCCCTTTCATCCTTCTCAATGGGGACTCAAGGGAGGCGAGTGCGCACTGAGGAGCCTTGGCCTTCGACTGAAGTCACCATTTTGCCACTCTATAAAAGGGGCTGTGACCTCATGCTCCCTGGATGATATAACTGTGAATGTGGTTCAGGTTACATGTTGTCCCCGGGGTCTATCAATGGGCTCATTTTTCCCTTGGAGGAGTTTGCCAATGTGGTAATAAACATTTGATGTTTTTATTGTTAAAGAGAGACATTCCGGTGGCAATGCTTAGGTATGTGCTGAAAGACATCAAACCTTCCTTTATTTGTTATTTCACAGCACTGGGGATGCAACCCAGGGCCGCACACATGCTAGGCAAGCCTCACCAGAGGGCTACACCCAGTCACAAAGCTGACCCCCTTGCCACACCTGCAGGGGAAATGGAGACTGTGTTCAGGACCAGACGTGCACTTCCTCTCAACTCCTACTCTCCTGACGCAGCAGGGTCAGGCCAGGGAAACCTGCTGTATGAGGGCACCCCCAGGGCAGAGCCGCTTTTTCTGCCTGGCAAGAAGGGTGGGCTCTATGGCTGACTGGCAGCAGCACTGCAGGGGGACAGGGTGGGCAGCAGAACTGCTCACAGGAGCTTGGCAAGGGCTAGCACAATGTGTAAGGAAGGACAGGCAGGCCCAGCAGGCTGTGTGTGCTCCTCCCCAGATGCCTGTGCTGTCCAGGGGACAGCATGGTGCCAGCCTCCTGAAACTGCCCAGCTCAGCGCCTGCTCCAGTGCCAGGCACTGCCCTCTACCCCCCAGGACCATGGACAGTCCTCTGTCTCTGCTCTAAAACTAGACAGTTCTACTACAAAACGCACAACCCATTAGTCAGGACAGCCCTTTTCCTTGCCCCACTCCTCAGGTGAGGACAGAAGTTTGGCACATGCCTCAAACTAAAGCCTCCCACCCTGCAAGCCACAGATGGATCTGGGGACCCTCAGTGCCACCTCTGTGGAACTTCCAATCTAGCCTCCTAAGTTCCACGTTTCTGAGATTTGTCCTTTATAGTCCAGATTTTAGGTAAAATGTGTAACTGAAGTACTTTGAGGCCATCCTATGATACAGTTGCCCCTTTGTTTCTAAATCTGAATCCTTCATTTGGCAAATCTTTAGACATGAGGTAGCAGTAGCACAGGAGTCAGGAACCCCGCAGAAAGAGGGAGTACCTAGTCTGGATCCCAGCTCCTCCTCTAAGACCTCAGTGATCTTGGCCAGCAAGCTTTCTCTCTGTGGGTCTCAGTTTCCTCAACTGGAAAATGGGAATACGTGTACTCCCTGGAGTTGTTGTGAATTAAGAGATATGTATGTTTTTTGCTTTCATATATGATGCATTATTTTATTTTATTTTTTAGTTATACATGACAGTAGGATGTATTTTGTCACATATACATGAAGTGAATTAAGAAATATTAATGTACTTGGTGTGATCCCTAAAATGGTGTGCCCTTGGTCAATGTAGGTTGTTCTGTTTTGTTAGTCATAGGCCAAGTGACTTACTCTATTCTACCACTCAATTCTGTTGTTCTCCAATTCCTTAAAAATGTCCATAAGGGAGGCAACATTTTTCATCCTCTCCAGGCATTTCCAAGCCAGCCACTAATACACTGTACTCAGCAACTAATTTGTACCTTGTAAAAGGCAGAGTCCCCACTGGACAGCGACTGGTTCTGTTCAAGACAAGTGTGTGCCTGTCCTGCAAACAGAGCCCAGAAACTGGGCCTGCTCCTCTTGTTGTAAGAGCAGGGCAGCACAATACAGCTACTTAGACATTGGCTAACAGACTGAATGAACCCCAGATCAAATTATTACAGACGAGCCCACTAGGTCAAGGGAGCCAATCTCTCTGGCAAGTTCATGAATGTGTTAGTATTACCAAGATGTGGCATAACTAGATTTGAACAGAAAAATATTCTTAAAGTTTACTGGTTTAAAACGATTATGGTGGAATTGGGATTTTCCTTTCTGTTTTTTTTTTTTTTTTGGGGGGGGGGGTGTTGGAAGCTCACATGGGTAAGAAGATAAAGAAAAACTGCAAAGTACTCCTCAGTAGACCAGGCAGCAGAAGACACTGCTGTCAATCCAGTGTGACCAGTTGTTTGACTTGTTTGGGCCTCATTCTCTACAACTAAAAAATCAGGTTCTTTCAGGAACTCAAGCACTAGCAGAAAATCCTAGAGGAGGACAAGAAAAACACAACAGGCCCTAAATAGAAACTGGAAAGAATGATGTAGGTGTGTATGTACGTGCATTTGTACTTAAATCCAGAAGAATTTACCAGGGAGTACTACATGTAAAGACCCAGGGCTGGAACCTATAAATCTATAAATGAAATCCCCCTCCCTGCAGAGAGCTGACTGCTGGTGTTTACGTGTATCTGACTGCCAACATATCATGTATAAACATATACTACATATTTTTGAAAAATTTATCTTTAGAAAGAAAGGCTCCCTGTAAAATTAAAAAAAAAATAATGACGCAATGACAAGAAAGAAAAACTCAGCTGTTCCCATCTGGATGTCACTTACACAGGGGTCTCCCGGTGAGGCAGAGTCATATGAATGTGCCCCAGGACCAAGCACTACATGCCCTTTTGCTGTTACTCCTCTCATCCCATGTCCTAGTGTTCAATGTCCAATAGAGATCAATATCACCTTTTGTTGTCTAAATCTCACTGTAAATTATATTACAAGTTAAGACATTGAACCAGCTTTCTCCTGTTGTTCTTTTTAAGCCGAAGTCATCATAGATAATGTTTCCATTATGACTACAGACGGAGGGGAGCAGACTCGCTCAGTGCACCCTGCTAAAACCTCTGAGAAGTCAGTGCATCTGTAAAGGCGTGTGCCTTCAAGGCCCGGGAACTCCACGCTGAAGAGGAGGGGACAGACAGGGCAGCCAGGCATCCAGGAAGAGGGGATGCTGGATATCAGTGTGGCCATGGGACAGTAGAGCAGCAACCCAATGTGCACTGGTGAAGCCCAAAGGCCCAGGTCATGGTGGCACAGGGATCTGTAGGAGTGGGGTGCAGGTAGACAGCCATGAAAAATTACTCAAAAGCCCCCAGAGCCCATGCCACCTGTGATCACATAATTAGAGGGCTCTCACCTGGGTCTATGAGGGGCTTTCTATACTTGTAAGGCCTTTGCCTCTGATGAAAACAGAGTCATTACAGCCAAAACTCCATTGCATGGCGACAAGCAAGCCTTCAAACCAGACCAAGCCTGTTGAAAGGCATTGATAAGCTTGCAAAATAGTGAAGACTTATAAGACCAAGAGAGAAGACACGGGATGAGTGCTGCACCTGAGCAGACTTCTCCTGCACTAAGCCTCAGCCCTTCTGGAACAGGTGGTGAGAAACACAAGCCCTTTGCTTTTTACAGCCTCTTTGGTGAATAAGACAAAAAAAAAACAAGGCCAGGGCCCTGAAGGTGGGGAAGGGCCTGGTGAAACCTCTGTTCATCATACATATAAATACAAATATAAATATGCAAGAAACAGTAGAGCAAATGCAGTAAAATGTGTGAGAGAAAAAAAAATCAGAGTGATATGTTTGAATGTATGACCAAGGGCCACTTCAGATGTCTGTGGTCCCACAGACACACCAAGGACCAAAATGTGAACACCAAGAATGAGCCAGTGCCAGTGAGGGCTGGGTGTGAGCACCCGCCCCTTAGCCTTAGGCCCTGGGGACTGCTAACTGTGTATTTGATGCTATCTCTACTGTACTCCAAGGAGAGTACAGTTCCTGCTTACGTCACCTTTCAGAAACACAATGTAGTGGTATTTTGTAAGTTATCATATTTTAGATTTAAAAACACACTCCTGTGAATGCTTGTTGTTCAGCCAACAAACCTCCACAGTAACAACCTCTCTCTGCCACAGGACGCGCCAGGGCTGAAGTCCAGCCATCTCCTGCCACTGCTGCCATCGTCAGTTTGTCTTGTATTCTCTGGCTTCAGATATTTCAACGTCAATCACGCCACTTAGGTTCATGCCAGTTCCATCACCTCAAAAACCTATGTGTCAGCATCACAAGGTCATCTTATCTCATTTATTATTATTTTTTCCCTGAATTCAACTTTGCCTAATGAGTACTGTCATGACCCCTGTTTTTCTTTTGCATCTGCCCAACACATTCTAGGACAAAATGCATGAAATGCCCCAGATATTTAAAATTGAGACATCATACTTTAAAAAAAATTGATTTAGTTAGAAACAACATCTTGAAGAACTATCTTCAGATCCCCTGGTGTGAGATATAAATTTCCAAAATAACAGAATGAGTTATTTATGATGACTGAACAATGTCACAGAAATTAGCTGCAACTGAGTGTATGGTTCCAGTACAGGTAATTTTGGTCTGAAGGCGCGCAGGGGGAGAGCAGAGAAAGGAGGGGGTGCTGGCACTTGGTCTAGGTTCCTGTGCTGCCTGAAAGCTGATTTGATCTCTTTCCCCTGGGTGGCTCCAGCTGGAAGCCAGGGACTTCTAGCCTTGGTGCTCAGTCCATAGCTCTGTCCAGCTTTACAGCCTCAACTGCACAAAGCATTTCAGCTTCTGGAAAGTCTAAGTTTCTTATTTATTTTTGCTTATAAACTTAAGAATTTCCTTATATAATTAAAAACATTAAATTTCTCACTTAATTTTCATATTTTAATCTTACTAATGTTTCCTACTATTTTTAATTCTTTTAAGGAAAAACAGAAGCTCATCATCATTGAGTATTTTCCACATGCTAGGTATCACTGAAACTTTTCTAGGCCCATTAATTTTTATAACATGTTATTTTCCCCATTACACAAATGAGGATGGACTCACAGAGAGGCTAAGGTGACATGGCTCAGCAGTGACAGAGCTGGTACTCGAGCCCAGGCAGGGTGGCTCCAGAGTCTGCAGATCCCTGTGGGGACGGGTGCTGCAAAGTGCTCAACTGCAGCCTCTTTCTCCCTGCGCCCCTGTCATCTCCCAGGTGCTGTCAAGGCACAGTTGTCCTCCAGGAGCAAGAAACAGTAGAGCAAATGCAGTAAAATGTGTGAGAGAAAAAAAAATCAGAGTGATGTGTTTGAACGTATGACCACTTTTAAGAATTTAATTCTCCCAATGAAAACCACCTGTGAATTATAAGCAATGTTTCCTAATATAACTTGGATACAGGTAGGTTTCCCCATTAGCCTGCATCACACTGAGGAGGGGCAAGTACAAGGAGCCCTCTCAAGTACTCACATCATGGACCTTCCCTCTACTGAGTCCTCTAGAATGCTCATCAACAGGAAACTGTCCCACTGGAAGGCACTGTGAGGTTTAGATTCCTTGGTGAGTCACCGGCCAGCCTTCCACCAATGCCTGCTCCTCAGCCATCCCTCACTCCATGTCACTGTTCCCTGCATCTGCCAGACAGCCTACACCTCCCTACTTAGGTGTTCCATCCAAGCAGGCTGTGCTCCCCTTGGTCGGGAGAAGTCCAATGTCCAGCCTCCCAGTTCTGGGTGGTAGGTAATCAGCAGAACTGGGATCAGAGATCCCAAATCCCACAGACATAGGCGGCATCTTCTTACTGTGAACGTGCTCTGAACACACTTCCATAAGTAAGAGCCACTTCTCTGGCATCTGGTAGGAAGGGAAGCACTATACAAGCTGCTTCCAGGCCTTGGGCAGTTCCCTGACACCCATTCTCATGTCAACAAGTATTCTGACCACCGAGACAATCTCTAAGACTCCTCTCACTGCATCCCAGGCCGGGAGAGCATTGGTGGTCTGTTAAGAGGGTGGACTTCTGATCTATCAGCCTATAATAAGGATTTACTTCTCCAATCCCACCTGAGGTTCCTGATAAGACCAAATTAATGTCTTGAGGGGTAAATTCTTAGCAGAAAATGTCCTGGATCACCTTCATGGCCCTAGAGCTGTAAGCACACATAACACGCCCAAATTTTTAAGAGACGCAGACACCAGGGGTGGCAATGTGCCTTTAAGGTTTCACCTGTGAAACACTGAGTCTGGGAAGGGAATTTCTCCTTGAGCCATTTCTGCTGGAATAGCTGCCCAATATACGAAGGAAAATGCTAGTGACCCAAGAACCTCTGCAGCCACTCACACCCAACTAAGGGAGAAGTCCATGCCACTCTCTCCTTCTTTCCAGCTTTTTTAAAAAACATTTCTTTAAAGTTATTGATAGACCTTTCTTTCTTCTCTCTCTCTCTCTGGGATGCTAAGAATCAAACCCAGTGCCTCACACATGCCAGGCAAGTGCAGTGAACTACCGCTGAGCCACAGTCCCAGCCCTCCCTTCTTTCCAGCTTTGAGAAGACTTTTTGTTTAGCTTGGAAGAGCACTCTCTGCAGATACAGAGCCTCAGTACCGCTGTCACACACAGTGGATAGGAGCACAGGGCCAGACAAGGTCTTTTTTATTCCAGACAGGTCCCCTGCTCAAATTCTCAAGAGAACACTTCATTTGGGATATGATCTGTCCTGATTGGACCATGTTTGGTTAAGCAGAGGGCAGATCCCTTCAAAGTTCTGATTCAGTAAAGATGGCTGGGAAGTAAGACCTTTGAGCCATAATAGAGAATGAAAGACAAAAACATGTTAACAGAACTGTGACACTTCAGATAGTGTATTTGCAAACACCACATCATGTGGCTCTCATAATTCTGGGAAAAAAAAAAAAGTTTTGGACCAGTTACCTGACTTGGCGACTACTGGGGGAAATGGAACTCACACAGGTGCTTCTGCCCCCTCACCCTCTGTCCTCTCCCAGGGAGCCCTGTGAAGTGCATCCCTTAGCACACTGCGAGGGAGGGGGCTTTCTAGCCTGGATGACTGGAGGGAGCAGGAGCAAATGCAGAATTAACACATGGGTTCACCCATGGTGGTGACAAGCCACTTAATTAAAATTATCTGTCACTTTCAGTAGCTTTGTGATCCTCTAACACTTTTGCCAAACTTGTGACCCTTAGTGGTGCTATCTTCTTAAAACTTTTGATCAAATAAGACAAAACTGGCCAGGACCAACTGGAAAGATTCCTCATTTTCAGGATGGCCAAGAAACTCCACCTTCTTGTAAATCAAGGAAAACCTGGCACTAGATGGGTGAGCAGTAGCGCTCAGCACCTGCTGACCCACTATCAGTCAGAAAAGCAGGCCCAGCCTGCCATGTTGGTTAGCACCTGGACCCCACTCCCATGTAGACTGGACTGGACAAAACTACTTGACCAGAGGCAATGTTTAGGCCATGTCAAAGCTGGTCTCCCCTAAACTGAAGCCACCAACAACCGGCTTTTACTAACTAAAATCTGGAGACGGGAGGAAGCAGGTGGATCTAGTGTCAGTGCTGGTATTACTGATTTTGGTGTGTTCTGGACCTGGGCAAGTGGTCACACCCCCAATCTTATTGAACAGCCACAGCTCTTTTGTGAAGGATATACTGCTATTGTTCCCACTTTACAGTTAGACAACACTCAGCAGGACGGGTGACTTGCTTCAGATCACACAAACAGAAAATGTACCGAGCCCCTGAGGGAAAGCTGAGGACACAGGGAGCCAGCTGTGCTTCTGGGATCTGACCCAAGGCCCCAAGGCTGGCTCCTCTGACAGGCTCCTCTGCTGGGGTCTCTTCTCTAGTGATGTCTTGAACACCCTCCCTTTGATCTGATTCCCAGGGAGAGGCAAGCAGCAGCAGCAGCAGCAGCTGCTGCTGCTGCTTACAGCCAAGGGGAAGAGCCTGGAAGGCCTCTTTACATAGGCCTGAGCCCCTGGTGGCTGGTCCCAGGCATTCCACACCCCAGCCATTTACCAGCTCCTCTGAGGTTTTTGACACATCTTTGTGGTCATGCCATCATTTACCTGAGTGTTTAGCTTAAACAGACGTGCAACTCTGACTTAAAATCCCACCCCCATCCCCTGTATAGCCAGTGGCATTGTGTGCTGACCACACTCAGAGGACTCCTGAGCTGTCCCATAGTGTGAAGGATAGGACAAGAAACCCTGTTACCTAATGCACAACTTCTAAGCTGACGATGACTGCTGCTCGGCAAACTGCATCTTTAGTCTCCAACTAACATCTTGAATGAGAAAAGGAAAATCATTTTAGCCTCCTTGGTGGTTCTTTCCACCCTTCAGACCGACCATGTCCTCTTAGTCTTTCAGTGCATCCCTCAGCACACTGCAAGGGAGGGGCTTTCTAGCCTGGATGACTGGCCCTGCCAGTCTTTGGTTTTATAAATGAAGTAGTATTTAGGAGCCCAGAATCTCTCCCCAGGTCCCAAGCTACCCATTGGTTCCTTTTTAAATTTTGCTTTCGAATATACATCATAATATTGCTGCTTAAATCAGTATGCCTTTGGACAAATTAAACAACATTAGCTAGTGTAAATAACAGATAAACTCTTTTACTTACTAACTTAAGGAATTGCATACAATCAGATGGCATGTTCCACCTTATCAATCACACAGGAAGAGCTGATCTGCAATGGGTTTACAGCTACAAATTCATATGAAGCTTAAGAAGGTGACATGCCCATCAGCCTGTTGGCTTAAAACAGTTTCTGAAACTGCTGAATAATTCCATTCAAAGGTGAATTGTTCCTCTAACTGGATTCTCACAAGTTTTTCCCCATGTAATACACTTCTGAAGATGTTCTAAAGTTGAAGCTGATTCAAATCAAATTCTTTCCTGGAAGTAGCCAAAAAAAGCATGATAATGTCCCACAAAAAGGAGGGCATGTCTTTCTTATACATTAAGACACAATACCAACATATATCATTGTTACCAACATATCAAGAAGGATCATGCTTCGTCAGTGATACAACCAAAGCAGCAAAATGAACAAACTAAGACCAGCACACACCTTTTCCCCCAAAGAGGAGTGAACTGATTTTCCTCTGGGCTCTGGCACAATCCCTGAACAGCTTTCCTCTGGTGTGTGCCTCGTGGCACTGCTATACTTGTACATGGATGCTTACCTAGCCGCCTATAGCAGGTACTGGGCACCAGAAGCATTTGCTGAGTGGACACATTTCACTAAGTACTCAACGTCGCCGCACATCCATTGTCCCACCATGACCCTAGGCTTCCCTGTGTTTCTTCACTGTCCATGCAGTTTTCTCTGCCAGGTCTCGTGTTCCTTCTCCCCAGTCCCATGTGAAACTGCTAAAGGCCCAGCAGTCTTATGAAGGCTGCCCTGGTGGTGACATTTACTTTCCACTCTGTAACTGGGTGACCTCTTTATCTCTCACCTCACAGCACTATGGAAGCAGTAGTGTAAAAAGAAAGCTGTACTCAGAACTGGTCACGAGGATAATGACTTATCTGAACATCATAGAAGGTATTTTAATTTTTTAAAATCATCTCATTCTCTTGCTTCAAGGCTAACAGCCTGGGAGCGAATGGCTGCCTTCATCTCTGATGGCGGAACTTCTATCTAACACTAGCACAGGCTGACTGTGAGTGTATCTTCAAAGCTTCTAGTTTTTCAGTATAAAGTTGGTAAAAGCCATTTCTGAGGTGAGATAAAGAATTTGGGGCTCAGATGAGTGTTAAGAGTTTCTGCTTGCCTGAAGTAGAAGTCTGTACTGCAAATGACACCATCGAGATAGCACAAAGTCCCACAGAACTAAGGACAAGGTGACAGAGACCCACACTGTTTTAGTCAGCTTTTTCTCTGCTGTGACCAAAGGACTCAACTAGAACAATTGTAGAGGAGGAAAGTTTTATTTGAGGGCTCACAGTTTCAGAGGTCTTAGTCTATAGGAAGCTGGCTCCATTCCTTGGGACGTGGTGGAAGCAGCTCACATGGTGATCAGGAAGCAGACAGAGGGGTCTCTATTTGCCAGATACAAATATATAGCCCAAAGCCACAGCCCCAACGCCCACCTCCTCCAGTTACCACTCAGTCAATCCCATCAGAGGATTAATTCACTGATTGGGTTAAGGTTCTCACAACCCAATCATTTCTTCTCTGAACTTTCCTGCACTGCCCGACGCGTGAGCTTTTGTGGGGATACCTCACATCCAAACCATAACAGGCACCCAGAGCAGAGGCCTTGGCTGTGTAGAGGGATGAGCACCACTACTGGCCACACCCTCAGGCCTCCCACATTTCCAACCATCTTTGGTCTCATTTATTTTTCTGTCCTCAAAATTCTCTGCTGAGGCCTCCTATCAAAGTCACAAGGCCCTATCTTCCCAGCTTTCTTCTGAAATTCCCCTTCCTGCAACAGAAATTTCTGACACCACCCCTGCTAAAGATAACACTAAAAGTTCTGGTTTTCAGCAGAGTTGGTTTTGCTAGCCAGAGTTGGTTCACTAGCAGTGAACAGGGCTGACCACCTAGTGATAGCATCTAAAATAGCAACACTGGTTCATTCTGAACTGAATGAAATGCACGAATGAAATATCAGCTGAACAGGAGAGGACCTGAATGAGGCCCTGGTGAGCAAGTTGAGAGGTGACCGAGTAGTGCCACTTACCTGCATTCCTATACTGTGGTGTCCTTGCAGACAAGAACCTGTCCTCCCACAGGGTTGGAAAAGCTGAGAGGGCATACCCTATAACAAGGACTGGGAAAGTAGACTTCTAGCCACGTCTTAAATCCAAACTCATGACTGCAGCCTTTCAGTACTGAATTACCTGGGCAACAGTACAGGCTACCATCACAGCATTCACTTGAGAAACGCTGTTTGAATGCTATGCTTTTCCTTTTGTTTTGGTGCTGGGGATGGAACCCAGAGGTGCTTTGCCAGTGAGTCACATCCCTAGCCCTTTTTACTTTTTTTAAATCTTGAGACAGTGTCTTGCTAGGTTTCTTAGGGCTTTGCTAAGTTGCCCAGGGTGGCCTCAAACCAGCAATCCTCCTGCTTCAGACCCGAGTCGCTGGGATGCAGCCATCACATAAGGCTTTTGCTTCCTTTTATTTTTTTCGAACAGGTAACATGTTTGTGTGATTCAAACATGCATATATGCACACACCCATGGTGCAAACCATTCTACATCATCACCCACCAGGTGTTGCTGAGAGTGTCCTCCACATCCATGGAAAGATAACGCGTGTGTTCTTAGCCCGACCTCCCCTTGTGTAATGACAACAGTGGCATACTACCCCACTGCTTTGTCTTGCCATCCGTCAACTAATGGCTCTCTGCTGTTCTCCTTTTATCAGTTCATAAAGGGCTACTGCTTTTCTGGTTACTTCATTTGAACCCTTTTCCAGAATTTTTCTCTTCCCCTGGCCAAACCCATCTCCAGCACATGCTCCAGCAGGCTGAATCCCATCTCCACAGATATATCCTGGGACCACTGATTAGCTTATCAAACTCTAGCAGAGGAGGACGTCTGGGCTGTCCCCTCTGTGCCTAGCACCTACAGCACTCTTGACAACTCCAGCACTTTCGCAGAGGGTAAGCACCACACTGCTGCTATCTAAACACTAGCCTGGGGAGCGCTGTCCAGCTGGTAGGCCTTAGGCCAAAGGTTAAAACTCAGTTCTACTTTTTGTGCTAGGTATGTTCCATGAAGCTCTCCTTCCTTTGAAATAAACTCGGTTAACTAAAAGTTTTTAGTCTGAATTTCACCCTCATGTGACACAACAAATGCAGGGCTGCTACACGACCAACACAGGACATACTCGATTCCTAGAGCAGGGGATGAGGAGGATTCTGCAGAGCTTTGCTAAAACCAGGAACATGATTCTTTTTTACTACAATGTAAACATTATCTCATTGTATACATTGAGGAATATTTCTGCTTTACTACTGTTGCCCCTTGGATGCCTAAACCAAAACACTCAGTTTTCAGTGGTAGGGGGAAGCTTCTCTGGGGCTGGGTTTTGGCTCAGTGGTGGAGCACATGCCTACCCTGTGGAGGCACTGGGTTCAATTCTCAGGACCACATAAAAATAAATAAAGGTATTGTGTCCATCTATAACTAAACATAAAAATAATTTTAAAAAGAATACCTCTCTGTTCTACTCAAGAGCTCCAAACTCTATCACTACCAAGAGAAAGTATATCTCATTTTTTTTTTTTTACCAGATTCTAAAAACTACTCATCGAGCATCTTTACCGGTATAAAAAACACCGAAACACTCTCGCCAGGTCTGTTTAAAATGCAGCTGGAAGGTGAACCTCCCAGGATGTGTGAGACTGTGGACTCAAGAGTTAGGTAAGTTATGAGCCTGTACCCTTCCAACAGGAGCTCCATGCCAGGCCATGGTGCAGCTAGACAACTTAAGGCCGGTTGAATTAACTTCACCCATAGCCACAAACCCCCAAGGAAGAGGCTTACCTTCATGACCCAGAATCTGCATCTCTTGTTTTTCTAGATGACACCATAAGATCAACTAACCTGGTTTCAGTGGCACTGCACTCTACACCACTGTACAAACAAAGTGCAGAAAGCGCCACGGAGATGGGTCTCTGTGATAAAGGAACCTGCAAGAGCAGCTTCCCAGGCCCATCCAGAGCAGCGCAGGCCCAAAATCTGAGTCAGAAAACCCAAGTGATCCTTGGTCTCTGTCACCAACTCCTCTGGGTCCTCAGGCAAGTTGGGGAACCTCTCTGCTTTAGTTTCCACAGCTGTAAAAATGGGACTAATAATACCTGTTTACTACCTCACAGGAAAGAGGGCGGTGGTTAATGAACAGTTGTAAGGAGCTTTGAAGATTAAAAAGGTTCCTGGGTGCTAATGACAAACAATAATAGCCTATCTATTCTCATCCGGGAGCTGCCAAAAGCATGTGGAACTGCTCCCAGTAAACTTTTTTCTTAAACAATCTTGAAAAACTCTGGAAGAGATGATCGTTGATGTCCTGATAAAAGGAAAGACACAGCTCTGGTGGCTGCACTGGAGCTGCCTGGGCTCTGCAGCAGGGATAACTGGGTAAATATTTACCCAGGCGGCATGTCTAGTTACTATGGACGCCTCAGCTGAGGCTATTAACTTGGCTGATAAGTCCCTGTTTCCTGCCAAAGAACTCTTCCCAGAACATGCTTCTTAAACTTCCCTTTATTTTATTTTTTTCACATTTAAATGTGAAGTGGAATGTTAAAAATCACTCAGGGAGCTTCATGTGTGGCTCACCTTCACTCTGGCCCTCCTCTTTTTGTAAGAAACAAAGAATGAAAGGCTCAAATCCGCAAAGGCTTGGGTTAGCCAAACAAGCTGCAGGCCCAGCTGTGCGAGCTGGTATCTGGCTTTACACAAACCCATGTGTGCCCATACCCAAGCACCCCACCAAAAGGTACTTTCCAATGTAGGTAAGGCAGGACAATCTGTGGTAATGATTCCAACTCACACAAACATAAAATGCAAAAAACAAAATATTTCAAAAAAATACTGAAAGCTGACAATTAAATGAAGCATAAAATTTAGAAGTGAAATGCAAGATTCAGATCACCAATATTGTGTTTTAACAATAACAAAGCCTAAAACTGTCTTTACAAAAAATGGTTGGTTTCAACACCTGATAGATGGCCTCATCCAGGAAATAAAGAGATAAAAGAATGGAGTTCTTAAGAAAGGAAGTAGGGGGCTGGGTTTTTGGCTCAGTGGCAGAGTGCTTGCTAACATGTGTGAGGCACTAGGTTCAATCCTCAGCACCACATATAAATAAATAAATAATAAATGTACATCAACAACTAAATATATATATACATATATATATATATAAAGAAAGAAAGAAAGTAGGGAGGAGAGTAAGCTAAATAAAAAATTTCAGAACATAAAATTAACTTTAGCTTAAAGTATGAATTTAACTGATGTTTAATAGTAATGACAAGCCTAGTAAATGCCATTTGTGGTTTAAAGAAAAAGGATATCTGAAAGTTAAGATTCTTAAAACAACAACAACAACAAACCCCTGCCCATTGGATAGTCTACTGGCAGGACATTTCTTTTAACTAATGAGCGAATAAAAAGAGAAATCTGTTCATTTTCATTTTTGTTTCTTATTCTTGGGAATATCAGACTGAAATTTGAATCTAAGTTCCTTTCTTTTAACTTCTTTGAAAATAAGGAATTAAATGCATTTCTGGCGAGAACACAGTTCCATGGTGGTTCATCGAGGAGCATCTACCTAACCGTGGACCCCATTACACTGCTGGGCTTGTAACCAGGATCCAGCAGTTCTGGATTCCTGTATGATTTGAGCTGCTAATTCTCGAAAGGATGTGTATGTGGGGAAGGGTCTCTGATGAGCAAGACCTCAAACTTTCCAACACCTAGTAAAGGTCAAGGGTTAAAAGGGTAAGTGATGTTCTCTAAATTAAAAAGCTTCCTCAGGACCAGGTCTGAAGAACAGAAGAATAAAAACCCACATTTCTGACAGTCTGATGAGGCAGAGAGGCCTCCAATCTAGAATCAGGCAAGGCAAGGTTTTGCTCTGGCCTTGCCATTTTTGACACCTGTAAAATGAGTGCAGAGCAGAGTGCTGTGTTTGCTGACTGTAGGAAGTGAGTGTTGGTGACATCCAAGGATGGTCACAGGCACTTGCCTCCCCTTCTAGACATATACCTAGTCTGAAAACCAAATGCACAGAAAGGCGCAGGAGACCACATCAAAAACCACACCAAAACGTTCATGCCACATATGTACACACAGCCCGAGACAGGATAATAAGATGTGAGACAGGATAATAAGATATAACACAGTTCAGGGCAACAGCTGACCATTGAAGAGAGCTTTCAACAAACAAGAAAAATATTCTGTCAAATATTTTTCCCCTTAAGAAATAAAGAGAAACCACTCTCTATCTGTGAATGAATACGTTACTTATGCAGATAAATGGAGATGCTCTGGGGTGGGGACAAGGTACCTATGGGATAGCACACAGCAAACTCCAAATAGTCATTGTGAAATACGGGGAATGTGGGGGACAATCTGCAGGATCACCAGATCAGGGAGAATTTTAGTTTCAGATGTAATTAAGAAAAAAAGAAAACAAAAAGGTTAGGTTTACTTTAGTAATTGATTGATTAAAAATTTGAAAAGAGAAAGGGAAACCAACTAAAGGCAGGAGAGGTTGGCTGGCCCCGGATGCTTGCTGTTATCTGGATGGCCCTAGAGACACATTTACAAGGCTGGCTGGTGACTGGGTTCATGTTGCTGTTCCTACTTTTTTTTTTTTTTTTAATAATTTTTTAGTGTTGATAGACTTTTATTTCATTCATTTATTTTTTATGCAGTGCTGAGGATGGAACCCAGTGCCTCACACATGCTAGGCAAGTGCTCTATCACTCAGCCCCAGCCCCTACTTTTTTTTTTTTTGAGGGAAGAGAGAAAACACAGAGGTTTGGCACACACAGGGTCAGGGGGCACTTCCAGCTCATGCTAGAGTTCCTAGGCCTGGCATTTTCAATTTTTGTGGTGTCAGGGCCTATTTACACTCTTAGAAAGTATGAGGACTTTACTTTACAAAAGAGCTTTACTTCCATAGGTTATAGCCAGTAATACTGACTATGACAGGGAATTTAAAAAAATATTTACGTATTAACCCATTTAAAATAGCAATAGGTCCATTTCATGTTAAATAACATCTTTATGAAAGTTATTTTAAAAAATCAGGGAGAAAAATGGCACTGTTTTGCATTTTGGTATTCATCTTTCACCTCTGACTCAACAGAAGACAGGTAGCTTTGCCCATCTGAGCCTGTATTCAAGGTACCATGATACATTGTTTTGGCTGAAGTATATGGGAAATCAAAAAAGCTCAAACCAATCCAGGCTCACAGAGATGTTTCTGAAAAAGGGAGTACTTCAATGGTCTTTCTAAAAAAGTTTTGATATTCTCTGATCCTACACCAAAGTTCAACAATTGATAGCTTTTTAAAGATAAGTTACAATGTGGTATGTGAAACCATAATGAATTGTTCAATTATGTTAAAATCCAGTGGTGTGTCTCACACTTTGAACAGCCCTCTTCCTGTGTGTGTTATGTGGCTTCATTTATCCTAGTCGCTGGAAACAGAGTGGTGTGCTAAGTTATGGGACCTTCCACCATATGTAGGAAAGTCCCTTTGCTAGCAATACCACCAATCCCAGCAGGAGTGAGATTAGCACTGGGAGCTGAACTGGTGATTTCAGGCTCTATCCCGGACAGCCTCAGGTCTGATCGTGTGTGCAGGGCAGAATGGCTGCCCTTGGACACCACTGCCCTCGTGAAGGAACCGTTTTACCCCTGCTGCCTTGGAACCAAGCAGTATGGAATCTCTGTGACGATAGCCTTGGCCTTGCAGACCCCTGAAAGCAGCTCAGCAACTGAAGATCCATAGGCCACTCTGGAGGTGCTCTTCTGTGTGGACTGAGGGCACCCCCAGAGTCTGAGTTCTGAGGAAGTGGCTATCAAATATTCTTGGCCTACTACCCATGCCACGAGGTTGGAAAAACTCCATCGCTAGCTTTCCATGTCCACAAAGTGCCTCCAAACACACACAGGTACAGCCCTTCCCCAGGTCTTCCTTCAAGCCTACCAAGAATGAAAGGCTGGGAAAGTAGAGAAGAATTAGGCTTGCTCCCTAGAGTGACACATCACTAATCTCATCATTTTACAAATTAAAATACCATGATCAGAACACATTGCTTATGAATAACACAACAGACAAAAATTCAGCTGTATGTTAAAAAAGTTGCCATATGTCGAAGAAGAGGCCAAAAACTCCCTAATTTAACAGTGTTAATAGCTCAAATTTGATTGGAAATATCACTATACTAAATTTTGTTAAGAAATTATTATTTTTAGTTGTAGATGGACACAATACCTTCATTTTATTTGTTTTTATTTTTATGTGGTGCCAGGGATCAAACCCAGTGCTTCACACATACTATGCAAGTGCTCTAACACTGAGCCACAACCTCATCCCCACCACTATACTAAAATTTCAAGGGTTATAGCTCAGATCTATCTAATTAAAAAAAAAAAAAAACAGCACTAGCCAGGTGCTTTGGTACATGCCTACAGTTCCAGCCACTATGGAGGCTGAGGCAGGAAGACTACTTGTGCCCAGGAGTTCAAGGACGGCCTGAATAACACACTGAGACCCCATGGTGGTGGGAACAAATCAGGAATTCAGCAGAGTTTAATGCAATGAGGTCTGACACAACATGATGAGCCTTCGGAAAGTGAAGTGGCTAAAAGTAGCAGAGAGTAACATCTGCATTTATAGCGACTAAAGGGAAGGACACATTGAAGTCACACTGTTTATGATTAGTCACAGATGCTTTTCTGGCTTTTAAACATAAACCTCCTTATGCTGAACTCTCTCAAGGGGTTAACAGTGTCCGTACCAAGTCATTACTTTCCTCTGGACATAAAGATGGACGGGGACCAGTGAGTAACTCAGGGCAGAGGCCATGGAGGTGGCGCCTGGATTCATCTGGGCAGCTGATTTCACACCCTCTAGAGTATAGAAGACACTAACTGCTTTCAGTGGCAAAATGCCAACTAGACTGCAAGAGATGAAAAGGCTCCGGAAATGAGAGACAGATAGATGGACGGATGAGCTTCAAGATGAACAAATATAGGTAATACAGCTGTAGAAAATTAAAACAGACTGTGGTTAAACTGCTGAGCTCTGAAGTACCACATGTGACCTACAAAAGGGGTCACCATGGCCACCACTAACACTTGAACTGTCTTATAACACTCCAGACACCATTTTAAGCAACTTACCCGTATTTATTTACTTAAACTCACAGACTCCAAAGAGGTAGGCTGTATTCATTTCTAGGTACAGGGAGGGCCTCATTTCCCCACCATGGCTCAGCTAGCCAGTGGCAAGAGGGTGTGGGGTGGGATCTGACTCTGGTGAGGCTCCAGATCTCATTCTTACCCTTGACCACTAACCATGAGCATCTCAACTTCAGAGGAACCTTGGTTTTCTCTCCCAGTGTGCCTTACTCTTAAGACCAGTAAAAATTCCTGTGAACAGCAAACAAAGTGAACATCCCAAACACCTTTAATATGACAGGGCAGGCCATCCATGGGGCTTTGAGTCAGTGACGGGGGGCAAAATCTCCACCACACAAGACTGCTGCTCACTGAAATAGCTTCTAAACTACTGCATTTGATTTGCACATTTTTGTGTTAAGCAGAACCTTCTTAAAGATATTTCCCTCAAACACTGATCCATCTAGAAGCTGAGTGAACATTGGTGTATCTCCTTCCCTAGAAGCAACAACTGTTGCCACACTGTTCTTTCCAGTCTGAGTCTGTTACAGAGAACAAGACACCTCACATTCCCCAACAACTAGGAGCTCCTTAAAAACCACACCACCTGCGCTGCACCTGGGCAAGCACAGCACTCCCACAGCAGCCAGTGTCACTCTGTACTTAGCTCTCCCCAAATGTTCCAAAATGTCTTATATAGGTTCGATTTTGTTTTTTTTATTGCAAGGATCTGATCTAGATTTACTTGTTGTATTTCACTGTCTTATCACTTCAGTCTTTATTTTTAAACTAGAGGGTTTTGATTTATAAATAGTTCAAGGACCTAAAATAAAATCAGACCTTAATTTGCTGTGGCAGGATGTCCACACAACTGTGCACTTGAGCCAATGTCTTTATAAGATTAAAAAGAAAATAATTTTTTAAAAAAGCATATTAGTGACAGAAAACTACCCTGCCTAAGTTCTCCATATGTCAACCTTCCCCTGGGCCAGAGAGAGGAGGTCTAGTCTCAGTAAGGCCAGGCAGGAATGGGCAGCATCTCCTGAGCTTGGTAGGTCCTTCCCACTGACCAGTAGTTGGCCAAGAAATACACTGGATAGTTATTGTCTTAGTGAGTATTCAAAGAGATAACTTTTTTCTTTTCAATGCGCTGACAATGACTTAGAAACCATGCTCAGTGCCCCATGAGAGAGCTGGAACCCAAATGACTGTTTTTAGGATGCTCACGATTTTCTAAAGAAAACAGCCAGAAAGTAATGCCTGGCAGACCTGGGAAGTGAAGTGGGATGGTGGAGAAGAAGGAGCTTCCACACACCAAGAATGACAGCTGCAAGCCCAGGTGCCAAGCTCCAGACACTCCAAGGTATACTGCACTCTGAGGAGAGCAGTGCAAACCAAGAGGCGCCTACGGTAGAGACTTTCCCACCTCCCCACACTGACAACTACCCTGGAGCAGAGGGGGGATGGGAGCTGTGCTGAGCTCAGACTGTGCTAGGCTCTCAACATTCTGTGTGGCCCTGGGCAAGGGGCTCTCCTTTTTCTTCCAGGAAAACAAAAATCATAAACAATGCCTCACAGTGCTGGGCAGATTCAAGGAGAGAATAGACAGAAGGAACTCTGGCCCGGCACACTGAAGGTGCTCAATCGATGCTCTCCTCCCTCCTGGACAATCACCAGTAGCAGCTTCCGGGGCAGTAGTCCTTTACTGAGGATCTCAGGCTGGGTGCCTCTGGGGAGAAGACACACCTGAATTTGTCCCACTCATCCTGCACACAGGAGCGAGTACATTGGTGCTCACAAAAGCTTGCTGGGATTGGCCAAATGCTACAGGATGAACAAGTTACAATCACATCTGACACAATCAACCGGAAGCAGGATGTGCCTCAAACCAGGTCTGAGTTTCCATTTGTCCTCTTCCTAGATTGAAAAACTTGACTAATAACTTGTATCTCTCTCTCTTTTTTCATTTCTCTACATGATTTAACACATCTCAGTGAAGAAGTTCTAGGCAGCAGCTTCTACTATAAAGAAACTCCATGAGTAGATGTTATGCCCAAGTTCAAGGGCAAGACTAATTATCAAAAGGTGTGTACTTTACACAACCACCCCCCAGAGGGCTGTCTGTTACTAAGGTTACCTTCCACCCCAGGGACATACAAAAAACACCTTTGTATACAGGCTCACCTGTGTTCAGGTGTACAGGTGTGTTTCTGAACAGTTACTTCACAGAGAACTAACTGCAGCTACACAGTAATTAGGCATCTATGACGTTGGGATCTTGAGTTGAGACACTCTTCAGAGAGAAAGAATCACTCACTGCTTTGCTCTTCTTTTGAAGGGTCTTTTGTTTTTGTCATTCAAATATTTCTCCTTCTTAATTTTGGTAACATGGGTAACAGGTTACATGCTCACCAGTGTTTACTGATGGCGCCATGCAGGTGTATTCTAAATTCAGCAACCTGCATATCATTATTGTTAATGCTGAGTAAGTCATGAGATTCAGTGTGGCAGGAAATGAAAACCAGGGTTTTGCTTCTTCACGTGCTTTCTGTATGTCTTTCTGAGAAAGGTGAAGACCACTGGGCTGGCAACTCAGCATGTTCTTGTGAGAAACCACAGGTTCCCCTGAGTAGATGTCCACTTCCAGAAGTATCTTCCTCAAAAAGAATGATTTGCTCTCCAGGTTCCACAGGGCTTGCAAAGCCTCCCCCATGGACTAGGACAGGTGAGAGCAGTCCCTGGAGGCCCGGACAGAGGCTAGCTGGAAGAGATGCCGGGCTTCTCATGGTTTCCCTGGCCACTAACCTTGTTCTGGCTCGGCTCTCACTGCCTTAAACCTAGCTCTTGAATGGGTGGGAGGAGGAAATGGCCACCAAATCCCAGCCCACCTCCACCTGGCCTGGCCATCAAGGGCAGGAGAGGCAGTACTGGGAACCTCCAGGAAACAGGCTTTACTGGTCTTCACAGGCAACCAAAAATCAAGGATTAGCCTAGAACAGGGTTAGTTGCCTGAGGCCCAGGGGTGGAATCCAGCCTGCCTCCTGTTTCTGTAAATAAAACTTTATTGGACCACAGACATGCCTATTCCTTTACTGTCTATGGCTGCGTTTGCTCACACAGCCAAAAATATCTACAATCTGGCCCTTTTCCGAAAATGTTTGCCAATTCCAGTCTAGAACTGTGTGGTTCAATTCAGTAACCACTAGATACATTTTAAATTTAAGATAACTAAAATTAAGTTAAAAATCCAGCTTCTTGGCTCAACAGTCACATGTGGCCAGTGGCTAAGGCAACAGAGAGCACAGAGAACATTCCCACCACTGCAGGCAGTTTTCTTGGGCAGTGCTGGAAGTACAGGATTTAAGCTAAATTTACAGTCATCAAGTTCTGGGTCACTCTCTCTCCTTAGAAAGGTCTGCACCGAATTAAAATATATCCCTTTCACACTCGAACTCCTAGGACATGCTTATTCACTACAATGACCACAAGCTTCAGACTATTTGATATACAATAACTGTAAACCAATAAGAAGTACAAGTCATCGGGTGGTCATTTTTACTTACTTGTTAACTGCCTTCCATCCCCAGTGAACTGTAAACTATGAAAGCTGGGCCATTGTGCTTGCTTGTATTCCAAGTTAGGACCCTGCCCAGCACACACGATAGATATTGACACACATACAGTATTGGTAAAATGAATAAGAAATGAACCCGGGTGCAAAACCATCCTGTGAAAAGAGGCTGCTGAACTGAACAGGTGATATGGCAGTGGGTAAATACACCACTGTAACCCTGCAGTAGATGTTCTACAAATAGCTGGAATTTCTTCTTAAAGTAACTTAAAAAAAAAAAAAAGATTCCAAACAAAAAAGCCATCAGGGTTTTGATTTTGGGCCCACTAAGGGCCAGCCGTGAGACCCTGGGTAAGTTATTTTTCATTGTGAGTGAGCTACCCGCCTCCTCCCTAAATGGGATGGATGAGCAAACAGATAACTCAGCACCAAACCCTCTCCTGTGCCGCTTTCTTCCCAGCTCCCTGCTCCCTCCAGAGCACCCTGCCCATGGGGAGTTCCTCCTGTGCCCTTTCCCCATGGCTGGGTCTCTCCCACAGAACCATAAGCTCCTCTGGGACAGGGGCAATATCCTAGTCACTTTTGGCACACAGCAGTTGCTAATCAGAGGTTCAACTAAGAATCTAAGAGCTCAATAAATAAAACACATTTTTGAAACCTCTTATTAACAAGCTTGCTCTAAGAAGTTCTTAGGGGGGCTGGGGTTGTGGCTAATCAGTACAGCGCTTGCCTAGCATATGCAAGGCCCTGGGTTCGATCCTCAGCACTACATAAAAGTAAATAAATAAAATAAAGGTATTGTGTTCAACTAAAACTAAAAAATAAATTAAAAAAGAAGTTCTTAGGAGTAAATCAAGCATTCTTTTGAGTTTTAAAATTAGAAATACCCTCACCATTTGAATTAGTAGTTAGTCTAAAGGTTGCTCTGTAAAAAGTCAAGTCTTTTTCAAGTTCATACACTTCACTGGTTTCCCTGCTGCAATTACACAGTGAACAGCCACAGGGAAAAATCCAAACTGGGCAAATGAGATCTTGGAATTAACAGCAAACAAGGTCTTGGAATTAACAATAGCAGCAGTGGTGGTTTAACATATAAAATCAAATGATTCTATTTCAGAATAAATTCATAATTCAAAAGGTAACGAGTACATTAGGTATCTAATAAAAATCAGAAGACCCACAAATGAAAAATCTTAATTTTATATGCAATCAAATTTTTTTCTTTTTAATGCTAACTACTCAGTATTTAAAATCAAACTGAAATCCAAACAATTTACATTTTGCTCTTGACCACTTGGGTTCTGCAGCTAGAACACCTAATGCTAACTGTAGTTTCTTGTTATCCTGTTTCTTGGCTGGCTGCACAGCCAAACAATAAATTCACAGCTGACTCTAAAATATTTGGTTATAGTGAAAGCTGATTTCCACCAGCTCTGTCAAAGAGGGTTTGGGGAGAAAAGCAACATGCATTTCATTCTAACAGGCTGGGTGTTCACGTGCTTCTATCTTCCTGGGTACACCCTAGGACCTGAAAAATCCTGCCCAGCATTTTAGTCACAGGGATTGTTAGTCACCTAGAGATCCTGCACCCACCCTTCCTTCACACAGGTCCTTAAGGAGATTTTGATAGTGAAAACTGTTTTGTATGAGGGAAAAGCTGTGACCTTATATTTAAAAAGTGATCTGGTGAGGCTTAATACCATTTTCTCTTTCACCCAGTTACGAGCAAAATTTACATAACAAATATCTTAAAATGCCAACTAAGTATGTACTACCCTGGTAACAATTCAACATGACTAACAGGAACTGCGTTTTTAAGCTAAATCTGAACCCCAAATATGTACCAACTGTAAAAAGGCAAACTGCGATTATTAAAATAATGATGTCTGCACACCCTAGAAACTTGTTGCCATCTTACATTTAAACACCAAATGGCAACACACAGCCTATGTGCATGCTGAATAGCTTGTATTACTCCATGAAAATGCTAACATCTTAAAATTACAACCCCCAACAGATTTCAGATTTCAAAGCATGAGCACATTTCTTTAAAAAAGGCTCTATGGCAAGAATGATAGTCCTTCTAAAGGAAGCTCTTTTCTGATCAATTCTGCATATTTTCAGATTGCAATTTATCTTTAATTTTTAGATATGTCCCCGGCAAAGCCTTTGCAGTATTAAGCAACACCAATGTAACAGAAACTCTGCGTACCGACAGCAACTTGGCCCGGCTTGGCCGGGCCCGCCTCTCCTTCCTACCCCCACCCAATACCTTCCCCGGGCAGTGACTTCACATCCTTTGACATCAGCACAGCTTCGAAAGGGGGATGGGAGAGCGAGCTGAAAGCAGAAAAACCAGCTTTGAACTATGCATGCAAGGCCTCTCTCGAGCGGCAGATTCTGTAAGTAGTTTGTAAAATGCCAAATGGCAGTGACACACCCCATCTGCTCCCTTGAAGCCTGCAGCAAAGTGGAGTGAATTCTGCTGAAGGGACTTCCTGCTTTTCCTATCTGAAGCACAATAGCCATTTATTAACTACCCACGGAAGGTTCCGGTCAGTGGAACACACAATAACTCACCTCGAATGTGGAGAAGGGCCACGGGCTGGAAAGGCCCATTGGAGCTGGCCGCATCCACCACCATCCCGCTGCCCGCCTTATTACATGTCAACATCTAGACTCCTGCGGGGAAGGCAGTGTACTCCTAGGGCAAGAAACCAGCCTCCATTTTAGTTTAAAAAAAAGACAAACTGAAGCTCTCTGCAGCTGGAGGGAACTGGCTGGCTAGTGATGTCAGCAGGCATGGAGCTCGCTGATTGGCTGGAAGCTGCAACTTAAAATGACACTGAAAAAAAAAAAACCTGCAAATGGAAAGAGCGTTCTGCTTGGCTGTCAGTGTGCACTGAGAGCCTGGGCATTTTCCGGCTTTCTGCAGTCTTCATTTCTCAGTAACTTTCAGGCAGAAAACCCACCTCTCCGGGGACAGACTGGAGGCCACAATCCCCAGCCAGAGTGTAAACAAATGATTCTGAGAGAGAGAGAAAAAAAAGGTGTGCACATAGGAGGTGTTCTGTGGGAACTTTACATTTTGGCATTTCCCTGATACCCCAAATTCAGCGGCACTTTATGTCTCCCGTCCATCTTCTCCTTTCTAGTTGTACTTTCACATGTACATCCTATGTATCATTACAGCCAGCCGGTGATTTAAAGTCAATGGCTATTTAAATATTACATAATTCCAATTCATTAGTCCAGACTCTTGTTCAACTTCCCCTACCACCAAGTGGGCAAGTTATAAATTCATAATCCCCACACACTGGTTTTCCCTGAGACCTAGTTGTTTCCCCACCCTCTGAAAAACATAGATTGAAAAACTACATGAAAAATGAAGGCTGCTTTGTGTTCAATAGCTAGAAAGTGCTACAAATTAAAGTCCTTATTCCACATGGTTGTGGGAGCTAAAACAGACATAAAAGGTGTGCTTTCTTTTTTTTAAAAAAAAATATTTACTTTGTAGTTGTAGTTGGACACAATACCTTTATTTATTTATTTTTATGTGGTGCTGAGGATCGAACCCAGGGCCTCACACACGCAAGGCGAATGCTCTACCACTGAGCCACAATCCCAGCCCCTGTGGTGCTTTCTTCTGGAGCTTAAAGATGTCAACATATCAGAGTCTTTTATTTAGGTTTTAGATATTTTGTTTAGATTCAAAATTGATATTTCACTAACTTTTGATGGGATGTTATTAAAAGCAACATTCAGATCCTAGTTTCCTGTCTTCAGACAAAGTTAATGAAAACGTTGCTCCAAGAAGAAAGGTCACTCTGACCTGGAGTGCTTGGAGGTGGCAGGGAGCGACTCCCACAGAGACACCAGTGCCAAATGAAAATGAATAAACCTAAGAAAAACCTCTTTAGCAGAGCAGAAGCTATCTCGTCACTTCTTTGTACAAACAAGAAAGTTTTCCTTTGTATCATTTCCTATACAATCCCCACCTCACCCATTTGCTCCACCTGTGAATAAGAACCAAAAAGCCCCATAACTCCAAAACACAATTTGCAGCAAAAGAAACATGTGCTGCTGCTGGGTGGCCATGACACCTGTGGGCCTGGATGCCACACACCTCAGCAGATGAGGGCACCGCTGCACCCATTTGGAGGTGCTTTCCTGGTCTTCCCCGCAGTAAGAGGGTAGATGCAACCATGCCAACAGCTGTGTGATGGTCAGAAAAGCAGTGACCAGAATCCTATCCACCCCTTCTCCCCAGGGCTGAGAACTGCAGGACTCCATAGCAGGTCCAACAGCTTCCAGTGGGCCTGAGCCCCAAGAGCAGACACCACCCCAAGTCTGTCTCCCTATGAGTGCACACTGCTGGCCTCACGCCTGCCCTGGCAACAATGCTACCTGAGCAGCTGACACGGTTAAACAAAAAGACCAAGCCTCGAGTCAGGTGACCTGAACTCAGATTCTGTCTGTCCACTTGTCTCCAAGGACCTCTCCCCCGCCCAGGGCTTCAAGAAGAGGACCACCACCAGCCCTCAGTGCTGAGGTACTGCTGCACTCACTTCCACTCAGTGCACCTCCCCTTCCCAGGAGCCACACCAGGGAACTCATGGGGAACAGGGTGCTCAGGGGCTTGGGAAGGATCAGAAGCCCATGCTTCTGCGGTCTGCACCTTCAACAGGACGAGACCTCCGGCCAGATTTAACACTCATGTGAGATAGTCTGGGGAGATGCACCTGTCCCAGAGACCCCAGGAGCATCATCAAGAAGCACAAGGTGGAAAGAAAAGGAAGACACTTTTTCATGTATTTTTCCTAATGATCTAAGATCAAAGGATCTCAACTTTATTAGTGATTCCCCTCCACACTCTTTAAAAACCTTATGCATATAAAGTAGCTCTTTAAAGACTGAGATCAAGAAATTATCGATAAAACAAAATATAGATAAGAAATAATGACTTGAACAAATAAGACATATTTCTGATTTGGAAACAAATACTATAAATATGCTAATGTCAATTTTTTCCTAAAATGTCAGATTAATGGCATTTAATGGTAGTTTATCCTGAGTTGCTGGGATTACGGGTGTACAACATTGTACCTGACTGCAACTTCAGATAATGATTTCAGAAAATATCTGGAAATATGTTTCAAGATTTTTTTTGTTTAAGTAGTAAACTTTTGTTTTACTTCTTGGAATTCATTCTAGAAATGTAATAACCATGAATGAGTATCACATTTTAAAAAAATGTATATTTAAAAAATATAGTATTTTTTAAAAAAATACCTATTTTTGAAATTATGCTAAAATAAAGCACATGATATAAAATTTACCATCCAAACTGCTTTTTAGGAGTACAGTTCAGTGGCATTAATTACATTCATGTCCTTGTTTCAATTCTTTTGGGGACACAGCTAGGAGGGACCGTTGGATCACATGGAATACCCTTTTTTTTTTTTTCCTGAAGAACTGTCATGCTGTTATCCCAGTGGCTGTCCACTGCACACCCCACACCAGTGAATACCCAGGAATGCATCCGGGCCCCTGCACATCCTCAGAGCACTCATGCCTTTGCACAGTACCCTCCTCAGGGTGCACACTGAGCTCTAGTCCTGAACTACAAGTCATGCTGAGCTCCTTCTGCATGGGCAAGCTGACCATTTGCGTATTTCTCTGAAGAAATGTTTGCTTAAGTTTATTACATATTATTAAAACCAAGACTTTTTGGTTGCTGTTGAGTTGTAGGAGTTGTTTGTCTGGACGTTAATCGCTTCTCAGATACAGCACTTACAGAAACCTCCTCGTTCTGTAGGCTGCCTTTCGCCTGCTGACTGTGTCCTTCAATGCTGTTTTAATCAGATGCAGTCCAGTTTACCTGTTTTTACTTCTGTTGTGTACCACTTCTGGAGTCATACTCAGCAAATCACAGCCAAACCTGATGTCATGAAGTTTAATAGTTTTAGCTCTTAACATCCAGGATTTGATTCATTCCGAGTTCATTTTTGTATACGGTGTTAGGTAAGGGTCTAACTAAAACCAGACTTTTTCATGTGGATATCCAGGTTTCTAGTGTCATCTGTTAGAGTCTGTCTTTTCCTCACTGAATAGTCTTACCACATATGCACAAGCTCTGTTCTATACCATTGATCTATATGTCTGTTTTGGTGGCAATACCACACTAGTCTTGATTACTGTAGCTTTGTTTTAAGTTTTTAAATGAGGAATGGTGAGTCCTCCAACTTTTTCTACTTCTGGAAAAAACTACATTGGGATTCTTAATTTTATTTTAGTTGTAGATGGACACAACATCTTCCTATCTTCCTCTCTCTCTCCTCTTTTATATAGTATTGAGGATCAAACCTAGTGCCTCACACATGTTAGGTTAGCGCTCTACCACTGAGCCCCAGCCACAGCCCAACACTGGGATTCTTACAGGTATTACAACTGACTCTCCAGATCACTTTGGGAAACACTGACATCTTAACAACATTAGGTATTCCAGTCCATGAACATAAGATGTCTTTCCATTTATGGGCTTCATTAATTTCTTTCAGGAGCATTTGTAATTCGCAGAGAATAAGCCTTTCAATTCCTTGATAAGTATTTCATTTATTTCTTTACTTGGTACATTGAACCCAGGAGCACTCTACCACTGAGCTCATCCCCTACTCCTTTTTATTTTATTTTGGGACAGGCTCTTGCTAAATTGCCCAGGGTGGCCTGGAAGTTGCAATCCTCCTGTCTCAGCCTCCCAAATAACTGGAATTATAAGCATGCACCACCATGCCTGGCTTAAATATTTTATTCTTTTTGAGAGTATTACATTCTACTCATGGTTCCAAAATAATGGAAACTACCTTAAGGTCAAAAAGATTACCCCACATACTCTGTGAAATTTTATACATCCATCAAAACTACTTATACAGGGGCTGGGGCAGTAGCTCAGTGGTAAAGCACTTGCCTCGAATGAGTGAGACATTGGGTTTGATAGTAGCACCACAAAAAATAAAGATATTGTATATCTAACTACAACTAAAAAATATTTAAAAAATACTTACACATTTATAAAACTGAAATATAAGTGAAAAAGTCAGAGAATGGTTTTTCATAAATAGTATGATCAGAAAATAATCTCAAAATATTAACAATGTTCATCACTGAATGGTAGAGTTACAGATGCCTTTTATTTTA
Source organism: Ictidomys tridecemlineatus (assembly GCF_052094955.1). Classification (NCBI taxonomy): domain Eukaryota; kingdom Metazoa; phylum Chordata; class Mammalia; order Rodentia; family Sciuridae; genus Ictidomys; species Ictidomys tridecemlineatus. The sequence goes on along the minus strand of NC_135481.1, from coordinate 121,255,875 downwards.
GAAACTCCCTGTGTTTATTAACACTGTAGAAAACTACATTATTATGAGATATAAAAGTAACAATTTTTAAAAGGAGACATATATTAAGTTATAGCAGAAAGAATCCTTAATGAAGTTTCCTCTTAAATGTCAGGCTAAGAACAGGGAAAGGATGGTGATAGGAACCCAAGAAGTCTGATACAAAAGATTTTATTGTGATGATAAATGAGATCATGGATGCAAAAAAATCCATAAAACTTTGCTGAAATCAGGCATTGAAAATTTAAATAACAGATAAGGATGATGACTCTTTGTCTCAGAGACTCAATTATGAACTGCCTGAGTTTCTCACCATGAGTTTGTCACCTTTGCATGGAGTCTGGGTTCATCTAAGTGGCCAAGGTTCAAGTGGTCTCTGGAGTGGAGCTCTCTGCCCTGATGAAACAAGTACTGGCAAATGCAACCCAGAGGGGCTCATCATACAGCCATGTCACTCACTCTAGGACATCTTTTGACACCTTCCTGGGAGCGACTGGACAGAGAGAAAAGATCAGCATGGGGCAAGAGACTGCCCTGAAGAACCCTGCTGGTTCTGTCTTCACCTGAAAAGGGATATACCTGATTCCTCATGTTGTTAAGAGGGCTCACATCATACAGGGAGTAGACTCCCTTGCTGGGTAGGAGCAGAGAATATAGGACCCAGGCAGGATGCCACTAAATGCAGCCCCAGCCAGCACAGGCCAAATGCAGGAAGCAGTGTGCATTACCTCACTCTAAAAACCTCATTGCCCACCAACAGCATTTTGGAAAGACCCCTGGTTGCAGTGCACAGATATCACTGAGCCACGCAAGGGACTCCACTTAGGTAATCCCTTTGGGCAATCTTTTTTTTATTTCCTGCTAGGTTCAGCAAGAGTTCCAGCCGCAGGTTTTCTCTCTTGGCTTAGACGCTGGACAGTCTCTGGCACCAGGGGGTTCCTGTCAGGGTACTGAATCATCTCCTGAACAGTTACTTTCCACGCCCCTGAAACAGACCCTCTTCCACTCTGGTGCCAGGAGTGGACACCTCTAATCGTCACCTTGACCAGCCCCATCCGCCTGTTAGTCTGGCCTCCCATGATGCTTCCATAACCCTCCTGGCTTCAACTACATCAAGAAGGGCTCAAAAGGCAAGGCTGGTGGCTGGCTCAGCACGGTGCACCTTCCACTAGGAAACTGGCAAGAAGACCTGGGCTCTCAATGAACCCTCCAGCAAATGCCGAATGTGGAAAATCTGCACAATATGACAGCTTAGCTCTGAAAAGGAATTACCTTTTATTTTCTCATCACTGTTTTCTTCTATGTTTAAAAACAAACTGTCTGTAAATACATCCCACTGATTTTATTTCTAGGTAGTATTTCTGAATAAAACTTTCATATTTTCATTTCTAAATTCAGCCAAAGGTTTTCTTTTTATCTCCCCAAGCCCATTTGTAGGCAAATTACATACGCTCACATCTTAGTAGATAAGTTTTACAGTAATTAACAGATTTTTTTTTGAGCCTAGAGATCTGTGACACTATAGCCATAATGCAGAGGCATTGGGCTGGCCAGCACTATTTTTTTAAACAAAACCCCAAACCAAAAAACTGGAAACCTCACAAGTATAGATTGTTGGGTAAAAAATCTAACCTAAAAAATTTGGCTTCACTTGCAGTTTAAAATAGACCTTTTCCTTAGACAGATCAAAGGTACCTAACATTCAGCTGTACTCAAAGGCTGCCAGGGAACTTCTGCTTGCCAACAGCAAGGACAAAGGGACAGGCACTGGCTGCCCTGTTGATCTAAGTCCTGTGAGTAATTAGAAAGCCACAGCTGAGCTCACCCACAGGGAAGCTCAGCACAGCTAGGTGGAGGAGCTGCGAAGACCTCACCCTGGCTCCTGGGTGAAGCCTGGGCTTGATCACTGGGCTGGAAGCCTTGCAGGAAGGTAAGAGCTCTCAGTGTTCCTTGTTCTGACAGCACAGGAAGCCCCCACGCAGTAGATGAAGTCCGTTTATGTCGAAGACTATCATACCAAAATTTTTTTTTTTTAATTGGCCCATACCCTTGCCAAACCTACGGTAGGTCAATGGGGCGATAAACCTTGTTTTCCAAGAAGAAGCCTGAGGTGGAGTGATGTGAAGGAAGTGGTGAGTCCAGGCTAGGTTTAGCCGCCCTGAGAGGTGATGCCACAGCAGTCTCTGTGAAAACTGCAAGGATAGGGAGAGGACAGGCAGTGTGGCTGCACTGTTCCCTGGATTCTTGGCAGATGTGGTCATGGATACCACAGACACAGGCACTACGGCCCCTGCCCTTGGTGACAGCACTGACAGCAGCTAACATGGAGAGTGGAGTAGCATGTCGGAGTGTCCTGAGCCCAAGCATCCATCAAGGGATTGATGGATGAACAAAATGTAGTAAGTCTGCAACATGGAATGCCACAGCCTTAGAAAGGAACTGAACCTTTAGTACATGCTGCCACACGGATAGTGTTCAACCCCAGGTCTGCAAAGGCCCCAGCATTTTCCCAATCCCAGAGAACTCAACAGAGAGAGTATGGACATTTTATTCCTCAGGTGCTCCCCAGGGCAGCAGGCTAGGGCAACATGGAAGGCAGCCCCATGCCCACAAGCAGGGGGTGTAGGTACAGGACAGGCTGCGCCACTGCTCTTATGGTTTCTTCATGTTGTACCAGGACAGTCCTCTTAATTCACAGCCAGAGCTGTTCTGCTTTGATTCCATCTAAACACTGGAGGGGAGGAGGTAGCCCAGTTTGCTCTTCCTCACCCAGGATACCACGCTCTGTGAAGCTCTTCCTACTTACCACCAGGAAGGACGAGCCCTCCTAGGAATTAAGGAGAGTTAAACCCCAGCAAGAGGGTCTGGAGAAGGTTGTGCTAAGTCAATTAAGGTAGAAGGACAGATAAGACTCCACTTACATGAGGTCTCTGGAGTTGTCAAGCTCTAGAGATAGATAGTAGAGTGCAGGCTTCCAGGGGGTCGGGAGGAAGGGGAACTCCTGTATCATGGGGGCAGTTTCTATGGGGTCTGATGAAAAAGTCTTGGTTGCAGATCTACAGCACAGTAAATGTATCTGATGCCCCTGAGAGATACAACTATGAATGGTTAAAATGATAAATAATATGCTACGCATATTTCATCACAACTGGAAAAAAAAGATAAGGCAGGCTTGAGCCAAGGCAGTTCAGGGGATACAGGGAGCAGAAGCAGCAGGGTACAGACTCTGGGGAGGGTGGAGCATCAACAGGGAGCCAGATCTCCAGCTGGAGGGAATGGATAGAGAGAGAAATGTCCAAGGAAGTGTGTATGTGTTGATAAACTGAATTTCAGGTACTGGGGAGGAAGCCTGGGAGCGGCATGGAAGGCTGAAGCTCAATACTTATGTGAAATGTGTGAATGCAGCTGGAAGTTAGAGACCAAAACCCTGGGGTTTTACCCAGAGAGGTCTGAGGCTGACACCTGAGTGACTCAATGGGGCATTTGTGGCTCAAGGGGCGTGGAGAGGACAGCACTTGTAGCCTGAGTCTGGGCTGGGTGAGGGATTGTCCTGTCACATAGGCAGCTAGCTCTCAATTACTTCCAAGCACAGTACCGGCTGTACCTCTGCTGCCCAGATGCTGACCAAGGACTGCCATGACTCTGTGATGTCTGGAGGGCTAGGGGCATCTGGTTATCATCCAGTTCCTCTTCAGCTCTGACCAACACAGATGGTCAAATATTTGCTCTGATCTGGGACCTGCCTCACCAAGCATAGGGACTGTGGGTAACCAAAAGAAGGCACCATGTCAAAGACACGATGAAAGAAAGTACTCATCAGAGCAGAGTCTTCCTTCATACCCCATTCTTAGTTTCTTCAACTAAGAGGCAAGAGGCTAAGCCCTCTGTAAATATATGCATAATTCATTTTTAAGCAGTAAAAACATACATTGTTATGGCAAAACTTTCAACTGTATTGAAAAGAAACTGCTCTGAATGAGGTGAAATATTGCATTTTGAAGAAAGCAGAGCAGAATACATAAAATGTTAACTGCCACTCAAAAGCCAAACTGGGAAAACCAAGCACATTCTCCTACAACATCGCGAGGTCTGCTTTCACGGAAGGCCAGAACCTCAGGGTCTCCTGTGCCAGGGTCTCCAGGTAACCGAAAATTACAGCCCATGTCATTCCATTATAACTTTGGCTTCTTCCTGGCCTTTTGTTTCTAAAACAGGGAGAATGTCCTCAAGAAACATGATTAGTTTACTGTACCCATAAGACACTTTAAAAAATTGATCTCTTCAGTTAACATTTAACCTACCTTTCAAACTAAATATACCAAATGATGGGATCGATTTAGAGAAATCTTGAGTGAATAGGTCTGAAGACCATATTCAACCTGTTACCAAAAACTAAAACACAAAATACTGTCTTTCACTCAGCAAATGACCAAAACCTCCGACTTATCACAGTGCCGGAAAAATGCCACCGTGCAGACACCCCACAGGCTCTGGGAGTATAAGCTTATGGTGCCCTCTCTCCAGATGGTATGAGAGTCTGGCAAGTTTTTGAAAATCTATCTTCTTTGATCCACTACTTCTTTACTTTGAATCCAGCTTAAGCAAACGTTCATAGATGAGAACAGGACAATAATAGATTTACATAAGAGCACTGTTTATAACAGCTGAAAATCTGGGGTACCCACACAATGAAATAATAAACAATGGTTAGAAATCACACCTGCCATTCCCACTGATGTCAGGAACAAGACAAGCATGCCCGCTCTTACCTCCACTGTGAACCACTGTACTGGAATTATCAATCAACTCAAGTGAAAGACATGCAATGTGTAAGAATCAAAGCAAAGAGGTGAAACTATCTTTTTATGCAGATGATCTAGATAGCTGGAATGTTCAAAAGAATCAACTAAGAAATATTGTAAGGAGTAAGATGATAATTCAGTAAAGAAGCATGAGGCAAAAGTAAGGGCCAACATTCAGAAATAATGACTACTATGTAGAAGACACATGTAAGAGAAAACTCCATTTCCAACAGCAGCAATAATGGACTATCTGGGTATTAATAAGAAATGTGTAAAATCCACATGTGAGAAACTATAAAATATCTAAAGGAAACAAAAATGGCTTTGGAAAATAAACACGGCATAGTCCTAAAACAGAAGGCAAACACGTTAAGATGCAAACCATTCCTTGGACACTTTATAATTTAATAGGATTCCAACAAAAATGCCAACAGCTCTTTCTACAGTGAGATGAGCCAATTTGAAGTTCCAACTGTAATGACAGTAGAATCACTGTTGGATTGTTTTAGTAGACTATATAGCCAAAATTACATTGATGATGTTAGCAAGATTTTCAGTATAAGATAGAGATAAAACTATGAAAATCCAAGGAAAAAAGTGAAAATACTATTATATAATAATGAAATTGAATTAAAGATATCAAATTAAATGCATAATTTAAAAATAATTATACTCAGGCTGGGGATGTGGCTCAAGCGGTAGCGCGCTCGCCTGGCATGCATGCGGCCCAGGTTCGATCCTCAGCACCATATACAAAGATGTTGTGTCCGCCGAGAACTAAAAAATAAATATTAAAATTCATTCTCTCTCTCTCTCTAATAAATAAATAAATAAATTAAATAAAAATAATTATACTCTAGCTCCCTCCACTGAAAACAATTAAAAGAAATCTCAGTCCTATAGTAATGAGTACTTTTGCTATCCAGATTCTGGTCTCTTACAGCATTTCTCACTGAAAGGAACCAGGGCTATTGAGAACTGGCTGATTCCAGGTTTGGGGCAGGAAAGGTGCAAAATGAGCCTGTAGCAAATCTCACTGCTGAAAACCAAGAAATCAAAAATACATGATCTAAAAAATACATAGGAGTTAGCCTAAAGGACACCAAGGTCGAAATTATGCATTTGAACACAGGAAGAATAATGATTTTAGATTAAAACACTAAAATAAAAGACAATACATTAGAATCCACAATAATATTCACAGAAAAGAAGTCAGAAAAAAGCGTAAGTTATCACCATTTCAGGGAAACCGGTAACTCAAAGGAATTATGTTGATCCTGTTTTTCTATCATGAATCATATTTCAGGATAACTAACTATCCAGTTGGTATGAAAAATAATCATTTCCAAAAGAATGCCAAATTAACTTGTAAAATTGTAGATCCAGGAAAGGTTTATCAACAGCTTTTTAAAAGATTAATGTGGTTGACGGGGAATAAACATCGGCTGGGTGTCAGGATATACCTCACAGATTATTACTAGTGGTTTTGAATTGCAAAGGGAAGCATTTAACTGTATATGGAGAGAGCAATCTGTCCTTGCTCCCATGTGTTAGTGAAGTTGAGCCTCACTTCTTAGGCAACCAGAGATTACGTGTCTCCCACAAGGAGGACACCATCTGCTGAGTTATGCGGCATCAACCCTGTTGTAGTCTAGCCAAGAGAGGTTTCCATTTACAGCATCTATAGGGTATACCTGGGCAGAACAACTGGCCTGGCTAACTTAATAAGTCACTGTTGTGGTTTAGATTGGTAAGACTCTGGCAAAGGTGTCCCCAGATGTCTACTAAAATGATAACAAATCCCTGTTGAAAACCCTGACTCTAGGTTTCAAATATTTGAATACAAGACCAGTATATAACAACACCAGAGATGATGATGATGATGATCAGGAACACAAGCAAACAAGACATTTATGCACAAAATGTGACAGAAACTGCAGACACTGGTCTTATGATGCAGGCTGTGAATAGTGATGCTTACTGTAAAGTTGCACGGAATGTACAAAAGAATAGGAAGAGCCTTAAAAATGACACTGCAGATTTTAAAAAGAACCAAATAGAATTTTCAGACATGAAAAAGTATTTCTGAAGTTAAAAGGTCAACAAATGGGTCAAACACATAAAGACAAACCTGAAAATTCTCAATCAGGTAGAAATTGAGAACAATGATTTAGAAACTTTGGTAGCAATTTAGCAGTAATTGTATGTCTGCTGACTATAATAATAAAAAATTATGGGAGCATTTTATATTTCATTTTTGCAATTATTTATTTTTATTGTACTTTACGATAAAATAAAGGACTGATATCCAAGATACATAAAGAACTCTTATAATAATAACAAAATCAACTTAAAAACATACAAGAGGATTTGAACATACATTTCATTAAAAATGATGAACAAACAGCCAATAGGCCCATGAAAAGATGCCATTTTCAATCACTAGGGAAATACAAATGAAAACCACCACACACCCACAGAAAGGCTACAGTCCAGTGGCTAGGCTATATCAAGCAAATGAAGGGGACACATGGGAACTGTGATCAATCAATGGTGGGACCTCTTTGAAAAATAATATGGCAGTTTCTTAAAAAGCTAGACAGAAACTTACCACATAAGCCAGCAATTCAATTCATAGATACTGACACAAAATAAATGAAAATTCATGTTTACACAAAGACTTATAACAGCAGTATCATTCATACTAGCTTAAAAAAACCAACCCACATGCCCATTAATTGGTCAGTGGACAAACAAAAAGTGGCAGTATTCATAATAACAAAAGAAACAAACTACTCAACAGGGATGAGCCTCCAAAACCTTTATCAAGCAAGACATACAAGATCATGTACTGTGCCAACCAAGAATACTACACCCAGCAAAGCTACCTGTTGTGGTTTAGATGTGAGGTGTACTCCGAAAGCTCATGTCAGACATTTCAAGAACACTTAGAGGTGAAGTGACTGGGCTGGGATTTTTAACCTCATCAGTGCATTAATCCCCTGGTAGCGATAAATTGGGTGGTAACTGCAGGTAGGTAGGGTGTGGTTGGAGGAAGTGGGTCATTAGGGCATCCTTTAGGGTATATATTTTTTCCTTGGGTAGAGAAGTCTCTTTCTCTCTGTTTCCTGGTGCCATGTTCCCTGCTGCTTTCTTCAGCCACACGCTTCTGCCATGATATCTGCCTCATCCCAGGCAGAGCAATGGAGCTGCCTTCTATGGACTGAGACCTCTGAAATCAAGAGCCCCAAAATAACCTTTTTCTCCTCTAAAATTGTTCTTGTCAGGTCTTTTGGTCACAGTGATGAAAAACGTGCCTAAAACACTATCCTTCATAAATAAAGAACTGAAGTCTTTCCCAGAGAAGCAAAACTGGAGGAAACTTATTACCAGTATCCAGCATTAAAAGGAACACGTAAGGGACTCTTATATGAATAAGCAAATAGATGATCATGAATAAATGCAAAAGTAGAAAACTTATCAGTAGAGCAGACATAGAGAAGAGAAAAAGAATCAAACATCAGTACAGAAAACTATCAAACCACAAAGATAAACAATAAGAGAAGAATATAGGAACAAATAATAGGCAAAACATAAAGACAAAAATTAATAGAATGAAAGGAATATGTTATTAACAATTAATAATAATCCTGAATGTAAAAAGACCAAATCCTACAGTTAACAGATTGGCTGAATGGATTTAAAAAAAAATAAGACTCAACTAACTATATGCTGCCTATAAGAAACTTACTTTGGGATCACAGATCCCAAAGGGATCGACTCAACAAGAGGATATAACAATTGCAAATATCTATGTCCCCAACAGCAGAGCACCCAAATATACAAAGCAAATATTATATCTGAAGGAAATATTGGAGGATGCAAATGGACCTAAAAGATATTTACAGAACATTTCATCCAACAGCTGCAGAATACAAATCTTTCTTAATCAACACATGGTACTTATTCTCTAGGACAGACCATATGTCACTCCCAAACTAAGTCCTAACAATTTCAAAAAACACTCAAAACTATATATCATGTGTCTTCTCTGGCTACAATGGAGTAAAACTAGAAATCAATCAGAGGAATTTTAGATATCACACAAATGCGTGGAAATTAAACAACATGCTCCTGAACAAGTAATGGACCTAGTAGGAAATCAAAATGGAAATAAAAAAAAATTTTCTTGACAAAAATGAAAATGGGAGCACAACATACCCAAACCTACAGGATACGCAAACACAGTACTAAAAGGGAAGTTTATAGCAATAAGTGCCTCCATTAAAAAAAATTCAAATAAACAACCTAATGATGCAGCTCAAGAAACTAGAAAAGCAAGAACAAATCAAACCGAAAATTAGTAGAAGAATATAAATAATAAAATCAGAGAAGTAACAAACAAAACTGAGACTAAAAGAACCAAAAATATCAGTTAAGACAAAAAACTGAAAGTTTGAAAAGAAACAAAATCAACACACCTTTACCTAGACTCAGAAAAAAGAAGAGTCAAACAAATAGAATCAGAGATGAAAAAGGAGACACTACATCTGATATTTCAGAAATAAAACCACAAACACATAATTGGGAACTATTATAAAAAACTGCAGGCCAAGAAATTGGAAAACTGAAGAAAAAGATACATTTCTGAACCCATATGACCTATTAAAACTGAACCATGAAGAAACAAAAACCTAAATGCACCAATAATAAGTAACAGGAATGAATCTAGAATAAAAAAACTCTAAACAAAGAAAAGCCTTTGCTGATGAATATTATCAAACTTTTAAAGAACTAACATCAATTCTTCTCAAACCATTCCAAAAAAATTTAAAAGGAAAAAACCCTTCCAAATTCATTACCTTGATGCCAAAATCTGATAAGGAAAAAAAATCTGACAAGGCCATAACTGAAAAAAAGAAAACTATAGGCCAATATCCCTGATGAAAAAAAGATGCAGAACTTCTCAACAAAATATTAGTGAATTGAATCTATTAACACATCAAAAAGATTATATACCATGACCAAGTAGGATTTATCCTAGGGAGGCAAGACTGGTCGACGCATTTTTGGTTCTCTTGATGTAACATATCACATCAAGAGAATAAAGGATAAAACCCATATGATCGCCTCAATACACTCACAAAAAAGCATTTGATGAAATTAACATTCTTTCATGAGAAGAAAAAAAAACTCTATATATTAGGTATAGAAGAAATATGCCTTGATAAAATAAAGGCTGTATATATTGAATAGGGAAAAGCTGAAAGCATTTCCTCTAAGATCCTGAACAAGACAAGCATGTCCACTTTTATCACTCTTATTCAATATAATACTAGAAATCCTAGGCAGAGCAATTAAGCAAGAAAAGAAAGAAGGACATCCAAATTGGAAAGGAAAAAAATCAAATTATCTCCGCTTGCAGACAACATGATCTTATATGGAAAGAAACCTAAAGACTCCACCAAGAAACTATTAAAATTGATTTTAAAAATTCAGTAAAATTTCAGGACACAAAATCAATATAAAACTATCAGATTTTTTTCTACACATTAACAACAAACCTATTGAAAAATAAATCAAGAAAGAAATCCCATTCATAATAGACACAAAAATTAAAATATTTATGAATAAAATAAACAGGTAAGCAAAAGATCTCTACAATAAAAATTATACAACACTGATGAAAAAAAAACAACTGAAGAGGACACACATAAGTGGAAAGATAGCCCGTGTAATTTAATTTACAAAGTCAATGTAATTCCTATCAAAGTACCAGTGACATTCTTCACAGAAATAGAAAAACAGTTCATAAAGTCTATATGGAATCACGAAAGACCCCAAATAGACAAAGCAACCTTGGAGTAAAAAGAATTAAGCTGGAGGCATTATGATACATGACTTCAAAATAAACTACACAAAACTATAATGACCCAAACAGCATGGTAAATAGTATAAAAACTACACCTAGATAAAGGGAACAGATCCACACATCTACAGCCATTGATTTTTGACAGAGGTGCTGAAATACAATGGAGAAAGAACAGTGTGTTCAATAAATGGTGCTGGGACAGATGGATGCATGCAGAAACCTAAAGACTCCACCAAGAAACTATTATCCTCCCCCAAAGGATAATGAAAGTAGACCCTTATCTCTCACAATATATAAAAAAAAAACTCAAAATGGATCAAAGACCTAAATGATTTTAAAAATTATTTTGATTTTAAAAATTCAGTAAAGTTTCAGGACTCAATATAAAAATATCAGATTTTTTTCTACACAATAACAATAACAACAAACCTATTGAAAAATAAATCAAGAAAGAAATCCCATTATCTAAAATTATCTGAAACTTAAAAAAAAAACAACAACAGGGAAAACACTTCAAGACATTGGTATGGGCAAAGATGTTTTGGATAAGACCCCCAAAGGATAAGCAATAAAAACAAAAATAGACAAACGGGACTATATCATACTAAGAAGCTTCTGTTCAACAAAGGAAACCATCCAAGGAGACAGCTTACAGAAGGGGAGAAATTATCTGCAAATTATTCTTCTGACAAGAATACCCAAAATATATAAAGAATGCAACAGCAAGAAATTACTCCTAATAATTTAATTTTAAACTGGGCAGATGATCTGAATAGGCATTTCTCAAAAGAAAATATCCAAACACAATGTGTAAGTGAAAAATGCTCAATATCCCTAATAACCAGGAGATATGAATTCAAACTATGAGGTATCTCTTCATTCCAATTAGAATTGCTATTATCAAAACACAAGAAATAACAACTGCTGATGAGGATGTGGAGTAACAGGGGCTCTTACTCACTTTTGATGGGAATGTAAATTAGTACAACTATTATGGAGAATCCTTAATAAACTAAAAATAGATCTACCAAAATGATCCAGAAATCCCACTTCTGGGTATATGCAAAGGAAATTAAATCAGTATGTTGAAGAGACCTCCACACTCCTATGTTTATTGTGGCAATGTTTGCAATAGCAAAGATGTAGAGTCAACCAAAATATCTATCAAGAATGAATGGATAAAGAAAATGTGGAGTATATATACAATGGAATATTACTGAGCTATAAATAGAATAAAATCCTGTAATATATGGCAACATGAATGTAATTTGAAGACATTGTACTAATACAATGAACACATCAGTGAGAAAAACAAATGCATTATGTGAAATAAATGAAATAAATCAGTCAAAAAAAACAAATGCATTATGTTGTCACTAATATGTGGAAGCTAAAAATGCTGATTCAGAAAAACTGAGAATAGAATTGTAGTTACTAGAGGCTGAGAAGGATAAGGGTTGGGGGACGACGAGAGGCTAGAAAATGGATGCCAAAATAAAATCAGGTTTGAGGAATAAGTTCTAGTCTTCCAGAGCATAGTAGAGGTATTAATTTATATCAAGAAAACTAGAAGAGAGAAGTCAGAAGGTTACTAACACATAACTTTACAAGAAAAAGACCACATCTTGTACAATCTCAAATCTAGAGACAGAAAGCACAGAAATGGTCACCTGCAGCGGGGGCTGGGAGTGGGTGCTGATGGCAAATGAGCACATGAGGTAAGATGGAAATGTTCTAGAAATGGAGTGCAGTAATGGATGCACAACGCTATCCATGGAGTAAGACAACTTTCCCATTCACAATAGGTATGCAAATTATGCCTCAATAAAATTCTAATAAAATCTGTGACTTGAAAAGTTAAAAAACAAAATCATGAGATAGAGCTAAAGTTATTCTCAGAGGAATATATGGCTTTAAATTCCTTCATTATTAAAAACCAGCTAAAGATAAGTGAATTTGACTAAATAAATAATAAGGATAATTAAAGATAAAAGTAGAGATGAATAATACTGAACACAAACAAAATAGTCAAAAGGATAAATGAACTCCTAAAGTGAAATAATAACCACAGAGGTGGAAGAGATTAAAATATTCATTAAGCTGGGTATGGATGGAAGGCTGAGGAAGGAGGATCCCAAGTTTGAGGCCAGCCTCTTCAAATTAGAGACCCTGTCTCAAAATGGAATAATAAAGAGGTGGGGATATAGCTCAGTGATAGAGCTATAGAGTCCAGCAGGCATGAAGCCCTAGACTCTATCCCCAGGACCACAAAAGGATTTGTTAAGCAGTACCATGTACTAGTTCCCATGTGACCCACTATAAAAGGAAGCTACGGATTATTACAGAGAAAAGCACTCAGCCCAGATGGGTCCTATAGCAACCTTCTAACTTTATTTCATGAAGACAATTTTATTATTTCTGAAGTCGATGCATCGATCCTTGCCATGAGATGGCGGTATGAGGAGCTGGGTAGAAACCATCTGTGGACCACCTTCAGGAAAGATCAGAATGCCAGCATCAATGCACCTAAATTCGATAAGCTATGATTGTACCAAAAAGGAAGAACACTATATGTTAGCTTCAAGCAGTAAATATTGTTTTTTTCCCATTTTTTTATTGGTGCACTATATGTGTACTAATAGTGGGATTCGTTGTTACACGTATTCATATGTGCACACAATATAATAATATATAATTATGCTAAAAAGTATTTTTTTAATATTTTAATAAATTTTAATATTTATTTTTTAGTTCTCGGCAGACACAACATCTTTGTTGGTATGTGATGCTGAAGATCGAACCCGGGCCGCACACATGCCAGGCAAGCGTGCTACCGCTTGAGCCATATCCCCAGCCCCTAAAAAAGTATTTTTAATGCCTGAACATCCAAAGTAATAGATCTATTGGACCTTCGTCACATGACTAATCACTTAATGGAAATACATCTTATTTTTGCAGATCACTGTAATAAACAAAGTTTTAAGTTTACTTTTTTCAAGTATGCTGCAATACTTTTTCAAGTATTCTAGAAGCAAGGGAAATAACTACTTGAATAAAATAACTACTTGTAACTGAAAATATACATCTAAGGTGTCCTAACTCCTTGTCTTTTGAATTCTTGATCCTTAAACTGGAGCATCTCTATCAACTTTGGTTGTCTTTTGTTTCTCCTCAATTTTGTGTTTGAAAGTCAAGGGAGGGGCTGGGCTTGTGGTTCAGTGGTAAAGCGCTCCCTTAGTACACATGAGACACTGGGTTTGATCCTCAGCACCATATTATACATACATACATACATGCACACACACACACACAAACATACATATATATATTTTAAAGCAAGGGAAATAATTCAGTAAATAAACTTCTTCATCAAAGCTTTAAGAAACTGCACACACTATTCTACTGCAGTAGTGTGCTGTCAATCCTACAAATTTATAAACTCAAGATTTACATCTCCTGTGAATTCTGCTAGGACTTTATTCTCAAAGGAAAACACACACCCAGTATCTCTTATTCCCAAGTTGTTTCCACTTTAATTGTCCCAACACTGTAGCATAGTCACTCAAACCTGTGTTATTTCTTACATCTATACGCTGTAACTGTTAGCGGTTTTATCACCTCTTTGACAGTGACAGAGTCACTACAATTAGATTTAACATGGATTAACCAACTCTTAAGACAAAAATTTGGCTATTTTGCCTTCACCAGGTTGCCATTTTCCCAAAGTAGTGTTGTAAAAATTCAAGGAACTCATAAAACAATATGAGAGAAAAAATATATACAATTGGGCCAATTATCACTCCCCTGCACTTACTCCCCCCCCCCCTCCCCGTCATTTTATTCTATTCATCTCTCTTGGATTGTCATGAAATCTCCTCCCCTACCGTTCTTCCCTCTTTAGCTTCCACCGAGAGAAAACTTGCCACCCCTGATCTTCTGAGTTTGGCTTATTTCACTCAACATAATGTTCTCAAGTTCCATCCATTTTCCTGAAATTTACATAATTTCATTTTTCTTTATGGCTGAATAAAACTCCATTGTGTTTATACATCACATTTTCTTTATCCAATCATTTGCTGATGGACACCTGGGCTGCTTCCATACTTTGGCTACTGTGAATGGTGCTGCTTTAAACAAGGGTAATGCATGTACCACTGTAGTGTGACAACTTAATTCTTCAGGATAAATACCGAGGAGTAGTATAGCTGGGTCATATGGTGGTTCCACGCCTACTCTTTTCAGGAACCTCCATACTGATTTCCATTGTGGTTGAACTAATTTGCAATCCCACCAAAAGTGTGAAAATGTTATTTTTCTTTATATCTTCTCCAGCATTTATTATAAAATCAAAGATTAAGAAAATTAAGTAAATGGAATCAGGCAATATATGAAAACAATAATATGCTGAAGCATATTATTGAGATTTATTCCAACAAAGATCATGCAAAACCAGAAAGATCTATCAACACAGCAATCATAATATTGCATTAACATCTTGCAGAGAAAAAAAATCACACAGCATTTAATCTGGTTCCGTAATAGCACGTGCACTGGAACAGCATCACCTGGCTTGCACAGCCAGCCAGGGCCATGCTGGTGCACATCCTGGACACCAGCCACCCAGTGAAGATCATTTCTCAGAACCAAGAGCCACTTTCAAATTGTATGCGGCAATCCTGAAGCTATTCATCAAAATGGGAGAAACAGGATGCCTGCTATCTCCTACTACCTGGGCTTAACTGGTCCTGGTCAGTGTTAAGATAAAATTAGAATACATCCAACCACCCACCCACTCGTGCTCACCTGTACTGGTATAAATGCTAGAAAAGAGCAAGGAGTGCTGACACACTGTGATCCCAGCTATTTGGGAGGCTAGGGCAAGAGGATTGTAACTTTGCAGCCAGCCTGGGTAACTCAGTGAGATACTCTCAGAACAAAACAAAATAGAGGACTGGGGATGTAGCTTAATGGCAGAGCACTTGCTTAGCATGTGAAAGGCCCTGCAAGAAATTCTCAGTACTGGGGCAGGGAGGGAAAGGGAACAGAGATAAAAGACCTGATTAGTTACCTTTGACAGGGCTCTAAGAGCTAAATAAGCAGATTCTAGTAAAGACTTACTTAAATTAATAAGAAAATTTGGTATGGTGATGGCAAAAGAAAACATTTAAAAACCAATTGTTTTTAGGAATTTAACGAGAATCAAAATAAATCAAAATGACAAAAATAAATCCAGTCACAAGAGTGACAAAAATTACAAAGTATTTAAAAATAAATTTAATGAAAAGGTGAAGGCTTATAAGAAGCCCAAAACATAGCAGAAAATAAGACCCACAAAAATGGGTCTTCTTCCAGAAGGAGAAAGTTATAAAAAAATACTATTCTTATCCAAATTAACAGAGAACTTTAAGATAATGCCAATAAATTCTGATGTTTTCTGAACCAGACAGAATTACTGATGTTCTAGAATACCAGAGAAAGAATTATCAAACAAGCTCAGTGAGGTTTTTTTTGGGGGGGGAGGGGGCGGGTACTGGGGATTGAACTCAGGAACACTCAACCACTGAGCCACATCCCCAGCTCTATTTTGTATTTTATTTAGAGACAGCATTCAACTGAGTTGCTTAGTACATCACTTTGCTGAGGCTGGCTTTGAACTTGTGATCCTCCTGTCTCAGCCTTCCGAGCTGCTGGGATTACAGCTGCTTCCTGTGAGGTCTTGATCAGTGTGAAATGCTCCTAGACATGGATAGACCATGTAGAGTTTACACTTTTGCACAACAATGAAAATTTAGGTGTCAGTGGAAGAATACTGTGTGACAGGTATAATCAGAAAAGAAAGAAATGGGGGTTGAAAGCAGCAGAGAGAGGCAGAGTGATGGCTGGAAAAAGAGGCATGTACACAGACTCCCTGGAAGATGTGAAGGAAGACCAGAAGAACACTCAAGCCTACACTGGTGCCTGCCCAGGCTCCGATCTGTGTGTGAAAGGGGCACATCACAGACCCAGTGTGACAGCTGGGATAGGACTGGGGCAGGGCTTGGTGCTTGAAGGGTCAGTAATAGTTATGCCCAGCCTTTTCATCCCAGACATCCAAGTCATTCTGACCCTGGGCCTTCTGAGAGCATTGAAGGGAGGAGTATCATGCACACATCCCTTCTTTTTGCTAAGTCACCACTGTTGAGTGCCAGAGAGCAGGGGTTTCGATTTGTTTAATGCTGCACCCCCAGGATCTAGAACAGGCCTGCTTCCCTTAGTGTCCAGCTGAATGGGAACAAGTAGCACCAGAAAGGCATGGACTGTTTGGGAGGGGGAAGAATCATCAAAAATGATGTAGTGACCTTATTATCAAATCACAAAGCTAAAGTGAATAAGCCAAATACAGGCTCTGCAGAATGCAGTGAGTGGAGAACCTGGATTTCCAGCAAGCAAATGATAGGAAATTCATGCATAAATCTTCCATCCCTCCATCTATCCATCCAACCACCTACCCACTTCCATCCCTCCAACTATCCATCCAATCACCCACCCACTCATGTGCTCACCTGTCCATGTACCCATTTCCCCTCAATCCCTGAACATTTGCATGGAGCTCCTGCTCTGCCTCATGGTGTGAAGGTGCTAGGAATACAGTTATAAAGGAGACAACCTTCCAGCCCAATGAAGATTAACTGTAAAAGGTCCAGTAATAGATAATAGAATTTAAGATACGAAAAACACCCAGTGTTTTTTTTTTTAATTTAATGTACCAGCTTTTATATTGGCAAATATAAAGGTTTTCAGAGGTTCACATTTTTTCTTTAGGGTCCTTACCCCATTTCCTTGATAAGATTTTCAAAATCTCAACCTCAAAATCTGAAAGAAACTTTTAGGAATTGCACTTTCAAATGGACAGAGGCAGCTGTGCCATTTGGGGGAAAATTTCAAGTGAATTGCAATTTCCCCTGACTGATCCCATGAGCAGCCCTGGTTGGAGGTGATCTCCAAATGATTCATAACAAAGCAAGTCCATGGAGTACCACAGCTACTTCTTCATTTCTTTAATACTAGAAGAATGAAGAGGTTCTACTGTAACTTTTACAACTACTCTACTTGTAGAAACTCCTTTCTGAACTGCTACAGTTCAAAGACTAATAAAAGAATAATTTGCAAGAAAAATTGGCTAGCCTACTTGAAACTGCTATGAAAAGATGTGAAACTTTTCCTCTTAGTGCAGAATACTTATAATACATTAGTTATTGGATTGGTATCTTAACAGCTGTGAAACTTAAAATGTTAGTTGAGTAAATAAATTAATGGCATTCCATTTAAGTAAAAAACTCAAGTGAGATGATGATGCCGAGAAATATAAACACAGTGAAGGAATAAGAAGCAGCAACTATCAAAACATTATTTCTTCCCCAAGTA
This sequence comes from Ictidomys tridecemlineatus, assembly GCF_052094955.1. Taxonomy (NCBI): domain Eukaryota; kingdom Metazoa; phylum Chordata; class Mammalia; order Rodentia; family Sciuridae; genus Ictidomys; species Ictidomys tridecemlineatus. The sequence continues at coordinate 121,237,779 of NC_135481.1, read as the reverse complement.
CTGAAACATTTAATTTTTAAAAGACAAATAAAAATTACCTTTTAAAGATGGTAGTTTTTGCAGTTCTCTATTATTGCTGGCACTAAACCGTGAAGAATTCTGCCGTTTGTCTTTTTTCACAATGGGCTGAGGGGCTGGTACCTTTATTTTAGAAGATGTTGAAGACTGGACAGCCACAAGGCTGTTCTTCCTGCTGGAAATCTGCTTTCCAAATAAAAACAGAACATGTAAAACAGCTGTGCTTATGGGACAAAAGAAATATAGAAAAAATAAAAAACCCTCAAGTCTTACTCTGGGACAATGTTCTCTGCTCTGCTGCAGGTGATTCCCTGGAGCTGCTGGAGGGGAAGGCTCACATCCCACCTCCAGTAATGCTGGACTTCAGAGGCTCACAAGATACCTCACTCCTTTCTCTCTCTCCTTCCTTCCTCCTTTTCTTTCTCTTTGTGTCTCTTTTTTTAAAAACAGTACTGGGCATGAAACCCATGGGTATTCTACCACTGAGCTACACCCCCAGCTGTTTTCTAAACTTTCTATTTTGAGACAGGGTCTCAGAAAGAATTTGAAATCCTCCTGCCCCAGCCTCCTGAGTAGCTGGGATCACAGGCCTGCACCACCATTTCAGGCTCCAGGAGGGAGGCAGGTGGTTCAGACAAGAGGAGGCAGAGGGTTGGAAGGGCAATGGAAGGTGGAAGCAGAAGTCAGAGTCAGAGACAGCTGAAGACCAAAGAGGCACCACAAGCCCCTATACAGGCGGCCTCTAGAACCTGGAAAGGTCCAGAAGGCAGGTCTTCCTCTGAAGTCTTCAGAAGCAGCAGAGCCATGCCCATCCCCCTTTCAGACTTTGGATCTCCAAAACTGTAAGATGCTAAGATTTGTGCTCCCATAAGCCATTTTGTTCATGGCCATGTGTAACAGAAGCAACAGGAAGTGAACTCAGTCTAGCACCTCCTAAGAGAATAGGTTTCCCTGCTGGCCCCCTCACTAGGCTGCAGAAAGGCACTCCCTTGGAACCTAGAACTTTTCTTCCTCCTGGCTTTTCTCCTGTGTGCCTATCTCTAGGCTCCTACTCTCTCACTTATCTCCAGATGGCATCACAACTGTAAGAGCCATCCCACTCACGAGGCTGGCCTGTAACATACCAGTGAAATACTGGGGCAGAGTAGAGGAGAGTCAGAGGGAACATGCAGCAGAGCCACCAGGGACCTTGTCGTCCACAAAGGCCTAAAAGGATGTGCTCTCCACTGTGACCCCGTGGAGATCATCTGGGCCTTGGGTCCCCATCAGGAGGGCTCTCTGGGCAATGACAGCTGGGATAGTTTGTTGCCACCATCACCCAGCAGTTCGTTGCCTGTAGGATTGACACAACATATCCTCTGTGCCCCATCTGTCTGCCCAAAGCAGTGGAGCTCACTTCTGCCCAGATGCACTTTGCAAAGGCCATGAGGCTCTGACCTAGAGCCAACAACCACCCAATCCATTCCCCAGCTGTACAGGGCCTAAGGGAGCAGGAATGTAACTGAGCCCTGAACAAACCTGTTCTCATTTTTTAAAATATTTTATTTTTTTGTTATAGTTGGACATAATACCTAATTTTTATTAATTTACTTTTATGTGGTGCGGAGGATCAAACCCAGGGTCTCACACATGCTAGGCAAGCACTCTATCACTGAATCACAACCTCAACCCCGAATCTGTTCTTATTTTTGAAAAAAAAATTTCACTAAGCAGTAAGAGGCACTTTATTTTTCAATAATTTACCTAAGAAAAATTGAAAAGAGTTTTCCAAGATGAGACTGCCCAAAAAACAGCAGACAGAATTCTGAACTGGGAGTTCAGGCCTAGGTTACCTTCTTTCACACAGCCTGTCTCCTGGTCAAAATGTACTTTCTTGGCTTTGATCTTGACATCTGCTATGGTGTGAATATAGTTTATGTTCCCCTCAAAGGTTCATATCATGGAACTTGGTCTCCAAGATGGTGTTGCCGGGAGGTGCTGTGGATCTTTAAAAGGCAGGGCCTACTGGGAGGCCCATGCATCACTGGGAGTGTGTCCTTAGGAGTGACTGTGGGACACTAATCTCTCTCTGCTCTGGATCTGAAATAGGACTGCTGGCCCGGATACACTCCCACCATTAACATCTGCCCTTTGGTCCTCACCAGAACCGAGCTGAGGGCTGGGGATGTGGCTCAAGCGGCAGCACGCTCGCCTGGCATGCGTGCGGCCCGGGTTCGATCCTCAGCATAACATACAAACAAAGATGTTGTGTCTGCCAAAAAAACCTGAAAAATAAATATCAAAAGTTCTCTCTGTCTCTCCTCTCTCTCTAAAAAAAAAAAAAAAAAAAAAAAAAAGAACCGAGCTGATGCAGGTGCTATGCCTTTGAGCCTCCAAGTCTAAGAGCAAATTAAACCTCTTTTTCTTTGTAAAGATCCTATATCTTGCATTTCATTATAGTGATGAAGGCCAACTAATACACCGTCTATCATTCTTTCTGTCAGATTATGAAAGAATACATATACCGTTCTTAAAAACAGCACCTATAACTCACGTCCTCCTCGGAATTCCCCTAGGTAAAACTTAACTGCTCAACTTTCTTGGGATGCCCCTAGAAAAATCTTTAGCATTTACTCCAAAGTCACAGAGATACTTCCAGGACCTGTCCTTGTTTTAAATGGCAAGCTACATATATGTGTTCCAAGAGATCATAAATTTTATTTTTATTTTCCATAATGCCCAATCCAGTGCTATACACATAATGACCTTGATAAACAATAGGTAGAAAATAGATAAACACAGTTCCATAGCTGCTTCTACCCCAACAGGATAATAAACTGGGCATCTCATGTGGCCACTCTTCTAAGACTACAACCTGGTGATCTGGCTAACTTATAAATCAGGAGCAAAACAAATCCATAGGAAATGAAGCTCCTCACAGAGAACAGGTTGAGATAAGGTTTCTAACGTCTGTGGAAATAAAAAATCACCCGGACTCCATCCCACTGGCTCCTCTCCCCTGAACCCTACCATACTCTCCCCACCCAGCCCCCTCCAGAGCCTTCTCTCAGGAGGCAACAGAGTGAATTTCCGGAAAAGAAAATCTGCTCCCATACTCTAAACTTAACCCAATGTGGCAGCTCCCAGGTCTTCTGGCCTCAGGGAAATTACCTTCCTCTGCCCAGCCATGTCCTACCACCATGTTTCTGTCCTCTTGCCAAGTGACTACTCTGGTTCCTTCAGGCCCCACCTTCCACCATGTTTAGACTCATTCTTCATGGGGCCAACATGGCACTGTCAGCTCCTGTGTCGGGTCACACGGTGGACCCATCAGCCCCAGAATGTGGTATTTTACTCTCCTCTGACAGCAATGAGATAGACACCTTTCTCCCTGACCAGGTCCATGAGTCCAGGAGGGCAGGGCCTGTCTGTCTGTCACTTCTTTGGAGGACTTGGGACCCACCAAGCCAAAGAGGACTCCCCAAGGAAAGGAGCTCTGGAGGTCCCCCAAAGGCTCAGCATGGTGGCAAGCCAAAGCTAAGAGAGAAAGACAAGCACACACAGGCCTCAGAGGTGCAGGAGCTTCCCAAAGCAGCAGACAGACCCACCAGCTCAGGTAAGAAAGTCTGGCAGGGCAACACAGGAGCAAATCTTGCTTTCTAAAAGCCCCAAGCTCTGTACAGACTGCAGGAGAGGGTGTGGGCAAATGAACTGTGAGAAGGCTTTGCCTTTTAGTGTAAACCCGTGGAAATGTGGCACATGGAACAGTCAGTGATATTAGGGTAAAATCAAGAATGCTGGAGGACAGAGTGTCTAGGTGAAATGAGAAGAGGGAACCATGGGAGACCCTACTAGCAGGTGAACAATGGGGCAAGCTGCTGAGATGGGAAGTAATAAGCCCAAGTGTGCGTGTGCAGTCTCAAGCCCCTTGTGGCAACTCTGGCTCTCATACGTGAGGAGCCAAGATACTTCTCCCTAGTTCTTCCAGAACCAATTATATTTTATTTTCCTCATTAACAAATCAGCAGCAGGATTTCTCTTTGCTTACTTTCTTCGTTGCTGGCTGTCCTACCCTGCTCCAGAGACAGCAAGATCTCTTCTGCCTCCCTTGCATCCATGTCTCAGTGTCCAGGGCAGTGCTACCTGCCACCCAGTGAGCACTCAGGAAATCTCGTCTGGGCTGGAGATGTAAATTTGGAAGTCAACAGTCCCTAACTGGTTCCTGAAGTCTTGGGCATGAACACCCCAGACAGAGGATGACAAAGGGAGAAAAGAGGCAAGAGACAGCCTGGGGCTGAGGAGTTCAAGTTCAGCTGCAAGGCAGGAAGAACCCTGGGGGCATGGTCTCCTGCAGAAGGCAGAGAGAGCCTTTCAGGATGAAATGGCCAAGCGCCTAACAGATTCAGCAGCACAGAGACTGTGGCAGACCGAGGTCGGTTTCCTGGAGTGGGGCTGGGAGAAGCAACTAGAACTGAGGACAAGGCAGAATCCATGAGGATTAGCAATATTTCTGAAAGAACTGGTTGGAAAGAAAAGAGGAGTTAGGGCACTGGAAGAAGCAGAGAGTTGGGGAGAAAGCCTCCAAGAACTTAGGGTGAGAAAGGCTGGTGTACCTGGATGCTGGGGGGATGGGGCCCCAGGAAGGAGCTGCAGCTGAGAGAAGGGCTATGCAGGGAAGGCCTGGACCTGGGTCTGCAGGAATAACAGGGCAGGAGAGGAAAAGGATGGTATGAGGTACAGACACCTGCCAGTCTGATGATTTTGTATAGGGAGGGGCAGAGGGAGAGAGGGAAAAAAAGAACCATATGAAGCCATCTGCCTACAGTCACTGTAAAGAGGTGGAGGGAGGAGACTGAGTGAGTGAAAAGGTCAGATGGGATCACCTGGTGTAGGACAAAGGGCAAGGTGCCTGGAGAAGTGAGTAGCTATGAGCAAGCAGCCCATCAGGTCAACATACTAGCAAGGGCCAGTGCCCCAAGGGAGCACTATGCACATAGAGTCCTCCTAGTTACCATACAAATATCTGTCCAGTGCACATCTGTGCTGGACCCTGGGAGTGACACTGTTGTGGCCCTGTTTGGTGATGCCATAACCTGGAGGGAAGTGGGGCCAGGGCAGACTCCTGGGAGCAGCTCTTCCAGAATAGCACACAATCTGCAGGCACTCCCATGCCCTGCAGTGTCCTTATTTCACAGACAAGAAAAATGAGATGCAGAGTGTGGGGTGATCACCAGTGGCACACAGTACATGGTGTCACCACACTTGGACCCTGCTCCATCAATGGACTTTGCATCCCAGGGTGAGCCCAGCACTGCCTCATCACCTGCCACTGACGCCACACACTGGAGAACAATTCTGCTCTGCAGTCTCAAAATTCTCCCCTTCTGCAATTTGATAACGGATTGACCCAACTACCTTCACTTATAAGCCAGAGACTATATGATATCCTGTGACATGACATTTAAGAAGTGTTTTCCAGCCAGAATCTGATCAAGCCTTTATGGAATGGAAAAGGGAAGATGCTGACCACCATGGGAAGCGGTGGCAGGCTCTCCACTGCAGCTGCTAACATCTGGCCAGGAAATCCTTCATTATTTGGGCTGCAGTCTGCACTGTATGAGGTTTACATTGTCCTGGCCCCTGCCCACAAGAAGCAAGCAGCCCCTGCCCAAGTTGTAACAACCAAGAACGTCTCCAGATGCTGCCAAATGTGCCCTGGGGGGGGGGGGCGGGCGAAATCACCCTTGGTTGACAATTACATCCTTCAAACATGTGTGAACAATTTAACAACTAAATTTTGAGAAAAGAAAAAAAAATCTAAGCAGAGATCTAAAAAGAGAAATGTAGGACACATAACAGCTGATAATATACACAGCTGATCAAGGAAGGCAGCAGGGGCAGTGGTGATTCCAATATTCATCATTAACTTTTTAGTATTTTTTTTAGGTCTGATGATTGTGATTTGGTTTTGTTTTAAGAGTACAAAAAGCACACAAAATAAAAGCAAAAAGAGACAAATGGGATTATATAAAACTAAAAAGTTCTACATAGCAAGGAAAACATTAAACAAAGAGAAGAGCCAACCTACAGATGGGAGGAAATATTTGCCAAGTATCCATTGACAGAGGATCAACATCCAGAATGTGTAAGACAGTAAAAAAACAACAAAGAGCAAGAAATCCAATAAAAAATGGGTCACCGACTTAATAGACTCTTCTCAAAAGAATAAATACAAATGGCCAACAAATACATAAAAATATTACAATGAGATATCACCTCACCCTAGTAAGAACCCTGCCACCACCACCACCACTGCTGGTGAAAAGGGAACTACACTTGGTAGGAATGGAAATAGTGCCACTGTAACTGAGGATAAGATAGCGGTTCCCCAATAAACTAAAAACAGAACTATTGTTGTAGGATCCAGCAATCCCACTTCTGAGTATAAAGTCAAAGGAAATGAAATCAGCATACCAGAGAAATACCTGCATGCCCACAATTATAATGGCACTATTTACAATAATTTAAGATACAGAATCAGCCTAGGTACCTAAGCGTATGAACAGATATAGAAAATATGACATATACACAATGGAATATTATTTAGACATAAATAATAAAACCCTATCGTTAGCAACAACATGGAATGAAACAAGGACATTGGAAAAAAAGCCAGATATAGAAAGACAAGTACCACATGTTCTCTCATTGTGGAAGTTAAATAAAGCTGGCCTGAATGTAGAAGAGGGATCACTAGAGGGGGTAAAGAGAGGCTGAATGTGACCAAAGCCCTGCTGCATGTACTGAAATGTCACGCTGGCCCCAGTGAGCACACACACAGCCAAGGCATGTTCAGGATAAAGAGGCCTGGTTGAAGGATGTGGTATGACCAGGATAAGATGGGCCTCAGCAGTCAGAGGAGGGGAATGGGCGGCAAGCACAGGGGGACCGGCTGTATCGCTGGCCTCCTCACAAAGATGGGTGACAAGGACCTGGGTGTTTGTCACACATTTCCCTCCACTTCTGTGTATACGAGAAACCTTTACTCCTCTCTCGGGTTCAGGTCCTCACCTCTAGACTAGACCAGTGCAATGGAAGAGCCCAGCCTTTGCTGCAACCCATTCATAATCTGCTACCAGATGTCCCCTGCTGAATCTTTGTTTCAGGCATGCCAGGCTACGCTCAGTTCAGGGTCGAGAATGTTCTCCAACACATCCTGTTTCAACACCTGGTCCTTCTACATGAAATGTCCTCCTCCCCTTCCAACATTTCAATCTCTCTGAAAGCTTCTGAAACGCTCAACCCTCGGTCCTGGATCAAGTGCCACTTCTGTTCAACATCCCCCACTTCCTCACAGGAGTCAGACTCAGCCATGTTGTCCTTGACATTCTCAAGGTGCTGCCCTGAACTGATACCGTGCCTCAAGTCACAGTCTGCCTCTACAAACCTGTCCAGCTTTCAGAGAGCAGGAACCATGTCTCGTTGGTCTCCTCTGCAGTACTCAGGTGCCAGCTGTGGGGCTGGCTGACTACTACACTGCCCCCTGACTCTTACCTCTAGATCTGTCCCCCAGTTGGCTGTCCCAACTTTTACAGCACACATGTGGGTTCCATCGATGCCAAACTGCTTGTCCTCCCAAAGTCTGTTTTTGTATGCTGATTAAGAACTTTTAAAAGATAAATTTTTAAGGATAGAATTTTTTTGTTCTAACTAGTTATACATCACAGTAGAATGCATTTTCATATATCATACATAAGTGGAGTATTTTAATCAAAATAGTGTGATGTGACACACAAGTCAGTGGGTTAGACATGAGCCAGGACCTTTCCACGGGGCAATTACACCAGCACCTTACTTCATAGCAGCATGACTGTTTTTTAAAAGTGGAAAATAATAATTGTAGCAATCTGTGGAGAAACTGGAACCCTGTGCATTGCTGGTGGCTTTGGGTGTTTGTCACACTTTTTCCTGTAAGACAGGTGGAAAACAGTTTGGGGGCTTCAATAAGTCAAACACAGAATTATCATGTGACCCAGCAATCCACTTACAGGTATATACCCCAAAGAACTAAAAACAGGTGCTCGAACAAAAGTGTGTACACAATGCTCACAGCAGCAGGGTTCACAGGAGGTGAGAGGTACAAACCACGCATTCATCAGCAGATAAAATAAAATCTATCTGTCCTTACCACGGAATAGGATTCAGCCACGAGGAGGAACGAAATCCTGATACAGGGCCCAACAGGGCTGAGCCTGGACACAGTGCTGAGTGGAAGAAGCTAGACACGGAAGGCCACACAGTGCATGATCCGTTGGTAAGAAATAGAGAGCACGCAAAGCCACTGAGAGATTGGTGGCCGCCAGGGACTGAGGGCAGGGGAGGAAGAGAAACTGCTTAATGGGCATGGGTTTGCATGTTCTGGATTCTTGCAGCCCTGCTGTCACAAACAGCAAGGGTGCCATAAGTGCCAGCAAGGTGCCTGGGGGTGGGAGGGCCACTGTTCCCCTGCTGAACACTAAGTGAGCAACAGCAGGTCGCTCATGGGGCAGGGTCCCATCACTGGCCTCCCAACAGCTTCCAGATGGCAGATGAAATATACAGAAGATGATTCTTTCACTGAAGTAACCAGCACTGATTTCAGAGAAGGGTCCCAGAACAGATTCTCAAGGTGACAATAAGACCTTCTATAGGTTAGGAGTTCCTCATAAAATAAAAACTAGGCATCCATCTTAAAATTAATTTTTGTCAAGAAGTATGACACTGTTGTGCTACCTGACTGGGCTAATTCTAAAAAATATCTGATTCTCCCTTTACTGCCACTCTGCTGGAATGTAAGTGATGGGTAGTTCTGCTTTTACCTGTTACTCATGAGGTGAGAGAAGCCTCAGGATTCACTTCAGCTCCTTTCCTTTGGCTCAATGTTGGAAAATCATTGATCAATGCAGTATTATTTATTTATTTTTGGTGCCGGGGATTGAACCCAGGATACTTGACCATTAAGCCACATCTCGAGCCCTATTTTATTTAGAGACAGGGTCTCACTGAGTTACTTATCACTTTGCTGTTGCTGAGGCTGGCTGTGAACCCACAATCCTCCTGCCTCAGCCTCACGAGGAGCTGGGATTACAGGCGTGTACCACTGCTCAATGCCGTATTATTTATTACACAGGTCAAAATGGCTGACCTTCTCCCTTCACTTGAAGCCACTACAGTGAGTGCCCCAGAGGTTTCTAGGTGAGTACCTGTCTGCAAAGTAGCTGCATTGCTGGGCTACCAAGGGCAACTTTGGGATGCTGAGATGTATTTGAGGTCCTCAGTGGTCACATCAATGAAAGCTACACCATAAAATGGAAGCCTCCACCCTCTGCCCTTCTCAGGGCCTCCTGACTAAGCACCTGGGCCCTAGGGCTGCAGGAGTCACATGAATGGGGAGGGGTCTTGAGAAAAGGGAAAGTGGAGCAGCTGGTCCTGTGGTGAGGTAGGGCAAGGTACTACCAGGCAGACCCATGACCCTATCTATGTTTGGGCTCAGGCAGCCCGAGGAGTTAGCTCACTGCCCCGTGGTCCCCGTTGCACACTGCTTGCGTTGGGAGTACAAGGCTTACTCCCCAAGCGTTTCCAACAGCAATGGGGTAAGGCTACCTGAGGACAGGAACAAGATGTTAGAGGATTCCCTCACCCTCAGGAAAAGCTTCTAACATGAAACATATCATGCCTGAATGTTTAGGTACCTGGAGGTCACTGGACTCCCCACAAGCTCCTCTGTAGCCAGATGTCTACAGTCTCATATAAGTTGGAGTAAAAAAAATAATAATAATATCTAGGCAGCAGATTACACAGGTGTTTGCTAGTTTCTACACCTTGAAATTATTCATTCAAACAGCACATCAGGCAACTGGCTTTATGACAAAGCCTCACTACTAGACATTTTACCATATAAGGGATCACTACACTATACAAGCAGCTCCTTCCCTTCATTCAAACTCGAAATTCTAAAAATTCACAGGTTGTAAGGTGTTTATTGTTCAATGGGGGCAGGATCCAATCACTGATCTCTCAACAGCTTCTAGGTGGCAAATGAAGCCAAATTCAAAAGATACTTCTTTCACTGAAGTAATTAGCGCTGATTTCAGAGAAGGGTCCTAAGACAGACTCTCAGGGTGACAGTAAGACCACTCTCTTGCCAGACACTTTGTCAATGATGTCCCTTACCTGCGTTCCTGTAGTTTGTAGCCCCTAGGCTACATCTGAAAATAAGTTTTATTAGAACATGGCACTTATTTGTTTACCACTGTCTAAAGCTGCTTCCTTGAAACAACAGCAGAGCTGAGTAGTTGCTCAGAGACTGACGTTACAGGCTCACAGAGCTTAGAATTTTCACTCTCTGGCTCTTCACAGAAAAGTTTTTTCTAGGCCATCAATTCCTAGCTGAAAGGCAGAAGCAGAGAAAGAACAGGAGCACTGTCCTTGATTAAGGTCTTCGAAGAGCTTACAAGTATCAACACAACTCTGAGCCTCATTCCTAGTGATAAGGAAGGCTCAAGAGAGCTATGACCTCCAGGAACACTGGTGCAACAAGATAAATTAACTCCACAGAGGTGGCTTTGACCTGGAAGTCACCCAGGGGAGACTGATCTGACTCCAGGCATCCCCAGAGTCTAGGATGTGGAAACCTGGCAGAGCAGAGGAGGAGTACAGAGCAGGAGATTCACTTTCCATCTGATACTAATCTTCCCATAGCATCTTCTTCTCCTGCAGCATCTTTACAGAACTCGGAACTGGAAAAAAATCGTCTCCACAGAAGCAAACTGACTAGGAAACTGAGGTTTCCAGTGTTGGAGCTGGCTCCTCAGGGAAAAGTCTCCACATTCTGGCCCTTGAGGGTCAAAAGCCTGAGAGCCAGCTCCTGCCAAAATCTCTAAACAAGTGGTCAGCTGACAAGTCCACGAAGTCCAGAGCCTTTGGCTATTGTGTCAGTACCTCACTCTCCTATGAAGGAAGAACCACTCAGTCCTCAAGCTTGTGGCCCTGTTCTACTTCTGCAGCTGCCCCACAGAGCAGCCTGCAAGACATCTGTACATGCTGAAATCGCAGCATTCTACCTCCCTGTTCCAAACACCTGATGGCTGCCCATCACCTTCAGCACAAAACCCCAAAACCCTTCCAGAATTGCTTGCAAGATCCTGCTCCAGTCTGCTGAACCCACCTCTCCTCCATCCTCCCACACCCTTCCCATCACTTTCTCTTCAGCCACACAGACTTTCCAGTGGACATGCCAAGCTCACTCTACCTTAGGACGTTTGCACTAGCTGCTGCCCTGGGCTAGAATGTTCTTTGTGCCACGGGGTCCTTAAGATTCCACTCCAACCTTTAACACTGTGCCCATGTCAAGACCATTCTACCTACCTGAGCAGCCTCTGCTCTCCGCACACAGGTTGCCAAAGGGTGGCCCTACCTATCAGGGAGCCTGAAAACTCATGAGGACAGATTTAGCTGTAACTGAGGTGATGAGAGCCCAAGGGCCACTGCTTAGGCCCAATGTAATAAGCACACTCAGAACATTCCTGCTTCACAGTACTCAGTTTTTGTGCCTCACTGGGGGTGACTCCATCATGCAGGGATGTGTTGTCTTGGGGGCTGAACCCCAGAAGTACCTTCTGGGTCACTGGAGGGAGGCAAAGTTAGAGAATGGCCAAGACAAAGGAAAGAAAACATACCAGGAGAGAACCCTGAGGGAGCAACAGGTGTCTTACCCAGAGCTGCCCCCAGCCATGGTGCTATTTCCCCTGAGCTAAGCAAAATACTCCAAAGAGACCCTGGGCATTCAGGCCCCACTAGGAATGTGGCCTCCTTGGTGAGACACCCAGACCACCTGAAGCACCAGGGCAGGGGCAGGGGGAGCCACATACTTCTGTACTGTGCTATTATTAGCCATGTGTGATTTCTGACCCAAAAACAAATACATAAGAGAAACTGTCTTTGAGAATAACTGGAAGAAAGTGAGGCCTCCTGGGCTCCCTGGAACCTGACTTGGAGTCTTCCTCATGTGTGGCTCTGGGCAGGCTGTCATGAACCGAAAGGCAGATGCAGCTCCCTTCCTCATCGAGGTGCCCCCTTTACTCCTTGCCTTCCTCCTTTCCTGAATTTTATCTACTTCCTCCTCTTCTGCCAATTTATTTGTCTTCTTTTGCTTTAAATTTAACCTGAAATTTGGTATTTAATATTACAAATAATGCTAACAATAGATAAATTAAAGACGCTCATGTTAGAATTGGTTTTGGAGAACTTGTTAGGGTCCCAAGGCAGCTCTGTCCCAGAGAACTTTCTGGAAAGCTAGAAATGTTCTATATTTGTGGGCTATCAAAACAGCCACTAGCCACGTGTGGCTAACATGTGCCTAGTGCCCTAAGTAACTAAACTTTTAATTTCATTTTCACTAGTTTAGATTTAAATAAAATTGCTAAAAAGAATGTCTAATACTTTTCTGGAGCATTCTAACACCTTCAAAGCTTTGAGGTACTTTGACATTACTTAGATATAAACTTTTGCTGGGCAAAACCCCAGCATTTGATCAGTACTAACTAACACCTGCAGGCTCCAGGTGTCTAAAACCCACTCTTTTTAAGGTAGTGACCATAAACCTCATTGTAAAACGTGTATGCACGCCCTCAACATGCAGAAGATGAAGAAAAATACTAGGTGTCCTCAAATTAAAGCATTTTCCCCCTGAAGTTTAAATTCTATGCTTGTTCTCTGCCTCCCCCAAGTGGATAAAACAAAAACGACAACCCTATTTGGACCAGGAGGCACCACTTCAATACAACACATCTGAAACCTGATCAAGAAGGGTACAGGGAAGTCTTGGCTTATCACAACTCCCTGATAGAAAAATTCATGGAGATTAAACACAGCGTGGTGCCAAGCCTGACTTGGGCAGGTTCCCAACTTCAAGGAAACACTGGAGACTCTTCTCATGACTGAGTTCTTGCAGACAAACTCCCCTTGCCTTAGGAAGACACTGCCAGGATCCATGCTGGTGGTTGGCTGACCGCCAGCAACTCCACAAGGGCAGGTGGAAACGTCCCCAATGCTGCAAGGCAGGGCTCAGCAGCTGCCTGAATACAGGAACTCTTAGCTTCCTCACCACCAAGACAACTGAAGACTGCTTCCTACCCTCCTCTCCATGATCTCCTCCTAGGCTGCTGAGGGGAAGAGGAGTGTTGAGTGGTTGTGTCTGCAGCCTGACCCATCACACAAAGCGCTCTCTGAATGCCACAGCTCAGCACAGAGCCTGTGTCTGCTTAGGTGCTTTCAAGCACCTGAGATTCTTACCCAAAGCTCCAGTGGGCTACTTCCATGGGATGGGTGCCATTCTGTTCCATCCATTCAGTGATGACAGTCTCACTGAATGGGATGGGGGTCAAGTTACTCCCAAGTACACTTATGTCCAGAGGCAACAGGTGTCACATGTCACAAATAATGCAACAGTCAACTTAAGTTCTTAGCAAGTCAGGACTGTGTGTATTGTTTCGATCCTCACAGATCCTCAATACAGACCTGCGCAGGGCCAGAGATGCTCAAAACAAAGCCGTATCTCACTCTATCCACCTCACAAAACATACTAAAAATACATTCCACTGAGAAACAATCCCCAAATAAACTTAAATTAGGAAATATATTTCAATGGATATCCTCTTTTGAAATGTTTTAAATTAAATAGCTTATGAGACCATATTAGCAAGATCTTATAAGACTACTCTTTTTCTACAAAGTATGTAAAAGCAAACTAAAAATACTCTTTCTTAAAACTGTCACAAGACATTAGAAAAAGTTTTAAGTATCACAATTTTCTGCATTAGTATAATGTTCTTTACTTATTTATTAATATTTTTAGTTATCAATGGATATTTTCTTTCATTTAGTTATTTATGTATTTATTTACATTTATTTACATGGTGCTGAGGATCGAACCCAGTGCCTCACACATGCCGGGCAAGTGCTCTACCACTGAGCCACATCCTCAGCCCCAATGTTGTTTATTTAAAACAAATAACAATAAATGAACAGTCTGCAGTGAAATTCCCTTAGGCTATCAAAAAGTAATAAAGAAATAAACCTTTAAAAAAATTTTTTTTAGTTGTAGATGGATACAATATCTTTATTTTATCTGTTTTTATTTTTACGTGGTGCCGGGGATGGAACCCAGTGCCTTGCGCATACTAGGCAAGTGTCCTACCACTGAGCCACAACCCCGGCCCAAGAAAAAAAAAACCTTTTAAACAAAAGATTTTTTTTTTCAGGTTTTTAACATAATTTTTATTTTTTAAAAGTGAATTGTACATTACAGGAAAAACACACACACACACACACACACACACACACACACACAAGCAAAGAACAAAGTCATCCAGTCACAAGAAGCTTAGTTGGACGGGTCCCTCTAGGTTGTGTGCATATATACACAATATCCCATTAAACAAAAGATTTTTTTGCCAATTTATAGCATCAGAAAAATCAGCAACCTAATTGATTTGAAGTTCTCCTTTTTCCTGAACACTTTTAAAATCCACCAACCAAATTTTTCTTAACTCCATAGCCTAGTATACATGGCAAGTGTAAAGAGGAATCAATTTAAAACTGTCCATGGGGTTTCCTCTAGTTAAGGAGGCAAGTTATGGGTAAATAAAGGTGGTTGAAGCCAACATGAATTACAATTAATGCAGCAAATAATTACTACCCAAGTTTAGAAGACAAAAAAAAAACATGGTCCAAGATAGGAATTCAGCCCCCTTTTTGGTAGTACCGGGGAATAAACCCTGGGCTTAGCACATGCCAGGCAAGCACTTGCCACTGAGCTACATCCCCACCACATAAAAACAAAAAAAGCATCCCTTAAGTTTCAGAATAGATGAGTTCAAGTTGGTGCTAAAAAGATAAAGTGTTGGGCTGGGGATGTGGCTCAAGTGGTAGCGCGCTCGCCTGGTATACGTGCGGCCCAGGTTCGATCCTCAGCACCACATACCAACAAAGATGTTGTGTCTGCCGAGAACTAAAAAATAAATATTAAAAAAAATTCTCTCTCTCTCTCTCTTTAAAAAAAAAAAAAAAAAAGATAAAGTGTTCAGGAATAGAGGATGGAAAAAGTATTCTAAAACAGAGGTCCTCAAAGCATGGTCTGAAGCTCTCTCAGTGTGGTTCCCTTAGGTATTTTCCAGATTCCAAGAGGTCAAAATTGTTTTCATAACACTAGGACCTGTCTCGTCCTTTGAGCCACCATGATATAGAACTTTTCACAGGCTACATATGTGATATCAATGTAGATTTGCAAAACCAGAGCAATGGGGCTGGGGATGTGGCTCAAGCGGTAGCGCGCTTGCCTGGCATGCGTGCGGCCCGGGTTCGATCCTCAGCACCACATACCAACAAAGATGTTGTGTCCGCCGAGAACTAAAAAATAAATATTAAAAAAATAAAATAAAATTCTCTCTCTCTCTCTCCTCTCTCACTCTCTCTTAAAAAAAAAAAAAAAAACCAGAGCAATGACTCTTCTCAATTTTTTCAAGTTGTTTTTCATACAAATGTTACATTTGTTAATGTGTAATGGGAGTTATCATTAGATGAATTAACATTTAAAAACCTTGTTCTAATTTCTAATTTGAAAAATATCAATAGACAGATATAACCTATCTAAACAAAAACTCTGTGGGGTTTTCAACAATTGAAGAGTGTAAGGAATGCTCTCCCTCTGCTTGGACACTGCTATTCTCCAGGAGCCAGCATAACCAGGTGAGTGTGCCAGTCCTGCTTTGCAGGCAAACGCACACACTGTGTGAAGGAAGGGTTTTCTCCTGCAGCAGCTCAGCAGGGGACTGTCCTCCTGGAGACAGCAATGCCTAGATGCATTTTTGCCTGTTACTGTCACCTAGTGGGTAAGCCAGGAGACTGTGAACCTTCAACAAAACATAGAACCCCAGGATGGTCCCACATGTCCAGTGTAGACACTGAGACTCTTGGTCTGGAGCTGTGGTAGTCCCACAGGGCACTGGGTGTCTACCAGCTGTGCAGCTTATACATGGACAAGAGCAGAAGCCAGGGCTCACAGTAGATCCAACTGCTTCTTGGAGGGCCCAAGGGCAGCAAGCTCAGGGCAGAATCTCCTAACTCCCGAGCTCTACACTTGCACTGATGATCCACTGCATAGCCTCTACCTTCCTACATACCTGGGCTCTGGGCAAGAATGGTGGGAGGCTGGGAAGATCGAACCTAGGCATGACAATTAGGAGTGGGGAATTCCATTCCTACATAATTATTACATAGGACTCTCAAAAGGGATTTTTCAAGTACTAAGAGGACTTCTTTTGGTCCTCTCCGGATTTCAGTTGAGTGTTGTATGGAAAAATGCTGGAAAGAGTGATGGAAAATGAGGTACAGGAGACCCCAGTGGAAGCATGAAGCTCAGGACCCAGTCTACAGATGGTGGCTTTGGTTTTTCATGGAGGGGAATCTCCCTGGAGGCAGCTACACCACCATACCACTTTCCCCAAATGACTCTTACAGCCCTCATCCCACAACTCAAGAGAAAACTCCTGCTACAGAAGCAATGAAGGGAAAGTCAAAAAGCATTTTGAAAAGATACATAACATGTAATGGGTATACTATTAGTTAACAAATTTTAAAATTTCAATTTTAATTTATAAAATTAAAATTACTACCTAGAACCATATAACCTCAGGCAAGTCTGACTCCCTATCTCTGGAAAGCCAGGGTATGGTGGCAATGGAATGTAAAAAAGCAAAAATTATACAGAGAAAGAAGTCATTTCTAAAGGTAAGTGTCCAAATAAGCTCCCTGGTTGGAAAGGACAGTTCAGACAAGCAAAACACATGACCAGGGGACAGTACCAAACCACCTTTAGTGAGCAGAAAGCAAAGTACTTCAGAAAAAGCATTAACACTTCTGAAAATGCAACTCTGGACCCAGTACACAAATGAAAAAACAAAACAATGCAGCAACAACATCCTCTGGTCTGAGCCTATAAAATGAACTTGAGGATCTCAGAACAATTTCTGAAGATTCGAAATGTTCATAAAATGTGCCTAGTCATGCTTTTCTTGAGGCAAATGTTCCTGAGATCAGCTGCTCAAAAACATGTTCCCTCTGTCTACATCCACAACATTTTCCAACTTCAAGTGACCAAGGAACACAGTTGTGGCCCCATTCCTTAAAGGTATGCTATAAAATAAACCAAGAGCAAGTGCAAGACAGAAACTTTTATTTCCAGAAATTATGGATAAGTAACAAGTCAAATTTAAACATTCTATTTGAAAGATGAGCGGGGAGGGGGATATACCAATGTCACTTAAGTAGAAATTTCTACAATGAGCAAAAGTTGCTCAGAAGCCAGTATGACCTTTAATGTTTTGTCACCCTGAAAGATATATCCTGCTGTACATCTTGTCAGAGGAATTTCTGAAGAAAAGCACAACCTACTCAACTGGGTCACAAAAGTTAAGCAGTGTCACTTAGGGTATTTTTGTTTTTTCATTTTCTAACTCCCAGGCTGAAATACTGTCACTGTCCTACTCTATTCTCTCTCCCACACTTCATCTTATGAAACACCCATGCCATCTAATGTTCTCTTGTTCTAACCAAAAGGCGTTCTGCAACATAAGCCAGGTGCTACCTGGTCTGCTGTGAGGCTAGAAAACAGCCAGCCAGGATTCCAGGATTCCAAAGCACAAGGACACTTTACACACTAGAGGTAGCATATTAAGTCAGCCATAGGCCAAGATCTTGGAATATTTTCTCTGCTGGAAATATTTCCCAAACTTGGCTGGTCTGCCCTGGAAGGGGCCTCTTGTGTGTGCCTCCAGGAGTGCTTGTGAAGGTGATGTGATATCAGAAAGGCTTGAAAAGCAACATGGGAATATCAAACCTATTTAAATTGTTCTGGTTTAAAATATTCAAATCCAGAGTAACACTGAGAGACATAAGAGGAGAAATGTGTGCAGAAATGGTTCAATTCACCTGCGTGAGTCAATCATATTTGGTAAGTGGGTGGAACTAGAAGTGAAGCAGTGAGCTGAGGGGGGGAAGCAACAATCAAACAGAATCAACTCAAAGTTCACATGAACTGAAGAGCCTCAGTTTGTACTCCTGCAAGATAACGACACAGTGTCATGCTTAATGTGCCATGCTGCCTCTGGTCTCCTTATGAGGAAGTAGTGAAGGACCCAATATTTCAGTGTTTTTCAGTGGTAATTTCAACTCTGTGGCTCCAGCTCCTAGACAGTAGCACTAGAAAAAATACAAAAAGACAAGTGGGGCATCACACTCAGACACTGCAGGCCACTCTTGTCTACTCAACTGACAGCCTAAGAACCTAGTTCATCTCAAAAACACACATAGCAGCAGTTTTGGCATCTTTGAATTACTGATGGATTTTTCAAGTTCATAGTTAACATTATTCATTTTTATAGCCAAGTTCTTTCCACTAAAATGGGAATAAAATAAATGTGCAGATTGATATTTCTTTGTGATCCTAACAGCAAGGGAAGACAGGTATATTAGCAAGAAAGGTTTGGGGAACAGTAGGAAGTCTTAGCAGTTTTAATGAAAGCAACACACTGAAAAAGAAAGCATGCTACATGCACCCCTGCAGAGCAACTATGTGATCTACACTCTCATAAGGGTGGCACAGGAAGTAAGCAAGTCAAATCTAAGCAGGCCACAGTAAAACTTGATTGCTGTAAAGAAAGGCTAGGGAAAGACTGGCACAAATAATCTGAACTCTTGGTACTTAAGGAACATTTTCCAGTTCTACTATTTGCTCTAGGCAGGGCAACAGATTTGCTAGAATGAACCACCTGCTGCAGAGGAGGGAGGCTTAGAATATACCAAATGACAGAGAAAAGATAACCTGGGGCTAAAAAAAAGTCTACTGTACTTCCCAGGCAGAACTTAACTACTAATTTAGTTTATAGGAAAGGGTCTGATGCTCACAAAGTTAATGTCAACTACGCTAAGACCAGGGACCTCCATGATCCAGGCCTGGAGAACTGACACGACACATGCATTCAAAAGGACCTACCAGCTCTGTCTGGGCCTATGTGTCTCTTGGACCCTTGGCCCTAGGTGTTCTAGTTCCTGACAATTAGTCACAAGGAAGAAAAAGCAAAGGAAAGTGGTGACTCTGAAAATCCTCTCAAGGCACAACCATGTCAAGGAACACAGACTTCAGCAGGTAGACATAAGGGTTCCAACTCTTAAATGGGACCAAAGACTATAGCCAAAAAAAAAAAAAAAAAAAAAGTCAACTCACCAAAAAAGGTGGGGGAGGGAGGAGAGGAGAAATACAAGAGTCTACAAAAATACTCAAACTAGGTATATCAAAAATACCACTGCTACTGGGTTGAAAAAGGCTAAGCAACCAGCCAACAACAGAAAAAGGAAGCTTTCCCAGAACACCAGGAGCAGAGATTGCACCAAGAAGAACAAGGGTGACAGAAGCCCCTCAGAAAGCCACCTGGCAGCTTGCAAAGGTGGAGGGCGGGGTGGGGGGGGATCTCCAAGGCTAAAATGAATTCCAGTCAAAGGCACCCCCTTCACAGGAGGGCTGCTAGGGCTGAGGTAGCTGAGGGTATTTTTGGGGGGGGGGGTAATACTTCAAATTGAACCCAAGGGTCCTACCGAGCTACATTCCCACCCCTTAATTTTTTTTTTTTTTTTGAGACAGGGTACACTAATTTACGGAGGCTGGCCTTGACTTGCAATCTTGCCTCAGTCCCCCACCCCAGCCCCTGGATCAGGGATTATAAGTGTGTGCCACGGCAGGAGGCTCACCCCCAGTTTTCATATTTTAAATTAAAGGCTGTTCACGAAAAACTCAAGTGAATATCTGAAGACCATTACCTCTGATTCTACTGTGTCTTGTCCTTCTTTTGAACTTTTCCCACTCTTCCCTGGTTTTGGTGGTTCCTGGGAAACATCAAACAAAAGCAATTAATTTTCTCAATCTTTAGACTGTTAAGCATCAGATAAACTACATGCAGTTTCAAAACTGATTTATATAATTTAACTAGCGGTTCTGGTGGTTTTCATCCACACCGTCAGGAAATTTACGTCATACTGTTTTAAAGATACAGTACTGCGATACTACACCCCACCCACCCAAATTCGGATTCTCTGGTTTCCTTCGTCAGTATTCGGGGCTGAAAACTTTAAGCAGCGACAGAGAAGCCCAAGTCCATCCAGTGCTCCTGGCGTTTCCAAAGGACCGCCTCGCAGCCCTTTCGTGTCCACCCGCACCTGGGAGCGAGGATTTCTGGGGCCACCCTGACCCGCTCCAGCTCCACCTGAGGCAGCGCACCCAGGCCGCCCAGAGCGCAAGCCGCCGCGCCAGCAGCGCGAGCCGAGCCCCGGAGCCCAGCCCGGAGCCCAGCCCGGAGCCCAGCCCGGAGCCCCGCCGTCGCTCCGGCGCACGCACTTCTGCAGGCGTCGCGGGTCCGCTCCGCTCGCTGCCCGGCTCGGCGTCCCTCCCGGCCGCGAGGCTGGCTGGCGGCCGGCCCGCCGCACCTGCGCCCCCGACCGCCCGCCCCCCGCGCCGCGGCCCGTCCCGGCGGTCCCGGCGGCCCCGGCCCCACTCACTTTCTCCTTCTTGGTTTTATTCGGCATGGCTAGTGCGGGCCGCCGCCGCCGCTCCTGCCCCTGCCGCCGCCTGACCCCGCCGCAGCAGCGCCCCCGCCCCGGCCGTCGCGCCGCCCCGGCTGCCGCCGCCGCCACTGCCGCCGCCGCCGCCCGGGGACTGAGTCGTTCGCTCGCTCTCGCTTCCCCTTTTCCAGGCTCTCAGAGGCTGCGGCAGCCGCGGCGGCGGCGGCGGCGGCGGCGGCAGCGGCGGCGGCGTCTCTCCGCCCCTCCCCCGGCCCGCCCCGGCCCGCCAGGCGCCGCCTCAAGCCCCGCCCAGCGGCCCTCAACGGCGCCCTGCCATTGGGCATTGCGCCCTCACGTGCCCTAACGCTCTGCCGCGCCGTCCCGCCCCTTGCGCGGCCTATCCCCGCCCCCTTCGCACAGCTCGGCTAGCGTCAGGCTCTGGGGGGCCCGGGTCTGAGGTGGGCGGGCCGGCCTGGGGAACTGGGGGTGCGGCCGCTACTGTGGTGACTGGTGACAGGGCCGTTGCCGGCTGTGAAGGTGCCGGACCGAGAGAGCCGGGGACGAGCGAGGCATGGAAATTGTGCGTTTGAAATGTGTGACAATAATTTCTGCAGCCAGAGGGGCGCGAACGGCGGCCTTCCGGCCTCGTCCCTCCGGCTCTTGCAAAACGAGGGAGTCCCCACGCGGAACACGTGGGTGACCGGGGACATCCGGGAGCGGCGGTTTCGCAGGGCCTCTCCAGGCCCCGCCCACCTGACCAGCCCCACCCACCCTTCCCTGCCGGCTCCGCCCGCAAACTGGGCGGTGCTGTTCCTAGGGGTATTTATTTATTTATTTTTGCTGTGGTTCTATCTTAAGGCGCGCGAGAAAATTTCTGCACGTTGACCAGGAGCCACTTAATTTCTCTTGTCTCACTAATAGACCCGGGGAGATGAATTTTTCCAAGGGAAAAAAAAGTTAACTTTTTACTACACTTCTTCCGCAGTCCAGTTGGAGCCCCCAAGCAATTTGGAGGTGTTAATGATAGATATCCGAGATTTCGGAAATGCATTAGGTAGGAAGATTGGGAGTGAACGGATTTCAAGCGTGAAAGGCATTGGGGGCTTTGAACATTAAGGAACAGCATCTTGACTGGGCACTTACAAATCCTCTCAGCCCCGTTTTGTTCCTGAAAGTTGCCAAGAAAAGCATTTTTGGATGTTCTCTGTTGCCATACAACAGAAAAGTGAAAAGAAGAAAAAAAAAAGGAAAAGATCTAAAATGAGGGCTGTTGTGGGGGGTTCTGAGATTAATTGTTGCCTGCAGGTGCCTTTGTGCTCGAAGAGGACTGTCTGCAACTAAGCAGAACAGTCCCAAACAGCTATCTCTGGAAAAAAAACTGCTTTTTAATAGTTTCCCCAAAATAATTAGCTAAAAAACGTGAGAGGGTAGAACATTGTCTGTAGTTAATTTAATGACATTTTGAAAATAAAACACTATCATAAATCCATATCAATAGGAGTAACTAAAATTATTGGGTTTTGACTGCTGAACTCTAAGGAGGCTTGAGGGGTTCTCCAAGATAAGTCTGTGCCACTAACATCCTTGTATCACAGCCTCTGATCCAGTTTTGCACATCATTCATGGATTTAACAGACAGTTTTTGGATATCCACCATGTGTAAAGCACGATGCAAGAGGTTCTACACTATTCTTGTTCTCTGGCAATTCACATGCTTGGATGGAAACAAGAAAACCCTCTCAGAAGTCTTGACATATGTCAAGTCTTCAAGGACTGGGGTGAGGGTGGCCGAACTTGGAAGCATGAAGGAATACTGCACAGGATGTTTTCTTGTGACCAGAGAGGAGATGTATGTACAAAGGCTCTGGATTGAGACTTGATTCGGCTTGCCAAAGAAAAGGATTTGTTTCTGAATGCAATGTAGGGTTGCTGATCTAAATAATTAAATTGGAGAGTGATGTGTGGTGTGCTCACAATTGCACTTCAGGAGGCATCTGTGGTGGCAGTGTGGGAAGGAGCTTAGAGTCGGCGAAGTCAGGAGGCAAAGAGCCCACAGGAGGCAGGAACTGTCCAGGTGTGAGGCTCATCCTCTGCAGTGATGCCCAGGATGTGGCTGAGACAGTAGAGGTAGGGTGACAGATAAAAGAGTAGAGCTGTGTTTTCCATTTGCATAACAGTGATGAGGGGATGCAAATAGAGAGCAAGCTGTGAGAGAACATGGTGATTTGGGTTTGGGACATGTTGAGTTTGAATTATGTGTGCAAAATACTGAGGGTCCAAGTGGCAGTTGGAAACAAAGCAGAGAGGTCTAGCTGCTTGTCAAGTTGGGTATTTGTCAGGTCAATTTTGAGTTCCAGGGAAAGCATAGCAATAATAGAAAAGCTGCCTAGTTACACCCAATGACCTTGAAACCATAGTAACTGGAGAAATCTGACTCAACACTGTCACCTGACACACGTGACAGTGGCACACTGAACTGGTTTTCATGGGCCCACATTAGAGGGTGCAATTCCATGACCAATATTAACTGAGAGTTTTGGCCACTCACAGAGGATCCTGGGTATTGTGCAGTGTACTGCATATTGTGGCCTTCACAGGAACACCAATGATAGATGTAGCTCCTACTCTCAAAAGACGGGTTCAGAATAGGCTATCACCAGGGGATACGGCGACAGTGTGAATGTGTGTGCGTGCGTGTGTGTGCACATGTGTGTGTAAGGGTGTGAATGTGCCTGAGTGGCACCTCTTCCAGGTCAGCCCCACTTTTCTATGTTCATAAAGGCATATCCCATATCACACAAAACTCCTTTTCTTTCGGGGACACTTCAAGGAGGAGCCAGGTAACCTGGGTGTACTTTCTCCATGACCAGCTACTACAGGAGGGGATAAATGGTGGATGGTTTCACTTACACCCCCAACATCCCTCTAGAGGGTCAGAGAGGTTCCCAGGTGACCCCCCCCCACCCCCGTCAGTCAAGGACCTGCAGAGTCCTGTGCACACTGGGGATGGGGCAGTGCAGAGCAGGAGGAGGGTCAACCCCTGCCCACACTCAGCTGCTGCTGGCCTCTCATCCTGCTATCTTGTCTGTTCAGGTGCTGGTCCTGAACCTGACCTGCTGCAGGTTCGCTGCCTCTAAGGTGGTGTGAAGCTGTGTTGCCTCACCTGCTGCAGCAGTAACCTTTCTGCCCCAGGAAGTCACTTCTTGTGGGGCTTCCTTCATGTCATTGCTGCCCAGCCAGGTGCTCTGGATGTCAAAGCAATCTCGCATACTTGGATTTCTGTGTGTGTGTGTGTGTTTTGTTTTGTACTGGGGATTGAACCCCTTGTGCTTACCACTGAGCTGCCTCCCCAGCCCTTTTTATTTTTTAGACAGACTATCACTAAGTTGCTGAGGCTGTTCTTTAACTTGTCCTCCTGTCTCAGCCCCTGAGTTGCTGGGATTACTGGCCAGGGCCAACATGCCTGGGACATGCTTAGATTTCTGGCTGAGCTTCCTAGGGGCAGTGTTCTTGTCTTTGTTACCCATGTACTCAGCTTTGGGGGAAACTGAGTCTACTGCTTATTGTGGTTTGGTCCCACGTCTGAGACATGTTCTTGTAACCTTACGCCACCTTTCTTTGTGCTATTGTCTTCCCCAGCCTTGTCCACGTCACCAGCCCCAGTATCCAGACCCTCCTTACCTTTCCAAGCCAGGGACTGTCTGATTGAACAGTTACTTCTCTAAGGCTAAAAGGAAAACAAGGAGTCAGGCGAGTGAGAAATGAAAGACGGAGACCAGGCAGAGATACACACAAGAATTTATTTGTCAGAGCTGACAAATAAAGGCTGTGTCTCCATAGATGGAGAGAGGCAATACAGGCTTGAGTTCCGGACTTTTCAGGGATTAGAGCCCAGTGGGTCCTAATGTGGGTGGATAAGGGTGGGGTTGGTATGAGGGAGTAGTGAGGGTTTCTCAGAAACATCAGAAACGTCCTTGGGCGGAAAGCAAAACTTTTTCTTAAGATGGTGGCTATCACTTAAGATGGCCATCCAGATGCTAAGCAAGGACCAAACTAGAATTTCAACCCTGCCCTGTGCTCACTTCATTTCCACTGAAATGTCATTCATAATCATTTTTTTATTGAGTTTGGATCTATGAATTCACACACCCAACTCCTTCCACTACAAAGTTGCTTGCAGATTTGGGGCAGAGGGGTGGGGAGTAGATACAAGTGGGATTACTTTTAAATTAATTATCCACACATACAGACTGTGGATCCCAGTGCCAGGCACCTATCAAGCTCTCAGTAAATCCAGTTGCCAACAAGAGCACAGTGATTTGACATGAGATGACTTTGGGTTCTGAGGACTCCAAGGAAAACCCAAAAGCCATACCTTTAAGGCCCAAGGGTACCCAGAGAGCTCTGTTAGGCTAAGCAAGTCTTCTGCTTGGCTCCTGAGGAGCTTCTGTGCACACCAAGGACCAGTCAGCCCCGTGGCTGGGCATAGATACCCTCTGGCCTCGTGGTAACATATGCAGGTTACTTACTAACCCTGTGAACACCAAATGGGAGAATCCATAAACTTCTAAAAATTGTAAGTTTCGTGAAATGTTCTAGAAACTAATAAAATTTTATCTCCAAGAATTGAAGAAAAATGGGCAACAACACACAAATAATTCATTTTTAGATAAATAGGGTGAAATACAATCCCTTTCTTCTTTCCTCACAAATCCCTAAGTCCAGCAGAGGAGATAAGAAGGTACGGAAATAACCCGAGGTGGAGACAGAATACCTTAAGAGCATTAGAGACCCAGATCCGGAGGTTTCAGGGAGAGGCAGGCACACTCCAATGTGGGCGGTGCCAGTGTGCTTCCAGGAGAGGCTTTGATAAAGAGCCACAGATTTTAGTTCTTGTCCTAAGTTTGGGGTTGTTGGTTTTGACAGGCAGGAAACAGATGGCACCATCAATGGGGGTTAATTGGAAATAATTTAAAAAGTGGAGTGTGTTTGGAGACAGGCAAGGGTCAGGCCCATGGACTGGAGGGAGCAAAGTGCATGGGACTAGTGTCACCAGTGTCCTGAGGTGGCAACTTGCCTGGTCAGAGGGAGGCAAAGGCGCTGCCAGGGCCTGTCAGGAGCAGCTGTCAGAATCCTGGGGTGCAGCTAGTGGGGCAGTGTGGGCAGCTATTGTACCACCCTCCTTTCACATCAGTGCTCCCCTGTCCCAACCCACCCGGAGCCAGAGGGTCAGGGAGCCCAGTGAGGTGTGCCCTGGGCATGGGCTCCAGGGCTGGGAGCAGGGCTGAGAGAGGCCGTGGCTCTCCAGGGTACTTCAGGTGGAGGGCAACCTGGCTGTGGCGAAATGGGACCCTTGGAATTAGCAGATGTGGTTTATGTGGACTGTGAGTCTCAAACACTGAAAAGGAAAGTACTCACACGGGGTAGTCTCCCTCCCTCCCCCGGGGGACAGGGCATTGGTTGTCCCCACTGGGTGGGTGGGGAGTGCTATCAGCATCTAGTGGGTAGAGGCAGGGATTTCACGCAACATCCACAAGGTGCAGAGTGGCCCCTACTGCAGGGACCCTCCAGTCCCCAAAGTCAGCAGCACTGAAGGGAAGAAAGCTGGCTAGACTCAGGGAGAGTGTGGGTGGCAACTTCCCGCCCCTCACTGGCCCACGGTGTCTCAGAGGACAGTGGCCAAAGCCAGACTGTGTCCTCCGACGTCCTGTGAGAAGACATTCTCCACCCAATGGAGCTCTGTACATCACACCCTGCACAATTGTCTTCTGCGCGGCCTTTTGTGTGGAGGAAGAGAAACCTTGAACGTGCCTCAGACAGATGAGAGCAGCTGGTGCCTCAGCCAGGGGAGTATCTTCCAGGTCCATTGTGAGACCTGGAAAGATGGACTTCTGCAGGCACTGGCATCCAGGCTGTGACAAGAGGAGCAAGACAGCCCTTGCACCTACTTGTCGTGCAAAACCCATACCACATAACGTGCATCACCTTGACCATTGTTCAGTGCACGCTTGAGTGGCACCAAGTACCCTCACGCTGGTCACGCTGTTGTGCTGTCACCACCACCATCCATCTCCAGAACTTTTTTTTTTTTTTAATCTTCCCAAACTGAAGTCTATCCCCAGTAAACAAGTCTGCAGCCCTCCGCCCTGGTCCCTCGAGAACCACCATTCTGTCTCTGAAGGGTCATTCAAAGGACTTCAGGCAATAGAATTGTACAAGTCCATCCTTTTGTGGCTGCCTTTGTCCCGAGGTTGACCCATGCTACAGCATCTGCCAGCATTTCCCTCATATTTTAAAGTGCAATGATGTTGCATTGTATGTATACACCACAATTGTTTTTTCTAATTCTCTCTCGATGGATGGTGCTGCCATCTCTTGGTTGTTGTGAGTAATGCTGCTATGAACAAGAATTGAGGTCCTTTCAATTCTTTTGTATATATGCATCCAGATGTGGAATTCTAGTTTTATTTGTTTGAAGAAATACCCTCCTGTTTTTCATAGGTGATGCGCCATTTTATGTTACCACTGACAATGCAATCTCTCCACATCCTCTCCAACACTTGTTTTTCTTTTCCCTCCCTTTCTTCTTCTTTCTTTAATCACAGCCATCCTAATAGGTGTGAGGATGGCACCTCCTTGTGGTTTTGATTCACATTTCCCCAATGATTAGTGATGCTGAATATGTCAGATATTGTACCGTAGACTCTTTGGAGAAACATCTATTCATGTGCTTTGCCCATTTTAAAATTGGGTTATTTGGGTGTTGTTGAGGTGTAAGAATTCTTTATGTATTCTGGACATTAATTCCTTATTACTTATATGATTTTCATGTATTTCCTCCCATCCCCTGGGTTGCCTTTCAGTCAGTTGTGCCCTTTGATGCACAGAAGTTTCCAATTTTGATGTAGCACTACTTATATTTTTACCTTTGTTGTCTTTGCTTTGCTGTCATATCCAAAAGATCATTGCCAAATCCAATGTCCTGAAGCTATTCCTCTAGGCTTCCTTTCAAGAGTTTTATGGTTTTTGTTGGGGGTGGGGAGCGTGGAACTGGGGATTAAACCCAAGGGAACTTAACCACTGAGCCATATCCCAGCCATTTTTAA
This sequence comes from Ictidomys tridecemlineatus, assembly GCF_052094955.1. Lineage (NCBI taxonomy): Eukaryota > Metazoa > Chordata > Mammalia > Rodentia > Sciuridae > Ictidomys > Ictidomys tridecemlineatus. The sequence goes on along the minus strand of NC_135481.1, from coordinate 121,210,027 downwards.
TATTTTATTTAGAGTCAGGGTCTCATTAAGTTGCTTAGAGCCTCATAAGTCTGAGACAAGAGGATGGCAAGTTTGAGGCCAGCCTTAGTAAATTAGCAAGAATTTGTCCCACAAAGAAAAAATAAAGGACTAGGGGAATAGCTCAGCTCAGTGGTAGAACATCCCTGGAATCAATGCCTAGTGCCCCCCCCCACTAAAATAAAAAGGGAGGAATGGATAAACATAAGTGAATCAAAGGAAATATAAAAATGAGGAGTTCTCCTTAGATGGGGAGGGCTGTACTCCTTAAAAATGTCAATATCACAAGAGACACGGAGAGGCTGTGAGGATGCTCCAGGTGGAAGAGGTTAAGGAGGTGTCAACATTTAATGCGATGCCTGACATTAGGTTGGGTCCTGTACTGGAGGGCAAAAACATGTCATAAAAGCTGATATTAGGTCAACTGATGAAAGAGGAAGGAGGGCAATAGATTAAAGCATTAAGGTGAAACAAATTTATGGACTGAGTCCGTGTGAGAGCAGCCCCAATCTCAGGGAATGAAAACTCAGGTCCTGGGAGGGAAATGGGCTGCACCACTGGGGATGTGGCTCCATGGTAGAGTGCCTGCCCAGCATGTGTGAAGCCCTGGGATTCCATCCCCAGCACCACAAGATAACAAACAAACAAACAGATGATAGAAAGAGGTCAAGCAAACAAGGTAAATGTTAATAGGTCCATCTGAGTATGGGGTATAAGGATGTTCTTAATACTATTTTTATATTTGTAAATTTTTAAAATCATTTCTAAATAAATATAAAGAAAAAATAGATGAGATGTTCACATATGGCTTTGATGGGTTAAACAGTACCTGGCTTTCATGTTTCTGTCTTGTTTTGATGTGAGCCTTGGATGCACACACGTACACACGCCCCTCAGTCGCTGTGCACTGCTATCCACAGTGCTTTTCCAATGCCCTGCCCAGAGGCGTTGCCATGTATCCTCCAAGACTTACAGAGGTCTGAGTGTTGGCTACAAGTGCTTCCATCTTGTCTGTGTGCAGGAGGCCCAGCTTTCATGTAATCTGTAGTTGGATCATGTGCTCCCGGCGGCGGCTCCTGCCTGTGGCCCACAGAACACAACTGGCGGAAATGTTTATTTTCATCCCAGTGCTGGGTGGTGGTGGAAGCTTTAAGTGGTGGGGCTTAGTGAAAGGTAATTAGGGTACTGGAGCACCCTCAAGAGGGTACTTCTCACAGGACCCTGAGTCACCTCTCATTAGAGCAAATTGTTATAAAAGAGCAAGACTGGCCACTCTCCACTTCAGGCTTCCTGCCTCACTGTGTGATCACCCTCACAGGCACCTCTACCACTGTGATGCCATCTGCCATGTGTGAGGCCCCCACCAGAGGCTAGATCGATGAGGCCACATGATCTTGAACTTTCAGTCTTCAAAACTGTAGAGTAAATGAACATCTTTTTTTTTTTTTAATAATGTACCCTGCCTCAGGTACTTTGTTATAGCAAAAAAAAAAAAAAAAAAAAGGACTAGTATAGAGCCCAAGGCAGAGAGGCTACATTGCCCTGAAACTGGGAAGTAGAGCAATACAGAGAGGGCCCCTGCTGACATCCAACACCTGCATAAGCACGTCATGGCTCAGAGTGAGGTTGTAGACCATGGCAGTTAAGGTACATGCTGAAGATGCCCTCCTTGGGTGCCTCCCAGAAGCTTCTCAGGATTCAGAAAGCCCAGAGAAAAGAGGTGGGGAAAAGTATGAGCAGCTACCAGGTGGTCTAGAGAATATTGTCATGAGGACTCCCTCCAGCACCAAGGCAGCTTTCACGTGCTAGGTGATGGAAGGGCCCAACAGGAAAAGTGTACACAGCACCCCTCGTTCAAGAAACTGAAGAATTTCAGGATGGTAATATTTGAGCAGTAAGCAAAGAGAGAGCCCTCCTATGCATGATGCCCTGATCGACTGCACACGTCACAGGTCCACGAAACCAACCCCAACTGCACGCTTGCCAGGAACTTCATCTTACAAAGCCCTTGCGGGGGGATACTCTTATCACCATTGAACTGATGAGGAAGCTGAGCCCCAAGGCAATTAAGTGAACAAGTGCACTTCTGGGGACTTAGTGAAAAGAATAAATGGATAAATGAATATATGGGTGGTTGGATGAATGACAGTGGCTTTAACTTCAAAGTCGGTGTTCTTGTCACTAGTCCACAAGTTCACATTAAGGGACACCCCAAGGATGCTAACTGTCACTGGGCCAGAGCTAATGGCTTTATTCCCTGGCTAGCACTGCTCTGAGAAACCACAGAAAATCAGCTCCGCAAGGCTGCTCAAGACAGCACGGGCAGCACGTGGCCGAAGCCATATCCATGCAGGACGCCTTGCACTCTCTGTTCTTGCCGTGAAATCAGGGCTGCCAAGGCCTGTGGACAGCCCTTCCTAAGAACTTGCCATGCAAAGGAACCATCTGTCGTCAGTTGTAAATTCATGTTCTGTGAATTAGAGCTCATCCACAGCCTTTGGCACATTCTAGTATGTACCTGGAATGGTAGCAAATCTTTATTTTCTGAGTGTGGATTGGATAACCCGAAAAGCCAAAGGTCATGTGTGCCATGTTGGGTAAGGTCAAGGCTACTGACTGGTTTTACTTGATTTTTTTTTTAGGGGGATGGGGGTTGTTTAAGAAGAAAACAAATTATGATACTTAAGAAATTGAAATTATGGCAATGAAGTAATCAAAACTCACTATTTCAACAAGATGTTCTAATAATCTTCTGAGAAAATCACATTACTATAAAAAGTCACCTCCCAAAGTGATGAACTATTCCTCTGACAGAAGTTTTTGGGGGATGTAAAAATTATAAAATTCCTTCTAAAGGCAGTGTCATGGAATCAGTGTTGAATTGCTGCACGAGGGAATTCTATGAAGTGTTTAAAAAAAAATTCACACCAGTGCTCCTCAAAAATCTTCCAAGAAATTGAATAGTAAGAAACACTTACAAACTCATTCTTTAAGGTTAGTATAGGTGATAGGCAGCTTTTGGTCACTGAGACAAAATACCTGAGAAAAACAACTTAGAGGAGGAAAGGTTTATTGGGGTTCAAGGTTTCAGAGGTTTCATTCCATGGTCTGGGCCTGAGGTGAGGCAGAACATCATAGCAGCAAGGTGTGGCGGAGGAGATCTGCTCATGTGATGGCCTCTGGGAAGCAGAGAGGAGAGGGAGGAAGGGGCAGGGGACAGGATATACCCTTCCAGGGAATATCGCCAGTGATCCAATTCCTCCGACCATGCCCCACTGCCACAGTTCCCACCTCTTCCCAGTAATGCCATCAAATTATGAACACATCAGTGACAATCCACTGACAAGGTCAGAAATCTCATGATCCAATCACTTCCGAATAGTCCTGCCTCTGAACATCACTGCATTGGGGACCAATCTTTAAACACGAGCCTTTGGGGAATAATCTTAGATCCAAACAATAATAGCGTGACTTAGACACACAAAAAAACCCTGCACACCAATATCTCTGATAAATGTCAGTGCAACAATGCTCAACAAAATACTGACAAGCAGAATTCAACAGCTACTCCAAGGATTCTACCCCAGGACCAAGGGGAATTTATTCCTGGAATAAAAGTCAATCAATGTACTCCAGCACGATTTCAGAACAAAGAGGATCACCTCGATTGTACAGAAAAAAAGTATTGTACAGATAATGTCACACTTTTGTCACTCTGGGGCTCACTGTACTATTGCTGTGACACCATCCAGCCTGGTGACACCATGTTCACAAACTGCTGTTAGAATCGGTTCTGACACGACCAGGAATGGCTTCTTGTACCATCGGTCTCCTTTCTGCAACGCTCGGCTCACTCCACAAGTCAAATACCCACTGCAGGGGTCTTAGCAAGCCCACTGGACAAGAGAAGGAAAAGTTTTAAAATATCATAATCCCCACCGCCTGAAGACAATCTTGGTTCGTGTTTTGTGTCCATCTTTTTTTTTTTTTTCCTATGTTAGGTATTTTCCTCGTTGACTCAGTTATGACCACACTAACCTACAGTTTTGTGATTGACTTCTCCAAAGACCATGCTGTTAGTTGTGGCACCCGGCCTGCTCCTGTGGGGCTTCTCTGGGTGCTCCTGCTGGGGAGGTTGTCTTCACCCTGGTGCCCTGGAGCAGAGGCACAGTCACCTTCCAAGTCCCCTGCCTGCTTCCCTCTGTCTCTCTGCTGAGCTCTTGGAAGTCACCTCCTGGCAGCCCTCTGTGTTGCGAGAACAGTCAGTGGCGCTCAGGCCCGTCTCTGCCTCTTCCCAGCCTCCTCTTGGTCTTTCGGCAGGTGGACATGGCTTCCCTGAGGTCCTCACATCAGCTGATTTCCAAACTCAGCTCAAATCCCACCCCAAGTCAGACGCCTCTCCCAGTGTCCCTGTTGCAGTCTCTCCCCTCTTGGTTCCAAGGACACTGTCTGAGCACCTCTAGGAGGCAGTCTTTGCCTTCTCCTGCATCCTCATGGGCTGCTTACCAGCCCGTCCCCTAGTCTTTCACCCACTCTGTTAGCCCAGCACAGGGAGCTGTGCTGGGTCCTTGCCCAGACTCCTCAGGGCATTTGCCACATATGTGAAGTCACCGTGCCTCTGCTATGAGAATGAAAGAGAAAATAAGTGACTCTTATGGACCTTTTCTCCGTTGATCTATGATCCCTTGGGGGCCAGAATCATGAAAGCTTCATCTTGTGCCTCCACCCCTGACCCAGCACTGTGCCTGGTATGCAGTAGTCACTCAATAAATGACTGTGGGGCTGAACTGACAGGCCATGCCACACATTAGGCCTGCCTGGGTTCCCACAGGACCTGGGCACTCGGGAAATGTGTTTTGAACACATCTTAAAAGCAGGCCCTCATTCATTTCTCTCAGGTCAGGGTGCTGTGGCCAGGAGCTAAGTCATGCTGAGTTCTCTGGACCCCAGAGGAGCAAAGAAAAGTGATGTGATGGCCCCAGGGTGCCATAGCACCCTGAGCCACTTGGCTCCTATAATCATTGTCAGAGAAAGACAGCACCGGGATGGATGCGTTTGGCCTCCTTGTCTTGTGCTGAGGACCCTTCTGCCAGGTATCACGCGATGTCCACACTGATTTTGCCCCAGATATCTGTCTGCCTTCCTTCCTCCTGTCTTCCCTCCACACACCCTTGAATAGTACAGAGCTTCCGAAAGGCCAGTTTGAAGTGACAGACACAGATGCTTAAATGAATCCACAGGCAGCTGCATGCGGAAAACCGTGGCCTCACCCCAGACACTCTCCAGAGCCACCATTCACACCCTGCAAGACAGGATGGGGCTGTGAAGGCAGGCAGCATGCTGTCACTTCGGGCTCATTGTCCTGTGCCCTACACAACAGGGCAGGCCTGTCATGGTGCAAGATGAGGCAATTTTGATCCCAAGCTGTGGTTTGTTTTTCTGGATGTTGCTGTAGACTGTAAAATATCCAGCACCCACACCCACGTGCAGACTTACACACGGAAAACCTTGCAATTATTTCAAATCCATAGGAAGCCAATTCTGGGGCTGGGGATGTGGCTCAAGCGGTAGCACGCTCGCCTGGCATGCGTGCGGCCGGGTTCGATCCTCAGCACCACATACCAACAAAGATGTTGTGTCCGCTGAGAACTAAAAAATAAATGTTAAAAATTCTCTCTCTGTGTCTCTCTCTCTCTCACTCTCTTTGAAGCACATGCCATGTGCTTAATGATTCACAGGGAGCTGTGAGGACCGTCACCCACTCAGGCGGACCCCACCTCTACAGAGGCCCGGCAAAAGCCTCCTGTAGAGGAAACAGGTGAAAAGGCTTTATCAGAGTTGGTTGTGCCAACTCCTTGCACCCAGCTGTGGCCCCGGGCACACTGTCCATGCTCAGTGGCAGCTCATGGGACACGGACTCAGTGGTCTTCCCCCTTACACAGCAGCTCTACGTGTCTGTCTCACTGTGGAAATTCAACAGGCAGGTGAGTTTGCCCCCAGGCTGCTGCTGTCACAAAGCCCCACAGACGTGTGTGACAATGACCAATTTTTTATCTTGAAGTTCCAGACACTGGAAGTCTGAGGTCAAAACCTGGGCAGGGCCGGATTCTTCTTCTCCCTCCTCCTCCTTCTTTGTTGGCGCTGAGGTTTGAATGCAGGGATACTCTACCTCTGAGCTGCACCCCAGTTCCGAGCCCTGGTTTACGTTTAATTTTGAGTCAGGGTCTTGCTAAGGTGATGAAGCTGACTTCCAGTTTGTGACCCTCTTGCCTCAGCCTCCTGAGTACTTGGGACTATAGGTGTGTGCCACACTGGCAGGGTCCGTTCCTTTGGAAGGCAGTGAGGGGACCATCTATTCCAGGTCCCTCTTTGGCCTGTGAATGGCCACCTTCTCCCTGTCTCCTTACACCTCTTCCCTCTGTGCCTGTTTTGGGTTCACACTCCCTCCTCATAGGCCCACCAACTGTGCGGTGTTAGGATCTATCCTAATGACCTTACCTTTCCTTAATAAAGACCTTATAGATAAAGACCCCATAACCAAATGGAGTCTCTTTCCAAGGCACCAGATGTTGAGACTTCAGTGTGTTTTTTGAGGGGGACACAATTAATTCTACTCACGACAGGAGGGGTCACCTTATGGCCTGGGGTCCTAGCTGAAAGTGTATCTAGTTTGACATCGGGATCTTCTGCTTTCCCCTCTGTCCCAGGAGCCTCTGCCTGGGGACCAGCCAAGGGGCAGCAAGTGCTGGGGAGGCGGGTGGACGGGTGCGGGTGGAGGGGTCGGGGGTCAGAGCGGGGCGTGGAGGGAGCCCGAGCTGCCTCGAGCAGCTCCTAAGGAGCTTGCTGATGAGCTTGCGCTGAGATCAAGGTTGTTGGGATGGCCTCTTTCAAGGATGAACTCCTTCGAATCAGGTTCTAACGGTGTGATTTGGAGGGGGAAGAGAAGACCTGGGCAGTTCAAGGGAAGGGGAAAGTGGGGGAGGGAGTGACTAGGATCCGGAGGGCGAGAGAGCCGCATATTGAGAAAGCAGGTCACGCTCTGAGCTCCAGCGCTCGAGTCTTAGAGAAGTTCAAAGTCGTGCATCTGGGCTGCTGGGAGAGGTTTCCCAGAGGTGAGGAAACCAGAGGGAAAGAGGACCCCAGCCTGAGCAGAGAATGAATCACTACCCTCTAGGAAGGCGAGGCAGGCTGAGTGACGGACAGGCTGCGTCCCTGGCTCCAGATGGGCTACCAGCCAGGAGCAGCCGGCCACGCCGGAGCAGGGCTGGGCTCTCCCCACAGCAGGCCACATCTTCTTGCAGAAGGCTGGAGCCCGGAGGAGAGCAGACCGTGTGGCACACACAGGGTTCCCAGCAGCATTTGGCAAAGCCTCGGGCTGCTGGGCCCCCACCTCCCACCCCTCACAGGGACAGCAGCAGCCCCCTTGGTGTCCCAGTCAGGCCACCACACTTACAGGCAAGGACCAGTGTCTCAGGGGCCAGAAAAACACAAAGAGGCAAGTTGGGGTCATGCCAACTTCAGTGGTTACCGCGAGTAAGACCACAAAGCTTCTTGAGAGCCATGGCAGCGCTAGGGCTTCCGGCTTCCCAAGGCTTCCCGAAGACAAAGTGCAGCCATAAGGATGGACGCCCGGGGTCTCTGACCAGGCTCCACCTGGCCCACCATCTCCAGCAAGCCCATTTACCTGGGAGGAACAAGGGCCTCACCTAAAGCCCCCTCCCTCCCGTACTCGGGATCCTGAAATTCCTTACTCCCAAACCCCAGGCTTTCCCCCTGGACCGTGCAGAGCTCTCCCCCATTTCTCCCAAGCATAGACAGCTGGCCTTCTGGTCCCCAGGCTGTTTAAGAGGCAGGGTGCAGGGAGCTTGATGTGAGGGCTGGAATCTCAGCAGCCACACATGCGAGACCTGTGTAGGTGTGGGATGGGCCTCCATCTGTCCTTTTGCCCCAGTCTCGTGGAGGTGAGGAGGGAGTCTGCTGGTATGCACAGTAAGAGTTGATGAATGACTGCATGAGAATCAATTCACGGTCAAAGAATTTCAAAAGTAAAATAACTTAAAAATCTTCCAAATATGTCTTCTAGCACAGAGGAATTATATTTCAAGTGCAGATTGTGAGTGCATTTTAAACAAGTTGGATCTGGTGTTTGTGGGGCTTCTCAAACTCAGAATCTGCAGCTTCCAAAGTGCCCATCAGCCTACCTCAGAATCCAGCCCTTTCCCTCCAATCCCATTGCACCCAGCAGCCAGAACCACACATTAAAACCCCAAATCTGGTCCTGTTAGCTCCCTTCAGGATGAACTCCACCCCTGGGCTTGGCCTGGAGCTCTTGAAGGGCTCAGGCAACTCTGCGACTCTGCGCTTTCTTCCTGGGATTCCCAAAGCTCCTCCCACCCCTCCTTTCCCCTGGCTAACAGTTCTCCTTGGGCTTCCTTCTCCACCATCTGGCTCACTCTGGGGCCAGGGAACCGTTCTGGGGCTCCCTTAGTCCTCGTACCCATGTGGCCTGTCTCCCTACAGGGAGAAACTTGTGCACTCCACTGGGAACCTGAGGGCCAGCTGTGTCTGGCCACTTCCTCAACCGGAGCTTAGTACAGAGCTCTTCCAGAGTCTAGGAGTGGCCCCTCGGTGCTGAGTCCCCAGTGACACATTAACTCTAACGCAGCCCAGCTGCCAAACAGAACCAGCTTTTAACATGAGCTCCGTGAGTTTCCCAAGGGAGCAAGTGGCCTTGGCGTGGAACCCAGTCTGGTTGTGAGACGCTCAGCGTCTTTCTGGGCTGTGCCTCTTGAACTTGTCACCCAGAGAGAACCTTTGCTGCTCTCTGCATTTGGCTTTGAAGGAGTGAGCTCTCCTCCTTCCTTTGACACTTCTTCTCTGCATCTGCAGACAGGACTTTCCAACCGCCCAAGGCCACTGCCTGCAGGGCCACTGGGGTGGGGGACTCACAGTGGTCTGTCCCCAAGCCAAAAGGGAGAGAGCAAAATGGAACCCACATGTCTGGAAAGGCCTTCTCGTGTGTGTGTGTGTGTGTGTGTGTGTGTGTGTGTGTGATTATATTCACATATATACATATGTATACATATAAATACAGATATCCTATACTAATATGGAGAGAGAGAGAGAGAGAGAGAGAGAGAGAGAGAGAGAGAGAGAGAGAGAGAGAGAGAGAGGCCCCTGCTTGGCCTTGGCAAGAGCCACTCAGGAGATGGATCCTTCCAGAAAATAGAGTGGAACCACTCTTATGGAGAAGTGGAGAGATTGATGTGAGCAGGGAAACTGAGAGTCATGGATTTTCATTATTCAAGGGACCGCACTCCTCATTAATCGTAAATTCGTCACGTGGACAGTGAAGGCAACTAGATTCAGAGCACATCCTCCAGGCCTCCTTAGAGGCTGAACGCCAGAGAAGCGTGGTTCACTCTTTACTCTTTGTGCTTAAGTGTGTGTGACGGGTCACCATTCCCAGGGTGGCTGAGCGAGGTCTCCCATCCCACCTGCTCTTCTTATGATGTCAAGAGTTGGGATTTGTGCTCCCTGACTTTGAAATGGGCAGGCCCAGGACCATGGCTGACGTAGCCTATGTAACTGCTGAGGTCAGGCCGCAATCAGTGACGCAGCTTCTGCTAGCCCCTCTCTGGACTTTGGGGCTCAGGGCCCAGCCTCCCTGCTGGCAGGAAGCACAGTCACCTGCTGAGGGCCCAGCGGATCCCCCACAGCTGTGCTAGTGAGCAGGCCTTCAGAGGACCCCAGCCCAGCCGGCTGCAGCTGCAGGATCGCCAGGATAGAGCATGCCATCGTAAAAGGCTTCTTGCTGTTGAAGCCACTTCGTTTGGGGATGATTCATAAGACAGCAACAAGTGGCTGGAACAGCACATAAGTGGGCCTGTAGGACACAAGCTGACCGCATGGGCACGGGCGATGCTGCCTGGCGGTCTGCACATGGCATGCTTCAGCGTGTGCACGTGATATTGCCTACTGGATGCACAATTTCATCTGCCCCACTTAACTATCAGCCAGGCTGTCTGAGATGGGTGGGTGGAGGCTGCTAAGAGATGCAGAACATCCTTGGAGCTAGGGCCTCACAGACAATGCTGTTCATTAATTAAGCAGATATTATTAGGCGTGATTACCTGGGAAGAACAGCCTGTGAAATAATAAACCTGATGGTTTCTCTCCTGCCTTTATGGACTGAATTTTTGTTATTTTGATCCCAGCACCAATCAGAAAAGTGCAGTGTCTAAATATTGAAATGCTTTGGTTGCAGGAGCTGTTAAGATACACTGGCACAGGAAGCCCTGCAAAGGGCTTTTATCCCAAGCCCCAAGCTTTAGGAAAAAATTCAGGGACACATGTCCTTGTGGTCAATGTGATGGTGTTTGGGTAGTAACATCAGGCACCGGGCCTGGATGCCTTCTGGGTGTGTGACACGTTGCTCTCTGTCTCCTTGGTCCCTAGTGGTGATTAGTATCCTCGAGTAGGGGAGATCCTGCCCATCAAGTGGGTGATTCAGATCCTGTAGGGCTTAAAGATTTTATATTTGGGATGCCCCTGGAAGAAAGAATGCAAAATTATGAATATTAAATGAGGCTGAAGCTTTGGGAGGGGCTGTGCGGTGTGGGTGTAGCTCCCAAGGACTTGTAAATGATAAAGCTGGAGTTTGAACCCACGACTGCTGGGGGCAACGTCCAAGGTCTTTCTGCTACGTGACAGTCTTCTGGTCGGTTGAGGACAGTCTCCCTGCTGAGGACACAGTGGATGACTCACCTCCGGTCCGGCCGGGGCAGGACTTCCTCTCAGCACATTCTAAGCAGGGTGGCATGTGGCTCCTCTAAGTCCTCCTCCCTGCTCTTCCCTTGCTGGTGATGAGCTTTCAGAGGGGGCAAAGGCTGTTCATTCCAGCCTCTAGTCACCTCCTCCCATACCTGGAAGGATTTAAGAGACGGAGGCAGGGAAGCGTGAAGGTTCTGCTGTTGACAGGTGGCCCTTTCTCCGCAGCTGGCTCTGGCTCCCAGGGCTCTGTCACCAGCCCTGCTGTGCCCTGCACCAAGGATTCTGGGAAGCCCACGTTGCTCCTTCCACCGCTCCAGCCCACAACTCGTGCTTCAAACGCCTCCAGCAGTCCCAGTCTTCCTCCTCTCCTACTCTCAGCTACCATGTAGGAGAGAGTGAAGGGACGTTATTCCCACGTGTGATCAGGGACAACTCTGTGCTCAGAGTTTGGGTCATTCAGGTCCCAAGTGAGAGTTCTGGGAACACCTGTGAGTGTTTGAATCTCTTGGGTGGGGGGGGAGGAGCTAGAACCTTCTAAAGAGCTTTTATTCTGTAGGCTGTGGTGGGACCAGACACCTGTGTTTTTAGCAAGGCTTCCTCATACTTTGATGCAGACACCAAAGTTTGCAAACCCCTGATCTGAGAGATTGCTAAAAGCATCAAGCACTAGTTTCTTTCTTTCTTTTTTTTTTTTTTTTTTGGTATTTTCACCCATACTCCTAGGTACCTGCACAGTTGCTATCTCTGGGAGGAAGTTGGAAATCACCAGAAACTGCAGAATAATTCACAGTATGCCCAAGGACAACTCAGGTTTGGCCCTCTTTGAAATAAGTAACTCTGACCTAAACCAAACTACAGTGGGCCCCAAATACCCCTCCCACGCCCCTTCCCCACTCTGAGCTTGGGGACGGCAGGCACGCCTCAGGGCTCTTAGCATCCAGCCTGGTCATTCAAGAGCACAACTGAAGCCAGGTGCAGTGGCACACGCCTGTAATCCCAGCAACTCCAGAGGCTGAGGCAAGAGAATTGCAAGTTCAAGGCCAGACTCAGCAACTTAATGAGGCTGTGACTCAAAATAAAAACTGCGGGGGATGTAGCTCAGTAGCACCTGTGTTCAATCCCAGTACTGCAGAAGAAGGAGAAGAAGAGCCCCGCAGATAGGAAAGCAGGTTTGGGACAAGGGAAGTACAAGCCCCTTCTCATGTGTGGGGTTCTTCCAGGTCTTTTGGAGTCCACTCATACTCCTCCACATCCCCTCTACCCCAGGCAAACACTGACCGGCTTCCTATTACTGTGTATAATACAGGATTTTTAAAAGTTTGTATAGAGGTAGTCATGTGATATGTGTTCTTGTTTGTCTTTCCCTCCGTGTTATTATTTTGAGACTCATCCCTGTAGCAGTGTGTCAGTAACTCAACCTTGTATTCCAGCACAGACCTGAATCGGCCATGGCGTGGTAGCCTTTTGCATGTGTCGCTGGTTCTATTTGCCATGATTTTGTTTGGCATTCTGTGCCCGTGCACAAGGAGACTTGGTCTGTAGTGGTCTTTCTTCTACCCTCCCTCCCTCTCTTCCTTCTTTTCTTTTTGTAGTCTCGTTCCTGGTTTTAGTATGAGGGTCATCCTGGTCTCATGTAAATTGGGAAATGTTCACTTTTTTTTTTTTTTTCAATTTTCTGGAAGGAGCTTTTTTTTTTTGTCAATTAGGATTCATACTGTGAAGACATCTGGGGCTGGAGTTTTATCTGAGTGGAATTTTTTAGCTATAAATGTTTATTTAATTAATAAAGATAATAGGTAGATAATAAATAAATAATAGGTAAACCTATTGGGGTTATCTATTTCTTTTCTTGAGAAAATTTGGATTGTTCGCATCAAGCAAGGCACTTCTGTTTTTGATCTCAACTGTCTACAGTGTAGGCACAAAGCTGCTCAGAATATCACCTTATCACCCTTTGGGACGTGTTGTCTGTGTGATGTTATGCCTTCCACTCCTGGTTTTGGTGACTTGTGGCTTCTCCCTGCTTCCATCTGACTGATCTCAGAGATCCAGCTTTGGCTTCATTGGGTTCTCTGCTGTTTTTAGCTGAAAAACTTAGTTTGAATTCTATGAATCCTTTAAACTTATTGATACTTGTTTTCTGGCCCAGAATATTATCTATCTTAATAAATGTTCCATGTGCACTTGAAAAGAAGGTATATTTGGATGTTGTGGGATGAGTGTGGATAGATGTCAATTAGCTCAAGTTGATTGATGGTGTTCAACTTTTGCTGTGTCCTTACTGGTTTTCTGTCTACTTGTCCTATAAACTATTGAAAGAAAAAACCTTCTGAAATCTCTGATTATAACTGTGAATTTATCTATTTCTTTTTGCAATTCTAATAATTCTTCCTTCATGTACTTTGAAGTTCTGACTTTAAGTGCAAAAGTGTTTAGGATTGTTAAGTCCTTTTGATGAATCAACATTTTTATCATTGGGGAACTATCTTCATTCTCCCTGAAACATTTTTTTTTTAATTTGAAATTGATTTTGGGTGAGATAACTACATATAAAAATAACTATATATATGTAAATAGAAATATATTGATATAAATATTTATATATAGTTTTGTTTTATTGGTACTAGGGGCTGAATTTACGAGTGGTTTGGCACTGAGCTATATCCCAAGCGCTTTTTATTTTTTAAATTTGAGACAGGGTCTCATTAAGTTGCTGAGACTTTTGCTAAATAGCTAAGGTTGGTTTCAAACTTGCCATCCTCCTGCCTCAACCTCCTAAGTCACTGGGGTTATAGGTATGCACCACCACATCTGGCTATTTTGTGTTGTATTAATAGAACCACACCATCTTTCTTTTGATTAGTTTTAGTATACTATGTCATTTTCTTTTACTTTTAGTTGGTCAATAGCTTTATATTTAAATTGCAATTCTTGTAGGTAGTACATGGTTGAATGCTGCTTTAAAAAAAACCATAAAAACCTCAATCTGAGAATCTCTACCTTTAAATTGGGGTGTTTAGAGCCATTTCATATGATTATCAATATGGTTACATTTAAGACTATCATGTTGCTATTTTCTGTCCCATTTATTCTTTATTTTTTTTCTCCTTTCTGCTTTCTGTTTTATTGAGTAACTTTTACGATTCCATTTTATTCCTTTGTTGATTTCAAGCTATAAGTCTTTGTTATTTTAGTGGCTGCTTAGGGTTATGATATGCATATTTAACTTAGTCTACCTTCATGACGTTATATCACTTCACATATAAGAATCCTATAATATGCAACCACAAAAATGGCAACTTATAGTCCACGTATGTGTGATATGTAAAACCACTCTCCAGTGTCCTGTATAACTAAAAAGAACAAATAAAAAATTTTAAAGAACCATACAATAATATACCTCCATGGTACAACTTCTCTTTTCATATATGCCACTATGATACATTTTATTTTATATATGTCATAAAACCTCACCACACATTATTTTTAGTTTGTTTAAAGAGTACATTATATTTTAAAGAAATTTAAGGAAAATTTTTAAGATAACTAGTAACCATGAAGTCACCATTTTCTGTGTTCTTTATTGTATAGATCCATATTTCTACCTGGTACCATTTTCTTTCTGCATTATGGATGTCCTTTAACATTTCCTGTGTGCAGGACTGCTGGTGATGAATTCTTTAAGATTCATTTGTCTGAAGTTGTCTTTGTTTTGGTGGCACATGCCTGTAATTCTAGTGACTTGGGAGGCTGAGGCAGGAGGATGGCGAGTTCAAAGCCAGCCTCAGCATAAGCAAGGCTGTTAAGCAGCTCAGTGAAACCCTGTCTCTAAATAAAATACAAAATAGGGCTGGGGAAGTGACTCAGTGGTTAAATGCCCTGAGTTCAATCCCTGGTACAAAAAAAAAAAAAAAGTGGAAGGACTAATTAATGGCTTAGAGGTCGCAGTGGCTTGAAGAGTTTTTAGTCTGGGGGACTGGGGCAGTGGACTGGAAGGACAGGAGCTGGTGGTCAGAACATGGTGGGCTTGAACCCAGGCTATGGGTGGATGGTGGATACTGCAAAGGCCTAGAGAGGAGCTCTTTTTTTTTTTTTTTAAAGAGAGAGTGAGAGAGGGCGACAGAGAGAGAGAGAGAGAGAGAGAGAGAGAGAGAGAGAGAGAGAGAATTTTTAACATTTATTTATTTTTTCTTAGTTCTGGCGGACACAACATCTTTGTCTGTATGTGGTGCTGAGGATCGAACCTGGGCCGCACGCATGCCAGGCGAGCACGCTACTGCTTGAGCCACATCCCCAGCCCTAGAGAGGAGCTCTTCATAGAAACCGCACAGGAGGCACGCGTTCCAAATCCCACATGCATAATTTAAAAATTTTCTAGGAGCTACATTAAAAGAGTAAGAAGCAGCAGGCAAAATTAATTTAAAGAATATATTTTATGTAAGCCTAAATATGTCCCAGATGTCATTATCCCAGCATGTAGTCAACATCAAAAATTACAGAAGTACTTTACATTTTCCCCGAATGAAGTCTTTGAAAACTGTCATGTTTGAAACCCTGACAGTGAAGCTCATTTTTGAACAGCCATATTTCAGGTGGCTTGGGGCCACTGCATTGGATAGCACAGGGCTAGAGAATGACCTTGGGAGGGCAGTGGCCGAGATGGGGTGGAAGACAAGCTCACTGGTGGAAGAAGGTCAAGGAACAAAGAGGTCCTCTTTGTGGAGATTTGAACCACCAAGAGTCAGGATGGGACTGGCTCAGCCAGAGTGACAATGAGCCAGCCTTGTTCTTGTAGGAACAAAGGCAGCAGGCTAGGATCTGCAGGGGAGTGACACAGGGAAGGGTATCTATCTTTCCATGGTATGAGCTTCAAAGCTGGAGGGTTTGGGGAAGCAAAGGGCATTGGCCACCTGGAGATAACCCTGAGAGGCAAGGAGGGCACTACAGGGAGCTGGTGCTGCAGAGGAAGAAGGCCCAGAGAAAGGGCAGGAAAGGCACTTCTGCTCTGCAGGGCCCATCGAGGGTCCTTGGAAACAGAGAAAGGAGGAGGATGAAGTTGGGCTGGGAATGAGCACAGCCTGATGGGGATTAGGGGCTGGTGTGGAGGGTGCTTGTGTCCTGGGTGTCTGGTGAAGGAGATCAGCTGTGTGCTACAGGCTTAGTCAGCCCCACTCCGTGGCCTCTCTGGCAGTGTGTGCTGATTTTGTGGGGTGACTGCTCACACCATTTTAAGGTTTCAGTGGGGTAATAACTGGCTTGCACAAAACCTAACTTTTTGGCAATCACCTCTGGCAAGCCGCTACAAGCTAGCTCCAGCAGCAGACCACTGGATTCAGGCCCACTGGGTAGGCACCAGTGGTCTCTAAAGCAGAGGGTGTGGAGTGAGATAAGAGAGGGCAGTAGGCTGGGGAGGGGTCTGGGGTCTTGTCACAGTCACTCAGAGCTCTAACCCCCTTGCAACCTCTGTCACAGAGCATAGAGACTCTGGGTTGCACATCTCAGTGACTTATGTTTTTCAGAATTTTTTTTTCCTGTGCTAAAATACATATAACATAGAGTTTACCATCCCAACCATTTTAAGTGGACATTTTAAGTACCTTCATAATGTGCAACCACCACTGTCGACTGTCTCTATAGCACTTTCACCTTGAAAACTGAAATTCTCTCCCTATTAGATGCTGAGACCAGCCTTCTTCTTTCTCTCTCTCTGTTTGCACCCCCTGGGAGCTGGTGCAAGCACAGCCTACAGTTGCATTTTTGTGTGTCGGGCTTTTTTCACTTAGCATGATGTCCTCAAGGTTCTTCCTGCATACTGCAGAATCTCCTTCTCTTTCAAGGTGGAAAAATATTCCATGGTATCCATTCGTCCATCCACAGGCACTTGGGTTGCTTTCCATTTAGCTATTGTGAATGATGCTACAATGAATGTGGCTGTACAAATAGCTCTTTGACCTTGCTTTCATTTTTTTTTTTTTAGTATCTATACACCCACAAGTAAAATTGCTGTGCCATATGGTGATTTTATTTTCGATTTTTTTTGATGAATCCTGATGCCGTTTTCCACAGTGTCTAGACCACATTCCCACCATCAGTGTCCAAGTTCCAACTTTTCTACATCCTCACTAACACTTATTATTTTCTTTTTTTCAGTAATAGTACCAGTGCACTCGTAGCTCACTGTAGTTTTGATTTGCATTCCTCTAATATAAACAGCTCTTTCTTTGAGACAGGGTACTGCTATGCTGTCCAGCTGATCTTGAACTTCCGGGCCCAAGCAAACCTCCTGCCTCAGCCTCCCAAGTGGCTAGGCACATACCACTGAACCGGGCTTCCACAATTTAATATTTCTATATTGTCACTGTGGTGAGTCTTGCAGACTTCTTGTCCAGGAAAGACTTGCCACCTCAGCTTTTTGGGGTGATTCAGCTGTCAATCCCTCAGGACGTGCTGCAAAGCACCCTTCCCAAAGTCCTGCCCCTCCCTGGGCATCCTCACTGAGTGACACATCAATGTGGGGGTCATCTCTACCAACTCTGGACAAGGCTCCCTGGACCAGTCCCACCCAGTTTCTCCCTGTGGGATCCCCAGGGCTGTGGTGGGTCTGTATGAGCTTTCCTCTGTGCACTCCTACTTCTGCCCTCTTTCCACAGCTGTTGGTGCTCCGGAACGTTCCTCACAGACTCCTTGCTGCCTGCTCACTGCTTCTCAAGACCCACCTGCAGGGCCCGGTGCCTGGAGACGGTTGGCCGTTGGCCCGAGTCAGTTGTTAAACCCTTGGAACCTTAAAATGAGCATCGGTGGGAGGTGCTCCTTTCAATGGGCCTTTCTTTGCCAGCCCAAGGTCAATCTCCTTTCACAGTCAATCTCCTCCACGACTTCCTGGGTGGATTGAAGTGTAACTTCCTCCGCCTGCCTTTCTGTTGAGGGGCTTGTCTTTCTCCTGTTGGTGAGAGTGCACACATTCATTACTGTCATAAAGATAGCTGGGGGGCGGGGGGGCTGGGGCTGGGGCTGGGGCTCGGTGGCAGAGCGCTTGTCCAGCATGAGTGAGGCACTGGGTTCAACCCTCAGCACCACATAAAAATAGACAAATAAAATAAAGGCATTCTGTCCATCTACAACTACAAAAAAAAAAAAAAATACCAATCTTTGCTTTTTACATATGGTTTCCGAAGTCTTCCGGTTGTGGTGTGTCCTCTGTGTTTGCGGTTAAGGGTGCAGCTGGAGTCACATTCCCTGCCAACACCTACCTGTGCCAGATTGCTTCTCCTACAGGGACCTTAACTTTTCATCTATAATTTGGGATACAATGACTACTCCCTAGGTGTGTCGTGGGGTTAATTGGGTTAGTGAGGTGACAGCGGTGCCTGGGTGCAGTGAGCAGGAAAGAGAGTTTGTGGAGAGAGTGGTTTCTCCCTCTTGGCCACACAAGGTGTTTTATCATGATGTCAAGCTCTCTCGTGTGTTTTCCCCTTGGAGCAACATGTAGGAAGAACTTCCTTGTTTCAGGGTCACTCAAATATTTACCAACTCCCATTTAAAAAAAAAAAAGTCTTTCCTTTTGGACAGTTTTATAGCTTCAGAGTCACTGTGCAGGTGGCCAGAGGGTTCCGTTCACCCCAAGGCAAGGAAATCCATTCACATTTCCTGAGTTCCCATGACTCCCTGCCGGTTCCAGGACCCCATCTGGGACACCGCGTCGCCCATCATCACGCATCAGGGCTCCGAGGCTCCGCTTGGTGAGCCTGTCTCTTGCACTGTCCGGTGTTTGACCTTGATGGTTTTGAGGGCATTGGTGGAGCCTGTTGAAGGACATCCTTCTGCAGGGACCTGTCTTCTGTTTCTCTCATGATTGACTGGGGTTTTGGGTACAGGGAGGTCCGCAGAAGTAGAAGCCATTCTATCACATGTTGTCCTTGACCACCTGGCTGAGATCATGCTTATCAAGTTTTTCCTGACAAAATGACAAATAAAATAAAATAAAAGCCGCGCCTCCCCTGGTCCCCCTTGCCTTTCTGGGTCTTTGCTGTGGGACCCTCAGTGTGTAGGTGCCTTGGAGGAGAGGGGCCAGGCTCCGCCTCCTCAGGGGGTGTTTCAGTGCAGAGGTCTGGAATTCTGCAGGGAGGTTCCCCCCTTCCCCATCAGTGGGGCTGGGTGGGAGTTTGTTTTGTGCTTTGGGTTACAATCCAGTGCTTTGCTATTTATTCATTGCTCAAAGGGTCCCAGCTGTGGCCACTGGGAGCTGGTTCCGTGGGCTCCTGGGTCTTCACTGTGGATTCTTTCTGAGATTCCATTTCATTCTCAGTCCTGATGTCCCTGCGTGTCCTGTGACCCACCAGGGAGTCACTGCTCGGCTCTGACTCACCCGGGGCCGAGCCGCTCAGCCCACTCACTGGCTCCTCTGCAGCTGGCTTTCCGTGGCTGTGTCCTCACGGGCAGGAGAGATGTGGAGGCCCTGGGGTTCCTTTCACAGGGGCGCTGATTCCCATTTGAGGCCTCACCCAAGGGCGTTGCCTCCCGGCACCACGGCCTTGGAGGTCAGCGGTTCAACACGGTTCAACACATGTGTCTGGTGCCACACAAACATTCAGACCTGAACATTTTTCCCTGGGCTCCCCAAGTCCATATTCTTCTTCCTTGCAAAACTCCATTGCAACAGCACCACAGTTTCAACTTGTTCTAGCATCATCTCCAAAGTCTAAAGATCAAAGTGTCATCTATCTATAGATTTTAAATTACTCTCTGCATCAAGTCAAGAGCCCTCAGTGGATTGGTAAGAGAGATTTATTTATTTATTTATTCATTTTTTTAGTTCTCGGCGGACACAACATCTTTGTTGGTATGTGGTGCTGAGGATTGAACCTGGGCCGCAGGCATGCCAGGTGAGCGCGCTAACGCTTGAGCCACATCCCCAGCCCTCAAAGTGTCATCTAAATATCACCCAAATCAGATTCGGTGAGGCTCAGGGTACGGAGCGCCCTGAGGCAACCTGTTCTCCGTCTCTGAACCTGTGACAAGTCACAAGCTTCCAAAACACAGGTCAGGCATGGGGTTGGCGTTCCCATGCAAAAGGGAGCGAGCTAGTCCAGCGCCTGAGGGGCGAACCCCCTCAACTCTGAGGCCGAGGGAGATCCTCTTGGGCTGGCGGTTCTGCTTGCGCAGGGCAGGGGCCTTCTGCACACACACGGCGGGTGAGGGGGTGAGGATCCCCGTCCAGAGGCTCAGAGGCCAAGATCCTGCCTCCGTGGCTTTGCCAGCGAGGGGTTGGGGCCTCAAGGTTGGCAGCTCTGCCCTGTAGCAGCTCCGTTCCAAGCCTGGATCCAGGGAGGTTCTCTGTGGTGGCCCCAGCTCCATGGTGGGTCTGTGCTGGGTCATGCAGGGATCCCCGCTGGTGGCTCTATTAGTCTGGGGCCATGTGGTCCCTCTGGCACCGATGAGCATGCCCGACCCGGGGCTGTATGTGGTGGCCGCTCACTCTCTGAGGTTGGTGCTCTGGGAGGGCCGGCCCTGACCTTTGTGGGGCTGGTCCCTGTCTTGAACAATGGCAGGTCCTGGTGCTGTTGAGGTGGCTGGGGAGTCTCCCAGCCCAAGGTCATTTGGCCACACCTCCACTTCCTTCTGAAAGTGCCCCCACTCTTCACCATGCAGGGAAAGCTGAGGGTCTTGCGAATCTTTGTCCCTTTGATGAGCACATGCTTAAGAAGCAGCCAAGGGGAACCGGGCTTCTCCTTCAGCACCACCTGGAAGCTCCTCGCCCACACACCCGGCTCACCTCTCCCGGGAGGGGACACAATTCCGCCGGCAGGTCCTCTGGCTTTCCACAGCCGCCTCACTGCCCTCGAGCCCAGGCGTGGCCTCTGCTGCCCCCTTCTCTGCCGGGCCTCCTCAGGATCCTGTGGCCCTGAACAGGGGGCTTTCCCCGCAGCCTCTGCTTTTCTTCCTGAGCCCTCTCCAGGATCGCCTCAGATTGTTCAGGTTGGGCACTTCCAAATTCTTCTAGCCCCCCCAAAGCTGCTTACATATTTGTCCCAGCAGCTCCTACTCCTCGGTGTCAAGTTCCCCGAATGCCAACGCTTCGCTTTCTGGGGGATGCGGACACCCGGACTGCAGCACCCTCCGCCCTTTGGTCCTTTGAGTTGCTGGTGTCTTCTGGTTGGCTACCTACATGTTTTATTTTGCTTTGTTTGGAGAGAGCCGGACAGGCCCTGATGACAGAAATCCAAAGATTGCAGGAGCTGATGAGGTGGGTGGTGCTGATTTACTGGGGGTGCCTTTCCCAGCCTCGTGCCTGGCACCCAAAACCGGGCAGTAACTTCCAGTGGGCACCCTGATGGCTCCAGGTTCTTGGTGCTAAATATAAAATGAAAAGACAAATAATTAGATGGAAGCAGCTTTGAGCCTCGCTGGCAGAGTCGCATGTGCCCAGAGGCGAAGGGCACAGGAAAACCAGAATGAGTCCAGTGAAGACCATCAACAAGGCCCCGCCCAAAAGCTGTATCCTGTGAGCAAGTTACGCCTTGAACTCGGACCAAGTGCCTTTGTGTACTGAATACCAGTCAATCCACAGGCTGTCCCACTTTGAGCAATGGCATGCACAGGACCCTGGAGGGCCGTCTGTGGTCATAAGCCAGGCAAACACAAGTCCTTTTATTCCCATCTCAGTTTTTATATCTATAATATTCAAGTCACATATCATACTTCACACCCACACCGACCCACTCACACATACACGTGTGTGTATCACAGAGAGCCTTAAAAAGGGTTAAGATGGCCACAGGGTTACATGATGATGTGCCCAGAGCGCAGGCAGAGAATGATATGAATGTACAGGGTCAAAGAGTCATTGTAGATTGTCGGATAAGGATTTCTTTTTCTTTTTTCTATTTGTTCTTTTAAGATATACATGACAGTAGAATGTATTTTGACATTTGATACATACATAGATTATAACTTCCTATTCTTGTGATTGTACAGAACGTGGAGTTACATTGGTCGTGTATTCATATATGAACATAGGAAAGTGATGTCCAGTTCACTCAACTGTCTTTCCTATGTCCATCCCCCCTCACTTCCCCCCACTCTCTGGTCATTGTCCAATCTGGTGACACTCCTCCTTTCCCACCTTCTGTTTTGAGTCAGCATCTGCATATCAGAGAGAACATTCAGCCTTTGTTTTTTTGGGATTCACTTATTTCACTTAGCATGATAGTGTCCAGTTCCATCCATTTACCAGCAAAGCTGTAAGATGATTCTGTTGTAAGGCTAAGTAATATTCCACTGTGTATACATACCATATTTTCTTTAACCTGTGATATTGGCTGTTGAAGGGCATCTAGGTTGGTTCCATAACTTAGCTATTGTGAACTGAGCTGCTATGAGCATTAATGTGTGCTGATTTTAAGTCCTTTGGGTATATGCCAAGGAGTAGAATAACTGAGTCAAATGGTAATTCCATTGCAAGTTTTCTAAGGACTCTCTCTATACTGCTTTCTATGTGGTTGCACCAACTTGCAGTGCTACCAGCAATGTATGAGTGTACCTTTTTCTGTGCATTCCTACCAACAACTATGGTTACTTATATTCTTGATGATTTCCATTCTGATAGGAGTGAGATGTGACCTGGGATATCTGCGTGTCCAGGTGCTCCTGGCTTAGTTTGAGTTGGCACGTTTAAGTTGTTTATCACCTTGTGCCTGTGGTGGTGCTGTGGGTGTTCACTTGGGCAAACAAGGTTCAGACTGGCTCAGCCTTGGCACCGGTCCTCAGAATGCAACAGCTCAAACTGCTGCTTTACAAGGTCTCCAGCCTGGTGACCTGTTCTGCTGGGCAGGGCCTGGCCTGCTGTCCACTTAGAGCTAAGAGGACAGAGAGAGAACGGGGAGTGGGTGGGGTGGCTGGGCAGGGCCTGGCCTGCTCCTGCATGTGTGCTCTTGGACTGTTGGTGGGCCTCTTGAAACCTCAGTCTTCTGGGCAGAGAGTGTTGGTACTGGCCTCACAGATGGTTTTAAGGATTCAGTGGGTTCCCGGCAATGCCTGAGGTTGTGAACCCTAGTGTTCCTAGTGAGGAAACTGCTGACCAGGTGGACTCTGCCCACACCCCCTCAGCTGGGGCAGCTCTGCTTCTGTCTCTGTAATGTTGGGCCCCACCTGTGATATTGGCTGGGGAGGAGGGCTTCTTGGCCACAGCTCACCTTTGAGCCTCCCTGCCTATCCCCTACAGTGCCACCCCTGGGGGAATGAATGACAACTGCAGCCACTGGTAGGGGCACATGAGGCAGCAGGTGTGGTCAGCAGGTGTGGTCCATGGACATGGCCACTGCATAAAAGGTATCACCTTTCCACTTGCCACCTCCTGGACCCTTGTGCTGATGGACAGTCCATCCTGAGGGCCAAGGGCAGGTCTGAGGAGCCAGGCCAGGTCTCCTAAGATACATCTGGGGCAGATGTGTCCTCTGTCTCCTCACTCAGGCCGTGATGTCTGCAGCTCAGCTGGACTAGCAAAGGCAGTGGGGTGTCATGGTTGCAGCAGGCACTTCTCCAGCCTGGGCGTGAGCTCTTTGCAGGGGCCCTTTGTCTCTGTCAGGGCCCCGCCCCACATCCTCAGCTCCTTCTCTTCCCCTCGACCCTTTTATTTGTCTACTTTGCTTATCCCTGGAGGTCTCATCTATTAGCCAACCATGCCCAAGTTCGCCTCTCGGGCTGCCCTGGCTTTGGACTCAGTGTGACCAGAGTCTGGAACTCACCTGCCCTGGGCCTCCCCACCTCTGCCTGCCCCTCTTTCTCTGCAGCCTCCTCATCTCTGGCAATGAGAGGCCTGGGTGGCGACTCCAGCTTGCTGACCAGCACAGCCACCCCCTACCCTCCTCCTGGGCAGCAAAAGGCCCTGGCAGAGAGGCGCTCCCAGCAAGAAGTGGGGAGCAAGAGACATACACCCCAGAGCAGGCTGGGACCCAGCGTGGGGGCTGTGCTTGGCAGGCAGCTTCCTCTATCTGTTGAGAAGTTGCACCAGAGGTCTAAACTCTGCCTTGTGGTGCAAGCGAGAGGCCTTGACTGGGGGTGGCTTGGTCTCTGCCAGGCCTCAGCCAGCATCTGCTCACAAAGCCCTTGGGATTTCAGGTGCAACCTGGTCCTGCCACTTCATGCTTGTACTTGAGCCACATTTCCTGGCTCTCCTGCTCTCAAGATCTTTTAAAAGTACAGTCTGCCCACATCGATCCCAACAGACAGCAGTGGGTTGCTTATACGTGAATGTTTAACAGCCGACTCTGGACAAAGAGCCCTCATTGGGAGCATTTGAGGTTTCCATGGTTTAAATATGCCTTCTGGGGTGAAATCCAAAGCAACCTGCAGTTATAATGTGTGCAGGGCAGGAAGAGACACAGCTCACAGTGCTACAGGGTCTCCACCTACAGAAACCCCAGATGGACATAGTCTCAACAGCAGGGGCGATAACATAGGGAAATAATAAAGAGGGATTTAACATTCACTACCTTTTAAAAATATATATAACTTAATTTTTAATAATGCTTGTGCTTAAAAAGCCAATCTGCAAAAACATTTCCAAAATGTAACTGCTCATGTGAGCTGGACATACGGCGTCACTTAGGGTAAGGCCCAAGTCCTTCCCAGCTCACACAGGTGGCTCTTTGCTGTCCACACTCACCGTCCTCAGCAGGCACATGGAACCCCTGCAGATTCTCAAGTGGACCAGGCTGGCTGTGTACCTGCGGTCCTTTGCCCTCTCTCCTCCCTGCTCCTTCTCTCTGACTATTCATGGGGAACATCACTCCCTGTTGGGGCTTTGCAGAGCTGGGGGTGAGGATGTGGCCCTTGCCATGCAGAGCTGAATTCTCTCAGAGCTGGGTCTCCAGGACCATCTGAAGTTGCAGATTAGGGGGAATAGGGAGGGATCTTCAGCTGATGCTGTGTGGCCCCCTCCTCAGCTGACAATGTTACAGAAGCCTCTAGACCTGGCTTTGGACTTCCTGGGTCTTGCACCATGTGCCATGTTTGCTAAGCCTGCTCTGTGGGCCCAGCTGGAAATGTATTTCACCAGCTCAGAGGTGGACTTTCTGGGTAGGTTCCCCTCTGAAACAGCCTGCATGATGGCTTGGGATGGCCCAGGGTGGCCATCCATGGTGCTGAGGACACTTGGACACTGGTGGGGATGAGGGACCCCCCGGGGCACAACCTGTACCCCATGACTCACAGACTTTTCCCTGGGCTCTTTGTGCCCTGTTCATCATTTCAAGTTAATGTTTGCCATCATAGACAAGAGAATATGCTAGAACATGAACTGTATAAGAGCACACAGGTCAAACAGGAAGCAATGTAGTGGGTGCAGAGTACAGTCTCTGGAAACACGGCCTCCTTACTGCTTGCAGGGGGAGGGGGAGGGCAGATCTTTCCTGAACCTGCCTCCGAGTGTCACTGCTGTGTGACCTCAGGCAAGTTACTGCAATTCTCTGAACTTAATTAGTAAAAGGGCAACAAATTTCTTATACAGTGGTTGTGGAGTGAAGAGTGTGTTAATACAAGCAATAAGCTTGCACCAGTGGCTGGCGCGGGCTGAGATTTTCTGCGATCTGAGCTACTGAAAGCAAAGCTGATCATTTAGCGCCATCTGGTGGTCATAGGTCTGCCATTACACCCCAGATTGTGCCCAGCTGGGCGATTCTTCGCTGCAGCCAGCAGCTGGTGGTTAACTGCTGTGGGCCGGCCCCTAGGACCTTGCTTAGCAGCCTCCTCAGGACGCTGCGCTGATACCGTACCCTGGGCGCTTCAGAACGGCGCCGTCCCTGGTGCCCCTGGCGGCCAACAAGGCGGGGAGGCAGGCGTGACAGTACTTGCAGCAGAGACCTGGGCTGCGGCTGGGGGGGGCGCTCAGTGCTTGCGGGTGGCCGTTGAGTCATACCCCAGGGCTCCCTGGGCACCGGCGCGGGAGCCTCCTCTCGGTCCCACAGCTCGCTCCAGCCCCCCACCCCCGGGCTTGCGGGGCATTTGCGTGTGGTCTTGCAGGTGGCAAAGCCGGCCTCTCCCTGCTCGTTCCCCTGCGCTCTGCACCGTGGGCGCTCGAGGTCCTCAGGGTCCGATGACCCAGGGAGGTCAAGTCCACGGGCCAAGGGGAGTGCGCCCCACGGGCCGTCCGCCAGTCCTCTTGCTGGGGGGACTCGGAGTCCAGCTTGTAAAATCAACGTTTATATCAAGGCTGGAAACGGAGAGGAGTTGTGTCCCTCGCCGGAAACCAAAGGTAGCTAAAGATGGAGACGCTGAAAAGAGAAGGGCTGCTAATTCCACTTTGCATCTGCCGCTCTGCGTGGTCCGCGGCTGGAGCCGGGAAGGACTATTTTATCACTGATGTTTAGAATTCGATGGACCTTTCAGCCCGTTTCTTATGGTTTTTAAACTCGCTGGAGACCACTCACCTCCTTACTGCTTGCAGGGGAGGGGGAGGGCAGATCTTTCCTGAAGCCCCTTTGTGTGTCCCCAGCAGCCACCCTTGTCCCAGCCGCAGGGCAGCAGGGGTCTGCTCCCCTCGAGCTCCCCTCTAGCTCCCCTCCTCCTCTTTCTCCTGCCACCACTCATCATCCTTCCCCACAGCTCTGTGCTGGCCCCTGCCTGGTCCCCACCACACCCTGGAAAAATGGGGCAGTGACCTTGCCCTGAAGTGTCACTGGGAGGACGGGCTACAGCAGTGCCCCAAGCCCTCTGCTCAAGGACACCGTCTTGACGGACTCTCTGCCATCCTGCCTGGTCTGGGAGAGTCCTCCTTGGGACAGCCTGCCGGATCTCTCTCCAGGGCAGCCTCCTCCCGAAATGTCTGTCCCTCCCCTGTGTCCCAGTGCCTAGCCCAGGGCCTGGCTCCCAGGAGCTGTCAGTGAACATTTGCTGAGTCAGGAGGGCTGCCTTGCTGGCCCAGACTCACAAGTTTGGGAGCCCAATAGATCCCAAGTCCACAGGGATGCTACCGGGTGTAGGAGGCCACCCCAGGCTGAAGGGGGCCAGGACTCCATCCCTGACCTTCAGGTCCTTGTGACAGGTCAGGTTTCCCCCTGAGCCAGGGGAGGTGTAGGCTGAGTCATCAGGTCCCCGGGGTGGGGGGTCAGGCAGGGGCTGCTGCAACGTGGCCAGAAGGAGAGACCCAAGGCTAAGGTCCGGGAGGCCGGTGGAGAGAAACCTCCAGGGTCTTGGCTGAGGACAGAGAGTCCAGGGCTGACTGGGGACACTAGGGGTTGGGGGAGAGCATGGGTCCAAGCACTGTAGGATCAAGCTGTGAACCCCATGAGGGTGTAGAAGGTCTCCCCTCAATGAAGTGCCTGTGCCTGGGACTGGCTGGGTCAGTGGCCCAGTCATGTGATGGACGTGTCCCCTCGGCCCAGGTGGATGACAGTTGGTGACAGTTGCTGGTCCTGGGAGGCAGCAGGGGCTGTTTTAGAATTTGCCCCTGCCCCTGGTCCAGGTCACAGGGCAAGACCCCCACCCAGCACTGGGTCCCTGTGGTCTGCACAGGAGCACACATGCTCTGCCCTTTTCCTCTCGGGAGGTGGGGGGCGCCCTCCCCATGAACCACCCTCTGGGGGTAGGAGCCCAAGTACCGGTGCCTGGGAACCTGATCTGACTGTGGCCCCCAGGTCCTGGGGCTTTCTTTCCCCTTCCCAGGGACAGGGGCAAATTCCGAAAACCATGCCCTGAGCTCCCGTGCCCCGAGGAGGGCATCTTCTGCTTGGCTTCCTCACCTTCCCACACTGCTTCACAGTGATGGCCACAGATGCTCTTAGTAGGCGTTGACCATTGAAGAAAAAGGAGTAGTGCCTAATGGAGCAACTGCAGGTGGTGCTGGTGGGGTGACGGCGTGTGTGAGTGTGTGTGTGCACAGTGTGGGGAGATTCCCTGGTGGGACTGAGTTCTACATGAACAGGTCACCTCAGAGACAGTGCTGTGGAACCCAGAGGTGCCTGGGCCATGCCGCCACAGGTGGATGGGCCCTGGGAGGACTCCACACTCCCGAGGCCGCAGGGAGCAGCCTGAGGTCCTCACTGAGCACGCCCCTCCTGGTGTCCCTTCTTCCCTGCAGGCTTCTTCCCTGTAGTTGAGAAGGTCACAGGTCACTGTGCTTGGGACAGGTGTGACACCACACTGTTAGGATTGGGGACTACAGAAAATATCCAAATCCACAGAAAGATGGGAGGCCAAAATAGTTTTTGCTTTTGGTCCTAGGATTGAACCGAGGGGTGCTCTACCACTGAGCCACACCCCCAGCCCTTTTAAAATTTTACTTTGAGCATTCGACAAAGTACAGCACCCCTTTATGTTCAAGACATTAGAAAAACTAGGGATAACAGGAACTTACCTCAACATCGCAAAAGCTATCTATGCTAAGCCTCAGGCCAGCATCATTCTGAATGGAGAAAGACTGAAGGCATTCCCTCTAAAATCTGGAACAAGACAGGGATGCCCTCTCTCACCACTTCTATTCAACATAGTTCTCGAAATACTGGCCAGAGCAATTAGACAGACGAAAGAAATTAAAGGCATAAAAATAGGAAAAGAAGAACTTAAATTATCACTATTTGCGGACGACATGATTCTAGACCTAGAAGACCTAAAAGGGTCTACAAAGAAACTACTAGAACTAATAAATGAACTCAGCAAAGTGGCAGGATATAAAATCAACACGCATAAATCAAAGGCATTTCTGTATATCAGCGACAAAACTTCTGAAACGGAAATGAGGAAAAACACTCCATTCACAATATCCTCAAAAAAATTAAAATACTTGGGAATCAACCAAACAAAACAGGTGAAAGATTTATACAATGAAAACTACAGAACCCTAAAAAGAGAAGTAGAAGAAGATCTTAGAAGATGGAAAAATATACCCTGCTCATGGATAGGCAGAACTAACATCATCAAAATGGTGATATTACCAAAAGTTCTCTATAGGTTTAATGCAATGCCAATCAAAATCCCAATGACATTTCTTATAGAAATAGATAAAGCAATTATGGAATTCATATGGAAAAATAAAAGACCCAGAATAGCAAAAGCAATTCTAAGCAGGAAGTGTGAATCAGGCGGTATAGCGATACCAGATTTCAAACTATACTACAGAGCAATAGTAATAAAAACAGCATGGTACTGGCACCAAAACAGGCGGGTGGACCAGTGGTACAGAATAGAGGACACAGAGACTAATCCACAAAGTTACAACTATCTTATATTTCATAAAGGGGCTAAAAGCATGCAATAGAGGAAGGATAGCATCTTCAACAAATGGTGTTGGGAAAACTGGAAATCCATATGCAACAAAATGAAACTGAATCCCCTTCCCTCGCCATGCACGAAAGTTAACTCAAAATGGATCAAGGAGCTTGATATCAAATCAGAGACTCTGCGTCTGACAGAAGAAAAAGTTGGCTCCGATCTACATACTGTGGGTTCAGGCTCCAAATTCCTTAATAGGACGCCCATAGCACAAGAGTTAAAAACAAGAATCAACAAATGGGACTTACTTAAACTAAAAAGTTTTTTCTCAGCAAGAGAAACAATAAGAGAGGTAAATAGGGAGCCTACATCCTGGGAACAATTTTTTACTCCTCACACATCAGATAGAGCCCTAATATCCAGAGTATACAAAGAACTCAAAAAATTAGACAATAAGATAACAAATAACCCAATCAACAAATGGGCCAAGGACCTGAACAGACACTTCACAGAGGAGGACAAACAATCAATCAACAAGTACTTGAAAAAATGCTCACCATCTCTAGCAGTCAGAGAAATGCAAATCAAAACCACCCTAAGATACCATCTCACTCCAGTAAGATTGGCAGCCATTATGAAGTCAAACAACAAAAAGTGCTGGCGATGATGTGGGGAAAAGGGTATTCTTGTACATTGCTGGTGGGACTGCAAATTGGTGCGGCCAATTTGGAAAGCAGTATGGAGATTCCTGGGAAAGCTGGGAATGGAACCACCATTTGACCCAGTCATTGCCCTTCTCGGACTATTCCCTGAAGACGTTAAAAGGGCGTACTACAGGGATACAGCTACATCGATGTTCATAGCAGCACAATTCACAATAGCTAGACTGTGGAACCAACCCAGATGCCCTTCAATAGATGAATGGATAAAAAAAAATGTGGCATTTATACACCATGGAGTATTACCCAGCACTAAAAAATGATAAAATCGTGGAATTTGCAGGTCAATGGATGGCACTAGAGCAGATTATGCTAAGTGAAGCTAGCCAATCCCTAAAAAACAAATGCCAAATATCTTCTTTGATATAATGAGAGCAACTAAGAATAAAGCAGGGAGGAAGAGCAGGAGAAAAAGATTAACATTAAACAGAGACATGAGTTGGGAGGGAAAGGGAGAGAGAAGGGAAATTGCATGGAAATGGAGGGAGACCCTCATTGTTATACAAAATTACATATAAGAGGTTGTGAGGGGAATGGGAAAATAAACAAGGAGAGAAATGAATTACAGTAGATGGGGTAGAGAGAGAAGATGGGAGGGGAGGGGAGGGGGGATAGTAGGGGATAGGAAAGGTAGCAGAATACAACAGTTACTAATATGGCAGTATGTAAAAATGTGGATGGGTAACCGATGTGATTCTGCAATCTGTATTTGGGGTAAAAAATGGGAGTTCATAACCCACTTGAATCTAATGTATGAAATATGATATGTCAAGAGCCTTGTAATGTTTTGAACAACCAATAAAAAAAAATTTATTTTGAGACAGGGTCTCGCTAAGTCCCCGAGGGCCTTGCTAAATTGCTGGTGCTGGCCTTGAACTTTCAATCTTTCTGCCTTAGCCTCCTGAGGTGCTGAGATTATAGGCATATAGCACCATGCCCAGCATGCCAAAAAATTCTTTTGTAGTTGTTCAAAGTTGATAACCTTTTGCCACATTTGTTTTCTCTCAGTCTTTTTATGTAGGCATATTTTTCTGGAACCCTTTGAAGGTAATTTGTAGACACAGGATACACTTTACCTCTATGAAGTTCTGGCTAGGCATTTGTAGCATTGAAGTTGTATACAAGAAACCAAGCGAGTTCCCACACCAACAGTCTATGTACATTAAGAAACCAGAAGAAGAGCAAACAAATTCAAAGCACTCAGGAAGAAGGAAATCAGAAAGTCTTATTTATTTATTTAGTGATGCTGAGGATCCAATCAACGGCCTTGCATGTGCTAGACTGGCGGTGATTCCCTTGGATTTTAATTGTTATCTGCAAATAGGGACAGTCTTAAAATCCTGGATCCTGTTTACCTCTTTCCTTGGCTCTACCATCCTGACCGCGACCTTCAGGACTGTTGAATGGCATGGTCAGAGTGGAGATTCTTGTCTTGTTCTGCATTTCAGGGGCTGGACTCTCAATATTTTGTCAATTTGTGTGGGATTTCTGCAGATCATTTATCAGATGATGAATGTTTCATTCTAAGTGTTCTAAAAATTTTTAATCATTCATTCTGTTAAATACTTTTCCTTCATCTGTTAAGTGGTCATGGGATTTTAAAAAAATTTTTTTTTCCTGTTGATGAATTTTATTAGTCAGGGTTCTCCAGAAAGAGCTGAGAGTACATATGGTATATCATATATAAAATCACATTTATGTATAAATATTAATATACAGCATACTATATAATTATGTTCATCATATTTATAATATATGAATATATTGATATACAATGTCACTTATGTGAATATAATAATATAATACATTATATAATTATTTTATGTATATTACTATATAATGTATAATATATTATATATAACATACTGTACAGAATTATATATAATATACTATATGTAAGAATGTACATATATAGTACATATGTGTGTAAACATATACACTCTCTCAGCACAGGTAGGCAGGTAGGAGGAGTTCCCTCTTAACTTGATCTTTTTATTCTGTTGAAGTCTTCAACTTTTGGGAGGGCAATCTGTTTTACTGAGTTCACTGGTTCAAATTTTAATCTCATTCAGAAATACCCTCAGAGACAGTCCCAAAATTATGTTTGGTTGAATGTCTGGGCACCTTGTGACTTAATCAAGCTGACCCATAAAATTAATCATCACAAGTAGAGAATTACTCTGCTTTAAAAAAAAAAAGGGTTGAAGCACTTTTGCATTCTTGGAATAAATCCTGGTTCATTGTTATGTATTTTCCCATACAGGTCAATTGTGTGCTTCTCCCTTAACATTTGTTACTGAATTTGACTTGTTAAATTAGTCTTGCTTATAATATTTTTGCATATCTGTTTATGAGACTAATCGGTCTCTATATTTTAAAAATATTCCTGTCATGGCTTTGTCTCAGATTACGCTGGCCTTATAAAAAGAGTTAGAAAATATTTCTTCTTTCTCTATTCTCAGGAATAAATTGGGCAATATCAGTGTCATTTCATACAGGATTGGGAGAATCCACAAGCAGAGCCACCCGGTTCTGAGTTTTTCTTTATTAGAAGATTAGACAAATTCAATTACTTTATTGGACTACTCATATTTAAATTTTATTCTGTCAGCTTGATAGGGTGTATTATTTGAAGAATTTGTATATTAATTCCAAATTGTCAGATTTATGGGTATATTGTGTTGATGTATTCACCATTGTTTTCGACATCTGTGGGGTATGAGGAGTTGTTCCTTTTCAAAACATTGACATGGGGGTGGCTGGGGTGGTGGCTCAGCGGTAGAGCGCTCGCCTAGCATGCATGAGGCGCTGGGTTTGATCCTCAGCACCACATAAAAATAAATAAATACAATAAAGTTATGTGTTCATCTACAACTATATTTTAAAAATTGATATAAACAATTTTGATCTTGTCTTTGTTTTATCTCTATCATTCTTGTTAGGGCTTAAAATTTCATTCATTTTTTGAAAGAATCAACTTCAATATCATTAATTTCTCAATTAAATGGGTGTTTTATATTTTATTAATTTCTGCTCATATTTTCTACTTTCCTTCAATTTATTAACTTTTCTTTTTCTATCCTTTTGAGATGAAGGCTTAAGTAATTGATTTTTTTTTTAAGCCTTTTAAAATTTTGTAAACCTTTTGCAATTAAATCTACAAATTTATTTCTAAACATTGTTTTAGCACATTCCCCAAATTAGAAAATGTCCTATTTTTTTTTTTTATAATTTAGTTCAATAACATTGTCTAATTTCTATTTGGATATCTTATTGGACCAAACAATTACTTAAAAATGTATCACTTATAGTTCAACATTTTCTAAAATTTTTTTAATACCTTTCTTTTTGAATTTTTATTATTTATTTTTTAGTTCTCGGCGGACACAACATCTTTGTTTGTATGTGGTCTGACGCATGCCAGGAGAGTGCGCTACCGCTTGAGCCACATCCCCAGCCCTCTAAATTTTTTAATGTCATTTATTTCTATCTTAAATTTATGGTGGTTGGAGAATACACTCTAAATTAGTTCCATCTGATTTTTGGAGCCTTATTTTTAGTTTGACTATTAATTTTAATAGTCAATAATTTGCTGTTTGTGTTGTGGTTCTGAGGTTCAGCATGTGCATGGGCTCATGTTGTTAAGTGCCTTTTCTGCATCTATTGCTCTAATCACATAGTTTTCTGTCTTTTGTTAACAGGATGGCTTACCTGATGGATTTCAGTTCTGAAGCAGCCTTGCATTTCTGGGATAAAACTCACTTGGTTTTTATGTGTTGTTCTTCTGTGTATTGCTGAACTATTTCACAATTTTATGTTGTGGATTTTTGTGCCTATATTCACAAGGACTATTGGTTCATATTTTATTTTTTTTCTTGTACTGACTTTGTCTCTTCCCCTCCCTCCTTCCTTCTTTTGTATCAGGGAAATCACTAGCCCCATCAAATGAACTTAAAAGCATTCCCTTCTGTCTAATTTCTGGAAGGGATTGTGTAGACCTGATTTCTGTTTTCTTTCTTTCTTTTTTTAATGGTAAAACTCGCCATTGAAGCCATCTGGGCATGATGTTCTCATTTCAGAAGACTCTAAACTGTAAGTTCAATTTCTTTCCTCTACATGAGGTTGGCAGTTGCCCGTTTTCCTGGGTGAGCTTTGGTAGGTGGTGCCCACTGGGGATGCCCTTCCACCTCCGCGGTGGAGCCCGTGGGCAGAGCTGTGCTCGGTCCTCCCTGGCCCTGCCGTGGTCGTGGGGACTGCAGCCAGCCCCTCACTCTGTCCTTTATGCTCCTTATTTTTGTAACAGTTTCTTTCCTGTCTGTCAGTCTGACTGGTATGCTGTCAATTTGTCCATCTTTTCGAAGCATCGGCTTCCAATTTCATTAATTCATTTCCATTGTTTTTTTCTGTTTTCAACTTAATTGATTTCTGCTCTTCTGTTTTCCTCCTTTTTGTGTTTTTTGGCTTATTCTTGCTTTTACTTTTCTAGTTTGTTAAATGGAGGCTTAGATTATTGACTGAGGGTCTGGGGCTGGGCTCAGTGGTAGGGGGCTTGTCTCTGGGTTCGAAGTCTAGCACCACAATAAAAAAATAAACAAAATAAAGATTATTAATTTGAGACCTTTATTTTTTCTAGTATAATAACACAATACTCTTAAGTTTCCTTCAATACTGCATTGGCCAATATCCTACTAATTTTGATGTGATGCAGTTTCCTTTTCATTTAGTTTGGCCTTTTTAATATTTTAAGTATTTTTTATTTGTGCATTCTTTATTTAATGTTGGTTTCACCAGAGATGTATCTTATTTAGTTTGCTTAAAGCATGGATTTTGGCTTTTTTCTCTTTTTTATATATTAATCTCATCTTTTATGTTTATTACTTTTTAAAAATTTATTTACATTTATTCTGTGGTTTCTTTCTATCTTTTTAACATGGAGACCTAGCTCATTAATTGACAGTCTTTCTTTTTTTTTTTTTTATTGTTGGTCGTTCAAAACATTACACAGTTCTTAATACATCATCTTTCACAGTTTGATTCAAGTGGGTTATGAACTCCCAACTTTACCCCGTATACAGATTGCTGTATCACATCAGTTACCCTTCCATTGATTGACATATTGCTTTTCTAGTGTCTGATGTATTCTGCTGTCAGTCCTATTCTCTACTATCCCCCCTCCCCTCCCCTCCCCTCCCCTTTTCTCTCTCTACCCCTTCTACTGTAAATCATTTCTTCCATTTGTATTATCTTGTCTTACCCCTCCTTTCCTCTTATATATCATTCTCACTCCTTTTCCCTCCCACCTCTCATCTCTATTTAATGTAAATCTTCTTCTCAAGCTCTTCGTCCCTACCCTGTCCTTGTTTACTCCCCTTATAGCAAAGGGGTCATTTGGTATTTGTTTTTTAACGATTGACTAGCTTCACTTAGCATAATCTGCTCTAATGCCATCCATTTCCCTCCAAATTCTATGATTTTGTCGTTTCTTAATGCAGAGTAATACTCCATTGTGTATAAATGCCACATTTTTTTTATCCATTCATCTATTGAAGGGCATCTAGGTTGGTTCCACAATCTTGCTATCGTGAATTGTGCTGCTATGAACATCGATGCAGCAGTGTCCCTGTAGCATGCTCTTTTTAAGTCTTTAGGGAATAGACCGAGAAGGGGAATAGCTGGGTCAAATGGTGGTTCCATTCCCAGCTTTCCAAGAAATCTCCATACTGCTTTCCAAATTGGCTGCACCAATTTGCAGTCCCACCAGCAATGAACAAGAGTGCCCTTTTCCCCGCATCCTCTCCAGCACTTATTGTTGTTTGACTTCATAATGACTGCCAATCTTACTGGAGTGAGATGGTATCTTAGGGTAGTTTTAATTTGCATTTCTCTGACTGCTAGCGATGGTGAGCATTTCTTCATGTACTTATTGACTGATTGTATGTCCTCCTCTGAGAAGTGTCTATTCAGGTCCTTGGCCCATTTATTGATTGGGTTATTTGTTATCTTATTGTCTAATTTTTTGAGTTCTTTGTATATTCTGGTTATTAGGGCTCTATCTGAAGTGTGTGGATTAAAGATTTGTTCCCAGGATGTAGGCTCCCTATTTATCTCTCTTATTGTTTCTTTTGCTGAGAAAAAACTTTTTAGTTTGAGTAAGTCCCATTTGTTGATTCTAGTTGTTAACTCTTGAGCTATGGGTGTCCTATTGAGGAATTTGGGGCCCGATCCCACAGTATGTAGATCGTAGCCAACTTTTTCTTCTATCAGATGCCGTGTCTCTGATTTAATATCAAGCTCCTTGATCCATTTTGAGTTAACTTTTGTGCATGGCGAGAGATAGGGATTCAGATTCATTTTGATGCAAATGGATTTCCAGTTTTCCCAGCACCATTTGTTGAAGATGCTATCCTTCCTCCATTGCATGCTTTTAGCCCCTTTATCAAATATAAGGTAGTTGTAGTTTTGTGGATTGGTTACTGTGTCCTCTATTCTGTACCATTGGTCCACCCGCCTGTTTTGGTACCAGTACCATGCTGTTTTTGTTACTATTGCTCTGTAGTATAGTTTGAAGTCTGGTATCGCTATACCGCCTGATTCACACTTCCTGCTTAGCATTGTTTTTGCTATTCTGGGTCTTTTATTATTCCATATGAATTTCATGATTCTTTTATCTATTTCTACAAGAAATGCTGTTGGGATTTTG
This sequence comes from Ictidomys tridecemlineatus, assembly GCF_052094955.1. NCBI lineage: Eukaryota > Metazoa > Chordata > Mammalia > Rodentia > Sciuridae > Ictidomys > Ictidomys tridecemlineatus. The sequence goes on along the minus strand of NC_135481.1, from coordinate 121,173,613 downwards.
ATTGGTATTGCATTGAACTTATAGAGAACTTTTGGTAATATCGCCATTTTGATGATGTTAGTTCTGCCTATCCATGAGCGGGGTATATTTCTCCATCTTCTAAGGTCTTCTTCTATGTCTTTCTTTAGGGTTCTATAATTTTCATTATATAAATCTTTCACCTCTCTTGTTAGGTTGATTCCCAAGTATTTTATTTTTTTGGGGGATATTGTGAATGGAGTAGTTGTCCTCATTTCTGTTTCAGAGGATTTGTCGCTGATATACAGGAACGCCTTTGATTTATGCGTGTTGATCTTATATCCTGCCACTTTGCTGAATTCATTTATTAGCTCTAATAGCTTCTTTGTAGACCCTTTTGGGTCTGCTAGGTATAGGATCATATCATCTGCAAATAGTGATAATTTAAGTTCTTCTTTTCCTATTTTTATGCCTTTAATTTCTTTCGTCTGTCTAATTGCTCTGGCCAGTGTTTCAAGGACTATGTTGAACAGAAGTGGTGAGAGAGGGCATCCCTGTCTTGTACCAGATCTTAGAGGGAATGCCTTCAATTTTTCTCCATTCAGAATGATGCTGGCCTGTGGCTTATCATAGATTGCTTTTACAATGTTGAGGTATGTTCTGGTTATCCCTAATTTTTCTAGAGTTTTGAACATAAAGGGATGCTGAACTTTGTCGAATGCTTTTTCTGCATCTATCGAGATGATCATATGGTTCTTATTTTTAAGTCTATTGATGTGGTGAATAACATTTATTGATTTCCGTATATTGAACCAGCCTTGCATCCCAGGGATGAATCCTACTTGATCATGGTGTATAATTTTTTTGATCTGTATTTGAATCCGATTCGCCAGAATTTTATTGAGGATTTTTGCGTCAAGGTTCATTAGAGATATTGGTCTGTAGTTTTCTTTCTTTGAAGTGTCTTTGTCTGGTTTCAGAATCAGGGTGATGTTGGCCTCGTAGAATGAATTTGGAAGTTCTCCCTCTTTTTCTATTTCCTGAAATAGTTTGAAAAGTATTGGTGTTAGTTCCTCTTTAAAGGTTTTGTAAAACTCTGCTGTATACCCATCCGGTCCTCGGCTTTTCTTAGTTGGTAGTCTTTTGATGGTTTCTTCTATTTCCTCTATTGTTATTGGTCTGTTTAGGTTGTCTATATCCTCCTGACTCAATCTGGGCAGATCATAAGACTTAAGGAATTTATCTATGCCTTCACTATCTTCTATTTTATTGGAGTATAAGGATTCAAAATAATTTCTGATTATCTTCTGTATTTCTGAAGTGTCTGTTGTGATATTGCCCTTTTCATCCCGTATGTTAGTAATTTGAGTTCTCTCTCTTCTTCTCTTCGTTAGCATGGCTAAGGGCCTGTCGATTTTATTTATTTTTTCAAAGAACCAACTTTTGGTTTTGTCAATTTTTTCAATTGTTTCTTTTGTTTCAATTTCATTAATTTCAGCTCTGATTTTAATTATTTCTTTCCTTCTACTTCTTTTGCTGTTGTTTTGCTCTTCTTTTTCTAGGATTTTGAGATGAAGTAAGAGATCATTTATTTGTTGGTTTTTTCTTTTTTTGAGGAATGAACTCCAAGCGATGAATTTTCCTCTTAGAACTGCTTTCAATGTGTCCCATAGATTCCGATATGTTGTGTCTGTGTTTTCATTTAATTCTAGGAAGTTTTTAATTTCCTCCTTGATGTCTTCTAAAACCCATTGATCATTAAGCATCCTATTGTTCATTCTCCAAGTGATGCTTGATGTTTCCTTCCTTCTTTTATATTGATTTTCAGTTTTATTCCATTATGATCAGATAAGATGCATGGTATTATCTCTACCCCTTTATATTGTCTAAGAGTTGCCCTGTGACATAATATATGGTCTATTTTTGAGAAGGTTCCATGTGCTGCTGAGAAAAAAGTGTAACTACTTGATATTGGGTGGTATAGTCTATATATGTCAATTAAGTCTAGGTTGTTAATTGTGTTATTGAGTTCTATAGTTTCCTTATTTAACTTTTGTTTGGAAGATCTGTCTAGTGGTGAGAGAGGTGTGTTGAAGTCTCCCATGATTATTGTATGGTGATCTATTAGACTCTTGAACTTGAGAAGAGTTTGCTTGATGAATACAGCTGCACCATTGTTTGGGGCATAAATATTTATGATTGTTGTGTCTTGTTGGTGTATGGTTCCCTTGAGCAGTATGAAGTGTCCTTCTTTATCCCTTTTGATTAACTTTGGTTTGAAATCTATTTTATTAGATATGAGTATGGACACTCCTGCTTGTTTCCGCAGTCCATGTGAGTGGTATGATTTTTCCCAACCTTTCACCTTCAGTCTATGAATATCTTTTCCTATCAGATGCGTCTCCTGTAGGCAGCATATTGTTGGGTCTTGTTTTGTGATCCATTCTACTAGCCTGTGTCTCTTGATTGGTGAGTTTAAGCCATTAACATTTAGGGTTATTATTGAGATATGGTTTGTTCTTCTAGCCATATTTGTTTATTGATGTTACTAAACCTGATTTGTTATTCTCTTTGACTACTTTCCCCTCTTTACTGTCCTACCTCCCATTGTTGGTTTTCAATGTTATTGTCCATTTCCTCTTCCTGTAATGTTTTGCAAAGGATTTTTTGAAGAGATGGTTTTCTAGCTGCGAATTCTTTTAACTTTTGTTTATCATGGAAGGTTTTAATTTCATCTTCTATCCTGAAGCTAAATTTCACCGGATACACGATTCTTGGTTGGAACCCATTTTCTTTCAGTGTTTGAAATATGTTATTCCAGGATCTTCTAGCTTTCAGAGTCTCTGTTGAGAGATCAGCTGTTATCCTGATTGGTTTGCCCCTAAATGTAATCTGCTTTCTTTCTCGTGCAGCTTTTAAAATTCTCTCCTTATTCTGTATGTTGGACATCTTCATTATAATGTGTCTAGGTGTGGATCTCTTATGATTTTGCACATTCGGCATCCTGTAGGCTTCTAGGATTTGGGATTCTGTCTCATTCTTCAAGTCTGGGAAGTTTCCTCGTATTATTTCACTGAATAGACGGTTCATTCCTTTGGTATGGAGCTCTGTGCCTTCCTGTATCCCAATGACTCTTAAATTTGGTCTTTTGATATTGTCCCATAATTCTTGGATGTTCTGCTCATGGTTTCTTAGCAGACTTGTTGAGCTGTCTATGTTCTTTTCCAGTTGAAATACTTTGTCTTCATTGTCTGATGTTCTCTCTTCTAAGTGATCTACTCTGCTGGGGGTCTTGTTTTTTATTTTTTTATTTTTATTTTTTTTATTGGTTGTTCAAAACATTACAAAGCTTTTGACATATCATGTTTCATACATTAGATTCAAGTTGGTTATGAACTCCCATTTTTACCCCAAATACAGATTGCAGAATCACATCTGTTACATATCCACAATTTTACATAATGCCCTATTAGTAACTGTTGTATTCTGCTCCCTTTCCTATCCTGTACTATCCCCCCTCCCCTCCCCTCCCATCTTGTCTCTCTACCCCATCTACTGTATTTCACTTCTCTCCTTGTTTATTTACCCATTCCCCTCGCAACCTCTTATGTGTGATTTAGTATAACAATGAGTGTCTCCCTCCATTACCATGCAATTTCCCTTTTCTCTCCCTTTCTCTCCCACCTATTGTATCTGTTTAATGTTGATCTTTCCTTCCTGCTCTTCCTCCCTGCTCTGATCGTGGTTATTCTCATTATATCAAAGAAGACATTTGGTATTTGTTTTTTAGGGATTGGATAGCTTCACTAAGCATAATCTGCTCTAGTGCCATCCATTTCCCTGCAAAATCCATGATTTTGTCATTTTTTAGTGCTGCGTAATATTCCATGGTGTATAAATGCCACATTTTTTTATCCATTCATCTATTGAAGGGCATCTGGGTTGGTTCCACAGTCTAGCAATTGTGAATTGTGCCGCTATGAACATCGATGTGGCAGTATCCCTGTAGTAAGCTCTTTTAAGGTCTTCAGGGAATAGTCCGAGAAGGGCAATAGCTGGGTCAAATGGTGGTTCTGAAGCCAGATTTAAAGTTAGGTAGTTAGTGTAGTTAGGTAAATCGGGTCTAATATCGAGTGAAATCTAAAATGGAGGCCATGCTGGAAATGACTCAGGGAAAACACAGGACAACTCATGGAATGTTAATGAAGTCCTGAAAAGGCCCTAGGCCAAAGTCCACCTCAAAGAAGTCTTAACCAACAGCCCCAACAGATTTGGAAATAGCCCATCCCAAAAGGTGATAATTAGGCCCACCTGTGTCCCACCCCTTGGGCCTTCCAACCTACATTCCATCACCAAAACTATAAAAAGGGGAAACAACTGCACTTCCACGGATTCCACCTTCTGGGTCCCCTTCTTCCTCTGGGAGAAGTCTTTTCTTCTGTCCTTTAATAAATTTCTAATTTCTACTCTGGCCTTGCCTCGGCGTGCTTCTTTGGTGTTATTCTTCAACATCGGGGAAGCAAGGACTCGTCACCGGTCAACAGTGGTAACAGTTCCATTCCCAGCTTTCCCAGGAATCTCCATACTGCTTTCCAAATTGGCTGCACTAGTTTGCAGTCCCACCAGCAATGTACAAGAGTACCCTTTTCCCCACATCCTCGCCAGCACTTGTTGTTGTTTGAGTTCATAATGGCTGCCAATCTTACTGGAGTGAGATGGTATCTTAGAGTGGTTTTGATTTGCATTTCTCTGACTGCTAGAGAAGGTGAGCATTTTTTCATATATTTGTTGATTGATTGTATGTCCTCCTCTGAGAAGTGTCTGTTTAGGTCTTTGGCCCATTTATTGATTGGGTTATTTGTTTTCTCATTGTTTAATTTTTTGAGTTCTTTGTATACTCTGGATATTAGGGCTCTATCTGAAGTGTGAGGAGTAAAAATTTGTTCCCATGATGTAGGCTCCCTATTTACCTCTCTTATTGTTTCTCTTGCTGAGAAAAAACTTTTCAGTTTAAGTAAGTCCCATTTATTGATTCTTGTTATTAACTCTTGTGCTATGGGTGTCCTGTTAAGGAATTTGGAACCCGACCCCACAATATGTAGATCGGAGCCAACTTTTTCTTCTATCAGGTGCAGAGTCTCTGATTTGATATCTAGCTCCTTGATCCACTTTGAGTTAACTTTTGTGCATGGCGAGAGGAGGGGATTCAGATTCATTTTGTTGCAAATGGATTTCCAGTATTCCCAGCACCATTTGTTGAAGATGCTATCCTTCCTCCATTGCATGCTTTTAGCCCCTTTATCAAATATAAGATAGTTGTAGCTTTGTGGATTAGTCTCTGTGTCCTCTATTCTGTACCATTGGTCCACCCGCCTGTTTTGGTACCAGTACCATGCTGTCTTTGTTACTATTGCTCTGTAATATAATTTGAAATCTGGTATCGCTATACCGCCTGATTCACGCTTCCTGCTTAGAATTGCTTTTGCTATTCTGGGTCTTTTATTTTTCCATATGAATTTCATGGTTGCTTTATCTATTTCTTCAAGAAATGCCGTTGGGATTTTGATTGGGATTGCATTAAACCTATAGAGAACTTTTGGTAATATCGCCATTTTGATGATGTTAGTTCTGCCTATCCATGAACAGGGTATATTTTTCCATCTTCTAAGATCTTCTACTTCTCTCTTTAGGGTTTTGTAGTTTTCATTATATAGATCTTTCACCTCTTTTGTTAGGTTGATTCCCAAGTATTTTATTTTTTTGAGGATATTGTGAATAGAGTGTTTTTCCTCATTTCCATTTCAGAAGTTTTGTCGTTGATATACAGAAATGCCTTTGATTTATGCGTGTTAATTTTATATCCTGCCACTTTGCTGAATTCATTTATTAGTTCTAGTAATTTTTTTGTGGACCCTTTTGGTTCTTCTAGGTATAGAATCATGTCGTCTGCAAATAGTGATAATTTAAGTTTTTCTTTTCCTATTTTTATGCCTTTAATTTCTTTCGTCTGTCTAATTGCTCTGGCCAGTGTTTCGAGAACTATATTGAATAGAAGTGGTGATAGAGGGCATCCCTGTCTTGTTCCAGATTTTAGCGGGAATGCCTCTAATTTTTCTCCATTGAGAATGATGCTAGCCTGAGGCTTGGCATAAATAGCTTTTACAATGTTGAGGTAAGATCCTGTTATCCCTAGTTTTTCTAGTGTTTTGAACATAAAGGGATGCTATACTTTGTCAAAAGCTTTTTCTGCATCTATTGAGATGATCATATAGTTCTTATCTTTAAGTCTATTGATGTGGTGAATAACATTTATTGATTTCCGTATATTGAACCATCCTTGCATCCTAGGGATGAATCCTACTTGATCATGATGTACAATTTTTTTGATGTGCCTTTGTATCCGATTCACCAGAATTTTATTGAGGATTTTTGCATCTAGGTTCATCAGAGATATTGGTCTGTAGTTTTCTTTCTTTGAGGTGTCTTTGTCTGGTTTCGGAATCAGGGTGATGTTGGCCTCATAGAATGAATTTGGCAGAGCTCCCTCTTTTTCTATTTCCTGAAATAACTTGAAAAGTATTGGTATTAATTCTTCTTTAAAGGTTTTGTAAAACTCCGCTGTATACCCATCCGGTCCTGGGCTTTTCTTGGTTGGAAGTCTTTTGATTGCTTCTTCTATTTTATCTATTGATATTGGTCTGTTTAAGTTATGGGTATCCTCCTGACTCAGTCTGGGCAAATCATATGACTTAAGGAATTTATCGATGTCTTCACTATCCTCTATTTTATTGGAATATAGGTTTTCAAAATAATTTCTAATTGTCTTCTGTATTTCTGCTGTGTCTGTTGTAATATTGCCTTTTTCATCCCGTATGTTAGTAATTTGAGTTCTCTCTCTTCTTCTCTTTGTTAGCATGGCTAGGGGTCTGTCGATCTTATTTATTTTTTCAAAGAACCAACTTTTAGTTTTGTTAATTTTTTCAATAGTTTCTTTTGTTTCAATTTCGTTGATTTTCGCTCTGATTTTAATTATTTCTTGCCTTCTGCTACATTTGCTGTTGTTTTGCTCTTCTTTTTCTAGGTCTTTGAGATGGAGTGTGAGCTCATTTATTTGTTGGTTTTTCCTTTTTTTGAGGTATGACCTCCAGGCGATGAATTTCCCTCTTAAAACTGCTTTCATTGTGTCCCATAGATTCCGATATGTTGTGTCTGTGTTTTCATTTATCTCTAAGAATTTTTTGATTTCCTCCTTTATGTCTTCTGTAACCCATTGATCATTCAGTAACATATTGTTCATTTTCCATGTGATGTAGGATTTTTCCTTCCTTCTTTTATCACTGACTTCCATTTTCATTGCATTATGATCAGATAAAATGCATGGTATTATCTCCACCCCTGTATATTTACTGAGGAATGCCCTATGACATAATATATGGTCTATTTTTGAGGAGGATCCATGTGCTGTTGAAAAAAAAGTATAGCCACTTGATGTTGGATGATATATTCTATATATGTCAGTTAAGTCTAGGTTGTTGATTGTGATATTGAGTTTTATAGTTTCTTTATTCAACTTTTGTTTCGACGATCTGTCCAATGGTGAGAGAGGTGTGTTGAAGTCACCCATAATTATTGTATTGCGGTCTATTTGATTCTTGAACTTGAGGAGAATTTCTTTCATGAACATCACAGCCCCATTATTTGGTGCATAAATATTGATAATTGTTATGTCTTGTTGGTGAATGGTTCCTTTTAACAGTATATAATGACCTTCCTTATCCCTTTTGATTAATTTAGTCTTGAAGTCGATTTTATTCGATATGAGGATGGCCACTCCTGCCTGCTTGCGAGGACCGTGTGTGTGGTATATTTTTTTCCAACCTTTCACCTTCAGCCTGTGTATGTCTTTTCCAATCAGATGCGTCTCCTGGAGGCAGCATATTGTTGGGTTTGTTTTTTTAATCCATGTTACCAGCCTATGTCGCTTTATTGGAGAGTTTAAGCCATTAACGTTCAGAGTTACTATTGATGTATGGTTTGTACTTCCAGCCATGTTTTATTATTTATCTTCTTTTAGTTTGTTTCTCCTAGATTAGCTTTCCCCCCACCCTCTGGCTTTATAGAGGCTCTTCCCACTGATGGTTTTGGTTATTGTTTTTCATTTCTTCCTCATGTAATGTTTTGCTCATGACGCTTTGCAATGCTGGTTTTCTGGCTACGAATTCTTTTAGCTTTTGTTTATCCTGAAAGATTTTTATTTCATTGTCGTACCTGAAGCTTAATTTTGCTGGATACAAAGTTCTTGGTTGGCAACCATTGTCTTTCAATGTTTGAAATACGTTGTTCCAGGATCTTCTCGCTTTCAGCGTCTGTGATGAAAAATCCGTTGTTAACCTTATTGGTTTACCCCTAAATGTAATCTGCCTCTTTTCTCTTGTAGCTTTTAATATTTTCTCTTTGTTCTGTATGTTGGATATCTTCATAACAATGTGTCTTGGCGTTGGTCTACTGTGATTTTGTGTGCTCGGTGTCCTGTATGCACCTACAATTTGTATATCTGTTTCCTTTTTTATTTCTGGAAAGTTTTCTGTAATTATTTCATTCAGCAGGTTACTCATTCCCTTGGTATTAATCTCTGTGCCTTCTTCTATCCCGATGACTCATAAATTTGGTTTTTTTATATTATCTCAAATCTCTTGGATGTTTTTCTCGTGATTTTTTACCAGCCTATCTGAGTTGGCTAGACTCCTTTCAAGATGATATATTTTGTCTTCATTATCTGACGTTCTGGCTTCTATTTGTTCCACTCTGTTGGTGATACTCTCGATTGAGTTTTTAATTTGGTTTATCATTTCCTTCATTTCCAGAATTACAGTTTGATTTTTTTAATAATCTCTATTTCCTGATAAAGATGCTTAACTTCTTCTTTTATCTGTTTTTGTAATTCACTTTCAATGTGATCTTTAAGGTTCTTTTCCATCTGTCTAAGGTGTTCCTTGAGTTCTTTATATGGCCATTTTTCTGATGACTCTAAGTCCTCCTGAATATTTAGGCTGTCCTTCATTGTTTGTACTCCTTTTCTTCTTTGCTTTTTTATGCTCATGTTACTTCTTGTTCTGTTTGACTGCTGAGTTACTGTTTACTCTTATAAATTTATTTGATGCTTGGGAGGAGAGATATTAGAAGGGAAGGGAAGAAGTCACTAAAGAGAATGAGTGTAGGCAGGTAGAAATCAGGAAAGGGGAAGTAAGAAAATTGAAAAGAAATGAAAAGACAGAAGAAAAAAGTGAAAAGAAAGAAAGAAAAGAACGAAAAATTAAAAATTTAAAACAAAAATTATAGTGATAATAAAAAATGAAAATTAAAGTTTAATAAATAATAGTAACCATAATAGAATAAAAAGAATTTAAAAATTGAAACCATTAATAAGAAAGTTAAAGAACAACAACTAAATCAACATCAAAAAGTAAAAAAAAAATAGAAATAAAAAAATTAAAAAAAAATAAATAAAAATTAAAAAAGAAGTACTAATAATAATCATTGAAAAATAATAATAATAATAAATGCAGTCATAAAGCTCAATTAACTTCTCTTCCAGTAGGTGGAGCTATGCCCACTGGGCCAAGCTTCTCTTCTTGATAGGTGGGAACCAATCACTGTGTCTCAGCTCTTCTTCCCAGACTGTGCGGGTCTCCAATCTTGAGTGCTTAGGGCCTTCTCTTGTGGTTCCTCCATCCAGGCCCCGCTCACCTGTGACGCTTACCACAATACTGGCTACACGCTGGGTCTGCTGCTCCTGGGAGCTCTGTTTTCATGGATGCCTGGCCACACCCTTTCTGTTTGCCTCCCTCAGACCCCAAGTTTGTATGGCTTGGGGCTGAGGGCCCCAGCGAACTTGTTTGCCCTCAGGTAGTAACTCCCCTGGTATCCGGTGCAAGGGACCTCTGTTGTCAGCACTGGTGGAATCAGTAGCCGGGATTTCTGCGCTGCAGGTCCCACGTCCCTCCTGATTCCCTGGGTCCGGCTATGGTGCTCAGTTGGTTTTTACCTCTGTGAGTTCAGGTGGGACTAGTTATTTCAGTGGGATCATTAGTGCTGAGACACGAGAAACAGGCGAACCAGAGCTTGCATGCCGCTGATTCGTGCTCAGTGTGTGTTTTCTGAGGGGCCCAGGCTGCACGCCTTAGCTCCACGTCAGCTCAGCTTTGCCTAGTGATCCTGAGCAAGCCGGCTCTGGGCCGCGCTCGGGCGCCGCGCTTGTCCGCGGCCTTAGCAGCGACGCCGGGACCTCTGTCGCTCCTCGGCTAGGTTCCTTGCTCCCCAAGCGGCTGCCGCAGCAGCTCTCCGGCCTCTCCTTCCGGAGCGCGGGTCCCCTTGCAGGGAACTGCCAAACAACTCCAGAACAGTTTCTGCCCAAAGGTGCAGCAGGGAACAAGCAACCGCTGCGTTCGGGGTCGTGGTCCCGCCTTTGGAGGATAGGACTCCGCACGCAGCCCAGTTCCCGTCTCTAGGTGCGGCAGCAGGACCATGTAGACAGAGCCATTAAGACAGCATGCAGGAAGCAAATGGCGGCTCCCGCGGAGTGGATTTTCGGTCCTGAAACCACAGCCCAGCCAACAATCCCAATCCACTAACTCTCCTTGTATAGAAAATATTCAGAAAAAAAAAAAAAAAAGAAAAAAAGGTGGTGTACTGAGCTTTCTTTGTCAGGTCCTTACAATCCGCTGTTGTTTATGTATTCAGCTTCTCTGCTGGTAGCGAAGTGAAAGAGGCAGCAGATGGGCGCAGAGCACCCGCGGCTCTGAGCAGAAAAGCGTCTCTCTTTCAATCTCTTTGTTTTTTCTGCTGCTTGGCAAGGTGGTCCACTACAGATTAATGGTGATAGGGGCTCTAATACGCTGCGTGAAATCTCGATTAAAGCCGCTGCTCAGAGCCCCACGCTCAGCACTTCAGCAACCCCTGTACGCAGCAGCCATCTTTTTTTTCTCGGGGTCTTGTTTTTTAATCCAATCTACCAGTCTATGTCTTTTGATTGATGAGTTTAGGCCATTTGCATTCAATGCTATTATTGAGAAATAATTTTTATTATTTATCATTATAATTATTCTCTGTCATTTTGAACAGTTTCTTGAGGTAAATATTTTATCTTAAAAATTTTAATCTTTTGATTAACTGTTCTTCTAGTGTAGTTCCTCCCTTCTCTGGTTTTAATTTTAATTTTTTCTTCATGAGATATTTTGTAGTGTAGGCTTTTCGGTTGTGAATTCTTTTCAGTTTTGTTTATCATAGAAGGTTTCTATTTCCTCATCAAATCTGAACCTTAGTTTTTCAGGGTATCGTATTCTTGGTTGGCCTCCATTTTCTTTCAGAGCTTGATATGTTATTCCAAGACCTCCTAGCATTAGGGATCTGGGTTGAAAAGTCAGCTGAGATGTGGATTGGTTTCCCTCTAAACATGATATGACATTCTCTCTGGCAGTCTTTAGAATTCTATACTTATTTTGTCTGTTAGGCAATTTCATAACAATGTGCCTTATTGTGGGTCTGTTGTAGTTTTGAATATTGGGGTCCTGCATGCTTCCTGTATTTGATTTCCATTTCCTTATTTAGGTTTGGGAAATTTTCAGTCATTATTTTATTGAAAAGATTATGCATTCCTTTGGTTTGTATCTCTGGATAGACTATCTCAGGATAGACTATCTATCTATAGAGTTTGTCTATCCTGATAGATCTAAAGTTTGGTCTTTCTATGTTATCCCATATCTCTTGGAAGTTCTGTTCATGGTCTCTTAACTTCTTTGTTGTCCACTTTATTTTCAAGATTATATGTTTTGTCTTCTTGCCTGAGACTCTGTCTTCCAACGGTCTGTTGGTAACACCATCCAATGATTTTTGATATGTTTTATTGATTCCTTCATTTTGAGGACTTCTTTTTTATTCCTCAGAATTTCTCTCTTCATTGAAGTGATCTTTTGCATCCTATATTTTCTCCCTTACATCATACTTTACCTCACATATAATTCTAACTATGAACATTTTCAACTCCTTCTCTAATATTTCTTCCATTGGTGTCTATGGATTCTGTTTTTGATATATTTTGGTTTTTTGAGGTGAATTATTCCCTTGCTTTTTCATGTGAGAAAATGCTCACCATCTTTAGCAATTAGAGAAATGCATATTAAAACAATACTGAGATTCCATATCAGTCCAGTAAAAATGGCAATTATCAGAAATACAAGTAACAATATATATTGGCGAGGATTGGGGAGATAGGTACTCTCATACATTGCTGTTGGGACTGCAAATTGGTGCAACTACTCTGCAAAGCGGTATAGGTATTTCTCAGAAAATTTGGAATGGAACCACCATTTGACCCAATTATCCCACTCCTTGGTGTATACCCAATGGACTTAAAATCAGCACACTACAGTGACACAGCCACATCAGGGTTGATATCAGCTCAATTCCCAATAGCCAAGCTATGGAACCAACCTAGGTGTACTTCAATGGATGAATGGTAAAGAAAATGTGGTATATGTACACAATGGAATACTACTCAACTATCAATAAGAAAGGAATTATGGCATTTGCCAGTAAATGGATGGAATGGGAGAATATGCTAAGTGAAATAAGCCAGTCCCCAAGATCCAAAGGACAAATGTTCTCTCTGATATGTAGATGCTAACCCACAACAAGGCAGTGTGGGGAGGGGAGAACAGAAGTCCATTGGATTAGACAAAGGGAATCAAATGGAAAGGAGAAGGAAGGGGAATAGGAAGGGAAATAGAATTAATCAGATATAATTTTCCTAGCCTTATATTTGGATACACAACCAGGTTAACTCTGCATGGTGTATCACCACAAGAATAGGTTCCTAATTTGAATAAGTTATAATATTCCAAAATACATTTTACTTTCATGGATAACTAAAAAGAACAAATAAAAAAGATACAAGTAACAATAAATGTTGGTGTGGGTGTGGGGAAAAATGTACATTCATACATTGTTGGTGTAATTGCAAAAAGTGCCACCACTTTGGAAAGCAGTAGGGAGATTTCTCGAGAAACTAGCAATGACCCTGGTATTCCACTGCTTGGTGTATATCCAAATAACTTAAAATCAGCATACTTCAGTGACACAGCCACATTCGTGTTTATAGCTAAGCACAATTCACAATAGCTAAGCTGTGGAACCTACAGGTGGCTGCCAACAGATGAATGAATAAAGAAAATGTGGTTTATACACACAATGGAGTATTAGTCAGCCATAAAGAAGAATGATTTTATGACATTCGTTAGTAAAAGGATGAACCTGGAGACTATTATGCCAAGTGGAATAGACCAGTCCCAAATAGTCAAAGGTTGAATGTTTTCTCTGGTAAGTGGAAGCTAATACAAAATAATGGAGGCAAGGATAAAATAGAATAGAAGAAAGATCAGTGAATTAGACAAAGGAGAGTGAAGGGAAGGGAGGGAGAGAGGGACAGGGAAGGTCAGTGGGATGAATCTTTCTATGTAAATATGGGAATATATCTCAGTGAATCTCACTGGGATGTTCATCCACAAGACACTAATATTTTTGAAAAACAAACAAACAAATAAACAGTAAATGCCAGAGAAATCAGAAGAGTATAGGAAAGGGGACAAGGGGAGGGAGGAGGCCCGGGGAAGGAGAAGTACTGGGGATTGAATTAGAACGAATCATACCCCATATATATATAATCGTGTCCAAAGGAATCCTGTTGTCATGTATGACTAAAAAATAGTCATAAAAATAAAATAAATGGGGTGTATCATAATAAAAATCACAGAATAACAACTATCTCAAAAGCACAGAAAAGTCACTTTACAAAGTTCTGTGTCACTTCGTGTTAAAATCTCCCAGCAGACCCAGGGAGAGAAGAGCCGGAGGAAGGACCGTCCCCCTGGCTTGTGGCTGTCCCAACCAAGACCCCGAGGGCAGCAGGGACCTAGGAGCTGGGAATGTGCCGTCCCAGGAGAGAAGGGGACCGCGGGAAGGGGCTTGTTCAAGCTGCAGATGCTCCTCAAAGGGGGTCCCGTCCTCAGCTCCCTCGCCCGCTGGTTCCCGCTGGCTCAGGGGGCCCTTCCCCTCCGCGTCTGTGTGTCCTGGAGGGGGGCGAGGACCGTCGGGCAGACCGTGTTAGGAAGAAGGGACTCAGTGGACCCCGCTCGCGAGGCCTGGTGTCCTGCCGCAGCAGGTGGAGCACCCTCGTGGACAGCGACCTGCGCCCGCAAAAGGAAGGGGCGGGTTGGAAGAGCTGGTCACACCCTGTGCAAATCTCAAGTCGCCCATTTTCTCCAGGCGCGAGTTGGCCTCCTCCTTCAGGTTTTTTTTTGTTTTTGTTTTTGTTTTTTTTGAGAGAGAGAGAGAGAGAGAGAGAGAATTTTTAATATTTATTTTTTAGTTCTGGGGGACACAACATCTTTGTCGGTATGTGGTGCTGAGGATGGAACCCGGGCGCACGCATGCCAGGCGAGCGGGATACCGCTTGAGCCACATCCCCAGCCCCAGTCTTTTGTATTTTTGATTGTTGTGTAAAACTTGCTTTTATTTTAATATTGATGCCAGAATTTCAGCTGCTGTGAGATGATCAACTTTCATACTTGGATAAGCCCCCAGGAGCCAGTCCCTTGGCTCAGATGCTTCCCGGTTCAGAGCCGTCCCTGTCCCTCCCTCCCACACCCTGCTCGGAACCTGGTGTTGTAATGAGCCTCGCATCCAAAGTGAGCAGCGTCCCCACCACCCACCCGCACCCCTGCCTTTGGGTTTCTATGGCATGTGTCTGTGTTGCTGTTTACAGTAAATAAACTGTTATATATATAAAAAACAAAACAAAACCTCACAACAAATTACACACACAGTGTCATAAAGTCATGAATAAAAAGCTCACTTCAAATGTCATGCTCAATTGTGGAAATTCTAAACCTCTTTCTCTAAGAATTGGAAGAGGACAAGCTCGACTCATGATAGCCAGATTAAAGAACCAGCCCAGTTGTGCAGTAAGATCATCCCTTAAAGACAACGTGCTGTACACACAGTGGAGTCTCACTGTGCCCAAAAGAATTAAGTTATGTTATTTAGTGGTCAATGGATAGAACTAGAGGACATCACATTAAGTAAAATAAGTCAGACACAGAAAGTCAACGGGTGGATGTTTTCTCTCATAGTTAGAGAGAAATAAGGGATTTCTAAAAGGGAGGAATCCCATGAACTTAAGGGAGAATATGGGAGTAGATGAAGGAGAGGGCAGGGGAGGGAGGAGGTATGGCAGAGGGGAGAACTTCAGAATGAAATTGAGTGAATGATGATGTGTGTGCATGTATGAATACATCACACTGTACTCGGCATTAATGCACATGTATAAAGCTCCAACCAAAAAATAAATAAATAGAAGAAAGACCAGTAGAGGGGAGGAAAGAGAGTAGGGACAGGGACAGGGAGGGAAATCAGAGGCACTGGGGACTGAAATGGAGCAAATCATCTTACAACACTTATGAGTAGGTCAAAATGAAGCCCACTGTTATGTGTAAGAGTAATAGACTAACAAAATGTTTAAAAAGCATAAAAGAAAAAAATACCAAGCCAGGTTAGGTGGCACATGCTTGTAATGGCATCTATTCAGGAGGCTGAAGCAGAAGGATTGCAAGTTTGATGGAAGCCAGGGCAATTTAGACCAAGTCCTAAAAGTTAAAACAATAAAAAAATTAGAGACGCAGGTATAGTCCTGTTAGAGCACTTGTCTAACACACGCAGAGCCCTGAGGGTAATTCCCATTACCAGGGAAAAGAGGAGAGAAAGAAAGGAAGGAAGGAAGGAAGGAAGGAAGGAAGAGAAAGAAAGAAAGAAAAGGAGAAAAGGCAAAAATGTTCCAAACCTGGAAAAAAATTTAAATATCCAGGTACAGAAAGATGTAAGATCTCCAGTAAGATTCACCCCAGACAAGATTAGCACAAGAGATACAAACTATCAACAATCAAGTCCACACAGAACAGTGCTCCAGGGCAGATCTATGTAGACTCCAACAAAACAAGTCAGCAAATGTACAAAGACAAGGTCCTATCCAGTTTTCTTCTTTGACCCCAAAGGTGTGAACAAGAAACTGATAACAGGAAGAACTTCAGGAAATTCACAAATATGTGGAAATTAAACATCACTCTCTTACACAAACAGTAAGTCAAAGAAGAAATTAAAAGAGAAATTTTTAAATATTTTGAAACAAATTAAAATGGAAACACAGGACAACATAACTTAACAGAACACAGAAAAAGCAGGCAAAAGATGGAAGTTTATAGTAATAAATGTGTGTGTGTGTGTGTGTGAGAGAGAGAGAGAGAGAGAGAGAGAGAGAGAGAGAGAGAGAGAGAGGTCGATCTCCCAAATTAGCACATTCACATTATACCTCACAGGACAGAGAAAGAAGAGATTGTTATCATCAGTTCAGATGGGGTCCAGGTCTTGGTGTCCCCAAGAAAGAATTGACCAAGACACACAAGTAACAGGCAGAGCACAGAGTTACTGAAGGTGGAAGTAAGACTCCATTAGGTAGAGTGGAGTGGGCCAGCAGGAGAGAGAAGCCCAAGCCTGGATTTCTGGAAGTTAGTGTCTGACATGCTGACCTTCGAGGTGTTCTTTTCCCAATATGAACCTGATTGAAGACCTTAACCCACTGCTCCCATTAGTCACTTTGTGATATCTAATTGGAATATTGCCCAATTTCCCCCTGTTGGTTATTTTAAAGCATTGAAAATGTGGTGGGAGTTGTCACAGTGATTGAAGTTATCATAAACATGGGCAGGACTCGTCTCCTTGTCGTCCTCCAGCAACTTTGTTTTTGTTTTGACACTGTGGATTGAACCCAGGGATGCTTAACCAGTGATCTACACCCCAGACCTTTTTATTTTTTATTTTGAGACAGAATCTTGCTGAGTTGCTTAGAGTCTCACCAAGTTGCTGAGGCTGGCTTTGAGCAGGTGATCCTCCTGTTTCTGCCTCCTGAGCTGCTGCAATCCGGTGACTTCTTCCTAACATCTTGTCTCTGCCATCTTGGTGTCCCTGAACACCTACCTAACACTTCACCATGGGAGATTGGATCCACCCAATTCTTTTTGGGTGGCTGAGGTGACGAAGGTCTCATCTTCTTGTGATCGCTTCAGGTTGATAATGGACTGTTGTCCCTGTCTATTTGGAATTCACCCTATCTGGTCAAGATGAGACAGTGCAGTGTCTGGGTCCACTTATGGGATGGTTTGTAGCTTAACTCCCTAGATTGTCAATGCTTTTCTATCAGGTGAGGCATGGACACTCAAGGGCATTCAGCATCAGGGAGTCCAGAGTCCCTTGGCAGCAGCTGGCAGGCCACTGGGTGAGGTAGACATAGGGCCAGGATCATACTAGAACACACATAGGACAACAAAGCATTATTGCAATCAGTAGGCACAAAGGCAATTAGTTTAATGGTCAGTCTTTGAAAACCATGAATACAGCAACCCCTTGAAACTTAAGGTGGAGTCCCACATGACCATTTAAGGTTTTAGAAACATTAGCAGAATTGTTAGATATATTTACACAACACTTAGTTTTTATTGTGTCATAGATGTCCCCAAGAGGTACAGTTAAGATATCTATTCCCATCTGATTATTTAAAAAATACTTTTCTACTGGCATTATCTCTGTGTTTAATAGAGATCCCTTTATCTCTGTCACTTAGGGCTTTCTTGGCAAAGTTAGCTAGGTCTTTTATGTGCCACATTGCATCTTCTAGACTGATATGAGGGATAAATAGCAGGACTAGATAATCATTTGTTGAGAGCCACAACCAAGTCAAGATGGCACCTGGCATTTTGCCAGAAGGAGTGGTTGAGAAGTAATGCCAGCGAGTCATTAAGATGATGATAATTAAGTTAAGCTGTGTATAATTATTAAGATAATGACTTATTGCTATAACTGGATGATGCTAAATTGAAACAAGCTGTGTATTCAGTTGTGTATATAAAACTCTGCTGTCTGGCAATAGGGTGGCTCCTGCTACCTTGGGTGCCCGCTACTTTTGAGTTCCCGTTGAGTTCCTGTTGGTTCTTGTGGAGTTTCCATGGAGTTCCGGAGAGTTCCCGTGGGGTTCGGGCAATAAAGTAGTTCCTGTTTGGACCTACAAGTGGCTTGTGACCTATCAGTTATTTTGTGCCCAGCCAGACTGCGGCATTTGGTGGCCTGTACGGGGAACGCCTGAGTGTAAGTGATAAGGTAAACTGCTCGCCACTGAGGGCAGGGTGAGAGGATGGGTGACCATTTTAAGAGACAGTGTATTCTTCTTTTGATTTGTTACGTTTCTGTTTCAAGCTGCCTGCCCCTAGAAATAAATAGGATGCTAGAAAAGTTGTTTGGCCCTGAGGAAGAGATAGAGATAGACCACGGATGCACATGTCAAAAAAATACAACGAATTTTTGTTCCGTTTTTGTTTTGTTTTATGTTATCTTGTTGGCTTGCATTATCTTTGTAGCATAAATATGGGATCAGAAATTAGTAAAAAACAAACTGAAAGAGTTTTAATTAAATTGCTAGAGGAAGGAGGCACCCCAGTAAAACCAAGAACAGTTAGGGCATACGTTGATACGATACAAAAATGTAGCCCATGGTTTCTTAAGGAGGGGTTGTTAAATATATCACAATGGAATCATCATGGTGAAGATTAAAAAAGATAGAAAAGGAAAGCCCAGGAACTCTGCCAGTTGGCACATTACCATTATGGACGTTGGTACGATCTTGTTTGCTTAGTCTAGGAGGAGACATCTTGAAAGAGGAAGTCTCTCAAGTTACTCAGAGAGGGGAAGACAGTTTAGAGAAGGAAGGGCTATCAGGGGAGAAATTACAATGGGAGGTTGCTACTAACACCTTTCTATCACAGAGGGCATGGGTGTCCAACCAACAGCTCCACCTATGTATACGGAGACAACATATGCTGAGTGGCCCTCAACCCCCGTAGTTGAAAAATGGGATCCTGAGACAGGACCTCAAAGATTAGCATGCCTGAGGCAGATCACACGACCTGGAGAAGGAGCCCAGTGGCCCGCCAGTGCGGTAGACAGACCACCCCAAGTGGAGGAGGGGCCCAGCCGCCGCCTGTGCCTGCCCCGCCTGCACAGTAGGCAAACCACTCGACCCGGAGAAGGGGCCCAGCGCCCGCTGGTGCAGTAGACAGACCACCCCAGCTGGAGGAGGAGCCCAGCCTCTCGCCTCCCACCTGCACAGTAGGCAGACCACACGACACGGAGAAGAGGCTCAGCGGCCCGCCTGCATGGTAGACAGACCTCCCCAGTTGAAAGAGCCCAGCCTCCCGCCTGTGCGGTACACAGACCACCCCAACTGGAGGAGGGGCCCTGCCGCTCGCCCGTGCGGTCATCTGACAAAGCTCTTGACAAACATAAGGTTTCCCCAACACCCCCACCTCATCAAACACCTTATGAGAAAAACTGATGGAACTCATCTTGGAAAATCCCACCAACCCTTAAAACCCACCAACCGGTTGGCGTGGCTACCAGCGGGGTTCTGCAGCAGATCAGGCACCTGGTTTACATCTCAGAGAATAAGAGTAGAGAGGACACAGGTGGAAGCTCAAGTCCTCTCACACTGACTACCACAACCATCCTGAACCCAGAGACTCAAGCTAGGAATAGACAATGCCACCAACTGGAAGAAATGAAAACAGAGTTCTGAGAGACATTTTTTTCTTTCTTTTTTTCACTTCTCTCTCTCTTTTCATCCATTCATCCAGTCACCTCTACCCTTCCCCCTCTGGTCCTCGCAACCTCAACATATGTGAAACCAAAAATTGTACATGAAAAGGTCTTTAACAACTGAATCACCAGAATAATATACTTTCGAGGAATTGCATATGCCCCACCTCCCTCCCCCCTTTTTATTTCTTTTCTTTTTTCTCTTATTTTTTTTCCTGCTCTCTTTTTTCTCTTCCTTTCCTTGTTATTTGTTTTCCTCCCTCTTACTCCCTCTATCCCACTTGCAATAAGTAGGGTAATCTTATAAATACAGATAGGAATTTGAATCTATACATTCTTCCATAAATTACCCATCTATTGGTTAGAGCTTTCCAAAGTTACTAAGTTAGATTAACCCCATACCCTCACTCCTTTTCCCCTAAACATAACATCCTACACCTGAAATTCAGTTTTCTTCAAGCTACCAGAAATGGTATGCCTTTCATGAAAGTAATGACTATATTTGTAAACAGTAATCAAAACCAACATTTGTAGAAATAGAGTCTAGCTATATATGTAGTAATAAGGAAAACGTGTGCTTAGATGATGTACTATTGATATTGAGAACTGTTAACATTGTCTTTCTCCACAAAAGGATCAATATACACATATAGGGGGAAAATTCAATAACACAACAGTTTCACAAAACAGAAAGTAATGTGAGCAGTATGAAAAGACAAGGAAATAAAGGACCACAAGAATGCAGGTCAACTCAACTCTAGAAGAGGTAATATCTGCAGCAGATGAAATGTCAGACAAAGAATTTAGGATATACATGCTTCAGATGATCTGGAGTCTCAAGGAAGACATTAGACAGCAATTTCAGACAATGAAAGATCACTTTGACAATGAATTACATAAAAAAATCCAAGAAGCAAAAGATCAATTATACAGGGAGATAGAGGTTATAAAAAACAAACAAACAGAAATCCTAGAAATGCAGGAAGCAATAAACCAAATTAAAAACTCAAATGAGAGTACTACCAGCAGAGTAGAACACTTAGAAGATAGAACATCAGACAATGAAGACAAAGTATTTCAACATGAAAAGAACATAGACAGCTCAGCGAGACTGTTAAGAAACCATGAGCAGAACATCCAAGAAATGTTTTGCCCAGAAACGGTATGCCTTTCATGATAACATAAAGAGACCAAACTTAAGAGACCAAACTTAAGAGTTTGGCTGGAAGTACAATCCATATCTCAATAATAACCCTAAATGTTAATGTCTTAAACTCACCAATCAAGAGACACAGGCTAGTAGAATGGATCCAAAAAAAAAAAAAAGATCCAACAATATGCTGCCTACAAGGAGACCCATTTGATAGGAAAAGATACATAGACTGAAGGTGAAAGTTTGGGAAAAATCATATCACTCATATGGACCTCAGAAACAAGCAGGAGTGTCTATACTCATATCAAATAAAATAGACTTCAAGCCAAAGTTAATCAAAAGGGATAAAGAAGGACACTACATACTGCTCAAGGGAACCATACACCAACAAGTCATAACAATCATAAATATATATGCCCCAAACAATTGTGCAGCTATGTTCATCAAACAAACTCTTCTCAAGTTCAAGAGTCTAATAGACCACCATACAATAATTATGGGAGACTTCAACACCTCTCTCACCACTGGACAGATCTCCCAAACAAAAGTTGAATAAAGAAACTATAAAACTCATTAATACAATTAATAACCTAGACTTAATTGACATATATAGAATATACCACCCAACATCAAGCAGTTACACTTTTTTCTCAGCAGCACATGGATCCTTCTCAAAAATAGATCAGATGTTATGTCACAGGGCAACTCTTAGACAATATAAAGGAGTAGAGATAATACCATGCATCCAATCTGATCATAATGGAATGAAACTGGAAATCAATATAAAAGAAGGAAGGAAAAATCATTCATGACTTGGAGAATGAACAATAGGTTACTGAATGATCAATGGGTTACAGAAGACATCAAGGAGGAAATTAAAAAATTCTTAGAGATAAATGAAAACACAGACACAACATATCGGAATCTAGGGGACACAATGAAAGCAGTTCTAAGAGGAAAATTCATTGCTTGGAGTTCATTCCTTAAAAAAAGAAAAAACAACAACAACAAATAAATGATCTCATACTTCATCTCAAAATCCTAGAAAAAGAAGAGCAAAGCAACAGCAAAAGAAGTAGAAGGCAAGAAATAATTAAAATCAGAGCTGAAATTAATGAAATTGAAGCAAAAGAAACAATTGAAAAAATTAACAAAACTAAAAGTTGGTTTTTTGAAAAAATAAATAAGATCGACAGACCCTTAGCCATGCTAATGAAGAGAAGAAGAGAGAGAACTCAAATTACTAGCATACGGGATGAAAAAGGCAATATCAAAAATACAGAAGATAATCAGAAATTATTTTGAATCCTTATACTCCAATAAAATAGAAGATAGTGAAGGCATCGATAAATTTCTTAAGTCATATGATCTGCCAAGATTGAGTCAGGAGGATATACATAACCTAAACAGACCAATATCACTTGAGGAAATAGAAGAAGCCATCAAAAGACTACCAACTAAGAAAAGCCCAGGACGGGATGGGTATACAGCAGAGTTTTACAAAACTTTAAAGAAGAACTAATACCAATACTTTTCAAGCTATTTCAGGAAATAGAAAAAGAGGGAGAACTTCCAAATTCATTCTATGAGGCCAGCATCACCATGATTCCTAAATCAGACAAAGACACTTTAAAGAAAGAAAACTACAGACCAATATCTCTAATGAAACTAGATGCAAAAATCCTCAATAAAATTCTGGCAAATCGGATACAGTAACATATCAAAAATATGGTGCATCATGATCAAGTAGGATTCATCCCTGGGATGCAAGGCTGGTTCAATATACTGAAATCAATAAATGTTATTCACCACATCAATAGACTTAAAGATAAGAACCATATGATCATCTCGATAGATGCAGAAAAAGCATTTGACAAAGTACAGCATCCCTTTATGTTCAAAACATTAGAAAAACTAGGGATAACAGGAACTTACCTCGACATTGTAAAAGCTATCTATGCTAAGCCTCAGGCTAGCATCATTCTGAATGGAGAAAAATTGAAGGCATTCCCTCTAAAATCAGGAATAACACAGGGATGCCCTCTCTCACCACTTCTGTTCAACATAGTTCTCAAAACACTGGCCAGAGCAACTAGACAGATGAAAGAAATTAAAGGCATAAAAATAGGAAAAGAAAAACGTAAATTATCACTATTTGTGGGTGACATGATTCTATACCTAGCAGACCCAAAAGGGTCTACAAAGAAACTGCTAGAGCTAATAAATGAATTCAGCAAAGTGGCAGGATATAAAATCAACACGCATAAATCAAAGGCATTCCTGTATATCAGCGACAAATCCTCTGAAATGGAAGTGAGGACAACCACCCCATTCACAATATCCTCAAAACAAAACAAAACAAAACTTGGGAACCAACCTAACAAAAGAGATGAAAGACTTATACAATGAAAACTACAGAGCCCTAAAGAGAGATATAGAAGAAGATCTTAGAAGATGGAAAAATACACCTTGTGCCTGGATAGGCAGAACTAACATCATCAAAATGGCAATATTACCAAAAGTTCTCTATAGGTTTAATGCAATGCCAATCAAAATCCCAATGACATTGCTTGTAGAAATAAAACAATCATGAAACACATATGGAAAAATAAAAGACCCAGAATAGCAAAAACAATTCTAAGCAGGAAACGTGAATCAGGAGGTACAGCAATACCAGACTTCAAACTACACTACAGAGCAATAGTAACAAAAACAGCATGGTACGGTACCAAAACAGGCAGGTGGACCAATGGTACAGAATAGAGGACACAGAGACCAATCCATAAAATTACAACTATCTTGTATTTGATAAAGGGGCTAAAAGCATGCAATGGAGGAAGGATAGCATCTTCAACAAATGGTGCTGGGAAAACTGGAAATCCATATGCGACAAAATGAAACTGAATCCCCTTCTCTCGCCATGCACAAAAGTTAACTCAGAATGGATCAAAGAGCTTGATATCAAATCAGAGATTCTGCATCTGATAGAAGAAAAAGTTGGCTCCAATCTACATATTGTGGGGTCGGGCTCCAAATTCCTTAATAGGACACCCATAGCACAAGAGTTAATAACAAGAATCAACAAATGGGACTTACTCAAACTAAGAAGTTTTTTCTCAGAAAGAGAAACAATAAGAGAGGTAAATAGGGACCCTACATCATGGGAACAAATTTTTACTCCTCACACTTCAGATAGAGCCCTAATATCCAGAGTATACAAAGAACTCAAAAAATTAGACAATAAGAAAACAAATAACCCAATCAACAAATGGGCTAAGGACCTGAACAGACACTTCTCAGAGGAGGACATACAATCAATCAACAAGTACATGAAAAAATGCTCACCATCTCTAGCAGTCAGAGAAATGCAAATCAAAACCACCCTAAGATACCATCTCACTCCAGTAAGATTGGCAGCCATTATGAAGTCAAACAACAACAAGTGCTAGCAAGGATGTGGGGAAAAGGGTACACTTGTACATTGCTGATGGGACTGCAAATTGGTGCAGCCAATTTGGAAAGCAGTATGGAGAATCCTTGGAAAGCTGGGAATGGAACCACCATTTGACCCAGCTCTTCCCCTTCTCGGTCTATTCCCTAAAGACCTAAAAAGAGCATACTACAGGGATACTGCTACATCGATGTTCATAACAGCACAATTCACAATAGCTAGACTGTGGAACCAACATAGATGCCCTTCAATAGATGAATGGATAAAAAATGTGGCATTTATACACAATGGAGTATTACTCTGCACTAAAAATGACAAAATCATGGCATTTGCAGGGAAATGGATGGCATTATAGCAGATTATGCTAAGTGAAGCTAGTGAATCCCTAAAAAACAAATGCCAAATATCTTCTTTGATATAAGGAGAACAACTAAGAACAGAGCAGGGAGGAAGAGCATGAGAAGAAGATTAACATTAAACATGGACGAGAAGTGGGAGGGAAAGGGAGAGAGAGGGGAAATTGCCTGGAAATGGAAGGAGACCCTCATTGTTATACAAAATTACATATAAGAGGAAGTGAGGGGAAAGGGAAAAAAACAAGGGGGAGAAATGAATTACAGTAGATGGGGTAGAATGAGAAGATGGGAGGGGAGGGGAGGGGAGGGGGCATAGTAGAGGATAGGAAAGGCAGCAGAACACATCAGACACTAGTATGGCAATATGTAAAACAGTGGATGTGTAACCAATGTGATTCTGCAATCTGTATATAGGGTAAAAATGGGAGTTCATAACCCACTTGAATCAAGTGTATGAAATATGATATGTCAAGAGCTTTGTAATGTTTTGAACAACCAATGATAAAAATAAAAAAAAGATTAGCATGCCCTGTATTTGAGGAGGCAGGAGGGCAGCGAATTCACCATGCTTTAGACTTCAAAACAGTGAAAGAGGCTGTAACAACCTATGGTCCTCAAACACCCTTCACTGTAATTATGGTCGAATCCATTACCAACTTGAACATGATGCCAGCAGATTGGGCTAGCATGTGTAAATCTGTGCTAAATGGAGGACAATATTTGTTATGGAAGGTTGCCAATCAGGAATTTTGCACGGAGACAGCTAGGTGAAATGCAGCAGCCGGTTATCCTCAGAGAAATCTAGATATGTTGTTAGGAGAGGGACCTTATGAGGTCAGCTGCAACAAATTAGATATGATCCTACCATATACCCACAAATTGCTTCAGCTGCAGTTAGGGCATGGAAAACTTTACAGGGGCATGGAGATTTACAAGGTCAATTATCTAAGGTAATACAAGGAGCTAATGAACCTTACGCTGAATTTGTAGATAGGCTTATACAAACAGCTACCAGAATCTTTGGGGATGTAGAACAAGTGATGCCATTAATAAAACAACTAGCATATGAACAAGCAAATAGATGGTGCAGAGAGGCCATTAGACCATGGAAACATGGAGATTTAAACACATGTATTAAATTATACAGAGACATTACTGAACAAGGGCAAGTCTTGGTAGTTGCCGTACAAGAGACTTTAGGTGCCAGGCCAAAAATTGCTACAATTGTGAAAAAACAGGACATTTTAAAAGGAGTTGCCCCATAGGAGGAGGGTTTAACAAAACTAGGTATCAAAGGGGTAGAATACTGGGTATTTGCCCACGATGCCATAGAGGGAGAAATTGGGATAATGAATGCTATTCTCAAACCACTATAGAGGTTATAAAAAAATGGACAAGGACCAGGTGTTTACCCACAATATCATGGAGAAAAACATTGGGCTCCATTGCCAAAAAATGGACAGGGGGGGCCCAATGCTCCAGGGCCTACGACCACAAATATACAGGGCAATGGAGGAACCCAACAACACCATCAGGGTAGTGCCCAGGATACATTATCCATTAGATCCCTCATTAGACAAACCAGAGGGAGTGCAGTGTTGGACATCTGCACCTCCACCAGAGCAGTACTAACTCCATAGATGGGAGTTCAAATCATTCCCACAGGGGTAAAAGGACCTCTTCCCCAAGGAACAGTAGGCTTATTATTAGGACGCAGTTCTTCTACTCTAAAAGGAATTATGATAAGTCCTGGTGTAATTGATGCCGATTATGAAGGTGAAATAAAAATTATAGCCAGTTCTCCAAGGGGTATATCAGTAATTTCACCAGGAGATAGAATAGCACAGTTATTAATAATACCCAGCCTACATGATAAATTTTCCAGTAGTACTATAGAAAGAGGTTCTAGGGGATTAGGCTTTACAGGTGTATATTGGACTATGCTTTCTTTAAATTTAGATTCTCCCCCCATGATGAAACTAAATATTCAAGGACATGAATTTAATGGGCTACTGGATAAAGGTGCAGACCTTAGCATTATCTCTCATCAAGAATGGCCAAAACATTGGCCATTACAACAAGCCACTCAAACGCTTCAAGGCCTAGGAGTGGCAAGTAATCCCCATAGAAGTGCGATGGTATTAGACTGGAAGGATCCTGAAGGATGTGAAAGAACTACACAGCCATATGTATTGGATCATCTTCCTATAAATTTATGGGAATGAGATATCCTAGATCAATTAGGATTAACATTAACAAATAACATCAATCCAAATGTGCCCACTATTATGGCTAGAAAAGGTTTTAGGAAAGGAAAAGGATTAGGAGAAAAAGGACAAAGTATAGTGGCACAAATACAAATAGATAAAGAAATAGATAGACATGGATTGGGTTTTCAGGAGGGGTCACTGAGACAATAAAAATTACTTGGAAATCAGAATGACCAGTATGGGTTCCTCAGTAGCCCCTGACTAAATAAAAGATACAAGTAGCCCATGACCTGGTCAAACAACAATCAGCAGAGGGACATATACAACCTTCTGTATCTCCCTATAATACTCCCATTTTTGTCATAAAAAAGAAATCTGGTAAATGGAGATTATTGCAAGATTTAAGAGCCATTAATAACGAGATGGTTATTATGGGACCTACTCAATCGGGGATTCCTCAATTGTCTGCTCTGCCAAAAACCTGGTATGTTTTAGTTATAGATATTAAAGATTGTTTTTTTTAATTCCAATTCATCCTGAGGATAGTCCATGTTTTGCATTTACTGTCCCTGCGTTGAATCATGAAGGTCCTGATCAGAGATATGAATGGAAAGTACTCCCTCAGGGGATGGCTAACAGCTCAACTATGTGTCAAATTTATGTTAAAAAAGCAATCCAGCCACTTAGAAATCAAAATCCTGAACTACAAATATTTATTATATGGAAGATGTATTATTAGCACACAAAGATAAAAATACATTGCTAAAATGTTATGCCACACTTACAAACTTATTAAAAATTATAATCTAGAGATAGCAATAGATAAAGTACAATTAAAATTTCCAGTTAATTATTTAGGAGTTCTATTATTCTTGACCATGGTCCATCCACCAAAGATTCAATTAGGAGTAGTTCAACTCAAATCACTTAACGACTTTCAAAAGTTATTAGGAGACATAAATTGGATAAGGCCTTATCTAGGCATACCAACAGGAGAGTTGGGACCTTTATTTGATATCCTAAAAAGTCCATCAGATCCAAATTCACCCCGCATGTTAACACCTGAAGCAAGAAAGACATTAAAAATCATTGAAACATATATGGAAAATATGCATTTGGATAGAATTGATATAAGTTTGCCTTTATTATTTATTGTACTACCAACAAAAAATATTCCTACAGAAGTATTTTGGAAGAAGGTCCATTATTATGGATACATTTATCTTATTCTCCTACACTATTCTTACTAGGTATCCTGAGGCTGTAGGACAATTAATACTAAAAGGAATAAAAGCAGCAAGGGGAATGTTTGGAATTTCTCCTAAAAAAATTATCACTCCATATACTATGGATAAAATTAATGAGTTAGCTAATGAGTTAAATACTTGGGCAATAATCATGTGCAAATCTAATGTTTCATTTGATAACTTGATAACCACTTACCATCCAATTCTTTGTTGTCTTTTTGGTCTTCATATCCTGTAGTTTTTCAAAAAATGACAAGAAAAACACCTATCATGAATGCTCCAAATATATTCACTAATGGGTCAAATACAGGTACAGAAGCAATAGTTACCCCTGATCAAACATTTACATTTTTAGTACCCAAACAATCAGCTCAAAAGGTAGAGCTTAATGCAATATTACAAGCTTTTGTGATGTTTAATGATTCTGTATTTAATTTATTTTCTGATATTCAGTATATAGTTAATGTTATAGTATCCCTTGAAGATGCTGGTAGGATTTCCCCTTTCTCTACTATTTTCTATTTGTTTTCCACTATACAAAGTCTAATATGGGACAGAAAAGGTCCATTCTTTATAGGACATATCAGGGCACATACAGGATTGCCTGGAGCACTTAGTTTGGGCAATGATTTAGCAGATAAAACTACACATGACATACATATTTTTTCTATGCTAGAAGAAGATACAAATTTTCATAAATCTTTCCATGTCAATGCAAATACTTTAAAAAAGCATTTTAAAATAATTAAGGAACAAGCTAGACAAATAATAAAACCATGTCAAAATTATGTGACCTTTTTCCACAAGTTAATCTTGGAATCAATTCTAGAGGACTGATACCTAACCATATTTGGCAGATGGACGTCACACACTTGCCAGAATTTGGAAAATTAAAATATTTGTATGTTACAGTTGATACTTCTTCCAGATTTTTGATGGGCTCCCTTCCTGCAGAAAAACAAAACAAAACAAAACAAAACAAAAAACAAAAAACCTAAAGATATTATAGCTCATTGCTTACAAAATTTTGCCACTGTGGGCGTTCCAAAACAGTTAAAAATAGATAATGGCCCTGGCTATACTTCTACCTCTTTTAAGCAATTTTGCTCATCATTAGGCATTACTCATATAACATGAATCCCATACAATCCAGAGGGACAAGATATAGTTAAAAGAGTTCATCAAACTATTAAAATGTACTTATTAAAACAAAAAGAGGGAATTGGGAAGGGGTATATATCCCCCAAAGATAAGCTTAAAATAAACCTTTTTACTCTAAACTTTTTAAATTTGGATTCATCAGGGCTTAGTGCTATGGAAAGGTACATGTGTCCAAAAATGTACATAAGCCCAAGGTACTTTGGAAGGATATTCTAATAGGACAATGGAAAGGTCCTGACCCAGTGATTGTCTGGAGTTGAGGGTCTGTTTGTGTGTCTCCACAGGGAGAACAGCAGCTGATTTGTATTCCAGAGAGACTAATTAAAGCGATTTCTACAGACCAAAAAGGAGATGACTTGGCTCAAATCCATAACAGCTGATATCCAGAACTTTAGTTTAGCTATCCTTACATCTGCGACAGTGGTTCTCCCACACCTGGAGGCTAATGAATAATGAACACCATTAAGGCCTATTTCAAATGTAAAAAAACTTTGGGGCTTGCTTGTGGGAATACCTTCAGAACCATATGCAAGTTACAGGAAGAAGGATGGGATATCAAAAGAAGAATCAAACCCAGGTGGTAACCAGGATGCTTTTTTCCATATCTATTTTATTATTGCCTTCTCCCACATCATGAAGTTCTATTTTATTTTTTGAGTTCATACAGACCTAGGTTAATGTTTTTCTGATCAGTTCTATTTGACTGTTTAAACATTGCAATGGAGATCTCACCTGTAAAAAGCTACAAGGTCTTTACTATTATGTGTTGTATGTATTGTGTTATGTGTGCACACTTGTGTTTTGTGTTGTATGTCTGTATGTGCATATGTCAATATATCATATATGAGGAGCACTCATGAAAAAATGGATCAAAATTTTTTTTTATTCACGTGATTTAAATGGTTTAATTTAAATTGGGTAAACAGCTGTGGAGGATTGTTTTCAAATGCGAACAAAAAAGGAGGTTAACAGATCTGTTTGTTTACTTTCACCTTTCCTTTTCATTATATCTAATTTTATTTAAGGATACTAAATTGTTTAGAAAATTGCTTTTTTTAGTGTCTGCTTGAATGTTACATAATTTTTTTTAGCCATCATTGTCAGAATTCCTATCTTCATCCCAATGCCAGTGAAGACAAAGATAAAACCAAACTACAGCTTCTGCGATAGCTATCACAACAAACTGTATAAACTGATGCATCAATGAATAATGTAACTCAACAAGTGATATTCAATCAAGGAGTCAATTTATTTTGGGAGGAAATTGACATATTAATGGATTCCTCTGCTTTGAACTACTTGCAAAACTTGCCTGGACTATGTATCACTTGTATGCATTGTGAATTATCTGTTGGTACAGCAAATTGTGGTAGTGCCAGGGTATCTTTGCTGATGGTGTGATTGATGGTACAATTTTTCCAAAAGGAGCCATCAATGGCTTGATATCGTGGCATTTTGTATCCTCCCCTTTTGCTTGTAGCAGTTTGTTTATGGTGTTTGTGTAAAAACCACTATCCACAAGTGTGGCTAAATGCTGGGCTGGTAGTCAATGACGGGTAAGATCCAATTGCAATGGTACCAACCTAAGACAGGAGGCTGACCTTGAGGTCAGCTCATCCGATGACGGGTAAGGACCATATGTAGTATTGGACAACCTAAGACAGGCATGGTCCCTAAGCCACATACTTGTTTAATTAAACATAAGGGGGGAGATGTTGAGAGCCATAACCAAGTCAAGATGGCGCTTGACATTTTGCCAGAAGGAGTGGTTGAGAAGTAACGCCAGTGAGCCATTAAGATGATGATAATTAAATTAAGCTGTGTATAATTATTAAGATAATGACTGATTGCAGTAACTGGATGATGCTAAATTGAAACAAGCTGTGTATTCAGTCAGTTGTGTATATAAACTTCTGTTGTCCGGCAATAAGGCAGCTCCTGCTACCTCGGGTGCCTGCTACTTTTGAGTTCCTGTTGAGTTCTTGAGGAGTTCCCGTTGAGTTCCCGTTGGTTCTCGAGGGGTTCCTGTGGAGTTCTGGAGAGGTCTCGTGGGGTTCGGGCAATAAAGTAGTTCCTGTTTGAACCTACAAGTGGCTTGTGACCTCCTAGTTATTTTGTGCCCAGCCAGGCTGCGGCAATTATTGTAGCAAGCACAGAAACAGTTCAGCCCTGCCTATCTAAAATGTTATGAAGATCTGCAGATCTCAAATTAATTTAAAGAAGTTTGTGACTCTGACAGTCTCTTTTGTTAGTTAGCAGGCCCTGCTGACTAAGAATCCTTTCTTTATCGCCTCCAGCTTTGCTTACTTTGGGTGGTTCTGACACAAGTGTACATGTTAAATTACATTAAAAGAATTATTGTTTAAAACAAAGCAAAACAACAAAACCAAAATGAAACAACAAAAACAAACAAAAGAACAATTGTCTTTTAAAAATTTTTTTTATTTGTTCTTTTTAGACATATCATATATACATAGAGTATGACTTCCCATTTTTGTGGTTGTACAAGATGTGGTTACCCTGGGCATGTATTCATATGTGAACACAGCAAAGATATCACTGATTCATTCAACACTCTTTGCTATTTCCGCCTCCCCTCCCTTCCCTTCTTTCCCCTTTGTCTAATCCAGTGAACTGGTGTTTCTCCCTCCACTCCACCCCCATTATGGTTTAGCATCCACATATCAGAGAGTATGTTAGGCTTTTGGTTTTTTTTGGGATTGGTTTATTTCACTTAACATGACAGTCTCCAGTTCTATTCATTTACTGGCAAATGCTATAATTTCATTCTTCTTTATGGCTCAATAATATTCTATAGTGTATATATACCACATATTTCTTTATTCATGTGTTGAAGATCACTAGGTTTATTTCATAGCTTAGCTATTGTGAATTGAGCTGCCAAAAATGTTGATATGGCTGACATCACTATAGCATGCTGATTTTAAGTCCCATGTTTTATGTTGAGGAGTGGGATAACTGATTCAAATGTGGTCCCATTTCAAGTTTTCTTTTTAAAAAAAATTGTTCTAATTAATTATATATTACAGTAGAATGCCTTTAGACATGTCATACATAAATGTTAGGGTCTATAAACAAGTCAGGATGGCGCCTGGCAAATGTTAGAGTCTGTAAACAAGTCTGGATGGCACCTGGCATTTTGCCAGAGGGAGTGGTTTGTGAAGTAACGCCAGTGAGCCATTAAGTGTGGAGATTTCTTATTGGTTGACCCTGCTGTATCTAGTTTATGTTAATTAGGATAAGCTGTGTGGAATGTATATATACCCCTCCTGTCCTACAATAAACGGCTCCCTCTCCTGCTGTATCAATGTACACAAGTTGCTCGTCAACCCCCAGTTATTTTGGTGCAGCCAGACTGCGGCACATAAATGGAGTATAATTCTCATTCTTCTGGTTGTACATGATGTAGAGTTACACAGGTTGTGTAATCACATATGCACATAGGGCAATAATGTCTGATTAATTCTACTATCCTTCCTACCCCCATGCCTGCTTCCCTCCCTTCACTCCCCTCTGTCTAATCCAAAGTACTCCCATTCTTCCCATCCCTCTTATTGTGCATTAGCTTCTATATATCAGAAATATATTTGGTCTTTGGTTCTTTGGTATTGGCTTATTTCACTTAGAATGAAATACTCCAATTCCATCCATTTACCAGAAAATGCCATAATTTCATTTTTAAGGGTGAGTAATATTCCATCATGTTTATACACCACATTTTTTTTATTCATTCATCTGTTGAAGGGCACCTAGGTTAGTTCCATCGTTTAGCTATGTGAATTAAGCATCTATAAACATTGATGTGATGGTGTCCCTATAGTATGCTGATTTTAAGTCATTTGGGTATAAACTTATGTGTGGTATGACTGGGTCAAATGGTAGTTCCATTCCAAGTTTTCTATGGAATCTCCATACTGCTTTGCAGATTGGTTGCACTAAATTCAGTCCCATGAGGAATCTATGAGTGAACCTTTTCCCCAACATCCTTGTCAACAATTATTGTTACTTGTACTTTTGATAATTGCCATTCAACTGAATTGAGATGGAATCTCAGTGTAGTTTTTAAAATAGCTTTATTTTATTCATTTATTTTTATTTGGTGCTGATGATTGAACCCAGGGCCTCACACGTGCTCTGTAAGTACTCTGCCACTGAGCCACAACCCCAGCCCCTCAGTGTAGTTTTGATATGCATTTTTCTAATTTTATATCTTCGATCAATTGTATTTCTTCTTCTGTGAAGTGTCTGTTCTGTTCTTTAGTCCATTTATTGATAGGAATTTTTTTTGGTGTTAATTTTTTTTTTGGTTTTTGGGGGTTAAATTTTTCTTCTATTAGGTGCAGGATCTGTTGTAGTGCCTAAATCCTTGATCCACTTTGAGTTTTTTCCCCACAGGGTGAGCAATAGGGATCTAATTTTATTTTGCTACATATGTATATCAGTTCTGCCAGCATCACTTGATGTAGAGGCTATCTTTTCTCCAATGTAGGTTTATGGCACCTTTTTCTAGTGTGGGAGAACTGTATTTATTTGGGTTTGTCTCTGTGTTTTTTGTTCTATATAACTTAAGGTCTGGTATTGTGATGCCTCCTGCTTTGGTATTATGGACTTCTTATTTTTCCAAATAAATTTTCTGATTACTTTTTAAAAATAATCATTGGGATATTAATAAAAATTGAATTAAATTTGTATAGCATTTTTAGTAGAATGGCCATTTTGACAATATTAACTCAGCCTATCCAAGAGCATGGGAGATCTTTCCATCTTCTAAAGTCTTCCTCAATTTCTTTCTTTAGTGTCCTGTAGTGTTCCTTGTAGAGGTCTTTTACCTCTTTTGTTAGATTGATTCCCAAATGTTTTTTTTTTTTGGGGGGAAGTTTTATTGTGAATGGGATGGTTTTTCCAATTTCTATTTCAGTGTATTCATCACTGATATATAGGAATGCATTTAATTTATGAGTATTGATTTTTTATCCTGTTTCTTTGCTGAATTCATTTATTATTTCTAGAAGTTTTATGGTGGATTTCTTTTGATTTCCTAAATATAGAATCTTATTTTCTGCAAATAGTGATAGTCTGAGGTTTTCTCTTCCTATTTGTACCCCTTTAATTACATTCTTCTAATTGCTCTGGCTAGAGTTTCAAGGATGATGGTGAACAAAAGTCATGAAAGAGGGCATCCTTGCCTTGTTACAGTTTTTAGAG
This sequence comes from Ictidomys tridecemlineatus, assembly GCF_052094955.1. Classification (NCBI taxonomy): domain Eukaryota; kingdom Metazoa; phylum Chordata; class Mammalia; order Rodentia; family Sciuridae; genus Ictidomys; species Ictidomys tridecemlineatus. Next base: position 121,139,102 of record NC_135481.1, on the reverse strand, counting down.
GGAATGCTTTCAATTTTTCTCCATTTAGAATGATATTGGTTTAGAATACATAACCTTTAGAATGTTGAGGTATGTTCCTACTATCCCTAGATTTTCTAGTGTTTTGAACATGAAGTGCTGCTGTATTTTATCAAATGCTTTCTCTGTATCTATTGAGATGATCATATTACTCTTGTCTTTAAGTCTACTGATGTGGTAATTACATTTATTGATTTCCATATGATGAACCCAGCTTGATCATGGCACACTATCTTTTTAATATGATTTTGTATGCAATGGTATATTTTATTGAGAATTTTTGCAATTATATTCATCAGAGATATTGGTCTGCATTTTTCTTTCCTTAATGTGTATTTGTCTGGTTTTGGTATCAGGGTGATACTAGCTTTATAGAATGACTTTAGTGGGGGTTCTTTTTCTATTTAATGGAATAATTTGGGGGTATTGGTGTAAGTTCTTCTTTGAAGGCTGGTAGAACCTGATGAGAATATATATGGTCCTGGGATTTTCTTTCTACATAGACTTTGATGGCATTATCAATTGCATTGCTTGGAATTGATCTGTTTAAATTTTCTATGTCCTAATTCAATTAGTGTAGGTCATATGCCTCTAGAAATCTGTTGATACCTTCAAGATTTTCTATTTTACTGGCATATTCAAAATAGTTTTTGATGATCTATATTTCAATAGTGTGCATTGTGATGTTTCCTTTTACTTCATAAATTTTATTAATTTGAGTTGTCTCTCTTCATCAGTGTGGGTAAGGGTTTATCAATTTTATTTATTTTTACAATTAACCACCTTTTTGTTTTGTCAAGTTTTTGAATTGTTTCTTTTGTTTCAATTTCATTTATTTCAGCTCTGATTTTAATTATTTCCTGTTCTCTCCTGCTTTTCATGTTGATTTGATCTTCTTTTTCTAGGGCTTTGAGATGTAATATTGAACTATCCTCTTATCATTACCTTTATAGTGTTTTAGAGATTTTATATGTTGTATGAATATTCTCATTTACCTCTAAGTAATTTTATTTCTCCTGCTGTCCATCCATTCATTATTCAATAGCATATTTTTCAGTCTCTCCATGTGTTTGAGTAGCTTTTAGGTTTTTGCTTATCATTGATTTTTAATTTTATTCCATTGTGATCTGATAAAATACAGGATATTAAGTGTATTTTTTTGTATTTGATAAGAGTTGTTTTGTGGCATAAGATATAATCTATTTTAGAGAAAGATCTATGTGCTGCTGAGAAGAAAGTGTGTTCACTTGTTGATAGATGAAAATTCTATACATATCAAGTCTAAGTTATTGATTGTATTATTTAGTTCTATAGATTCTTAGTTTTAAAATATTTTTTAGTTGCATATAACACAATATCTTTATTTTATTTATTCATTTTTATGCAGAGCTGAGGATTGAACCCAGTGCCTCACACATGCTAGGCAAGTGCTCTACCACTGAGCCACACCCCAGCCCCTTCATTAGTTTTTGTTTGGAGGATCTATCCATTAGTGAGAGAGGTGTGTTAATGTCACCCAGTACTGTTATGTGTGGTCTGTTTGAAGCTTGAAATTGAGAAGGGTTTCTTGATGTGTACAGATGCTGCATTCCTTGGGGCATAAATATTTATGATTGTTATGTCTTTTTGATGTATAATTCTCTTAAGCAGTATGAAATGTTCTTCTTTGTTCCTCTATTTAACTTTGTCTTGAATCTGGTTCATCTGATGGGAGGATAGAAACTCCTTCTTGTTTACATCTGTGTGAGTGATACATTTTTTCTCATCCTTTCATCTTCACTCTGTGGATATATTTGTTTATGTTGTGAGACTCTTGGAGACAGCATATTGTTGGGTCTTATTTTTAAAGCCAATCTGCTAGTCTACGTCTTTTGAATGATCAGTTTAGGACATTCAGATTCAATGTTATTATTGAGATACGATTTGTATTCTCAGTCATTATGATTTATTTCTAGTTTTTAATTTGAATCAGTTTCTCCTTTGATTTAATTGCACCAAATCTGTATAGTGGCTTTGATTGTATGGCAATTTTGACAATATTAAATCTGCTTATCCAAAAACACGAGAGATGTTTTCATCTTCTAATGTCTTCTTCACTGTCTTTCTTTATTGTTCTATAGTTTTCATTGTAAAGTCTTTTACCTTTCTTGTTATATTGATTCCCAAATATTTTTTTTGATGCTATTGTGAATGGGATAGTTTTTATAATTTCTCTTACAGTTGATTCATCACTTATATATTCATCACTTATATCCTGTTACTTTGCTGAATTTATTTATGGGTTCTTAAATTTTTCTGGTGGAATTTTTGGGGTATTTTAAATATAGAATCCTGTTGTCAGCAAATAGTGATAATTTGAGTTCTTTTTAAATTTGTGTCCCTTTAACTTCTTACTTCTCTCTACTTGCTCTGGCTAGAGTTTCAAGGATGATGATGAATATCAGTGGTGAAAGAGGACATCCTTCTTTTCCACTTCTTAGAGGAAATGCTTTAAACTTTTCTCCATTTAAAATGATGTTGACTTTGGATTCAGCATATTTAGCTTTTACAATATTGAGGTATGTTTCTACTATTCCTAGTTTGTCTAGTGTTTTGAACCTGAAGGGGTTCTGTAGTTTTTCAAATGCCTTTTTACATCCATTGAGATAATCATGTGATTTTTACCTTTAAGTATACTAATGTGGTGAATTATGTTTATTGATTTCTGTACATTGCATCAACCTTGCAGCCCTGGTTTGAACCCAAGTTTCATGGAGCACTATCTTCTTAATATGTTTTTGTATGTGATTTGCCAGGATTTCATTAAGAATTTTTTGCATCTATGTTCATCAGGGGGATGTTGGTCTGATATTATCTTTCCTTGATGTGTTTTTGTCTGGTTTTAGTATCAGTGTGATACTAGCTTCATAGAATAAGTTTGGGAGGGTTCCCTCCTTTTATATTTCCTGGAATAATTTGAAGGTGTAAATTCTTCTTGATGGTCTGGATGAACTTGGTGAAAATCCATCTGGTCCTGGGTTTTTCTTTATTCCTAGGTTTTTGATGGCATCTTCAATTTCATTGCTTGAAATTGATCTGTTAAATATTGTACATGCTTCTGATTAATTTTTGGTAGGTCACTTGTCTCTAAAAATCTGTTGTTGTCTTCATGATTTTCTATTTTATTGGAATATAAATTTTCAAAGTGGTTTATGATTATTTTCTGTATTTCAGTATTGTGTGTTGTGATATTTCCTTTTTCATCACAAATTTTAGTTATTTGAGTTTCCTCTCTCTTTATCCTTATTTGTAGTGAAGGGTTTATCAATTTTATTTAGTTTTTAAACAAAACAACTTTTGAATCATTGATTTTATGATTTTTTTCCTGTTTCAATTTGTTTTTAGCTCTAATTTTAATTATTCCCTGTCTTCTCCTGATTTTGTTGTTGATTTGTTCTTCTTTTACTAGGGCTTTGAGATGTGATGCTAGGTTATTTATTTGTTGACTTTCTATTCTTTTAACAAATGAACTGAGTGCAGTGTATTTTCTTTTTAGTCCTCCCTTAGAGTGTCCCAGAGATTTTGATATATTTGGTTGTTACTTTCATTTACCTCTAAGTATTTTTAATTTTATCCCTGATTTCTTCTACTATCCAGAGGTCATTCAATAACATATTGATCTTTCCAGGTGTTATCTTTAATTTTTTTATTTTACTATTGATTTCTAATATCATTTCATTATGATCTGATAGAATGTAAAGTATTACCTCTACTTTTTATTTGCTAAGAGTTGCTTTGTGGACTAAGATATAGTCCATTTTAGAGAAGGATTCTTGTTCTGTTGAGAAGAAAGTGTATTTAGTCATTGTTGAATAAAATATTGTATATATGTCTGTGAAGTCTAAATTTTTCATTGTATTTTTTGTCTCTTAGCTTCTTTATTTAGTTTTTTACTTAGAGCATCTATCTAGTGGTGAAAGAAGTGTGTTAAAGTCACTTAGTATTATTGTGCTCTGGTCTATTTGATTCTTGAAATTGAGAAGGGTTTGTTTGATGCACTTAGATGCTGCATTGATTGGGGCAAAAATATTTAAATCATTATGTCTTGTTGATATATGATTCTCTTAAGCAGTATGAAATGACCTTCTTTGCCCTTTCTGATTATCTTTGATTTGATATCCACTTCATTAGATATGAGGATGGGAACCCCAATTGTTTACGAGATCAATGTGCATGATAAGTTTTTTTCCATATTTAAAAAATATATTTTTAGTTGTAGAGGGACACAATATCTTTATTTATTCACCTGTTTTTATGTGATGCTGAGGATCAGACCTAGTGCCTAACATGTGTGAGGTAAGGGCTTTACCACTGAGCTCTAGTCCTTTTTCCCATCTTTTTTACCTTCAGTCTGTTGATATCTTTGTCTATGAAGTGAGTCTCTTGGAGACAGCATATTGTTGAGTCTTGATTTTAAATCCTGTCATCCAGTCTATGTCTTTTGATTGGTGAGTGTATGCCGTTTACAATCAATATCATTATTAAGAAATAATTTTTATTCCCTGTTATTTCACTTTTTTCTTTTTTTAAATTTGAATTAGTTTTTTTGATTGACTATTCTATGGTAGTCCCTCCCTTTGTTGCTTTTCACTTTTATGTTTCATTTCTTCTTTATGAGATATCTTATTGAATGTTTTGTAGTGCAGACTTTCTAGTTGTGAAATCTTTTAACTTGTGTTTATCATGGAAAGCTTAATTTCTTTGTCAATTATAAAGCCTAATTTTGCTGGGTATAGTATTCTTGGCTGGCATTAATTTTTTTTTCAGTGTGTGGTGTATATGATTCCAAGAACTACTAGCTTTTAGGGTCTGGGTTGAGAAATCAGCTGAGATCCAGATTGGTTTCCCTCTAAATGTGACCTGTTGTTTCTCTCTGGCAGTCTTTAACTTTCTATACTTATTCTGTATGTTATATATTTTCATAATAATTTGCCTTAATGTGGGTCTGTTACAGTTTTGTATATTTGGGGTCCTATAAGCCTCCTGTATTTAATTTTCCATTTAGTTCTTTAGGCTTGGGAATTTTTTTTGAAATTATTTGATTGAAAAGATGGTGAATTCATTGGGTTTGAATCTTCAAGCCTTCATTTATCCTGATGAATCCTAAATTTAACTTTTCAGGTTATCCCTTAATTTCTTAGACATTATGTTCATAGTCTCTTCTTTTCTCCAAAGTAAATTTTATTTTCAAGATTATATGTTTTGTCTTCCTTACTTGAAATGCAATCTTCCAAGTGATGTAGTCTGTTGATACTTTCCATTGAATTTCTAATTTTTCTTATTCCTTAATTTTGAGGATTTCTGCATTTCTTTCCAGAATTCCTATCTCTTTATCAAAGTATCTTTCATTTCCTTTATTTTCTCTCTGACTTCACTTTATACATTGTCCTTTACTTCACAAATCATTTTAACCATGTACATTCTAAATACCTTCTCTAACATTTCTTTCATGGTGGTGTCAACGGATCCTTTTATTGGAGTATCTGGTTTGTTTCCCTTGCTTTTTCATGAGGCTATATTTTCCCCAAATATATGTTCTTGGTGCCTTTGTCTAATATGAGATAACTGTATTTATGTGGGTTTGTCTCTGTGTCCTACATTCTATGCCATTGGTCTACAAGTCTGTTTTGGTGCCAGTATCATGCCATTTTTGTTACTATTGTTCTTTTTTTAAAATATTTTTTTAGGTGCAGTTGGACACAGTATGTTTATTTATTTTTATGTGGTGCTGAGGATTGAACTCAGTGCCCCTCACATGTGTGAGGCAGGTGCTCTACCACTGTGCTATAGCTCCAGCCCTTGTTACTATTGTTCTGTAGCATAGTGATGCCACCTGCTTCACTCTTCTTGCTGAGGATTGCTTTAACTATTCTGGGTCTTTATTTTTCCAAATGAATTTCATGACTGCTTTTTCTGTTTCTGTGAGGAATGTCATTGGAATTTTGATTGGAATTTGCATTTAATATGTATAATGATTTTGGTAGTATGGTCATTTTGACAATATTAATTCTGCCTATCCAAAAACAAGGTAGATCTTTCCATTGACTAAGGTCTTCTTTAATTTCTTTCTTTAGTGTTCTGTAGTTTTCACTGTAAAGGTCTTTCATCTCTTTCATTAAGTTGATTCCAAAGTATTTTATTTTTTGAGACTATTGTAAATAGAATAATTTTCCTAGTTTCTTTTTCAGAAGATTTGTCACTGATGTACAGAAATGCCTTTGATTTATGGGTGTTGATTTTATATCCTGCTACTTTGCTGAATTAGTTTATTAGTTCTAGAAGTTTTCTGGTGGAATTATTTGGATCCTCTAAGTATAAAATCTTGTCAGTGGCAAACAGTGTTTGAGTTCTTCTTTTCCTATCCATATCCCTGTAAATTCTTTGATCTGTATAATTGCTCTGGCTAGAGTATCAAAAATTATGTTAAATAGAAGTGGTGAAAGAAGGCATCCCTGTCTTGTTCCAGTGTTTAGAGGGAATGCTTTCAATTTTTCTCCTTTTAGAATAATGCAGGTCTGGGGCTTAGCATAGATAGCTTTTCCAATGTTGAAATACGTTCCGGTCATTGCTAGTTTTTCTAGTGTTTTGAACATGAAACTGAATTTTGTTGAATGCATTTTCTGCTATTAAGATGATCATATGATTCTTATCTTTAAGACTATGTGATGAACTACATTTATTGACTGAATTTTGTTGAATGCATTTTCTGCTATTAAGATGATCATATGATTCTTATCTTTAAGACTATGTGATGAACTACATTTATTGATTTCCATATGTTGAACCAATCTTGCATTTCTGGGATGAACCCCTCTTGATTGTGGTGCACTATCTTTTTGATATGTTTTTGTATTTGATTTGTGCGAATTTTATTGAGAAGTTTTTGCATCTATGTTCATTACAAATATTGGTCTGGGGTTTTTTCTTTGATGTGTCTTTGCCTGATTTTGGAATCAGGGTGATATTGGCCTCATAGAATGAGTTTGGAAGTGTTCCCTCTTTTTATATTTGATGAAATAACTTGAGGAGTATTGGTATTATTTATTCTTTGAAGGTCTTGTAGAACTCAGCTTTGTATTCACCTGGTCCTGGGATTTTCTTGGTTGATAGGCTTCTATTTCATTGATTTAAATTGATCAGTTTAACGTGTATATATAATCCTGATTCAATCTGGGCAAATCATATGACTCTAGAAATTTGTCAGTGCCTCCAATAATTTCTATTTTATTGGAGTACAAATTATCAAAATAATTTCTAATTATCTTCTGTATTTCTGTAGTGTCCATCCTGATACTTTTTTTTTCATCATGGGTGTTAGTAATTTGAGTTTTCTCTCTCCTTTTCTTTGTTAGCATGGCTAAGGATTTATACATTTTATTCATTTTTTCCAAAGAACCAACTTTTTTTGGTCAATTTTTTCAAGCATTTATTTTATTTCAGTTTCATTGATTTCACCTCTGATTTTAATTATTTCTTGTCTTTTACTGCTTTTGGTGTTGATTTGTTCTTCTTTTTCTAGGGCTTTGAGATGTAATTTTAGGTTTATTTGTTGACTTTTTTATTTTTAAGGAATGAACCCCATGCAATAAATTTTTCTCTTAGTACTGCACTCATAGTGTTCCAGATATTTTGATATGTTGTATTAGTGTTCTCATTTACTTCTAAGAATTTTTTAGTCTTCTCTTTGATGTCTTTTGCAACCCATTGTTCATTCAGTAGCACATTTTTAAGTCTCCAGGTGTTGGAGTAGCTTCTATTTTTAATTTTATCATTGATTTCTAATTTCATTCCATTATGATCTTATAGAATGCAGGGTAGTATCTCTGCTTTTTTGTATTTATCAAGAGCTGCTTTGTGGCATAATACATGGTTTATTTTAGAGAATGATTCATGTGCTGCTGAGAAGAAAGTGTGTTCACTTGTTGATGAATGAAATATTCTATATATGTCTGTTAAGTCTAAGTTATTGATTGTATTATTGAATTCCATAGTTTCTTTTGCTTGGAAGATCAATCCAGTGGTGTAAGAAGTGTTTCTAAAGTCACCCAGAATTATTGTGTTGTGGTCCATTTAATTCTTGGACTTGATAAAAGTTTGTTTCATGAATGTAGATGCTCCAATGTTTGTGGCATATATATTTATAATTCTTATGTCTTGTTGATGTATGGTTCCCTTTAGCAGTATGAAATGTCCTTATTTATCCTTTGGCTTGAAGTCTACTTTATTTGATATGAGAATGGAAACTCCTGCTTTTTCCTGGAGTCCATATGAGTAGTATGTTTTTTTCCTAACCTTTCATCTTTAGTTGGTGGATGTTTTTTCCTATGAAATGAGTCTCTTGAAGGCAGCATATTATTGGGTCTTTTAAAAAAAATCCAACCTGACAGTTAATGTCTTTTGATTGTTAAGGCCATTAACATTTAGGGTTATTATTGAGATGAGAGGCGCTTAGACACAGCTGTGTCAGAGCTATTCACCATTCTTTTCCAGGTCCAAGGGCTTGTCTGTGTAGAAGCATGCCTGGCCACTGTCTCAAAGACCCAATCATCGCCCCTGACCCTGGGATGCTGCCATCCTTAACCTTCATTGGATAGGATTTTTTCCTTGAGTTTTTTGTTCCCCAATAAAAGCCCATTCCCTGGCATGTTCTCTCTCTCTTGCTAGTCTCTTCTATAAACCTCACTACCGCATTAGGTGGCTGGAGGTGGGAGATAGGAGAAGCCATCCTGGAGCTGGTATTAAAGGCAATAAGAGTCTTGTCTCTTTAATTTAAAACTCCCTAGCATTTATTCATGAATGGAACCTTCTTTCATGAAGCCAGTGCTGGTCCTGTGGCAGAAGTAGTGCACAACGTGGGGCTCCTGGGTTAAATTGACTAGGTTGAGTTAGGGAATGAGCTATAGAAATACGGAATTTGTGACATTTTTAGGGTCACGGAAGTACGAGGCAGTTTTTGGGGTGAAGAGACATTAAAAAATTTTAATATTGGGGGCTGGGGATGTGGCTCAAGTGGTAGTGCACTCACCTGGCATGCACACAGTGCTGGGTTTGATCCTCAGTACCACATACAAAAAAGATGTTGTGTCCGCCAAAAACTAAAAAATAAATATTAAAAATTCTCTCTCTCTCTCTCTCTCTCTCAAAATAATTTTAATAATGGGGAATTCAACTTCTACTAATAAAGACATATATTTGACTATTTTAGAGACAATAATTAATCAGAAGGGAAATCAAGTTAAAAAGACTCAATTGCTACATTCTTAAAGGTTGTAGGCGAATTTTGCCCTTGGTTTTGTGACCAAGATTCACCAAATTTACATACATTGGACAAATTAGGAAGGAAATTACATAAAATTTGCCTTTCTAATGAATTACCTGGAATCTTTGAGAATATTCAAAAGTTTTGGACTGCATTGGAGATCTGTCTTTTTGATTACATGGGCCATAGTCCATGGCCCTCTGAGATCTATTGAAAGGTATTCAGAGAGCCATTAAGTCTATTCAAATGGAAAAATTGTCTGGGGCTAAGGAAATCTCTTTTCCTCCAAGCCAGCAAAAAACTAAGAGGAATTATATTGAAACAAAAAACTTCGGGCCAAAACCTAAAGTAAAAAACCTAGCCTTGCCTGAACCAAACCAGAGTAGTCTGGAGGAAGACCATAGAAAGGGAGATCATAGAAAGGAAGTCTCCAGGAGATAGAAGGCCCTTCTCCCTGAGAAGAAAATCCAGAAGAGACACATAGAGAGATAGAAAGTCCTCCTCCACATGGCTTACAAGCCCAGATTCAACATGGTGACAGGGGAGAATCTACGGTGGAATTGCAATCTGAGGGAGAGGAATCAGACAATGAAATCCAGGATTTACCAGGGAGTTTCAACAGGCTGTGCTTAACAGCACCTGCCCCAGCCATTCAAATTCAGCCATTGTCTGTTAAAAGGACAAATTTTAACAGATACTCTGAGCTGGCAATGACTTTCTTACTCCCTTCCAGTGGGGAATTAGGAAGGCACAGGAAGCTGGGGAAGATACTAGTGAATTTCAGCTCTTCCCAGTTTTTGAACAGGTTAATAATGAAGGCCAGCATGTTGGCATCCATATGGTAATTCCTTTTAAAACTATTAAAGAGTTAAAAAACACCTGTGAGGTCCCACCATTCATGCAGAGCTTGCTTGAGACTATTTGCTCTCAACCACTCCCACCGAGTGACTGGATTTCCATTGCTAGGGCTTGCTCGACTGGGGGGGATTTTCTACTTTGAAGGTCATACTGGACAGACTTTTGTTCCAAGCAGGCAGAGAGAAATTGGAGACAAGATCTCCAAACACCCGTTGAGATGTTTTTATGAATTTGCAGTATATGATCAGATTACAACCTATGAAAAGCAAGCCTGGAGAGAGATTTCCTCCAGGGACCAATCTAGCTTAGTTATGACTAAAGTTAAAAAAGGTTCCAGTGAAATTTATTCTGATTTTGTATAGCGACTTTATCAAACCGCAAACCATTTCATTGGAGATCCGAGAGCTTGTGAGTTTATTGTTAAACAATTGACATTTGAAAATGCAAATAAATATTGTCAGGATGTTCTCAGACCCCATAGAAAAAAAGGGCACAGTTTCAGAATTTATTTGCTTGTGTTCTGATATTGATCCAGCCCATTTACAAACAATTATGCTCACCTTGGCTTTAAAACAAACTCTGCAGCCCCAACAATTAGTACTCAGACCCTGTGGGAGTTGCTTTCATTGTGAAAGGAATGGCCATTACTTGTGAAATTGTAATGCTCATAATTTTAAGCTCAGGTATCCCTCTTCTGTTAGAAGTAGATATTATAGGGTTGAAGACCACATGGCAGATCAAGATGGCATTGATCAGCCTGCCTTCTTGCCCTCACTTCTGCCTGGAAGGAAGAAAAAAAACTTATGGTTGGCCCATCCCTGGGCCAAAAAAACAGAGGAACTAGAAGGAAGGTTGCTCAATTTAATGTCATCACCACTGACCATGGGGAGCTTCCATGTTTACCGGAGGGAATCTCACAGACAATTTCTTTATGACCCTCAATGACAATTGAATTAAATCCTGAATTAGGGCCACAACAAATCCCTACTGGGATTTTCGGGCCACTCCCTAGAAAACGTATAAGGTTAATTTTGGGATGTAACAATTTCAAAGGGGCCATCAAGGTAATACCTGGAGTAATAGATTCTTAATTTGAAGTAGAATTAAATGTAACTGTAAAATCAAATTACGCCCTTCAGCTTACTCCAAAAAATACATTTGCTCAATTAATTTTATTACCCTGTAATTCGGATGGACACCCACAAGTAAATTCAGTTTCTAAACCACCATACAGAGTGTACTGGTCTCAATTAGTGTGGCAGGAGCACCCCATACTGGAAATTAAAATTAATCATAAAAAAGTCCAAAAGTGTTGTGGACACAGGAGCTGATATGTCTATCAGTCCTGTCCAGTTGCTTCTGGCCTAAAAATTGGCCCTTACATATAACACCAGCTAACCTAAAGGGAATAGGACAAATCTCACAGCCTGATCAAAGTGCAAATTATCTCCGTTGGGAGGATCCTGATGGGAACAGAGGAGTTTTTAAACCTTATGTGTTAGAGTCCTTTCCAGTAAACCTATGGGGAAGAGATATTAAACAAATAGCATTATTATTAGTAACTCCAAATTCTATGAGATCATTTGAGGAATTAATCAAGGGCTTCTTCCTGGAGATAATGAGGGAACTTATCAGGGAGAGGATCTGCTTACAAACCAGTCTTCTCAACAGAGATTAGTAAATACTCCAAACCAAAATTTTTACTAGGGGCCCTCAGTGTCTCCCCAATTCAGAAGACAGCAGAAAAATTCACCTGGCTCACAGAAGAGCCTATATGGTTTCTCAGTGGCCCATCTCAGGGAAAAACTTAAGATAATTCATATGTTAGTTGAGTAACAAATTCAGGCTGGTCATATAGAATCAATGCTTAGTCCTTGGAACACCCCCATTTTTTATTAAGAAAAAGTCAGGTAATTGGAGGTTACTACAGGATTTAAGGGCAATAAACTGTTGAGAGCCACAGCCAAAGGGGCCCCAGCAAACTTCCAGCTGCTAGCAAACTTCCAGCTGCTGGCTGATGATTGGCTCACAGCGGCCCCAGCAACATTTAGCTGATTGGCTCTTCTGCGGTGATGTTCATTGGGCTGTTTCCCTGTCCTTTTGGACCACAAAGCTGCTCATTGGGGGTCTTCTTTGGCTCCGCCCATGTGACTCAGCCAATCGGCCTCAAGAGCAGGAGGATTGTGGGAGGTGGAGAGGCTGGGGTTGGGGTGAGAGGCTTGGGGGAAGCCAGTGGTGGCAGTTGGGCTCTGAGGGTTTTTTCCTGAGGAGCTGTTTTGTTTGGCATGTGTGGTTCTAAAAATAAAGTTAGTTTCTTTTGACAAGTGGCTCCTGAATTGTGCCCAGCCAGACTGCGGCATTTGGTGGCTCACACAGGGAGCGACTGAGGGTAAGTAAACTGCTCACCCCTGAGGGCAGAGCAAGAGGATGGGTAGCCATTCTAAGATTCCTCTTTTGTTTTGCTTCATTTTTGTTTTAAGTTGCCTGTCCCTAGAGATGAGTGAGACGAAAGAAAAATCGCTCATATCTGTGGAAAAACTATTTGCATCTGAGGAACAGATAGGGAGAAAGGACGGATGGACATTTCAGGAGGATAGAAAGGCTGATATAATGATTTTGTGTGGTTCTATTTTTATTTCATTCTGTCTCGGTTTTGTTTGGTGTCATCTTGTTGGGTTGTATTATAATAGAAGTACAGGATCAGAAATTAGTAAAAAACAAACTGAAAGACTGTTCAGTAAATTGTTAGAGGAAGGAGGCATCTCAGTAAAATCAAGAACAGTCAGAGCATACGTTGATACAATACAAAAATGTAGCCCATGGCTTTTTAAGGAGGAGTTGTTAAATATATCACAGTGGGACCATCATGGTGAAGATTTAAAAAGAATAGAAAAGAAAAGCCCAGGAACTCTGCCATTTGTCACATTGACATTGTGGGCATTGGTATCTGGTTTGCTTAGTCCAAAGCCTTCAGTTCAGACAATGGTAGAGGAAGGAGAAGACATATTGATTCAAGTAAAAGAGAAGGTCTCTCAAGTTAGTCAGACAGAGGAAAAGATTCAAGTAAAAGAGGTCTCTCAAGTTAGTCAGACAGAGGAAAAGATTCAAGTAAAAAAGAAGGTCTCTTGAACTAGTCAGACAGAGGAAGAAAGTGTAAAGCAGAAAAAGCCATCAGGGGAAAAGTTACAAAAGGAGACTGCTACTAACACCATTCTATCACCAGAGGGCATAAGTGTCCAATCAACAGCACCACCTCTATATGCTAGGAGGCTCCCAACCCCCACAGTTGATAGTTGGGATCCTGAGACAGGATCTCAAGTATTAACATGCCCTGTATTTGAGGTAGGAGGGCAGTGAATTTACCATGCTTTAAATTTCAAAACAGTGAAGGAGCTAAAAGAGGCTGTAACAACCTATGGTCCTCATGCACCCTTCACTGTAAGCTTGGTCGAATCCATTAACAACTTGAACATAACGCCAGAAGATTGGGCTAATATGTGTAAAGCTGTGCTAAATGGAGGTCAATACCTATTATGGAAGGTTGCCAATGAGGAATTTTTCAAGGAGACGGCTAGGCGAAATGCAGCAGCTGGTTATGCTCAGAGAAATCTAGATATGTTGTTAGGAAAGGGACCTTGTGAGGATCAGCAGCAACAAATTGCATATGATCCTGGTGTATACTCACAAATTGCTGAAGAGGCAATTAGGGCATGGAAGACTTTACAAGGACATGGAGGTTTACAAGGTCAATTATCTAATACAAGGAGCTAATGAACCTTACACTGAATTTGTAGATAGGCTTATTCAAACAGCTACCTGAGTTTTTGGGAATACAGAACAAGAAATGCCATTAATAAAACAACTGGCTTATGACCAAGTGAATTGTTGGTGCAGAGATATCATTAGACCATGGAAACATGAAGATTTAAACACATATATTAAATTATGTAGAGACATTAATGAACAAGAGCAAGTCATGGCAGCTGCAGTAAAACAGGCTTTAGATGCCAGAGACATTAATGAACAAGGGCAAATTGTGGCAGCTGCAGTAAAACAGGCTTTAGATTCCAGGCCAAGAACATGCTACAATTGTGAACAAACAGGACATTTTAAAAGGAATTGCAGCATAGGAGGAGGGTTTAACAAAACTAGGTATCAAAGGAGTAGAATACTGGGTATTTGCCCATGATGCCATAGAAAAAGACATTGGGCTAATGAATGCTGTTCTCAAACCACCATAGAGGGGGTACTCCATTATCAAAAAATGAACAAGGACCAAGTGTTAATCCATGATATTGAGGAGAAAGGCATCGGGCTCCATTGCCAAAAAATGGACAGGGGGGCCCAATGCTCCGGGGCCCAAAACCACAAATATACGAAGCACTGGAGGAAAATAGCAACCCCATCTGGGTAGTGCCCAGGACACATTGTCCAACAGATCCCTCATCAGACAAACCAGAGGGAGTGCAGGGTTGGACATCTGTGCTGCCGCCAGATCAGTACTAACTCCAGATCAGTACTAACTCATTCCCACAGGTGTGAAAGGACCTCTTCCCAAAGGAACAGTAGGCTTATTATTGGGACGCAGCTCTTCTACTCTAAAAGGACTTATGATAAGTCCTGGGGTAATTGATCCTGATTATGAAGGTGAAATTAAAATTATAGCCAGTTCTCCAAAGGGTATATCAGTAATTTGACCAGGAGATAGAATAATACAGTTACTAATAATACCAAGCCTACATGATAAATTTTCCAGTCATGCTGTAGAAGGAGGTTCCAAGGGATTAGGCTCCACAGGTGTAGATTGGGCTATGCTTTCTTTAAATTTAGATTCTCGCCCCATGCTAAAACTAAATATTCAAGGACATGAATTTAATGGGCTACTGGATACAGGTGCAGACCTTAGCATCACCTCTCATCAAGAATGGCCAAAACATTGGCCATTACAACAAGCCACTCAACCGCTTCAAGGCCTAGGAGTGGTGACTAATCCCCATAGAAGTGCACTGGTATTAGATTGGAAGGATCCTGAAGGATGTGAAGGAACTATACAGCCATATGTATTGGGTCATCTTCCCGTAAATTTATGGGCATGAGATGTCCTAGATCAATTAGGTTTGACATTAACAAATAACATCAATCAAAATGCACCCACTATTATGGCTAGACAAGGTTTTAGGAAAGGAAAAAGATTAGAAAAACCAGAACAAGGTATAGCAGCATCAATACAAATAGATCAAGGAACAGACAGACATGGGTTGGATTTTCACAAAGGGCCACTGAGACAATAAAAATTACTTGGAAATCAGAAAGACCAGTATGGGTTCCTCAGTGGCCCCTGACTAAAGAAAAGATACAAGCAGCCCATGATCTGGTCAAACAACAATTAGCGGAAGGACATATACAACCTTCTGTATCTCCCCATAATACTCCCATTTTTGTTATCAAAAAGAAATCTGGTAAATGTACTTTGGAAGGATATTCTAACAGGACAATGGAAAGGTCCTGACCCAGTAATTGTCTGGAGTCAGGGGTCTGTTTGTGTGTTTCCACAGGAAGAACAGCAGCCGATTTGGATTCTGGAGAGATTAACTAAAGTCCTGACCCAGTGATTGTCTGGAGTTGGGGGCCTGTTTGTGTGTTTCCACAGGCAGAACAGCAGCCGATTTGGATTTCAGAGAGATTAACTAAAGCGATTTGTACAGACCAAAAAGAAGATGACTTGGCTCAAATCCATAACAGCTGATATCCAAAACTCCAATTTGGCTATCCTTACATCTGCGACAGAACCAGGATGCTTTTTTCAATATCTATTTTATTATTGCCCTTTCCCATATCATGAAGTTCAATTTTGTTTTTTTAGCTCATACAGACCCAGGTTAATGTTTTGCTGATCAGTTCATTTTTTTTTTGACTATAGAGTTTTTAAACATTGCAATGGAGATTTCACCTGTTAAAAGTTATAAGGCCTTTACTATTATGTTATGTGTTGTATGTATTATATTATGTGTGCACACTTGTGTTTTGTGTTATATGTTTGAATGTATGTATGTCCATATATCATATATGATGAGCGCTCATGAAAAATGGATCTAAATATTTTTTTATTCACGTGATTTAAATGGTTTAATTTAAATTGGGTAAACAACTGTTGAGGATTGTTTTAATATGTGAACAAAAAAGGAGGTTAACAGATCTGTTTGTTTACTTTCACCTTTCCTTTTCATTATATTTAATAATTCTCTTCAAGATAATGTAAATTGTTAAGAAAATTGTTTTTTTTAGTGCCTTCTGGAATGTTACACAACTTTTTCTTTAGCCATTATTGCCAGAATTCCTATCTTCATCCCAGTGCCAGAGAAGACAATGTAAATTGTTAAGAAAATTGTTTTCTTTTAGTGTCTTCTGGAATGTTACATAATTTTTTCTTTAGCCATTATTGCCAGAATTCCTATCTTCATCCCAGTGCCAGTGAAGACAATGTAAATTGTTAAGAAAATTGTTTTCTTTTAGTGCCTTCTGGAATGTTACATAAGTTTTTCTTTAACCATTACTGCCAGAATTCCTATCTTCATCCCAGTGCCGGTGAAGACAAAGATAAAACCAATCTACAGCTTCTGCAATAGCCATCACTGAACTGCTTGCAGAACTTGCCTGGACTATGTATCACTTGTATGCATTGTGAACTCACCTGTATGCATTGTGAACTATCTGTTGGTGCAGCAACTTGTGGTAGTGTTGGGGTATTTTTGCTGATGATGTCATCAGTGATACAATTTTTCCAAAAGTAGCCATCAGTTGGCTTGGTGTATCTTCCTCCCTTCTGCTTGTCATGATCGTTCAGCTAAAATTTGGGGGCCAACAGAGGTGAGGCAAAGAACCTCACCCCCCTGCTGGTGCCTCTCCACAGGTGTGGCTGTATACTGGACCGGTAGTCAATGACGGGTAAGATCCAATTACAATGGTACCCACCTAAGACAGGAGGCTGACGCCCTGAGGTCAGCTCATCTGATGACGGGTAAGGACCATATGTAGATTGGACAACCTAAGGCAGGCACGGTCCCTAAGCCACATGCTTGTTGTTTAAACAGAGAGGGGGAGATGTTGAGAGCCACAGCCAAAGGGGCCCCAGCAAACTTCCAGCTGCCAGCAAACTTCCAGCTGCTGACAGATGATTGGCTCACAGCAGCCCCAGAAACATCTAGCTGATTGGCTCCTCTGCGGTGATGTTCATTGGGCTGTTTCCCTGTCCTTTCATACCACGAAGCTGCTCTTTGGGGGTCTTCTTTGGCTCCGCCCATGTGACTCATCCAATTGGCCTCAAGAGCAGGAGGATTGTGGGAGGTGGAGAGGCTGGTGTTGGGGTGAGAGGCTTGTGGGAAGCCGGTGGTGGTAGGTGGGCTCTGAGGGTTTTTTCCTGAGGAGCTGTTTTGTTTGGCATGTGTGGTTCTAAAAATAAAGTTAGTTTGTTTTGACAAGTGGCTCCTGAATTGTGCCCAGCTGCAACCATGCAATTCAGCCTATGGGATCATTGCAGCCCAGACTTCCTTCCCCCACAGCAATTCCTTTAAATTATAGCTTAATGGTAATAGATCTAAAAGATTGTTTTTTCTCAATAAGGTTGCATCCTCAGGATTGTGAAAAATTTGCTTTTAGTGTTCCAGCAATTAATTTTAAAGAACCTGTTAAAAGATATTTCTGGGAGCGTTTCCCTCAAGGGAAGCGTAATAGGCCAACTTTATGTCAAAAATTTTTGGGTCAAGCGATAGCTCCTATAAGAGATAACTTTCCTGATGCATATATTATTCATTTTATGGATGATATATTATTTTTACTCAGTTAGAGGCTTCATTTACAGCAATGGGTTTGTGCATTGCTCCTCAAAAGATACAAAAGATGCCTCCCTTTCAATATTTAGGTCAGATAATTCAAGGACATACAATCTATCCTCAAAATCTACAGATAAAAATTAAGGAGTTACATACCCTTAGTGACTTTCAAAAATCATTAGGAGATATTAATTGGCTGAGGCCATCCTTAAAACTAAGTACTTCTGATTTAAGTTCTTTATTTCAGATATTGCAAGGAGATCCTTCTCCAATCTCTCCACGTCAGCTGACAATAGAGGCTAGAGCAGCTTTAAAAACGTTTTAAAGTGCAATTAAAAATGCACAGCTTTCTAGAATTAATCCTAATGAACTAGTATATTTATTAATATTTCCAACTGTGCATATCCCAACAGGAGCTATATGGCAAAGATTGGGAGTTATTCAATTCATTTAGCCCACTCTCCCCAAAAGACATGAACTCCTTTTCATGACTCTATTGCTCAATTAGTAATTAAAGGTAGAATGAAAGTTTTACAATTAATTGGATCTAAACCTGACATTATAATTATTCCATTTTCTGTTCAACAAAATAATTGGCCCTTTCACGCTTCTAGTTTATGGCAAATAGCTTTTGCTGATTTTCCTGGCCACATAGAAAGTCATAACCTTTGTGATAAAATTATTCAATTTGTATCAATAACCCCACTTATTTTTCCAAAGATTATATGTGCCCAGACCATAGATGGAGCCCTATCGGTGTTCACTGATGGTTCAAGCTCAGGTAAAGCAGGTTTTTATAGCCATGTTCACACAGAGGTAGTAAAACCTCATATATTTCTGTCCAATGAACAGAGCTACAATCTCTCATTTGTGCCTTAAATTACTTTGCAAATGAGCCTATTAATATTTATTCTGACAGCTTATATGCAGTTGGAGTTACCAAATATATTGAAACTTCAGTTATTGGATATACCTCATCATAAGAGCTATTTAAATTATTTCATAATCTACAGAAGGCAGTGCAAAGGTGAAAATACCTAAGTTTCATAGGACACATATGAGCTCAAACTAATCTTCCAGGACCTTTAACCTCAGGTAATGACAAGACTGATAAATTGGTAGCTGTTTGTCAACAGATGTCTCCATATGATTGTGCACAAGCTTCACATTCCTTGCATCATCAGAATGCTTCTAGCTTATGTAAAAAAATTAATATCACCAAGCTCGTCAAATTGTAAGTCACTGCCCTAAGTGTGTTATTCACACCCCATGTCTGCCATCAGGGGTAAATCCCTATGGATTAAAACCAAATCAAATATGGCAAATTGGTGTAACTCATATTCCTCAATTTGGTAAGCAATGTTATGTACATATAATAGTTGATACCCATTCCAGATTTATTTTTGCCAAAGCACATACAAAAGAAAATACTCAACATGTAATTTCTCACTGCCTAGCAGCCTTTGCTGTGTTAGGATGCCATTTACAGATTAAAACAGATAACACACCAGCTTATATAAGCTCTTCTTTTCAACAATTTTTCCAAGAGTTTCAAATTGACCATAAAACAGGAATTCCTTATAACCCCCAAGGTCAAGCTATTGTGGAACAAGCTCATCTCTCTATTAAGCTGCAATTAGAAAAATTAAAAGGGGGGAATAGGTTTATGGCTCCCCAAAATAGCCTCAACTTTTCCTTGTTTGTTTTAAATTTTTTAAATTGTGACACAGAAGATTACACTGCAGCTGAGAGACATATGTCTTCCACAACAACAGGCCCTTTAGGCAGAGTTTTGTGGAAAGACTTACAGACTGGTCAATGGAAAGGCCAAGACCCAGTGATTATTTGGGGCAGAGGTCATGCTTGTATTTTTCCAGAAGGTGGTTCCCATCCTACCTGGGTGCCTGAATGCACAATCAGACATGGAAGAGATAGAACGAGATTCAAGTGACTGAAAATCTACCCGGAGAAGCCTCCACTCAAAAGGAAGTGATATTGAAGAAGAATGAAGAGGAATCAACATGACCCAGCTGAAAAGCTGATCTCATGGGAAGACGTGAAGAAGCTGACAACACACGCTTCATGAATAATTAGACTCCTAGTAAGGAATAAACTCCATTGATGATGGTGGTTATAGTGATTGCTCTGCTGGTCTGTCAGGTAAAAGGGAGTTGAGCAGACACTTACTGGATGTATTTCCCAGATCCACCCTTGGTACATCCAGCTGTGTGGACTGGAGAATCTATTCCAGTGTTTACTAATGACTCATTCATGATGGGAGGATTTACAGATACTCATATTACTCCCAATCATGTGACTAAATTTAATTATTCTGGCTACAGTGCCCAATTACCTTTGTGTTGGTCCCACAATAAACATGCTGGCTGTCTGAGAGTATCATTTGAGGAAAAGACAGCGGTTGGGAGACCTAGACTGATTAATCATACTATTTATAGAGACTTAAAACCTTATACTAGATTAGTTATTAAAATGGGACTTTCTCATAACAAACCAGTCATTTCTGCAAAACCTTCATGAATACCTCATTGTCCAAATAGTTCTACAATTGCACCTTTCCTAGCTGGATAGATGTGTAAATACTTTTCCTGTATAACATAAGGTGTCTAAAGGTAGTGGGTATATTTTAGACTGGTCTCCAAAAATTGATGAGACAATTACAAAAAAATCTGCTATGACACCTGCAGGATTTGTTAGCAATATTTTGACTTACAGTGAGGGTGATATTCAAAAAAATGTTTGGTGCTTAATTGCTGCCTCAGAATTCTTACATTTTACAGACAAGCCTTTACCAAAATTTGTTGGCAAGAGCTGTAAGAAGGATCTTGCCATGGCTTATGAGCCTGTGTCCAATCTCCTTACATTTTAATCATTAGAAATGTAAAAGTTAAATGGATAGATGACAGATATGTTGTAACATGTAACAAATGTAACCTAACCAATTGTATTACTAGATATAATAGAGGAAAAGGAGTGCTGGTACTTCATCATCCCTCCTTTGTTTTATTGCCTGCTAATATTTCAGAGCCATGGTATGCTGATGCTGGTTTTCACATCTTACAGCAAATTTATACCCAGCTAGTGAGAACTAGATGTTCCATTGGAATTGTGGGAGTTTTGGCCTTGGTTTCTTTCATTGCATCCATGGTCACAGCCTTGATAACTTTATCTCAAAATAAAATTTCTTAATAATTTAGCCCAAAATACTTCCAAGGCTCTGCACAATCAAGTAAATATTGATGAAAGGATTGAGACTAAGTTAAATGCCTTAGAGGTGACTGTTATAAATATAGGTGATGAACTTTTGGCTTTAAAGTTTAAAGAAAGTCTTAAGTGCCACACAAGTTATAAATATGTGTGTGTTATAGCTGCCAAGTACAATACTTATCTCTGGGATTTGGAGAAGGTTAAGAACCATTTGTTGGGTATTTTGCAAAATAATAATAATAGCTTGAATCTTTTGGAACTCCATCAACATATCCAAGATATTCAAAATAATAGAGCTGATTTTTCGGATCCTTCTTCTTTGGCTAATCAAATATTGAAGGAATTAAATGAATTTAACCCTGGAAATATTTTTAAACACTTGACCTGGTACATTATTGGATTATTCTCTTTGCTGTTAATTCTTTTTTGTGTTGTAATTATAGGATGGCGAGTCTTCAGAGGGAGAGTGCAGAGAATCAAGAGAGTAAATCAATGCCTGCTTTTTAAAAGAAAAAAGGGGGAATATGTGGGAGGCCATCTTCACACGTGATTTGAGTTACCTCCTGGCTGGGTGTGAGGTGCTTAGACACAGCTTTGTCAGAGCTTTCCCCCACTCTTTTCCAGGTCCGATGGCTTCTTGGTGCAGAGGTGTGCCTGGCCTCTGTCCTGAAGACCCTATTGTTGCCCCTGACTTTGGTATGCTGCCCCCTTAACCTTCATTGGATGGAACTTTCCCTGGAATTTTTTGTTCCCCAATAAAAGCCCACTCCCTGGCGTGTTCTCTCTCTCTCTCTCTAGTATCTTCTCTAAATCTCACTACCACATTAGGTAGCTGGAGGCAGGAGCTTGGAGAAGCCATCCTGGAGCTGGTATTAAAGGTATTAAGAGTTTTTTTCTTTTTTATTGTTGGTCGTTCAAAACATTACATAGTTCTTGATATATCATATTTCACAGTTTGATTTAAGTGGGTTATGAACTCCCATTTTTACCCCATATACAGATTGCTGAATCACATCAGTTACACTTCCATTGATTTACACATTGCCATTCTAGTGTCTGTTGTATTCTGCTGTCTATCCTATCCTCTACTATCCCCCTCCCCTCCCCTCCCCTCCCCTCCCCACTTCTCTCTACCCCCTCTACTGTAAATCATTTCTTCCACTTGTATTATTCTTCCCTTACCCCTCACTTCCTCTTGTATGTAATTTTGTATAACCCTGAGGATCACCTTCCATTTCCATGCAATTTCCCTTATCTCTCCCTTTCCCTCCCACTTCTCATCCCTGTTTAATGTTAATCTTCTTCTCATGCTCTTCGTCCCTACTCTGTCCTTAGTTACTCCCCTTATATCAAAGAAGACATTTGGCATTTGTTTTTTAGGGATTGGTTAGCTTCACTTAGCATAATCTGCTCTAATGCCATCCATATCCCTCCAAATTCTATTATTTTGTCATTTTTTAATGCAGAGTAATACTCCATTGTGTATAAATGCCACATTTTTTTAATCCATTCATCTATTGAAGGGAATCTAGGTTGGTTCCACAGTCTAGCTATTGTGAATTGTGCTGCTATGAACATCGATGTAGCAGTGTCCATGTAGCATGCTCTTATTAGGTCTTTAGGGAATAGACCGAGAAGGGGAATAGCTGGGTCAAATGGTGGTTCCATTCCCAGTTTTCCAAGAAATCTCCATACTGCTTTCCAAATTGGCTGCACCAATTTGCAGTCCCACCAACAATGAACAAGTGTACCCTTTTCCCCACATCCTCGCTAGCACTTGTTGTTTGACTTCATAATGGCTGCCAATCTTACTGGAGTGAAATGGTATCTTAGGGTGGTTTTGATTTGCATTTCTCTGACTGCTAGCGATGGTGAGCATTTTTTCATGTACTTATTGATTGATTGTATGTCCTCCTCTGAGAAGTGTCTGTTCAGGTCCTTGGCCCATTTGTTGATTGGGGTATTTGTTTTCTTATTGTCTAATTTTTTGAGTTCTTTGTATACTCTGGATATTAGGGCTCTATCTTAAGTGTGAGGAGTAAAGATTTGTTCCCAGGATGTAGGCTCCCTATTTACCTCTCTTATTGTTTCTCTTACTGAGAAAAAACTTTTTAGTTTAAGTAAGTCCCATTTGTTGATTCTAGTTATTAACTCTTGCACTATGGGTGTCCTATTGAGGAATATGGAGCCCGACCCCACAGTATGTAGATCATAGCCAACTTTTTCTTCTATTAGATGCCGTGTCTCTGATTTGATATCAAGCTCCTTGATCCATTTTGAGTTAACTTTTGTGCATGGTGAGAGAAAGGGATTCAGTTTCATTTTGATGCAAATGGATTTCCAGTTTTCCCAGCACCATTTGTTGAAGATGCTATCCTTCCTCCATTGCATGCTTTTAGCCCCTTTATCAAATATAAGATAGTTGTAGTTTTTTTATTGGTTGTTCAAAACCTTACAAAGCTCTTGACATATCATATTTCAAACATTAGTTTCAAGTGAGTTATGAACTCCCATTTTTACCCCAAATACAGATTGCAGAATCACATCGGTTACACATTCACATTTTTACATAGTGCCAAACTAGTGACTGTTGTATTATGCTACCTTTCCTATCCTCTACTATCCCCCTCCCCCATCTTCTCTTTCTATCCAATCTACTGTAATTCATTTCTCTCCTTGTTTTTTCTTCCAATTCCCCTCACAACCTCTTTTATGTAGTTTTTTATAACATTGAGGGTCTCTTTCCATTTCCATGCAATTCCCCTTTTCTCTCTCTTTCCCTCCCATCTCGTGCCTCTGTTTAATGTCAATCTTTTCTTCCTGCTCTTCCTCCCTGATCTATTCTTAGTTGCTCCCATTATATCAAAGAAGACATTTGGTATTTGTTTTTTAGGGATTGGATAGCTTCACTAAGCATAATCTGCTCTAGTGCCACCCATTTCCCTGCAAATTCCATGATTTTGTCAATTTTTAGTGCTGCGTAATACTCCATGGTGTATAAATGCCACATTTTTTAATCCATTCATCCATTGAAGGGCATCTGGGTTGGTTCCACAGTCTAGCTATTGTGAATTGTGCTGCTGTGAACATCGATGTGGCAGTATCCCTGTAGTACGCTCTTTTAAGGTCTTCAGAAAATAGACCAAGAAGGGCAATAACTGGGTCAAATGGTGGTTCCATTCCTAGCTTTCCCAGGAATCTCCATACTGCTTTCCAAATTGGCTGAACCAATTTGCAGTCCCACCAGCAATGTACAAGAGTACCCTTTTCCCCACATCCTCTCCAGCACTTGTTATTTTTTGACTTCATAATGGCTGCCAATCTTACTGGAGTGAGATGGTATCTTAGGGTAGTTTTGATTTGCATTTCTCTGACTGCTAGAGATGGTGAGCATTTTTTTCATATATTTGTTGATCGTATGTCCTCCTTTGAGAAGTGTCTGTTCAGGTCCTTGCCCCATTTGTTGATTGGTTTATTTGTTGTCTTATTGTGTAATTTTTCGAGTTCTTTGTATACTCTGGATATTAGGGCTCTATCTGAAGTGTGAGGAGTAAAAATTTGTTCCCATGATTTAGGCTCCTGATTTACTTCTCTTATTGTTTCTCTTGCTGTGAAAAAACTTTTTAGTTTAAGTAAGTCCCATTTGTTGATTCTTGTTATTAACTCTTGTGCTATGGGTGTCCTGTTAAGGAATTTGGAGCCTGATCCCACAATATGTAGATCGTAGCCAACTTTTTCTTCTATCATACGCAGAGTCTATGATTTGATATCAAGGTCCTTGATCCATTTTGAGCTAATTTTTGTGCATGGTGAGAGGAGGGGATTCAGTTTCATTTTGTTGCATATGGATTTCCAGTTTTCCCAGCACCATTTGTTGAAGATGCTATCCTTCCTCCATTGCATGCTTTTAGCCCCTTTATGAAATATAAGATAGTTGTAACTTTGTGGATTAGTCTCTGTATCCTCTATTCTGTACCATTGGTCCACCCACCTGTTTTGGTACCAGTACCATGCTGTTTTTGTTACTATTGCTCTGTAGTATAGTTTGAAATCTGGTATTGCTATACCACCTGATTCACACTTCCTGCTTAGAATTGCTTTTGCTATTCTGTGTCTTTTATTTTTCCATATGAATTTCATGATTGCTTTATCTATTTCCACAAGCAATGCCATTGGAATTTTGATTGGCATTGCATTAAACCTATAGAGGACTTTTGGTAATATGGCCATTTTGATGATGTTAGTTCTGCCTATTCATGAACAGGGTATATCTTTCCATCTTCTAAGATCTTCTTCTACTTCTCTTTTTAGGGTTCTGTAGTTTTTATTGTACAAATCTTTCACCTCTTTTGTTAGGTTGATTCCCAAGTATTTTATTTTTTTTGAGGATATTGTGAATGGAGTGTTTTTCCTTATTTCTGTTTCAGAAGTTTTGTCGCTGATATACAGAAATGCCTTTGATTTGTGCATGTTGATTTTATATCCTGCCACTTTGCTGAATTCATTTATTAGTTCTAGTAGTTTCTTTGTAGACCCTTTTGGGTCTTCTAGGTATAGAATCATGTCATCTGCAAATAGTGATAATTTAAGTTCTTCTTTTCCAATTTTTATGCCTTTAATTTCTTTCGTTTGTCTAATTGCTCTGGCCAGTGTTTCGAGAACTATATTGAATAGATGTGGTGATAGAGGGCATCCCTGTCTTGTTCCAGATTTTAGGGGGAATGCCTTCAATTTTTCTCCGTTCAGAATGATGCTAGACTGGGGCTTAGCATAGATAGCTTTTACAATATCAAGGTAAGTTCCTGTTATCCCTAGTTTTTCTAATGCTTTGAACATAAAGGGATGCTGTACTTTGTCGAATGCTCTCTCAGCGTCTATCGAGATGATCATATGGTTCTTATCTTTAAGTCTATTGATATGGTGAATAACATTTATTGATTTCCGTATATTGAACCATCCCTGCATCCCAGGGATGAATCCTACTTGATCATGGTGCACAATTTTTTTGATGTGTCTTTGTATCCGATTTGCCAGAATTTTATTGAGGATTTTGCATCTAGGTTCATCAGAGATATTGGTCTGTAGTTTCCTTTCTTTGAGGTGTCTTTGTCTGGTTTCGGAATCAATGTGATGTTGGCCTCATAGAATGAATTTGGAAGAACTCCCTCTTTTTTTATTTCCTGGAATAACTTGAAAAGTATTGGTATTAATTATTCTTTAAAGGTTTTGTAAAACTCCGCTGAATAACCATCCGGTCCTGGGCTTTTCTTGGTTGGTAGTCTTTTGAT
Source organism: Ictidomys tridecemlineatus (assembly GCF_052094955.1). Lineage (NCBI taxonomy): Eukaryota > Metazoa > Chordata > Mammalia > Rodentia > Sciuridae > Ictidomys > Ictidomys tridecemlineatus. The sequence continues at coordinate 121,112,586 of NC_135481.1, read as the reverse complement.
TACTTCTTCAATTTCATCCTTTGATCTTGGTCTGTTCAAATCATGTGTGTCCTCCTGACTCAGTCTGGGCAAATAATATGTCTTAAGAAATTTATGAATGTCTTCACTATCTTCTATTTTATTGGAATATAGGTTTTCAAAATAATTTCTAATTGTCTTCTGTATTTCTGTGGTGTCTGTTGTGATATTGTCTTTTTCATCCCTTATGTTAGTAATTTGAGTTCTCTCTCTTCTTCTCTTCGTTAGCATGGCTAAAGGTCTGTCAATCTTGTTTATTTTTTCAAAAAACCAACTTTTAGTTTTGTTAATTTTTTCAATAGTTTCTTTTGTTTCAATTTCATTGATTTCTGCTCTGATTTTAATTATTTCTTGTTTTCTGCTGCGTTTGCTATTGTTTTGCTCTTCCTTTTCTGGGGCTTTGAGATGAAGTGTGAGCTCATTTATTTGTTGGTTTTTCCTTTTTTTGAGGAATGACCTCCAGGCGATGAATTTCCCTCTTAAAACTGCTTTCATTGTGTCCCATAGATTCCGATAGGTTGTGTCTGAATTTTCATTTATCTCTAAGAATTTTTTGATTTCCTCCTTTATGTCTTCTGTAACCCCTTGATCATTCAGTAACATATTGTTCATTTTCCATGTGATATTGGATTTTCCCTTCCTTCTTTTATCATTAATTTCCAGTTTCAATTCATTATGATCAGGTAAAATGCATGGTATAATCTCCACCCCTTTATATTTATTGAGGGTTGCCCTATGGCATAATATGTGGTCTATTTTTGAGAAGGATCCATGTGCTGCTGTGAAAAAAGTATATCCATTCGATGATGGTTGGTATATTCTATATATGTCAGTTAAGTCTAGGTTATTGATTGTGGTATTGAGGTCTATAGTTTGTTTATTCAACTTTTGTTTGGAGGATCTGTCCAATGGTGAGAGAGGTGTGTTGAAGTCACCCATAATTATTGTGTTGTGGTCTATTTGATTCTTGAACTTGAGGAGAATTTGTTTTATGAACTTCGAAGCACCATTATTTGGTGCATAAATATTGATAATTGTTATATTTTGTTGTTTAATGGCTCCTTTTAACAATATATAATGTCCTTCCTTATCCCTTTGGATTAACTTTGTCTTGAAGTCGATTTTATTCAATATAAGGATGGCCACCCCTGCTTGTTTGCGAGGACCGTGTGGGTGGTATATTTTTTCCCAACCTTTTATCTTCAGCCTGTGTATGTCTTTTCCAGTGAGGTGTGTCTCCTGGAGGCAGCATATTGTTGGATTTGTTTTTTTGATCCATGTTACCAGCCTATGTCGCTTTATTGGAGTGTTTAAACCATTAATGTTTAGAGTTACTATTGATATATGGTTTGTATTTCCAGCCATGTTTGATTATTTATCTCTTTTTTTTTTTTAAAATTGCATTTGTTTCACCATGATTAGCTTTCCCCCCTCCGTCTGTCTTTACTGAGGTACTTCCCACTTTTGGCTTTGGTTATTGTTTTTCATTTCTTCCTCTTGAAGTGTTTTGCTCAAGATGCTTTGCAACGCTGGTTTTCTGGCTGCAAATTCTTTTAGTTTTTGTTTATCGTGAAAGATTTTTATTTCATTGTCATATCTGAAGCTTAATTTGGCTGGGTACAGAATTCTTGGTTGGCATCCATTGTCTTTCAGTGTTTGAAATACGTTGTTCCAGGATCTTCTCACTTTCAGCGTCTGAGTTGAGAAGTCCGTTGTTAGCCTTATTGGTTTACCCATGAATGTAATCTTTCTCTTTTCTCTTGTAGCTGTTAATATTTTCTCTTTGTTCTGTATATTGGATATCTTCATAACAATGTGTCTTGGTGTTGGTCTACTGTGATTTTGTATGCTCGGTGTCCTGTATGCATCTACAATTTGTATATCTGTTTCCTTTTTTATTTCTGGAAAGTTTTCTGTAATTATTTCATCAAGTAGATTACTCTTTCCCCGGGTTTGAATCACTATCCCTTCCTCTATCCCAATGACTCTTAAATTTGGTTTTTTTATATTATCACCTATCTCTTGTATGTTTCTCTCATGATTTTTAACCAGCCTATCTGAGTTGGCTAGACTCTTTTCCAGATGATATATTTTGTCTTCATTATCTGACATTCTGGCTTCTACTTGCTCCACTCTATTAATGATACTCTCATTTGAGTTTTTAATTTGGTTTATAATTTCCTTCATTTCTCAGATTATTGTTTGATTCATTTTTATAATCTCTATCTCCTGATAAAGATGCTTAACTTCTTCTTTTATATGTTTATGTAATTCATTCTCAATGTGTTCTTTCGCTGCTTGAATTTGCTGTCTTGTATCCTCTTTGAGGTTCCGTTCCATTTGTCTCAGGTGTTCCATGAGTTCTTTATATGACCATTTTTCTGGTGACTCTATATCCTCCTGAATATTTAGGCTGCCCTGCATTGTTTGCACTCCTTTTCTTCCTTGCTTTTTTCATGCTGTTCATATTGTTTCTTGTTCTGTTTGAATGCTGAGTTACTGTTTACTCCTATAAATATATTTGATGCTTGGGAAGAAAGGTATTAGAAGGGATGGGAAGAAGTCACTAAAGAGAATGAGAGTAAGCAGGTAGAATTCAAGGAAGGGGGAATAAGAAAATTGAAAAAAAATGCAAAGACAGGAGAAAAGAAGGAAAAAAAGAAAAAAATAGAAAATTAAAAAGAATTTAAAGAAAAATAATAATAGTAGAAATGAAAATGAAATTAAAAAATAGAATAAGATAAAATAAGATGGATTAAAATAACATTTAAAAAGACAGCAAAAAAAATAAAAAAATAAAAAAATAAAAAAATTTATAAATGCAGTCCTAGAGTTCGATTAACTGCTCTTCCAGTAGATGGAGCTATGCCCACCGGGCCAAGTTTCTCCTCTCAGTAGGCAGGAGTCAATCACTGTGCAGCAGTTCTTCCTCCCAGACTGGGCAGGTCTCCACTCCTGCTGATCACCGTGTGGGCAGGGCCTTTTGCAGAGCTGGTCAGGGGTCGTTTGTAGCACCAGGCTGGCAGGTGGAGGGTGGTCATCTGCAGCTCCAAGCCACCAGAAGAGGTTCACAGAGTCGGGCCCATGGGAGCCGGGCAGGCAGCGCCCGCTCCCCCACTCACTGCCAGGGTGTAGGCAGCGGCCGCTTGGCAGCGGCCGGTGGCGGTTCACAGAGCCAGACGGGCAGGGCTCAGGCAGGCAGCGCCTGTCCCCTCATTCGCTGCAATGTGTGGGCAGCGGGCATTTGGCTGCAGCCAACGGCCGCTTGCAGAGCCTGTCTTGCGAGGGCCCAGGCAGGCAGCGCCGCCTCCCAAGTTCGCTGCACCGTGTGGGCGGCGGCCGGCTGCGGTTCACAGAGCCGGCCCGCGGGGGCCCAGGCAGGCAGCAACCATTTCCAAGTTCGCTGCAGCATGTGGGCGGCTGGCTGCGGGTCACAGAGCCGGCCCCAGGGGGCCCAGGCAGGCAGCGCCCACTCCCATGTTTGCTGCAGCGTGTGGGCTGCCCCCGGCTGCGGTTCACAGAGCCGGCCTGCGGGGGCCACGGCAGGCCGCAACCGCTCCCAAGTACGCTGCAGCATGTGGGCGGCCGGCTGCGGTTCACAGAGCTGGCCCGAGGGGGCCCAGGCAGGCAGCAACTGCTCCCAAGATCGCTGCCGCGTGTGGGCGGCGGCTGGCTGCGGTTCACAGAGCTGGCCTGCGGGGGCCCAGGCAGTCAGTGTCCGCTCCTATGTTCACTGCAACGTGTAGGCAGCGGCCATTTGGCGGCCTCGGCGGGACTGTGCCCCTGCTCTGCGTTGCCGAGATTCAGTAGTCTGTGACAAGCTGACACCTCCAATTAAACTTACTAGTTTCTGGTAGGTCTCCTTTCAGTGGAATTTTGCTTGAAGTTCCTCAGCTGGATGCATGTAGGTGTATTAATGAGTCTCTGATCCCCTTACCACAGAGGCATTGAATGTGCTGCCTCTTTGCTGGCAGCCATGTTGGGTCTCTCCAGTTAGTTGTAGTTTTGTGGATTGGTTTCTGTGTCCTCTATTCTGTACCATTGGTCCACCCGCCTGTTTTGGTACCAGTACCATGCTGTTTTTGTTACTATTGCTCTGTAGTATAGTTTGAAGCCTGGTATCACTATACCGCCTGCTTAACACTTCCTGCTTAGCATTGCTATTCTGGGTCTTTTATTTTTCCATATGAATTTCATGATTGCTTTATCTATTTCTACAAGAAATGCCAATGGGATTTTGATTGGCATTGCATTGAACTTATAGAGAACTTTTGGTAATATCGCCATTTTGATGATGTTAGTTCTGCCTATCCATGAACAGGGTATATCTTTCCATCTTCTAAGATCTTCTTCTATATCTCTCTTTAGGGTTCTGTAGTTTTCATTGTATAAGTCTTTCACCTCTTTTGTTAGGTTGATTCCCAACTATTTTATTTTTTTTGAGGATATTGTGAATGGAGTAGTTGTCCTCATTTCCATTTCAGAGGATTTGTCTCTGATATACAGAAATGCCTTTGATTTATGCGTGTTGATTTTATATCCTGCCACTTTGCTAAATTCATTTATTAGTTCTAGTAGTTTCTTTGTAGACCCTTTTGGGTCTTCTAGGTATAGAATCTTGTCATCTGCAAATAGTGATAATTTAAGTTCTTCTTTTCCTATTTTTATGCTTTAATTTCCTTCGTCTGTCTAATTGCTCTGGCCAGTGTTTCGAGGACTATGTTGAACCGAAGTGATGAGAGAGGGCATCCCTGTCTTGTTCCAGATTTTAGAGGGAATGCCTTTCATTTTTCTCCATTCAGAATGATGCTAGCCTGTGGCTTAGCATAGATTGCTTTTACAATGATGAGGTATGATCCTGTTATCCCTAATTTTTTTAGAGTTTTGAACATAAAGTGATGCTGTACTTTGTCAATTGCTTTTTCTGCATCTATCAAGATGATCATATGGTTCTTATCTTTAAGTCTATTGATGTGGTGAATAACATTTATTGATTTCTGTATATTGAACCAGCCTTGCATCCCAGGGATGAATCCTACTTGATCATGGTGTACAATTTTTTGGATATGTTTTTGAATCTGATTCACCAGAATTTTATTGAGGATTTTTGCATCTAAGTTCATTAGAGATATTGGTCTGTAGTTTTCTTTCTTTGAAGTGTCTTTGTCTGGTTTAGGCATCAGGGTGATGTTGGCCTCATAGAATGAATTTGGAAGTTCTCCCTCTTTTTCTATTTCCTGAAATAGCTTGAAAAGTATTGGTATTAGTTCCTCTTTAAAGGTTTTGTAAAACTCTGCTGTATACCCATCCGGTCCTGGGCTTTTCTTAGTTGGTAGTCTTTTGATGGTTTCTTCTATTTCCTCAATTGTTATTGGTCTGTTTAGGTTGTCTATATCCTCCTGACTCAATCTGGGCAGATCATATGACTTAAGAAATTTATCGATGCCTTCACTATCTTCTATTTTATTGGAGTATAAGAATTCAAAATAATTTCTGATTATCTTCTGTATTTCTGAAGTGTCTGTTGTGATATTGCCTTTTTCATCCCGTATGCTAGTAATTTGAGTTCTCTCTCTTCTTCTCTTCATTAGCATGGCTAAGGGTCTGTCGATTTTATTTATTTTTTCAAAGAACCAACTTTTAGTTTTGTCAATTTTTTTCAATTGTTTCTTTTGTTTCGATTTCATTAATTTCAGCTCTGATTTTAATTATTTCTTGCCTTCTACTTCTTTTGCTGTTGTTTTGCTCTTCTTTTTCTAGGATTTTGAGATGAAGTATGAGATCATTTATTTGTTGTTTTTTTCTTTTTTTAAGGAATGAACTCCAAGCAATGAATTTTCCTCTTAGAACTGCTTTCAATGTGTCCCATAGATTCTGATATGTTGTGTCTGTGTTTTCATTTAACTCTAAGAATTTTTTAATTTCCTCCTTGATGTCTTCTGTAACCCATTGATCATTCAGTAACCTATTGTTCATTCTCCAAGTCATGCATGATTTTTCCTTCCTTCTTTTATATTGATTTCCAGTTTCATTCCATTATGATCAGATAAGATGCATGGTATTATCTCTACTCCTTTATATTGTCTAAGAGTTGCTCTGTGACATAACATCTGATCTATTTTTGAGAAGGATCCATGTGCTGCTGAGAAAAAAGTGTAACTGCTTGATGTTGGGTGGTATATTCTATATATGTCAATTAAGTCTAGGTTGTTAATTGTGTTATTGAGTTCTATAGTTTCCTTATTCAACTTTTGTTTGGAAGATCTGTCCAGTGGTGAGAGAGGTGTGTTGAAGTCTCCCATGATTATTGTATGGTGGTCTATTAGACTCTTGAACTTGAGAAGAGTTTGCTTGATGAACATAGCTGCACCATTGTTTGGGGCATATATATTTATGATTGTTATGTCTTGTTGGTGTATGGTTCCCTTGAGCAGTATGTAGTGTCCCTCTTTATCCCTTCTGATTAACTTTGGCTTGAACTCTATTTTATTTGATATGAGTATGGACACTCCTGCTTGTTTCCGCAGTCCATATGAGTGATATGATTTTTCCCAACCTTTCACCTTCAGTCTATGTATATCTTTTCCTATCAAATGTGTCTCCTGAAGGCAGCATATTGTTGGGTCTTGTTTTGTGATCCATTCAACTAGCCTGTGTCTCTTAATTGGTGAGTTTAAGCCTTTAGGGTTATTATTGAGATATGGTTTGTTCTTCCAGCCATATTTGTTTATTAATGTTACTAAACCTGATTTGTTTTCCTCTTTGATTATTTCCCCCCCTTTACTATCCTACCTCCCACTGTTGGTTTTCATTGTTATTTTCCATTTCCTCTTCCTGTAATGTTTTGCCAAGGATTTTTTGAAGATATGGTTTTCTAGCTGCAAATTCTTTTAACTTTTGTTTATCATAGAAGGTTTTAATTTCATCTTCCATCCTGAAGCTTAATTTCGCCTGATACACGATTCTTGTTTGAAACCCATTTTCTTTCAGTGTTTAAGATATGTTATGAAAGATCAGCTGTTATCCTGATTGTTTTACCCCTAAATGTAATCTGCTTCCTTTCTCTTTTAGCTTTTAAAATTCTCTCCTTATTCTGTGTTTTGGGCATCTTCATTATAATGTGTCTAGGTGTGGATCTCTTGTGATTTTGTACATTTTATAGGCTTCTAGGATTTGGATTCTGTCTCATTCTTCAAGTCTGGGAAGTTTTCTCATATTATTTCATTGAATAGATTGTTTATTCCTTTGGTTTGGACCTCTATGCCTTCCTGTATCTCAATGACTCTTAAGTTTGGTCTCTTTATGTTATCCCATATTTCTTGGATGTTCTCCTCATGGTTTCTTAACAGTCTTGCTGAGCTGTCTCTGTTCTTTTCAAGTTGAAATACTTTGTCTTCATTGTCTGATGTTCTATCTTCTATGTGTTCTACTCTGCTGGTAGTGTTCTCAATTGAGTTTTTAAGTTGGTTTATTTCTTCCTGCATTTCTAGGATTTCTATTTGTTTGTTTTTTATTACCTCTATCTCCCTGTGTAATTTATCTTTTGCTTTTTGGATTTGTTTATGTAATTTATTGTCAATGTGATCTTTCATTGTCTGATTTTGCTGTCTCATGTCTTCCTTGAGACTCCAGATCATCTGAAGCATGTATATCCTGAATCCTTTATCTGACATTCCATCTGTTGCAGCTATTACCTCTTCTAAAGTTGAGTTGACCTGCATTGCTTGTGGTCTTTTCTTTCCTTGTCTTTTCATACTGCTCGCGTTTCTTTCTGCTTGGTGAAACTGTTGTGTTTTTGAAAATTTCCCTCTATTTATTTATATTGCTCTTGTATAGTTGAAAAATCTCCCTTGCAGGGCGGGTAGTGGCTGTGCTCCTCCTCCAATTGGGGTGATCTGTCTCCCATGCTGGTGGGCTGCTAGGCCTGCTCTGTCGGTTGGTCGCAGGTCTGCCCACCCTGCGGGCGTGGGTGGAGGCTCTGCTCTGCCCCCACTCCAATTGTGGTGACGTGACTACCACGCCCTCGGGTCATTGGGCCTGATCCGGATATGGGTGGTGGCTCTGCTCGACCCCTACTCCAATTGGTGTGATGTGTCTACCACACTGGCAGGCCTCTGGGCCTGTTCCGCCAGTGGGTCGTAGGTCTGCCTAACTTGCGGGCTCGGGTGGCAGCTCTGTTAGGCCCCCACTCCAAATGGGGCTACCTGACTGCCACTCCAGCAGGTCACTGGGCCTTTTCCAGACACTGGCGGTGGCTCTGCTCTGCCCCCACTCCAACCAGTGTGACGTGTCTGCTTCGCCAGTTGGCCGCTGGGCCCATTCCACCGGTGGGTCGCCGGTCTGCCTACCTTGCAAGCTTGGGCGGCGGCTCTGCTCGGCCCCCACTCCAAATGGGGTGACTTGACTGCCACGCCTGTGGGTCGCTGGGCCTTTTCCGGGCACAGGCAGCGGCCCCACTCAGCCCCCACTCCAATCGGTAGGACGTGTCCACCACGCTGGCAGGCCACCGGGCCTGTCCCGCCAGTGGGTTGCAGGTCTGCCTACCTTGCAGGCTTGGGCGGCGACTCTGCTCGGCCCCTACTCCAAATGGGGTGACTTGACTACCATGCCATCGGATCACTGCTCCTGTTCCAGGCATGGGCGGCTGCTCTCTTCAGCCCCAGCTGCAGTTGGGGTGATGTGATACCACGCCGGCGGGTCACTTGGCCTGTTCTGGGCACAGGCGGCAGCTCCACTCTGCCCCTCTATCCCCCACAGCACCCAGCAGGACTTGGACCGAGAAGCAGTTTCCATGGGATCCCCAGCCCTGGGCCAAAGCAGTTCCGGGAGCCTGAACCTGGCCGCTCCGAGCTCAGTGCACGCTCTGCTAGGAGCAGGCTCCAAGAAGCAGTCTCCGTGGGTTCCCCAGCCCTGGGCCAAAGCATCTCTGGGAGCCAGAACCCGGCCGCTCAGAGCTTGGTGCATGCTCTGCTAGGAGCAGGCTCCAAGAAGCAGTCTCCGTGGGTTCTCTAGCCCTGATCTTGAGCAATCTGTCTGCGAGATGCAGGCAAATAACAGCCTGAAAGCACCTGTTCCATAGCTGAATGAGCTGAGATCAGTAGAAAACAGGGATGATTACATCAGCTCTCCAAGATGGCGGCCACTGGCCTCCTCCGTTGTCTGACCGGTGTGGAGAACCGAACTGGACCGCTTCCCTCCTCCGTCTCAAACCCAGAACTCAGCACTGAGCACAGCTATTGCACCGCTGGCAGGAGTCCACAGAATCCGCAGCGCTGCACCCCCGCACCGCCACCTTGCCGCTTCCCAGCGCGTGCCGCAGACTCCAGCAGCGGGGCAATCCACCGAACAAGCAGTGCGACCCTCCGTGTGGACAAATCGCCCGCGACCTAGCCCCCGCAGATGATCCTCCCATGATGAAAATCCCTGCACTAGGTTCTGGAGCACCTCAATTTCGCTGGAAATTCCCAACAAGTCAGCCTTCAGCTGTTTTAACTCGTCATTCTCCCACACAGTGATGTGGCACACGGGGGTGATGCACTCCCTTCGCCGTCATCTTCTCCAACTCGGTAATAAGAGTCTTGTCTGGCATGTTCAGGGCTCTGGGTTTGATCCTCAGAACCAAATAAAAATAAAAAAATAAAGATATTTTGTCCACCAAAAATAAAAAATAAAAAATTTCTCTCCTTATTCTGTATACTAGGCATTTTTTGTTAAAATGTGCCTTGATGTGGATCTATTGTAATTTCATACGTTTGGTGTCCTGCAAGCCTCTTGTATTTGATATTCCTATTCATTCTTCACATTTGGAAAAGTTTCTGACATTATTTTATTGAATAGATTCTTCATTCCTTTGGTTTGTAATTCTATGTATTTCTCTATCCCAATAATTCTTAAATTTGGTTTTTTTATGTTATTCCATAATTCTTAAGTGTTTTCTTTATGGTTTCTTATTATCTCCCTTATGTGGTCAACATTCTTTTCGTGATTATATGTTTCATCTTCATTGTTGAGTGATCTAATCCAAGTGACCTAATCTGTTGGTGGTGCTTTCTATTGAGTTTTTAATTTGGTTTATTGTTTTTTTTTCATTTCAAGGGTTTCTGTTCATTTTTCCCCTAGAACCTCTATCTCCTCATTGAAATAATCTTTTGCTTCCTGTATTTGCTTATGTAACTCTTTATTGAAATGATATTTTGCTGTATATATTTGCTTTCTTATATTATACTTTAATTCACAGAACATTTTAATTATGTACATCCTGAACTCCTTCTCTGTGATTTCTTCTGTTGTGCTGGTCATGGATTCTAATAATATATTATCTTGGTTTATTTGGGGCACTTTCTTCCCAAATAAACTTGTTTTTTCATGCTGTCCATGTCTTCCCTTATAGCACCGTGGATCTGTGGAGTTACAGTTTATATATATATATATTTTTTTTTTCAAACTTTCTTTTTAAAAATTTTTTAATTTATATATTATAGCAGAATGCATTACAATTCTTATTACACATATAGAGCACAATATTTTATATCCCTGGTTTTATACTAAGTATATTCACACCAATTTGTGTCTTCATACATGTACTTTGGATAATAATATCCATCACATTCCATCATCATTTGTAACCCTGTGCTCCCTTCATTCCCTTCCCACCTCTCTTCCCTATCTAGAATTTGTCTTTCTTCCAGTGCAACCCCTCCCTACCCCACTATGAGTCAGCCTCCTTATATCAAAGAAAACATTCAGCATTTGTTTTTTTTGGGATTGGCTAACTTCACTTAGCATTATCTTCTCTAACTCCATCCATTTACCTGCAAATGCCATGATTCTATTCTCTTTTATTGCTGAGTAATATTCCATTGTGTACTTATGCCACATTTTTTTTATCCATTTATCTATTAAAGGGCATCTAGGTTGGTTCTACAGTTTAGCTATTGTGAATTGTGCTGCTGTAAACATTGATGTGGCTATGTCCCTCTAGTATGCTGTTTTTGAGTCCTTTGGGTATAGACTGAGGAGAGGGATATCTGGGTCAAATTGTGGTTCCATTCCCAATTTTCCAAGAAATCTCTTTATTGCTTTCCATATTGGCTGCACAAATTTGCAGTCCCACCAGCAGTGTATGAGTGTACCTTTTCCCCCATGTGTTACAGTTTTTACCTTATCGGCTTATAGGTTCTATTCAATAGTGAGAGAGGTAAGTTAAAGCCACCAAGTATTTTTGTGTTGTGTTCCATTTGGTTTTTGAAGTTGAGGAAGGCTTGTTTTTAGTACACAGATACTCCATTGTTTGGGACATACATATTGATGATTGTTATGTCTTGTTAGTGTACTATTCCATTAAATAGTATGAAATGTTCTTCTTTGTTCCTTTTGATTAACTTTGACTTGAAGTCTACTTTTTCTGATATGAAGATAGAAACCCTGGTTGTTTATGCAATGTATATCAATAATATATTTTTTCCCATCCTTTTACTCTCAGTCTGTTGATGTTTTTGCCTATAATGTGAGTATCTTTGAGATAGCATATTGTTGTCTTGCTTTTTTTTTTGAGAGAGAGAGAGAGAGAGAGAGAGAGAGAGAGAGAGAGAGAGAGAGAGAATTTTTAAAAAATATTTATTTATTTAGTTTTCGGCAGACACAACATCTTTATTTGTATGTGGTGCTGAGGATCAAACCCAGGCAGAATGCATGCCAGGCAAGCCCGCTACCACTTGAGCCACACCCCCAGCCCTGTTGTCTTGCTTTTTAATTTAATCTGCTAATCTATGTCTTTTGATTGATGAGATTAGGTCATTTATGTTGAAGGTTATTATTGAGATATGATTTATGTTCCCAGTCATTATGATTCATTTCTAGTTTTAAATTTGATTTATTTTCTCATTTGATTGAGTATTCCTTTAGTATAATTCCTCCCTTCACTTATTTTCACTTTTATTTTTTCATTTCATCTTCATGGAATATTTCATTGAGGATATTCTGTACTGCAGGCTTTCTGGTTGTGAATATTTTTTGCCATGGAAGGTTTTCATTCCATCTTCATATCAGAAGCTTAATTTCATTGGATGTAGGATTCTTGTTTGGCATCAATCTTCTTTCAGGTCCCCCTTTATTTGAGGGTCTGGGTTGAGAAATCAGCTGAGATCTTTATTGTTTTTTCCTCATATGTAATCTGATGTTTTTCTCTCACAACCTTAAAATTTTATCTTTATTCAGTGTGCTATGCATTTTCATGATAATGTGCCTTGGTATTTGTCTGTTTAAATTATGCACATTTAGTGTTCTTTAAACCTCTTGAATTTGATTTTCCATGCCATTCTTTAGATTTGGGAAATTTTCTGATATTATTTCATTGAAAAGATGGTGCATTCCTTTGGCTTGTATCTTGGTGCCTTCACCAATCCTGATAAATCTTAGATTTGGTCTTTTCATACTATCCCATAGTTTTTGGAAGTCTATTCATGGTTTCTTAACATCTTCTCTCCATGGTCAACTCTATTTTTAAGATTATATATTTTATTTTCATTGAATGAGGTCTGTCTTCCAAGTCATCTAGTCTGTTGGTGATGCTTTATATTGAATTTTTAATTTGGTTTATTGTTTTCTTCATTTTGAGGATTTCCCTTTGCCTTATTTTTCAGAATCTCTTTCTCTTTATTGAAGTGACCTTTTGGTACCTATATTTGCTCATTTACACTATCCTTTACTTCACAGATCAGTTTAACTATGTTCATTCTAAACCCCTTTTCTGATGTTTCTTCCACTGTGGTGTCAATGGACATCATTATTGTTGTATCTTGGTTTGTTTGAGGAGATTTGTTTCCTTACTCTTCCATGTTGTTGTTGTTTTGTCTAATCATCTAACAGTATAGATGAGAGGCAGTAAAGTTTCTACCCTATAGACTTGAATACTCCCTGTACCTCATTTTTTAGGGGGAGACAAATAATAGCAACAACTAATACAAACAGTATGTAGCATTAAACCAAATAGTTTCTATTATGACATTTATAATGTTAACCAACACAATAAACAGAAATGATATGTCTGTTATTGCCTACAATAAGAAATGCAAGTTTGCCAAAGGGTTTACAATTTCAAATGGTAGACAGGGAGAGAACAGAATTGATATAGGATGTAATGATAATGAGGGAGGAGGACAGAAATCAGGACTAAAAGATTAAAGGAAGAGTGATAGAGCAGTAGAGATTGGCTGTTAGCAGAAGAAAAAAGATTCAAGGGAAATAGGTATGAGAATAAAACATATACAAAAAGTTTAAAAACAAAAAATACAAAACAAAACTAAAATATACTAATCAAACATTCTAGTTTAAAAAAGAATTAATTCATGTAAAACACCTGAAACGCTAGAATTGAGAAAAAAAAACAAAAATGAAAATGTGTAAATGTCTTTGTACCATGAAGTTCACAATTAAACTGAGGTGGGGAATAAAACAAAGAAGAAACAAAAAAAAATGATGATGAAAAGTTAGAGAACTCTTTGTGTTTGAGTTAAAAATATTCTCATTTTCTGTTCTTAGCAGTTTTAGGTGGGGTCTTCTGGAGTGCTATGCTTCATATTCTGGATTCTGGGTGTGACAGAAGTAATCTTATAGGCCGATTTAATCCTGTCTTAGAGGTAGGATTTAGGTTCAGTTGGGCTCCAGGTTTAGGTTCAGTTTGGCTCCAGGCTCTTTATTGAATGCTATTTTGCCTGGAGATTATAAATCAGTGCAACTCCAGTGCCCAGAACTTGCTGGTCTATGATGGAGGACTGTACTCCAGAGCTTTCCTGGGTTCCACTTTTGGGGTGGAGTAGCCACTTCTTAGTCCCCTATACCATCTGTGGACCTCATGTTCCCAGGTCTTGTGTTCAGTATCCAATCTCTCCAACTGCCACCATGTTGAGTTCCTAGCCTGATGTATCTCTCCAAGGTGGTACTGCAAGCACTGGATTGGAGTAAGAGGGGTAGAGCTAGGTGGATTTCTATGACCAGTTGTCCCCTGTGTAAACCTCTCTCCTTGTACAATTTTTTTTTCTGGTCACTGAAGCACACTCTATATTGTGCAGTGTGTGTTTACTGGGCCAAACTTGTGTTTTCCAGGAATTGGCTTCCTCAGTTTCTGGCCCCTCACTACAGCTGCAAAATGGTTCATTCCCTTGTCCTTTTATGCATGCTGCCTGAAGAATTGGTAGCTTCTATCCTCACACACAGATATTGTGCAGTACATCCTTCAGGTTTGTTGGGCAATGTCTTTGATCTCTAAATGCTCCATATCCAGACATGTCTTGGGCCTCCCCAAAATTCAGATTCCTTTAATTCACTTATTCTTATACCATGCTTATTAAGGAACCTCTCTGACTGGTATTTCTGGCCTGGCTGTGACATCTGCTCTGCCAGTGGGAATTTTTTTAATGTTTTATTATATCCAATCTCTTATATCCTTCCTTGTTCTGCTTTGAAAATCTAGTTTTAGGTTACAGTAAGGTATTCTTCTTCCCTTTTTTTGTTCACTCACCTTGTGGAGAAGCTGCCTGTGTGCTTTCTTTGTGTGCCACAGAGCACCCAGAAATGTGACCTCCTCTATTTCACCATCCTGGATCTCCCCCAAATAAATTTTTCTCCTTTAAAATTGTTCTTATCAGATCTTCCAGTCAAAGTAGTAAAAAAATCTGTGCACAGATTTTTTTACTACAAATCAGGGGAGTGAGGTTCAACCCTGCCAGGAATGCCTGGTCAGGCATGGTGGAGCAGATTAATGTTTTAAGAAAACCTTGTTACTTCAAAACATAGAGAATTAAATTTTGGTTTATATCCATGCAATAATATTTCACCTTAGAAAACCTTAAATAACTTCAACTGATTTTGTTAATTATAGACAAGTTAATCACACATAAGACTTTTTGAGATTTACCCTTCACAAACCTTGTTCAACTTACTTAGACACAGTATAACCTGTTCATTTACCATGCAAAATACATTCTCATCCAGAAATATTTTTTTCTTCTAGTTTCTATACTAAAATATATCACATGCCTAAAACTTTCTTATATCTCTCTCCTAGTTGCTGACCCTTTCTTAAATTTGTATTCTGAAACAATCCTGTGAAATTCAAGAATTTTGAAATTACTCCTCTAATAAGATAAAATAATTTATATAATTTATAATACATTAATTGAAATACAACTAAGATCTTTTTGTACTATTTGCATATAGAATTATACCTTTATGCTTTATAGTGTAAGATAAGGTCTTTTTAAGAAAAGGACCTGTGTGCTGCTGAGAAGAATATACATTTCCTCATTGATGGATGAAATAGTCTATATATGTTAAGTCTAAATTAATAATTGTATTATTTAGTTCTATAGTTTGTTTAGTTTTGGTTTTGGAGGATTTATCCAGTAGTGAGAGAGGTGTGTTAAAGCCAACCAGTATTTTTGTGTTGTATTCTATCTGATACTTGAAGTCAAGAAGGATTTGTTTGGTGTACCTAGATACTCCATTGTTTGGGGCATAAATATTTATGATCATTATGCCTTGTTGATGTATTATTCCATTAAGCAGTATGAGATGCTATTCTTTGTCCTTTCTGATTAACTTTGACTTGAAGTCCACTTTTTCTGATATGAGGATAGAAACTCCTGCTTGTTTATGCAATCCATGTCAATGATACGTTTTTCCCATCTTTTCACCCACAGTCTGTGTATATTTTTGCCTATAACGTGAGTCTCTTTGAGATAGCATTGTTGTGTCTTGCTTTTTAATGCAACCTGCCATTCATGTTCAAGGTTATTATTGAGATACGATTTATGTTCCTAGTCATTATAATTAATTTTTAGTTTTTAATTTGATTTATTTTCTCCTTTGGTTGACTATTCCTTTAGTAAAATTCCTTCCTTCACTAGTTTTCACTTTTTTTCCTCATTTAATCTTCATGGAATATTTTGTTGAGAATATTCTGTACTGCAGGCTTTCTGGTTGTGAATTCTTTTAAATATATTTTGTCATGGAAGGTTTTTATTTCATCTTCAAATCAGAAGCTTAATTTCACTGGATTCTTGTAGGATTCTTGTTTGATGTCCATCTTCTTGCAGGTCTTCCTAATTTTGGGAATCTGGATTGAGAAATCAGCTGAGATCCTTATTTGTTTCCCCTCATGTGTAATCTGATGTTTTTCTCTCATAGCCTTAAAATTTTATCCTTATTCTGTGTGCTATGCATTTTCATGATAATATGCCTTGAAATAAGTCTGTTTAAATTATACACATTTGGTGTCCTGTAAGCCTCTCAAATTTGATTTTACATTTCATTCTTTGGATTTGGGAAATTTCATGATATTATTTCATTGAAAAGATTGTGCATTCCTTTGGTTTGTATATATGTGCCTTCATCTATCCTGTAAATCCTAAATTTGGTCATTTCATGTTATCCCATAGTTATTGGAAGTCTGTTTATGGTTTCTTAACACCTTCTCTCCATGGTCAACTCTATTTTCAAGGTTGTATATTTTGTCCTCATTGCCTGAATTTTTGTCATTCAAGCGGTCTAGTCTGATGGTGATGCTTTATATTAAATTTTTAATTTTGTTTATTGTTTTCTTCATTTTGAGGATTTCTCTTTGGTTTATTTTGCAGAATCTCTGCCCTTTTAGTGAAGTGATTTTTTGGGTACCTGTATTTGTTCATTTATATCATCCTTCACTTCACAGATTAGTTTAACTATGTTCATTTTTGAACTCTTTTTCTGACATTTCTTCCTGTGGTCTCAATGGACTTCATTATTGTTGCATCTTGGTTTGTTTGGGGAGATTTGTTTTCTTGCTCTTTCATGTTGTTTTTGTATCTAATCATCTTACAGTATAGATAACAGGCAGTAGAGTTTCTACCCTATGGTCTTACAGTGTCCCTGAATGATTCCTGTACCTCACTTTTTAGAGAGAGAAAAATAATAGCAACAACCAATGCAAACAGTATATAGCATTAAACCAAATAGTTTCTATTATGACACCTATAATGTTAATTAACATAAAACACATATGACATGATCTGTTATTGCCTACAATAAAAATTGCAAGTTTGCAAAAAGGGTTTACAATTTCAAATAGTAGACATGAAAAGAACAAAATTGTTATAAGATGTGATGATTATGAGGGAGAAGGAGAGAAGACAGAAGTAAAAGATTAAAGAAAGAGTGACAGAACAATAGATACTGGCTATTAGCAGAAGAAAAGGGAGATTTAAGGGAAACAAGCATGAGAATAAAATATATACAAAGAGTTAAAATAAAAAAAACAAAACCTAATTTATGTAAAACAACCTGGCTTCAAAAATTCTAGAAATTAAAACAAAACAAATATGAAAATTTATAAATATTATGTATCATCAAGGACACAATTAAACTGAAGAAAGAAATTTTTTTAAAAAAGGAAGAAACAAAAAATACAATAATGAAAAGTTAAAAAATTCATTGCATTGGAGTTCAAAATGTTTTCAGCTTCTGTTCTCAGCAGTTTTAGGTGGGGTCTTCTGAACTGCTATGTTTCACATTCTGGATTGCTGGTGTGAGAGAGGTAATCTTATAAGTGGAGTTCCTGAAGGCAGAGCTTAGGTTCAGGTGGGCTCTATGCTTTTTGTTGAATCCCAATTGGTCTGGAGATTATAAATAAGTGCAACTACACTGCCAGTATTTGCTGGTCCATATTGGAAGACTTTACCCCTGTGCTCCCCTGGGTTCAACTTTTGTGATGGAGTAGCCAATTCTTGGTCTCCTATGCCACATATGGACTCCACATTTCCAGGTTCTTATGTTCAGTCTCTAATCTCTCCAACTGACATCATTTTGAGTTCTCAGTCTGATATGTCTCTCCAAGGTGGTCCTGCAAGCACCAGATTTGAGTGGGAGGGGTAGAGCTAGGTGGATTTCTATGACCAGTTGTCCCCTGTGTAAACCTCTCTCCATGTTTGATTTTATTCTGGTCACTGAAGCACACTCTATGTTGTGCAGTGTGTGTTTACTGAAACTGTATTTCAGACCAAATTCAGGTTTTCCAAAAATTGGCTTCCTCAATTACTGGCCCCTACACTGCAGCTACAAAATATTTTCTTCCCTTGTCATACACATGCTGCCTGGAGAGTTGGAAACTTCTTTACTAACACACAGATGTTGTGCAGTGCATCCTTCAGGTTTGTTGGGCAATGTCTTTGATCTCTAAATACTTCATATCCAGATGTTGAGAGCCACAACCAAAGGGGCCCCAGCAAACTTCCTTCCTCTACCTTTGTCTGAATTGAAGGCTTTGGACTAAGCAAACCAGATACCAACACCCACAATGTCAATGTGACAAATGGCAGAGTTCCTGGGCTTTTCTTTTCTATTCTTTTTAAATCTTCACCATGATGGTCCCACTGTGATATATTTAACAACTCCTCCTTAAAAAGCCATGGGCTACATTTTTGTATTGTATCAACGTATGCCCTGATTGCTCTTGATTTTACTGGGATGCCTCCTTCCTCTAACAATTTACTTAACACTCTTTTGGTTTGTTTTTTTACTAATTTCTGATCCCATATTTCTACTATAATACAATCCAACAAGATGACAAAACCAAAACAGAATGAAATAAAAATGGAACCACACAAAATCATTATATCAGCCTTTCTATCCTCCTGAAATGTCCATCCATCCTTTCTCCCTATCTGTTTCTCAGACTCAAATATTTTTTCCTCAGATGTGAGCGGTTTTTCTTCCATCTCACTCATCTCCAGGGACAGGCAACTTAAAACAAAAATGAAGCAAAACAAAAAAGGAAACTTAGAATGGCTACCCATCCTCTCATCCTGCCCTCAGGGGCGAGCAGTTTACTTACCCTCAGTCACTCCCCGTTGGAACCACCAAATGCTGCAGTCTGTCTGGGCACAATTCAGGAGCCACTTGTCAAAAGAAACTAACTTTATTTTTAGAACCACACATGCCAAACAAAACAGCTCCTTAAGAAAAACCCTCAGAGCCCAACTGCCACCACCGGCTTCCCACAAGCCTCTCACACCAACACACAAGCCTCTCCCACTCCCACAATCCTCCTGCTCTTGAGGCCGATTGGCTGGGTCGCATGGGTGGAGCCAAAGAAGTTCCCCAATGAGCAGCTCCGTGGTCTGAAAGGGCAGGGAAACAGCCCATGAGCATCACCGCAGAGGAGCCAATCAGCTAGATGTTGCTGGGGCCGCTGTGAGCGAATCATCAGCCGGCAGCTGGAAGTTTGCTGACAGCTGCAAGTTTGCTGGGGCCCCTTTGGCTGTGGCTCTCAACATCCAGACATGTCTTTGGCCTCCCCAAAATGCAAGTTCCTTTAATTCACTTATCCCTCTACTATGCTCCTTTAGTAAGATTCCTTCCTTCTCTAGTTTTCTGGCTGGTACTTCTGACCTGGCTGTGGCCTCTGATCTGCCACTGGGGAGTTTTTTTCCCATGTTTTATTATATCCAATCTCCTATGCCTCTGTTCAGGTTTGAAAATCTAGTTTTAGGCTCAAGTAAGGTATTCCACCCTCATTATTTTTTTGTTCACTCATCTTGTGGAAAATCTGCCTGTGTGCTTTCTTTGTTCAACAGTGAACCCAGAAATGTAACCTTGTCTAGTTCACTATCTTGGATCTCCCCCAAATAATTTTTTCTCTTCTAAAATTGTTCTTGTCAGATTTTCCACTCACAGTAGTGAAAAAGCTGTATAGAACACATCAGGAGAGTGAGGCTCAACCCTGTCAGGGATGCCTGATCTGACATGACTGGAGCAGATTAATGTTTTAAGAAAACCTTGTTACTTCAACACATAGGGTATTAAATTTTTGTTTATATTCATGCATTTGACCTTAAAAATCCTTAAATAACTTCAACTGATTGTGCTAATTATATCCAATTTAATGACACACAAGCCTTTTTTGAAATTTACCCTCCACAAATCTTGTGCAACTTACTTAGACCCACTATAACCTATTCATTTCATCATGCAAAATACATTCTCATTCAGAAACATTTCTTCTAGTTTCTATACTTAAATATATTTCTATATCTAGAACTTTCTTATATCTCTCTCCTTAGTTGCTGACCTTATCTTAAATTTATATTCTGAAACAATTTTTTATGAAATTCAATAATTTTAAAATTAATCCTCTAATAAGATAAAATATATCATTTACAATACATTAAAAGAAACACAAATGAAATATTTTTGTACTCTTTGTATATAAAGTTACAACTGTTAGAATTTTAAGTAACCTTATTCTTAGTGAAGATCCAGAAAGAAAGCAATCTTAAACATGTTTTTATTTATCAATTTGTAAAGTCAAATCTAATAAACCAAAATATATATTACCTTTTGGAATTTAAGAGCTCAAGGTGTTTGATTTTATATGTATCAGTTAATGATTTAGCACTTTGATTTTGCAATTTAATCAGATGTCTCCTTGAAAAAACTCATTAATGAAGATTAATCTCACGTATGTTGAATCTAATTTGTTCATTTTTAATGGTAAAATTCAAGATGTCAGAGAGGCATAGTTGCCACTATTAGCCATCCAATCCCTGCTGAAAAAAATCTTAGAAGATATGGATACTACACTTCCAATATTTTATAGAAATCAACAATCTTTTAATTGCTTGACCACCTAGGAAACCTTGTGTGTAATTTTAAAGACCTAAACAATTTTAAATAAACCCCTTTTCTAGAAGGTTTAAGTCACATGAACTAAAAGGTTTTTGTATCCATTCCCTTTTAATGACATTTATCTACATGCCAATTTTGGTACTATGTAAGTGATATTTGGACAAAAACATATATATACACCCAGACCATACATAACTGTGCATAAATGTCCATAAAATACAAAATAAAACAAGGATTTTTGAGCTTTTTCTTGAATAATTGACCTCTGAGTAAAGATAGCAAGGGGTAAAAACAGTAGAGAAAAAAACTATGGTTCTATAAATAAGACTGAAAAAACCCAAAATATATTAATTTAGGAGTACAGGATTCAAATGTGAATTCATCACAAAAACATGAGCTAAAAAGCAATTACAAACATTTTGGGGGAAAATTGACATAGTTATAATTACTCTAGTAAAGTTGCATGTGGAACATCTTTATCAGACAAGAGTGCAATTTGGGATTAAAGTAGAGTCAGTCTATATTGAAAGAATGTTGGAACCCTTGAAATCCTCAGGTAAATGTTCTTAAGGCAAAAAACACTTAAACACATGAGATCTTTCCAAATTCCCTCCCTATAATGTTTTGGTAGGAACTTGAGAGAGCAAAATCACAGAGTACAAGATACAATGGCCATTTAGGTTACACAGCAGCTTGAATTTAAAAGTGGCACTTCTTTTCCTCTGTACCCAAACCAATTTTGGACAATTGCCCTATGCAGCTTATATTTCAGATAAAAGCCTTGGAGAGACATATAACTGGTAGAAAATTAAGCAGTAAGGAAAGCTGCCATTTTGAGCCTGAGAGTCAAAGACCATAAAATAAGGAACCCTGACCAAAAGAGATGGATGAAGTTGTTATAGATGTTCCCCCTGAGAACCAGGAGCTTGGCTTCATGATGTTCATCTAGGACATATGGATTTGGGGAAGCTGTCATAGGGGCCCCACGTGATATCCTGTCATTGTATAGGAATGGGTTTGTGTGTAGGGCTATAAAAGGTTGGATGTAGAGGACTTCTTACCACTAACTTTATCTCATAAAATAGAGGCATAGTTGGAGTATGGTGTATAATTTTGGCTTTCATTCAGAGGCTCTTGATTTGTATTCCCTAATGCATTTTGCAGCACACATTAATTTTTAAAAAGGAATTGATTTTTCAAATTGTTATAGTTGAATCATTTCCAGTGACAGAGGATATGTCCAAGCAGGGATTTCTGTGAAATGGAGGTGGTTTTCCAAATATTGGCTATTCTGGAAGAGAAGAGGGGTTTGTTTTTTGGTTGATTTGTTTTGGGTTGTGCTGGGGATTGAACCTAGGCTTTGTATATGTGAAGCCTGTGATATACCTCAGAATTAGTCTCCTAGCCCTAGAAAAGTGTTCTTATGTTCTATAATTTAGGTCCTGAATTCCACCCAAAGCATTTTTCTGGGGCATTAGGGAACTCACATTGGTTATTTCCCAGGTGTCCCCATAGAAATACCACACTAACATTACTGGCCAAATAACTCTGGCCCTTATGTTGGGTGTGCAATACTTTTTTTTGAATTCCTATTGAAGCCAGATTTAAAGTTAGGTAGTCAGTGTAGTTAGGTAAATCAGGTCTAATACCGAGTGAAATCTAAAATGGAGGCCATGCTGAGAATGACTCAGGGAAAACAGGACAACTCATGGAATGTTTATGAAGTCCTGAAAAGGCCCTAGGCCAAAGTCCACCTCAAAGAAGTGTTAACCAACAGCCCCAACAGATTTGGAAATAGCCCATCCAAGAGAAGTGATAATCCCATCCCAAAAGGTGATAATTAGGCCCACCTGTGTCCCACCCCTTGGGCCTTCCAACCTACATTCCATCACTGAAATAACTATAAAAAGGGGAAACAACCGCACTTCCACGGATTCCACCTTCTGGGTCCCCTTCTTCCTCCGGGAGAAGTCTTTTCTTCTGTCCTTTAATAAATTTCTAATTTCTACTCTGACCTTGCCTCGGCGTGCTTCTTTGGTGTTATTCTTCAACATCGGGGAGCAAGAACTCGTCACCGGTCAACAGCGGTAACACTATGTCCAGGAGTAAAGTACCCTCTACCAATTTGAGGGGAAACACAACATTTCTCTTTGAATATATGCTTTTGATTTAATGTGACCCCTTTCCACAGGCCATGTAACTCTCCTGTGTTTGTCTCTGCTTCTATCACCTTGATAATTTTTCTATCTTTTCCAGTGGTGTTAGTATTCATACAGATGCCAAAAAAGTAAACTTATTTGTGAGGGGTTACTAAATGGCATTCCAACTGTCCCTATCCTACCTTTTGTAGTTTTATTAAACCCAGGGTAAAAAGACTTGATTTTATCTTGGTCTGTTCTTTTTGTCTCATAGTGAAAGAGATGGTAACACTCACAATTAATATCACTCATCTCCTATAGTAAATTTCTGATAAACATGTAAAGAAAGGCCATAGGTGTTTTGGAGGAGGTGATGCCCACAAGCAAGGAGAAGTGATTGACAGAGAAGAAGCAAAATTCCACAGGAGGCAGGAGAAGTTTGGGAAAGATCCAAATGTTGGGAAGGATAAGAGGTGGGAACAGTGCCATGTTGAGTTCTGAATCACCTAATTTCCTTTTGGAAATGGCATGAATTTGGGGTAATTGGATGATTGTACAGTGTTCCTGCCTTGGCGAGCTTTTCCTTGTGTCCAGCACAGATTCAGTCTAATTGCAGCTCACTAATAATTGTTTTATCATGGGAACTGCAGGTGACAGGCACTCTACTGGCTTTTACCTTGCCTGACCCATACCCACTGAGAGTGTGGCAAACAACCAAGAGCTCTGACATGACATTATAACCAAGAAAGTGGTTTAGAATTGGAGGGAGGCCTGACTCTGCAATCTCTTGCCCAGTGATAACCCTTTTCACATCTAGGACAAAGAGTCTTGGAATGCGGGGGGGGGGTCTGGGGGACTATTATTCCTGGGGCAGAATCTTTTGATGTGACCTGGTTGATTGCAGCCAAAGCAAATGAGATCAGACCTTTGCCATGAAGGCTCATTATTTTTGTTAGCTCTAATGTGTGAATGGCAGCTGTCAATGCCTGGATGGGTCCTGTAGCGGGAGCTAGCTCCTTTGTAGCAATGATCCATTTAGAGAGGGATTCACTGTATACTGGGGCAATTGCAGCCCTAGTTCAGCATTGGCTCCCTCCGATGCCAATTGCTTCACCATTGAATCTTGGATGGGGCCAGGCTGGATACACTTTCCAACTGCCTCAGTAACTTGGGACAAAAAGTCTGGGAACCATTCCTGGGGATGCCAAGGTCTCGGCTTGGCACCAGAATTACGAGCCACCACACACCTTTGTAGGTTCAAACAGCAATTCTTTATTCCAGCTCTCACACCGCCTCCACACAGGTCCAGGGACAATCGCGTTCTGCCATCTGCCACACAATTCACCTACTTCACAAGGCTATCTCCAAATCTAATTTTACTCTCACGAGAACTCAATGGGAACAAGCAGCAGGAACACCCTAATCCCAGCAATAATCTTCAATTTCCAACTTCCCTAAAACCCATTATCTTAAACTGGCAACGCCTTAAACTCAAGGAGCCGGTTACTTCCTCAAACCTGATCAGCTCTAAACCCAGATCCACCTTGGTCCTTGAGCAAGGTCACCTTATTAAAGCATGCATGCAATGTCTCATCGAATGTCCTCTAAGCAGCATGGGGTACGCTTGGCAAGGAAATTTCGATGCGTCATTCCTACTTGGTAATGGCCCTCAGCATCTCCCCCCTTCTGATTAATTAAACAACAAGCAATGTGGCTTAGGACCGTGCCTGGTAGGTTGTCCAATTCAACATATGGTTCTTACCCGTCATGGGAGAAGTGACCTTTACACGTCAGTTTCCTGTCTTAGGTTGAATCCACTGCAACCAGATCAACCCGTCACTGACTACCGGTCCAGCATTCAGCCATGCTTGTGGATAGGCCTAAGCACCAGTGGGGGGGGTGAGGTTCTTGCCTCACCTCTGTTGGCCCCCAAATTTAGCCTTGGTGCCAGTGGGGGGGTGAGGTTCTTGCCTCACCTCTGTTGGCCCCCAAATTTTAGACCATCACTAGTAGAAGGGAGGAAGATACAGAAATGCCACGACACTAAGCCAATTGACGGCTCCTTTGGAAAAATTGCATCACTGGTGACACCATCAGCAAAGATGCCAGCATTACCACAATTAACATGGGGTGCACTGGCAAGGAAATTGCATCACTGGTGACACCATCAGCAAAAATATGCCAGCAGTACCACAATTCACTGCACCAGACGAGAGTTCACAATGCATGCAACTGATATATAGTCCAGGCAAGTTCTGCAGGCAGTTCAAATCGGAGGAGTCTATCAATATGTCCATTTCCTCCCAAAGTAAATCAAGTCCTTGATTGAGCATTACTTGTTGAGTTATATTCATTGATGCATCAGTTTATACAGTTTACTGTGGTAGCTATCATGGAAGCTGTAGTTTGGTTTTCTTAGTCTTCACCGGCACTGGGATGGAGATGGGAATTCTGGCAATGATGTTAAAGAGACATTATCCTGAACAGAATTATTAAATATAATGAAAAGGAAAAGTGAAAGTAAACAAACAGATCTGTTAATCACCTTTAAAAACAATAGTAAGCAAACAGATCTGTTAATCACCTTTGAAAGCAACCATTAACAGCTGTTTACCTAATTTAGATTAAACCACTTAATCACGTGAACAAAAAAAAAATTTGGATCCATTTTTTCATGAGCACTCCTCATATAAAAATATGGACATACACACATACTGACATGCAACACAAAACAGTGCATACATAACATACAACACATAAGACAATAACAACGGCCTTGTAGCTTTACCTAGGTAAAATCTCCATTGCAATGTTTAAAAACTCCACAGTCAAAAAATAAAACATAGTCAAAAAACAAAACTGATCAGAAAAATATTAACCTAGGTTTGTATGAGCTCAAAAAATAAAATAGAACTTTATGATGTGGGAAAAATGCAATAATAAAATAGATATTGAAAAAAAGGCACCATGGTTAATCACTGTCACAGATGTAAGAATAGCCAAGCTGGGGCTCTGGATATCAGCTGTTATGGATTTCAGTCCAATCATCTTCTTTTTCTGTAGAAATTGTTTTGGTTAACCTCTCTGGAATCCAAATCGGCTGTTGTTCTCCCTGTGGGAACACACAAACGGAACCCCGACTCCAGACAATAACTGGGTCGGGACCTTTCCATTGTCCTGTTAGAATATCTTTCCAAAGTACCTTAGGCTTATGTACATTTTTCGGATACATATGTCTTTCCGCAGCACTAAGTCCTGATGAATCCAAATTTAGAAAGTTTAGAGTAAAAAGGGTTATTTTAAGTTTATCTTTGGGTGATATATACCCCTTTCCGATTCCCTCTTTTTGCTTTAATAGGTACGTTTTAATAGTTTGATGAGCTCTTTCAACTATGCCTTGTCCCTGTGGATTGTATGGGATTCCTGTTATATGAGTAATATCAAATGATGAGCAAAATTGTTTAAAAGATTTAGAAGTGTAACCAGGACCATTATCAGTTTTTAACTGTTTAGGAACACCCACAGTGGCAAAATTTTGTAAGCAATGAGCTATAACATCTTTAGTTTTTTCTCCGGCATGAAGGGAGCCCATCAAAAATCCGGAAGAAGTATCAACTGTAACATGTAAATATTTTAATTTTCCAAATTCTGGCAAGTGTGTGACGTCCATCTGCCAAATATGGTTAGGTATTAGTCCTCTAGGATTGACTCCAAGATTAACTTGTGGTAAAAAGGTCACACAATTTTGACATTGTTTTATTATATGCCTGGCTTGTTCCTTAGTTATTTTAAAATGCTTTTGCAAAGTATTAGCATTAACATGAAACCTTTTATGAAAATTTGTAGCTTCTTCTACAGTAGAAAAAATATGTATATCATGTGTAGTTTTATCTGCTAAATCATTGCCCAAACTAAGGGCTCCAGGCAATCCTGTATGTGCCCTGATATGTCCTATAAAGAATGGATCTTTTCTATCCCAGATTAGACTTTGTATAGTGGAAAACAAAGAGAAAACAGTAGAGGAAGGTGAAATCCTACCAGCATCTTCAAGGGATATTATAGCATTAACTATATACTGACTATCAGAAAATAAATTAAATACAGAATCTTTGAACATCACAAAAGCTTGTAGAACTGCATTAAGCTCTACCTTTTGAGCTGATTGTTTGGGAACCAAAAATGTAAAAGTTTGATCAGGGGTAACTACTGCAGCTGTACCATTATTAGACCCATCAGTGAATATATTTGGAGCATTCATGATAGGTGTTTTTCTTGTCATTTTAGGAAAAACTACAGGATGCTTAGACCAAAAAGACAACAAAGGATTAGATGGTAAATGATTATCAAATGAAACATTCAATTTACACATGATTATTGCCCAAGTATTTAATTCATTAGCTAACTCATCAATTTGCTCCATAGTATATGGAGTAATAATTTTATTGGGAGAAATTCCAAACACTGCCTTTGCTGCTCTTATACCTTTGAGTATTAATTGTCCTACAGCCTCAGGATACCTAGTAAGAATAGTGTTAGGAGAATAAGATAAATGTATCCACAATAATGGACCTTCTTGCCAAAATACTCCTGTAGGAATATTTCTTGTTGGTAGTACAATAAATAATAAAGGCAAACTTATATCAATTCTATCTAAATGCATATTTTCCATATGTGTCTCAATAATTTTTAATGCCTTTCTAGCTTTAGGAGTTAACATTCGGGGTGAATTTGGATCTGATGGACCTTTTAGAATATCAAATAAAGGTCCCAACTCTCCTGTTGGTATGCCTAGATAAGGCCTTATCCAATTTATATCTCCCAACAACTTTTGAAAGTCATTAAGTGATTTGAGTTGATCTACTCGTATTTGAATTTTAGGTGGACGGACCATGGTTGAGGATAATAAAACTCCTAAATAATTAATTGGAAAATTTAATTGTACTTTGTCTATCCCTATCTCTAGATTATAATTTTTTAACAAGTTTGTAAGTGTGGCATAACATTCCAGCAATGTGTTTTTATCTTTATGTGCCAATAATACATCATCCATATAGTGAAATATTTTTAGTTCAGGATTTTGATTTCTAAGTGGCTGGATTGCTTTATTAACATATATTTGACACATAGTTGGACTGTTAGCCATTCCTTGAGGGAGTACTTTCCATTCATATCTCTCATCAGGACCTTCATGATTTAATGCAGGGATAGTAAATGCAAAACATGGATTATCCTCGGGATGAATTGGGATCGAAAAAAAGCAATCTTTAATGTCTATAGCTAAAACATGCCACGTTTTTGGCAAAGCAGACAATTGAGGAATCCCTGATTGAGCAGGTCCCATAATAACCATCTCATTATTAATTGCTCTTAAATCTTGTAATAGGCTTGGTCCTGAAGATGGCCGCTGCGTACAGGGGTTGCTGAAGTGCTGAGCGTGGGGCACTGAGCAGCGGCTTTAATAGAGATTTTAAGCAGCGTGTTAGAGCTCCTTTCACCATTAATCTGTAGTGGACCACCTTGCCAAGCAGCAGAAAAAACAAAGAGATTGAAAGAGAGACGCTTTTCTGCTCAGAGCCGCGGGTGCTCTGCGCCCATCTGCTGCCTCTTTCACTTTGCTACTGGCAGAGAAGCTGAATACGTAATCATCAGCGGATTGTAAGTACCTGACAAAGAAAGCTCAGTACAACACCTTTTTTTTTTTGAATATTTTCTATGCAAGGAGAGTTAGTGGATTGGGATTGTTGGCTGGGCTGTGGTTTCGGGGCCGAAAATCCACTCCGTGGGAGCCGCCATTTGCTTCCTGCATGCTGTCTTAATGGCTCTGACTACATCGTCCTGCTGCCGCACCTAGAGACGGGAACTGGGCTGCGTGCCGAGTCCTATCCTCTGAAGGCGGGACCACGACTCCGAACGCAGTGGTTGCGTGTTCCCTGCTGCACCTTTGGGCAGAAACTGTTCTGGAGTTGTTTGGCAGTTCCCTGCAAGGGGACCCGCGCTCCGGAAGGAGAGGCCGGAGAGCTGCTGCGGCAGCCGCTTGGGGAGCAAGGAACCTAGCCGAGGAGCGACGGAGGTCCCGGCGTCGCTGCTAAGGCCGCGGACAAGCGCGGCGCCTGAGCGCGGCCCAGAGCCGGCTTGCTCAGGATCACTAGGCAAAGCTGAGCTGACGTGGAGCTAAGGCGTGCAGCCTGGGCCCCTCAGAAAACACACACTGAGCACGAATCAGCGGCATGCAAGCTCTGGTTCGCCTGTTTCTCGTGTCTCAGCACTAATGATCCCACTGAAATAACTAGTCCCACCTGAACTCACAGAGGTAAAAACCAACTGAGCACCATAGCCCGACCCAGGGAATCAGGAGGGACGTGGGACCGGCAGCGCAGAAATCCCGGCTACTGATTCCACCAGTGCTGACAACAGAGGTCCCTTGCACCGGATACCAGGGGAGTTACTACCTGAGGGCAAACAAGTTCGCTGGGGCCCTCAGCCCCAAGCCATACAAACTTGGGGTCTGAGGGAGGCAAACAGAAAGGGTGTGGCCAGGCATCCATGAAAACAGAGCTCCCAGGAGCAGCAGACCCAGCGTGTAGCCAGTATTGTGGTAAGCGTCACAGGTGAGCGGGGCCTGGATGGAGGAACCACAAGAGAAGGCCCTAAGCACTCAAGATTGGAGACCCGCACAGTCTGGGAAGAAGAGCTGAGACACAGTGATTGGTTCCCACCTATCAAGAAGAGAAGCTTGGCCCAGTGGGCATAGCTCCACCTACTGGAAGAGAAGTTAATTGAGCTTTATGACTGCATTTATTATTATTATTATTTTTCAATGATTATTATTAGTACTTCTTTTTTATTTTTTATTTATTTTTTTTTTATTTTTTTATTTCTATTTTTTTTTACTTTTTGATGTTGATTTAGTTGTTGTTCTTTAACTTTCTTATTAATGGTTTCAATTTTTAAATTCTTTTTATTCTATTATGGTTACTATTATTTATTAAACTTTAATTTTCATTTTTTATTATCACTATAATTTTTTTTGTTTTAAATTTTTAAGTTTTCATTCTTTTCTTTCTTTCTTTTCACTTTTTTCTTCTGTCTTTTCATTTCTTTTCAATTTTCTTACTTCCCCTTTCCTGATTTCTACCTGCCTACACTCATTCTCTTTAGTGACTTCTTCCCTTCCCTTCTAATATCTCTCCTCCCAAGCATCAAATAAATTTATAAGAGTAAACAGTAACTCAGCAGTCAAACAGAACAAGAAGTAACAT
The DNA here is from genome assembly GCF_052094955.1 of Ictidomys tridecemlineatus. NCBI lineage: Eukaryota > Metazoa > Chordata > Mammalia > Rodentia > Sciuridae > Ictidomys > Ictidomys tridecemlineatus. Next base: position 121,082,513 of record NC_135481.1, on the reverse strand, counting down.
GAGCATAAAAAAGCAAGGAAGAAAAGGAGTACAAACAATGAAGGACAGCCTAAATATTCAGGAGGACTTAGAGTCATCAGAAAAATGGCCATATAAAGAACTCAAGGAACACCTTAGACAGATGGAAAAGAACCTTAAAGATCACATTGAAAGTGAATTACAAAAACAGATAAAAGAAGAAGTTAAGCATCTTTATCAGGAAATAGAGATTATTAAAAAAATCAAAATGTAATTCTGGAAATGAAGGAAATGATAAACGAAATTAAAAACTCAATCGAGAGTATCACCAACAGAGTGGAACAAGTAGAAGCCAGAACGTCAGATAATGAAGACAAAATATATCATCTTGAAAGGAGTCTAGCCAACTCAGATAGGCTGGTAAAAAATCACGAGAAAAACATCCAAGAGATTTGGGATAATATAAAAAAACCAAATTTACGAGTCATCGGGATAGAAGAAGGCACAGAGATTAATACCAAGGGAATGAGTAACCTGCTGAATGAAATAATTACAGAAAACTTTCCAGAAATAAAAAAGGAAACAGATATACAAATTGTAGATGCATACAGGACACCGAGCACACAAAATCACAGTAGACCAACGCCAAGACACATTGTTATGAAGATATCCAACATACAGAACAAAGAGAAAATATTAAAAGCTACAAGAGAAAAGAGGCAGATTACATTTAGGGGTAAACCAATAAGGTTAACAACGGATTTTTCATCACAGACGCTGAAAGCGAGAAGATCCTGGAACAATGTATTTCAAACACTGAAAGACAATGGTTGCCAACCAAGAATTTTGTATCCAGCAAAATTAAGCTTCAGGTACGACAACGAAATAAAAATCTTTCAGGATAAACAAAAACTAAAAGAATTCGTAGCCAGAAAACCAGCATTGCAAAGCATCTTGAGCAAAACATTACATGAGGAAGAAATGAAAAACAATAACCAAAACCATCAGTGGGAAGTGCCTCTATAAAGCCAGAGGGCGGGGGGAAAGCTAAGCTAGGAGAAACAAACTAAAAGAAGATAAATAATCAAACATGGCTGGAAGTACAAACCATACATCAATAATAACTCTAAACGTTAATGGCTTAAACTCTCCAATAAAGCGACATAGGCTGGTAACATGGATTAAAAAAACAAACCCAACAATATGCTGCCTCCAGGAGACGCATCTGATTGGAAAAGACATACACAGGCTGAAGGTGAAAGGTTGGGAAAAAATATACCACGCACACGGACCTCGCAAGCAGGCAGGTGTGGCCATCCTCATATCAAATAAAATCGACTTCAAGACTAAATTAATCAAAAGGGATAAGGAAGGTAATTATATACTGTTAAAAGGAACCATTCACCAACAAGACATAACAATCGTCAATATTTATGCACCAAATAATGGGGCTGTGACGTTCATGAAAGAAATTCTCATCAAGTTCAATAACCAAATAGACCACAATACAATAATTATGGGTGACTTCAACACACCTCTCTCACCATTGGACAAATCTTCCAAACAAAAGTTGAATAAAGAAACTATAGAACTCAATATCACAATCAACAACCTAGACTTAACTGACATATATAGAATATATCATCCAACATCAAGTGGCTGTACTTTTTTTTCAACAGCACATGGATCCTTCTTAAAAATAGACCATATATTATGTCATAGGGCATCCCTCAGTAAATATACAGGGGTGGAGATAATACCATGCATTTTATCTGATCATAAAGCAATGAAAATGGAAATCAATGATAAAAGAAGGAAGGAAAAATCCTACATCACATGGAAAATGAACAATATGTTACTGAATGATCAATGGGTTACAGAAGACATAAAGAAGGAAATCAAAAAATTCTTAGAGATAAATGAAAACACAGACACAACATATCGGAATCTATGGGACACAATGAAAGCAGTTTTAAGAGGGAAATTCATCACCTGGAGGTCATACCTCAAAAAAAGGAAAAACCAACAAATAAATGAGCTCACACTCCATCTCAAAGCCCTAGAAAAGGAAGAGCAAAACAACAGCAAATGTAGCAGAAGGCAAGAAATAATTAAAATCAGAGTGGAAATCAACGAAATTGAAACAAAAGAAACTATTGAAAAAATTAACAAAACTAAAAGTTGGTTCTTTGAAAAAATAAATAAGATTGACAGACCCCTAGCCATGCTAACGAATAGAAGAAGAGAGAGAACTCAAATTACTAACATACGGGATGAAAAAGGCAATATTACAACAGACACAACAGAAATACAGAAGACAATTAGAAATTATTTTGAAAACCTATATTCCAATAAAATAGAGGATAGTGAAGACATCGATAAATTCCTTAAGTCATATGATTTGCCCAGACTGAGTCAGAAGGATACCCACAACTTAAACAGACCAATATCAATAGATGAAATAGAAGAAGCAATCAAAAGACTTCCAACCAAGAAAAGCCCAGGACCGGATGGGTATACAGCGGAGTTTTACAAAACCTTTAAAGAAGAATTAATACCAATACTTTTCAAGTTATTTCAGGAAATAGAAAAAGAGGGAGCTCTGCCAAATTCATTCTATGAGGCCAACATCACCCTGATTCCGAAACCAGACAAAGACACCTCAAAGAAAGAAAACTACAGACCAATATCTCTGATGAACCTAGATGCAAAAATCCTCAATAAAATTCTGGCGAATCGGATACAAAGGCACATCAAAAAAATTGTACACCATGATCAAGTAGGATTCATCCCTGGGATGCAAGGATGGTTCAATATACGGAAATCAATAAATGTTATTCACCACATCAATCGACTTAAAGATAAGAACCATATGATCATCTCATTAGATGCAGAAAAAGCTTTCGACAAAGTACAGCATCCCTTTATGTTCAAAACACTAGAAAAACTAGGGATAACAGGATCTTACCTCAACATTGTAAAAGCTATTTATGCCAAGCCTCAGGCTAGCATCATTCTCAATGGAGAAAAATTAGAGGCATTACCCCTAAAATCTGGAACAAGACAGGGATGCCCTCTATCACCACTTCTATTCAATATAGTTCTCGAAACACTGGCCAGAGCAATTAGACAGACGAAAGAAATTAAAGGCATAAAAATAGGAAAAGAAGAACTTAAATTATCACTTTTTGCGGACGACATGATTCTATACCTAGAAGAACCAAAAGGGTCCACAAAAAAACTACTAGAACTAATAAATGAATTCAGCAAAGTAGCAGGATATAAAATTAACACGCATAAATCAAAGGCATTTCTGTATATCAGCGACAAAACTTCTGAAATGGAAATGAGGAAAAACACTCCATTCACAGTATCCTCAAAGAAAATAAAATACTTGGGAATCAACCTAACAAAAGAGGTGAAAGATCTATACAATGAAAACTACAAAACCCTAAAGAGAGAAGTAGAAGAAGATCTTAGAAGATGGAAAAATATACCCTGTTCATGGATAGGCAGAACTAACATCATCAAAATGGCCATATTACCAAAAGTTCTCTATAGGTTTAATGCAATCCCAATCAAAATCCCAACGGCATTTCTTGTAGAAATAGATAAAGCAACCATGAAATTCATATGGAAAAATAAAAGGCCCAGAATAGCAAAAGCAATTCTAAGCAGGAAGCGTGAATCAGGCGGTATAGCGATACCAGATTTCAAACTATATTACAGAGCAATAGTAACAAAGACAGCATGGTACTGGTACCAAAACAGGCGGGTGGACCAATGGTACAGAATAGAGGACACAGAGACTAATCCACAAAGCTACAACTATCTTATATTTGATAAAGGGGCTAAAAGCATGCAATGGAGGAAGGATAGCATCTTCAACAAATGGTGCTGGGAAAACTGGAAATCCATTTGCAACAAAATGAATCTGAATCCCCTCCTCTCGCCATGCACAAAAGTTAACTCAAAGTGGATCAAGGAGCTAGATATCAAAACAGAGACTCTGCGCCTGATAGAGGAAAAAGTTGGCTCCGATCTACATATTGTGGGGTCGGGTTCCAAATTCCTTAACAGGACACCTATAGCACAAGAGTTAATAACAAGAATCAATAAATGGGACTTACTTAAACTGAAAAGTTTTTTCTCAGCAAGAGAAACAATAAGAGAGGTAAATAGGGAGCCTACATCATGGGAACAAATTTTTACTCCCCACACATCAGATAGAGCCCTAATATCCAGAGTATACAAAGAACTCAAAAAATTAAACAATAAGAAAACAAATAACCCAATCAACAAATGGGCCAAAGACCTAAACAGACACTTCTCAGAGGAGGACATACAATCAATCAACAAATATATGAAAAAATGCTCACCTTCTCTAGCAGTCAGAGAAATGCAAATCAAAACCACCCTAAGATACCATCTCACTCCAGTAAGATTGGCAGCCATTATGAACTCAAACAACAACAAGTGCTGGCGAGGATGTGGGGAAAAGGGTACTCTTGTACATTGCTGGTGGGACTGCAAACTAGTGCAGCCAATTTGGAAAGCAGTATGGAGATTCCTGGGAAAGCTGGGAATGGAACCACCATTTGACCCAGCTATTGCCCTCTTGGACTATTCCCTGAAGACCTTAAAAGAGCTTATTACAGGGATACTGCCACATCGATGTTCATAGCGGCACAATTCACAATTGCTAGACTGTGGAACCAACCCAGATGCCCTTCAATAGATGAATGGATAAAAAAAATGTGGCATTTATACACCATGGAATATTACGCAGCACTAAAAAATGACAAAATCATTGATTTTGCAGGGAAATGGATGGCACTAGAGCAGATTATGCTTAGTGAAGCTAGCCATTCTCTGAAAAACAAATACCAAATGTCTTCTTTGATATAATGAGAATAACCAGGATCAGAGCAGGGAGGAAGAGCAGGAAGGAAAGATCAACATTAAACAGATACAATAGGTGGGAGGGAAAGGGAGAGAAAAGAGAAATTGCATGGTAATGGAGGGGGACGCTCATTGTTATACTAAAGCACTCATAAGAGGTTGCGAGGGGAATGGGTAAATAAACAAGGAGAGAAGTGAAATACAGTAGATGGGGTAGAGAGACAAGGTGGGAGGGGAGGGGAGGGGGGATAGTAGAGGATAGGAAAGGGAGCAGAATACAACAGTTACTAATAGGGCATTATGTAAAAATGTGGATATGTAACAGATGTGATTCTGCAATCTGTATTTGGGGTAAAAATGGGAGTTCATAACCAACTTGAATCTAATGTATGAAACATGATATGTCAATAGCTTTGTAATGTTTTGAACAACCAATAAAAAAAAATAAATTTTCATTGTCAGGTAGTGAAAATGTTCTCCATCTTCATGCGGGGGGGTTTATGGATATATATATATTTGTCAAAATTTATAAAATTGTACAATTAAAATGTTTTCATGTATTTAAAAAAAAATCTTGTAATAATCTCCATTTACCCGATTTCTTTTTGATGACAAAAATGGGAGTATTATGGGGAGATACGGAAGGTTGTAAATGTCCTTCCGCTAATTGTTGTTTGACCAGATCATGGGCTACTTTTATCTTTTCTTTAGTCAGGGGCCACTGAGGAACCCACACTGGTCTTTCTGATTTCCAAGTAATTTTGATTGTCTCAGTGGCCCTTTCTGAAAATCCAACCCATGTCTGTGTGTTCCTTGATCTATTTGAATTGGCGCTGCTATACCTTGTTCTTGTTTTCCTAATCTTTTTTCTTTTCTGATACCTTGTCTAGCCCTAGTAGTGGGCGCATTAGGATTGATGTTATTTGTTAACATCAAACCTAGTTGATCTAGGACATCTTGTCCCCATAAATTAATAGGAAGGTGATCCAAAACATATGGCTGTATAGTTCCTTCACATCCTTAAGGATCCTTCCAATCTAATACCATAGCACTTCTATGGGGATTAGTCGCCACTCCTAGGCCTCGAAGTGTTTGAGTGGCTTGTTGTAATGGCCAATGTTTTGGCCGTTCTTGAAGAGAAATGATGCTAAGGTCAGCACCTGTGTCCAGCAGTCCATTAAAGTTATGACCCTGAATATTTAGTTTTAGCATTGGGCGAGAATCTAAATTTTAAAGACAACATAGCCCAATCTACACCTGTGGAGCCTAATCCCTTGGAACCTCTTTCTACATTACGACTGGGGAACTTATTATGTAGGCTGGGTATTATTAACAACTGTGCTATTCTATCTCCAGGTGAAATTACTGATATACCTCCTGGAGAACTAGCTATAATTTTTATTTCACCTACATAATCGGGATCAATTACCCCAGGACTTATCATAAGTCCTTTTAATGTAGATGAACTACGTCCCAATAATAAGCCTACTGTTCCTTGGGGAAGAGGTCCTTTTACTCCTGTAGGAATGATTTGAACTCCCATCTCTGGAGTTAGTACTGCTCTGGCAGAGGCGCAGATGTCCAACCCTGCACTCCCTCAGGTTTGTCTGATGAGGGATTTAATGGACAATGTGTCCTGGGCACCACCCTGATGGGGTTGCTGGGTTCCTCCACTGCCCCGTATATTTGTGGTTGTGGGCCCCAGAGCATTGGGCCCCCCAGTCCGTTTTTTGGCAATGAAGCCTGGTGCCTTTCTCCACAATATCATGGGTAAATACCTGATCCTTGTCCGTTTTTTGATAAGGGAGTACCTTCTATGGTGGTTTGAGAACGGCATTCATTAGCCCAATGTCTCCCTCTACGGCATCGTGGGCAAATACCCGGTGTTCTATTCCTTTGATTTCTAGTTTTGTTAAACCCTCCTCTTATGGGGCAACTCCTTTTAAAATGTCCTGTTTGTTCACAATTATAGCATGTTTCTGGCCTGGCATCTAAAGCCTGTTGTACTGCAGCTGCCAAGACTTGCCCTTGTTCATTAACATCTCTACATAATTTAATATATGTGTTTAAATCTTCATGTCTCCATGGTCTAATAACCTCTCTGCAGCAACGATTTGCTTGGTCATAAGCCAGTTGTTTTATTAATGGCATTGCTTGTTCTGTGTCACCAAAAATTTTGGCAGCCGTTTGAATAAGCCTATCTACAAAGTCAGTGTAAGGTTCATTAGGTCTCTGTATTACCTTAGATAGCTGACCTTGTAAATCTCCATGTCCTTGTAAAGTCTTCCATGCCCTAACTGCGTCTGCAGCAATCTGTGCATATACAGCAGGATCATATTCCATTTGTTGCCGCTGACCCTCATAAGGTCCCCTTCCTAACAACATATCAAGATTTCTTTGAGGGTAACCGGCTGCTGCATTTCGCCTAGCTGTCTCCATGCAAAATTCCTCATTGGCAACCTTCCATAACAAATATTGCCCTCCATTTAGCACAGATTTACACATGCTAGCCCAATCTGCTGGCGTCATGTCCAAGTTAGTAATGGACTCCACCATGCTTACCGTGAAGGGGGCTTGAGGACCATAGGTTGTTACAGCCTCCTTTAACTGCTTCACTGTTTTAAATTCTAAAGCACGGTGAATTCGCTGCCCTCCTACCTGTTCAAATACAGGGCATGCTAATCTTTGAGGTCCTGTCTCAGGATCCCATCTATCAAGTACGGGGTTTGAAGGCCACTCAGCTGTCTCCATCGGTGGGGCTGTTGGTTGAATTACGCCCTCTGGTAATAAAACGGAGTTAGTAACAGCCTCTTGTTGTGGCCTTTTTCCTAATAACCCCTTTTCCTTTAAATTTTCTTCCTTTCTCTGACTAGCTCGAGAGACCTTCTCTTTTGCTTGATCTAAAATGTCTTCCTCCATGGTCTGAATCTCTAACAATTTACTTAACACTTTTTCGGCTTCTTTTTTAATAATTTCTAATCTTCTATAAAGATAACGCAACCCAATAAGATAACACAAAACAAAACCACAACTGAATGAAACAAAAACTGAATAAAAATTCACTGTGTCAATTTTCTCTTTCTCGGGGCTAACAAACTTCAAACCTTGAGCCAACCATTTTTCCCAGTTTGCCTGAGAAATTTCTAGGGATAGGCAGCTTAAAACAAAAATGAAATAAATCAAAACAAGAACACATTGTTTTTTGAAATGGTCACCCATTCTCTCGCCTTCCCTCAGGGGCGAGCGATTTTACTCACCTCCAAATTTCAGACGTTCCGCGTACGGGCCACCAAAATGCCAAGGTCTCGGCTTGGCACCAGAAGTACGAGCCACCACACACCTTTGTAGGTTCAAACAGCAATTCTTTATTCCAGCTCTCACACCGCCTCCACACAGGTCCAGGGACAATCGCGTTCTGCCGTCAGCCGCACAATTCACCTACTTCACGAGGCTATCTCCAAATCTCATTTTAATCTCACGAGAACTCAATGGGAATAAGCAGCAGGAACACCCTAATCCCAGCAATAATCTTCAACTTCCAACTTCCCTAAAACTCATTATCTTAAACTGGCAACGCCTTAAACTCAAGGAGCCGGTTACTTCCTCAAACCTGATCAGCTCTAAACCCAGATCCGCCTTGGTCCTTGAGCAAGGTCACCTTATTAAAGCATGCATGCAATGTCTCATCGAATGTCCTCTAAGCAGCATGGGGTACGCTTGGCAAGGAAATTTCGATGCGTCATTCCTACTTGGTAATGGCCCTCAGCATGGGGACTTTGGATCAGGTTTCTGAAGAGTTCTTCATATTTTGGAGATGTAATATTTTTAAGACTTTTCATGGCAATATCTCTAACTTGGTCAAAGTAATTGAGATTGCCAATCTTTGATTGTTCTTGCAGGCTCACATAGGCACCATGACCCAGCAATATATCTAAAATGATGGCAATTCCATAGGAGAGATTATTCCTTGCCATTTGCTCTGCTTCCTCATCGAAGGAAGCTTTCCATTGGAAAAATTGTGGGTGAGTTAAGCATGCCTTGAGAAAGTTCATCCAATCATAGGAGGTTTGTAATTGACCTGACCATTGTCTTAATTTCTCTTCAAAGTAAGGAGAGTCAGGCCTAGACTCCTGAGAAACCTTCCTCATTAATGCCAGATCTGGTAAGGGAGTAGGCACCCAGGACCTACTTTCTGCATCAGAAGCTTTACTCACTGGAAAGGTGAGTAAAGGGTTATGAGGAGAACATGGGGGTTGACAAGGAGCAGAGGACCTTACAGGTGTGCCTCCTCAGCAGAGAGGTGCTAAGGAACTGAGGGTCTTATAGGGTGTGCCTCCCAATGTAAAGCATCAGGCTCATCCTCATTCAAATTATTGTCCTCATCTGAATCAATGACACTTGAGGCAGAGGCCTGAAGAGTCATTTCTTTGTCCTCTAAAGACTCATTATGCTTTTTGATGACTTCTTCTGCAGAAGAGCCTTGAAGGCTGGCAATGATGGCAAGAAGGATCTGGATGAAGGAGGCAGGGGTAATGTGTCCCTCATGCACCTCTTTTTTTCTTGCAGAGTATAAGACTCTTATCCAAATTTGTGTATCCCATATGTTTTTAGGGCCAATCCAGGGTACTAAAAGGACAGCTTCTTTCCAGAATTAATCAAAGTCTTTAGGTTTCACTTTGAAACCTAAAGCTGAGAAAGCAGTGCTTTCAGGGCAGCTAATTGAGGGTCTCATTGAATGGGAGGAAGGTTTCCCATGACTGATTGGTGGACCTATCAGAGGCCTCCTGAAGTCTCTCAAGGATAAACAAAATCACACTAAGCCAAGTACTAATAAGGAGGAAGATGCCCAAAGTAGGGGCCCAGCACACATGCAGGGGCAACGGATCAGACATGGAAGTCCCTAAGTAGGACAGATAAGAGTATGTTTAGGGCCCAATGTGTTGTGCTTAGTGGGGGACTTCCTTGACTTGTTAGATCAAGGCCGTATGCCCACAGGGTGTCTCCAGAGCGGTGTTCCCTTTAATAGAGAAAACTGTCCTTCACATAAGGACCAGTCCCCTATGTGAATTTTCCGGGTGAACCAGCGGGAAAGAGGGGTCATAAGGTGATGCCAAACCTTATGACAGTGTGTGCCTCAACTCGGGGTACCCATAGTATGACAAGGACAAGGAAAGGGGGTAGAGGAGGGGGTTCTTTGCTCACCTTCAAGGAATCGACAGCACACAGTATACAAGTGGGGTCTACTACCCAAAATCCTACCTGAAACCTTACCTGAAATCAATGGAATGGCCAGTCCTGAGGTGTGAGGGTGTGAGCAGGCACATTGAGGCGCCAAATTGCTGTGGTTCTGTCAACTAGTTGCTCAGCTACCTTATCATAGGGTGTGTGTTGGGGGGTGGGGTAGAGACACGGAATCAACACACAGACTCCAGGAGCTGGTGAGAGAACTGGCTGGAGACCCACATCAGGTTGTTGTCCAGTAGCTCAGTAGTTTATTTTTGAAATGCATACAATTGTTATAAGGTTCCAGTGGGGCGTGCCCATCAATCATACACAAGCAAGATAGTATCCATAAGCCAATCATCTTATGCCTAATGTAACCACACTATGAGGCTGTTGTAAATATTGCTATCATCAGGAAGGGTCTTTGTCCCTAGAGGAGGGTGTTTCTATGTTAGAAGTTCCATTCCTGAAGCTCCTGGCTATCAGTTTCCAGCCTGGCAGCCTGGCAATGCTAACCGCAGTGCTAAGGATGTGGTTTCACTGACAGCTCACTAGAGAAGAGCATCCCATCCTGCAGGCCTTCCTATCAGGCCTGAACAAGTGTAGATTCTTCAAGCCCTCTGAGCTGCTCACAGCTTCTAGCTGCTAGCTGCTAGCTATAAACTGAAAGTTATTTCAACAACTACCCTAATACCAATTTCATGAAAGAACACAACAAGAAAAGAAAAGTACAGGTCAATTCCTCTGGCAAACATAGATTCAAAAATCCTCAACAAAATGCTAGCAAACAACATTCAACAGCACATTAAAATTACCATTCACTCTAGTCATGTGGGATATATTCCTGGAATGCAAGAATAGTGAATATTCACAAATTAATCAATGTGATATATCATGTTAATGAAGGAAGAACAAAAGCCATTTCATCATCTCTACAGGTGCAAAATCAACATCCTACAAAAATGAACATCTTTTTAAAATCACTGATTACTATCAACAATTTAGGTGTGGATGAAATGAAACTCAATGCAATAAAGGTCCTTTATGAGAAGTCCATAGCTAACATTTTCAGTAGCAGAATATTGAAATTTGATTTGTAAGCACAAGAGAAGACAAGGACATCTACTCTTGCTTTACCAAAAGCTTCATCCTTGTTCCCAATGCCAATCCAATAATGAGGACATGGTACTGAGAAAAAGGAAAAAGTTTTATTGCTTTGCTACCAAAGGAGAACCATAGCGGACTCCAGTCCCAGAGGCTGTGATGCTGCACATCAGTAGAAAAAGGGGGCTTTTAAAGAGGTGATTCAAAGACTACACTTCAAATGTTCTCTGTTGCACTTGTAATTCACTTGCTAATTTGGGAGATAGTAATTTCAGAGATTTTCTGGTGCCATTCCCAAAGTGTGGATTACTTTGTTCCTATGGTGGCTATGTACTCAAGGACAGATAAATCTGCCTAAAATGGGGAAGATAAGTAATCTCATTTACCCCAAAATTGGCATGGGGCAGAGATTAAGGAGGAGTAGGGAGAGAGTAAGAGAAAGAATTGTGCCCATTTAAATAATAACTTGCAGTAGCAGAGCAGCAAGGGCTGTATTCAAAGCATAAAGTGGACAACTGTTATAGTTCCCTATCCATTTCTATGGATAAATGGGTGAAGACATCTCCAAGATGCTTCTTACTGAAAGAGTTGGAAGATAGGTAAAGAAATTGAAAGTCCTTATTCTCTATCAGGTGGGGTGTGGACAGTTTTGTGTATTCAGTATCAGAGTAGTCCAAGACTTCCACCATGCCAGATGGTAAGTGACTAGACAAGGCATATAAAGGTCAGGGATCATGCTAGACAGTAATGCATGAGACAGAAAAACATTACTTTTTTGTCAACAATTAGTACAAAAGCAATTAGAATTTCAGCAAGTATCTGAAAATCACAAAGACCTAAGTCATAACTGTGTCAGTGAAAAACAGATCAAGTTTATCAATATAGGAGTTAGGGAGATTTGTAGGTCTCTGGGATCAAGCTCAAATTAGCTCAGGACAAACTTGTGATTCTAGTGACCTTTGTAATTATTATTAGGAACTTTTACACAAGAACATTTTCTTTATAGCTTAACTTAAATTTGGTATGGATAACACAAGTGTACATCTTAAGTTACACTTTATAAAACCATTGTTTTTCCTTTTAAATATTAATGTAGGATTGTGCTTAGGCTATACTCTCCTGCCATGTGTTTAAGACCAAGTTGGTCAAAACCAACCATGTTCCTATTTACTGCTTAGTAAGTGTCAGCTGAGATTCCTCACAGATCCCTCTTTGGGATGGTGTAAAGCCTCTTGGCTTCTTTAGATTTTTCCTGTACCATGGTGCCATCTGCCAGGATGGGTCAGGGTTTTGCTGACCATATTTGGCTTCTCTTGGAAGCATCAGGGACATTTTCCTCTCCTGTGTTCCTTCTCTTTGCATAATGTTCACTTATCTTCCTGTTCTCTAGGGTCTTCTTGATTTCCCAGATAAGGAGATTGAGTGACTCACAAGAGTAGCAGGGCCCAGAGAGGGTCCTGTTGTTCTCTGGGTAGCTGATCTTAGAAGCAAGGGTCAAAACATTGGCTGCTTTTTTCCTTGGACCTTTTACTTCCTTGATTTTGGGCTCTAAGTTTTTTGTTTCAAACATCTGGCAGCTCAGTATCACCAGTTTTAAGTGGGAGTACAGGTTATAACTTCAATATCTATAAGTTTTCAGTTGATCCTTTTATTTCATTGGGGTTAATGAAAGTACTGAAAGTTAGCATTGCATACTATCTGTCCTTTAGGTGATGAATTACTATCTTAAATTAACTCAAGTTGTTTTATTAGAAACATTACAAACAACACTGCAAAACACTAACAATCAACAGTCATAAAATTTACAAGGGAAATACAAGTAAAATTAAAAGAGAAAAATTCAAGTTGTGTAATATCTATGAATGAAAAAAAGATTTCTATAATCCTGAACTTTATTAGTTCTATATTATATTCCCTGTAATTTGGAGATCACAGTAATTTTTATAACAAAAATCGATCTTTTGAACACAACATTAAATGAGCTGAAATCTAGCCTATTTTGGAGCCATTTAAACATGGAGTACTGTGAGAGGCAGAGTCTTATTTCAGATAAGGTGGGGCTCTTGACAAATAACAATGCAACATTAAGTTTGAAAGATGAATCAAACAAAGGCTAAGATACCTTCTAACTTTCTGTTTGTGGATGAAATGGCAAATGTTTCCATGTTTTACAATGTCAGCTCTCTCATTAAAGGGAAAGTGAGAAATGAAAGATGGAGGCCAGGAAGAGATACATATGAGAGTTTATTTGTTATAGCTGACAAATAAAGGCCATCTCTTTATAGGAGAGAAAGGTAAAACAGGCTTGAGTTTTTGGACTTTTATGGGGGAGGCTCAGGAACTAGAGCCGGGTGGGTCCTAATGTGGGTGATTAAGGATTGGGTTGTTATGAGGGAGTGAAGCCTTTCTCAGAAATGCCCTTGGGTGGGAAAGCAAGAATTTTTCCTTAAAATGGCAGGTGTCACTTAATATGGTCATCCAGATGCTAAGCAAGGACTTTATACTTATTACTTTTCAAAGATACCTTTAGATTTCTATTTCAGTTTAAAGAGCAACACAATATTATATGTGTGTGTGTGTGTGTGTGTGTGTGTGTGTGTGTATTTATATATATAACATACACTTTGGCCACCACTGGCCAAATGGGGTGTCCTGTTGGATCTTAAAAGAGAGCCTATTCCTGTCCCCAGGTCCCCAACATTGATGGGGACCTACTGCTACCTCCTTTGTTGCCAGCATCCTCCATACCCCACAAGCAAAAGGGGCTGGAAGGTAGGGTAGAGGCCAGTTCTCTTTGTCCATTTTTCTACAGTCCAGGCAGCTTTTCTGGGATTTTTTCCCCCGTCATAGGGCTAATGTCCTTGACTCACAGTGAGATGATCTAAAGCTGCCTTGGGCCAGTCTGAGAAACAGTGCTGCTTTGTCAGTGCTAGGTTTTAAAGATTTAAATCATTTTACACCCTTTTCTTCTGGTGTCTGCTATCCTTGAACACCAGAGGCATTACCTTTTGGCACTCTCAACTTAGTTCCTGACTTTTACAAATCTTTATCATGCAACTCCATAAATGCTTAGACCTACAGGATCTCTTTCTATACATTACCCCTGTGTCCCCATGACAAGTATGGCTACTGAACAGTGTTACAGTGCAGGTATTGGGTCTGATAAGGAAAATTAGAAATTATAAGACTTACTCAGAAATAAACACAAAAACTCAAATGTAAACAAAAAAATGGGTCCTGTTGGAGAATCAGACTTGGTATTGGTCTTATTTGGAACCCATAATTTCTGTGCCAGGCATGGAATATGCCCCATTAACAGTGGTCACCTGCAAATCTTTCAGCACACAGATATTAAAAGATTCTCAGAAGTGGCATCTTGCTGTGTATGGCTATGGAGTTCAAAGCAATGATTTATTTTCCACTCTTAACATCTCTGACTTCTTTTTATTTTTTAAGTGCAAGTGATTTATTGGTACTTGGAATTCTTGAATTTCTTCTCAGAATGTACTGCAACCTATTCTTATAACCCAAAATAGAATTAGTAGCACAGCTATTATTCCAAAAATATACCATATGGAATGATTCAACATATTTCCAGTATTAAAGCATTTAAATCATAAAGTATCTATTCAGCAAGTGATGCAAGATGTATGAGATTGATCCTGCTTTCCTGAATGTCCTGGAGGTGATGATGTGACTCCATAAGTTCCAGACTATTATTATTACTGTACCAAATGCCCATTAAGTGATTTTTGACTTTTTCCCAATCCCACTGGGAAGCATTATATTTGGACACAATAATACAGACATATTTATAGCTAGCATGGTACCTAAGCCTTTGCTTAAATTTGAGAGTGGCAGGTTCATTTCCAATATTTATGACATTAGCTTTCAAAACATTTAATTTAGTTTCAATCTTTTTATCAATATTTACCTTATGGTGTAGGCTTTTGGAAGTATTTTGAGCCAAATTATTAAGAAAATGAGCACTTTGAATATTTTTAGTTAATACCATGGAAGCTGTCATTGTAGAAGCCAAAAAAAGATATTAAAGCAACTACTCTAGGTACAATAAGTCCAACAGTGCTCCAGGGTCTGCTTAACTGGGCATGCATCTCTTGTAATACTTGAACTCCATTATCAGCATACCATGTCCCTGAAATGTTAGCTGGGAGTAAAACAAAGGAGGATTGATAAAGAATGAGTACCCATTCTCTTTATTATATCTGGTGATACAATTGGTCAGATTACATCTTGTGCAAGTTACATGATATTTTTTCTCTGATTTCTTTTACTCTTAAATTTCTGGAAATTAAAACACAAGGAGATAGAACAGAGGCCCACAGGCCATAGCAGTAACCCTCTTTGCAGTTCCTGTCTCTAATGTCAGGTACAGGACCATATGTACAATGGCTAAAATCCAAGGCAGCTATTCAATGCCACAGAGCTTTCTACATGCCACCATGACTGAAAGTCAGGACATTACAAAAAAATTCCTCCATTAGTCATGGAATTCTGATGTAGCTGTCTCTTATGAATTCTTGGAGACCAATCCAAAATATATGTACCACCACTTCTAGAGACTTTATGCTGCATTGACAAGACATTTTCGCATTCCATATATTTAGGAAATATATAAATTCTATTGCAGAATGATTAGGACAACATACGTTTGTAGATGGGCTTGGGAATGACTGGCTTGTTATAGGAAAGCCCAATTTTCATAACCCAGACATATGATTTTAAGTCCCAGGGGCCAGTATGATTAGCTATTCTGGATTATCCATTCTCTAAGGTTATTTTAAAATAGCCAGCATGTTTATCATGGGATCAACATATAGGTAGATTCCCACTATTACTGGTATAATTAAATCCAGTTACATGAATAGGTGTAATGTGATTGTAAAACCTCCCATTATATTAGTATCGCTAGTAAATACTGGATGGATTCCCACTATTTATATGCACTGCCACTATAAATATTAACTGGTCCATTAGCAAAATGAAGTAAGGCACAAATGAGATCTTGATGCTCTGCTCACTGGGCAGAAGTACAGGAAGTTTGTACCATGCCAGTGTGAGCACGCCTATAAAAACCTGCTTTTTATGAACTGGAGCTACCTGTGAATACTGTCACTGCCCCAGCCTTTGGCTGAGTATAAATAATGTTTGGAAAAAATAAATGAGGTTTGTAGGGGATGAAAATCAAGTCAAGATGGTGCCTGGCATTTTGCCAGGAGGAGTGGTTTGTGAAGTAATGCCAGCGAGCCATTAAGATGATGAGGATTTCTTAATGACTGACTGTTGTATCTAGATGACGTTAATTAAGTTAAGCTGTGTTAATTAGTTGGGTATATGTACCTCTGCTGTCCCGCAGATAAGCGGCTCCTGCTACCTTGGGTGCCCGCTACTTTGAGTTCTCACTCAGTTCCTGCTGACTTCACTCGCAATAAAGTAGTTCCTGCTTCAGCCTTCAAGTTGCTTGTCACCTCTCGGTTATTTTGCCCAGCCGGACTTAGGCAGCCCAGCCGGACTACGGTATATGGTAGCCCATACTGGGAATGCCTGAGGGTAAGTGATAAAGTAAACTGCTTGCCATTCAAAAAACAGTGTAATCTTCTTTCATTTTGTTTCCTTTTTGTTTTAAGCTGCCTGTCCCTAGAAATAAATAGGATGGGAGAAAAGTTGTTCACCCCTGAGGAAGAGATAGAGATAGACTTCAGATGTACCTGTCAAGACAGAAAAATCAAAACAATGAATTTTTGTTCCATTTTTGTCTCATTATGTTTCTGTTTTGTTTTATGCTATCTTGTTGGGTTGCATTATCTTTGTAGCAGAAATATAGTATTATAAATTACTAAAAAACAAACCAAAAGAGCATTAAGTAAATTGCTAGAGGAAGAAGGGACCCCAGTAAAACTGAGAACAGTTAGGGCATACGTTGATACAATACAAAAATGTAGCCCATGTCTTCTTAAGGAGGAGTTATTAAACATATCACAATGGAACCATCATGGTGAAGATTTAAAAGAGATAAAAAATAAAAGCCCAGGAACTTTGCCAGTTGGCACATTACCATTATGGATGTTGATACAATCTTGTTTGCTTAGTCAGGGAGAGGACATATTAAATCAAGTAAAAGAAGAAGTCTCTCAAGTTAGTCAGACAGAAGAAGAAAGTTTAGAGAAGGAAGGGCTATCAGGGGAAAGTTTACAATGGGAGGCTGCTACTAACCCCTTTCTATCACCAGAGGGTATTCAACCAACAGCTCCACTATGGAGACAACATATGCTGGGTGGCCCTCAACCCCCATATTTGATAGATGGGATCCTGAGACAGGACCTCAAAGATTGGCATGCCCTGTATTTGAGGAGGCAGGAGGGCAGCGAATTTACCATGCTTTAGATTTCAAAACTGTGAAGCAGCTGAAAGAGCTGTAACAACTTATGGTCCTCAAGTGCCTTTCACTGTAAGTATGGTCGAATCTATTACAACTTGAACATAATGCAAGCAGATTGGGCTAGTATGTGCAGAGCTGCGCTAAATGGAGAACAATTTTTACTGTGGAAGGTTGTCAATCAAGAATTTTGTATGGAGACAGCTAGGTGAAATGCAGCAGCCAGTTATCCTCAGAGAAATCTAGAGATGTTGCTAGGAGAGGGACCTTATGAGGGTCAGCAACAACAAATTCAATATGATCCTGCCATATATTCACAAATCGCTTCACCTGTGGTTAAGGCATGGAAAACTTTACAAGGGCATGGATATTTGCAAGGTCAATTATCTAAGGTAATACAAGGAACTAATGAACCTTATGCTGAATTTGTAGATTGGCATATACAAACAGTTACCAGAGTCTTTGGGGATGCAGAACAAGCTATGCCATTAGTGAAACAGCTGGCCTGGGAAGAAGCCAATAAATGGTGTAGGGAGGCCATTAGACCATGGAAACATAGAGATCTAAATACATATATTAAACTATGTAGAGACATTAATGAACAGGGGCAATTCTTGGAAGCTGCAGTACAACAGGCATTAGGTGCTAGGCCAAAAACATGCTACAATTGTGGACAAACAGGACATTTTAGAAGGAGTTGCCCCATAGAAGGAGGGTTTAACAAAACTGGGTATCAAAGGGGTAGGAAACCAGGTATTTGCCCATGATGTCATAGAGGGAGACATTGGGCTTATGAATGGCATTCTCAGACTATTGTAGAGGGTACTCTGTTGTCAAGAAACAAACAAGGATCGGGTGTTTACCCAAGATATCATGGAGGAAAACATTGGACTTCATTGCCAAAAAACGGACAGGGGGGCCAATGCTCCAGGGCCCACGACCACAAATATACAGGGCACTGGAGGAACCCAGCAACACCATCAGGGTAGTGCCCAGGACACATTATCCATTAGATCCCTCATTAGACAAACCAGAGGGAGTGCAGGGTTGGACATCTGTGCCTCTGCCAGAGCAGTACTAACTCCAGAGATGGGAGTTCAAATCATTCCCAAAGGGGTAAAAGGACCTCTTCCCCAAGGAACAGTAGGCTTATTATTGGGACAAAGTTCTTCTACTCTAAAGGGACTTATGATAAGTCCTGGGGCAATTGATCTCAATTATGAAGGTGAAATAAAAATTATAGCCAGTTCTCCAAGAGGTATATCAGTAATTTCACCAGGACACAGAATCGCAAAGTTATTAATAATACCCAACCTACATGATAAATTTTACAGTCATACTGTAGAAAGAGGTTCCAGGGTATTAGGCTCCACAGGTTGGGATATGCTTTCTTTAAATTTAGATTCTTGTCCCATGCTAAAATTAAATATACAAGGACATGAATTTAATGGGCTAATGGATATAGGTGCAGAACTTAGTATTATCTCTCACCAAGAATGGCCAAAACATTGGCCATTACAACAAGCCACTCAAATGCTTTGAGGCCTAGGAATGGCAACTAATCCCCATAAATTGGAAGGATCCTGAAGGATGTGAAAACTATACAATCATATGTATTGGATCATCTTCCTATAAATTTATGGGGACGAGATGTCCTAGATCAACTAGGATTAATATTAACAACTAACAACAATTCAAATGTGCCCACTATTATGGCTAGACAAGGTTTTAGGAAAGGAAAAGGATTAGGAGAACAAGGACAAGGTATAGTGGCACCAATACAAAAAGATCAAAAACCAGATAGACATGGATTGGGTTTTCAGGAGGGGTCACTGAGACAATAAAAATTACTTGGAAATCAGAAAGGCCAGTATGGGTTCCTTAGTGGCCCCTGACTAAAGAAAAGATACAAGCAGCCCATGACCTGGTCAAACAACAATTAGCAGAGAGACATATACAACCCTCTGTATCTCCCCATAATACTCCTACTTTTGTCATCAAAAAGAAATCTGGTAAATAAAGATTATTGCAAGATTTAACAGCTATTAATAATGAGATGGTAATCATGGAACCTGCTCAATCAGGGATTCCTCAATTGTCAGCTTTGCCAAAAACCTAGTATGTTTTAGTTATAGATATTAAAGATTGTTTTTTTCCCCATTCCAATTCATTCTGAGGATAGCCCACGTTTTGCATTTACTGTCCCTGTGCTGAATCATGAAGGTCCTGATCAGAGATATGAATGGAATGTACTCCCTCAAGGGATGGCTAACAGCCCAACTATGTTTCAAATTTATGTTAACAAAGCAATCCAGCCACTTAAAAATCAAAATCCTGAACTACAAATATTTCACTATATGGACGATGTATTATTAGCACACAAAGATAAAAACACATTGTTAGAGTGTTATGCCACACTTATAAACTTATTAAAAATTATAATCTAGAGATAGCAATAAAGTACAATTAGGAGTTCTATTATCCTCGACCATGGTCCGTCCACCAAAAATTCAATTACGAGTAGATCAAATTAAAACACTTAATGACTTTCAAAAGTTGTTAGGAGACATAAATTGAATAAGGCCTTATCTAGGCATACCAACAGGAGAGTTGGGACCTTTATTTGATATCCTAAAAGGTCCATCAGATCCGAATTCACCCCGCATGTTAACACCTGAAGCAAGAAAGACATTAAAAATCATTGAAACATATATGGAAAATATGCATTTGGGTAGAATTGATATGTTTGCCTTTATTATTTATTGTACTACCAACAAAAAATATTTCTATAGGAGTATTTTGGCAAGAAAGTCCATTATTATGGATACATTTATCTTATTCACCTAACACTATTCTTACTAGGTATCCTGAGGCTGTAGGACAATTAATACTCAAAGGAATAAAAGCAGCAAAGGGAGTGTTTGGAATCTCTCCTAACAAAATTATCACTTCATATACTATGGATAAAATTAACGAGTTAGCTAATGAATTAAATACTTGGGCAATAATCATGTGCAAATCTACTTGTTCATTTGATAATCACCTACCATCCAATTCTTTGTTGTCTTTTTGGTCCTCGCATCCTGTAGTTTTTCCAAAAATATCAAGAAAAGCACCTATCATGAATGCTCCAAATATATTCACTGATGGGTCAAATAATGGTACAGCAGCAGTAATTACCCCTGATCAAGCTTTTACATTTTTAGTACCCAAACAATCAGCTCAAAAGGTAGAGTTTAATGCAGTATTACAAGTTTTTTTGATGTTTAAAGATTCCATATTTAATTTATTTTCTGACAGTTTGTATATAGTTAATGCTATAAATTCCCTTGAAGATGCTGGTAGGATTTCCCCTTCCTCTACTGTTTTTGTTTTCTGCTATACAAAGTTTAATCTGGGACAGAAAAGACCCATTCTTTATAGGACATATCAGGGCACATACAAGATTGCCTGAAGCTCTTAGTTTGGGCAATAATTTAGCAGATAAAACCGCACATGATATACATATTTTTTCTATACTAGAAGAAGCTACAAATTTTTACAAATCCTTCCATTCAATGCTAATACCTTGCAAAAGCATTTTAGAATAACTAAAGAACAGGCTAGACATATAATAAAACAATGTCAAAATTGTGTGACCTTTTTACTACAAGTTAATCTTGGAATTAATCCTAGAGGATTAAATCTAATCATATTTGGCAGATGGATGTCACACATTTGCCAGAATTTGGAAAATTAAAATATTTGCATGTTACACTTGATACTTCTTCTGGATATTTAATGGGCTCCCTTCATACTGAAGAAACAACTAACGATATTATATCTCATTGTTTACAAAATTTTGCCACTGTGAGCATTCCAAAGCAGTTAAAAACAGATAACTTCTATTTCTTTCAAGCAATTTTGCTCATCATTTGGCATTACTCACATATCAGGAATCCCATACAATCCACAGGGACAAGGCATAGTTGGAAGAGCTCATCAAACTATTAAAATGTACTTACTAAAACAAAAAGAAGGAATTGGGAAGGGATATAAATCCCCCAAAGATAAACTTAACATAACCCTTTTTATGTTAAACTTTTAAAATTTGGATTCATCAGAACTTAGTGCTACTATAGCTTCTGCGATAGCTATCACACAAACTGTACAAACTGTTGCATTAATATTTACTTCAGGAAGAAATAGACATATTGATGGATTCCTCTACTTTAAGCTGCTTGCAGAACTTACCTAGACTGTGTATCACTTATATGCATTATGAACTGATAGAACAAATTGTAATTAATACCAGGGTATCTTTGCTGACAGTGTCATCTGTGGTACAGTTTTTCCAGGGGTCTCTCACTTGGAGCAGTCAATGGCTTGATATCATGGCATTTTGTATCCTCCTCCTTTCTGCTTGTAGCAGTTTGTTTATGGTGTTTGTGTAAAAACCACTGTGGTTGTTATCCACAAGTATGGCTAAGTGTGTTGGGCCAGTAGTCAAAGATGGGTAAGATCCAATTACAATGGTACCAACCTAAGACAGGAGGCTGACGATTTGAGGTCAGACCATCCAATGACGGGTAAGGATCATATGTAGTATTGGACAACCTAAAACAGGCATGGTCCCTAAGCCACATACTTGTTTTTAATAAAACAAAAGGGAGGAGATGTAGGGGATGCAAATTAAGTCAAGATGGCCCCTGGCACTTTGCCAGGAGGAGTGGTTTGTGAAGTAATGCCAGTGAGCCATTAAGATGATGAGGATTTCTTAATGACTGACTGCTGTATCTAGATGACGTTAGTTAAGTTAAGCTGTGTGTAATTAGTTGGGTATCTGTACCTCTGCTATCCTGCAGAGAAGCGGCTCCTGCTACCTTGGGTGCCCACTACTTTGAGTTCTCAATCAGTTCCTGCTGAGTTCACTCGCAATAAAGTAGTTCCTGCTTCAACCTTCAAGTTGCTTGTCACCTCTCGGTTATTTTGCCCAGCCGGACTTAGGCTGCTCAGCTGTACTATGGCAGATGTTATAGTAGAAAATTGAATAAATTTATCATGAGGATAATGATTTTCTACCTGACCAGGAAAATTAGCAAAACTATTTGCCATATATTTGAAGATTGCCAAAGCCAACTCTGCTGTTGAATGAAAAAAGGAATTACAATAAAAGAAGGTTCAGATCCAATCAGCTGTATGACTTGAGTTCTAACTTTAATGACTAGTTGAGCAACAAAATCATGAAATGGAGTTAAAGACTTTGGAGGAAAATGAGCAAGGTGAAGCCATTCAATAATTCCTGAAAACTGCCATACTGCTCCTGTGGGAATATGAGTTGTGGGAAATATCAACACATATATAAGTTCCTGTAGATTAATTCTAGTAAGATGTGCAGTCTTGAAGGCAGTTCCAATTTTTGTTAGTTCAGCCTTTACTTCTGTAGTAAGTGGTCAAGGAGAAGCTTGAGAAGGATCTCCACATAAATATCAAATAAAGGACTTGAATCTGTGGTAGATAATTTTAGACAAGGCCACAGTCAAATTTTGAAAATCATTAAGAGTATATAAAAGATCAGTTTAGATTTGTAAATTCTGTGGATGAATGAGGCATCCTTCAATTCAGTTGCCCAAATACTGAAAAGGAGAAACCTTTTGCACTTTCTTTGGTGCTATGCATAAGCCCAATATGGTAAGTGAAGTTTCTCATTGAGGAAAATTTTTGAAAGTGTATCTGAATTAGCATGTGCCAAAAGTATATTATCCATATAGTGAATATGCATCAGGGTATTCTCCCACACTGGATCAATAGCTTGTGTTACAGAAGTCCAACACAAGGTGGGGCTGTTTACCATTCCTTGAGGTAAGACCTCCCAGCAGTATCTCTTGCTGGGCTCTTGGAAATTTTCAGCTGGGACACTAAATGAAAATCATTCACAATCAGCTGGAGGTTAAGGTATAGTGAAAAAACAATCCTATAAATCTAATACTATTAATTGATGATTAAGAGGAATAGCTGTAGGAGAAGGAAGTCCAGGCTGTAAAGTATCCATAAACTCCATTGTCCAAGTAATTGCTCTGAGATCTTGTATCAATCTCTATTTACCACATTTTTTCTTTATTACAAAATAAAAGTATTCCATTGGCTAAGAGTAGGCTCCATAAGACCAACTTGGAGCTGTTCTTGAACTCACATGTGAGCCACTTGATGATTTTCCCCTCTGAGGGACCATTGATTAACACAGACAGGATCATCTGACAATCACATCAATTTTTTCTGGGCCAGAGATCAAAGCCCCCATGAAAAAGACTAATTAGATGAGTATCCAAATCCATATGGTTCTTGTTGAGAGGACCATGGCACAGGTGAACACCCTCCTTGTTAATTTTTTCCCAGTCCCTTAGTAGGGATAAATCCTTGATTAAACATTTGAAAAGTTGCTAGTGAATTGATCTCATTAATAAAACCCCCATATACTGACTATATCATGGCCCCACACATTCACTTGCAAACTTTCAAGGACAGAAGTTTTAAAAAGTCCCATTTGCCTTCCTCATCTTGCCATTGGAGATATTGTGCACTCTGTGCAGGCTTGGAAATATAACTTATGCCTTCTATGGTAGCAGGAGTTGTAAGTAATGCCCATTCCTTAGGCCAACACCTTGGGGAAATTACAGACATCTGCGCCAGTATAAATAACCCCTTTAAATTTTTTCCATTAATTTTACGATCCAGTTGGGGCACTCTTGCTTAATGAATTGAGCCCAGCATGCTCTGATGACAAGAAAATTTTATTATCTTGTTCATCTGAAAGAATCTTTCCTGTTCAATGAAAGGTGGAAGGATTTCAGCTATGGTATATTCTAGAGAAAGTTGAACAATGGAACTATTGTTTGAGAAATAACTTTAATTTCCCCAGTAACATCCAAATCAACCACACAGAGTAATGCTCAGAATTCTTTCATCCTGCCTAATATGAGTCCCACTATGCCAGAGGGGAAAGGCCCATAAACTCCTGTAGAAATGGCCTGAGACTTCTTCATTTCCTTGGTGAGTACTTATATGGAGGTGGGGCTGAGGTCCAGGCCTGTGGTTCTCGTCATGGCTGGTAAGGGTCTGGAATGAAGAGATCAGAGATTGGACTGGAGTAAATGGCTGCTCCAGATTGACTGACAGGGCTACCATTATTTGATGGGGCTGGGGCTGGCCCTACCTCCCTTTTACCAGAGAAGAAGCAAGGACAGACCATTCACATCAGTCACCAATTTATCTTAATTTGCCCAGTGCAATCCTCTCTGACTATGTGAACACATTCCTGGCTTATATTTTAGTCCTGGTTGCTGCCTGAAATCTATGGTCATGTGTTGAGGTTTTCCACAAATAAAACACTCTCTCTTAGAATTTTTACTCTTTAAAGAAGACTGGAATGCTTCTTTTAGGGCTGCAGTCATGGCCATGCCCTGCCAGTACACCACTCCAATACCCAAACAGAGACAGATGAAATCCAACACTGACCATTTCTTTCTATGATGGCATGCATTTGGCAAACATTTCCAAAAGCCAGCTGTTTAATTAATATCTCAGCAGCATCAGGGTCACCAGTTATGCAATTTGTTGCTTGGTATAAACATGCCACAAATCAAAAAATAATTCATCTGATCCCTGTTGAGATTAAGAAATATCCAAAGCGCGCTCTCTCTCTTAGTAAGTAACTCTCTCCATGCCCTTTTTGCACACAAATTTATTTGTAAATGTTTGTGAGACAAAATTTAGCTATTGCCCTAAAGCAGCCAATTGTCTGGTTTCTCCAGAGTGGTATTAACCCCAGGCATCCTCTGTTTGTTTCTTTCTGCATGGCACAAAATTCCATCCAATTATATTTCCATAACAAATAATCTCCATCTGAAGGGCAGGCTTTAGCCAGCATGATTCAATCATTAGGTAATAAAGTCTTATTAGTCAAAGTCTTTAACAAACTCTGCAGGAAAGGTGATGTTAGGCCATAAACATGGACAAGTAGATTTGAACTCTTGTTGATTTTTTTTAAAAAAAGTATTTATTTTTTATTTTTTTAGGTGGACACAATATCTTTATTTAATTTTTATGTGGTGATGAGAATCGAACCCAGTGCCTCACGCATGCTAGATGAATGTGCTACCACTTGAGCCACATCCCCAGCCCTCTTGTTGAGTTTTAAAGGAACAGGCACATGTGCCCTTATTTGTTGCTTGGGATCATTCAGATCAGGTTGTTCAAAGATAGGGTATAACCAAAATCTCTCCACATCTCCTGCTGCCTTGCAGCCTGAAGGTCTTGCTGAGGTGGAGATATTTTACAAACTTAACCAGAGGCATGGGTCAAGGTACCAGAGTTGAATCTTTCATATTTATACTAGAGACATCACAAGCCAATTCTTTCTTCCTCAAGTTCCTCCTAAGAATCCACCCTAAATTCATGTTCAACTTCCATTCCCACATCATTCTGAATACCTCCATCCCAACCAGCTGCCTCTGGCCTCTCCCCACTTCATCTTCCCATTTTTTTCTCTGCAAAGAGACTGGGGAAAAGGGGAGAGGAAGGCAGGCAGGCTAGGCATGCTTGTATCATTTAAAATTATTTTGAAAACTATCAATTAAATCAGCAGCTGACCATTTCATATTGTGTGGAGGTGTAGTGAAACAATTTCATATTAGAGTGTGCATCAATTCTGAGCCATCTGTCCACAAATGGACACTTTGCCAATCAACTACATCAATCATAGCTCATGTAAAATTCTCAGCCAAGCCTTCCCCAAATACACAAATCAAGGGATCTCTCCTTGGGAAATCACGGACATGTTTTTGTGACTACTTCAAAATATAGTGTCTGCTGTGCTTTATTCTCCAAATTCTCTAGTGCTTTTTAATTTTTTAATTGGTACCAGGGATTGAAACCAGTGATACTTGACAACTGAGCCACATCCCCAAGCCCAATTTGTATTTTATTTAGAGACAGGGTCTTACTGAGTTGCTTAGTGCCTCACTTTTGCTGAGGATGGCTTTGAACTTGCGATCCTCCTGCCTCATCCCTTCACTCCCCACAGCCACTGGGATTACAGGCATACACCACTGGGCCTGGTCTCCTTACTCTCTTAAGGTAGTTTTAAGCACTGGGAGGATAAGCTCTTTCAGAATTAGAATTAGAATTAGAGTTTTCCATGTTTTACACTGATTTATTTAAAAACTCACCCCTCCCTGCTTTCTTTAAAATGATTAAAGGCCATCTCTTTTTGAGGAGAGTTCAACTCATCTGAAAATTCTTAGTTCATATCATTGGTCTGTTCAGGTGCCAATTCTCTTTGTGACCTGTGCAGTGATTAAACTGTTCTCTGACACAAACGAAGGGTCAGTTTAGAAAAATTAAAAAAATTATATAATAAGAAATAATATGAAGACTCAAATGTACAAGAAAAAGTGGGGCCCAGTGGGTGAAACAGTCCTGGTGCAGATCTGATTTCTGACAAACAATGAGAGCAAACAATGTGTTTTATTTTATAGGTAAAAACATTAAAAAGATTTATTATGAGAAAACTTCAAGGCAAACAAAATTAAGATCAAGCAGGAACAAGTTAATTTGGGCATATCTATTGGGCAATATCTTCTCTAGCTCTGGAAAGTTGGTGCCTCAAAGCTATTGAGTGTGCCCAATTTTTTGCCACTTCAAGGTAGTTCCCATTTGAATTCAAAGCTATAAAAACCCAAAATTCCATGCCAGACATGGGGTCTGCCTTATTAACAGTGGTCACGTGACAATGGACATTTTTTTTGAGTATCATCATATTGCTGTCCAAAGAGAGATCAATCTGCCTAACATGAGAGTAGGGAGGGGGATAAATTAAGGAAGAGAAGAGAAATAGGTAGAGAAAGAAATGTTGGAGGCCACGATCAAGTCAAGATGGCGCCTGGCAGTTTGCCAGGAGGAGTGGTTTGTGAGGCAACACCACCGAGCCATCAAGATGGTGGGGACTCCTTATTGACTGATTGTTGTATCTATAGAGGAGCAATGCTATGATTGGATGATGCTGATTGAGTGAAGCTATATGTAATCAGTTAGATATATTTACCTCTGCTGTTCCTTAATAAAGCAGTTCCCGCTTCAATCTTCAAGTTGCTTGTCACCTCTCGGTTATTTTGCCCAGCTAGACTGAAGCAAGTGGTGGCCAATATGGGGAACTCAGGGACACTCCAGGGTAAGTGACAAGGTAAAATGCCTGACCCTAGAAATAGATAGGACTGCTCGCCCCTGAGGAAAATTGACAGCAGATAGGGCGAGAGGATCGATGGCCATTTCAAGAAAATAGAAAAATTGATAGAATGTGTTTTTTTTTCATTTTTGTTTCATTTTTGTTTTGTGTTATCTTAGTGTGTTGTGTTGTTTTGGTTATGGAAATATGGCATCAGAAGTTAGTAAAAATCAAACTGAAAGGGTTTGTAGCCCATGGTTATTAAAGGAGAGGTTGTTAAATATACCACAATGGGACTATCATGGTGAAGATTTAAAAAAGATAGAAAAGAAAAGCCCAGGAACTCTGCCAGTTGGCACATTACCATTATGGACATTGATATGATCTTGTTTGCTTAGTCCAAAGCCTTCAGTTCAGACTATGGTAGAGGAAGGAGAAGATATCTTAGATCAAGTAAAAGAAGAAGTCTCTCAAGCTAGTCAGAAAGGAGAAGAAAGTTTAGAGGAGGACGGGCTCTCAGGGGAGGAGTTACAACAGGAGGCTCCTACTAACCCCTTTCTATCACCAGAGGGTGTAACCAACAGCTCCACCTATGTATATGGGGACAACATACCGCTGGGTGGCTCCCACCCCCCATAGTTGATAGATGGGATCCTGAGACAGGACCTCGAAGATTAGCATGCCCTGTACTTGAGGATGCAAGAGGGCAGTGATATCACCAGGCTTTGGATTTTAAAACTGTAAAGCAGTTAAAAGAAGCTGTAGCAGCCTATGGTACTCAAGCCCCTTTTACCGTAAGCATGGTTGAATCCATTGCAAGTTTAAACTTGACACCAGCAGATTGGGCTAGCATATGCAAAGCTGTGCTAAATGGAGGACAATATCTGTTATGGAAAGTTGCTAATCAGGAATTGTGTGTGGAGACTGCCAAGTGAAATGCAGCATCTGGGTATCCACAGAGAAATCTAGATATGTTGCTAGGAGAGGGACCTTATGAGGGGCAGCAGCAACAAGCTGGATATGATCCTGCCATATACTTACAAATTGCTTCAGCTGTGGTTAAGGCATGGAAGACTTTACAAGGACATGAAGATTTACAAGGTCAATTATCTAAGGTAATACAAGGAGCTAAGTTTGTGGATAAAAGAGCTTATGCAAAGAGCAAGCAGAGTCTTTGGGGATGTAGAACAAGCGATGCCATTAATAAATCAACTAGCTTATGAACAAGCCAATAGATGGTGTAGGGAGGCTATTTGACCTTGGAAATATAAAGACTTAAATGCATACATTAAATTGTGTAGAGATATTAATGAACCAGTGGTATAGGGGCAAGTCTTGGAAGCTGCAGTAACCCAAGGAGTACAACAGGTTTTAGGTGCCAGGCCAAAAACATGTTATAATTGTGGTCAAGCAGGACATTTTAAAAGGAGTTTCCCCATAGGAGGAGGGTTTAAAACAAGTAACAAAACTGGGGATGATCAAAAAAGAAAAATACCAGGTGTTTGCCCACGATATCATAGAGGAAAACATTGGGCTAGTGAATGCCGTTCTCAGACTACTGTAGAGGGTACTCTGTTGGAAAAAAATGGACAGGGGGGTCCAATGCCCCAGGGCCCACAACTACAAATATATGGGGCATTGAAGGAACCCAGCAACACCATCAGGGTAGTGTCCAGGACACATTATCGTTAACTCCCTTATCAGACAAACCAGAGAGAGTGCAGGATTGGACATCTGTGCCTCCACCAGAGCAGTACTAACTCCAGAGATGGGAGTTCAAATCATTCCCACAGGGGTAAAAGGACCTTTTCCCCATGGAACCGTAGGCTTATTATTAGGACGTGGTTCTTCTACTCTAGAAGGACTTATGATAAGTCCTGGGATAATTGATCCCAATTGTGAAGGTGAGATAAAGATTATAGATAGTTCTCCAAGGGGTAATTTCACCAGGAGATAGAATTATTTTCTAGTCATACTGTATAAATGACAAGAAAAACATCTATCATAAATGCTCCAATAATATTTACTGATGGGTCAAATAATGGTACAGCAGCAGTAGTTACCCCTTCTCAAGCTTTTACCTTTTTAGTACCCAAACAATCAGCTCAAAAGGTAGAGCTTAATGCAGTATTACAAGCTTTTGTGATGTTTAAAATTTCTGTATTTAATTTATTTTCTGACAGTCAATATATAGTTAATGCTATAATATCCCTTGAAGATGCTGGTAGGATTTCCCCTTCCTCTACTGTTTTCTCTTTGTTTTCCACTATACAAAGTCTAATTTGGAACAGAAAAGATCCATTCTTCATAGGACATATCAGGGCACATACAGGACTTCCCGAAACCCTTAGTTCAGGCAATGATTTAGCATATAAAACTACATCTGACATTCATGTTTTTTCAATACTAGAAGAAGCTACAAATTTTCACAAATCCTTTCATGTCAATGCTAGTACTTTACAAAAGCATTTTAAAATAACTAAAGAACAAGCTAGACATATAGTAAAACAATGTCAAAATTGTGTGACATTTTTACCACAAGTTAATCTTGGAATCAATTTTAGAGGACTGATACCTAATCATATATGGCAAATGGATGTCACACATTTTCCAGAATTTGAAAAATTAAAATATTTGCATGTTACAGTTGATACTTCTTCTGGATATTTGATGGGTTCCCTTTATGCTGGAGAAAAAACTAAAGATATTATAACTCACTGTTTACAAAACTTTGCCACTGTGGGCATCCAGAACAGGTAAAAACAGATAATGGCCCTGGCTATACTTATACTTCTTTTAAGCAATTTTGCTCATCATTTGCCATTACTCATATAACAGGAATTCCACATAATCCACAGGGACAAGATATAGTTGAAAGAGCTCATCAAACTATTAAACTGTGCTTACTAAAACAAAAAGGGGGAATTGGGAATGGGTATATATTCCCCAAAGATAAACTTAACGTAACCTTTTTTAATTTAAATTTTTTAAATTTGGATTTATCAGGGCTCAGTGCTGTGGAAAGGCACATGTGTCCAAAAAATGTACATAAGCCCAAGGTACTTTGGAAGAGTATTATGACTGGACAATGGAAAGATCCTGACCCAGTGATTGTCTGGAGTTGGGGGTCTGTTTGTGTGTTTCCTCAGGGAGAACAGCAGCCGATTTTGATTCCAGAGAGACTAACTAAAACGATTTCTACAGACCAAAAAGAAGATGATTTTGCTCAAATCCATAACAGCTGATATCCAGAACTCCAGTTTAGCTATCCTACATCTGTGACAGTGGTTCTCCCACACCTGGAGGCTAATGAATAATGAGCACCATTGAGGCCTATTTCAAATGTAAAAAACCTTGAGGCTTACTTGTGGGAATACCTTTAAACCTATATGCAAGTTACAAGAACAATGATGGGATATCAAAAGAAGAGTCAAATCCAGGTGGTAGCCAGGATGCTTTTTTCAATATCTATTTTATTATGCCTTCTCCCACGTCATGGAGTTCTATTTTATTTTTTGAGCTCATATAGACCTAGGTTAATGTTTTTCTGATCAGTTCTATTTTTTGATCACCTGTGGAGTTTTTAAACATTGCAATGGAGATTTCACCTGTAAAAAGCTACAAGGCCTTTACTATTATGTTATGTGTGCACACTTGTGTTATGTGTTGTATGTCTGTATGTGCATATGTTCATATGCCATATACATGATATGAAAATTGGCAGATATATGAGGAGCACTCATGAAAAATTAAAAAAAATAGATCCAAATATCTTTCATTCACATGATTTAAACAGTTCAATTTAAATTGGTTAGACAGATGAAAGTACAGATGTCTTTAAAATTAAGCTTACAAGTTTTTCTAGGTGTTAAAAAAACTAATAAAATGTTGATGTCTATGAAATAATCTACTAAATTCAGAAATTTACAAGGATTGTTTTAAAATGTGAGTAAAACTCCTATTTGTTTACTTTCACTTTTCCTTTTCATTATATCTAATAATTTTGTTCAGGATAATGTACTAAATTGTTCAGAAAATTGCTTTCTTAGTGTCTGCTGGAATGCTATACAATTTTCTTTAGCCATCATTGCCAGAATTCCTACCTTCATCTCGGTGCTGGTGAAGACAAAAATAGAAGAACTTCCAGTATTACTGAGAACCAAATGAGACTTCGGAATTATAGCTGCCATCATCACAGCTGTTGCTGTTTCTAACTGTACACACAAACTGTACAAACTGCTGCATCAATAAATAATATAACTCAACAAGTAGCACAAGCTTTACAAACACAAAACATTATTAATGATCATCTTAGAAATGGAATTCTGATGCTCAACCAAAGAGTCGATTTACTTCAAGAAGGAATAGACATATTAATGGATTCCTCTGCTTTAAGCTGCTTAAAGAACTTACCTGGACTGTGTATCACTTCTATGCATTATGAACTAATCTATTGATACAACAAATTGTAACTCTTAATAGTACCAGGGTATCTTTGCTGACGGTGTCATCAGTGGTACAATTTTTCCAAGGGCTTCTCACTTGGAGCCATCAATGGCTTGGTATTGTGGCATTTTTTTATCCTCCTTCTTCTGCTTGTGGCAGGTTGTTTATAGTAATTGTGTAAATTACACAGACAACAAAAAGAAACCACTATGGTCTTTATAAAGGCCATGATGGCCCTAGAAACAGGGCAAGATCCATAAGTATGGATAAATATGTTGGGCCGGTAGTCAAAGTCAGGTAAGATCCAATTACAATGGTACCAACCTAAACCAGGAGGCTGACAATTTGAAGTCAGACCATCCAGTGATGGGTAAGGACCATATGTAGTATTGGACTACCTAAGATAGGCATGGTCCCTAAACCATATACTTGTTGTCTAATAAAACAAAAAGGGGGAGATGTTGGAGGCCATGATCAAGTCAAGATGGCACCTGGCAGTTTACCAGGAGGAGTGGTTTGTGAGGCAATGCCGCCAAGCCATCAAGATGGTGGGGACTCCTTATTGGCTGATTGCTGTAACTGTAGGGGAGCAATGCTATGATTGGATGATGCTGATTGAGTCAAGCTGTATGTAATCAGTTAGATATATACACCTCTGCTGTTCCTTAATAAAGCAGTTCCCGCTTCAACCTTCAAGTTGCTTGTCACCTCTCAGTTATTTTGCCCAGCTAGACTGCGGCAAAGAAACATGCCCATTTAAAAGCAATGATCTATTGCAGACATAGACATCCCTACAGACACCCCTGACAGATCAACTTCAATTTCAAGATGGTATAGTAATCCAGAAAAAAATTAAAGGCAGGATTGTGTTATAGTAAATCCTCTTTTTCTTAGATAGGCCCATTCAGCCAGGATCTGCTCAAGAGACTATTGGTAAGATCAAGGCTCATGATCCATGTCTTAAAGGAACAGCAACAGATACAAAAAACACAGGATTACCAAAAGCAGAGCTGACAGATGGGAACTTTTAAAACAGACAGACCTGCACATGCAAATTTCTTCCACTTACTTTGTCTTCAACAGACCAACTCCAAATGCAAGATTGTATAATAATCCAAAAGTTATTCAAAATCCAGGTCATTACAATAAAACATTATCTTACACAGGATTATACATATAAGTGGTCCTTTCTTCAACTCACTTTACTTCTGACAGACCAAATTCAATTGCAAATTGTACAAAAAGAAAAACAGTGAGAGGGACAACCAGAGAGGTGCCCCAAAATCATGGCCAACAGCAGAAACCTTTAAGACAGACCAACTAAGATCTTTCCCAAGAGACTACCTATGGAATCAATGCAATATTGGCCATGTCTTAAAAGGGGCAGGAACATATACAAATAAAACAAAAACACAGATGGACAACCAGAAGAAATTCCCAAACTCGGGGCCAACAAAGAGTTGAGAATCTAGAACAGAGAAGAAGGGAGTAAATATCTCTAGGTTCTCAAGTCTCTTTTAACCTGACTCCTACACCAGTGGCACCATAGATGTCCCCACAAAGAGGGACCAGATATTCCACAAAGAAGAACAAGATATGTGGGATCAAGGGTCTCAGCATTCACACCAGGGGACTTACCAGATGGCCAAGTGAAGTTTTTTTTTTTGTTTTGAATATACTGAGTTTGGTTTCCTTTTCCTGAAAGTGAACAATGAGGGAGCAAACTGTACTATTCAGGGAGAGAAGGCAGGAGATCACTGAAGCAAAAGGAGCTTCATCAGCTGCTGTGATAGTCCCTCAATCCCCCCTCCCTTTACTCACAGGACTAACTCCTCTGGTTCAGCCTGAGGGAACTCACTCATACTTAATTTCCTGAAGTTGGTTCTCAGCACACTCACCAACTACCTTGCAACTTCAGCATGGAAATGAGGTTCTTTGGAAAACAAGTCCTGACCAATAGAGCTGAAGTGGATGCAGCTCTTGGGTCACAACTTAGGTACCAAATTTGTAATTGAAAGCTCAGTTCTTGTCCCTAATGTCAATCCAATAATAAGGACATGGTACTGAGAAAAAGGAAACATATGTATTGCCTTGTTAGCAAAGGAGAAACATAGTGGGCTCCTGTCCCAGAGGTTGTGATGCTGATCAGAAAGAAAAGAGGACTATCAAACATATTATTCAAAGGCTATATTCCATGTGTTCTCTGTTGCAGTTGTAATTCAATTGTGAATTTTGGAGACAGTCATTTTGGAGATCTTCTGGTACCATCCCCAAAGTGTGGATTGCTTCATTCAGATGCTGTGGGTGTACTTAAGGAGAGATAAATCTGCCTAACATGGGGAAGAAAAGTGATCCTGTTTCACCTGAGAATAGGGAGAGGGGATAAATTAAGGAAGAGCAGAGAGATAGGTAGAGAAAGAAACATGCCCTTTAAAAAATATGTTTGAGGGAGTTTTCAAGATGGTGGAATAGAGAAAGTTACTTTTCTGGCTGTTCCATGGCACATAGTGATAATTAAAGTTCTTCTTTTCCCATTTTTTTTGCCTTTAATTTCTTTCATCTGTCTAATTGCTCTGGCCAGTATTTCGAGAACTAAATTGAATGGAAGTGGTGAGAGAGGGCATCCCTGTCTTGTTCCAGATTTTAGAGGGATTGCCTTCAGTTTTTCTCCATTTAGAATGATACTAGCCTGAGGCTTAGCATAGATAGCTTTTACAATGTTGAGGTAAGTTCCTGTTATCCCTAGTTTTTCTAGTGTTTTGAACATAAAGGGATGCTCTACTTTGTCAAATGCTTTTTCTGCATCTATCAAGATGATCATGTGGTTCTTATCTTTAAGTCTATTGATGTAGTGAATAACATTTATTGATTTCCATATATTGAACCAGCCTTGCATCCCAGGGATGAATCCTACTTGACCATGGTACACAATTTTTTTGATATGTTTTTGTATCAGATTCGCCAGAATTTTATTGAGGACTTTTGCATCTAGGTTCATTAGAGATATTGGTCTATAGTTTTCTTTCTTTGAAGTGTCTTTGTCTGGTTTTGGGATCAGGGTGATGTTGGCCTCATAGAATGAATTGGAAGAGCTCCTTCTTTTTCTATTTTCTAAAATAACTTGAAAAGTACTGGTATTAATTCTTCTTTAAAGGTTTTGTAAAACTCCGCTGTATACCCATCCGGTCCAGGGCTTTTCTTGGTTGGGAGTCTTTTGATGGCTTCTTCTATTTCCTCCTTTGTTATTGGTCTGTTAAAATTGTGTGTATCTTCCTGACTCAATCTGGGCAAATCATATGACTTAAGAAATTTATCGATATCTTCACTATCTTCTATTTTATTGGAATATAGGGTTTCAAAATAATTTCTAATTATCTTCTGTATTTCTGTAGTGTCTGTTGTTTCGGAGACCAGCTCCAACAGGGGTCTCAGGAGACGAATGGATGGTGAGGAGTAGGCGAAAGAGGGGGTGGAGAAACAACACAGACACCAAAGTGAAGGTGTTGATCCCAATCTTTACTTGTGAATTTGATCATATATACTTTTCATTTTGGCAGGCTTACAGTACTTTGTGGTTACAAAACAGGAATCATTATTCAAACAAAACAAAATATTACGTAGCTACAATTAGAATAGAAGAATGTATCTTGGCTTATGCATAAGCAAGCATTTGTACTTTCAGTTTGAGTTTTGCTTTGAGCAGTTTCTGCTTAGTTAACTTTTAATAATAGTTATAAATGTCCCAAACTATTGGCCTATACCTTGACTATTCTTTCTTGACTTACTGACTGGAACCGGTGCCATGGTTACGGCAAGTAGTTGATTTGTTATTACTTTTAATCAAACAAAAGTAAGAGCACAAACCATTGTGCACAGGAACAAGAACAAGTTGCCCAGTACTAAGCACTAATCTATCTTCTTAACATTAATTTTTCTTCTCTAGATTTTAATTTAATTTCTCAAAAACTTCCTTGACAGGAATACAGGGAGTTTTTCTTTAGACATTAACAATTTACACTCCACAGCTGAATCATTGCATTTAGAGCAAACAGATCTATGCTTTGGAAGTAGTTGCATTAATTGGGAAAGTCATGATTTTTCCTTCATACTTAATGGTCATATGAGAAATCACAACTATACTTATTAAAGGAATACAAAAACAAATCAGCCCATTCCCAGAAACATACTGCGCTCCTCCAGAGGATGGACGCCTTGCGCCATCCACCTCAGTAGGGCCTTGCCATTGCCTGAGTCAGGGGAGGGGCGCAGCACTGTTGTGATATTGCCTTTTTCATCCTGTATGTTAGTAATTTGAGTTCTCTCTCTTCTTCTCTTTGTTATCATGGCTAGGGGTCTGTTGATCTTATTTATTTTTTTGAAGAACCAACTTTTAGTTTTATCAAGTTTTTCAATGGTTTCTTTTGTTTCAATTTCATTGATTTCTGCTCTGATTTTAATTATTTCTTTCCTTCTGCTACATTTGCTGTTGTTTTGCTCTTCCTTTTCTAGGGTTTTGAGATGAAGTGTGAGCTCATTTATTCGTTGGTTTTTTTCTTTTTTTGAGGAATGAGCTCCAGGTGATGAATTTCCCTCTTAAAACTGCTTTGATTGTGTCCCATAGATTCCAATATGTTGTGTCTGTATTTTCATTTATCTCTAAGAATTTTTTGATTTCCTCCTTTATGTCTTCTGTAACCCATTGATCATTCAGTAACATTCATTTTTCCAGGTGATGCAGGATTTTTCCTTCCTTCTTTTATCATTGATTTCCATTTTCATTCCGTTATGATCAGATAAGATGCATGGTATTATCTCCACACCTTTATATTTACTAAGGGTTGCCCTATGGCATGATATATGGTCTATCTTTGAGAAGGTTCCATGTACTGCTGAGAAGAACGTATATCCACTTGATGATGGTTGATATATTCTATATATGTCGGTTAAGTCTAGGTTATTGATTGTGTTATTGAGTTCTATAGTTTCTTTATTCAACTTTTGTTTGGAGGATCTGTCCAATGATGAGAGCGGTGTGTTGAAGTCACCCATAATTATTGTGTTGTGGTCTATTTGATTCTTGAACTCAAGGAGAATTTGTTTTATGAACATTGTAGCACCATTATTTGGTGCATCCATTTTGATAATTGTTTTGTTTTGTTGGTGAATGATTCCTTTTAACAGTATATAGTGTCCTTCTTTATCCCTTTTGATTAACTTAGGTTTAAAGTTGATTTTATTCGATATGAGTATGGCCACTTCTGCTTGCTTCCGAGGACCATATGAGTGGTATGATTTTTCCCAATCTTTCACCTTCAGCCTGTGTATGTCTTTTCATATCATATGAGTCTTCTGAAGGCAGCATATTGTTGAATCTGTTTTTTTAATCCAAATTACTAGCTTATGTCACTTGAATTGGTGAGTTTAAGCCATTAATGTTAAGGGTTACTATTGATATATGGTTTGTACTTCCAGCCATGTTTATTTATTTATTTTAATTTGGCTTGTTTTTCCTCATTGGTAATTTTTTCCCCCCTCTTCTGAGTTACCTCCCACTGTTAGTTTTGGGTGCTGTTTTTAATTTCCTCTTCTTGTACTGTTTTGCTCAAAATGCTTTGCAGTGCTGGTTTTCTGGTTGTGAATTCTTTTAACTTTTGTTTATCGTGAAGTATTTTAATTTCATTGTCAAACCTGAAGCTTAATTTTGCTGGATACAGTATTCTTGGTTGGAATCCATTATTTTTCAGCATTTGAAATACGTTGTTCCAGGATCTTCTTGCTTTCAACGTCTGTGAGTAAAAATCAGCCGTTAACCTCATTGGTTTACCCCTAAATGTAATCTGCCTTCTTTTCTCTTGTATCTTTTAATATTCTCTCCTTGTTCTCTATGTTGGATATCTTCATAATAATGTGTCTTGGAGTTGGTCTACTATGGTTTTGTATGTTTGGGGTCCTGTAGGCTTCCAGGATTTGGCAATCCATTCCATCTTTCATATATGGAAAGTTTTCTAAGATTATTTCACTCAACAGATTGTTCATTTATACCTTCTTCTATCCCAATGATTCTTAAGTTTGGTTTTTTTATGACATCCTGTATCTTTTGGATATTTTGCTCATGGTTTCTTACCAGCCTTTCTGTGTTGACTATATTCTTTTCGAGTTGATAAACTTTGTCTTAATTATCTGATGTTCTGACTTCTATTTGATCTAGTCTATTCGTAATATTCTCATTTGAGTTTTTGATTTGGCTTATGGTTTTCTGCATTTCTAGGATTACTGTTTGATTTTTTAAAAAATCTCTATCTCCTGGTAGAGTTCATTTTTTGCTTCTTGAATCTGCTTATGCAATTCATTTTCAAAATATTCTTTCATTGTTTGGACTTGCTGTCTAATGACTTCTTTAAGATTCCATTCCATCTGAGTCAGGTATGCCTTGAGTTCTTTCTCTGTCCATTTTCCTGATGCCTCTAGGTTCTCCTGTAAAGTTAAGTTGTTCTTCATTGTTTGTAATCCTTTTTCCCCCTTGTTTTTTCATGATGTTCACGTTACTTTCCAACTCTGTTTAACTGCTGTGTTTCTGTTTTCTCCTATAAGTTTGTTTTGGTTTTGTATATCTCTGTGGTCTCTCCTTTGTGGTGGGAGACTATGCCTAGAGATGTTGGGCTTTATTGTAATTTAAAGCTGATTCATTCAATTCATAAAAGGCTTATGGATTCTGTAGGCACATAGTGATCTGTTGTTTGGACTTAGGACTTTATGTTTTGGTTGGGTGCTATGATGGTATGAAGGTTAGTATGTCTTGGCTACATTGGAAGATTGCTCTACTGAAGGGGAATATTAACAGGTGAATTGATCAGGGTATTTGGTAATAGCTAGGTATTTAGGAGCCCTATAGACAGCCTTGAAACAATCACCTATTTGCATTTAGAAAATTACACATAATGAAAGTCATAATGCTTGGGATGAAAGTTAGGGGGAAGAGAAAGGAAGGAGACCTTAAAGAGAAAGAGGGAGAGAAAGATAGGTAGAATAGAGGAGAATGGGAAGAACAATAAAAATTGAAAAGGGAAAAGAAAGAAAGGAAAAAAAATGAAGTCTTAGAGTTCTATTTTCTTCTCTTCCAGTAGGCGGAGCTGTGCCCTCTGAGCTGAGCTTCTGCCCTCTATGTGCTAGCAGCAATCCCTGTAAGGCTACTCCTCTTACCCTACTGGTTGTCTCTCTAGTCCTGTTAGTCCAGAGCTGTTTCCCTTCTCTGGCCCCTCCCCCCTTCTCCTGCCAGCCAGTCAGGCCCCGCTCACCGGAGGCGATCTCCAAGGATCTGGTTACACTTGCAGCCCCACTGCATGCCCTATTTCCCAAATGACTGAGCACTCTCTCTGTCATTCATCCAGACCCCAGGGTTGTGGAGCGGTGATCTGTGAACCAACAGTTTAATTTGTCCGAACCCCTTTGGTGGCCATGCCCCTGGGACCTGGTGGCTAAGGCCTTGGGTGTTGTCGCTGGTGGTAGGGGGAGTTGGGGGTCAGGAGTCCCCTCTGCTTCCCTTGGCCCCTACAGTCACACCCACAGAACTCTGGGGTGAGATTTTTGAGGTTTCCCAGCTGTATGTATCTGATGGGGGTAGGAGTCACACACCTGATAAAGCCGATTCTGCTGGGAAGGGATCCCATCTGCCGAACTCTGGTGACATCAGCTCTTTGCTATGGTGGGCCCCAGACTCCTTGCCAGAGTGTCCGATTGGAGGGGTGGGTCTGGCCTGTCACTGGTCTGTCCCAGTCTTGGATTCAGTTCTGGTTTACTTTTTCATGAAGGCTTGGTTAGCAACCTCTTCATAAGGTCTCTTCTCCGTGTAGTGCTGAACCGCCTCCTACTGTGCTGGTCACCAGGCAGTGGCGGTGGCATGGAGTGGCCTGGACCTCCACACCGCATGGCCAAAATTCATCTGTATGGGGCAAGCGGTCACCTCCAATAATTCCAAATTCCCCAGCAGGTCTCAATTCAGCGGAATTTTGCTGGGAGTTTCTCAGCAGGTAGAATCTAAACGTTCTAATGCGTCTCTCTGTCCACATGGTTGAGGAGGTACTGAAAGCGCTGCCTCCCCACCTGCCACCATGTTGAGTCCCTCCCAGGCTTTTCTTATTACCTTCTAAAAATACATTTGAATTCCCATCTCAGTGTAAAGAGTAACAAAATTCTATACACATCACTTATTGATGACTGGTAATTTTATCTAACTACAAAGTATTAAATGATGTGCATAAATGCCTAACTAAAATTGTCATCTCTACTTAAGTCTGAAAAAGATGAGTGCTATAGTTTGGAGAACACCAGCTTGGTAAATGGCTTTCCTATGCTTTATAGTTTAAAGATGTGTGTACTTGAGAACACAAACATACCTTATATACAAAAAAGTCAGTAACAGCATCTTGAAACAGCATCTTTATATTAACCAAATTTAACTTTTAAGGAAAACTTTAGAATCTGTAGTGTAGTGTAATAATCTAAAGTAACAGCTGTCTGTTTAACCAGAGTTGTAAAAACACTATTTTTTTAAAAAATAGTGGTTCCTCTGAATGGTGTAACCTAGCAGATATAAGAAATTCTCTTGATTGAAAGAGCACATTAATGTTTCAAGAAAACCTTGTTATTTACCATAGAAAATTACATTTTGATGGTATCAGTGAAATAATATTTGACCTTAGAAAATTCTTAAATAACTTCAACTGATTGTACTAAGTGTAGCCTTACTAAATCACACACAAGCCTTTTTTTGGGATTTACCCTTTACAAACCTCATGCAACTTACTTAGAAACCCTTTAAATTTTTTACTTTACCATACAAATTGTTCTCATCAGAAACATTTTTTTCTTCTAATTTCCATACTCAAATATATTTCATAAGTAGAACTTTATTATATCTCTTTTCAAGTTGCTCACTCTTTCTTAAATTTACATTCTGAAACAATCCTGTGAAATTCATGAATTTTTAATTACTCCTCTTAATATAATGAAATAGTTTATGTCATTTGCAATACTTTAATTGAAACAGAGCTGAAATCTTTTTGTATTTTTTGTATATAGAATTATGCCTATTGGACTTTTAAGTATCCTTGCTTTTAGTGAAGATTCAGAAATAAAGCAATCTCAAACTCTTTTTTTTCATTAATCAATTGATAAAAACATATGTAATAAACCAAACAAATATTACATTGTGCAATTTAAAGACTCAGGCATCCTTGATATTATATTTAGGATTAATGATTTGGCACTTTAAACTTGCAAATTAATCAGATATCTCTTGTAACAAATAAATATATGAAGATTAATCCCATTTATGCTAAATCTAATTTACTTATTTTTAACTGTATAAATGAAAATATCAGACAGGGGTAATTACTCGTATTAGACATCCTTCCCTGCTGAAGTGAAATTGTAGAAGCAATGGATATTATACATCAAGTATTTTATAGAAACCAGTACTCTATTAATTGCCTGACCACCTAGGAAACCTTGTGGGTAATTGTAAAGACATTTTCACTCTTATCTGTTTAATCAATTTAAATTGAACCCTTTTTCTTAAATATTTAAGTGACATTAATTAAAATGTGTTTGCATCCATTCTTTTAAAAATTTTATTATATGAATGCTGATATATATTGGTACCTTAAAACAATATATAGACAAGTAGGTAGGCATACACACAACACACAAATGTTCACAAATATACATAAACACCAATAATAAACAAGGATTTTGAGATTTTCTTTGAGTAATTGACCTCTGAATAATATAGCAGGAGAAAAAAACAGGTAGAAGCGAAACTATGGTTAGAGAAAACAAGACTGACCAAAACAAAATATATTAACTTAGGTGCATAGGATTTAAATGTGAGTTCACCACAAACCCAATTGCTGAGGATGGTGGGCCAGAGGGAGGCAGAATTCTGTGTCACTCTGTGATTCAAATCTCACCTAGTTGGAACACTGCATCTCTGAGAGTGTTAGAGGACCCCTAAACAGCTGCTTTCCACAGAAATCACCTGTGCAGTGACATTGCATAGGGCTCTGGGCCTCAGCATTCAAGCAGGACCTGGAATCCTGGCCCCAAAAACCTAAAGC
Organism: Ictidomys tridecemlineatus; assembly: GCF_052094955.1. Taxonomy (NCBI): domain Eukaryota; kingdom Metazoa; phylum Chordata; class Mammalia; order Rodentia; family Sciuridae; genus Ictidomys; species Ictidomys tridecemlineatus. Next base: position 121,040,167 of record NC_135481.1, on the reverse strand, counting down.
CCAAAGTTCTAGTAAATGCAGGGTTAGGGAGAGCTTTATCAGAATCTCCTATAAGCACATCTACAGAAATCCCAGATGTCACTCTGCTCCCATGCAGGTCACTCAGCTGCTACCTACCCACAGCACAATGCCATCATTGGGCTCCCCCCACCTCACCAAACACCCCAGTGTGGGAAGCAGTCTTCCTCCATGTTGGCTCACCTCTCGTACAATATTTATTGGAGGCAGCTCCCAAATCAGATCTCCAGCTGGCCAGGTACCAGTTTTCCAACTTTCCCCTCTCATCAGTGGCAGTAACCCAACACAAACTGCCCAGCTCAAAAAAACTTCCAGTTAGACAGATGCACAGTGCAACCAGGGTGCCACCCACAGGAGCCCTGGTGTGAGAGGTCCCACAATTGGGAACTGCTAAGGGAAAGGGAGATGGGGCTAAAGTTTGGAGCCTAACAGAAATACCAGGAACTGGGAAATCTCCAGGCAATATAGGGAGATAGTATTGGGTGCTCAAGTCATATGAGTGGTCCCAAAAAGAGACCCGTGAGGTGCAGTCTCCCTGCAGGGACTGGAGGGTGCCACTCCCCATTTCCAGGTGCCCTGCAATACGACCAGCGTTTCCACTGTGGTTACCTCCACCATCCTGAGGGCAGAGACACCAGATTACACCAGAAAACCTCACCTATTGGATGAGAAGAGAAACAGGAAAGATACAGATCTCTAAAACTAGCAAAAATCCTGGTTTCTTCCTTCGAGTATTTTTTTTCTTTTTTTTCCTTATACCCCTCATCCTTCACCATAAGATCCCCTACATATGTGAAACCAAGAACTATGCATGAAATAGGATTTTGAGGACTGAGTCATCTGAATATTGAGGTGTTGTATATGCCCCTTTTTTCTTCTCTTTTTTATTATTTACCCCTTCAAATCTTTCAATTTTAACATCTGTATTTTTCTAAATACATATGTGTGTTTTATATACTGTACTGTCTTCCCACATATTTGTCTACCCTAAATTACTTCCTGTCTATTGTCTTACTAATAACCCTCTTCATTAGATTTCTCTTTCACACTTCCTAAGATATATTAAATATATCCTCACATCCTACCTCCTCAGCCTATCACCCTATAACCCACTCCCAGCTCATGGTCTACCATCAGAAATTATAAACACTATTACAAAACTGATTGTATTATAGATAATGATTGAATCCAACATTTCTGTACATCGAGACTAAACTGTAAATGTCTTAATAACAACAAAGTTCTTGGGTGGAATATTGTTGATATTGGGATCTGTTAACATTGTCCTTCTCCACAAAGGAGAGGTCTTGGAACCCTAAAAAAGCACTACAAATCTATATGGTAAAAACAATAAAACCTCAGACACACAAAGCTGGAAAGGAAGACACATGAGCAACATGAAAAGACAAGGGAAGAGAGTGCCCCAAACAAATCAAGACATCAATTATTAGAATAATTGGAAGCCACAGCAGAAGAAATTATAGAGAAGGAGTTTAGGATGTACATGGTTAAAATGTTCTGTGAACTCAAGGAAGATATAAGAGAGGAAATATAGGCAGTGAAAGATCACTTCAACAAGCTACATAAACAAATACAGGAAGCAAAAGATCACCTCAACAGGGAAATAAAGGTTAAAAAAATAAACAAACAGAAATCCTTGAAATGTGAGCAAATTGAAAGCACAAATAAAAGCATCACCAATAGAGTATAGCACTTGGAGGATAGGACATCAGACAATGAAGATGAAATATGTAATCTTGAAGAGAACATAGATCACACAGTGATAATGGTAAGAAACCATGAGCAGAACATTCAAGAAATATGGGATAGCATAAAAAGACCAAATTGAAGAGTTATTGGGATAGAGGAAGGCATAGAGGTCCAAACCAAAAGAATGAACAATCTATTTAATGAAATAATGTCAGAAAACATTACAAACATGAAGAATGAATTGGAAATCCAAATTAAAAAAGCATACAGGATGCTGAAAGTTAAAAATCACAACAGATTCACATCAAGGAAGATTATAATAAAAATGCCCAACATAAAGAATGAGGAGAGAATTTTAAAAGCCACTAGAGAAAGGAATAAGATTATATATAGGGAAAAACCAATTAGTATAACAGCAGATTTTTCAACACAGACCCTGAAAGCTAGATGATTCTGGAACAACATATATCAAACTCTGAAGAAAATGGATACCAACAAAGAATCTTGTATCCAGCAAAATTAAGCTTTAGATTTGATGATGAAATAAAAAACTTCCATGATCAACAAAAGTTAAAAGGATTTATAGTTAGAAAACTGGCACTAGAAACATCGTTGGAAAAATATTCCATGAAGAGGAAATGAAAAACAACAATGAAAATCAGCAGAGGGAGGTAGTACCCTAAAGGAAAAACTAATCAAAACAGAAATCAAGTCAAGTGAAATAACAAAAATAAACAAATATGGCTGGAAATACAAACCATGTCTCAATAATAACCCTGAATGTTAATGGCTTAAACTCACCAATCAAGAGACATAGGCTAGCAGGTTGGATTAAAAAAAGACCCAACAATATGCTGCCTCCAGGAGACTCATCTATAAGAAAAGACATACACAGACTGAAGGTGAAGGGTTGGTGTGAGCTCATGCACACAGTTAAGTTTTGCTGTGCTTAGCAAAACAAGGAGTTCTGTGAGAAAGTATGAACTCTTTGAATTGTGTCCTTGTTGCTGTCTTAAGAAGATAGGAGAAAAGAATGTTCTTCCAAGTGTAATATATATATATATGTGTGTGTGTGTGTGTGTGTGTGTGTGTGTGTGTGTGTGTGTGTTTGCCTGGGAATAATTAACCATGAGTTAATTGATAAGAAATATGGAGCACTGTGACCATAAATAAAGACTTCCTGAGAATGTTTATCCATGCTTGTAAGGATTAAGCTGATGAAAGGATGTTTTTTCTTTCCCCTTGTTTTAATTAACAATGCTGTATAAAAGAAGGAGAGAAAAAAGTAAAGATGGCACTCATTTTCTACTGAATGTGTGTGTGTGCATGGGTCTTTCTTAAGCATCTCTACTGTACCAGGAATTACAGATTGTCAGCAGGTCTGATAGGTTGGGAAAAAGTATACCACTCACATGGACTGAGGAAGAAAGCAGGGATTTCCACCCTCATATCAAATAAAGTAGACTTCAAGCCAAAGTTAGTCAAAGGTATAAAGATGGACATTACATACTGCTCAAAGGAGCCATATACCAACAAGACATAACAATCATAAATATATATGCTCTAAACAATGGGGCAACTATGTTCACCCAACAAATTTTCTCAAGATCAAGAGTCAAATTAACCACAACACAATAATCTTGGGTGACTTAACACACTTCTCTCACCACTGTGTAGATATTCCAAACAAAAGTTGAATAAAGAAACTATAGATCTCAATAATGCAATCAATAACTTAGACTTAACTGACATATATAGAATATTTCAACCTGCATCAAGTGGATACACTTTCTTCTCAACAGCACATGGATCCTTCTATAAAATAAACCATATAATATTCCACAAAACAACTCTTAGAAAATATAAAAAATTAGAGATACTACCCTGCATTTTATAAGATTGTAATCGAATGAAATTGGAAATCAATGACAAAATAAAATGTAAAAATTACTCCAACACCTGGAGACAAAACAATATGCTACTGAATGAACAATGGGTTGCAGAAGACATCAAGGAGGAGAATAAAACATTTATAGATGTAAATGAGAACATAGACACAACATATCACAATCTCTGGGACACTATGAAAACAGTACTAAGAGGAAAGTTCATTGCATGGAGTTCATTCCTTAAAAGAAGAAAAAAAATCAACTAGTAAATAACCTAATATAATATCTCAAAGCCCTAGAAAAAGAAGAACAAATCAACAGCAAAAACAGTGGAAGACAAGAAATAATCAAAATTAGAGCTGAAATCAATGAAATCAAAACAAAAGAAACAATTGACAAAATTGACAAAACAAATTTAGCTCTTTGAAAAAATAAATAAAATTGACAGACCCTTAGCAATGCTAATGAAGATAAGGAGAGAGAAAAATCAAATTACCAGCATACATGATGAATAGGTAATATCACAGCAGAAAATACAGAAATACAGAGGATAATTAGAAATTATTTTGAAAACTTATACTCCAATAAAATAGAAGATATTGAAGGTATTGACAAATTTATTAAGTCATATGATTTTCCCAGATTGAACCAGGATGATATACATAATTTTAACAGTTTAATATCATATGATATACATAATTTTAACACTTTAATATCAAGTGATAAAATAGAAGATGTCATCAGAAGTCTACCAACAAAGAAAAGACCGGATGGATACACAGCAGAGTTCTATAATCTTTAATTTATTTCAGGAAATAGAAAAAGATGCAGCACTTCCAAACTCACTCTATGAGGCCAATAACATCCTGATTAAAAAAACCAGGCAAAGACACATCAAAGAAAGAAAACATTAGATCAATATCTCTTATGAACATAGATGCAAAAATTCTCAATACAATTCTGTAAAATCAAATACAAAACATATAAAAAAGATCATGCACCATGATCAAGTGGGATTCATCCCAGGGATGCAAAGTTGGTTCAACATATGGAAATCAATAAATTTAATTCATCACATCAATAGACTCAAAGATAAGAATCATATGATCCAGTGCGGCTGTGCAGAGGAAGCAGAGTATCCCCTGAGACATGTGCTGGGGAGGTCACAGGACCAGATTGCCAGAAAGAGATATTAGGTGTTTGGAGAAGAGGAGTCACCCTGTGATGTGTCCTATCACTGATGCTGCTGCCTACATGAAGTGCCTTCTCACAGTGCTGCTGCCTGGCTGTGCTGGTGATCTCAGACTCCCTGCAGGCCTCTGCCAAGCCTGAGATCTTGCAGAGGGTGGAGCATGATTCACTGGAGCTCAGTTGTGAGGTGGCCACACAAACAGTCCAGCACAGCCACCTCTCTGATACCTGATTCTGGTGGAAAGGTGCCAAGGGCCAATGTCTCGGCTTGGCACCAGAATCACGAGGCACTCACAGCTTTGTAGGTTCAAACAGCAATTCTTTATTCCAGCTCTCACACCGCCTCCACACAGGTCCAGGGGCAAACGCGTTCTGCCGTCTCCCGCACAATTCACCTACTCCATGAGGCTCTCTCCAAATCCCATTTTAATCTCACGAGAACTCAACGGGAACAAGCAGCAGGAACACCCTAATCCCAGCAATAATCTTCAACTTCCAACTTCCCTAAAACCCATTATCTTAAACTGGCAACGCCTTAAACTCAAGGAGCCGGTTACTTCCTCAAACCTGATCAGCTCTAAACCCGGATTCGCCTTGGTCCTTGAGCAAGGTCACCTTATTAAAGCATGCATGCAATGTCCCATCGAATGTCCTCTAAGCAGCATGGGGTACGCTTGGCAAGGAAATTTCGATGCGTCATTCCTACTTGGTAATGGCCCTCAGCATCTCCCCCCTTCTGATTAATTAAACAACAAGCAATGTGGCTTAGGACCGTGCCTGGTAGGTTGTCCAATTCAACATGTGGTTCTTACCCGTCATGGGAGAACTGACCTTTACACGTCAATTTCCTGTCTTAGGTTGAATCCACTGCAATCAGATCAACCCGTCGCTGACTACCGGTCCAGCATTCAGCCATGCTTGTGGATAGGCCTAAGCACCAGTGGGGGGGTGAGGTTCTTGCCTCACCTCTGTTGGCCCCCAAATTTAACCTTGGTGCCAGTGGGGGGGTGAGGTTCTTGCCTCACCTCTGTTGGCCCCCAAATTTTAGACCATCACTAGTAGAAGGGAGGAAGATACAGAAATGCCACGACACCAAGCCAATTGACGGCTCCTTTGGAAAAATTGCGTCACTGGTGACACCATCAGCAAAGATGCCAGCATTACCACAATTAACATGGGGTGCGCTGGCAAGGAAATTGCATCACTGGTGACACCATCAGCAAAAATATGCCAGCAGTACCACAATTCGCTGCACCAGATGAGAGTTCACAATGCATGCAACTGATATATAGTCCAGGCAAGTTCTGCAGGCAGTTCAAATATGTCCATTTCTATCAATATGTATATCAATATGTCCATTTCCTCCCAAAGTAAATCAAGTCCTTGATTGAGCATTACTTGTTGAGTTATATTCATTGATGCATCAGTTTATACAGTTTACTGTGGTAGCTATCATAGAAGCTGTAGTTTGGTTTTCTTAGTCTTCACCGGCACTGGGATGGAGATGGGAATTCTGGCAATGATGTTAAAGAGACATTATCCTGAACAGAATTATTAAATATAATGAAAAGGAAAAATGAAAGTAAACAAACAGATCTGTTAATCACCTTTAAAAACAATAGTAAGCAAACAGATCTATTAACCACCTTTGAAAACAATCATTAACAGCTGTTTACCTAATTAGATTAAACCACTTAAATCACGTGAATAAAAAAAAATTCAGATCCATTTTTTCATGAGCGCTCCTCATATAAAAATATGGACATACACACATACTGACATGCAACACAAAACAGTGCATACATAACATACAACACATAAGACAATAACAACGGCCTTGTAGCTTTACCTAGGTAAAATCTCCATTGCAATGTTTAAAAACTCCACAGTCAAAAAATAAAACACAGTCAAAAAACAAAACTGATCAGAAAAATATTAACCTAGGTTTGTATGAGCTCAAAAAATAAAATAGAACTTTATGATGTGGGAAAAAGCAATAATAAAATAGATATTGAAAAAAGGACCATGGTAAATCACTGTCACAGATGTAAGAATAGCCAAGCTGGGGCTCTGGATATCAGCTGTTATGGATTTCAGTCAAATCATCTTCTTTTTCTGTAGAAATTGTTTTGGTTAACCTCTCTGGAATCCAAATCGGCTGCTGTTCTCCCTGTGGGAACACACAAACGGAACCCCGACTCCAGACAATAACTGGGTCGGGACCTTTCCATTGTCCTGTTAGAATATCTTTCCAAAGTACCTTAGGCTTATGTACATTTTTCGGATACATATGTCTTTCCGCAGCACTAAGTCCTGATGAATCCAAATTTAGAAAGTTTAGAGTAAAAAGGGTTATTTTAAGTTTATCTTTGGGGGATATATACCCCTTTCCAATTCCCTCTTTTTGCTTTAATAGATACGTTTTAATAGTTTGATGAGCTCTTTCAACTATGCCTTGTCCCTGTGGATTGTATGGGATTCCTGTTATATGAGTAATACCAAATGATGAGCAAAATTGTTTAAAAGATTTAGACGTATAACCAGGACCGTTATCAGTTTTTAACTGTTTAGGAACACCCACAGTGGCAAAATTTTGTAAGCAATGAGCTATAAAATCTTTAGTTTTTTCTCCGGCATGAAGGGAGCCCATCAAAAATCCGGAAGAAGTATCAACTGTAACATGTAAATATTTTAATTTTCCAAATTCTGGCAAGTGTGTGACATCCATTTGCCAAATATGGTTAGGTATCAGTCCTCTAGGATTGACTCCAAGATTAACTTGTGGTAAAAAGGTCACACAATTTTGACATTGTTTTATTATATGCCTGGCTTGTTCCTTAGTTATTTTAAAACGCTTTTGTAAAGTATTAGCATTAACATGAAACCTTTTATGAAAATTTGTAGCTTCTTCTACAGTAGAAAAAATATGTATATCATGTGTAGTTTTATCTGCTAAATCATTGCCCAAACTAAGGGCTCCAGGCAATCCTGTATGTGCCCTGATATGTCCTATAAAGAATGGATCTTTTCTATCCCAGATTAGACTTTGTATAGTGGAAAACAAAGAGAAAACAGTAGAGGAAGGGGAAATTCTACCAGCATCTTCAAGGGATATTATAGCATTAACTACATACTGACTATCAGAAAATAAATTAAATACAGAATCTTTGAACATCACAAAAGCTTGTAGAACTGCATTAAGCTCTACATTTTGAGCTGATTGTTTGGGAACTAAAAATGTAAAAGTTTGATCAGGGGTAACTACTGCAGCTGTACCATTATTAGACCCATCAGTGAATATATTTGGAGCATTCACGATAGGTGTTTTTCTTGTCATTTTAGGAAAAACTACAGGATGCTTAGACCAAAAAGACAACAAAGGATTAGATGGTAAATGATTATCAAATGAAACATTCAATTTACACATGATTATTGCCCAAGTATTTAATTCATTAGCTAACTCATCAATTTGCTCCATAGTATATGGAGTAATAATTTTATTGGGAGAAATTCCAAACACTGCCTTTGCTGCTCTTATACCTTTGAGTATTAATTGTCCTATAGCCTCAGGATACCTAGTAAGAATAGTGTTAGGAGAATAAGATAAATGTATCCACAATAATGGACCTTCCTGCCAAAATACTCCTGTAGGAATATTTCTTGTTGGTAGTACAATAAATAATAAAGGCAAACTTATATCAATTCTATCTAAATGCATATTTTCCATATATGTCTCAATAATTTTTAATGCCTTTCTAGCTTTAGGAGTTAACATTCGGGGTGAATTCGGATCTGATGGACCTTTTAGAATATCAAATAAAGGTCCCAACTCTCCTGTTGGTATGCCTAGATAAGGCCTTATCCAATTTATATCTCCCAACAACTTTTGAAAGTCATTAAGTGATTTGAGTTGATCTACTCGTATTTGAATTTTAGGTGGACGGACCACGGTTGAGGATAATAGAACTCCTAAATAATTAATTGGAAAATTTAATTGTACTTTGTCTATTCCTATCTCTAGATTATAATTTTTTAACAAGTTTGTAAGTGTGGCATAACATTCCAGCAATGTGTTTTTATCTTTATGTGCCAATAATACATCATCCATATAGTGAAATATTTTTAGTTCAGGATTTTGATTTCTAAGTGGCTGGATTGCTTTATTAACATATATTTGACACATAGTTGGACTGTTAGCCATTCCTTGAGGGAGTACTTTCCATTCATATCTTTCATCAGTACCTTCATGATTTAATGCAGGGATAGTAAATGCAAAACGTGGACTATCCTCGGGATGAATTGGAATCGAAAAAAAGCAATCTTTAATGTCTATAGCTAAAACATGCCACGTTTTTGGTAAAGCAGACAACTGAGGAATCCCTGATTGAGCAGGTCCCATAATAATCATCTCATTATTAATTGCTCTTAAATCTTGTAATAATCTCCATTTACCCGATTTCTTTTTGATAACAAAAATGGGAGTATTATGGGGAGATACGGAAGGTTGTAAATGTCCTTCCGCTAATTGTTGTTTGACCAGATCATGGGCTACTTGTATCTTTTCTTTAGTCAGGGGCCACTGAGGAACCCACACTGGTCTTTCTGATTTCCAAGTAATTTTGATTGTCTCAGTGGCCCTTTCTGAAAATCCAACCCATGTCTGTCTGTTCCTTGATCTATTTGAATTGGCGCTGCTATACCTTGTTCTTGTTTTCCTAATCTTTTTTCTTTCCTGATACCTTGTCTAGCCCTAGTAGTGGGCATATTAGGATTGATGTTATTTGTTAACATCAAACCTAGTTGATCTAGGACATCTCGTCCCCATAAATTAATAGGAAGGTGATCCAAAACATATGGCTGTATAGTTCCTTCACATCCTTCAGGATCCTTCCAATCTAATACCATAGCACTTCTATGGGGATTAGTCGCCACTCCTAGGCCTCGAAGCGTTTGAGTGGCTTGTTGTAATGGCCAATGTTTTGGCCATTCTTGAAGAGATATGATGCTAAGGTCAGCACCTGTGTCCAGCAGTCCATTAAAGTCACGACCCTGAATATTTAGTTTTAACATTGGGCGAGAATCTAAATTTAAAGACAACATAGCCCAATCTACACCTGTGGAGCCTAATCCCTTGGAACCTCTTTCTACATTAAGACTAGAGAACTTATTATGTAGGCTGGGTAGTATTAACAACTGTGCTATTCTATCTCCAGGTGAAATTACTGATATACCTCCTGGAGAACTAGCTATAATTTTTATTTCACCTACATAATCGGGATCAATTACCCCAGGACTTATCATAAGTCCTTTTAATGTAGATGAACTACGTCCCAACAATAAGCCTACTGTTCCTTGGGGAAGAGGTCCTTTTACTCCTGTAGGAATGATTTGAACTCCCATCTCTGGAGTTAATACTGCTCTGGCAGAGGCGCAGATGTCCAACCCTGCACTCCCTCGGGTTTGTCTGATGAGGGATTTAATGGACAATGTGTCCTGGGCACCACCCTGATGGGGTTGCTGGGTTCCTCCACTGCCCCGTATATTTGTGGTTGTGGGCCCCAGAGCATTGGGCCCCCCAGTCCGTTTTTTGGCAATGAAGCCTGGTGCCTTTCTCCACGATATCGTGGGTAAATACCTGATCCTTGTCCGTTTTTTGATAAGGGAGTACCTTCTATGGTGGTTTGAGAACGGCATTCATTAGCCCAATGTCTCCCTCTACGGCATCGTGGGCAAATACCCGGTATTCTATTCCTTTGATTTCTAGTTTTGTTAAACCCTCCTCTTATGGGGCAACTCCTTTTAAAATGTCCTGTTTGTTCACAATTATATCATGTTTCTGGCCTGGCATCTAAAGCCTGTTGTACTGCAGCTGCCAAGACTTGCCCTTGTTCATTAACATCTCTACATAATTTAATATATGTGTTTAAATCTTCATGTCTCCATGGTCTAATAACCTCTCTGCAGCAACGATTTGCTTGGTCATAAGCCAGTTGTTTTATTAATGGCATTGCTTGTTCTGTGTCACCAAAAATTTTGGCAGCCGTTTGAATAAGCCTATCTACAAAGTCAGCGTAAGGTTCATTAGGTCTCTGTATTACCTTAGATAGCTGACCTTGTAAATCTCCATGTCCTTGTAAAGTCTTCCATGCCCTAACTGCGTCTGCAGCAATCTGTACATATACAGCAGGATCATATTCCATTTGTTGCCGCTGACCCTCATAAGGTCCCCTTCCTAATAACATTTCAAGATTTCTTTGAGGGTAACCGGCTGCTGCATTTCGCCTAGCTGTCTCCATGCAAAATTCCTCATTGGCAACCTTCCATAACAAATATTGTCCTCCATTTAGCACAGATTTACACATGCTAGCCCAATCTGCTGGCGTCATGTCCAAGTTAGTAATGGACTCCACCATGCTTACCGTGAAGGGGGCTTGAGGACCATAGGTTGTTACAGCCTCCTTTAACTGCTTCACTGTTTTAAATTCTAAAGCACAGTGAATTCGCTGCCCTCCTACCTGTTCAAATACAGGGCATGCTAATCTTTGAGGTCCTGTCTCAGGATCCCATCTATCAACTACGGGGTTTGAGGGCCACTCAGCTGTCTCCATCGGCGGGGCTGTTGGTTGAATTACACCCTCTGGTAAAACAGAGTTAGTAACAGCCTCTTGTTGTGGCCTTTTTCCTAATAAACCCTTTTCCTTTCAATTTTCTCCCTTTCTCTGACTAGCTCGAGAGACCTTCTCTTTTGCTTGATCTAAAATGTCTTCCTCCATGGTCTGAATCTCTAACAATTTACTTAACACTTTTTCGGCTTCTTTTTTAATAATTTCTAATCTTCTATAAAGATAACGCAACCCAATAAGATAACACAAAACAAAACCACAACTGAATGAAACAAAAACTGAATAAAAATTCACTGTATCAATTTTCTCTTTCTCGGGGCTAACAAACTTCAAACCTTGAGCCAACCATTTTTCCCAGTTTGCCTGAGAAATTTCTAGGGATAGGCAGCTTGAAACAAAAACTAAATAAATCAAAACAAGAACACATTGTTTTTTGAAATGGTCACCCATTCTCTCGCCTTCCCTCAGGGGCGAGTGATTTTACTCACCTCCAAATTTCAGACGTTCCGCGTACGGGCCACCAAAATGCCAAGGGCCAATGTCTCGGCTTGGCACCAGAATCACGAGGCACTCACAGCTTTGTAGGTTCAAACAGCAATTCTTTATTCCAGCTCTCACACCGCCTCCACACAGGTCCAGGGGCAAACGCGTTCTGCCGTCTCCCGCACAATTCACCTACTCCACGAGGCTCTCTCCAAATCCCATTTTAATCTCACGAGAACTCAACGGGAACAAGCAGCAGGAACACCCTAATCCCAGCAATAATCTTCAACTTCCAACTTCCCTAAAACCCATTATCTTAAACTGGCAACGCCTTAAACTCAAGGAGCTGGTTACTTCCTCAAACCTGATCAGCTCTAAACCCGGATTCGCCTTGGTCCTTGAGCAAGGTCACCTTATTAAAGCATGCATGCAATGTCCCATTGAATGTCCTCTAAGCAGCATGGGGTATGCTTGGCAAGGAAATTTCGATGCGTCATTACTACTTGGTAATGGCCCTCAGCAGAAAGGTGCCTTCTGACTAGGCCAGTTCTACTGTGAGGGCACTGAGTGGATCCAGGATCCTGGTGGGTCATGGTATCCCATGTCTGGAAAGTGCTCTGAGGGTGCTGTGGTCAATGTCTGGCCCAGTGAGGTAATGGATCTTAATGGAAAGTGGAAGCATTGCATTACATGAAGTTGCAGCTGTGGAGTGGAAGAGGTGTGATTATGAAAAAATACAAAAGTAATCTTCATGAGTATTATCCCCATGGAGACTACCTGAGCAGGAGCAGGGGAAAGGCAGATTCCACTCTCCAGGTACTCATCTCATCCAACAACATTCTCTTCTACTTTATGGTCTTTGTCCTTCTTACCATCACCATGATGCTGATATGCCTCAACAACTCAAACTCCAGAAAGCACTCTTATGAGAAGATCAGGGTGCCTCGGTTGTGGATTAGAGAACTATTCCTCAACTAGTACCCTGCTTCCTTGACTCCCAACTGCTCAGCACCCACTCAGGGGCCATAGACTAAGGGGGGAGTATGCAGTGGATGATGGCCACAGAGGGGCTAAGGCCCACATTTGCTGCCTCTTGCTCAGTTTGACAGCACCTAAATGCTGGAGTGCTGTTGAAGAAGATGGTCATACTTGGAAAGTGATCAGAGCTCTGGGTCAGTCACAGAGATGAATTGCCCAGGTGGCCATGTTGGTTGTTTAGTTATTTGTGCCCAAATGTTGTGATCCTTCTATTATAGGTTTCTAGTTTTTGGTTTTGGTAATGTAGTGAGTAGCTCCAGGTGCCACATCTACTTACCAATTTATCTAGTACTCACAGGTAGATGTTACGGGGGTTCTTTGTACTGTACTATTGTTAAATCCCTTTGTTTACCCCTTTTGGATTCCATAATGTTGTGGATGAATACCACTGATGGCAAGAGGAAGGTCCACTTTATAATAACAAGGAATCTCTTCCAAGACTTTGTTTTTGCACATGCAAAAATGCCATCTGGGGCTGGGGTTGTGGCTCAGTGATAGAGCACTTGCCTCACATCTATGAGGCCCTGAGTTCAATCCTCAGCATCATATAAAAATAAATAAAATAAAGGTATTGTGTTTTTAAAAAAAATCATGTGATCATTTCAATAGATGCAGAAAAAGCATTTGACAAAATACAGGACCCCTTCATGTTCAAAACACTAGAAAAACTAGGGACAACAGGAACGTATCTCAACATCATAAAGGCTATATATGCTAGGCCCCAGGCCAACATCATCCTAAATGGAGAAAAACTGAAAGCATTTTCTCTAAAAACTGGATCAAGACAGGGATGCCCTCTTTCATCACTTCTATTTAACATAGTCCTTGAAACACTGGCCAGAGCAATTAGATAGATGAAAGAAATTAAAGGGATACACATAGGAAAAGAAAAACTTAAATCAGCACTATTTAATGATGATATTATTCTATACCTAGAAGACCCAAAAGCTCCACCAGAAAACTTCTAGAACTAATAAATGAATTCAGCAAAGTAGCAGAATATAAAATTAACACCCACAAATCAAAAGCATTTTGGTATTTCAGTGACAAATCCTTAGAAAGGGAAATGAGGAAAACTACTCCATTTTCAATAGCCTAAAAAAATATTTGGGAATCAACTTAATGAAAGAGATGAATGATCTATACAATGAAAACTACAGAACCCTAAAGAAAGAAATCAAAGAAGACCATAGAAGATGGAAAGATCTACCTTGCCCTTGGTTAGACAGAATTAATATTATCAAAATGACCATATTAACAAAAGCTATTTTGGTATTTTGCAATTCTGATCAAAATACCAGTTGCATTCCTTATAGAAATAGAAAAAAGAATCATGAAATTCATCTGGAAAAATAAGAGACCAAGAATAGCTAAAGTGATTCTTAGCAGGAAGAGTGAAGCAGGTGGCATCACTATACTGGAACTTAAACTATACTACAGAGTAATACTAACAAAAACAGCATGATATTGGCACCAAAACAGACTGGTAGACCAATGATACAGAATAGAGGACACAGAAACTAACCCATAAAATTACAATTTTTTTTTGATATTATGTTGAGAGCCACAGCCAAAGGGGCCCCAGCAAACTTCCAGCTGCCAGCAAACTTCCAGCTGCCGGCTGATGATTGGCTCACAGTGGCCCCAGCAACATCTAGCTGATTGGCTCCTCTGCAGTGATGTTCATTGGGCTGTTTCCCTGCCCTTCAGAATGCCAGCTGATGATTGGCTCACAGCGGCCCCAGCAACATCTAGCTGATTGGCTCCTCTGCGGTGATGTTCATTGGGCTGTTTCCCTGCCCTTCAGACTATGGAACTGCTCATCAGGGGACTTCTTTGGCTCCGCCCATGCAACCCAGCCAATCAGCCTCAAGAGCAGGAGGATTGTGGGAGGTGGTGAGTTTGGTGTGGGTGAGAGGCTTGTGGAAGCTGGTGGTGGCAGTTGGGCTCTGAGGGTTTTTTTCCTGAGGAGCTGTTTTGTTTGGCGTTTGTAGTTCTAAAAATAAAGTTAGTTTCTTTTGACAAGTGGCTCCTGAATTGTGCCCAGCCAGACTTTGGCATTTGGTGGCTCGCACGGGGAGCGACTGAGGGTAAGTAAACTGCTCTCCCCTGAGGGCAGGGCGAGAGGATGGGTAGCCATTCTAAATTTACTCTTTTGTTTTGCTTCATTTTTGTTTTAACTTGCCTGTCCCTGGAGATGAGTGAGAGGGAAGAAAAACTGCTCACAACTGAGGAAAAACTATTTGCGTGTGAGGAACAGATAGGGAGAAAGGACGGATGCACATGTCAGGAAGATAGAAAGGCTATAATGAATTTTTGTTGTTCCATTTTTATTGGATTCTGTCTCGGTTTGGTTTGGTGTTATCTTGCTGGGTTGTATTATAGTAGAAATACGGGATCAGCAATTAGTAAAAAACAAACCGAAAGAGTGTTAAGTAAATTGTTAGAGCAAGGAGGCTTCCCAGTAAAATCAAGAGCAGTCAGGGCATACGTTGATATAATACAAAAATATAGCCCATGGCTTTTTAAGGAGGAGTTGTTAGATATATCACAATGGAACCATCATGGTGAAGATTTAAAAAGAATAGAAAAGAACAACCCAGGGACTCTGCCAGTTGGCACATTGCAATTGTGAACAAACAGGACATTTTAAAAGGAATTGCCCCATAGGAGGAGGGTTTAACAAAACTAGGTATCAAAGGAGTAGAATACCGGGTATTTGCCCATGATGCCGTAGAGGGAGACATTGGGCTAATGAATGCCGTTCTCAAACCACCATAGAGGGTACTACATTATCAAAAAATGAACAAGGACTTAGTGCTGCAGAAAGGCATATGTGTCCAAAAAATGTAGTTATATATACTAAATCCAAGGCTATCTTTTCTCCAGTGGATGTTCTTGGAACCTTTGTCTAATATAGCATAATTGTAATTTCGTGGGTTAGTCTGTGTCCTCTCTTCTGGACCATTGGTTACCAGCCTGTTTTGGTGTCAATACCATGCTGTTTTTGTTACTATTGCTCTGTAGTATAGTTTAAGGTCTGGTATAGTGATACCACCTGCTTCACTCTTCTTGATTAAGAATGCTTTAGCTATTCTGGGTCTCTTATTTTTCCAGATGAATTTCATGATTGCCTTTTCTATTTCTATGAAAAATGCCATTGGGATTTTGTTTGGAATTGCATTAAAGCTGTACAATGCTTTTGGTAGTATGATCATTTTTATAATATTATTTCTGCCTATCCAAGAGCAAGATAGATCCTTCCATCTTATAAGGTATACTTTGATTTTTTTATTTAGGATTCTGTTGTTTTCATTGTATAGATCTTTCACCACTTTTGTTAAGTTGGTTCCCAAGTATCTTATTTTTTCTTGAGGATATTGTGAATGGAGTAGTTTTCCTCATTTTTTCTTGTAGAACTCGTTTGTATATCCATTTAGTCTTGTAGAACTCGTCTGTATATCGATTTAGTCCTGGGCTTTTCATGGTTGGTAGACTTTTGATGGCATCTGCTATTTCATCACTTGAAATTGAATTGTTTAAATTGTGTCTGATATTGGTCTGAAGTTTTCTTTTTTTGATGTGTCTTTGTCTGGTTTTCTGTTTTTCTTCTCAGAGAACTTGTCTCTGATATACAGAAATGCCTTTGATTTATGGGTGTTGATTTTATATTCTGCTACTTTGCTGAATTCATTTACTAATTCTAGAAGTTTTCTGGTGGAGTTTTTTGGGTCTTATAGATATAGAATTATATCATTAGCAAATAGAGCTAATTTAAGTTCTTCTTTTCCTATACATATCACTTTAAATTCTTTATTCTGTCTAATTGCTCTGGCCAGTGTTTCAAGAACTTTGTTGAATAGAAGTGGTGAAAGAGGGCATCCCTGTCTTGTTCCAGATTTTAGAGGAAATGCCTTCAGTTTTTCTTCATTTAGAATAATGTTGGCTTGAGGCTTATAGCATAGATAGCCTTTATGATGTTGAGACATGTTCTTGCTATCTCTAGTTTTTCTAGTGTTTTGAACATAAAGGGGTGCTGTACTTTGTCAAATGCTTTTTCTGTGTCTATTTAGATGATCATATGATTTTTATCTTTAAGTCTATTGATGTGATGAATTACATTTATTGATTTCTGCATGTTGAATCAACTTTGCATCCCTGGGATGAATCCCACTTGATAACAGTGCACAATCTTTTTCATATGTTTTTGTATTTGATTTGCCAGAATTTTATTGATAATTTTTGCATCTATGTTCATTAGAGATATTGGTCTGAAGTTTTTTTTTTTGATGTGTCTTTGTCTAGTTTTGGAATCAGAGTGATATTGGCCTCATGGAATGAGTTTGGAAGTGCTGCCTCTTTTTCTATTTCCTGAAATAAATTTGTATTAGTTCTTTTTTAAAGGTCTTGTAGAACTTGTCTGTATATCCATTTAGTCCTGGGCTTTTCTTGGTTGGTAGACTTTTGATGGCATCTGCTATTTTGTCACTTGAAATTGATCTGTTTAAATTGTGTATACCATCCTGATTAAATTTGAGCAAGTTATATGACTCTAGAAATTTGTTAATGCCTTTGATATTTTCTATTTTATTGGAGTACAAGTTTTCAAAATAATTTCTAATTATCTTCTGTATTTCTGTAATGATATTTCCTTTTATCATGTATGTTAGTGAATTGAGTTTTATCTCTCCTTCTCTTTGTTAACATTACAAAGAATCTGTCAATTTTATTTATTTTTTCAAAGAACCAACTTATTTTTTTAAATTTTTTTCAATTGTTTCTTTTGTTTTGATTTCAGCTCTAATTTTGATTATTTCTTGTCTTTTTATCTATCTATGCTAAGCCCCAGACCAACATCATTATAAATGGAGAAAAATTGAAGGAATTCCCTCTAAAAACTGGAATAAAACAAGGATGCCCTCTTTCACAACTTTTATTTAACATAGTTTTTGAAACACTGGCCAGAACAATTGGATGAAAGAAATTAAAGGGATACAGATATAAAAAGATGAACTCAAGTTGGCACTATTTGCTGATGATAAGATTCTATACCTGGAAGACCCTAAAATTTTCCACCAGAAAATTCTAGAACTAGTAAATGAATTTAGCAAAGTGGAAGGATATAAAATCAACACCCTTAAATCAAAGGCATTTCTGTATATCAGTGACAAATTCTCAGAAAAGGAAACAAGGAAAACTACCAAATTTTCAATAGCCTCAAAAAATACTTGGGAATCAACTTAATGAAAGAGGTTTTATATATATAAATTACAGAACCCTAAAGAAAGAAATCAAAGAAGACCTTAGAAGATGGAAATATCCACCTTGCTCTTGGATAGGCAGAATTAATATTATTAAAATGATCATACTTCCAAAAGCACTATATAAGTTTAATGCAATTCCAATCAAAATTCTAACGACATTCCTCACAGAAATAAAAAAGCAATCATGAAATTCATATGAACAAATAAGAGACCCAGAATATCTAAAGCAATCCTTAGCAGGAAGAGTGAAGCAGGTGGCATCACTATACCAGACCTTAAGCTATATTACAGAGCAATAGTAACAAAAACAGCATGGCATTGACACCAAAACAGGCTGGTAGTCCAATGGTACAGGATAGAGGACACAGAGACTAACCTACAAAATTACAATTAACCAAAGATGCCAAGAACATCCACTGGAAAAAAGATAGCTTCTTCAACAAATGGTTCTGGGAAAACTGGAAATCCATATGCAACAAAATGAAATTAAACCCCTATCTCTCACCATGCACAAAAATTAACTCAAAATGCATCAAGGATATAGGAATTAAACCAGAGACCCTGTGTCTAATAGATGAAAAAGTAAGCCCTAATCTTCATCATGTGGGATTAGGTCTCAACTTCCTTAATAAGACTCCTATAGTGCAAGAATTAAAACCAAGAATCAATAAATGGGATGGATTCAAATAAAAATTTTCTTCTCAGCAAAAGAAACAATCTGTGAGGTGAATAGAGAGCCTAAAACTTGGGGTCAAATCTTTACCCCTCATACATCAGATAGAGCACTAATCTGTAAGGTATATAAAGAATTCAAAAAGCTAAACACCAAAAACACCCAAACAACCCAATTAATAAATGTGTGAAGAACCAGAAGAGACACTTCTCAGAGGACAATGTACAATCAATCAACAAATACATGAAAAAAATTCATCGTCACTAGCAATTAGAAAAATGCAAATCAAAACCACTCTAAGATTTCATCTCACTCCAGTCAGAATGGCAGCTATTATATATACAAACAACAATAAGTATTGGCGAGGATGTGGGGAAAAAGGTACATTCATACAATGCTGTATGGATTGTAAGTTGGTGTAGCCAATATGGAAAGCAATATGGAGATTTCTTGGAAAATTGGAATGGAACCACTATTTGACCCAGGCATCCCTCTCCTCAGTCTATACCCAAAGGATTTGAAAACAGCATACTACAGGGACACAGCCACATCATGTTTATAGAAGCACAATTCACAATAGCTAAATGTGAAACCAACCTAGACACCCTTCAATAGATGGATGAATAAAAAAGTGTGGCATATATACACAATGGAATATTACTCAGCAATAAAAGAGAATAAAATCATGCCATTTGCAGGTAAATGGATAGAGGTGATAATGCTAAGTGAAGTTAGTCAATACCAAAAAAAAAACACCCCAAATGCCAAATGTTTTCTTTGATATAAGGAGGCTAATTCATATTGGGATAGGGAGTGGGAGCTTGGGAGAAATAGACAAACTCTAGATATGGCAGAGAGGTTGGAGGGGAAGGGAGGGGGCATGGGGTTATTAATGATGGTGGAATGTGATGATCATTATTACCCAAAGTACAGGTATGAAGACATGAATTGATGTGAATATACTCTGTATACTAACCAGAGATATGTAAAACTGTGCTCTATATGTGTAATAAGAATTATAATGCATTCAGTTGTCATATATAAATTAAAAAAGAAAAAATCTTAAGAAAAACATATACATGCTAATATTGAAATAACTCTGGTAGCCATTGAGGACAGATGGCCATCTGAAACTTTGATTTCAGTGTTCCATGGCTGTCAGACTTCACATTTTGCATTTCAAACTGAACAGACCTTCCCTAGTTTTATGTCATAATGTGAATTCTGATAGGCTTTACTTTTATTTCAAACAGATTAAATCTAATAGAAATTTTAATAAACATCTGTAGCATTATCTCCTACCTGTGGAGATTTACCTACAAAAGCTACAATATCTTTGTTTCCTTTCTGTCTTATGTATGTGTGCATATCTGTATATTGTATTATTGTGTCTACATATGTGCTTGTGTTCATATAGCATGCACATGGTATGAAAATTTGCATATGGATAAATGTGTGTTTATTAATCAAAATTTTTATAAGAAATTGATCCATACACCTATTACTTCATGTGAGTTAAATAAGAAATTCATCTTAAAGTAGGTAAATATATTAAAGATGTCTTCAAAATTACTAACTCACATGTTTTTCTCAATGGTCAAACAATAAAGTGTGGGTTTCTATAAAATGTCTAAAAAGTAATACCCACTGGTTCTAGGTATTTTCTTCAATAGGGAAGAGATGACTCATACTGTTATGCACATTTGTCTGATATCCTGGTTTTGCATTTAATGTATAAATTAGATTTTAAATAAATGGGATTAATCTTTATAAAGTTGTTTGTTAAAAAAGATATTAATTTGCAAAGTTAAAATGCTAAAATATCAACTGTTAAATATAAAATAAAAACTCTTCCTAATTTTGTCAGTTAATATATTTAAACATTAAATGTGTTTTTATGAATTTGTAAAGTGAAAATTTTATATTTATTTATTTCTGTGTCTTCATGAAAAACAAGGTTACTAACAGTTAGGATTGTTTAAGGTGTAATTTTTTTCTTTTTTAAAGAGAGAGAGAGAGAGAGAGAGAGAGAGAGAGAGAGAGAGAGAGAGAGAGAGAGAGAGAGAATTTTTTAAATATTTATTTTTTAGTCTTTGGCAGACACAACATCTTTGTTTGTATGTGGTGCTGAGGATCGAACCTGGGCTGCACTCATGCGAGGTGAGCGCACTACCACTTGAGCCACATCCCCAGCCCCTAATGTGTAATTTTATATACAAAGATTAGAAAAGTTTTCAGTTAGGCTTCAATTAAAGTATCATAAAAAGCAAAATATGCCATCTTTTAAAAGTGGAATAATTTGTCTACATTTAGAAATTGCACAAGAATTTTTTCTATTATGAATTTAAAATAGATTATCAGCTAGGAAATTGACATAAGAGGGTTCAAAGTATGGAAATATGTTTTAATAAAGAA
This sequence comes from Ictidomys tridecemlineatus, assembly GCF_052094955.1. NCBI lineage: Eukaryota > Metazoa > Chordata > Mammalia > Rodentia > Sciuridae > Ictidomys > Ictidomys tridecemlineatus. The sequence goes on along the minus strand of NC_135481.1, from coordinate 121,018,863 downwards.
AGAAGAAAACAGAAGTGTTTCTGGATAAGAAAGTCTTTTATGTATTTTGTTAAAAGTTTTAGATTGTTTAAGTACATGGTACAAGGTTTGTGGAGGGTAAATATAGAAATGTTTGTGCTACAAATTTGGCTACCATTAGCACAATCACTTAAAGTTATTTAAGGCTTTTTTTCCTAAGGTCAAATATTGATGTACTGAAATAAACCAAAGTTTAATCCTTTACATGTTAAACTAATTAAGATTTAATTTTTTGTTATAGTCAATATATTTCAAGCATATATTCTTTATAAAAAAGTTTTAAAATTCATTTTAATTAGTTATACATGATAGGAGAATGCACTTTGATATGTAACTGAGTATAATTTCTCATTCTACTCTTTGTACATCATGTAGAATCCCACCTGTTGTTTTGCTATATAATTACACAGGGTAATAATGTGAGATTTGTTCTATCCTTGCTATCCCTTTAACCTCCCCTTCTTATCCTCCCCTCTACCTAATCTAATGTAACTCTATTTTCCCTAGCCTCCCACCCTTATTGTGAATTGGCATCTACATATCAAAGAAAATATTTGGCCTTTGGATTTTTGGGATTGCTATTTTTTGCTTAGAATGGTATATTCCAGCTCCATCTATTTATGGGAAAAATAATTTCTCTCTCTCTCTCTCTCTCTCTCTCTCTCTCACCACACACACACACACACACACACACACACACACACACATATAATATATATATAATTTTAAACATTCATTCATCTGTTTTAGAGCACTTAGGTTGGTTCCATAATTTAGCTATTATGAGTTGAAGTTGTATAAATATTGATGTGACTGCATCAGTGTACTATGCTGGTTTTAAGTTCTTTGAGTATAAACCAAGGAGTGGGATAGTTGGATCAAATTGTGGTTCCATTCCAAGTTTTCTGAGGAATTTCCACAAATCTTTCCAGAGTGATTGCATCAATTTGCATTCCCACCAGCAATTTGTGAGTGTAAAGTTTCCCCCATATTCTTGCTAACAACTATTGTTGTTTATATTCTTAATATTTGCCATTCTAATTGGGGTGAGATAAAATTTTCAACATCTTAGAAGGTATACATAATAAACTCAAGGCCAACATAATTCTAATTGGTAAAAATTACAAACATTCTGTCTAAGAACTGGAACAAGACAAAGGAGCCCTCTTTAATCATCTATTCAACTTTATCCTTGAAAATCTAACCATGGCAGTTAGGCAGGGGAAAGAAATTAAAGGTATACAGAGAGGAAAAGAAAAACACAAACTATCACTATTTGCCCATGATATGATTCTGTATTTAGAAGATCCAAAAAACTCCAACAGAAAATGTCTAGAATTCATAAATGAATTCAGCAAAGTAGCAGGTTATAAAATCAACGCCCATAAATAAAATGTATTCACCTTAACAAGACCCCTAAAGAGCAAGAAATAAAATCAAGAGTAAACAAGTGGGATGGATTCAAGCTAAAAGGCTTCCTCTCAGCAAAGGGAACAATCAAGAACATGAAGAGAGAGCCTACAGAATGGGAGAAACATTTACCACATTCACCTCAAAGCATTTATCTCCAGGATACATAAAGAACTAAAAAAACTTAACACAGATAAATCAAATAACCAAATAAACAAATCGGCTAAGGAACTGAACAGAGCCCTACAGATCCAAAGTCCATGGGATGCTCCTTGGTGTTGGAGGACACCCCCAGGCTGAAGGGGGTCAGGACTCTCCATTCCTGGTTTTCAGGTTCATTCCACAGGTAGGGGTCCCACCTGGGTCCAGTTGTAGGCTGTGTTATCAGGTCCCAGGGGGTCATGCAGGTGCTGTTGCAATATGTTCAGAAGGGGACACCAAAGGCTAAGTGGGGCAGGTGCATGTAGAGGAACCTCTACAGTCTTGGCTGAGGCTGGAGAGTCCAAGGATGATTGTGGATGGTGGGGAGGGGAGAGTATGAGTGCAAATACTATAGGATCAACTGTGAACCTCATGAAGGTGTAGGAGGTTAATGAAGCACCTGGGCTGGCTGGGTAAATAGCTCAGTCATGTGGTTGATGTGTCCCCCTCTTCCCAGGTGGGTGAAAGTTGCCTCACCTGGTGACAGTTGCTGGGAGGGGCAGGGGTTCTTCATGAAGTTTCCCCTGTCCCTGATTCAGGTTCTAGGGCAAGAACACTGGCCCATGTTGGGTCCCTATGGTCTGCACAGGAGCACACATGCTCTTAGCTTTTTCTCTTGGGAGGTGGGGTTGCCCTCCCCCAAACCACCCTTTGTGTAGGAGCCCAAGTCCCCATGCCTGGAAACCTGATCTGATAGTGGCCTCCAGGTCTTTGGGCTTTCCTATACCAGGGATCAGTGACCACCTGAAAACCATTCCTGGAGCTGTCCTGACCTCCCGTGCCCCTTGGCATCCCCACTTTCCCACACTGCTTTGCAAGTGATGGCCTTCAATGTGGCCACCCTGAGGAAAGCTGCTTTTAACAGGGGCTGACAAGTCAAAAGGAAGGCTGTTTGCTGTGGTTGTTACTCATCTCTTTTGCTGTCAGGCAAAATAAAACAGACCAAGATAAAACCAGTCTTTTTCTTTTTTTTTGTTTAATTAAACTACAAAAAGGTAGTATAGGCGAAGTCATGATGCCATTTAGTGGCCCCTGACAAGTAGGATCCCATGTGGTCTTTTTGGCATCTGTAGGAGACCAATACCAGTATAAAAGAAAGAATAATCGTCAAGGTACTAGGAGCAAAGGAAAACATAGGGGAATTACATGGCCCATGGAAATGGACAACATCAAAGCAAAAGAGTGTATTCAAAAGGGAAGAGAAATACATCATCTCCCCAAATTGATAGAGTGGGCATTCATGGTCCTGGTCACAGGAACTCAGAGGAAGTGGTGCACACCCAGCATAGGGGCCACAGGTATCTGGCTACAAATATTAGTTGGGGTGGTGTTATGGAAACACCTGGGAAATACCCAGTGTGTGGTCCCTAATTTCCCAGAAGAACACTTTGAGTGGAATTCAGGGCCTTGATTATAGGACTTAAAAATTCCCTTGTAGAGCTGGTAGAATAGCTCTGTGGTAAAGTACATGTTTACCATGTTCAAAGCCCTGGATTCAAACCCCAGTACCACTCAAAAACAACCAATCAAAAAACAGAAACCCTTTTCTCTTCCAGAATATCCAGTCTGGGGAGAATCACCTCCATTTCACAGGAATCCCTGCTTGGATGTCTCCTCAGTCATTGGAAATATTCATCCTACATAACTTGAAAAAAACCTCCTTTAAAAAAATCAATGCATGCCCCAATATGAGCTAGAGGATTCAGGCCAATGGCTTCTGCATGAAATCTAAAATTTTAATATCATCCTAATATCATCCTGTAACTAGACCTCTTTTGCAGGAGATGAAGGTGTGGTCAGAAGTCCTCTACATTCAAACCTTCATGGCCTTATATGCAAACACCTTTCTACACAATGACAAGATCCCATATGGGGCCCTAAGGCAAATTCACCAAATCTCGATGTCCTGGATGACCAATATTAAACCATCTTCTTGTTTCTCAGGGGGAACAATGATGACAACCTCATTCATCTCTTGGGGTCAGTATTTCTTATTCAATGGTCTTTTGCCTTTCAGGCTCAAAATGACAGCTTTCTTTACTGCTTAGCTTTCTGTCAGATATCTGTCTCTCCAAGGCTTGCATCTGGAATGCAAGCTGCATAGGTGATTGTCCAAAACTGGTTTGGGTTCAGAGGGATTAAGGTGTCACTTTTAAATTCAAGCTGCTCTGGCATCAAAATGGCTATTTTATCTTGTACGTTGTGATTCTGCTCTCAAGTTTCTACTAAAACGTTATTGCATATGGAGGAAAAATGAAAAGGTCTTACATGCATGAGACCTCTTTGCCTGGAGAACTTTTACCTGCTGATTTCCTGGTCTATACATTCTTTCAATATCTCAAATGGCTCTAATTTGATCACAAATTACATTCTGGTATGATGAAAATGGTACACATGCTCCTTCACTAGAGTAATTATGGCCATGTAACTTTTTCCCTTAGAACTTATGTTTTTTTTTCCAGCTCATTGTTTGCAGTGAATTCACATTTGAATCTTGCACACCTAAATTAATATATTTTATTCTGTTCAGTCTTGTTTTAGCTGACCATAGTTTCTTCCTTCTTCCTGTTTTTTTTCTGCTGTCTTTACTCAGAGGTCACTTACTCAAGAAAAAGTTCAAAAATTCTTATTTTCTATTGGTTTTATGTATTTTATGCACACTTGTGTATTGTATGTGTGTCTATGTGTCTTTGTCTATATATTGTTAACAAGTAAACAAAATTGGCCTGTAGATAAATGAGCATTCATAAATTAAAATTTTATAAAAGGTAATGGATCTAAATATATTTTAGTTCATGTGATTCAAACCTCCAAGAAAATGTGTTCAATTTAAATTGTTTAAACAGGTAGGAGTAAATATTATGTCTTTACAATTACCCACAAGGTTTCTGAGGTGGTCAGGCAAATAATAGAGTGTTGGTTTCTATAAAACATTTGAAGTATAATATCTATTGATTTTAGGATTTTTCTTCAGCAGGGAAAGGATGGTTAATACTGGTAACTATACCTGTCTGATACCTTGGCTTTTACAGTTAAAAATGAGTAAATTCAATTCAACATAAGTAGGATTAATCTTCATAAATGTGTTTGTTAGAGGAAAGCTCTGATTAATTTGCAAAGTTAGGGTGCTAATACATTAACTGGTAAATGTAAAATCAAGTATTCTTGAGTTCTGAAAATTCAATAATAATTATTGAGTGTGTTTTTATAAATTGGTAAATAAAAGAGAGTTTAAAATTGCTTTGTTCCTGGATCTTCACTAAAATCAAGTTTTAGTTAAAATTCTTACAGAGAACACACACCGAGCCCGGATCGGCTGAATTCAAGCTCCCTGACTAGTGCAGATGTAATTTTGAAGGATGTATGTGGTTGGTGGCCCATTACTCCCTCGCTCTTTCCCCTTCTGGGTGCCATGAAGGAGGATGCTCTGCTCTACCCTTCCACCATGATGGCCCATTTCCCAAAGCAATGGGGCCACCCAATTATGGACAGAAACATGATAATGTGAGCCAAAATAAATCTTTGTTTCTTTAAGTTGTTTTTTCCATGTATTTTTTCACAATTGAGGAGAATTGGAATATTGGACACCTGTTCCAGATATCTTACTTGCATGGTGTTTTTTTCCAGTGTGAATCTTTTTGTTTTTGAAGAAAAATCAGGGAAAACTGGATAATTCCCATATTCCTCACATTAACAGGGCTTCTTTCCATGATAAGAAATCCAGGCAAAGGAGAGAAAAAGAAAATATCACACATTCAGTTTTGTATACCAGACTGAATAAAATGGTGTTGAAGGCAACTGAGAGCACTCAATAATTTACCAATTATTGTTTACACTCAAAGAGGTTTTTTTCTCATGTGAGCCCTTTGATGACACTCAAGATGACTGGAAGTATCAGATCATTTACAACATTTTTTTCCCTACATTCAATGGTTTTCTCCAGCACAATATTTTTCATATTTAAAAGGAAGCTTCAATAATGGGAGGCATTTCCCATTGTTTTTTTTATCAATGTGCTTCTCTCTAGTATAAGTTGTTTGATGTTTTCTATGCATAACTTTAAGTGAAGGCTTTGCCACTCTGTTCACAATCATGTGAGTTGTTTTATGCTTTTGAAGGAAAGAGGGCCAACACCAGGCTTTTCCACATCCTTTGCATTCATTGGCCTTCTTTCCATTGTGAGTTTGTACATGTGCATGAAGGTGACCAGACTTAGTGAAGGATTTACCACACTGTTTACATTCATAGGGCTTCTCCCTGATGTGAGTTATTCAATGTACTGCAAGGTAAAAACTGTAAATGATTTCTCACACTGTTTACATTAATAAGTTTTCTCTCCAGTTTGAGTAATTTTATGTGAGTGAAGGTGAACAGAAATAGTGAAGGCTTTCCCACAATCTTTACATTGATCGGGCTTCTCTATGATATGAATTGGTTCAAGTGATTGAAGGGAACTGGATGTAGCAAAGGCATTGCCACACTGGTTGCACGGTATTTGAAGATAATCAGAACTAATGAGGGCTTTCCCAACACTGCTAACTTACATAGGACTTTTTCCAATAAGTATTTTCTCCTGTTTTCAAATGGAACAGAAGTAAGCAAAGGATTTTTCACATAGCTTACATTCATAGAATTTTAATCCAGTATGAGATGGTGCATGTTTTTGAAAACTCCTGGAACAACTGAACCCTTTTCCACATATACATTTATAAGGTTCTAGTGTGCTTTATAACTTGCCTTTGAATACTTGTGAGAGAAGTGAAGGATTTTCTGTACTGTTGAAGTTCATATGTCTTCCCACCACACTTCTAATTTTCATCTGGTTTGTAAGCAGATTGAAATATAATGTGCTTATTAAGAAATAATAGAGCCTGGTGTGGTGGTCCAAGCCTCAGATTCCTCTATGGAGTTTTTGTTCTGATCTTTAATGTTCTGATCCCTCTGTTTACTTCCAAATGAAGTTCTGTCTTCTATAGCAGCAAAGGCTCTCACTCCTTACTTGATTCATAATTCCAGAGGTAAACTGATCAATCCAGACAACAGGTGGCATTGAGAGGCTTGCAGGTGTGGGTGGCTATGCTAGGGATAGATGGGTGTAGTGGATACACCAGGTATTCAGGTGAAGCCCATTTTGTGCCTTCTGGGGAGTCCTGACATCCTTCCTATGGATCTCATAGCACCGTTTTGGGGCTCCAGGGTGACTGCTGTTCTTTCTAGGGAAATTTGGTTTCTGAGCTCGTCGGGGCCTCAGGCTATGTAGAGTCCTTGTGGATCTCAAGAAGAGGACCACTCTAAGTATACAAGTCTTTAAATTATGAAGATTAGGAGAGCAATTTACCAAGCTGGTGTTCTTCAAACTAAAGTTGTCTGTAGTAGTAATCTTTTTCAGAATTATGTAGAAATAACAAACTTAGTTGTGGATTTATTTATGTCAGTTAATATTTTGTAATTGTATAAAATAATATGGCATAAACAAGTCATATGTGGATATACAAGGTGGCAGAATAGAGGTGGTCACTTCTTGGCTACTTTGTAGTGTGAAACCAAGAATGCAGACAGGCAGCTTCTCTGTAAGGTGGAAGAACAAGTAAAGGGGAGATTTGCTGGAACCTAAAACTGGACATTAAAAGCAGACTGGGGTCATAGGAGGTTGGATATACTAAAATAAGGAATAAATCTCCAGCAGTGCAGCCACTGCATCAAGGGTACTAGAAGCACCAGCCAGAGTGGGCCCTCCATGAGCATAGCAGAAGGATAAGGGAATTAAAGAAATCTGCAGTTTTGGGAGACCAAAGAAAGTGCCCAACAAACCTGAAGTATTCACCCCAAGATATCCATGTGTGGGAAAAAGAAACTTCAATGTCTCCAGGTGGCATGCAGAGGACAAAGGAAGGAAACATTTTGCAGCTGTGGTGTGGGGTCCAGCAATTGAGGTAGCTGATTCCTGGAAAACCTGAGTTTTGCCCAAAATACAGACCCAGTAAATACACACTGCATGACATAGAGTGTGCTTAAGTGACCAGAAGAAAATCAAACATAGAGAGATATTTACATAGGGGACTACTGGTGACAGAAACCAACCCAGCTCTACCTCTTCTCCTTGAATCCATATGCTTGCAAGACTGGCTGGGAGACACATCTGGCTAGAAACTCAGAAGGTCAGGGGTTGGAGAAATTGTTTGGAGACTAAAGCCAAGACCAGGTAATGAAGGGTCTTCAGGTGACATAGGGGACTAAGAATTGGCTCCCCCATCACATGAGTGGAACCCAGGGGAGATCCCTGGGGTAATGTCTTCCAGTGGATCATTTTAAGTACTGACACGGGAGGTACACTGATTTCAAATCTCCATACCAATTAGCAAAGATCATGGAGCTCACCTAAGTCTAAATCCTGCCTGGAGAAACTTCACCTATGGAATTAATTCTCTCACTCCAGCAATCAAAAGGAGATTCCATATAAAATGCTGAGAAGAGAAGCTGAGAATATTTTGAACTCCACCAGAAAAAATTCTTTACTTTTCACAAAGATTTTTTCTTTTTTATTAAAATTCTTTTCACTATTTAATTGTGACCTTAATAATACATGAGCATTTAAAGAGTTTCTTTTTTTTATTTTTTTATTGGTTGTTCAAAACATTACAAAGCTCTTGACATATCATGTTTCATACATTAGATTCAAGTTGGTTATGAACTCCCATTTTTACCCCAAATACAGATTGCAGAATCACATGTTACACATCCACATTTTTACATAATGCCCTATTAGTAACTGTTGTATTCTGCTACCTTTCCTATCCTCTACTATCCCCCCTCCCCTCCCCTCCCATCTTCTCTCTCTACCCCATCTACTATATTTCATTTCTCTCCTTGTTTATTTTCCCGTTCCCCTCACAACCTCTTATGTGTAATTTTATATAACAATGAGGGTCTCCCTCCATTACCATGCAATTTCCCTTTCACTCCCTTTCCCTCCCACCTAATGTATCTGTTTAATGTTGATCTTTCTTCCTGCTTTTCCTCCCTGCTCTGTTCTTAGTTGTTCTCATTATATCAAAGAAGACATTTGGTATTTGTTTTTTTAGGGATTGGCTAGCTTCACTAAGCATAATCTGCTCTAGTGCCATCCATTGACCTGCAAATTCCATGATTTTGTCATTTTTTAGTGCTGTGTAATATTCCATGGTGTATAAATGCCACATTTTTTTAATCCATTCATCTATTGAAGGGCATCTGGGTTGGTTTCACAGTCTAGCAATTGTGAATTGTGCTGCTATGAACATCGATGTGGCAGTATCCCTGTAGTAAGCTCTTTTAAGGTCTTCAGGGAATAGTCCAAGAAGGCAATAGCTGGGTCAAATGGTGGTTCCATTCCCAGCTTTCCCAGGAATCTCCATACTGCTTTCCAAATTGGCCGCACCAGTTTGCAGTCCCACCAGCAATGTACAAGAGTACCCTTTTCTCCACATCCTCGCCAGCACTTGTTGTTGTTTGATTTCATAATGGCTGCCAATCTTACTGGAGTGAGATGGTATCTTAGGGTGGTTTTGATTTGCATTTCTCTGACTGCTAGAGATGGTGAGCATTTTTTTCATGTACTTGTTGATTGATTGTATATCCTCCTCTGAGAAGTGTCTGTTCAGGTCTTTGGCCCAATTGTTGATTGGATTATTTGTTTTCTTATTGTTTTTTTTGAGTTCTTTGTATACTCTGGATATTAGGGCTCTATCTGAAGTGTGAGGAGTAAAAATTTGTTCCAAGGATGTAGGCTCCCTATTTACCTCTCTAATTGTTTCTCTTGCTGAGAAAAAACTTTTCAGTTTAAGTAAGTCCCATTTATTGATTCTTGTTATTAACTCTTGTGCTATGGGTGTCCTATTAAGGAATTTGGAACCTGACCCCACAATATGTAGGTTGGAGCCAACTTTTTCTTCTATCAGATGCAGAGTCTCTGATTTGATATCTAGCTCCTTGATCCACTTTCAGTTAACTTTTGTGCATGGCGAGAGGAGGGGATTCAGTTTCATTTTGTTGCATATGGATTTCCAGTATTCCCAGCACCATTTGTTGAAGATGCTATCCTTCCTCCATTGCATGCTTTTAGCTCCTTTATCAAATGTAAGATAGTTGTAGCTTTGTGGATTAGTCTCTGTGTCCTCTATTCTGTACCATTGGTCCACCTGCCTGTTTTTGTACCAGTGCCATGCTGTCTTTGTTACTATTGCTCTGTAATATAGTTTGAAATCTGGTATCGCTATACCGCCTGATTCACGCTTCCTCCTTAGAATTGTTTTTTATTCTGGGTCTTTTATTTTTCCATAGGAATTTCATGATTGCTTTATCTATTTCTACAAGAAATGCCCTTGGGATTTTGATTGGCATTGCATTAAACCTATAGAGAATTTTTGGTAATATCGCCACTTTGATGATGTTAGTTCTGCCTATCCATGAACAGTTTATATTTTTCCATCTTCTAAGATCTTCTTCTACTTCTCTTTTTAGGTTTTTGTAGTTTTCATTGTATAAATCTTTCACCTCTTTTGTTAGGTTGATTCCCAAGTATTTTATTTTTTTAAAGGATATTGTGAATGGAGTGTTTTTCCTCATTTCCATTTCAGAAGTTTTGTCACTGATATACAGAAATGCCTTTATTTTATGTGTGTTGATTTCATATCCTGCCACTTTGCTGAATTCATTTATTAGTTCTAGTAGTTTTTTTGTAGACCCTTTTGGGTCTTCTAGGTATAGAATCATGTTTTCCACAAATAGTGATAATTTAAGTTCTTCTTTTCCTATTTTTATGCCTTTAATTTCTTTCATCTATCTAATTGCTCTGGCCAGTGTTTCGAGAACTATATTGAATAGAAGTGGTGATAGAGGGCATCCCTGTCTTGTTCCAGATTTTAGGGGGAATGCCTTCAACTTTTCTCCATTGAGAATGATGCTAGCCTGAAGCTTGGCATAAATAGCTTTTACAATGTCGAGGTAAGTTCCTGCTACCTCTAGTTTTTCTAGTGTTTTGAACATAAAGTATGCTATACTTTGTCGAATGCTTTTTCTGCATCTATTGAGATGATCACATGGTTCTTATCTTTAAGTCTATTGATGTGGTGAATAATATTCATTGATTTTCGTATATTGAACCATCCTTGCATCCCAGGGATGAATCCTACTTGATCATGGTGTACAATTTTTTTGATGTGCCTTTGTATTTAATTCGCCAGAATTTTATTGCAGATTTTTGCATCTAGGTTCATCAGAGATATTGGTCTGTACTTTTCTTTCTTTGAGGTGTCTTTGTCTGGTTTTGGAATCAGGGTGATGTTGGCCTCATAGAATGAATTTGGAAGAGCTCTCTCTTTTTCTATTTCCTGAAATAACTGGAAAAGTATTGGTATTAATTCTTCTTTAAAGGTTTTGTAAAACTCCGCTGTATACTCATCCGGCCCTGGCCTTTTCTTGGTTGGAAGTATTTTGATTGCTTCTTATATTTCATCTATTGATATTGGTCTGTTTAAGTTGTGGGTATCCTCCTGACTCAGTCTGGGCAAATCATATGACTTAAGGAATTTATCGATGTCTTCACTATCTTCTATTTTATTGGAATATAGGTTTTCAAAATAATTACTAATTGTCTTCTGTATTTCTGTAGCATCTGTTGTGATATTGCCTTTTTCATCCCGTATGTTAGTAATTTGAGTTCTCTCTCTTCTTCTCTTCGTTAGCATGGCTAGGGGTCTGTTGATCTTATTTATTTTTTCAAAGAACCAACTTTTAGTTTTGTTAATTTTTTCAATAGTTTCTTTTGTTTCAATTTCATTGATTTCTACTCCGATTTTAATTATTTCTTGCCTTCTGCTACATTTGCTGTTGTTTTGCTCTTCCTTTTCTAGGTCTTTGAGATGAAGTGTGAGCTCATTTATTTGTTGGTTTTTCCTTTTTTTGAGGAATGACCTCCAGGCGATGAATTTCCCTCTTAAAACTGCTCTCATTGTTTCCCATAGATTCCGATATGTTGTGTCTGTATTTTCATTTATCTCTAAGAATTTTTTGATTTCCTCCTTTATGTCTTCTGTAACCCATTGCTCATTCAGTAACATATTGTTCATTTTCCATGTGATGTAGGATTTTTCCTTCCTTCTTTTATCATTGATTTCCATTTTCATTCCATTATGATCAGATAAAATGCATGGTATTATCTCCACCCCTGTATATTTACTGAGGGATGCCCTATGGCATAATATATGGTCTGTTTTCGAGAAGGATCCATGTGCTGTTGAGAAAAAAGTATATCCACTTGATGATGGTTGATATATTCTATATATGTCAGTTAAGTCTAAGTTGCTGATTGTGATATTGAATTCTATAGTTTCTTTATTCAACTTTTGTTTGGAAGATCTGTCCAACCGTGAGAGAGGTGTGTTGAAGTCACCCATAATTATTGTGTTGTGGTCTATTTGATTCTTGAACTTGAGGAGAATTTGTTTTATGAATGTCGCAGCACCATTAATTGGTGCATAAATATTGATAATTGTTATGTCTTGTTGGTGAATGGTTCCTTTTAACAGTACATAATGTTCTTCTTTATCCCTTTTGATTAATTTAGTCTTGAAGTCGATTTTATTCGATATGAGGATGGCCACTCCTGCCTGCTTATGAGGACCGTGTGCGTGATATATTTTTTCCCAACCTTTCACCTTTAGCCTGTGTATGTCTTTTCCAATCAGATGTGTCTTCTGGAGGCAGCATATTGTTGGATTTGTTTTTTTAATCCATGTTACCAGCCTATGTTGCTTTATTGGAGAGTTTAAGCCATTAACGTTTAGAGTTATTATTGATGTATGGTTTGTACTTCCAGCCATGTTTGATTATTTATCTTCTTTTAGTTTGTTTCTCCAAGATTAGCTTTCCACCCGCCCTCTGACTTTATAGAGGCACTTCCCACTGATGGTTTTGGTCATTGTTTTTAATTTCTTCCTCGTGTAATGTTTTGCTCAAGATGCTTTGCAATGCTGGTTTTCTGGCTACAAATTCTTTTAGCTTTTGTTTATCATGAAAGATTTTTATTTTGTTGTTGTACCTTAAGCTTAATTTTGCTGGATACAAAATTCTTGGTTGGCATCCATTGTCTTTCAGTGTTTGAAATACGTTGTTCCAGGATCTTCTCGCTTTCAGCATCTGTGATGAAAAATCCGTTGTTAACCTTATTGGTTTACCCCTAAATGTAATCTGCCTCTTTTCTCTTGTAGCTTTTAATATTTTCTCTTTGTTCTGTATATTGGATATCTTCATAACAATGTGTCTTGGCATTGGTCTACTGTGATTTTGTGTGCTCAGTGTCCTGTATGCATCTACAATTTGTATATATGTTTCCTTTTTTATTTCTGGAAAGTTTTCTGTAATTATTTCATTCAGCAGGTTACTAATTCCCTTGGTATGAATCTCTGTGCCTTCCTCTATCCCGATGACTCGTATGTTTGGTTTTTTTATGTTATCCCAAATCTCTTGGATGTTTTTCTCGTGATTTTTTACCAGCCTATCTGAGTTGGCTAAAGTCTTTTGAAGATGATATATTTTGTCTTCATTATCTGACATTCTGGCTTCTACTTGCTCCACTCTGTTGGTGATACTCTCGATTGAGTTTTTAACTTGGTTTATCATTTCCTTCATTTCTAGAATTATTGTTTGATTTCTTAATAATCTCTATCTCCTGATAAAGATGCTTAACTTCTTCTTTTATCTGTTTATGTAATTCATTTTCAATGTGATCTTTAAGGTTCCTTTCCATCTGTCTAAGGTGTTCCTTGAGTTCTTTATATGCTCATTTTTCTGATGACTCTAGGTCCTCCTGAATATTTAGGCTGTCCTTCATTGTTTATACTCCTTTTCTTCCTTGCTTTTTTATGCTCATGTTACTTCTTGTTCTGTTTGACTGCTGAGTTACTGTTTACTCTTATAAATTTATTTGATGCTTGGGAGGAGAGATATTAGAAGGGAAGGGAAGAAGTCACTAAAGAGAATGAGTGTAGGTAGGTAGAATTCAAGAAAGGGGAAATAAGAAAATTGAAAAGAAATGAAAAGACAAAAGAAAAAAGTGAAAAGAAAGAAAGAAAAAACGAAAAAATAAAAATTTGAAACCAAAAAATAAAAAAAATTATAATGATAATAAAAAAATGGAAATTAAAGTTTAAAAAATAATAGTAATAATAATAGAATAAAAAGAATTAAACATTGAAACCATTAATAAGAGAGTTAAAGAACAACAACATCAACAACAAAAAGTGAAAATAAAATAAAAAAATACTAATAATAATCATTAAATAATAATAATAATAATAATAATAATAATAATAATAAATGCAGTCATAGAGCTCGATTAACTTCTCTTCCAGTAGGTGGGGCTATGCCCACTGGGCCAGGCTTCTCTTCTTGATAGGTGGGAACCAATCACTGTGCCTCAGCTCTTCTTCCCAGACTGTGCGGGTCTCCAATCCTGAGTGCCTAGGGCCTTCTCTTGTGGTTCCTCAATCCAGGCCCTGGTTACCTGTGATGCTTACCACAATACTGGCTACACGCTGGGTCTGCTGCTCCTGGGAGCCCTGTTTTCCTGGATGCCTGGGCACACCCTTTCTGTTTGCCTCCCTCAGACCCTACGTTTGTAGGGCTTGGGGCTGAGGACCCCCAGCGAATTTGTTTGCCCTCAGGTAGCAACTCCCCTGGTAGCTGGTGCAAGGGACCTCTGTTGTCAGCACTGGTGGGAGCGATAGCTGGGAGTTCTGTGCCGCTATTCCCACGTCACTCCTGATTGCCTGGGTCTGGCTATTGTGTTCAGTTGGCTTTTATCTCTGTGAGTTCAGGTGGGCCAACTAGTTATTTCAGCAGGATCATTAGTGCTGAGTCACAAGAAGCAGGCAAACCGGAGCTTGAATGCAGCTGATTCGTGCTCAGTGTATGTTTTCTGAGGGGCCCAGACTGTACGCCCTAGCTCCACGTCAGCTCAGCATTGCCTAGTGATCCTGAGCAAACAGGCTTTAGATATTTTACAGCTCCCTATGCCCGTGCAGTTGAGAAGGTCAGAGACATGATCTCTCCGCGCCTGCCGCCATGTTAGACCTCCTCAATGATATTCATGTTACCCTTACAGTTTCCTGGCATAAGCAAGATCTTGGGATTATACAAACTGCTGCTTATGTTTCCAGTCCAGTTTTCTAGAACTGAAACCCTGCTGCCGTCACCTCCACCTCTGGGCTGCGCTCACGGGCGCCGCGCTTGTCCGTGGCCTTAGCAGCACCACCGCGGCCTCCGCCGCTCCTCGGCCCGGTGCCTGGGTCCCAGGGCCCAAGCGGCTGCCACCATGGCTCTCCGGCCCCCTCCTCTGGAGCACAGGTCCCCTCGCAGGGGGATGCCGAACGACCCCAGAGCAGGCTCTGCCCAAAGGTGCAGCAGGGAACAGGCGACTGAGGCGCTCGAAGCTGCGGTCCAGCGTTCGGAGGACAGGGCTCGGCATGCAGCCCAGTTCCAGTCTCTAGATGCAGCTGCTGGACCCTGTCGACAGAGCCATAAAGACAGCATGCAGAAAGCAAATGGCGGCTCCCGCGGAGTGGATTTTCGGCCCAAAACCACAGCACAGCCAACAATCCCAATCCACTAACTCTCCCTGTATAGAAAATATTAAAAAAAAAAAAAAGGCGGGGTGTACTGAGCTTTCTTTGCCTCAGGTACTTACAATCCACTGCTGATTTCACATTCAGCTTCTTTGCCAGGAGCGAAGTGAAAGAGGAAGCAGATGGGGGCAAAGCGCCCGCGGCTCTGAGCAGGAAAGCGTCCAGGAGCCAAGCGTCTCTCTTTCAATCTCTTTGTTTTTTCTGCTGCTTGGCAAGGTGGTCCGGTGAAAGGAGCTCTAACAAGCTGCGCGAAATCTCAATTAAAGCTGCTGCTCTGAGCACCACGCTCAGCACTTCAGCAACCCCCGTACGCAGCGGCCATCTTTCCTAAAGAGTTTCTTATTTTTTTCTTCTTCTCCTCTCTACCATTTTTAAAGTCAGTTATTTTACATACATTATTTTTTGTTACAGAGGATATTTGATTAGTATATTTTAGTTTGTTGTGTCTTCTTTTATTTTTAATTTCAAAGTTGTTTTCTTTATATATATTTTTATTCCACCTCCCTGTTTCCTTTGATTCTTTTTCTTTCTTCTAACAGTCAATCTGTATTGTTCTATCACTATTCATTTAATCTTACCTACTCCTTCCTCATAATCATCACAGCCTAAATCACTTTCATTCCCTCTCCATCCAAAGGATTTGTAAGCCCTTTGAAAACTTGTTTTTATTGTAGGCAATAACTGATCATGTTATTTCTCTTTATTGTGTCAATTAACACTGTAGATGTCACACCAGTATCTGGTTTAATGCTGTATATTTTTGCATTGGCTGTTGTTATTATTTATCACACTTTAAAAAGTGATGTTCTGGAAGTATTCAGGGACACTATAAATCCACAGGATAGAAACTCTACTGCCTCAGATTTATAGTGTTACATGAGTAGACACAAAAACAACATGAAAAAACAAGGGAATAAATCATTCAAAACAAACCAAGATACTCCAATAACAGTATCCACTGAGATTACAGTGGAAAAATGTCAGAGAAGAAGTTTAGAATGTAAATAGTTAAACTGATCTGTGGAATAAAGGATGATATAAAGAATGATATCAAAAGAAAAAGAAAACAAATGAACTGTAAGATCACTTCAATACCAAGGCAGAGATTCTTGGGGAAAGAATGAGCAAAAATCCTTGAAATGAAGGAAATAATAAATTAAATTGAAAGCTCATTGGAAAGAATCACTAACACACTAGACCAGTTGGAGGACAGAACCCCAGACAATAAAGATAAAATACATAATCTTGAAGATGGAATTGACCATGGAGAGAACATGTTAAGAAATTCTGAGCAGAACATTGAGAGTTATGGGATAACATAAAGACCAAATTTAATATTTATCAGGAGATATGAAAGAGTAGAGATACAAACCAAGAGAATGAACAATCTTTTAAGTGACTTAATATCAGAATATTTCCCAAAGTTAAAGAATAGCATGAAAAATTGTATATGAGAGGCTTGCAGGACTCCAAATGTTCTAAATGATAACAGACGCACATCAGGGCACAGTATAATGAAAATGCCTAGCATACAGATCAGGACAGATTTTTAAAGGCTAAGAGAAAAATATCAGATTACTGATTTCTCAAACCAGACCCTAAAGCAAAGAGGTCCTGCTGTAAGTACAAGCTCTGAAATAAAATGGATGCAAAACAAGAAACTTATATCCACCAAAATTGAACTTCAGAATTGAACATGAAATTAAAAAACTTTCATGCTAAACAAAAGTTAAAAGAATTCACGAATAGAAAGCCTGTACTATGGAATGTTCTCAACAAACTATTCCATGAATAGAAACTGGAAAAAAGTGAAAACCAACAAAGGGAAAAACTACATTAAGAGACTATCCAATCAGAGACAAACTAATTAAAATTAAAAAATAGAAATAAACCATGGTGACTGAGATTCCAAATCATATCTTAATGATATCCTTGAATATCAATGGCCCACATTCATCAAGAGAAAGACATGGACTGGCAGATTGGATTAAAAACAAGATCCAACAATATGCTGTCTCTATGAGACTAATCTCATGGATAAAGACATCCACAGACTGATGGTGAAAGTATGGGAAAAAACATATCACTCACATGGATCATATAAAAGAGTAGGAGTTCTATGCTAATATCAGATAAAGTGGACATCAAGCCAAAGTCAATCATAAAGGATAAAGGAGGACATTTTGTACAGCTTAAGAGAATTATATATCAACAAGACATAACAGTTGTATATATTTATGCCCCAAACAATTGAGCATTTACACACATCAAATAAATCCTTCTCAATTTCAAGAATCAAATAGACCACAGCACAATAATAATGGCTGAATTTAACCTACCTGTCTCACTACTGTATATATCCTCCAAACAAAAACTAAACAAAGAAACTACAGAACTAAGTAATACAATTTGAAAAGTCTGGTCTATTTAAGGGTTGGCATTGTGAAATATCAAAACATTTTGCCACTTTTCCACAGAAAAGAATTAGGAGCTCTCTTAGTTTTTTGATTCATGTTTCAGATGTAATGTTGTATGATGATAACTGATATTCATAAAATTGTATTAGGAAATTGCATATTAGAACTTTGTAAAATGATATTTAAGAAAGAGGCAAAGATCAATTTCAGAAATAAAACATTTACTTAAGATTTGTCAAGAGTCTTGCTTCACTTGAGTTAAGACTATACCTCTCACCTTACTCCATGTTAGAATGTTTCCAATGTAATATAGAATTAAATTTATTTAAAGTTAAGTTGAAGAAATAGATTTCTTGTTGTCATAAAGATGACTGTTATCTAAAAATAAACAGAGGATAAAATATAATATAGTTATATAGAGGATAAAATATAAACAAAGTTGTAATATATAGCTAAGAAAAGAGTTGGGATTTTAAAAATCATACTTCTTGGTTCATAGCTACTATACAATCTGAATTTGTTTTGTCTTTTATTAATTCAATTTAAAAATTTTCCTTGTAAATTCTAAAGTTGTTTTCTGTCAGGGCTATGTAGAACAACAACTTCTATGGCAGCTGGAGTTAATTTAAGAAAACAGGGCTTTTTCTTATCTATCCTATATTCTACATATCTGATTTTCAGTACTAATACTGACCCCAAATAAATGGAAAGGGTAAGTAATTGTAAATTTACTGACATTAAATTTAAAACCTAGTACTTTTACTTTAATATTGGTGAAGCAGGTCTGCTAGACATTTAAAACCAAAATTTAGAGACTAAAGTTAATAAAATAAAAAAGAACTAAGGAAAATAGACAATATTTGGCATTTACCCTCTCCAGGAGTGTTACACCAAAGCACAGCTTTACATTGGCATTTAAAAGGAAAGACTGTTTTTCTTTTGTCTGTTCATTGTTACTTTGATATTTCATGACCATTTATTCATATTTATATTTGTCTTTCTGACTCTAGCATTTTTATACCTTTATTTTATTTATTTATTTCTATGTGGTGCTGAAGATTGAATCCAGTGCCTCACATGTAATAGGCAAGTGCTGCACCAGTAAGCTACAATTATAGCCCATTTCTAGCATTTTTGAAGACAGTTACTGTTCATGGGTCAGTGTTTTGAGAACTAAGATATTTGAGTAGCATGTTTCTGTTTTGTACTATTTTATTTTTAATTTTTTAATTTTTAATATATAATATGTAGTAAAAACTGTGTATTCTCCTTGATTCTCTTTTCTTCTCCAGCTAACAGTCAATTTCTCTTTTTCTCTCTTTCACTCTTCCTTCAAATTGTTACTTCTGTCTTGTCTTCTCATCCCTCAAAACCATCACATTTTATATCAATTCTGTTTTCTCCATGTCCAACATTCAAAACTGTAAACCCTATTGAAAACTTATTGTTTTTATTGTAGGCAATAACTGATCATATAATTTCTATTTGTTGTGTCAATTAACATTTCAGATGTCATAGCAGTAACTACTTGGTTTAATGATGTCTTTTGTTTCCATTGGTTTTTGTAATCATTTGTCTTCCTATAAACAGAGGTACTGGACACATTCACAGACACTATAATTCAACAGGGTAGAAACTCTAATGCCTCAGGTTCATAATGTTACATGGGTAGACACAAACAGTATGAAAAAGTAAGAAAAAAAATTGCCCCAGAAAAATCAATATATCCCAACAACAAAATTTATCAACATCAAGGTGAAAAAAATGTCAGAGAAGAAATTCACAATTCACATAGTTAAACTGATCCATGAGGTAAAGGATGATAAAGAAGTGAAATCAGAGACAAAATATAGGAAGTGAACAATCACTTCAATAAAGAGATAGAGATTCTGAACAAAACCTGCAGAAATTCTCAAAATGAAGAAATAAAAAAAACTAAATAAAATGTCAATGGAAAACATCATCAACAGACTAGATCACTTTTAAAATAGAGTTATATAAATATAATGTGGAAAATAAAGTTTACTGTGGAGAGAAGATGTTAAGAAACCATGAACAGAATTTCCAAGAAATATGGGATAACCTGAAAAGATGACATCTACTGTTTATCAGGAGAAATGAAGGCTTAGAGTTACTAATGAAAGAAATGCATATCTCTTTAATGAATTTATATCAGAAAATTCCCCAATATAACTAATGAATTAGAAAACAAAAAACAGGAGGTTGAAGAACTCAAATTATACAAAATCAGAACAGACATTATTATAAAAATGTCTAGCATACAGAGTAAGGATAGAAATTTGAAGGCTGTTAGAGAAAAATGAATGGGGACATTAAGAGGGAAATCAATCCAGTTTTCAGTTGATTTCTCAAAGCTATGAGGTCTTCAAAGAATATATACCACACTCTGTAAAAAAGGGATACCTGGCAGGAATGTTATACCCAGCAAAATTAAGCTTGAAATAAAAGATTTCCATGATAAACAATACTTAAAAGAAATTTCAACTAGAAATCCTGTACTGCATGTCATACTCAATAAGATATTTTATGAAGAAAAAAGAAAAGAAAAGTGAAAAACAGCAGAGGGAGGAACTACACTAAAAGAAAAGTTAATCAAAGGAGAAGTAATACAAATTGAAAATCAGAAAAAAGTCATAGTGACAGGGAATAAAAATCATTTCTCAATAATAATATTGAGTGTAAGTGGCCTAAATTCAATCAAAAGACATACACTGGCAGACTAGAACCAACAATATGCTATTTCCAGTAGACTTACCTAAAAGATATACATAGACTAATACTAAAATGATGGAAAAAATATATCATGCACAGGGATCTCATAAAGAAGTATGGTTTCTCTTCTCATATATGATAAAGTGGATTTCAAGTCAAAATTAATCAGAAAGTAGAAAAAAAGGCTGTTTTATAGTACTTAAGGAAATTATCCATCAACAAGACATAAAAATCTTAAATATTTGTGCCCCTTAAATATTTATCTAGTAATTTGATTTTTCTCTTTCTTTTCATTTATTTATCTAAGAATTAATCAATTTTATTTATTTTTTTCCAGAGAACCAACTTTGTGTATCATTGATTTTATGGATTATTTTTGTTTCAATTTTACATATTTCAGCTCTGATTTTAATCATTTCCTATCTAATGAAAGGAATGCACAGTCACTTTAACAAAGAGATAGAGATTTTGAACAAAACCTCAGTAAAGTATTTTCTTAGTAAAATATTGCCCCATCAAAATGGAGCATATATATGTGCCCATCAAACAAACCCTTCTCAATTTCATGAATCAAATAGACCATGACACAATAATACTGAGTGACATAAATCACATTTTTTTCACCACTGGAAAAATCTTCCAAACAAAACCTAAATATACTATAGAATAAAAAATACAATGAATGCTTTAGACTTAACAGACATACATAGAAAATTTCATCCATCAATGGCTGAATATATTTTCCCTTCATCAGTACATGGATCCTTCTCTACAATGGAATATATCTTAGGTCACAAGCAACTCGTTCAAACACAAAAAATAGAGATAATACCTTGCATTTTATCAAATTATAATAGATTGCAATTAGAAATCAATGCAGAAGTAAAAATAAAAACTACCCCAACTGCTGAAGAGTGAACAATATGGTATTAAATTATCAGTGGATAGCAAAAGAAATCAGGCAAAAAATTAAAAAAACTTGGAGGTAAATGAGAATAGGGATACTACATATCAAAATTTCTGGGACCCTACGAAGCAGTGTGAGGAGGAAAGTTCATTTAATTGAACTCATTAATTAAAATAAAGGAAAGTGAAAAAATAAATAACCTAAAACTACATCTCTAGATTTAATTCCTAGGAAAAAGAACAAGTCAACATAAAAGCAGGAGAAGACAGGAAATAATTAAAATCAGAGCTGAAATATGTCTAATTGAAACAAAAATCATCCATAAAATCAATGATACACAGTTTGGTCTTTGAAAAAAATAAATAAAATTGATAAATCCTTAGACAAATAAATAAAAAGAGAGAGAAAACTCAAATTACTAGATTTGTGATGAAAAAAGGAAACATCAGAATGAATACTACTGAAATACAGATGATAACCAGGAATCATTTTGAAAATTTATACTCTATAAAAATAGAAAATCTTAATGAGATCAATAGATTTCTAGAGACATATGACCTCCCAAATTGAATCATGATGACACAAAAAATTTAAACATATCAATTTTAAGCAATAAATTTGAGGATGCCATTAGAAGCCTACCACAAAGAAAAAGTCAAGGTCCAGATGGATTCTTACCCAAATTTGACTGGAATTTCAAAGAAGCATGAACACCAATCCTTCTCAAATTATTCTATGAAAGATAAAAGTAGGGAGCCTTCCCAAACTCATTTCATGAAGGTAGTATCACCCTGATACCAATATCAGGCAAAGTAACATCAAGGAAAGAAAAATTCATACCAATATCACTGATGAACTTTGATGAAAATATTCTCAATAAAATATTGGCAAAATGCATACATACATTAGTGTACCATGATCAACTGGGTTCATCCCAGGAACACAATATTGGTTCAACATGTGGAAATCAATAACATAGTTCATCCCATCAATAGACTTAAGATAAGAATCACCTTATTTTCTTGATAGATGAAGAAAAGTCATTTGACCAAATTCAGAATCCATTCATGTTTAAAACATTAGAAAAATTGCAATAGTAGGAGCATACATCAATATTATAAAAACTAAATATGCTATACCCAAGGCCTACATAATTCTTAATGGAGAAAAAAAGAGTGGAAAGACATGGATGTACTCTTTCACCACTCCTATTCAACAAAATCCCAGAGACTCTAGCTAGAACAATTAGACAAAAGAAAGAAATTAAAATGATATTAATAGGAAATTAACTCAGACTATGCCTATTTGCTTATGATATGATTCTATATTTAAAAGACCTAAAAACTCTACAAGAAAGCTTCTAGAACTCGTAAGCGAATTCAGGCAAAATAGCACAATATAAAATCAACACCAATAAATCAATTGTTATCATATACACAAATGAGGAAAGAGAAATCAGGAAAACTCTTCTTTTCACAGAAGCCTCAAAAGACAATTTAACAAAAAAGTAAAACCTCTACAATGAATTCTACCAACACTAAAAAAAAATTTTGAAGAAGGTTTCAGAAATTGGAAAGACCGCCTATGTTCTTGGATAGACTTCTCATGTTCTTGGATAGGCAGAATAAATATTGGCAAAATGGTCATACTACCAAAAGTGATATACAGATTTAATGAAATCCTATTAAAATTTTATTCACATTCTTCATATAAATAGAAAATTCAGTCATGAAACTTATTTGGAAACACAAGAGGCCCAGAATCGCCAAACCAGTCATTAATGAGAAAAGTGAAGCAAGGGATATCACAGTACTAGACCTTGAATTATACTACAGAGCTTTAGTAACAAAAATGGCATGGTATTGGCATTAGACCAGATACTTTTCAGCTATTAAAAGGAAAAGTAGGCACAACTCTCCATCATGTTGGCTCAAGAACCAACTTCTTCAGCAATGTTAGTAAAACACAAGAAATAAAATAAAAAATTAATAAATGGGGTGGCTTAAAACAAAAGCTTCCCACCACAAAGAAAACAATCAATAAGGCAAGGAGAAATCCTGCAGAAGGGGAGAAAATCTTTAACATCTACACCTCAGATAGAACATTAATTCCAGGATATATAAAGAAGCATTGCAAAGCGTCTTGAGCAAAACACTAAACGAGGAAGAAATGAAAAACAATAACCAAAACCATCAGTGGGAAGTGCCTCAGTAAAGACAGAGGGTGGGGGAAAAGGTAATCATGGAGAAACAAACTAAATTAAAAAAAAGATACATAATCAAACATGGCTACAAGTACAAACCATATATCAATAGTAAGTCTAAACGTTAATGGCTTAAACTTTCCAATAAAGCGAAATAGGCTGGTAACATGGATTAAAAAAACAAATCCAACAATATGCTGCCTCCAGGAGACACATCTGATTGGAAAAGACATACACAGGCTGAAGGTGAAAGGTTGGGAAAAAAATATACCATGCACATGGTCCTCATAAGCAAGCAGGGGTGGCCATCCTCATATCGAATAAAATCGACTTCAAGACTAAGTTCATCAAAAGGGATAAGGAAGGACATTATATACTGTTAAAAGAAACCATTCACCAAAAAGACATAACAATTATCAATATTTATGCACCAAATAATGGTGCTGCGACATGCATAAAACAAATTCTCCTCAAGCTCAAGAATCAAATAGACCACAACACAATAATTATGGGTGACTTCAACCCACCTCTCTCACCATTGGACAGATCCTCCAAAGAAAAGTTGAATAAAGAAACTATAGAACTCAATTTTACAATCAATAACCTAGACTTATCTGACATATATAGAATATATCAACCATCAAGTGGATATACTTTTTTCTCAGCAGCACATGGATCCTTCTCAAAAATAGACCACATATTATGCCATAGGGCAACCCTCAGTAAATATAAAGGAGTGGAGATAATACAATGCACTTTATCTGATCATAATGGAATGAAACTGGAAATCAATGATAAAAGAAGGAAGGAAAAATCCTACATCACATGGAAAATGAACAATATGTTACTGAATGATCAATGGGTTACAGAAGATATAAAGGAGGAAATCAGACTGAGTCAGGAGGACACACACAATTTGAACAGACCAATATCAATGGATGAAATAGAAAAAGCAATCAAATGACTACCAACTAAGAAAAGCCCAGGACTGGATAGGTATACAGCAGAGTTTTACAAAACCTTTAAAGAAGAATTAATACCAATACTTTTCAAGTTATTTCAGGAAATAGAAAAAGAGGGAGCTCTTCCAAATTCATTCTATGAGGCCAACATCACCCTGATTCTGAAACCAGACAAAGACACCTCAAAGAAAGAAAACTACAGACAAATATCTCTAATGAACCTAGATGCAAAAATCCTCAATATAATTCTGGCAAATTGGATACAAAAACACATCAAAAAAATTGTGCACCATGATCAAGTAGGATTCATCCCTGGGATGCAAGGATGGTTCAATATACGGAAATCAATAAATGTTGTTCACCACATCAATAGACTTAAAGATAAGAACCATATGATCATCTCGATAGACACAGAAAAAGCATTTGACAAAGTACAGCATCCCTTTATGTTCAAAACATTAGAAAAACTAGGGATAACAGGAACTTACCTCAACATTGTTAAAGCTATTTATGCTATTCCTCAGGTTAGCATCATTCTGAATGGAGAAAAATTGAAGGCATTCCATCTAAAATCTGGAACAAGATAGGGATGCCCTCTCTCACCACTTCTATTCGATATAGTTCTTGAAACACTGGCCAGAGCAATTAGACAGACGAAAGAAATTAAAGGCCAAAAATAGGAAAAGAAGGAAAAGAAGAACTTAAATTATCATTATTTGCAGAAGACATGATTCTATACCTAGAAGACCCAAAAGTGTCTACAAAAAAAACTACTAGAACTAATAAATGAATTCAGCAAAGTGGCAGGATATAAAATCAACACGCATAAATCAAAGGCATTTCTGTATATCAGTGACAAAACTTCTGAAACGGAAATGAGAAAAAACATTCCATTCACAATATCCTCAAAAAAAAATACTTGGGAATCAACCTAACAAATGAGGTGAAATATTTATACAATGAAAACTACAGAACCCTAAAGAGAGAAGTAGAAGAAGATCTTAGAAGATGGAAAAATATAAACTGTTCATGGATAGGCAGAACTAACATCATCAAAGTGGCGATATTACCAAAAATTCTCTATAGGTTTAATGCAATGCCAATCAAAATCCCAAGGGCATTTCTTGTAGAAATAGATAAAGCAATCATAAAATTCCTATGGAAAAATAAAAGACCCAGAATAGAAAAAGCAATTCTAAGCTCGAAGTGTGAATCAGGTGGTATAGCGATACCAGATTTCAAACTATATTACAGAGCAATAGTAACAAAGACAGCATGGTACTGGTACCAAAACAGGCAGGTAGACCAATGGTACAGAATAGAGGACACAGAGACTAATCCACAAAGTTACAACTATTTTATATTTGATAAAGGGGCTAAAAGCATGCAATGGAGGAAGGATAGCATCTTCAACAAATGGTGTTGGGAAAACTGGAAATCCATATGCAACAAAATGAAACTGAATCCCCTCCTCTCGCCATGCACAAAAGTTAACTCAAAATGGATCAAGGAGCTTGATATCAAATCAGAGACTCTGCATCTGATAGAAGAAAAAGTTGGCTCCGACCTACATATTGTGGGGTCAGGCTCCAAATTCCTTAATAGGACACCCATAGCACAAGAGTTAATAACAAGAATCAACAAATGGGATTTACTTAAACTAAAAAGTTTTTTCTCAGCAAGAGAAACAATAAGAGAGGTAAATAGGGAGTCTACATCATGGCTACAAATTTTTACTCCTCACACTTCAGATAGAGCCCTAATATCCAGAGTATACAAAGAACTCAAAAAATTAGACAATAAATTAACAAATAACCCAATCAACAAATGAGCCAAGGACCTGAACAGACACTTCTCAGAGGAGGACATACAATCAATCAACAAGTACATGAAAAAATGCTCACCATCTCTAGCAGTCAGAGAAATGAAAATCAAAACCACCCTAAGGTACCATCTCCCTCCAGTAAGATTGGCAGCCATTATGAAGTCAAACAACAAGTGCTGGCGAGGATGTGGGGAAAAGGGTACTCTTGTACATTGCTGGTGGGACTGCAAATTGGTGTGGCCAATTTGGAAAGCAGTATGGAGATTCCTGAAAAAGCAGGGAATGGAACCACCATTTGACCCAGCTATTGCCCTTCTTGGACTATTCCCTGAAGACCTTAAAAGAGCGTACTACAGGGATACTGCCACATCGATGTTCATAGCAGCACAATTCACAACAGCTAGACTGTGGAACCAACCCAGATGCCCTTCAGTAGATGAATGGATAAAAAATGTGGCATTTATACACCATGGAGTATTATGCAGCACTAAAAAATGACAAAATCATGGAATTTGCAGGTCAATGGATGGCACTAGAGCAGATTATGCTAAGTGAAGCCAGCCAATCCCTAAAAAACTAATGACAAATGTCTTCTTTGATATAATGAGGACAACTAAGAACAGAGCAGGGAGGAATAGCAGGAGGAAAAGATTAACATTAAATAGAGACATGAGGTGGGTAGGAAAGGGAGAGAAAAGGGAAATTGCATGGAAATGGAAGGAGCCCCACATTGTTATACAAAATTACATATAAGAGGTTGTGAGGGGAATGGAAAAATAAAGAAGAAGAGAAATTAATTACAGTAGATGGGGTAGAGAGAAAAGATGGGAGGGTAGGGAAGGGGGGATAGTTGAGGATAGGAAAGGTAGCAGAATACAACAGTCACTAATATGACATTATGTAAAAATGTGGATGTGTAACCTATGTGATTCTGCAATCTGTATTTGGGGTAAAAATGGGAGTTCATAACCCACTTGAATCTAATGTATGAAATATGATATGTCAAGTGCTTTGTAATGTTTTGAACAACCAATAAGAAAATAAAAAAAATGTGGCATTTATACACAATGGAGTATTACTCAGCAGTAAAAATGACAAAATCATGACATTTGCAGGGAAATGGATTGCATGAGAGCAGATTATGCTAAGTGAAACTAGCAAATCCCTAAAAAACAAATGCCAAATGTCTTCTTTGATATAAAGAGAGCAACTAAGAACAGAGCAGAGAGGAAGAACATGAGATAAAGATTAACATTAAATGGGATGAGAGGTGGGAGGAAAAGGGAGAGAGAAGGGAAATTGCATGGAAATGGAAGGAGACCCTCATTGTTATACAAAATTACATATAAAAGGATGTGAGGGGAAAGGAAAAAAACAACAACAAAACAAAACAAGGTAGAGAAATGAATTACAGTAGATGGGGAAGAGAGAGAAGATGGGAGGGGAGGGGAGGTGGGATAGTAGAGGCTAGGAAATGTAGCAGAATACAACAGTCACTAGTATGGAAATATGTAAAAACGTGGATGTGTAACCGATGTGATACTACCATCTGTATATGTGGTAAAAATGGGAGTTCATAACCCACTTGAATCTAATGTATGAAATATGATATGTCAAGAGCTTTGTAATGTTTTGAACAACCAATAAAAAAATAAAAATAGAAAAATGTTTTTGTGTTTTATAATATTAACCTTTATGTAGATTAGGCTCTCATTAACTTAAAAAATACATTTAAATTGTACCTCAGTGTAATAAGTAATATAAAACTTTATATATCTTCTTGATAATGGGCCCAGTAATAGAACATTAAATGATATAAGTAAATCTCCCATATGTTATTTTTATAAGCCTAAAATTACCATGTAACCTTTTGGAGAACACCAGCTTAATATAATTTTTTAGCATCTTCTATCTTAATGACTTATATACCTGGAAAATATGAAGATTACTTGCTCAAAAAACTTACATATATAGCCAATATACATAGATCTTCTTTATTACTTACTTAAACCTATATAGCCAATGTACATAGACCTTCTTTATCACTTGCTTAAACCCTCTTATTACTCACTTCCAGAAACACATTTTTTTCCTATTAGATCTGTACTTAGAACCTTCTAATTTTTTTCATCTGTTAACTCCTTCTTTATTTACATTTTGAAACAATCATTATAAATTTAGAATTTAGGCAAATTATTCCATTTTAATAAGAGATATTTTGTTATTTGTAGTAGGCAATTAATTACATCTGTTCACCATATTATGAAAATATAGTGTCCAAATATCAGGGATGACAAAGCAACCTTTTATTTATTTATTTATTATTTACCAACTTAAAAAATTATCAATAATATTATCTAATATAATATAAGGAGTTAAAAATATTTAATGGTATATTTAACTTTTAGCATATTAACCTTGTAAATTAATCAGATATTTAACAAAATACTCATAAACGAGTAATCTTATGTCTAATTAATTTACTTATTTTATCAAAACATTAGACAAGTATAATGAACAGTGTTAGCCATTTTTGTTGTTGTTGTTGAAGAAAAGTCCTAGAACCAAAGCACATCAGACATAACCATGTTAAAGACATCTTATTTTTATCTGTTTACCCAATTTAAATTGAAACATTTAAATTAGTGAATTACAAATATTTGGATCCATTTTTTTAAATTTTTATGAGTGCTTTTTACATATATATCAATCTTTATATCATGTATGTGATATATAGGCATATGTACAAACAGACATACAACACATAATACAAGTGTGCACACATAACACAATAAAGGCCTTGTAGCTATTTTAGGTGAAATTTCCATTGTAATGTTCAAATACTCCACAGTTGATCAAAAATAGAACTGATCAGAAAAACATTAACTTAGGTCTGTAGGATCAAAATTATGAGCTCAAAAAATTCAGTATCTAAGAAAATGCAGGAGTCTTAGAAAAAATGACCGGCCGGTAATTAGAAAATACCATAAAATTTACCTTTTTTGTTTAGTTTAGTTTGATTTCAGGTAAAAAACACCTTTACCGTTTTTGTGACAATCCTTTATAAATTTGCATTTCACTGTATTATAATGAACATCAAACCACCAGAGGGAGCTGTAAGATCATCATCATCATATATCATAGTAAGAGGAAATGAAAAGTGCTGTTGTTTTTTACCCATATCAATTTTATACTTTGTCATTGGAAAGAGATAAGCTTTAGAAGGAGTAGTAGGTTTAAGAGGATCTTTGCTTTTTTAATTTTATTTTTTCCACAAAGGCCTTCATAATTTCTTTCATACTGGAGTCACTATCTGAACTTTTTGAATCTTCCTCATCATCCAGATCTGATTTAGGAGAATCATCTATAGTATCACAGATATCTTCCTTGGGTTCCATTCTGTTAACCTTAGTATCAGATTCTGATTTATCAACTTGGCTTTCACAATGAGAACCCTTTTCATTATTGCTTTTAAATAATTGTAATTCTTGAGTAAAAGTGCTACACAATGTCCAAATCTTCAAAGAAAAAACATTCCCAGCCTTATGCTGCTTATGGAGCTCTTTCTGAACAAATTCCCATTCCCCTAAATTTAACTGGACCTTGGTTTGATACTGGAACCAGTGACAATGACATTCTATCATTTTTAAATAACTCCTTGAGTCTCTTATGAGATGTTTTCACACCTAGGGAATACAATAATCCTTGTAGTAACTCCACATATTGTTCCTTTAAGGACTGAGAGTTTCCCATGTTAATTCTGAAAGTTCCCCTTAAGTTTTCTCAACCTGGGGTGAATACCCTTTCGATGTTTTGTAGTTCTGAAAGTCCCCTAAAGTCTCTTTCAACCTGGGGCGATATCCTTTCCATATTTTTTTAGTTCTGAGAGCCACCTAAAGTTTTTTAAACCCAGGGTTATACCCTTTCGATATTTTGTTAATTCTGAAAGTCCCCCTAACGTTTTTTTTTAAAGCTGGGGTGATACCCTTTCGATATTTTGTTAATCCCAAAAGTCCCCCTTTTGTTTTTTTAACCCAGGGTGCTTACCCTTTCAGTGCTGGATCCTGCTGACTATGCCAAATGTTGCAGTAATTCACTCACAGGTAAGCATGAGAAAGAAAGAAGAAACAGAGCAAGCCAACCAGCAGAAGAAAAAAAAGTCCTTTATTGTATACAAGCAATATTTTTATAATATTATGAACAAAGAAGGCAGCCTTCCAATAGCAATAAATCAGGTCTTTCAGCTAATTAAACATAGCATACAGAAGTTTTACTTTCTAATCAGAAGTGACCTGCTTCTCATGGTTAATCTATCTCAGCCCAGAGTATATTGAGCTCTGCTCTTTGTTAAGAACAGATTATAAAATTTTTCTCAGTGCCTTCCTAGCCCATTTGGCAGAACATCCTGTTTGTGAGTAGGTCCTCCCAGGGACAGCAGACATCTCTTTTTCAAGCATGTCTGCTGTTACCTTATCTAAGCCTTGAAGGAGCCCCTCGTTTGTGATCAGGCCCTCCCAAGGACAGTAGACACTTTGTTTTCAAGCATGTTACCTATATAACCTTGACAGAATATCCTGTTTTCAGGTAGACTCCATCAAGGACAGTAATAGTTACGCAGCAGTCACATCTGATTCTCTGAAGTTAGGAGTGTCCAGCAAAATTGGGGTGCAGTGAAACCTAGAGGAAGAATTTCAACACCTGAGGATCAGTGATCGAGGCTCAATTGCAAGTGAACTGTGTGCCTGGAGATTCAGGCTGATTGATCAGTGTCCTGCCCCACAGCTGGAGACTGCGCTCCCATGTGCCAGCAAAGCAGAGAAACGGTGCTACGGATTCTGTGGGGTCCTGCCAACTGTGCCCTCACAGTGCTCCAGGTTGAGTTCTGGGATTGAGACAGGGGAGAGAAATGGTCCAGATCTGCCGTCCACACCAGACACCTGACCGAGTAAGCCAGCGGCCACCATATTGGGGAGCTGACATCACCATCGCCAGCTTCTGACAGATCGGACCCCATTGCAGCAAGTTCAGTGATAGAACAGGTGTGTGACACTGAGCCCCTCTCCCATACAGTGGGGAAATCGCTTAAAATCTCTCCCCAGCTTTCCATGGGTGTGAATATCAGAGGCGTGTAGAAAGGTAAAGGCACCTGACCTCCAACTTCCCGCTCCCACTAGCGGCAAAAAGGAAACCTGTCTTGCCAGCTCCCGGGAGCGTGGCTATTGGAGGGAATTGAAAGAATAGGGAGCTAGTTCCCAATTCCTGCACTCCACATCCAGGAAACCGCAGGCCCAGAGTGTAGCTTGAACTGTGGAGAGGTACCACACTGGGGAAGGCCTGGCTTACAGAAGTGAGGAGGCTAGAGGCCAGGAACAACCCTAAGTGAACAGGATTGGAGACACATCAGGTGGGGGAGGGGGGAGCCACCTCATATGGATTGTTTCCTACAGCCTGAGGGCAAAATCTTGGCCCATAAAGCACAGCTCCACCTACTGGAATCGAAGAAAATAGAAGCCTAAAAGTGCATTTTTTAATTGTAATTTTTATTTTACTTTATTTTATTATTTTTAATCATTTTTTCTTTTTCTTTTCTATTTTTTCTCCTCTCCCTTTCTCATTCTTGGTTTTCTTCCTTACCTTTTCTGTATCTTTCCTCCCAAGCATGACTACTCCGATTACATGTAATTTACTAAATGCAAATAGGTGAATGTTATGAGATAGTCTATAGTCCGCCTAAGCCCTTAACTATCCCCAAGTACTCCTGTCTATTCTCTTGTTGATATCCACCTGCACTTGAGCAACCCCCCAAAGAAGCTAAAATATACTAAGCTCCATACCATCACATCTCCCACCTTAACATAATCCTAAGTTCAAATCCTAAATTCAAACCTCAATTCTCTATATGCCATCAAAATCTGCAGGCCTTTAATAAAGCTAATAAATTTACTTTAAATCACAATTAAATCCAACATCTCTAAACATTGTCTCCCAACACAAAGGAGAGATCTTGGAGCTATACAAAACCAAAACAAATTTATAGGAGAAAATAATAACACAGCAGTCAAACAGAGCTGGAAAGAAACATGAGCACCATGAATAAAGGAAGAAAAGGAACACCATCAATGCAGGACAGCTTAAATTTACAGGAAATGTTAGATGCATCAGAAAAATGGTCAAATAAAGAACTCAAGGCATACCTGACTCAGATGGAATGGAATCTTAAAGAGATCATTAGACAGCAAGTGCAAGAAATGAAAGATCACTTCGACAATGAATTACATAAACAATTTAAGAAGCAAATGAACAACTCTACAGGAATATAGAGGTTATAAAAAACCAAACAGAAATCCTAGAAATGAAGAAAGTATAAATCAAATTAAAAAATCAAATGAAGGGCTGGGGATGTGGCTCAAGCGGTAGCGTGCTCGCCTGGCATGCATGCGGCCCGGGTTCGATCCTCAGCACCACATACCAACAAAGATGTTGTGTCCGCTGAGAACTAAAAAATAAATATTAAAAATTCTCTCTCTCTCTCTCTCTCTCTCTCTCTCTCTCTCTCTCTCTCTCTCTCCCCTCTCTCACTCTCTCTAAAAAAAATCAAATGAAAGTATCACCAGTAGAGTAGACCAAGTAGAAGTCAGAACATCAGACAACGAAGACAAAATATATCATCTCAAAAAGAGTCTAGTAAACTTAGAAAGGTTGGTAAGAAATCATGAGCAAAACATCCAAGAGATATGGGATATC
This sequence comes from Ictidomys tridecemlineatus, assembly GCF_052094955.1. Classification (NCBI taxonomy): domain Eukaryota; kingdom Metazoa; phylum Chordata; class Mammalia; order Rodentia; family Sciuridae; genus Ictidomys; species Ictidomys tridecemlineatus. Next base: position 120,985,782 of record NC_135481.1, on the reverse strand, counting down.
ATAAAAAACCAAATTTAAGAGTCATTGGGATAGAGGAAGGTATAGAGGTCCAAACCAAAGGAATGAGCAATCTGTTAAATGAAATAAGTTTAAAAAACTTTCCAGACATGAAAAATGAAACGGATTTATAAATCCTAGAAGCCTATAGGACACCAAACATACAGAATCACAATAGACCAACTCCAAGGCACATTGTTATGAAGATATCCAACATACAGAACAAGGAGAGAATATTAAAAGCTACAAGAGAAAGGAGGCAGATTACATTTAGGGGCAAACCAATTAGGTTAATGGTGGATTTCTCATCACAGACACTGAAAGTGCAAAGATGCTGGAACCACGTTTTTCAAACGCTGAAAGATAATGGGTGCCAACCAAGAATTTTGTATCCAGCATAACTAAGCTTCAGGTTTGACAATGAAATAAAAATCTTCCACAATTAACAAAAGTTAAAAGAATTTGCAGCCAGAAAACCAGGACTGCAAAGCATTTTGGGCAAAACACTACATGGAGAGGAAATGAAAAACAACAACAAAAAACAACAGTGGGAAGTACCTCAGTAAAGGAGGGGGGATGAAAAACTAATCAAAGAGGAAAAACAAACCAAATTTTAAAAATAATTAAATAAATAAACAAACATGAGTTTAAGTACAAACCATATATCAATAGTAACCCTAAATGTTAATGACTTAAACTCACCAATTTAAAAACATAGGCTAGCAACCTGGATTAAAAAGCAGATCCAACAATATGTTTCCTTCAGGAGACTCATTTGATAAAAACACACACACACAGACTGAAGGTGAAAGGCTGGGAAAATTCATACCATGCACATGGACCTCAGAAGCAAGCAGAGGTGGCTATACTCATATCAAGTAAAATCGACTTCAAGCCTAAATTAATCAAAAGGGATAAAGAAGGATACTATATATTGTTAAAGGGAACCATTCACCAACAAGACATAACAATTATCAATTTATATGTCCCAAACAATGGTGCGGCTATGTTCATAAAACAAACTCTCCTCAAGTTCAAGGGACAAATTGACCACAACACAATAATTATGGGTGACTTCAATACACCTCTTTCACCATTGGACATCTTCCAAACAAAAGTTGAATAAAGAAACTATAGAACTCAAAAACACAATTAATAACCTAGACTTAACTGACATATATAGGATATATCAACCATTAGCAAGTGGATATCCTTTTTTTCTCAGCAGCACATGGATCCTTCTCAAAAATAGACCATATATTATGCCATAGGGCAACTCTCAGCAATTATAAAGGAGTAGAGATAATACCATTCATCTTATCTAAACATAATGAAATGAAACTGGAAATGAACAATAAAAGAAGAAGGGAAATACCCTACATCACTTGGAGAATGAACAATATGTTACTGAATGATCAATGGGTTACAGAAGACATAAAGGAGGAAATTAACAAATTCATTGAGATAAATGAAAACACAGACACAACATATCAGAATCTAAGGGACACAATGAAAGCTGTTCTAAGAGGAAAATTCATTGCTTAGAGCTCATTCCTCAAATAAAGGAAAAACCAACAAATGATTTCACACTTCATCTCAAAGCCCCTGAAAAAGAAGAGCAAAACAACAGTAAATATAGTAGAAGGCAAGAAATAATTAAAATCAGAGCTGAAATCAATAAAATCGAAATAAAAGAAACAATTGAAAAAATTGACAAAACTAAAAGTTGGTTCTTCAAAAAATAAATAAATCAACAGACCCTTAGCTTGCTAACGAAGAGAAGAAGAGAGAGAACTCAAATTACTAGCATACGGGATGAAAAAGGCAATATCACAACAGACACTACAGAAATACAGAAGAAAATTAGAAATTACTTTGAGACCATATACTCCAATAATATAGAAGATAGTGAAGGCATCGATAAATTTCTTAAGTCATATGATCTGCCCAGATTGAGTCAAGAGAACATACACAACTTAAACAGACCAATATCAATTGAGGAAATAGAAGAAGCCATCAAAAGAATACCAACCAAGAAAAGCCCAGGACGGGATGGGTATACATCAGAGTTTTACAAAACCTTTAAAGAAGAAGTAATACCAATACTTCTTGCCGCAGTCTGGCTGGGCACAAATAACTGGGAGGTCATGAGCTACTTGTAGATTCAAGGAGGAATGAACTTTATTTCACAACCCAGGCAAAAACAATGCAAACTCAATGGAAACTCCGCAAGAACTCAACGGGAACTCAACAGTAACTCTGCAAGAACTCAACGGGAACTCCGCGAGAACTCAAAAGTAGCGAGCACCCGAGGCAGCAGGAACCTCCCCATTGCTGAACAGCAGAGGTCTACATACACAACTGAACACACAGCTCGTCCCAACCCAGCATCATCCATTTACAGCAATCAGTCATGACCTCAATAATTATACACAGCTTAACTCAATCATCATCATCCCAATGGCTTGCTGACACCACCCTCCAACCACTCCTTCTGACAAAATGCCAGGCACCATCCTGACTTGGTTGTGGCTCTCAACATCTTCCCCTCTTTTTTTAAACAACAAGTATATGGCTTAGGTACCGTGCCTGTCTTAGGTTGTCCAATACTACATATGGTCCTTATCCATCACTGGATGAGCTGACCTCAAGGCATCAGCCTCCTGTCTTAGGTTGGTGCCATTTCAATTGGATCTTACCTGCATTGACTACTGGCCCAGCATTATTTAGCCAAACTTGTGGATAGTGGTCTTTACATAAACACCATAAACAATCTGCTACAAGTAGAAAGGGGAGGATACAAAATGTCATGACACCAAGCCAATTGACGACCCCTTTTGGAAAAATTGTACCACCAATGACATCAGCAAAGATACCCCAGCACTACCACAATTCACTGCACCAACAGATAGTTCACATTGCATACAAGTGATACATAGTCCAGGCAAGTTCTGCAAGCAGTTCAAAGCAGAGGAATCCATGAATATGTCCATTTCCTCCCAAAGTAAATCGACTCCTTGGTTGAGCATCACTTGTTGAGTTATTATTCATTGATACATCAGTTTATACAGTTTATTGTGATAGCTATCACAGAAGCTGTAGTTTGGTTTTCAGTCATCCTCTATCTTGCTCTTCACCAGCACTGGGATGAAGATAGGAATTCTGGCAATAATGGCTAAAAAAATTATATAGTATTCCAGCAGGCACTAAAAAAAATCAATTTTCTAAACAATTTAGATTCCTGAATAGAATTAGATATAATGAAAAGGAAAGGTGAAAGTAAACAAACAGATCTATTAACCACATTTTAAAACAATCCTCAATAGCTGTTTACCTAATTTAACTTAAACCATTTAAATCACCTGAATAAAAAAAAATATTTGGATCCATTTTTTCATGAGCGCTCCTCATATATGATATATGGACATATGCACATACAGACATACAACACAAAACACAAGTGTGCACACATAACACAATAATACATACAACACATAATAGTAAAGGCCTTGTAGCTTTTCACAGGTGAAATCTCCATTGCAATGTTTAAAAATTCCACAGTCAAAAAATAGAACTGATCAGAAAAACATTAACCTAGGTCTGCATGAGCTCAAAAAACAAAATAGAACTTCATGATGTGGGAGAGGGCAATAATAAAGTAGATATTGAAAAAAAGCATCCTGGTTACCACCTGGGTTTGACTCTTCTTTTGATATCCCATCCTTCTTCTTGTAACTAGCATATGGGTCTGAAGGTATTCCCACAAGCAAGCCCCAAGGTTTTTTACATTTGATATAGGCCTTAATGGAGTTCATTATTCATTAGCCTCCAGGTGTGGGAGAAACACTGTCACAGATGTAAGGATAGCCTTTCCTTCTGCAAACTTTCTTCCCCTGTCTGACTAACTAGAGAGACTTCCTCTTTTACTTGATCTAAAATGTCTTCTCCTTGACTAAGCAAACAAGATTGTTCCAATGTCCACAATGGTAATGTGCCAACTGGCAGAATTCCTGGGCTTTCCTTTTCTATTTTTTAAATCCTCATCATGATGGTTCCATTGTGTTATATTTAACAACCCCTCTTTAATGAACCATGGGCTACACCTTTGTATTGTCTTAATGTATGCCCTAACTGTTCTTGATTTTACTGAGATACCTCCTTCCTCTAGCAATTTACTTAACACCCTTTTGGTTTGGTTTTTACTAATTTTTAATTCCATATTTCTGCTGTAAAGATAACACAGCCTAACAAGATAACACAAAACAAAACTGAAACAAAATGAGACAAAAGTGGAACAAAAATTCATTGTATCAATTTTTCTATTTTCTTGACATGTGCATCCGTGGTCTATCTCTATCTCTTCCTCAGGGACAAAAAACTTTTCTAGTATCCTATTTATTTCTAGGGCAGGCAGCTTGAAATGGAAACATAACAAATCAAAAGAAGAATACACTGTCTTTTAAAATGGTCACCCATCCTCTCGCTTTGCCCTCAGGGGGGAGCAGTTTACCTTATCACTTACTCTCAGGCATTCCCTGAAGGGGCCTCAAAATGCCACAGTCTGGCTGGGCACATATAACATATAAGGTCACAAGCCACTTGTAGATTCAAGCAGGAACGAACTTTATTTCACAACCCACGCTAATACAATGCAAACTCAATGGGAACTCTGCAAGAACTCAACGGGAACTCCGAGAGAACTCAAAAGTAGCAGGCAACTGAGGCAACAGGGACTGCCCTATTGCTGGACAGCAGAGGTCTACATACACAACTGAACACACAGCTCGTCCCAACCCAGCATCATCCAGTTACAGCAATCAGTCATGACTTCAATAATTATACACAGCTTAACTCAATCATCATCATCCCAATGGTTCGCTGACACCACCTTCCAACCACTCCTTCTGGCAAAATGCCAGGCACCATCCTGACTTGGTTGTGGATCTCAACAACTTCTCAAGCTATTTCATGAAATAGAAAAAGTGGGAGTACTTCCAAATTCATTCTACAAGGCCAACATCACCCTGATTCCTTAACCAGATAAGGACATTTCAAAGAAAGAAAACCACAGACCAATATCTCTAATGAACATAGATGCAAAAATCCTCAATAAAATTCTGGAAAATCGGATACAGAAATATATCAAAAAGATTGTGCACCATGGTCAAGTAGGATTCATCCTTGGGATGCAAGGCTGGTTCAATATACGGAAATCAATAAATGTAATCCACTACATCAGTAGACTTAAAGATAAAACCACATGATCATCTCTATAGATGCAGAAAAAGCTTTTGACAAAATACAACATCACTTTATGTTCAAAACATTAGAAAAACTAGGGATAACAGGAAATTACCTCAACATGGTAAAAGCTATTTATGCTAAGCCTCAGGCTAGCATCATTCTAAATGGAGAAAAATTGAAGGAATTCCCTGTAAAATCTAGAATAAGACAGGGATGCCCTCTCACCACTCCTATTCAAATAGTTCTTGAAACCTTGGCCATAGCAATAAGACAGATGATAGAAATTAAAGGCATAAAAATAGTAAAATTAGAACTGAAATTAGCACTATTTGCAGATGACATGATCCTATACCTAATGGACCCAAAAGGTTCTACCAAAAAACTTCTAGAACTAGTAAATGAATTCAGCAAAGTGGTGGGATATAAAATCAACACTCATAAGCCTAAGGCATTCCTGTATATCAGTGATAAACCCTTGGAAAGGGAAATCAGGACAACCACCCCATTCATAATATCCTCAAAAAATATTTGGGAATCAACCTAACAAAAGGGGTGAAAGACCTTTACAATGAAAACTACAGAACACTAAAGAGGGAAACAGAAGAAGACCTTAGAAGATGGAAAGATATACCTTGTTCATGGATAGGCAGAATTAGTATCATTAAAATGGCCATACTACCAAAAGTACTCTATAGGTTAATGCAATGCCAATCAAAATACCAATGGCATTCCTTGCAGAAATGGAAAAAACAATCATGAAATTCATATGGAGAAATAAGAGACCCAGAATAGCTGAAGCAATTTTAAGCAGAAAGAGTAAAACAGGTGGTATAGCGATACCAGATTTCAAACTATACTATAGAGCAATAGTAACAAAACAGCAGGGTACTGGTACCAAAACAGGCAGGTGGACCAATGGTACAGAATAGAGGACACAGAGACTAATCCACAAAATTACAACTACCTTATATTAGACAAAGGTACTAAAAGCATGCAATGGAGAAAGGATAGTATCTTCAACAAATGGTGCTGGGAAAATTGGAAATCCATATGGAACAAATGAAATTGAATCCCTTTCTCTCACCCTGGACAAAAGTTAACTCAAAATGGATCAAGGAGCTAGGAATTAAACCAGAGACTCTGCATCTAATAGAAGGAAAAAGTTGGCACTAATCTCCATCTCATGAGGTTGGGCTCCAAATTCCTTAATAGGACACCCAGAGCACAAGAGTTAAAATCAAGAATCAACAAATGGGACATATTCAAACTAAAAAGTTTTTTTTTTCTCCGCAAGAGAAATAATGAGTGAGGTAAATAGGAGCCTACATCCTGGGAACAAATTTTTACTCCTCACACTTCAGATAGATCCCTAATATCCAGAGTATACAAAGAACTCAAAAAATTAAGCAATAAGAAAACAAATAACCCAATCAACAAATGGGCCAAGGACCTGAAGAGACACTTCTCGGATGAGGACATACAAACAATCAACAAATACACAAAAAATGCTCACCATCTCTAGCCATCAGAGAAATGCAAATTAAAACCACTCCAAGATACCATCTCACTCCAGTAAGAAAGGCAGCCATTATAAAGTCAAACAATAACAAGTGCTGGTGAGGATGTGGGGAAAAAGAAACACTTGTACATTGCTGGTGGGACTGCAAACTGGTGCAGCCAATTTGGAATGCAGAATGGAGATTCCTTGGAAAGCTGGGAATAGAACCACCATTTGACCCAGTATTCCCCTTCTTGAACTATACCCAAAAGACCTAAAAAGAGCATACTATAGGGACACAGCTACATCAATGTTCATAGCAGCCCAATTTTCAAAAGCTAGACTGTGGAACCAACCCAGATTCCCTTCAATAGATGAATGGATTAAAAAATGTGGCATTGATACACAATAGAATATTACTCAGCATTAAAAAAACAAAATCATGGCATTTGCAGGGAAATGGATGGCACTAGAGCAAATTATGCTAAGCGAAGTTAGCCTATCCCTAAAAAACAAATGCTGAATGTCTTCTCTGACATAAGGGAGGTGACTCAAAACAGAGTAGGAAGGAAGAGCATGGGAAGAAGATTACCACAAAACATGGAAAAGAGGAGGGAGGGAAAGGGAGGGAGAAGGGGAATTGCATGGAAGATGGAAGGAGACCCTCATGGGTTCATAAAATACATATATGATGGTGTGAGGGGAAGGGAAGGAAAAAAAGAGAGAGAGAGATAGATAAGTGTCACAGAAGAATGGGTAGAGAATAGTGATGGGAGGGGACGGGAGGGGAGGGGGGATAGGGTGGGCAGCAGAATACAGCTGACACTAGGATTGCTGTATGTATACACATGGATGTATAACCCATGTGATCCTGCAATCTGTACACGTGGAAAAATGAGAATTCATACCCTATTTGAATCAAATGTATGATATGTAAAGATCATTGTATTGTCTTGAGCAACTAATAAAAAAAGAAAAAAAACACAAATTGGACCACCATTGCATTTCCCCACTGTAAATGTCTACATTCTATTTCTATGGAAAAGTTGGTGAAAACATCTCCAAGTGGACTCTTGCTGGAGGAGGATGAAGTTGGGGGAAGTAACCCAAAATCCTTGTTCTCTATCAGGTGGTATCTGGAAAGTTAAGTACATTCAACTTCAGAACAGTCCAGAGGTACAATGTGGCAGATGGAAGGTGACTGGACAAGGAATAACTAGGGCTGACTTCATGATAGACAATAATAAATGAGTCAGGAAAACATTACTTTTTTGTAAACAATTTGTAAAAAAGCAATTAGAATTTCAGCCATTCTCTGAAAACCACAAATACAGTAACTCATAATTATATCAGGGAAAAAAGGTAAAGCTTATCAATATAGGAGGTTAAGAAGGTTTGTAGGTCTATGACATCAGGCTCAGAATAACTCAGGAAAAACTTGTGAGTCTAGAGTCCTTTGTGATCATTAATACTAGGCATTTTGAAACAAGAACCATTCTGTTATAGCCTCCAGCTTTACTTACTTTAGTAGGGCTGACACAACTGTACATCTTAAGTTACATAAAAAACATTGTTATGGCTGGGCATGTGGCTGAGTGGTAGAGTGCTTGCCCAGCATGTGAGAGGCACTGGATTAGATCCTCAATACCACATAATAGTAAATAAATAAAATAAAGGTATTGAGTTCATCTACAACTAAAAATATATTTAAAAAATTGTTTTTCCTTTTAAATGTTTATGTAGAACTGTTCCTAGGCTATACTCTTCTGCCAAATGTTTAAGACCAAGTTGGTCAAACCAACATGTTCCTACCTACTGCTTACTCAGAGTTACCTGAGATTCCTCACAGGTCACTCTTGGGGACATGTATGAAGCCCTTTGGCTTCTTTAGCTTTTCTCTACTAGTGGTGCCATCTAGCAGGATTGGCAGTTTTGCTGATCCTATGTGGATTCTCTTGGAAGCATTGGGGATAGTTTCCTCTCCAATGACTCTCCTCTTTGCAGAATGTGCACTTGGCTTCCTGTTCTCTAGGGTCCTCTTGATCTCTCTCATCAGCAGATCAGATGACTCACCAGAGTTGCAGGGCCCAGAGAATGTCCCTTTGTTTTCTTGGTAGATGACCTAAGAAGCAAGGCCAAAATTTTCATTGCTTTTTCCTTGTCCCTTTCACTTCCTTTGCTGTCCAAGGAAGTTTTACACATCTGGCATGTGAATTTCTCCAGTCTTAAAGTGGGAGTGACATGTTATAACTTCAATATCTATAATTTTACAGTTACCCCTTTCATTTAATTATGTAATTATTAGTACTGGAAGTCAGCTTTATATGCTATCTGTCTTGTAGCTGAAGACTTATTGTCTCAACTCAAGTTGTTTTTTTAGAAGCAGTACAAACAAAACATTGCAAAACAATAACTGACAATAGTTATAAAGTTTACAAGGAAAACACAAAATGAAATTAAAAAGGCAACATCTGTATAACAGCTGTGAGCAGAAAATAATGATTTCTATAATCTTGAATATTTACTGAGTTCTGCATTATATCCACTTTTATTTTGAGGTCACAGTAATCTTTACCAAAGGAACTGATATTTTGAATACAACTTTAAATAAACTAAAGTCTATCTTATTCTGGTGTTATTCTAAAATGGAATAAGGTGAGAGGCAGAGTGTTATCTCAGATAAGTTGGGGTTCATGACAAATAACACAATAAAACATTATATCAATAACATGAATCAAACAAAGTCTAAGAGAATTTTTAACTTTCTTTTTTTCTGGAAGAAGTGACAAAATGCTTCCACGTTTAACAATATCACCTTTAAACAGATTAGACTGTTCTTTTACAACCCAAAATACTTCGAAAGTTTCTATTCCAGTGTGATGAGCAACACAATGTTATATATGTAGATTCATAATATATATCTTATTTACAACATGTTGCCTTTATAGAGCTACACAACATCAAACAATATGAATAAACACCAAAGATGTTTTGTAACCAGTTAAAAACTAGTCATTTGAAAGACTTTAAAACTGGGAAAACCTTAATTTCTTTGAGACTTAGTTTTCCCAAGTAATATAACCCAACAGATACAAGAAAATTATCTTGATAGATAAGAACAGATTGAAGTTTGAAACTTTGCTTCATATCAGTACATTAAAGTTCAAATAAGTTTGACTAACTATGCTAATTATAGCCAAGTTAATCACAAACACAAACTTTTGAGATTTATTTTCTCCAAACCTGTGCAATTTAGACATATACAACTTATTTACATGAGACACAAAAAACACAGACAAGACAGTATCACCAAAAGTAGGGCTAATAGAAGGGAACCTTTAAAACAAAGACACCTGCACATAAAAATTTATTTCATTTATTCAACCTTTGCCAGAAAAACTCCAAATGTAAAACTGTATAATAATCCAGAAATCTATTCAAAAGCCAGATCATTAGAGTAAAACATGTTAGTCAGGCCTATATCTATAGGTGATCCTTTTTCAATTCAAGTAATTTACCGCTGACAGACCAATTTCAAATGCAAAATTGTACAAAAAGAAACACAGTGAGAGAAACAACCAGAGAGATGCCCTGAAACCATGCCCAACAGACAGAAACTTTTAAAATAGAACAGCCAAGATCTTTCTCAAGAGACTACCTATAGAATCAATGCAGCATTAGCCATGTCTTAAAAGGGGAAGTAACAGATACAAACAAAACAAAAGCACCGACTGACAACCAAAGGCAATTCCCAAACCCAAGGCCAGCAAACAGATGGAACCTAGAACAGACCATAAAGTAATAATTATCTCTAGGTTCTTGAGTCACACTTAACCATGACTCTTACACCAGTTGCACAAGAGTTGTCCCATGAAGAGGGATCAGATGTTCCCACAAAGAGAAACTAGATGTGTGGGATCAAGGGTATCAATGTACACAACAGGGACTTACCAGAAGCCCAAGGGTGGGATGACTTTATTGAGTTTGGTTGTTTTTTCTCAAAGTAGACCATGATGGAGCAACCTATACCATTCAGGGAGAGAAGGCAGGAGATCCCTGAAGCAAAAGGAGCTTCATCAGCTTCTGGGATAGTCTCTCAATCCTTCCCTTTATTCACAGGAATAGCTCCTCTGTTTTGGCCTGAGTCAACACACTCATCTACTTGCTCTCTTGCAGTTGGCTCTCAACAAGTTTACCAACCAAGGAAAAAGTAAACCGTTTTATTGCTTCTGCCCATCAGCAGGAACAGGTAGGTTTTGTTGTTATTTTTGCATACAAAGAGCTTTATTGCATTCATTTTTTAAAGTATTATTGCAAAGACAAATTCATAGAGTTATACAAAATAGAGATACAATGCACAAATACCTACCAACCAAAAAACTGACCATGTCTTTGTTCCTAAATAAACATACAATCACAGTCATCATCTAGACAATAGAGTTAAGGAAATACTAAGAGAAATTGACTTTCTGCAATAACTTGCCTCAGAGTGAGACTTTTCTAAGTAAGTACAACAGTTCACAACTTTACCTTTTTGTATATCTTCATATTCACAGTGAACACCTTGTGTAACCTTCCAGTCTCTGCCTTTACAGTAGTTTTTACTACACATGTTCAAAAAGGTAGTTTAATCAGATATCCTTATACTCCAGAAGAACAGACACTGAGCATCATTCTTTGAAATGAAATGATATTAATTGGCTACACAAGTTTTAATTTTTTTCAAATGCCTTTAACCAAACTCTCCATGTAAAATGATCAATTTTAGCAAATGATACAATTGTTTCCCTCTGACTCAATTTTATAAACATAAAATATAAATAATATTATAAACTTTAAGGTTTAATTACACCCATATTTTCATATCTTTATTTGTTCTAATTATACATGACAGTAGAATGCATTTTTGACATAGCATACATGAATGGAGTATAATTTTTCATTCATATGGTTGTACATAATGTAGAGTTACACAGGTCATGTAATCATATATGCACATAAGTTACTAATGTCTGATTCATTCTACTATTATCCTTACTCCCAAGCCCCTTCCTCTTCCTTCACTCCACTATGTCTAGAACAAATACCTCTATTCTCCCCCAACCCCTTTATGTGTATTAGCATTCACATATCAGAGAAAATATTTGGCCTTTTCTTTTATGTAGTTTGCTTATTTGCTTAGCATGATATTCTCCAGCTCCATCCATTTAGCAGCAAATGTCATAGGATGAACAATATTTTAAGGATGAATAATATTCCATTGTGTATATACTTCACCGTTTCTTTACCCATTCTTTTGTTGAAGGGCACTTATGTTGGTTCCATAGTTTAGCTATTGTAACTGAACTGCAATAAACATTGATGTGGTTGCATCACTGTAGTATGCTGATTTTAAGCCCTTTTGGGTATAAACCTAGGAGTGAGATGACTGAGTCAAATCTCCATATTTCTTTCCAGAGTGGTTGCACCAATTTAAAACCCTGCCAGGAATGTAGGTGTGTACTTTCCCCCCCACAACCTCAACAATATTTATTGTTACTGGTATTCTCGATAGTTGCCATTCTGACTGGAGTGGGATGAAATTTTAGTATACTTTTGGTGAGCATTTCTCCAATTGCTAGAGATGTTGAACATTTCTTCATATATATATATTTTTTGATGGATTGTATCTCTTGTTTTGTTTAGTGTCTATTCAGTTCCTTAGCCCATTTCGTGATTAGGTTATTTGTTTTTTTTTTTTTTTTTTGTGTGTGTGTGTGTTACTTTTTTTGGAGTTTCTTATATATCCTGATTTATCTGAGGTGCATGTGGCCAGAAATTTTTTTCCATTCTGTAGGTTCTAATTTCACATTATTGTTTTTTTTTCTTTTGTTGTGAAGAAGCTGTTTAATTTGATTCCATCCCATTTATTGATTGTTGATTTTACTTCTTAGGCTTTAAGGGACTTGTTAAGGAAGTCAGCTTCTAAGCTGACATGTTCAAGAGTCTGGCCTACTTTTTCTTCTATTAAGCTCAGGGTCTCTGTACTAGTGCCTAAGTTTTTGATCCGGTTTGAGTTGATTTTTATGCAGGGTAAGAAATAAGGTAAGAAATAAGGGTTTACAAGTTCATCAAAAAATATATGAAAAAATGTTCAATATTTCTAGCAATTAGAGAAATGCTCATCAAAACTATATTAAAATTTCATCTCATTCCAGTCAGAATGGCAATTTATTTTGCTACATATGGATTTCCAGTTTTTTCAGCCACAATTTATTGAAGAGGCCATCTTTTCTCCAAAGTATGTTTTTGGCAATTTTGTATAGTATGAGATAACTGTATTTGTGTGGATTTGTCTTTGTGTCTTCTATTCTGTACCATTGATGGGATGCTCCTGGGTTAGGAAGCCACCCCAGGCAGAAGGGGGCTATGACTCTCAATTTGTGACCTTCACATCTTTTACATAAGATATGGGACCAACCTGGGCAGGGGGAGTGTAGGCTGAGTCATCAGATTCCAGTTGGGTCAAGCAGGGGCTGTTGCAATGTGGCCAGAAGGAGAGACCAAACACTAAGATGATAGATGTGGATGGAAAGGTACCTGCAGAGTCTTGGCTGATGCTGGAGAGTCCAGGGCTGATTAAGGATAATGGGAGATGGGGGAGAACATAAGTCCAAGAACTAAAGAACCCCATGTGGGGGTAGGCAGTCTCCCCTCAATGAAATGCCTAAGACTGGCTGTGTAAGTGGCCCAGTCATGTGATTGACATGTTCCCCTCTGCCCAGGTGGCTGGTGAAAGAATTGCCTCACCTGGTGACAGTTGCTAGTCCTGGGTGGTGGCAGGAAGTATTCAAGTATTTCCCTGTCCTTGGTCTAGGTCCCAGAGAAAGATCCCACCTCACACTGATTCCCAATGGTCTGCACAGCAGCACACATGCACCTTTGCTTTTCCTCTTGCCCTCCCCACAAACCACCCTCTCTGTGCAGGAGCACAAATCCTTGTGCCTGGGAATGTGCATGGGCTCATGTTGTTAAATGCTTTTTCTGCATCTATTGCTCTATTCACATTGTTTTCTTTTTTGTTAATAAGGTGGATTACCTTGATGTGATTACCAGGATTTCAATTCTGAAGCAGCCTTGCATTTCTGGGTTAAAGCTTACTGGATTTTTATGTGTCATTCTTCTGTATATTGCTGAACTCTATTTGATACTTTTATGTTGTGGATTTTTGTGCCTGAATTCACAAGGACTATTGGTTTATGGTTTTATTTGTTTGTTTTTCTTCTACTGACTTTGTCTCTTTCCCCTCCTCCCTTTTTCCTTTTTTGTATCAGGGAAATCATTTGTTTCATCAAATTAATTTAAAGGCATTCCCTTTTCTCCAATTTCTGGAAGGGGTTGTGTAGACCTGATTTTTTAAAAAATAGACATTCAGTAGAACTTGCCATTGAAACCACGTGGGCCTGATGTTTTTTCCGTTCAGAAGATTTTAAACTGTTAACTCAGTTTCTTTCCTCTACATGAGGTTGGCAGTTGTCCATTTTCCCTGGGTGAGTTTTGGTAGGTGGTGTCCCCTGGGGATGCTGTTTCATCTCCACGGTGGAGCCCATGGGCAGGGCAGTGCTCAGGCCTCCCTAGCCCTGCCTTTGTTGTGGGGTCTGCAGCCAGACTTTCTTTCATTTCTGAAATCAGTAACTGTCTTTATGCTTCTTATTTTTGTATTAGTTCCTTTATTTTTATTAGTCTGATCAGTAGTATCTGAATTTTATCCATCTTTTCAAAGTATCAGCTTCCAATTCATTAATTTTTCTTCATTTCCCCCCTGTTTTCAATTTAATTGATTTCTGATCTTCTGTTTTCTTTCCTATTTGTGTTTTTTGGCTCTATACTTGCTTTGAATTTTCTAGTTTCTTTCTTTTTTTAGATGTTCTTTTAAAATGTTTTTTATTTGTTTTAATTAGTTATACATGAGTGTAGAATGCACTTTGATACATCATATAGAATGGAGTATAATTTCTTATTCTTCTACTTATGCGTGATGTAGAATCCCACTGGTCATATAGGTATATATGTACATAGGGTAATAATGTCTGACCCATTCTAGTATCCTTTCTGCCCCATAACCTCTCCCCTTACCACACTCCCTCTATATAATCTGAAGTAACTCTATTCTTCCCTAATCCCCTGGCTCACTTTGAATTGGCACCCACATTTGTTTTTCAGACAAAAAATTTGGCCTTTGTTTTCGGGGGGTTGGCTTATTTCACTTAGGATGATATTCTCCAGCTCCATCCATGTACTGAAAAATGCCATAAATTAATTCTTCTTTAATGTTGAATAATATTCCATCATGTATAACATTTTTTACCCATTCATCTGTTGAAGGGCACATACTTTGGTTCTGTAGTTTAGCAATTGTGAATTGAGCTGCTATAAACATTGATGTGGCTGCATCACTTTAATATGCTGATCTTAAGTCCTTTGGATACAAACTGAGGAGTGGGATGACTGGTTAAAATTGTGGTTCCATTTCAAGTTTTCTGAGGAATCTCTATACTGATTTCCATAATGTTGCATCAATTTGCATTCCCACCAGCAATGTATGATTGTACCTTTTTTTTGTCAAATCCCACCTGCATTTATAACTGTTTGTATTCTTGATAATTGCCATTCTGAGTGGGGTGAGATGAAATATTAGAATAGCTTTGATGTGCATTTCTCTAATTGCTAATGATGTTGAATATTTTTTCAATTATTTGTTGATGGATTGTATTCCTTCTTCGTGAAGTGTCTGTTCAGTTCTTTAGCCCATTTATTGATTGGGTTATTTGTTTTTTGATATTAAGTTTTTGTGTGTTTTTAGTTCTTCATATATTCTGAAGATCAATGCTCTATCTGACATGCATGTGGTAAATATTTTCCCCCATTTGTAGGCTCTACCTTCACCTTCTTGATTGTTTACTTTACTGAGAAGAACCATTTTAGTTTGAATCTGTCCCATTTATTGATTCTTGATTTTACTTCTTGTGCTTTAGAAGGAGTCCTGTTAAGGAAGTCAGATCCTAAAACAACATGGTGAATATTTGGGCCTACTTTTTCTTCTATTAGGTGCAGGGTCTCTGGTCTAGAGTCCAAGTGTTTGAATCATTTTGAGTTGACTTTCATTCAGAGTAGGGGGGAGTTAATTTCATTTTGTTACTTGTGGATTTCCAATTGTTCCAGCACCATTTATTGAATAGGTCATCTTTTCTTCAGTGAGTATTCTTGGCACATTTGTCTAGTATGAAATAACTATGTTTCTGTGGGTTTGTTTCTGTGTCTTCTATTTTTCACCTTTGGTCTACCTGTGTGTTTTGTTGCCAATAACATGCAGTTGCTATAACTGTAGTATGATTTATTTATTTATTTTTAATGCCTTTATATGTGTACTTTTTTGCATTACAATTCTTAAAACACATATATACCACAATTTTTGTATCTCTGTATATAAAGTATGTTGACACCCAATTCAAGTCTTCATACATGTACTTTGTATAATGATGTTTATAACATTCCACCATCCTTGAAAATCTCCTACCCCCTCCATTTCCCTCTTACTCCTATCTAGAATTATCTATTCCTCCCATGCTCTCCCTCCCTACCACTATGAGTCCTCCTTATATTAGAGAAAACATTCAGCATTTGTTTTTTGGGGATTGGCCAACTTCACTTAGCATTGTCTTCTCCAACGCCATCCATTTACATGCAAATGCCATGTTTTTGTTCTTTTTTAAAGCTGCATAAAATTCAATTGTGTATATATTCCACGTTTTTAAAATCCATTCATCCACTGAAGGGCATCTATGTTGGCTCCACAGTTTAGATATTGTGAATTGTGCTACTATAAACATTGATGTGGCTGTGTCCCTGTGGTATGCTGTTTTTAAGTCCTTTGGCTGTAGTCTGAGGAGATGAATAGCTTGGTCAATTGGTGGTTCCATACCCAGTTTTCCAAGGAATCTCCATATTGCTTTCCATATTGGTCACACCAATTTGCAGCCCCACCAGAGGGTATGAGTGTACGTTTCCCCCTCACATCCTCACCAACACTTATTGTTGTTTATTTTCATAATAGCTGCTCTTATGACTGAAGTGAGATGATATCTTAGAGTGGTTTTGATTTGCATTTCTCTGATTGCTAGAGATGATGAACATTTTTTTCATATATTTGTTGATTGATTGTATGTCCTCTTCTGAGAAGTGTCTGTTCAGGTCCTTAGCCCATTTGTTGATTGGCTTATTTGTTTTTTCAGTGTTTAGCTTTTTGAGTTCTTTATATAACCTAGAGATTAGTGCTCTATCTGACGTGTGAGGGCTAAAAATTTGCTCCCAAGATGTAGGCTCTCTGTTCACCTCAGATTGTTTCTTTTGTTAAGAAGAAAGTTTTTAGTTTGATCCCATCCCATTTATTGATTCTTAGTTTTAATTCTTGTGCTATAGAAGTCTTATTAAGAAAGTTGGGGCCTAATCCCACATGATGAAGATTAGGGCCTACTTTTTCTCCTATAAGATGCAGAGTCTCTAGTTTAATTTCTAGTCCTTGATCCATTTTGAGTTAACTTTTGTGCATGGTGAGAGATAGGGGTTTAATTTCATTTTGTTGCATATGGACTTCCAGTTTTCCCAGCACCATTTGTTGAAGAAGCTATCTTTTCTCCAGTGGATGTTCTTGGCACCTTTGTCTAATATAAGATAATTGTAATTTTGTGGGTTAGTCTGTTTCCTCTGTTCTTTACCATTGGCCTACCAGCCTGTTTTGGTGCCAGTACCATGATGTTTTTGTTACTATTACTCTGTAGTATTGTTTAAGTTCTGGTATAGTGATGCCACCTGCTTCACTCTTCCTGCTTAGGATTGCTTTAGCTATTCTGGATCTCTTATTTTTCCAAATGAATTTCATTATTGATTTTTCTATTTCAATGAGGAATGCCATTGGGATTTTGATCAGAATTGCATTAAATCTGTATAGTTTTCTTTTGGTAGTATGGTCATTTTGATAATATCAATTCTGCCTATCCAAGAACAATGTAGATTCTTTAATCTTCTAAGATCTTCTTTGATTTCTTTCTTTAGGGTTTTGTAGTTTTCATTGTATGGATATTTCACCTTTTGGTTAAGTTGATTCCCAAGTATATTATTTTTTTGAGGATATTGTGAATGGGAATGTTTTTATTTCCTTCTCAGAGGATTTGTCACTGATATACAGAAATGCCTTTCATTTATGGGTGTTGATTTTATACCCCACTACTTTGCTGATTTCATTAACTAGTTCTAGAAGTTTTCTGGTGGAGTTTTTCATCTTTTATGTATAGAACCATACCATCAGCAAATAGAGATAATTTAAGTTCTTCTTTCCTATACATATCCCTTTAATTTCTTTCATCTGTCTAGTTGTTATGGCCACTGTTTTAAGAACTATGTTGAATAGAAGTGGTGAAAGAGGGCATCTCTGTCTTGTTCCAGTTTTTAGAGGAAATGTCTTCAGTTTTTCTCCATTTAGAATGATGTTGACCTGGAGCTTAGCATAGATAGCCTTTACTATGTTGAGATATGTTCCTGTTATCCCTAGTTTTTCTAGTGTTTTGAACATAAAGAGGTTCTGTATTTTGTAAAATACTTTTTCTGCATCTATTGAGATGACCATTTGATTCTTATCTTTAAGTCTATGTGATGAATTACATTTATTGATTTCCATATGTTGAACCAACTTTGAATCCCTGGGATGAATCCCATTTGATCCTGGTGCACAATCTTTTTGATATGTTTTTATATTCGATTTGCCAAAATTTGATTGAGAATTTTTGCATCTATGTTCATTAGAGATGTTGGTCTGAAGTTTTTGTTCTTTGAAGTGTCTTTGTCTGGTTTTGGAATCAGGGTGATATTGGCCTCATAGAATGAGTTTGGAAGTGCTCCCTCTTTTTCTATTTCCTGAAATAGATTGAAGAGTATTGGTATTATTTTTTCTTTATAGGTCTTGTAGAACTTGGCTGTGTATCCATCCAGTCCTGGGATTTTCTTGGTTGGTAATCTTTTTCTCCTATTAGATGCAGAGTCTCTGGTTTAATTCCTAGCTCCTTGATCTTCTATTTCCTCACTTGATATTGGTCTGTTTAAGTTGTATATATCTTCCTGAATCAATCTGGGCATATCATATGACTTAAGAAATTTATTGATGCCTTCAATGTCTTCTATTTTTTGGAGTATAAGTTTTCAAAATAACTTTTAATTGTTCTGTATTTCTGTATTGTCTGTTGTGATATTGCCTTTTTATCCTGTATGCTGGTAATTTGAGTTCTCTCTCTTCTTCTATTTGTTAGCATGACTAAGGGTCTATAAATTTTATTTATTTATTCAAAAAACCAACTTTTGGTTTTATCAATTTTTTCATTGCTTTTTTGTTTTGATTTTATTTATTTCAGCTCTAATTTTAATTATTTCTTGACTTCTACTGCTTTTGCTGCTGTGTTTTTCTTTTTCCAGGGCTTTGAGATGTAGTGTGAGGTCATTTATTTGTTGACTTTTTCTTCTTGAACTCCATGCAATGAACTATCCTCTAAGTGCTGCTTTCATAGTGTCCCAGAGATTTTGATATGTTGTGTCTATGTTCTCATTTACCTCTAAGAATTTTTAAATCTACTCCTTGATGTTTTCTGTAACCCATTGCTCATTCAGTAGCATATTGTTCAGTCTCCATGTGATGCAGAAAATTTTATTTTTATTTTGTCATTGATTTCCAATTTAATTCCATTATAATCTGATAAAATGCATGATACTACTCTACTTTTTTTGTATTTGCTAAGAGTTACTTTGTGGCATAGTATATGTTCTATTTTAGAGAAGAATCCATGTGCTGCTGAGAAGAAAGTTTATCTGCTTGTTGCTGATTGAAATATTCTATATATGTCCATTAAGTTTAAGTTATTAATTGTGTTATTGAGCTCTATCGTTTCGTTATTCAACTTTTGTTTGGAAGATCTATCCAGTGGTGAGAGATGTGTGTTAAAGTCCCCTAAGATTATTGTGTTGTGGTCAATTTGACTCTTGAACTTGAGAAAAGTTTGTTTGATGAACATAGCTGCACCATTGTTTGGGACATATATACTTATGATTGTTATGTCTTGTTGGTGTATGGTTCCCTTGAGCAGTATGTAATGTCCATCTTTATCCCTATTGACTAACTTTGGCTTGAAGTCTGCTGTATTTGATATGAGTATGGAAACCCCTTCTTGCTTCCTCACTCCTTGTGAGTGGTATGATATTTCCCAACCATTCACCTTCAGTCTGTGTATGTCTTTTCCTATCAAATGAGTCTCCAGTAGGCACCATATTGTTGAATCTTTTTAAAAAATCCAATCTGCTAGCCTATGTCTTTTGATTGGTGAGTTTAAGCCAGTAACATTTAGGGTTACTATTGAGACATGGTTTATATTTCTAGCCATATTTGTGTATTTTTGTTATTTAACTTGACTTAATTTTCCTCTTTGATTAGTTTTTCCTTTAGTGTACTACCTCCCCCTGCTGTTTTTCATTGTTGTTTTTCATTTCCTCTTTATGAAATATTTTGCCAAGGGTGTTTTATAATGCCAGCTTGCTAGGTATAAATTCTTTTAAATTTTGTTTATCATGGAAGGTTTTTATTTCATCTTCAATCTGATGCTTAATTTTGCTGGAAACAGATTCTTGGTTGGCACCCATTATCTTTCAGGGCTTGAAATATGTGTTTTAAGGATCTTCTAGCTTTTAGGGTCTGTGTTGAAAATCTGCCATTATCATAATTAATTATCCCTATATGTAACCTGATTTCTTTCTCTTGTGGCTTTTAAAATTCTCCCCTTATTCTGTATGTTGGGAATTTTTATTATAATGTGTCTTGGTGTGGATCTGTTGTGATTTTTTACATTCAGTGTCCTGAAGGCTTCTTGGATTTGGATTTCCATTTTATTCTCCATGTCTGGAAAATTTTCTGATATTATTTCATTGAACAGATTGCTCATTCCTTTGGTTTGTACCTCTATGCCTTCTTCTACCTGAATAACTCTTAAATTTGGTCTTTTTATGCTATCCCATATTTCTTGGATGTTCTGCTTGTGGTTTCTTATCATTTTTCTGTTCTATGTTCTTTTCAAGATGATATACTTTATCTTAATTCCTGATGTCCTATCTTCTAAGTGGTCTACTTGGTTGGTGATGCTCTCATTTGAGTTTTCAATTTGGTTTATTATTTCTTTGATTTTAAGGATTTCTGTTTTTTTTTTATAACCCCTGTCTCCCTGTTGAGGTGATCTTTTGCTTCTTGGCTTTGTTTATGTAGCTCATTGTCAAAGTGTTTCACTGCCTGTATTTTTTATTTAAGGTCTTCTTTGAAATCCCAAAACATTTTAAGCATGTATATCCTGAAAATTTTCTCTGTCAGTTTTCTGCTGTAGCTGTGAATTCTTCTAATGATGTGTTGACTTGAATTGTTTGTCATACTTTCTTCTCTTGTCTTTTAATGTTGCCAGCAATTCTTTTTTTCCAGCTCTGTGGGACTGGTTTGTTATTGTTTTTACCCTATATATTTGTAGTGCTCTTGTATGGTTCCAAGATCCCTCCTTTGTGGGGAAGGACAATGTTAACAAATCCCAATATCAACACTACATCACCAATGAACAAATTATTATTATTAAGACATTTATAGTCAGTCTCAATGTCCAGAAATTTTGGATTCAATTATTATTTAAAATATATAATCAGTATTTTCATAAAAGGAGTACAGTTTCTTATGGTGGACAGTGAACTGGGGGTCTGGCTTAGGAAGATATGCTAAGGGGGAAAGATGCTAGGGTATGAGGTTAATATAACTTAGGAAATTTTTAGTAGAAGTCTAATAAAGAGGGATAGTAGCAGGGGAATAGACAGGAGGTAATTTAGGGTAGACAAGTACATGAGAGGACAGTAGAGTACATAAAAACAAAAATATATATATATTTAGAAAATTAAAGGATGTTAAAATAGTAAAATTTGAGGGTGAAAGAAGAAGAAAGAGAAGAAGAAAAAGGGAAATAAAGAAAGAGAAAACAAAAAGAAAAAAGGGGGGTCTTATGCAATTCCTCTATATTATATTATTCAGGTGACTCAGTTCTCAAAGTTCTATTTCATGTAAAGTTCTTGGTTTCACATATGTTGGGGTTGTGAGTGCCAGAGAATAGAAGGGTAGAGGAGAAAGAAGGATGAAAAAAATACTCTTAGAATTCCTTTTCTTTCCTCTTTCTCTTCTAATAGGTGGAGTTGTCTATTTTAATCTGGAGTCTGTATCCTCAGGGTGGTGTAGGTAACCAGGGTGGGAAGAATTGAGCCCCCTCTCCTGCCTGAAGCTTCCCTGATCTATTCTGGCCTCTCAGTTTTGCTCCAGGCTTTAGACTCCTCCCCTTTCTTGCTTATCAAGTCCCAACTGCGGGACCTCTCACCCTAAGGCTAGCACTAGATGGGCGTGCCCTGGCCACCCTGTGCCTTCTTCAGCTGAGAGTGTTTTTTTTTTTTTTTTTGTGCTGGGTAGTCATGGTTCTGAGTAATTGCAGCTGGGGAGGAGGGAGGGGGGAGGGAGAGGAAGTTGGAAATCAGGTACCTGTTCAAATGGAGATCTGCCTTGATAGCCATGCCCACTAAAAATGGTGAGAAAGGTTTTCCAAGATGGAGTCATCTACTTCCAGCGCCAGGGTTTCTGGAAAGGTGGGTGAAGCTGGGATGGCCTTATGCTAGATTGCAGCCATATGACCTGGTGGGAGTGGAGTGCAGCTGATTAGATGATTCTGATACACTGCTTGAGAGCTGTGTGTGCACTAGAACTGCAGCCTTTGGTTCTGGAGTCTGGAGTCTTCCTGGAACACAGAGGCTCTGATTTCTGTGCAGGTGGTCATAGCTCTGGTGGTTTCTGCAAAAATCTGTTGTATAGGCATCCTGTTTCACGCTCTGAGATGTTGTATTCCATGTAGGTGAAACCTTGTGGAGATGCTGCCTCACTGCTTCCTTGGTTTTATTCCACAGAGCAGCCAGAAACAGTACCTCCTTTATTCTGCCATCTTGGATTCTCTCAAGTTATATATCTGTAGTATAGTTTAAGGTCTGGTATTGTGATGCCTCATTCTTCCCTCTTTTTGTTAAGTATTGTTTTGGCTATTCTTACACTTTTATTTTTCCAAATGAATCTCATGATTGCTTTTTCTATTTCTATGAAGAATGTCATTGCAATTTTAATTGGAATTGCATTATATCTGTATAACACTTTTGGAAGTATTGTCTTTTTTACAATATTAATTCTGTCTATCCAGGAGCATAAAAGGTCTTTCCATCTTCTAAGGTCTTCTTCAATTTCTTTCTTTAGTGTTCTGTAATTTTTATTGTAGAGGTCTTTTGCCTTCCTTGCTAGATTGATTCCCAAGTTGTCTTTTTTTTTCCTTTTGAGGCTATTGTAAATGTAGTAGTTTTCTTAATTTCTTTTTTAGTAGATTCATTACCAATATATAGGAATGCATTTGATTTATGAGTGTTGATTTAAAACTGCTATTTTCTGAATTAATTTATAAGTTTTGAAGTTTTCTGGTGCAAAATTTTTGATATTCTAAATATAAAATTATGTCATGGGCCAAGAGTTATAGTTAGAGGTCTTCTTTTCCTGTTCATATCACTTAATTTCTTTCACGTTTCTTATTGCTCTGGCTAGAGTTTCCAGGACTATGTTTTATAGAAGTGGTGAAAGAGGGTATTCTTGTCTTGTTCCAGTTTTTAGAGGGAATGCTTGCAATTTTTCTCCATTTAGAATGATGATGGCCTTTGGTTCAGCATATATAGCTTTTATGAAGTTGAGGTGTGTTCCAACTTCCCTGTTTTTTATCTTTTTTCTAGTGTTTTGAACATGAAGGTGTGCTGTATTTTGTCAATTTTTTTTCTGCATCTACTGAGATAATCATCTAATTTTTGGGTTTAAGTCTATTTTTGTCATGAATTATGTTTATTGATTTCTCTGTGTTGAAACAAATTTGCATCCCTAGGATAAACCCTACTTTATCATGGATGTTTTTGTATACAATTTTTTTAGTATTTTTCTGAGAATTTTTGCATCTATGTTCATCAGGGATATTGGTCTGAAATTTTATTTCCTTGATGTGTCTTTGTCTGGTTTTAGTATCAGGGTGAAATTGGCCTCATAATGAGTGTGGAAGGGTTCCTCCCTTTTCTATTTTATTAAGTATTTTAGAAGTATTGGTGTCAATTCTTCTTTGAAGGTCTTGTAGAACTCGGTCAAGAATCTATCTGCTCTTGGGCTTTTGTTTGTTGGTAGGCTTTTAAGGCAATTGTCACTTCATTATTTATAATTGATCTGTTTTCATTTTGTATGTTCTCCTGGTTCAATTTGCTTAGGTCACATGTCTCTAGACATTTGTCAATGTCTTCTCGGTTTTCTGTTTTATTGTACTATAAAATTTCAAAATAGTTTCTAATTATCTTTTGAATTTTAGTCATGTCCATTGTGATATTTCCTTTTTCATCATCTATTTTAGTAATTTGTATTTTCTCTCTTTATCTTTGTTAGCTTAGCTAGGGGTTTATCAATTTTATTTATTTTTTTCAGTGAACCAGTTTTTTATTTTGTCAATTTTTGAATTGTTTCTTTTGTTTCAATTTCATCCTTAAATATTTCCTGTCTTCTACTGTTTTGGGTGTTGATTTGTTGTTTTTTTCCTAGGACTTTGAATTATAATGTTAGTTCTTTTATTTGTTGATTTTTCATTCTTTTAATGAATAAGCTCAATGCAGTGAACTTTCCTGTTAGTACTGCCTTTATGGTGTCCCAGAGATTTTGATATGTTTCATCACTATTCTCATTTACCTCTAAGTGTTTTTTTTAAAATTTCATCCCTCATTTGTTCTTTTATTTATTTATTTATTTATTTATTTATTTATTTATTGTTGGTCGTTCAAAACCTTACACAGTTCTTAATACATCATATTTCACAGTTTGATTCAAGCGGGTTATGAACTCCCAACTTTACCCCGTATACAGATTGCTGTATCACATCAGTTACCCTTCCATTGATTGACATATTGCCTTTCTAGTGTCTGATGTATTCTGCTGTCAGTCCTATTCTCTACTATCCCCCCTCCCCTCCCCTCCCCTCTCCTTTTCTCTCTCTACCCCTTCTACTGTAAATCATTTCTTCCATTTGTATTATCTTGTCTTACCCCTCCATTACATAGTTCTTGATATATCATATTTCACATTTTGATTCAAGTGGGTTATGCACTCCCATTTTACCCCTTATACAGCTTGCAGAATCACATCAATTACACTTCCATTGCTTTACATATTGCCATCCTAGTGTCTGTTGTATTCTGCTGCCTTTCCTATCCTCTACTATCCCCCCTCCCCTCCCCTCCCCTCCCCTCTTCTCTCTCTACCCCCCCTACTGTAATTCATTCCTCCCCCTTGTATTATTTTCCCTTTCCCCTCACTTCCTCTTGTATGTAATTTTGTATAACCCTGAGGGATTTGTTCTGTTTTATCATTGAGTAGCATATTATTTAGTCTCCAGGTGTTATAGTAGCTTCTATTTTTGTATTCTCTCATTGATTTCTAATTTCATTTCATTATAACCTGATGGGATGCAAGGTATTATCTCTGTTTTTGCTAAGAGTTGCTTTATGGCATAAGATATGCTCTATTTTAGAGACGGATACTACTACTGACAAGAAAGTGTTTTTGCTCATTGATGGATGAAATATTCTATATATGTCTGTTAACTCTAAATTATTGATTCTATTATTTAGATCCAGTGTTTCTTTGTTGAGTTTTTGGGAAATTCATCCAGTAGTAACAGATTTGTGTTAAAGTCACCCAGTATTATTGTGTTGTGGTCTCTTTTATTTTTTAAGTTGAATAGGGTTTGTTTAATGTACACAAATGCTCCATTGTTGGGGGAATAAATATTCATGATTGTTATGTCTTGTTGATATATAATTCCTTAATCAGTATGAAGTGTACTTCTTTGTCACTCTGATTAGGTTTAGTCTGAAGTCCACTTCATCTGATATTATAGAAATCCCTGCTTGTTTATGCAATCCATGTGAGTGATATTTCTTTTTCCATTCTTTCACCTTTCATCTCTGAATGTCTTTGCTTATGAAGTGAGTTTCTTGGAGACATCATATTGTTTTGTTTTTAATCTAATGTATCACTCTGTTTTTGATTGATGAGTTTAGGCTGTTAACATTGAAGGTAATTATTAAGATGTGATTTTTGTTCCCGGTCATTTTGGTTTATTTCTAGTTTTTAATTTGACTTAGCTTCTGGTTTTAATTTTTATTCCTTTAGTTTAGTTTCTACCTTTGCTGATTTTTACTTTTTTTCACTTTATTCTCATGTACTATTTTGTTGAGAATATTCTGCAGTGCAGGCTTTCTAGTTGTTAATTCTTATAACCTTTGTTTATCACGGAAGGTTTTTATTTATCTTCAAATCTGAAATTTAATTTTGCTGGATATAAAACTTTTGATTTGCACCCATTTTCTTTCAGATGTTGACATATATTATTCTTGGACCTCCTAGCTTTGCAGGTTTGTGTTGAGAAATCAGTGGGGATCCAAGTTGATTTCCCCCATGTGTAATTTGATTTTTTCCCCTTTCACAGCCTTCAAGATTTTATCTTTAACTTGTGTGTTAATCATTATCATTATAATGTGTCTTAGTGTGGATCTTCTTTCATTTTGTACATTTGGGTTTCTGTAAGACTTTTGTATTTGGCTTGGGAAATTTCTGATATTATATTATTAAAAAATTGTGCTTTCCTTTGATTTGTATATCCTCTCATTCATCTATCCCAATAACTCTTTTTTTTTGGTTGTAAAATAATTTACTAAAGACACTATTGTTAAACATCAAACTAATTATTTTACCAATAAGGTACATCATTGTACACGTAACAAAATGATTTCAAGAGATACATGGCCAGTAGGCAAACATATACAATTTTTTTAAGTGACAGCTTTCCTATTTACAAGATCGCATCCATTCCAGGGGCAGCTCCCACTAGTTATTTGGGAAAGGAGCATGGAGCATATATAGTTATAGATAACTACTGCTAAAAAGGTCTTTCAGCTCTGAAATTCTTCCTTGGATCAGTTTTTAAAATCCTGGGTTTAGAAATCAAAATACTTGTTTTGTATTTCCCACCAAAGCATATAAACATATGGATTCAAAACCCCAAAAGAGCTAGCTGGAGGGCCCAAGCCCTACAATGTGTCCACACAAAACTGGTGAGCTCTGCTGCTTGAACAGCATCACAGAAAATGAAGAAATTATTCAAAGGTAGCTATTACATTAGCACCATAATAAACACAGCTTTTACAGCTAAAAATTAGATTGTTTTTCTCAAAAGATAACAGTCATTTATAGCTCTAATGCTGAAAGCAGCTTTTCAATGTAACAATCTTAAGTACATAAGTCATAGCTTTCTCCTTAAGAGAAAAAGGTAAACAAAATACAAACTAAACAAGCATCCCAGAGGCAATAAAATCTCATTGTGCTAAAATCATATAGAAGTTAAGGCTTTACTTTGGCACATAACAATATTGAAATTATGCTGGAACAAATCACATAGAAGAATTCAAGCAATTAAGGAATCAGTAATGGGGTCCAGTTCAAACAAATAAATATTATGTATCCTTACATTCAACTTAACACATTTAGCTGCTGTAAGAAGGGTGCTGGTAACCTCATTTCCTGAAATGGCCAATCTTGATACTAAGAATCCAAATCAGCTAAGGAACAGAGTGTTAACAGCATTTGACTCACTAACGAAAAACCCTAATTTCAGTTTCATCTTTCTAAGTAGAACAATATCTGAACATGGGAGTTTTTCCTTTGCTTTTGTAGCTTTAATACCCTTTTCATATAAGCTGAAAACACCTCCTGATAACTACCACTAAACAAAGGAATGAAATGTTTGTAGATTTTTTCACTAAATCAATGATTCTCAAGTTGGTGAAATGTTCCTACTTAGTCATGTTTCAATTAGTACATTTTTCCAACATCAGAAAAAAATGAGAGTTACTAATCTGGTTCTATAAGAGGTAAAATCTTATAAAACTGTATACTGGTGAATGAAAAGATTATTGTTCCATTTAATGCACATGAAGATCTTATTTTAGCCACTATGTCAGAACCTCTCGGTGTAGTATCTACAGTCCAGATAAAATGCCTTGAAAGTTTTAGCTACTTCCTGTTCAAATTATAACCACAGACATTGAAATGTAGCTCTCAGATCTGAAAATGTCTTTATTTTTTAGAAAATGGATTCCAGGAAGGTTAAAAAGCAATACCAGAGGGCATAGGTGCAGAATTGGATGTAGTCATTCAAAGCATTCAAGTAAGAATATGGCAATATAAATATCCAAAAAGCATCTCTTAGGTGTTCAAAACAAAATGTATAAGTCAGTCATAACTAATTTGAGCTTTATAGCATTTCCTAGATGGGGGGGGCAGTTAACATTGTAAAGTCCTGAAAGCTTTTTCCTTGGTTAATTACATTAGACAGTCTGCCTTTGATAAAATTCCTTTAAACATGGATAAAAGTATTACACAGGTCCACTGTTAAAACAGACAACGTTGCAAATTAATTCTGGTATAATGTATTCCAACAAAGTTTAGAAAATAAAAGATGTTGAGGTGGCTTTGGACTAAGTTTAATAGTCATCTCCTCTGCTGACAACTTCTTTACAAGTTGGATGCAACAGTATGGTATGTTCAAACTGCACTGTGTATGACCCTTTAATGTCACATAATGGTGGATATGGATCTACAATGCCCAAGTCACACAGATTCTTCAGAGCCATCAAATATTTGCTTTCTCCCAAACGATCCAGCCATCTCCGGCAGAAGGCAAGGGTGCCGAAGTTTTCATTGATGACATTTAGTAAGTGTTTTGTTCTTGGAAGCCTTATTGGCACATGTCCAACATCAAAATTTTTCATGTAATGTGAACACTCCATATCATCATGCACAACACCTTTTCTCGTACTACCAAAGGTCTCAATGGCATACACTTCTCCTTCCTCCATTCTTGTTGCCTCCCCTCCTTTCACAATGGGCACCGTCTTCGCAGCATGTATTCTATATGGCCCAATTGAATGTCAATTCAGATTTCAGATTGGCTTCACTTGATATGTCTTCCCATCTATTTAAACTTCATAGGATTCCATAACTTCTTGGATGGCCTCACCAACATCACATAGACGAACATCAATTCCAGCACACTTTATTCCAGTATTAGTGGCATCTTTTACAGCTTTTAATAATGCATCATATTTGGGATTAAAAGTGACAGTAAAAGCATAGTCAATAATCCTACCACTTATATGTGTTCCAAAGTCTATCTTACAGATGTCATCATATTGCAATACTGTTGTGTCACCAGCATTGGGAGTATAAGGGGCAGCACAATTATTAAGAGAACACCCAGTAGGAAAGGCCAGACCTGCGTTTAGTCCATTCTCTTTTATTAGCTTGCGTGAACAGTCTTCCAACTTTTCACAGATTTCTATCATTGTCATCCCAGGCTTGATCCAGCTCATAACATATTTTCTAACTTGTCAATGCTTCTGCAGCTTCTTGAAAATCATTCCAAATCTCTTCACTAGCTTGATCTAATGCTTTCTTTTCTTCACTTGTAGTTCTCCAAGCAGCTGTTCACCCATCTTGAGTGGGTGGGTATTCACACTCTTGTACTTTGGGAAATACACCATTAGGATACAGGTCACATGTCAGTACTGAGGGAGGGTCTGTTTGAACACTTGGTCTTCGTTGTCCTCCTCGTCCTCCTCCTCATCCTCCTCGTCCTCCTCCTCCTCCTCCTCCTCCTCCTCTTCTTCTTCTTCTTCTTTCCAGTTGCTCCATCACCATCTCCATCTCCATCTTCATCGTCATCATCTCTTTCTTTCTCTTCCAATGCTTGTTTTTCCAACTGTCTTGCTACCTCATCCACTGAGGTTCCTGATTCTTTATCAGGTTCCTGTTGCCCTGCTGCAGTAGCCCCTTTACTCTTTTTCTTCTTTCAGTCTTTTTTTCTTGGCTGCTTCTTCTGCTGTAGAGGCAGCTCCCTTCTCCCTGTCGTCTGGATCCAAATCGCCATTCAGGTGGCTCCCGGAGGCCGCTGCCTCCTCCACTCCCGCCATGTTGCTCCCCCAATAACTCTTAAGTTTGGTCTTTTCATGTTATCCCATAATTGTTGCATGTTCTCTTCCTGATCTTTCATCATCTTCTCTGCATGGTTAACTCTATTTATAGTTTATATATTTTGTATTCATTGCCTGAGATTCTGTCTTCCAAGTGGTCTAGTCTGTTGGTGA
Source organism: Ictidomys tridecemlineatus (assembly GCF_052094955.1). Classification (NCBI taxonomy): domain Eukaryota; kingdom Metazoa; phylum Chordata; class Mammalia; order Rodentia; family Sciuridae; genus Ictidomys; species Ictidomys tridecemlineatus. The sequence goes on along the minus strand of NC_135481.1, from coordinate 120,955,643 downwards.
TGTTTTGTAGTAAATTTATAATTTGGCTTATTGATACCTTCATTTCACGGATTTCTGTTTTTTCCCCCACATTCTCTAACTCTTTATTGAAGTGATTTTTACTTCCTGTATTTTTTCTTTGATTTTACTTTGTGTACTATCCTTTAATTCACAAAGCAGTTTAAGTATGTCCATTCTAAACTTCTTCTCTGAAATTTCTTCTGCCTTGTTGTCTGTGGATTCTATTATTGGAGAATTTTGGTTTGTAGGGGTGCTTTATTCCCTTATTTGTTTTCATGTTATTCATGTGGTTTCCCATATAGCAGTATGGATATAAGTAGCACAAATTCTACCCTTCTGACTTAGAGTGTCCCTGAAGGTTTCTAGTACCTCATCTTTAAGGGGGTAGACCTAAATCAACAACACCCAATGTAAACAACATACAGCCCCAAACCCATTATATCCTATTAAGACTTCTGCAGATTTTTTTCACAATAAACAGAAATGATGAGTTCAATTACTGTGTACACTATATATAGTAAATTTGCTAAAAGTGTTTACAATTTAAAATATTGGACAAGGAGAGGACAGAAGTGATACAGGACATGATGTTCATAAGGGAGAATGTACAGGACATGATGTTCATAAAGGAGAAAGAAGTCAGAAGTAAAAATCTATAGTAAGAATGGAAGAGGAATTGATAGAGATTGAATATTATCAGAAGAGAGAATCCATGAAAATAGACAAACATGAGGAAAAATATATACAACAAATAAAATATATAAGAATATATAACAAATCTGCAACATCTCAGTCCTCAACAAACTGATGTATGAAAAATACCTGGTTTCAAAAATAGTAGCAATGCTAGAGAAGAGAAAATAATTATTTAAAAACAAACAAACAAATAACTGGATAACTCTTTGCTTCAGAGTTCAAAGATTTCTCAGTCTTGTCCCTGATTCTTCATGGGACTGTCAGGCTCAGACTGGCCCATGCAGACCCAGTCACTATCCAAACGATCTGTGTTTCAGATACCCCAGACTCAGTCACATAGCAGTCCCAAATTCTCAGTGCTGTTCCAATTTGCAGAGAGACCACCTGGGATGTGCTCACATAGAAAAGTGACCCTGAAAAGAAGCTGCAAGATGGTGGTCACCAGATCTCCATACAGGAAGACATCAAGCACTGCCAACCCCACAAGCACCTATACTTGACCTTCAGGTCCCAGCTGGTGTCCCCAAACAGAGGCAGCTGTGCTTTGCAATGGCAGTGGCAGCAAACTGGCTGGCATCCTGTCCTCCCAGTGCTTGCCAGCATCCCAAGATAGAGGTGGCTGCATGTAATCAAATCTGCAGGCACTCTGATGGTGAACCTTTTGGCGGCAGCAGCAGCAGCAGGTCAGCAGCAGTGGGATGTGGTGAGCCGTTCCTGCGGACTGTGGTCGCCATTACATGATGGTGCTGGCTCCGCTGTGGTCTGTGAAGGACAACTCCATATCAGAGAGAGTTGGTGTATTGTCAACTCCTTATCAGAGAAAGTTGGCGTGTCGTTCTCTAGCACCCTGTGAGAAGGGTCCACGTGGCAGCTTCGCATTGGGGTTCGCGGTGCTTTATTAAGGCTGGGAGGGGCATCCGAGTATTATTCCGGGGATTAGAAGAATTATTAGAAGAATATCAAGGGCCTGAATAAACTGCTGAAAGAAGATTCCTGAGTCGCGTCTTCCTTGCGGGCAAGGGGGTCGTGACAGTGGGACAGTGGATTGTTGGCAGCAGCACCCAGAGAACCAGTTGGAGGTAGCAGCAGCACTAATTGTAGTGGCGCCCAGAGAAAACAGCACCAGGTGGTGGCAGAAGCAGCAGGGTAGGTAGTAGCTGTGCCTGGGGAAAAGACCTCTGGGTTCTGACAGTGACTTCACCATGAGAAACACCATGTGGGTGCAGTGGCATCTGCCTCTAGTTTCTTAAGATGGAGGTTTAGATTATTGATTGGAGACTTTTATTTTTCTAATATAAGAATATAATACACTGTTTTCTTTAATTCTGCATTTATTTAATTTTCCACTTATTCTGAATAATTTAATTAGCAAATAACATCCTAATTTTATATGTTGTAGTTTCCTTTTCATTCACCTTGGCCTGTTTTATGATTTTAAATATTATTTATTTGTGCATTCTTTATTTCTTCACCAGAGATGTATCTTATTTATTATTCTGTTAAATGAACCACTTTATCTTTTTTCTCTTTTCTATATATTTATTTCATCTTTTACACTTATTGTTTTCTTATTTTATTTAGGTTTATTCTGTAGTTTCTTTCTATCTTTATGGAGACTTAGATCATTAATTGACAGTCTTCCTTAACTGAATTTAGCACATACATTCTAAGTGATATGGGGGGTATTAACAGAAGTTTTGATAGGAGTAATTTTAATTATAGTTTAGTGTTAATTTTAAGACCTTTTTAGAAATTCTTATTTGTTAAAAATATTTTTAGGGCTGGGGATGTGGATCAAGTGGTAGTGCGCTCGCCTGTCATACGTGCGGCCGGGGTTTGTTCCTCAGCACCACATACAAAGATGTGTGTCCACCGAAAACTTAAAAAAATATATATATTAAAAAATTCTCTCTCTTTAAAATAATTTTTTAGTTCTAGAAGAACACAATACCTTTATTTTATTTATTTACTTTTTATGTGGTGCAGAGGATTAAACTCAGTGCCTCTCACTTACTGGGCAAGTGCTCTACCACTGAGCTCCAATCCTAGCCTTTAAGACTTCTTTTATTATATACTAGAGCCAGAAGCTCTTCTGAAGTGCATTAGCTTGTTTTTCTTTTTTCCTAGAAAAATAAATCCAAGAAAACAAAAACAAATCAAATGGAAATGTTCATCTTTTTACTGTGCTTGACTTGTGTAGCCATAGATCTCCAGAACCTTATCCAGTTGTGATGAACACCACATGGTCAGTGTCTGGGAATGAATGGATGACCCCATGGCTCGTGGACACTGGCCTGCTTTCTGGGTCAGCACCATGGAGTCTGGAAGGTGGCACCTTTCCCTGCTGGGAGCATCCAGACTGTTGGTGGGAGGGACTGTCCTTTAACAATAGCACCCAGGTGCCAGGCAGCACTCAGGACAGCCAGCCCAGCCCTTCAAACAATAGATGAAATGACCAAAAAACCACAAGGTGAAAAGAGCAAGTCGGGCAGTGTTGGAGAGCTCATAGGCACAGTGCCAAGTGTGGAGGGTAAGGCTGGGGGCTTCCACCATGCTGGAATCTTCTGAAAACATTGCTATTTGCAAAGAAGTGTCCTAGACACCTGTAGGATGCCACCCTTTAACAGCTTGGCTTAAATATCATGCACACAAAGCTCTGTAGGTCACAAGTGCACAATTGGAGGAATGCTCACTAAGTAGTCTCTTCTGGAACCAGCATGCAGATCAACAGGGCCAAACCACCAGGGCTCTTCTGTGCCACCTTCTGGGTTTTAAACCCTCACCTCCCAAGGAAGGTGGTGACCTCTGTGCAGTTGTCTAATACTGCAGACTAGTTTGGTCTTTGTGTAGCATAATTTTTATGTGCTCTGATCTCTAGGTCTGGCTGCTCTCACTGTCATTACTTTGAGATTCATGGATAGGGTTGTGTGCTGTTGATCTTGTTTGTTCTCATAGCAGCCTAATGCTGACAGAGCACGTCTTACTCACTCACCTATATGCAGGTGGACATTTATTCAGGGTTAAGGAAATAGAGCTAACATGGGGTGTTTTACATATGCCACCATGTCAAGTTTGTAGATTTGCTGTTTAGATCTCTCATATTTTTGGATTTTTTGTTTGTTTTATTAGATATAGAAGTTTTGGCTGTGATCTCAGCACCTCAGGAGGCTGAGGCGGAGGATCCCAAGTTCAAGGCCAGCATGGGCTACTTAGTGAGTGTCTACTCAATTTAGAAAGATCCTGTCTTAAAGAAACAACAACAATGTGCTTAGGATGTGGCTTAGTTTTTAAGCACCCCAGGGTTCAATTCTCATTCCAAACAAACAAACAACAACAACAACAACAACAGAGGAGAGAGAGGTTTCAATATAGCACACTTTAACAATGGATTTATCTGTTTTTCCTGCTAATCATGGAAATTTTGCACAATGGTGCCCAGGCCACCTTACCAAGTGCATCTGGAGTTAGGGTGAGCACTGTTCCTGGGGTAACTCCTTTGCTTCCTTTTCCAGGTCACATCTGCCTGACATTGGCTCTCTTCTGGTGTGGGTGTGGGTGCATCTGCCTTGCTCACTTTGCTTCCTATTCCTCTTCCCGTCCCTTGGCTCTCACCCTCTGGTGATCTCATATTGGACTCACAGCTGTGTCTGTTTCTATCCTGGTGATGGGAACGCATTTCTGGCCCTTGCTCATGTGGCCAGGCTCGCTCCTCTCAGGAGCTTTGGGTCTTACCCGCCTCCTGCTGACCTCTGTCCTCCCCTCGGCCTTTCAGTGTTTGAAGTGGTTCTTCTAGTCCCCCTCCAGTTGTGCCACCTGTTTTGCTGTCTTGTGATGTTGCACTGGACATCATGGTGTAAATTGCTGGATTCCTGATGACTTGGTACATTTTTCTTTCTCTCATTTCCCAGGGGAGCTGGATGTGAGGGGGTCTTTGGCTGCATCCTGCTTCTCTGTTGGGACGATTCCCCTTCTACGCCTGTGTGCCAAGCTCCGCATGACCCTGCCGGCTCTGCTGGGCGGTCAGCACTGCCATAGGTTTAACCACAGGTGAGCTCCGGCCTCCTCCCTCCCACCTGCCCTCTGGAGCTGGGGTCAGGAGGGCTTCCTTCCACCTGAAGGACTGCGGCTTGTTGTAATCTGGACTCCCTGGGGACAGACTCCCTGGGAGTTTTTGTCAGAAATGGTCATTATTTTTCAGCACAAATGTCCCAGGGAAAAGCAGCAGTGGCTCGGCTCCTGTCTGCCGATGCCCCAGCTTGTACCTGTCCATGGGATCCCCGGAGGGCCTCTCACCCAGGCACCACAAGACTGAGAGTGAAAGAGACTCGGCTTTGCAGCATTTTGGTTAACTCAGCTTCCCACGGAGAAGCCCTGGGACTTAGCGAAGCTGTTGTCAAGGCCCCAGGATAGTCCTTACTGCAGCCTCCTGTGACCGCCTGTGTCCTTGCTTTTTTTTTTTTTTTTTTTAACCACAGACCTGGCCACTGCCAGCCAAGCTCAGCCTGGATTACAGCCTGTTTACTTTAGTATAAAGTGACTCTAATATAAAGTATTTTTGTCTAAATACATAATATGCACTACATATTTTATGATGTCCGCCTATTTATGTTAGAGGTTATATTCTATTTATTGTCCCAGAATCAGGGTGGGGCAGGGGTGGAGTAGGGTCTAAATCCTGAGGATCCTTAGCAGGGGCTCTTTAGGGTCTGTACAAAGGTGAAGGGAATCTTCTCCCTGTTACATGGCTGGGGGCTGTCCCTGACAGCCCAGTGGGCACAGGGGACTGTCCAGCTTCACCACATGCACTCACCAGATGACCCTATTGGGGTTCAGACCCTCGTTCTCCAGGCAGAGCCCTGAAGGTATCAGAGGAGGTTCTCTGGGCTGGGAAGTGAGGCTGCCTGCAGTCCCCATTCCCCCGTTAGCTCCTGCCCTGCAGCTGTAGGAGATGGGGGCCACCTTGGCACCGTCACAGCTGCCCCGGGTTAGTGGCTGGCTGCCCATGCTGTCTTTTTTCTTTCTGTGAATAGCTGATCTATTTCACGCCCCTCACCTGCCTCTCACAGGTGACAGCCCTAGAGACCGTGACACTGCGAGGGGCCACAGGGAATGCCTGTCCCACTCACACCATGTCCTGTGGCTGGTGGTCTGTCCAGAATCCCCTCAGAGCACCTGCTTTGGGGGACTGCTCCTGGCACCACTACTGTTGGCTGTGGTCCTCCTACAGCTGGTCCTGAGCACCTGAGAGCAGAACTTCCTGTGGGAAGGGAGTGGAGTGGCACCTGGAGGGGAAACAGTCATAACAGTGTGTTAATAAGCCAGTGACCACAGGCACTGCGGGGGTCTCCAGGAAGAGGGGTCAAACACAGGCCTTGGGATGGTGTCACTTGAGGTGCTAGAAGAGCCCAGCTGTTCATGCACCAACCTTTTGGGTCAATGTGGGGTGTTGATTTGCAGGGTTGCTGAGACCCCTGCATGCCTGGTTTGCTGGCTGCCTGTTCCTGGCCAGAAAGCTCACAGGCTTGAGTGAGTCAGATGGTGGGACGTGGATGATGTCCACCACACTAAAACACCATCACTCAGAGGCCTGGTCACTCCCTGAGCACCTCACCAGTTGGGGACTATTTTGGGGGCTGAGCCCATCATTTCTCCTACATAAAGTAGCTTCCTTCACAAGAAGTCCTCCCTTCTCTCTCCCCATTGTGCAATGTCACTGAGGGTGCATGTGTTTATCAATAAAATCGATAAGTTGTCAATACAATTATTATGTTGAAATTATAATGATTATTGCATACTAATGGTACAAAACAGTGGGTTTCATTGTGGCGGTTCCACACAAGCATGCAAAGTGCTTTGATGGGAGCCTGCCCTCTTCCCTCCCCTGACTCCACCTCCTTTCCTAATGCCACCCTTTCCACTTTCATGTTGTCTTTGTTTTCTTTCTAGATGCCACATGTGAAAGAACACATGGATGCTGAGTCCAATTTACTTTGTGTAACATAATGATCTCTCCAGTTTCATTGGTTTTCCTGCAAATGACATGAATTTGTTCTTCTTTATGGCAGAATAATACTCCATCATGGACCGCCTTTTTTTTATTCATTCATCTGCTGATGTGTATCCCATTGATCCCACAATGTGGCTGTTGTGACTAGCGCTGCAGTAATGGGGGTATGCAGGTGTCTCTACACTATGCCCACTTTAATACCTGATGATACATACCCAGGACTGGTATAGCTGGACTGTTTGTAGATCTATTTGTAATTTTTGAGAAATGTTTATGTTGCTTTCTGAGTTACTATACTAATTTAAATTCCCTCCAACAGAGAGTTCTTTTCTCCCAATATCCTCTCTAATAGTTTTTATTTTCCTTTTCTCATTTCCTTTTGGTATCAGGGATAGAACCCAAGGGTGTTTAATCAATGAGACACATGCCCAGCCCTTTTTAATTGAGAGAGGGTCATTCTGAGTTTCACAGAGCCTTTCTAAGTTGCTGAGGCTGATCTTGAACCTGAGATCCTCCAGTCTCAGCCTCCCAAGATACTGGGATTATAGATGTGTGCCATCATACCCATCTTGTTTTCTTGATAACAGCCATTCTAATGGGGGTGAGAGGGAATATCAATGTAGTTTTTATGTGCATTTCCCTGATGGAGAAGATATTGAGCATTTAAAAAACACATTTAGTGGCAAATTCTACTTCTTCGGTAGAGAAATGTCTGTTCAGCTCTTTTGTCCACATATTAACAGGACTACTTTTTGTTGTTGAATTTTCAAGTTCTTTATGTACTTGGGATATTAATCCTTCTTTGGAGAAACATCTGGCAAAGTTTTATTCCATTCTGTCTCTTCACTCTGTTGATTGCTTAGTTTGCTGTGCAGAAGCTATCTAATTTGATGTCAAGAATCTGTCAGGGGGCTGGGGATGTGGCTCAAGCGGTAGCGCGCTCACCTGGCATGCGTGTGGCCTGGGTTCGATCCTCAGCACCACATACAAAGATGTTGTCTCTGCCCAAAACTAACTAAATAAATATTTTTTTAAAAAAGAATCTGTCAGTTCTTGCTATTATTTCCTGAGCTATCAGAGTCCCATTTAAGAAATCATCACCTATACCTGTATCTTCATGCATTTTCCTCTAAGAGTTTCAGAATTTCAGGTCTTAATTAATGTCTTGATCCATTTTGAGTTGATTTTTGTGCAGGGTGAGAGACAGGGATCTAATTTCAATCTTTTACAGGTGGAGGTCCAGTTTTCCCAGCACCATTTGCTGAAGAGGCCGTCTTTTCTCCAATGTATGTGTTTGGTTCCTTTGTTGAGAATTGGATGGCTGCAGAGGTATGGGGTTATTCCTGGGTCCTCTAATCTATTTCATTGGTCTGCATTTTTACTTTCATGCAAATAATTTCTATGGCCTCTTGATTCAATTTGGATAGGTTACACGTCTCTGGAAATCTACTGATGTCTTCAAGATCATCTTTTTTTTGGAGTATAAATTTTCAAAATAATTTCTGATTATCTTTTATATTTCTGTGGTGTACATTCTTATATTTTCTTTTTCTTCATGATTTTAGTAATTTGAGTTTTTTCTCTCTTTCTCTTCATTAATATGAACAAGGGATTATCAATTTTATTTATTTTTTTCAAAAAACTAACTTTTTGTTTGATCCTTTTAAAAAATTCTTTTTGTTTCAATTTTATTGATTTTAGCTCTGATTTTGATTTCTCCTGTATTCTACTGCTTTTGGTGCTGATTAGTTATTTTTCTAGGGCTTCAAGATGTAATTATTAAGTCATTTATTCATTGATTTTCTATTCTTTTAATGAATGAGCTGAATGTAATAAACTTTCCTTTTAGCACTGCGTTTATAGTGCCCCAGAGATTTTGATTTATTGTATCACTATTCTCATTTACTTTAAATTTTTTAAAAAAATCTATCCCTGATTTCTTCTGCAATCCATTCATCATTCAATAGCATACTATTTAGTTTCCAGATATCAGAGCAGCTTCTACTTTTTATTCTGTAATTGATTTCTAATTTAATTTCTTTAAGATCTGATATAATGCAGGATATTATTTCTATTTTTTTGTATTTGCTAAAACCTACTTTGTGGCATAAGATATGGTGCATTTTAGAGAAGAATCCATGGGCTGCTGAGAAGAAAGTGTATTTTCTAATTGATGGATGAAATATTCTTTATATGTCTGTTAAGTCTAAATTATTGCATGTGATTTTTAGTCCTATAGATTCTTTGTTAATTTTTGTTTGGATGTTCTATCCAGGAGTGAGAGAGATGTGTTAAAATCACCCAGTATTTTAAAAAAGTTGTTTTTAGTTGTAGATGGACACAATATCTTTGTTTTATTTTTATTTAATTTTATGAGTGCTGAAGATCAACACAGTACCTCACATATGCCAGGGAAGCACTCTAACACTGAGCCACATGCCAGCCCCAGTCACCCAGTATTATTGTGTTTTGGTCTATTTGATTCTTGAAATTGAAAAGGGTTTGTTTAATGTGTGTAGAAGCTCCATTCTTTGGGGCATAAATATTTATGATTATTATGTTTTGTTGATGTGTAATTCCCTTAAGCAATACAAAATGTCCTTCTTTGTTCCTTCTGATTAACTTTGACATTTACTTTATCTGAGATGCAGATAGAAATTTCTGCTTGTTTACACGATCCATGTGAATGACATGTTTTCTCAAATCCTTTCACCTTTAATCTGTGGATGTCTTTACTTATGAAGGGAATCTCTTGAAGACAGAATACGTTGGGTTTGTTTTTTATTCCAATCTGCAGGCTATGTATTTTGATGATAAATTTAGGCCATTAACATTTAAAGTTATTGTTGGGATATGATTTATATTCTCAATCATTATGGTTTATTTCTAATTTTTAATTTGAATTAGTTTCTCTTTAAATTGACTATTCCTTTAGTGTAGTTCCTTCCTTTGCTGGTTTTCACTCCCCCCTCCCCCAATTTTATCTTCATGGAATAGTTTGTTGAGAATGTTCTGTAGTGCAGGGTTTCCACTTGTGAATTCTTTTAACTTTTGTTTATAATGGAAGGTTTTTATTTCATCTTCAAATCCGAAACTTAGTTTTTCTGGACATAGGAATTTTGATTGTGAAAAATACATTTCATTTCAGAGCATGGTATATGTTATTCCAGGACTTCTTTCTTTTGAGGGTCTGGGTTGATAAATCAGCTGAGGTCTGTACTTATATTTTTCTTTCTCAGCCTTTAAAATTGTATCCTTATTCTGTATGGTAGGAATTTTCATTATAAAGTGACTTGATGTGGGTCTGTTCTAATTTTGTACATTTGGGGTCTTGTAAGTCTCTTGCATGTAATTTTTCAGATTTGGAAAATTTTATAAAATTATTTCATCAAAAAGATTGTGCATATTTTTAGTTTATATCTCTGCTCTTTCATCTATCTCAATAGATCTTAAATTTGGTCTTTTCAGGTTATTGCATAATTCTTAGAAATTCTGTTCATGGTTTCTTAACATCCTATCTTTGTGGTCAACTCTATTTTCAAGATTATATATTTATTCTTCATTGCCTGAGGTTTTGTCTTCCAATTGGTCTAGTGTGTTGGTGATACTTTCTATTGAATTTTTAATTTGGTTTATTGTTTCTTTAATTTCAAGGATTTATGCTTGTTTGCCAATGTCTTGGCTGGGCACAAGATCACGAGCCACCACACACCTTGTAGATTCAAATAGCAATTTTTTATTCCCGAACTCACACCGGCCTCTGCAAACACATTCTGGGGAAATCCGCGTTCTGCCCACCAATTCACGTCCCAAAATACTTTCTCAATTCCACAAAACTCAGCAGGAACTCAGGCAGCAGGAATGCCCTATTCCCAGCAGCAATAAACTTAAAACCTGGAACTTCCCTAAAACCACATTGTCTTAAACCGGGAACGCCTTAAACTTGTCTTAAAATGCCCTAAACCCAAGGAGCAGGATACTTCCTCAAACCTGCAGAATACACCTTAAACCTGGATCCACCCCTCCTTGAGCAGGGTCACCTTTCTCAAACACACATTCAAGGTCACAGTAGATTTCCAAGGCAAGTCCATTTAACATGGGGTACGCTGGCAAGGAAATTTCAATGCGTCATTCCTACTTGGCAATGGCCCTCAGCACTTGATTTTATTTTCCTTTAGAATCTCTGCCTCTTTATTGAAGTGATCTTTCACTTCTTTTGTTTTTCCTTTGGTATCATTTTGTATGCCTTCTTTTTTTTGCACATAAGTTTAACTCTGTACACTCTAACACCTTCTCTGATATTTATTCCCTATGGTGTTGATGGATTCTGTTATTCAAGTATTGTTTTTTGGAGTTGATTTGTTCCCTTGATTTTTTAAAATTTTTTTTTGTGTCTACCCATCTACCAGTATGAATCAGAGGCAGTAGAGTTTCTATCCTGTGGACTTATAGTGTCCCCAAAGGTTTCCATTTTCTCACTGTTTAGAGAGAGAGAGAGAGAGAGAGAGAGAGAGAGAGAGAGAGAGAGAGAGAGAGAAATAATAACAAAAATGCAAACAATATACAGTATTAAACAAAATAATTTCTAATTTTTAATTTGAATTAGTTTTAATGTTAGTTATCACAATAAACAGAAATAATATGATTTGTTATTGCCTACAATAAAATAGAAAGTTTGCAAAATGGCTTACAATTTCAAATGGTGGACAGGGAGAGAACAGAAGTTATATGGGGTGTAATGGTTATGAGGGAGGAGGAGAGAAGCCAGAAGTAAAAGATTAAAGGAAGAGTGAAAGAGGGAACAATAGATATTGATTGTTAGTGGAAAAAAAGAGAGAATCAAGGGAAACAAGTAGGAGAAAAAAATATATAAAGTGAAAAATTAAAAAAAACTAAAATACAAACAGAACTGAATACAAATATACTGAAATATACTGATCATATGCCGAAGTCTGGTTGGGCACAAAATCACGAGCCACCACACACCTTGTAGATTCAAACAGTAACTCTTTATTCTTGAACTCTCACCAGCACTCTACACACACGTTCTGGGGAAATCCACACCTCCACTGGGCTCTGTATCCCAAAATCTCTCTCAGTCCCGAGAGAACTCAACAGGAACTCAAGGAGCGGGTGCCTGGAGGCAGCAGGATACACCCTATTCCCAACAGGATACACCTTAAGCCCGGAACCGCCCTAAACCCTGATCCACCCTAAACCCGGATCCGCCCTGGTCCTTGAGCAAGGTCACCTTACATGCAATGTCACTGCAAATGACCTGGGTCATGCCATGTGTCATTCCTACTTGGCAATGGCTCTCAGCAATCATACATCCTAGTTCACAAAAAGTAATCCATGTAAAATAACTGGCTTTAGAACTTCTAGAAACGAGAAAAAGAATAAATGTGAAAGTGCATAAATGTCCATGTACCATTAAGGTTACAATTAAGCTGAGAAAGGGAATGAAAACAAAAAAGAAGAAAAGAAAAATATCTTGATAAGAAATTCTTCACTTTGAAGTTCAAAATATTCTCAGCTTATCTCTTTATAGGTTTTAGATGAGGCTCTCTGGACTATGATGCTCCACCCCCTGGATTGCTGGATTGAGAAAGGTAATTCCATAGGTGAAATTCCTGGAGGGTTAGGCTTAGGCAGGCCATTATTAAATGCCTATTGGTCTGGAGATTTTAAATCAGTGCACCTCCAGTGCCCAGAACTTTTTGGTCTACATTGGAAGACTTAAACTCAGATATCTTTCTTCATTCCACTAGTTTGGTAGGGGATCCATTATTTAGTCCCCTATGTCACCTGTGGACCCCACATTTCCTGGTCTCATGTTCAGTCTCCAAAGAATCTGATCCACCCCCACCCTTCTGAATTCCTGGCAGATGATTCTTTCCAAGCTGGTCCTTCAAGCAGTCATATTGAAGGTGTAGGGACAGAGGTGGGTAGGTTTACTCAGCCAGTTTCCCATGTGTAAACCCCTGAACACGTTTGATTTTCTCTACATCATGCAGTGTGTGTTCACTGGGCCTGTATTCAGCTTCCTCAGGTGTCTGCTCCCATACTGCAGCTGCAAAATGTTTTCTTGCTTTGTCCTCCACATGCTGCCTGGAGAGATAGCAGCTTCTTTCCTGGCACATGGATGTTGTGCACCATGTCCTTCAGGTTTGTTGAGTAATGCCCTTGGTTTTTAAATTCTCTGTAACCAGACACACCTTGGGCTTCCCCCAATGTAGGTTGCTTTAGTCCCCTTATCTCTCTACCATGTACACAAAGAGACCACTGTGGCTGGTGCTTCTGGAACATTTGGGGACTTTTTTCTTATATCATTATATCCAACCTCCTGTGTCCCAATCTGCTTTGTATGTCAAGTTTTAAATTCTAGTAAGGTCCCCTCCAGCCTTTTTGTTCACCAACCACACAGAGAAGTTCCCTGTCAGCTTTCTTGGTTTCAAGCCATAGAGCAGCCAGGAATGGGACCTCCACTACTCCATCAACTTAAAAAAAAATCCCCGTTCCATGTTTTCTAAGGAATCTTCATAATGATTTCCAGAGTAGTTGCACCATTTGGCAGTCCAACCACTAATATATGAGGATAATTTTCCCCCCAGATCCTCACCAAATTTTATTGTCACTTATATTCTTGATAATTGCCATTCTGATTGGAGATAAAATCTCAATGTAATTTTAGTTTGCATTTCTCTAATTAATAGAGATGTTGAATTTTTTTTATATTTGTTGACCAATTATATTTCGTCTTCTGTGAATTGTCTGTTCAGTTCCTTTGCCCATTTATTGATTGGGTTATCTGGATTTTTTTGTGTTAAGTTTTTGAATTCTTTGTATATCCTAGAGACTAATGTTGTATGTGAGGTGCATATATTTTCTCTCATTCTATAGGCTCTCTTAACATTATTGATCATTTTCTTTGCTCTGAAGAAGATTTTTAGTTTGATATCACCTCATTTATTGATACTTGATTCTACCTATTGTACTTCAGGAGCCTTGCCGAGGAATTTTGTTTCTAAGCTGACATGATGGAGAGTTGGGCCTCTTTTTCTTCTAGTAGGTGCCGGGTGTCTGGTCTAACACTTAGGTCCTTGATCCACTCTGAGTTGAGTTTTGTTCAGGTTGAGTGATAGGGGTCTAATTTTATTTTGCTACATATGAACTTCTAGTTATGCCAGCACTATTTCTTGAAGAGGCTATCATTTATACAATGCATAGTTATGACAATTTCTCTAGTGTGAGATAACTGTATTTATGTGGATTTATTCCTGTGTTTTCAATTCTATACTATTGGTATGTGTATTTCTTTTGGTGCCAATACCATGCCATTTTTTGTTACTCTATAGTATAATTTATGGTCTGGTACTGTGATGTCTCATGCTTCACTTTTCTCACTGAGGATTGCTTTGTCTATTCTGAGATTCTTAATTTTTCAAATGAATTTTTATTTCTTTTTATATTTCTATGAAGAACATCATTCAAATTTTAATAGAAATTGCATTAAATATGTAGAGTGCTTTTGGTTGTATGACCATTTTTACAGTATTAAATATGCCAATCCAGGAACATTGGATGTTTTTCCATTTTCTAAAATCTTCTTCAAATTCTTTTTTTTTTTAGTGTTATGTAGTTTTCATTGTACAAGTCTTCTACCTCACTTGTTAGATTGTGACAAATATATTTTTGATGCTATTGTGAATGGAATAGTTTTTATAATTTTTCTTTCAGTTACTTCATCACCAATATAGGGAAACACAATTGTTCTATGTGTATTAATTTTATATTCTGATACTTTGCTGAATTCATTTATGAGTTATTGAGTTTTTTTTAAATATAGAATCATACCATTGGCATATAGTGATAATTTGAGTTCTTTATTTCCTATTCATTTCCCTTTAATTTCTATTTTCTCTAATTGCTCTGGGTAGAATTTCAAGGATGATGTTGAATAAATCTGGTGAAAGACAGCATCCTTGTGTTGTTACAGTTCTTAGAGAAATGCTTTCAAATTTTCTCCATTTAGAATGATATTGAACTTGGATTTAGCATATACAGATTTTATAATGTTGAGATATGTATCTATTATCCTTAGTTTGTCTAGTGTTTTAAACATAAATGAATGTTGCATTTTGTCAATTGTTTTCCTGCATCTACTGATATAATCATGTGATTCTTATCTTTCATTCTATTGATAGAGTGAATTAAGTTGATTGATTTTCTTATGTTGAATCAACCTTGCATCCCTGAGAGGAACCCCACTTGATCAGAGTGTACTTTCTTCTTAATATGTTTTTGTATATGATCTGCCAGTATATTATTGAGAATTTTTGCATCTATGTTCATGAGTAATATTGGACTGAAGTTTTCCCTCCTTAATGTGTCTTTATCTGTTTTTTTTTGTATCAGAGTAATATTAGCTTCATAGAATGAATTGGGGAGGGTTCTCTCTTTTTGTGTTTCATGGAATAATTTGAGGGGTATTGGTGTAAATTCTTTTTGATGATCTGGTAGAACTCAGTGAAAATCCATGTGATCTTGGGATTTTTTTTTTGTTGGTAGGCTTTTAATGCCATCTTCAATTTCATTGCTTGAAATTGATCTGTTTAAATTTTTTTTAAAGAGAGAGTGAGATAGAGGAGAGAAGAGAGAGAGAGAATTTTTAGTATTTATTTTTTTTAGTTCTCGGTGGACACAACATCTTTGTTGGTATGTGGTGCTGAGAATTGAACCCGGGCCGCACGCATGCCAGGCGAGCGCGCTACCGCTTGAGCCACATCCCCAGCCCTGATCTGTTTAAATTTTATATGTCCTCCTCATTCAATTTGAGTAGGTCATATTTCTCTAGAAATCTGTGAATATCTTCAATATTTTCTATTTTATTGGTGTATAAATTTTTGATTACTTTCTTTCAGTAGTATACATTGTGATATTCTCAATAATATACTGGCAGATCATATACAAAACATATTAAGAAGATAGTGCACTTTTTATCATGAATTTTATGAATTTGTGTTTTCTCTCTATCTCTTCATTAACATGGCTAAGGGTTCATCAGTTTTAAGAAAAGTGAATTATATACTTTACCTATTCTGATAGAAAATTTTTCCCTGTTCCATAATTTCTTTTCTTTACCAATATGGTTGTATCATTTATTTAGGCTATTCTACTGTTTCTGTTTGGATTTCAGGGCATATAGGGCTTGTTGTCATTTCAGAGAAGAGCATGGAATGAACAAGAAGCAGAGTGTGTTGTGATTTCCTTGACCTCTTTTATGCACTCACTTAATTAGCTGTTTGCTACCATGTTGTGATCAATCTGATTATTGAAATAATACCACCTTGGTACCTCCTAAGATGGATGATCAGGATGGAGAAAAACTATTGCTAACCTGTCTCATGGCTTCTGAGGGATGGCCTGAAAATTGTGTCCAATTTATAGTGGTTTCTGTGACATTTTGGAAGCCTGGGGACTCAGAAAGCCCCTTCTCTCTCTCATCTTTGGCCAGAATTCCTGGTCATCGCCATCAATGGAGGCCTGGCCTTGCAGAGCACTGTAACCCCTCTGGAACTGGGTGGCAGGTGCTGGGCAGGGTGGAGAGTGTGTGCGGGCAGAACCTCAGCCAATCCCCAGCCTCATTATTTGTGTATACATTTCTGGGCTCAAACATCCAGGAAGATAAGGAGGTTCTAAACTTTCTCATCCACAATTAAGAAGAATTTTCAGGCAGACAGATTGTAAGTGACCAAGGTGAGGCAGTGACATTGCTTATGCATTTTGTTTCATTATTCTTCTGTATCCCATGATCACGTGGGTCAATTGTGCACTTGATAAAAAGACTTCAGTGAAAATATGGTTCATACCAGTGTTTTGGAAACAAGTTTTTGTCTGTACTGAATGACAATCTCATCCATTCATATTACTTAGTAACCAAAGCAATTATTAGTATCTAATAAATTAGTCCCTATATTGATTAAAGAAAACCAACTAAACTGTAGTTTACTTAATTATTTTATGGCAGAATATAGTATGTTTAAAATAACTAACTTCAAAAAGTTTAAAAAATTTCCCCTAAATAGAAATTACTTCATTCCTTTTAAAATTTTTTTTTTTATTAGTTGCTCAAAACATTACAATGATCTTGACATATCATACATTTGATTCAAATGGGGTATGAATTCTTATTTTTCCACTTATACAGATTGCAGTATCACATTGGTTATACAGTCACGTTTATACATACAGCCATACTAGTGTCTGTTGTATTCTGCTACCCTTCCTATCCCCCCTCCCCTTCCCTCCCCTCCCACCACCTCTCTCTACCCAATCTACTGTGACACATTTCTCTCTCTCTCTCTCTTTTCTCCCCCCTCACATCATTTTATATGTAATTTTGAATAACAATTAGGGTCTCCTTCCATCTTCCATGCAAATTCCCCTTCTTTCTCCCATTCCCATGCACCTCTCATCCCTATTTAATGGTTATCATCTTCTCATGCTCTTCCTCCCTGCTCTGTTTTGAGTCACCCCCCTTATATCAAAGAAGACATTTGGCATTTGTTTTTTAGGGATTGGCTAGCTTCACTTAGCATAATCTGCTCTAATGCCATCCATTTCCTTGCAAATGCCATGATTTTGTTATTTTTTAGTGCTGAGTAATATTCCATTGTGTATAAATGCCACATTTCTTTTATCCATTCATCTATTGAAGGGCATCTTGGTTGGTTCCACAGTCTAGCTATTGTGAATTTTGCTGCTATGAACATTGATGTAGCTGTGTCCCTGTAGTATGCTCTTTTAAGGTCTTTTGGGTATAGTCCGAGAAGGGGAAATAGCTGGGTCAAATGGTGGTTCCATTCCCAGCTTTCTAATGAATCTCTATACTGTTTTCGAAATTGGCTGCACCAATTTGCAGTCCCACCAGCAATGTATGAGTGTACCTTTTCCCCCACATCCTTGCCTGCACTTTTTGTTGTTTGACTTCATAATGGCTGCCATTCTTATTGGAGTGAGATGGTATCTTAGAGGAGTTTTAATTTGCATTTCTCTGATTGCTAGAGATGATGAGCATTTTTTCATTTATTTGTTGATTGATTGTATATCCTCTTCTGAGAAGTGTCTGTTCAGATCCTTGGCCTATTTGTTGATTGGGTTATTTGTTTTCTTGTTGTTTAATTTTTTGAGTTCTTTGTATACTCTTGAGATTAGAGCTCTATCTGAAATGTGAGGGGTAAAAATTTGTTCCCAGGATGTAGGCTCCCTATTTACCTCTCTTATTGTTTCTCTTGCTGAGAAAAAACTTTTTAGTTTGAATACATCCCATTTGTTGATTCTTGATGTTAACTCTTGTGCTATAGGTGTCCTATTAAGGAATTTAGAGCCCAACCGCACGAGATGGAGATTAGGGCCAACCTTTTCTTCTATTAGACACAGAGTTTCTGGTTTGATTCCTAGCTCCTTGATCCATTTTGAGTTAACTTTTGTGTAGGGTGAGAGAAAGGGATTCAATTTCATTTTGTTGCATATGGATTTCCAGTTCTCCCAGCACCATTTGTTGTAGACGCTATCCTTCCTCCATTGCATGTTTTTAGCACCTTTGTCTAATATAAAGTAGTTGTAATTTTTTGGATTGGTCTCTGTGTCCTCTATTCTGTACCATTGGTCTACCCACCTGTTTTGGTATCAGTACCATGCTGTTTTTGTTACTATTGCTCTATATTATAGTTTAAAATCTGGTATCCCTATACCACCAGTTTCACTCTTTCTGCTTAGAATTGATTTTTCTATTCTAGGTTCTGCCATGTGACCAGTATGCTAGCTTCATACTAGAGGTCCTAAGCATAGAAGTTAACTAGTTAGATCAAAATATACACACCTAAACTCAATTTACATTTTTCTTGACAAGGTCAGAGACTGCCCCCCCCCCCCCGGCTCCTGACTTAAGCCTCCTGGTGGGGTAGCAAGGTTTACTCAAGAGACTAGCAGGAGAGAGGAAGGGCATGCCAGAGAGTGGCCTTTTATTGGGGAACAAGAAATTCAGGAGAAAATTCCATCCAATGAAGGTCGAGGGGGACAGGATTCCAAGGTCAGGGTCAGTGATTGGTCTCAGGGTCAATGGTCAGTCACACCCCCACACGGACGGGCTCTCGCACCTAAAAAGGGTGGGGATAGGTTCTGACACAGCTTGGCGGGAATGCCTCACACCCAGTCAAAGAGGTGACCAATCACATGGGAGAATGGCTTCCCACACTAGGTCTTTTATTTTTCCATATGAATTTCATGATTGCTTTTTCTATTTCTGTGAGGAATGCTGTTGGGATTTTGATTGGCATTGCATTAGACCTATAGAGTACTCTTGGTAATATGGCCATTTTAATGATATTAGTTCTGCCCATCCATGAACAAGTATATCTTTCTATCTTCTAAGGTCTTCTTCTATTTCTCTCTTTAAGGTTCTGTAGTTTTCATTGTATAATTCTTTCACCTCTTTTGTTAGGTTGATTCCCAAGTATATCTTTTTTGAGGATATTGTGAATGGGGTGGTAGTTCTTATTTCCATTTCAGAGGATTTGTCACTAATATTCAGGAATGTCTTTGATTTATGCATGTTGATTTTATATCCTGCCACTTTGCTGAATTCATTTACTAGCTCTAGAAGTTTCTTTGTAGAACATTTTGGGTCTGCTAGGTATAGAATCATGTCATCTGAAAATAGTACTAATTTAAATTCTTCTTTTCCTATCTTTATGCCCTTAATTTCTTTCATCTGTCTAATTGCTCTGGCCAGTGTTTTGAGAACTATGTTAAATAGAAGTGGTGAGAGAGGGCATCCATGTCTTTTTTCCAGATTTTAGAAGGAATGCCTTCAATTTTTCTCTGTTTAGAATGATGCTAGCCTGAGGCTTATCATAGATAGCTTTTAAAATGTTGAGGTATGTTCCTGTTATCCCTAGTTTTTCTAGTGTTTTGAACATAAAGGGATGCTGTACTTAGTAAAATGCTTTTTCTGCATCTATCGAGATGATCATATGGTTCTTATCTTTAAGTCTATTGATGTGGTGAATAACATTTATTGATTTCCATATATCGAACCAGCCGTGCATCCCAAGGGTGAATCCTACTTGATCATAATGCGCAATCTTTTTGATATGTTTTTGTATCCAATTTGCCAGAATTTTATTGAGGATTTTTGCATCTATGTTCATTAGAGATATTGGTCTGTAGTTTTCTTTTGTTGAAGTGTCTTTGTCTGGTTTAGGAATCAGGGTGATGTTGGCCTTGTAGAATGAATTTGGAAGTTCTCCCTCTTTTTCTATTTCCTGAAATAGCTTGAAGAGTATTGGTATTAGTTCTTCTTTAAAGGTTTTGTAAAACTCTGCTGTATACCCATCCAATCCTGGGCTTTTCTTGGTTGGTAGTCTTTTGATGGCTTCTTCTATTTCCTCAATTGATATTGGTCTGTTTAAGTTGTGTATTTCCTCCTGACTCAATCTGGGCAGATCATATGACTTAAGAAATTTATGGATGCCTTCCCTATCTTCTATTTTATTGGAGTATAAGGTCTCAAAATAATTTCTAATTATCTTCTGTATTTGTGTAGTGTCTGTTGTGATATTGCCTTTTTCATCCGGTATGCTAGTAATTTGAGTTCTCTCTCTTCTTCTCTTCGTTAGCATGGCTAAGGGTCTGTCGATCTTATTTTTATTTTAAAGGACCAAATTTTAGTTTTGTCAATTTTTTCAATGGTTTCTTTTGTTTCAATTTCATTGATCTCAGTGCTGATTTTAATTATTTATTGCCTTCTACTGCTTTTGCTGTTGTTTTGCTCTTCTTTTTCTAGGGTTTTGAGATGAAGTGTGAGATCATTTATTTGTTGGTTTTTTCTTTTTTTGAGGAATAAACTCCAAGCAATGAATTTTCCTCTTAGAACTGCTTTCATTGTGTCCCATAGATTCTGATATGTTGTGTCTGTGTTTTCATTTATCTCTAAGAATTTTTAAATTTCCTCCTTGATGTCTTCTGTAACCTGTTGATCATTCAGTAACATATTGTTCATTCTCCAAGTGATATAGGATTTTTCCTTCCTTCTTTTATCGTTGATTTCCAGTTTCATTCCATTATGATCAGATAAGATGCATGGTATTATCTCTACTCCTTTATAATTTCTAAGAGTCGCCCTGTGAAATAATATATGGTCTATTTTTGAGAAGAATCTATGTGCTGCAGAGAAAAAAGTGTAACCACTTGATGTTGGGTGGTATATTTTATATATGTCAATTAAGTCTAACTTATTAATTGTATTATTGAGTTCTATAGTTTCTTTATTCAACTTTTGTTTGGAAGATCTGTCCAGTGGTGAGAGAGGTGTATTAAGTCACCCATAATTATTGTATTGTGGTCTATTTGACTCTTGAACTTGAGAAGAGTTTGTTTGAATAACATAGTTGCATCATTGTTTGGGTCATATATATTAATGATTGTTATGTCTTGTTGGTGTATGGTTCCCTTGAGCAGTATGTAGTGTCCTTCTTTATCCCTTTTGATTAACTTTGGCTTGAAGTCTATTTTATTTGATATGAGTATGTACACTACTGCTTGCTTCCAAGGTCCATGTGAGTGGTATAATTTTTCCTAAACCTTTCACCTTCATTCTAGTATATCTTTTCCTAGCACATGAGTCTCCTGTAAGCATCATATTGTTGGATCTTTTTCTTTGATCCATTCTATTAGCCTATTTCTCTTGATTGGTGAGTTTAAACCATTAACATTTAGGGTTACTTTTGAGATATGGTTTGTACTTATTTTTGTTACTTACATGATTTGTTTTTCCTCTTTGATTAGTTTTTCCTTTACTGTACTACCTCCCACCATTGGTTTTTATTGTTATTTTTCATTTCCTCTTCATGTAATGTTTTGCCAAGGATGTTTTGAAGCACTGATTTTTTAATTTTTGTTTATCATGGAAGGTTTTCATTTCATCTTCAATCCTGAAGCTTAATTTTGCTGATACATGATTCTTGGTTGGAACCCATTTTCTTTCAGCATATGCAATATGTTGTTCGAGGATCTTCTAGCTTTCAGAGTCTGTGTTGCAAGATCATCTGTTAACCTGATTGGTTTACCCCTAAATGTAATCTGCTTCCTTTGTCTTGTAGCTTTTAAGATTCTCTCCTTATTCTATATGTTGGGCATCTTCATTATAATGTGTCTTGGTGTGGATCTCTTGTGATTTTGCACATTTGGCATCCTATAGGCTTCTAGGATTTGTAATTCTGTTTCATTCTTTAAGTATGGGAAGTTTTCTAGTATTATTTCATTGTCAAAGTGATCTTTTATTGTCTGATTTTGCTATCTAATGTCTTTCTTCTTACTCCAGATCATCTGAAGCATGTATATCCTGAACTCTTTATCTGACATTTCATCTGTTGCAGATATTACCTCTTCTAATTTTGAATTGACCTACATTGTTTGTGGTACTTTCTTTCTTTGTCTTAATACTGCTCACATTTCTTTCCAGCTTTGTGTAACTGTTTTGTTATTGATTTTCCCCCTATATATTTATTTATATTGCTCTTGTATAGTTCCAAAGTCTCTCTTTTGTGGAGAAAGGCAATGTTATCAGTTCCCAATATCAATAGTACATCATCTAAGCACAAGTTTTCATTATTAATACATTTATAGCTAGGCTCTATGTCTACAGATGCTGGCTTCAATTATCATTTAAAAATATAGTCATTAGTTTTATAAAAGTTATACCATTTCTGTTAGCATGAAGAAAACTGAATTTTAGGTGTAGGATGTTATGTTTAGGGGGAAAGGAGTGAGGGTATGGGGTTAATCTAACTTAGTAACTTTGGAGAGCTCTAACCAATTGATGGGTAATTTATGGAAGAATGTATAGATTCAAACTCCTATCTGTATTTAGAAGATTACCCTACTTATAAATAGTAAAATTCAGGGGGTCGAAACTGAGATAGAGGGAGTAAGAAGGAAAAAAATAACAAGGAAAGAAAGAGAAAAAAGAGAGTGGGAAAAAGAAAATGAGAGAAAACAGAAAAAAAAGAAAAAAAGTCTCTCAGAACTCTATTTTCTTTTCTTCCAGTAGATGGTGTTGTCTATTCCTAGCTTGAGTCTTTGTGTTCAGGGTGGTGGAGGTAGCCAGTAGTGAGAGGACTTGAGCTTCCACCTGTAGCCTCTCTACTCTAAGTCTCTGAGATGGAAACCAGGTGCCTGATCCACCACAGAACTGTGCTGGTAGCCACGCCCAACAGTTGATATGTTTTAAGGGTTCTTGGGATTTTCCAAGATGAGTTCCATCTGTTTTTCTCGTAAGTTGTTTGATGAAATGAGGGGTGTTGAGGAGACCTTATGTTTGTTCAGAGCTCGGTCTGGTGATCCACAAGCCAAGCCTCTGGGTTCTGTGCCTCCTCTGGTCTGCACCCCAGTGCCCCACATCAGCCCCTCCTCCAGGTCTGCTGTGTGGGTGGCTAGGCCCCTCCCACCTCCTGGTCAGGTCATCTGCCTACTGCATGGGTGGCTGGGCTCCTCCAGCCTCCCAGTAGGGTCCTCTGCCTACCGCGTGGGGGCAGGTGGTTGGCTGGTTGGCTCGGTCCCTCCTGCCTCCAGCTTGGGTTGTTTACCTCCAATGTTTTCTTTCAAATGAGGATTCAGACACATAATGGCTATTGGGTGAGGAGAGCAGGGGAGGAATGGAGAAACTTTAGATAGAGCAAAGTGGAGAGATGGGAAAGAAGGGGGAAGGGAGTAGAAATGATGGTGGAGTGAGTTAGATCGTTACGATAAGTACATGTATAAGACACGAGTATGTGAAAATACTTTGTGTACAATCAGTGTCTTGAAAAATTGTGCTCTATATGTGTAATATGAAATGAATTGCATTCTGCCATCATGTATAACAAATCAGAATGAAAAAGAAATCCTAGTTTTTAAAATTTCTATATTTTGAGCTCATGGTCTTATTGTGAATTCACTTGTGATCATTTTTGCTTAAATTAATATATTCTTTTTTTTCTGATCAGTCTTATTTTTTCCTAACTCTATAGAGATTTTTACTCTCTGTCATTGTTCATAGACCCAATTTTCAAGAGTTAACTGTCAAGTATATTGGAAAGTCTCTTTTTATAAAATTCTAAGAAGGACATAGATATGGAAATGTTGGGGAAAGCAATCAAGGACAAGTGGCCATCTGAACATTTGATTTCAGTGTGTCCCATGGCTGGCAGACTTTACACCTAGTGTTTTCTACTGTACAGCCTTCCCTAAAAAGTCTGTACAGCAGGGAACACTAAAAAAACACTTAAAGTCTGCTGGGCTCTATATTAATTTCTAATAGGTAAAATCTAATTGAGACTTTAAATGACATCTGTAGCATTGCCTCATATCTGTGGAAATCTGCACACAAAAAGCTACAATATTGTTGTTTCCTGTCTGCTTTATGTACGTGTGCACTCCTATATATTGTATTGTTGTGTTTATATAATTGCTTGTGTCCATATATCATGTAGATGGTATCAAAATTATTATATAGATAGATGAGTGCTTATAAAACAAAATTTAAATAATAAATAGATCCAAATACTTCCATTTCATGTGACTTAAAAAAGAAGTTCAACTTAAATTAGGTAAACAGGTGAGAGTAAAGATGTCTTTAAAATTATTAACTCGTAAGTTTTCCTAGGTGATCAGAGAATAATGTATAGATTTCTACAAAATGTCAAAAACGTAATAACCATTGCTTTTAGGACTTATCTTCAACAAGAAAGAGATGGATAATACTGTTGACACAATTTTCTGAAATGCTGTTTTTACAGTTAAAACAAGGAAATTATATTTAAAATAAATTGATCAATCTTCATAACTGGTGTTTGTTAAAGGTGATATCTTATTAATTTTCAAAGTTAAAAATGCTAAAACCTCAACTGCTAGATAAAAATAAGTACTCTTAACTTCTTAATTTTCATATGTAATATATTTAAACATTAAATATGTTTTCATAAATTGTTAAAAAATTGTTAGAAAAAAATTGAGATTTTTTTCTGTCTTCACTAAAAACAAATTTTCTGAGTAAAGATTCTTTCATGCATAATTTTATATACAAAAGAGTACAAAAGTTTTCAATTAAAGTATCATAAAAACAAAATTGTTTTTTTCCATCTTATTAAGTGGAGTAATTTGCCTAATTTTAGAAATTTCATAAGAATTGTTTCAAAATGTAAAAAGGGGTCAATGGCTAGGAAAGAGACATAAAAAGTTCTAGGTATGGAAATATATTTTACATAGAAAGTAGAATAAAAAGGAAATATTTCTGAATAAAGTCTTTTATGTGGCAAAGTTAAAAGTTGTAGAATTGCCTCCACAGACCTGTGCAGAAGCCCAGGCCCAGATGAACCTTGTCCACACCACCAACTGGCAGGCCTGTGCTGTAGCTTGGCCCTGGCCCAGGCCTAACTCATCTTCATCTAGGGATTCTGCAGTCACCACACAACAGTTTCCATTTTGTTATAAGAGTCAGGGTCTAAAGTCAGCTGCAAATTGGAACAGGCAGCCCAAAGCTATTATAAGGCACACTCTTTTAGCCCCATCTCTAAAAGAGGTTACATCCATCTTGGGACACCCCCACTGCTATCTTGTGTTACTTCTTCTATTACTGCCACCACCTATAGTTGCAATAACATTCATAGTGGGTCACCAGAAGGGATTGTAAGCCGAACACCAAGGTTAGGTACAGATAATCTTCCCAGATACTATAAGATTATAGGATAGAAATGGTAATATCTTAGATCTGGACTGCAAGAAAGGAAGACACATAGAAATCATGAACAAGGGAAAAACGTGCCCCAAACAAACCAGAATACCACAATAACAGAATCCATGGACAGCACAGTTGATAAAATATCAGAGAAGGAGTTCAGAATGTACATAATTAAAATAATCTGTGAATTAAAGAATTACCTAAATGAGCAAATATAGGCAAAAATTGATCACTCCAACCAAGATATAATAGAGAAAATACATGTAACCATTGATCACACCAACAGAGAAGAGGGAAGAAATACAGGTAGTGAAAGATTACTTCAAGAAAAAGTTAGAGATTCTGAAAATAAATCAGAAGTCCTTGAAATGAAGGAAAGAATAAACCAAATAAAAAACTTAATAGGAAGCATCACCAATAGACAAGATCACTGGGAAGACAGCACATCAGATAATAAAGACAAAATATACAATCTGGAAAATAAAGTTGACTACACAATAAAGGTGGTCAGAAACCATGAACAGAACATTCAAGAATTGTGGGATAATGTCAAAAGACCAAATATAAGAGTCACTGGAATACATTAGGATAGAGGAAGGAACAGAGATTCAAACCAAAGGAATACACAATCTCTTCAATGAGATAATTTCTGAAATTTCCCCAAATATTAAGAATAAATTGGAAAATCAAACAAAAGATGTTTACAGGACACCAACTATACAAAATTACAACACATCTACACCAAGGCACATTATAATGAAAAAACCTAGCATACAGAATAAGGGCAGAATCTTAAAGACTGCAAGAGAAAGGAATCAGTTTACATATAGGGGGAGACCAATAAGTCAGAGATTCTGAAAATAAATCTGAAATCCTTGAAATGAAGGAAAGAATAAACCGAATAAAAAACTTAATAGGAAGCATCACCAATAGACTAGATCACTTGGAAGACAGCACATCAGATAATAAAGACAAAATATACAATCTGCAAAGTTTTCAACCCAGATACTCAAAGCAAGGAGATCCTGAAACAGTATAAACCAAGCTCTGAAGGAAAATATATGTTAACCAAGAATCTTATATCCAGCAAAATTTAAGCTTCAGATTTGAAGACAAAATAAAAACCTTTCATGATAAACAAAAGTTAAAAGAATTTACACCGAGAAAGGCCACACTACAAAGAATCCTAAGCAAAATATTCCAGGAGGAAGAAATAAAAAACAACAATGAAAATCAGCCCAGGGAGGAATTATACTAAATGAAAGGCCAATCAAAGGAGAAACTAAGTTAAGTTAAAGAAAATAACCTAAAACGACCAGGAATAAAATAATATTTCAATAGTAACCCTGAATGTGAATGACCTGAACTCATCAATTAAAAGACAATTAAAAGACTGACAAAAGATACTTGGGAATCAACTTAATAAAAGAGGTGAAAGACCTCTACAATAAAAAGTATGGAACACTAAAGAAAGAAATTGAAGAAGACCTTAGAAAATGGAAAGATTTTCCATGCTCTTGAATAGGCAAAATTAATATTGTCAAAATGTCCATACTACCCAAAGCACTATACACATACAATGCAATTCCAATTAAAATCCCAAAGTCATTCCTTATAGAAATAGAAAAAGCATTCATAAAATTTATTTGGAAAAATAAGAGAGCCAACATAGCAAAAGAAATACTTAACACGAAGAGTGAAGTAGGAGGCATCACAATACCAGACCTTAAACTATTCTACAAAGATATATTCACAAAAACAGCATGGTATTGGCATCAAAATAGACATGTAGACCAATGGTATAGAATAGAAGACACAGAGATAAATCCACATAAATAGAGTTATCTCATATTAGACAAAGGTTCCAAAAACATACAGTGGAGAAATAATAGCCTCTTCAACAAATGGTGCTGGGAGAACTGGAAATCCATATGTAGCAAAATGAAAATAAACCCCTGTCTTTCACCATGCACAAAACTCAACTCAAAGTAGATCAAGGATCTGCCACTCGACCAGTGCTGGCTTCATGAAAGAAGGTTCAATTCATGAGTAAATTCTAGGGGGTTCTAAATTAAAGAGATAAGACTCTAATTACCTTTAATACCAGCTCTGGGACAGCTTCTCCTAGCTCCCGCCTCTAGCTACCTAATGCAGTAGCAAGGTTTACTGAAGAAGCTTGTGAGAGAGTGAGAACATGCCAGGGAGTGGACTTTTATTGGGGAAAAAAATTCCAGGGAAAATCCCATCCAATGAAGATTAAGGGGGGCAGCATCCCAAGGTCAGGGGCGAAGGTTGGGGCTTCAGGGCAGTGGCCAGACATGCTTCTGCACGGACAAGCCCTTAGACCTGGGAAAGGGTGGGGAAAGCTCTAACACAGCTGTGTCTAAGTGCCTGTCACCCAGCCAGGGAGGTAACTCAAATCACGTGCGAGGATGGCCTCCCACATATTCCCATCTTTTTCTTTTAAAAAGCAGGCAATGATTTACTCTCTCTAGTCTCTGCACTCTCACTCTGAAGACTCATCATCCTATAATTACAACACAAAAAAAGAATTGACAGAAAAGAGAACAATCCAATAATGTACCAGGCCAAGTGTTTAAGAATATTTCCAGGGTTAAATCCATTTAATTTCTTCAATATTTGATTAGACAAAGAAGAAGGATCTGAAAAATCAGCTCTATTATTTTGAATATCTTGGATATGATAATGGAGTTCCAAAAGATCCAAGCTATTATTATTACTTTGCCAAATACCCAACAAATGGTTCTTAACCTTCTCCCAATCCCAGAGAGAAGCATTGTACTTGGCAGCTATAACACACACATATTTATAACTTGTGTGGCATTTAAGCCTTTCTTTAAACTTTAAAGCTGAAAGTTCATTACCTATATTTATAACAGTTGCCTCTAAGACGTTTAACTTAATCTCAATCCTTTCATCAATATTTACTTGATTGTGCAGAGCCTTGGAAGTATTTTGGGCTAAATTATTAAGAAATTATGTATGTTGAATATTTTGAGATAAAGTTATTGAGGCTGTTACAGTGGATGCAATGAAAGAAACCAAAGCCAAAACTCCTACAATTATAATTCCAATGGCACGTCTAGGTCTTGCTAGCTGGGTATGAATTTGCTGTAAGACTTGAAAACCAGCATCAGCATACCATGGCGCTAAAATATTAGCAGGCAATAAAACAAAAGAGAGCTGATGAAGTAACAGCACTCCTTTTCCTCTATTATATCCAGTAATACAATTGGTTAGGTTACATTTGTAACGTATCCATTTAACTTTTACATATCCAATGATTAAAACATAAGGAGATTGGACACAGGCTCATAAGCCATAGAAAGATCTCTTCTTACAGCTCTTGCCAACAAATTTTGGTAAAGGTTTTTCTGAAAAATTTAAGAATTCTGAGGCAGCAATTAAATGCCAAACATCTTTTTGAATACCACCCTCACTGTAAGTCAAAATATTGCTAACAAATCTTGCAGGTGTCATAGAAGATTTCTTTCATAATTGTCTTATCAATTTTTGGAGACCAGTCTAAAATATACCCACAACCTTTAGACACCTTATGTTGTACTGGAAAAGTATTTACACAATCCATCCATCTAGGAAAGGTGCCAATCTTAATTGTAGAACTATTTGGACAATGAAGTATTTGTGGAGGTTTTGCAGAAACGACTGATTTGTTATGGAAAAGTCCCATTTTGATCATTGATCTAGTATAAGGTTTTAAGTCTCCATAAAAAGTATGATTAGTCAGTCTAGGTCTTCCAACTGCTGTCTTTTTCTCAAATAATACTCTCAGACAGCCAGCATGTTTATCGTGGGATCAACACAAAGGTAATTGGGCACTATAGCCAGAATAATTAAATCTAGCCACATGATTGGGAGTAATATGAGTCTGTAAATCCTCCTATCATGAATGAGTCATTAGTAAACACTGGATTAGATTCTCCAGTCCACACAGCTGGGTGTACCAGGGGTGGGTCTGGGAAATAAATACAATAAGTGTCTGCTCGACTCCCTTTTACCTGACAGCCCAGCAGGGCAATCACTGTAGCTACTGTCATCAATGGAGTCTTATTCCTTCCTAGGAGTTTTATTATTCGTGAAGTGTGTGTTGTCAGCTTCTTCACATCTTCCCATGAAATCAGCTTTTCAGCTGGGTCATGTTGGTTTCTCTTC
The DNA here is from genome assembly GCF_052094955.1 of Ictidomys tridecemlineatus. Taxonomy (NCBI): domain Eukaryota; kingdom Metazoa; phylum Chordata; class Mammalia; order Rodentia; family Sciuridae; genus Ictidomys; species Ictidomys tridecemlineatus. The sequence continues at coordinate 120,925,965 of NC_135481.1, read as the reverse complement.
ATTATTCTTTGATATCTCTTCCTTTTGAGTGGAGGCTTCTCTGGGTCAATTTTCAGTTGCTTGAATCTCGGTTCTATCTCTTCCATGTCTGATTGTGCATTCAGGCACCCAGATAGGACAGAAAGCACCATGACCTCTGCCCCACATAATCACTGCATCTGGGCCTTTCCATTGACCAGTCTGTAAGTCTTTCCACAAAACTCTGCCTAAAGGGTCTGTTGTTGTGGAAGACATATGTTTCTCAGCTACAGTGTGACCTTCTGTGTCACAATTTAAAAAATTTAAACCAAACAAGGCATGATTGAGGATATTTTGGGGAGTCATAAACCTATTCCCCCATTTTAATATTTGTAATTGTGGCTTAATAGATAAATTAGCTCATTCCACAATGGCTTTGCCTTGGGGGTTATAAGGAATTCCTGTTTTATGGTCAATTTGAAACACTTGGCAAAATTGTTGAAAAGAAGAGCTTACATAATTGGAGCATTATCTGTTTTACTCTGTAAAGGGCATCCTAACAGAGAAAAGGCTGCTAGGCAGTGAGAAATTACATGTTGAATATTTTATTTTATACATGCTGTGGCAAAATAAATGTGGAATGTGTATCAACTATCAAATGTAAATAACATTGCTTACTAAATTGAGGTATATGAGTTACATTCATTTGCCACATTTGATTTGGTTTTAATCCATGGGGATTTACCCCTGATGGCAGAGATGGAGTGTGAATGATACACTTAGGGCAGTGACTTACAATTTGGTGATCTTGTTCTCTGGTAATATTAAATATTTACATAAGCTAGAAGCATTCTGATGATGTAAGGAATGTAAAGCTTGTGCACAATCATATGGAGACATCTGTTGACAAAAAGCTACCTATTTATCAATCTTGTCATTACCTGAAGTTAAATGTCCTGGAAGATTAGTGTGAGCTCGTATGTGTCCTATGAAACATGGTTATTTTCAAATTTGCACTGCCTTTTGTAGATTATGAAATAATTTAAATAGCTCTTGTGTTGAGGTGTATCCAATAATTGAAGTTTCAATATTTTTAGTAACTCTGGCTGCTGATAAGCTGTCAGAATAAATATTAGTAGGCTCATTTGTAAAGTAATTTAAGGCACAAATGAGAGCTTGTTGCTCTGCTCTTTGGGCAGAAGTATATGAGTTTTGTTTTACCTCTGTGTGAACATGGTTATAAAAACCTGCTTTACCTGAGCTTGAACCATCGGTGAACACCAATAGGGCTCCATCTATGGGCTTGGCACAATCTTTGGAAAAATAAGTGGTGTTATTGATGCAAATTGAATAATTTTATCCCAAGGGTAATTATTTTCTATTTGACCAGGAAAATCAGCAAAAGCTATTTGCCATAAACTAGAAGCTTAAAAAAGCCAATTATTTTGTTGAACAGAAAATGGAATAATTATAATATCAGGTTCAGACCCAATTAATTGTAAAGCTCTCATCCTACCTTTAATTACTAATTGAGCAATAGAGCCATGAAAAGGAATTAATGCCTTTTAGGGAGAGTGGGCTAAATGAATCCACTAAAAAACTCCCAATGTTTGCTATATGGATCCCATTGGGGTATGCACAGTTGGAAACATTAATAAATATACTAGTTCATTAGGATTAATCCTAGTAAGCTGTGCATTTTTAATCGCACTTTCAACCTTTTTTAAAGCTGCTCTAGCCTCTATTGTCAGCTGATGTGGAGAGTTCGAGAAGGATCTCCTTGTAATATCTGGAATAAAGGACTTAAATGAGAAGTAGTTAGTTTTAAGGATGGCCTCAGCCAATTAATATCTCCTAATAATTTTTGAAAGTCATTAAGGGTATGTAATTCCTTAAATTTTATCTGTAGATTTTTGAGGATGGATTGTACGTCCTTGGATTATCTGACCTAAATATTGAAAGGGAGGCATCTTTTGTATATTTTGAGGAGCAATGCATAAACCCATTGCTGTAAGTGAAGCCTCTGAGTAAAAATTTCTGAAAGTAATTCTGCATTAGCATGAGCCAATAATATATCATCCATAAAATGAATAATATATGCATCAGGAAAGTTATCTCTTATAGGAGCTATCTCTTGACCCACAAATTTTTGACATAAATTTGGACTATTACGCATCCCTTGAGGCAAAACCTTCCAGAAATATCTTTTAATGGATTCTTTAAAATTAATTGTTGTAAAAAAAAATTAATTGCTGTGACACTGAAAGCAAATTTTTCACAATCCTCAGGATGCAACCTTATTGAGAAAAAAAACCCACAATCTTTTAGATCTATTACCATTAAGTTATAATTTAAAGGAATTGCTGTGGGGGAAGGAAGTCCAGAATGCAAAAATCCCATAGGCTAAATTTCATGGTTTATTGCCCTTAAATCCTGTAGTAACCTCCAATTACCTGACTTTTTCTTAATAACAAAAATGAGGGTGTTCCAAGGGCTAAGCATTGATTCTATATGAACAGCCAGAAGTTGTTCCTCAACTAACATATGAATTATCTTAAGTTTTTCCCCTGAGATGGGCCACTGAGAAATCCATATAGGCTCTTCTGTGAGCCAGATGATCTTTTCTGCTGTCTTTTGGATCAGGGAGACACTCAGGGCCCCTAGTAAAAATTTTTGTTTGGAATATTTACTAATCTCTGTCAAGGAGACTGGTTTGTAAGCAGATACTCTCCCTGATATGTTCCCTCATCATCTCCAGGAAGAAGCCCTTGATTAATTCCCTCAAATGATATAGAATTTGGAGTTACTAATAATAATCCAATTTTGCTTAATATATCTCTTCTCTATAGGTTTACTGGTAAGTACTCTAACACATAAGGTTTAAAAACTCCACTGTTCCCATCAGGATCCTCCCAACAGAGATAATTTGCACTTTGAGCAGGCTGTGAGATTTGTCCAATTCCCTTGAGATTAGGTGGTGCTATATGTAAGGGCCAATTTTTAGGCCAGAAGTGACTGGACTGGACTGTGTCCACTTTGCCTTTGAACTTTTTATGATTAATTTTAAATTCCAGTAGGGGGCGCTCCTGCCACACTAATTGAGACCAGTACACACTGGTGGTTTGAAAACTTAATTTACTTGTGAGTGTCCATCCAAATTACAGGGTAATAAAATTAATTTAGCAAATATATTTTTTGGAGTAAGCCAAAGGGCATAATTTGATTTTACAATAACATTTAATTCTCCTTCAAAATAAGAATCTATTACTGCAGGTATCACTTCAATGGCCCCTTTTAAATTGTTACATCCCAAAATTAACCCTATACTTTCTCTAGGGAGTGGCCAGAAATTCCCAGCAGGGATTTGTTGTGGCCCTAATTCAGGATTTAATTCAGTTGTCATTGAGGTCGTAAAGAAACTGTCTGTGATTTTTGCTCTGGTAAATATGGTGGCTCCCCATGGTTGGTGCTGATGTCATTAAATTGTGTGACCTTCCTTTTGGTTCCCCTGTTTTTTGGCCCAGGGATGGGCCCACCAGAAGATTTTTGCCTTCCTACTAGGCGGAACTGAGGGCAAGAAGGCTGAGTGATCAGTGCCATCTTGGTCTGCCACGTGGTCTTCAAATGTGTAATATCTACTACCAATAGCAATGAATCCTTTGGCTTAAAATTACGAGCATTACAATTTCACGAGTAATGGCCATTCCTTCCACAATGAAAGCATATCCCTCAGGGTCTGCATACTCATTCTTGGGGCTGCAGAGTTTGTTTTAAAGCTGCAGTGAGTGTACTTGTACATGGGCTGGGTTGATATCAGAACACAAGCGAATAAATTCTGAAACTATGCCCTTTTTTCTATGGGCTCTGAGAACACCCTGACAATATTTATTTGCATTTGCAAATGCCAATTGCTTAACAATAAACTCACAAGCACCCGGATTGCCAATGGAGCGGTTTTTGGTTTGATAGAGTTGTGCTACAAAATCAGAATAAAGCTCATTGGCACCTTGCTTATCTTTAGTCAGAACTAAGCTAGATTGGTCCCTGAAGGCAATCTGCTTCCAGGTATGCTTTGTACAGGCTGTAATCTGATCATACACTGCAAATTCATAATTTAGCTGCCTTTCCAAATCAATAAATTCACCCGTTTCTAAAAATATATCCATGGGTGTTTGGAGATCTTGTCTTCGATTTCTCTCTGCCTTCTCAGAACAAAAGTCCATCCTCTATCACCTCCAAAATAGAAAATACCCCCACTCATGCAAGTCCTGGTGACAAAAATCCAGGCACTTGGTGGGAGTGGTTGAGAGCAAATAGTCTCAAGCAAGCTCTGCATGAATGGTGAATTTCTACTGTAGACCTCGTAGGCATTTTTTAACTCTTTAATAGTTTTAAAAGGAATTACCTCATGGATGCAAACATGCTGGTATTGTTCACTAACCTGTTCAAAAACTGGAAAGAGCTGAAATTCACTAGTATCTTCCCCAGCTTCCTGTGCTTTTCTATTTCCTCATTGGAATGGAGTAAGAAAAGTCATTGCTAGCTCAGAGTATCTGTTAAAATTTGTCCTCTTAACAGATTGTAAAGGTAAAATTTCCAAGCTGATTCTAAGCCACAGAGCCTGAGTTAAAGTGTAAAAGACCAGGCATCCTAAAGTTTCCAAAGTGCAGGGATTGGGTTAAAAAGTAAAAGACTAGTATTGTTAGAGTCCCTCTGCTACCCCCAAAACCTGTAATCCCTGTAGCTGTTAGGACAATACTGGAACTGCCCAGGAAATATTTCCACTGACTTTCTGGTTGTTTAATAGCTAAGGGTTCCGAGTTGCTTGGCACGTAGGCATTGCAGGACCTAAACCAATCAGTTTGAATGTGTACCCCACCTAGGAGCACCAATCACTCCTGCCCTAATTGTTCCCGCCAATGTATGCACTAATCCTGACTCAGGGTTGTTGTTCAATTTTCCCGCGCCTCATGATGATTTGTTCTGATGTATGCAAAGCCCCCCACCCTCTCCAAAAAGTGTACTTAAGCTCCGCTTGAACTCTGCTCTGGGCTCTGAGACGCTCTCCCTTCTTGAGTGGGCACAGAGTCCCAGCGCGCTGGAACAGTATCCTCAATAAACTTCCCCCCTGCGATTGCATGAAGTGAGTCTCTTGTGTGGTTTCTCCCCTCCGATGCTCCGCTGCACCCCAACAAGATAATGGCAGAATTTGAATGGCTGGGGCAGATGCTGTTAAGCACAACCTGTTGAAATTCCCTGGTAAATCTTGGATTTCATTGTCTGATTCCTCTCCCTTAGACTGTGATTCCTCTGTAGATTCTCCCCTGTTGCCATGTTGAATCTGGGCTTGTAAGCCACGTGGAAGAGAAGGAACTTTTATCTCTCTATAAATCTCTTCTAGATTTTCCTCTCTGGGAGAAGGACCTTCTATCCCCCAAGAGGCTTCCTATCTATGGCCTCCCACTCTATGGTTTTCCTCTGGATTACTCTGGTTTGGTTCAAGCAAGGCTAAGTTTTTACTTGGGGTTTTGCCCCAAGGTTTTTTGTTTGAATATAATTTGTCTTAGTTTTTAGCCAGCTTAGAGGAAAAGAGTTTTCCTTAGCCTCAGGCAATTTTTTTTCCATTTGAATAGATTTAATGGCTCTCTGAATACCTTTCAATAGATCTTCAGGGGGCCACGGAATATGGCCCATATAATCAAAAAGAGATCTCTAATGCAGTCCAAACCTATTGAATATTTTCAGTTTCCAGGTAATTCATTAGAAAGGCAAATTTTATGTAATTTCCTTCCTAATTTGTCCCATGTATGTAAATTTGGTGAATCTTGGTCACAAAACCAAGGGCAAAATTCACCTACAACCTTTAAGAATTGTAGCAACTGAGTCTTTTTAACTTGCTTTCCCTTCTGATTAATTATTATCTCTAAAATAGTCAAATACATGTCTTTATTAGTAGAAGTTAAATTTCCCATTATTAAAATGTTTTATCGTTCCTTCACTCCAAAAACTGCCTGGTACTTCTGTGACCCTAAAGATGTCACAAATTTTGTATTTCTATAGCACGCCCCCTAACTCAACCTAGTCAATTTAACTCAAGAGCCTCACTTCAGAGTGCCACTTCTGTCACGTGACCAGCTCTGGCTTCATGAAAGAAGGTTCAATTCATGAGTAAATGCTAGGGAGTTCTAAATTAAAGAGATAAGACTCTAATTACCTTTAAAACCAGCTCCGAGACAGATTCTCCTAGCTCCTGCCTCCAGCCACCTAATGCAGTAGTGAGGTTTACTGAAGAGGCAAGAGAGAGAGAGAGAGAGAGAGAGAGAGAGAGAGAGAGAGAGAGAGCGCAAGCGCACACCAGGGAGTGGACTTTTATTGGGGAAAAAAATTCCAGGGAAAATCTCATTCAATGAAGATTAAGGGGGGAAGCATCCCAAGGTCAGGGGCAATGGTTGGGTTTTCAGTGCAGTGGCCAGGCACACCTCTGCATGGACAAGCCCTTAGACCTGGGAAAGGGTGGGGAAAGATCTAACACAGCTGTGTCTAAGTGCCTCTCACCCAGCCAGGGAGGTAACTCAAATTACGTGTAAGGATGGCCTCACACAAGGACTTAGAAATTAGTCCAGAGACCCTGTGCCTAAATAGAGGAAAAAGTAGGCCCAAATATTCATAATGTTGGATTAGGCCCCAACTTCCTTAATAAGACTCCTAAAGTGCAAGAAACAAAATCAAGAATTATTAATAAATGGGATAGACTCAAACTAAAAAGCTTCTTCTTAGCAAAACAAACAATCAATGAGGTGAAGAGAGAGCCTACTTTTTGGGAGCAAATTTTTGCCACATGCATGTCAGATAGAGCATTAATATTCAGAATAGATAAAGACCTCAAAAAACTTAACACCAAAACAAACAAACAAACAATGGGCTAAGGAGCTGAACAGATATTTATCGGAAGAAGATATATGCTCATTCAACAAATATATAAAAAAAGTTCAACATCTCTAGTAATTAGAGAAATGAAAATCAAAATTAGATTTTCATCTCATGCCAGTCAGAATGGCAGCTAATAAATATACAGACAACTATAAATTTTGGCAAGGATGTGGGGGAAAAGGCACACTCATATATTGTTGGTGGGGCTGCAAATTGGATTAACCAATCTGGAAAGCAGTATGAAGATTCCTTACAAAACTTGTAATGGAACTATCAGTTGACCCAGCTATCCCACACCTTGGTCTATACCCAAAGGGCTTAAAATCAGCATACTATAGTAACACAGTCATCAATATTTATAGCAGCTCAATTCATGATAGCTAAACTATGGAAGCAAGCTAGATGCCCTTCAATAGATGAATGAAAGAGAAAAATTAAAAGAGAAAAATCATGGCATTTGTAGGTAAATGGGTGGAGTTGAAGAATATTATACTAAGCAAAGTGAAGCCAATCTCCCAAAAGCAAAGGCCAAATGTTCTCTTTGATAAGTGCATGCTGATCCAAAATGGGGAAGGGGAAGGCATGAAAAAAATGGAGAAACTTTGATTGGGCAAAAGGAAAGAAGGGTAGTTGGGTGCAGGGAGGCAGGAAAGATGGTGGAATGAGATGGACATTATTACTCTAGGTATATGTATAACTGCACATATGGTATGATGCTACATTGGGTACAACCATAGAAATATATAGTTGTATTACAATTGTGTACAATGAATCAAAATGCATTCCGCTGCCATATATACCTAATTAAAATTAATAAATATTTTAAAAATAAAATAGGATTATAGATTTAAAAAATTTATAGAATGTTTAAGTAAGTTGTACAAGGTTAGTGGAGGGTAAATCTCAAAATAATTGTGTGTAATTATCAGCACAATCAGTTATTTAAGGCTCTCCCCTAAGTTCAAATAGTAATGTACTTATATAAACCAAAGTTTAAACCTCTATATGTTAAAATAATAAGGATTTCTTAAAAGATTAATCTGCTTTGATCTATCAAGGCAATTTATTTTGTCTGATATTTTTATTATTTAGAAAAAATAGTTTTAAAGAAATTAGGGTTTATACAACTTTAGTTAAAAACATTGTTATTTTAGAGTATTATACTGCATGCCAGATTCAAATATTTCTTTAAAAGTTAAAATTGGTTAATGTAAGAACAGCAGTGTAATTGTGTTGCGGTTACTGAATTCATTGTATACTAGATGTATTCATATACTCCATGTACACAAGACTTTAAAATATCAGGGTTAGAAGAACATTTTACCAAGCTGGTATTCTTCAAATTAAAGTTTGAAGTAAAGTTTTATGATTATGCCAGGCACAGTGGCACATGTCTGTAAAGGCAGTGGCTTGGGAGGCTAAGGCAGGAGGATTGCAAGTTCAAAGCCAGGCTCAGAAAAAGTGAGGTGCTAAGAAAATCAGTGAGACTCTGTCTCTAAATAAAGTACAAAATAGAGCTGGGGATGTGGCTCAATGGCTGAGTTCCCCTAAAGTCAATCTCTGGTACCTCCCCAAAGAGATTTGGGATTATAAAAATTATGTTTCTAGATTCATAGCTATTATACAAATTCAATATGTTTTTAGTTTTGTCAATTTTATTTTGTGTATTCCTGATAAATTTTATAACTATGGTCTGTTAGTGCCTTATAGAAATACAATTCTAATATAACAACCTGAATTAATTTGAAATAATAGGCAATCACCTATAGGACAGACAGGATAAATATAACTTCCAGTACTAACACTGACCCTAATTAAATGTAAGGGGTAAATAACTGTAATGTTATAGATGTTAAAAATAAACCTTAATACTCCTACCTTAAGACTGGAGAAACTGGCTTGATAAGATGTTTAAAACCAAAATGTGGAGACTAAAAGTTAAGGAAGTAAAAGTGACAAAGAGTAAATAGCCAATATTTGGCTCTTGACCTCCAAGTCAGCTCAAACCCAGGGAATGAATGGATTTCTCTAAGGGCTTTGTAAGTCTGGGCCACATAGCTTATACAGGGGGATCCATGAGACCCTTAAAAATAGAAGTACAACCAGTGCACATGCTTCAAAGAGGAGGGTCATTGTAGAGGAAAATGTCCCTGATGCATCCAAGGTAATCCACATGATCAAAAAGACCCTAGCCCATCCTGGAAGATGGCACTAAAGGAGCTTAGAGGCTTCTCTCAATTTTCCAAAAGTGACTCCATGAGGGAACCCAGCTGAATCTTAACAGTAGATATAAACATGTTATTTTGAACAGGTTGTTCTTAAACACCTAGCTAAACAAGTTATAACCAAAACAGAGCCATACCTGGGCATTTAAAAGAAAAGTCAATAGTTCTTCCCATGTAACTTAAGATGTGTATTTTTTCAGCCCCACCAAGTGTAAGTAAACCTGGAGTCTATGAAAGAAGAATTTTTAGACAGAAGTGCCAAATAACAGTCAAAAAAGTGTGTCAGTGTCAAAAGCTTGTTTTAGTCAACTTAAGGCTTACAAATCTTCCTAACTTCATATTTTAGAAGACTTAATCTGTGTTTGCTTGTATGATTATCTATTTGTAAGTGACAGACATAAAGTGTTTTTATGCCTACAAAAAATCATGTGACATTAAATATTTTACCTACATCTTATGGGGATACCTGTGACATTATCAAAACTAAGTGTTGTGTTTATATTCCTGATAACTCTAATAATGTAACTAATATCCTTAATGAGTTACATTTCCCAATAGAGGCCATGTACCCATTTATCATGTCATGGGAACAACTTCTTAGTTCTTGCACTTCCTTATGGAAAATTACTGATTTTTATCATAATCATGATGTTCATTGACATGTTCCAGATGTTGCAACATTTGTTTTGTATTTATCTCATCCCAGAACTCATGTCTTCTTATTTATTTCTTAGAAGCACCCAACTCTCAGATGACTTTACCACCTATTCTTTTAGAATAAGAGTTTTATCATAGACCCTTTAATTCACCCAAAATGTTCCTAAAAAGGAAACACAAACTGCTTGCTCCACATTGCCCAGTCTTAGCCTGAACCAGCCAGAGCAGTCAGCATCCATTTCCCTTACAGCAGTAAGTGTTTCCTTAATTAGAGTGTGGGAAATGAGAGCAAGACAAAGAACATGTAGCTAATTATCAAAGAAAAGGAAATGGGTAGCTAGAACACCATATCACCAGTGCTTTGGCACAGATTCCATAAGGAGTCCTTTGATATTTGAGACTAATAGTAATAGACTTGAAGCTAATTTGAATGCCTTAGTAGGTTTGGATGATCATACATAAAGTATAAAGATCAGAAAACAATTGCAATTCCATGCCATTTATTAGTTTATTTGTGTAACATCTGTTCAATAAAATATCTTCCAATGAGATTGGGAAAAAATAGATGCATCTATTAGCAATCTATTTGGAATCATAATAATGTTAGTTCAGATCTCTTCAAACTGTATAATTATATCCAAATTGTGCAGGAAAGATGGATTCCCATGTTAGCACTTGCCAGTATTTCATAAAAGCTGTCAGATGATCTGAATGGTTTCAATCCTTGGAATATGCTAAAACATACTGGAAGGTATCTCTTAGGCTTTATTTACTTGTTCTTAATCCTGTGTTATTTTCTTATAGTCAGCTGCAATCTTGTCTGATCCCAGTACCAGACTACAGAGTAGACATGCATTCATTAAATCTAAAAAATAAAGAAGGGCAAGATGTGCAGAGTGGTGACTTAGACTATGGCCTTTGACTACCTTCGTGGTGTGGATGCACTTTTTCCTGGAAACTTTCTGTGCAAAGGTTCAGGACAAGATTTACCAAGAATTATGGTAATACCCTGCCTGAGGAAGTTTTGGGCAAAGAACAAGAATGACTTCAGTCTTGACCTTGAGCTCAGACACTAGCTGCTGAGGATAGAGAATTCTCAGAGTAACAGGACAATCACAATATCTTGCAAGCAATTTATCTTCAAGCCTGCCTGCCTGCCTGCTGTGCAGAAACTTTCCCACAAATAGCCACTGATAATAAAACCTATATAATAAATGTGCTGTGCTAGATATGAGTCCCTGTTCTTCCATCAGAGGTTGGAATCCCATATGTCCTCAACTTTCCTTTTGTAAATAGTTGTGTGTCTTTCTTTCTTTGCAAATGTATATTTAGTTGTTGATGGTCATTTATTTTATACATTTATCTATATGCAGTGCAAAGAACTGAACTCAGTGCCTCACACATATGATGCCAGTGCTCTACCACTGAGCCACAACCCCAACATTTGTGTCCTTGTGTGAGTTTCATAATCCTCCCATTCCTCACCAGTCTTTAGGGTTCATCTGTGTAGGACAAGGCAGTGGGTGAGAAAAAAAGGATGGAGAGACTTTATTGGAATTTAATACTGACCATTCAAAGTGGATTGCAGGCTCAGAGGTTGGCTACAATAAAATAAAAAAGAAGAAAGAAATACTCAGGCCACAATAACTGTCACTGCCACAGCCATAGGCAACATCTGGAACAGTTTCTCCATGAGCAAAGTGGAGGCATAAGGAAATTAAAGAAACTAGCATTTTTAGGAAGATAGAGGCATGTCTGGGTACAGAGCAACTAAGCTGATAGGTGCATTGTGCACTATCCTTGTGCAGAAAAGAAACCATAATCTCTCTCTGCTGCATGTTGAGGACAAGAAATCAATCATTTTGCAGCTGAATAATATATAACAAGCTCTGGAAAAAAATGAATGCCAGAAAGAGGACTATGCCAAGAAAATTCAGCTTCAGAATAAAAAGCTTCCCATTATGAACCAAATAAAAAGAATTCACAACTAGAAATTCTATCCTACAAAATATACTTAATAAGAGATTTCATGGATGAAAAGTGAAAAGTAAAAGTGAAAAACAGCAAGGGGAGGAACTTCATTATAAAAATAGTCAATTAAAAGAAAAACTAATTTAAATTAAAAATCAGTAATAAATCAAAATAAACAGAAAATCAAATCATTTTTCAATAATAACATTGATAGTAAAAGGCCTAAATTCATCAATCAAAAGACATAGACTGGCAGACTGGATTGAAAAATCAATATCCAACAATAAGCTGCCTCCAAGAGTCATCTCATAGCAGACATTCACAGACTGAAGGCAAAGGAATGAAAAACCCCATATTATTCATAGATTATATAAACAAGCAGGCTTTCTACCCTCATATCCAATCAAGAGGACTTCAAGTCAAATTAATCAGAAGGGACAAAGAAGGTCATTTCAAACTGCTTATGGGAATAGTAATCAACAAGACATAACAATCATAAATATTTATGCCCCAAACAATAAAAAAATGGAGCATATGCTTATCCAACAAACCTTTCTCAGTTTCAAGAATCAAGTAAACCACAACACAATAATAGTGGTTATTAAATATGCTATTTAACGACCAATGGGTAGGAGAAGAAATCAGGTATTAAATAAAAAATACTAAGAGGTAAATGAGAATAATGATACAACATTATCAAATTCTCTGGGTCATGATGAAGACAGTGCTAGGAGGAAAGTTTACTGTACTGAGATCATTTATTAAAAGAATTGAAAGTCAAGAAGTAAATAATCTAACATTACATCTCAAAGTCCTAATAAAAGAAGAACAAATCAATACACAAAAGAGAACAAGACAGGAAATAATTAAAATCAGATCTGAAATAAATAAAATTAAAACAAACAAAAAACCCCAATTCAAAAAATAAAAAAGTGGATTTTTTGAACAAATAAATAAAATTGATAAACTCTTGGTCAATTAATAAAGAGAAAATAAGGGAAAATAGAAGTTACTAAAATTTATGAAGAAAAAAGTATCAAGATAGACACTTCTGAAATATAGATGATAATCAGAAATCATTTTGAAAATTTATATTCTAATAAATTAGAAAATCTTGAAGACATCCACACATATGACCTCACAAATTTAATTAGGAGAACATAGAAAATTTAAACAGAACAATTTCAATCAATGAAATTGAAGATGCTATCAAAAGCCTATCAACAAAGAAAAGTCCAGGACCAATGAGTTCTACAAGACCTTCAAAGAAGAATTTACACCACTACTCTTCAAATTATTCCATGAAATAGAAAAGGAGGGAACCCTTCCAAACTCATTCTATGAAGCTAGAATCACCCTGATACCAAAACCAGGCAAAGACACATCAAGAAAACTTCAGACAAATATTTCTGATGATCATAGATAAAAAATTCTTAATAAAATACTGACATATCACATACAAAAAATATTAGAAGATAGTGCACCATGATCAAGTATTATTCATCCCAGAGATGCAAGGTTGCTTCAACATACAAAAATCAATAAAGATAATTCACCACATTGATAGACTTAAAGAGACTCACATGATTATTTCAATAGATGTAGAAGAAGAATTTGAAGAAATGCAGCACCCATTCATGTTGAAAACACTATACAAACTAGGGATAGTAGAAACATATCTCAAAATTGTAACAATCTGTGTAGTCAAAACCCAAGGCCATTATTCTGAATGGGGAAAACTTGAAAAAATTTTCTCTAAACAAGACAAGGGTGCTTTCTTTTACCACTTCTATTCAACATAGTCCTTGAAAATATAGGCAAAGCAATTAGAAAAAATAATAAAATAAATGGAATATGGATAGGAAAATAAGAAATCAAATAATCCCTATTTACTGATAACATAATTATATATTTAGAAGATCCCAAAATTATATCATAAAACTTCTAGAGCTCATCAATACATTTAGCAAAGTAGTGGATATAAAATATATCAGTGATGAATCAACTGAAAGAGAAATTAGAAAAACTATCCTAATCACAATAGCCTAAAAAAATTGGGACTCAATCTAACAAATGAGGTAAAAGACCTCTACAATAAAAACTACACAACACCACAGAGAAATTTAAGAGGACCATCGAAGATGAAAAGACCTCCTGTGTTCTGGATAGGCAGAATTAATGTTGTCAAAATGATCCCAGCTACCAAAAGCATTTTGGAATTTAATGCCATTCCTACTAAAATCCCAGTGATTTTTTTCATAGAAATATAAAAGACAATCATGAAATTTATTTGGAAAAATAAGAGAACAAGATGAGCCAAAGAAATCCTCAGCAAGAAAAGTGAAGCAGGGGTTATAAAAATACCAGACCTTAAATTATACTACAGAGCTACAGTAACAAAAAAGGCACAGTATTGACAGATACATAGACCAATGGTACAGAATAGAACACACAGAGATAAACCCACATAAACACAGTTATCTCATTCTAGACAAAGGCACCATAAGCATACATTGGAGAAAAGATAGCCTCTTCAAAAATGGTGCTGAGAACACTGAAAATGCAGCTAAATGAAATTAAACCTTGATCACCCACCCTGTACAGAAATCAACTGAGGGTGGATCAAGAACTTAGGCATTAAAACAGAGACCCTGAGCCTAGCAGAAAAAAGTAGGGCCAAATCTCCAACATGTCAGAAAAGGGACTGACTTCCATAGGAAGACTCCTTAAGGTGCAAAAAATAACAAAGAATCAATCAATGGGATGGATTCAAACTAAAAAGCTTCATCTCAGCAAAGAAAACAATCAATTATGTGAAGAAAAAACACAGAGAATGGGAGAAAATCTTTACCATATGCATCTCAGATAAAGCATTAATCTCCAGGATATATAAAGAAATAAAAAAAACCCCTTAACACCAAAAAACCAAATAACCTAATTAACAAATGGGCTAAGGAACTGAACTGACACTTCATGGAAGAAAAATCCAATCAATCAACATCTCTAGCAAATAGAGAAATGCAAAACTCAAAACCACAGTGACTTTCCATCTCACTCCAGTTGGAATGGCAATCATCAAGAATACCATCAACAATAAATGTTGGTGACGATGTGGGGGAAAATGTAAATTTATAAATTGATGGTGGGACCACAAATTGGTATTTTTATTTGGACCACAAATTGGTAGCAGTGCTTTCCATATGGAAATCAATGTGAAGATTTCTTAGAAAACTTGAAATGGAACCACAATTTGATGGAGTCATCTCAGAGGTTTATACTCAGAGGATTTAAAATTAGCCTACTACAGTGACACATCCACATCAATGTTTATAGCAGCTCAATTCACAATAGCTAAACTATGGAATCAACTTTGGTGCCCTTAAACAGATAAATGGATAAAGAAATTGTGGTTTATATACATAGTGGATTATTACTCAGTTATAAAGAATAATAAAATAATATGATTTGCAGGTAAATGGTTGGAACTAAAGAATATTATGCTAAGTGAAATGAGCCAATCCCAAAGAACCAAAGGCCAAATGTTTCTCTGATATGTAGGTGATAATTCACAGTGAGAGGGAGGGAAGAATAGAGGTATTTTGGATTAGAGAGAGGAGAGTGAAGGGAGGAGTGGGATTATGGGGGTATAAAGATTAGTAGAATGAATCAAACATTATGCTCTGTAAATTTATTATTACATGACCTATGTAAATCTACATAATGTGAAATCAGGATCCTGAGAAGTTATATTCCATTTACATATGATGTGTCAAAATGCATTCTAGTGCCATGTATAACTAATTGGAACAAATTTTAAAAATTAAAAAAAAACTAGGATAAGAACCACATTTGACCCAGTTATCTCCTTGGCATGTAATCAAAAGACTTAAAATCATCATGCTATAGTGTTGTTGGTCACATCAGTATTTTTAGCAGCTCAATCAATAATAGCTAAGCTATGGAACCAAACTAGGTGCTTTTCAACACATGAATAGATAAATAAAATGAGGTACATATATACTACAGAATATTACTGTGCCCTAAAGATGAAAGAAATTATGGTATTTGCTGGTAAATTGATGAAACTGGAGATTACCATGTTAAGTGAAATAAACCAATCCCCCCCCCCAAACTAAAAGCCAAATGTTTTCTCTGATATGCAGATGACAAATTACAATAAGAAGGGGAAGATGATGGAAGAGGTAAGAATAGAATTTCACTGGGAAGAGGGCCAAAAATAGTAAAGATATTAGAATAGACCAGAGATAACTGCTAAGTTCATGTTAATACATAACCAGTGTAACTCTACATCTTGTACAGCCAAAAATGGAAAGTAATACTCTATGTATATATATATATCCAATACATTATACTGTCATGTCTAACTAAAAAGAACAAATAAATTAAAAAAAATAGAAGGATAATCTTTATTTTAATGTAATTTAACATATGCACATATGCACTTGTGTCAACCCCACCAAAAGTAAATAAATCTGGAGGCTATGAAGGCAGGATTCTTAGGAGTGCCTGTTAACTAGCAAAAGGGACTATCAAAGTCATAAGCTTTTTTAAAGTTAATTTGAGACCTGCAAATCTTCCTAAACTTTTACATAGGCAAGACTAAATTGTAATTATGTGCTTGCTACTATGAATATCTAGCACTGCTATTTATCCCTCATATTGTTCTAAAATATGCAATGTGGCACAGAAAAGACCTAATTAACTTTAGGAAGAAAACCCTAAGTGACAGAGATAAGGGATCTCTACTGAACACAGAAGTCATGTAAATAGAAAGTTATTTTACAAAATCCAGATGGCATTAGAGCTCATGGGAACTGTTACGACATTATAAATGTTGTGTAAATGTTTCTAACAACTATGGTAATGTTTGTAAAGCCTTAAATGATTCCATTTACAATACAAAGCCATGTTGGACTCCACCTTAAGCTTTAATGAGTTGCTGTATTCATGGTTTTCAAAGACTGATCATTAGAAATAATTGTTTTTTTTTTTTGCTAATTGATTGCAGAAAATTGCTTTGTTGTTCTTTGTTGTTCTAGCATGATCCTGGCCCTGTGTGCACTTTGCCTTGTAGCCTGCTGCCTGCTGCCATAGATCTCAGGACTCCCTTGATGCTGAATGCCCTTGAGGGTCCATGTCTCACCTGATAGAAAACCATAAATATATCTAGGTCATCAAACTACAAACCAATCTCACAGATGGACCTAGAATTCCATTGTTTCATCTTGAACAGATAGGGTGAGAGTTCTGTGAATTCCAAATACGCAGGGACAATAAATCATTGTTAGCTGAAGCAGTCATAAGAAGATGATGTTATCTTCAGGACCTCAGCCATCCCAAAAGAATTTGGGGATCAACCTCAGGGGAAAATGATAGGCAGGAGTTTAGGGATACAAAGATGGCAGATATAGCACATTAGAAAGAAATCTCTGGATCCCAGTTACTGAGGAGGCAGAGACAGGAGGATCATGAGTTCAAAGCCAACCTTGGATTCTCAGCACCACATAAAAATAAATAAATAAAATAAAGGTATCATGTCCAACTACAACTAAAAAAATGTTAAAAAAGGCTGCAGATGTGGCTAAGTGGTTAAGTGCCCCTGGGTTCAATCCACAGTACCAAAAAAAGGGGGGTGGGTGGTCTGGAGTATAACAATGACATAAGTCCTGTCCCCATATACAACAATTCCCATTATCATGACAACTCCCACAACTGAGGACTTATCACCATGACAACTCCCACTATAGATTCAATATTTTAAAATGACCAAAGTGGGTAAACTGGACAGTGTTTTAATTAGGTTTTCTAAGGTAACCAATGGGGGAAATTGGCAATATTCTAATCGTTAAACTATGATGCAAAGAAAAGACCACAACTCCAATTTTAAATAAAATTAAAGCAATCTTGTAGTTCCAACCAGATGGGACTGTCTCTCCCCAAATCCCTGGGTTAGAGAACAGTCCCCCAGCTTTCTAGCAGCACTGTTTTATAGCACAAAAAGTTGTAAAAGGGGGGTATCTTGAGAACTTACAGATAACAGGATTTTGACAGGCATAATATATAGGCAGATAGTAGGTTAATGATCTAAATGGTTCAACATTTCAAGTTAGGGAGTAAATTTACTTCCCAACACCAGAATTTATGAGGCACCACTAATGTTTCAGAGAGAGTTGTTATCTGGTCAGAGAAAGCCAGGCATGGGTGAATTCAAGGCAGGCCAGGCATTCCAAGCAAGTTTAGAAATCACAGTAATTTATAGTAAAACATAAATTAACTTTTTATGACTTTGTGACAAAATGGCTCCCAATCTTAAGATGGAAGTAGGCTGGGTTCATCACTAATCAGATATCAGAAAGTAACTAATGGAGAAAATGGGGCAAAGTCTTCAATAAGGACCACATAGGGAAAAGAACACCTTGGAAATCAGCATATAATAAGACACTAATTTCCAGAGATGGGAACCTTGAGCTTCTTTCTCTTGCTTAGTCCACTCTGCTCTACGTTGGAGTGATACTTCCACCTTCACCTTCAATAAATATTTATTCTGCTTAATACTCATGTATGCGTAGAATAATACATTTTGGGGGACACTAAGAACCTGGACCCCATCTGGACACCCTGATAACAGTTTTTCCCGTCTATCCTTTGAGGTGTAATGCTAGGGTGCTTATTTGAGAAACTGCTCCCTCTCCTTATCTTCCCTTCCCTTTTGATATAGGCATTTATTACTATAAACTTCCCTCTTAGGACTGCTTTTTTTGTGTTCTCTGTTTTGTTGTGCTGTGTTTCCATTTGAATTTGTTTCAAGATATTTAAAAATTTATCTTTGAATTTCTTCTGTGACCTACATCTTGTGTAGGAGAATGATTTTAATATCCACATATCTGCAAATTTCCTGTAGTTCTTCCTGTTATTGAGTTTTATACCATTGGGGTCAGAGAAGATATTGGATAGAACTTTGTATTTGTAAATTTACTCAATTGTTTTGAACTCTAACTTATGGTTTATCCTGGAGAAGGTTAGATGTATCAGTTTAACAGTACCTCTTTTAGTAATCTTGTCTGGGGTGCATTTACTGGAGATCTCAAATCTCTTTGTACCTAGACATTTAAATCTTTTCTAGGTTTGAAATTTTGGAGGGTTTTCTCTTTCTTTCTCCTTCCTTCCTTTCTTTCCTCTTTCTTCTTTTGTTTTGTTTTCTGTGGTAATGAGGGTGGAAATCAGGGCTTTGTGTTTTGTGTGTGTTTGGCAAGTGCCCTAACACTGAGCTATAGCCCCATCTATTAAATTTTTTTTTAACTTTCAAGACAGGGTCTCACTAAATTACTCAGGCTGCCATCAAACTTACAATCCCCCTGGCTCAGCCACCTTAAGTAGCTGGGATTAAAAACATGTGCCACCAAGCCTGACTGGCTATTATTTCACTTTAAAAAAATGTTTTATTAGTATATGATAGTTACACATATCAGTGGGGTTAATGTTCACTATTCATACATGTTTGTAATATAATTTGCTCCATTGTAATCCCCAGTACCTCTGATTTCCCTTCCATTGTCTATTGCCCTACTTGACCATTGCCCTAATTGTCCATTCCTTTGTCCTTTCTCTAGTCTACTGGTCTTTCTTTATTTACTTATCTTTTAATTGGAGTTTTATACTTATAAATAACCATAGAGTATAATGTGATATATTTATATATGCACAAAACATAATTTGTTCAATGTCATTCTGAAGTTATCCCCTCTCCCATTCTTCCTTCCTCCCCTAAATCTCCTTCCTCTTCTCCACTGATCTCCCTTCTAAGTTCATTGGATTCCCCATTTTTAAAATCCCTTATTTCTGTTTAGTTAAAAACAGAAATAACTGTCTAGTTAAAGACAAAACTTCACCTTTTGACTTTCTGTGTCTAACTTACTTTACTTAGTATAATGCTTTCTGGTTCCATCTATTTACCAGGAAGTAACATGATTTTATTCTTCTCTTTGTCTCTGCAACTCCACCACATTGTCTTTAAAGGGTCATCTCATTGGGAAATTGAGCTGGTTCTGTAATTTGGCTATGGTGAATTGAGCTTACCTTTGTCTAATTCTTAAAGAGCTTTAAAATTTCTGCAATTGAGCATAACATTTGATGTGAGCTTTTTATTATGACTTTCTGGCATTGATGTAAACCCTGTGTGTGTAATTGATGTAAACCCTAAAAAATTTTTTTAGAAATTTTTTTTGTGTTTTTAATCATGAAGTGATGTTGAAATTTTAAAGTGATTTTTCTATGATTTTGAGATAATTATTCTATTTTGTTATTTTTATTATGATCTAATACATTGATTTTTTGTTGATTATTTTTATTTATATATGACAATAGGATTCATTTTGCCATAATAATAAAGACTTGGGATTTTTTTTTGTATTTCAGGCCCCAGTACTTTTTCTTCCCCTTGCCTCCTCCCTCCCTTTCCTCTACTATACTGATTTTTCTGCCATTTAATTTTTTATAATTATGGTGTCTTGTGGATCAATATCACAGGTGAGATTCTCTGAGGTATATTCATATATGTACACAGAAAAGTTAAATAAGATTTATTCCATTGACTTTCCCTATCCTCCCTTATTCCCTTACCATCATTTTCCTTTGTCTACTTCACTGATCTTCTTTCTATTCTTTTTTATTTTTGCCCCCATCTTGCATAGGCAATGGAAATGGATTTTCCCTCTGTAGAATGGGTTGGCTGAGAAATAAAAGCTAAGAAAAATAGAATGATGAAAAAAACCTCAGGACACAGACAGTAGTCTCAGAAGTGGGGGTAGGATGGGCAAGCAAATCAGATGGATCAAGCTTCTATACTGTGAAAGTTGGAGCCCATACTTGCTTTGTTTATATCAGGGAACATAAAAGGCAGAGATAAGGTTTCAAGGGCAGAGTCTTGATTCATGATGTCTTGCAGTCAGCAGGTTGATTGATCTCTTGGCAGGTCATACCCATCTCAGGTGCTGTGTGGGATTTCTGCGGGAGCTTGAGGGGGAGGTTTACCTGCATCAGGTGATCAGTCCCTGTGGGAGTGCCATGGGAGATTCCCAATGCCATATGTATCCCCTCATTAGGCTACTAATGTGCAACATAGTCCATACACAGCCCATGGATGGCTCATGACATCTCCCTACTCTTAATTTATAAATGTAGATGAGGGCTTGTAAGTTTGAGTTACTGGATCCTTGATCTGAGGGCATCATAATCTACTATTATGATCTAAAAAGAGTTAGTAGCAAACATCATTTCAATAAAATATCATATAGAATGTTTTAACATGTTTTCAGGATGGGAGCCAATCAATTTACAAAGTATTTAACCAGTTAGAGATGCAGGACCCATAAGATTAGTCCTGTTTCTTTAAGTATCCTGGATGTTTTGATGTATCCCCATGAATTTTAAGCCATTATTATTGTTGTGCAAAACATCCTTCAGACGATTTCTAATTTTTTCCAAATTTAATTGGGAAACATAAAATTTTACTGCAGTAATTCAGGCCTACTTATATTTAGCATGGCATTTAAGCTTTTGTTTGAATTTGAGGGCAGAAAGCTTATTATTGATATTTATAATAATGGCTTTTAGAATATATAACATAGTTTAAAACTCTTATCAATATTTACCTGATTATATAGAACTTTAGAAACATTTTGAGTGAAATTATTAAGAAAATGAGCTTAGTTAGACTACATTGTTTACAATTTATAGGATATCCATTTTTCATATTTCTTATTTTTTTATCTTCAATAATTAAAACATAATAGGATTAAATACAGGCTCACAGGCCACAGAAGAAACCCTCCTTGTGGTTCCTGTATATAAAGTTAAATATAGGGCCATTTGTAAGGTGGAGAAAATGAGGCTACAATTAAATGCCAGAGATATTTTTTGGATATCATCTTTCCTGAAATTTAGAATATTACAAATGAAACTTTCAGGGGTCATAGCATCATGAGACAATGGACATGTCCATAATATAGTGAATATGGAAATATATATAAGCCTGAAAGAATATATTAAGATATATAGGACCCAAATTATTATCAAATAAAAAAATAACTATTTTAAATCCAAATGTGAGTTATTGACCTTTCTAGTGTAACATCAATCAGTTTGCCAGGCTTTAATTTGGCCTTTTTTCAAAATTTTTAAAAAATTTTTAAAAAATTTTTTTGTTTTTAAATTTTTTTTTTAAATTTTTTTAATTTGGCCTTTATTACATGGCTATAAATAATACCTAAACAATAGAAATTAATTTAAATCATATGGTTTTTAAAAGAGTGAAAATGATAGTATAACTAATCTTATTTTTGTATTCTGAAAATAGTTTTAGATAACTCAATTATATTTCTAGTTTTTTAGATCTTTTAATAAATTAGGAATCAGAATTAAACATGATTGTTTGCAAATTTATTTTAAAAAGTAGACATGGAACATTTAGTGACAGTACTCCCATGTTAAATCTTCTTGGCTTTAGACATTTTATAGGAAGTAGCAACTTGATGACTGTTTTTTATCAATTTTTGAAGATTATCCCAAAACTTATTTATCATTATTAGAGACCTTATGTAACACTGGTAAAGCATTATATTAATTTAGGAGGAAAGATGCCAAATTCTATTATAGAATGATTTGGGCAGTAAAATATTGATGGATATTTTGTGGAAGTAACTGGCTTGTTATGAAAAATTCAATTTCAGTAATTATTCTATTTTAACAACTGTCTAGATATAATCTTAAGTCCTAAGGACCAGTATGATTGGGTGGTCTAGGTCCTTCCTATGTTTTCCTTTCCTCAAAACTTACCTTTAGTAGCCAATATTTCATTATGGGACTAACATGTAGTTATGTTTCTACTGTAGCTTGTATGCTTAAATCTAGTCACATGGATGGATGTAGTATGAATATTGGTAAGACCATCAATTATATGAGTATTATTAATAAATATTGGGATGGATTCTCCAGTCCACATTGCAAGGTGCATTAGAAGTGGACTTGGGGAATGGGTCCATAGAAGTCTCTCCATAGACTTTATTTACCTGATAACTCACAAGATTTACATACATGTAAGCACTGTGATTGGAGATTTACTTTCCTTTGTCAGGTTTTCCATTTCTACCATGATAGGTTTAGATTCATCCTTAGAAATCTGATTTATCCTATTGTTCCATGTGTTGCAGTAGCACTAAGACTTTTAGTGTCATAATTTAAAGAAATTAAAAAAATAATTTTGTGAGATTTAACAGGGACATGTAGGGTTCTGTTTTTTCCCTTTTATTTTATTTTTTTAAATTAAAGAAAAAGTTGTTATAAGTCAAAATATTATTAGTTTTAAACTATATAAAAGGCCAAGTATTGTACAAGTATTTGAATAATAAGAAGAGACTTACTATCTTTTGTTGGCCAGGAAACTTGGGAAGAGTTAGATAAGGTGTTTTAATCTTGAAATTAATCTCAGTTTTTCATTTGAATATTAGCCTATAAACATTGGTATGTTATCCTTTGGATTAATATAAACTAGTTGACCCATTTCAATGTTATATCTACAATATGAAATGAACAAATTAAGAGAACTATAATCCCTTCTTGAGAGAATGTGTTAAAATATTTTAAAAACAATTTTTTAGTTGTAGGTGGACACAATACTTTATCTTATTTTTTATATTGGTGGTGAGGATCAAACCCAGGTCTACACAAGTGTCAGGTGAGCACTCTACTGCTGAGGCAAAACTCCAGCCCAGAATATTTTTATATCTTATAATGTTATCCTTTAAATGAACTAGTGTCTCTCAATTGTCTTATTAAAATATAGCTAAATTTACTTCCCAGTATAGAGAGTAACATATAAGTTCTATAATATGTTTGTATAATTATAGAAAATAATACAATTAGATTTTAAATTTTTTTGTTATTTTTGTATGAGTTGATTAGAGACCATTGTAAAAAAATTATCAGTTTAGTAAGATGTTCTCTTAAACCTTATACTTTAAGGATTTATATATTTAGGAAACAGAGATACAATTGATATATAAGAATTAGCAATGATTATCATAATTATTATAATGCTTTCAAATATTATATTGCTTTTAAATCTATCAAATTTAATTTTTAAAGAGAATTTTGAAACTTGGAACTTAAGGTGGTATTTGAAAACATTTACTATTTAATAAAATGTGTAAATATTAATTTCTTAAAAATTAGTTCTTCTTTAAATAATAAAACTTACTAGGCATAAGTAACTATTCTATTGGAATAAGAGTTGATTAATGTTTTAAGAAGTTTTTGTCATCTCACTGTATAGGTCAAAATTTTGGTTTATATTAGCACATTAATATTTGCTCTTATGGAAAAGCATCAAATATTTTTAATTGATTGTTTCATATATTTTTAAAAAACTATAGAATTCAATAACACAATTAGTAACTTATACTTAATTGATATATATAGAATATATCAACCAACATCAAGCAGATACACTTCTTTTTCTCAGCAGCACATGGATACTTCTCAAAAATAGACCATGTATTATGTCACAGGGCAACTCTTAGCAAATACAAAGAAGTAGAGATATTACCATGCATTTTATCCAATCATAATGGAATGAAATTGGAAATCAATGATAAAATATGGAAGAAAGATTTCTACATCATATAGAGAATGAACAATATGCTACTGAATGAACAATGGGTTACACAAGACATCAAGGAGGAAATTTAAAAAATTCTTAGAGGTAAATGAAAACTCAGACACAACATATCAAAATCTCTGGGACACTATGAAAGCAGTACTAAGAGGAAAATTTATTGCATGGAGTTCATTCCTTAAAAGAAGAAAAAGCCAATTATTATTATAATGAATTATAATAAAATAATTATAATAAAAAGCCAATTATTAAAATGACCTCACACTACATCTCAAAGCCCTAGAAAAAGAAGAACAAATCAGAGGCAATTGCAGTAGAAGGCAAGAAATAATTAAAATCAGAGTTGAAATCAATGAAATTGAAACAAAAGAAATAATTGAAAAAATTGACAAAACTAAAAGTTGGTTCTTTGAAAAAATAAATAAGATTGACAGACCCATAGCCATCTAATGAAGAGAAGAAGAGAGAGGACCCAAATTACTATCATACGGGATGAAAAATGCAATATCACAACAGAAACTACAGAAATACAGAAGATAATTATAAATTATTTTGAGACCTTATAGTCTAATAAAACAGAAGAGAGCGAAGGCATCAATAAATTTCTTAAATCATATGATCTGCCCAGATTGAGTCAGGAAGATATACACAACTTAAATGGACCAATATCAAGTGAGGAAATAGAAGAAGCCATCAAAAGATTACCAACCAAGAAAAGCCAAAGACCAGATGTCTGTACAGCCAAGTTTTTTTTTAATTTTTTATAAGTTTTGAGACAGGTTTTTTGTTTATTTTATTTTTTAGTTTTTGGCGGACACAACATCTTTGTTTGTATGTGGTGCTGAGGATTGAACCGGGGTCGCACGCATGCCAGGCGAGCGCGCTACCGCTTGAGCCACATCCCCAGCCCTACAGCCGAGTTTTATAAGACATTTAAAGAAGAACTAATTCCAATACTCTACAATATATTTCAGGAAATATAAAAAGAGGGAGTACTTCTAAATTCATTCTAAGAGTCCAATATCACCCTGATTCTAAAACCAGACAAAGACATCTCAAAGAAAGTAATCTTCAGGCCAATATCTCTAATGAATATAGATACAAAAATCCTCAATAAAATTCTGGCAAATTGGATACAAAAACATATCAAGAAGTTCTTGCACCATGATCAAGTGGGATTCATCCTTGGGATGCAAGGTTGTTCAACATATGGAAATCATCACATCAATAGACTTAAAGATAAGATCCATATGATCATCTAGATAGATGCAGAAAAAGCATTTGAAAAATACAGCACTACATTAAGTTCAAAACACTAGAAAAACTAGGGATAAAAGGAACTTACCTCAACATTGTAAAAGCTATCTATGCTAAGCCTCAGGCAAGCATCATTCTAAATGGAGAAAAACTGAAGGCATTCTCTCTAAAATCTGGAACAAGACAGGGATGCCCTCTCTCACCACTTCTATTCAATATAGTTCTTGAAATACTGGCCAGAGCAATTAGATAGATGAAAGAAATTAAAGGAATATCTATAGGAAAAGAAGAACTTAAACTAGCACTATTTGCTGATGATACGATTCTATACCTAGAAGACCCAGAAAACTCTACCAAGAAACTTCTAGAACTAGTAAATGAATTCAGCAAAGTGGCAAGATATAAAATCAACACCCATAAATCAAAAACATTTCTGTATATCAGTAACAAACCCTCAGAAAAGGAAATGAGGAAAACTACCCCATTCACAATATCCTCAAAAAAAAAAAAAAAGATACTTGGGAATCAACCTAAAAAAAGAGGCGAAAGATCTTTACAATGAAAACTATAGAACCCTAAAGAAAGAAATAGAAGAAGACCTTAGAAGATGGAAAGATCTATCTTGCTCATGGATAGGCAGAATTAATATTATTAAAATGAGCACACTACCTAATGCACTATACAAGTTCAATGAAATTCCAATCAAAATCCCAATGGAATTCCTCATATAAATAGAAAAAGCAATTATGAAATTCATTTGGAAAAATAAGAGACCCAGAATAACTAAAGCAATTCTAAGCAGGAAGAGTGAAACAAGTGGTATCGTATACCAGACCTTAAACTATACTACAGAGCAATAGTAACAAAAACATCATGGTACTGGCACCAAAACAGGCTAGTAGACCAATGGTACAGAATAGAGGATCCAGAGACTAACTCACAAAGTTACAACTACCTTATATTAGACAAAAGTGCCAAAAGCATGCACTGGAGAAAGGATAATCTTCAACAAATGGAGCTGGGAAAACTGGAAATCCATATGCAACAAAATGAAATTGAATCCCTATCTCTCATCATGCACAAAAGTTTACTCAAAATGGATTAAGGATCTAGGGATTAAACCAGAGGCTCCGCATCTAATAGAAAAAAAAGTAGGCTCTAATTTACATCACGTGGGGCTAGGCCTTAACTTCTCAGTAAGACACCTATAGCAAAAGAATTAAAACCAAGAATCAACAAATGTGATGGATTCAAACTAGAAAGTTTTTTCTCAGCAAAAGAAATAATATGTGAGGTGAATGAATAGGGAGCTTTCATACTGGGAACAATTTTTTACCCCTCACACATCAGATAGAGCTCTAATCTCTAGGGTATATAAAGAGCTCAACAAGATAAGCACAAAAATAATAATCCAATCAATTAACGGGCCAAGGACCTAAACAGAAACTTCTCAGAAGAGGATATACAATCAATCAACAAATATATGAAAAAATGCTCATCATCTCTAGCAATCAGAGAAATGCAAATCAAAACTACTCAAGATACCACCTCACTCCAGTAAGAGTGGCAGCCATTATGAAGACAAACAACAACTGCCGCAGTCTGGCTGGGCACAATTCAGGAGCCACTTGTCAAAAGAAACTAACTTTATTTTTAGAATTACACATGCTAAACAAAACAGCTCCTCAGGAAAACCCCTCAGAACCCAACTGCCACCACCAGCTTCCCACAAGCCTCTCACACACAAAAATACAAGCCTCTCCCACACCCACAATCCTCCTTCTCTTGAGGCCAATTGGCTGGGTCATGTGGGTGGAGCCAAAGAAGTCCCCCAATGAGCAGCTCAATGGTCTGAAAGGGCAGGGAAACAGCCCAATGAGCATCACCGCAGAGGAGCCAATTAGCTAGATGTTGCTGGGGCCGCTGTGAGCCAATCATCAGCTGGCAGTCTGAAAGGGCGGGGAAACAGCTCAATGAGCATCTCCAATGAGCATCACCACAGAGGAGCCAATCAGCTAGATGTTGCTGGGGCTGCTGTGAACCAATCATCAGCCGGCAGCTGGAAGTTTGCTGGCAGCTGGAAGTTTGCTGGGGCCTCTTTGGGTGTGGCTCTCAACATCTCCCCCTCTCTGTTTAAACAACAAGCATGTGGCTTAGGGACCGTGCCTGCCTTAGGTTGTCCAATAGTACATATGGTCCTTACCCGTTATCGGATGAGCTGACCTCAAGGTGTCAGCCTCCTGTCTTAGGTTGGTACCATTGTAATTGGATCTTACCCGTCACTGACTTCTGGTCCAGTATACAGCCACACCTGTGGATAGGTCTTTGTACCAGCGGGGGGGGGGGTGAGGTTCTTTGCCTCACCTCTGTTGGCCCCCAAATTTTAGCTGAACGATCATGACAAGCCGAAGGGAGGAAGATACACCAAGCTAATTGATGACTCCTTTTGGAAAAATTGTACCACCGATGACATCATCAGCAAAAATACCCCAACACTACAACAAGTCACTGCACCAACAGATAGTTCACAATGCATACAGGTGAGTTCACAATGCATACAAGTGACACATAGTCTAGGCAAGTTCTGTAAGCAGTTCAGTGATGGCTATTGCAGAAGCTGTAGATTGGTTTTATTTTTGTCTTCACTGGCACTGGGATGAAGATAGAAATTCTGGCAATAATGGCTAAAGTTAAAATTATGTAACATTCCAGAAGGCACTAAAAGAAAACAATTTTCTTAACAATTTACATTATCTTGAAGAGAATTATTAAATATAATGAAAAGGAAAGGTGAAAGTAAACAAACTGATCTGTTAACCTCCTTTTTTGTTCACATATTAAAACAATCCTCAACAGTTGTTTACCCAATTTAAATTAAACCATTTAAATCACGTGAATAAAAAAAATATTTGGATCCATTTTTTCATGAGAGCTCATCATATATGATATATGGACATACGTACATTCAAACATATAACACAAAACACAAGTGTGCACATATAATATAATACATACAACACATAACATAATAGTAAAGGCCTTATAACTTTTTACAGGTGAAGTCTCCATTGCAATGTTTAAAAACTCTATAGTTAAAAAGTAGAACTGATCAGCAAAACATTAACCTAGGTCTGTATGAGCTCAAAAAACAAAATAGAACTTCATGATATGGGAAAGGGAAATAATAAAATAGATATTGAAAAAATCATCCTGGTTCTGTTGCAGATGTAAGAATAGCCAAACTGGAGTTTTGGATATCAGCTGTTATGGATTTGAGCCAAATCATCTTCTTTTTGGTCTGTAGAAATTGCTTGGTTAGTCTCTCTGGAATCCAAATCGGCTGCAGTTCTCCCTGTGGAAACACACAAACAGGCCCCCAACTCCAGACAATCACTGGGTTAGGACTTTAGTCAATCTCTCCATAATCCAAATAGACTGCTGTTCTTCCTGTGGAAACACACAAACAGACCCCTGACTCCAGACAATTACTGGGTCAGGACCTTTCCATTGTCATGTTAGAATATCTTTCCAAAGTACCTTGGGCTTATGTACATTTTTTGGACACATGCCTTTCCACAGCACTAAGTCCTGATGAATCCAAATTTAAAAAGTTTAGAGTAAAAAGGGTTATTTTAAGTTTATCTTTGGGGAATATATACCCCTTTGCAATTCCGTCTTTTTGCTTTAATAAGTACATTTTAATAGTTTGATGAGCTCTTTCAACTATGCCTTGTCCCTGTGGATTGTATGGTATTCCTGTTATATGAGTAATGCCAAATGATAAGCAAACTTGTTTAAAAGAGGTAGAAGTATAAGCAGGGGCAATATCTGTTTTTAACTGTTTTGGAATGCCCACAGTGGCAAAATTTTGTATGCAATGAGCTATAACATCTTTAGTTTTTTCTCTGGCATGAAGGGAGCCCATCAAAAATCCTGAAGAAGTATCAACTGTAACATGCAAATATTTTAATTTTCCAAATTCTGGCAAGTGTGTGACGCCCATCTGCCAAATATGGTTAGGTATCAATCCTCTAGGATTGATTCCAAGATTAACTTGTGGTAAAAAGGTCACATAATTTTGACATTGTTTTATTATTTGTCTAGCTTGTTTCTTAGTTATTTTAAAATGCTTTTGTAAAGTATTAGCATTGACATGGAACCTTTTATGAAAATTTATAGCTTCTTCTAGTGTAGAGAAAATATGTATGTCATGTGTAGTTTCATCTGCTAAATCATTGCCCAGACTAAGGGCTCCAGGCAATCCTGTATGTGCCCTGATATGTCCTATAAAGAATGGATCTTTTCTGTCCCAGATTAGACTTTGTATAGTGGAAAGCAAAGAGAAAACAGTAGAGGAAGTGGAAATCCTACCAGCATCTTCAAGGGATACTATAGCATTTACTATATACTGACTATCAGAAAATAAATTAAATACAAAATCTTTAAACATCACAAAAGCTTGTAATACTGCATTAAGCTCTACCTTTTGAGCTGATTGTTTGGGTACTAAAAATGTAAAGGTTTGATCAGGTGTAACTATTGCTGCTGTACCATTATTTGACCCATCAGTGAATATATTTGGAACATTCATGATAGGTGTTTTTCTTGTCATTTTTGGAAAAATTACAGGATGCGATGACCAAAAAGACAATAAAGGATTATATGGTAAGTGGTTATCAAATGAAACATTAGATTTGCACATTATTATTGCCCAAGTATTTAACTCATTAGCTAATTCATCAATTTGATTCCTAGTATATGGAGTAATAATTTTATTGGGAGAAATTCCAAACACTCCCTTTGCTGCTTTTATTCCTTTGAGTATTAATTGTCCTACAGCCTCAGAATACCTAGTAAGAATAGTGTTAGGAGAATAAGATAAATGTATCCATAGTCATGGACCTTCTTGCCAAAATACTCCTGTAGGAATTTTTTTGTTGGTAGTACAATAAATAATAAAGGCAAACTTATATCAATTCTATCCAAATGCCTATTTTCCATATATGTTTCAATGATTTTTAATGCCTTTCTTGCTTCAGGTGTTAACATTCAGGGTGAATTTGGATCTGATGGACCTTTTAGGATATCAAATAAAGGTCCCAACTCTCCTGTTGGTATATCTAGATAAGGCCTTATCCAATTTATGTCTCCTAATAACTTTTAAAAGTCATTAAGTGATTTGAGTTGATCTACTCGTATTTGAATTTTTGGTGGACGGACCATGGTTGAGGATAATAGAACTCCTAAATAATTAATTGGAAACTTTAATTGTACTTTATCTATTGCTATCTCTAGATTATTATTTTTTAATAAGTTTGTAAGTGTGGCATAACATTCTAGCAATGTGTTTTTATCTTTGTGTGGTAAGAATACATCATTCATATAGTGAAATGTTTGTAGTTCAGGATTTTGATTTCTAAGTGGCTGGATTGCTTTGTTAACATAAATTTGACACATAGTTGGGCTGTTAGCCATCCCTTGAGGGAGTACTTCCCATTCATATCTCTGATCAGGACCTTCATGATTCAGTGCAGGCATAGTAAATGCAAAACTTGGACTATCCTCAGGATAAATTGGAATTGAAAAACAATTTTTAATATCTATAACTAAAACATACCAAGTTTTTGGCAAAGCAGACAATTGAGGAATCCCTGATTGAACAGGTCCCATAATAACCATCTCATTATTAATGGCTCTTAAATCTTGCAATAATCTTCATTTACCAGATTTCTTTTTGATGACAAAAATGGGAGTATTATGGGGAGATACAGAGGGTTGTATATGTCCTTCTGCTAATTGTTGTTTGACCAGATCATCAGCTGCTTGTATCTTTTCTTTAGTCAGGGGCCACTGAGGAACCCATACTGGTCTTTCTGATTTCCAAGTAATTTTTAATGTCTCCGTGGCCCTTTTTGAAAATCCAACTCATGTCTGTCTGTTCCTTGATCTATTTGTATTGGTGCTGCTATACTTTGTTCTTGTTTTTCTAATCTTTTTCCTTTCCTAAAATCTTGTCTAGTCATAATAGTGGGTGCATTTTGGTTGATGTTATTTGTTAATGTCAAACCTAATTGATCTAGGACATCTCATCCCCATAAATTTATGGGAAGATGATCCAATACATATGGCTGTATAGTTCCTTTATATCCTTCAGGATCCTTTCAATCTAATACCATTACACTTCTATGGGGATTAGTCACCACTCCTAGGCCTCGATGTGTTTGAGTGGCTTGTTGTAATGGTCAATGTTTTGGCCATTCTTGACGAGAGATGATGCTAAGGTCTGCACCTGTATCCAGTAGCCCATTAAATACATATCCTTGAATATTTAGTTTTAACATGGGGCGAGTATCTAAATTTAAAGAAAGCAGCCCAATCTACACCTGTGGAGCCTAATCCCTTGGAACCTCTTTCTACAGCATGACTGGAAAATTTATCATGTAGGCTTGGTATTATTAGTAACTGAGCTATTCTATCTCCTGGTGAAATTACTGATATACCCTTTGGAGAACTGGCTATAATTTTTATTTCATCTTCATAATCGGGGTCAATTACCCCAGGACTTATCATAAGTCCTTTTACAGTAGAAGAGCTATGTCCCAATAATAAGCCTACTGTTCCTTTGGGAAGATGTCCTTTCACCCCTGTGGGAATGATTTGAACTCCCATCTCTGGAGTTAGTACTGATCTTGCAGAGGTGCAGATGTCTAACCCTGCACTCCCTCTGGTTTGTCTGATGAGGGATCTGATGGACAATGTGTCCTGGTCACTACCCTGATGGGGTTGCTGGGTTCCTCCAGTGCTCCGTGTATTTGTGGTTTTGGGCCCCGGAGCATTGAGTCCCCCTGTCCATTTTTTGGCAATGGAGCCTGATGCCTTTCTCCACGATATTGTGGATAAACACTTGGTCCTTGTTCATTTCTTGATAATGCAGTACCCTCTATGGAGGTTTTACAATGGCATTCATTAGCCCAATGTCTCCCTCTATGGCATCATGGGCAAATACCCGGTATTCTACTCCTTTGATACCTAGTTTTGTTAAACCCTCCTCCTATGGGGCAATTCCTTTTAAAATGTCCTGTTTGTTCACAATTGTAGCATGTTCTTGGCCTGGCATCTAAAGACTGTTTTACTGCACCTGCCACGACTTGCTCTTGTTCATTAATGTCTCTACATAATTTAATATATGTGTTTAAATCTTCATGTTTCCATGGTCTAATGATATCTCTGCACCAATGATTTGTTTGGTCATAAGCCAGTTGTTTTATTAATGGCATTGCTTGTTCTGTATTCCCAAAAACTCTGGTAGCTGTTTGAATAAGCCTATCTACAAATTCAGCGTAAGGTTCATTGGCTCCTTGTATTACCTTAGATAATTGACCTTGTAAACCTCCATGTCCTTGTAAAGTCTTCCATGCCCTAATCACCTGTACAGCAATTTGTGAGTATATACCAGGATCATATGCAATTTGTTGCTGCTGATCCTCATAAGGTCCCTTTCCTAACAACATATCTAGATTTCTCTGAGGATAACCAGCTGCTGCATTTCACCTAGCCATCTCCTTGCAAAATTCCTTATTGGCAACCTTCCATAACAGGTATTGACCTCCATTTGGCACAGCTTTACACATATTAGCCCAATCTGCTGGCATCATGTTCAAGTTGTTAATGGATTCGACCAAGCTTACAGTGAAGGGTGCTTGAGGACCATAGGTTGTTACAGCCTCTTTTATCTTCTTCACTGTTTTGAAATTTAAAGCATGGTGAATTCTCTGCCCTCCTGCCTCAAATACAGGGCATGTTAATATTTGAGATCCTGTCTCAGGATCCCAACTATCAACTGCAGGGGTTGGGGGCCTCCCAGCATATGGAGGTGGTGCTTTTGGTTGGACACTTTCACCCTATGGTGATAGAAATGTGTTAGTAGCAGTCTCCTGTTGTAACTTTCCCCCTGATGGCCTTTTCTGCTCTAAGCTTTCTTCCTCTATCTGACTAGCTCGAAAGACCTTCTCTTTTACTTGAATCTTTCTTTCTGACTAACTTGAGAGACCTTCTCTTTTACTTGAATCAATATGTCTTCTCCTTCCTCTACCTTTGTCTGAACTGAAGGCTTTGGACTAAGCAAACAAGAAACCACCGTCCACAATGGCAATGTGCCAACTGACAGAGTCCCTGGGCTTTTCTTTTCTATTCTTTTTAAATCTTCACCATGATGGTTCCATTGTGATATATTTAACAACTCCTCCTTAAAAAGCCATGGGCTACATTTTTGTATTGTATCAACGTATGCCCTGACTGCTCTTGATTTTACTGAGATGCCTCTTTCCTCTAACAATTTACTTAACACTCTTTCGGTTTGTTTTTTACTAATTTCTGATCCCGTATTTCTACTATAATACAACCCAACAAGATGATGCCAAAAAAAAAAAAACCAAGATAGAATGAAATAAAAATGAAACAACACAAAATCATTATAGCCTTTCTATCCTCCTGACATGTGCATCTGTCCTTTCTCCCTATCTGTTCCTCATACGTAAATAGTTTTTCCTCAAATGTGAGCAGTTTTTCTTCTGTCTCACTCATCTCCAGGGACAGGCAACTTAAAACAAAAATGAGGCAAAACAAAAGAGGAATCTTAAAATGGCTACCCATTCTCTCGCCATGCCCTCAGGGGCGAGCAGTTTACTTACCCTCAGTCGTTCCCCGTGCGAGCCACCAAATGCTGCAGTCTGGCTGGGCACAATTCAGAAGCCACTTGTCAAAAGAAACTAACTTTATTTTTAGAACCACACATGCTAAACAAAACAGCTCCTCAGAAAAAACCCTCAGAGCCCAACTGCCACCACAGGCTTCCCACAAGCCTCTCACACACAAAAACACAAGCCTCTCCCACACCCACAATCCTCCTGCTCTTGAGGCCGATTGGCTGGGTCGCGTGGGCCGTGCCAAAGAAGTTCCTCAATGAGCAGCTCAGTGGTCTGAAAGGGCAGGGAAACAGCCCAATGAGCATCACCGCAGAGGAGCCAATCAGCTAGATGTTGCTGGGGCTGCTGTGAGCCAATCATCAGCTGGCAGTCTGAAGGGCAGGGAAACAGCCCAATGAGCATCACCGCAGAGGAGCCAATCAGCTAGATGTTGCTGTGAGCCAATCATCAGCTGGCAGTCTGAAAGGGTGGGGAAACAGCTCAATGAGCATCTCCAATGAGCATCACCACAGAGGAGCCAATCAGCTAGATGTTGCTGGGGCCGCTGTGAGCCAATCATCAGCCAGCAGCTGGAAGTTTGCTGGGGCCCCTTCGCCTGTGGCTCTCAACAAACAACAAGTGCTGGCGAGGAAGGGAAAAAGATACACTCATACAATGCTGGTGGAACTGTAAATTTTTGTGGCCAATTTAGAAAGCAGTATGGATATTCCTTGGAAAACTGGGAATGAAACCACCATTTGACCCAGCTATTCCTCTTCTTGGACTACATACAAAGGACCTAAAAACAGCATATTACAGGGACACAGCCACATCAATGTTTATAGCAGCACAATTCATAATAGTTAAACTGTGGAGCCAACCTAGATGTCCTTCAGTGGATGCATGGATTAAAAAATGTGGCATTTATACACAATGGAATATTACTCAGGAATAAAAAAGAATAAGGTCAAGGCATTTGCAGGGAAATGGATGGCATAAGAGAAGATTATGCTAAGTGAAGTTAGCCAATCACACCCCCCCCCAAAAAAAAACAAATGCCAAAAGTCCTCACTTATATAAGGAGGGGGGGTGACTCAAAATGGGAGGGAGAGCAAGGGAGGGAGATTACTTCTAGATAGGGAATAGGGGTTGGAGGGAAAGGGAAGGAGAAGGGGAATAGCATGGATGGTGAAAGGAGACCCTCATAATTATACAAAATAAATGTATAAAGATGTGAATTTGGTGTCAACATACCTTATATATAATCAGAGATATGATAAATTATGGTATAATGGTGTATTAAGAACCGTAATGCAAAAATCATTCAATCAATCAATCAGTTGGCTATAGAAGTATAGGTTTACTTCTTGGATCTTTATGTTTTTCCACTAGTCTATGTGACTGTATTTATGCCAACACTGTGATGTTTTGATTATTATAATTTTAGTACATTTTAAAGTTAGGAGTATAATGCTTCCTGCTTTATTATATTTGTTGACAATGGATTTGGTTAATTGTATCTTTTTATATGGTTTCATATAAAATGTAGGGTTTTTCTAGTTCTTTGAAAAATGCTTAGAAAAGTATTTTAATAGGAAGTGCATTAACTTTATTCTGTTGCAGATCTTACAGAGAAAGCTTTCATCATTTCCAAACTCAGTAAAATATTAAATATTATAAATGGAAAAAAATGAAAAGGAATGAGCTACCACCAGAGATTCCAAAATGGCAAAAATAATAAACAAAGAAGAAAAAAATCCTGAATAGTCCTACTCAGCAAGACCTCCACTTATGGGAGTACAAGAAAAATCCTCAGATTTATTTCTACACTTTTATTCTTGAGAACCAAGTTCTGAGCCTAGCAGCCCATAGCCCTCCCATTTCCTAGGATCAATGAAATCTACTACATGTTCAAAAGTGCAAAGTGGTCAGTTCGCATAATGAATAAAACCCTTAAACTTTGCAGAGTAAACCAAACAGATGCCAAATCCATTCAAAAAACATTTAACTTCAAATTTTAGACTACCAACTGATTCACTGCATGAGACTCAATATCACTTGAACTTTCTGGGACCTAATATCTTCATAAGAAAAATTAATATCCCCAAAGCAATGCAAAGTGATAATGAGGTAACAGATCTAAAGGAGACTTTTCAAACATATGAAACTCTTTCCACTTGGCTGATGGAAAATAGATGCCTTGATGTCTGAAATAAATGCAGAATAAAAACAAATCCATAATCTATAAAACAAAGAGTTTTGGCAAAGCAAGATATGGGGAAGGAAAGCAAATATCAAAGATAGTTGAGGGACATGTCTAACAGTTTTTGAACACTGGCAAAATACCTGAGATAAATCAATTTATAAGGAGAAAAAAATAATTGCAATATAAATTTCTATCTCTGAAGTAAAAAAGTTCCCAGTGCTTAATGTCTCATGATAATTACCTTTCCTCTCTCCACTTTCTCTCATTATACCAATCTACAGTATATCAATCCACAATATTCTAATCCACAACATGTCAATCCACAATATGCTAATCCATAAATTCACTTTTCCTGTGAGAAAGGGCCAAACACCCACTAGCAACCTTCCAATTCTACACAATGAGGATCCTTGTTCCAGGTGCCAGTTTTCACCCAAGTCCCATGCAGGTGATGGAAATGGGGTTGCCCTCAATGGAATGGGCTGACTGAGATATAAAGGCTAAGAAAAATGGAATGATGAAAAGAAAAACACAGGACACAGAAAGTAGTCTCAAAAGTGGGAGCATAACAGGCATGCCAATCAGATAGATCCAATTTCTGTACTGTGGTGAAATGGAGTCTGCACTTGTTGTATTTATATCAGAGGACATCAAAGGCAGGGATAAGGTTTCAAGGGTGGAGTCTTGCAGTCAGCAAGTTGATTGATCTCTTGGCAGGTCACACCCATCTCAGGTGTTGTATTGGATCCCTGGAAGAGCTTGAGGGGGAAGTTCACCTGCATCAGGAGATCAATCCCTGTGGGGGTTCCACAGAAGATTCTTGATGCCAGACTTAACCCTTCATTAGGTTACTATGCACAACATAGTCCACATACAGCCCTCAAATGGCTCCTGACATTTGACCTTTGAGTTTTTGGGACTGGCTTATTCCACATAGTATGATAATCTCCACATTTATTCATTTACCAGCAAATGTCATAGCCATTCTTCTTTATGACTAATACTCCATCATGTTTATATACCACATTTTCTTTATCCATTCATCTATGGAAGGCCACATACATTGGTTCCTTAGCTATTATAAATGTGCTTAGCTATAAACATTGATGTGGCTGTGTCACTGTGGTTTGCTGATTTTAACTTCTCTGGTTATATACCAAGTAATGGGATAGTAGGGTCATATGGTAGTTCCATTCCTAGTTTCTTGAGAAATCTCCCCACTGTTTTCCAAAGTGGTTGCAATAGTTTGCAGTTACACTAACAATGTATGAATGCACACTTTTCCCCACATCCACACCAACATTTATGGTTACTTGTATCCTTTTTTTTAGTTATACATGAAAGGGGAATGTATTTTGGCATGTTATACATACGTAGATTATAATTTATTTAAATTAGGAAGGTATTCTTGTGGTTATATATGACTCAGAGTTACCCTGGTTGTGTATTCAAATGTAAGGCTATGAATTATGTCTGATTAATTCTATTATTCTGCCTATTCCCTTTGTTTCTCCCTTCTATTCGATTCCCTTTATCTAATCCAATGGTCTTCTATTCTTCCTATCCCCACACTGCCTTGTTGTGGGTCAGCATCCACATATCAGAGAGAAAATGTGGCCTTTGAATTTTAGGGACTGGCTTATTTTACTTAGTATGCTATTCTCCAATTCCATCCATTTACTGTCAAATGCCCTAATTTAATTATTCTTTATGGCTGAGTAATATTCCATTGTATATATATGCAGCACATTTTATTTACCATTAAATCCACTGAAGGACACATAGGTGGGTTCTATATGCTAGCTATTGGGAATTAAGCTGATATCAACTTTGATGTGTCTGCATCACTGAAGTATGCTGTAGTCCTTTGGGAATAGACTAAGAAGTGGGTGAATTGGGTCAAATGATAGTTCTATTTCAAGTTTTCTAATGAATCTACATTCTGCTTTCCATAGTGGTTGCACCAATTTTCAGTTCCACCAACAATGTATGAGAGTACCTTTCTCCCAATATTTGCCAATATTTATTGTTACTTTTATTCTTGTTAATTGCTATTTTGACTAGAGTGGGATGGAATCTCAGTATAGTTTTAATGTCTTCTAAATATAGGTCTTCTAAATATAGAATCATGTCATCAGCAAATAGGAATAGTTTGAGTTGTTTTCTTATTCAGATACATTTAATTTTTTTCTTTTGTCTAATTGCTCTCACTAGAGTTTTGAGAACTATGTTGAATAGGAGTGGTGAAAGAGTGCATACCTACCTTGTTGCAGTTCTTAGAGGGAATGTTTTCAATTTTTCTCCACTTAGAATTGTGTTGGTCTTGGGTTTAGCATATACAGCTTTCAAAATGTTGTGGTATATTCCTACTGTTCCTAGTTTATCTAGTGGTTTGAACGTGAAGGTGTGTGGCAGTTTGTCAAATGCTTTTTTATGCATTTATTGAGATAATCATATGATTCATATCTTTAATTCTATTGATGTAGTGAATTACATTTTTAAAATTTTCTTATGTTGAGCCAACGTTGCATTTCTGGGATGAACCTCGCTTGATTATGATGCATTATCTTTTAAATATTTTTTATGTCAACTTCCAGTATTAAGAAGTTTTGCACCTATGTTCATCATAGATATTTGCCTCATTTTCTTTCCTTCATGTGTCTTCATTGAGTTTTTGTATTAGGGTGATTCTAGCTTCATAGAATGAGTTTGGGAGGGTTCCCATTTTTCTATTTCATGGAATAATTTGAGGGGTATTGGTGTTGATTTTAAGATTTGGTAGAACTTGGTGAGAATCCATCTGGTCCTGGGCTTTTCTTTATTGGTAGGCAATTTAGTTGTTTGAAATTTATCTGTTTAAATTTTCTATGTTCACCTGATTAAATTTGGGTAGGTCATATGTCTCCAGAAATCTGTTGATGTCTTCAAGGTTTTCTATTGTATGGGAGTAGAAATTTTCAAAACAGCATCTGATTGTCATCTGAGTTTCAGTAGTGTCTGTTGTAATTCTTCCTTTTTCATTGTGAATTTCACTAATTTGAGTTTTATCTATTGTTTTTCTCAGTAGTTTGTTTGCTTCAGTTATTATTATTATCTGTATCTGCCTAAATTATGAGTTATTGGGACACAAGATAGAAAAATACTGCCTCAAAACCAACTGTTAGATGGGAACACATACAAACAACACAAAATATCAAGGGAACAAGACACCTGAAAAAACAAAAATACATCAAAAGGAGAATCCATAGACACCACAGTGGAAGAAAAGTCAGAGAAGGAGTTTTGAATGTTCATAGTTACAATTATATGTGAGGTAAAGGATGATATAAGAGAAAAAGCAAAGGATGTAAAAGGTCATTTCAATAAAGTGATAGAGATTCTGAGGAAAAAACAAGCAAAAATTCTCAAAATGAAGGAATCAACAAAATGAATCAAAACTTCATTGGAAAGTATTACAAGCAGACTAACCACTGTTAGACAGAGTCTCAGGCAATGAAGATAAAATAAATAATCTTGAAAATAAAGTTGACCATGGAGAAAAGATGTTAAGAAACCAGTGAAATAATTTCCAAGAAATATGGTATAACATGAAAAGACCCCACTTAAGATTTATTAGGATAGACAAAGTCTCAAAGAGACAAACCAAAGAAATAAATAATATTTTCAATGAAATAATGTTTGAAAAATTTCCAAAATTAAAGAATGGAATGGAAAATCAAATAGAGGAAGCATGTAGGACCCCAATATGCAAAATTACAACAGACCCTTACAAGGCACATTATTATGAAAATGTCTAACATACAGAACAAGTATAGAATTCTAAAGTCTTACAGATAAAATTTTACATCAAACTTAGAGGGAAATCAATTCACATCTCAACTGATTTTTCAACCCAGACTCCTAAAGCTAGGAGGTCTTGGAATAACGTATACCAAGTACTCTTGGATATCAACCAATAATACTACACTTGGCAAATCTAAAGTTCAGATTTGATGATGAAATAAAAATCTTCTATGATAAACAGAAGTTAAAAAAATGCACAACCAAAAAGGCTGCACTATAAAACATTCTCAGCAAAATATCTCATGAAGAAAAAAATAACAGTTAATCAAGGAAAAGCTACTTCAAGATAAAAATGGGAAATAATTCAAAATGACAGGGAAAAAATTATTTCTCAAAAATTACATTGCATGTAATTGGCCTAAACTCATCAATCAAAAGACATAGACTTGCAGACTGATTAAAATATAGGACCCCAAAATATGCTGTCTGCAAGAGACTCATCACATAGGAAAAGCCATTCACTGACTGAATAAGGATGGGAAAAAACTTACTTTTCATATGGATCTTGCAAACAATAAAGTTATATATCTGATAAAGTTTCAGGATATAAACCCCAAAGATATAAAAATCAGTAGCATTTCTACACACTAGCAACAAACTATCTGAAAAACAAGATCAATAAAACAATCTTATGTATAATAACCACCAAGAAATCAAATAATTAGGAATAAATGTAATCAAGAAAGTGAAAGATATCTACACTGAAAACTATAAAAATTAATGAAAAAATTGAAGATAAAAATAAATGGGGACATATCCCATTTTATGAATTAAAAGAATCAATTGATGTTGTTAAAATGCTCATATAAGCCAGATGCAGTAGAAGAATGTCTGTAATCCTAGCAACTTAGGAGGCTGAAGTGGGAGGATCACAAGTGCAAGGCTAGCCTCAGAAACTCAGCAAGATTCTGTCTCAAAATAAAAAATTTAAAAACTGAGGATGTAGGTCAGTGTTAGAGTGTTATGTGTTCTATCCCCAGTACTTAAAAATCAAGTCCACAACCCCTGCAGAAGGAAATCTACAGGTTTAATTCAATCCCCATCAAATCTATGATTTTTTCACATAAATAGAAAAAAAATCCTAATATTATAAAACCACAAAATACAACAAATAGCCAAA
Source organism: Ictidomys tridecemlineatus (assembly GCF_052094955.1). Lineage (NCBI taxonomy): Eukaryota > Metazoa > Chordata > Mammalia > Rodentia > Sciuridae > Ictidomys > Ictidomys tridecemlineatus. The sequence continues at coordinate 120,884,423 of NC_135481.1, read as the reverse complement.
GCAACCTTGAGGAAAATAAAACAAAGCAATGGCATGATACTATGTTATTTAAATACTACTACAAAGTTCTAGTAATCAAATAGGGTGTTACTGCAATGAAACAGACCCCTAGACCAATTAATCAAAACAGAGTGCAGAAATAAGTCCATGCACTGAGAGTCAGTGGGTTTTCCAGAAAGATGCCAAGAACATACCATATAAAATGACAATTTCTTCACTATGTGTTGCTGAAAATACTGGATATTCACATACTGAAGAAAGAAACTAGACCCTCATCTCACAATATAAACAAAAAATAAAAATGGATTGCTAAAAACATAATTTTAAGACCTGAGATTGTAAAACAACTAGAAGGGAATAAGGAAAGCTACATGGCATTGGTCTGGATGATGAGTGTTTTTTATATGACCCCAAAGCACAGGAAACACAAGCAAATATAAACAAGTCATCTACATCAAACAAAAGGCATCTCCACAGCAATAGAGTGAGGATACAACCTACAGAGGGTGTATATTTGCAAATCCTACAACTGATTAGGGGTTAATATCCAAAAATATGCAAAGAACTCAGAAAAATCACTAGCAAGAAAACAAAAAGCTCAATTAACAAAGGGACAGAGAAACTGACATTTCATCTTTCAAAAGAAGCCATGCATCTGGCCAAAAGGCATATGGGAAAATTTCTCAACATCACTAGCTAGAGAAAGGCAAATTAAAACTATAGTGAGACATTGCCTCATAGCCATCAGGATGGCAATCATGAAAAAGATGAAAGATAACAAGTATTGAAGAGGATGTGGAGAAAAGGGAACACTTTCACACTGCTGGTGGCAATATGAATTAAGAGAAAATGATAGACCAATATCCTGGATCAATATAGAGGCAAAAGTCCTCAATAAAATACTTGCAAATTGAACTCCTCATCACATTTAAGAGACCATATGCCATGAACAAGTTGTTTCAATCCAGGGATGCAAAGTTGAGTCAACGTGTAAATTAATAAATGTAATACATCACATAAATAGAATCAAGGATCAAAATTCCATGAACATCTCCATAGATGCATAAAAAGCATTGATAAAATTTAACATCCCCTCAAGAGAAAAACTCTGAATAAACTGGTTATAAAAGAAAACACCTCAGCACAATAATGTTTGTGTACAATAGGCCAATTGTCAACATCACACTGAATTGGGAAATACTGTAAGCATTTCCTCTAAAATCCACTCTTACCACTCCTATTCAATAGAGTGCTGGAAACATTAGCAAAAGCTGTCAAACAAGAGATATAAGAAGGATGCACATAGGAAAAAAGACAAATTCCCTTTATTTGCAAGTGATATTATTATAATTCCTTGAAAAACCCAATCAAAAACCTCTTAGAACTGATAAATAAATTCATCAAAGTAGTAGGTTACAGAATCAACATACAAAAGTCAGTAATTTTCCTGTATGTCATCAAAGAAGTTACTGAGAAGGAAATCATGAAAACAATCCCATTCATAATAGACTCAAAAGAGTAAAATAAAATGCCTAGAAATAAACCCAAGGAAGTAAAAGATCTGTAAAATGAAGAAAGAAATTGATGATTCTAGTAATGGGGAGACATCCCGTGTTCATGGGCTTGGAGAATTAATATTGTTAAAATGACCATACTACTGAAAGCAATCTACAGATTAAATGCAATCTCCATCAAAATATCAATGACATTATATACATAATGAGAAAATTCTAAGATTTATATGGAAGCATAAAAGGCCCCAAACTGCCAAAGCAATGCTGAACAAAAATCAACATTACCAACTGTGGCTCAATATACTCTAAAGCCATAGTAACAAAACTATATGGTATTGGCATGAATATAGACATGCAGACCAATGAAATAGATTAGAGGGCCAAGGAATAACCTAACACATCTACAGTCATCCAATTTTCAATAAAGGAACCAAACACATACAATGGAGAAATGACAGCCTCTTCACTAAATGATGTTGGGAAAACTAAACCTCCACCTGTAGAAGATTGAAACTAGATCCCTATCTCTCACTCTGTAAAAAACTCAACTCAAAATGGGCCTAGATCTTGGGGCTGGGTTTGTGGCTCAGTGATAGAGTGCTTGCCCTGGATGCATGAGGCCCTGGGTTCCATCCTCAGCCCCACATAAAAATGAATATATAAAAACAAATGGATGGTGTTGGAGAAGATAATGCTAAGTGAAGTTAGTCAATCCCTCCAAACAAATGCTGAATGTCTTCTCTGATATAAGGAGGCTGACCACAGTGGGGTGGGGGGGGAGCATGGGAGGAATAGAATTCTAGCTAGGGCAGAGGGGTGGGAGGGGAAGGGAGGGGGCAGGGGATTAGCAAGGATGGTGAAATGTGATAGACATCATTACCCAAAGTCCATCTATGAAGACACGAATTGGTGTCAACATACTTTATATACTACCAGAGATATGAAAAATTGTGCTTTATATGTGTAATAAGAATTGAAAGGCATTCTGATGTCATTTATTTTTTTAAAAAAATCAATAAAAATAAATATATTAAAAACACCTTTAAAAATGGAATAAGACCTTAACTAAGACTTGAAATTATCAAACTCTTAGAGGAAAATGCATAATTATGCAGGTATAGGTGATGATTTCTTGAATGAGACTCTGATATCTCAGGAAATAATAGCAAGAACTAACAGGTTCTTGGTATCTGATAGCTTCTGCACAGAAAGCTAAACAACCAACAGAGTAAAAGACAGTCTTCAGAATGGGAGAAAAACTTTTCCAGATGTTTCTTTGAAAGAGGATTAATATCCAGAGTACATAAAGAACTCAAAAATTCAACAACAAAAAGTAGTCCTCTTAATAAATGGGCAAAATAGCTGAACAGACATTTCTCAACAGAAGAAGTACAAATGGCCACTAATTGTACAAAAAATGTTCAATATTGTAGCTATCAGTGAAATGAGGGAAATGTCCCTGATGCTTCCAAGAGAAGCCAAATATGGTCAGCAAAACCCTGACCCATTCTGGAAGATGGCACCATTGGTACAGGAAAAAGCTAAAGGAGCCAATAGGCTTTACATCATCCCAAAGAGGGATCTGTGAGGAATCTCAGCTGACACTTAATAAGCAGTAGATAGGAACATGGTTGGTTTTGACAAACTTGGTCTTAAAAACATGGCAGGAGAGTACAGCATAAGCACAGTCCTACATTAATGTTAAAAAAGAAAAAACAATGGTTTTATAAAGTGTAACTTAAGATGTGCACTTGTGTTATACAGACCAAATGTAACTTAAGCTATAAAGGAAAGGTTATTGTGTGTAAGTGCCTAAAAATAATCACAAAAGACACGAGAGTCACAAGTTTGTCCTGAGTTAATTTGAGCTTGATCTCATAGACCTACAATTATCTCTAACTCCTACATTGATAAACTTGATCTGTTTTTCACTGACACAGTTATGACTTAATGTCTTTGTGATTTTCAGGTACTTGCTGAAATTCTAATTGCTTTTGTACTAATTGTTGACAAAAAAGTAATACTTTTCTGTCTCATGCATCATTGTCTAGCATGATCCCTGCCCTCTATATGCCTTGTCTAGTCACTTGCCATCTGGCACCATGGAAGTCTGGACTACTCTTATACTGAATACACAAAACTGTCCATACCCCACCTGAGAGAGAACAAGAACTTTCAGTTTCTTCTCCTGTCTTTCCACTCTTTCAGTGAGAAGCATATTGGAGATGTCTTCACCCATTTATCCATAGAAATGGAATGTAGGAACTGACAGTGGGGAACTGTAACAGTGGTCCACTTTATGCTTTGAATATAGCCCTTGCTGCTCTGCTACTGCTACTTATTTTTTAAATGGACATGTTTCTTTCTCTTCCTCTCTCCCTACTCCTCCTTAATATCTGCCCCATGCCAATCTTGGGGTAAGTGTGATTACTTTTTTTCCCATTTTAGGCAGATTTATCTGTCCTTGAGCACATAGCCACCATAGGAACAAAGTAATCCACACTTTGGGAATGGCACCAGAGATCTCTGAAATTACTATCTCTCAAATTAGTAAGTGAATTACAAGTGCAACAGAGAACATTTGAAATGTAGTCTTTGAATCACCTCTTTAAAAGCCCCCTTTTTGTACTGATGTGCAGCATCACAGCCTCTGGGACAGGAGTCCACTATGGTTCTCCTTTGGTAGCAAATCAATAAAGCTTTTTCCTTTTTCTCAGTACCATGTCCTCATTATTGGATTGGCATTGGGAACAAGGATGAAGCTTTTGGTAAAGCAAGAGTAGATGTCTTTGTCTTCTCTTGTGCTTACAAATCAAATTTCAATATTCTGCTATTGAAAATGTTGTTAGATGGGAAGCCTTAATTACTGATCAGTGTTCTTACTTGTCATTGGTTTGTTCAGAGTTTCTATTTCTTTGTGAGTTAGTCTTGGTACATTGCATGTGCCTAGAAACTGATGCATTTCCTTTAAGTTACTCCCTTGGTTGTCATGTAATTATTCATCATATTCTCTTTGCATTTCTCTGAAATCAGTGGTAATCTCTCCTCTTTCATTGTTGTTTATTTGTGTCTTCTGTCTTTATTCCTAGTTGAACTAAAGAATTTTTAATTGTGTTTATCTTCCAAAAAGCTAACTCGTACTTTTTTTTCCTATAGTTTTTGCATGCTCTATTCTACTTATTTCTTCTGCCTTTGTCTTTATGTTTCTTTCTTTCTCCCCACTTAGATGTGGTTTTGTTAGGTAGGAGCTCAGGAACAGCAAGATGGCAGAGATGGGTTATTAGAAAGAAGCTGCTGGAGGAAGAGACAAGGATATGAGTTTTTTTCCCAATTTACAACAAATCCCATTACCATAACAACATCAATCACAGGTTCAGTATTTTAACATGACCAAAGAGTTTAAAGTGGGCCATATTTTAATCAGGTTTTCTAAATTAACCAATGAGGGATATGTTTGATGATATCCTAATCAGGTATCATAAAGTAACCAGAGGGAGCCAATGACATAAGGTCTTCAATCAGGTCTATATAGGAAAGAGAATGCCTGACAGCTCAGCATATAATAAACTAATTTCTAGAGATTGGGGCCTGGAGCTCCTCTCCCCTTTTTGGCTCACTTCACTCTTCCCAATGGAGAGCTACTTCCACCTTCACCTTCAATAAATCTGTACTTTATTGTTTTATATGTCTTGCTCAGTTCTTTGTTTGGGACACCAAGGACCTGGACTTACATGGACACTCTGACAATAATATTTGACCAGGATGTAAGCTTCTTTCTGGTGATATCCCATTGCAGCCACATAGGTCTACCTCTTTTTTCTATCAGGATTTCTGATAGTACCACAAGCCTACTGAGAAGTAATGGATGATCCCCCAGTGATGCCCCTGATGAGAAATCACCCCCTTCAGAACATTGGGAACTTGATAGCCTAGAGGTGTGGAAATGCTGTGATATTGCCAAACTCTATATTACTGCTCAGTCTCTCACATGTGCTTAACCTGGCCTTTGGGTTTGGAGCTTTATTGTTTGTGATTTTTTAATCTCATGGTGAGTCTTTGTGCTCTCCCTCCAATTCTAAATAATTTAACTTGCTTATAATGTCATGTCAGAGATCTTGGTTATTTGCCACAATCTCAGTGGGTCTGGGTCAGGCAAGGTAAAAATGAGTAGAGTGCCTATCACCTGAAGACCCCCCAAAAGAGAAAAATCAGCAGTGAGCTGCAGTTAGACTCTGTGCTGAATAAAATGTAAAGCTCACGAAGGCAGGCACATTGTACAACCATCCAATTACCCCAACTCCATACCTTCTCCAAAAAGGAGATTAGGTGATTCAGAACTCAACATGGCACTGTCTGCACCTCTGTTGATTCCCAATATTCAGCTCCTTCCTGAACTTCTGCCTCCTGTGGCATTTTTTTTTCAGAGTAGAGATTAGAAATTTATTAAAGGACAGAAGAAAAGACTTCTCCCGGAGGAAGAAGGGGACCCAAAAGGTGGAATAGCCGACGGGTGCCCACCTTACCTCCAGAAAGAAAGAGAGAAAGATGCACCTCAAACAGACATGGGGTGCGTAGAGAGGCGCTTACCTCAGTGCAGAATGACCGGTGACGAGTTCTTGCTCCCCGATGTTGAAGAATAACACCAAAGAAGCATGCCGAGGCAAGGCCAGAGTAGAGATTAGAAATTTATTAAAGGACAGAAGAAAAGACTTCTCCCGGAGGAAGAAGGGGACCCAAAAGGTGGAATCCCCCTCCTGTGGAATTTTGCTCCCTCTTTGTCAATCTGTTTTCCTTTCTTGTGGGCATTACCTCCTCCAAAACATCTATTGCATTTTATTTACATATTTATGGAAATTTACTATAGGGGATGAGTTTTGTTGGCTGTGAGTGTTACTCATTTCTTTCACTATGAGACAAAAAGAACAGACAAAGATAAAAAAAAAAACAAGCCTTTTTTCCACCCTGGGTTTAATAAAACTATAAAAGGTAGGATAGGGACAATTAGAATGCCATTTAGTGACCCCTCACAAATAAGTTTACTTTTTTGGCATCTGTATGAAGACTAACACCATTGGAAAAGATAGAAAAATTATCAAGGTGATAGAAGCAGAGAAAAACACAGGAGAGTTACATGGCCTGTGGAAAGGTGTCACATTAAAACAAAAGCATATATTCAAAGAGAAATTATGTGTTCCCTCAAATTGGTAGAGGGTACTTTACTCCTGGTGATAGGAACTCAAAAAAGTGTTGTACATCCAACATAAGGGCCAGAGTTATTTGGTCAGTAATGTTAGTGTGGTATTTCAATGGGGACACCTGGGAAAAAACAATGTGAGTTCCCTAATGCCCCAGAAAAATGCTTTGGGTGGAATTCAGGGCCTAAATTATAGAACATAAGAACACTTTTCTAGGGCTAGGAGACTAACTCTGAGGTACAGCACAGAAGCTCCCCCTAGGGCAGCTTCCCTAAATCCCGATGTCCTGGATAAACATTATGAAGCCAAGCTCCTGTTTCTCAGGGGGAACATCTATGACAACTTCATCCATCTCTTTTGGTCAGGGCTCCTTATTTTATGGTCTTTGCTTCTCAAGCTCAAAATGGCAGCTTTCTTTAGTGCTTAGCTTTCTACCATACATATGTCTCTCCAAGATTTGCATCTGAAATGTAATCTGCATAGGGCAATTGTCCAAAATTGGTTTGGGTACAGAGGAAAAGAAGTGTCACTTTTAAATTCAAGCTGCTATGTAACCTAAATGGCCTTTGTATCTTGTACTGTGTGATTTTGCTCTCTAGGGTTCCTACCAAAATATCATAGGGAGGGAATTTGGAAAGATCTCATATGTTTAAGTGTTTTTTACCTTAAGAACATTTACCTGAGGATTTCAAGGGCTCCTATATTTTTTCAATGTAGACTGACTCTACTTTAATCCAAAATTGCACTCTTGTCTGATAAACATGTTCCACATGCAACTTTACTAGAGTAATTATGTCAATTTTCCCCCCAAAATATTTGTAATTTCTTTTTATCTCATGTTTTTGTGATGAATTCACATTTGAATTCTGTGCACCTAAATTAAAATATTTTGTTCTTATCAGTCTTGTTTATATAACCATGTTTTTTTTCTCTACTGTTTTTTCCTCTTGCTGTCTTTACTCAGAGGTCAATTTCTAAAGGAAAAGCTCAAAAATCCTCATTTTCTTTTGTATTTTATGTACATTTATGCACAGTTATGTATGGTCTGGATATATATATATATATATATATATATATATATATATATATATATATATATATATATAATGTTTTTCTCTATATATCACTTACAAAGTACCAAAATTGGCATGTAGATAAATGTGCACTCACAAATTAAAATTAAAAAGGGAATGGATACAAATACCTTTTAGCTCATGTGACTTAAACCTTCTAGAAAAGAGGTTTATTTTAAATTGGTTAGGTATTTAAAATTACACACAAATTTTCCTAGGTTGTCAAGCAATGAAAAGATTTTTGATTTCTATAAAATATTTGAAGTGTAGTATTCATGTCTTCTAAGATTTTTTTCAGCAGGGATTGGATGGCTAATAGTGGTAACTATGCCTGTCTGACATCTTGGATTTACCATTAAAAATGAATAAATTAGATTCAACATAAGTGGTATTAATCTTCATAAATGTGTTTTTTCAAGGAGACATCTGATTAAGTTGCAAAATCAAAGTGCTAAATCATTAACTGATATATATAAAATCAAACACCTTGAGTTCTTATATTCCAAAAGCTAATATATAATTTGGTTTATTAGATTTGACTTTACAAATTGGTAAATAAAAACATATTTAAGATTGCTTTTTTTCTGAATCTTTGCTAAGAGTAAGGTTACTTAAAATTCTAACAGGTATAATTCTATATGCAAAGGGTACAAAAATATTTCAGTTGTGTTTCAATTAATGTATTGTAAATGAAATAAAGTATTTCATTTTATTAGAGGAATATTTTAAAAATTATTGAATTTCATAAGGATTGTTTCAGAATATAAATTTAAGATAAGGTCAGCAACTAGCAGAGAGATATAAGAAAGCTCTAGTTATGGAAATATATTAAGTATAAAAACTAGAAGAAGAAATGTTTCTGAATGAGAATGTATTTTTCATGGTGAAATGAATAGGTTATAGTGTGTCTAAGTAAGTTGCACAAGGTTTGTGGAGGGTAAATTTCAAAAAAAAAAGCTTTTGTGTCATTAAGTTGGATATAATTAGCAGAATCAGTTGAAGTTATTTAAGGTTTTCTAAGGTTAAATATTATTGTATGATTATAAACAAAAATTTAATTCTCTATGTGTTGAAGTAACAAGGTTTTCTTAAAACATTAATCTGCTCCAGCCATGCCAGATCAGGCATCCCTGGCAGAGTTGAGTCTCACTCTCCTGGTCTGTTGTATGCAGCTTTTTCACTATTGTGAGTGGAAGATCTGACAAGAACAGTTTTAGAAGAGAAAAAAATTATTTTGGGGAGATCCAAGATAGTGAACTAGATGAGGTTACATTTCTGGGTTCACAGTGGAACACAAAGAAAACACACAGGCAACTTTTCCACAAGATGGGTGAACAAAAAAATGAGGGTGGAGTACCTTACTTGAGCCTAAAAAAAGATTTTCAAACCTGAACAGAGGCAATAGATATTGGATATAATAAAACATGGAAAAATCTCCCCAGTGGCAGATCAGAGGCTGCAGCCAGGTCACAAGTACCAGCCAGAAAACTAGAGAAGGAAGGAATTTTACTAAAGGAGCATAGCAGAGGGATAAGTAAATTAAAGGAACTTACATTTTATGGAGGCCCAAGGCATGTCTGGATATGAAGTATTTAGAGATCAAAGACGTTGCCCAACAAACCTGAAGGATGCACTGCACAACATTTGTGTGTGAGGAAAGAAGTTACCAACTCTACAGGCAGCATGTGGATGACAAGGGAAGAAAATATTTTGCAGCTGCAGTGTAGGGGCCAGTAACTGAGGAAGCCAATTCTTGGAAAACCTGAGTTTGGTCTGAAATATAGGTTCAGTAAACACACACTGCACAACATAGAGTGTGCTTCAGTGACCAGAATAAAATAAAACAGAGAGAGAGGTTTACACAGGGGACAACTGGTCATAGAAATTCACCTAGCTCTACCCCTCCCACTTCAATCTGGTGCTTGCAGGACCACCTTGGAGAGACACATCAGACTGAGAACTCAAAATGGTGTCAGCTGGAGAGATTAGAGACTGAACATAAGACCTGGAAATGTGGGGTCCATATATGATGTAGGAGACCAAGAATTGGCTACTCCATCACAAAAGTGGAGCCCAGGGGAGCATTGGCATAAAGTCTTCCAACATGGACCAGCAAGTACTGGACAGTGGGGTTGCACTTATTTATAATCGCCAGTCCAATTGTCAGTTAAGAAAGAGCATGGAGTCCACCTGAACCTAAGCTCTGCCTTCAGGAACTCCACTTATAAGATTACCTCTCTCACACCAGCAATCCAGAATGTGAAGCATAACACTTCAGAAGACCCCACCTAAATCTGCTGAGAACAGAAGCTGAGAACATTTTGAACTCCAATGCAAATAATTTTTTAACTTTTCATTATTATATTTTTTGTTTCTTTCTTTTTAAAAAAAATTCTTTTTTTCAGTTTAATTGTGTCCTTGATGATACACAATATTTATATATTTTAATATTGGTTTTGTTTTCATTTCTAGCATTTTGAAAGCCAGGTGTTTTACATAAATTAGCTTTTTAAAATTTTCTTTGGTATTTTTTAATTTTAACTTTTTTTGTATATATTTTATTCTCATACCTGTTTTCCTTAAATCTCTCTTTTCTTCTGCTAATAGCCAGTCTCTATTGTTCTGTCACTCTTCCTTTAATCTTTTACTTCTGTCTTCTCTCCTTCTCCCTCAAAATCATCACATCCTATATCAATTTTGTTCTTTTCCTGTCTACCATTTGAAATTGTAAACCCTTTTTGCAAACTTGCACTTTTTATTGTAGGCAACAACATATCATGTCATTTTTGTTTATTGTGTTAATTAACACTGTAGATGTCATAATAGAAACTATTTGGTTTAATGTTATATACTGTTTGCATTGTTGTTGCTATTATTTGTCTCTCCCTAAAAAGTGAGGTATAGGAATCATTCAGGGACACTGTAAGTCCATAGGGTAGAAATTATACTGCCTGTTACCTATACTGTGAGATGATTAGACACAAAAACAACATGAAAGAGCAAGAAAACAAATCTCCCCAAACAAACCAAGATATAACAATAATGAAGTCCATCGACACTACAGTGGAAGAAATGTCAGAAAAAGGAGTTTAAAATGAACATAGTTAAACTAATCTTTGAAGTGTAGGATGATGTAAATGAACAAATACAGGTACCAAAAGATAACTTTACTAATGGATTTCCAAAGGGAAATCCTCAAAATGAAGAAAACAATAAAGCAAATTAAAAATTTAATATAAAACATCACCATCAGTCTAGATCACTTGAATGACAGAAATTCAGGTAATGAGGACAAAATATATAACCTTGAAAATAGAGTTGACCATGGAGAGAAGGTGTTAAGAAACAATGAACAGGGCTGGGGATGTGGCTCAAGTGGTAGTGTGATGGCCTGGCATGGGTTTGATCCTCAGCACCACATACAAACAAAGATGTTGTGTCCGCCGAATACTAAAGAATAAATATTAAAATTCTCTCTCTCTCTCTCTCTCTCTCTCTCTCTCTCAAAAGAAACCATTAACAGACTTCCAAGAACTATGGGATAAATGAAATGACCAAATTTAAGATTTACAGGATAGATGAAGTCACATACATACAAACCAAAGGAATGCACAATCTTTTCAATAAAATAATATTATGGAATTTCCCAAATACAAAAAATAAAATGGAAAATCAAATTCAAGAGGCTTACTGGACATCAAATGTGCATAATTTAAACAGACCTCTTTCAAGGCAAATTATCATGAAAATGCGTAGCACACAGAATAAGGACACAATTTTAAGGCTGTGAGAAAAAAAACATAAGATTACACATGAAGGGAAACAAATAAGGATCTCAGTTGATTCCTCAATCCAGACCCTCAAAATTAGGAGGACTTGCAAGAAGATGGATGTCAAATAAGAATCCTACAAGAATACAGTAAAATTAAGCTTCTGATTTGAAGTTGAAATAAAAACCTTCCATGACAAAAAATATTAAGAATTCACAACCAGAAAACCTGCAAATACAGAATTCTCAACAAAATATTCCATGAAGATGAAATGAGAAAAAAGTGAAAACTAGTGAAGGAAGGAATTTTACTAAAGGAATAGTCAACCAAAGTTGAAAATAAATCAAATTAAAAACTAGAAATTAATCATAATAACTGGGAGCATAAATCATATCTCAATAATAACCTTGAACATGAATTGCAGGTTGCATTAAAAAGCAAGACACAACAATATGCTATCTCAAAGAGACTCATGTTATAGGCAAAAATATCCACAGACTGAGGGTGAAAGAATGGTAAAAACATCATTGACATGGATTGTATAAACAAGCAGGAATTTTTATCCTCATATCAGACAGTGGACTTCAAGTCAAAGTTAATCAGAAAAGACAAATAAGAGCATCTCATACTGCTTAATGGAATGATACATCAACAAGGCATAATGATCATAAATATTTATGCCCCAAACAAGGAGTATCTAGGTACACCAAACATCCTTCTCGACTTCAAGTATCAGATAGATCACAACACAAAAATACTGGGTGGCTTTAACACACCTCTCTCACTACTGGATAAATCCCCCAAACAAAAACTAAACAAACTATAGAACTAAATAATACAATTATTAATTTAGACTTAACATACATAGACTATTTCATCCATCAATGTTGAAATGTATATTCTTCTCAGCAGCACACAGGTCCTTTTCTAAAAAAGACCATATCTTATGCCGTAAGCCAACTCTTAAAAAAAAGCAATAGACATTATACCCTGCATTCTATTAGATGATAATTGAATTAAATTAGAAATCAACAATATAATGATAATAGAATTTACTCTACCACTTGGAGAATAAATAATGTACAATTTAATGCTAAAAATGATGGCAGAATAAATGAAGGATGATATAAAAATCACATAGAGGTAAATGAGAATAGTCACTCAACATTAAAATCTCTGGGACACCATGAAGGCAGTGCTAAGAGAAAATATCATTAAATTCATCTCATTCATTAAAAATATAGAAAGCCAATGAATAAAAGAAATAACATTACATCTCAAGGCCCAAGAAAAAGAAGAACAAATCAACACCAAAGCAGTAGAAGACAGGAAATAATTAAAATTAGAGCTGAGTCAATAAACTTTAAACAAAAGAAACAATTTTAAGAAAAATGAAAACTAAAAGATGATACTTGAAAAAATAAATAAAAGTGATACAGTAATGAAGAGAGACAAAGAAAACTCAAATTACTAAAATTCATGATGAAAAAGAAAATATCACAATAAACACTATTGAAATACACAAGATAATCAGAAACTATTTTGAAAACTTATATACCAATGAAATAGAAAATGTTGAAGACATCAACAGATTTCTAGAGACACATGACCTACACAAACTGAATTAGGGGACATACACAATTTAAACAGGTCAATTGCAAGCAATGATATTGAAGATGCCATCAGAAGCCTACCAACTAAGTAAAACCCAGGACCAGAGAGATTCTCAACAAAGTTTTACAAGACCTTCAAAGATTAATTAACACCAATACTTCTCAAATTATTCTATGATATATAAAAGAAGGGAATCCTCTCATACAAAAACATTTTTAAAATATAGTGTCCATGATTGGGTGGAGTTCATCCCAAGAATGAAAGGTTGTTTCACCTTATGGAAATCAATAAATATAATTCATCACATCAATAGATGTAAAGAGAAGAATCATGATCATCTCAATAGATACAGATAAAGCATTTGACAAAATACAGCACAATTTCATGTTGAAATTTCTAGAAAAAATGAGGGTTATCAGGAACAGACCTCATATTGTAAAAGCTTTGTAATCTGAACCTAAGGCCAAAATAATTCTAAATGAAGAAAAATTGAAAGCATTCCCTCTCAGAACTCTGACAATGATGCCCTTTCACCACTGGTTTTACCACCATTCTTGAAACTCTAGCCAGACAACTATTTTGCTAAATACCCAACAAATGGTTCTTAACCTTCCAATCTCAGAGAGAAGCATTGTACTTGGCAGCTGTAACACATACATATTTATAACTTGCATGGCATTTAAGCTTTCTTTAAACTTTAAAGCTGAAAGTTCATTACCTATATTTATAACAGTCATCTCTAAGGCATTTAACTTAGTCTCAATACTTTCATCAATATTTACTTGATTGAACAGAGTCTGGGAAGTATTTTGGGCTATATTATTAAGAAATTTTGCATGTTGAATATTTTTAGATAAAGTTATCGAGGCTGTGACAGTGGATGCAATGAAAGAAACCAAAGCCATAACTCCCACTATTGTAATTCCAATGGCACATCTAGATCTCGCTAGCTGGGTATGAATTTGCTATAAGACTTGAAAACCAGCATCAGCATACCATGGCTCTGAAATATTAGCAGGCAATAAATCTAAAGAGGGCTGATGAAGTACCAGCACTCCTTTTTCTATATTATACCTAGTAATACAATTGATTAGGTTATGTTTGTTACATATTACAACATATCTGTCATCTATTCATTTAACTTTTACATTTCCAATGATTAAAACATAAGGAGATTGGACACAGGCTCATAAGCCATAGCAAGATCCCTCCTTACAACTCTTCCCAACAAATTTTGGTAAAGGCTTGTCTGTACAATGTAAGAATTTTGAGGCAGCAATTAATCACAAAACACCTTTTTGAATACCACCCTCACTGTAAGTCAAAATATTGCTAAAAATTTATAGGAGAAGTTTTCCATAATTGTCTTTTATCAATTTTTGGAGACCAGTCTAAAATATACCAACTACCTTTAGACAAATTATGTTTGCTGGAAAATAATTTAAACAATCTATCCATCTAGGAAAGGTGCCAATCTCAATTGTAGAACTATTTGGACAGTGAAAATTTGCGGAGGTTTTGCAGAAATGACTAGTCTGTTATGAGAAAGTCCCATTTTGATCACTGATCTAGTATAAGGTTTTAAGTCTTCATAAATAGTATGATTAATCAGTCTAGGTCTCCAAACCGCTGTCTTTTCCTCAAATAATACTCTGAGACAGCCAGCATGTTTATCATGAGACCAACACAAAGGTAATTGGGCACTGTAGCTAGAATAATTAAATCTAGTCAAATGATTGAGAGTAATATAGTATCTGTAAATCCTCCCATCATGATTGAGTCATTAGTAAACACTGGAATAGATTCTCCAGTCCACACAGCTGGATGTACCAGGGGTGGATCTGGGAAATACATACAGTAAGTGTCTGCTTGACTCCCTTTTACCTGACAGCCCAGCAGAGCAATCACTGTAGCTACCATCATCAATGGAGTCTTATTTCTTCCTAGGAGTAAAATTATTCATGAAGGGTGTGTTGTCAGCTTCTTAAAGTCTTCCCATGAGATCAGCTTTTCAAGTTGGGTCATGTTAGTTCCTCTTCATTTTTCTTCAATATCTCTTCCTTTTGAGTGGAGGCTTCTTCGGGTTGATTTTCGGTCACTTGAATCTTGGTTCTGTCTGATTGTGCATTCAGGCACCCAGATAGAACAGAAAGCACCTTCTGGAAAAATACAAGCAGGACCTCTTCCCCACATAAACACTGGATTTGGGCCTTTCCATTGACCAGTCTGTAAGTCTTTCCACAAAACTCTGCCTCAAGGGCCTGTTGTTGTGGAAGACATAAGTCTCTCAGCTGCATTGTGACCTTCTGTGTCACAATTTAAAAAATTTAAAACAAACAAGGCATGGTTGAGACTATTTTGGGAAGTCATAAACATAATTCCCCTTTTATTTTTTGTAATTGCAGCTTAATAGATAAATGAGCTCGTTCCACAATGGCTTGACCTTGTGGGTTATAAGTAACTCCTCTTTTATGGTCAATTTGAAACTCTTGGCAAAATTGTTGAAAAGAAGAGCTTACATAAGCTGGTGCATTATCTGTTTTAATCTGTAAATGGCATCCTAACACAGCGAAGGCTGCTAGGCAATGAGAAGTTACATGAGTATTTTCTTTTATATGTGCTGTGGCAAAAATAAATCTGGAATGTGTATCAACTATCACATGTACATAACATTGCTTACCAAATTGAGGAATATGAGTTACATCCATTTGCCATATTTGATTTGGTTTTAATCCATAGGGATTTACCCCTGATGGCAGACATGGGGTGTGAATAACACACTTAGAACAGTGATTTACAATTTGATATGAGTGTTCTCTGTTAATTTTTTTTTTTGCATAAGCTAGAAGCATTCTGATGATGCAAGGAATGTGAAGCTTGTGCACAATCATACGGAGACATCTGGTTGACAAATAGCTACCAATTTATCAATCTTGTCATTACCTGAAGTTAAAGGTCCTGGAAGATTAGTGTGAGCTCATATGTGTCCTATGAAACATGGGTATTTTCGCATTTGCACAGCCTTTTTTAGATTATGAAATAATTTAAATAGCTCTTGTGATGAGGTATATCCAATATCTGAAATTTCAATAATTTTGGTAACTCTGACTGCATATAAACTGTCAGAATAAATATTTATAGGCTCATTTGTAAAGTAATTTAAGGCACAAATGAGAGATTGTAGCTCTGCTCTTTGGGAAGAAGTATATGAGGTTTGTATTACCTCTGTATGAACATGGCTATAAACACCTGCTTTACCTGAGCTTGAACTATCAGTGAACACAGATAGGGCTCCATCTATGGGCTGGGCATGTACAATCTTTGGAAAAATAAGCAGTGTTATTGATGCAAATTGAATAATTTTATCATGAGGGTAATGACTTTCTATCTGACCAGGAAAATCAGCAAAAGCTATTTGCCATAAACTAGAAGCTTGAAAGAGCCAATTATTATGTTGAACAGAAAATGGAATAACTATAATATCAGATAAGACCCAATTAATTGTAAAACTCTCATTCTACCATTAATCACTCATTTAGCAATTGAGTCATGAAAAGGAATTAATGTCTTTTGGGGAGAGTGGGATGAATAAATCCACTCAATAACTCCCAATCTTTGCCTTATAGCTCCCATTGGGGTATGTACAGTTGGAAATATTAATAAATATGCTAGTTATTTAGGATTAATGAAAGTAATCTGTACATTTTTAATTGCACTTTCAACCTTTTTTAAAGCTTCTTTAGCCTCTTTTGTCAGTTGACATGGAGAGTTTGCAATATCTGTAATAAAGTACTTAAATCAGAAGTAGTTAGTTTTAAGGATTGCCTTAGCGAAGTAATATCTCCTAATAATTTTTGAATGTCATTAAGGGTATGTAGTTTCTTAACTTTTATCTATAGATTTAGAGTACAGATTGTACGTCCTTGAATTATTTGACCTAAATATTTAAAGGGAGGCATCTTTTGTCTCTTTTGAGGAGCAATGCACAAACTCATTGCTGTAAGTGAAGCCTCTAACTGAGTAAAAATTTCTGAAAGTACTTCTGGATTAGTGTGAGCCAATAATACATCATCCATAAAATGAATAATATAGGCATCAGGAAATTTATCTCTTATAGAAGCTATCACTTCACCCACAAATTTTTTGACATAAAGTTGTACAATTACACATCCCTTGAGGCAAGACCTTCTAGCAATATCTTTTAACAGGTTCTTTAAAATTAATTGCTGGGACACTGAAAGCAAATTTTTCACAATCCTCGGGTTGCAACCTTATTGAGAAAAAACAATCCTTTAGATCTATTACCAGTAAGCTATAATTTAAAGGAATTACTGTAGGGTCTAGAGAATCAGATGTGACTGTGAGCTTGAAAATGTAATTATTATTGCCCTTGATGGAGTCTGCCTGCAAACAGGATATTCTGTCTAGGTCTAGATAAGGTGGCAGCAAATCATGCTTGCATATGAGATGTTTTGTTGTCTTTGTTGGGCTTACTCACAAACAAGATGTTCCTTCAAAGTTTAGATAAGGTAACAGTGGACATGCTTGAAAACGAGGTGTCTACTGTCCTTGGGAGGACTTGCCTGCAAAGGAGATGTTCTGCCAAGTGGGCTAGGTGGGCGCTAAGAAAAAATTTTTATCTGTTCTTGACAAAGAGCAGAGCTCAGCATGCTCCAGGCCAAGAATAGATTAGCCATGAGAAGCAGGTCACTTCTGATTAGAAAGTAAATCTTCTCTATGCTATGTTTAACTAGCTAAAAGACCTGATTTATTGCTGTTGGAAGGCTGCCTTATTTATTCACAATACTATAAAAAGATTGCTGTATACAATAAAAGATTTTTTCCTTCTGCTGATTTACTTGCTCTGCTTCTTCTTTCTTTCTCATGCTGACCTGCGAGTGAATTACTGCAACAGTGGGGTGTTAGGGTCTGTAAACAAGTCAGGATGGCACCTGGCATTTTGCCAGAGGGAGTGGTTTGTGAAGTAACGTCAGCGAGCCATTAAGTGTGGAGATTCCTTATTGGTTGACTGCTGAATCTAGTTTATGTTAATTAAAATAAGCTGTGTGGAACGTATATATACCCCTCTTGTCCTCTCGTCCTACAATAAACGGCTCCCACTCCTGCTATATCAATCTACATAAGTAAGTTGTTTGTCACCCCCCCCACCCCATTACTTTGCTGCAGCCAGACTGCGGCAGTGGGAGAAGGAAGTCTGGGCTGCAAAGATCCCATAGGCTGAATTGCATGGCTTATTGCCCTTAAATCCTCTAGTAACCTCCAATTACCTGACCTTTTCTTAATAACAAAAATGGGGGTGTTCCAAGGACTAAGCATTGATTCTATGTGACCAGCCTTAAATTGTTCTTCAACTAACATATGAATTATCTTAAGTTTTTCCCCTGAGATGGGCCACTGAGAAATCCATATAGGCTATTTTGTGAGCCAGGTGATCTTTTCTGCTGTCTTTTGGATCAGGGAGACCCTCAGGACCCCTAGTAAAAAATTTGCTTTGGAGTATTTACTAATCTCTGTTGAGGAGACTGGTTTGTAAGCTGATACTGTCCCTGATAAGTTTCCTCATTATCTCCAGGAAGAAGCCCTTGATTAATTTCCTCAAATGATCTCAGAATTTGGAGTTACTAATAATAATCCTATTTTGCTTAATATATTTCTTCCCCATAAGTTTACTTGTAAGGACTCTAACACATAAGGTTTAAAAACTCCACTGTTCCCATCAAGATCCTCTCAATGGAGATAATTAGCACTTTAGGCAGGCTGTGAGATTTGTCCTATTCCCTCTAGGTTAGCTGGTGCTATATGTAAGGGCCAATTCTTAGCCCAGAAGTTACTAGACAGGACTGATATATTGGCTCCTGTGTCCACCATGCCTTTGAACTTTTTATGATTAATTTTAAGTTCCAGTAGGGGGTGCTCCTGCCACACTAATTGAGACTAGCACATTCTCTCTGGCGGTTTGGAAACTGAATTTACTTATGAGTGTCCATCCAAATTACAGGTTAATAAAATTAATTGAGCAAACGAATTTTTTTGGAGTAAGCTGGAGGGCATAATTTGATTTTACAGTAACATTTAATTCTCCTTCAAAATAAAAAACTATTACTCCAGGTATCACCTCGATGGCCCCTTTTAAATTGTTACATCCCCAAATTAATCATATACTTTCTCTAGGGAGTGGCCCTAAAATCACAGTAGGGATTTGTTGTGGCCCTAGTTCAGGATTTAATTTAATTGTCATTGAGGGTCGTAATGAAACTTTCTGTGAGATTTGCTTCGGTAAAAATGGTGACTCTCCATGGTAGGCGGTGATGATGTTAAATTGTGTGTGCTTCCTTCTGGTTCCCCTGTTTTTTTGGCCCAGGGATGGGCCAACCAGTATTTTTTTTTTTTGTCTTACTACCAGGCAGAAGTGAGGGCAAGAAGGTGGGCTGATCAGTGCCATCTTGGTCGGCCACATGGTCTTCAACCCTATTATATCTACTACCAAAGCAGAGGGAGCCCTAGGTTTAAAATTATGAGCATTACAATTTCAGGAGTAATGGCTGTTCCTTCCACAATGAAAGCATCTCCTGTGGGGTCTGCATACTAATTCTTGGGGCTGCAGAGTTTGTTTTAAAGCTGTGGCAACTGTAATTGTTTACAATTGGCCCGGATCAATATCAGAACACAATCAAATAAATTCTGAAACTCGGCCCTTTTTTCTATGGGGTCTGAGAACATCCTAACAATATTTATTTGCATTTTCAATTGCCAGTTGCTTAACAATAAACTCATAAGCACCCGGATTGCCAATGGAACGGTTTGCAGTGTGAGAGAGTTGTGCTACGAAATCAGAATAAAACTCATTGGCACCTTGTTTAACTTTAGTCAGAACTAAGCTATATTGGTCCCTGGAGGCAATTATCTTGAGGCATGCTTTGCACAGGCTGTAATCTGATCATACACTGCAAATTCATAATTTAGGTGCCTTTCCAAATCAATAAATTCACCCATTCCTAAAAACATCTCCATGGGTGTTTGGAGATCTTGTCTCTGATTTCTCTCTGCCTGCTTGGAACAATAGTCTGTCCAGCATGACCTCCAAAGTAAAAAATCCCCCCCCCACACCACTCAAGCAATCCCTGGTGATGGAAATCCAGTCACTCTGTGGGAGTAGTTCAGAGAAAATAGTCTCAAGCAAGCTCTGCACGAATGGTGAATTTGGACCAAAGACCTTGCAGGCTTTTTTTTTTTTTAACTCTTTAATAGTTTTAAAATGAATTACTGCATGGATGCAAACATGCTGGTCTTTATCATTAACCTGTTCAAAAACTGGAAAGAGCTGAAATTCTCTAGTATCTTCCCCAGCTTTCTTAATTCCCTGCTGGAATGGAGTAAGAAAAGTCATTGCCAGCTCAGAGTATCTGTTAAAATTTGTCTTTTTTACAGACAATGGCCGAATTTGAATGGCCGAGGCATGTGCTGTTATGAAAGGGTAAAGTTTCTAAGCTGGAAAGCTTGAATGTAAAAGATTAGGTATTATTAAGTTCCTCTGTTACACCCAGAACCTGGAATTCCTGAGATAGTTAAAACAATGCCCTACTGGCCATTTAGCCTAGGGCCCTGTGCAGTTTGTCACAGGGCCTGAACCAATCAGTTTGAATGTGTAACCCGCTTAGGAATGACCAATCACCCCCGCCCGACCTGTTCCCGCCAATGAATGTGCCAATCACGTCTCAGAGTTGTTGTTCAATTTTCCCGCACCTCATGATGATTTGTTCTGATGTATGCAAAGCCCACCGCCCTCTCCAAAAAGTGTACTTAAGCTCTGCTTGACCTTTGCTCTGGGCTCTGGGCTCCTCTCCCTTCTTGAGTAAGCATGGAGCCCCAGCACGCTGGAATGGATCCCCAATAAATCCCCTTTTGCCAATTGCATGGAGTAAGTCTCTTGTGTGGTCTCTCCCTCTGACGCTCCGCTGGACCCCTCTTACAGTTAAGCATAGCCTTTTGAAATTCCCTGGTAAATCTTGGATTTCATTGTACAATTCCTCTCCCTCAGATTGCGATTCCTTTGTAGATTCTCCCCTGTTGCCATCTTGAATTTGAGTTTGTAAGCCAAGTGGAAGAGAAGGATTTTCTGTCTCTCTATGTATCTCTTCCGGATTTTCCTCTCTGGGAGAAGGACCTTCTATACCCCCAGAGGGAGGCTTCCTCTCTATGATCTCCCTCTCTATGGTCTTCCTTCAGATACTCTGGTTTGGCTTAGGCCAGGCTAAGTTTTTTACTTTCAGTTTTGTCCCGAGGATTTTTGTTTGAATATAATTTGTCTTAGTTTTTAGTTGGCTTAGAGGAAAGGAGATTTCCTTAGCCTCAGGCAATTTTTCCATTTGAATAGAATTAATGGCTCTCTGAATACCTTTCAATAGATCTTCAGGGGGCCATGGACTGTGGCCCATATAATAAAAAAAGATGATTCTAATGCAGTCCAAACCTTTTGTATATTCTCAAAGTTTCCAGGTAATTCATTAGAAAGGCAAAGTTTATGTAATTTCCTTCCTAATTTGTTCCATGTATGTAAATTTGGTGCATCTTGGTCACAAAGCCAAGGGCAAAATTCACCTAAAACCTTTAAGCATTGTAGCAACTGAGTCTTTTTAACTTGCTTTCCCTTCTGGTTAATTATTGTCTCTAAAATAGTCAAATACATGTCTTTATCAGTAGAAGATGAATTCCCCATTATTAAAAATTTTTAATGTCCCTTCACTCCAAAAACTACCTGGTACTTCTGTGACCCTAAAAATGTCACAAATTCCATATTTCTATTGCGTACTTCCTAACTCAATCTAGTCAATTTACTCACGCCTCACTTCTGGGCACCACTTCTGCCACGTGACAAGCGCTGACTTCATGAAAGAAGGTTTGATTCATGAGTAATTCCTAGAGAGTTTTAAATTAAAGAGACAAGACTCTTATTACCTTTAATGTTAGCTCTGGGACGGCTTCTCCTAGCTCCTGCCTCCAGCCACCTAATGCAGTAGCGAGGTTTACAGAAGAGGAGAGAGAGAGAGAGAGAGAGAGAGAGAGAGAGAGAGAGAGAGAGAGAGAGAAGAGAGCGAACGTGCCAGGGAGTGGGCTTTATTGGGGAACAAAAAATTCAAGGGAAAACACCATCCAATGAAGGTTAAGAGGGGTAGCATCCCAAGGTCAGGGGTGATTATTGGGTCTTCGGGGCAGTGGCCAGGCACACCTCTGCACGGACAAGCCCTCGACCTGGGAAAGGGTGGGGAATAGCTCTGACATAGCTGTGTCTAACTGCCTCTCATCCATCCAGGGAGGTAAATCAAATCACATGCAAGGATGGCCTCCCACAAGAAATTAAAGAGATACAAACAGAAAAATAAGAAATGTTCATTATTGCTGATGATAAGATTCTATATTAAGAAGTTCAAAAAATTCAACTACAAATGTTCTAGAACTAGTAAATAAATTCAGCAAAGCAGAAGGATATGCTGCTGTGTATCTTTTTTCATCACTCTGTAGCTTCCATTGTGGTGGAGAATCATGCTCCTTGATGGATCCCTCATGTCCATTTTTCCTTTTATTTTCTTTGATTTTAGGTTTCTACCTAAACTCTCCTCCTGCATGAGCATAATGCAATGTCTCTCACGTTTTCTTCCAGGGCTTTCACATCTCAGGACCTGTATGTAAGTCTTCCATTGATTTGGGGCCAGTTTTTATTTAGTGAGAGTTAGGGGTCTGGTTCTTTTCTCCTGTGTGTGGTTGTCACTTTCCTAGAGTAGTTAAGCAGATTGTAGGCAGCCACCAATACAATATCTTGTCAACTGTCCTTACAGCTACCAATTGAGGAGCAGGCCATGGAGCAAGTGCAGGGACTACAGCATGTGGCCTCATGCCCAGGGCTGTGCCTACAGGGTAAGCAGTTTGCCACTCACATGCCTATCATGAGAGAAGTGGTTTGCCACTCAGACACCCTTAACATACGCCATGTATGCAGTACTCCATGCACTTGTCCCCACAAAAAGAAATAATAAATTATGGAGAGCTTATGAAGAGAAAGAAACCCTAATGAACTGTTTGAGGGAATGTAAATGAGTATAGTTACTATGGAAAACAACATAAAGTTTCCTCAAAAAACACAAATAGGTCTACCAAACAGTCTAGCTATATTAGTCCTGGGTATGTATCCATATAAATAAAAGTGAGGATACTATAGAGACACCCGTATGCCCCCCATTACTGCAACACTATTCATAACAGCCAAGTGGGATCATCAGTGGTCCTCTGCTACTTTAGGGGCTCTGCCTGGATTTCATGGATCTGAACTCCAATATACATAAAGAAAAGGTTGTCCATGATGGAGTATCATTCTGCCATAAAGAACAAAATTGTGTCAGTTGCAGGAAAATAGATGAAACTCGTGATCATCATGTCAAAGTATACTGGGCTCAGAAAGATAAGTGTCACATATTTTCTTTCATATATGGAATCTATATAGAAAGAAAATAAAGACAACATGAATGTGTAAATGGGGTTATAGGAAGGGGGAAGAAATCAGGGGAAGGAAGAGGGCAAGATACTATCAAAGTACATCATATGCGTATATGGAAAGACCACAATGAAACCCATTGTATTGTACAATTAGTATGCAATAATAATTAAAATTTTAATTATATTGACACCTTATAAATTTTATTGATAAACACATGCATACATGGCTACATTCTGCAACAGTGAGAGAGAAGGGAGGGCTCCTTGTTAAAGAAGCTAAATCATGTACAAGTAATGATGGAGCTCACCTACTCTAGTCCCCAACTAGTGAGGTGTTCAGTGAGTGACCAGGCCTCTGAGTGACAGTGCTTGAGTGTGGCAGATGTCATCCATGTCCCACCATCTGTCTCACACAAGCCCTAGGGCTTTTTGCCCAGGCTTGGCAGCCAGGAAGCTGGGCATGCAGTGGTCTCAGCAACCCCCCAAAGCAGCCCAACACAATGACCCACAAAGGTTGGTGCATGAACAGCTGGGCTCTCCTAGCACCTCAAGTGAGACCATCCATAGGCATGTGTTTGACATTTCTTCCTGGAGACCCCAAAGGTGCCTGTGGTCACTGGTTTAATAACACACTGTTATGACTGTGTCCCCTCCAGGTGCCACTTCTCCACTTCCTTCCCATAGGAAGTTCTGCTCTCAGGTGCTCTTGCCAGGACCAGCTTTAGGAGGACAACACCCAACAGTAGTGGTGCCAGAAGCAGTCTCCAAAATCAGGTGCTCTGAGAGGTTTCTGGAAAGACCACCAGCCACAAGTATTATAGTTAAAGCTTCATCCCAGGGTTTCATAAACTGACTTCCATAACACTCACATATAATCTAATCAAGCCTTTATTGAAGCACACCCGTGGTGGCTGACCAGAACATAAGGCTATTCCCCTGATCAGCCCTGAACAATTGCAAGGACACTCCTTATAAGCCTGAAAACTGCAAAAGGGATGTTCAGGGGGTCTAGCCAATGCAAGTAAGCCAGGTTACAGAAGTGGGACATTGCAGTCAAGCAGAGGGAAACCTAACCAATCACAGTTATCCAGTCACCCCAGTTACAGAAACAGAGCCCTATTACCCTAGTTACAGAAACAACACCCCATTAGGTAGTTTTGTGTTCTTAAAGGTTTCTATAACAAAAGGAAAAGAACATTTTGCCCCGGTCATGACCCTTCTACTTGGCATGGTTGTTTTACAGGATCAAGTCATAAAACAAAATGGAGCCACATTTGCTCCTACTATCACACAAGGACATGGTGTGAGTGGGACAGGCATTCCCTGTTGCCCTGGGCAGTGTCACAATCTATAGGGCTATTGCCTGCGAGAGGCAGGTGAGGGCATGAAATAGCTTAGCTATTCACAGAAAGAAAGAGCACTGGCAGCCAGCCATTGACCCAGGGCAGCTGTGATGGTGTCAATGTGGTCTCATCTCCTGTAGCTGCAGGGCAGGAGCTCATGGAGGGTGGGGACTGCAGCAGCCTCACTTCCCAACCCAGCGAACTTCCTCTGCTACCTTCAGGGCTCTGCATGGATGACGTGGGTCTGAACCCCAATATGGTCATCTGTTGAGTGCATGTGGTGAAGCTGGACAGTCTCCTGTTCCTGCTGGGTCATCAGGAACATCCCATATATATGTCACAGGAAGTGGGTTCCCTTCACCTTTGTAAAGACCCTAAGAGCCCCTGCTGAGGTTCCTCAGGATTTATATGCTACTCCCGCCCTCCCCCCATCCCTGAGGATTCTGGGACAATAAATAAAATATGACCTCTGAAATAAATAGGTGGACATCATAAAATATGTAGTGCATATTATATATTTAGATAAAAATAATTTATATTATAGACACTTTATAATAAACCGAGCTTGCCTGGCAGTGGCTGGGTCTGTGGTTAAAAACAAACAAACAAACAAAAAGCCCCAGCAAGGACACAAGTAGTCACAGGAGACTGTAGTAATGGCTAACCTGGGGCATTGGCAACAGCTTTGTTGAGTCCCAGAGCTTCACCAGTGGGAAGCCAATTAACCAAAATGCTGCAAAGTCAAGTCTCCTTCAGTCTCATAGTGCCTTGGTGACAGAGGCCCTCCAGATTCCCAGGGACAGGTGCAGGCTTAAGTCTCCAGGTGCATCAGCTGACAGGAATCACTGCTGCTTTCCCTGGGACACTTGGGCTGATAAATAATGACAGTTTTTGACAAAGACCTTGAGGGAGCCTGTCCCCAGGGAGTACAAATTTTAAAAGTTGCAGTCCTTCAGGTAGAAGGAAGCCCTCCTGACCCAAGCTTGAGAGAACAGGTGGGAGGGAGGAAGCTGGAGTTTGTATGTGGTTAAGCATCCAACAGCTCTGACAACCCAGCAGAGCTGGGAAGGTCCTGCCAAGCTTTGTATACATGCATAAAAAGGAAATCCATCCCAACAGAGAAATAGGATGGAGTCAAACACTTCACAGTTCAGCTCCCCTGGAAAAACGAAAGAAATAAAAATGCACCACATTTTCTGGAGTCACGCAATGTGTTCCAGACATCCAGTGCAACCTCACAGGACAGCAGAAGAACAGTGGTGCAACAGGAGTGGGAGAAAATAAACAATGTCAAAAGCTGAAAGGCTGAGAGGAGAAAAAAGGTCATGAAGGAGGCGGGTAAGACACAAAACCAAGGATGACCTGAGAGGAAGGAGCCTAGCTACATCAGCAAGTGCAGAAACATGTTCAGATAACCAGGATAGAAACACAGACACAGCTTTAAGTCCAATATGAGAGCACAAGAAGGGTGAAAGCAAAGGAATGAGAAGAATAATAGGAAGCAAAATGAGAAAGGCAGATGCAATTACACCTGTACTGGAAGAGGTTCAATGTCAGGGAGAAAATGTTACCAGGAAGAAGAAACAAAGGAATTAAACCATAGGAACATGTGCACACCCTAACTCTAGATGCACTTGGTAAGATGGCCTGGGGACCATTGCACAAATTTGGCATGATTAGCAGGAAAAACAGACAAATTCATTATTAAAGTATGTTATGTTGAAAACTTTCATTGCTATCCTCACCCTTTGAACTGGGGATTGAACCCTCAGGTGCTTAACCACTGAGCCACATATTCAGCATATTGTTGTTGTTTCTTTGAGACAGAGTCTTGCTAAGTTGTGTAGGGCCTAACTAAGTAGACCATGCTGGCCTCAAACATGTGATCCTCCTGCTTCATCTTCCTGAAGTGCTGGGATTACAGGCATGAGACACCACACCAGCCAAAACTTCTATATCTAATAAAACAAACAAAAATATATCTGTAAGGATTGGAGATATCTAAACAGTAAATTGAAAAACTTGACATGGTGGCATATTTAAAACATCTTGTGTTAGCTCTATTTCCTTAAGATAAATTAATAAATAAATTTCCACTTGCAGATAGGTGATTGGTAAGCAATGTTGTATCAGTATTAGGTTGTAATGAGAACAAACAAGACCAAGGACACAGAACCCTACACATGTATCTCAAAGTAATGACAGTGAGACCAGAGCACATAAAAATGATGCCATGCAAAGACCAAACTAGTCTGCAGAGTTAGACATCTGCACAGAGGCCATCATCTTCCTGGGGTGTGTGTGGTGAAAACCCAGAAGTTGGCAGAGAAGAACCCTCTGTACATTTGGCCCTTGTAGATTGATCTGCTTGTTGGTTCCAGAAGAGGCTACTTAGTGAACTTCTCTCTAATTGTGTACTTGCAACCTGCAGATCTTTGTGTGCCTGATGCTTAAACCAAGCTGTTAAAGGGTGGCATCCCACAATGTCTAGGACACTCCTTTGCAAACAGCAATGACTTCAGGAAAGGCCAGCATGGTGGCAGCTCCCAGCCTTACCCTCTACACCTGGCCCTGTGCCTGTGGGCTCTCCAACACTGTCCAGCTTGCTCTTTTCACCGTGTAGTTTTTGGTCACTTCATCTATTGTTTGAAGGTCTAGGATGGCTGTCTTGAATGCTGCCTGGCACCTGTGTGCCCTTGTTAAAGGATGATTATTTTCACAAACAGTTTGGATTATCCCAGCAGAGAAAGGCCCCATTCTTCCAGACTCAATGGGGCTGAACCAGAAAGCATATATGGGAGGCAGGCAAGCACTCTGTCGCTAAGCCACAATCCCAGCCCAGGCCAACATTATTCTAAATGGAGAAAAATTGCAAGCATTTCCTCTAAAAACTGGAAAAAGGAAAGGATGCCCTCTTTCATCAGTTCTAAACAATATAGTCCTGGAAACTCTAGTCAGAGCAATTAGAATGATGAAAAAATGAAGGGACATGAATAGGAAAATAATTCAAAGTATAACTATTGTCCCAATGATGTGATTCTATATTAAGAATATCAAATATTTCCCCCAGAAAAATGCTAAACTCATAAATTAATTCAGCAAAATAGTAGGTTTTAAAATCAACACCCATAAACCAAATGCATTCCTATACATTTGTGATGAATCTACTGAAATAGAAATAGTCTCAAAAATAGTTGGTAACCAATCTACTAAATGAAGTAAAAGAACTCTACAACAAAATTACGGAACACTAAAGAAAGAAATTGAAGAAGGCCTGGAGAATAGAAAGCCTTCCCATGGCCTTTCCAGCTCTTGCTGTATGGCCTGGGTCCCTCTGGGTTCCACAGAACCATCTCTGAGATGACCTGTTCAGGTGGAACTCAGTCCCACCAGGGAATCTCCCTGCACATGTGCGTACACACACACACACACACACACACACACACACACACACATGCCTACACTGCACCAGCACCGCCTGCAGTTTCTCCCCTTAAACAGTTTTTCTTTTGTATTGAATTGTCACCCCCTGATAAAAACAGATCCTTGGGGTGGCCACACTGATGGCCAGGCAGATGCCCTCCAAGGGGCATGAGAGGTAAGGGAAGCTCCAGGAATGGTTTTCAGGAGATCACCGGTCTCGGGAAGAGGAAGACTCAAGCACCTGGGGGCTCACAATCAGGTCAGTTTCCCAGACACAAAGACTTGGGCTCCTGCACAGAAAGGGTGGTTTGTGAGGAGGGTGACACCACCTCCCTAGAGGAAAAACAAAATGTGCGTGTGGGCTTCTGTGCAGACTATAGGGAACCAGTGTGGATTGAGGTCTTTCCCTGGAACCTAGACCAGGGACAGGGGCAAAAACTTGAATAGCCTCTGCCAATTCCCAGGACAAGCAACTGTCACAGGTGAGGCAACTTTGACCATCTACCTGGGCAGAAGGGAACATGTTAATCACATGACTGAGCCACTTACCCAGCCAGTCTCGGGCATTTCATTGAGTGGAGACTATCTAAACCCTCATGGTGTTCAGAGCCTGATCCCAGAGTGCTTAGGCTTATGTTCTCCCCCAACACCATATCTAATTAGCCCTGGACTCTCCAGCCTCAGCGAAGACCCTGCATGTTTCTTTCCATCCACCTCCTCCACCTTAGTGTTTGGTCTCTCCTTCTGGCCATATTGCCTGACCCACTTGGGACCTGATGACTCAGCCTACACTTCCCCTGGCCCAGGTGGGTCCCCTGCTCTTTGGTAAAGATTTAAAGATCAGGAATGGATATTACTGGTCTCTTCCAGCATGGGAATGGCTTCCTACACCCAAAAGCATCTCATGGACTTGGGATCTGTTGGGCTCCCAAACTTGTGAGCCTGGGGCAGCAAGGCAACCCTCCTTGCTCAGCAAATGTTCACTGACAGCTCCTGGGAGCCAGGCCCTGGGCTAGGCACTGGGACAGAGGGGAAGGACAAACCAGTGCCCCAGGAAGGGAGGGACAGATATTTCCGAACTTTCTGTAAGGTCAGAGTGACTCTAGAGGCTACCTTACAGAGAGATCAGCGAAGTTTTAATGAGGAGGCACCACCCAGGATGTCAGAGACACTGTCAAGATCAAGGTGGTGTTGCTGATGTTTCCAGCCTGTTGAGCAGAGGGCCTCTTGGGCACTGCTGTAGCCTGTACTCCCAGTGACACTGCCAGGGAAGATCACTGCCCCATTTTGCTAATGACACCCCTAGGTGTGGTGGAGACAAGGTGCAGAGCCATGTGGAAGGAAAATGAGTAATGGCAGGAGAGAGAGGAAGAAGAGAGTTAAAGAGGAGAGCAGATCCCTGCAGCTTTGCTGGATGGGACAAGTGTGGCTCTTGGGGACACACAAACAGACTTCAGGAAATGTCTACTCCCCCTCCCCATGCAATCAATAAGGAGTTATGTGGTCCATAGAGTGTTTAGAAACAATAAGAAATAGAGGAAAGGTCTACTGAATTCTGAACATCAGTGATAACATAGTCCTTCCCCCTCCCCACCCTCCTCTACCACCAGACCACGTGAAGCAATGGATGCAAATTAGAATTAACATCCATTCTCTTTTCAAAATCTTCAACTTTAGATACTATGGGGAGCCACTCTGAATGACCCATACCTTCCAGTCCTGAAGAAGGAGCCTCTGACCCATCACTACATTTGATGGTGACTTGGGCATTGTCCAGCTCGGATAGTAAAGACATGTCTTCAGATGTAGGTGTCACCCCTGGCATTGAGTTACATTCTCCTGTCCCTTGTAACCCTGCCCTTCTGGCCTTTTTTTGGATAGAACTTTCTAAAGAACAAGAGTCCTCCCAACAAAAGCCCACTTATGAACGTGCTCGCTTTCTCTCGCCAGCCTCTCATGACTTTCTCTTTCTCTTCATTTTGGGGAGCCTGAGGCCAAGAGCATAGACGTCATTCTGAAGCTTGTGTGAAGGTAAATTGTGTCTGTGTTTTATTTGGTGTGCCTGCAAATTCACACCAGCGACCTTAAGTTCAGCTGCCTGTGCAGGTCAGGGGCGGCAAGATATGTTCCATTTCTGAAGATGGTAAAACTCATCTCTGTTTCCAGTCTCCATGTAAACTTTGCTTTTACAACCCAGACTCTGAATGCCTCCAGAAGTGGACTGGTGAATGGTGCCTGGGGTCACTCCCCTTGAACTGTGGACTTGACCTCTCTGAGTCTGATTCCTCCTCCATATGTTGGTGGTGATGTCACAGAACTCTGAGGACCAGGGAATGCTCACCATGCATAGCATAGGAGAAAGAACATGGAGAGACTGGCTGTTGCTACCTGCAAGACCACAGAGAACTACCAGCATACGTCTGGTGGAAGAGGAGAGGCTGAAGGGAGTGGTGGGACTGAGGTGAAAACCATGTATTACAATACATTCTACTGTTATGTCCAACGAATTAGAACAAATCAAAATTTTAAAAAGAATATATCCTTGAAATACCTTGTGGATTATGCCCTTAAGTATGTATAAAAAAGAAATCTTATTACTTTAACATGTAGGGAATAAAATTTTGATTATTTCTGAACATTAGTATCTGACCTTAGGAAAAAGTCTTAAATAACTTTAACTGATTGTGCTTATTATTACCAAGTTAGTTACCTCAAACTATTTAAGATTCACCCTCCACAAACCTTATGCAACTTAAACATTCTACAACTTTTAACTTTACCAAATAGAAGGCTTCCATATCCAGAAACATTTCACTTTTCTTAAACCTCCTATATTAAAATATATTTACTATGAGAACACCCTTATATCTCTTTTCTAGCCATTGACTCCTTTTTATATTTATAAGTTTTTAAACAATTTGTATAAAGTTTCTAAATTTAGTCAAATTACTTCACTTTAATAAAGTGCATACTTTACTTTTTATGGTATTTTAATGGAAAACTAACTGAAATCTTTTGTACCCTTTGTATATAAAATTACAACTAAAAATAATCTTAACTAATAGTAGCTTTAATTTTGAAGTGAAGACACAAAAACAAAGCAATCTTAAATTGTTTCTTTGTAACAATTTACAAAAACACACTTAATATTTACATATAGTACATTATGGAATTTATGAAGTTAAGGGTTCTTGATTTTATATTTTTCATTGATGTTTTAACATTTTGACTTTGCTATTTAATCAGATGTCTTCTTTAACACACATTTATGAAGATTAATCCCATTTATTTAAAATCTATTTTACTCATTTTTATCTGTTAAAACAAGAATATCAGACAATTGTACTCAAAAGTATTAACCATCTCTTCCCTGTTGAAGAAAAGTTCTAGAAGCAATGGGTATTATATTTGAGCCATTTTATAGAAACCAAAATGTAGGGTATGGCTGCCTGGTTCCCAGTCTTAGGGCTGCACATGTGGCTGGGATGGCACCTGGCGATCAGCCAGGAGGTGGTGCTGTGGGTGGTGATGGAGGGAATGGACCACCTCCAGGATAGGTCCGGGACTCTTCTGCCCTTGTGGATAGCTCATGCCTTCCCTTACAGACTATGGGATGGTTGTACACATGAACTCGCTCCACCCCTCTGACCTTTATCCTGATTGGCTCCTGTGCAGTATATAAGCTATATGTACTTTCTCAATAAATGAGATCCTGCTTTGACTTGTCTCCCTGTCGCGTCTGATTGTCCTCTGGTGAAGGAGGACTGGGTGTGGGCTGCCACTTGACCTTTACCTTTCTTGGCTCATCCTGGTTTGGCATGCTTTCCCCACTTCTCCCACTGGTCAGGAGGAGATGGGATGCTAAAAACCCTGACATCTGGCACCTGAACAGGAATGCTGAACACGGACACTGAACACGGACACCAAACAGGGACACGAAGAAAGTATCTGTGAGCCAAGCCAAGCGAGTTTTGAGGTAAGGGTCTAGCTAGGAAGATGGGGGCAATCTCACACTAAGTATGCTGAGGGGGAGGAGGAAGGAGAAGTTTGCAAGAGAGAGCCAAGCCCCGTGCCCCACCAGCACCAGGACGTCTGCATCCCCTGTACTGTCCCACTCCACCCTCAGGCATTGGGCCACCTGGGACTGCACAGAAGAGTTGGTGAGGAAGAGGAAGATTATCTTCCCTCAAAGCCTGTTTCTCCCCTGGCCCCTCACCTCCTGGAACACATGATAAATGGCCAGGATGGGGAACAGCCTCCACCATATTGTCACCCCTCCCCACAAGGAAATTCTCGTACAAAGAATTGTACAAAGCTGGTTAAGCCGAATTTGCCCTGGGCCAAAACCATCCTGCAGGGTCTAGCCCACCAACAGTGTACCACCCAAGTTACAATCTGCCTTAGATGTGTGGAGATAACTTTAGCTAAATTTTAACTTTGATGTCTCCCTTTTTCTTTATTCAAAACTCTGTCCTCATTGCTTTGAGGACAGGAACTGAACTTTCAGATACAAATTTTGACACCCCAGGAGCCCCCATTCCACTTTCATGGGGAAACCTACTACTAAAAAGTTAGGAGTTATGGAGCGTGCCTGTGCCTGGTGCCTGGGGTGGGACAAACCAGAGGAACTAATCTTGTAAATAAAAGGAGGAACTGAAGGACTCCCAGCAGCTGCTGAAGTCCTTTTGCTTTGGGGAACTCCCTCCTTCCTTCCCTACACTGTAAGGATTACTCCACCTCTGTCTACTTAAAAAGAGAGAGAAAGAGAGAAAAGGGGGGACACTGAATGCAGTAATGTGTTGATATCATAGATTGTTTCTTGGGAATGATGTTGGCTGAATGTATGTCTAAAAGATGATGTTTTATTATAACAATTTGGTATCTGAATGGGTTTTTGAAACATTGCACAATCTTGCAGTTAAAAGTTGGGTTTAGGTAATTGTTTAGTTTATGATTTCAGATAATTCATGCCAGAGAACTTAAAAAC
Source organism: Ictidomys tridecemlineatus (assembly GCF_052094955.1). Taxonomy (NCBI): domain Eukaryota; kingdom Metazoa; phylum Chordata; class Mammalia; order Rodentia; family Sciuridae; genus Ictidomys; species Ictidomys tridecemlineatus. The sequence goes on along the minus strand of NC_135481.1, from coordinate 120,850,995 downwards.
TTAGGATGAAAAACTGAAGAACTATACTTCCAAGTTGGCAAATAACTCCCATTCAGTTTTTTCATCAATTTTTGAATTAGACAGCCTGGGAAGATTTCACTAAGTGTGCCAGTGCATTATTAATTTGGGCAAGGATAGTAATCTGTTCCCCTCAGTGTGTAGGATTTAGGAAAGAAAAATGTTGGATTGGGACATTGGTCTGACTTATTGAAATGACATTGAATAGCAACAGACTTGGAAATTTTTAAAGCTTAATTTTGGATATAGATGGTAGTGTGTGGTTCTCTTTTGGAGTTTTTTTTTCAGGTGATTTAATGTAATTTAATACTACTTTAGAAACTTCAGAACAAAGGAATGGCTTAATGATCCTGAAGGGATTTCTTCTGATGGTAGCTTTTATATTATCAAGTAAGATCCTATTTTCAGTTTTGTGTGAGCAAGTTTTTCTAGTGTAGGAATTTTTTTTCTTTGGCAAAACAAGATGTAAAGTTATGAAATTTTGTGAATTGTATCTTAAACTTGTATCATAATTTTCAATATCCAAACCTGAAAATTATGACTTAAGGTGAAAAAGCCTTGGGCATGAGGCTTCTGCTCAGAACAGCAGTTTTCTCTGCTCCTTCCACACCTCAGCCAGGACTTAAGTTGAAATGCAAATGGAAGAAGCCTGTAAGCTTAGTAGGAGACTGATCTGGGGAACAAAAAAAAGGGTGTAAAGGTGTCTTTGACCTGAACTCAAACTAGACTAAACAAAAAAGTAAATTGTATGATATTTACTAATTACTGGCCAATCATTTTTTCTAGGACCCTTACTTTTTCTTAGATTCTGCATTTTTTGAGCTTAAGATTTTGATTTTACAGACCTAGGTTAATATTTTTCTGATCAGTTCTATTTTTTATCAACTGTGGAATTTTTAAACATTGCAATGGAGATTTCACCTGTGAAAAGCTACAAGGCCTTTACTATTGTGTTATGTGTGCACACTTGTGTTATGTGTTGCATGTCTGTGCGTGCATATGTCCATAAGTCATACAGATAATATGAAGATTGGCAGATATATGAGGAGTGCTCATGAAAAATTAAAAAAAATGGATCCAAATATCTTTTATTCACATGATTTAAACAGTTCAATTTAAATTGGGTAAACAGGTGAAGTAAAGATGTCTTTAAAATTAAGCTTATCATTCATATGTTAAAAGGACAAAGATTCCTTAAAACATTAGTTTGCCAATAACATTGTGTTTTATTAAGTTTTGTTTCTTGTTTCTAGAGCAAATAATCTTAAATAAATTAAACAGCTGGTTAAACAAGAACTGTTATTCTAGAGAATTGTGCTATGTTATTTCTTTAAAAGCTAAATTTAGTTAATATAAAAACATCAATGTATCAATCTGGTGTTCTAAAGTTGTATGGTAATTTTAGGCTTAAAATAAAACATGTTGGAGATTTGTTTGTATCATTTGATGTTTTATGGCTGGACCTGTTGTCGATGGGATATGTGAGATTTTGTGTTGCTTTTTGCACTGAGGTGTGACTCTTTAATTGTAAGAATGAAAGACCATTCTGGACACTTTGCCTGGTTGTGGCCGGACTCCTCATTGTCTCCCTCATGGCATTTGTCATGGCCACGGGTATGGGAACTGGACTTGCTGGCCTCAGTGCACCATGTTGTCAGCACTACCTCCAATCTCAACTGGATTCCTTGGCTGCAGTAGTCCTCCAAACCTGCTTACACCAGAGAAGGAGGACTATGTCTGTTCCTACAGGTGGAGTGCTGTTTCTATTGGGCTCCTCCAGTTTCTCAAGGATCCAGCTAGAGATGTTCAAGGGAGGGTGGTCGGGCAGCAATACACCATCTTACATGATACTGACTGTGAACCCCATGAGGTTGGCCATGGCCCCTACCGGGATGTGCGGATGTAAGCTGGGAACAGAGGCATCTTCCTTTGAGGCTTCCCATTGGGCCTGGAGGCCCTGCAGGTAGGATTGCCTGAAGAGCTAGAGTGGTAGTCAATGACAGGTAATATCCCCAGAAGGGGACAACCTAAGACAGGTACTCTCTCGTGTAAGACAAACACTTGCTAATAAAACAAAAAGGGGTGTGTCTGCCATCTTCCTTGTCTTGAGGCTGCACATGTGGCTGGGACAGCTTCTGGCGATCAGCCAGGAGGTGGTGCTGTGGGCGGTGATAAAGGAGGTGGACCATCTCCAGAATAGGTTCAGGTCTCTTCTGCCCTCGTGGACAGCTTGTGCCTTCCTTTACAGACTATGGTACGGGTGTACATGTGAACTTGCTCCACCCCTCTGACTTTTATTCTGATTGGCTCCTGTGCAGTATATAAGCTGTGTGTACTTCCTTATTAAATGAGATCCTGCTTTGACTGTTCTCCCTGGCATGTCTGATTGTCCTCCCAGGAGGGAGGGCTGGGTGTGGGCGGCCAGTTGACCTTTAACTTTCTTGGCTCATCTTGGTCAGGGGGGGTGCTTTTCCCACTTCTTCCACTGGTTAGGAGGAGACAGGGGCTAAAAACCCTGACAGATTAAAGTATGGGGCTTCTGGCCACCCACTTTGTCTTCTGCCAAAGAGGTCTAGTTGCATGATGGTATTAGAATTTTGGCTTTCATTCAGATGCCACTGATCTGAATCCCCTAACTCATATTGATGCATGCACTAATTTTAAAAAAGAGTGTTTCCTTTTTTTTTCTTTTCTTTTTTTCCAAATTGTCAGGGTTGAAACATCTCCAGTGACAGAGAACACATCCAAGCAGGAATTCCAGGGAAATTGAGGTGGTTCTTTCCTTATTGGGTATTTGGGAAGAAAAGAGAGTTTCTGTATGCTTGTTTCTTTGTTTTGGGTGGTTCTGGGGATTGAACCCAGTGCCTTGTACATGTTAGTCATGTGCTGTACAACAGAGACAGTCTACCAGCCTTAGAAGAGAGGTTTTAAGTCTTATTATTAAGGCTCTGAATTCTATCCAAAGCATCCCCTTAGGGAATTAGGGATCTTGCCTTGGTTATTTCCTTGATGTTCTTATCTAACCCCCCCACTAACATTTGTAGCCAGATACCTCTGGCCCCTATCCTTGGTGCTCACCACTGCTTTTTATTTCCTATGACCAGGACCATGAGTGCCCTCTCTACTAATATGGGGAGATAAAATATTTCTTTCTGTTTTGAATGTACATTTTTGTTTTCATTTTCATTTTTAATTATAATACACTCTTTTGTTTTAATGTTGCCAAAGTGGAGGGGGATAAGCAAGATAGAGGAGCTCAAGGATCTGATATCTAGAAATTAGTGTCTTATATGCTGAGCTATGAGGCATCTTTTTCCCTATACAGAACTGATTGAAGATCTTACCCCATTTGCTTCCATTGGTTACTTTAAGATACTTGATTAGAATATTTCCCAATCCCCCCCCATTGGTTATTTTAGAAAACCTAATTTGAATGCTGCCCACTTTATCCCCATAGGTCATGTCAAAATGCTGTACCTGTGATGGAAGTTGTCATCATGATAAGTCCTCAGTTGTGGGCATTGTCATGGTAATGGGATTTATTGTAAACCTAGACAGTACTTATTTCCTTGTTGTTCCTCCAGTGGCTTGTTTCTAATACCCTATTTCTGCCACCTTGACATCCCTAAACTTCTACCTAACATTTCCCCCTGAGAGACTTGATTCCCAAATTCATTTTGGGTGGCTGAGGGGCTGAAGGTCTCATCTTCTTATAACTGCTTCAGGCTGAAAATGTCCATGCCTATCTGGTAAAGATGGAACAGGGGAGTGTAAAGGTCCCTTTGTGGGATTTGCTTGGAGTTTTATTATCTATATTTGTTATAATTTTATATCAGGTGAGGCATGCACACTCAAAGGCTTAACATCAAGGGGCTCCAGTGGTCCACAGCAACACCTGGTAGGCTATTGGGTGAGGTACATATAGGGCTATGATCATTCTAGGAGCAGAGATTTCTTCTGGAGGCTGCTTATAACTTGCAACCTGTTGTCCCAACTTCTCTTCTTTCACTGATGCCACTCCTTCTTCAGGGGTCCTGGAACTCCCCTCTGCTGGGGCTGCACCTCGGCATCTGGCACCTGAAACAGGGACCTGAAGGTAATCCCCCCAATTTCAGAGTATAATTTCAGAGTGTAAGTTCAGAGTGGATAGGCTCTTACCCATGTGTTTCATGAGCCCCCTACTAGTAGAGTAGGTGACAGTGGGTAATAGGTAAAGTAAAAATGGGACATACAGAATCTAAAAAAGAGGATTATTTATTGATATTGTGAAGTGTATGATTACAAAGAAGGGAATTCACATTTCTACTTCACAGTTACAAAAGTTTTTTTTTCATTTTATTCAGGAATGTTGCCCTTGGTTTCCTGAGGAAGGAATCTTAGAGTTAAAAACTTGGGCAAAAATAGGTGAAGCTTTGAGTTTGCATTATTCTTATCATGGGCCAGATAACAACACTGTGGATACTATAGCTCTATGGAATTTGTTAAGAGACATGTTGACCCCAATCCTGAAAGTGAAACTTTAAAAAATAAGATTAGTTCAATAGAACCTTTGGCTCCTACTAAGAAGACTCTCTTAAAACATGGGTAAAAAACTAATATTTATGCTATGATAAATAATGGTAATGAGGATGGTCAGAATCAGCTAGATCCTACAGATGATGAGGACTTGGAGGCAGGCTGCTATTAAATTAAGGAGCCTGGAGTCTGCCTAAGCCTCAACCCTGCCTCCAGGAACTCCACCTGTGGGATACATCTCTCACTCTAGGACTTCAGAGGGTGGAACATTGCACTAAAACTAAGCATCACCCACCTAAAACTGCTGAGAAGAGAAGCTGAAAACATTTTGAACCCCAATGGAAAGATTCTTCAAGTTTCATCAGGATTTTTTTCTTCTATTTTTAAAATTCCATTTTCCTGTTTGTGACCTTGATGGTACATAGGCATTAATGCAATTTCATATAAGTTTTTTTCTCATTTCTTTCATTTTTGAAGCCAGTTATTTTACATGAATTATTTCTTTGTGAACTGGGATGTTTGATTACTATATTTTGTTTTTATTTTGTATTCTTTTATTTTTTAATTTTTACTTTATATATTTTCCCTTATACCTATTTTCCTTAAATCTCTCTTTTCTTCCACTAACAGCCAATCTCTATTTTTCTCTTTCACTCTTCCTTTAATCTTTTACTTATGTTGTCTCTCCTTCCTCATAATCATCATGTTCTATATCACTTCTGTTCATTCCCTGTCCACCATTTTCTATTGTAAACACTTTTGCAAACTTTTTGTTTTATTATAGGCAATAACAGATTGTATAACTTCTGGTCATTGTGATAATTAATTTGATAATTACAATTCGATGTAATAATAGGAACTATTTGGTTTAATGTTGTATATAGTTTGCATTGATTATTGTTATTACCAGTCTCCCCATAAACAGTGAGGTACTGGAAACCTTGGGGACACTGTAAATCCACAGGTAGAAACTCTACTGCCTGAGCTTTATAGTGTTAGATGGGTAGACACAAAAGCAACATAAAAAATTAAGGGAAGAAATCATCACAAGAAAACCAAGATACTCCAATAACAGATTTCATTGACAAAAAAGTGGAAGAAATATCAGAGAATGAATTTAGAATCTACAGTTAAAGTGATCTGTGAAGTAAAGGACAGTATAAAGCAGGAAATAAAAAAGAAAATATAGAAAGATCACTTCAAAAACAGGCAGAGGCTCTGAGAATAAAGAAACAAAAACACGCAGAATTCCACAAAATTATGAAAACAATAAATCAAATTAAAAATTTAATAGAAAGCATGACCAACAAACTGAATCACTTGGAAGACAGAATTTCAGGCAATAAAGACATAATATATAATCATGAAAATAGAGTTAATCATGCAAAGAAGATGTTAAGAAATCATGAGCAGAACTTCCAAGAATGATGGAATAACATAAAAAGATAATGTTTACAATTTATTGGGATAGATGAAGGCATGGAGATACAAACCAAAGGAATGCACAACCTTTTCAATTAAATAATACCAGAAAATTTTCCATATTTTAGAATGAATGTTAAATAAAGTACAAGAGGCATAAAAGACCACAAATGTACAAATTACAACAGACTCACATTATATCAAGGTATTTATAATGAAAATGCCTAGCATATAGAATAAGAAGAGAATTTTAAAAGCTTCAAGAGAAAAAGATTACTGTGGGAGGAAAGCAACTTTGATCTCAGCTCATTTCTCAACCCAGATCCTCAAAGGTACGAAGTCCTTGAATAACATATACCAAACTCTGAAAGAAAATGGAAGCCAATCATGAATCCCATATTCAGCAATATTAAGTTTCACCTTTTATGATTAAGTAAAAACCTTCCATGGTAACCCAAATTAAAAATTTTGCAGCTAGAAAGCTTGCTACAGAATATTCTCAACAAAATATTTTATAAAGATGAAATGGAAGAAAAAAGTGAAAATCAGTGAAGGGAGGAATAAATAGTCAAAAAGAAGAAACTAATTAAAAAAACTAGAAATAAATCAAAATGACTAGGATTACAAATCATATCTCAATAATAACCATGCACATTAATGGCATGAACTCATTAATCAAAAGACATAGCCTAGTAGATAGAATTAAAAAACAAGACCCAAGAATATTATGTCTTCAAAACACTTGCCTCATAGTCAAAGATATACACAGACTGAAGATGAAAGGATGGAAAAAACATACCACTCATATGGATCACATAAACAAACAGGGGATTCTATCATCACATCATATAAAGTGGGCTTGAAGCCAAAGTTCATTAGGAGGGACAAAGAAGGATATTTCATATGGTTTAAGGGAGTTATATAACAACAAGACATAACAATCTTAAATATTTATGTCCCCCAAAATGGAGCATGTATGCATATCAAACCAAAACTTCTCAATTTTAAGAACCAAATAGACAACAACACAATAATATTGAGTGACTTTAACCCATCTATCTCACTACTGGATAGATAGTCCAAAACAAAACAAAATAAAAAACAACAACAAAAAACTAATCAAAGAAATTATAGAATTGAATAATACAATAAATAACAGAGACATCACAGAAATACACAGAATATTTCATCCATCATTGAGCAAATACACTTTCTTTTCATCAGCACAGGAATTCTGCACCAAAGTGGACACTTTCTTAGTCTCCAAAGCAATGCTTAATAAATTTAAAAAAAAAAAAACATACTTAGCAGATAAAAAAAATACCTTGCAATCTAGCAGATCATGATGGAATGAAATTTAAATCAATTGAGAATAAAATTAGAAGATACTGTAACATCTGGAGACTAAATAATGCACTATTTAATAATGAATTGATAGCAGAAGAAACGAGGATGAAATAAAAATTACTTAGAGGTAAATGTGAATAGTAAAAAAAAACATACAAAATCTCTGGTTCACTATGAAAGCAGGGCCTGAGAGAAAAATTTAATGCATTGAGCTCATTCATTGAAAAGAATAGAAAGTCAACAAATCAATGACCTAATACTACATCTCAAAGCCAAAGGAAAAGAAGAAGAAATTATCACCAAAAGAAGTAGGAGAGAGGAAATAATTAAAATAAGAGTTGAAATCAATGAAATTGAAACAATTAAAAAGCCAGAGAAAACAAAAAGTTGGTTTTTTGTAAAAATAACTAAAATTGATAAACCCTAATTCACACTAATAAGGAAAAAAGAGAGGATTCAAATTATTAAAATTCAAGTAAAAAGGAAATATAATAATGGACACAAATAAAATACAGACTATAATCAGAAACTATTTTAAAAATATGCTAGAATAAAATAGAAAATCTGGAATACATGGACAAATTTCTAGAGTACTGAATCAGGAGGGCATACAATTTAAGTAGATCAATTTCAAGCAATAAATATTGAAAATTCCATCAAAAGCCTACCAACTAAGAAAAGCCCCAAACCAGATGGAATCTCAGCTGAGTTCTATGAGAGCTTCAAAGGGGAATTAACTCCAGTGTTTCTCAAATTATACCATGAAATAGAAAAGAAGGGAACTCTCCCAAACTCATTCAAGAAGCTAGCATAATTCTGATTCCAAAGCTAGAAAAATACATATCAAGGAAAGAAAACTTCAGACCAATAGCCCTGATGAACTTAGATGTAAAAATTCTCAAAAAATTTCTGGTAAAATTGCAAACAAAAACATATTTAAAAGATAGTGCACTATGATCAAGTGGTGTTCATCCCAGGGATGAAAAATTATTTCAACATAAGAAAATCAATAAATGTAATTTACCAAATCATTAGACATAAAGACAATGATAATCTCAATAGGTAAATAAAAGCATTTGAGAAAATGCAGAACCCCCTCATAGTCAAAAGACTAAGGATAGTAGAAACAGACATTATAAAATAACATTCAATAGTATAAAATATATCTATGGTAAACCCAAGGCCAATATCATTCTAAATTAATAGATAAAAATTAAAAGCATTCCCTCTAAAAATTGGAACAAGACAAAGATGCTCTCTTTCACCACTTCTATTCAACATAAACTTGAAACTCTAGCCAGAGCAAGAAGAAAAAAAGGAAGAACTTAAAGGGATACAAACAAGAAAAGAAGAACACAAACTATTATTATTTGCTGATTACATGATTTTATATTTAGAAAACCCAAAAATTTCACTAGAAAACTTCTAGAACTAATTAATTTCTTAGTCCACAAAGCAATGATTAATAATTGTAAGTAACAGGATATAAAATTAACATCTATAAATTCAATGCATTCTTATACATCATTGGTGAAACAACTGAAAGAGAAATTAGAAAAATGATCACATTCACAATAGCCTCAAAAATATTTGGGAGTCAATCTAACAAAAAAGGTAAAAGACTTCTACAATGATAACTACAGAACTCAAAAGAAAGAAATTGAAGACATTAGAAGATGGAAAGATCTCCCAAGTTTCTGCATAGGCAGAATTAACATTGTCAAAAGTATTATACAGATTTAATGCAATTCCTATTAAAATTACAATGATGCTCTGCATAGAAATAGAGAAAACAATCATAGAATTCATTTGTAAAAATAAGAGATCTAGAGCAGAAAGGGCAGTCCTTAGTGAGAAAAGTGAAGCAGGAGGCATAAAAATACCAGATCTTAAGTTATACTACAGAGCTGGAGTAACAAAAATAGGATGGTACTGGCACCAAAAGAGATACATAGATCAATGATACAGAACAAAAGAGACAAACCACATAAATACAGTTATCTCATACTTGAAAAAAGCACCAAAAACCTACATTGGAGAAAAGATCACCTTTGCAACAAATGGTGAAAACTGAAAATCCATATTTAGCAAAATGAAATAAAACCCCTATCTCCCACAAAAATCAATCAATGTGGATCAAGGAGTAGAACCGAGACCCTGCACCTAATAGAAGAAACATAGTCCCAAACTCTTTGTCTAGGATCTGAATTCCTTAACAAGACTCCTCACCCACAAGAAATAAATTCAAGAATAAAGAAATTGGGTGTATTCAAGGTAAAAACCTTCTTCTCAGTAAAGGAAGCAATCAATAATGAAAAGAGAAAGCCTAACGAATGGGAGAAAATCTTTATCACATGCACATTAGATAGAGCACTAATCTCCAGGATATATAAAGAACCTGAAAATCTTAACAGCAAAAGCACAAATAACCCAATCAATAAATGGGCTAAGAAACTGAGCAGACACTTCACAAAAGAAGAAATAAAATTCATCAACAAATATAAGAAGAAATGTTCAACATCTTTAGAAATTAGGGAAATGCACATCAAAACTACTCTAAGATTTCATCTCACCCTAGTAAGAATGGCAATTATCAAGAACACAAACAACCATAAATGTGGGCAAGGATGTGGGGGGGGGGAAGGCACACTCATACATTGTTGGCAGTACTGCAAATTGGTGCAATGATTATTGGAAAGAAGTATGGAGATTCCCCAAAAGAATAGGAATGGTACCATCTATTGATCCAGCTATCCCACTCATCAGTTTATACCCAAAAGTCTTAAAATCAGCATATTACAGTGATGCATCCACATCAATGTTTATAGAAGCTCAACTCACAGTATCTAAACTATGGAACCAACCTGGGTGTCCTTGAACATATAAATGGATAAAAAATGTGGTATATATACACAGTGGAATAATACTCATTCTTAAAGAAGAATAAAATTACAATATTTGGTAATAAATGGATGAAGCTGGAAAATATCATACTAAGCAAAATATGCCAATCCTTAATAAACCAAAGACTGAATGTTTTCTTTGATATGTGAATGCTAATTCACAATAAGGAAGGTGCAGCCTAGGGAAGAATAGAAATTCTTTAGATTAGGTAGAAGGGAATAAAGGGAAGGGAGTGGATGTGAGGTAGGAAGGACACTAAATGATCCAGACATTACTATCCTTTGTACATATATAACTGCATGACCAATGTGAATCTACATCATGTACAACCATAAAATTGAGAAATTATCTATTTATGATGCATCAAAGTGCATTCTCCTGTCATGTATAAATAAGTAGAGTAAATGAAAATAAATAAATACTGAATAAAAAGGAAACTTGGAATGGAACCACATTTGACACAGTCACTCTATGCCTCCTCATATACTCAAAGATTTTAAAATCAACATATTATAATTGCCAAGGTCTTGGCTTGGCACCAGAATCACGAGCCACCACACACCTTTGTAGGTTCAAACAGCAATTCTTTATTCCCGCTCTCACACTGCCTCCACGCAGGTCCAGGGGCAATCTCGTTCTGCCATATGCCGGCACAATTCACCTACTCCACTAGGCTATCTCCAAGTCCCATTTTTATCTCACGAGAACTCAACAAGCAGCAGGAACACCCTAATCCCAGCAATAATCTTCAACCTCCAACTTTCCTAAAACCCATTGTCTTAAACTGGCAATGCCTTAAACTCAAGGAGCCAGTTACTTCCTCAAACCTGATCAGCTCTAAACCCGGATCCACCTTGGTCCTTGGGCAAGGTCACCTTATTAAAGCATGCATGCAATGTCCCATCGAATGTCTTCTAAGCAGCATGGGGTACACTTGGCAAGGAAATTTCGATGCGTCATTCCTACTTGACAATGGCCCTCAGCATCTCCCCCCTTCTGATTAATTAAACAACAAGCAATGTGGCTTAAGGACCGTGCCTGGTAGGTTGTCCAATTCAACATATGGTTCTTATGTTTTTGGATACATATGTCTTTCCGCAGCACTAAGTCCTGATGAATCCAAATTTAGAAAGTTTAGAGTAAAAAGGGTTATTTTAAGTTTATCTTTGGGGGATATATACACCCCTTTCCAATTCCCTCTTTTTGCTTTAATAAGTACATTTTAATAGTTTGATGAGCTCTTTCAACTATGCCTTGTCCCTGTGGATTGTATGGGATTCCTGTTATATGAGTAATACCAAATGATGAGCAAAATTGTTTAAAAGATTTAGAAGTGTAACCAGGACCATTATCAGTTTTTAATTGTTTAGGCAAACCCACAGTGGCAAAATTTTGTAAGCAATGAGCTATAACATCTTTAGTTTTTTCTCCGGCATGAAGGGAGCCCATCAAAAATCTGGAAGAAGTATCAACTGTAACATGTAAATATTTTAATTTTCCAAATTCTGGCAAGTGTGTGACGTCCATCTGCCAAATATGGTTAGGTATCAGTCCTCTAGGATTGACTCCAAGATTAACTTGTGGTAAAAAGGTCACACAATTTTGACATTGTTTTATTATATGTCTGGCTTGTTCCTTAGTTATTTTAAAACGCTTTTGTAAAGTATTAGCATTAACATGAAACCTTTTATGAAAATTTGTAGCTTCTTCTACAGTAGAAAAAATATTTATATCATGTGTAGTTTTATCTGCTAAATCATTGCCCAAACTAAGGGCTCCAGGCAATCCTGTATGTGCCCTAATATGTCCTATAAAGAATGGATCTTTTCTATCCCAGATTAGACTTTATAGTGGAAAACAAAGAGAAAACAGTAGAGGAAGGGGAAATCCTACCAGCATCTTCAAGGGATATTATAACATTAACTATATACTGACTATCAGAAAATAAATTAAATACAGAATCTTTGAACATCACAAAAGCTTGTAGAACTGCATTAAGCTCTACCTTTTGAGCTGATTGTTTGGGAACTAAAAATGTAAAAGTTTGATCAGGGATAACTACTGCAGCTGTACCATTATTAGACCCATCAGTGAATATATTTGGAGCATTCACAATAGGTGTTTTTCTTGTCATTTTAGGAAAAACTACAGGATGCTTAGACCAAAAAGACAACAAAGGATTAGATGGCAAATGATTATCAAATGAAACATTTGATTTACACATGATTATTGCCCAAGTATTTAACTCATTAGCTAACTCATCAATTTTCTCCATAGTATATGGAGTAATAATTTTATTGGGAGAAATTCCAAACACTCCCTTTGCTGCTCTTATTCCGTTGAGTATTAATTGTCCTACAGCCTCAGGATACCTAGTAAGAATGGTGTTAGGAGAATAAGATAAATGTATCCACAATAATGGACCTTCTTGCCAAAATACTCCTGTAGGAATATTTTTTGTTGGTAGTACAATAAATAATAAAGGCAAACTTATATCAATTCTATCTAAATGCATATTTTCCATATATGTCTCAATAATTTTTAATGCCTTTCTAGCATTAGGAGTTAACATTCGGGGTGAATTTGGATCTGATGGACCTTTTAGAATATCAAATAAAGGTCCCAACTCTCCTGTTGGTATGCCTAGATAAGGCCTTATCCAATTTATACCTCCCAACAACTTTTGAAAGTCATTAAGTGATTTGAGTTGATCTACTCGTATTTGAATTTTAGGTGGATGGACCATGGTTGAGGATAATAGAACTCCTAAATAATTAATTGGAAAATTTAATTGTACTTTATCTATTTCTATCTCTAGATTATAATTCTTTTAACAAGTTTGTAAGTGTGGCATAACATTCCAGCAATGTGTTTTTATCTTTATGTGCCAATAATACATCATCCATATAGTGAAATATTTTTAGTTCAGGATTTTGATTTCTAAGTGGCTGGATTGCTTTATTAACATATATCTGACACATAGTTGGACTGTTAGCCATTCCTTGAGGGAGTACTTTCCATTCATATCTCTGATCAGGACCTTCATGATTTAATGCAGGAATAGTAAATGCAAAACGTGGACTATCCTCAGGATGAATTGGAATTGAAAAAAACCAATCTTTAATGTCTATAGCTAAAACATGCCACGTTTTTGGTAAAGCAGACAATTGAGGAATCCCTGATTGAGCAGGTCCCATAATAACCAACTCATTATTAATTGCTCTTAAATCTTGTAATAATCTCCATTTACCCAATTTCTTTTTGATGACAAAAATGGGAGTATTATGGGGAGATACGGAAGGTTGTAAATGTCCTTCTGCTAATTGTTGTTTGACCAGATCATGGGCTACTTTTATCTTTTCTTTAGTCAGGGGCCACTGAGGAACCCACACTGGTCTTTCTGATTTCCAAGTAATTTTGATTGTCTCAGTGGCCCTTTCTGAAAATCCAACCAATGTCTGTCTGTTCCTTGATCTATTTGAATTGGCGCTGCTATACCTTGTTCTTGTTTTTCTAATCTTTTTTCTTTCCTGATACCTTGTCTAGCCCTAGTAGTGGGCGCATTAGGATTGATGTTATTTGTTAACATCAAACCTAGTTGATCTAGGACATCTCGTCCCCATAAATTTACGGGAAGATTATCCAATACATATGGCTGTATAGTTCCTTCACATCCTTCAGGATCCTTCCAATCTAATACCATAGCACTTCTATTGGGATTAGTCGCCACTGTTAGGCCTCAAAACGTTTGAGTGGCTTGTAGTAATGGCCAATGTTTTGGCCATTCTTGAAGAGATATGATGCTAAGGTCAGCACCTGTGTCCAGCAGTCCATTAAATTCATGATCCTGAATATTTAGTTTTAGCATTGGGCGAGAATCTAAATTTAAAGACAACATAGCCCAATCTATACCTGTGGAGCCTAATCCCTTGGAACCTCTTTCTACATTAAGACTAGAGAATTTATTATGTAGGCTGGGTATTATTAACAACTGTGCTATTCTATCTCCAGGTGAAATTACTGATATACCTCCTGGAGAACTAGCTATAATTTTTATTTCACCTACATAATCGGGATCAATTACCCCAGGACTTATCATAAGTCCTTTTAATGTAGATGAACTACGTCCCAATTATAAGCCTACTGTTCCTTGGGGGAAGAGGTCCTTTTACTCCTGTAGGAATGATTTGAACTCCCATCTCTGGAGTTAATACTGCTCTGGCAGAGGCGCAGATGTCCAACCCTGCGCTCCCTCAGGATTGTCTGATGAGGGATTAATGGACAATGTGTCCTGGGCACCACCCTGATGGTGTTGCTGGGTTCCTCCACTGCCCCGTACATTTGTGGTTGTGGGCCCCAGAGCATTGGGCCCCCCAGCCAGTTTTTTGGCAATGAAGCCTGATGCCTTTCTCCATGATATCGTGGGTAAATACCTGATCCTTGTCTGTTTTTTGATAAGGGAGTACCTTCTATGGTGGTTTGAGAACGGCATTCATTAGCCCAATGTCTCCCTCTACGGCATCGTGGGCAAATACCCGGTGTTCTATTCCTTTGATTTCTAGTTTTGTTAAACCCTCCTCTTATGGGGCAACTCCTTTTAAATTGTCCTGTTTGTTCACAATTATAGCATGTTTCTGGCCTGGCATCTAAAGCCTGTTGTACTGCAACTGCCAAGACTTGCCCTTGTTCACTAACATCTCTACATAATTTAATATATGTGTTTAAATCTTCATGTCTCCATGGTCTAATAACCTCTCTGCAGCAATGATTTGCTTGGTCATAAGCCAGTTGTTTTATTAATGGCATTGTTTGTTCTGTGTCACCAAAAATTTTGGCAGCCGTTTGAATAAGCCTATCTACAAAGTCAGCGTAAGGTTCATTAGGTGTCTGTATTACCTTAGATAGCTAACCTTGTAAATCTCCATGTCCCTGTAAAGTCTTCCATGCCCTAACTGCGTCTGCAGCAATCTGTGCATATACAGCAGGATCATATTCAATTTGTTGCCGCTGACCCTCATAAGGTCCCTTTCCTGACAACATATCTAGATTTCTTTGAGGGTAACTGGCTGCTGCATTTCGTCTGGCTGTCTCCATGCAAAATTCCTCATTGGCAACCTTCCACAACAAATATTGTCCTCCATTTAGCACAGATTTACACATGCTAGCCCAATCTGCTGGCGTCATGTCCAAGTTAGTAATGGACTTGACCATACTTACTGTAAAGGGAGTTTGAGGACCATAGGTTGTTACAGCCTCCTTTAACTGCTTCACTGTTTTAAATTCTAAAGCACAGTGAATTCGCTGCCCTCCTACCTGTTCAAATACAGGGCATGCTAATCTTTGAGGTCCTGTCTCAGGATCCCACTTATCAACTACGGTGTTTGAGGGCCACTCAGCTGTCTCCATCGATGGGGCTGTTGGTTGAATTACACCCTCTGGTAATAAAACGGAGTTAGTAACAGCCTCTTGTTGTGGCCTTTTTCCTAATAACCCCTTTTCCTTTAAATTTTCTTCCTTTCTCTGACTAGCTCGAGAGACCTTCTCTTTTGCTTTATCTAAAATGTCTTTCTCCATGGTCTGAATCTCTAACAATTTACTTAACACCTTTTCAGTTTCTTTTTTACTAATTTCTAATCTTCTATAAAGATAATGCAACCCAATAAGATAACACAAAACAAAACCACAACTGAATGAAACAAAAACTGAATAAAACTTCACTGTATCAATTTTCTCTTTCTCGGGGCTAACAAACTTCAAACCTTGAGCCAACCATTTTTCCCAGTTTGCCTGAGAAATTTCTAGGGATAGGCAGCTTGAAACAAAAATGAAATAAATCAAAACAAGAACACATTGTTTTTTGAAATGGTCACCCATTCTCTCGCCTTCCCTCAGGGGCGAGCGATTTTACTCACCTCCAAGTTTCAGACGTTCCGCATATGGGCCACCAAAATGCCAAGGTCTCGGCTTGGCACCAGAATCACGAGCCACCACACACCTTTGTAGGTTCAAACAGCAATTCTTTATTCCCGCTCTCACACCGCCTCCACGCAGGTCCAGGGGCAATCTCGTTCTGCCATATGCCGGCACAATTCACCTACTCCACTAGGCTATCTCCAAATCCCATTTTTATCTCATGAGAACTCAACAAGCAGCAGGAACACCCTAATCCTAGCAATAATCTTCAACCTCTAACTTCCCTAAAACCCATTGTCTTAAACTGGCAACGCCTTAAACTCAAGGAGCTGGTTACTTCCTCAAACCTGATCAGCTCTAAACCCGGATCCGCCTTGGTCCTTGAGCAAGGTCACCTTATTAAAGCATGCATGCAATGTCCCATCGAATGTCCTCTAAGCAGCATGGGGTACACTTGGCAAGGAAATTTCGATGCGTCATTCCTACTTGACAATGGCCCTCAGCATATAATGATGTTCACCATATCAATGTTTATAGCAGATCAATTCACAATATCTAAGATATAGAACCAACCTGTGCCCTTCAACATATAAATAGATAAAGAAAATGTAGTACAGATGCACAATGGAATATTACTCAGCCATAGAGGAAAATAAAATTATGGCATATTCTGGTAAAGGATGGATCTAGAGACTATCGTTAAGTGAAATAAGCCAGTTGCCAAAAAGAAAGGGCCAAATGTTCTCTTGGATATGCAGATGCTAACTCACAATAAACTGGGTGGGGAAATACAGGAAGTTTACAGGATTAGAAAAAGGGAAATAAAGAGAAGGGAGTGGGAACTGAAATAATAAAGATAGTAGAATGAATTCAACATAACTTTGCTATGTTCACATATGAATACAAGACCATAGTAACTCCACATCTTGTACAACCACCAAAATAGGATGTCATACTCCATGTATATATAATATGTCTAAATATATTCAACTGTTTTGTACAACTAAAGATAAAAATTTTTAATAAAAGAAAAGATGACTGTTCTTTTAATGTAATTTAAGATGTACACTTATGTCAGCCCCACCACAAATATGCAAAGCCACAAGATATAAAGGAAAGATTCATGGACATGAGAGCCTGATAACTAACAAAAGAGAGTTGATCTTTTTGGATTTGCTTATGTAGCTCATAGTCAAAGTGATCTTCTGCTCCCTGTATTTGTTGTCTAATGTCTTCTTTGAGATCCCAAAACAATTTAATCATGTATATCCTGAAGTCTTTCTGTGTCATTCCTTTTGCTGTAGCTGTCAATTGTTCTAATGATGTGTTGTCTTGAATTATTTGTGGTACTTTCTTCCCTTGTCTTTTCATGTTGCTCGCATTTCTTTTTTTTCCCCTGCTCTATGTGACTTGTGTGTTGTTGATTTTACCCTAGAGATTTGTAGTGCTCTTGTATGGTTCCAAGATCGCTCCTTTGTGGGGAAGAACAATGTTAACAGATCCTAATATTAACAGTACATCACCTATGAACATATTATTGTTATTAAGACATTTATATTTAGTCTCAATGTTCAAAATTGTTGGATTCAATTATTATTTAAAATATAATCAGTAGTTTCTTAAACTGTATACAGTTTCTGGTAGCAGACAGTGAACTGGGTGATGGGCATAGGACAATATGCTAAGGGAAAGATGTGAGGGTATGAAGTTAATTTACCTTAGGAAATTTGAAGGAGAACTCTAATAAAGAGGGTTAGAAGCCAGAGAATAGACAAAAGGTAATTTAGAGTAGACAAAAGTACATGGTAGGGGAGTAGAGTACATAAAAACAGAACACTTCTGTGTTTAGAAAATTAAGGGCTGTTAAAATAGTAAAGTTTGGAGGGTGCAAGAAGAAGAAAGAAGCAAAAAAGGGAAAGAAATAAAGAGAAGAAAAAAAGAGAAGAACGAGAAAAAATGAAAGAAAAGAGAATAAAATAACAACAAACAAAACTCTTAGACTTCTGCTTCCTTTCAGCTTCTCTTCCAGTAGGTGAAGTTGTTTAAACCAGGATTAGAGGACTTAAGCAATGCCCCCACCCCCCAAACACACACACCGTATTGTCTCCCTCTCCTGCCTGGAGCTTTCCAATTCTGGTTTCTCTGTTTTGCTTCAGGTTTTTCTCTCTTAAGTCACTAGATCCCTTCCTTCCTTTGCCTTTCAGGTCTCAACTGTGGTGCCTCTCACTCTTGGGCTGGTGCCAGATGGGCGGTGCCCTGGTTGTGCCGCGATTCAGCTCCCATTCAGTTGGAAGTGGTTTTTGAGCTGGGTAGTTACTTTACCAAGTAATTGCCTCTGGGAAGGGAGGGAGTGGGAGAAAGTTGGAAACCAGGTGCCTAGTCAAACGGAGGTCCACCCTGATAGCCAGCGTTCCCAGTCCCGTTCAGCTGTGAGCGGTTTTTGTGCTGGGTCTTCACTGTACCAGTAATCACAGCTGGGGAGGAAAGGAGGGGGAGGAAGTTGGAAACTGGAAACCAGGTGCCTGTTCAAACGGAGGTCCATGCTGATAGCCAGCGCTCCCACTCCCATTCAGCTGAGTGTTTTTTTTTTTTTTTTTTTTTTTTTTTGCTGGGTAGTCACTGTGCCAGGTAATTGCAGCTGGTGAGGGAGAGATGGGGAAGGAAGTTGGAAATGAGGTGTCTGTTCAAACAGAGGTCTGCGCTGATACTCAGCACTTTCACTCCTGTTCAGCTGAGAGTGTTTTTTGCCCTGGGTAGTCACTGTGCGAGTAATCACAGCTGGGGAGGGAGGGACCAGAAGGAAGTTGAGAACCAGGTACCTGTTCAAAAAACAGAGATCCACACTGAGAGCCATGCTCACCAAAAATGGTGAGAGGGGTTTTCCAAGGTGGAGTTGGTCTGTTTCCAGCGCCTGAGTGTCTGGTGAGGTGCGGGGAGCTGGGATGGCTTTGTTTTGTGGCTAGATTGCAGCCCTATGGCCTGCATGGGAGCAACTCACAGCCAGTTAGGTGTTTGTGTTACGCCACTTGAGTGCTGTGTGTGATAGAACTATGGTCTTTGGGTCCAGAGTCTGGAGTCTTACTGGAACACAGAGGCTCTAATTTCTGTGCAGGTGGTTGCAGCTCTGATGATTTCTGTGAAAATCCAAATCCGCTGTGTAGGGGTCCTGTCACATGCTCTGAGATATTGTATTCCATCTAGGTTAGGCCTTGCCTATTTTTTTGATTTAATTCCACAGAGCAGCCAGAAACAGTACCTCCTCTATTCCACCATCTTGGATCCTCCTCGGCTGGTCTGTTTTTAAAAGTTCCTGTCTGTTGGCCATGGTGTTAGGGTTCCACTCTGGTTGTCACTTGCACTATGATTCTTTTTGTGCAAGCTTGCAATTGGAATTGGTATGTCATATATAAAGTGAGTTGAAGAAATGGGCACCTATAGGTATAATGTTTTACTCTAATGATCTGGCTTTTGAGTAACTTTCTTGATAATTATACAATCTTGATGTTGAAATTGGTCTATCAAAGATAAAGTATGTGAAAAAAATGTGTATGTGCAGGTCTGTCAATTGTAAGGTTCCCCTCTGTCAGCCCTGCTTTCAGTGATCTCCTGCTGTGTTTTCATATGTTATTAGCCCTTTAAGATATGGACCATGCTGCATTAATCTTATCAGTAGTCCATTGAGCAGAGAGAGATTTGATAAATGGGCCCCTCTAAGAAAAAGAGGGTTTACTGTAACACACTGGCCTTTGAATGTTTTTTCTGAATTATTATACCATCTTGAAGTTGAAGTAGATCTATCAGGGGTAAAGTATATGAAGTAGATTCTGTATTTATATACATTTATGCAGTTGCATTATAAGGGGTCTGAACAGTCAGGAAGTAAGTTGAAGGAGCCCATAGGCATTGCCTCTCGTATACAAGGATAGCAGGACTACAGAATAAAGTGTTTAAAAAGATTTACATCTTTAAAGCCCAGTGCTGAAACTCCCAGCACAATTTCTCAGCTTGGCCCCAGGGAGCCACAGACCATCTCACTGTGGGTCAAGGACACTAGACCTACCCTGGGAAAAATATCCCAGAAAAGCTGTCTCAGCTGTAGAAAAATGGCCAAAGAGAACCCGGCCTCTGTCCTGCCTTCCTGGTCCTTTTACCCATGTGGGATGAAGGTTGATGGCCACAGAGAATGTCAGAGCGTTTTAACAATGTTAGTTTATGACATGGGGATAGGAATAGTCGTCCCTTTTAATATCTTACATCTTACCCCATTTGGCCCAGGGATATCTGTTACTGAGGCAAAGCAATTCTTGCTATGAGAGAATTCTATCAAATAAACTGCAAGGGGAGTGTGGCAGAAAAAATGACTGAACCCAGAAAACAAAAAGACAGAAACTGAGGACAACTAGTCTTTTCTAGGCAGCATCTGCAAAGGGATCTTCAAGAAAGTCTAAAGAAAAGGATGGAAAAGTTCTCCATTGCATAGTATAAGAAAAAGACCCATAAGAGATTTCTCAGTCCAATTAACAGTGGGTAATTCACTTAAAGTTGATGGCATTATGATAATAAAGACAGGCCAGGCTCAAATATCCTGTACTCAATCCCTTGAATGCAACCTGAGAGAGAAAAGATAAAAGTACAGTTTCTGTATGTGTCAGATTGTCTGATTCCTCTCCTGGGACAAAATTTATTACATGCACAGATAACATTTATAAAAATTGTTTCAGAATATGAATTTAAGAAAGGGTTTTAAACTAAAGAAGATAAAAGAAAGTTATAGGTAAGGAAATAAATTTTATAAAGAAAAATGAGAAGTAATGTTTCTCAATGAGAATGCATTTTTTTTTCTGGTAAAGAAATAGTCTTGTCTTAAAGTTAAAGATGAAATAGAGGATAAAGCTAAAGATGTAAACAAGTTGAGAATGTCTAAATCACAGATGGTTTGCAGAAAGTAAATCTCAAGAAGTTTGTGTTTATGATTTAATTGGCTATAAGTAACACAAAGTTATTTGATCTACAATATATTGAAATGAAGCAAAGTCTAAAACATCAATCTGGTCTTATCTATCAAGATAATTTTTGTATCTGTTAGGTTTTATTACTTGGGGAAACTAAGTCTTAAAGGAATTAGTGTTTTACCTCTTTTAAAGTATTCTAAATGATTACTTTGAAACTGGTTAGATAAACTTTTTTTAGGTTCTAACAATATAGGTGACACCATAAATGTAATTAGATATAAGTATATATATGAGAACTATATCTGTCTGAGCCTTGTCTAAGTTTTATGTAAAAGTTTATAAAATGAATGTTCACTTATATTTAATGTCAAGGTAACCAATAAGTGCTCTCTTTTATACATTGTATCTGGCATATAAGGGCCACACTGTTACTTAAAAACCTGTTTTATATTTGTTTGCTTTGACTAAGTCTATTTCTGATCAATAACCCTGTTTTCTATATTTAGAACAGATTTAAGGCTATCCTTTGACTTTTTCAGTAGTGCTAACACATGCAAACCTGTGATTATTGTTACTATGTATTAGGGAATTAAATTGTAGTTTAAAATTAAACTTAATTAAATGTAAAGCTTAGGGGAGAGCATTTTACCAATTTGTTCTTTTCTGAACTAAAGTTACCTGTAGCAGTAGTCTCATATTTGTATAGAAATAACCAATTTGGTTGTTGTTTATTCATGTTATTTGATGTTTTATGTCTGAATAAATGTGTGCTTTGTAAAACACACACACACACACACAAATATATATATATATTCTTCATACTGGAATACAAATTTAAATGTATTTTTGGAAGGTAATAAAGATAGCTGATCTTTTTAAAGGTGACATTGAA
Source organism: Ictidomys tridecemlineatus (assembly GCF_052094955.1). Lineage (NCBI taxonomy): Eukaryota > Metazoa > Chordata > Mammalia > Rodentia > Sciuridae > Ictidomys > Ictidomys tridecemlineatus. Next base: position 120,829,032 of record NC_135481.1, on the reverse strand, counting down.
AAACATGAAAGAATTCTGCTAATTCTTTCACAAAAGGAAAGTTAAAAATTCTCTTAGCCTTTGTTTGATTTGTGTTTCAGATGTAATGCAGTGCTGCAGTCTGGCTGGGCACAATTCAGGAGCCACTTGTCAAAAGAAACTAACTTTATTTTTAGAACTACAAACGCCAAACAAAACAGCTCTTCAGGAAAAAACCCTCAGAGCCCAATTGCCACCACCGGCTTCCCACAAGCCTCTCACCCCAACACCAGCCTCTCCACCACCCACAATCCTCCTGCTCTTGAGGCCAATTGGCTGGGTTGCATGGGCGGAGCCAAAGAAGTTCCCCAATGAGCAGCTCCATGGTCTGAAAGGGCAGGGAAATAGCCCAATGAACATCACCACAGAGGAGCCAATCAGCTAGATGTTGCTGGGGCCGCTGTGTGCCAATCATCAGCTGGCAGTCTGAAGGGTGGGGAAACAGCCCAATGAATATCACCCCAAAGGAGCCAATCAGCTAGATGTTGCTGGGGCCGCTGTGAGCCAATCATCAGCCGGAAGCTGGAAGTTTGCTGGCAGCTGGAAGTTTGCTGGGGCCCTTTTGGCTGTGGCTCTCAACATCTCCCCCTCTCTGTTTAAACAACAAGCATGTGGCTTAGGGACTGTGCCTGCCTTAGGTTGTCTAATACTACATATGGTCCTTACCTGTCATCGGATGAGTTGACCTCAGGGCGTCAGCCTCCCATCTTAGGTTGGTACCATTGTAATTGGATCTTCCCATCACTGACTACTGGTCAAGTATACAGCCACACCTGTGGAGAGGTACCAGCAGGGGTGGGAGGTGTGAGGTTCTTTGCCTCACCTTTGTTAGCCCCCAAATTTTAGCTGAACGATCATGACAAGCAGAAGGGAGAAAGATACACCAAGCCAATTGATGGCTCCTTTTGGAAAAATTGTACCACCAATGACATCATCAGCAAAAATACCCTAACACTACCACAAGTTGCTGCACCAACAGTTCACAATGCATACAAGTGAGTTCACAATGCATACAAGTGACACATAGTCTAGGCAAGTTCTGCAAGCAGTTCAGTGATGGCTATTGCAGAAGCTATAGATTAGTTTTATCTTTGTCTTCACCAGCACTGGGATGAAGATAGGAATTCTGGCAATAATGGCTAAAGAAAAAATTATGTAACATTCCAGAAGGCACTAAAAGAAAACAATTTTCTTAACAATTTACATTGTCTTCACTGGCACTGGGATGAAGTTAGGAATTCAGGCAATAATGGCTAAAGAAAAAATTGTGTAACATTCCAGAAGGCACTAAAATAAAACAATTTTCTTAACAATTTACATTGTCTTCACCAGCACTGGGATGAAGATAGGAATTCTGGCAATAATGGCTAAAGAAAAAATTGTGTAACATTCCAGAAGGCACTAAAAGAAAACAATTTTCTTAACAATTTACATTATCTTGAAGAGAATTATTAAATATAATGAAAAGGAAAGGTGAAAGTAAACAAACAGATCTGTTAACCTCCTTTTTTTACATATTAAAACAATCCTTAACAGTTATTTACCCAATTTAAATTGAACCATTTAAATCACATGAATAAAAAGAAATATTTGGATCCACTTTTTCATGAGTACTCATCATATATGATATATAGACATACGTACATTCAAACATATAACACAAAACACAAAGTGTGCACACATAATATAATACATACAACACATAACATAATAGTAAAGGCCTTATAACTTTTTACAGGTGAAATCTCCATTGCAATGTTTAAAAACTGTATAGTTAAAAAATAGAACTGATCAGCAAAATATTAACCTAGGTCTGTATGAGCTCAAAAAACAAAATAGAACTTCATGATATGGGAAAGGGCAATAATAAAATAGATATTGAAAAAAGCATCCTGGTTCTGTTGTAGATGTAAGAATAGCCAAAATGGAGTTTTGGATATCAGCTATTATAGATTTGAGCCAAATTATCTTCTTTTTGGTCTGTAGAAATCGCTTTAGTTAATCTCTCTGGAGTCCAAATCGGCTGCTGTTCTCTCTGTGGAAACACACAAACAGGCCCCCGACTCCAGACAATCACTGGGTCAGGACCTTGGTTAATCTCTCTGGAATCCAAATCGGCTACTGTTCTTCCTGTGGAAACACACAAACAGACCCCCGACTCCAGACAATTACTGTGTCAGGACCTTTCCATTGTCCTGTTAGAATATCTTTCCAAAGTACTTTGGGTTTATGTACATTTTTTGGAGACATATGCCTTTCTGCAGCACTAAGTCCTGATGAATCCAAATTTTAAAAGTTTAGAGTAAAAAGGGTTATTTTAAGTTTATCTTTGGGGAATATATACCCCTTCCCAATTCCCTCTTTTTGCTTTAATAAGTACATTTTAATAGTTTGATAAACTCTTTCAACTATGCCTTGTCCCTGTGGATTGTATGAGATTCCTGTGATATGAGTAATGCCAAATGATGAGCAAAATTGTTTAAAAGAGGTAGAAGTATAATCAGGGGCATTATCTGTTTTTAACTGTTTTGGAACGTCCACAGTGGCAAAATTTTGTAAGCAATGAGCTATAACATATTTAGTTTTTTCTCCGGCATGAAGGGAGCCCATCAAAAATCTGGAAGAAGTATCAACTGTAACATGCAAATAGTTTAATTTTCCAAATTCTGGCAAGTGTGTGACATCCATCTGCCAAATATGGTTAGGTATCAATCCTCTAGGATTGACTCCAAGATTAACTTGTGGTAAAAAGGTCACACAATTTTGACATTGTTTTATTATTTGTCTAGCTTGTTCCTTAGTTATTTTAAAATGCTTTTGTAAAGTATTAGCATTGACATGGAACCTTTTATAAAAATTTATAGCTTCTTCTAGTGTAGAGAAAATATGTATGTCATGTGTAGTTTTATCTGCTAAATCATTGCCCATACTAAGGGCTCCAGGCAATCCTGTATGTGCCCTGATATGTCCTATAAAGAATGGATCTTTTATGTCCCAGATTAGACTTTGTATAGTGAAAAACAAAGAGAAAACAGTAGAAGAAGGGGAAATCCTACCAGCATCTTCAAGGGATACTATAGCATTAACTATATACTGACTATCAGAAAATAAATTAAATACAGAATCGTTAAACATCACAAAAGCTTGTAATACTACATTAAGCTCTACCTTTTGAGCTGATTGTTTGGATACTAAAAATATAAAAGTTTGATCAGGTGTAACTATTGCTGCTGTACCATTATTTGACCCATAAGTGAATATATTTGGAGCATTCATGATAGGTGTTTTTCTTGTCATTTTTGGAAAAATTACAGGATGCAATGACCAAAAAGACAATAAAGGATTAGATGGTAAGTGGTTATCAAATGAAACATTAGATTTGCACATTATTATTGCCCAAGTATTTAACTCATTAGCTAATTCATCAATTTGATTCATAGTATATGGAGTAATAATTTTATTGGGAGAAATTCCAAACACTCCCTTTGCTGTTTTTATTCCTTTGAGTATTAATTGTCCTACAGCCTCAGGATACCTAGTAAGAATAGTGTTAGGAGAATAAGATAAATGTATTTATAATAATGGACCTTCTTGCCAAAATACTCCTGTAGGAATATTTTTTGTTGGTAATACAATAAATAATAAAGGCAAACTTATATCAATTCTATCCAAATGCATATTTTCCATATATGTTTCAATGATTTTTAATGCGTTTCTTGCTTCAGGCATTAACATTTGGGGTGGATTTGGATCTGATGGACCTTTTAGGATATCAAATAAAGGTCTCAATTCTCCTGTTTGAATACCTAGATAAGGCCTTATCCAATTTATGTCTCCTAATAACTTTTGAAAGTCATTAAGTGATTTGAGTTGATCTACTCGTATTTGAATTTATGGTGGACGGACCATGGTTGAGGATAATAGAACTCCTAAATAATATATTGGAAAATTTAATTTTACTTTATCTATTGCTATCTCTAGATTATAATTTTTGATAAGTTTGTAAGTGTGGCATAACATTCTAGCAATGTGTTTTTAGCTTTGTGTGCTAATAATACATCATCCATATAGTGAAATATTTGTAGTTCAGGATTTTGATTTCTATGTGGCTGGATTACTTTGTTAACATAAATTTGACACATAGTTGGGCTGTTAGCCATCCCTTGAGGGAGTATTTTCCATTCATATCTCTGATCAGGACCTTCATGATTCAGTGCAGGGATAGTAAATGCAAAACCTGGACTATCCTCAGGATGAATTGGAATTGAAAAAAAAACAATCTTTAATATCTATAACTTTTTTGCCTCTCAGGCTCAAATTGGAAGCTTTCCTTACTGCTTAGCTTTCTGCCAGATATCTGCCATGGCTTGCATCTGGAATGTAAGCGTCATAGGCAGTGTCCAAATTGTCCCAAACTAATTTGGGTTCAGAAGAAAAAAAGTTTCACATTTAAATTCAAACTTCTGTGTGACCTAAATGACTGTTTTTTAACTTTTTTATTTGTTTTAATTAATTCTATGTAACAGTGGAATGCATTTATGCACTTTGATGTATCTCTCATAAGTGGGGTATAATTTCTCTTTTTTCTGATTGTACATGTGGTGAAATCACATCTGTCAGGCAGTCATATATGGACATAAGGTAATAATCTCCGCTTCATTCTCCTATTCTTCCTATCCCTATATCCCCTACCCTCCCTTTACCCACTCTATCTAATCTAAAGTAACTCCATTCTCACCTAACCTCCCCCCTAATTGTGAATTAGCATCAGAATATCAGAGAAAATATTGGCATTTGTTTTTGGAGGGGCTTAACTAATTTTCCTTAGCATAATATTCTCCAGCTCCATCCATTTACCAGCAAATGGCATACTTTCATTCTTATTTAAGGCTGAGTAGTATTCTATTGTGTGTGTGTATGTGTGTGTGTGTGTGTGTGTGTGTGTGTGTGTGTGTATGTGAAATATTTGTTCCATTCTGAGTTTTCTGATGAATCTCCATACTGCTTTCCATAGTGGTTGCACCAATTTGCAGTCCCACAAGCAGTGTATGTGTGTGTGTATTTTCCCCAAAATCCTTCCCAACATTTATTGTTGCCTGTATATTTGATGATTGCCATTCTGACTGCAGTGTAATAAAATCTTCAAGTAGTTTTGATTTGCATTTCTCAAACTTCCTAGCTGTTGGACATTTTTCAGCTGTTTGTTGATCAATTGTATTTCTTTTTCTGTAAAGTGTCTGTTCAGTTTCTTATTCCATTAATTGACTGGGTTATTTGGTTTTTTGGTGTTGAAGTGTTTTGGTTGTTTTTTTTTTTTAGTTTTTTATATGTCCTAGAGATTAATGTTTTATTTTTCTCCCAGTCTGTTGGCTCTCTCTTCATATTATTAATTGTTTCTTTTGCTGCTTTCGCTGAGAAGTTTTTTAGTTTGAATTCATCCCATTTATTGATTCTTAATTTTACTTCTTGTGCTTTAAGTGTCTTGTTAAGGAAGTCAGATCCTAGGCCAACATGGTGAAGATTTGAGCCTACTTTTTTTTTCTAGAAGGCAGAGAGTCTCTGTTCTAGTGCCTGAGTCTTTGATCTACTTTGAATTGAGTTTCATGCATTTTGAGAGATAGAGATTTAATTTTGTGTTGTTACACTTGGCTTCCCATTTTTCCTAGCACCATTGGTTGTATAGACTATCTTTTCTCCAGTGAATGTGATTAGTACCTTTGTCTAGAATAAGATAACTGTTTTCCTGTGTATTTGTCTCTGTGTCTTCTATTCTATATCGTTGGTATACATGTCTTTTGGGGTGCCAATACTATGATTTTTTTTACTACAGCTCTGTAGTATAGTTTAAGTTTTCGTATTGTGATACTTACCACTTCACTTTTCAAAGGATTACTTTTGTTATTATGGGTCTTTTAGTTTTCCAAATAAATTTCATGATTGCTTTTTCTAGTACTGTGAAGAATATCTTTGGTATTTTAATAGAAATTGCATTAAATCTGTATAGCATTTTTGGTATTATGGCCATTTTGACAATATTAATTCTATCTATCTAGGAATATAGGAGAGCTTTCCATTTTCTAAGGTCTTCTTCAGTTCTTTCTTTAGTGTCCTGTAGTTTCATTGTAGAAGTTTTTCAATTATTTTGTTAGATTGATTTCCAGTGTTTTAATTTTTTAGGATATTGTGACTGGGGTAATTTTCTTAAATGGCTATTTTATTTTATACTCTATGATTCTGTTTTCTCAAGTTCCTACATTACAGTATAGGGAAGAAAAATGGAAAGATCTCATATGTATATGTCTTCTTTACCTTGGGAACACTTATCTGAGTATTTTATAGTCACCTACATTTATTAAATATCTAGACTGACTCTAATTTGATCTAAAATTTTACTCTGGTGTGATAAATGTCTTCTATATGCTCCTTTACTTGACATATTATGACCATGCCAATTTTTTTTTCTCCAAAGTTTTGTATTTTTTTGAGCTCATGGTTTTGTGGTGAATTAACATTTGGATCCTGTGTACATAAATTAATATATTTTGTTCTGATACTGGGTCTTCACTAACAAAAAGTTTAGTTAAAATTCTAACAGGTGTCATTCTATATGCAAAGAGCACAAAAATATTGAAGTTGTGCAAATGGGACTTACTTAAACTAAAAAGTTTTTTCTCAGCAAGAGAAACAATAAGAGAGGTAAATAGGGAACCTACATCCTGGGAACAAATTTTTACTCCTCACACTTCAGATAGAGCCCTAATATCCAGAGTATACAAAGAACTCAAAAAATTAGACAATAAGATAACAAATAACCCAATCAACAAATGGGCCAAGGATCTGAACAGACACTTCTCAGAGGAGGACATACAATCAATCAACAAGTACATGAAAAAATGCTCACCATCTCTAGCAGTCAGAGAAATGCAAATCAAAACCACCCTAAGATACCATCTCACTCCAGTAAGATTGGCAGCCACTATGAAGTCAAACAACAACAAATGCTGGCGAGGATGTGGAGAAAAGGGTACTCTTGTACATTGCTGGTGGGACTGCAAATTGGTGCGGCCAATTTGGAAAGCAGTTTGGAGATTCCTGGGAAAGCTGGGAATGGAACCACCATTTGACCCTGCTATTGCCCTTCTCGGACTATTTCCTGAAGACCTTAAAAGAGCATGCTACAGGGATGCTGCCATATCGATGTTCATAGCAGCACAATTCACAATAGCTAGACTGTGGAACCAACCCAGATGCCCTTCAATAGATGAATGGATAAAAAAAATGTGGCATCTTTACACAATGGAGTACTATGCAGCAATAAAAAATGACAAAATCATAGAATTTGCAGGGAAATGGATGGCACTAGAGCAGATTATGCTTAGTGAAGCTAGTCAATCCCTAAAAAACAAATACCAAATGTCTTCTTTGATATAATGAGAGCAACCATGAACAGAGCAAGGAGGAAGAGCAGGAAGAAAAGACTAACATTTAACAGAGTCATGAGATGGGAGGGAAAGGGAGAGAAAAGGGAAATTGCATGGAAATGAAGGGAGACCCTCATTGCTATACAAAATTACATATAAGAGGTTATGAGCGGAATGGGAAAATAAACAAGGAGAGTAATGAATTACAGTAGATGGGGTAGAGAGAGAAGAAGGGAGGGGAGGGGAGGGGGGATAGTACGGGATAGGAAAGGTAGCAGAATACAACAATTACTAATTGGGCATTATGTAAAACTGTGGATGTATAACCGATGTGATTCTGCATTTGGGGGAAAATTGGGAGTTCATAACCCACTTCAATCTAATGTATGAAAATATGATATGTCAAGAGCTTTGTAATGTTGTGAACAACCAATAAAAAAAAAAAATATTGAAGTTGTGTTTCAATTATAGTATTTTAGATGGTATGAAATATTTTATCTTATTAGGCAGATTAATTAAAAATTCGGGAATTTCATAAGGATTTTTTCAGAATGTAAATTTATAAGAGGGTCAATAACTAGGAAATATATATAATGCTGTTCTAATTGTGGAAATATATTTTAGTATTTTATGAGCCAGGCTGTATGAGCAATGACCAAACAGACTTCATTTCACCCTGAGACTCCATGTCATACAAAAAAATGCTTCTTCCATGGCAATACCCTGCCTCTGTACTTATCAATAATTTCTTAGCATAGCATGTTTGGCAATAAAAAATGTGAACTCTTCTAAAATTTTTCTCTCTTTGGTACCATTTTTCTTGGGCAATTTACCCTGAGATTGATTGTCTAGACATTAATAACAATTCTTTAACTTGTACTCAACTAGGGTCATTTTGACCCACTTCCCTTCTGCTTATGATTATGGAAAGTCCCATGGGAAATACCAGGGTCCTATTGCATTGTCTTACTAATAATTCATTTTGGCTTCTGTACCCCTACTTGCTTGCTTACTGCTATGCCAACTTGGATGCAGTTTTTGAACTTTTTCCCTTTACATACCTTGAAATGCTCAGAATCAATGCTGTTCCTTGCAGATACATTTTGGGCCCTACAGGGAACAGTCTCCAGCTGACCAATAAATACTCTATAATTCAGACAAAGCTGGGATTTGGTGAGTTTTCGGAGTGGGCTTTCCAATAACCTATATGGAAATAATTAGAAAAATGTTTCTGGATGAGAAAATATTTTGCATTGTTAAAGTGAACAGATTATAGGGTGCATAAGTAAGTCGCACAAGGTTTATGAAGGGTAAATCTCAAAAAAGTCTATGCATAATTAAGTTGACTATAATTAGTACAATCAGTTGAAGTTATTTAAGGTTTTTCTAAGGGAAAATATTATTGCACTGACATAAACAAAAATTTAATTATGTGTTGAAGACAATATATTCTTAGAACATTAATCTGCTCCCATCTATCAAGAGAATTTTTTGTGCCTCATAGGTCACACTATTCAGAGGAAGTAGTCTTAAAGGAATTAGAATTTACAAAACTCTGGTTTTAAAAATTATTACTTAAGATTATTACAATGCAATACAGATTCTTAAGTTTTACTTAAAAGATAAACCTGGTTAATTTAAAGACATCAGTGTACTGTGATGCTGTTACTGGCTTTTTTGTGCATAAAATATATTTATGTCTTCTAAGTATATTCATCTTTAAATTGTAAATCATTGAAGAGCCATTTACCAATCTAGATTTACTCCAAACTAAATTTGTCTGTAGCAGTAGTCTTTTTCAGACTTACATAGAAATAACAAATTTAGTTGGGGTTTATGTATGTCATTTAATATTTTGTAGTTAGATAAAAATAACCTATCATAAATAATTGGTATATATAGAACATTGTGTTACTCTTTACACTGGGATGGAAATGTAAATGTATTATTGGAAGGTAATTTGGAAAGCCTGGTATATTTAAGGGTTGACAATGTGAAACATGAAAACATTTTGCCACTTTCCCACAAAAAGGGGTTAGGAGCTCTCGTAGTATTCTGATTCATATTGCAGGTGTAATGTTGTATGGTGTTAACTGATATTGATACATTACCAGGAAACTACATATGAGAACTTTGTAAAATGATGTTTAAGAAAGAGGCAAAGATCAGTTTCAGAAATAAAATACTTTATGTACAATGTGTCAACAGCCCTGCCTCACCTGAGTTAAGACTCTCCTCTTACCTTACTCCATGTTAAAATGATTCCAAAGTAGGGTAAAATTAAATTCCCTTAAAGTTAATTTAAAATATATGTTTTTGTTGTTGTAAAGATTACTATAATCTCAAATAAACAGAAAATATAATATATAACTAAGTAAAATTTTGGCATTGTAACTATATATTTCTTAATTCATAGCTATTATACAATCTGAATGTGTTTTGTCTCTTGTTAATTTTATTCTTTATTTTCCTTTTAAATTTTATAACTGTTGTCTCTAAATGCTTTGTAGAAGCACAACTTCTATAAAAAACAAATTTAATTAAAGTTAATAATCATTATCCTATCTATTCTATGTATTTGTAGGATAGACAGAATATCAGGCTGACTTACAGTACAAATACTGACCCCAAGTAAATGGAAAGAGTAAGTAATTGTAAAATTATAGACATTAAATTTAAAACCCAGTACTCCTACTTTAAGATGGGGGAAAGGCTTCTAGATCTTTAAAACTAAAATGTAAAGACTAAAGTTAAGAAAATAAAAGTGTTAAGAAAAAATAGCCAATATTTCATTATTGCCCTTTCCAGGAGAGTTATAACCAAAGCAGAGTCAATATAGACATTTAAAAGGAAAAAAAATTCTTGTCTCTTTTAAAATGTTATCTTAATGATATATTATTTATTTATTTTTATGTATTCCTGAGTATTGAACACAGTACCTTACAAAAACTAGGCATGTGCTCTAACAATGAGCCACAAAACAGCCCAATTCTACCATTTTTGAAGTCAATGATTTTTTTCATAAATCAGTGTTTTGAGAACTAAGCAGTTTAATTAGTGTATTTCAGTTCTGTTTTTTATTATTTTATTTTATTTTAAATTTTTATAAATTTTCACTATATATATATACGCATACATACTTACATAACCTATCTATTCTGCCTTGAGTATCTTTTTCTCCTTTTTCTCTGCCAACAACCAATCTCTATTTTTTTCTCTCTCACTGTTTCTTCAAATTGTTACTTCAATTTACTCCTCAGCCTTAATATTCATCACATTATGTGTGATTCTATTTTTTCCTTGTTGAACATTCAAAATTGTAAACACATTGCAAACCTACTATTTTTATTGTAGACCAAATGATCTTATCATTTCTGTTTATTGTGTCATTTAACATTATAGATGTCATACCAGGAACTATGTGGTTTAATGCTGAGTATTTTTTTGCATTGGTTGTTATTATTTGTTGTTTTTATTATTTGTCTATCCATAAATTTTGAGATACTGGAAATCTTCAGGGACTTTATAAATCCACAGGGTAGAAACTCTACTGCTTCTGGTTCACACTGTTGGAGGGCAAGACACAAAGACAGCATTACAAAGCAAGGGAACAAATTGCCACAAACAAAGCAAGACACTCCAATAAGACAATCTATTGACAAAACAGTGAAAGAAATGTCAGAGAAGGAATTTAGGGTGAACATAGTTAAACTGACCTGTGAGGTAAAGGATGATATAAGGAATAAAATCAGAGATAAAATAAAGAAAGTTAAAGATCACTTCAATAAAGAGATAGAGATTCTGAACAAAATATGCAGAAATCCCCAAAAAGAAGTAATAGAAAATAAAAATAAGTAAATGAAAGCATCACCAACAGACTAGATAATTTGGAAGACTGAGTTTCAGAAAATGAAGAGAAAATATACCAAACCTAAAGAATAAAATGGAAAATAAAAAAGAGGCTTACAAACCTCAAATATACTAAATAAAAACTGATCCACACTAAGGCACATTATTATGACAATGCAGAAGATACAGAGGAAGGCTAGAAATTTAAAAGCTTCCAGAGAAAAATGACAGGATTTTTACATTTAGAGAAAAACCAGTCCATATCTCAGCTGATTTTTCATTCCAGACCCTAAAAGCTAATAGATCTTGGAATCATATATACCAAGCTCTAAAAAAAATAGGTGCCAGGCAAGAATACTAAAGCCACAAAATTAAGATTCAGAATTGACAAAAGCTTTCCATGATAAACGAAAGTTAAATTAATTCACAACTAGAAAGCCTGCACTAGAAAATATACTCAATAATTCATTTTATGAAGAAGAAATAAAAAATAAAGGTGAAAAAATAGCAAAGGAAGAAGGTACATTATAGGAAGAGTCAATCAAAGTAGGAATGAATTCAAATTAAAAAAACAGGAAGTCAAAATGAAAGGGAATAAAAAGCATTTCTCAATGATAACATGGAGTGTAATTGGCCTATACATCAATCAAAGACATAGAATGGCAGATTGGATTAAAAAACAAGGTTCAAAGATGATATTTGGCCAAATCCATTGCAGTACTATTTGGTTCCTGATATGGATGATGAAGAAGGGGAAGGAGAAAAAGAATATGATGATGATGATGAAGAAGAAGGATTGGAAGATATTGATGAAGAAGGAGATGAGGATGAAGGTGAAGAAGATGAAGATGATGATGAAGGGGAGGAAGGAGAGGAGGATGAAGGAGAAGATGACTAATTGAACACTGATGGATTCTAACCTTTTTTCTTTCTTTCTTTTGTTTTCTTTTTCTTTTTTTAAAATTCAGTCCCTGGGAGCAAGTTGCAGTCTTTCCCCTCCCCCCCCATCCCCTTGTGTTCAGTTGCCCTGTTCTTGAGGTCTCTTTTCTCAAACCATGATTCTGAAGTTATTTTGGGGAAAAATACCTTGAGCAGAGTACAATGGGAAAAGAATCTTTATACCCTTCTGTTTTAAATTCATTTTTATCCCTTCCTGTTTCAAAACAAAAAAACTGTATGGAATCAACACCACCATGCTCTGTGGGAAAAAAAGAAACCTTCTTCTCCCTTCACTCTGCTGGAAGCTGGAGGGTGCTAGGCCCCTGTGTAGTAGTGCATGGAATTCTAGCTTTTTTCCTCCTTTCTCTGTATATTGGGCTCAGAGATTACGCTGTGTCTCTATGTGAATATGGACAGTTAGCATTTACCAACATGTATCAGTCTACTTTTTCTTGTTTTAAAAAAAAGAGAAAAAAACTTTTAAAAATGGGGTTATAGAAGGTCAGCAAAGGGTGGGTTTGAGATGTTTGGGTGGGTTAAGTGGGCATATTGACAACATGGCTTCTCCTTTGGAATATTTAATTGTGATGTTTTACGGACATCCTTGCAGTTTAAGATGACATTTTTAAAATAAAATTCTCTCCAAATGATGACTTGAGCCCTGCCACTCAATGGGAGAATCAGCAGAATCTGTAGGATTTTATTTGGAATTGACATTCTCTATTGTAATTTTGTTTGTTTATTTTTAATTTTTTTTTCCACTGGAAAGGAAAAACGATGCTCAATTTTAAACGTTAAAAGTGTACAAGTTGCTTTGTTACAATAAAACTAAATGTGTACACACACACACACACACACACACATACAAAACAAGGCTCACATCTTAGGCAAAGAAATCAACAGATTGATGGTAAAAGAATGTGAAAAAATATTATTTGCATGAATGTCATAAATAAGCAAGCTTCCTATCCTCACATCTGATAAAATGGGCTTTAGGTCAAAATTAATCAGAAGGGATAAAGAAGATCATTTCATGTGGCTCAAGGGAATTATATATCAATAAGACATAACAATGTTAAATATTTTTATCCCAAACAATGGAGAATCTACCTACATCAAACAAATCCTTCTCATTTTCAAGAATCAAATAGACCAGAAGGCAATAATACTGGGTGACTTTAACCCAGCTCTCTCACAACACGATACTTCCTCCAAACAAAACATAAATAAAGGAGCTATAGAAATAAAAAAATACAATAAAATATTTAGACATCACAAACATATATAAAATATTTTATCTAACAATGACCGAATACATGTTTTTCTCAACAGCACATGGACATTTCTCTAAATTGGACTATATGTTAGTTCACAAAGTAACACTTAGTAAAGACAAAAAATATAGATAATACCTTGCACTCTACCAGACCATAATGAAATAAATTATAAATCAATGATAAAATAAAAGAATTAAAAGTAGTTTAATACCTGGGAAATAAATACTATAGAATGAATAATGGATACCAGAAATATAAAATACTTAGAGGTAAGTTATAATGAAAACATATCAAAAACTCTGGCATGCTATGATAAAAGAGGTATGAGAAAAGTTCAATTCATTGAGCTACTCATTAAAAGAATAGAAAGTCAACAAATAATTGACTTAACATTACATCTCAAAGCCCTAGAATAAGAACAATTCAATATCAAATTTTAATAATTTTACTTTTCTCTCTCCTTTTGTTAGATTGCTAAGTGTTTATTAATTTTATTTATTTATCTAAAGAACCAAGTTTTTGTTTTTTCAATACTTTGGATTGTTTCTTTTGTTTCAACTTCATTATACTTCAGCTCTGATTTTATTAAAATTTGTGATGAAAAAGAAAATATCACAACATACATTACTGAAATACCAAAGATAATTAGAAATTATTTTTAAAATTTATACTCTAATAAAATATATTTGAAGACATCAATAGGTTTCTATAGACATATGACTTACCCAAATTGAATCAGAAAGACAAGAAATATTTCAACAGATCAATTTCAAGGAATGAAATTGAAAAAGCCACCAGAAGCCTACCAACAAAGAAAAGCCCAGGAACAGATTGATTTTCACCAATTTCTACCAGGTCTTCAGAGATGAAGTAATGTGAATACCCTTTAAATCATTTCATGAAATAGAAAAAGAGGAAACTTCCAAACTCATTCTATGAATCTAGTATCACCCTGACACCAAAACCAGATAAAGACATGTCAAGGAAAAAAAGAAAAAAAAAAAAAGAACTTCAGACCAATATCTCAATATCCCTGCTGAACACAGATGCAAAAATTCTTAATAAAATACTGGCAGATAACATAGAAAACATATTTAAAAACATAGTGCAACAGGATCAAGTGGGATTCATTACAGGGATGCAAATTTTGTTCAACATATAAAAATCAATAAATATAATTAACCACACCAATAGACTTAATGATAAGAATCATATGATTATCTTGATAGATTTAGAGAAAGCATTTGACAAAATGCAGCATTCTTTCATGTTCAAAACACTAGAAAAACTACAGATTGTAGGAACATAATTCAAAATTGTAAAAGCTATATATGATAATAAAAGGTCAACATCATTCTTAATGAAGAACAATTGAAAGCATACCCTCCATGAACTGGAACAAGAGAAGAATACCCTATTTCACCAATTCAACTCAACATAGATCTTGAAATGTTATTCACACCAATTAGAAGAAAAAAATTAAAGTCATACAGATAGAAAAATAATAATTCATATCATCCCTATTTTCCAACAATATAATTCTATGTTTAGAAGGCTCTCAAAAAACTCCACCAGAAAACTTCTAGAATGCATAAATTAATTCAGCAAAGTAGAAGAATATTAAATTTATACCCATAAATCAATTGTGTTTCTATATATTAGTGATGAATCATCTGAAAAATAAATTAGGAACACTGTAGCCTCAAAAAATATTTGGGAATCAGTCTAGCAAAATAGACAAAAGACTTTTTCAATTAAAACTACAGAACACTAATGAAATAAATTGAATAAGACATGGAAAAATCTCCAATATTTTTGGATGGGCAGAATTAATATTGTCAAAATGGCCATACAATCAAAAGCAATATACAGATTTAATGCAATTCCTATTAAAATCCCAAAGATATTCTTTTTAAAAACAGAAAAAGCAATCATAAAATTTATTTGGAAAATAAGAGGTCTAGAATACCCAAAGCAATCATCATTGAGAAAAGTGAAGCTGGGGGCATCACAATATGAGACCTTAAATAATACTATAAAGCTAGAGTTTTAAAATTGCACAGAAGTGGCACCAAAAGAGATAAATAGATCAATGGTACAGAATAGAAGACAGAGACAATCCTATATAAACACAGTTATCTCACACTAGAGAGAGGTGCCATAAACATACACTGGAGAAAAGATAGCTTCTTCAATAAATGGTGCTGGAATAACTGAAAATTTATATGTAGCAAAATGAAATTAGTTCCCTATCACTCACCATGCACAAATCTCTACTCATAGTGTATCAAGTACCTAGACATTAGAACAGACACCTCTGCACCTACTAGAAGAAAAGTAGGTTCAACACTTTATCATGTCAGCTTAGGAACTGAATTCCTCAGTAAGGTTCCCAAACTTCAAGAATTAAAATCAAGAATCAATAAATGGGATGGAATCATTTTCATTTGAAAATGCTTTCTCTTAGCAAAGAAATAATCAAGAATGTGAAGAGAGCCTACAGAATGGGAAAAATATTTACCACTGCACCTCAGAAAGAGCATTATACAAGGAACTCAAAACCTTAACACCAAAACAACACATAACCTGACCAATAAGTGTGCAAAAGAACTGAACAGACACTTCACAGAAGGAGAAATACAATTGGTCAATAAGTGTATGAAAAAATGTTTGACATCTCTAGAAACTAGAGAAATGCAAATTAAAAGTACATTGAGATTTCATCTTACTCCAGTCAGAAGGGCAATTGTAAAGAATACAAGTAACAATAAATGTGGGTAAAGATCTGGGGGAAAAGGTACACACATACATTGGTGGTAGGGCTGCAAATTGCTGAAACTGATCTGGAAAACAGTTTGGAGATTACTTAGCAAACTTGGAATGGGAAAACTTTCAAGATGATGGAATAGAAGAGGTCATTACCTGGCTACTCTGTGGCTTGAAACCAAGAAAGCAGACAGGAAACTTTTCTGCAAGGTGGGTGAACACACAAAAAAGGAAGGAGACCTTAATAGAATTTAAAACTTGACTTTCAAAGCAGACTGGGGACATAGGAGTTGGATATAATAAAATAAGGAAATAATCTCCAGTAGCACAACTGTTGTCATAGCTATCTCAGAAGTACCAGCCAGAGTGATCCCTCTATAATCATAATAGAGGGTCAAGGAAATTAAAGAAACCCACATTTTTTTGGAGGACCAACACGTGTCTAGGTTCTAAAGCATTTAGAGATCAAGGACATTGCCCAACAAACTTGAAAGGTACACTGAATGATATTCATATGTGGGAAAAGAAGCCACCATCTCTCCAGAAACCATGCAGAGGACAAAGGAAGGAGCAATTTTGCAGCTACGGTGTGAAGACTGGCAGCTAAGGAAGCTGATTCCTGACAAATTTGGGTTTGGCCTGGGATACAGGCCCAGTAAACACATACTGCACAACATAGAATAAGCTTAAGTGACCATGATAAGATAAAACTTGGACAGAGGTTTACACATGGAAAAGCACACAGCTCTAGCCCTTCCCCTGCAATCTGACTGCTTGCAGAACCATCTTGAAGAGATGAATCTGGCCAGGAACACAGAAGGGTGGGGATTGGAGAGATTATTTGGAGACTGAACCCAAGACCAGGAAATGTGGAGTCTGTAAGTGATGTAGAAGATTAAGAATTGGTTGCCCCACCACACAAGTAAAAGCCAGGAGAGATCCTGGGGTAAAGTCTTCCAGCATGGACCAGAAAGCACTGAGTACTAGAGATGCAGTGATTTAAATATCTAGACCAATTGGCATTCAACAAGAAGCCTGGAGACTACCAAAGCCTAAACCCTGCCTCCAAGTATTCTGCCTATGGGATTATGTCTCTCACTCCAGCAATCAAGGGGGTGGAGCATTACCCTCCAGATGGCCCCATCTAAAACTGCTGAGAAGAGAAGCTAGAGAATATTTTGGACTTTAGCAGAAAGAATTCTTTAAATTTTCATCAAATTTTTTTCTTTTCTTTTTAAAATTTTCTTTCTCTGACTAATTGTGACCATGGTGGTACATGGACATTTATATATTTTCATATTTGTTTTTTTCTGAAAAAAAGGTGGGTGAAGCCAGTTGTTTTATATGGGTTAGTTTTTATAAAGTAGGATGTTTAATTAGTTTATTTTAATTTAGTTTTTATTCCTTTAGTTTTGTTTTTAATTTTGTTATAATTTTATTTTGTGTGTGTGTGTGTGTATTCTCCTGTTTCCCTTGATTCTCTTCTGCTAATAGGCATTTTTTTTGAAGTCAGTTATTTTATATGTGTTAGTTTTTATAAAGTAATATATTTGATTATTTTATTTTAATTTAGTTTTGTATTCTTTTAGTTTTGTTTTTAATTTTGTTATAATTTTATTTTTTTTGTGTGTGTATTCTCCTGTTTCCCTTGATTCTCTTCTGCTAATAGCCGATTTATATTTTCTCTTTCACTTTTTCTTTAATCTTTTACTTCTTTCTTCTCTACTCACCCCATACTCATTATATCCCATAACAATATTGCTCACTCCATGTCTACCATTTGAAATTGAAAACGCTTTTGCAAATTTTCTCTTTTTATTGTAGGTAATAACTGATTATATCATTTCTGTTTATTGTGATAATTGGCTTTGTAAATATCATAGTAGGAACTATTTGGTTTAATACTATTTGGCTTATATATTGTTTGCATTAGTGATTTTTATTATTTGTGTTCTCATAAACAGTGAGGTAGTGTAAGCCTTCAGGAACAATATAAATCCACAGGGAAGAATCTCTACTACCTATGTTCCATTTTTTTATATGGGTAGGTACAAAAATAACATGAAAAAGCAAGGGAACAAATTGCCCCAAACAAAACAAGATACTGGAATAACAGAATTCATTGAGACAAGGGTGGAAGAAATGTCAGAGAAGGAGTTTAGAATGTATCTCTTTAAGTTGATCTGCAAAGAAAAGGAAGGTATAAGAAATGAAATTAGAGAAAATAAAGGAAGTAAAAAAAATCACTTCAAAAAGAGGCAGAGATTTTGAAAAAAAAAAGGAAAAAGAAAAAAACCACGCAGAGATGCTTGAAATGAAGGAAACAACAAACCAAATATAAACTCAATATAAAGCATCAGCAATAGACTAAAACACTTGGAAGACAGAATCTCAGACAATGAAGACAAAATGTATAATTTTGAAAATAGAGTTGACAACACAGAGATGTTAAGAAACCATAAACAGAAATTCTAAGAATTCTGGGATAACATTAAAAGACCAAATTTAAGATTTATCAGGAGAGATGAAGACATGGAAATTAAAAAAAATAAATTAACAAATTTTTTCAAAGAAAATTTCCCAAATCTAAGAATTAAACAGAACATCATACACAAGAGGCTTACAGGACTCCAAATGTACAAAAGTACAACAGACCCACATAAAGACACATTATAATGGGAACACCTAGCATGCACAATAAGTACAGAATCTTAAAGGCTGTGAGAGAAAAATATCAGATAGTATATAGGGGGAAACCAATATAGATATCAGCTGATTTCACAATACAGATCTTCAAATCTAGGAGGTCTTAGAATAACATACACCAAGTTATGAAAGAATTATATATTCAGAAAAATTTTGATTTATCTTTAAAGATAAAAAACCTTCAATAATAAACAAAATTAAAAGAAATCACAAATAGAAAACCTGATCTATAGAATATACACAACAAAATATTCCATGAAGATAAAATGGAAACAAAATTAAAACGGCAAAGGAAAGAACTACACTAAAGCAATATTTAATCAAAGGAGAAATTAATTCAAATTAAAACCAGAAATAAACTATAATGCCTGGAAATACAAATCATATCTCAATAATAACATAGAATGTTAATGGCATAAACTCATCAAACAAAAGCCATAGACTGGCATATTGAATTAAAAAGCAAGATCTCAAAATATGTTATCTGCAAAAGACTCATCTCATAGGCAAAGATACACACAGACTGAAAGTGAAAAGATGCAAAAAAATATTATCACTCACATGGACCATGTAAACAAGCAGGGATATCTTTCCTTATATCAGATAAAATGGACTTAGCATGAAAGCCAATCAGAAGAAAAAATAAGGACATTTCATACTGGATAATGTGATTATATATCAACAAGACAACAATTATAAGGATTTATGCCACAAACACACATCAAACAAACCCTACTCAATTTCAAGAATCAAGTAGACACCAACATAAAAATACTGGGTGATATTAACCCACCTCTCACAATGAAAGCATCTCCCTCGGGGTCTGCATACTAATTCTTGGGGTTTCAGAGTTTGTTTTAAAGCCTTGGCAATTGTAATTTTTTTTTGTAAATGGGCTGGATGATATCTGAACACAAGTGAATAAACTCTGAAATTGGGCCCTTAAATTTTTTGTTCCCCAATAAAGCCCACTCCCTGGCATGTTCTCTCTCTCTCGCTAGTCTCTTCTGTAAACCTTGCTACTGCATTAGGTGGCTGGAGATGGGAGCTAGGAGAAGCCAACCTGGAGCTGGTACTAAAGGTAATTAGAGTCTTCTCTCTTTAATTTAAAACTCCCTAGCATTTACTCATGAATTGAACCTTCTTTAATGAAGTCAGCACTGGTTGAAAGGGTAAAGTTTCTAAGCTGGAAGGCTTGAATTAAAATGTAAAAGATTAGGTATTATTGAGTTCCTCTGTTACACCCAGATTCCTGAGATAGTTAAGACAACACCCTACTAGCCATTTAGCCTAGGGCCCTGTGCAGTTTGTCACAGGACGTGAGTTCTCAGGGGGCATTTGGGTTCGGTTTCTGGCTCAATGGCGGGCATGAGCTCCCAGAGACCGTGAGGTCTCAGAGCCTTTCTGGTTTTGGGTTGGTAGTGTGTGGTTTCCAGTGGAAAACGTGAGTTTTCCCTGGTTGTGGCTGGCTGTGATGGACAGACGTGTCTTTGGAGTCACGGGCCACGATCCCCAGAGGGACGCCCTGGGGACACGGGGAGGGATAGAGGTCCCTCGTCTGGGGGGGGGTCGAAAACGCCCCCATCGATGCTGCCGTTTGGTTTTGCCGGCAATTTTCTTGTTTTTCTTTGGCTGAATTCACTGTCTGTCTTTAGTTTTTGCCTCTGAACTTGTGTTAAACATTTTAGTGTGTGTCTGTGACTGCGTCTCATTGTGTCTTGTTTGTATTGTCTTGTCTCTGTTTTTATTCAAGTAACTCTCAGTATGGGACAAAGCCATTCCACACCTCTGTCCCTGACTCTTGATCATTGGACGGATGTCCATTCAAGGGCCCAGAATCTCTCTTTTTCAGTGAAACGCAGGACCTGGCGGACACTCTGCGCCTCAGAATGGCCCACCCTCAGAGTTGAGTGGCCTCCGGAAGGGTCCTTCCATCTCCCTTTAATCTGTAAAGTCAGAGATTCTGTCTTTCAGCCGAGGCCATGTGACCATCCAGATCAACAGCCATATATTTTAACCTGGCAAAACCTCTGTGAGTTTCCTCCTATGTGGATCAAGCCTTTTCTTATTCCCGCATCTGTTCCAATCTCTTCCCCTTCCATCCTATCCCTCAAATCCCCTGCTCCTCCCCATCGTCCCTTCGTTCTCCCTGAGTTGCAGGATTTAACTTTACTGGACTCCACCCCCCCTCCTTATCCTTTACCCATGCTCCCAAACCCCCAATTCGCCCTAGGTGACCCTCCTGCCGCTGACTCGATCACCCCACAGTTAGAGGTAATGGGGTCAGATCTGAGCCTGCCCAGGGACTTTCCATGACCAGTGCCAGCAGCGGCGGCGGCAGCGGCAACAGCAGCAGCCCCTCCCCCACTGGAGAAGGCTGGGCCAGCTAAAGGAACCCACAGGCAGCGGATAATGGAACACTTGGAAGCGCCGGTGATGCTTCCTCTTCGTCCCTATGGGCCCACAATAGATGATGGGCACGGCGGAGAGATGCAAGCTTACCAATATTGGCCTTTCTCTTCCTCAGATCTTTACAACTGGAAAAATAACAATTCCCCTTTTTCTGAGGACCCCACCCGACTTACAGGTTTAGTCGAGTCGCTGATGTTCTCACACCAGCCCACCTGGGATGACTGCCAACAGCTTTTGGGGACTCTCTTCACAACAGAGTAATGGGAGAGAATCCTCTTGGAAGCCAGAAAGAATATTCTTGGACCAGATGGGAGACCAACCCAACTTCCTAACATTATCGAAGCTGGCTTCCCCATTAAATCAACCCAACTGGGACCCTAACACCTTTGAAGGTAGGGAGCATCTGTCCACCTATCTCCGGGCTCTTGTAGCGGGTCTCTGAGCAGCTGCTAGGCGGGCAACTAATTTGGCCAAGGTAAGAGAGATAATTCAGGGACCCAATGAATCTCCCTCCAATCTCCTTCCATAATCTCCCTCCAATCTCCTTCCATAATCCTGGAGAGGATTATGGAAGCATATAGGAGATATACTCCCTTTGATCCTCAGGCAGAGGATAAAAGGCATCTGTTGCAATGGCTTTTATTGGGCAGGCTGCCCTGGATATTAAGAGAAAGTTACAACGTTTAGATGGACTACAAGAGATGACCTTAAGAGATTTGGTCAAAGAGGCTGAGAAAGTATATTATAAGAGAGAAACTGAGGAAGAGAGGGAACAGAGGAGGGAGAAGGAAAGGGAATGCAGGGAAGAAGAGAGAAACATGAGGCAGACTAAAACATTGGCTAAGGTCCTGTCACAGCCACAGATAGGCCAGAAGTTGGAAGGCAGGGAGACAGAAAGGGATTCCTGGGCCCACGCCAAAGGCTGCCCCTGGCCTCAGATCAATGTGCCTACTGTAAAGAAAAGGGACACTGGGCTAAAGAGTACCCCAAAAAGAAGCAGACGCGCCGGCCTGCCATGCTGACTTTAGAAGATGACTAGGAAAGTCAGGGCTAGGATCCCGTCCCCGAGCTCAGGGTAACTTTTAAAGTGGAGGAGACCCCAGTGAACTTTGAAGTAGATACATGAGCAGTATATTCAGCCCTCAAGGCCCACTGGGCCCTCTATCTAATAAAAGATCCTTAGTTCAAGGGGCTAATGGCAGTAAATATTAGGCTTGGACAACAAAGAGGACAATGGACCTAGGAAGGGGAAAAGTCCACCACTCTTTCTAGTAATCCCAGAATGCCCGGCCCCATTAATGGGCAGGGACCTACTCACCAAGCTCCAGGCTAAAATAACCTTTAACCCTGATGGTCCTCAAGTGGAGTTCCTAAACCCTTCAGTAAAGACCCCCATAGTCACGGCTCTGACTATGTCAGTAGAAGATGAACATCAACTCTTCATGGCCCCTGGGACCGATCAAACAGCTAGACTACCCCAGAGATGGATAAAAGATTATCCTGATGCCTGGGCAGAAACTTCTGGGTTAGGTCTGGCCATAAAACAACCTCCAATAGTAGTAGAATTAAAAGCCTCTGCCTCTCCAATCAGTGTCAAACAATATTCTCTAAGCAAAGAAGCTAGGGATGGGATAAGACCCCATATTCAGAAATACCTGGCTCTAGGGGTCCTAAGGCCCTGTCAATCGGCCTGGAATACCCCCCTGTTACCAGTAAGAAAGCCAGGAACTGGGGACTACCGTCCTGTTCAAGACCTGAGAGAGATCAACAACAGAGTGCAGGACATTCACCCCACAGTGCCTAACCCATACAATTTGCTTAGCACTCTGAATCCAGAGCGGATATGGTACACTGTGCTGGACTTAAAAGATGCTTTCTTCTGCTTGCCCCTGCATAAGGACAGTCAGTTGTTGTTTGCTTTCGAATGGATAGACCCAGAAATAGAAACATCTGGCCAACTAACCTGGACTCGACTCCAACAGGGGTTCAAAAACTCCCCCACTCTCTTTGATGAAGCTCTCCACAGGGACCTCGACTTCACAACTGCACACCCTGAAGTCACCTTACTCCAATATGTGGATGATCTGCTGCTGGCAGCCGACACCAAGGAGAACTGTGAGTCTGGGACCCAAGCACTGTTATCCGAGCTTGTTCAGCTCGGATATAGGGCTTCTGCCAAAAAGGCCCAAATTTGTCAACAAGAAGTAATCTTCCTGGGTTATTCTCTTAGGGGCGGCAAACGATGGCTTACTGAGCCTAGAAAACGAACTGTTGTGCAGATACCGCCCCCATCTAATAAGAGACAGCTCAGAGAGTTTCTTGGGACTGCCGGCTTTTGTAGGTTATGGATTCCTGGGTTTGCGTCTTTGGCTGCCCCTTTATACCTATTGATAAAGGGGGATGTCCAATTCCAATGGACCCCTGAACACCAACAGGCTTTTGATAATATCAAAAAGGCGCTGCTGGAAGGTTTTGCCTCAAGGAAAGCGTAATGGTCCTACTTTATGTCAAAAATTTGTGGGTCAACTGATAGCTCCTATAAGAGATAACATTCCTAATGCATATATTATTCATTTTAAGGATGATATATTATTAGCTCATGCTAATCCAGAAGTACTTTCAGAAATTTTTACTCAGTTAGAGGCTTCACTTATAGCAATGGGTTTGTGTATTGCTCCTCAAATGATACAAAAGATGCCTCCTTTTTAATATTTAGGTCAGATAATTCAAGGAAGTACAATCCGTCCCAAAATTTACAGATAAAAGTTAAGGAATTATATACACTTAATGACTTTCAAAATTTATTAGGAGATATTAATTGTCCAAGGCCATCCTTAAAACTAACTACTTCTGATTTAAGTCCTTTATTCCAGATGTTTCAAGGAGATCCTTCTTAACCTCTCCAAGTCATCTGACAATAGAGTCTAGAGTAGCTTTAAAAAAGGTTGAAAGTGCAATTAAAAATGCACAATTTATCAGGATTAATCCTCAATAACTAATATATTTATTAATATTTCCAACTGTACATACCCCTAAAGGAGCCATATGGCAACGATTGGGAGTTACTGAGTGGATTAATTTATCCCTCTCTCCCCAAAAGACATTAATTCCTTTTCATGACTCTATTACTCAATTAGTAATTAAAGATAGAATGAGAGTTTTACAATTAATTGGATTTGAACCTGATATTGTAATTATTCTGTTTTCTGTTCAACAAAATAATTGGCTTTTTCAAGATTCTAGTTTATGGGAAATAGCTTTTCTTGATTTTCCTGGTCAGATAGAAAGTCATTACCCTCGTGATAAAATTATTCAATTTGCACTAATAACACTGCTTATTTTTCCAAAGATTGTACATGCCCAGCCCATAGATGGAGCCCTATTGGTGTTCACTGATGGTTCAAGCTCAGTTAAAGCAGGTTTTTATAGCCATGTTCACACAGATGTAATACAAACCTCATATACTTCTGCCCAAAGAGCAGAGCTACAAGCTGTCATTTTTGCCTTAAATTACTCTACACATGAGTCGATTAATATTTATTCTGACAGCTTATATGCAGTCAGAGTTACCAAAAATATTGAAATTTCAGTTATTAATATACTTCATCACATGAGCTATTTAAATTATTTCATACAGCAGACACTCCACCGAGGCAGTCAGTGGCCACCATCTGGGAAAGCCGAAGTATACAACGCCACTCTCGGACAGATTGCAACATTAAATCAGGTGTGTGTCACTCAGCTCACCCCTCAGACATCGGGGAATTCGCATAAAATCTCTCCTAGGCTTTCCGGGGGAGGGAGTATCAGAGTGAGCCTGCATAAAGACTAGGGGAAAACTAGAGACACCTGACCTTCAACCCCTCCTCCCAGCAGCAGCCAAAACGAAACCTGGCTAGCCAGCGCTGGGGGAGGGGCAAGCAGAAAAAATCAAAGCGATCAAGTGCCGGGGATCCCAACAGCCAACAGCAGGACCCCGGAGATCCAGGCCGACTGATTCGCGTGGCCTGCCCCGCGGCTACAGAAGGCGTGGTGCCGCAGAGAAGTGATTAATTAGCAAGCAGGGAGATTAGTGATTGCCATTAGGTGGAATCCCGCCAACCAAGCCCACACTGACCCCTGGGATGAGTACGGGATTTCAGACGGGGAAGGAAGCGGTGGTACAGTCCCATCCCCCACAGCGGACATCCACCGAGGCAGTCAGCGGCCACCATCTTGGAAAGCTGAAGTATCCACCGGCACTCTCTGACAGATTGCAACAACAGGAGAAACCAAGACTAGCCAAGACTAGCAGGAGAAACCAGGAGACTAGAGGCAAGACCCTCACGAGTGGGCAGCTGGAAACCGCAGGCCTGCCAGTTTACCCACTGCCTGCATAACTGGGCGGTAGGAGAACGCTGCCCACAGGCGACGGATCACCCGCCAGTGGCCTGTGATACTGGGCGGCTGGAGACCGCCCGCCTACCGCAACCGAGAACTGAAACCAAACAGAGATTGTCCAATCACACCCCCCCATTAGGACACCCCGGCAAGGAGCCTGGGGCCCGCCATAGCAGAGTAGTGTCGTCACTGGAGCTTGGACGTCGGAATTCCTTCCCAGCGGAATCCAAGTTAGCAGGCATAGTTTAACAACACAAAGGAGAGACATCAGAGTAATACAGAACCAAAACAAAGCTATAGAAGAGAGCAGAAACACGACAATCAAAAAGAGCTGGAAAGTAACGTGGACAACATGAGAAAACAAGGGAAAAAAGGAGTACAAACAATGCAAGACAACTTAATTCTACAGGAGGGCATAGAAACATCAGAAGCA
The DNA here is from genome assembly GCF_052094955.1 of Ictidomys tridecemlineatus. Taxonomy (NCBI): domain Eukaryota; kingdom Metazoa; phylum Chordata; class Mammalia; order Rodentia; family Sciuridae; genus Ictidomys; species Ictidomys tridecemlineatus. The sequence continues at coordinate 120,802,831 of NC_135481.1, read as the reverse complement.
GGGATAGGGAAAGAACTCAAGGCATACCTAACTCAAATGGAAAGGAATATTAGAGAAGACGTGAGACAGAAAGTCCAAGAAATAAAAGTATATTTTGAAAATGAATTAAACAAACAAATTCAAATGGCAAAGAATGAGCTCTACCAGGAGATAGAGATCTTAAAAAAATCAAACAATAATCCTAGAATTGCAGGAAAGTATAAGCCAAATTAAAAATTCAAATGAGAATATTACAAATAGACTTGATCAAGTAGAAGTCAGAACATCAGATAATGAAGACAAGGTTTATCAACTTGAAAAGAGTATAGTCAACACAGAAAAGATGCTTAAATCCCATGAGCAATCTATTCAAGAGATATGGGATGTCATAAAAAAACCAAATTTGAGAGTCATCGGGATAGAAGAAGGCACAGAGATTCAAACCAAAGGAATGGACAGCATATTAAATGAAATAATTGTAGAAAACTTCCCAGAGATGAAAGATAGAATGGATTGCCAAATCCTGGAAGCCTACAGGACATTCAAAACCATAATAGACCAACTACAAGACACATAATAATGAAGACAGCCAACATACAGAACAAGGAGAGAATATTAAAAGCTACGAGAGAAAAGAGGCAGATTACATTCAGGGGTAAACCAATTAGGTTAATGACTTATTTCTCATCACAGATTTTGAAAGCAAGAAGATCCTGGAACAATGTACTTCAAACGCTGAAAAATAATGGATTCCAACCAAGAATACTGTTTCCAGCAAAATTGAGCTTCAGATTTGACAACGAAATTAAAATCTTTCATGATAAACAAAAGCTAAAAGAATTCGCAGCAAGAAAACCAGCACTGCAAAGTATTTTGAGCAAAATACTACAAAAAGAGGAATTGAAAAATAGTGCCCAAAACCAATAGCAGAGGGTATCTCAGTAAAGGGGGAGGAAAATAACCAAAAAGTAAAACTAGCCAAACTAAAATAAATAAATAAAGAAGCATGACTGGAAGTACAAATCATATCTCAATTGTAACCTTAAATGTTAATGGCCTAAACTCACCAATCAAGAGACATAGGCTAGTAACCTGGATCAAAAAAACAAATCCAACAATATGCTGCCTTCAGGAGACTCATATGATAGGAAAAGACATACACAGGCTGAAGGTAAAAGGTTGAGAAAAAATCATACCACTCACATGGCCCTCGGAAGCAAGCAGGAGTGGCCATACTCATATAGAATAAAATCAACTTCAAACCTAAGTTAATCAAGAAGGATAAAGAAGGGCACTATATACTGTTAAAAGGAACCATCCACCAACAAGACATAACAATTATCAATGTGTATGCACCAAACAATGGAGCTGCAACGTTCATAAAACAAACCCTTCTCAAGTTCAAGAGTCAAATAGACCACAACACAATAATTATGGGTGACTTCAACACACCGCTCTCGCCATTAGACAGATCCTCTAGACAAAAACTGAATAAAGAAACTATAGAACTCAACAACACAATCAACAACCTAGACTTAACCGACATATATAAAATATATCAACCATCATGAAGTGGATACACGTTCTTCTCAGCAGCACATGGATCCTACTCAAAGATAGACCATATATTATGCCATAAGGCAACTCTTAGTAAATATAAAGGCATGGAGATAATACCATGCACCATACCTGACCATAATGGAATGAAATTGGAAATCAATGATAAAAGAAGGAAGGAAAAACCCTACACCACATGGAAAATGAATAATATGTTATTGAATGATCAATGGGTTACAGAAGACATAAAGGAGGAGATGAAAAAATTCTTAGAGTCAAATGATAATACAGACACAACATACCAGAATCTATGGGACACAATGAAAGCAATTTTAAGAGGGAAATTTATTTCTTGGAGTTCTTTCCTCAAAAAAAGAAAAAACCAACGAATAAATGAACTCACACTACGCCTCAAAAATCTAGAAAAGGAAGAGCAAAACAACAGCAAATGTAGTAAAAGACAAGAAATAATTAAAATCAGAGCAGAAATCAACAAAATTAAAACAAAAAAAACATTGAAAAAATAGATAAAACTAAAAGTTGGTTCTTTGAAAAAATAAATAAGATAGACAAGCCCTTAGCCATACTAACAAAAAGAAGATGAGAGAGAACTCAAATTACTAACATACGGGATGAAAAATGCAATATCACAACAGACACTACAGAAATACAGAAGATAATTAGAAAGTATTTTGAAAACCTATATTCCAATAAAATAGAATATAGTGAAGATATCAATAAATTTCTTAAGGCATATGATTTGCCCAGATTGAGACAGGAAGACACACACAATTTAAACAGACCAATAACAAAGGAAGAAATTGAAGAAGCCATCAAAAGACTACCAACCAAGAAAAGCCCTGGACTGGATGGGTATACAGCGGAGTTCTACAAAACCTTCAAAGAAGAATTAATACCAATACTTTTCAAACTATTTCAAAAAATAGAAAAAGAAGGAGCTTTTCCAAATTCATTCTATGAGGCCAACATCACTCTGTTCCCAAAACCAGACAAAGACACTTCAAAGAAAGAAAACTATAGACCAATATCTCTAATGAACTTGGATGCAAAAATTCTCAATAAAATTCTGGCGAATCGAATACAAAAACATATCAGAAAACTTGTGCACCATGATCAAGTAGGATTCATCCCTGGGATGCAAGGCTGGTTCAATATACGGAAATCAATAAATGCTATTCACCACATCAATAGACTTAAAGACAAGAACCATATGATCATCTCGATAGATGCAGAAAAAGCATTTGACAAAGTACAGCATCCCTTTATGTTCAAAACACTAGAAAAACTAGGGATAACAGGAACTTACCTCAACATTGTAAAAGCTATATATGCTAAACCTCAGGCTAGCATCATCCTAAATGGAGAAAAACTGAAGGCATTCCCTCTAAAATCTGGAACAAGACAGGGATGCCCTCTCTCACCACTTCTGTTCAATTTTGTTCTTGAAGTACTAGCCAGAGCAATTAGACAGACAAAAGAAATTAAAGGCATAAAAATAGGAAAAGAAGAAATTAAATTATCGCTATTTGCAGATGACATGATAATATACTTAAAAGACCAAAAGGGTCTACAAAGAAGCTGCTAGAGTTAATAAATGAATTCAGCAAAGTGGCAGGTTATAAAATCAACACGCATAAATCAAAGGCATTCCTGTATATCAGCAACAAAACCTCTTAAATGGAAATAAGGAAAACCAATCCATTCACAATATCCTCAAAGAAAATAAGATACTTGGGAATCAACCTAACAAAAGAGGTGAAAGATTTATACAATGAAAACTACAGAACCCTAAAGAGAGAGATAGAAGAAGATCTCAGAAGATGAAAAAATGTACCCTGTTCATGGATAGGCAGAACTAACATCATCAAAATGGTGATATTACCCAAAGTTCTCTACAGGTTTAATGCGATGCCAATCAAAATCCCAATGGCATTTCTTGTAGAAATAGATAAAGCAATCATGAAATTCATATGGAAAAACAAAAGACCCAGAATAGCAAAAGCAATTCTAAGCAGGAAGAGTGAATCAGGCGGTACAGCAATACCAGAGTTCAAACTGTTCTACAAAGCAATAGTAACAAAAAGAGCATGGTACTGGTACCAAAACAGGCGGGTGGACCAATGATACAGAATAGAGGACACAGAGACTAATCCACAAAGTTACAACTATCTTATATTTGATAAAGGGGCTAAAAACATGCAATGGAGGAAGGATAGCATCTTCAACAAATGGTGCTGGGAAAATTGGAAATCCATATGCAATAAAATGAAATTTAATCCCTTTCTCTCGCTAGCCACAAAACTTAACTCAAAATGGATCAAGGAGCTAGATATCAAATCAGAGACACTGCGTCTGATAGAAGAAAAAGTTGGCTACGATCTACATATTGTGGGGTCGGGCTCCAAATTCCTTAATAGGACTCCCATAGCCCAAGAGTTACCAACAAGAATAAACAAATGGGACTTACTTAAACTAAAAAGTTTTTTCTCACAAGAGAAACAATAAAAGAGGTAAATAGGGAGCCTACATCCTGGGAACAAATTTTTACCCCTCACACATCAGATAGAGCCCTAATATCCAGAATGTACAAAGAAGTCAAAAAATTAAACAATAAGATAACAAATAATCCAATCAACAAATGGGCCAAGGACCTGAACAGACATTTCTCAGAGGAGTACATACAATCAATCAACAAGTACATGAAAAAATGCTCACCATCTTTAGCAATCAGAGAAATGCAAATCAAATCCACCCTAAGATACCATCTCACTCCAGTAAGATTGGCAGCCATTCTGAAGTCAAACAACAACAAGTGCTGGCGAGGATGTGGGGAAAAGGGTACACTTGTACACTGCTGGTGGGCCTGCAAAATGGTGAGGCCAATTTGGAAAGCAGTATGGAGATTCCTGGGAAAGCTTGGAATGGATCCACCATTTGACCCAGCTATCGCCCTTCTCGGACTATTCCCTGAGGGCCCTAAAAGAGCGCACTATAGGGATATGGCTACATCAATGATTATAGTGGCACAATTCACAATAGCTAGACTGTGGAACCAACCTAGATGCCCTTCAATAGATGAATGGATAAAAAAAAAATGTGGCATCTATATACAATGGAGTATTATGCAGCACTTAAAAATGACAAAATCATAGAATTTGCAGGGAAATGGATGGCATTAGAGCAGATTATGCTAAGTGAAGCTAGCCAAGCCCTAAAAAACAAATGCCAAATGTCTTCTTTGATATAAAGAGAGCAACTAAGAACAGAACAGGAAGGAAGAGCATGAGGAAAAGACTAACAGTTAACAAAGACGAATGGGGGGAGAGAAAGGGAGAGAGAAGGGAAAGGATATGGAAATGGTAGGAGACCGTCAATGATACACAAAAGAATAAGAGGTTATGATGGGTAAGGGGGAGGGGGAAAAAGGGAGAGAATTGAACAACAGCAGAGGAGGCAGAGAGGGAAGATGGGAGGGGAGGGGAGGGGGGATAGTAGGGGATAGGAAAGGTAGCAGAATACAACAGTCACTAATATGCCATTATGTAAAAATGTGAGTATGTAACAGATGTGATTCTGCAATCTGTATTGGGGGTAGAAATGGGAGTTCAAAACCCAATGGAGTCAAATGTATGCAAGATGATTTATCAAGAGCTCTGTAATGTTTTGAACAATCAATAAAATATAAAAAATAAAAAAATAAATTATTTCATAATCTAAAAAAGGTGGTGCAAATGCAAAAATACCCATTTTTCATCGGGCACATATGAGCTCACTCTAATCTTCCAGGACGTTTAACTTCAGGTAATGACAAGATTGATAAATTTGTAGCTGTTTTTCAACAAATGTCTCCATATGATTGTGCACAAGCTTCACATTTCTTGCATCATCAAAATGCTTCTAGCTTACATAAAAAATTTAATATTATCAGAGGACAAGCTCGTCAAATTGTAACTCACTGCCCTAAGTGTGTTACTGACACTCCATCTCTGCCATCAGGGATAAATCCTCATGGATTAAAACCAAATCAAATATGGCAAATGGATGTAACTCATATTCCTCAATTTGTTAAACAATATTATGTACATGTGATAAATAATACACATTCCAGACTTATTGTTGCCAGAGCACATACAAAAGAAAATACTCAACATGTAATTTCTCATTGCCTAGCATCCTTTGCTGGTCAGGATGCCCTTTACAGATTAAAACAGATAATGCACCAGCTTATGTAAGCTCTTCTTTTCAAAAATTTTGCCAAGAGTTTCAAATTGACCATAAAACAGAAATTCCTTATAACCCTCAAGGTCAAGCCATTGTGGAACAAGCCCATTTATCTATTAAGCTGCAATTACAAAAATTAAAAGGGGGGAATAGTTTTATGACTCTCCAAAATAGCCTCAACCACACCTTATTTTTTTTAAATTTTTAAAATTATGTAGCAGAAGGTCACACTGCAGCTGAGAGACATATGTATTCCACAACAACAGGCCATTTAGGCAGAGTTTTGTGGAAAGACTTACAGACTGGTCAATGGAAAGGCCCAGATCCAGTGATTATGTGGGGCAGAGGTTATGCTTGTATTTTTTCAGAAGGCGTTTTCCATCCTACGTGGGTGCTTGAGTGCACAATCAGACATAGAAGAGATAGGACCGAGATTCAAGTGACTGAAAATCGACCCAAAGAAGCCTCCACTCAAAAGGAAGATATATCAAAGAAGAATGATCCAGCTGAACAGCTGATCTCATGGGAAGACAGAAGGAAGCTGAAAACATATGCTTTGCAAATAATTCGACTCCTAGGAATGACTAAGTCTCCATTGATGATGGTAGCTACAGTGATTGCCCTGCTGGGCTGTCAGGTAAAAGGGAGTCGAGCAGACACTTACTGGACATATATCCCAGACCCACCCCTGGTACATTCAGTAGTGTGGACTGTAGAATCTATTCCAGTGTTTACTAATGACTCATTCATGATGGGAGTATTTAGAGATACTCATATTACTACTAATCATGTGACTAGATTTAATTATTCTGCTATAGTGCCCAATTATCTTTGTGTTGGTCCCACAATAAACATGCTGGCTGTCTGAGAGTATCATTTGAGGAAAAGAGAGTGGGAGACCCAGATAGACTAATATTGTGTTTATGGAGACTTAAAACCTTATACTAGATCAGTGATTAAAATGGAACTTTCCCATAACAAACCAGTCATTTCTGCAAAATCTCCACAAATACCTCATTGTCCAAATAGTTTTACAGTTGAGATTGAAAACTTTTCCAAGATGGATAGATTGTGTAAATACTTTTCCTATACTCATAAGGTGTATAAAGATAGAGGGTATATTTTAGACCTGTCTCCAAAAATTGATAATAGACAATACAAAAAAAAAATCTGCTATGACACCTATAGGATTTGTTAGCAATATTTTGACTTACAGTGAAGGTGGTATTCAAAAAGATGTTTGGCAATTAATTGCTGCCTCAGAATTCTTACATTTTACAGGCAAGCCTTTGTTGCCAAAATTTGTTGGCAAGAGCTGTAAGGAAGGATCTTGCTATGGCTTACGAGCCTGTGTCCAATCTCCTTATTTTTTAATCATTGGAAATGTAAAAGTTAAATAAATGGTATAGATGACAGATATGTTATAACATGTAACAAATATAACCTAACCAGTTGTATTTCTAGATATAATAGAGTAAAAGGAGTGCTGGTACTTCATCAGCCCCCTTTTGTTTTATTTCCTGCTAATATTTTACAGCCATGGTACCCTGATGCTGGTTTTCAAGTCTTACAGAAAATTCATAACCAATTAGTTAGACCTAGATGTGCCATTGGAATTATAATTGTGGGAGTTATAGCCTTGGTTTCTTTTATTGCATCCACAATCACAGCCTCGATAACTTTATCTCAAAATATTCAACATGCAAAATTTCTTAATAATTTAGCACAAAATTCTCCCAAGGCTCTGCACAATCAAGTAAATATTGATGAAAGAATTGAGACTAAGTTAAACACCTTAGAGGCGACTGTTATAAATATAGGTAATGAACTTTTAGCTTCAACAAAAGGCTTAAATGTCACGCAAGTTATAAATATGTGTGTGTTACAGCTGCCAAGTACAATGCTTCTCTCTGGGATTTGGAGAAGGTTAAGAACCATTTGTTGGGTATCTGGCAAAATAATAATAATAGCTTGGATCTTTTGGAACTCCATCATCATATCCAATATATTCAAAATAATAGAGCTGATTTTTTGGATTCTTCTTCTTTGGCTATTCAAATATTGAAGGAATTAAATGGATTTAACCCTGGAAATATTCTGAAACTCTCAGCCTGGTACATTATTGGATTGTTCTCTTTGCTGTTAATTTTTTTGTGTTGTAATTTAAAAAAGGCAACTCTTCAGAGCAAGAGTGCAAAAACTCAAGAGAGTAAATCATCATCTACTTTTAAAAAAGAAAAAAGGGGGAATATGTGGGAGGTTATTCTTGCTTGTGATTTGAGTTACCTCCCTGGCTGGGTGAGAGGCACTTAGATACAGCTGTGTTAGAGCTTTCCCCTCCCTTTCTTAGTTCCGAGTTGCTTGTCTGTGCAGAGTCCTGTCTGGCCACTGCCCCAAAGACCCAATCATCGCCCCTGACCTTGGGATGCTGCCCCCCTTAACCTTCATTGGATGAAATTTTCCCTGGAACTTTTTGTTCTCCAATAAAAGTCCACTCCTTGGCACTTTCTCTCTCGCTCACTAGTCTTTTCAGTAAACCTTGCTGCCATATTAGGTTGCTGGAGGTGGGAGCTAGGAGAAGCCATCCCAGAGCTGGTATTAAAGGTAATTAGAGTCTTATCTTTTTAATTTAGAACCCTCTAGCATTTACTCATAAATCGAACCTTCTTAATGAAGCCAGCACTTGGCAGATATTTTGATGCTTTAGCTTTGCTCTTTTTGCTCAAGTTTTCTTTGGCTATTGGTTATTGTTTGTGGTTCCATAATTTTAGGATTTTTTTCTATTTATGTGAAAATATATTTAATGAGGATTGCACTAAGTCTCTAGATTGCTTTGGATATGTGGCCATTTTTTAGATAATTGGGATAAAACCTGGGGCACTCTATCACTGACTACAATCCCAGTCCTTTAATTTTTTTGTTTTAATTTTTAGAAAGGGTCATTCATAGTTGCTAAGGCTGGCCTTTTACTTGTGATCCTCCTGTGTCAGCCACCCAAGTTGCTGGGATTATAGTCATGTTTCACTGCATCTGGCTTTTATGGACACTTTTAACAATATCAACTAAATTTTTTTTAATTGATAAACTTGGTATATATTCCCATTTATTTTTGTCTTCTATTTCTTTCACCAGTGTTTTATAGTTTTAAATGTAGAGAACTTTCATTCCTTGGTTACATTAAATAATATTCCTAATTATTTTATTTCTTTGTAATTATTATACATAGGATTGTTTTCTTGCTCTTGTTTCTCAGATAGTTTGTTGCTAGTGTGAAGAAATGCTGGTTTTTTTATAGCTTGATTTTGTATCTCTTAATTTTATCAGATATGAGGATAAAAAACCTCACTTGTGAGGTTCATGTGAAGAGTAAGTTTTTCCCACTGTTTTACCATCAACTGTGGATGTCTTTGCTTACAAGGTGGGTCTCTTGGAGACAATAATATTGTCAGGTCATATTTTTTAATCCAATTTGCCAGCCTGTATCTTTTAATTTATGAATTTAAGCCATTTAAAATCAAGGTTTTTATTGAGAAATTATTTTTATTACCAATCATTTTGAATTATTTCCAATTTTTAACATCAAGTACTTTTTCTTTTGATTAACTACTCTTCTAGTGTAGTTTCTTCCTTCACTGGATTTCATTTTTACTTTTTATTTATCTTTTATGAAATATTTTGTTGAGAATGTTTTATAGTGCAGATTTTTCAATTGTGAATAATTTAAAATTTTGTTTATCATAGAAAGTTTTTATTTCTTCATCAAATCGGAAGCTAAATTTTGAAGAATAGTTGTTTTATTTGGCATCCCTTTCTTTCAGAGTTCAGTATACATTATTCTAGACCTTTTTTGCTATCAGGTCTGGGTTGAAAATCAGTGGAGATCTGAATTGGTTTATGTAAAGATGATTTGATGTTTTCTTTGACAGCTTTTAGAGTTCTATCCTTATACTGTATATTAGGCATTTTCATAATAATGTGACTTTTTTGTGGCTCTGTTGTGATTTTATAGTTTCAGATTCCATATGCTTCCTGTATTTGATTTTTAATTTCATTCTTTAGGTTTGGGGAATTTTCAGTGATTATTTTATTGAAACTTTCAAAGTATCTGAGACTTTGTCTATCTTGATAAATCTTAAATTTGGTCCATTTATATTATCCTATATATTTGGAAGTTCTGTTCATAGTCTTCTAACATCTTTTGTCCATGGTCAACTTTATTTTCAAGAATATATATTTTTGTCTTCATTGCTTGAAACTCTGTTTTCCACTGGTGTAGTGTGTCGGTGAGACTTTCCAATAATTTTTTGATTTGGTGTATTGATTTCTTCATTTTGAGGATTTATGCTTGTTTTATTCTTTTCTTAGAGTCTCTATCTCTTGATTGAAGTGATCTTTTGCATCCTGTATTTTCTCCCTTATAACTTTCTTTACCTCACATATCATTTAACTATGAACATTCTAAACTCTTTCTCTGTCATTTCTTCCACTGTGGTGTCCATGGATTCTGTTTTTGATGTATTTTGGTTTGTTTGACATGATTTATTCCCTCCTTTTTCATGGTGTTTTTGTGTCTACCCATCTGACAGTTGATTATGAGGCAGTACGGTGTCTATCTTGTGGAATTATAGTGTCCCTAAAGGTTTCCAGTACCACAGAGTTTAAGGGGAGACAGATAATAATAACAACTGATGCAAATAAGCTAGTGAAGAAAAAGAGACAGAAAATTCAAATTACTAAAAGTTATTATGAAAAATGAATTATCACCATGGACAATACTGAAATACAGATGATAATCAGAAGCTTCATTGAAAATCTATACTCCAATAAAATAGAAAATCTTGAAGACATCAACATAGTTCTAAAGATGAATAACCTACCCAAATTGAATCATGAGGACATAGAATATTTAAACAGATCAATTTCAACCAATGAAATTGAAAAAGCCATAAGAAGCCTACCAACAAAGAAAAATCCAGGAACAGATTGATTTTCACCAAGTTCTACCAGACCTTCAAGGAAGAAGAAACACAAATACCCCTTAAATCATTTCATGAGATAGAAGAAGAGGAAACTCTTCCAAATCCATTCTATGAAGCTAGTGTCACCTCAATACCAAAACTCAAAAAGGCACATCAAGGAAATAAAACTTTAGACCAATATCCCTGATAAATACTGATGCAAATATTCTTAATAAAATTCTGAAATATCATATAAAATATTAAAAAGCTAGTGCAACATTATCAAGTGGAATTCATCACAGGGATGCAAGTTTGGCTCAACATATAAAAATCAATAAACATAATTAACAACAACAGTATACTTAATAAGAATCATATGATTATCTTGATAGATACAGAAAAAGCATTTGACAAAATGCAGCATTCTTTCATGTTCAAAACACTAGAAAAACTACAGATTGTAGTTTTTACAATATTGAACATAGTTCAACATTGTAAAAGCTGTATAGAATAATACAAGGTCAACAGAATTCTTTATGAAGAAAAATTGAAAGCATTTCCTCTAAAAACTGGAACAAGACAGGGATGCACTCTTTCACCACTGCTGTTCAACATATTCTTTCAAACTCTACTCCTAGAAATTAGTCAGGAGTATGAAATTAAACAGATATAAATGAAAACAAGTCAAAGTATCCCTATTTTCCAACAACATAATTCTATATTTAGAAGACTCCAAAAACTCCACCAAATGCTTCTAAAATTCATGAAAGAATTCAGAATATTAAGTCAATAGCAATAAATCAATTATATTCCTATATACCAATGATTTATTAGGTGAAAGATAAATCAGAAAAAAAAAACTATAACCTTGGCAATCCCTGAAAAAAAAGGAAAGAAAGGAAAATACTTGAAGACCAATGTAAAACAAGAGGTGAGACCTGTCCACAATAAAAACTACAGAAAACTAAAGAAAGATATTAAAGAAGATATTAGAAGATTGAAAGACCTCCTATGTTCTTGGATAGGCAGAAATAACATTGTCAAAATGACTGTGCAATGAAAAATGCTTTACAGATTTAGCGTCATTCCTGTTAGAATTCCAATGACATTTTTCATAGAAATAAAAAAAGAAATCATGATAGTCACTTTAAAAAATAAGAGGCCAGTACAGAAAAAGGAATCCTCAGCAAGAAAAGTGAAGCAGGAGGCATTAAAATATCAGTTCTTAAATTATAGTACAGAGGTATATTAACAAAAATGGCATGGTATTGGCACCAAAAGAGATATAGACCAACAGCACAGAATAGAAGACACAGATATACACTCACATAAATACAGTTATCTCATACTAGAGAAAAATGCCATAAATATACATTGAAGAAAAGTTAGCTAATTTATCAAATAGTTCTGGAAATACTGAGCCCTGTGCCTGTGGGCTCTCCAGCACTGCCCGGCTTGCTCTTTTCACCTTGTGGTTTTTATGGTCACTTCATCTATTGTTTGAAGGGCTGGGCTGGCTGTCCTGAGTGCTGCCTGGCACCTGGGTGCTATTGTTAAAGGACGGTCCCTCCCACCAACAGTCTGGATGCTCCCAGCAGGGAAAGCTGCCCTCTTACAGACTCCATGGTGCTGACCCAGAAAGCAGGCCAGTGTCCACGAGCCATGGGGTCATCCATTCATTCCCAGACACTGACCATGTGGTGTTCTTCATGCACTGGACGAGGTGCTGGCAATCTAGGGCTACACAAGTCAAGCACAGTAAAAGGTGAACATTACCATTTGGTTTTGTTTTCTGAAGACCTTGTTGTTGCAATATGTAATAAAATAATCCTTAAAACTAATATTAAACTGTAATAAAAATGATTTTTATAAAATTTTTCATTAATACCAAAAAAAGCAGTATTTAGAATGAATGGGCTTAAAAGCATTTAAGGAAGATGGTCAATTAATGAGCTAGGTCTCCATTTTAAGAAGATAGAAAGAAACTACAGAGTAAATGTAAATAAAATTTTAAAAAGTAATAACATAAAAGATGAGATTAGTAATAAACATAAAAGATGAGCCAGTACAAGGAAGAAAACCATAAACCAATAGCTCTTGTAAATATAGGCACAAAAATCCACAATATAAAATTATCAAATAGAGTTGAGCAATTTAAAATAATAATAATAATAATAATACATAAAAAACCAAGTGAGTTTTATCCCAAAAATGCAAGGGTGCTTCAGAACTGAGATTAATATATAAAAAAGAGAAAAAAGCCAAAATGGTGATTTAAGCAGTCTAATAAATAAGATACATCTCTGATGATGAAACTAACATGAAATAAAAAATGCAAAAATTAAAAAAAATTTTAAAATATAAAAAAACACTGAACTAAATGAAAAGGAAACTGCAACATATCAAAATTAGTAGGATATTGGCTAATGAAGTATTAAAGGAAAATTAGAGTACAAAAAATAAATTGTGCTCTATATGTGTAATAATGATTGTAAAGCATTTCACTGTTGCCATGTATTAAAAAAATAATAAAATCAACAAAAAATAAAATAAATAAAAGAATAAAAAATAAATGTCTCAAATCAATAATCTAAGCATCCATCTTAACAAACTAGAAAACTAAAGGCAAGAATAGATCCCCAAAAAAACACAAACAGGAGGGAAAACAGAAGCAGAAATCAATTAAATTGAAAACAGGACAAAAAGGAAAAAATTAAATCAGAAGCTGATACTTTGAAAAGATGGATAAAATTGACATACTACTATTCAGAGTAACCAAAAGTTAAAAAATAATAATATGAAAATAAGGAACATAAAGCAGAAGTTACTGATTTCAGAAATGAAAGAGGGGCTGGCTGCAGTCCCCACTACCATCGAGCAAAGAGGACCGAGCACAGCTCTGCCCACGGACTCCACTGTGGAGGTGAAATGGCATCCCCAGGGAACTCCACCTACCCAAGCTCACCCAGGGAAAACCGGCAACTGCCAACGTATAGGAAAGAATTTGAACTTATAGTATAAAATCTTCTGAAGAGAGGACATCATGCCAAGATGGTTTCACTGACAAGTTCTACCTAATGTCTATGGAAAAAATAACATAATGTCTACACAAACCCCTTCCAGAAATTAGAGAAAAGGGAATTCTTTCAAGTTTATTTGATGAGGCAAGTGATTTCCCTGAAACAAAAGAAGGGAGGATGAAGGGAGGTGGTGAAGGCTTCCACCTCCCACTGTCTTGACAAGGTCACAGTGAGGAGGGCAAGTGTTTTGCAAGGACACACTTGTGGAAATCCAAAACCATGAGACCCTTTTTTTTATGTGACTGGGACTTTTTATTTTATATTCAGCCTAACAGAGGCATGGGTAGACATTAAATTCTATATGGCCAAGAATATAACAGATGGTTCATGACTTAAAGGCATTTTTCTATCTCTCAGTACATTGAGGACAAAACAGAAAAATGTCAACAATCATTCTGGGAACTGTTACAGGAACTTTAGGTGTCACAAATTATTATATCAACTAAGAACCCATGTCTTCAGTCTTCCATCTCTCAAGCCTAATTATGTAGTTATCATGTCTTTTGCACAAAGCCCATCATATGTAGCCTATTTAATAAAGGATAGGTTATGGTATTCATCCAGAGGGGGAAAGATTAGTAAGTATATATTTTCCTTATAATAGACCCTCCTTTACTTTACATAGGGATTCATGATAAGCACAGTTAATGTTAATGGTGGGGGATTACATGCAGAGCCTTCCCTTTAGTTTAAGATTAGTAAAAAACTGGTGCACTTTGACTCGCTGAGAAAGCAGCTCAACCAGTTTTATGAGAATATATGTAGGTATTTTTAGATGCTTTTAGATTATAAGATTGTTATAAGGGGACTTTTATATAATATCTTAAAGTACAGTTGTGCTTTAAATTTAAAGGTTAATGACAGGTTAGGAGACATGAGTCTGGTTACATAGTTTGGCATCTGTAAAATAAGAAAATCTTGTCAAATGTTGTGAAAATATGGAAATTGTAAATTTATGACACATTTTATTAATGATTCTGTTCTTTCTTAAAATTTCAATGATTAGAAAAAAATAGAATAAAAGGAGACAGAGAGAAAGCAACTGACAGCTCTCTCTCTGGAGATTGCTCTAATGGAACAACTCCTTGTCTCATCCCTTGCACTGATGCCACTCATCCTTCAGGACCCCTTGAACCCCACTGGAGCAGGACTCCAGCAAGAGGGAGGAAAAGAGACAGAGTCATTACAAGAAAGAAAACTATAAACCAATAGCCATTGTGAATATAGGCACAAAAAACCACAACATAAAATTGTAAAATAGAGTTCAGCAATATAAAAAAAAACCCAAAAAACATACAAACCACGTGAGTTTTATCTCAGAAATGCAAGACTGCTTCAGAACTGAAATTGATCAAGGAAATCCACCCTATTAACAAAAGAAAGAAAATTATGTGATTAGAACAACCAATGCAGAAAAGGCATTTAACAACATGAACCCATGCACATAATAAAGCTCAGAACCTGTACACAAAAAAGTAATTTTACATGTAAATTTATTACTAGTCTTAATATACACATAGAAAATTACATATCATTTTGTGTATTATATTATGTAGTAATACATTATACATTATATAGTAATATATTGTACATAATATATAACTATATATTAATATATTACTTATTCTGGTTTCTTAATGTACATAGACTGTTGGTATGAGAACTTGCTCAGTTTCTTCCTTAAAATTTCAAATGCTTAGCCAGAACTTCATAGAGATGAAGTGAACTGATGTCTGCAAATTACTTTCAAAAGGTCCCAGAAAATATGAATAACTAAAAACAGTGAGATAAAAAATGTAGAAAAGATTAACAACTATGAAGAACTACAAAAGAATATTTTGGCATGCTAGGCATGGTGCTGTACCCCTATAATCCCAGAATCTCTGGAGGCTGAGGCATGAGGATTGCAAGTTCAAGGCCAGCACCAGCTACTTAGCAAGGCTCCCAACAACTTAGCTAGACCCTGTCTCAAAGTAAAATTTTAAAAGAGGAGTGGCTCAGTGGTAGAGCACCCCTGGTTCAATCCCAGGACCCAAAACAAAACCTACTTTGGAATTTATCTTTCTATGGATTTGAACATTTTGTTCAGTTTCTAATTATAACAGTGTGGTATCACACCTGTCTCATTCACAATGGCCTGTACACCTTCTCAACTGAGCAGCCTGCATGGAAGCAGCTGGAGATTGGGGTGGGGTATCTTCAGTGAGGACTTCAGAATGCTTCCTTGGCCTGGAGAGTGTGGAGCCCTTCCAAGGCCCATTCATCTGTTGCTGCATGGTCCAGGCACCGTATTTGAGGTGACCTGTTTATATGGAACTCAGTCCCACCAGGGAATTTCCCCACACTGAGCACACACACCTATACACACACACTGACACACACACACTCACCCTACCAGCACCACCTGCAGTTGTTCCTTAGACATTATTCCTTTGTATTCAATTGTCAGCTTCTAATAAGAGCACCCGTTCTTGGGGTGGCCACCCTGAAGGTCATCAGTGTGAAGCACTGTGGGAAGGTGGGGAGGCCAGGAAGTAGATGCCCTCTAAGGGGCACAGGAGATCATGTCCACTCCAGATGTGATTTTCAGGGGGTCGCTGGTCCCTACAGAGGGGAAGGCCCAAGAACCAGGGGTCCTAGAGTCAGATCAGGTTCCCAGGCACAGGGACTTGGGCTCCTGCACCCAAAGGTTTGTTGGTGGGGGAGTGCAACCTCACCTCCCAAGAGGAAAAGGGTAGCCATGTGTGATTCTATTCAGACCATAGGGACCCAGCATGGAACAATGTCTTGCCTAGGACCTGAACCAGGAACAGGAGCAAATTGTGAAACAGCCCCTTCTACCTCCCAGGACCAACAACTGTCACCAGGTGAGACAACTCTTTTGCCATCCACCTGGGCAAAGGGGAACATGTCAGTCACGTGAC
Source organism: Ictidomys tridecemlineatus (assembly GCF_052094955.1). Classification (NCBI taxonomy): domain Eukaryota; kingdom Metazoa; phylum Chordata; class Mammalia; order Rodentia; family Sciuridae; genus Ictidomys; species Ictidomys tridecemlineatus. Next base: position 120,786,091 of record NC_135481.1, on the reverse strand, counting down.
TGGGCCACCTACCCAGCCAGTCCCAGGGACAGGCACTTCATTGAAGGGAGGCCTCTTACACCCTTATGGGGTCCACAGCGTGACCCAGGGCTTGGGCTCATGCTCTCCCTCCCTCCACTCTCCACAATCAGCTCTTGACTCTTGGCCTCAGCCAAAACCCTGGAGGCTCCTCTCCACCTATTTTCCCTACCTTAGTTTGGTCTCTCCGTCTGGCCACATGGCAGCAGCCCCTGCCTGAACTCCCTAATGTGAGGAAAATAAAAATAGAAAAGAGACAAGTTTCAGAGGCAGAAAAGATGGCTGCTCATCCAACTGGCCATGTTTATTTACACCAATATGTTACATTAGGTCATTAGTGCCATAACTACATTATTATTTATTGTATCAGTAAGTTTGCTTATTCTGCAGTTACATTCTACAGTTACAATATGCAATGATAGGAGCTTTGTGCAGTTCTTGAGAAAGCCCGTTGTCTGAAGTTACCATTAGGCAGGCAGATCCATAGGGGCTTGGTGAAACACTGTAGTTATCTGGCAAGAAATTTCCTTTATTTCTAGGAGCTATGTGCCTGAGATCAAGGTTGAGGCTGATAAGACTCTAGCACAGAGCATCCCCATGCAGGGCATTGCTACAGCAGCTAGACATTGCACATGTATTAGTTATTGTACTAGTTCCTAGGATAAACTGCAGAGCATTCTAAGTGTGGGAAACACAGTGCCTGCTACCCCCACAGGAGTTTGTTCACCAGAAGAATGCTTTCCTCTGTATTTCCATAGTCAGAACCCCTATACCCTGGGATACAACTCATCTTTATTTCCAGTCTTGATATAAACTTTGCTTTCAAAACCCAGACTTGGAGTCCCCCCACAAAGAGGACTGACAGACAGCACAAGGGGGCACTCCCCTTGGCCTGTGAGCTTGACCTCTCTGAGTCTGATTCCTCCTCGCTGGGTAGGTGCTGACTTCACAGGACCCTGAGACCATATAGAGTGCATGAGAAAGTGCAGGGAGAGACTGCCTGATGCTAAATGCAAGACCACATGGAAATGCCAGTGTAAGTCTGGAGGAGGAGGAGAGGCTTAAGGGAACAATTGGGATCAAGATGAGTCAAATTGCATTCTACTGAAGTGAGATGAAATCTTAGTTTAGTTTTGATTTGTATTTCTTTAATTGCTAAAGATGTTGGACATTTTTTCATATTTACTGATCAATTGTATTTGTTCTGTGTAGTGTCTGTTCAGTTCCTTAGCCCATTTATTGGTTGGGTTATTTGTTTTATAGATGTTAAGTTTTTTGAGGTTTTTGTTTTGTTTTGTTTTTGGATTTTTTGTTGTTATTGTTTACTGGAGGTTAGTACTCTGTCTGAGGTGAATGTGGTGAAGATTTTCTCTCATTCTATAGGCTCTTTTTTCACATTCTTGATTGTTTCCTTTGCTGAGAGGAAGCTTTTTAGTTTTAATCTATCTCATTTATTGATTCTTATTTTACTTCTTGCTTTTAAGGTTCGTGTTAAGAAAGTCAGTTCCTAAGCTGACAGGGTAGAGATTTGGACCTAGTAGGCACAGGATCTCTGGTCTCATGCATAAGTCTTTGACCCACTTTGAGTTGATTTTTGTGAGATAGGGGTTTAATTTCATTTTATTACATATGGATTTACAATTTCCCCAGCAATCAGTCATTGAATAGGCTATCATTTCTCCAATGTATGTTTTTGTCTAATATGAGCTAACTATATTTTTGTGGGTTTGTCTCCTTTGACTTATATTCTGTACCACTGATCTACTCTGTCTGTTTTGGTGCCAATACCATGCCATTTTTGTTGCTATGGCTCTGTAGTATAGTTTAAGTCTGGAATTGTGATGCCTCCTGTTTCAGCGTTCTCATTGAAGATTGCATTGGCTATTCTGGGTCTCTTATTTTTCCAAATGAATTTCATAATTGCTTTTATTAGTTCTATGAAGAATGTCATTGAGATTTTAATACAAATTGCATTGAATCGGTATACCATTTTTGGAAGTATGGAATTTGAACAATATTAATTCTCACTATGCAGAAGCATGGGAAGTCTTTCCATCTTCTAAGGTTGCCACACTCTGGCTGGGCACAAAATCACGAGCCACTCAAGCAGGAACAAACTTTATTTCCAAAACGCCCGCGAATGCCATGCATGCGGCCTTCTCCTGGGACACACCACCCAAACAGAAATACCTCCTCTGGAAATCCCTCCTAACGTACTTCCCCAACCAATGGGAACTCTCCTGGAGTCCCTGCCAGAGCTTCAAAGTAGCAGGCTGAGGTGGACAGCAGGGGTCTAATATCCAATTGAATACACACCATTATCATCTCAGTGGCTTGCTGGTGTCACCTTTCAACCAAGAATGCCACGCATCATTCCTACTCTGTCACCTTTCAACCAAGAATGCCATGCATCATTCCTACTCGGCTATAGCTCTTGGTATTTCCCCCTTCTGTTTAATTAAGCACCAAGCATGTGGCTTAGGGACCGTGCCTGGTAGGATGTCCAGTACACATATGGCCCTTACCTGTCATCGGATGAGCTGACCTCAAGGCGTCAGCCTCCTGTCTTAGGTTGGTACCACTGCAATTGGATCATGACCGTCACTGACTACCAGTCCAGCATATAGCCATACTTGTGGATAGGCCTATGCACCACTGAGGGGGTGAGGTTCTTTGCCTCACCTCTGTTGGACCCAAAATTTTGCCTTTGCAACAGTGGGGGGGGGGTGAGGTTCTTTGCCTCACCTCTGTTGGCCCCCAAATTTGGCCTTGGTCCCAGTGGGGAGGGGTTGAGGTTCTTTGCCTCACCTCTGTTGGCCCCCAAATTTTAGGCCATCACTAGCAGAAGGAAGAAGGATACAGAAATTCCACCACACTAAGCCAATTGATGGCTCCTTTGAAAAATTGTACCACTGGTGACACCATCAGCAAAGATACTCCAGCATTACCACAATTTGCTGCACCAACAGATAGTTCCCAATGTAACAAGTGATACATAGTACAGGCAAGTTCTGCAAGCAGTTCAAAGTGGAGGAATCTATCAATATGTCCATTTCCTCTCAAAGTAAATCAACTCCTTGATTGAGCATTACTTGTTGAGTTACTATTCATTGATGCATCAGTTTATACAGTTTACTGTGATAGCTATCGAAGAAGCTGTGGTTTGGTTTTATCTTTGTCTTCACCAGCACTGGGATGAAGATAGGAATTCTGGAAATGATGGCTAAAAAAAATATGTAACATTCCAACAGGTACTAAGAAAACAATTTTCTGAACAATTTACATTATCCTGATCAGAATTATTAAATATAATGAAAAGGAAAGGTGAAAGTAAACAAACAGATCTGTTAACCTCCGTATTTGTTTACATTTGAAACAATCCTCAACAGCTGTTTACCCAATTTAAATTAAACAATTGAAATCACGTGAATAATAAAAATATTTGGATCTATTTTTTCATGAGCACTCCTCATATATGATCTATGGACATACACACATACAGACATATAACATAAAACACAAGTATGCACACAAAACATACAACACAGACAATAGTAAAGGCCTTGTAGCTTTACACAGGTGAAATCTCCATTGCAATGTTTAAAACTCCACAGTCAAAAAATAAAACTGATCAGAAAAACATTAACCTAGGTCTGAATGAGCTCAAAAAAAATAAAATAAAACTTTATGATGCAGGAAAAGGCAATAATAAAATACTTATTGAAAAGAACATTCTGGTTACCACCTGGTTTTGACTCTTTTGGATGTCCCATCCTTTTTCCTGTAACTTGCATAATGGGTCTGCAGGTATTCTCACAAGCAAGCCCCAAGGTTTTTTACATTTGAAATAGGCTTTAATGGTGTTAATTATTCATTAGCCTCTAGGTGTGGGAGAACCACTGTTGCAGATCAAGAATAGCCAAGCTGGAGCTCTGGATATTAGCTATTATGGATTTGAGTCAAATCATCTTCTTTTTGGTCTGTAGAAATCGCTTTGGTTCATCTCTCTGGAATCCACATCAGCTGCTGTTCTCCCTATGGAAACACACAAACAGAACCCCAACGCCAGACAATCACTGGGTCAGGACCTTTCCATTGTCCTGTTAGAATATCCTTCCAAAATACCTTAGGCTTATGTACACTTTTTGGACACATATGTCTTTCTGCAGCACTAAGCCCCGATAATCCAAATTTTAAAAGTTTAGAGTAAAAAGGGTTATTTTAAGTTTATCTTTGGGGGATATATACCCCTTTCCAACTCCCTCTTTTTGCATTAATAAGTACATTTTAATAGTTTGATGAGCTCTTTCAACTATGCCTTGTCCTTGTGGATTGTATGGGATTCCTGTTATATGAGTAATGCCAAATGATGAGCAAAATTGTTTAAAAGAGGTAGAAGTATAAGCAGGACAATTATCTGTTTTTTACTGTTTGGAACACCCACAGTGGCAAAGTTTTGTAAGCAATGAGCTATAATATCTTTAGTTTTTTCCTCCGGCATGAAGGGAGCCCATCAAAAATCCAGAAGAAGTATTAACTGTAACATGCAAATATTTTGATTTTCCAAATTGTGGCAAGTGTGTGACGTCTATCTGCCATATATGGTTAGGTATCAGTCCTCTAGGATTGACTCCAAGATTAACTTGTGGTAAAAAGGTCACACAATTTTGACATTGTTTTATTATATGTATGGCTTGTTCCTTATTATTTTAAAATGCTTTTGTAAAATATTAGCATTGACATAGAACCTTTGATGAAAATTTATAGCTTCTTCTATTGTGGAGAAAATATGTATGTCATGTGTAGATTTATCTGCTAACTCGTTGCCCAAACTAAGGGCTCCAGGCAATCCTGTATGTGCCCTGATATATCCTATAAAGAATGGATATTTTCTGTCCCATATTAGACTTTGTATAGTGTAAAACTGTGATAGTAGGAGCAAATGTGACTCCATTTTGTTTTGTGATTTCATCCTGTAAAACAACCATGCCAAGTAGAAGAATCATGACTGGAGCAAGATGTTCTTTTCCTTTTGCTATAGAAACCTTTAAAAACATGGAACTACCTAATGGGGTATTATTTCCGTAACTAGGGTAATGGGGCTCTGTTTCTGTAACTGGGGTAACTGGGCTAACTGTGATTGGCTAGGCTTCCCTCCACTTGACTGCACTGTCCCGCTTCTGTAACCAGGCTTGCTTGCATTGGCTAGATCCCTTGAACATCCCTTTTGAAGTTTTCAGGCTTATAAGGAGTGCCCTTGCAATTGTTTGGGGCTGATCAGGGGAACAGCTTTATGTTCTGGTCAGCTGCCACTGGTGTGCTTCAATAAAGGCTTGATTAGATTATACGTGAGTGGTCTGGAAGTCAGTTTATAAAACCCTGGGACAAAGCTTTAACTATAACAAAACAAAGAGAAAGCAGTAAAGGAAGGGGAAATCCTACCAGCATCTTCAAGGGATACGATAGCTTTAATTATATACTATCGAAGATAAATTAAATACACAATCTTTAAACATCACAAAAGCTTGTAATACTGCATTAAGCTCTACCTTTTGAGCTGATTGTTTGGATACAAAAAAAATGTGAAAGTTTGCTCAGAGGTAACTACTGCTATTGTTCCATTATTTGACCCATCAGTGAATACATTTGGAGCATTCATGATAGGTGTTTTTCTTGTCATTTTTGGAAAAACTACAGGATGTGAAGACCAAAAAGACAACAAAGGATTAGATGGTAGGTGATTATCAAATGAAACATTAGATTTACACATGATTATTGCCCAAGTATTTAACTCATTAGCTAACTCATCAATTTGATCCATAGTATATGGAGTAATAATTTTATTGGGAGAAATTCCAAACACTTCCTTTGCTGCTTTTATTCCTTTGAGTACTAATTGTCCTACAGCCTCAGGATACCTAGTAAGAATAGTGTTAGGAGAATAAGATAAATGTATCCACAATAATGGACCTTCTTGCCAAAATACTCCTGTAGGAATATTTTTTGTTGTTATTACAATAAATAATAAAGGCAAACTTATATCAATTCAATCCAAATGCATGTTTTCCATATATGTTTCAATAATTTTTAATGCCTTTATTGCTTCAGGCGTTAACATGCAGAGTGAATTTGGATCTGATGGGCCCTTTAGGATATCAAATAAAGGTCCCAACTCTCCTGTTGGTATGCCTAGATAAGGCCTTATCCAATTTATGTCTCCCAATAACTTTTGAAAGTCTTTAAGTGATTTGAGTTGATCTACTCGTATTTGAATTTTTGGTGGATGGACCATGATTGAGGATAATAGAACTCATAAATAATTAATTGGAAAATTTAATTGTACTTTATCTATTGCTATCTCTAGATTATAATTTTTTAATAAATTTGTAAGTGTGGCATAACATTCCAACAATGTGTTTTTATCTTTATGTGCTAATAATACATCATCCATATAGTGAAATATTTGTAGTTCATGATTTTGATTTCTAAGTGACTGGATTACTTTGTTAACATAAATTTGACACATAGTTGGGCTGTTAGCCATCCCTTGAGGGAGTACTTTCCATTCATATCTCTGATTAGGACCTTCATGATTCAACGCAGGGACAGTAAATGCAAAATGTGGACTATCCTCAGGATGAATTGGAATTGACAAAAAAATCTTTAATATCTATAGCTAAAACATACCAGGATTTTGGCAAAGCAGACAATTAGGGAATCCTCGATTGAGCAGGTCCCATAATAACCATCTCATTATAAATGGCTCTTAAATCTTGCAATAATCTTCATTTACCAGATTTCTTTTTAATGACAAAAATGGGAGTATTATGGGGAGATACGAAAGGTTGTATATGTCCCTTCGCTAATTGTTGTTAGACCAGGTCATGGGCTACTTGTATGTTTTCTTTAGTCAGGGGCCACTGAGGAACCCATACTTGTCTTTCTGATTTCCAAGTCATTTTTATTGTCTCAGTGACCCCTCCTGAAAACCCAATCCATGTCTATTTATTCTTTGACCTATTTGAATTGGTGCTGCTATACCTTGCTCTTGTTCCCCTAATCTTTTTTCTTTCCTTAAACCTTGTCTAGCCCTAGTAGTGGGTGCATTATAATTGATGTTATTTGTTAATGTCAAACCTAATTGTTTTAGGACATTTCGTCCCCATAAATTTATAGGAAGATGATCCAATACATATGGCTGTATATTTCCTTCACATCCTTCAGGATCCTTCCAATCTAATACCATTGCACTTCTATGGGATTATTCATCACTCTTAGGCCTCGAAGCATTTGAGTGGCTTATTGTAATGGCCAATGTTTTGGCCATTCTTGATGAGAGATGATGCTAAGGTATGCACCTGTATCAAGTAGCCCATTAAATTCATGTCCTTGAATATTTAGTTTTAGCATGGGGCGAGAATCTAAATTTAAAGACAGCATAGCCCAATCTACACCTATGGAGCCTAATCCCCTGGAACCTCTTTCTATAGTACAACTGGAAAATGAATCATGCAGGCTGGGTATTATTAATAACTGTGGTATTATATCTCCTGGTGAAATTACTGATATATCTCTTGGAGAACTAGCTATAATTTTTATTTCACCTTCATAATCAGGATCAATTACCCCAGGACTTATCATAAGTTTTTTTAGTGTAGAAGAAATGCGTCCCAACAATAAGCATACTCTTCCTTGAGGAAGAGGTCCTTTTATTCCCGTGGGAATGATTTGAACTCCCATCTCTGGAGTTAGTACTGCTTTGGTGGAGGTGCACATGTCCAATGCTGCACTCCCTCTGGTTTGTCTGATGAGAGTTTTAATGAATAATGTGTCCTGGGCACTACCCTGATGGAGTTGCTGGGTTCCTCCATTGCCCTGTATATTTGTGGTTGTGGGCCACAGAGCATTGGGCCTCCAGTCCGTTTTTTGGCAATGGAGCCTGATGGTTTTCTCTATGATATTGTGGGTAAACACCTGGTCCTTGTCCACTTTTTGATAACGGAGTACCCTCTATGGTGGTTTGAGAATGGCATTCATTAGCCCAATGTCTCCCTCTATGGCATCGTGGGCAAATACCTGGTATTTTACTCCTTTGATCCCTAGCTTTGTTAAACCCTCCTCCTATGGTGCAACTCCTTTTAAAATGTCCTGTTTGTTCACAATTGTAGCATGTTTTCGGCCTGGCATCTAAAGCCTGTTGTACTGCAGCTGCCAGAACTTGCCCTTTTTCATTAATGTCTCTAAATAATTTTATATATGTGTTTAAATATTCATGTTTCCAAGGTCTAATGGCCTCCTTACACCATCTGTTTGCTTGTTCAAAGGCTAGCTGTTTAATTAATGGCATTGCTTGCTCTGTATCCCCCAAAACTCTGGTAGCTGTTTGAATAAGCCTATCTACAATTTCAGGGTAAGGTTCATTAGCTCCTTGTATTACCTTAGATAATTGACCTTGTAAATCTCCATGTCTTTGTAAAGTCTTCCATGCGCTAACTGCATCTGCAGCAATCTTTGAATATATAGCCGGATCATATGAAATTTGTTGCAGCTGACCTTCATAAGGTCCTTTTCCTAACAACATATCTAGATTTCTCTGAGGATAACCAGCTGTTGCATTTCACCTAGCCGTCTCCATGCAAAATTCCTCATTGGCAACCTTCCATAACAGGTATTGTCCTCCATTTAGCACAGTTTTACACATATTAGCCCAATCTGCTGGTGTCATGTTCAAGTTGGTAATGAATTTGACCAAGCTTATGGTGAAGGGTGCTTGATGACCATAGGTTGTTACAGCCTCTTTTAGCTGCTTCACTGTTTTGAAATATAAAACATGGTGAATTCTCTGCCCTCCTGCCATCTCAAATACAGGGCATGCTAATCTTTGAGGTCCTGTCTCAGGATCCCATCTATCAGCTACAGTGGTGAGGTTCCCATAGGTGGCGCTGTTGGTTGGACACTTAATGCCCTCTGGTGATAGAAAGGTGTTAGTAGCAGCCTCCTGTTGTAACTTTTCCCCTGATTGCTTTTTTGGTTTAAACTTTTTTCCCCTTTCTGACTATCTTGAGAGGCCTCCTATTTTTCCTGATCTAATATGTCTTCTACCATAATCTGAACTGAAAGGTTTGGACTAGGCAAACAAAATCATATTATCATCCACAATGGCAATGTGCCAACTGGCAGATTTCCTGGGTTTTTCTTTTCCCTGTCCCTTAAATCTTCACCATGATGGTCCCATTGTGATATATTCAACAACTTCTCCTTAAAAAGCCATGGGCTACATTTTTGTATTGTATCAACATATGCCCTGACTCTTTTTGGTTTTACTGGGGTGCCTCCTCTCTCTAATAATTTACTTAACATTCTTTTGGTTTGTTTTTTGCTAATTTCTGACCCAATATTTCTGCTACAAGAATAACACAACTCAAACAGATAACTAAAAACAAAACTGAAGCAGAATGAAACAAAAATGGAACAAAAAATCTTTGTATCAATTTTCTCTTTCTCAGGGCTGAACAACTTCAAACCTTGAGCCAACAATTTTTCCTAGTTTGCCTGAGAAAGTTCTAGGGATAGGCAGCTTGAAACAAAAACAAAATAAATCAAAACAGGAACACATTGCTTTTTGAAATGGTCACCCATTTTCTCGCTCTCCCTCAGGGGCGAGCAATTTCACTTACCCCCAAGATTCAGGTGTTCCCCATACGGGCCACCAAATGCCGTAGTCTGTCTGGTTACGAAATCACAAGCCAGTCAAGCAGGAACAAACTTTATTTCCAAAACTCCCACGAACGCCATGCATGCAGCCTTCTCCCGGGACACACCACCCTAACAGGAAATCCCTCCTACTGTACTTCCCCAACCAATGGGAACTCTCCAGGAGTCCCTGAGAGAGCTCCAAAGTAGCAGGCTGAGGCAGACATCAGGGGTCTAATATCCAATTGAATACACACCATTATCATCTCAATGGCTTGCTGGTGTCACCTTTCAATGAAGAATGCCATGCGTCATTCCTACTCGGCTATGGCTCTTAGCATAAGATCTTCTTCAATTTCTTTATTTAGTGTTCTCTAGTTTTTATGGAAGAGGTCTTTCACCTCTTTTGCTAGATTTATTCCCAAGTATTTTAAAAACTATTTTAAATGGGATAATTTTCTTAATTTCTCTTTCAGGGGATTTATCACTAATATAGAAACACATCTTATTTATGGGTGTGGATTTTATAACCTGCTACTTTGCTGAATTCATTTATGAATTTTAGAAGTTTTGTGGTGGAACTTTTTGGATCTTCTAAATATAGAATCATGTCATCAGCAAATAATGATAGTTTGTGTTCTTCCTTTCCATTCATTTCCCTTTATTTTCTTTCTCCTTTCTAGTAGTTCTGGGGAGAACTACTAGAAAGGATTCAAGAATATTCTTTCTTTCTATATATGTTCTTATTACTTTAACATATAGATGATTAAACTTTGGCTTACATAATTTTACTAATATGTGACCTTAGAGTTAAATAGCTTTAACTGAATGTTCTAATTAAAGCCAACTTAGTTGCACAAACTTTTTGATATTTATCCTCCACAAAGTCATTCCATTCCTAGTTTATACTAAAAGGAGGTAAAATCAGCATACTACAGTGATGCCACAAATCACTGTTTATAGCAGCTCAACTCACAATAGCTGACCTCTAGAGTTTCAGAGGTTATGTTGAATAGAAGTAGTGAAAAAGGGCATCCTTTTCTTGTTCCAGTTCTTAGAGAGAATGCTTTCAATTTTTCTCCATTTAGAATTATATTGGCCTTGGGTTTAGCATATATAGTTTTTATAATATTGAAGATTTTATCTCACCCCAGTCTGAATGGCAATTTTCAAGAATACAAACAATAGTAAATGGTGGTGAGGATATGAAGGGAAATATACACTCATAGATTGCTGGTGGGAATGCAAATTGGTGCAACCACTCTGGAAAGCAGTATGGACATTTTTCAGAAAACTTGAAATGGAACCACCATTTGACAAAGTCATCCCAATTCCTAGTTTATACTAAAAGGAGATAAAATCAGCATACTACAGTGATGCCACCAAATCAATGTTTATAGCAGATCAACTCACAATAGCTAAACTATGCAACCAACCTAATGTCATTCAACAGATAAATGAATTCTAAAAATGTTATAATTGAATATTACTTGGCCTTAAACAAGCATGAAATTATGACATTTTTCAGTAAATGGATGGTGCTGTAGTACAACATTTTAAGTGAAAAAGAAATTGCAAAAACCAAAGCCTGAATATTTTCTCTTTTATGCAGATGCTAATTCACAAGAGTGAATCTAGGGTGGGGATCTAGGAAAAATAGTTACTTTTGATTAGGTAGAAGGGAAAGAGGAGGAGTTAGAGGAGTAGGAAGCACAGAGAAAGAATATAACATTATTACCCCCTGTACATTTATAACAATACAACTGATGGGATTCTACATCATGTACAACCAAAAGAATATAAAATTATACTCCATTATATATGATCTATTAAGATGTGTTCTTCTGTGACATAAAAATTACTATTTATATTTTAAAAATATATCCTTGAAATACATTGTCTGGAATATGCTCTTAAGTATAACAAAAAAGTAAAATTCTTGTCACTATAACATATAGATGATTAAACTTTGATAGTATATATAAGTTTATTAATATGTGACCTTAGACTTAAGTAGCTTTAACTGATTGTACTAATTAAAGCCAACTTAGTTGCATAAACATTTTGAGATTTATTCTCCACAAACTTTATACCATGTACTTAAATATTCTATAACTTTCAACCTAACACATAAAAGACTTTCTTAAAAAAAAACATTTATTTTTCTTCTTTTTATACTAAAATGTATTTTTATACCTAGAACTCTTTTATATCTCTTTATTAGCTGTTGTCCCCTTTTTATATTCACATTTTAAAACATCCTTATAAAATTTTGAAATTTAGACAAATTACTCCACTATGGTAAGATAAAATACTTTGTGGGGTTTTTTTATGGCGCTTTAATTGAAACCCTTGGTACTCTTTGTATATAAAATTACACCTGAAACAATCTTAATTCTTAGTAACTGTGTTTTTCATGAATACAGAAACAACACAATCTATTTTTTTTCTCTTTACCAATATATGAAAACACATTTAATATTTAAATATATTATCTTATGAAATTTAAGAAGTTAAGGGTACTTGATTTTATATTTAGCAATTGATGTTTTAGCATCTAACTTTGCAAATAAATTAGATTTCTTTTAACAAACATGTTCATGAAGATTGATCCCACGTTACATTTAATTTATTCATTTTTAAATGTAAAAACAAGGATATCAGGCAAATGTAGTTAACAATATTAGCCATGTTTTCACTGTTAAAGAAACTTCTAGAAGCAATGGATATTATATTTTTGACATTTTATAGGCCCACACTTTATTGTCTAACAAGTTAGAAAAACTTGTAAGTTAGTAATTTTAAAGACATCTTTACTCTCATCTGTTTACCTAATTTAAGTTGAGCTTCTTCTTAAGTCACATGAAGAAAAGGTATTTGGATCCATTTCTTAGCTAAATTTTGATTAATAACACTTATTTATCTATATGACAATTTTGATACCATGTATATGTTATATGGATACAAGCACATATGTAGACATAACAATACAATATACAGTTGTGCACACATATATAAAATTGACAAGAAACAAAGACTTGTAGCTTTGTTGGAATTAGGTATCCACAGTTAGAAGGCAATACTACAAATGTTTATTACAGTCGCTACTAGATTTAATTTATTAGAAAATAAAATAGAGGGTCTCTTTCCACTTTCCATGAAATCATTATGCAAAATACATGTATGAAGATGTGAGAAATAAAAGAATAGCATCACCTTAGATTGGGTAGAGGGAAGGGAAGGGAGTGGAGGGGAAGGGGGGAAAGGAAGGATAGTAGAATGAAATAGACATTATTATTACGTGACTTCATGACCAATGTGATTCTACAACCTGTACATTCAGAAAAATGAGAAATTATATCCCATATAGTTCAAATGTATGATATGTCAAGGTCATTGAACTGTCATGTGTAACTAATTAAAACAATAAAAAAAATTTTAAAAAAAGAAATTAAAATAGAGCCTATCAGAATTTTATATTATGACTCAAACAGAGGACAGGCCTGTACAGTAGGAAATGCTAAGTGTAAATTCTAACAGCCATGACAGACACTGAAATCAAAGGTTCAAAAAAAAAAAAAAGAAATCAAAGGTTCAGGTGACCACTTGTTCTTGATGGCTTTCAGACATTTACAAACACCACCATGTCTATGTCTTCTTAGGACTTATAAGTCCTAAGAAGACATAGACATGGATAGTTTCCAATGTATTTGAAAGTCAACCCTTGAAAAAATGGCCTCTGAACAAAGTGTAAAAACTTTTTTAGTTAGATAAAATAAGACTGATCAGAAAAAATATATTAATTTAGGCATGCAATATCAAAAGTAAATTCACCATTAAACAATAAGCTCAAAAATATAAAAATTTTAAAAACAGAAGTTATGAAAGAAATAATGATATGGCTGTAATTACTCTAGTGAAAGAGCATGCAGAACATCTTTATCATATCAGACTTAACATTTGGGTGAGACTTGGGTCAATCCAGATATTTAAAAAGTGTGAGTCCTGAAGTCATTAGATATAGGAGATTTGTGTATGAGATCATTCCATTTTTATGCCTGTTCTAGTGTTTTGGAAGAAACTTGTTAAGAATATAGGGTGGTAGATGTGAGAGGATATAAGATAGCCAATCATTTATATCACACAGTGGCTTAAATTTAAGTGACCCTTTTTTATTCCTTTGGTCTCAAAGATGTTTTGAATAATCACCTTGGAATTTATATTTTAAATGAAGCCTAAGTGTGGTGAGCCGTTTCAGCGGACCGTGGTCGCCATTACAAGATGGCGCCGGCTTCCGCCGTGGATTGCGACAAACAACTCCTTATTAGGGAGAGTTGGCACGTCATTGTTTAACACCCTATGAGAAAGGTCCACGTGGCGGCTTTGCATTGTGGCTTGGTGTGCTTTATTAAGTGTGGGAGGCGTGAGCGGAGAGAGAATGCTTGAAGACATGTCTGAGTAAAGGCCTGAATAAACTGCTGAGAGAAGATTCCTGAGTCGTGTCTTTCTTGCTGCCGAGGGGTCACGACACCTAAGAGAGAGAGACTTGGCAGAAGTTAAGAGGTAAGGAAAGCTGCTATTTTGAACTTGAGAGGTAAAATCTCATGATGTTATAGTTAAAGCTTCATCTCGGGGTTTCATAAATTGACTTCCAGACCACTCATGTATAATTGAATCAAGCCTTTATTGAAGCACACTAGTGGCGACTGAACAGAACATAAAGCTGTTCCCCTGACCAGCCCTGTACAATTGCAAGGGCGCTCCTTATAAGTCTGAAAACCACAAAAGGGATGTTTGGAAGTCTAGCCAATGTAAGCAAGCCAGGTTACAGAAGCAGGAGAGTGCAGTCAGGTGGAGAGACACTTAGCCAATCACAATTATCCCAGTCACCCCAGTTACAGAAACAGAGCCCCATTACCCTAGTTACAGAAACAATGACCCATTAGGTAGTTCTGTGTCATTGAAGGTCTCTATAGCAAAAGGAAAAGAACATCTTGCCCTGACCGTGATCCTTCTACTTGGCAAGGTTGTTTTACAAAATGGAGTTTCAAGATAAAATGGAGTCACTTTGGCTTGACTATCACAATATATAGAGTTTTTAAATCATTATTTATCTTGTAAAAGATGTGGTGCTATAGTTTATATTTTCTCTGGAGACCACTGCCCCTTCTTTTTATTCTTACAGGTTTAAACATTACTATAAACATTTATTCAAAAAGGTTTGTGCTTTGGAACCTACATGTCCCATGTTTTATACCTGGCCACATACTTGTACTTCTTCTTCTTCTTCTTTTTTTATCTGATGCACATCTTCAGGAACATCCCTTATTTAATCATTGAAATTCCCCTGTGTCTTGTCCTGCTTTGGTGCCAACTGCCATGACATGCTTGGTCAAACACTAAAAATTGGTGAGGGACAATTTGGGATTAAGAAAGACATACAAATATTTACAAAGAGAAACTTTGGACCAGGTAAGATACCAACATTTGGTGAAGAAACATTGACCCAGAGCTACCACAACATATTTATTACATAAGATTTACAATCCAAAGTTTATTTGTGGGAAAGTTTCTGCAAAGCAGGCAGGCTTGAAGATCAAAGCACTTGTAAGATATCATATTTATCTTGTTATGTTCAGCATTTTCTATCCGTGGCAGCTGGTGTCTGACCTCAAGGTCAAGACTGATATCGTTTTGGGCCTTTGCACAGAACTTCCTCAGGCAGGCCATTACCACAGCACTTGAGCAATATTGTCCTGCATCTTTGCACAGAAAGTTTCCAGGGCGAAGTGTAGCCACAGCTCAGAGAGTGAAATTCATTGTCCAAGTCACTGCTATATACAGCCCACCCTGCTGAGAAACTGCCTGACTGCTTTCTTTGTTTTGTGCCATGGAGCAGCAAGAAAAGCAACATTTTGTATTCTGCCATCTTAAAACCACTCTAATTTTTTTAAATGGACATGTTTCTTTTTCTATATCTCTTCCTGCTCCTCCCTAATCTCTCCCTCTCCCTAATCTCAATGAAAACAGGATTACTTTTCTTCAACATTTTATGCAGACTTTTTTGTCCATTATTTAGGTTATAACAATATAGATGACACTCTAAGTATATGTGACAAGATATAAGTATATATTTGAGAACTATATCTGTCTGAGCCTTTTCTAAGTTTTATGTCTAATTTGATAAAATAAAATTTTGTCTATGTTTACTGGAAAGGTAACCAGTAAGTCCTCTCTTTTATACATTGTATTTGACATAGACGAGCCACACAGTCCTATGAAGACTTGTCTTAAATCTCTTTGTTTTCACTAAGACTATTTATGATTTTAACACTGTTTCCTAAATGAATAAGAGATTTAATGCTATGCTTTGATTTTTGCTAGTACTGCTAACATATGCAGGGCTCTGATTATTATTACAATAATCAGGAAACTAAATTGTAGTTTAAAAGTTAAACTTAGTTAAATGAAAAGCTTAGGGGAGAGCACTTTACCAAGTTGGTATTCTCCAAACTAAAATTATCTGTATGAATAGTCTCATATTGTATAGCAAATTGGTTGGTGTTTTTTCATGGCATTTGATGTACTATAATTGGATAAAGATAACCTGGTTAAATATATATATATATATATATATATATATATATATATATATATATATATGTATTTTATTTATTTTTATATATGTTATATATATATAACATATATATTATATGTTATATATATGTATGTATAGATATATACATATACATAGTGAAGGATAACCCAAAGTAAGAGTAACTTTGGGTTACTCTTCACACTGTTATAGAAATTTAAATGTATTTTTGTAAAGTAATAAGGAGAGCCTGATCTGTTTAAAGGTGACATTGTGAAACATTAAAGCATTTTCTCACATTTTCCACACACAAAAGATTCTCTTAGCCTTTGTTTAATTATGTTTCAAATGTAATATTGCTTTGTGTCATTAGTCAAGAGCCCAAATTTATCTGAGAAAAGATTCTACCTCTCATCTTACTCCATGTTAGAATGGCTCCAAAATAGAATAGACTTCAATTCATTTAAAGTTGTGTTCAAAAGATTGATTTTTGTTGTAAAGATTGTTGTGACCTTAAAATAAAAGGAGAAATAGTGTAAAACTAACTAAAGCTTCAAAATTATATAAATAATTTTTTTCATTCAGAATTATTAAACAAATTGAATTTTTTATTTGCTCTGTTAATTTCATTTTGTATTTTCCTTGTAAACTTTATAACTCTTGCCTGTTAGTGTTTTGCAATGTTTTGTTTATACTGCTTATAATAAAAAAACTTAAGTTGAAATAATAAGTGATTACATATAGGATAGATAGTTTATAATACTGACTTCCAGTACTAATCATAACCCAAGTTAAATGAAAAGGGTAACTGTAAAATCATATCAATTGAAGTTATAATCTGTTACTCCCATTTTAAGACCAGTGAAACTGGTCTGCAAGATGTTTAAGATGAAAAACTTGGAGACCAAAACCAGAATGTAAAAAGGCTAAGGAAAAATCAGGCAACATTTTGGCTCTTGCTCCAAAAGTCAGCTACCCAGAAAATGAAGGGACTCTTTTTGGGCCCTGCTACTCTGATGAGTCACCTGATCTGCTAATTAGAAAGATTGAGAGGATCACAGAGAACAGAAAGCCAAGTGTACATTCTTCAAAGAAGAAGGTCACTGAAGAGGAAAACATCCCTGATGCTTCCAAGAGAAGCCACATATGATCATCAATTTGACCCTGACCCACCCTGATAGATGGCACCACTGGTAAAAATAAGCTAATGGAGCCAAGATGCTTCATAAATGTCCCCATGAGTAATCTGTGAGAAATTTCAGCTGACTCTTAGTAAACAGTAGATACTAACTCATGGTTTCAGAGGTCTAGGTTCATATAAGGCCAACTCCATTCCTCCAGGCTCAAGGTGAGGCAGAATATCAGTGTTGAAGAATTTGACAGAGGGAAGTGGCTTACATGATGATCAGGAAGAAGAGAGAGTTTCCTCTTGCCAGATACAAATACATACCCCAAAGCCACAACCCCAACTCCCATCTCCTCCAGGCACACCCTACCACTTCAGTTACCACTCAGTTAATCCCTTGGAAAAGATTAATTCACTGATTGGATTAAGACTCTTATGACCTAATAATTTCTTCTCTGAACCTTCTTGCATTGTATCACAAGTAAGATTTTGGGGGTACATATCACATCCAAATCATACCATTATGCCCCTGGCCCCCAAAATCTCACAACCATATCATAATGCAAAATACATTTAGTCCATTCCCAAGAGTCCCTATAGTCTCAATGGTTGAGATATTGCTCAAAGTTCAAGTCCAAAGTCTTCTCTGAGGCTCAAGGGAATCTTACATTGTGAGTTTCTACAAAATTAAAAGCAATTTAAATATTCAATATATAAAGGTACTGAGTAAACATTTTAATTTATAAAAATATCAGTATAGAAAGAAGGAAAGGGGCCAAAGCAAGCCTGAAATCAATCTGGGCATGTTGAGAGCCATATAAGTCAAGATGGCGCCTGGCATTTTGCCAGAAGGAGTGGTTGAGGGGTAGCGCCAGTGAGCCATGAAGATGATGATAATTAAGTTAAGCTGTGTATAATTATTAAGATAATGACTGATTGCTGTAACCGGATGATGCTAAATTGAAACAAGCTGTGTATTCAGTTGTGTATATAAACCTCTGCTGTGAGGGAATAAGGCAGCTCCTGCTACCTCGGGTGCTCGCTACTTTTGAGTTCTCGCGGAGTTCTCGAATAAAGTTAGTTCCTGTTTGAACCTACAAGTGGCTCATGACCCTCAGGTTATTTGTGCCCCACGAGTCTGCAGCATGGGCACCTAACTCCTATAGCTGTATGTATGGCATCTGGGGCACATTGTATAGTGATGTTGTCTCCAAAGGACATATGTAGTCCTGCCCCCCTGACCATTTTGGTGTAACCCAAGTGACTTTTCTTTCGGTTTGTCTCTGCTCAATCCCTAAAGCTTTCCTAGGACAATGTCCCACATTATTAATCTCAGTGTTCTTCTCTGCATCTTCTGCTTCCTCCTCACACCTCCACACTTTGACTCCTCAGGGAGTGCCTGCAGGAACTCTGACCCTGATTTACCTTGCCTGGCCTTTCCAGCCTTCCTTTGAAACCTTGTTGAATGTCTCAATGAATCCCAAACTCCATCATCCTGCATTCCTGCAGAACGAGCACCACGTGGTTGATGCCATGGTCTTCTGCCCTCTCAAGCAGTAGTCAAGCTTCCAGGGACTTTTGCTGCAGCAGCCTCTGAGTGTCTGAGTGGTTAAGCATGTTAAAAAAACTTCCCCTTTGTGCCAGAAGGTTGCCACACTGGTCTCTTTTCAAGATAGTTTTCATCTTTACTCCCTGGAGCCTGAGATGGGTGTGGTCTTGCCATCTCCTGAGATGCTGTCAATACTCCTTTCATATTGTCTCTGGAAAAAGATTTTACCATTTCTTTAGTTTTGGTAATGTCTTTAACAACTGCATTTCCTTATACCCAGTTTTATCCCTACCTTTCAAGTCCAAGGTTTTCAAATCTTTAAGTTCTGCTTTATGCTCCTGAACATCACAATAAACTTGGCTAAAAGTCTTCAGCAATATCCATACCACTGCCTGAATTATATGCTATATAGAAATTTCTTCCACTATATTAAGAATCAGCTTTTGAAATCAGCTTCATAGAAAGTCCCATGGCATGGGCAAAGTTCACACAACTTCTCAGCCAGAATATAACATGAATGACCTCTAATCCAGTTGACAATTCTGTATTCCTTTTCCTCTAAAATTTCTGAAGCCCTGTCTTCACTGTCCATAATCCTGTTTACATTCTGGTCTTCTGAGCTCCCACCAGAATTGTGCACTAAGCTCCACATAAAGCAATCTAAAGCATTTCCAGCTTGGACTTCCACACATCTCAATATTCCTCCCATCAATTCCAAAAGACTCAAAACACTTCTGAAGCACATGGTCCCATTCGTCACAACAATGGTACCAATTTCTGTTTTAGTTAGCTTTTTTGTTGCTATAACTAAAGGACATGACCAGAACATTATGGAAGAGGAAAAGTTTATTCGGAGGCTCACAGTTTCTGAGGTCTTAGTTCATAAAAGGCTAACTCCATTTCTTGGGGCTCAGGGTTAGGCAAAACACCATGGCAGAAGAGTTTGGCAGAGGGAAGTGGCTTAAATGGTGATCAAGAAGAACAGAAGGAGTGTGTCCACTTGCCAACTACAAATATATACTCCAAAGCTACAACCCCAATTCTTACCTCTTCCAGCCACACCCTACCACTTCAGTTACCACTCAGTTAATCCCTACCATGAGATTGATTAACTGATTTAGTTTAAACACTTACAACCCAATCATTTCTCCTCTGAACCTTCTTACATTGCTTCACACATGAACTTATGGAGGACACTTCACATCCAAACCATAACAATTTCCAAGACTTGTACCTGGAATGTAAGAGGCATAAACAATTATCCAAAACTCAGTTTGAATCCAGAGGGAAAAAAGTTTTACTATTAAATACATGTTGCTGTGGGGAACTAAATGGCTATTTTATCTTGTACTCTGTGATTCTGGTCTCTCAAGTTTCCACTAAAACATTAGAGTATAAAAACAGCAGGTGGAAAGATCCCAAATGTGTAAGTCTTTTTTAGAACACTTACATGAAGATTTTATTACTCCCACCTTTTTCAATATCTAGATTTATTCTAATTTGATCCAAACTTACACTCTGATCTGATAAAGATGTTCCACATGTTCCTTTAGTACAGTAGTTATGTTCATGTGTTGAGAGCCACAGCCTAATCAGCCCCAGCAAACTTCCAGCTGATTGGCTCCTCTGCGGTGATGCTCATTGGGCTGTTTCACCACCCTTTCAGACCACAAAGCTGCTCATTGGGGGACTCTTTTGGCTCCGCCCACATGACCCAGCCAATCGGCCTCAAGAGCAGGAGGAGTTGGGGTTGAGAGGCTCATGGTGCTGAGTGTGTGTTCTAAAAATAAAGTTCATTTCTTCTTGACAAGTGGCTCATGAATTGTGCCCAGCCATACTGTGGCATTCATGTCCATTTTTTTCCCAAACTTATGTAATTTTTTGAGCTCATGGTTTTGTGGTGAATTCACATTTGAATACTGTGTACCTAAATTTTATTCTGATCATTCTTGTTTTATATAACTATAGATTTTTCCCCCTCTACCTGTTTTTTTTCTGCTACCGTTATTCATAGGTAAATTGCTCAAGGAAAAGCTAAAAAATTCTTGTTTCTTTTTGGTGTTTATGTATACTTATACAAAGCAATGTATTGTACCTGTATCTATCTAAGTCTTTTACTATATGTTGCTTATGAGGTACCAAAATTGTTCATGAACTCATAAGTTAAAATAAAATAAGGAAATTGATCCAAATACCTTTTATTTCATGTGACCTAGACCTTTAATAAAAGGATTCAGTTTGCATTGATGGAACGGATAAGAGTAAAAATGTCTTTAAAATTACACACAAGCATAACTAGGTGGTCAGGCAATTAATGGAATGTTGGTTTCTATAAAATATTTGAAGTCTAATATCCATGACTTCCAGGATTTTTCTTCAGCAGGGAAATAATGGCTAATTTTAACTACACTAGTCTGATATCTTGGTTTTTACAGTTAAAAATTAGTAAGTTAGATTCAACATAAGTGGGATTAATCCTTGTAGATGTGTTTGTTAGAGGAGAAATCTTATTAATTTGCAAGGTAAAAGTGCTACATCATTAACTGCTAAATATAAGCTCAAATAATCTAGAGTTCTTAAATTCCATAAGGTAATATATATTTTGGTTTATTAAGTGTGTTTTTGTAAATTAGTAAATTAATAAAAGAGTTTGAGATTGCTTTATTTCTGGATTCTTCACTAAAAGAAAGGTTAACTAAAATTCTCATCAGTGTAATACTATATGAAAAGAGTACAAAAACGTTTCAGTTGTGTTTCAATTAAAGTATTGTAAATGGTATCAAGTATTTTATCTTATTAAGAGGAGTAACTTTAAAATTCATGAATTTCATAAGAATTGTTTTAGAATGTAAATTTAAGAAAGTATCAGCAACTAGCAAGTGGATATAAGAAAATTCTAGGTATGGAAATCTATTTTAGTGTGGAAATTTGAAGAAAAATATTTCTGGAGGAGAAACTATTTTGCATGGTAAAGTGAACAAATTATAGGGTAACTACATAAGTTACACAAGGTTTCTGGATGATAAATCTCAAAAAGGGTTGTATATAATTAATTTGGCCATAATTAGTACAATCAGTTGAACTTATTTAAGGATTTACTAAGTTCAAATATTATTGCATTGATATAAACCAAAATTTCATTCTCTATGTGCTGAAGTAAAAGAGTTTTCTAAAAACATTAATCTCCCCTGTCCACACCTAACCAATTGTCCCTAGCAGGACTGAGCATCACTCTCCTGGACTGTTGTTGTAGTCAGAAATTTTGCCATTTACTGTGAATACCTGAAATTTGAGAGGAGGAAACATTTAAGAGGAGGAAACATTTACTTTGGGGAGATCCAAAAATGACAAAATAGAGGAGGTATCACTCCTGGCTGCTTCATGTCATGAAATCAAGAAAACAGACCAGCATTTTTCTGCAAAGTTGGTGAACCAAAAAGGGGGGTATTTTATTAGAACCTAATACTGGGGATAAAAAACAGACTGGGGACACAGGAGGTTGGATATAATAAATTTTTTTAAAAAATCCCCAGAGGCAGAGCCACTGCCACAGCCAGGCTGGAAGTTCCAGCCAAAGGAGTTCATCTGTGAACATAGTAGAGGAATAATGGGATTAAAGGAACATGTATTTTTTTTGAGACACAAGGTTTGTCAAGGTATGAAGCATTTAGAGACCATGGACATTACCAAACACACCTGAAGTACAAGCTGCATGATATCTGTGTGCAGGGAAAGAAGTCTCAATCTCTTCAGGTGGTGTGTAGAGGATAAATTCAGGAACCATTATGCAGCTGCAGTGTGGTAGCCAGCAACTGAGGCAGTCAATTTCTGGCAAACCCAAGTTTTCCCCAAATACAAGCTCAGTAAACACACACTCTATGAAATATAGTGTGCTTAAGTGACCAGAAGAAAATCAAATGTAAAGAGGTTTACAAAGGGGATAATTGGTCTCTTAAACCCATCCATCTCTACTCTCCCTGTCACGACCCCCTTGCCCGCAAGGAAGACGCGACTCAGGAATCTTCTTTCAGCAGTTTATTCAGGCCCTTGATATTCTTCTAATAATTCTTCTACTACTTTCGGATGCCCCTCCTAGCCTTAATAAAGCACCGCGAACCCCAATGCAAAGCTGCCACGTGTACCCTTCTCACAGGGTGCTAGAAAATGACACGCCAACTTTCTCTGATAAGGAGCTGGGAACACACCAACTCTCTTTGATATGGAGTTGTCCTTCACAGACCACAACGGAGCCAGCGCCGTCATGTAATGGTGACCACAGTCCGCAGGAACGGCTCACCACAGCTCCCCCTTTTTGTTTCACTAAGACAATACAGGCGAGAGTAGAGGTCCTATCCCACTGTGCAAAAGTGGCTGTATAGTATGGGCCAGCCCCAGGGGGCGCCTTCCCCAGATCTGACACCATATCAGCCGACGCCTTTTTTTGTGGGGCGGGGCGGAGACACGTCAAACCCGCATGCAATAGGACATGCTCCCCTTGAGGTCCCTCTTCTCAATGGATCACTCAAGTGCAGTGCCTTGCCTCGCATCCTGTATCGTGACGATGGTGAGTAAGAGGGAATAGCTGAGGTTGAACTGTGGCCATGCAGAAGTACAACCTCAAACAAGTTGGCAGCACCCTGAAAGAAAGGCACGGACTTTAAAGTGATAGATAAAGACCAGTGTGGAAACCCTTCTGCGTGTAATGGCAACAAGACCCGCAGAGTGCAAGGGCTTTCCAGCACTAAGAGAAAGACAAAAGAAGGACATGTCATACCCAGTGCAATGTTATAATAACTTGGGGTGCAACGACCATGTCAAAGGCACTAGTGTAGAAACCCATCTGCGTGCAATGGTAGCAAGACCGGCAGAGTGCAAGGGCTTTCTGACACTAAGAGAATAACGAGGAAAGACATGTCAATCCCAGTGCAATGTTATAATAACTTGGGGTGCAATGACCATGTCAAAAGTTTAGTGCTTAAGATGCGCAAGCCAGACCTGTGGCGAGTTGCCAGTTTCTAAAGCAGCAAGAGCTTGTATGATCATAGCCTTATCTTGAGCACTACGAGCCTTAAGGCGACAGAGAAACCACAAACAGAGGAACATACCAAAACAACACAGTGCACCAAAAATGCCTACTCCCACCCACTCCTTAAAAAAGGAAAAAGCAGAAGATATCCAATTGGTGAATTGACCCAGAGTCACGGGATCGACACGGGTACTATTCAAGACAGCTATCTGGGTTAGTTGAGACTGGATCATGTCTTCCGCTTCCATGGACCAATTTCCGGCCAGATATCCACCAATGATGTGGGAAGCATTCCTGGAATCATTAAATCTGACAGAGGTTATACATAAATGTGCACGTTGGTCAATGCAGCCCAAAAGTACTAGGTCAGCCAATTCCTCTACCTGAGCTTGAAGAAAATCTATTTTTTGGTTGGCAGCTAAAATCCCTGACAAAATATGTTGATTAATCGCATTTTGCGATTCAAGTATAGTGGACGTTTGTTGAACAACTTGATTAATAGTGGCAGCAGTTTGTACTTGACTGGCCATGGCTACTCCGGCCGTAACTGCTGCAGCAGCAGATGCCGCCACGGCTGTCACTATAGCTGCTGTGATTCCAAAATCTCTGCGGACTCTAAGTAGCTCTACAATAGGAAATTTATCTGGATCCGCAGTGACTGGTATTGGGACAAAAGTTGGAATTTTCATAATCACTGCTACAGTCCAAGAACCATTCCAACACTCAGATAAGAAACAGGTAATATTAGAACAATCCAGTATCCCCGATGAGGTGTGATTAGCTAAAAGGAACAGGAACGGGGATTGGATACAGACCATTGCAGGAGGCAATGTGGCATAATGTAACAGAGAGTTGAACGAAACAGATGTAAGCCTATTACCTCGTTCACTCTCCTTAGTAGTGCCAGAAACATTAGCCAGCCAACTTTTGGCTCCTACTAATTGAGCCAATGTGGAAATATCGGATGAAGCCCCCTTCTCATTGGAAATGAGCCATTGAAACCAGGACCAACCTGTTCCTGTAGAGGAGTTGGCATTGTTGTTAAAGTTATAAACATATCTCTTCAGAGGGGGGGAAAAGGAGAAACCTTTAGCAACTTGATGTTTCTCCCAAGAATGATCCTGACAAGGCGTAAATGTCGGGGGAAAACCAAAATTAGGGGTACAGTAAGGAGAGGCCTTGAAATGAGTGGCATTACAAGTACTATTAGAAGAAGGAGGCATTGGGATTAATACCTCGGAGATAATAGCTAAAGTAGTTATGTTTAAAACAGAGCTAGTTGCGGGGGTCCCTGAGCCTTATTGCTTCCCTGAAACTACTTGGCTCAATACAGCACTGAGAATACTCCCTGAGACTCGACTGGACCGCAATGGGTCCTCCCAGTTAGTCAAATTTTTTGTCTTAAGGCTAATACAATTAGTGTTCCCAAGACTGAAACAAAAAACTCCTGTGAGATTAACTTGAGACTGATTAAAAATATTTTTTATGTCCCCTCTAGGAGAGGTACAAGGAGCAGACATCTCACATGAGGTAGAAAAAAGAGTGGGGAGGACACTAGAATTACTATGAACTGGCATTGGCATTGGCCATGCCCGTGCCACTGCCCACCACTGCATTGGTGCCATCTGTACCGTTGGCACCAGCATCAGAGCCAGAGCACTCATCAGAATGAAGCTCCTCATCATGGGACTGTTGTGGCACCTCCTGCTGCTGGTTAGTAGATCTCGAGACTCTTCTTGTCAGGCGTTCAGGGATCCACAGTGGCTCCGTGCGATCCTGGGGAAAAACACATACAGATCCTCGTGCCCATGTCAGCACGGGGTCAGGGCTGTTCCATTGGCCCGTAAGAACATCCTTCCACTTAACATAGCCAGTCACAGAGGGCTGAGGGGACACATGTCTATTGGCCGCAGAGCGGCCATGAATATCCAAATTCAAAAAATTAATGGTAAAAAGAGCTAAGGACAGGCGTTCTTTAGGAGTGTGGTCAACTCCTATTCCCCCTTTTTGTTTTTCTAAGGTTTCTTTTAAGGTGTGGTGGGCACGTTTAACAATGTCTTGCCCTTGAGGATTGTAAGGCAACCCATGAGCAAGTTGTACTCCCATAGTAGAACAAAAAGATGTAAACTGTCTGCCCGTATAAGCAGGTCCATTATCAGTCTTAAGGGATGCAGGTGCACCCCATGCTGCCCATGCCTCTAAGCAATGAGTAATAACATTACGTGCCTTTTCTCCCGATAAAGCAGAAGCATGAATAATTTCAGAGTATGTGTCAATAGAAACATGGACATATTTGAGGTTACCAAAGTTAGGCACGTGAGTTACGTCCATTTGTCAGACAACCAATGGCTTTAATCCTTGTGGGTTTACACCATAAGTAGGAGGATGAAGAAATGTGACACAATGGGGACATTGTAATACTATCTGACGAGCATCTGCTCTGGAGATGGAAAAACGTCTACGCAGTGTCATAGCATTGACATGAAAGTTGTGATGAAACAATTTAGCTTCTTCTAAGGAGGAGGCCAAGCATACCAACTGGCTTCTAGTTGCCGAGTCAGCACAGGCATTACCCTGTGATAACGGGCCAGGAAGAGAGGTGTGAGCCCGAATGTGCATTGGATAGAAAAGGGCAGTACGGCTACAGATAAGCTGTTGAAGCTGATTAAAGTAAGCAGACACAGTATGGGTGTCACTAATAGCTCCTACAGCCTCCAGAATTTTGAGCGCCTGCACCACATAGATGGAGTCCGAAATGAGATTGAAAGGAAAAGAACACTGTTTAAAAACTTCAATGACAATTTGTAGTTATACCCATTGTGGATTTCCAGGAGCAAATTGATGCTGGACAGGGGGAGAGTCATTAATCACATAAGCTCCCATTCCAGACTTAGAGCCATCAGTAAAAATATTAACAGCCCCCGGAATTGGAGTGGGCGAAGTTACTCTAGGGAAAATGATAGGATGCTCTTTAACAAAATGGAGTAATGGATGAGAAGGGTAATGATTATCAATATCTCCTTGAAACGAGCAACATAGAATGGCCCAGTTGTCTAGAGTAGCACACAAAACATTAAGTTGAACTTTAGAATAGGGTATGATAAGAGAAGAAGGTGCTTGTCCGAAAAATTGAATGCTCTGTTGAATCCCTCTAAGTGCTAATGTTGCAACAGCATCAGGATAGTATTTTAAAGATTTTTCTGGGGATACATGTGGGTGGATCCATAGTAAAGGCCCATCTTGCCACAGTACTTCAGTAGGCTGCCGCATAGTGGCAAGCACACATAACTGGAAAGGTTTATCACTCTGGAGCCTGCATAGAGTAGCATGTTGTATAGCTTCTTCTACTTTTATAAGGGCCGCTCTGGCCTCTTTAGTGAGGGTACGAGGGGAAGTAAGATCTGGATCACCCTTAAGAATAGCATACAAAGGCTGGAGCACGATATTAGGAATATGTAAATAACCTCTTATCCAATTAATATCTCCCAACAGTTTTTGAAAATCATTTAAAGTTTGGAGATCTTGAGTTCTTATAGTAACTTTTTGTGGTTTTAACATGTCATATCCAATCGTTGCTCCCAAATACTTAATAGAATCCCCTGTTTGAACCTTTTTAGGTGCAATATGTAATCCATACTGAGCTAACAACTTCACCAAGTCTTTATAGGCCTCATTAACTGACTGTTCTAATTTGGCTGCCAATAATACATCATCCATATAATGAATAATCTTGATGGAAGGATATTGTTGTCTGAGAGGTGCGAGTGCCTTCCCTACATACATCTGACAAATCGTAGGACTGTTAGACATTCCCTGTGGTAAAACGACCCACTCAAACCTTTGATCTGGTTCCTCGTGATTACACGAGGGAAGGGTGAAGGCAAAACGCTGTGAGTCTTTAGGATGCAAAGGAATAGAAAAGAAACAGTAGCAAATCTCCCTTGTCCCAAAAGCATTTTTTTTTGTCCCAATGGGGGTGTCCTGCTGCATGATTTTGGGCGGCTTGCTCTGCTGCACCCTCTAGCACAAATGCTCTCCAGTCCAGATATTTGCCTGGGGAGACGCAAGCCCGAACGAGGCTAGCCCAATCAGAGGGAGTCATGCAGTATCTGGACAGATTCTCTACCTGAGTTAGTGTAAAAGCAGCATCAACCCCATAAGTGCGCACAGACTCCGCCAGGGTCTTTACAATTTTGAAATCCAAAAGCTCATGAAATCTTCCCCTATTATCATCCTGAAAAACTGGATAAGCAAGACCCATCTCAGTGTTAACAGCCCTCCATGTTTGGGCGTGGAAACTTCGTCCCGAAACACCCCCGCCATACGGAGGCGGATCGGGAGGCTGTCCTTTCTTGAGCCCTTGCTTATCTCTGTTCCCTGTACCTAAACTCCCTAGCTGCCGAGACAGCGTCTCCAGCTCCTCCTCTTCATTATCTTCTACCTCTGACCCACTTTCGCATGGGGGCGTGCGCAGCACACTGAGATCTGGATACAGTCTCCTCCCATTCTCCACGCCCCGCACACTCCCCTCTTCCTGAGACACTTCACTCTCTGTTGTTTCTGATTTTTCCTCATGCAATTGTTCTAAAACTTCTTGCCCTTTAACAAGCGCTTCTTGGCATCGGCCATCCGTGAGACAACTACGGACCATCTTCCAGAGGGGTATCACCCCGCCCTCTAGCATGCCCTGCTCACGAGCAAAGTCAAGGTCTTTGTCTAATTTATCCCAGCTGGGTGTAGTGAGGCTGCCTGAAAATGCAAACCACGGTGCAGCTGTATCTACCCTCTGTAAAAATTTCTCTAAGGTACTGCGTTTCACCTCCAGTCCCTTGGAACGTAAAAGGCCATCTAAGGCCAGAAGAAGTGGACTTGAAGTCACGGCACCCATGACGCAACACAAGAAAACACAGAAATCGAAAGTGAAAGTACACAAAACAAAACGAACATACACAGAAAGAGAACAAAAATTCAGAGTGCAATTGCTATAAGATGTAGCGCCCTCTCTTTACAGAGGAGCTTCCCGCTTTTTAACAGCGGGTCCCACGTTACCTGGGACTTACCGGTGCACCTCCCTGACTGCTGAAAGTTCTGGTTCCTGGGTGTTTCTTTGTTTCTTTTCTCCCGGGTCTCGGCACCACTTGTCACGACCCCCTTGCCCGCAAGGAAGACGCGACTCAGGAATCTTCTTTCAGCAGTTTATTCAGGCCCTTGATATTCTTCTAATAATTCTTCTACTACTTTCGGATGCCCCTCCTAGCCTTAATAAAGCACCGCGAACCCCAATGCAAAGCTGCCACGTGTACCCTTCTCACAGGGTGCTAGAAAATGACACGCCAACTTTCTCTGATAAGGAGCTGGGAACACACCTACTCTCTTTGATATGGAGTTGTCCTTCACAGACCACAACGGAGCCAGCGCCATCATGTAATGGTGACCACAGTCCGCAGGAACGGCTCACCACATCTCCCCATCCAATCCAAATGATTGCAGGCTGACTAGGAGTGATGTATCTGGCCAGGAACATGGAATGATGTGATTGAGAGAATGCTTGGAGACTGAACAGACGACTAGGAATTGTCAGCTATGCAAGTGATGTAGGGGACTAAGAATTCTCTCCCCACAACACAAATGGAACCCAGGGGAGCTCTGGAGTAAAGTCTTCCAGCATGGACCAGCAAGTACTGGGCACTGGAGTTGCACTGATTTAAAGTCTCTAGAACAATTAGCATTCAGTAAAGAGCCTGGAGCCCACCTAAGCCTAAACCCAGCCTCCAGGAACTCTGCCTATGGGATTACCTCTGTCACCCCAGCAATCCACAGGGTAGAACATTACACTGCAAGGGACCTGACCTAAAACTGCTGAGAACAGAAACAGAATATTTTGAACTCCAATGTAAAGAATTCTTTAACTTCATCTCAAGATGTTTTTCTTTTCTTTTCTTAAAAAATCATTTCTTTTCTGTTTACTTGTGACCTTAATTATACATGGAAATTTATAACATTTTCATATTTGTTCTTTTTATCATTCCTAGAACTTTTGAAGCCAATCATTTTACATGGATTAGTTTTTTGTTAACTATGCTGTTTGATTTGTATATTTTGTTTTTGTTGGTATTCTTTTGTTTATATTTTTAATTTTTCAATTTTTTGTATATATATTTTTTACTTTTTTCCCTTTATTCTCTCTTTTCTTCTGCTAACAATCTATCTCTATTATTCTCTCTTTCACTCTTCTTTTAATCTTTTACTCCTGAATTCTCTCCTCCTTCCTGTAATCATTACATCCATATCACTTTTGTTTTCCTCTTTCTCCATCATTTGAAATTGTGAACTATTTTGCAAACTTGATGTTTTAATTGTAGGTAATGACAGATCATATTTTATTGTGATAATTAATATTGCAGACATCATAGTAGTAATTATTTGGCTTAATGCTGTATATTGTTTGCATTGCTTATTATTTTTCTCCCCCTGAACAGTGAGGTGCTAGAAGTCTTCAGGGACACTATAAGTCCAAAGGAATAAACTCAACTTGATTGTGGTATGCTATCTTCTTAATATGTTTTTGTATGCAATTTGCCAGAATTTTGTTGTGAATTTTTGTTTCTATGTTCATCAGGGATATTGGTCTGAAGCTTTCCATCCTTGTGTCTTTGTCTGGTTTTGGTATCAGAGTCATACTAGTTTCATAGAACAAGTGTGGAAGAGTTTCCTATTTTTCTATTTTATGGAATATTTTGAGGAGTATTGGCATTAATTCTTTTTTGGAGGTCTTAAGAACTGTATGATTCAATTTGGGTAGGTCATATGTTGCCAAAAGTTTATTGATATCTTCAATATTTTAAATTTTACTGGAATATAAATTTTTAAGATAGTTTCTAATAGTTATTGTATTTCAGTTGTGCCTGTTGAGATATTTTCTTTTTCATCACAAAATTTATTAACTTTCATTTTTTCTCTCTTTCTCTTCATTAGCAAGGCTAAGGGTTTATATATTTTATTTATGTTTTCAAAAAACAGCTTTTGGTTTTGTTAATTTTTGAATGTTTCTTTTGTTTCAATTTCATTGATTTCAGCTTTGATTTTAATTATGTTCTGTCTTCTGATTTTGGTATTGATTTGTTTTTTTCCCTAGGGCCTAGAGATGTAATGTTAGGTAATTTATTTGTAGACTTTCTATTTCTTTAATGAATGAGCTCAATACAATGAACTTTACTCTTAGCAGTGCCTTCATGGTGTCCCAGAAATTTTTATGTGTTGTATAACTGTTCTCTTTTAGATCTAGTATTTTTTAAAATATCATCCCTGATTTCTTCCATTATTCATTCATCATTTAATAGTATATTATTTAGTGTCCAGGTCTTAGAGTATCTTCTATTTTTCTTCTATTGTTGACTTTTAATTTTATTTTATATTACCTGATAGCATGCAGGGTATTACTTCTATTTTTTTATTTGCTGAGAGTTGCTTTGTGACACAGATATGTTCTTTTTTAGAGAAGGATCCATGCATTGCTGAGAAGAAAATGTATTCACTCACCAATGGATGAAATATTCTATATATGTCCATTTTGTCTAAAAAAGTATATATTATATATTATATTATAGTCATATACAGACAGTCAAAGTGTGAATATTTTCTCCAATAGCTAGACCCATATAAGGGCTTATTAAAATGGGGAATTCCATGAACTTAGAAAGTGTAGCAGCAGAGGAGAGGGAGGAGAATAAAGGGATAGTGGAGGTACAGGAGAGGAGAGAACTTCAGAATGTAATGGAACAAATCAGGCTATGTGCATATATGAATATATTGCATTATACTCTACATTCATGTATATTTATAAAGCTCCAATTAAAAAATAAATAAATTTTTAAAAGACTTGTGGACTAGAAGAAATGTGTCAGGGCAAGTGACAAGGGGAGAGAAATCAGAAGTACTGGTGATTAAAATGAAGCAAATTATATTATAAACATTTATTAATAGTCAAAATTAACTCCACTGTTATGTGTAACTATAATATACTAATAAAACACTTTAAAAAGAAATAGGCTTGATGGCACATCCTTGTAATGTCAAATACAGAGGAGGCTGAGGCAGGAGGATCAAAATTTTAATGGAAACATGGGCAATTTAGTGCAACAATATCTGGAAAGTTTAAAAAAGTTAAGAGATGGGGGTATATCTCAGTGTTAGGGCACTTGCCTAACACACCCATAGCCCTGAGTTCAATCCCCATTGCCACAGAAAGAAGGAAAGAAAGAAAGAAAAAAGGAAGTAGAGAAAGGAAAACAGAGAGAAAGCAAAAGCTTTACAAACCCGGAGAAAGATTTAAATGTCCGGGTACAGAAAGATTTAAGATTTCAAATAAGATTCACATCAGACAAGATTAACACAAGAAATACAGTCAAACTGTCCATAGTGAAGTGAATGTGTTCCTAGTCCCTTCGTGATCGATGGTCACTCAGCTACCTTATCGTGGGGGGTAGAGATGTGGAATCAACACACAGATTCTGGGAGTTGGTGAGAGAACTGGCTGGAGACCCACCTCAGGTCGTTGTCCAGTAGTACAGTTTAATTTTGGAATGCACACAATGGTTATAGGGTTTGAGTGGGGTGTGCCTGTCAATCATACATAAGCAAGACAATATCCATAAGCCAATCATCTTCTGCCTATTGTAACTGCTCTGTGAAGAAACTCTAAATATTGCTGTCATGGCAGAAAGCAATCTGGAAGGGACTTTAGCCCTTACTGAGTCAGGGGTTTCATGCCCTGAAGCCCCTGATTCTCAGTTTCCTGGCAGGCAGTTTGGCAATGCTAACCACAAGTGCTGAGGATGTGGTTTCAACCCATCCTGCAGGTGATCCTGTTAAGCCTAAAGGGAGGTGGATATTTCAGGCACTTCTGAGCTGCTAGTAGCTGCTAGCTGAGACTGAAACTTATTCCAACAGTGAAGTGCATGGAACATGCTCCCGGATAGACCATATTTTAGACTCCAAAAGAAGTCAGCAAATTTACAAAGTCCTATCCAGTATCTTCTCTGACCCCAAAGGTATGAAACTAGAAATTTGGTAACAGAAAGAACTACTGGAAATCAATTTTATGTGGAAAGTAAACATCATTCTTCTATATAAAAATTAGGTCAAAAAAGAAATTAAAAGATAACATTTTAAACATATGGAAATAAATTAAAGTGGAATATGAAACAATAAAACTTAGAGAATACAGCAAAAGTAGTCCTAAGAGGGAAGTCTATAGTAATAAATGCCTAAAAAAATTTATATATATATATAAATTTATATATATATATATATATATATATATATATAGAGAGAGAGAGAGAGAGAGAGAGAGAGATCTCAAATAAGTACCCTAATATTACACCTCACATAATAGAGAAAGAATAAACCATAAACCATTATTGTCGGAGTGTCCAGATGAGGTTGATATTCCAACAATGAATTGACTATTTATTAAAGGTGAAGGTGAGAGTAGTACTCCCTTAGGTAGAGTGGAGTGGGCACAGCAAGAGAGAGACCTCAAGGCTGAGGTCTCTGGATATTAGTGTCTTATATGCTGAGCTTCAAGGTGTTTTCCCTCCTATATGGGCCTTATTACTTTCTGATACCAAATTAGAATATTGCCCAATTTTCCCCCTTGGTTACTTTAGAAAACCTAATTAGAATACTTCCCACTTTACTTCCATTGGTCATTTTAAAATAATAAACCTGTTTTTGGTGTTGACATGATGATAAGACCTCAGTGTTGGGAGTTGTCATGATAATGGTAGTTATTGTAAACAGGGGACAGGACTCATCTCCTTGTCATCCTCCAGATTAAAAAAAAATGGGAGGGTACTGGGGTTTGAACCCAGGAGCACTTATTCACTGAGCCACATCACAGCACTTTTAAAATTTTATTTGGGGTCTTGCTGAATTGCTTAGAGCCTCATTAAGTTGATGATACTAGCTTTGACCTTGCCATCTTCCTGCATTCATCTCCTGAGCTGCTAAAATCAAGAGACTTCTTTGTGGTTCCCATCTCTGCTATCATGGTGTCCCTGAACTCCTACATAATATTTCCCCTTGAGAGACTTGATCCCCAATTTTTTTTGAAGGTCATGTATTCTTATGACTGCTTCAGGATGAGAATGTATTTTTGTACCTGCCTATTTAGAATTCACCATGCTCTCACCCTAACTGGTCAAGATGAGACAGTTGAGTGTCGGGGTACATTTGTGGAACTGGTTTGCAGTTTTTATATGGTTTTTCTATCAGGTGAGGCATGGACACTCAAGAGCATTCAGTATCAGGGGAGTCCAGAGGACCATAGCTGGCAGGCTACTCTGTGAGGTAGGAGTAGGGCCAGGATTATGCTAGGACAACAAATAGGATAACAAAGCATCATTGTCTTGTAATCAATTAGCACAAAAGCAATTAGTATTAACAGCCAGCCTTTGAAAACCATGACTAAAGCAACTCATTGAAGCATAAGGTGGAGTCCAACATGGCATCATTTAGGGAATGGCAGTCCTTTAAGACATTAGAAATATTAGAAGAGTGGTTAGAAAAGTTTTAAAAAACATTCAATTTTCATAATGTTATAGATATCCCCAGGAGGTGTAGTTATCTAATGCCATCTGATTTTTGTAAAATACCTTTCTTTTGGCATTATCTCAGTGCTTAGTAGAGATTTCTTTATCTCTATCACTTAGAGCTTTCTTGGTGAAGTTGGATAGGTCTTTTATGTGTCATGTTGCATCTTTTAACCAATATGAGAGATAAATAGCAAGGCTACATAATCATAGTGGCAAACACACACACAAAAAAAAAAAACAGTTAAAGCCTGTCTACATAAAAGGCTAGGAAGATTTGCAGATCTCATATTAACTAAAAAGATGCTTGTGACTCTGACAACCTCTTTGTTAGTTATAAGACAGTCCTGACTAAGAATTCTGCCTTTTAAGCCTCCAACTTTGCTTCCTTTTGATAGGGCTAAAACAAGTGTACATCTTAAATTGCATTAAAATAATGATTTTTTAAAAAATTATTTGTTCTTTTCAGTTATACATGACAGTATAATGATGACTTATCATATATACATATAAAGTATAATTAACCATTTTTGTGGTTGTATAATATGTGGAGTTATGGTGGTATTTATATATAAACATCAGAAAGTTATGCTTGATTCATTCTACTATAATCCCTATATTTGTCCTTTTCCCTTCCCTCATTCCCCTTTATCTAATCCAGTTAACTTCTATTCTTTCCTCTACCACTATCCCAAGATTTATTGTGATTTAGCATCTGCATATCAGGTAGAATATTTGGCCTTTGTTTTTTTGGGATTGGCATATTTCACTTAACATGATAGTCTCCAATTCCATCCATTTACCAGCAAATGCCATAATTTAGTTCTTCTTTATGACTCCACTGTACATATGTGCCCCATTTTCTTTATGTGTTCATGTGTTGAAGGGAACCTAGGTTGATTTGATACTTAGGTAGTCAGAATTGAGTTGCTATGAACACTAATGTGTCCAATATCAAGATTGTGTGCTTATTTTAAGCCCTTTGAGTATATGCCAATTATTGGGATAACTGGGCCAAATATGGTTTTATTCCAAGTTTCTTTTTTTTTTTAAAAAGTTACAATTCATTCTAATTACTTATATAGGACAGTAGAAAACATTTTAATGCATCATACATAAATGGAGTATAATTCTCAGGCTTCCAATTTTACATGATGTAGAGTTACATAGGTCATGTAATGACACATGCACATAGGGTAATAATGTCCAATTTTACATGCTTCTAATTAATTTTGGGTGGGTCATATGTCTCTAGAAATCTATCAATGTCTTCAAGGTTTTCTATTTTATTGAAGTATGAATTTTCTACCTATCTTCTGTATTTCAGTGTTGTTCATCATGATATTTCCTTTTTCATCACAACATTTATTAATTAGTTTTTCTATCTCTTCATTAGCATGGCTAGGGTTTATCTAATTTAAGTCCATTATTATCTGATCAGAAGCAGGGTATTATTCCTTTTTTGTATTTTCTAAGATTTACATTGTGATATAAGATGTAGTCTATTTGAGAGGAGGATTGATGTGCTATTGAGAAGAAAGTGTATTTGCTCATTGATGGTAAAATATTCTACATATGTCTAAACTATTGATTGTTTTATTTAGTTCTGTAATTTCTTTGTTAGTTTTAATTTGGAGGATCTATCCAATAGTGAGAGAGATGGGCTAAAGTCACCAGTATTTTGTGCTGTAATCTATTTGATTCTTGAAAGTGAGAAATGTTTGTTTGATGTGAGTAGATACTCGATTGTTTGGGGCATAAATATTTATGATTGTTATGTCTTGTTGATACATAATGCCCTTAAGGATTATTAAATGTCCTTCTTTGTCTCTTCTGATTATCTTTGGCTTGAATTTCATCTTATCCAATATGAGTATAGAAACCCCTGCTTGTTTAAACAATTTGTGTGAGTGATATGTTTTTTTTCCCATCCTTTCACCTTCAGTCTGTGGATGTTTTTACCTATGAGGTGAGTTTCTTGGAGACAGCATATCATTGAGTCTTGGTGCTCCAACCAATCTGCCTATCTATGCCTTTTGATTATTGAGTTTAGGCCATTAACATTCAAGATTATTATGAAGATATGATTTTAATTCCAGGTCATTATAACTTATTTATAGTATTTAATTTTAATTACTTTCTCATTTGATTGACTATTACCTTTGTGTAGTTTCTCTATTGCCTTGATTTGCTTTTTTACCCATTTAATCTTCATGGAATATTTTGTTGAATATATTATGTAGTTATGGTTTTTAGTTGTGAATTCTTTTAAATTATGTTCACCATGGAAGGTTTTGGCCGTTTTAAACTATTTTTAGTTGTAGATGGATACAATATCTTTGTTTTATTTATTTATTTTTGTATGTGGTGCTGAGGATGGAACCCAGAGCCTCACACCTGGTAGGCAAATGCTCAAGCACTGAGCCACAACCCTGGCCAACATGGAAAGTTTTTTTTTTTATCTTCAGGTCTGAAGCTTAACTTTGCTGGATATAGGATTTGTGGTTGACATCCATTTTCTTTTAGAGCTTGGTGTATTAGTCCAGAACCTCCTACCTTTGATAGTCTGGGTTGAGAAATTAACTGAGATCTGAATTCATTTTCCACTATATGTAATCTGATACTTTTCTCTCACAGCCTTTAAAATTCTGTCCTCATTTTGTATGCTAGGCATTTTCTATATCATGTTCCTTGATGTGGGTCTGTTTTAATTTTGTTCATTTGGGGTCCTGTAAGTTGTTGTACTGATTTTCCATTTCATTGTTTAGATTTGGGAAATTTTCTGATATTATGTTATTGAAAATATTGTGAATTCCTTTGGTTTGTATCTCTGCTCCTTCATTTATCTTGATAAATTTTAAATTTGATTTTTTTCATGTTATTGTATAATTCTTGGAAGTTCTGTCCATGGTTTCTTAGCATCTTCTGACCATCATCAACTCAGTTTTCAAGATTACATATTTTGTTTTCATTGCTTGAGGTTCTGTCTTCCAAGTAGTCTAATCTGTGGGTTATGTTTTCTATTGAATTCTTAATTTTTTTATTGTTTCCTTCATTTTGATGATTTCTGATTGGGTTTTTTTTCAGAATCTTCATATATTTATTGAAGTGATCTTTCACTTCCTATATTTTATCTTTGATATCATTCCATATACTTTCCTTTACTTCCCGGGTCAGTTTAACTATGTGCATTTTAAACTCTTTTCTCTGACATTTCTTCCACTGGGGTGTCAATAGAGTCTGTTATTAAAATATCTTGGTTGGGGGTGGGAATTTTTCTTGCTTTTTCATGTTTTTGTGTTTCTATCCATCTAACGCTATGGGTCTGAGGTAGTAAAGTTTTTGCCCTGTGGAATTATAGTGTACCTGAAGGACCTCACAGTTATGGGGAGACCCACAGTAACAACAGATAATGCAAACAATATACAGTATAAAATCAAATGTTTCTTACTATTACATCTACAATGTTAATTGCCACAATAAACAGAATTAATATGATTGGGTATTGCATACAATAAGATAGTAAGTTTGCAAAATGCTATACAATTTCAAATGGTGAACGTAAAGAGAAAAGGAGTGTTTAGGATGTAATGAATATGAGGGAGGGGGGAGTAAAATATTAAAGGACAGAAGTAAAATATTAAAGAAAGAGTAAAGGAGAAAAGCAGAGATTTGATTTTAGCAGAAGAGAGAATTGAGGGAAACAGGTAGAAGAAAAAAATATATGTATAAAGTAAAAATTTAAAAAAAATTAAAACTAAGTATCTGGGTGCAGTGGTACATGCCTGTAATACCAATATCTTGGGAGGCTGAGACAGGAGGATTGTGAGTTTAATGTCAGCCTCAGCAACAATGAGCTACTAAGCAACTCAGTGTAACCCTGTCTCTAAATAAAATACAAAATAGGGTTAGGGATGTGGCTCAGTGACTGAGTGCCCCTGAGAAAGAAAATGAAAGAATAGAAAACAAAACAAAAATATACAAATCAAACATCATAATTCACAAGAAAACTAATTCATGTAAAATAACTGGCTTCAAAAATGCTACAAATGAGGTAAAAAACAAATATGAAAATGTATAACTGTCCATGTACCATCAAGGTCACAATTAAACAGAGAAAAATAATTTTTAAAGAATTATTTCCATTGGAGTTCAAAATATTCTTAGCGTCTCTTCTCATCAGTTTTAAATGGAGTTGTCTGAAGTGTGATGTTCCATCCCCTGGATTGATGGAGGGAATTGTGCACCACAATTTACACTGATGTTCTTATATTAACCATATTTAGTTTTTTAGGTGTTATTTCTGGAGGTAAGTTTTAGGCTTAGACAGGCTCCAGACTATTCACTGAAGGACAACTGTTCTAGAGATTTTAAATCAGCAAACCTCCAGCACCATCCATGCAGGGTGACTTTACCCCAGGGATCTCCTCTGGGTTCCACTCAAATGGTGGGAAAGCTGATTCTTAGTCCCCTACATTATCTGCAGATCCCACATTCCCTGGTCTCAGGTTTAGTCTCCAAACAATCTCGCCCAAGACCACCCTTACTTCTTCTCAGCCAGATGCATCTCTCCAAGATGGTCCTGCAAGCAGCTGGATTAGAGGTGGAAGTGTTAAGCTGGGTACGTTTCCTTGACCAGTTGTCCCTGTGTGAAACCTCTCTTCAGATTTAATTTTCTCATGGTCACTGAAGCATATTCTATGTCATGCAGTATGTGTTTACTGGCTAGTAACAGCACCACAATTACACTGATGTTCTTATATTAACCATGTTTAGTTTTTTAAAGAAAAGTTTGGAATGTGGAATAGCATTCATTAACAGTTGTTTAATTAGAGTTGTACAAATCCTAATTTCTTCACCACTATTTTCTCTAAATAATAAAATTAACAGACACAATAAATTATAAATAAATAAATTAGATAAGAGCAGATTAATGACTTAAGAAATCCTTATTATGTTAACCTATACAGAATTAAACTTTGGCTTATATCAGTTCATTAATATTTGACCTTAGGAAAAAGCCTTAAATAACTTTAACTGATTGTGCTAATTATAGCCAAGTTACTTACAAAATATTTTAGATTTAGACTCCACAAACCTTGTACAAGTCACTTAAATATTCCACAACTTTTAATTTTACCACATAGAAACTTTCTTATTCAAAAACATTTCTTTTTCCTTCTACTTTCTTTATCAAAATATATTTCCATCCCTGGAACCTTGTTATGTCTCTTTCCTAGCTGTTGGCCCCTTTTTAAAGCCACATTTTGAAACAATCCTTATAAGATTTATAAACTTAGACAAATTAACCCACTTTAATAAAATGGAATACTTTTTTATAGTACATTAATTGAAACCTAACTGAAAACTCTTGTACTTTTGTATGTAAAATTTCATGTAAAACAATCTTAACTCTTAGTAACTTTCTTTTTCATAAAGTCAGAAACAAACAACCTTAATCTTTTTCTATTTGAAAATTTATGAAAACACATTTAATGTTTAACTATATAAACTTATGGAATTTGATAATTTAAGAGTACTTAATTTTATATTGAGTGGTTTAAATTTTAACTTTTCATATTAAATAGATGTCTCCTTTAACAAATATTTGGGGCTGGGCTCAGTGGTAGAGTTCTTGCCTAGTGCATGCAAAGCCCTGGGTTTAATCCTCAGCACCACAAAAATAAATAAATAAATAAATAAATAAATAAATAAATAAATAAATAAATAAATAAAACAAAGGTATTTTTGTCTAACTACAACTAAAAAAATAAATATTAAAATAATGTTTTTGAAGATTGATTCCATTTATGTTAAATCTAATTTATTCATCATAAGCTGTAAAAACCAGAATATAGACAACTATACTTAACAGTATTAGCCATATTTCCCTGTTGTAGAAAAATACAAGCAACAATGGATAATATATTTTTGACATTTTATAGAAAACAACACTTTATTATTTGAGCAGGAGGGAAACTTATGTGTTAGTAATTTAAAGACATCTTTACTCTCACCTGTTTACCTAATTTAAGCTGAGGTTCTTTTCAATACACATGAAGTAAAAGTATTTGGATCAAT
This sequence comes from Ictidomys tridecemlineatus, assembly GCF_052094955.1. Classification (NCBI taxonomy): domain Eukaryota; kingdom Metazoa; phylum Chordata; class Mammalia; order Rodentia; family Sciuridae; genus Ictidomys; species Ictidomys tridecemlineatus. The sequence continues at coordinate 120,745,411 of NC_135481.1, read as the reverse complement.
TTTGATTGATAAATACTCATTTATCTGTATGCCAATTTTTATGCCATGTGCATGATATATGAACACAAGCACATATGTAGACACAATAAGGGATTTAGCCTCCACAAACCTTGTACAATTCACTCATTCAACAATGAGCTCAAAAACAAAGACACAAAGACACAAGATACAGGTGTGCACACATACATAAGACAAACAGGAAACAAAGATCTTGTATCTTTTTGTAGATAGATCTCTGCAGGTAGGAGAAAATGGTACAGATATTTATTAAAGTCTGTATTAGATTTCACTTGTTGGAAGTTAAAATAGAGCCTATCAGACTTTTACATTATGACTTCAACATAAACTTAAACTGTACAGGGTAGGCTGTGCAGTTGGAAACACTAGATGTAAAGTCTGACAGTCATGACAGATACTAAAATCAAAGTTTCAGGTGGCCACATGTCCTCAGTGGCTATAATACTTATGCCCAACATCACTTTATCTATGTCTTCTTAGGATTAATAAAAAAAAGAATATACACAAAAGAATATTTTCCAATGTATTTGAGAGTCAACCCTTGGGAAAAAACACAGTATAAAAACCTCTATAGTTAAATAAAATAAGACTGATCAGAAAAATATATTAATTTAGGTATGCAGGATCAAAAGTAAATTTACCATAAAACAATGAGCTCAATATACATAAATTTTAAAAACAAGAGTTTTTTTAAGAAATGAAACAACTGAAATTAGTAAAACAACATGCAGAACCTGTTTCTCACATCAGATTTTACTTTGGGGTCATATTAAAGTAAATTCAGATATTTAAAGAATGTAAGTCCTGAAATCCTCTGATAAAGGAGACTTGTATATATGAGATAATTCCATTTTCCTGCTTGTGCTGTGGGATTTAGGGAGGGACTTGTTAAGAAAGCAGTTTGGTAGAGTGTGAGAGCAGATAAGATAGCCAGTCATTTAGGTTGCACTGCATGGTGTCTTGGATTCAAAAATGACCCTTTTTCAATCCTTTGGTCTCAAACATGTTTTGAATAATCACCTCTGCTATTTACATTTTAAATGCAAGCCTAGGATACATAGAAATCTGGCAGAAGTTGAGAAGTAAGGAAAGTTGCTGTTTTGAACATGAGAGGCAAAACCTCATGCATAGAGCTCTTTAACAATTTTTCTTTTGTAAAATCAGTCACAGAGCTTGCAAGATATTATGGTTATCTTGTTTTGCTTAGTATTCTCTATTCCCAGGAGCTGGTGTCTGGTCATAGATCCTGGGCAATCTTTTCCTTCACCTTTGCACAGAAAGGTTTCATGCTATGGAGCCATGAAAGTGACCTTCTCTATTCGACCATCTTGATACCTCCTTGCAACTTGTTTTCTAAATGGACATATTCTTTATTCCTTCTCTCTCCCTGCTCCTCTCTAATCTCTCCCCTTCCCTAATCTAAGGGAAAACAGAATTATTTTTCTTCTCCATTTTAGGCAGACTTATTTGTCCTTGAGTACACACCTAACATAGGAATGAAGTAATCAAAAATTTAGGGATAGTACAAAAAGAATTCCAAAATAACTATCTCCTAAATTCACAAGTGAAATACAAATGCAACAAAGAACACATGGAATGCACTCTTTGAATCATCTCTATAAAAGCCTCCTATTCTTGTTCATTTGCAGAATCACAGTCTCTCAGACTGGAGTCCCCTGTATTTTTCCTTTGATAGCAAAGCAATAAAATTTCTATTTTATTTTTATCAATATTGTGTCCTCATTATTGGATTCACATTGGTGACAAGGAATGAGGTTTTTGGTAACAGTTTTTTTTTAACTCAAGTGATACCAAACAGCTGCTCCCACATCGGGTTTTTGGGGCAGGACTGACTTTCCAAGGAACCCCACTTCTATGCTGAGGATGCAAGGTGGTTGGTGAACTTGTTGAGAGATAACTACAGGACAGTTAGGAGATGAGTAAATTTTTTCAGCTGAACCAGAAAAGCTATCCTGTGAATTAAGGGAGGGATTGAGTGACTATCCCAGCAGCTGCTGAAGCTCCTTTTGCTTTAGGGAATTCCTGCCTTCTCACCCTGACAGGTTGCTCCATCATGATTTACTTTGAAGAAAAGAGAAATGAGCTCAGTAAAGTTATGTGTAATGACTTGATTATCTGGTAAGTCCCTTGGTGTGCAAGCTACAACACTTGATCCCACACATCTGTTTCCTCTTTGTAGTAACATCTGGTCTCTCTTTGTGAAAACATCTGTGGCACCACTGGCATTAGAGTCATGATTATATGGGACTTGAGAACCTAGGGATATTTTTTATCCTTCTGGTCTGTTCTAGGTCCTCATTTGTTTGTTGGCCTTTGGTTTGGGAATTCCCCCTTGTTCTCTGTGTGTGCCTTTGTTTTGTTTGTATCTGTTACTGCTCCTTTTATGACATAGCCAATACTGCATTGATCCTACAGGTAGTCTCTTGGGAAAGATTTTGACTGATATGTTTTAAAGTTTCCTGTCTGTGTGTTTCTTTTTGTACAATCTTGCAATTGAAGTTGGTCTGTCAGAGATAATGTGAATTGAAAAAAAGGCCACCAATAAGAATAAGCTTATGCAAAATAATGTTTTACTGTAATGATCTTGCTTTTGAATAGCCTTCTGGATTATTATACAAACTTGTTGTTGTGGTCTGTCAAAGGTAAAGTAATTGGAAGAAATTTATATGTGCAGATCTGTCTGTTTTAAAGTTTTGCATCTATCAGCTCTGCCTTTGGTGATCTTCTCTTGTCTGTGTTTTTTCTATCTGTCTGGTCTGTTAAGACATGGGCCATGCTACCCTGATCTTACTAGTAGTCTCTTGAGCAGAGAGATCTGGCTAAATGGGCCTAAGAAAAACAGGGTTTACTGTAACATAATCTGGTTTTTTAATATTTTTATGAATTATTATACAATCTTGAAGTTGATGTTGTTCTTCCATGGGTAAAGTATATGCGGAGATTCTGTCTTTAGTGGCAGTTAGGCACTTGCATAATAAGGGGTCTGAAGAGTCAGAAACTAGGTTGAAAGTGCAAAAAGGCATTTCCTCTATGTACATGGATAGTGGGACACCAGAAGAAAGGAGCAAAAATATTCTTGAAATCTTTAAAGCTTAGTGCTGACACTCCCAGTATTGTTTCTCAACCTGGCCAAAGGTAGCTTCATATCATCTCACTTTGGGTCAATGACACAAGCCCTACATTTGGAAAAAAATCCCCTCAGATCTGTCTGAACTGTAAAAAATTGGCCAAAGAGAACGTGTCCTTCACCCTGTTTTCCAGCCCCTTTTTCTTACTGGGAATGAAAGCTGCTGGCTACAAAGGAGGAGGCAGTTGGTTGTAGTACTGTTAGTTTATAATTGAGGAATAGGTAGAATCTCACCATTTAAGATCTGACAGGATACTTAATTTGACCATGGGATATACATCATTTGGGCAAACAATTCTTGCTATGAGAGAATCCCATCAAAGTAAATGCATGAGGAATCAGTAAGAATAAAGAACTGGATCCAGAAGAAAAAGTCAGAAACTAAGGCCAAACCATGTATTCTAGGCAACTTCTGAGGAGGGATCTTAAATAAATCCTAAAGAAAAAGGATAGAAAGGGCCTCCTCCATTCCATATCAATATGTTTAGGATAATAAAAGGACAATAAGGGGTACATTGGTACAATTGATAGTGGGGAGTTCACTTAAAGTGATAATGATAAGGGAGAGAGGTCATGCTCAAATATCGTGTGCTCCAATCCTTAAGAAAAAGATAAAGGCAATTTTTGCATATGCCAGATTGTCATATCCCTCTCTTGGGATGAAATTTGTTGTGTAGATTTCATGCACAGTTATCATTTATAAGAATTATTTCAGAATATTAATTTAAGAAAGTATTTAAAACTAAAAAAGATTTTAAAAGTTATAGATATAAAATATATTTTAGAATGAAAACTGAGAAGGAAAATGAAAAGTAATTTTTCTGGATGAGAAAATATTTTGTCTGGTAAAATAATGTTCTTGTGTTAAAGTCCAAGATGAAAGAGAGGACAAAACTAAGGATATAAACAAATTGTGAATGTCTAGATGACAGAAGGTTTGCAGAAGCTGAATCTCAAAATGTTGTGTTTGTGATTTAATTGGCTATAATTAGCACAAAGTTATTTGAACTTTAATGTACTGATATGAGGCAAAGACTGAAACATTGGTCCACTTTTATTAACAAAGATAGTTTTTTTATTTGTTAGGTTTTATTATTTATTACTTGGGGAAACTAAGTCTTAGTGGAATTAGTGTTTCTCCCTTTTCAATGTTTTTTCAATGATTATTTTTTAATTGGTTAGATAAATAACTATTATTTTGGGTTATAACAATATAGATGACATCCTAAATATACAAAACTATATATAAGTATGTGCCTAAGAACTATATCTGTCTGCTCCTTATCTAAGTTTTATGTAAAAGTTTATAAAATGGAGATTTATATATATTTACTTGCAAGGTAACAAATAAGTGCTCTCTTTTGTACACTGCCTCTGACATAGAGGGGCCATAGGGTCCTTTGAAGAGCTGAGTTATATCTGTTTGGTTTGACTAAGTCATTTCTGATCATTAACATTGTTTCATAAATGTATAAAACAGTTAATGCTATCCCTTGATTTTTCTAGTACTGCTCACCCATACAAGCATGTGATTATTATTCCCATACACTGTGGGTTCTAAATTGTACTTACTTTAAAAGTTAAATTTAGTTAAATGTAAAGCTTAGGGAAGAGCACTTTACAAAGTTGGTTTTTCCAAACTAAAATTATCTGTAAAAATATTCTCACATTAGTTTAGAAATAACAAATTTGGGTGTTATTTATTCATGGCATTAGGTGCTTTATAGCTAGATAAAGGTAACCTTTTGTAAATAATTTATATATATAGTTATTATATATATAAATTTATTATTTATATATATATAAATTATATGTATTATTATATATTATATGAATAGTTATATATGTTATATGTATTTATATATATGACTTTGTGTTACTCTTCACTTTGGAATGAGGATTTAAATGTATTTTGGGAAGATACTAAGGAGAGTTGATCTGTTTAAAGGTGACATTATAAAACATGGAAGTGTTTTGCCACTTCTTCCACAAAGATTAAATTAAAAGTTCTCTTAGCCTTTGTTTGGTTCATCTTTCAGATGTAATGTTGTATTGTGTTATCTGTCAGAAGTCTCACTTTATCTGCAATAAGGCCATGCCTCTCACCTACTTCATATTAGAATGACTCTAAAACAGCGCAGAATTCATCTTATTTAAGGTTGTGTTCAAAAGATCCATTTTTGAGCTGAGGCTATAACTCAGTTGGTAGAGTGCTTTCCTTTGACAGTGGGGAGTTCACTTAAAATAATAATGACAAGGGAGAGAGGTCATGCTCAAAGCCCTGGGTTCAATCCCCAGCACCACACACACAAACACACACACACACACACACACACACACACACAAACACACACACACACAGGATTAAATTTTATTGTAAAATTTACTGTGATCTCAAAATAATAGGGGATATAATATAGAACCAAGTAAAGGTTCAAGATTATAGAAATGATTTTTCTAGGTTTATAGCTATTACACAAATTGCATATTTTTTCTCTGTTAATTTCATTTTGTATTTTCCTTGTAAGCCTAATAATTATTGCCGGTTACTGTTTTGCAGTGTTTTGTTTATACTGCTTCTAATAAAACAACTTGAGTTAATTTGAGATTATAAGTCATTACCTATAGGGCACATAGTATATAATATTTACTTCCAATACTACTGCTAACCCAAAGAAATGTAAGAAGTAACTGTAAAATTATCTATATTGAAGTTATAACATGTTACAACTACTTTAAGACTGGTGACACTGGCCTGCCAGATGTGTAAAATCAAAAACTTGGAGAAAATTCAAGTAATGGGCCAAGAAAAGAGCAGCCAACATACTGATCCTTGCTTTCAGGTCAGCTATCCAAAGAAAAACCAAATGCTCTCTGGGCCTTGCAACTCTGGTGAGTCTGATGACCTTATGATCAGGGTGATCAAAGAATCCTAGAGAACAGGAAGCCAAGTGCACTTATTGCAAACAGGAGAGTTCTTGGAGAGGAAAATGTCCCTGATGCTTCCAATAGAAGGAACATATGGTCAGTAAAATCATGGCTCATCCTTGTAGAAGGCACCATTGGTAGGAAAAGCTAAATGAGCCAAGAGGCTTTTCACATGCCCCCAAGAGTAATCTGTGAGGACTCTCAGCTGACTTTTAGTAAGGAGTAGATAGGAACATGGTTAATGTTGACTAACTTGGTCCTAAACTTCTGGAAGGAGAGTATAGCCAAAGCACAGTTCTACATAAAAATTTATAAGGAAAAACAATGTTTTTTTTTTTAAAGAGAGAGAGAGAGAGAGAGAGAGAGAGAGAGAGAGAGAGAATTTTAATATTTATTTTTTAGTTTTTGGCGGACACAACATCTTTGTTTGTATGTGGTGCTGAGGATCGAACCCAGTCTGCACACATGCCAGGCGAGCGCGCTACTGCTTGAGCCACATCCCCAGCCCAAACAATGGTTTTTTAAATTTAACTTAAGATGTACCCGGTGTCAGCCCTATAAAATGTTAAAAAAGTGAGAGACTCTAAAGAAAGGGTTCTTGTGTGGATGTGCTTAATGATAATGATCACAAATGACACTAACATCATACACTTGCAAATTATTATCATCCCCAAATTATTATCATTGAAAAACTGACATAATGACAAATTACTGTCATTGTGGTTATCAGATATTAACTGGAAATTCTAGTTGCTTTTGTAATTGTTTACCAAAAAAGGAATACTATACTATCTTTTATATTATCTAATATAATACCTGCCCCATGTATGCCTCAGCCACCTACCAACTGGTGCTGTGGAACTCTGGACTGCTCTGATGCTGAATATCCTTAACTGTCAATACCCACCTGAAAGAGAACGAGGACTTTGGGTTCCTTCCCCAACTTCACACTCTTTCAGCATGAAGAAGCTTGGAGATACCTTCACCAACTTTTCCATAGAAATAGAATGTAGAAATTGACAATGAGAAAATATAACAGTGGTTCACTTTATGCTTTGAATATAGCCCTTTTGCAGTGCAACTACAACTTATTTTTTAAATGGACATGTTAATTTTTCTTCCTCTCTCCCTGCACCTCCCGTAATTGCTCTCCCTCCCCAATCTCAGGGGAGCTAGGATTACCTTTTTTCCTCATTTTAGGCAGATTTATCTATCCTTAAGTAAACACCAACCATAGAAATAAAATAATCCAGACTGTATGTTTGGTACCAGAAGATTTCTGAAATGAATATCTCCCAAATTCATAAATTAATTACAACTGCAACAGAGATCACTTGGAATGTAATCTTTGAATCACCACTTTAAAAGCCCCCTTTTCTTTCTGATAGGCAGAATCACAGCCTCTAGGACAGAAGCCTCCTGCGTTTCTACTTTGCTAGCAAATAAATAAAACTTCTTTTTTCTTTTTCTCAATACCACATTCTTGTTATTTGACTTTGGGGACAAGGATTAAGATTTCAGTAACAGCAAGAGTGGTCACCTTTGTCTTTTTCCTGAGCATAGAAAACAAAATTAAAACTTCTAATATTAAAAATGATGTTAGATGTGGAATTGTCATAAATGGCCTTTCTTGGGCTGGGGATGTGGCTCAAGCTGTAGCGCACTTGCCTGGCATGCGTGCCACCCAGGTTCGATCCTCAACACCACATAGAAACAAAGATGTTGTGTCCGCCGAAGACTAAAAAATAAATATTAAAAATCTCTCTCTCTCTCTCTCTCTCTCTCTCTCTCTCTCTCTCTCTCTCTCTCTTTCTCTCTCTCTCTAAAAATACATTTATAAAAAAAATAAACTAAATTGCCTTTCTTGTGTGTTGAGGTTTATTCCTTCTATATCTTATTTGTTGAGAATAAATAATGAATAAAAAATGTTGAATTTTTAAAATATTCTTTTTGTACCTGTTGAGATAAAAAAAATGGCTTTTATTTTTTCTTCCAGTAACATGGTATATAACATTGATTAATTTATGTATGTTGTACCATTCTTACATTCCAGGGATGTAACTAACTACTTGATCATGGCAAATGATAATCTTAATGCACTGTTGAATGTGGTTTTATAGTATTTTGTTGAGGATTTTGCATCTATATTTATCAGAGGCATTGATGTGTACTTTTCTTTTCTTATTATATTCTTTCCTGACATTGGTATCTGGGTAATACTGGCCTGATAAGAAGAGTTTGGTAGTATTCCCTCAGTTTTTGAGAGACTTTGAAAAAATTGGTATTAGTTGTTCTTTAAATGTTGGTAGAATTCAGCAGTGATGACATCTGGGTCTTGCTTTTTATATGAGAGCTTTAATTCCTGATCAGTCTTCTTACTTATTATTGGTCTGTTCAGATATTGTATTTCTTTTTTTGGCTAGTCTTGATACATTGCATGTGCCTAGAAACTGATCCATTTCCTCTAGGTTACCTCCTTGGTTGGGATGTGATTACTCATAGTGGTCTCTTTGCATTTCTGTGATAGCAGTAGCAATGTCTCTTCTTCCATTTCTTACTTTGTTTACTTGTTTTTTTCCTCTCTATTTCTAGTTGAGCTAAAGGTTTGTCAATTGTGTTTATCTTTTCAAAAAGCTAACTCTTAATTTTGATAATTTTCCTATTGGTTTTGTAGGTTCTATTCCACTTGTTTCTGCTTTGATCTTCATTGTTTCCTTTCCTTTCCACCTCACTTAGGGTGTGATGTTGTTAGATAGGAGTTCAAGGGAAAAAAGATGGCAGAGACAAGTTATCAGCAAGAAGCCACTGGGGAAAAAACAAGGAGATAGTCTTGTTTGGGTTTACAATAAATCCCATTACCATGACAACTCCTGCCACAGAGGACTTACCACCCACCATGACAACTCCCACCACAGGTTCAGTATTTTAACATGCAAATGTGAGTAAGGTGGGCAGCATTCTAATTAGGTTTTCTAAATTAATCAATGGGAGATAAATTGGACAAGATTCTAATCAAGTATCATAAAGTAACCAATGGGAGCAAACGGTGTAAGGTCTTCAATCAATTCTATATAGGGAATAGAATGTCTGACAACTCAGCATATAAGACCCTAATTTCCAAAGAGTGGGGCCTTGAGCCTTGTTTGGCACATTGCAGTCTACCTAATGGAGTGATACATCCATCTTCACCTTCAATAGATCTGTATTTGCCTTTTTAGTTGTGTATGTCTTGCATACACAACTTTGTCTTTTTTGTTCTGACACCAAGGACCTGGAATTAATCTGGACACACTGACAATAACATTTCTGCCAGACAGTGAGGAGGTTAGCCCCTTTACAGGAATGCCATATTGCACCTTCATATGTCTACCTCTCTTTTCTATCAGGATATATGATAGTAAAACATGCAGACTGAGGAGCAACAGATGGTCCCCTGGGAATGCTCCTGATTGTAAGACGCCACTGTTCATAACATTAGGAACTCCATAGCCCAGAAGGCTGGAGACTCTAAGACTTTACCAAACTCTATGGTGCTGCTCAGTCTCCCAATCATGTGCTTAATCTGGCCTACTGGGATTTTGGGATTCAGTGTTCATATTTTTATTGAATCTCCTGGTGAGCCTGTGTGCTTTCCATCCATTTATCAATCTCTTTACTTGCTCATAATGTCACATCAGAACTCTTGGTCTTTCCCACACTCAGCAAGCATGGATCAGGCAAGTTACAAGACTGTAGGGTGCTTGCGATGGAAACATACCCATAATAAGATACTCAGTAGTGAGATGCAGTTAGAATAATCTGTGCTAGACTCGAAGCAAAGCTTACCTACACAGGTACATTGTATAATCCTCCAATTGCCCAAACACCATGTTTTCTACAAAAGGAGATTATGTGAATCAGTGCTTAACAGGGTGCTGAATGTCTCCACATCTGCTCTTTCTCAACTTTCTCATGCCTTCTGTGAACTTTTACTCCTTCTCTCTTGATCACTTCCTGCTTGTGTGTATCACCTCCTCCAAAACACATATTGCTTTTTATTTACATGTTTATCTGAAATTCCCTATGGGGGAAGAGGGCTGTTAGCTGTGGATATTACTCAAGTATTTTACCATCAGAAAAAAGAAAAGAGACCAAGATAAACCCAGTCTTTTTCTTTTTTCTGTATTTAATAAAACTACAAAAGGTAGAATAGCGACAATTGGGATGCCTTCTAGTGGCCCCTCAGAAATATGTTTACATTGGTTCTTTTTGGCATCTATAGGGAATCTAACACCACTGGAAAAAAAGAATAATTTTGAATGTGCTAAGAGTAGAGGCAAACATAGAGGAGTTACACAGCCCATGGAAAGAAGCCACATCAAAACAAAAATATATTCGAAAGGGAACAAGTAATATTGCAGCCCCCCCTCAAATTGGTAGATAGGGTTCTTATGATCCTGGGAATATGAACTCAAAAAATGTGGTATGTATTCAGCATAGGGGCCATAGGTATCTGTCCAGGGAGGTTAGTGTGAGATTTCTTTGCGATACCTGGTAAATAACCATGTGAGGTGCCTAATTCCCCAAAGGGATGCTTTGAGTGGAATTCGGGGCCTTATTTACATGACTAAGATCTCTATGCTAGGGCTGTGAGCCCAGCTCTGTGTTACAGCACATGTACAAGGCCCTGGATTCAATCCCCAGCACCACCTAAAACAAATAAACAAATAAACAGAAACCCTCTTCTCTTCCAGAAGAATCAATATGGGGAGAAAACACTCCATTTTACATAAATCCCTGTTTGGTTGTAACCTTTGTCACTAGAAATGCTTCAACTTTGGCAACTTAAAAAAATCCTTTCTAAGAATTAATTCATGCCCAAATGAAGTAGGTGATTCTTATCAATGACCTCTGTATGGAAGCCAAAATCATAATACCATCTTGTAACTAGACCTCTTTAGCAGGAGACAGAGTGTGTGGTCAGAAGTTCTCTGCATCCAAGACTTCATGACCCTTCACCCAAACCCTATGCAATAACAAGATCCCATGTGGGACTTGTAAGTCAACTTCCACAAATCCTGGTATCCTGGATGACCATTATTAAACTATCCTCCTGTTTCTCAGGGGGAACAGCTATGACCATGTCATTCATCTCTTGGGGTCAGGATTCCTTATTCAAAGTTTTTTTTTTCCTTTCAGGCTCAAAATGACAGTTTTACTGAGGCTAGAATTGTGGCTCAGCAGTAGAGCACTTGCCTAGCACGGGCAGGACCCTGGAAAAAATAAGAGAGGTAAACAGGGAGCCTATATCCTGGGAAAAAATCTTTACTCCTCACACTTCAGATAGAGCCCTAATATCCAGAGTATACAAAGAACTCAAAAAATTAGACAATAAGATAACAAATAACCCAATCAACAAATGGGCCAAGGACCTGAACAGACACTTCTCAGAGGAGGACATACAATCTATCAATAAGTTCATGAAAAAATGCTCACCATCTCCAGCAGTCAGAGAAATGAAAATCAAAACCACCCTAAGATACCATCTCACTCCAGTAAGATTGGCAGCCATTAGGAAGTCCAACAACAAAAAGTGCTAGCGAGGATGTGGGGAAAAGGGTACACTTGTTCATTGTTGGTGGGACTGCAAATTGGTGCAGCCAATTTGGAAAGCAGTATGGAGATTTCTTGGAAAGTTGGGAATGGAACCACCATTTGACCCAGCTATTCCCCTTCTCGGTCTATTCCCTAAAGACCTAATAAGAGCATGTTACAGGGACACTGCTACATCGATGTTCATAGCAGCACAATTCACGATAGCAAGATTGTGGAACCAACCTAGATGCCCTTCAATAGATGAATGGATAAAAAATGTGGCATTTATACACAATGGAGTATTACTCTGAATTAAGAAACGACAAAATCATAGAATTTGGAGGGAAATGGATGGCATTAGAGCAGACTATGCTAAGTGAAGCTAGCCAATCCTTAAAAAACAAAGCCAAATGACTTCATTGATATAAGGGGAGTAACTAAGGACAGTGTAGGAATGAAGAGCTAGAGAAGAAGATTAACATTAAACAGGGATGAGAGGTGGGAGGGAAAGGGAGAGAGAAGGGAAATTGCATGAAAAGGGAAGTTGATCCTCAGGGTTATACAAAATTACATATAAGAGGAAAGGAGGGGGTAAGAGAAGAATAATACAAGTGGAAGAAATGATTTACAGTTGAGGGGGTAGAGAGAGAAGAGGGGAGGGGAGGGGAGGGAAGAGGGGATAGTAGAGAATAGGATAGACAGCAGAATACATCAGACACTAGAATGGCAATATGTAAATCAATGGAAGTGTAACTGATGTGATACAGCAATCTGTATATGGGGTAAAAATAGGAGTTCATAACCCACTTGAATCAAACTGTGAAATATGATATATTAAGAACTGTGTAATGTTTTGGACTACCAACAATAAAAAAAAGAAAACACAGAGAAAAACCCAGATAAATACAGTTATCTGACACTAGAGAAAGGTGTCATAAACATACATTATAGAAAAGATAGCTTCTTCAACAAATGGTTATGGAAAAAATGGAAATTCATATGTAGCAAAATTAATTTAGACCTCTATCACTCAGACTGCCCAAACTCAATTCAGAGTAGATCAAAAAAGAACCTAAATACATAGTTGCAAGTAGGCCCAACTGTCCATCAAGTAGGCCCAACTCTCCATTATGTAGCTAAGAAATTAAATATTTCAACAGGCAATAAGTAAAATCAAGAATTAATAAGTGACATGATATCAAACAAAACATCTTCTTCACAGCAAAAAAAAAAAAAGATCAAGAAAGTAAAGAGAGAACCTAGATAATGGAGGAAAATCTTTACCATTGCACCTAAGATAAAGCATTAATCTCCAGGATGTACAGAGAACTCAAAACACTTAACCCCAAAAAAACAAAGAACCAATCAATAAATGGACAAAGAAACTGAACAGATAACTCACAGAAGAAGGAAAACAATTGATCACCAAATATATGAAAAAATGACCAACATCTTTAGGTATTAGAGCAATGCAAATTAAAACTACAATTATACTCCATCTCATTCCAATCAGAATGGCAATCAACAAGAAAACAAGCAACAATAAATTTTGGTGAGGATACAGGGAAAAGGTACACTCATACATTGCTGGTGCAAATGCAAATTGGTGTAACCACCGTGGAAAGCAGCATGAAGATTCCTCAGAAAACTTTTTATTTTGGGGGAGGTACTGAGGATTAAACTCAAGGGCAATTCAACCACTGAGACACCTTCTCAGTCCTGTTTTGTATTTTACTTAGAGACAGGATCTCACTGAATTGCTTATTGCTTCACTGTTGCTGAGGCTGGCTTTGAACTCATGATCCTCTTGCCTCAGGCTCCCAAGACACACAGATTACAGGAGTGTGCCACCTTGTCTGGCCCTCAAAAAACTTTCAATGGAACTATCATTTTACCCAAACACCCCTCTCTAAGTTTATATACAAAGAATTAACATCAACATACCACAGTGATGCAGACACATCAATGTTTATAGCAGCTCAACTCACAATAGCTAAATTATAGAACCAACTATATACCCTGCACCATATGAATGGATAAAGAAATTGTGGTATATATATACAACAGAATATTATTCAGCCTTAAAGAAGAGAGAAATTGTGGAATTTGCTAATAAATGGATGGACCTGGAGAATATCATGCTAAGCAAAATAAGCCAGTACCAAAGAACCAAAGGCTGAATGTTTTCTCTGATATGCAGATGTTCAATCACACTTAAGGGAGTGTAAAAATAGAAATACTTTGTATTAGACATAGGGGAGTAAAGAGAAGGTAGAGCATATGGGGATATGAATGATGGTTGAATGAATTGGAAGTTATTATCCTATGTACCTATGTGATTACAGGACCTGGGTAAACCATAAAAAAATCATATACAATTAGAGGCCCATGAAGTTGTACTTCATTTATATATAATATGTCAAAATGCAATCTACTGTCATGTATAACTATTTAAAAGAAATTTAAAAATTTAAAAAGAAAAGTTGGAATGGAATCACATTTGACCCAGTTATCCCACTCCTCAGCATATACTCAAAGAACTTAAAATCAGCATACTACAGATGTGTTGGTCACATCAATGTTCATAGCAGTGCAGTTCATAATAGCTAATATATAGAACCAACCTAAATGCCTTCTTATATGTGAATAGATAAAGAAAATGCGGTACATATACATACTGGAATAATACTGAGCCATAAAGAAGAATCAAATTATGGCATTTGCTGGTAAATGAATGAAACTGAAGACTATCATATTAAGTGAAGTAAACCAATCCCCCAAAAAACAAAAGGCCAAACATTTTATCTGATATGTAGATTGTAAATCACATAAAGTGTGTGTGTGTGTGTGTGTGTGTGTGTGTGTGTGTGTGTGTTGGCGGGGGGAGCAGGATGGTGAAAGGAAAAATAGAATTTCACTGGATAATACAAAAGTGAATAAAGGGAAAGGAGCAGGGACTGAAATAGGAAAGATTGTGGAATAAATCAGACATATTTTCCCCACATTCACATATGAGTACAAAAGAAGTGTAACTCTATGTCTTACACAACCACAAAATGGGAAGTTACACTCTAAGTTTGTGTGTGTGTGTGTATTTGTGTATACATTCTACCATCATGTATAACAAAGAAGAACAAATTAAAAATATTTTTAAAGTAAAAGGAAAGACAATACTTCTTTAAATGTATTTTAAGATGTACACTTTTGTCAGCCCCACCAAAAGCAAGAAAGCTTGAAGATAGAAAAGAAGGATTCTTAGTCAAGAGTGCATGATAATTAGCAAAAAAAAAAATACTGTCAGAGTCACAAGCTTTTTTGAGACCGCAAACCTTCCTAAATTTTACATAGGCAGGCCTGAACTATGTTTATGTGCTTGTTACTATGATTATCTAGCCCTGCTATTTGTCCCTTATATTGTTCTAAAAGATGCAATGTGGCACATAAAGACCTGACTAACTTCACCAAGACAGCTCAAATGAAAGAGACAAAGGGATCACTACTAAACCCAGAGGAAATGTCAATAGAAAGATATATTACAAAAATCAGACAGCATTAGAAACAACTACAGCTTATAGGGTCATCTATGACATTATAAAAAATAAACATTGTATAAATATTTCTCATAACTCTGTTAATGTCTCTAAAGCCTTAAATACCTTTCATTCACACACCAATGCAGTGTTGGACTTCACCTAAACCTTTCGTGAGTTGTTGAATTCATGGTTTTCAAAGATTGGTCATTAATACTAATTGCTTTTGTGCTAATTGAATGCAAGAAAATGATGCTTCATTTTCCTTGCATGATATTGGTCCTATGTCTACCTCACAGAATAGCCTGCCAGCTGCTGCCATGGACCTCTGGACTCTTTTGATGCTGAATGCCCTTGAGTGTCCATTCCTCACCTGATAGAGAACCATAAAAAATCTAGGCCATCAAACTACAAACCAACTCCACAAATGGACCTAGACTCTCCACTGTCTCATCTTGACCAGTTAGTGTGAGGGTTCTGTGAATACCAAATATGCAGGGACAACAGTCCATTGTTAGCCTAAGCCAGTCATAAGAGAATGAGACCTTCAGTGACACCAAAAGAATTTGGGGATCAAGTCTCTCAGGGGGAAATGGTAGGAGTTTAGTGACATTAAGATGGCAGAGACAGGGTGTTAGAAAATAGTCACTGGATCTCATTGGTTCTGACAGGAGGATCATGGGTTCAAAGCTAACCTCAGCAACTTATTAAGTCCTTAAGCAACTCAGTGAGATCCTATCTCTAAATAAAGTCAAAAAGGGCTGTGTTGTAGTTCATTGGTTTAGTGCCCGTTGGTACAATCCCCAGCATCAGACAAAGAAAGGAAGAAAGAAATAAATGAAGAAAGGAAGAAAACAAGGAAATAAATCTTGTCCCTGTTTACAATAAATCCCATTACCATGACAACTCCCACAACTGAGGAATTATCACTAGGACAACTAGTCTTTCTAAAGTAGCCAATGAGAAAAGTTGGACAATATTCTAATCAGGTAACAGAAGGTAACTAATAGAAACAAATGGGGTAAGGTCTTCCATTAGGTCCATATAGGGAAAAGAACACCTTGCAGCCCAGCATAGAAGATAATAATTTCCAGGGATCTTTCCAGGGATCCAGGCCTTGAGCTTTTCTTTCTTGATAGGTCAGCTCTGCTCTACACAACAGAGTGCTACGTCCAACTTCACCTTCAATAAATTTGTACACTGCCTGTTACTTGTGTATGTCTTGATCAATTCATTATTTGGGATACCAAAGACCTTGACCCCAAGTGGACATCCTGACAGTTACACTGTGTTTCTTATGGTAATCTTGTCTGGGGTGAATCTTCTGTACCTATATTTAAATCTTTCCCCAGGTTTGGAGAGGTTTTGCTTTTCTCCTTCTTTCCTTCCCTCCATCCCTCCCTCCCTCCCTCCCTCCCTCCCTCCCTCCCTCCCTTCCTTCCTTCCTTCCTTCCTTTCCTCCTTTCTGAGGTAATGGAGATTAAACCCAGGGCTTTCTGTGCGTTAGGAAAGTGCCCTAACACTGAGATATACCCCATCTCTTAGAATGTTTTTAAAACTTTCCAGACAGGGTTGCATTAAATTGCACAGTCAGCTATCAAACTTGTGATCCTCCTGCTTCAACTTCCTGATTCACTGGGATTACAAGCAGTGCCACTAAGCCTGGCTTTTTATTATTTCTATTTTGCACTTAAATGTTTTATTAGTATGCTATAGTTACACATAACAGTGGGGTTAATTCTGACCATTCATATATATTTGTAATATAATTTGCTCCATTTCAATCCCCAGTACCTCCGACTTCCCTCCCCTTGTCCATTGTCCTGTCCCATTCCCTCTACTCTGCTGGTCGTTCTTCTATTTGTTTATTTTTTAATTAGGGCCTTAGGGATATATATGAATGTGAGTCTAATGTGATATATTCATACATGCTCATAGCCTAATTTGGTTCATTTCATTCTAAAGTTCTTCTCTTTCCCATGCCTCCTCCCTCCCCTCAATCCCTTTCCTCTTCTCCACTGTTCTTCCTTCTAAGAACATTTTTTTAAAGCACTTATGTCTGTCTAGCTATTAGAGAAAATATTCACCCTTTGACTTTCTGTGTCTGATTTATTTAATTAGTGTGATTTTTCTCTAGTCCCATCCATTTAGCAGTAAATAAGATGATTTTGTTCTTCTTTTTGGAAGAGTAAAGCTCCACTGTGTGTGTGGCACATTGTCTTTAATGGATCACTTCACTGGGCAACTGAGCTGGTTCTTTAATTTGTCTATTGTGAGTTGAGCTTACCTCTTCCCATTCTTACAGAAAAAGCTTTAAAATATCCACAATTGAGCTTTATTGTGAGCTTTTTATTCATGGCTTCCTGTCATTGTTGTAAATCCCTGTGTGCATAATTTCTTATTAGTTTTTATCATGAAGGGATATTGAACTTGTAAAATGACTTTTCATGCTTTTGAAGATAATTATTTTATTTTTACTATACTACCACATCCTTTTATTTTTTATTGATTCTTTTCAATTATACATGACAATAGGATTCATTTGACATGATCATAAAAGTGTGGGATAAAATTTGTTCTAATTCAGGCCTTAGTACTTCTCCTTTCCCTCATCTCCTTTCTTCCCCTGTTCCCTTTTCTCTACTCTAATGTTTTTTTCTGCCATTAGGTAAGTTTTTATTATTATTAAATTAGTGTCTTGTGCATGACCATCACAATGAGATTCACTGAGGTATATTCATATTAGTACATTGGAAATTTATGTCAGATTTATTCCACTGACTTTCCCTATCCTTCCCTTCTTCCTTTGCTTTATTCTCCTTTATCTACTACACTGATCTTTCTTTTTATTTTTTATATTCTTTTCCTCCTTATTTTGGATTAGTTTTCACATATCAGAGAGAATAATGGCCCTTAGGTTTTTGTAACTGATTTATTTCACTTAACACTATACCCTCCCATTCCATCCATTTACTAGTAATTTGTCATAATTTCATTCTTCTTTATGGATGAGTAATATTCCATTGTGTATATATACAACATTTTCTTTAGAAATCATCCATTGAAGAACCCTAAGATGGTTCCATGTCTTGGCTATTGAGAATTGGCCTAATATCAGCTTTAATGTGGCTGTGTCACTGTAGTAAGCTGATACTAAACCCTGTCACATTCCATGACTAAAACACTCAAGATCACTCCAGGTTAACTGGGGTGGCATGAAATAATCACACAGAGACAGAGAAATACCATTTTCTCTGGGTTCTATGATAACTCCTCTGACCTTAGGGGTTTCTGGAAAGACAGAGAGGAGCACATGCTAAACCCTTTTGTTGGGGAGAAGCCATTCAAATGAGGCAAGGGGTAGGATCACAAAGGAACAGGTGAGTGTAGCTCAATCCCATGAGTGCCACCTACTTCTAGGGCCATGCCTTGTTGTGTCATGAGTGCATTAGGAAAAGCCCGAATCATGAGCCATGGCACTACTGCAACAGACTACGGTGATCTTTCAGATCCCCATGGTGCATCAGGACTTAAAGGTGTGTGCATTTGGAGAGGCTCCCCACAATGTCCTTTGGGTATAGACTGAAAAGTGGGATACCCAGGTCAAGTGGTGGTCCATTCTAAGTTTTCTAAGAAATGTTGAAATTACTTTCCTGAGTAGTTGGACCAATTTGAGTCCCATGAGCAATGTATGAGCAATGTACCTTTCTCTCATGCATCACCAATGTTTATTGTTACTTGTCTTCTTGATAATTGACATTCTGACTGGAGTAAGATGGGATTTCAGTATAGTCTTGATTTGCAATTTTCTAATTGCTAGAGATTTGAATTTTTATATTTATTGACCATCTACTTTTTATTCTGTGAACTGTCTGTTCATTTTATTTGCCCATTTATTGATTGGTTGTTTTGTTTGTTTGTTTGTTTGTTTTGTGTGTGTGTGTGTGTGTTAAGTTTTTTTAGTTTTTTATGTATCCTGGAGATTAATATGCAATCTGAGATGTAGGTAGTAAAGATTTTATTTCATTCTCTGAGCTCTCTGTTCACATTCTTAATTGTTTCTTGGTTGTGAGAAAGATTTTTCATTTGATACCATCCCATTTGTTCATTCTTGATTTCAATTCTTGCACTTTCAGAGTCCTGTTGATGAAGTCAGTTCCTAAGCTGACACAATGAAGAGTTGGGCCTACTTTTTCTTCTAGTGGGTGTAGGGTCCCTACTTTAATGCCTAGGTCCTTCATCCACTTTGAATTGAGTTTTTTGCAGGGTGAGAGAAAGGGGTTCAATTTTCTTTTTCCACATATGTTTTTCCTGTTTTCCCGTCTTCATTCGTTGAAGAGGATACCTTTTGTCCAATGTATGTTTAGGACACCTTTCTCTAGCATGAGATAACTGTATTTATCTGGGTTTGTCTCTGTGTCTTTTATTCTGTTTCACTTTTTTTACATATCTCTTTTGTTGTCAAAAACATGCTGTTTTTGTTACTCTGGCTCTGTAGTATAATTTAAGGTCTGGCATTATGATGTGTTCTGCATCACCTCACTGTCGATTGCTTTGGCTATTCTGAGGCTCTTTTTTTCCAAATGACACTCATGATTGCTTTTTATATATCTATAAAGAACATCATTGATATTTTAATATAAATTGCACTAAATGTGTACTTCACTTTGATAATATGCTGATTTTGACAACATAAATTCTGCCTATCCAAGAATGTGGGATGTCTTTCCATCTTCTAATGTCTTCTTTAAATTATTTCTTTAGTTTCTGCAGTTTTCATTGTAAAGCTCTTTCACCTGTTTTGTTAGATTGATTTCCAAGTGTTTTATTTATCTTTTTTTAGGCTATTGTGAAGGGGATAATTTTCCTTATTTCTTTTTCAGCTGATATGTCATGGTATACAGGAATGTAATTTATTTACTGGTGTTGATTATATGTTCTGCTAATTTGCTAAATATGTTTATGAGTTCTAGAGGCTTTCTAGTAGAGTTTGGGGGATATCTAAGTATAGAATCTTGTCACTGGCCCATAGGGATAGTTTCAGTTGTATTCCTATTCATATTCCTTTAATTTCTTTCTTTTGTCTAATTGCTCTAGCTAGAGTTTCAAGAAGTATGTTGAACAGGGGTGGTGAAAAAGGGCATCCCTGCCTTGTTCCAGTTTTTCAAAGGAATGCTTTCCATTTTTCTGCATGTATAATGATGTTGGCCTTGGGTTTAGCATAGACAGCTTTTACAATATTGAGATATGTTCTGCTATCTATAGTTTTTCTAGTGTTTTGAACCTGAATAAATACTGCATTTTGTTGATTGCTTTTTCCTTATCTATTGAGATAACCATGTGATTCTTATCTTTAAGTCAATTAACATGGGGAATCACATTTTTTAAAAGTTTCTTATGTTGAAACAACCTTGTATCTCTGGGATGAACCCCTGTGGTGAGCCGTTTCTGCCGCTTATGCAGACTATGGTCGCCATTACAAGATGGCGCTGGCTCCGCTGTGGTATGTGACAAACAACTCCTTATTTGGGAGAGTTGGCACATGGTTTTTCAGCACCCTATGAGAAAGTTCCACGTGGCAGCTTCACATTGGGGCTTGAGATGCTATATTAAGGCTGGGAGGGGCATCCGAGGGATCAGTAGAAGAAATATCAAGGGCCTGAATAAACTGCTGAAAGAGGATTCCCGAGTTGCGTCTTCCTTGCGGGCAAGGGGTCGCGACAAACCCCACTTGATTGTGGTGCACTATCTTTTAATACAGTTTTGGATCTGATCTTCCAGTATTTTATTAATAATTTTTGCATTTATTTTCATCAGGGATATTGACCTGATGTTTCCTTTTTTAATGTGTTTTTATCTGATTTTGGTATCAGGTTGAAACCAGCTTTATAGAATGAGTTTGAAAGGTTTCCCTCTTTTTTCTATTTTATAAAATAATTTGAGAAGTGTTGATGTTAATTCTTATTTGAAGGTCTTGTAGAACTCAACCAAGAATCCATCTGGTCTTGGACTTTTCTTAGTCGGTGGGCTTTTGATAGCATCTTCAATTTTATTTCTTAAAATTGACCTGTTTAAATCTCGTATGTGCTCCTGATTCATTTTTTTTTTGGTCATATGTCTCTAGAAATATGTAGATATCTTTAAGATTTCTATTTTCTTAGAGTATAAATTTTCAAAATAATTTCTTATTATTGTTTTTATTTCAGTAGTGTCTATTGGGACACATCATTTTTGTCATGAATTTTAGTAATTTGAATTTTCTCTCACTTTCCTTTATTAACTTGGCTAAGGTTTTATCAATATTATTTATTTTTTAAAGAACCAACTTTTATATCATGGAGTTTTTCAAATTTTTTTGATTTAATTTCATTTATTTCAGCTCTGATTTTAATTATTCTCAGTCTTGTACTGCTTGCGGTGTTGATTTGGTTTTCTTTTATTAGGGCTTTGAGAAGTGATATTAGGTTATTTATTTGTTGACTTTTCTTTTAATGAATGAGCTCAATGCAAAAAAACTTTTTTTCTTGGTATTACCTTCATAGTTCCATAGAAATTTTGTTGTTATTTTGTTATTCTCATTTACCAGTAAGTATTTTTATTTAATTCCTAATTTTTTTCCTAGCCATTTCTCACTCAATAGCATATTGTTTATTCTCCAAATGTAAGAGTAGCATCTATTTTTTATTTTATCATTGATTTCTAATATCATTCCATTATGGTCTGGTAGAATGCAGTGCCAGGTTCTGTGGCCTGAGGATTTCATACTTATTTTATTGTATCCAACCTTCTAACACTACAATCTGCTTTGAATTTTCAGTATTAAATTCCAGTAAAGCTTACCTTTTTTTCCTCACTCACTGCTATGACCCACACAGCTGAACTCTAAATAGTTGTAAAGGATGATGGAAAATTAAGAAAACACACCAGGGTTGAATTCTGGCTCAATAGTAAAATGCCTGCCTCATATGTATGAGTGATTATGTTAGATTCTCTGCACAACATATAAATAAATAAAGGGCCATCAACAATTAAACATATTTACAATAAAGAAAGAAAGAAAGAAGGAAAGAAAGAAAAATACATAAACATTTACAAAAAGAAATCTGGAACCAGGTGGGATTCTGACCTGATGAAGGACTAGGGACCAGATCTAGCACAGCATTTTTAGTAAGTAAGTTTTATCATCAAAAGGTTATTTGTTGGAAAGTTTCAGCAAAGATGGCAGGCTTGAAGCCCAAAGCACTTGCACAATATTGTGGTTATCTTGCTATGCTCAGAATTCTCTATCCCCAGGAGCTGGTATATGAGCTTGAGGTTAAGACTAATGCAGTTCCAGGATTTGGCACAGAACATCCTCAGGCAGGGAATTACCATAGCTCCTGGGCAATGTTTTCATAGAAATTTTCCAGGGCAAAATGCAGCCACATCCCCAAGTCAGTCAAAAGCCAAAGCCCAAGTCACTACTCCACACTTCTCTCCATTTTTTATTTCTAAAATGTAGCCAATATGTGAGACCATCCACAACAGCCCTCACTGGATCCAGAATCTCAGTAGGCCCGGTTCACCCCTCTCCCAGTGTGGCAGGCATTGCCAGAGCCTAGCCTTTGGTTCAGGACTGCCCCTTCAGTCTACCGAGGGAAGGAGGTCAAGCCCAGTGGCCCATATTCACCCACATCAGCCTCTGCATGGCCCAGGTGCACCACAGGCTGGGTCCACCCCTTTCCCAGTGGGGCAGATTGCTATTTGCTCTCTTATCTCATTGTTGCCTAGCCTCTGGTGCAGGATCATCCCTTCTGACCAGTGCACTATTGGGAGAGTTGAGATCTAGCCCAAACAGCCCACACAAGCTTATGAAGGTTCCAGGATATCAGTAGGCCCAGTTCACCCCTCCCCCAGTGGGGAAGACACTGTCAGAGCCTAGCCTTTGGCACAGGACCACCCCCTCCTACCAGTAGGCTACCACAGGAAGTCAAGCCCAGCTGCCCAGATCCACCCACTCTAACTTATGCAGGTCCCAGACTCAGGATACAGTAGCATCCATTGAGGGACACCAGCAGGGTCTGAAAGCCCAACATCAAGATGAGGTACAGACAATCTGCACAGGTACTACAAGAATATAGGGAAGAAACAATAATATCTCAGATCCACACTGCAAGAAAGAAAGACACATAGACAACATAAAAAAAAAAACAAGAGAGGAAAGTACCCCAAACAAACCAGGACACTATAACAATGGAACCTATGGACAGCAAAGTTGATGAAATGTCAGAGAGATAGTTCAGAAGATTTATAACTAAAATGATCTGTGAAAATGATTCATAATTAAAATTGTCTGTAAAGAATGTCCTAAATAAGCAAATACAAGCAAAAATTGATCACTCCAACAATGAGATAAGAGAGCAAATAGCAAAAGATTACTTCAAGAGAGAGATAGAGACCCTGAAAAAAAGTCAAAAATCCTTGAAATGAAGGATATAATAAATTGAATAAAAACTCAGTCAAAAGCATAACCAACAGACTAGATAATTTGGAAGAAAGAACTTCAGATAGTGAAGACAAACTATACAATCTGGAAAATAAACTTGGTCACACAGTGAAGAAAGTTAGAAACCATGAAGAGAACATCCAAGAATTATGGGAAAACATCAAAAGACCAAATCTATGAGTTATTGGAATAGAGGAAGTTTCAAACCAAAGGAATGCACAATCTCTTCAATGATGATATCAGAAAATTTCCCAAGCATGAAGAACAAATTGGAAAACCAACTACAAGAGGCTTACAGGACACCAAATGTAGAAAATTGCAACAGATATACACTAAGTCCCAATATAATGAAAATGTCTAACATACAGAATAAGGATAGAATTGTAAAAGCTGCAAGAGAGAGGAATAAGATCATATATAGGGAGAGAGCAATTTGTATCTCAGCAGATTTTTCAACCCAGACCCTCAAAGCCAGGAGATAATGGAACATTATATATCCAGCTCTGAAAGAAAATAGATGCAAACTAAGAATCTTAAATCCAGCAAAACTACGCTTTAGATTTGATGACAAAATAAAAACCTTCCATGATAAATAAAAGTTAAGATAATTTATAATTAGAAAGCCTGTACTAAAGAACATCCTAACAAAATATTCCAAGAAGAGAAAATAAAAAACAATGATGAAAATCAGCAGAGGGAGGGATTACACTAAAGGAAAATCTAATCAGAGGAGAAACCAAGTCACATTAAATACCAAAAATAAACAAAAATGTCTGGGAAAACAAGTCATTTTTCAATAATAACCCTGAATGTTAATGGCCTAAACTCACCAATCAAAAGACATAGACTAGCAGATTGAATTAAAAAAAAGACCCAACAATATGCTCTCGGCAAAAGACATCTCATAGAAAAAGACATTCACAGACTGAAGGTGAAGGGTTGGGAAAAATCAGACCACTCACATAGACTGCAGAAGCAAGCAGGCTTTTTAATCCTCAAATAAAATAAAATAGACTTCAAACTAAAGCCAATCAAAAAGGGTAAAAAAGAATACCACATACTGCTAAAGGGAACCATACACCAACAAGACTTAACATTTATAAATATATATGACCCAAACAATGAAACAGCTGTGTTCGTCAAACAAACTCTTCTCAAGTTTAAGAGTCAAATAGACCACAACACAATAATTTTGGGTGATTTTAACACATCTCTTTTATCACTAGATAAATCTTCCAAATAAAAACTAAACAAAGAAACTATAGAACTCAATAATACAATCAATAACTTAGAATTAACTGACATATATAGAACATTCCAATTTCCAATGAGAGAATATACTTTCTTCTCAGCAGCATATGGATCCTTCTCTAAAATAAACCATATACTATGCCACAAAGCATCTCTTAGCAAATATAAAAAAAGTAGGGATACTACCCTGAATTCTATCAGATCATAGTGAAATGAAATTAGAAATCAATAATAAAATAAGAAATAAAATCCACTCCGATAACTGGAGACTAAATAAAATGCTAATGAATGAACAATGGGTTATAGAACACATCAAGGAGGAGATTAAAAGTTTTTAGATGTGAATGAGAACACAAATACAACATATCAAAATCTCTGGGACACTATGAAAGCAGTTCTAAGAGGAAAGTTCATTGCATGGACTTCATCCCTTAAAAGAAGAAAAAGTTAACAAATAAATGAATTAACACTATATCTCAAAGCCCTAGAAAAAGAAGAAAAAATCAACACCAAAAGTAGCAGAAGACAGGAAATAATTGGAACCAGAGCTGAAATCAATGAAATTGAAACAAAAGAAACAATTGAAAAAAATGACAGAACAAAAAGTTGGTTCTTTGAAAAAATAAATAAAATTGACAGACCCTTAGCCATGCCAATGAAGAGAGAGAAAATTCAAATCACTAACATATATAATGAAAAAGGAAATATCACAACAGACATTACAGAAATACAGAAGATAATTAGAAATTATTTTGAAAACCTGTACTCTAATAAAATAGAAAGTATTGAAGACATCTACAAATTTCTAGAGTCATATAATTTGCCCAAATTAAATCAGGATGATATACACAATTTAAATGTATCAATTTCAAGTGATGAAATAGCAGATGCCATCAAAAATCTACCAACAAAGAAAAGACCAGGACCAGATGGATAAAAAGCCGAGTTCTACAAGACCTTTAAAGAAGAACTAATACCAATACTCTTCAATTATTTCAGGAAATAGAAAAAAGAGGCAGCACTTCTAAATTTATTCTTTGAGGTCAATATTACCCTTTTCCCAAAACCAGGCAAAGACACATCAAAGAAAGAAAACTTTAGACCAATATCTCTAATAAACAGATGCAAAAATTCTCAATAAAATTTTGGCAAATCAAATACAAAAACATTTCAAAAAGATCATGCACCATGATTAAATGAGATTTATCCCAGGGATGCAAGGTTGATTCAACATACAGAAATCAATAAATGTAATTCATCACATCAATAGACTTAAGGATAACAACCACATGATCATCTAGATAGATGCAGAAAAAGCATTTCACAAAATACAACACCACTTTATGAACAAAACACTAGAAAAACTTGGGATAACAGAAACATATCTCAACATTATAAAGGGCATCTACACTAAGCCCCAGGCCAACATCATTCTAAATGCAGAAAAATTGAAGGCATTCCCTTTAAATGGAACAAGACAGGGATGCCTTCTTTCACCACTTCCATTTAACATAATTCTTGAAACACCAGCCAGAGCAATTAGACAAATGAAAGAAATTAAAGGGATACATATAGAAAAAGAAAAACTTAAAGTAGAAATTTCTGTATAACAGTGACAAATCCTCAGAAAGGAAAATGAGTAAAACTACCAATTCTCAAGAGCTTCAAAAAATAAAAATAATAAATAAAATACTTGGGAATCAATTAAAGAAATGTGAATGGTCTATTTAATAAAAATTATAGAACCTTAAAAAAAGAAATCAAAGAAGACCTTAGGATGTGGAAAGATCTACCTTTCTCTTGGACACACAGAATTAATATTATCAAAATGACCATACTTCCAAAAGCATTATGCATATTTAATGCAATTTAAATCCCAATGGCATTTCTCATAGAAATAGAAAAAACAATCATGAAATTCATCTGAAAAAATAAAAGTCCCAGAATAGCTAAAGCAATCCTTAGCAGGAAGAATAAAGTAGGTGGCAAAACTATACCAGACCTTAAACTCTACTACAGAGAAATAGTATCAAAAACAGCATGGTATTGGCACCAAAACAGACTGGTAGACCAATGGTACAGAACATAGGACACAGAGACCAATCCACAAAACTACAATTATCTTATATTAGATAAAGGTGCCAAGAACATGCACTGGAGAAAAGATAGCCTCCTCAACAAATGGTGCTGAGAAAACTGGAAATCCATATGCAACAAAATAAAATTAAACCCCTATCTCTTACCATGCACAAAACTCAACTCAAAATGGATCAAGTGAAAAACCCAAGCAACTTCATTTTACTTGGGACCTCATTTTGCTCTGATACTTAACCCCTCACCTATTGCAGTCCTAAAGTCAGGAAATACCACAGAAACTCTGCACAACGTAGATGGTGATTGCCTAAAATGGGCCAAGATATCAAAATACCTGAAATTCCAGATGGCCCCCACCTAGGTATGGTGACCAATATCTAAACCAGAAGCCCTGCAGCTTGGCACATATCCTCCTTGTGATATCCTCACAGTTTAAGCCAATCATTTTTAAGTGCATCAACCCCTTGAACTAACCAATAATCCTTTCCAGATTCTTTCCCACCATTGATACTCTAATCATGTTTTAGAGTTGTTTTATGATTTTCCCATTTGCTAAGAGATGATATGATGTATGTGATGTCCCTTCTTCCCCAAAGAGTGTATAAAACTGCTGCAAAACCTGGGTTCAGGGCCTCTCAGCATCACAAGTTGCTGTGTGTGTGGAGGACCAAGCTAGCTTGCAATAAATGCCTCTTTGCTGCTTACATCAATCTTGGTCTCTGGTGGTCTTTTGGGGGTCCCAAACTTGAGTATAACACAAGGATTTAAGAATACAACCAGAGACCCTGCATCTAATAGAAGAAAAACTGGGCCCTAATATCCATCTCATGTGGATTAGGCCCCAACTTCCTTAATAAGACTCCTGTGGCATAAGACTTAAAATCAAGAATCAATAAATGGGATGGACTCAAACTTAAAAGCTTCTTCTCAGCAAAAGAAATAATCTGTGAGGTGAATAGGGAACCTACATCTTGGGAACAAATCTTTACCCCTCACACATAAGATAGAGTGCTAATCACTAGGGCATATAAAAAACTCAGAAAGCTAAACACACACACACACACACACACACACACACACACACACACACACATATGCTTTCTCTCTCTCTCTCTCTCTCTCTCTCTCTATATATATATATATATATATATATATATGGGATATATATATATATATATATATATATATATATATATATCCCATATATCCCAATCAATAAATGGCCAAGGACCTGAAGAAACACTTCTCAGAGGATAATGCACAATCAATCAACAAATACATGAAAAATTGTTCATCATTACTAGCAACTAGAGAAATGCAAATCAAAACCACTCTAAGATTTAATCTCACACCAGTCAGAATGGCAGCTATAATGCATACAAACAACAATAAGCATTGGTAAGGTTGTGGGGAAAAAAGTACACTCATACACTGCTGGTGGGACTGCAAATTGGTGCAACCAACCTGGAAAGCAGTATGGAGATTCTTCAGAAAACTTGGAAGGGAATTACCATTTGACCCAGCTATCCCTCTCCTCTGTCTATACACAAAGGATTTAAAAACAGCATACTACAGGCACACAGCCACATCAATGTTTATAGCAGCACAATTCACAATTGCTAAACTGTGGAACCAACCTAGATACTCTTCAATAGATGAATGGATAAAAATTATGTGGCATATATACACAATGAAATATTACTCAGCAATAAGAGAGAATAAAGTCATGGCATTTGCAGGCAAATGGATGGAGTTAGAGAAGATAATGCTAAGTGGAGTTAGCCAATTCTCCAAAACCAAATGCTGAATGTTTTCTTTGATATAAGGAGGCTGATTCATAGTGAGATAGGGATCGGGAGCATGGGAGGAATAGGCAAACTCTAGATAGGGCTGAGGGATTGGAGAAGAAGGGAGGGGGCATGGGATAATTAATGATCATAAAATGTGATGATCATTACTATCCAAAGTATATGTATGAAGACAAAAATTGGTGTGAATATACTATGTATACAAACAGAGATATAAAAAATTGTGCTCTATATAGGTAACAAGAATTGGTTAAACAAGTGATGTTGTTTTAGAGAATTGTGCTATGTTATTTTGTTAAAAGCTAAACTTGGTTAATATAAAAACATCAATGTAATTGATGCTATTAATGTGTTCATGGTATACAAGTCTGTAAGGTAGAAGATTTAGAAAGAGCATTATATCAAGCTGGTGTTCTAAAATTGCATGGTAATTTTAGGCTTAAAAGAAAAACATGTTGTAAATTTATTTATATCATTTGTGTTCTATAACTGTACTTATTATCAATAAGTTATGTAAAGTTCCATGTTGCTTTTTACACTGAGATACAATTTAAATGTATTTTTAAGTTAATGAGAGCCTAATCTATGTAAAGGTTTTATTGCAAAACACAAAAGTACTTTGCTACTTCTCTACAAAAGATTAAAAGTTTTCAGCCTTTCTTTAATTCATGTTTTAGATGTGATATTATGCTGTGTTAGCTAATATTCATGTGAACTTGAGCAACAATTTATGTAGGCTTTGTAAAATGATGTCTAAAAAGCAAAGATCAGCTTCAGAACTATAGTATTTAAGATTTATGAAGAACCCCACCTTACTTGAGATAAGGCTCTATGTCCCATCTCACTACATGTGAAAGTGACTATGAAAGACGTAGGCCAGATTTCAGTACATTTAAAGTTGTGTCCAAAGGTTAGTGTTTGTCATAATTACCAGGATCTCAAACAGGGGATTATAATGTATAACTCTGCCAAAATTTAAGGTAGCTATTACATGAACTAAATATGGTTTTACTCTTGATAATTTTATTTTGTAGTTTTCTTATAAATGATTTAAGATTGCCTGTTAATGTTTTACAGATGAATTGATTTAAGAACACACAACCTGGGTTAATTTAAGATAATGAGTTATCACCTACAGGATAGAGATATAGACATTAAAGCCCAGTACTCTTAGTATAAGGCTGTTGAAGTTTATTTGCTAGATGTTTAAGATTAAGTCTTAAAATTAAAGTTAAATTAAAAGGGCCAAGAAAACCAATATTTGGCTCTTGCCCTCTGAGTCAGTCTAAATACGGAATAGGGGACTTTTCCAAAGAGCTTTACAACTCTAGGCCACATAACCTCCCTATCAGGGAGATTAATGAGACCAGTGGAGGACAGAAAGCCAATCAGTGCATTTGCTGTGAAGAGGAGGGTCATAAAGAAGGGAGACATCCCTGATGCTTCCGAGGGAAGCCACATGGTCAAGCAAGGCCTGGACCCATCCTAGCACAAATGGAACTAGCAGTGCAAATGACACTAGCAGAACTGAGAAGCTGCTGTGAAGTTCCCGAGGACTCCCAGGGAAACTCAGCTGACTGTTAACAATAGATAGAAACAAAAGTCAGTTTGACTTGCTTCATCTTAAACACTTAGCAAAGACAGTCAAAGCCAAAACACAGCTATTCCTGGACATTTTAATAATAATAATAGTTAAATGTAACTTCCATAAATAAGTAAACTGGAGGCTACAAAAGAGATTCTCAGACAGGAATGCCTAACAATTATCAAAAGGAACTGCCAGAGTAGTTTTTAGCTTAAGGCCTTTATTTCTGACCAACACAGGTAGGCTTAATGTTTGCTAGTATGGTTATCCAGCCCTAAGTAACAGAATTAAAGATTTCTCTATTAGACACAGAGGTCATACTAGTAAAAGGATTTTGCAAGATCAAATGATATTAAATTATTAAACTATATCTTAAGGGAAGGACATCTGTAACCCTAAAAGTTAAATGTTGTGTTTACATCCATGACATTTCTGGCAATGTGACAAATATCCTTAAAGATTTACATGCTCAGATAGAAGCCATTCCTCAGCAACCTTGTCATGAAAACAATATCTTAGCTCCTGGTTCTTGGTACTTCCTGGTGGAAAACATTGTTAGTCTTTGTCTTTGCCATCATACTCATTGGCATATTCCTGTGCTATGGGATTTATTGCTGCATCAATATGGTTCTAGTACTAATGAATTCTTGTTTCTCTTATAGACCACCTATCACTCAAATGGCCTTCTAGTCTATTACTTCTCAATCAGACTTCTATCATGGACCACTCAATAGACCCAATTTTTAAAGGGGGACTCCAAACTGCTTGCCCCACACCGTCCCTTTTCAGCCTGAAGAAGCCAGAAAGATCTTTTTTGCCCCCCCCTCCTTACAGCAGTAAGGAGTTCCCAAATTAGAGGGGAAAATGAAGCCAGATTTAAAATTAGGTAGTCAGTGAAGTTAGGTAAATCGGGTCTAATACCGCGTGAAATCTAAAATAGAGGCCATGCTGAGAATGACTCAGGAAAAACAGGACAACTCATGGAATGTTAATGAAGTCTGAAAAGGCCCTAGGCCAAAGTCCACCTCAAAGAAATGTTAATGGAGCCTAGGAAACAGCCCCCAACAGATTTGGAGATAGCCCATCCCAGAGAAATGATAAGCCCATCCCAAAAGTCCTTCCTGCCCGTTTGGCCCACTTGTGTCCTAACCCTTCCAACCTACATTCCATCAACAAAACTATAAAAAGGGGAAACAACCGCACTTCCACGGATTCCACCTCTTGGGTACCCTTCTTCCTCCGGGAGAAGTCTTTTCTGCTGTCCTTTAATAAACTTCTAATTTCTACTCTGACCTTGCCTTGGCGTGCTTCTTTGGTGTTATTCTTCAACATCGGGGAAGCAAGGACTCATCACCAGTCAACAGCAGTAACAGCAGGAGGATTCGGGGTGCAAAGCCAGACTCAGCAAAAGCGAGGTGCTAAGCAACTCAGTGAGACCCTGTCTCTAAATAAAATACAAAATAGGGCTGGGGAAGTGGCTCAGTGTCAAATGTCCCTGAGTTCAATCCCTGGTACCTATTAAAAAAAAAAAACAGGAGAGAATTTAGTGAGGAAAGTGCAACTGGCACAATATTTTGAAGTAGTCACAAAAAATTGTCCATGGTTTCCCAAAAAGGGATCCCTTTGTTTGCATATTTGGGAGAGGCTTGGCCAAGAATTGTGCACCAGCTATGAACCTGATGACTCTGGCAAAGTGTCCAGATTGTTCAGAAATAATGTGCTCTAATATGAAATTGTCTCACTACAACTCCAGGCAGTGTGAAATGGTCAGCTGCTGATTTTATTGCTAGTTTAAAAAATTATGTTAAAGGGTACAAGCATGCCCAGCCTGCCTGCCCCTTCCCTTCCCCAGTCTCTTCAGAGAGAGAAAATGGGAAGAAGAGGCATGTGGGAGGCAGAGGCAGCTGATGGTATTCAGAATGACATGGGAAGGAAAGTTGAACAGGAATTTAGGGTGGATTCTGAGGAGGAACTTGAGGAAGAAAGAGACTTAGCTTGTGAAGTCTCTAATTTAAATATGAAAGCTTCAACTCAGGTAACTGGACCTATGCCTTGGGCTAAGTTTGTAAAATTTTCTCCACTTCAGCAGGGCCCAGAGGCTGCAAGGGCAATGGGAGAAATTGTGGAGAGATTTGGGTTATACCTATCTTTGAACAACCTGATCTGACTGATCCTGAGCAACAAATAATGGCATATGTGCCTGTTCCTTTTAAAACCCGACAAGAGCTCATATCTGCTTGTTCAGTTTATGGCCTAACATCACCCTTACTGCAGAGTTTGTTAGAGAATCTGACTAATGAGGTTTTACTAACTAATAAATGGGTCATACTGGCAAATGCCTGCCCTTCAGGTGGAGATTATTATAGAAATCTAATCGGATGAAATTCTGCGCCATGCAGGCAGAAACAAACATAGTACATGGGGCTAATATCACTCTGGAGATGTTGAATGGAATGAAAATTGGCTGATTTAGGGAAACAGATAAATCTTGACTCACAAACTTATTTACAAATAAATGTGTGTGCAAAAAGGGCATTGAGAGAGTTGCTTACTAAGGGAGAGAGAGCTTTGGATATTTCTCAGGTTCAACAGGGACAAGATGAATTATTTTCTGATTTTTTGGCATGTTTATATTTTGAAGTAGTGACAAAAAATTGTTGTGGTTTCCCAAGAAGGGATCCCTTTATGACAATTGTCAGATCAGATGGGGGAGGCTTTATTGAGATATCACTCCCTGGCGGAACTCGATCAGATCCACAGAGGGGACAGGGGAAGGGTCTGAGGAGAAACCACATTGAAGCTCCACTGGACTGTTTATGGGGCTTACAGCAGGAAGGGAAGGACTCAGGACAGGAAAAGGTGTTCTTAGAGTCCCTTGCCCCATTATATTTGGTCAGGGGAGTTGGCTGAACTCCAGGATTGGCCAGGGGGTCCTGCTGATTGACAGTCATTAGTCAGGAGATCTGGCTGATTGACAGGAATTTCTGCCAGCATCTGATTGATGTTCTTTTCCTGAGCGGGCTGCTTTGTTCTAAGTTGCCACTAAGTCGCACCAAGTCGCTGCCACTTACCTAACAACAATAGCATAATTGGGGGGGATTCCAACATGGCGGCGGGCGCGGAGAGATCAAGTCTCTGACCTCTTCAGCTGTGAAGGCATAGGGAGTCGTAAACAGCCTAATTCTGTTTGCTCGGGATCACTAGGCAATGCTGAGCTGACGTGGATCTGGGACGAGCAGTCTGGGCGTCTCAGAACACACACTGAACCCGGATCGGCTGAATTCAAGCTCCCGTTCGCCTGCTTCCCACAGACAAACAGCTGTGACTCAGCACTAATCCATCCGGCTGAAACAACCGGTCAGCCCTTCTGATCCTACGGAGGTAAATGCCAACCGATCCTTCATAGGTAGTGGCCACAGGTTTGAAACGGGGCTTGGGAGAGACAGTAAGGACCCACCAGTTGCATTGGTCACCCGGCAAAGGGAAACGAACTGTCGCCATTTGCAAGAGATACCACCATGGCAGACAACTGACATCAGACTGCAGTGGAGGAGATAACTTCATTGAAACCGGCGGCTACAGGTGTGTAATTCGCTAGCCTTCCCTCTCCACACATTGGGGAAACCTTAAGGGCCAATCCCAGTTCTCCTGTAAGGGCCTCTCCCAGCTCTCCCGTGAGCACGGTAGGCAGACCGAGGGAATTAGAGGTGGCGCGGGACCCGCGGTGCAGGACTACTGCTCCCACCAGTGCTGACAGCTGAGGTCTTTTGCACCAGCTACCGGGGGTGTGGCTACCGGAGGGGCAGTAAAATTCGCTGAGGATTCTCAGCCCCAAGCTCTACAAACTTAGGGTCTGAGGGATTGGCAAACTGAAAGAGTGTGCCCAGTCATTCATGACAACAGGACTCCCGGGAGCAACAGACCTGGCGTGTACCCAGTATTGTGGTGAGCGGCACCTGTGAGAGGGGCCTGGCTAGAGGAAAAGTGGGGAGGTGACTAGACACAAGAGGATGCCCTAGGCACCCAGGATTGGAGACTCGCCCAGTCTGGGAGGAGGAGCTGCTGCACAGTGATTGGTTTCCGCGTATTGATAGGAGAAACTTGGCCTGGTGGTCACAGCGCCACCTACTGGAAGAGAAGTTAATCAAACTCTAAGACTGCATTTATTAGTTTTTGTTTGTTTGTTTGTTTGTTTGTTTGTTTTTTCTTTTTTTTTAATTTTGATTTCGGGTTCTCTTTCATTTTCATTTTTTTCTTGTTTTTTTAATTTTTTTTTTACAATTTTTTTTATTTTTTTTCTTCCAATTTTAATTTTTTTTATTATTTTAAAAAATTTTTTTCTTTTTCTATTTCCTATGTTTTTTCTTCTTTTGTCTTTTCATTTCTTTTCAATTATCTTATCCCCCTTTCTTGAATTCTACCTGCTTACCCTCATTCTCTTTAGTGACTTTTTCCCTTCCCTTCTAATACCTTTCCTCCCAAGCATCAAATAAATTTATAGGAGTAAACAGTAACTCAGCAGTCAAACAGAACAAGAAGTAACATGAGCAGCTTCAAAAAGCAAGGAAGAAAAGGAGTACAAACAATGCAGGACAGCCTAAATATTCAGGAGGACCTAGAGTCATCAGAAAAATGGTCATATAAAGAACTCAAGGAACACCTTAGGCAGATGGAATGGAACCTTAAAGAGGATACGAGACAGCAAATTCAAGCAGCGAAAGAGCACATTGAGAATGTATTACACAAACAGATAAAAGAAGAAGTTAAGCACCTTTATCAGGAGATAGAGATTATAAAAAAGAATCAAACCATAATCTTAGAAATGAAGGAAACTGTAAACCAAATTAAAAACTCAATTGAGAGTATCACTAACAGAGTGGAGCAAGTAGAAGCCAGAACGTCAGATAATGAAGACAAAATATTTCATCTTGAAAAGAGTCTAGCCAACTCAGAAAGGCTGGTAAAAAATCACGAGAAAAACATCCAAGAGTTATGGGATAACATAAAAAAAACAAACTTAGGAGTCATCGGGATAGAAGAAGGTACAGAGATTCAAACCAAGGGAATGAGTAACCTGCTGAATGAAATAATTACACAAAACTTTCCAGAAATAAAAAAGGAAACAGATATACAAATTGAAGATGCATACAGGACACCGAACACACAAAATCACAGTAGACCAACGCCAAGACACATTGTTATGAAGATATCCAATATACAGAACAAAGAGAAAATATTAAAAGCTACAAGAGAAAGGAGACAGATTACATTCAGGGGTAAACCAATAAGGTTAACAACGGATTTTTCATCACAGACACTGAAAGCAAGAAGGTCATGGAACAATGTATTTCAAACACTGAAAGACAATGGATGCCAACCAAGAATTCTGTATCCAGCAAAATTAAGCTTCAGATATGACAACGAAATAAAAATCTTTCATGATAAACAAAAGTTAAAAGAATTTGCAGCCAGAAAACCAGCATTGCAAAGCATTTTGAGCAAAACACTACACGAGGAAGAAATGAAAAACAATAACCAAAACCATCAGAGGGAAGTGCCTCGGTAAAGACAGAGGGTGAGGGGAAAAATAATCATGGAGAAACAAACTAAATTTTTTTTTTTAAAAAAAAAGGATAAATAATCAAACATGGATGGAAGTACAAACCATATATCAATAGTAACTCTGAATGTTAATGGCTTAAACTCTCCAATAAAGCGACATAGACTGATATCATGGATTAAAAAAACAAATCCAACAATATGCTGCATCCAGGAGACACATCTGATTGGAAAAGACATACACAGGCTGAAGGTGAAAGAATGGGAAAAAATATACCACGCACATGGTCCTCATAAGCAAGCAGGGGTGGCCATCCTCATATCGAATAAAATCGACTTCAAGACTAAGTTAATCAAAAGGGATAAAGAAGGACATTATATACTGTTAAAAGGAACCATTCACCAACAAGACATAACAATTATCAATATTTATGCACCAAATAATGGCGCTGCGACATTCATAAAACAAATTCTCCTCAAGTTCAAGAATCAAATAGACCACAACACAATAATTATGGGTGACTTCAACACACCTCTCTCACCATTGGACAGATCCTCCAAACAAAAGTTGAATAAGGAAACTATAGAACTCAATACCACAATCAATAACCTAGACTTAACTGACATATATAGAATATATCAACCATCATCAAATGGATATACTTTTTTCTCAGCAGCACATGGATCCTTCTCAAAAATAGACCATATATTATGCCATAGGGCAACCCTCAGTAAATATAAAGGGGTGGAGATAATACCATGCATTTTATCTGATCATAATGGAATGAAACTGGAAATCAATGATAAAAGAAGGAAGGAAAAATCCTACATCACATGGAAAATGAACAATATGTTACTGAATGATCAATGGGTTACAGAAGACATAAAGGAGGAAATAAAAAAATTCTTAGAGATAAATGAAAATTCAGACACAACATATCGGAATCTATGGGACACAATGAAAGCAGTTTTAAGAGGAAAATTCATCGCCTGGTGGTCATTCCTAAAAAAAAGAAAAAACCAACAAATAAATGAGCTCACACTTCATCTCAAAGCCCTAGAAAAGGAAGAGCAAAACAACAGCAAATGTAGCAGAAGGCAAGAAATAATTAAAATCAGAGTGGAAATCAATGAAATTGAAACAAAAGAAACTATCAAAAAAATTAACAAAACTAAAAGTTTGTTCTTTGAAAAAATTAATAAGATCGACAGACCTTTAGCCATGTTAACAAAGAGAAGAAGAGAGAGAACTCACATTACTAACATACGGGATGAAAAAGGCAATATCACAACAGATGCTACAGAAATACAGAAGACAATTAGAAATTATTTTGAAAACCTATATTCCTATAAAATAGAAGATAGTGAAGACATCGATAAATTTCTTAAGTCATATGATTTGCCCAGACTGAGTCAGGAGGATACACACAATTTGAACAGACCAATATCAATGGATGAAATTGAAGAAGCCATCAAAAGACTACCAACCAAGAAAAGCCCAGGACCGGATGGGTATACAGCGGAGTTTTACAAAACCTTTAAAGAAGAGTTAATACCAATACTTTTCAAGTTATTTCAGGAAATAGAAAAAGAGGGAGCTCTTCCAAATTGATTCTATGAGGCCAACATCACCCTGATTCCGAAACCAGACAAAGACACCTCAAAGAAAGAAAACTACAGACCAATATCTCTAATGAACATAGATGCAAAAATCCTCAATAAAATTCTGGCGAATCGAATACAAAAACACATCAAAAAAATTGTGCACCATGATCAAGTAGGATTCATCCCTGGTATGCAAGGCTGGTTCAATATACGAAAATCAATAAATGTTATTCACCACATCAACAGACTTAAAGATAAGAACCATATGATCATCTCAATAGATGCAGAGAAAGCATTCGACAAAGTACAGCATCCCTTTATGTTCAAAACACTTGAAAAACTAGGGATAACAGGAATGTACCTTGACATTGTAAAAGCTATCTATGCTAAGCCTCAGGCTAGCATCATTCTGAATGGACAAAAGTTGAAGGCATTCCCTCTAAAATCTGGAACAAGACAGGGATGCCCTCTATCACCACTTCTATTCAATATAGTTCTCGAAACACTGGCCAGAGCAATTAGACAGACGAAAGAAATTAAAGGCATAAAAATAGGAAAAGAAGAACTTAAATTATCACTATTTGCAGATGACATGATTCTATACTTAGAAGACCCAAAAGGGTCTACAAAGAAACTACTAGAACTAATAAATGAATTCAGCAAAGTGGCAGGATATAAAATCAACACGCATAAATCAAAGGCATTTCTGTATATCAGCGACAAAACTTCTGAAACGGAAATGAGGAAAAACACTCCATTCACAATATCCTCAAAAAAAATAAAATACTTGGGAATCAACCTAACAAAAGAGGTGAAAGATTTATACAATGAAAACTACAGAACCCTAAAAATAGAAGTAGAAGAAGATCTTAGAAGATGGAAAAATATACCCTGTTCATGGATAGGCAGAACTAACATTATCAAAATGGCGATATTACCAAAAGTTCTCTATAGGTTTAATGCAATGCCAATCAAAATCCCAATGGCATTTCTTGTAGAAATAGATAAAGCAATCATGAAATTCATATGGAAAAATAAAAGACCCAGAATAGCAAAAGCAATTTTAAGCAGGAAGTGTGAATCAGGAGGTATAGTGATACCAGATTTCAAACTATATTACAGAGCAATAGTGACAAAAACAGCATGGTACTGGTACCAAAACAGGCAAGTGGACCAATGGTATAGAATAGAGGACACAGAGACTAATCCACAAAGTTACAACTATCTTATATTTGATAAAGGGGCTAAAAGCATGCAATGGAGGAAGGTTAGCATCTTCAACAAATGGTGTTGGGAAAACTGGAAATCCATATGCAAAATAATGAAACTGAATCCCTTCCTCTCGCCATGCACAAAAGTTAACTCTAAATGGATCAAGGAGCTTGATATCAAATCAGAGACTCTGCTTCTGATAGAAGAAAATGTTGGCTCTAATCTACATATTGTGGGGTCGGGCTCCAAATTCCTTAATAGGACACCCATAGCACAAGAGTTAATAACAAGAATCAACAAATGGGACTTACTTAAACTAAAAAGTTTTTTCCCAGCAAGAGAAACAATAAGAGAGGTAAATAGGGAGCCTACATCCTGGGAACAAATTTTTACTCCTCACACTTCAGATAGAGCCCTAATATCCAGAGTATACAAAGAACTCAAAAAATTAGACAATAAGATAACAAATAACCCAATCAACAAATGGGCCAAGGATCTGAACAGACACTTCTCAGAGGAGGACATACAATCAATCAACAAGTACATGAAAAAATGCTCACCATCTCTAGCAGTCAGAGAAATGCAAATCAAAACCACCCTAAGATACCATCTCACTCCAGTAAGATTGGCAGCCACTATGAAGTCAAACAACAACAAGTGCTGGTGAGGATGTGGAGAAAAGGGTACTCTTGTACATTGCTGGTGGGACTGCAAATTGGTGCGGCCAATTTGGAAAGCAGTTTGGAGATTCCTGGGAAAGCTGGGAATGGAACCACCATTTGACCCTGCTATTGCCCTTCTCGGACTATTCCCTGAGGACCTTAAAAGAGCATGCTACAGGGAGGCTGCCATATCGATGTTCACAGCAGCACAATTCACAATAGCTAGACTGTGGAGCCAACCCAGATGCCCTTCAATAGATGAATGGATAAAAAAAATGTGGCATCTATACACAATGGAGTACTATGCAGCAATAAAAAATGACAAAATCATAGAATTTGCAGGGAAATGGATGGCACTAGAGCAGATTATGCTTAGTGAAGCTAGTCAATCCCTAAAAAACAAATACCAAATGTCTTCTTTGATATAATGAGAGCAACTATGAACAGAGCAAGAAGGAGGAGCAGGAAGAAAAGACTAACATTATACAGAGTCATGAGATGGGAGGGAAAGGAAGAGTAAAGGGAAATTGCATGGAAATGAAGGGAGACCCTCATTGCTATACAAAATTACATATAAGAGGTTGTGAGGGGAATGGGAAAATAAACAAGGAGAGTAATGAATTACAGTAGATGGGGTAGAGAGAGAAGATGGGAGGGGAGGGGA
This sequence comes from Ictidomys tridecemlineatus, assembly GCF_052094955.1. Lineage (NCBI taxonomy): Eukaryota > Metazoa > Chordata > Mammalia > Rodentia > Sciuridae > Ictidomys > Ictidomys tridecemlineatus. The sequence goes on along the minus strand of NC_135481.1, from coordinate 120,705,288 downwards.
GGGGGGATAGCAGGGGATAGGAAAGGTAGCAGAATACAACAGTTACTAATAGGGCATTATGTAAAATTGTGGATGTGTAACCGACGTGATTCTGCAATCCGCATTTGGGGTAAAATTGAGAGTTCATAACCCACTTCAATCTAATGTATGAAATATGATATGTCAAGAGCTTTGTAATGTTGTGAACAACCAATAAAAAAAATAAAATTAAATTAAATTAAATTTAAAAAAAACAATAGCATAATTGGTTACCCTAATGCCACTGAGATATTAATTAAGCAGTTGGCTTTTGAAAAAGCTAATAAGACTTGCCCTCATAGAAAGAAAGGGTGAGTGTTGAATTTTATTTGCCTCTTTTCAGATATTGGAGTCCTGTAAATTGCTGAATGGTCTGTCCTTGCTTGCCCAGTTAGTAAAAAGGAGGCAGGGAGAGCCCTATCAAATAACAAGGGCCCTGTCAGTCAGTCTGGAGCAGCCATTTACTCCAGCCCAATCTCTGGTCTCTTTATTCCAGATCTTTATTGGCCACCACTGGAACATCAGCCCTGGACTTCAGCTCCACATCCAAATATGCACTGACCATGCAAGTAAGTCTCAGGCCATTCCTAAAGGAGTTTATGGGCCTTTGCCATCTGGCACAGTGGGACTTGTAAGGAATAGTGGAAGATCTCTGTAAATTCAACAAGCCAAAATAACCGTTTACCTGTCCAAGATTTTATTAGCATGACCGTACCAGCCAGTCACAGAAGAAAAGGGGGAAGAGAGAGAGAGAGAGAGAGAGAGAGAGAGAGAGAGAGAGAGAGGGGGGGGGAGGAGGGGGGAAGAGTAAAAGAGGGGAGAGTAAGAGAGAGAGGGAGAGTAAGAGAGTAAGAGAGCGAGCATGAACAGGGTGTTGATATTTATGTGTTTAACACAGGATGAGGAGGAGCAAGGTGAGTGGGCTATTACTTCTTCATTGGCTGAGAATTTGCACCACTTTAGGGATTGGAGGTTCACCATTCAAAGTTCATGCCATTCACAGGGATTGGAGGTGATGGTTCGTGCACCATTCAGTGCGTCATGGACCTGAGCTCCTGGAAGAGAAGCACTCCAGGTGCCGTCTTTACCAACATTCCTCCCTTTTTTGTTTTGGTTTGGGGGCCTCATACTCGATCTGGCTACTTCCTGCTGAATAGGGTGTCATTTAGAGGGAGGAAGGGAGGTCAGTTGGTTGGAGAAGAAGGGCCAGGAGACCCAATATCCATGGGCTGAAGGCATGGATTTCCTCTGGGAGAAGTCCATGAATGTGCCCTGCAGCTATGAAAAGAAACATCAATAATTTCTAGCATGTCATCCAGTGTGTAGGGCTGGTAGAAAAGGCCTATGCCCAGGAGAAGGCAGATATATATAGCTGAAAACCAAGGGCTTATTTTTTTGGCATGTTGGGGTAGAGATGGCCCTTTGGTGGAGATGTCATTCGGTATCTTCATATTTCAGCACTTGATGGAGGTTTCTGGGGATGAGTGGATGTGAGTGTCATCCAGCTCATTGGCATGTAGCTGGTAATCCCTGGGGAGGAACTGATTGAAAGTTTGGTTAGAGATTTTATTAATTTGTCCATGGAGAATTTTAAAATGCAAGGAAGGAAGGCACAGAATAAAAAGACCCCAACTAGAGGTCCCAGTATTGGGAGAATCAGCCGCTGATGGGGTTTGTAAAGAGGTCCTGATAGGATTGTTGTGCCAATTGCTGCTTTCTTAAAAGGGTGTGGGTGTACTGTGTTGCTGTGGGTTTCTAGATCCTATCAGGAGGCCCATTATTATGTAGGTTCTTCTCCGGAATGGGATGGAGGGTGGTGCATGACTGTGAAAAACACATCTTGAGAGGGTTATCTGGGGATATCTCACAGGTAAATCTGGGTGATTGTGGGGGTCCTGCAAAGTTGGGAGCTGTGGTGGAATTGTCCTCTGGAGGGCTTGCTGCTGGTTTTAACCTAGAAATATGAATACAGGGGGTTAGTTTCTTTTCTTCCTGTTGGAGTTTTGCAGTATTGGGTGTATACAGGACTACCTGTAATGGCCCTTCCCATTTTGGGGTTGGGGGGATCTTTCCCCTGGAGAGGAAAAGTAGACCCATTCTCCTGGTTTGAGTGGAAAGGAGGCAGCTGAGTTCTCTGGATCCAGAAGCAACAAATCTTGTTGCTTCCATAGCTCAGAGTGTATAAGGAAGAGGAGGGGGAGAGCATATTGGTTGGGGAGGGGCCAAGGCTCTGGTGAGATTCCCAGGGGGAGAAGGGGATGACCATACATTATCTCAAAGGGGGAGGCAAGGGATGGCTTTTTTGGTAAAGCCCTCAGGCATAGTAGGGCAAGAGGGAGGAGTTTAACCCAATTTAAATGAGTCTCTAAAGATAGTTTCATTATGATGTCTTTCATTGTGTGGTTGGTTTGCTCAACCTTACCTGAGGCTTGGGGGTGATAAGGACAATGAAAGTGCCATGGAATGGACAATGTCTTTGCCACATTCTGGGTTACTTGAGAGACAAACTCTCAAGTACTTACTTGAGAGTACTTGTCAGATTGGATTGAAGCGGGCATCCCAAACCAAGGGATTACTTCAGTTAGGAGGTTGTTAGCAACTGTGATAGCCTGCTTATTTGAGGTGGGGAAGGCCTCTACCCAACCTGAGAATTTGTCTATTAAAACTAGTATGTATTTGAAGTTTTTTACTCTGGGCATGTTGGTAAAGTCGATTTGCCAATCTGCCCTGGGAATATGGCCCCTAGCCTGAAGAGAAGGGAAGGTTCCAGGTTTTAAAGATGTATTGGAATTCTCTCTTTTGCATATCTGGCATGAGGCTGTGATTTGCTGTATCACTTCTTTATCCTGGGGAGTCAGAGTAAAGAAAGAGTGGAGAAAGCTTTGAGAGTCTGCAGATTGGTGTGAAAAATGAAGTGGAGGTAAGTAAAGAGAGCATGTTTAGGTGGGTCTTTGTTATTGGGTAATGATGTAGAGCATGTGGCAATGAGAGATATGGTGGGTTCTGAAAGGGCAGCTGACTTGGCTGCCTGATCTGCTTTTGAATTCCCCTGTGTGACGGGGAAGGAGTCATTCTAGTGTGATATGCAATGGACAACTCCAAGTTTTTTAGGAAGCTGGGAGGCTTATTAGCTGGATAATGTATGTGGAGTTGGTTATAGAGGTGCCCTTTGAGTTCAGGAGACCTCTCTCCTTTCAAATTGCTGCATGAGATAAAAAGTGTGGAAAACATATTTTGAATTAGTATAAAGCATAAGATTTTTCCCTGCTACCAATTCACAGGCTCTCATTGCAGCTCCAGCTGCAATGTGTTGGCCATGGCCAACACTTCAGTCTGAGGAGTCAAAGGTCCCCTCTATAATTTTTTTTAGCTTTGCCTGGATGTCTGGTAGCTTCTTATAGGTCATAAGAAGTTGCCTCCCATCTGGGGACTCAGGGTCCAAATTAGAGTACTGAAGGAGAGCCTTTGTTAGTTGGTCTAGGAAGGCTGAGGCGTTTTTATTTTTCCCCTGGTTGACTTCCTGGAGTTTATAAAAGTTAATAGCCATTTGTGCTGCTGCCTTTAGGTCAGCTATCAGACAGGTAATAAGGTGGTCCCTATGTCCCAGGTTTTGGGGGTCATTATAATCCCAATGGGGGACTTGCTCTGGAACCACCTGGGTCCCCAAGGGATGGTGGGCATTAGTCTGATAAACTGGTCTGCATAGGCCCTAGCCTGGTCCCAGACCCTTCTCCTTTCCTCAGGGAGAAGAGTATTGGACAGAATCATATAGAGACCATGAAAGGTGAGGCTATAGGCTTGAGTTAAGTATTGAAACTCTTTAATATAAAAGAAAGAGTTTGCAGTGTAAGATCCCAATTTTTTTCCACTTGAGAAAGATCAAGCATAGAAAAAGGAACATAAACCCTTAAAATTCCATCTGGTCTGGTGACCTCTTGAAGTGGGGCCACAACATGTGAAGTTTGAGTCAAGTGATGAGATGTGGTGACTTGTGGGTTAGGTGCTGTATTAGTGCGTAAATGGTTGGCTGAACAGGTGGTGGGTGGACTAAATTGAGGTGGAGGGACAGGGTGGAAAGAACAGAAGTGGGAGGAGCTTGTGTGGAAGTGTCAGGAGGAAGAGGAGGAGGAGTTTCTGCAGAAGATGCCACAGATGTAGAAGATGGGGAAGTGGGAGGGGGTGAAAGTGGGGGAAGTGGGGCTGAGGGCAGGGAAGAGCAGTATGGAGGTGGTTCATCAGCTGGCTCAAAAGTGGAGGTGGAGAGCAGAGAAGAGGAAGGAGGAAGAGAAGGTGTGGAAGCAGAAAGTGGAGAAGAGGAGGAAGGAGGTTTGAGAGCAAGGAGTAGCTGTTGAGGCTTGCATTGGGTGCAAGAGATTTGAATGAGATTGAAGCAAGGAAAAAGCCTCCACATAGGGAATCTAGTTCCACTTCTTTGATTGCTCACCGTATTAAAAGATCCCGGAGTAAATTGAGATCTAGAGACCCACATGTGGGCCAAACATTTTGGTTGTCTAAGGGGTATGTAGGCCAGTCCTGGGTACAGAATTTTATGAGCCTTTTTGGTTTAATATCAGGGGCCAGGCTCAGGGTTTTCAAATTATCTAAGAGGCACCACAAGTGAAAATCATCCGGGAGGGACGAGGAATTTCCCATGCTGGAAGGGCAATATGGGAGTCAGAGAAAGACAGAGAGAGAGAGAGAGAGAGAGAGAGAGAGAGAGAGAGAGAGAGAGAGAGAGAGAGAGAAATCCCAAAAAATCCCGAAAAGAGCTTCCTGGAGGTTCTGGAGCAAATGGAGAATCAAATGGGCATCCAAAATGACCAACCACTTCGGGGAAATACAGAGGGCACTATCCAGTCATCACCAGTGAAGCGCGACCTATGAGACCCAAATAGGGACGGGGCTGCAAGCAACCAGATGACAGGAGAGTTTTTTGACTGGAATGAAAGAGTCAGGAATGGAGTTTTGGGAGAAACAGACTTCCAAACTCGAGTGAGACGGGCTATAGCAATTGCATAACCTATCCATGGGAGATAAGAGTGAAGGGAGACAGAGCAGTTACAAAGAGAGAATTAATCCTTCATCTCAGTCGGTTGATTCCCAGGGGTGTCCTAGCAGTGCCCCTGGTGTCCACTGAGACCCTGATGGGATTGCCTAAAACACCCGGAGGGATTGCCGGTCACTCAACCGCCAATTCCCTCATTCTGATGAGTTAGGGTTCAGGCACTCATGGGATGGGGGACTCACCAATCTGCAGGCATGTGGTGGATGACAGGCAGGTGATGAGAGGAGTGGACTATGACAGGAATGGTTGGGCTTGGAGTTTGGGACCAGGGTTCTGCCTTGAGTGACAGGGATCCCCATCCCAGGTTTCAGCACCAATGTAAGAAATGGTGGAAAAGCTCCATAAACTCAACAAGCCAAAACAACTGTTTACCTGTCCAAGATTTTATTAGCAGGACCTTAGCAGCTAGTTGCAGAAGAGAAGGGAGAGAGAGAGAGAGAGAGAGAGAGAGAGAGAGAGAGAGAGAGAGAGAGAAAGAGAGAAGAGAGAATAGAGAGAGAGAGGAGAGGGGGAAGAGAGAGAAAGGAGAGGGGGAAGAGAGAGAGAGGAGAGGGGGAAGAGAGGGAGAGAGGAAAGGGGGGGAGTAAGAAAGGGGAGAGTAAGAGAGAGGGAGAGTAAGAGAGCGAGCACGAACAGGGTGTTGATATTTATGGGCTTAGTGCAGGATGAGGAGGAGCAAGGCGAGTGGGCTGTTACTTCTTCATTGGCCAGAGTTCCTGCCACTTCAGGGATTGGAGGTGCGCCATTCAAAGTTTATGCCATTCACAGGGATTGGAGGTGATGGTTTGTGAATCATTCAGTGCATCATGGACCTGAGCTCCTGGAAGAGAAGCACTCCAGGCACCATCTTTACCAACAGGACTCATATTAGGCAGGAGTAATTTGACTATGAAAGGATTCTAAATTTTACTCTGTCTGGTTAATTCAGATTTTAATGGGGGAAATTAAAGTTATTTCTCAAATAAATAGTTCTATTGTTCAATTTTCTCCAGAAAATACCATAGCTCATATTCTTCTTCTGCCTTCTCATTCCACAGGAAAGATTCTTTCAGATGAACTCCAAGGCACCTAAAGTTTTAGGTCCTTATAGAGAACATTCTGGGCTCAATTCATTAAGCAACAGTTACCCCAGATGGATCCTAAAATTAATGGAGCAACTTTTAAAGGAGTCATTGATTATGGTGCAAATTTCTCAGAAGAGGAATAGCTGGGTCAAATGGTGGTTTCATTCCCAACTTTCCAAATAATCTCCATACTGTTTTCCAAATTGACTGCACCAATTTTCAGTCCCACCTGAAGTATATGAGTGTACCTTTTCCCCTGCATCCTTGCCATCACTATTCTTTGTCTTCATAACGGCTGCCATTCTTACTGGAGTGAGATGGTATCTTAGAGTAGTTACAATTTGCATTTCTCTGATTACTAGAGATGATGAGAATTTTTTCATATATCTGTTGATTTATTCTATATCCTCTTCTGAGAAGTGTCTGTTCAGGTTCTTGGCCCATTTATTGATTGGATTATTTGGAGGTTTTTGGTTCTTATCTTGTTGAGATCTTTATATACTCTAGAGATTAGCACTCTATCTGATGTGTGAGGGGTAAAAATTTGTTCCCAGGTTGTAGGCTCCCAATTCACCTCACATATTATTTCTCTTGCTGAGAAAAAAAACTTTTTAGTTTGAATCCTTCCCATTTGTTGATTCTTGGTTTTAATTCTTGTGTGATAGGCATCTTATTAAGGAACTTGGGGCCTAGCCCACGTAATACAAATTGGGGCCTACTTTTTCTTCTATTAGATACAGTGTCTATGGTTTAATTCCTAGATATTTGATTCATTTTGAGTTAACTTTTGTGCATGGTGAGAGATAGGGATTCAATTTCATTTTGTTGCATATGGATTTCCAGTTTTCCCGGCACCATTTGTTGAAGATGCTATCCTTTCTCCAGTGCATGATTTTGGCACCTTTGTCTAATATAAGGTAGTTGTGATTTTGTGGGTTAGTCTCTGTGTCCTCTATTCTGTCCCATTGGTCTATCAGCCTGTTTTGGTGCCAGTACCATGCTATTTTGTTACTATTGTTCTGAACTATAGTATAAGGTCTGGTATAGTGATACCACCTGTTTCACTCTTCCTGCTTAGAATTGCTTTAGCTATTCTGGGTCTCTTATTTTTTTCCAGATGAATTTCATGATTGCTTTTTTTTTATTTCTATGAGAAATGCCATTGGGATTTTAATCATAATTGCATTGAACCTGTATAGTGATTTTGGTAGAATGGTCATTTTAATAATATTAATTCTGCCTATTCATGAGCAAGGTAGATTTTTCCATCTTCTAAGGTCTTCTTCTATTTCTTTCTTTAGAGTTCTATTGTTTATATTGTAAAGATCTTTCACCTCTCTTGTTAGGTTGATTCTCAAGTATTTTATTTTATTTTATTGAGAATATTGTGAATGGACTATTTTTCCTCATTTCCCTCTAAGAGAATTTGTCACTGATATACAGAAATGCCTTTGATTTACGGGTGTTGATTTTATATCCTGCCACTTTGCCGAATTCATTTACTAGTTCTAGAAGTTTCTTGGTAGAGTTTTTTGGGTCTTCTAGGTATAGAATCATATCATCAGCAAATAGTGATAGTTTAAGTTCTTCTTTTCATATAGTTATTTCTTTAATTTCTTCCACCAGTCTAATTGCTCTGGCCAGTATTTCAAGAAATATGTTGAATAGAAGTGGTGAGAGAGGGCATCCCTGTCTTGCTCCAGATTGTACAGGGAATGCCTTCAGTTTTTCTCCACTTAGAATGATGCTGGCCTGAGGCTTAGTGTAGATAGCTTTTACAATGTTGAGGTAAGTTCCTGTTATCCCTAGTTTTTCTAGTGTTTTGAACATAAAAGATTTTGTCAAATGCTTTTTCTGTGTCTATCAAGATGATCACATTGTTCTTATCTTTAAGTCTGTTGATGTGATGAATTACATTTATTGATTTCTGTATGTTGAACCAACCTTGCATCCTGGGGATGAATCCCACTTGATCATGGTGCAGAATCTTTTTGATATGTTTTTGTATCCAATTTGCCAGAATTTTATTGAGGATTTTTGCATCTATATTCATTAGAGATATTGGTCTGAAGTTTTCTTTCTTTGAGGTGTTTTTGTCTAGTTTTGCAATCAGGATGATATTGGCCTCGTAGAATGAATTTGGAAGTACTCACTCTCTTTCTATTTCATGAAATAGGTTGAAGAGTATTGGAATTACCTCTTCTCCATGTGATGTAGGAATTTTTTCTTCCTTATTTTATCATTAATTTCCAATTTCATTCCATTATGATTGGATAAAATGCATGCTAATATCTCTACTCCTTTCTATTTGCTAAGAGTGCCCTGTGTCAAAATGTATGGTCTGTTTTTGAGAAGGATCCATGTGCTACTGAGAAAAAAGTGTATCTGCTTGATGTTTGTTGGTATATTTTATATATATCAATTAAGTCTAAGTTATTAATTGTGTTATTGAGTTCTATAGTTTCTTTATTCAACTTTTGTTTCGAAGATTTGTCTAGTGGTGAGAGAGGTCTGTTAAAATCACCCATTATTATTTCTTGTGGTCTATTTGACTCTTGACCTTGAGAAGAGTATGTTTGATGAACATACCATTGTTTGAAGCATATATTTTAAAGATTGTTATGTCTTGTTGGTGTATGGTTCCTTTGAGAAGTATGTAGTGTCCTTCTTTATCACTTTTGATTAACTTTGGCTTGAAGTCTATTTTATTTGATATGAGTATGGGCACCCTTGCTTGCTTTTGAAGTCCATGTGAGTGGTATGGTTTTCCCAGCCTTTCTCCTTCAGGATCTTCTAGCTTTCAGAGTCTGTGTTGAAAGATCAGCCATTAACCTAGTTGGTTTACCCCTAAATGTAATCTGTTATCTTTCTCTTGGAGCTTTTAAAATTCTCTCCTTGTTCTGTATGTGGGGCATACAGTCTGGCTGGGCACAATTCAGGAGCCACTTGTCAAAAGAAATGAACTTTATTTTTAGAACACACACACCACATCACACAGCTCTTCAGGAAAAACCTCAGAGCCCAACTGCCACTACCGGCTTCCCACAAGCCTCTCAACCTCCCCCACCCCTCCTGTTCTTGAGGCTGATTGGCTGGGTCACGTGGGCAGAGCAAAAAAAAAAAAGTTCCCCAATGAGCAGCTCTGTGGTATGAAAGGGCGGGGAAACAGCCCAATGAGCATCACTGCAGAGGAGCCCATCAGTTGGCAGCTAGAAGTTTTCTGGGGCTGCTGTGAGCCAATCATCAGCTGGCAGCTAGAAGTTTGCTGGCTGCTGGAAGTATTCTGGGGCCCCTGTGAGCCAATCATCAGCTGGCAGTTGGAAGTTTGCTGGCAGCTAGAAGTTTGCTGGGGCCCCTTTGGCTGTGGCTCTCAACATCTCCCTCTCTCTGTTTAAACAACAAGCATGTGGCTTAGGGAACGTGCCTTAGGTTGTCCAATACTACATATGGTCCAAAACTACATATGGTTCTTACCCGTCATCAGATGAGCTGACCTCAAGGTGTCAGCCTCCTGACTTAGGTTGGTACCATTGCAATTGGATATTACCTGTCATTGACTACCCGTCCAGCATACAGCCACATCTGTGGGTAGGTCTTTGTACCACCGGGGGGGGGGGGGCAGGTGAGGTTCTTTGCCTCACCTCTGTTGGCCCCCAAATTTTAGCTGAACGACCATCACAAGCGGAAGGGAGGAAGATACACCAAGCCAATTGATGGCTCCTTTTGGAAAAATTGTACCACCAATGACACCATCAGCAAAAATACCCCAACACTGCCACAAGTTGCTGCACCAACAGATAGTTCACAATGCATACAAGTGATACATAGTCCAGGCAAGTTCTGCAAGCAGTTCAGTGATGGCTCCTTTTGGAAAAATTTTACCACCGACGACACCATCAGCAAAAATACCCCAACACTACCACAAGTTGCTGCACCAACAGATAGTTCACAATGCATACAAGTGAGTTCACAATGCATACAAGTGATACATAGTCAAGGCAAGTTCTGCAAGCAGTTCAGTGATAGCTATTGCAGAAGCTGTAGATTGGTTTTATCTTTGTCTTCACCAGCACTGGGATGAAGATAGGAATTCTGGCAATAATGGCTAAAGAAAAAATTATGTAACATTCCAGAAGGCACTAAAGGAAAACAATTTTCTGAACAATTTACATTATCTTAAACAGAATTATTAAATATAATGAAAAGGAAAGGTGAAAGTAAACAAACAGATCTGTTAACCTTCTTTTTTGTTCACATATTAAAACAATCCTCAACAGCTGAGGGCCATTGCCAAGTAGGAATGACGCATCAATATTTCCTTGCCAGCGTACCCCATGTTAAATGGACTTGCCTTGGAAATTTGCTGTGACCTTGCTTGTGTGTTTGAGAAAGGTGACCCTGCTCAATGACCAGGGTGGATCCAGGATTAGGGTGTATCCTGCAGGAAGTATCCCTGTCCTTGGGTTTAGGGTGTGACAATAGGAGTTTTAGGGAAGTTGGAGGTTGAAGATTATTCCTGCTGGGAGTAGGGCGTGCCTGCTGCCTGAGTTCCCGCTGAGTTCTCCTGGAGAAAAAGTATTTAGGATGTGTATTGTGCGGAGATTAAGATTTTCTTGTGAGCGTGTGTGGAGGCTGGTGTGAGATCGGGAATAAAGAATTGCTGTTTGAACCTACAAAACTGTGTGGTGGCTCGTGATCTTGTGCCAAGCCAAGACCTTGGCATTTGGTGATCCATACGCGGGATGTCTAAAGCTTGGGGGTAAGTGAATTTGCTCGCTCCTGAAGGAGAGCAAAAAAATGGGTGACCATTTCAAAAAACGTGTTCTTGTTTTGATTTATTTTGTTTTTATTTCAAGTTGCCTGTTCCTAGAACTTTCTCAGGCAAACTGGGGAAAATGGTTGACTCAAGGTTTGAAGTTGTTTGTTTCGGAGGAAGAGAAATTGTTAGAGGAAGGAGGCACCCCAGTGAGACCAAGAACAGTTAGGACATATGTTGATACAATACAAAAATGTAGCCCATGGCTTTTTAAAGACAAGTTATTAAGTATATCAATGGGACCATCATGGTATCCTGTAGAAGAATTTTTCTTCAACAAGAAAGAGATGGCTAGTTCTGTTTACTATACTTGTCTAAGATCTTGGTTTTTAGAAACAGCTGATTAATTTGAAAAGCTACAGTGTTAAAATATCAACCACTAAATATAAAATCAAGTACTCTTTACTTATTAAGTTCCATAAGGTAATATATTTAAACATTATGTGTGTTTTCATAAATTGGTAAATGGAAAAAAGTTTAATATTGCTTTGGTCTGTGTCTTTGCTAAAACAAGGTTACTAAGAGCTAAGATTCTATCATGTGTAATTTATATACAAAGAGTATAAGAAGTTTCAGTTGGGCTTCAATTACAATATAATAGTACCTTAGAAAACATGAAAATATTTCATCTTATTAAAGAGAGTAATTTGTCTAAATTCAAAAATTTTATAAGAGTTGTTTCAGAATGTGAATTTATAAAAAGGGTTAATGGTTAAAAAAGATATATAAAGATTCAAGATGTGGAAATATATTTTAATATAAAAGGTTAAAGGAAAAAGAAATGTTTCTAGATGAGATAAACTTTGTGTAGTAAAGTAAAAAGTTGTAAAATGCCATTTTAAAAGATTTTGAGGAAACTAGACTTAATTTAAAAGCTTGAAAAAGGAAGAAAGAAGAAAAAGATATTTGTACATGGCAGATTGAGACAAAGCTTCTTAATGGAGTAAAAAAAAAGCCTTTGATTGAAGGGTAGCCATGTAAACTAACATTAAGTGATTTAAACAGAATCTAAGCCTCGTTTAAAAGAGTGAAGCTGTAGGTGGTGAAAAAGTACATTTAAAAGTACAGTATAGATGATAATTGAAAGGCTTTAAAAGAGTTAAATTGAAGGTGGTCAAAATACCTTCATGGGGAAAAAAAGATTGCTTTACTCATCAAACTATTAAAATGTACTTATTAAGCTAAAAAGAGGGAGATGAGATAATCTTTGTGTGGTAAAGTAAAAAGTTGTAAAATGTCTAAATAAGTTGCAAAAGGCTTTAAAAGGTTAAATTGAAGATGGTTAAGATGCCTTCATGATGAAGAAAAAAAATAAAACCATGAAAATTGAAAGATAATAAGATAAAAGATATTTAGATTAAGAAGATTAAAAACTTGAAGTGAAAAACTTTAAAAACAGAAGTACAGAAAGGTAAAAAAGAGAGAGAGAAGATGTAGAAAGATAAAAAAGATATAGTAAGATAAAAAAGATGTAGAAAGACAAGAATTTTAAACCCACAAAATAGGAAACAAAAGAAAACTAGGAGAGAAAAAAAGCAACTAAGGGTAAATATAATAACCTTAGAAGAAAACTAAAAGATAGAAATAAGATAGAAAATGGTTGAAAATGTCAAATAAAGGTATTTCAGATAGAAAATGCAAAAGGCTAAGACAACTATGGTTTAAAACCACATCAAAAAATTAAAAGGACTAAAGTATTTTTAAAAACTAAGGCAGAATGCTTTTGAAAGACTTAAATTTAAAAGGATCTTAAAGGGGTATATATCCCCCAAAGATAAACTTAAAATAACCCTTTTTACTCTAAACTTTTAAAATTTGGATTCATATGTACCCGAAAAATGTACATAAGCCTAAGGTACTTTGGAAAGATATTCTAACAGGACAATGGAAAGGTCCTGATCCAGTTATTGTCTGGAGTCGGGGTTCTGTTTGTGTGTTTCCACAGGGAGAACAGCAGCCGATTTGGATTCCAGAGAGATTAACTAAAGCAATTTCTACAGAAAAAGAAGATGATTTGACTCAAATCCATAACAGCTGATATCCAGAGCTCTAGCTTGGCTATTCTTACATCTGTGACAGTGATTAACCATGGTGCTTTTTTTCAATATCTATTTTATTATTGCATTTTTCCCACATCGTAAAGTTCTATTCTTTTTTGAGCTCATACAAACCTAGGTTAATGTTTTTCTGATCAGTTTTATTTTTTTACTGTGTTTTATTTTTTGACTGGACTTTTTAAACATTGCAATGGAGATTTTACCTAGGTAAAGCTACAAGGCCTTTATTGTCTTATGTGTTGTATGTTATGTGTGCACTGTTTTGTGTTGCATGTCAGTATGTGTGTATGTCCATATTTTTATATGAGGAGCGCTCATGAAAAAATGGATCTGAATTTTTTTTTATTCACATGATTTTAGTGGTTTAATTTAAATTAGGTAAACAGATGTTAATGATTGTTTTCAAAGGTGGTTAACAGATCTGTTTGCTTACTAATTTAAATTAGGTAAACAGCTATTAAGGATTGTTTTTAAAGGTGATTAACAGATCTCTTTGTTTACTTTCACCTTTCCTTTTCATTATATTTAATAATTCTGTTCAGGATAATGTCTCTTTAGCATCATAGCCAGAATTCCCAACCGTCAATTGGCTTGGTGTCCTGGCATTTCTGTATCTTCCTCCCTTCTACTAGTGATGGTCTAAAATTTGGGGGCCAACAGAGGTGAGGCAAAAACCTCACCCCGCCCCCACTGGTGCTTAGGCCTATCCACAAGCATGGCTGAATGCTGGACCGGTAGTCAGTGACGGGTTCATCTGGTTGCAGTGGATTCAACCTAAGACAATAAACTGACGTCTAAAGGTCAGTTCTCCAATGACGGGTAAGAACCATATGTTGAATTGGACAACCTACCAGGCATGATCCTTAAGCCACATTGCTTGTTGTTTAATTAATCAGAAGGGGGGAGATGCTGACGGCCATTGCCAAGTAGGAATGATGCATTGATATTTCCTTGCCAGCGTACCCCATGTTAAATGGACTTGCCTTGGAAATTTGCTGTGACCTTGCTTGTGTGTTTGAGAAAGGTGATCCTGCTCAATGACCAGGGTGGATCCAGGATTAGGGTGTATCCTGCAGGAAGTATCCCTGTCCTTGGGTTTAGGGTGTGACAATAGGAGTTTTAGGGAAGTTGGAGGTTGAAGATTATTCCTGCTGGGAGTAGGGCGTGCCTGCTGCCTGAGTTCCCGCTGAGTTCTTCTGGAGAAAAAGTATTTAGGATGTGTATTGTGCGGGAGATTAAGATTTTCTTGTGAGCGTGTGTGGAGGCTGGTGTGAGATCGAGAATAAAGAATTGCTGTTTAAACCTACAAAGCTGTGTGGTGGCTCGTGATCTTGTGCCAAGCCAGGACCTTGGCATGTTTACCCAATTTAAATTAAACCATTTAAATCACGTGAATAAAAAAATTTGGATCCATTTTTTCATGAGCACTCATCATATATGATATATGGACATATGTACATACAAACATACAACATAAAACACAAGTGTGCACACATAATATAATACATACAACACATACCATAATAGTAAAGGCCTTATAACTTTTTACAGGTGAAATCTCCATTGCAATGTTTAAAAACTCTATAGTCAAAAAATAGAACTGATCAGCAAAATATTAACCTAGGTCTGTATGAGCTCAAAAAACAAAATAGAACTTCATGATGTGGGAAAGGGTAATAATAAAATAGATATTGAAAAAAGCATCCTGGTTCTGTTGGAGATGTAAGGGTAGCCAAACTGGAGTTCTGGATATCAGCTGTTATGAATTTGAAACAAATCATCTTCTTTTTGGTCTGTAGAAATTGCTTTAGTTAAACTCTCTGGAATCCAAATCAGCTGCTATTCACCCTGTGGAAACACACAAACAGAACCCCGACTCTAGACAATCACTGGGTCAGAACCTTTCCATTGTCCTGTTAGAATATCTTTCCAAAGTACCTTAGGCTTATGTACATTTTTTGGACACACATGCCTTTCCACAGCATTAAGTCCTGATGAATTCAAATTTTAAAAGTTTAGAGTAAAAAGGGTTATTTTAAGTTTATCTTTGAGGAATATATATCCCTTCCCAATTCCCTCTTTTTGCTTTAATAAGTACATTTTAATAGTTTGATAAGCTCTTTCAATTATGCCTTGTCCCTGTGGATTGTATGGGATTCCTGTTATATGAGTAATGCCAAATGATGAACAAAATTGTTTAAAAGAGGTAGAAGTATAACCAAAAGTGGTAGAACTATATACAAAAAAGTATAACTGTTTTGGAACGTCCACAGTGGCAAAATTTTGTAAGCAATGAGCTACAATATCTTTAGTTTTTTCTCTGGCATGGAGGGAGCCCATCAAAAATAGAGAAGAAGTATCAACTGTAACATGCAAATATTTTAATTTTCCAAATTCTAGCAAGTATGTGATGTGCATATGCCAAATATGGTTAAGTATCAGTCCGATAGGATTGACTCCAAGATTAAATTGTGGTAAAAAGGTCACACAATTTTGACATTGTTTTATTATTTGTCTAGCTTGTTCCTTGGTTATTTTAAAATGCTTTTGTAAAATATTAGCATTGACATGGAACTTTTTATGAAAATTTATAGCTTCTTCTAGTGTAGAGAAAATATGTGTGTCATGTGTAGTTTTATCTGCTAAATCATTGCCTAAACAAAGGGCTCCAGGCAATCCTGTATGTGCCCTGATATGTCCTATAAAGAATGGATCTTTTCTGTCCCAGATTAGACTTTGTATAGTGAAAAGCAAAGAGAAAAAAGTAGAGAAAGGGGAACTACCAGCATCTTTAAGGGATACTATAGCATTAACTATATGTTGACTATTGGAAAATAAATTAAATACAGAATCTTTAAACATCACAAAGGCTTGTAATACTGCATTAAGCTCTACCTTTTGAGCTGATTGTTTGGGTTCTAAAAATTAAAAGTTTGATCAGGTGTAACTATTGCTGCTGTAACATTATTTGACCCATCAGTGAATATATTTGGAGCATTCATAATAGGTGTTTTTCTTGTCACTTTTGGAAAAATTACAGGATGCAATGACCAAAAAGACAATAAAGGATTAGATGGTAAGTGGTTATCAAATGAAACATTAGATTTGCACATGATTATTGCCCAAGTATTTAGCTCATTAGCTAACTCATTAATTTGATTCATAGTATATGGAGTAATAATTTATTGGGAGAAATTCCAAACACTCCCTTTGCTGCTTTTATTCCTTTGAGTATTAATTGTCCTACAGCCTCAGGATACCTAGTAAGAATAGTGTTAGGAGAATAAGATAAATGTATCCTTAAAGTGGACCTTCTTGCCAAAATATTCCTGTAGGAATATTTTTTGTTGGTAGTACAATAAATAATAAAGGCAAACTTATATCAATTCTATCCAAATGCATATTTTCCATATATGTTTCAATGATTTTTAATGCCTTTCTTGCTTCAGGTGTTAACATGCGGGGTGAATTTGGATCTGATGGACCTTTTAGGATATCAAATAAAGATCCCAACTCTCCTGTTGGTATACCTAGATAAGGCCTGATCCAATTTATGTCTCCTAATAACTTTTGAAAGTCATTAAATGATTTGAGTTGATATACTCATATTTGAATTTTTGGTGGAAGGACCATGGTTGAGGATAATAGAACTCCTAAATAATTAATTGGAAACTTTAATTGTACTTTATCTATTGCTATCTCTAGATTATAATTTTTTAATAAGTTTGTAAGTGTGGCATAACATTCTAGCAATGTGTTTTTATCTTTGTGTGCTAATAATACATCATCCATATAGTGAAATATTTGTAGTTCAGGATTTTGATTTCTAAGTGGCTGGATTACTTTGTTAACATAAAATTGACACATAGTTGGGCTGTTAGCCATCCTTTGAGGGAGTACTTTCCATTCATATCTCTGATCAGGACCTTCATGATTCAGTGCAGGCATAGTAAATGCAAAACGTGGACTATCCTCAGGATGAATTAGAATTGAAAAAAAACAATCTTTAATATCTATAACTAAAACATACCAGGTTTTTGGCAAAGTAGATAATTGAGGAATCCCCGATTGAGCAGGTCCCATAATAACCATCTCATTATTAATGGCTCTTAAATCTTGCAATAAAATCCATTTACCAGATTTCTTTTTGATGACAAAAATGGGAGTCTTATGGGGAGATACAGAAGGTTGTATATGTCCTTCTGCTAATTGTTGTTTGACCAGGTCATGGGCTGCTTGTATCTTTTCTTTAGTCAGGGGCCACTGAGGAACCCATATTGGTCTTTCTGATTTCCAAGTAATTTTTATTGTCTCAGTGACCCCTACTGAAAATCCTACCCATGTCTGTCCGTTCCTAGATCTCTTTGTATTGGTGCTGCTATACCTTGTTCTTTTTCTTCTAATCTTTTTTCTTTCCTAAAAGCTTGTCTATTCCTAATAGTGAGTGCATTTTTATTGATGTCATTTGTTAATGTCAAACCTAATTGATCTAGAACATCTCGTCCCCATAAATTTACAGGAAGATGATCCAATACATATAGCTGTATAGTTTCTTCACATCCTTCAGGATCCTTCCAATCTAATACCATTGCACTTCTATGGGGATTAGTTGCCACTCCTAGGCCTCGAAAGCGTTTGAGTGGCTTGTTGTAATGGCCAATGTTTTGGCCATTCTTGATGAGAGATCATGCTAAGTTCTGCACTTGTATCCAGTAGCCCATTAAATTCATGTCCTTGAATATTTAGTTTTAGCATGGGGCAAGAATCTAAATTTAAAGAAAGCATAGCCCAATCTACACCTGTGCAGCCTAATCCCTGGAACCTCTTTCTTCAGTATGACTGGAAAATTTATCATATAGGCTAGGTATATTAATAACTGTGCTATTCTATCTCCTGGTGAAATTACTGATATACCCTTTATAGAACTGGCTATAATTTTTATTTCACCTTCATAATCAGGATAAATTACCCCAGGACTCATCATTAGTCCTTTTAGTGTAGAAGAACTGCATCCCAATAATAAGCCTACTGTTCTTTGGGGAAGAGGATTTTTTACCCCTGTGGGAATGATTTGAACTCCCATCTCTGGAGTTAGTACTGTTCTGGAGGAGGCGCAGATGTCCAATCTTGCGCTTCCTCTGGTTTGTCTAGTGAGTGATTTAATGGACAATGTGTCCTGGGCACTATACTGATGGGGTTGCTGGGTTCTTCCAGTGCTCCATATATTTGTGATTTGGGGCCCAGGAGCATTGGGCCCCCCTTCCATTTTTTGGCAATGGAGCCTGATACCTTTCTTCATGATATCATGAATAGACACCTGGTCCTTGTTCGTTTTTTGACAATGGAGTACCCTCTATGGTGGTTTGAGAACAGCATTTATTAGCCCAATGTCTCCCTTATGGCATCGTGGGCAAACACCTGGTATTCTACTCCTTTGATACCTAGTTTTGTTAAACCCTCCTCCTATGGAGCAATTCCTTTTAAAATGTCCTGGTTGTTCACAATTGTAGCATGTTTTTGGTCTGGCATCTAAAACCTGTTGTACTGCAGCTGCCACGACTTGCCCTTGTTCATTAAGGTCTCCACATAATTTAATATATGTGTTTAAATCTTCATGTTTCCATGGTCTAATGACCTCTGCACCAATTATTCGCTTGCTCATAAGCCAGTTGTTTTTTTAATGGCATTGCTTGTTCTGTATTCCCAAAAACTCATGTTTCCATGGTCTAATGACCTCTGCACCAATGATTTGCTTGCTCATAAGCCAGTTGTTTTTTTAATGGCATTGCTTATTCTGTATTCCCCAAAACTCTGGTAGCTGTTTGAATAAGCCTATCTACAAATTCAGCATAAGGTTCATTAGCTCCTTGTATTACCTTAGATAATTGACCTTGTAAACCTCCATGTCCTTGTAAAGTCTTCCATGCCCTAACTGCATCTGCAGCAATTTGTGAGTATATGCCAGGATCATATGCAATTTGTTGCTGCTGATCCTCATAAGGTCCCTTTCCTAACAACATATCTAGATTTCTCTGAGGATAACCAGCTGCTGCATTTTGCCTAGCCATCTCCTTGCAAAATTCCTCATTGGCAACCTTCCATAACAGGTATTGTCCTCCATTTAGCACAGCTTTACACGTATTCGCCCAATCTGCTGGAGTTGTGTTCAAGTTGGTAATGTATTCAACCATGCTTACAGTGAAGGGTGCTTGAGGACCATAGGTTGTTACAGCCTCTTTTAGCTGCTTCACTGTTTTGAAATCTAAAACCTGGTGAATTCTCTGCCCTCCTGCCTGCTCAAATACAGGGCATGTTAATATTTGAGATCCTGTCTCAGGATCCCATTTATCAACTGTGGGGGTTGGGGGCCTCCCAGCATATTGAGGTGGCATTGTTGATTGGACACTTATGCCCTCTTGTGATAGAAAGGTGTTAGTAGCAGTCTTCTGTAGAGGTGACACTGTTGGTTAGACACTTATGCCCTCTTGTGATAGAAAGGTGTTAATCGCAGTCTCCTGTTGTAACTTTCCCCCTGATGGCTTTTTCTGCTCTAAACTTTCTTCCTCTGTCTGACAAGCTTGAGAGACCTTCTTTTTTACTTGAAGTTTTTCCTCTGTCTGACTAGTTCGAGAGACCTTCTCTTTTACTTGAATTTTTCTATTATAACTATAATACAACCCAACAAGATAATGCCAAACAAAACTGAAACAGAGTGAAACAAAATTGGAACAACAAAAAATAATTATATCAGCCTTTTTATCCTCCTGAAATGTCCATCTGTCCTTTCTCCCTATCTGTTCCTCAGAGGTGAGTGGGTTTTTTTCCATCTTACACATCTCCAGGGACAGGCAACTTAAAACAAAAGTGAAGCAAAACAAAAGAAGAATCTTTAAATGGCTACCCATCCTCTCACCCTGCCCTCAGCGGCGAGCAGTTTACCTTATCACTTACCCTCAGTTGTTCCCCTTGTGGGCCACCAAATGCCACAGTCTGACCGGGCACAATTCAGGAGCCACTTGTCAAAAGAAATAAACTTTATTTTTAGAACACACACACCACACCACACAGCTCTTCAGGAAAAAACTCAGAGCCCAACTGCCACTACCGGCTTCCCACAAGCCTCTCAACCTCCCCCACCCCTCCTGCTCTTGAGGCTGATTGGCTGGGTTGCATGGGCAGAGCCAAATAAATTCCCCCAATGAGCAGCTCAGTGGTATGAAAGGGTGGGGAAACAGCCCAATAAGCATCACCGCAGAGGAGCCCATCAGTTGGCAGCTAGAAGTTTGCTGGGGCCCCTTTGAGCCAATCATCAGCTGACAGTGGCCCCTTAGGCTGTGGCTCTCAACACTATCTACCTGTAGATTTTATCTTTTGTTTCTTGGATTTGTTTATGTAATTCATTGTCAAAGTGATCTTTCATTGTCTGCATTTGCTGTCTAAGGTCTTCCTTGAGACTCCAGATCATCTAAATCATTTGTAGCCTGAAATCTTTATCTGACATTCTTTCTGCTGTAGCTGTTATCTCCTCTAATGTTGAATTGTCCTGCATTGTTTGTGGTCCTTTCTTTCCTTGTTTTTCTTGTTGCTCACATTTTTTTCCAGCTCTGCATGACTGTTGTGTTATTGTTTTCCCCCCTATAGATATGTATTGTTCTTATATATTTCTGAGATCTCTGCTTTGTGATGGGAGACAATGTAAAGAGTTCCCAATATTAACTATATTTCATTTATGAGCTAGTTTTTATTATTAATATATTTATAGTTAGTCTCTATGTCTAGAGATATTGAATTCAATTATAATTTAAAATATATTCATTAGCTTAATAAAAGGCATACACTTTCTGGTGGCATATAGAGAACTGAGGGTTGGTTGTAGGAATATATGTTAAGGGGGAAAGATGTGAGGGCATTGGGCTAATATATCTTAGCTACTTTGGGAGAGAACTCTTATACAGGAAGTTGTTAGCAGGAAAATAGACAGGAGATATTTTAGGGTAGTTAAGTATGTGGGAGGACAATAAGAAACATAGAAACAAACACCTATTTGCATTTAGTAAATTACATGTAGTAGAAATAGTAACGTTTCAGAGGTGGAGAGAAGAACAGAAGGAGGAAGAAAAGTAAAAAGAAAAGCAGAAGAAAAAAGGGAGAAAGAGATAGAAAGAAATAAAAAAAGAGAGAGGAAAAGAGAAGAAAAAATAAAAAGAAAGAAGGAAAAAGAAAAAAAATGCACTCTTTGAATTCTGTTTTCTTCTCTTCCAGTAGGTGGCATTGTGCATTCCAGGTTGAGTCCCTGCCCTCGGGGTAGTGGAAGCAATCTGTGTGAGGTGGCTGTCCCTCTCGTGCTGGCTGCCTCTCCAATCCCAATCTCTTTGGGTTGTTCCCGGTCTCTATCCCCCTCACTACTCCTTCCCACCAGGCCCCAATCACTGAGACTCTTCTCCACAGCCCTGGGTTCACTCTGTGCATGCAGTGCCCTGGCTGCCCCACACTCTTAATTAACTGAGCAATTTCTCTGTGTTGGGTAGTCACCAAGTCCTCACAGCTGTGGGGGGGGGGTTGGAAACACTCAACCTGTTCTGTTGTATTCTCTCTGTTAGTCACGCCCACCAAGAGCTGGCAAGAAAGGTTTTGGGTTATCATAGCTGAGGGAGGGGGAGATGGAGATCAGGCACCTTCTCATTTGCACTGGATTCTGATATTCATGCCCACCGAGAGGTGGCAAGAAAGGTTTTGAGTTATCACAGCTGGGTAGAAGGGGGGCTGGGAATAACATTCCTGTTCATATGCCAATTGTGCTGTCTGCTGCACCTGCCAAAAGTTGATATGGCAGGTTTTCCAAGATGGTGACCCATTTCTGCGCCAGGGTGTCCAGTGAGATGGAGATAGCTGGGCTGTTCCGTTCCTATGCTATGTCCAGCATTTGGTCCTCCATCTGGTGCACTGTGGTTACAGGGGTCAAAGTCTGACCCACTCCACCCCTGAAGGATTGGTAACCCTGCATTTCTGTGCTACCAGAACTCTTTGGGGCTCCACCTCTGCATGTCTTGAACACTCTATTTTTGTAATCAAGAAAAAGTGTAGTAAGTGGATATTGTTACAAAATCTCAGAGAGCTTAATTGAACAATGGAGTTAATAGATGTTTACAGCCTGTAATTTCTTCTCCTACAGCTATTCTTCTTAATCATCAATTAATAGTAATAGATTTAAAGGATTGTTATTTTCACTATACCTTTATATCCAGCTGATTGTAATTGATTAGCATTTAGCATTCTAGCTATAAATTTTAAAAAGCCCATCAAGAGATACTGCTGGAATCTCTTATCTAAGGAATGACAAACAGCCCCACCTTGTTTTAGACTTTTGTAATATAAGCTATTGATCAAGTGATGTATAGATTTTTCACTATATGGATGATAATCTTTTGGCACATGCTAGTTCAGATATGCTTTTACAAATTTTGCTCACTGAGAAACCTTACTTACCACTGTGGATTTTTGCATAGCACCTGAGAAAGTGCAAAAGGCTTCTCCTTTTCAGTATTTGGAAAACTTAATTGAAAAATACATCATTCACCCACAGAATTGACAAATCATAACTGATTTTTTAATATGCTTAATTATTTTCAAAATTTATTGGGAGATATTAATTTGTTGTAGCCTAGTCTAAAATTATCTACCACAGATTCAAGTACTTTGTTTGATATTTTATGTGGAGATTCTTCCTGAGCTTCTCCTTGACCACTTACTGCAGAAGCAAAGGCTGCACTACAAAAACAAACAAACAACAACAACAAAAAAAAAACTTCCCTCAAAAACTGCACAGCTTTCAAAAATTAATCTATAGAAACTTATGTATGTGTTGATATTTCTCACAACTCATACTCCCACAGGAGCAGTATGGCAATCTTAAGGAGTTATTAAATTACTTCACCTTGCTTATTTTCCTCCAAAGTCTTTAACTCCATTTCATGACTTTTTTGCTCAACTGGTCATTAAACGTAGAACAGCTGATTGGGTCTGAGCCTTATTTTATTGTAATTCACTTTTCCATTCAACAGCAAATTTGGCTTTGGCAATCTTCAAATATTTGGCTTTTTCTAATTTTCTGGTCAGATAAAAAATTATTATATTTGTGATAAGCTTATTCAATTTTCTGCTATAACCTCATTTATTTTTCCAAATATTGTACATACTCATCCAAACACTGGGGCAGTAATACTATTCACTGATGGCTCAAGTTCAGGAAAATCAGGTTTTTATAGCCATGCTCACATTGGAGTGGTACAAACTTCCTATAATTCTAGACAGCAAGTAGAGCTTCAAACTCTCATTTTGCCTTACTTAATTTTGGTAATGAGCCAGTTAATATATAGTGGCAATGCCTATACAATAGGAGTCACTATGCACCTCAAAAAAGCTACTATTGGCAATCCACAATCAGAAGAATTATTTCATTTTTTAATGCTTAAAAAAAGATCAAATGCATCTGTATCTTTGTTTTATTGGCTCATTCCAAACTTAGAGCTCATTTCAAACTTCCAGGTCTTTCAACACCAGGCAATGCTAAGGTTGATTACCTTGTTATAAAAGTTGTCTCTATATGACTTTGCTGAAGTATCTCCTTGTTTACACCATCAGAATGCTTCCAGTTTGCACAAGATATTTCATATTACTCAAGAGCAAATTCATCAAATTTTTCATCAATGCCTACAGTGTATGGTACACCTTCCAGCTTTATGTACTGAAGTTAATCTCTGTGGGTTTTGGCCAAATCAAGTGTGGCAGATGAATGTAACTCACATATCTAAATTTGGCAAACAGTAATATGTTCATTTTATCATTAATTCTTGTTCTCATTTTATTTTTGCAACTAATTCTACAAAAGAAAATACTCATCATGTTATTTCTCTTTGCTTAGCTGCTTTTTCAGTACTTGGCTCCCCATTGCAGCTTAAAACTGGTAATGATTCCACTTATATTAGTTCTTCTTTTCAAAAGTTTTGTGATCAACTTCACATTGATCACCAAAATAGTTATTCTTTATAATCCCCCAGGTCAGGTTATTGTGGAGTAAGCCCTCTTGTCCTTTAAATTGCAATTACAAAACAATTAGAACTTCATAATATAGTCTGAATCATGCTCTATTTGTTTTAAATTTTTAAAATTGTGGTTCTGAAAGTCACATTGCTGCTGAGAGACACTCGTCTTCCACTGCAACAGGCCTTTAAGACCTAGTTTAGTGGAATGACTTACAAATAGAACAACAGAAGGGACCAGATACAGCAACAACATGGGGTAGAGGCCATGCTTGTGTTTTCCCAGATGGTTCTACATTTACCATTTGGGTATATGAACATGGCATCCAACATGGAGGACCTGTGGCAAAAGTTCAAATGACTGAAGATGACACTAGAAGTGTTGATCCCAACACCCAGCAAGAACAGGAGTCAAAAAAAAGATTACAAAGAAGGCCAAACAACCAATGTGGGGGCAACTGAAGAAATTGACACATCAAGCTGAGCAGAACAAGAGAGAGGTATTAAGACTTCAACCACAATGATTGTGGCTATACTGGTTCTATTGAGCTTTCAGGTAACTGTAGTCCATGGGGAAACTTATTGGACCTTTTCCCAGATCCACCTTTAGTACACACAGGTGTGTGAATTGGAAAATTCATCCCAGTATTTACTGATACTCATATAATGGGAGATTTTACAAATCAAATTACATATATTCATGAACCTGGATTTAAATATACTGTATATAGTGGGGATCTACCTATATATTGGTCCCATGATAAACATGCTGGCTGTTTAAAAGTAACCTTAGAGAAAAATGTAGCCTATGGAGAACCCAGAACAGGTAATCATTACTGGTCCCTGGGACTTAAGGTCATACGTCTGGCAGTTATAAAAATGGAACTTTTCAAAACAAGTCAGTAATTCCCAAGCACATCCACCAATACAATATTGCCCTAATCATTCTGTAATATAATTAGAACACTTTTGAAATATTTAGAATGTGCAAATACTTGTCAGTACAGCATAAATTCTCTAGAAACGGTGTTGGATGTATTTTTGGATTTGTGTCCAAGAAAATTGATAAGAGACAGCTATATCAGAATTCCATGATTAATGGAGGATTTTCTGGTAATGTCCTAATTTTCAGTGGTGGTGGCATGTAGAAAGATTTGTGGTGTTAAATAGTTGCCTTGGATTTTCTCCATTATACAAATGGTCCCATGCCTAACTTTATAGACAGGAACTGCAAAGAGGGTGACAGCTGTGGCCTGTGGGCCTGTGTTTTATCTCCTTGTGCTTTAATTTATAGAAATTTAAGACTAAAAGGGATCAGAGAAAAATATTATGTAATTTGTAAGATATATACTGTTACCAATTGTACTGCCAGAGATAATAGAGAGAAAGGGGTACTTCTTTGTTTTACTCCCAGATAACATTTCGGGGACATTGTATGCTGATTATGGAGTTCAAGTATTACAACAGATGCATGCCCAGCTAAGCAGACCCCAGAGCATTCTTGGTCTTATTGTACTTGGAGTAGTTGCTTTAATATATTTTTTGATTTCTACAATGACAGCTTCAAGGGTCTTATCTAAAAATATTCTAAGTGCTAATTTTCTTAAACTTTGGCTGAAAATACTTTCAAAACCCTACGCCATCAGGTAAATAGTCATGAAAATATTGAGACTAAATTAAGTGTTTTGGAAGCTACTGTCATAAATATTGGAAGTGAAGGAGACTCAACATGGCAGCAGGTGGGGAGGCAGCGCTTTCAGTACCTCCTAAGCCACGCGGACAGAGAGACACATCAGAACGTTCAGATTCTGCCTGCTGAGAAACTCCCAGCAAAATTCCGCTGAAGTGAGACCTAGGTGGGGAGTTTGGGATTATTGGAGGTGACAGCTTGCCCCAGAGGGGTGAATCTCGGCCACCCTGCACAGAGGTGCAGGATGCCGCTGTCTGGCGACTGGCACAGAAGGAGGCATTTCAGCACTGCCAGATATTGTGTGTGGCATAGAGACCCTTTGAAGAGGTTGCTAACCAAGCCTTCATGAAACAGCAGTCTGAGAACTGAAACCAAGATGGAGACAGACCAAAGACAAGCCAGACCCAACCATCCCATCGGACACTCTGGCAAGGAGTCTGGGGCCCACCATAGCAGAGAGTTGACATCACCAGAGTTCAGCAGATGGGATCCCTTCCCAGCCAAATCGACTTCTGCAGGTGTGTAACTCCCATCCCCACCAGATACATAGAGCTGGGAAACCTCAAAAATCTCACCCCAGAGCTCCGTGGGCATGTAGGGACCGTGGGAAGCAGAGGGGACTCCCGATCCCCAACTCCCTCTACCACCAGCAAGGACACCCAAGACCAGCTCCCAGGGGCGTGGCTACAGAAGGAGTCCAGGCTAATTAAGCTGATGGTTCCCAAATCACCCGAATGGCAAAACAGAGAGAGTGCTCAGTCATTCGGGAAATAGGGCACTCAGGGTGCTGCAAGTGTAACTAGACCTGTGGAGATCGCCTCTGGTGAGCAGGACCTGGCTGGCTGGCAGGAGGAAGGGGGGAGGGGCCAGAGAAGAGAACTGCTCTGGACTAACAGAATTGGAGAGACACCCAGTAGGGGAAGAGGAGCCACCTTACAGGGTTTGCTGCTGGCACATAGAGGGCAGAAGCTTGGCTCAGAGGGCACAGCTCCACCTACTGGAAGAGAAGAAAATAGAACTCTAAGACTTCATGTATCATATTTTTTTCTTCTTTTTTCTTTTTTTCCCTTTCAAATTTTTATTGTTCTTTCCATTCTCCTTTATCCTACCTATTTTTCTCTCCCTCTTTCTCTTTAAGGACTTCTTCCATCCCATTCCTCCTAACGTTTACCCCATGCATTCCAACTTTCATTACAGGTAATTTTCTAAATACACATAGGTGAATGTTCCAAGGCTGTCTATAGGGCTCCTAAGTACCTAACTACAAACAAATACCCTGATCCATTCACCTGTTAATATCCCCTTTCAGTAGAGCAATCTTCCAAGTAGCCAAGACATACTAACCTTCATACTATCATAGCACCCAACCTAAACATAAAGTCCTAAGACCAAACAACAGATCATTATATGCCTACAGAATCCAGAAGCCTTGTATAAAATGAATGAATTAGCTTCAAATTACAATAAAGCCCAACAGCTCTAGACATAGTCTCCCACCACAAAGGAGAGACCACAGAGATATCCAAAACCAAAACAAATATATATGAGAAAACAGAAGTACAGCAGTTAAACAGAGTTGGAAAGAAACATGAACACCATGAAAAAACAAGGGAAAAAGGATTACAAACAATGCAGGACAACTTAAATTTACAGGAGAACCTAGAGGCATCAGAAAAATGGACAGAGAAAGAACTCAAGGCATACCTGACTCAGCTGAAATGGAATCTTAAAGAAGTCATTAGACAGCAAGTACAAACAATAAAAGAATACTTTGAAAATGAGTTAAATAAGCAGATTCAAGAAGCAAAAAATCAACTCTACCAGGAGATAGAGATTTTTAAAAAATCAAAAAGTAATCCTAGAAATGCAGGAAACCATAAACCAAATAAAAAACTCAAATGAGAATATTACAAGTAGATTAGATCAAATAGAAGTCAGAACATCAGATAATGAAGACAAAGTTTATCAACTCAAAAAGAGTATAGTCAATGCAGAAAGGCTGGTAAGAAACCATGAGCAAAACATCCAAGAGATATGGGATGTCATAAAAAACCAAACATAAGAGTCATTGAGATATAGGAAGGTATAGAGGTCCAAACCAAAGGAATTAGCAATCTGTTGAATGAAATAATTTTAGAAAACTTTCCAGACATGAAAGATGGAATGGATTGCCAAATCCTGAAAGCCTATAGGACCCCAAACATACAAAACTGTAATAGACCAACTCCAAGACACATTATGATGAAGATATCCAACATACAGAACAAGGGGAGAATATTAAAAGCTACAAGAGAAAGGAGGCAGACTACATTCAGGGGTAAACCAATTAGGTTAATGGCTGATTTTTCATCAAAGACGTTGAAAGTGAGAAGATCCTGGAACAACGTATTTGAAACACTGAAAAATAATGGATTACAACCAAGAATATTGTATCCAGCAAAATTAAGCTTCAGGTTTGACAATGAAATTAAAATTTTTCATGATAAACAAAAGTTAAAAGAATTCACAGCCAGAAACCCAGCACTGCAAAGCATTTTGAGCAAAACACTACAAGAAAAGGAAATGAAAAACACCACCCAAAACCAACAGTGGGAGGTAACTCAGTACGGGGGGGGGGGAATAATCAAAGAGGAAAAACAAGCCAAATTAAAATAAACAAACAAACAAACAAACATGACTGGAAGTACAAACCATATATCAATAGTAAGCCTAAATGTTAATAGCTTAAACTCGCCAATCACATGACATAGGCTAGTAACTTGGATTTAAAAAAACAGATCCAACAAAAAACAGATGCTGCCTTGAGGAGACTCATATGATAGAAAATGACATACACGGGCTGAAGGTGAAAGGTTGGGAAAAATCACTCACATGGTCCTCAGAAGGAAACAGGAGTGGCCATACTCATATCAAATAAAATCAACTTCAAACCTAAGTTAATCAAAAAGGATAAAGAAGGACACTATATACTGTTAAAAGAAACCATTCACCAACAAGACATAACAATCATCAATATGTATGCAACAAATAATGGAGCTGCAATGTTCATAAAACAAACTCTCCTCAAGTTCAAGAATCAAATAGACCACAACACAATAATTATGGGTGACTTCAACACACATCTCTCACCATATGACAGATCCTCCAAACAAAAGTTGAATGAAGAAACTATAGAACTCAATAAAACAATCAATAACCTAGACTTATATAGAACATATATAGAATATATCAACAATCATCAAGTAGATATATGTTTTTCTCAGCAGCACATGGATCCTTCTCAAAGATAGACCATATATTATGCCATAGGGCAACCCTTAGTAAATATAAAGGTGCGGAGATAATACCATGCATCTTATCTGATCATAATGAAATGAAACTGGAAATCAATGATAAAAGAAGGAAGGAAAAATCCTGCATCACCTGGAAAAATGAACAATATGTTACTGAATGATCAATGGGTTACAGAAGACATAAAGGAGTAAATAAAAAAAATTCTTAGATATAAATGAAAATACAGACACAACATATCAGAATCTATGGGACATAATGAAAGCAGTTTTAACAGGGAAATTCATTGCATGGAGTTCATTCCTCAAAAAAAGAAAAAAACAACAAATAAATGAGCTCACACTTCATCTCAAAACCCTAGAAAAGGAAGACCAAAACAATAGCAAATGTAGCAGAAGGCAAGAAATAATTAAAATCAGAGTGGAAATCAATGAAATTGAAACAAAAGAATCCATTGAAAAAATTGACAAAACTAAAAGTTGATTCTTCAAAAAAATAAATAAGATCAACAGACCCTTAGCCATGCTAACGAAAAGAAGAAAAGAGAGAACTCAAATTACTAACATATGGGATGAAAAAGGCAATATCACCACAGACACTACAGAAATACAGAAGATAATTAGAAATTATTTTGAAACCCTATATTCCAATAAAATAGAAGATAGTGAAGACATCGATAAATTTCTTAAGTCATATGATTTGCCCAGATTGAGTCAGGAAGGTACACACAATTTAAACAGACCAATAACAAAGGAGGAGATAGAAGAAGCCATCAAAAGACTACCAACCAAGAAAAGCCCTGGACCAGATGGGTATACAGTGGAGTTCTACAAAACCTTTAAAGAAGAATTAATACCGATATTTTTCAAGTTATTTCAGGAAATAGAAAAAGAAGGAGCTCTTCCAAATTCATTCTATGAGGCCAACATCACCCTGATCCCGAAATCAAAGACACTTCAAAGAAAGAAAACTACAGACCAATATCTAATGAACCCGGATGCAAAAATCCTCAATAAATTTGGTGAATCAGACACCAAAACATATCAAAAAACTGCACCATGATGAAGTAGGATTCATCCCTGGGATGCAAGGCTGGTTCAATATATGGAAATCAATAAACGTTATTCACCACATCAATAGACTTAAAGATAAGAACCATATGATCATCTCGACCGAGAAAAAGCATTCAACAAAGTACAGCATCCCTTTATGTTCAAAACACTAGAAAAACTAGGGATAACAGAAACTTACCTCAACATTGTAAAAGCTATCTATACTAAGCCTCAAGCTAGCACCATTGTAAATGGAGAAAAACTGAAGGCATTCCCTCTAAAATCTGGAACAAGACAGGGATGCCCTCTCTCACCACTTCTATTCAATATAGTTCTTGAAATGCTGGCCAGAGCAATTAGACAGATGAAAGAAATTAAAGGCATAAAAATAGGAAAAGAAGAACTTAAATTATCACTATTTGTGTATGACATGATTCTATACCTAGCAGAACCAAAAAGGTCTACATACTAGAGCTAACAAATAAATTCAGCAAAGTGGCAGGATATAAAATCAACACGCACAAATCAAAGGCATTCCTGTATATCAATGACAAATCATCTGAAATGGAAATGAGAACAACCACCCCATTCACAATATCCTCAAAAAAAAATAAAATAATTCGGGATCAACCTAACAAAAGAGGTGGAAGATTTATACAATGAAAACTCCAGAACCCTAAAGAGAAAAATAGAAGATCTTAGAAGATGGAAAAATATACCCTGTTCATGGATAGGCAGAACTAACATCATCAAAATGGCCATAATACCAAAAGTTATCTATAGGTTTAATGAAATGCCAATCAAAATCTCAATGGCATTTCTTGTAGAAATAGATAAAGCAATCATGAAATTCATATGGAAAAAAAAGACCCAGAATAGCAAAAGCAATTCTAAGCAGGAAGAGTGAATCAGGCTGTATAGTGTCACCAGGCTTCAAACTATACTACAAAGGAATAGTAACAAAAACAGCATGGTACTGGTACCAAAACAGGTGGGTGGACCAATGGTACAGAATAGAGGACACAGAGACTAATCCACAAAATTAAACTATCTTATTTTTGACAAAGGGGCTAAAAGCATGCAATGCAGGAAGGATAGCATCTTCAATAAATGGTGCTTGGAAAACTGGAAATCCATATGCAACAAAATGAATCTGAATCCCTTTCTATCACCATGCACAAAAGTTAACTCAAAATGGATCAAGAAACTTGATATCAAAACAGAGACTCTGTGTCTGATAGAAGAAAAAGTTGGCTTCAATCTATATACTGTGGGGTTAGGCTCCAAATTCCTTAATAGAATACCTATAGCATAAGAGTTAAAACAAGAATCAATAAAGAGGACTCACTCAAACTAAAAAGTCTTTTCTCAGTAAGAGAAACAATAAGAGAGGTAAATAGGAGTCTACATCCTGGGAACAAATTTTTTACATCTCAAACTTCAGATAGAGCCCTAATATCCAGAGTATACAAAGAACTCAAAAAATTAAACAATAAGATAACAAATAACCCAATCAACAAATGGACCAAGGACCTGAAAAGTCACTTCTCAGTGGAGGGCATACAAACAATCAACAAGTACATGAAAAAATTCTCACCATCTCTAGCAGTCAGAGAAATGCAAATCAAAACCACCCTAAGATACCATCTCACTCCAGTAAGATTGGCAGCCATTATGAAGTCAAATAACAAGTGCTGGCGAGGATGTGGGGAAAAGGGTACACTTGTACATTGCTGGTGGGACTGCAAATTGGTGATGCCAATTTGGAAAGCAGTGTGGAGATTCCTTGGAAAGCAGGGAATGGAACCACCATTTGACCCAGCTATTCCCCTTCTCGGACTATTCCCTGAAGACCTTAAAAGAGTGTACTGTAGGGATAATGCTACATCGATGTTCATAGCAGCAAAATTCACAATAGCTAGTCTGTGGAACCAACCTAGATGCCCTTCAATAGATGAATGGATAAAAAAAAATGTGGCATTTATACACAACGGAGTATTACTCAGCACTAAAAAATGACAAAATCATGGCATTTGCATGGAAATGGATGGCACTATAGCAGATTTTGATAAGTGAAGCTAGCCAATCCCTAAAAAACAAATGCCAAATGTCTTCTTTGATATAAGGAGAGCAACTAAGAACAGAGTAGGAGGAAGAGCATGAGAAGATTACCATTAAACAGGGATGAGAGGTGAGAGGGAAAGGGAGAGAGAAAGGAAATTGCATGGAAATGGAAGGAGTCCATCATCATTATACAAAATTACATATAAGAGGAAGTGAGGGGAAAGGAAAAAAAACAAGGGAGAGAAATGAATTACAGTACATGGGGTAGAGAGAGAAGATGGGAGGGGAGGGGAGAGGAAGGGGGATAGTAGAGGATACAAAGGGCAGCAAAATACAACAGACACTAGTATGGCAGTATGTAAAAATGTGGATGTGTAACCGAAGTGATTCTGCAATCTGTATTCGGAGTAAAAATGGGACTTCATAACCCACTTGAATCAAATGTATGAAATATGATATGTCAAGAGCTATGTAATGTTTTGAACAATTAATAAATAAATAAATAAATAAATATTGGAAATGAACTTGCCACTCTAAAATTTAAGCAAAGCCTTAGGTGCCATGCCAGCTATAAATATGTCTGTGTTAATGTAGCAAGATATAATGCTTCCCAGTGGGATTGGGAAAAGGTCAAAAATCAACTAATGGGCATTTGATATAGTAATGATAATAGTGTGCAACATGTGGAGTTGCATCATCACATCCAAAACATTCAGGAAACCAGGATCAATCTCAGATCCTGCATCACTTGCTGACAACTTGTGATTTAAATGGCTTTAATCCTGAAAATATGTTGAAACATTCCACATGATATATTTTTGGAATAATAGCTGTGCTACTAATTTTCTTTTGTGTTATAATAATATGTTGATGTGCTGCAGTCTGGCTGGGCACAATTCAGGAGCCACTTGTCAAAAGAAACAAACTTTATTTTTAGAATCACACATGCCAAACAAAACAGCTTCTCAGGAAAAACCTTCAGAGCCCAACTGCCACCATGGCTTCCCACAAGCCTCTTCACCTCCCCCACTCCTCCTGCTCCTGAGGCCGATTGGCTGGGTCACATGGGCGGAGCCAAAAAAGTCCCCCAATGAGCAGCTCTGTGGTCTGAAAGGGCAGGGAAACAGCCCAATGAGTATCACCGCAGAGGAGCCAATCAGTTGGCAGCTAGAAGTTGCTGGGGCCACTGTGAGCCAATCATCAGCTGGCAGCTGGAAGTTTGCTGGCAGCTGAAAGTTTGCTGGGGCCCCTTAGGCTGTGGCTCTCAACATCTCCCCCTCTCTGTTTAAACAACAAGCATGCAGCTTAGGGACCGTGCCTGCCTTAGGTTGTCCAATAGTACATATTGTCCTTACCTGTTATCAGATGAGCTGACCTAGGCATCAGCCTCCTGTCTTAGGTTGGTACCATTGCAATTGGATCTTACCCATCACTGACTACTGGTCCAGTATACAGCCACACCTGTGGATAGGTCTTTGTACCAGCAGGGGGGGGGGTGTGAGGTTCTTTGCCTCACCTCTGTTGGCCCACAAATTTTAGCTTAACGACCATGACAAGCAGAAGGGAGGAAGATACACCAAGCCAATTGACAGCTCCTTTTGGAAAAATTGTACCACCGATCACATCATCAGCAAAAATACCCCAACACTACCACAAGTTGCTGCACCAACAGATAGTTCACAATGCATATAGGTGAGTTCACAATGCATACAAGTGATTCATAGTCCAGGCAAATTCTGCAAGCAGTTCAGTGATGGATATTGCAGAAGCTGTAGATTGGTTTTATTTTTGACTTCACCAGCACTGGGATGAAGATAGGAATTCTGGCAATAATGACTAAAGGAAAAATTATATAACATTCCAGAAGGCACTAAAAGAAAACAATTTTCTTTCTTTTTTTTTTAGAAAACAATTTTCTTAACAATGTACATTATCTTCAACAGAATTATTAAATATAAAAAGGAAAGGTAAAAGTAAACAAACAGATCCATTAACCTCCTTTTTTGTTCATATATTAAAACAATCCTCAACAGCTGTTTACCCAATTTAAATTAAACTATTTAAATCACGTGAAAAAAAAATATTTGGATCCATTTTTCATAAGCGCTCATCATATATGATATATGGACATACATACATTCAAACATATAACACAAAACACAGTGTGCACACAAAATATAATACATACAACACATAACATAATAGTAAAGGCCTTATAACTTTTTACAGGTGAAATCTCCATTGCAATGTTTAAAAACTCTATAGTCAAAAAAATAGAACTGATCAGCAAAATATTAACCTAGGTCTCTATGAGCTCAAAAAACAAAATTGAACTTCATGATATGGGAAAGGGCAATAATAAAATAGATATTGAAAAAAGCATCCTGGTTCTGTTGCAGATGGAAGAATAGCCAAACTGGAGTTTTGGATATCACTTGTTATGAATTTGATACAAAACAACTTCTTTTTGGTCTGTAGAAATCGCTTTAGTTAATCTTTATGGAATCCAAATCGGCTGCTGTTCTCCCTGTGGAAACACATAAAGAGACCCCTGACTCCAGACAATCACTGGGTCAGGACCTTAGTTAATCTCTCTGGAATCCAAATCAGTTGCTATTCTCCCTGTGGAAACACACAAACAGACCCCCCCAACTCCAGACAATTACTGGGTCAGGACCTTTCCATTCTCCTGTTAGAATATACTTCCAAAGTACTTTGGGCTTATGTACATTTTTTGGACACACATGCCTTTCCACAGCACTAAGTCCTGATGAATCCAAATTTTAAAACTTTAGAGTAAAAAGGGTAATTTTAAGTTTATCTTTGGGGAATATATACCCCTTTCCAATCCCTCATTTTGCTTTAATAAGTACATTTTAATAGTTTGATGAGCTCTTTCAACGATGCCTTGTCCCTGTGCATTGTATGGGATTCCTGTTATATGAGTAATGCCAAATGATGAGCAAAATTGTTTAATAGAGACAGAAGTATAAGCAGGGGAATTATCTGTTTTTAACTGTTTTGGAACACCCACAGTGGCAATATTTTGTAAGCAATGAGCTATAATATCTTTAGTTTTTTCTCTGGGATGAAAGGACCGAACAAAAATCCAGAAGAAGTATCAACTGTAACATGCCAATATTTTAATTTTCCAAATTCTGGCAGGTGTGTGATGTCCATATGCCAAATATGATTACATATCAGTCCACTAGGATTGACTCCAAGATTAAGTTGTGGTAAAAAGGTCACACAATTTTGACATTGTTTTATTATTTGTTTAGCTTATTCCTTAGTTATTTTAAAATGCTTTTGTAAAGTATTAGCATTGACATGGAACTTTTTATGAAAATTTATAGCTTCTTCTAGTGTAGAGAAAATATGTGTGTCATGTGTAGTTTTATCTGCTAAATCATTGCCTAAACAAAGGGCTCCAGGCAATCCTGTATGTGCTCTGATATGTCCTATAAAGAATGGATCTTTTCTGTCCCAGATTAGACTTTGTATAGTGGAAAGCAAAGAGAAAAGAGTAGAGGAAGGGGAAATCCTACCAGCATCTTCAAGGGATACTATCGCATTAACTATATATTGACTATCAGAAAATAAATTAAATACAGAATCTTTAAACATCACAAAAGCTTGTAATACTGCATTAAGCTCTACCTTTTGAGCTGATTGTTTGGGTACTAAAAATGTAAAAGTTTGATCAGGTGTAGTTACTGCTGCTGTAACATTATTTGACCCATCAGTGAATATATTTGGAGCATTCATAATAGGTGTTTTTCTTGTCATTTTTGGAAAAATTACAGGGATGCAATGACCAAAAAGACAATAAAGGATTAGATGGTAAGTGGTTATCAAATGAAACATTAGATTTGCACATGATTATTGCCCAAGTATTTAGCTCATTAGCTAACTCATTAATTTGATTCATAGTATATGGAGTAATAATTTATTGGGAGAAATTCCAAACACTCCCTTTGCTGCTTTTATTCCTTTGAGTATTAATTGTCCTACAGCCTCAGGATACCTAGTAAAAAAGTGTTAGGAGAATAAGACAAATGTATCCTTAAAGTGGACCTTCTTGCCAAAATACTCCTGTAGGAATATTTTTTGTTGGTAGTACAATAAATAATAAAGGCAAACTTATATCAATTCTATCCAAATGCATATTTTCCATATATGTTTCAATGATTTTTAATGCCTTTCTTGCTTCAGGTGTTAACATGCAGGGTAAATTTGGATCTGATGGACCTTTTAGGATATCAAATAAAGGTCCCAACTTTCCTGTTGGTATACCTAGATAAGGCCTGATCCAATTTATGTCTCCTAATAACTTTTGAAAGTCATTAAGTGATTTGAGTTGATCTACTCGTATTTGAATTTTTGGTGGACAGACCATGGTTGAGGATAATAGAACTCCTAAATAATTAATTGGAAACTTTAATTGTACTTTATCTATTGCTATCTCTAGATTATAATTTTTTAATAAGTTTGTAAGTGTGGCATAACATTCTAGCAATGTGTTTTTATCTTTGTGTGCTAATAATACATCATCCATATAGTGAAATATTTGTAGTTCAGGATTTTGATTTCTAAGTGGCTGGATTACTTTGTTAACATAAAATTGACACATAGTTGGGCTGTTAGCCATCCCTTGAGGGAGTACTTTCCATTCATATCTCTGATCAGGACCTTCATGATTCAGTGCAAGCATAGTAAATGCAAAACGTGGACTATCCTCAGGATGAATTGGAATTGAAAAAAAAAAACAATCTTTAATATCTATAACTAAAACATACCAAGTTTTTGGTAAAGCAGACAATTGAGGAATCCCCAATTGAGCAGGTCCCATAATAACTATCTCATTATTAATGGCTCTTAAATCTTTCAATAATCTCCATTTACCAGATTTCTTTTTGATGACAAAAATGGGAGTCTTATGGGGAGATACAGAAGGTTGTATATGTCCTTCTGCTAATTGTTGTTTGACCAGGTCATGGGCTGCTTGTATCTTTTCTTTAGTCAGGGGCCACTGAGGAACCCATACTGGTCTTTATGATTTCCAAGTAATTTTTATTGCCTCAGTGGCCCTTTCTGAAAATCCAACCCAGAAGGGGATTCCAACATGGCGGCGGGCGCGGAGAGATCACGTTTCTGACCTCTTCAGCTGTGCAGGCATAGAGAGTCGTAAACAGTCTAAATCTGTTTGCTCAGGATCACTAGGCAATGCTGAGTTGACGTCGATCTGGGGTGAGCAGTCTTGGCCTCTCAGAACACACACTGAACCCTGATCAGCTGAATTCAAGCACCCGTTTGCCTGCTTCCCGCAGACAAACAACTGTGACTCAGCACTAATCCATCCAGCTGAAACAACCGGTCAGCCCTTCTGATCCTACGGAGGTGAATGCCAACCGAGCCTTCATAGGTAGTGGCCACAGGTTTAAAACGGGGCTTGGGAGACACAGTAAGGACCCACCCGTTTGCTTTGGTCACCTGGCAAAGGGAAACAAACTGTCGCCATTTGGAAGAGATACCACCATGGCAGAGGATAACTTCATTGAAACCTGTGGCTACAGGTGTGTAATAACCTAGCCTTCCCTCTCCACACATAGGGGAAACCTTAAGGGCCAATCCCAGCTCTCCCGTGAGCACGGTAGCCAGACCAAGGGAATTGGAGGTGGCGCGGGACCCACGGCACAGAACTACCGCTCCCACCAGTGCTGACAGCTGAGGTCTCTTGCACCAGCTACCGGGGGTGTGGCTACCGGAGGGGCAGTAAAATTTGCTGAGGATTCTCAGCCCGAAGTGCTACAAACTTAGGGTCTGAGGGAATGGCAAACTGGAAGAGTGTGCCCAGTCATTCATGACAAAAGGGCTCCCAGGAGCAGCAGACCTGGCGTGTAGCCAGTATTGTGGTGAGCGGCACCGGTGAGAGGGGCCTGGCTAGAGGAAAAGTGGGGAAGTGACTAGACACAAGAGGAGGCCCTAGGCACCCAGGATTGGAGACTCGCCCAGTCTGGGAGGAGGAGCTGCTGCACAGTGATTGGTTCCCGCATATTGATAGGAGAAACTTGGCCTGGTGGGCACAGCGCCACCTACTGGAAGAGAAGTTAATCAAACTCTAAGACTGCATTTATTAGTTTTGTTTGTTTGTTTGTTTGTTTTTAATTTTGATTTGGGGTTTTCTTTCATCTTCATTTTTCTTTCTTGTTTTTTAAATTTTTTTCACACTTTTTTAAAAAATTTTTTTCTTCCAATTTTAATTTTAATTTTTTTTATTATTTTTTAAATTTTTTTTCTTTTTCTATTTCCTATGTTTTTTCTTCTTTTGTCTTTTCATTTCTTTTCAATTATCTTATCCCCCCTTCCTTGAATTCTACCTGCTTACTCTCATACTCTTTAGTGATTTCTTCCCTTCCCTTCTAATACCTTTCCTGCCAAGCATCAAATAAATTTATAGGAGTAAACAGTAACTCAGCAGTCAAACAAAACAAGAAGTAACATGAGCAGCTTCAAAAAGCAAGGAAGAAAAGGAGTACAAACAATGCAGGACAGCCTAAATATAGAGTCATCAGAAAAATGGTCATATAAAGAACTCAAGGAACACCTTAGACAGATGGAATGGAACCTTAAAGAGGATACGAGACAGCAAATTCAAGCAGCAAAAGAACACATTGAGAATGAATTACATAAACAGATAAAAGAAGAAGTTAAGCATCTTTATCAGGAGATAGAGATTATAAAAAGTAATCAAACAATAATTCTAGAAATGAAGGAAATGATAAACCAAATTAAAAACTCAATTGAGAGTATCACTAACAGAGTGGAGCAAGTAGAAGCCAGAACGTCAGATAATGAAGACAAAATATATCATCTTGAAAAGAGTCTAGCCAACTCAGAAAGGCTGGTAAAAAAATCACGAGAAAAACATCCAAGAGTTATGGGATAACATAAAAATACCAAACTTACGAGTCTTTGGGATAGAAGAAGGTACAGAGATTCAAACCAAGGGAATGAGTAACCTGCTGAATGAAATAATTACAGAAAACTTTCCAGAAATAAAAAAGGAAACAGATATATAAATTGAAGATGCATACAGGACACCGAGCACACAAAATCACAGTAGACCAACGCCAAAACTCATTGTTATGAAGATATCCAATATACAGAACAAAGAGAAAATATTAAAAGCTACAAGAGAAAGGAGACAGATTACATTCAGGGGTAAACCAATAAGGTTAACAACGGATTTTTCATCAGAGACACTGAAAGCAAGAAGGTCATGGAACAATGTATTTCAAACACTGAAAGACAATGGATGCCAAACAAGAATTCTGTATCCAGCAAAATTAAGCTTCAGGTATGACAACGAAATAAAAATCTTTCATGATAAACAAAATTTAAAAGAATTTGCAGCCAGAAAACCAGCATTGCAAATCATTTTGAGCAAAACACTACACTAGGAAGAAATGAAAAACAATAACCAAAACCATTAGAGGGAAGTGCCTCGGTAAAGACAGAAGGCGAGGGGAAAGCTAATCATGGAGAAACAAACTAAATTTTTTAAAGAAAGGATAAATAATCAAACATGGATGGAAGTACAAACCATATATCAATAGTAACTCTGAATGTTAATGGCTTAAACTTTCCAATAAAGCGACATAGGCTGGTATCATGGATTAAAGAAACAAATCCAACAATATGCTGCATCCAGGAAACACATCTGATTGGAAAAGACATACACAGGCTGAAGGTGAAAGGATGGGAAAAATATACCACTCACACAGTCCTCATAAGCAAGCGGGGTGGCCATCCTCATATAGAAAAAATCGACTTCAAGACTAAGTTAATCAAAAGGGATAAAGAAGGACAGTATATACTGTTAAAAGGAACTGTTCACCAACAAGACATAACAATTATCAATATTTATGCCCCAAATAATGGCACTGCGACATTCATAAAACAAATTCTCCTCAAGTTCAAGAATCAAATAGACCACAACACAATAATTATGGGTGACTTCAACACACCTCTCTCACCATTGGACAGATCCTCCAAACAAAAGTTGAATAAAGAAACTATAGAACTCAATACCACAATCAATAACCTAGACTTAACTGACATATATAGAATATATCAACCATCATCAAATGGATATACTTTTTTCGCAGCAGGACATGGATTCTTCTCAAAAATAGACCATATATTATGCCATAGGGCAAACCTCAGTAAATATAAAGGGGTGGAGATAATACCATGCATTTTATCTGATCATAATGGAATGAAACTGGAAATCAATGATAAAAGAAGGAAGGAAAAATCCTACATCACATGGAAAATGAACAATATGTTACTGAATGATCAATGGGTTACAGAAGACATAAAGGAGGAAATAAAAAAATTCTTAGAGATAAATGAAAATACAGACACAACATATCGGAATCTATGGGACACAATGAAAGCAGTTTTAAGAGGAAAATTCATCGCCTGGTGGTCATTCCTCAAAAAAAGAAAAAACCAACAAATAAATGAGCTCACACTTCATCTCAAAGCCCTAGAAAAGGAAGAGCAAAACAACAGCAAATGTAGCAGAAGGCAAGAAATAATTAAAATCAGAGTGGAAATCAATGAAATTGAAACAAAAGAAACTGTTGAAAAAATTAACAAAACTAAAAGTTGGTTCTTCGAAAAAATAAGTAAGATCAACAGACCTTTAGCCATGCTAACGAAGAGAAGAAGAGAGAGAACTCAAATTACTAACATACGGGATGAAAAAGGCAATATCACAACAGATGCTACAGAAATACAGAAGACAATTAGAAATTATTTTGAAAACCTATATTCCAATAAAATAGAAGATAGTGAAGACATCAAAAAATTTCTTAAGTCATATGATTTGCCCAGACTGAGTCAGGAGGATACACACAATTTGAACAGACCAATATCAATGGATGAAATTGAAGAAGCAATCAAAAGACTACCAACCAAGAAAAGCCTAGGACCGGATGGGTATACAGCAGAGTTTTACAAAACCTTTAAAGAAGAATTAATACCAATACTTTTCAAGTTATTTCAGGAAATAGAAAAAGAGGTAGCTCTTCCAAATTCATTCTATGAGGCCAACATCACCCTGATTCCTAAACCAGACAAAGACACCTCAAAGAAAGAAAACTACAGACGAATATCTCTAATGAACCTAGATGCAAAAATCCTCAATAAAATTCTGGCGAATCGAATACAAAAACACATCAAAAAAATTGTGCACCATGATCAAGTAGGATTCATCCCTGGGATGCAAGGATGGTTCAATATACAGAAATCAATAAATGTTATTCACCACATCAATAGACTTAAAGATAAGAACCATATGATCATCTCAATAGACGCAGAGAAAGCATTCGACAAAGTACAGCATCGCTTTATGTTCAAAACACTTGAAAAACTAGGGATAACAGGAATGTACCTTGACATTGTAAAAGCTATCTATGCTAAGCCTCAGGCTAGCATCATTCTGAATGGACAAAAGTTGAAGGCATTCCCTCTAAAATCTGGAACAAGACAGGGATGCCCTCTATCACCACTTCTATTCAATATAGTTCTCGAAACACTGGCTAGAGCAATTAGACAGACGAAAGAAATTAAAGGCATAAAAATAAGAAAAGAAGAACTTAAATTATCACTATTTGCAGATGACATGATTCTATACTTAGAAGACCCAAAAGGGTCTACAAAGAAACTACTAGAACTAATAAATGAATTCAGAAAAGTGGCAGGATATAAAATCAACATGCATAAATCAAAGGCATTTCTCTATATCAACGACAAAACTTCTGAAATGGAAATGAGGAAAAACACTCCATTCACAATATCCTCCAAAAAAATAAAATACTTGGGAATCAACCTAACAAAAGAGGTGAAAGATTTATACAATGAAAATCCAACCCATGTGTGTCTGTTCCTTGATCTATTTGTATTGGTGCTTCTATACCTTGTTCTTGTTTTTCTAAAATTTTTCCTTTCCTAAAACCTTGTCTAGTCATAATAGTTGGTGCATTTTGGTTGATGTTATTTGTTAATGTCAAACCTAATTGATCTAGGTCATCTTGTCCCCATAAATATACGGGAAGATGATCCAATACATATGGTTGTGTAGTTCCTTCACATCCTTCAGGATTCTTCCAATCTAATACCATTGCACTTCTATGGGGATTAGTTGCCACTCCTAGGCCTCGAAAGCGTTTGAGTGGCTTGTTGTAATGGCCAATGATTTGGCTGTTCTTGATGAGAGATGATGCTAAGATCTGCACCTATATCCAGTAGCCCATTAAATTCATGTCCTTGAATATTTAGTCTTAGCATGGGGCGAGAATCTAAATTTAAAGAAAGCATAGCCCAGTATACTCCTGTGGAGCCTAATCCCTTGGAACCTCTTTCTACAGTGCGACTGGAAAATTTATTATGTAGGCTGGGTGTTGTTAATAACTGTGCTATTCTATCTCCTGGTGAAATTACTGATATACCCTTTGGAGAACTGGGTATAATTTTTATTTCACCTTCATAATTGAGATCAATTACCTGAGGACTTATCATAAGTCCTTTTGGAGTAGAAGAGCTGCGTCCCAATAATAAGCCTACAGTTCCTTTGGGAAGAGATCCTGTTACCCCTGTGGGAATAATTTGAACTCCCAATGCTGGAGTTAGTACTGCTCTGGTTGAGGTGCAGATGTCCAACCCTGTGTTCCCTCTGGTTTGTCTGATGAGGGATCTGATGGACAATGTGTCCTGGGCACTACCCTGATGGGGTTGCTGGGTTCCTCCAGTGCTCTGTATATTTGTGGTTTGGGGCCCAGGAGCATTGGGCCACCCTTCCATTTTTTGGCAATGGAGCCCAATGCCTTTCTTCATGATATCGTGGATAGACACCTGGTCCTTGTTCTTTTTTTTGATAATGGAGTACCCTCTATGGTGGTTTGAGAATGGCATTCATGAGCCCAATATCTCCCTCTATGGCATCGTGGGCAAATACCCATTATTCTACTCCTTTGATACCTAGTTTTGTTAAACCCTCCTCCTATGGAGCAATTCCTTTCAAAATGTTCCTGTTTGTTCACAATTGTAGCATTTTCTTGGCCTGGCATCTAAAGCCTGTTTTACTGCAGCTGCCACAAATTGCCTATGTTCTAAAGCCTGTTTTACTGTAGCTGCCACGACTTGCTCTTGTTCATTAATGTTAATAAATAATTTAATATATGTGTTTAAATCTTCATGTTTCCATAGTCTAATGACTTCTCTGCACCAACGATTCGCTTGCTCATAAGCCAGTTGTTTTAGTAATGGCATTGCTTGTTCTGTATTCCCCAAAATTCTGGTAGCTGTTTGAATAAGCCTATCTACAAATTCAGCATAAGGTTCATTAGCTCCTTGTATTACCTTAGATAATTGACCTTGTAAATCTCCATGTCCTTGTAAAGTCTTCCATGCCTTAACTTTATCTATAGCAATTTGTGTGTATACACCAGGATCATATGCAATATGTTGCTGCTGATCCTCATAAGGTCTCTTTCCTAACAACATATCTAGATTTCTCTGAGAATAACCAGCTGCTGCATTTCGCCTAGCCATTTCCTTGCAAAATTCCTTATTGGCAACCTTCCATAACAGGTATTGTCCTCCATTTAGCACAGCTTTACACATATTAGCCCAATCTGCTGGTGTCATGTTCAAGTTGGTAATGTATTCAACCATGCTTACAGTGAAGGGTGCTTGAGGACCATAGGTTGTTACAGCCTCTTTTAGCTGCTTCACTGTTTTGGAATTTAAAGCATGGTGAATTCACTGCCCTCCTGCCTCAAATACAGGGCATGTTAATATTTGAGATCCTGTATCAGGATCCCAACTATCAACTGCAGGGGTTGGGGGCCTCCCAGCATATGGAGGTGGTGCTGTTGGTTGAACACTTTCGCCCTCTGGTGATAGAAATGTGTTAGTAGCAGTCTCCTGTTGTAACTTTTCCCCTGATGGCTTTTTCTGCTCTAAGCTTTCTTCCTCTATCTGACTAGCTCGAAAGACCTTCTCTTTTACTTGAATCTTTTCTTTCTGACTAACTTGAGAGACCTTCTCTTTTACTTGAATCAATATGTCTTCTCCTTCCTCTACCTTTGTCTGAACTGAAGGCTTTGGACTAAGCAAACAAGAAACCAACGTCCACAATGGCAATGTGCCAACTGACAGAGTCCCTGGGCTTTTCTTTTCTATTCTTTTTAAATCTTCACCATGATGGTTCCATTGTGATATATTTAACAACTCCTCCTTAAAAAGCCATGGGCTACATTTTTGAATTGTATCAACGTATGCCCTGACTGCTCTTGATTTTACTGAGATGCCTCCTTCCTCTAACAATTTACTTAACACTCTTTCAGTTTGTTTTTTACTATTTTCTGATCCCATATTTCTACTATAATACAACACAACAAGATAACACCTAACAAAACTGAAAAAGAGTGAAATAAAATTGGAACAACACAAAATCATTATAGTAGCCTCCTGAAATGTCCATCCGTCCTTTCTCCCTATCTATTCCTCAGATGTGAGCGGTTTTTCTTCCATCTTACACATCTCCAGGGACAGGCAACTTAAAACAAAAGTGAAGCAAAACAAAAGAATAATCTTAAAATGGCTACCTATCCTCTCGCCCTGCCCTCAGAGG
Organism: Ictidomys tridecemlineatus; assembly: GCF_052094955.1. Taxonomy (NCBI): domain Eukaryota; kingdom Metazoa; phylum Chordata; class Mammalia; order Rodentia; family Sciuridae; genus Ictidomys; species Ictidomys tridecemlineatus. The sequence goes on along the minus strand of NC_135481.1, from coordinate 120,660,426 downwards.
CAATCAGTTTACCTTATTTCTTACCCTCAGTCGTTCCTGTGTGGCCCACAAAATGCTGCAGTCTGGCTGGGCACAATTCAGGAGCCACTTGTCAAAAGAAACGAACTTTATTTTTAGAACCACACATGCCAAACAAAACAGCTCCTCAGGAAAAACCTTCAGAGCCCAACTGCCACCACCGGCTTCCCACAAGCCTCTTCACCTCCCCCAATCCTCCTGCTCTTGAGGCCAATTGGCTGGGTCACGTGGGCAGAGCCAAAAAAGTCCCCCAATGAGCAGCTCAGTGGTCTGAAATTGCAGGGAAACAGCCCAATGAGTATCACCACAGAGGAGCCAATCAGTTGGCAGCTAGAAGTTGCTGGGGCCACTGTGAGCCAATCATCAGCTGGCAGCTGGAAGTTTGCTGGCAGCTGGAAGTTTGCTGGGGCCCCTTCGGCTGTGGCTCTCAACATTGATGTATATACAGATAAGAAATTCAGAAATTCCAGGTATCAACACAACACTTGCACACATAAAATTTTTTAAAAGGAGTGTAAATAAATCATTACTTTTGAACTCCATAGCCATACACAGCAGGACCTACAAATCTTCCTAACATTCTACATTGATAAACTTGATCTGTTTTTCACTTACATATTTATGAATTGCTGTTTTGTGATTTTCAGAGGCTGACTGAAATTCAAATTGCTTTGGTACTAATTGTTTACCAAAAAAAAGTAATGCTTTTCTCTCTTATATCATGACTCCTGCACTATGTATTCTTTGTCCAGTCACCTTCCATCTGGCACTGTGGACCTCTGGACTGCTCTGATGCTGAATACCCTTAACTGTCCACATCCCATCTGATAGAGAACATGGACTTTATATTCCTTCCCCATCTTCACTCTCTTTTAGCATGAAGCAGCTTGGAGATGTCTTCACCCATTTTTACATAGAAATAGAATGTAGAAATTGAAAGTGGGGAAATTAAACAGTGGTCCACATTATGCTCTGAATATATCCCTTGATGCTCTGCTACTGCCATTTTTTTAAAATGGATGTGTTTCTTTGTCTTCCTCTCTCCCTGCTCCTCCCTAATCATTTCTATTCCCTAACCTTAGGGGAAACATTAGGCATATTTATCTGTCCCTGAGTACACACCCATTATATAAATAAAGTAATCAAGACTTTGGGAATTATACCAGAAGATTTTCAAAATGATTATCTCCCAAATTAACAAGTGAATTACAACTGCAAAAGAGAACACGTGGAATGTAGTCTTTCAATCAACTCTTTAAACACCTCTCTTTCTGCTAGTGGGCAGAATCCCAGTCTCTGTGATAGAAGTCTCCTGTGTTTCTCCTTTACTATCAAAAAAATGAAACTTCTTTTTTCTTTTTCTCAATACCATGTTCTCATTATTGGATTGCATTGAGGACAAGTATCAAGCTTTTGTTCACAGCGAGTGTGAATGCCTTTTTCTTCTTTCTGAGCTTAGAAAACAAAGTTCAGTGTTTTGCTATTAAAAAATGATGTTAGCTGTGGACTTGTCATAAATGGCCTTTATTGTTTTGAGATTCATTCCTTCTCTACCTAATTTGTTGAGAATCATTCATAATTTTAAAATGTGTTAAATTTTATAGGATGTCCATTTTGCACTTGTTGATATGATAAAATGACTTTTGTTCTTCTTTCCATGAACAAAGTATCACATTGATTAATTTGTGTAAGTTCTATCATTCTTGCTTTCCCAGGATAAATTCCACATGATCATGGTAAATGGTACTTTTAATGTGCTGTTGAATGTGGTTTTCTAGTATTTTGTTAAGAAATTTTCTATGTTTATCAGAGGCACTGATCTGTACTTCTTTTTGTGGTCTTTCCTGGCATTGGTATCAGGGTCCTTGAGCAGGGTCACTGCAAACGACCTGGGTCCAAGGCAAGCCCATTTCCACAATGGAGAGTCCTCCTCTAAGCAACATGGGGTAGACTGACAAGGAAATTGCCATGCGTCATTCCTACTTGGCTATGGCTCTCAGCATCTCCTCCCTTCTGATTAATTAAACAACAAGCAATGTGGCTTAGGGACCGTGCTTGTTAGGTTTTTAATCTCTTTGTGAGCCTGTGTGCTCTCTTTTCACTTCTCAACCACTGTACTTGCTCATAATGTCATGTCAGAGCTTTTGGATCTTTGCCACTTTCTCAGCAGGCATGGGTCAGGTAAGTTAAAAGCCAGTAGGGTGCCTGCATTTGAAAACTCCTGTGACAGAATAATCAGTAGTGAGCTGCAGTTAGACTAAACTGTGCCAGACATGATACAAAGCTCAACAATGCAAGCACATTGTACAAGCATTTAATTATGCTAACCCCATGACTTTTCCAAAAGGAGATTAGGTGAATCAGGGTTTAACATGGTGCTGGCTGCAACCACCTCTGCTTCTTCCCAACCTTCTACTCCTTCACACATTTCTGACTCCTGTGTAATTTTACTCCTTCTCTTTCAATAAGTTTTCTCTGCTTTTTTGTCAGCTCCTTTAAAATACCTTCCTTTGCTTGTTTATCAGAAATTTCTGATGGAGATGAGGGCTGTTAGCTGTGGTTGTTAGTCTTCTCTTTCACCATCAGAAAAATAAAACAGACCAAGATAAAACCAGTCTTTTCCTTGATCTGTGTTTACTAAAACTACAAAGAGTAGGATATGGATAGCTGAGATGCTATTTAGTGACCCCTCAACAATAAGGTTACTTGGGGTTTGGGGCATCTGTAAAGAGACTAACATCACTGGAAAAAAAAGTATAATTTTCAAGGTTCTAGGAGTATAAGAAAACATAGGGGAGTTACACAGCTCATGGAAAAGAGCCACATAAAAATAAAAGCATATATTCAAAAGGGAAAGAGAAATATTCATTCCTCCAAGTTGGTATAGAAGGTACTCATGGTCCTGGTGATAGGAGCTCAAAGAAGTCTGTGCATACCTGGCATAGGGACCAGAAGTATCTGGTCAAAAAAGTTAGTGCAGGATTTCTATAGGAATACCTGAGAAATAACAAATGAGAGGTCCCTAATTCCTCAGAGGTATAATTTTGGTGGAATTTGGGGCCTTAATTATAGAATTTAAGACTAGAAGGACTAGAAGCCCAGCTCTGTGATGTATCACATGCTAAAAATGTACAAGGCTCTGGGTTCAATCCCCAGCATGACCCAAAACAAAGAAACAAACAATCAAACAAAAAGAAACCCTCTTCTTTTCCAGAATAGCTAATATGCAGAGAAACATCTCCATTTCTCAGGAATCCCTGCTTGGATGTATCCTTTGTCACTGGAATACTTTAAACTTAACAACTTAAAAAGAAAACACCTTTTTAAAAAATTAATGTATGTCCTAGTATGAGCTAGGGGATTCAAATCAATGGCCTCTGAATAGAAGCTCAAATTGTAATACATTCTTGCAGCTGTACCACTTTTTCCAAATACAAAGGAGTGTGCCGCAGTCCGGCTACAGCAAAATAACCAAGGGGTGACGAGCAACTTGTGTACATTGATACAGCAGGAGTGGGAGCCATTTATTGTAGGACAGGAGGGGTATATATACATTCCATATAGCTTATCTTAAACAACATAAACTAGATACAGCAGTCAATCAATAAGGAATCTCCACACTTAATGGCTCACTGGTGTTACTTCACAAACCACTCCCTCTGGCAAAATTCCAGGCGCCATCTTGACTTGTTTACAGACCCTAACAGGAGTGGTCAGAAGTCATCTACATCCAAGCCTTCATAACCCCTATACCAAAATCTATACTTATTTATGCAATGACATGATCCCACTTGGGGTCCCTAAAGCAACCTCCCCAAATACTAATGACCATTATTAAGCCAAGCTCCTGTTTCTTTTGGGCAAAAGCTATGACAACTTCAACTATCTCTTGGAGTCAGAATTCATTATTAAATAGTCTTTGTCTCTAGGGTCAAAACGGCAAATTTTCTTACTGCTTAGCATTCTTTAAGGTAACTGTCTCTCAAGAAATGCATCTGGAATGTAAGCTGCATAGGTAGTTGTGTCAGACTGGTTTGGGTACATAGAAAAAAAAGTATCACTTTAAATTCAAACTGCTGTGGGATCTAAATGCCTATTTTATTTTGTACTCTGTAATTCAGCTTTCTTAAAGTTCCTACCAAAACATGAGTGTTAGGGAGAAAATAAATCTCATACATGTAAGTCTTCTATACTTTGAGAACATGGACCTGAAGATTTCACAGGCTCCATATCTTTTCAAAATCAGGACTGATTCTAATTTGATCCAAAGTTACACTTTGGTGTGATAAAGATGTTCCAGATATTCCTTTACTAATTATGGCTGAGTTAACTTTTTCCCTCAGAACTATGTAGTTTTTATTTTGAGCTCATGGTTTTGTGGTGAATTCTAATTTGAATCCTGCACACCTAAATTAATATATTTTATTCTGATCAGTCTTATTTTATTTAAGCATAGTTTCCCCCTTTACCTTTTGCCCCCTGCTCTCTTTATGCCAAGGCAAAGTACTCAAATTACTTTCTGCTGCTTTTTATGTATATTTATGCATACCTACATGTTGTACCTGTGTCTATCTTTGTGTCTTTGGCTCTATATCATTTACAAGGTATCAAAATTGGCACATAGATAAATGACCACTCATAAATTAAAATATAATAAGGAAATTGATCCAAATAGCTTTTCATTCATGTGACTTAAACATTTAAGAAAAAGGGTTCAATTTAATTAGTTAAACAGATAAGAGTAATGATGTCTGTAAAATTACACACGAGTTTTCCTAGATGGTCAGGCAATTAGTAGAATGTGGTTTCTATAAAATATTTGAAGTATCATATTGATTGCTTCTACAATTTTACTTCATCAGGGAAAGAATGTATAATACTAGTAACTACACCTGTCTGTTATCTTTGTTTTTATAGTTAAAAATGAGTAAATTAGATTCAACATAATTGGGATTAATCTTCATAAATATGTTTGTTAGAGGAGACAGCTAATTAATTTGCAAAGTAAAAATGCTAAATCATTTACTGAAAAAATATAAAATCAAGTACTCTTGAGTTTTTACATTCCACAAGGTAATATACATTTTGGTTTATTAAATATGTTTTTGTAAGTTGGTAAATGAACAAGATTTTAAGATTACCTTGCTTCTGGATCTTTACTAAAAACAAGGTTAATTAAAATTCAGCAGGTGGAATTCTATGTTCAAAGGGTACAAAAAGATTTCAGTTGTGTTTTAATGAAAGTATTCTAAATGGCATAAAGTTGCTGCAGTCTGGCTGCAGCAAAATAACGGGGGGGGGGGTGATGAACAACTTGTGTACATTGATACAGCAGGAGTGGGAGCCATTTATTGTAGGACAACAGAGGTATTTATACATTCCACACAGGTTATCTAATTAACATAAACTAGATAAAGAAGTCAACCAATAAGAAATCTCCACATTTAATGGCTTGCTGGTGTTACTTCACAAAACACTCTCCCTGGCAAAATACCAGGCGCCATCCTGACTAGTTTACAGACTCTAACATTCCCCCCTCTTTGTTTAATTTAAATAACGACCATAGTGGTTTTTACGCAAACAACATAAATAATCTGCTACAAACACCATAAATAATCTGCTACAAGATTTCTTTACTCATCAAACTATTAAAATGTACTTATTAAAGCAAAAAGAGGGAATTGGAAAGTGGTATATATATCCCCCAAAGATAAACTTAAAATAACCCTTTTTACTCTAAACTTTTTAAATTTGGATTCATCAGGGCTTAGTGCTATGGAAAGACATTTATCCAAAAAATGTACATAAGCCTAAAGTACTTTGGAAAGATATTCTAACAGGACAATGGAAAAGTCCTGACCCAGTGATTGTCTGGAGTCAGGGTTCTGTTTGTGTGTTTCCACAGGGAGAACAGCAGCCGATTTGGATTCCAGAGAGATGAACCAAAGCAATTTCTACAGACCAAAAAGAAGATGATTGGACTCAAATCCATAACAGCTGATATCCAGAGCTCCAGCTTGGCTATTCTCACATCTGCGACAGTGATTAACCAGGATGCTTTTTTCAATATCTATTTTATTATTTCATTTTCCCACATCATAAAGTTATATTTTATTTTTTGAGCTCATACAAACCTAGGTTAATGTTTTTCTGATCAGTTTTATTTTTTGACTGTGGAGTTTTTAAACATTGCAATGGAAATTTCACCTGTGTAAAGCTACAAGGCCTTTACTATTGTCTTATGTGTTGTACGTTTGTGTGCACTTTTGTGTTTTGTGTTGTATGTCTGTATGTGTGTATGTCCATATTTCATATATGAGGAGCACTCATGAAAAAATGGATCCAAATTTTTTTTATTATTCACGTAATTTAAATGGTTTAACTTAAATTAGGTAAACAGCTGTTAAGGATTGTTTTTAAAGGTGGTTAACAGATCGGTTTGTTTACTAATTTAAATTAGGTAAACAGCTGTTAAGGATTGTTTTTAAAGGTGGTTAACAGATCTGTTTGTTTACTTTCACCTTTCCTTTTAATTATATTTAATAATTCTGTTCAGGATAATGTAAATTGTTCAAAAAATTGTTTTCTTAGTATCTGTTGAAATGTTACATAATTTCTTTTTAGCATTATTGCCAGAATTCCTATCTTCATCCCAGTGCCGGTGAAGACAAAGATAAAACCAAAGAACAGCTTGTATGATAGCTATCACAGTAAACTGTATAAACTGATGCATCAAAGAATAATAACTCAACAAGTAATGCTCAATCAACGAGTCAATTTACTTTGGGAGGAGATGGACATATTGATAGATTCCTCCACTTTGAACTGCTTGCAGAACGTGCCTGGACTATGTATCACTTATATGCATTGTGAACTATCTGTTGGTGCACCGAATTGTGGTAGTGCTGGCATATCTTTGCTTATGGTGTCACTAGTGATGGAATTTTTTGAAAGGAGCCTTCAATTGGCTTGGTATCATGGCATTTCTGTATCTCCTCCCTTCTGCTAGTGATGGTCTAAAATTTGGGGGCCAACAGAGGTGAGGCAAAGAACCTCACCCCCCCACACTGGTGCATAGGCCTATCCACAAGTATGGCTGTATGCTGGACCAGTAGTCAGTGATGGATATGATCCAATTGCAGTGGTATCAACCTAAGACAGGAGGCTGACGCCTAGAGGTCAGTTTATCCAATGAGGGGTAAGAACCATATGTTGAATTGGACAACCTAACAAGCATGGTCCCTAAGCCACATTGCTTGTTGTTTAATTAATCAGAAGGGAGGAGATGCTGAGAGCCATAGCCAAGTAGGAATGATGCATGGCAATTTCCTTGTCAGTCTACCCCATGTTGCTTAGAGGGAGGACTCTCCATTGTGGAAATGGGCTTGCCTTGGACCCAGGTCGTTTGCAGTGACCCTGCTCAAGGACCAGGGTGGATCCCGGTTTAGGGCAGATCCCAGTTTAGGGTGGATCGGGGTTTAGAGTGGTTCCAGGTTTAAGGTGGATCCTGCTGGGAATAGGGCGTATCCTGCTGCCTCCAGGTGCCAGCTCCTTGAGTTCCCATTGAGTTCTCATGGGATTCACTGAGTATTTGGGATGCAGAGCTCAGTGGAGGAGTGGATTTTCCCAGAATGTGTGTATAGAGTGCCAGTGAGAGTTTGGGAATAAAGAATTGCTGTTTGAATCTACAAGGTTGTGAGTGGCTCGTGATTTTGTGCCCAGCCAGACTGTGGCATAAAGTATTTCATCTCATTAAGAAGAATAATTTAAAAATTCATGAATTTCATAAGGATTGTTTCAGAATGTAAATTTAAGAATCAATCAACAACCAGGAAAGAGATATAAGAAAGTTCTGTGTATGAAAATATATTTTAGCATAAAATCTAGAAGAAAAATGTTTCTGGATCAGAAAGTATTTTTCATGGTAAATTGAACAGGTTATAGTGTGTTTAAGTACGTTGCACAAGGTTTGTGGAGGGCAAACCTTAAAGAGACTTGTATGTGATTAAGTTGGCTATAATTAGAAAAATCATCTGAAGTTATTTAAGGGTTTTCTAAGGTCAAATATTATTGCACTAATATAAACCAAAATTTCATGTTGAAGTAACAATGTTTACTTAAAACATTAATCTGTTCCTACTTATCAAGATAATTATAACTAGGAAGCCTGCACTACAGAATATACTCAACAAAATATTTTATAAAAATGATATGGGAAAGAAAAGAAAACCAGCAAAGGTGGGAACTACACTAAAGAAATAATTAATCAAATCAATTGATGTCTGGGAATACAAATCATTTCTTAAAAGTAACCTTGAATGTTTTTTATATAAACTCATCAACCAAAAGACAAGGACTGGCAGATTGTTTTATAAACCAAGACCCAGAAATATGCATTCTCCAAGAGACTCACCTTATACTCAAATACATCTACAGACTGAAGATGAAAGGATGGCAAAAATCATATAAATTACATGTATCATATAAACAAGCAGGTGTTTCTATTTTTATATCAGATAAAATAAATTTCAAGCCAAAGAGTCAAAGAAGGACATTTTATACTGTTTCAACAGAACATATCAATCTGAAATATTAATGCCATAAATACACATCAACAAACCCTTCTCAATTTCAAAAATCAAATTGATCACAAAACAATAATACTGGGTGACTTTAACACACCTCTGTCACTACTGGATAGAACCTCCAAACAAAGACTAAACAAAGGAACTATTGAATTTAATAATACAATCAACTATTTAGGCTTAACAGACATATATAGAATATTTCATCCATTAATAAGTGAATACAGTTTCTTCTCTGCAGCACATGGATTATTCTCTAAAGTATAGCATATCTTATGCCACAAAGCAACTCTTAGAAAATATAAAAAATAGAGATAATACCTTGCATTCTATCATATCATAATAAAAAAGAATTAAAATCCAATGATAGAAAAAAGGTAGAAACTACTCTCATACCTGGAGACTAAGTAATATGCTACTAAATGATGAATAGATAGTGGAAGAAAACAGGGATTAAATTAATTAAAAAACTAGTGGTAAATGAGAATAGTAATACAACATATTAGAATCTCTGGGACCCTTTGAAGGTAGTACTAAGAGAAAAACTCATTGCATTAAGCTCATTCATTAAAAAAAATAGAAAGTCAAAAACAAATTACCTAACCTTATATCACAAAGCCATAGAAAAAGAAGAACAAAACCCACCAAAAGCAATGAGAGACAGGAAATAATTAAAATCAGTGCAGAAATCAATGAAACTGAAATAAAGTAAACAATTTTAAAAATTGACAAAACAAAAACTTGGATCTTTAAAAAATAAATAAAATTGATAAACAATTAGCCATGCTAACAAAGAGAAAGAGAGAAAAATAAAATTACTAAAATCTGTGATGAAAAAGGAAATATTATGACAGACACTACTGAAATACAAATGATAATCAGAAACAATTTTGAAAATTTATACTCCAATAAAATAGAAAATCCTGCAGACATCAACAAATTCTAGAGACATGTGACCTACACAAATTGAATCAGAGGACATAAACAATTTAAACAGAACAATTTCAAGCAATTAAATAGAAGACACCATGATATACTTATCAAGTAAGAAAAGCCCAGAATCAGATAGATTCTCAGTCAAGTTCTATAAGACAATCAAAGAAGAATAACAAACACCCCTCAAATTATGTCATGAAATAGAAGAGGAAACCCTCACAAACTCATTCTATGAAGCTATTACCCTGACAACAAAACTAGACAAAGACACATCAAAGTAATAAAATTTCAGAACAATATCGCTGGTGAACATCAATGCTCAAATTCTCAATAAAATTCTGGCAAATCACATACAAAAACATATTAAAAAGATAGTGCACCATGATCAAGTGGGGTTCATCCCAGGATGCAAGATTGGTTCAACATATGGAAATCAATATTTGTGATTCATCACATCAATAAACTTAAAGACAAGAATCATATGATCATGTCAATAGATGCTGAAAATCATTTGACAAAATACAGCATGCCTTCATGTTCAAAACACTAGGAAATTTAGGGATAGTAAGAACATACCTTAATGTTGTAAAAATCATATATGCTAAACCCAAGGCCAACATCATTCTAAATGTAGAAAAATTTTTAAAAATTACCTCTAAGAATTGGAACAAGACAAGACTGCCTTATTTCACCACTTTTATTGAAGAACATTCTTAAAACTCTAGCCAGAGCAGACAAAAGAAAGAAATTAAAGGGATACAAATAGGAAGAGAACTCAAATTATCACTATTTGCTGTTGGCATGATGCTATATTTAGAAAAAGCCAATTCAACCATAAAACTTTCAGAACTAATAAATGAATTCAGCAAAGTAGAAGGATGTAAAATTAAAACCAATAAATCAAATGCATTCCTATACACCACTGATGAATCCGCTGAAAGAAAAATTATAAAAACTACCTATTGCATAATAGTATATCTGAAAATCAATCTAACAAAGGAGGTGAAACAGTGCTACAATGAAAACTAAAGAGCACTAAAAAAGGAATTGAGGAAAAACTTAGAAGATGGAAAATTGTCCTATGCTCTTGGATAGTCAGAATTAACATTGTCAAATTGCCCATACTATCAAAGTGTTTGCTGAGTTAATGCAATTTCTATTAAAATCCCAATTACATTCTTCATAGAAGTAGAAAAAGCGATCATGAAATGTGGAGACAAGTGCATGCAGTACTACATACATGGCATACATTAAGGGTGCCTGAGTGGCAGGCCACTCCCATTGTGCTAGAGCATGAGCAGCAAGCTGCTCATCTTGCAGACACAGCACCCTGAGCATGAGACCATGTGTTGCAGTCTTAGTGCTTGCTCCCTAGCCCACTCCTTGATTGGTTGATGCAAGAACAGTTGACAAGCAATTGTATTGGTGGCTGCATATAATCAGCTTAGTTACTGCCCAACTATATATACATGGTAAATTTGCAATAAAATCAGACCTGCTTCCACAGCCACACTCTCCTCTACTCTATTCCATGGACCTCCTCACTGGATGACAGACAGCATGCAATGAAATTCACTTGGAAAAATAAGGGACCCAGAATAGGCAATGCAACCCTCAATGAGAAAAGTGAAGCAGGAGGCACAACAATATCAGACCTTAAATTATACTAGAGAGCCATAATAACAAAAATTGCATGGTACTGACACCAAAACAGACTTAGCATAAGAATAATATAGTGACAGAACCACATCAATGTTTATAGAAGCTCAATTCACAATAGCAAAACTATGGAACTAGGTGCTCTTCAACAGATGAATGTATAAAGAAATTATGGTATTTATACACAATGAAGTATTACTCCACCTTAAAGAAAATGAAATGATGGCATTTTCCAGTAAATAGGTGAAACTTGAGAATATCATGCTAAGTAAAAAAAGACAATCCCAAAGAACAAAAGGCCAAATGTTTTCTTTGATATGCAGATGCTATGTCATATTAAGAGGTCAGGAAAAATAGAAGTACTTTGGACTAGACAAAGGGGAATGAAGGAAGTGGAGGAGTATAGGGGTAGAAAGGATAGTGGAATGAACCAAACATTATTACCTTATGTGCACATATGACTACATGACCTGTACAACTAGAAGAATGAGAAGCTATACTCCATTTATGTATGAAATATAAAAGCACATTCTACTGTCATGTATTACTAATTAAAACAATTTTTTAAAACTAAAAAAAAGAAAACTTTGGAATGGAACCACATTTGACCCAGTTATTCCACTCCTAAGCATATACTCACAGAACTTAAAATCAGCATGCTATAATGATGTCAGCCACATCAATATTTATAGCACCTGAATTCGCAGTAGCTAAGCCATGGAATCAACCTAGGTGTCCTTTCACACATGAATGGATATGATACATATACAAAATGGAATATTACTGAGCCATAAAGAAGAATGAAATTTTGGTATTTGCCAGTAAATGGATGGAACTGGAGACTGACATGTTAAGTGAAATAAGCCAGTCCCAAAAAACCTAAGGCCAAATGTTCACTCTAATATGCAAATGCTAAATCACAATATATGTGGGGAGTGGGTGGAAGAAAGAATAAATGTTCACTGCATTAGACAAAAGGGAATGAAGGGAATGAAGGGACATGGGAATAGGAAAGATAGTAGAACAAATCAGACATAACTTTCCTATTCTACTGCCATGGATACTTAAGAAAACTCAAAAGAAAGTTTAAAAAAAGAAAATTGTTCTTTTAATGTAATTTGGTGTCAACCCCACCAAAACCGAGCAAAGCTGGAGGTTATAAAGGAAGAATTCTTAGTCAGGATTGCCTGCTAACTAATAAAAGAGACTGCCAGAATCACAAGCTTTTTTTTAAGTTAATTTGAGACCTGAAAATCTTCCTAAACTTTTACATAGGCAGGGCTAAAATGTGCTTCTGTGCTTGCTACTATGATTATCTAGCCCTGCTGTTTATCCCAAATATTGGTCTAAAAGATGCAGTATGGCACATAAAAGACCTAGCTAACTTTACCAAGAAAACCTTAAATGACAGAGATAGGGATGTCTACCAAACACAGATATAATGCCAATAGAAAGATATATTTAAAAAGTACGATGGCATTAGATTCCTTAACTACAGTTAATGGGGTCATCTATGACATTATAAAAATTAAATATTGTGTAAATATTTCTAACAACTCTGCTAACATTTCTAAAGCCTTAAATGCCTTTTATTCACAAATCAATGCCATGTTGGACTTCACCTTAACCTTTATGAGTTGCTGTATTCATGGTTTTCAAAGATTGGCCATTAATACTGATTGCTTTTGTGCGAATTGATTCCAAGGAAAGGATGCTTTGTTGTCCTAGCATGATCCTAGTCTTATGTATATTTCATCCAATAGCCTACCAGCTGCCACCATGGACCTCTGGACTCCCTAGATGCTGAATGCCCTAGAGTGTCCATGCCTCACTGATAGAGAATACCATAAAAAATCTAGGCCATTAAGCTACAAACCAATCCACAAATATACCCTGATATTCCACTGTCTCATCTTGAACAGATAGAATGAGAGTTCTGTGAATTCCAAATAGACAGAGAAAACAATTAATTGTCAGCCTGAAGCAGTATAAGACAAGCCTTATATTTGCTTATAACCTTCAGCCCCACAGCCACTCAAAAAGAATTTGAGGATCAATTTTTTTTGTGTTAGGTAAGTGCTCTAACACTGAACTATACTCACATCTCTTAATTATTTTTTTTTAACTTTCAAGACAGGGTCTCACTAAATTGCCAAGGTAGCCATCAAACTTGAGACCCTCCTGCTTCAGCCTGATGAGTGTCTGGGATTTTAAGCACGTGCCACCAAGCCTGGCTTGATATTTTTTAAAAGTGTTTCATTTGTATATTATAATTACACATAACAGTTGGGTAAATTTTGATCATTATATGTGTTCGTAATAAAATTTGCTCCATTTCAATTTCTAGTACATCTGATTTCCCTCTCCTTGTTCCTTGCCTTGCTCCATTTACTGATCTTTCTCTATTTATTTATTTTTTAATTGGAGCTTTATACAAATACATAAATGTAGAGTATAATGTGATATATACATACATGCACATAGCATAATTTAGACAATTAATATCTGAAATTCTCCTCTTTCTCAGGCTTCCTTCTTCCCTCAATCTCCTTTATCTGCTCTACTGTTTCCTTTCTTAGTTCATGGGATTCTTCATTTTTAAAAAACCCTATTGAGCTAATGAGAGAAAATATTCACCCTTTGACTTACTGTGTCTGACTTATTTTACTTGGTATAATACTCTCTAATTCTATCCATTTACCAGAAAATAACACAATAGAGAGCATCATACTAAGTAAAATAAGGAAGACACAGTAAGTCCTTAGTACTTCTCTTTCCCCCATCTCTTACCTCCCTGTGTTCCCTTTCTTCCACTCTATTGGTTTTTCTGTCATTTTTTTAAATTATTGTATTGCAAATACACCTCATAGATTTACTGAAGTCTACTTATATGAGTACATAAAGAAGTTTGGTCAGATTCATTCCAGTGATTTTCCCTATCCTTCCTTTTCTTACTTCCCTTCAATCTCCTTTGTCTACTTCATTTATCTTCTATTCTTTTTCCCCCTTGATCCCCTTATTTCAGATTAGTTTCCACATGTCAAAGACAACATTTTTCCATTGGTTTTTTAAATTTTTATTGACTTTTGAAAAATAAATGACAGCAGAATGCATTATAATTCTTATTACACATGTACAGCACAATTTTTTATATCTCTAGTTATATATAAAGTATGTTCACGCCAATTAGTGTCTTCATACATGTATTTTGAATAATGATGTTCATCACATTCCACCATCCTTAATAATCCCCTGCCCCCTTTCTTACCCTCCCATCCCTCTGCCCTATCTAGAGTTCATCTATTCCTCCCATGCTCCCCGCCACCCCAATATGGATCATCCTCCTTATATCAGAGAAAACAATTTGGCACTTGTTTTTGATGGGGGGGGGTGGCTAACTTTACTTAGCATTATCTTCTCCAATGCCGTCCTTTTACCTGAAAATGCCATGATTATATTCTCTTTTATTGCTAAGTAATATTCCATTGAAAAAGAGGCATAACTTCCAAATTCATTCTGTGAGGCCAATATCACCCTGATTCCAAAAGCAAATTCATTCATCTATTGAAGGGCATCTAGGTTGGTTCCATAGTTTATCTATTGTGAATTGTGCTGCTATAAACATTGATGTGGTTGTGTCCCTGATAGTATACTGTTTTTAAGTCCTTTGAGTATAGACCGAGAAGGATAGTTGAGTCAAATGGTGGTTCCATTGCAAGTTTTCCAAGGAATCTCCATATAGGCTGCACTAATTTGTAATCCCACCAGCAATGTATGAGTGTACCTTTGCCCCACATTCTCACCAACACTTATTGTTGTTTTCATAATAGCTGCCATTCTGACTGGAGTGAGTTATCTTAGAGTGGTTTTGATTTTCATTTCTTTAATTGCTAGAGATGATGATTTTTTTATATAATTGTTGATTGATTGTATATCCTCTTCTGAGAATTTTCTATTCAGGTCCTTGGCCCATTTATTGATTGGGTTATTTGTTTTTTGGTGCTTAGCTTTTTAAATTCTTTATGTACCCTAGAGATTCATGCTCTATCTGATATGTGAGGGGTAAAAATTTGCTCCCAAGATGTAGGCTCTCTATTCACCTCACAGATTGTTTCTTTTGCTGAGAAGAAACTTTTTAGTTTGAGTCCATCCCATTTATTGATTCTTGGTTTTAAGTCTAGTACCATAGGAGTCTTATTAAGGCAGTTGGGGCCTAACCCAACATGATGAAGCTTAGGGCCTACTTTTTCTTCTATTAGACACAGTGTCTCTGGTTGTATTCCTAAGTCCTTGATCCATTTTGAATTGAGTTTTGTGCATGACGAGAGAAAGGGGTTTAATTTAATTTTGTTGCATATGGATTTCCAGTTTTCCCAGCACCATTTGTTGAAGAGGCAATCTTTTCTCCAATGCATGTTCGTGGCATTTTTGTCAAATATTAAATAATTGTAGTTTTGTGGGTTAGTCTCTGTGTAATCTATTCTGTGTCATTGGTCTACCAGTCTGTTTTGGTGCCAATACCATGCTGTTTTTGTTACAACTGCTCTGTAGTAGACTTTAAGTTCTAGTATAGTGGTGCTACCTGCTTCACTATTCCTGCTAAGGATTGCTTTAGCTATTCTGGGTCTCTTATTTTTCCAGATGAATTTCATGATTGCTTTTTTCTATTTCTATGGATTTCTATTTGGGATTTTGATTGGAATTGCATTATATCTGAATAGTGCTTTTGGTTGTATGGTTATTCTAATAATATTAATTCTGTGTATCCAAGAGCAAGATAAATCTTTCCATTTTCTAAGGTCTTCTTTGACTTCTTTATGGTTCTGTAATTTTCATTGAATAGATCTTTCACCTCTTTTGCTAAGTTAATTTCCTAGTATTTTTTGAGGCTATTGTAAATGGGGTAGTTTTCCTAATTTCCCTCTCAGAGGAATTGTCACTGATATACAGAAATACCTTTGATTTAGGGGAATTGATTTTATATCCTGCTACTTTGCTGAATTCATTTACTAGTTCTAGAAGTTTTTTTTGGTGCAGTTTTTTAGGTCTTCTAGGAACAGACTCATATCATCAACAATTAGTGCTAGTTTGAATTCTTCTTTTCCTATATGTATCCCTTTAATTTTCTTTTGTCTAATTGCTCTGGCCAGTATTTCAAGAATTATGTTAAATAGAAGTGGTGAAAGAGGGCATCCCTGTCTTGTTCCAGTTTTTAGAGGGAATGCCTTTGATTTCTCTCCATTTAGAATGATGTTGACCTAAGTCTTAGTGTAGATACCCTTTATGATGTTGAGTATGTTCCTGTTATCCTTAGTTTGTCTAGTGTTTTGAACATGAAGGGGTGCTCTATATTGTCAAATACTTTTTCTGTATCTATTGAGATGATCATATGATTCTTATCTTTGAGTCTATTGATGTGATGAATTACATTTATCAATTTCTGTATATTGAACCAACCTTGCATACCTGTGATGAATTCCATTTGATCATGGTGCACAATCTTTTTGATATGTTTTTGTATTTGATTTTCCAGAATTTTATTGAGAATTTTTGCATCTATGTTCATTAGAGATATTGGTCTAAAATTTTTTCTTTGATATGTGTTTGCCTGGTTTTGGAATCAGGGTGATATTGGCCTCACAGAATGAGTTTGGAAGTGCTGCCTCTTTTTCTATTTCCTGAAGCAAATTGAAGAGTATTGGTATTAGTTCTTCTCTAAAGGTGTTGTAGAACTCAGCTGTGTATCCATCCAGTCCTTGGCTTTTCTTGGTTGGTAGACTTCTGATGGAATCTTCTATTTCATCACTTGATATTGATCTGTTTAAATTGTGTATATCTCCCTGGTTCAATCTGGACACATTGTATGACTTAAGAAAATTTTTGGTGCCTTGATGTCTTCTATTTTATTGGAGTATAAGATTTCAAAATAATTTCTAATTATTCTCTAGTGTCTGTTGTGATATTACCTTTTTCATTGTGTATGCTGATAATTTGAGTTCTCTCTCTCCTTACCATTGTTAGCATAACTAAGGGTCAGTCAATTTTATTTATTTATTTACAAATAAATAGCTTTTTGTTTCATCAATTTTTTCAATTGTTCAGTTTGTTTTTATTTCATCTCTAGTTTTAATTATTTATTGCCTTCTACTGCTTTTGCTGTTGATTTATTCTTCTTCTTCTAGGGCTTTGAGATGTGATGTGAGGCCATTTATTTGTTGACTTTTTCTTCTTTTAAGGAATGACCTCCATGCAATAAACTTTCCTCTTAGAACTGCTTTCATAGTGTTCCAGATATTTTGATATGTTGTATCTGTGTTCTCATTGACTTCTAAAACCTTTAAAATCTCCTCCTTGATATGTTCTGTAACCTACTGTTCATTCAGTAGCATATTATTTTGTCTCTGGGTGTTGGAGTGGATTTTATTTCTAATTTTATCATTAATTTCTAGTTTCATCCATTATGATCCAATAAAATGCAGGGTAGTATATCTACTTTTTATTTGCCAAGAGTTTCTTTGTGGCATAGTATATGATCTATTTTAGAAAAGAATTCATGTGCTGCTAAGAAGAAAGTATATTCTCTCATTGAAGGTTGAAATGTTCTATATACATCAATTAAGTCTTAAGTTATTGATTGTATTATTAAGTTCTATAGTTTCTTTGCTCAGTTTTTGTTTGGAAGATTTATATAGTGATGAAAAATGTGTGTTAAAGTCACCCCAAATTATTGTTTTCTGGTGTATTTGACTCTAGAATTGAGAAGAGTTTGATGAATATAGCTGCTCTGTTGTTTGCAGCATATATATTATAATTGCTAAGTATTCTTGGATTTTGGTTCCCTTGAGCATTATGTAGTGTCCTTCTTTATCCTTTTTGATTGATTTTAGTTTGAAGTCTACTTTATTTTATATGAGGATGGAAACCTCTGCTTCCTTCCACAGTCCATGTGAGTGCTATGATTTTTCCCAACCATTCACCTTCAGTCTGTGAATGTCTTTTTCTATGAGATGTGTCTCTTGGAGGCAACATATTGTTGAGTCTCTTATGTATATGTGTGTGTGTGTGTGTGTGTGTGTGTGTGTCTGTCTGTCTGTCTGTCTGTCTGTCTGCTAGTCTTTTGTTTGGTGAGTTTAGGCTATTAGCATTCAGGGTTATTATTGAGACATAATTTCTATTCTTAGCCATATTTGTTTATTTTTGTTATTTAACTTGACTTGATTTTCTTCTTTGATTAGTTTTTCCTTTAGTGTACTACCTCGCACTGCTGATTTGTATTGTTGTTTTTCATTTTCTCTTCATAGAATATTTTTCTAAGGATGTTTTGTAGTGCCAGTTTTCTAGCTATAAATTCTTTTAACTTTTGTTTATCATGGAAGGCTTTTATTTCATCTTTAAATCTAAAGCTTAATTTTGCTGGATACAAGATTCTTGGTTGGAACCAATTTTCTTTTCAGAGCACCAATTTTCTGTTGTTCTGGGATCTTCTAGCTTTCAGGGACTATGTTGAAAAATCTGCCATTATCCTAATTGGTTATCCCCTATATGTAATCTGATTCACTTCTCTCATGGCTTTTAAAATTCTCTATTTATTCTGTAGGTTGGGCATTTTTATTATAATGTGCCTTGGTGTTGATCTGTAGTAATTTTGTACATTTGGTTTCTTGTATGCTTCTTGAATTTGGATTTCCAATTCATTCTTCATGTTTGGAAAGTTTTCTGCTATTATTTCATCAATTAGATTGCTCATTCCTTTGGTTTTGACTTCTATGCCTTCCTCTATCCCAATAACTCTTAAATTTGGTCTTTTTATTCTATTCCAAATTTCTTGAATATTCTGCTTGTGGTTTCATACACTTGTGATTTCATATCACTGTGTGATCTATGTTCTTTTCAAGATATATATATATATATATATATATATATATATATATATATATATATATATATATTCTTCATTGTCCAATGTCCTATATTCCAAGTGGTCCACTCTGTTGGTGATGCTTTCATTTGAGCTTTTAATTTGGTTTCTTTATTTCAAGGATGTTTGTTTGTTTGTTTAGAACCTCTATCTCCCTGTTGAGGTGATCTTTTGCTTCCTGCATTTGTTTATATAGCTCCTTATCGAAGTAATCTTTCACTGCCTGTATTTGCTCTCTCATATCTTCCTTGAATTCACAGAACATTTTACCATGTACATCCTGAATTCTTTTGTAATTTCTTCTGCTATGGCTGCAAATGATTCTAATAATGTGACATCTTGATTTGTTTGGGGCACTTTCTTCTCTTGTCTTTTGTTGCTCATGTTTCTTCCTTTCCAGCTCTGTGGGTCTGGGGTGTTGTTATTTTTATTCTATAGGTTTTTAGTGCTCTTTTAGGGCTCCAAGACCTCTCCTTTGTAAGGAAAGACAATGTTAACAGATCCCAATATCAACAATATACCACCTATGAACAATTTGTTGTTATTAAGACATTTACAATTTAGTTGCAATGTATAGAAATGTTGAATTCAATTATTATCTAAAATATAATCAGTAGTTTTTTAAAAAGGTGTACAGTTTCTGACAGTGAACAATAAACTGGGGGTGGGGCATAGGATGATATCCTGAGGAGGTCGGATGAGAGGATACAGAGTTACTATATCTTGGGAAGTGTGAAAGAGAAATCTAATGAAGAGGGTTAGTAGCAAGAGAATAGAGAGTCATTTAGGGTAGACAAGTACTTGGGAAGACAGTATAGAACATAAAACAAACACACATATGTATTTAGAAAATACAAAATGTTAAAATGCTAAAAATTTGGAAGGGAGAAGAAAAAGAAAAGAAAAAAAGGGCATATACAGCACTTTTATATTTTAGTATTCAGATTGTTCAATCTCAAAAGCCTATTTTATGAAAAGTTCTTGGTTTCACATATATTGGGAATGTGAGGGCCAGAGGATAGAAGGGTTGAAAGGAAAGAGAAAAAAATACTTGGAGGAAATCAGGGTTATTGCTAGTTTTAGAGATCAATTTCTTTGCTGTTTCTCTTCTCATCCAATAGGTGGAGTTGTCTATTATAAGCTGGTGTCTCTGCCCTCAGGATGGTGGAGGTAGCCAGGGTAGGAAGACTGGTCCTGCTGCAGGATGCCTGGTAGTGGGGAGTGCCACCTGCCAGTCACCTCAGGGATACTGCACCTCATGGGTCTCTATTTGGGAAGGCTTGTATGACTTGAGAACCTGCTACTATCTCCCTATCTTGCCTGGAGATTTCCCAGTTCCTGTTCTCTCTGTTAGGCTCAAAACTTTAGTCCTATATCCTTCTCCCTTAGCAGTTCCCAATTTCAGATACTCTCACACCAAGGCTCACACTGGATGGGCAGTACCCTGGTCTCACTGCACATCTGTCCAACTGAGAGCTGTTTTTGTGTTGGGTAGTTATTGTGTTATCACTGCTGGGGGGACAGGGAGTTGGAAACATGGTACCTGGCCAGATAGAGATCTAATCTGGGAGCTGCCCCTACCAAATATGGTGAAAAGGTGATCCAAGATGGAGGCAGTCTGCTTCCAGCACTGGGGTGTCTGGTGAGGTGGGGGAGTGATAACATTGTGCTGTGGGAAGGTAGCAGCCGAGTGACTTGTGTGGGAGTGGAGCAAAGTCTGAGAGTTCTGCAAAAGTGCTGATAGGTTATTCTGCTAAGGTACTCAGGAGCCCTGTGTGGGCTAAATATGTAGGGTTTGGGTTTTGGGAGCCAGGAGTCTGGAGTCCTACTCAAATGCTGAGGCTCTGAGCCCTGTGTGGGGGTCACAGCACTTGTGATTTCTATAAAAACCAGCTGTATAGGAGTCCTCTAACACTCTCAGAGATGCAGTATTCTGACTAAGTGAATTCTGTATCATGGAGCAACACAGAATGTTGCCTCCCTCTGGCCCACCATCTTCTCTCCTGGGCTTTCCCTTCGTTTGGGGGGAGTATCTTATTTCACTTAGCATGATATTCTCCCATGCTGTGAATTTATCAACAAATTCAGAAATTTTATTCTTCTTTATGGATGAGAAATATTTCAGAAAAAAATATGAAATCAGGGATATATATATATATATATATATATATATATATATATATATCACATTCTTTACCATTCATTCATTGAAGGACACCTAGGTTTGTTCCATAGCTTGGCTATTGTGAATTGGTGTGCTTAATAGCAATGTTTAACATTGATGTGGCTGTGTCACTGTAGTATGCTGATTTTAAGTCCTTTGGGTATAGAGCAAAAAGTGGAATAACTGGGCCAAATGGTGGTTACACTTCAAGTTTTCTAAAGAGTCTCCATACTTCTTCATAGTGGTTTCACCAATTTGTCATCCCACTCCCAGTGTACAAGAGTGCCTTTCTCTACTGTCCTCACCAACATTTATTGTTACTTGTATTATTTGTTTCTATTTATTTATTTATTTATTTCTTACATACATAGCAATAGTGGAATGCATTACATTTATAATTATCCATTCGCAGTACAATTTTTTGTAACTCTGTATATAAAGTATGATCATGCCAAATTATGCCATCACACATGAGCTCTCTTTTTTTGAGCTATCTTTTTTTGCATTATAATTTTTAATACACCTTTAAAACACAATTATCATGTCTCAGTTTGTATTCAAGGCATGTTGACACCAAATTCACATCTTCATACATGTGCTTTGTATAATGATGACCATCTCCTTCTACAATCCTTGCTATTCCACCTCCCCCTTCCCTTCCCTCCCACCCGTATTCCCCATCTTGAGGTAATCTTCCTCCCCTGCTCACCCTCCCTACCCCACCACGAATCACCCCCCTTATATCAGAGAAAACATTCGGCATTTGTTTTGGGGGGATAGGATAACTTCACTTAGCATAATCTTCTCTAATGCCATCCATTTCCCTGCAAATACCATAATCTTATTCTTTTTTAATGCTGAGTAATATCCCATTGTGTATAAATGTCATTTTTTTAATCAATTCATCCACTTAAGGACATCTAAGTTGGCTCCACAGTTTAGCTATTGTGAATTGAGCTGCAATAAACATGGATGCAGCTCTGTCCCTGTAGTATGGTGTTTTTAGGTCCTTTGGGTATAGTCTAAGAAGAGGAATAGCTGGGTCAAATGGTGGTTCCCTTCCCAGTTTTCCAAGAAATCTCCATACTGTTTTCCAAATTGGCTGCACTAATTTGCAGTCCCACCAGCAGTGTATGAGTGTATATTTTTCCCGCATCCTTGCCAACATAATAGCTGCAATTCTTACTGGAGTGAAATGGTATCTTAGAATAGTTTTGATTTGCATTGCTCTGATTGCTAGATATGATGAGCATTTTTTTCATATATTTGTTGATTGATTGTATATCATCTTCTGAGAAGTGTCTGTGCAGGTCCTTGGCCCATTTATTGATTGGATTATTTGGAGGATTTTTTTGTGTGCTTCTCTTGTTGAGAACTTTATATACCCTAGAGATTAGAGCTCTATCTGATGTGTGAGGGGTAAAATTTGTTCCCAGGATGTAAGCTCCCTATTCACCTCATAGATTATTTCTTTTGCTGAGAAAAAACTTTTTAGTTTGAATCCATCCCATTTTTTTGATTCTTGGTTTTAATTCTTGTGCTATAGGCATCTTATTAAGGAAGCTGGGGCCTAGCCCCATGTTATGAAATTAGGGCCTACTTTTTCTTCTATTAGGTGAAGAGTCTCTATAGGTGTCCTATTAAGGAATTAGGAGCCCAACCCCACAATATGTAGATTAGAGCCAACGTTTTCTTCTATCAGACGCAGAGTCTCTGATTTGATATCAAGTTCCTTCATCCATTTTGAGTTAACTTTTGTGCATGGCGAGAGAAAGGGATTCAGATTCATTTTGTTGCATATGTATTTCCAGTTTTCCATGCACAATTTGTTGAAGATGCTATCCTTCCTCCATTGCATGCTTTTAGCACCTTTGTCAAATATAAGATAGTTGTAATTTTGTGAATTGGTCTCTGTGTATTCTATTCTGAACTATTGGTCCACCCACCTGTTTTATTACCAATACCATGCTGTTTTTGTTACTATTCCTCTATAGTATAGTTTGAAGTCTGGTATCGCTATACCACCTGTTTCACTCTTCCTGCTTAGAATTGCCTTTGCTATTCTGGGTCTTTTATTTTTCCAGATCAATTTCATGATTGCTTTATCTATTTCTACAAGAAATGCCGTTGGGATTTTGATTGGCATTGCATTAAACCTATAGAGAACTTTTGGTAATATCGCCATTTTGATGATGTCAAATCTGCCTATCCATGAACAGGGTATATTTTTCCATCATCTAAGATCTTCTTCTATTTCTCTCTTTAGGGATCTGTAGTTATAATGTATAAATCTTTCACCTCTTTTGTTAGGTTGATTCCCAATTATTTTATTTTATTTTATTTTTTGAGGATATTGTGAATGGGGAGGTTGTCCTCATTTCCATTTCAGAAGATTTGTCACTGATATACAGGAATGCCTTTCATTTATGCATGTTGATTTTATATCCTGCCACTTTGCTGAATTCATGTATTAGCTCTAGTAGTTTCTTTGTAGAACCTTTTGGGTCTTCTAGGTATAGGATTATGTCATCCACAAATAATGATGATTTAAGTTCTTTTTTTATATTTATGTCTTTAATTTCTTTCATCTGTCAAATTACTCTGGCAAGTATTTTGAGAACTATATTGAATAGAGGTGGTGCATGAGGGCATCCATGTCTTGTTCCAGATTTTAGAGGGAATGCCTTCAATTTCTCTCCATTTAGAATGATGTTGGCCTGAGGCTTAGCATAGATAGCTTTTACAATGTTGAAGTAAGTTCCTGTTATCCCTAGTTTTTCTAGTGTTTTGAACATAAAGGTATGCTGTACTTTGTCAAATGCTTTTTCTGCATCTATAAAGATGATCATATGGTTCTTATCTTTAAGTCTGCTGATGTGGTGAATAACATTTAGTGATTTCCATATATTGAACCAGCCTTGCATCCCAGGGATAAATCATACTTGATCATGGTACACAATTTTTTTTGGATGTTTTGTAATTTTGTGAATTGGTCTCTGTGCCTCTATTCTGAACTATTGGTCCACCCGCCTGCACCATTTTTGGGGGCATATATATTTATGATTGTTATGTCTTGTTGGTGTATGGTTCCCTTGAGCAGTATGTAGTGTGCTTCTTTATCCCTTTTGATTAACTTTGGATTGAAGTCTATTTTATTTGATATGAGTATGAACACTCCTGCTTGTTTCCAAGGTACATATGAGTGATAAGATTTTTCCCAACCTTTCACCTTCAGTCTATGTATGTCTTTTCCTATCAAATGCATTTCCTGTAGGCAGAATATTGTTGGATTTTTTTTTTATTAATTCTTCTAGCCTATGTCTCTTGATTGGTGAGTTTAAGCCATTAACATTTAGGGTTACTATTGAGATATGGTTTGTACTTCCAGCCATATATGTTTAGTTATGCTACTTAACATGATTTTTTGTTTTTCCTCTTTGATTATTTTTTCCCTTTACTATACTACCTCCTGCTGTTAGTTTTCATTGTTATTTTCCATCTTCTGTTCCTGTAATGTTTTACCAAGGATATTTTGAAGAGCTGGTTTTCTAGCTGAAAATTCCTTTAACTTTTGTTTATCATGGAAGGTTTTAATGTCATCTTCCATCCTGAAGCTTAATTTCGCTGGATACATGATTCTTGGTTGGAACCCATTTTCTATCAGTGTTTGAAATATGTTTGATTCCAGGATCTTCTAGCTTTCAGAGTCTGTGTTGAAAGATCAGCTGTTATCCTGATTGGTTTATCCCTAAATGTAATCTGCTTACTTTCTCTTGTAGATTTTAAAATTCTCTCCTTACTCTATATATCGGGCATCTTCATTATAATGTGTCTTGGTGTGGATCTCTTATGATTTTGCACATTCAGCGTCCTGTAGGTTTCTAGGATTTGGAATTCTGTTTTATTCTTCAAGTCTGTGAAGTTTTCTCATATTATTTCATTGAACAGAGTGCTAGTCCTTTGGTTTGGACCTCTATACCTTCCTGTATCCCAATAACTCTTAAGTTTGGTCTCTTTATGTTATTCCATATTTCTTGGATGTTCTGCTCATGGATTCTTAACAGTCTCACTGAGCTGTCTATGTTCTTTTCAAGTTGAAATACTTTGTCTTCATTGTCTGGTGTTCTATCTTCTAAGTGTTCTACTCTGCCAATAGTACTCTTATTTGAGTTTTTAATTTGGTTTATTGCTTCGTGCATTTCTAGGATTTCTGTTTGTTTTTTATAACCACTATCTCCCTGTATAGTTGATCTTTTTCTACTTGGATTTGTTTATGTAATTCATTGTCAAAGTGATCTTTGTTTTTTATAACCACTATCTCCCTGTATAGTTGATCTTTTTCTACTTGGATTTGTTTATGTAATTCATTGTCAAAGTGATTTTTCATTGTCTGATTTTTCTGTCTAATGTCTTCCTTGAGACTCCAGATCATCTGAAGCATGTATATCCTGAATTCTTTATCTGACATTCCATCTGCTGCAGATATTACCTCTTCTAAAGTTGAGTTGACATGCATTGCTTGTGGTCCTTTCTTTCCTTGTCTTTTCATACTGCTCATGTTTCTTTCTGCTTTGTGAAACTGTTGTGTTATTGATTTTCCCCCTATATATTTATATTGCTCTTGTATAGTTGCAAAGTCTCCCTTTTGTGGAGAAAGACAATGTTAACAGTTCTCAATATTAATAGTACATCATCTAAGCACACATTTTCCTTATTACTACATTTATAGCTAGACTCTATGTCTACAAATGTTAGTTTTGATTTTCATTTACAAATATGGTTATTAGTTTCATGAAAGGCATACTGTTTCTGGTAGCTTGAAGAAAACTGAATTTCAGGTGTAGGATGTTATGTTTAGGGGGAAAGGAGTGAGGGTATGGGGT
Organism: Ictidomys tridecemlineatus; assembly: GCF_052094955.1. Lineage (NCBI taxonomy): Eukaryota > Metazoa > Chordata > Mammalia > Rodentia > Sciuridae > Ictidomys > Ictidomys tridecemlineatus. The sequence continues at coordinate 120,634,263 of NC_135481.1, read as the reverse complement.
TAATCTAACTTAGTAGCTTGGAAAGCTCTAACCAATAGATGGGTAATTTATGGAAAATGTATAGATTCAAATTCCTATCTGTATTTATAAGATTACCCTACTTATAAATAGTAAAATTTATGGGGTTGCAAGTGGGATAGAGGGAGTAAGAAGGAGAAAAACAAATAACAAGGAAAGAAAAAGAAAAAAGAGAGTGGGAAAGAGAAAAAAGAAAAAAGAGGGGGGAGGGAGGTGGGGCATATGCAATTCCTCTAGATTATATTATTCTGGTGATTCACTTGTTAAAGAACGTTTTCATGCACAATTCTTGGTTTCATATATGTTGAGGTTGTGAGGACCAGACGGTAAAGGGTAGAGGAGACTGGATGAATGGATGAAAACAGAGAGAGAAGAGGAAAAAAGAAGGAAAAAATCTCTCTCAGAACTCTGTTTTCTTTTCTTCCAGTTGGTGGCATTGTCTATTCCTAGCTTGAGTCTCTGGGTTCAGGGTGGTGGTGGTAGTCAGTGAGAGAGGACTTGAGCTTCCCTGTGAGGCATCTCCTCCTCCCCCACTGGGCAGTGCTCCAATCCTGGGTGCCTAGGGCCTTTCCTGGTCTCCAGCCACTTCCCCGCTTTTCCTCCAGCCAGGCCCCACTCACCAGTGGCGTTCACCACAAAACTGGCTACATGCCGGGTCTGCCGCTCCTGGGTGCCCTATTTTCTTGAATGACTGGGCACACTCTCTCTGTTTTCCATTCCCCCAGAACCCAAGGTGGAGCTTGAGGTTGGGAACCATCAGCTTATTCTGCCTGCCCTCAGGTAGCCTCGACCCAGGAGCTGGTGTAAGAGACCTCGGTTGTCAGCACTGGTGGGAGCAGTAGCCAGGGGTCATGTGCCACTCCTGACTCCCTTGGTCTGACAATAGCGCTCATGGGAGAGCTGGGGGGAGGGGCCCTTGAGATTTCCCCACTGTGTGGAGATGATGGGCCGGGGGTCACACACCTGCAGTTGCTGGTTTTGATGAAGCTGTCCCCTCCTCCGAATTCTGGTGATATCAGTTTTCTGCCATGGTGGTGTCTAATGCAAATGGCAGCCGTTCGTTCTCTTTGCAAGGGTGTCTGATGCAAAGGGTGGTTCCGGTTCAACTCTCCCAGGTCCCGCCCTCAATTCTGGTCCCGCTGCCTATAGAGGCTCAGTTGGCATCACCTCAAAAGTTTCACAGAGGAATTGAAGAGTTGTTTCTCTATTTCGCTGGAGCATTTGTAGCGCTGAGTCATGGTGGTTTGGCTGCGAGAGGCAGAGAATCAACCAGAGACTGCGAGTGGGCAGCCTGAATTCATCCGCTCAGGGCTCGGTGTGGGCTCTGAGGGGTGCAAACTGCTCGCCCTAAATCTACTTCAGCCCAGCATTGCCAAGTGATCCTGAGCAAACAGCATTCAGTCAGTTTATGACTCCCTTTGCCCGCGCAGCTGAAGAGGTCACAGAATTGATCTCTCAGCGCCCACCACCATGTTGGATCTCCTTTTAAAAATTTTTGAAAAAAAAGGTATATATAAGGTATATATAGAGAGAGACACTATTATATATATATAGATAGATAGATAGATAGATAGATAGATAGATAGATAGTACTGTGTCTATATATATAGACACAGTACCTTTACTTTTTTTGTGTGATGCTGAGGATCAAATCCAGTGCCTCACAGATGCCAGGCAAGTGTTCTACCATAGAGCCATAATGCCGGCCCCTTCCTTTGCTGCTTTTCACTTTTTTGTTTCTCCATTAAATAATTATTGAGTATGTGTTGTAGTGCAGGCTTTCTAGTTTTAAATTATTTTAACTTTTGTTTATTTTGGAAAGCTTTTCTTTCTTTGTAAATTCTGAAGCCTCTTTTGCTAGGTATAGTATTTGTGGCTCACATTCATTTTCATTCAGAGTTTAGTACATATTTTTTTCAAGTCCTCCTAGTTTTGAGGGTTTGAATTGAAATATTAGCAGATATCTGGATTAGTTTTCCACTACATGTAACCTGTCTTTTTTTTTCATGAGCAACCTTTAAATTTCTATCCTTATTCTTAATGTTAGGCGTTTTTATAATAATTTTCCTTGGAGTGGATCTGTTTTAATTTTGTACATGGGGGTGCTGTGTCCTTCTATATTTGATTTTCCATTACATTTTTTATTTAATTTTCTAATATTAGTTTATTGAAAATATTTTGTATTCTTTTGGTTTGCAACTCCAAGACTTCATCTGATAAATCTTAAATTTAGTCTTTTCAGATTAACCCATAATTCTTAGAATTTTTGTTCATGGTCTTTTAATATCTTTTCTCCAAGTTCAACTATTTTCAAGATTATTTTGCCTTTATTGCCTAAAACTAAGTCGTCCCAGTGATCTACTCTGTTGGTGATATTTTTCCATTGAATTTTCAATTTGATTTTTTGATTCCTTAATTTTGAGGGTTTCAGTATTGTTTACAGAATCTCTCTCTCTTTATTGAAGTGATCTTTTATTTTTTGCATTTTTCTCTGATTTTAGTCCTTAAATCATCCTTTACCCCACATATCTATTTAACAATGTACATGGTAAACTCCTTCTCTGACATTTCTGCCACTATGGTGTCATTGGATTCTGTTTGGGGAGTATTTCGTATGTTCAGGGCAATTTATTCCCTCACTTTTTCATGTCATTTATGTCTCTACCCATGTGACAGTATGGATCTGAGACAGTAGAGTTTTTACCCTGTGGACTTATAGTGTCCTGAAGGTTTCCAGTACTGCACTGTTTATGTGGAGGCCTCTAATTACAACAACCAATGCAAAGAATATATAGCCATGCAAACAATATATAGCACTAAACCAAATAGTTTCTGCTATCACATTTGCAATGTTGATTGACACAATAAACATAAATGATATGATCATTTATTGCTCACAATAAGAACAGTGAGTTTGCAAAATGGTTCCCAATTTTGAATGATGAACAGGAAGAGAACAGAAGTGATATAGAATTTGATGATTTTCAGAGAGGAGAAAAGCAATAACTAAAGTAAATAACTAAAGGAACAGTGAAAGAGAGAACAATAGAGATGGGCTGTTAGCAGAAGAAAAAAGGGAGAAAGTGAATCAAGGGAAAGAGACACATGAGAGAAAAAAATGTATATAAAGTAAAAAATAAAGAATAAAAAACATATAAAATAAAACTGAAATATAGTATTCAAATATCCTAGTCCTCAAAAAATGATCCATGAAAAATAACTGGCTTCAAAAGTTTTATAAGTGAAAAATACAAATATGAACATGTATAAATATTTGTGAAGTATTAAGGTCACAAATAAATGGAAGGAAAAAAAGAAAAACAAAAAGAGAAAAAAACTCAATAAAAGATAAAAGAACTGTTTCCATGGGAGTATAAAAGATTCTCAGCAACTTTAGGTGGGGCTTTCTGACACATGATACTCAACTGTCCAGGTGGATTGCTGGACTATGAATCATAATCTCATAGATGGAACTCCTGTTGGTGGTGTTTAGGCTTAGGTGGGCTCTAGCTTCTTTACTGAATGACAATTGGTCTGAAGATTTTAAATCAGTGCACCTCAATGGCCCACAAATGCCAGTTCACACTAGAAAACTGCACCACAGAGATCTCCCCTATGTTCCACTTATGTGCTGGAGGAGCCATTCTTAGTTCACTATGTGACCTATGGACCCCCACTTCTTGGTCTTGGGTTTAGTCTCCAAATGCAATCTGTCCTGCTCCCCTTTCTGAATACCCAGCCAGACATGTCTCTTCCAGCCAGTTCTGAAAGCAGCCTGATTGGAGGGGGAGAGTAGGGCTGGGTGGGCTTTCATGACCAGCTGTCCCTCTAGAAACCTCTCTCCACATTTGATTTTCTTCTGGTCACATAGGTACAGTGTGTGTCATGCAGTGTGAGTTTTCCAGGCCTGTATTTTGGGCCAACTTGGGTTTTCCAGAAATTGGCTCCCCCCAATTGCCAGCTCTTGTCCCTTGGCTGCAAAATGGTTCCTTCCTCTGCTCTCCACATCCAGGCAGGAGTGATGGGGGGTCTTTCCTGCACAAGGATACTGTGCAGTGCAACTTTCAGTTTAATCATGTGGTACCCATACATATCTCAGGCCTCCTAAAAATACTACTTTCTTTAATTTTCTTATCCCTCCATTCTGCTCATCAAGGTACCACTCTGTCTTATTCCTCTGGCTGTGGCCTGAGGATTATTTCCTTACTTGATTACAACCAACCTTCTGACCATGATCTGCTTTTAATATCCAGTATTAAATTTCACTAAAGTACCCTTAACTTTTTTATTGTTGTTTGTTTGGTTTTTGTTTTCCTAAGCCTCTGCTGCAACCTAAACAGCTGAATATTTAAAAAATGGTGATAGTTGATGGGGGATTAATAAAGACATACAAAAATTGACAAAAAGAAAGCTGGGCCAGGTGGGACACTAACCTCTGATGGAGGAACAGTGACCTAGAACTAGTAGAGCCTGTTTATTATATAGGTTTTATCATCAATAGTTTATTTTTGGGAAAGTTTCTGCAAAGCAGGCATGATTGAAAGTCACATCACTTGCAAGACATTGTGGTTTTCTTCTTATGTTCAGAATTTTCTATCACCAGCAGCTGGTGTTTGAGCTCAAGGTCAAAACTGATATACTTTCAGGCCTTTGCACAAAAATTTCCTCAGGCAGGGCATTACCACAGTCCATAGGCAATCTTGTCCTGCACTTTGCACAGAAAACTACCAGGGCAAAGTGCAATCACACCTCCAAGAAAGTCAAAGAACATGGTCCAAGTCACTATTCTCCACATCTCTCTCTCTCTTTAATTTTTTAAATGTAACCAAAGTGTGTCTACTCTGAAGTGCTAGAACTAGGATCAGATTACCTTGCAGCTGACTGTAAGAGAATATCTGAGAATTAAGAGCAAGAAAATAAGTCCTAAGAGATACAATCCAGTATGTTTTAGCATATTCCAAGGATTGAAGCCATTTAGGTCATCCAACAGCTTTTCTGCAAAACTGGAAGGATATACCATGGAAATCCATATCTCCTGCACAATTTGGATGTAATGATGCAATTAAAAGAGATATAAACAAACATTTTTTATTCCAAATAGATTCCTAATAGATGTAGCTTTATTTTTTCCCAATCTCTTTAGAAGTTATTGTAATGGAACAGGTGTGACACAAATAAAATGATAAGCAAGATGATCATTGTTATTGTCTGACCATTAGACTTTGTACCTGGTTACCAAAGTCCACTAGAGTAGCCTCTATGGCATTCAACTTACCATCAAGTTTCTTATTAATAACCTCCTGATCTCAGAGGGTATTTTGTGGCACAAAATACCACAGCATTGGTGGTGGTAGGGGTGCTCTCTACCCATTTCCTTTGCTTTGTTAATTAGCTACCTGTTATTGGTCATGATCTCATTCCTCCCCTCTAATTAAGTAAAACCTTACTGCTTTAGGGGGAAATGGACAGTGACTGGATGCTTCAGGGTGAGAAGAGGTGGAGACATGGGGCAAACATTTTGGTTTCCATTTCAGGAATGTGTTGGATCAGTTGAGGGGTCCTTGGTAAAAGTCTGGTTCAGAAGAAAAGACTGTAAAGTCATATGATAGGTGGTGCTTCTATGAGAGAAACAAGAAGACATGACTAGTGGGATGAGATAAATGCAAAATAAGTGTCACAGCATCTAGAACATGTCAATAAATATCATAATGATTATACAAACATTAATTTTCCAAAAGAACATGCAAAAGCTAAGTTTTTTTTCATGATAAGGCTGGTGAGTACATGGTCCCTATTTTGGAAAGTAAATCTTGAAGGATATTAGTAACATTGCTATAGTTATCAGGAATATAATAAAAAACACTTAGTTTTTATAATGCACAAGATACCCCCATAAGTTGTAGCTAAGATATTTAGTGTCATCTGATTTTTGTAAAATACCTTTTTATGGGCATATCTTCTGTATTTAGTAGAGATCCCTTTATTTCTTTCACTTAGGGATAGATAATCGTACTACCAAACACAGATTAAGTCTTCCTATGTAGGAGGTTAGGAAGATCTGAATCTTTTAAATTGTAGGGGGAAAAAAAGCTGTGGACTCTGACAGACATTTTTGATATTTATTAGGCACTCCTGTCTAAAAATCCTTCTTTTGTAGCTACTTGGATTTATTTACTCTTGGTGGGACTGACACAAGTGTACATCTTATATTACACAAAAAGAACTATTGTCTTTTCTGTTATATGCCCATATATGGCTCTATTTTGATTATAACTTCTTTTGCTAATCAATCCAAGGTGTTTAAAATCACCCTGTTCCTACATACCATTAAGAGTAGGGTGAGTTCCCTCGGGGGGGGTGGGGGGAGACTTGAGGAAACTTGAGAGCGGTCTCTTAGATCCTTTAGTGACATCTGCCAGGATGAGTCAAGGTCTTGTTGACCACATGGCTTCCCATAGAAGCATCAGGAACAGTTCTCTTTATAATAACCCTTCTCTTGGCAGAATGTTTACTGATTGGCTTTCTGTTCTCCAAGATCTCATGGATCCCCCTGACCAGGACAGCATGTGTCCCAGGGTTATAAGGCCAATAGAGAAGTCCCCTCATTCCCTGTATTCAAGCTGACTCAGAGAGAAAAGCTGAATATTATTTATTTTCTTCTTGACACTTTTCCTTTCTTAATTTTGATCTCAAAGTTTTGGTTTTAAACATCTAGCAAGCCATTTTCACTTTCTTAAAGCAGGAGTACTGGAGTTTATATTTAGTGTCTATAACTTTACATATATTTACCCTTTCCACTTAATTGGGGTCAGTATTAGTACTGAAAGTTAGTCTTTCATCCTGTCTGTCCTAAAGGTGATGGTCTATTATTTCAAATTAACTCAGGTTGTTATATTAGAAGTTGTACTCTTTAAAGCACTAAAGGACAATAGGTATAAAATTTTCAAGGAAAATACAAAATTAAATTAACAAGGGTAAAAACATTAAATATTTTAGTAGCAATAAAACCAGTGAAATAATTTTTTGTAATCCTACATCTTTACTTGAGTCTTCAGTTCGAAGAAAAACATCTTGGTAAAATCTTTTCATAAATCTGATATGTTAAAGACTTGTATATTTAAAAATATAAATACATCTAGTATATAATGAAGCCAGTAATATCACCACAATTATACTGATGCTATTATATTAACCATGTTTAGCTTCTAAAGAGAAATTTGAAATCTGGAATATTGTGTAATACAAATAATGGTTATTGTTTACTTAGATGTGTACAAACTCTAATAACATTATGCCTACTTTCCCTAAATAATAAAAGTTAACAGACACAATAAATTATCTTGAAAGGTAAGAGCAAATTAATGTTTTAATAAACCATTATTACTTTAACATTTATAGGATTAAACTTTGGCTTATATCAGTACATTAATGTTTGACCTTTGGAAAAAGCCTTAAATAACTACAACTGAGTGTGCTAATTATAGTCAATGTAGTTATACAAAACTTTCTGAGATTTAGCCTCCACAAACCTTGTACAAATTACTTAAACATTCTACAACTTTTAAATTTACTACATAAAAGATTTGCTTACTCAGAAATATTTTTTTTCTAATTTTATATTAAAATATATTTCATACCTAGAACCCTCTTATGTCCATTTCTTAGCTGTTGATCCATTATTACATTCACATTTTGAAACACTCCTTATGAAATTTCTAAATTTAGAAAAAGTATTCCATTTTGGGGGACTCCAAGATGGTGGAATAGAGGAGAACCCATTATTGGAGTGACCCTGAGTGAGTGGTGGGACATTTTTCCCTCACAGGGGTCTCATTCACAAATTTAAGCTTTATGGAGCATGTGACAGGATATTAAATAGTGGATTGTTGCAAGCCCCACCCAGGACACTGGGAAACCAGAGTCACTCTTTGTCATGGAAGCTGGCCAACAGCGCAGATCTGGGACCCGCCAAAGACTGCAAAGGTGGAGCCCTGCAGAGTTCTGGCAGTGTGGAAAAGCAGAGTTTCAAATCCTTCAGGGCTGGAGCAGATCACACTGAGACCTGTGTCACAACAGGGCACAGGACCCAGGACTGAATACTGTGCATAGCATAGGAACAGAACAGCCCAGCTCCCTCCATCTCACTGGACACCCCGGTGAGGAAATGGGCTGTCGCCATCTTGGAAAACCTGCCTCATCAATTTTTAGTGGGTGTAGCAGACAGCACAACAGGCATGTGAACAGGTGTGTGATTCCCAGCCCTTCCCACTCTACCCAGCTGTGATAACTCAAAACCTTTCTTTGCCAGCATGATTATCAGAGCAGATTAAAACTGAGAAGGTGCCTGATCTCCAACTCCCCTTCCCCCAGCTGTGACACCCCAAAGTCTTTCTCGCCAGCTCTCAGTGGGTGTGGCTATTAGAGGGAACATTACAGAACTGGTTACCAGTTTCCAACTCCCCCTCTCCACAGCTGTGATGACTTGGTGACTACCCAACACAGAGGTAGTGCTCAGTTGATCAGGAGTTTGGGGTGGCCAGGATGCTGCATGCCCAGAGTGAACCCAGGACTGTGGACAAGAGAAACTTCAACTGGGGCCTGGTGGGAAGGAGAGGTGAGGGGGATAGAGACCAGGAGCAACCCAAAGAGAACCAGGATTGAAGAGGCACCTGGCAGGTGAGGCAAAGCCGCCTCACACAGATTGCTTCCACCACCCTGAGGGCAGGGACTAAACCTGGAATGCACAATGGCCAACTACTGGAAGAGAAGAAAACAGAATTCTAAGAATGCATTTTTTTCTTTTTCTTTCTTTCCTTTTTTTCATTTTAACCTTTTTCCTCTCTTTTCCTCTATCTTTTTTCATTACCTTCTCTCTATCTCTTCCCACATTTTTTCTGCTTTTCTTTTTACTTTTCTTCCTCCTTCTCTTCCTCTCTCAACCTCCCAAATGTTACTATTTCTACTACATGTAATTTACTAAATGCAAATAGGTGTTTGTTTCCATGCTTCTTATTGTCCTCCCACATCCTTAAATACCTTAAAATACCTCCTGTCTATTTTCCTGCTAATAATCCCCTTCATTTGAGTTCTCCTCCAAAGTAGCTAAGATATATTAGCCCCGTATCCTCACATCTTTCCCCCAACCCTCAGTTCTCTATACGCCACCAGAAACTGTATGCCTTTTATGAAGCTAATGAATATATTTTAAATTATAATTGAATCCAACATTTCTAGACATAGAGACTAAATATAAATATATTAATAACAAATCTAGCTCATAGATGATGTATAGTTGATATTGGGAACTGTTTACATTGTCTCTGATCACAAAGGAGAGATCTCAGAACTATACAAGAACAATACATACCTATAGGGGAAAAAAACAATAACACACAGTCACACAGAGCTGGAAAGAAACGTGAACAACATGAAAAAAAAAAGAAAAGAAAGGACCACAAACAATGCAGGACAATTCAACATTCAGGAGATAACAGCTACAGCAGAAAGAATGTCAGACAAAGATTTCAGGGTTACATGATTTAGATGATCTGGAGGCTCAAGGAAGACCTTAGAAAGCAAATGCAGACAATGAAAGATCACTTTCACAATGAATTATGAAAACAAATCCAAGAAACAAAAGATCAACTCTACAGGGATATAGGGGTTATATTAATAAAAACAAATGTATATACTAGAAATGAAGGAAATAATAAACCAAATTAAAAATTCAAATTAGAGCATCACCAGCAGAGAAGAAAACTTAGAAAACTGAACATCAGACAACGAAGACAAAGTAAATCATCTCAAAAAGAATGTACACAGATCAGAGAGACTGATAAGAAACCATGAGCAGAACATCCAAGAAATTTGGGATAGCATAAAGGGAAGAAATTTAAGAATTATACCAATAGAGGAAGGTATAGAGATCCAAAACAAAGGAATGAGCAATCTGTTCAATGAATAATTTTAGAAACTTTCCAGACATGAGGAATAAAATGGAAATCCAAATCCTAGAAGCCTACAGGATGCCAAATGTACAAAACTACAAGAAATCCATACCAACACACATTATATTGAAAATGCCCAACATATAGAATAAGGAGAGAATTTTAAAAGCCACAGGAGAAAGGAAACAGATTACATTTAAGGGTAAACCAATTAGGTTAATGGCTAATCTTTCAACACAGACTCTGAAAGCTAGAAGATCCTGGAACAACATACTTCAAACACTGAAAAATAATGGCTTCCAACCAAGAATCTTATATCCAGCAAAATTAACTTCAGGTTTGAAGATGAAATAAAAACATTCCACAATAAACAAAAGTTAAAAGAATTTGGAGTTAGAAAAGTGGCACTTCAAAACATCCTTGGTAAAACATTACATGAAGAGGAAATGAAAAATAATTATGAAAATCAACAGTGGGAGGTAGTATAGTAAAGGAAAAACTAATCAAAAAGTAAAAAACAAATCAAGTTAAATAACAAAAATGAACAACTATGGCTGGAAATACAGACCATATCGCAATACTAACCCTAAACATTAATGGCTGAAACTCACCAATCAAAAAAATTGTCTATGTGGCCAATATCACCCTGATTACAAAACCAGACAAAGATACTTCAAAGAAAGAAAACTTCAGTTCAACATCTCTAATGAATTTAGATGCAAAAATCCTCAATAAAGTTCTGGAAAATAGGGTACAAAAACATATCAAAAAGGTCATGCACCATGATCAAGTGGGATTCATCCCCAGGATGCAAGGTTGGTTCAACATATGGAAATCAATAAATATAATTCATCACTTCAATAGACTTAAAGATAAGAATCATATGAACATCTTGATAGATGCAGAAAAAGAATTTGACAAAATACAGCACTCCTTTATGTTCAAAATACTAGAAAAATTAGGGATAACAGGAACTTACCTCAACATTGTAAAAGCTATATATGCTAAGCCTCAGGCCAGCATCATTCTAAACAGAGAAAATCTGAAGGCATTTCCTCTAAAATCTGGAAGAAGACAGGGATGCCCTCTCTCACCACTTCTATTCAACATAGTTCTTGAAATTAGACAGATGAAAGAAATTAAAAGAATAATTATATGAAAAGAAGAACTTAAACTAGCACTATTTGCTGATGATATGATTCTATACCTAGAAGACCCAAAAAAACTCCACCAAGAAACTTCTAGAACTAGTAAACGAATTCAGCAAACTGGCAGGATATAAAATCAACACCCATAAATCAAAGGCATTTTTGTATATTATTGACAAATTCTCTGAAAAGGGAATGAGGAAAACTAGTTCATTCACAATATCTTCAAAAAAATTAAATACTTGGGAATCAACCTAACAATAGAGGTGAAAGATCTTTACAATGAAAACTATAGAACCCTAAAGAGAGAAATAGAAGAAGACCTTAGAAGATGGAAAGATCTACCTTGCTCATGGATAGGAAGAATTAGTATTATTAAAATGACCATACTACCAAAATCACTATACAGGTTCAATGCAATTCTGATTAAAATCCCAGTGGCATTTCTCATAGAAATAGAAAAAGCAATCATGAAATTCATCTGGAAAAATAAGAGACCCATAATAGCTAAAGCAATTTAAGCAGGAAGAGTGAAACAAGTGATATCAATATACCAGACCTTAAACTATACTACAGAACAATAGTAACAAAAACAGCATAGTACTGGCACCAAAACAGGCTGATATACCAATGGTACAAAATAGAGGACACAGAGACTAATCCACAAAATTACAAATACCTTCTTTTAGACAAAGGTGCCAAAAGCATTCACTGGAGAAAGGATAGCATCTTCAACAAATGGTGCTTGGAAAACTGAAAATCCATATGCAACAAAATGAAATTGAATCCTTATCTCTCACCATGCACAAAAGTTAACTCAAAATGGATCAAGGAGCTAGGAATCAGATCAGAGACTCTGTGTCTAATAGAAGAAAAAGTAGGCTCCAATCTCCATCATGTGGGGCTCGGCCCCAATTTCCTTAATGAGATGCCTATAGCACAAGAATTAAAACCAAGAATCAACAAATGGAATGGCTTCAAACTAAAAAGTTTTTTCTCAGCAAGAGAAATAATATGTGAGGTGAATAGGGAGCCTACATCCTGGGAACAAATGTTTACCCCTCACACATTAGATAGAGAGCTAATCTCTAGGGTATATAAAGAGCTGAACAAGATAAGCACCAAAGTAACCTAATAATCCAGTCAATAAATGGGCCAAGGAACTGAACAGAGACTTCTCAGAAGAGGATATACAATCAATCAACAAATATGTGAAAAAAATGTTCATCATCTCTAGCAATCAGAGAAATGCAAATTAAAACTACTCTAAGATACCATCTCACTCCAGTAAGAATGGCAGCCATTATGAAGACAAACAACAACAAGTGCTGGCAAGGATGTAGGGGAAGAGGGTAGACTCATACATTGCTGGTGAGACTGCAAATTGGTGCAGCCAATTTGGAAAGCAGTATGGAGATTTCTTGGAAAGCTGGGAATGAAACCACCATTTGACCCAGGTATTCCTCTTCTTGGACGATACCCAAAGGACCTAAAAACAGCATACCACAGGGACACAGCCACATCAATGTTTATAGAAGCACAATTCACAATAACTAAACTGTGGAGCCAATCTAGATGCCCTTCAATGGATGAATGGGTTTAAAAAATGTGGCATTTATACACAATGGAATATTACCCAGCATTAAAAAAATAATAAGATCACGGCATTTGCAAGGAAATAAATGGCATTAGAGCAGATTATGCTAAGTGAAGTTAGCCATTCCCCCCCAAAAAAATAAAAACAAATGCTGAATATCTTCTCTGATATAAGAGGGGTGATGCAAAATGGGGTAAGGAGGAAGAGCATGGGAAGAAGATTACCTCTAGATAGGGTAGAGGGGTGGGAGGGAAAGTGAAGGAGAAGGAGAATTGCATGGGTGGTGGAAGGAGACCCTCATCATTGTACAAAATACATGTATGGAGATGTGGGAAAAAAAGAAAGAAAAGAATTTTTTTTCTTTTCATGAAAAAAAAGACTCAAACTCATAATAGAATGCATGTTTAGGCCTTATGTTCATAGACATTTTTTTCTTACTTTTGCTTTCTTTTGTTTGATTTTTTAGCACCTAATTATGTTTGTTTTCACACCATGAAAATTATTTCACCTCTATCCAATAATGCTATCATATAAATTCATGAAAATTTTGGAAGCTAGAGAGGAAAAAGGAAAATAAAAGTTGGGTAATCTCAATAAAATCAATGGGAAATTGGTAGAATAGAGGAAAGGGACCAAAGGAGGGAGGACAGGAAGGAAAGGGGAAGTACTTCAAAATTATATTGGCCAAATTATAATTGTTGTATTGTGTGAATGTATGAATATGTAACCACAAATCTCTCCATTATGTATCATTATGTAATTATGTGAATTACATAATTACAATGCACCAATAAAATATGAAAAAAATCCATTTTAATAAGATAGAATACTTTGGGTTTTTTAATGGTACTTTAATTGAAACCTAAATGAAATATTTTCTAATTATTGTAAATAAAATTACACCTGAAAAATTCTTAACTCTTAGTAACCTTGTTTTTCATGAACACACAGAAACAAAGTAATCTCAAAGTTTCTTTTGTTTAATAATTTATGAAAACACGTTTAATCTTTAAATATATTATCTTTTGGAATTTAAGTTGATTTTATATATAGAAGTTGATGTTTTAGCATTTTAACTTTGCAAATTAGTCACGTATCTGTTAACAAACAAAATTATGAAGATTGATCCTGTTTATGTTAAATCTAACTTATTCATTTTTAACTGTAAAAAACAGGATATCAGATAATTGTTGTTAACACTATTAGCCATCTGTTCCCTGTTGAAGAAAAGTCCTAGAAACAATGGATATTACATTTTAGATATTTTACAGAAATATTTTGTTGTCTAACCACCTAGAAAAATTTGTCAATAATTTTAAAGACATCTTTACTCTCATTTGTTCACCTGATTTATGTTGAACTTCTTCTTTAAGTCACATGTACTTAAAGTATCTGGATCCATTTCTTATTTGAATGTTTATTTATGAGCACTCATTTATCTATATGCCAATTTTGATACCACGTATATGATATATGGAAACAAGTAGATATATAGAGACCACAGTACAATATACAGGTCTGTATACATATATAAAACAGGAAACACAAATATTATGGTATTTTTAGGTCGTTACTGATCAGAAGAAATGCTACAGATGTTTATTAAAGTTTCCATTAGATTTAGCCTGTTAGAAATTGAATAGAGCCTATCAGAATTTTACATTATTACTTAAACATTGGGAAAGCCTGTACAGTTGGAAATACTAAGTATAAAGTCTGCCAGTCATTGTACACACTAAAAATTATAGGTTCAGGTGGCCACTTGTGCTTGATAGCGCTCAGACTTGTTTTCCCAACATCACCAAGTCTCTGTCCTACTTGAGATTTTATAAAAGGAGATTTTCCAGTGTATTTGAGAGTCAATCTTGAAAACTTGACTTCTAAAAAAAGACAGAATGTAAAAACTCTATACTTAGAGAAAATAAGGCTGATCACACACACACACACACAAAAAAAAACGTATTAGTAAGTTACCATAAAAGCATGAGCTCAAAAATTAGAAATTTTTAAAAAAGAGTTCTAAAAAAAGCCATACACAGGTGTAATTACTCCAGTAAAAGAGCATGCCGAACATCTTTATCATATCAGAGTTCACTATTGGGTGAGACTAATATCAATCCAGATATTTAAAGAATGTGAGTGAGAGTCCTGTAATACTCAGATATATATATATATATATATATATATATATATATATATATATATATATTTCATTTTTCTGCCTGTGCTGTATTGTTTAGGGAGAAACTTGTTAAGGAAGCAGGTGATAGACTAGGAAAGCACATAAGATAGCCAACCCTTTAGGTCCTACAGTGGCTTGAATTTTAAAATGATACTTTTTCTTTCCTTGGTCTCAAACCTGTTTTGAATAATTACCTCTCCAGTTTTCATTTTAAATTCAAGCCTAGGAGAGATAGAGGTCCAGTAGAAGTTAAGATAGAGGTCTCAAAGCTGCTGTTTTGAGCTTGGGAGGCAAAACCTCATGCATAGAGACTTTAAACCATTTTTTATTTTGTAAAATCAGTTTCTGAATCAGGTGTGGTGCTATAGTTTGTATTTTCTCTAGAGACTACCCCCCAACTTTTTATCATTCCTCAAGATTTAAGTATTACTCTAATCATTTGTACATAATTTAACTTTGTTTTTTCTAAGCTCAGGAATAATAATTTGTACACCGTTTGGAAACTACATATCTCATATTTCACACTGAGCTATGTACTGGCACTACTTTCCTCTCTTTAACTGACTGGCACCCTCAGGAGCCTCTCCTCATCTAATCACTTAAGTACCCCTGTGTCTGATCCCTGTTTGGGTGCCAACTTCTGTGACCCAAATGGCCAAACCCTAAAGACTGGTGAAGGGACAATGGGGGCATTAAGAAGGACACATAAAAATTTACAAAAATAAATCTGGGACAAGGTGAGACACCAACCTTTGAACCTCTGTGGGAGAAACCGTGATCCAGAGCTAGCACAGCACATTTTTATATAGGTTTTTTCATTAAAAGGTTATTTGTGGGAAAGTGTCTGCAAATCAGGAAGGCTTGAAGTTGCAGCAATTGCAAGATATTTTGTTTTCTTGTTATGATCAAAATTCTCTATCCCTGGCAGTTGGTGTCTGAGCTCAAGGTTAAGACTGATATACTTCAAAGCCACTGTACAAAAGTTTCCTCAGAATGGGTATTACCATAGTTCCTGGGTAATCTTGTCCTGTACTTTGTACAGAAAACTCCCAGGGTAAACTGCAGCCACAGCTTCAAGGCAGTCAAAGAATGTGGTCTATGTCACTGCTCTCCACAACACATCCTGCTGAGAAGCTGCCCAACTGCTTTCTTGGTTTCATGCCATGGAGCATCCAGGAAAGCAACACTCTCTCTTCAGCCATCTTGGAATGTCCCTGTAACTTATTTTTAAAAAGTACATGTTATGTTCTCTTTCTCTCTCCCTGCTCCTCCCTAATCTCTCACCCTCCCTAATCACAGGGGAAATAGGAATTTTCTTTCCCATTTTAGGCAGATTTTTCTGTCCTTGAGTACACACCCACAGAAGAATGGAGCAATCCACACTTTGGGGATGGAACCAGAAGATCTCCAAAATGATTATCTCCCAAATTAACAAGTGAATTACAACCGCTACAAAGATCACAAGAAATGTAGTCTTTGAATTACTTCTTTAACAAGCCCCCATTTCCCGCTGATGGGCAGAATCACAGCCTCTGGGACAGGATTTGCCTAGGTTTCACCTTTGCTTGCAAAGAAATAAAACTTCCTTTTCCTTTTTCTCAATACTGTGTCTTTATTATTGGATTGGCACTGGGGACAAGGATCAAACTTTTGTTCACAGCAAGAGTGAGTGTCTTTCTCTACTTCCTGAGCTTAGAAAACAAAGTTAAATGTTCTGCTATTGAACATGAGGTTAGCTATGGACTTGTAATAAATGACCTTTATTGTGTTGAGATTCATTCATTCTACACCTAATCTGTTGAGAGTTATTCATAATTTAAAAGATGTTAAATTTTGCAGAATGTCCATTTGCTGTTGCTGAGATGATAAAATGATTTTCGTTCTTTCCATTAACATGAAGTATCACATTGATTAATTTGTGTATGTTCTATCATTCTTGCTTTCCAGGGATTAATCCCACATTATCATGAATGGTATTTTTAATGTGCTGTTGAATGTGGCTTTCTAGTAATTTGTTGAGGAGTTTTGTATCTATATTCCTCAGAAGCAATGACCTGTACTTTTCTTTTTGTGTTCTTTCCTGGCATTGGTATCAGTATAATGCTTGCCTGTATGAGGAGTTTGATTGTATTCCCTCCTCTTCAATTTTTTAGAGGGTTTGAGAGAATTGATATTAGTCATTCTTTAAATGCTTGGTAGAATTCACCAGTGATGACATCAGAGTCTATCTTTTTATATGGGAAGATTTAATTACTGATCAGTCTTTTACTTGTTGGTTTGTTTCAGATTTTGTATTTCTTTGTGAGTTAACCTTAGTATGTTGCATGTACCTAGAAACTGATCCATTTCCTCTAGGTTACCCCCTTGGTTGCCATGTAATTGCTCATAGAAGTCTTTGTGCATTTCTGTGATATCAGTGGTAATGTCCCCTCTTTCATTTCCTATTTTGCTTATTTGTGTTTTCTCTCTTTATTCCTAGTTGAGTTAAAGGTTTATCAATTTTGTTTATCATTTCAAAAAGTTATCTCTTAGTTTTGTTAATTTTTCTAATTTCCACTTTTTTCTGCTTTGGTCTGCATTGTTTTCCTTTCTTCTCCTTCCTTTGGGTTTGGTGTTGTTAGGCAGAAATTCAGGACCCACCAAGATGGCAGAGACAGGTTTTTAGAAAGAAGTCACTGGAGGAAAAGACAAGGAATTGAGTCCTTTCCAGGTTTACAATAAATCCCATTACCATGACAATTCCCACCACTGAGGACTTTTTACCTTGACAACTCCCACCACAGGTTCAGTATTTTAACATGACCAATGGGGATAAAGTGCTCAGTATTCTAATTAGGTTATCTGAAATAACCAATGATGGGGGGATTAGACAATATTCTAATCAGGTATCATAAAGTAGACAGTGGAAGAAAATGAGGTACTGTCTTCAATCAGGTTTATATAGGGAAGAGAATGACTCAGCATATAAGACTAATTTCTGGAGATTGGAGCCTTGAATGCCTGTCTCTTATGTGCCCTCTCCAGTCTACCTAAGGGAGTACAAATTCTACCTGCACCTTCAGTAAATCTGTAAGTAGCCTATTTCTTGTGTATGTCTTTCTCATTCCTTTGTTTGGGACACAAAAGACTTGGATGCTATATGGATAACATAAGAGTAACATTTTGGCCATCAAGACAGGTGATAAAACTTTTTCCAGGGACACCCCATCACACCCACAGAAGTCCATCTCTCTTTTCTGTCATGCTTTTTGGTAGTACCACATGCAGCCTAAACAGCAACTGATGGTTCCCTGGAGATATTCCTGGTCAGAAAGATCCCCTGTTCAGAACATTGGGAACTCTGTAGCCCAGAAAATTGGAGATGCAGAGGCCTTACTAAACTCTAGGTGATGCTCATTCTCTCTGCCGTGTGTTTAACCTGGCCTTTTAGAAGTTGGAAATTCGTTTTTTATGGTTTTTAATCTCCTGGTAAGCCTGTGTGCTCTACATTCACCTCTCATCCACTTTACTTGATCATAATGCCATGTTAGAACCTTTGGTTCTTTGCAACACTCTCAGTGGGCAGGAGTCAGGCAAGTTACAAGACAGAAGGGCACCTGCCACTTGAAGACTCCTATGATAGCATAATTGGTAGTGAGCCGTAGTTAGATTTAATCTGTGCTGGACATGAGGGGAATGTCCTTTGATCTCTTTACTATCAGACCAAAGAAAACAGACCAAGATAGAACAAGTCTTTTTATCTTTATGGGTTTAATAAAACTATAAAATGTAGGAGAGGGAGAGTTGGAATGATATTTAGTGGCTCCTCACAAATAAGGTTACATGCCTTCTTTGTAGGGGGACTAACACCACTGGAAAATAAAGAATGATTGTCAAGGTGCTGGCAGCAGAGGAAAACAAGGGGAGTTACAAGGCCACATCAAAATAAAAAAGTGTATTAAAAAGGTAAAGATAAATATTGCATCCCCCAAGCTAGAATAGGCATTCACAGTCCTGGTCATAAGAACTCAAAGAAAGTGGTGCAAAACCAGTATAGGGGCCAGAGGTTTCTGGCTACAGATGTTAATGCAGGATTTCTATGGGGATGCCTGGGAAATAACCAATGGAAGTTCCCTAATCCCCAAGAGGGACACATTGGGTAGAACTCAGAGTCTATATTATATGATATAAGAAGTCTCTTCAAGCTGGTAAACTAGCTCTATGGTACATCTCATGCTTAACATGTACAAAGCTCTAGGTTCAATCCCCAGCACATCCCAAAACAAGCAAACAGAAACCTGCTTCTCTTCCAGAATAGCCAATATGAGGAGAACCACTTGGATTTTGCAAGACTTCCTGCTTGGATGTATCCTCTGTCACTGGAAATGCTTCAATCCTAACAATTTCAAAAACACTCCTTTTTAAAAATTATTACATGCCCCAATATGAGCTAGGGGATTCAGATTAATGGCCTTTGAATGGAAGCCAAAGTTACAACACCATCCTGCAACTTTGTTTGGCAAAAGCAAGGGCCCAGAATCCCCTACACCCAAGCCTCATACACCTATACCCAAACACAGTTCTGTGCAATGGCATGACCCTTATGGAGCCCCTATGGCTGTTGCTCAAATCCCAATGTCCTGGATGACCATTATTAAACCAAGTTCCCGTTTCTCAAGGGGAACAGCTATAATGAATTTATCCATCTCTTTAGGTCAAGGTTCCTTATTCAATGGTCTTTACCTCTCAGGATCAAAATCGCAGCTTTTCTTACTTCTGTCAGATATCCATCTCTCAAGGCTTGCATCTGGAGTGTAAGCTGCATAGATGATTGTCCAAAAATGGATTGAGTCCAGAGGGGCACAACATGAAACTGTTATATTCAAGCTTCTGTGGGACATAAATTGCTATCTTATGTTGTAGTTCCACTCTCTCAAGCTCCTTTCAGAACTTTAGAGCGTAGGGAGGGAATGTGGAAACATCTCATATGTGTAAGTCTTCTTCACTTTGAAAAACTTTACCTCAGGATTTCATGGGCTCTCACATTCTTTCAATATCTGGAATGAATCTAATTTGATCCAAAAGTTCACTCTGGTCTGATAAAGATATTTCACATGCTACTTTACTAGAGGAATTATGGCCATGTCCATTTTTTCTGCAAAACACGTTGTAGTTGTTGTTGTTGTTTTGAGCTCATGGTTTATGGTGAATTCATGTCTAAATCTTGTAAACTAAATCAATATATTTTATATAGCACTGCTTTCCCCCTTTACCTATTTTCTGTTGTCTTTATCCAGAAGCCAAGTATTCAAGGAAAAACTCAAAACCCTGTTTTCTGTTGGTTTTTATTTATAGTTATGCACACCTGTGCATTTTATGTGTATCTATCTATGTGTCTTTATGTATTACTGACAAGGTACTAAAATTGGCATGAAAATAAATGAGCACTCGTAAATTAAAATGAGGTAATTGATCCAAATACCTTTTAGTTCATGTGACTTAATTCTTTAATAAAAATGGTTCAATTTAAATTGGTTAAACAGTAAGAGTAAAGATGCCATTAAAATTATAAGCAAGTATATCTAGATGGTCAGGCAATTAATAAAGTGTTGGTTTCTATAAAATATTTGAATTATATTATCCAGTACTTCTAGGGTTTTTCTTCAGTAGGGAAAGATGGCTAATACTGGTAACTAAACCTGTCTTGGTTTTACAGTTAAAAATAGGTAAATTAGATTAAACATAAATGGGATTAATCTTCATAAATATTTATGTTAGAGGATATTTATGATTAATTTGAAAAGTAAAAGTGCTAAGTTATTTACTACTAAATATAAAATTGAGTACTCTTGAGTTCTTATATTCCATAAGATAATATACATGTTGGGTTATTAAATGTGTTTTTATAAATTGGTAAATGAACTAAAGAGTTTAAGATTACTTTGTTTCTGGGCCTTCACTAAAAACAAGATTAGTTAAAATTCAGCAGGTGTGATTCTATATTCAAAGAGTACAAAAATATTTCATTGTGTTTTAATGAAAGTATTATAAATGGCATAAAATATTTCATCTTATTAAGAGGAGTGATTTAAAAATTCGTATATTTCATAAGGATTGTTTTACAATGTAAACTTAAGAATCAGTCAACTATTAGGAAAGAGATATAATAAAGTTCTAGGTATGGAAATATATTTTAATATGAAATTAGAAAAAAAATATTTCTGAGTGAGAAAATATTTTGCATGGTAAAGTGAACAGATTATAGTGTGTCTAAGAAAGTCTTGCACAATGTTTTTGGAGTATAAATCTCAGAAAGTCTTATGTGTGATTAAGTTGTCTATAATTAGCACAATCAGTTGAAGTTATTCAAGGTTTTTCTAAGGTCAAATTTTATTATAATTCTTTATGTATTGAAGTAACAAGGTCTACTTAAAACATTAATCTGCTTCTATCTCTCAAGAGAATTTCATGTGTCTGTTTACACTATTTAGAGTAACCAGCCTTAAAGGAATTAGTGTTTGTACAACTCTGGTTAAATGAACAGATGTTATTTTAGATTATTACATTACACTATAAATTCTAAAGTTTTACTTAAAAGTTAATCTTGGTTAATTTAAAGACATCAATATCCTGTGATACTGTTACTAGCCTTTTTGTATACAAGGTATATTCATGTTCTCCAAGTATACAGGTCTTTAAATTGAAATGTATAGGAGAGCAAAGTACCAGCTGGTGTCTGCCGAAGTCTGGCTGGGCACAAATCAGGAGCCACTTGTCAAAAAGAAACTAACTTTATTTTTAGAACTACAAACGTCAAACAAAACAGCTCCTCAGGGAAAAAACCCTCAGAGCCCAACTGCCCCCACCGGCTTCCACAAGCCTCTCCCCCACACACCAGCCTCTCCACCTCCCACCCACACTCCCAACCTCCCACAATCCTCCTGCTCTTGAGGCCGATTGGCTGGGTCACGTGGGCGGAGCCAAAGAAGTCCCCCAATGAGCAGCTCCGTGGAGGAGCCAATCAGCTAGATGTTGCTGGGGCCGCTGTGAGCCAATCATCAGCTGGCAGTCTGAAGGGCAGGGAAACAGCCCAATGAACATCACCGCAGAGGAGCCAATCAGCTAGATGTTGCTGAGGCCACTGTGAACCAATCATCAGCTGGCAGTCTGAAGGGCAGGGAAACAGCCCAATGAACATCACCACAGAGGAGCCAATCAGCTAGATGTTGCTGGGGCCACTGTGAACCAATCATCAGCTGGCAGTCTGAAGCTTGCTGGCAGCTGGAAGTTTGCTGGGGCCCCTTTGGCTGTGGCTCTCAACAGGTGTCCTTCAAACTAAAGTTGTCTGTAGCAGCAGTCTTTTTCAAACTTATGGGCAAATAACAAATTTAGTTGGGGATTCATTTATGTCATTTAATATTTTGCAATTGGATAAAATAGCCTGTCATCAATAAGTGATATGTACAGAATTTTGTGTTACTCGTTACACTGGGATGGAAATTTAAATGTATTTTTGAAAGGTAATAAATAAAAGCTGGTTTATTTAAAGGTTGACAATGTGGAACACAAAAAGTGGTTGCCACTCTCCCACAAAAAAGGATTAGGAGCTCTCTTAGTGTTTTGATTGATGTTTCAGATGTACTGTTGCATAGTGTTAAAAGTGATATTCATATAGTATCAGCAAACAATATATAAGAACTTTGTTAAATGATATATAAGAAAGAGGTAAATATCAGTTTTAGAAAAAAAATGCTTATCTAAGATGTGTCAGGAACCCCATTTCACCTGATGTGGCTTACCTGAGTTAAGACTCCCACTCACCTTACTTCATGTTAGAATAGTTCCAAAGTAAGCAAGAATTAAGTTTATTTAAAGTTAAGTTTAAAAAAAACATATTTTTTGTTGTAAAGATTACTGTGTTCTCAAAATAAACAGAGGCTATAATACATAATTAACTAAGGTTTGGGGATTATAAAATTATGTTTCTTCATTCTTGGCTATTATACACTCCAAATGTGTTTTTGCTCTTGTTAACTTCATTTTTTATTTTCTTTGTATATTTTATAACATTGTCTGTGAATGCTTGTAGAAGTACAACTTCTACAACAACCAGAGATAATTTAAGATAATAAGGCATTATCTTTTCTATCTCATATAATCTATAGGATAGATAGGATATCGGTGGACCCCAAGTAATTGGAAGGGTAATTAACTGTAAAATTACAGACATTAAATTTACAACAGAGTACTCCTACTTTAAGACTGCTGAAACTGCCCCACTAGATGTTTAAAACTGAAACTTGGAGACTAAAGTTAAGAAAATAAAAAGTCTAGGGAAGAATAGCCAACATTTGGCTCTTATCTTCTCCAGGAGAGTTTTAACCAAAGGAAAGCCATACATGGGCATTTAAAAGGAAAGACTTTTTTCTCTGTTTAATTGTGACATTAATGATTTATGGACAATTATTTATATTCATACTTGTTTTTTCTCAATTCTAGCATTTTTTAAGTCATTTTTAATGGATTATTTTTTGATGACTAGAATGATTGGTTAGTATATTTGTTTTTCTTTGTATTCTTTTATATTTATTTTGACTTTAAATTTTTGCCTAATATGTACATTTTTCTCTCTTCTCTCTTTTCCTCTTGAATCATCTTCTCTCTTTTCTTCTGCTAACAGCCCATCTCTATTATTCTTTTACTCTTCCTTCAAATTCTTACTTCTGCCTTTTTTCCTTTTCCCTCATAATCATACTGTATCAATTCTATTCTCTTTAAACTGTAAAATTTTTGCAAACTTCTTGATTTTATTGTAAGCAATAACTGATCATATAATTTCTGTTTATTCTGTCAATTAACATTTGAAACTATTTGGTTTAATGCATATTGTTTGCATTGGTGGTTGTTATTATTTTTCTCCCTATAAATGTGAGGTACTCAAAATCTTCAGGGACACTACAATCCACAGGGTAGAGAATAGTTCATCAGATCCATGATTTACATGGGTAGACACACAGATAGCATGAAAAAGCAAGAAAACAAATTACCCCAAATAAACCTAGATACTTCAATATCAGATTCCATCAACACCACAGTGGAAGAAATATTTAGGGTGTACATAGTTAAACTGATCTGTAAGGTAAAGGATGATATAAGGAATTAAATCAGAAAGAAAATAAAGAAAGTAAGAGATCACTCAATTAAAGAATAGTCTAAACAAAATGAAAAAAATCCCCAAAATGAGAAATCAAAAAATTAAATTAAAAATTCAATGGAAAGCATCACCAACAGACTGAGATCACTTGTAAGATAGAGTTTCAGGCAATTAAGACAAAATATATAATATTAAAAGGAAAGTTGACTGATAGAGAAGATATTAAGAGACCATGAACAGAACTTCCAAGAAATATGGAATAACCTAAAAAGACCAAATTTAAGATTTATCAGAATAAATGAAGGATTGAACCCAGGGTCTTGTGCATGCAACTTAGCTATATCCCCAGCCCACATTTTCTCAATAATACCGTTGATTATAAATGGCCTAAATTATATGATTGAAAAACATAGACTGGCAGATTTGGTTAAAAAAACAGACGTTAACAATATGCTGCCTCCAAGAGACTCATTTCACAGGCAAAGACATCAACAGAGTGAAGGTAAAAGGTAGACAAAAACCATGCCATTCATATGAATCTCATGAATAAATGGGGTTCCTATCCTCATATCTGGTGAAGAGGACATCAAGTCAGAATTAATCAGAAGAGACAAAGAATTAATTTCAGCTGCTAAAGGGACTTATATATCAACAAGACATAATAATCTTAAATATTTAGCACCAACCAATGGAGCAGCTACTTACATCAAACAAACATTTCTCAATTTTAAGAATCTAATAGACCAGAAGACAATAACACTGGATGAATTCAACACACCTCTCTCACCACTGGATAGATCCTCCAAACAAAAACTAAATAAAGAAGCTAAAGAACTAAAAAATGCAATGAAACATTCAGACTTAACAGACATATATAGAATATTTCATCCAATAATGACTGAATATGCTTTCTCCTCAGCAGCACATGGATCCTTCTCTAAAATGGATAATATCTTAGGCCACAAAGAGAATTTTAGCAAATACAAAAAAATAGAGATAATATCTTGCATTCTATCAGATCATTTTTATTATTTATTTTTAATCTGAAATTTAACCTGAAATTAAAAATCAATAATAAAATAAAAATAAAAGCTACTCTACCGCCTGGAGACTAAAAACTATGCTATTGAACAACTAATGGATAGGAGAAGAAATCAGGGATAAAATTTTTAAAAATAATTAGATATAAATGAGAATAGTGATACAACATCAGACCTTTGGAACACTATGAAGGTGGTGTTGAGAGGAAAGTTCATTGCATTGCGCTTATTCATTAAAAGAATAGGAAGTGGATAAAAAATACCTATCTTTACATCTTTAGATGTAAGCCCTAGAAAAACACCAAAACAATCCCAAAAGCAGGAAAACACAGAAAACAAAACTAGAGCTGAAATCAGTGAAACTGAAACAACAAAAAATATTTACAATATTTATAAGACAAAAATTTGGTTCTTTGAAAAAAATAAATAAAATTGATAATCCCTTAGCCAAGTTAGTAAAGAGAAAGACAGAGAAAACTCAATTACTAAAATTTGTGATGAAGAAGAAATATCCCAATGGATACTACTTAAATACAGAAAATAATAATAAATTCTTGAAAATTTATACTGTAACAAAACAAAATTTTGAAGACATCAACAAATTTCTAGAGACATATGACCTACCCACATTGAATCAGGAGGACATAGAAATTTTAAACAGATCAGTTTTAAGCAATGACATTGAAGACATCATCAGAAGCCTATCAAAACAGAAAAGCCCAGGAACATATGGATTCTCACTGAGTTCTAGTGGAATTTCAAAGAAGCACTAACACCAATCCTTCCCAAATTATTCCATAAAATATAAAAGTAGTAAACCCCTCTAAATTCATTCTATAAAGCTAGTATCACCCTGATTCCAAGACCATACAAACCATCAAAGAAAGAAAACATCAGAGCAATATCCCTGATGAACATACATGCAAAAAATGTGTAATAAAATACTGACAAAATGAATACAAATACATATCAAAAAGATCGTGCCCCATGATCAAATGGGGTTCATTCCATGGATAAAATGTTGGTTCAACATATGGAAATTAATCATTGTAATTCACCACATCAATAGACTTAATACAAGAATTACATGATTATTTTAACAGGTGCAGAAAAGGCATTTGATAAAATTCAGCACCCATTGATACTCAAAATGCTAGAAAAACTAGGGATAATAGGAACAAAGGTTAACATTATAAAAGTTATATATGCTAAATCCAAGGTCACCATCATTTTAAATGGAGAAAAATTGAAAGCATTTCTGCTAAAAACTGGAACAAGCCAGGGATGCCCTCTTTCACCACTGATTCATCACCGTCCTTGAAACTCTAGCCAGAGCAATTAGACAAAAAGAAAAGAAAAAAAAGAAATTAAATGGATATGAATAGGAAGACAACTCAAACTGTCCCTATTTGCCAAACACATGATTCTATATTTAGAAGACCCCGAAAAAAAACTCTATAAGAAAGCTTCTAGAAATCATAAACACACTCAGCAAAGTAGCAGAATATAAAATAAACAGCAATAAATTAATTGCATCCCTATACATCAAAGATGAATCAGCCTAAAGAGAAATCAGGAAAACTATCCCCTTCACAATAGCTTAAAAAAAATACTTGGTAATCAATCTAATAAAAGAGGTAAAACCTGTACAATGAAAACTACAGAATACTAAAGAAAAATATTTAAGAAGATCACAGAAAATGGAAAGGCCTCTCATCTTCTTGGATAGGCAGCATGAATGTTGTCGAATTGCCATACTACCAAAAGTGCTATATATATTTAACGCAATTCCTATTAAAATTCCAATACTGTTCCTCATAGAAATAGAAAAAAAGCAATCATAAAGTTCATTTGGAAAAATAAGAGACTCAGAATAGGCAAAACAATCTTTAGTGAGAAAAATGAAGCAGGGAGCATCACAATACCAGACCTTGAATTGTACTACAAAGCAGCGTAGTATTGGCACCAAAACAGACATGAACAGAAATGGTACGGAATAGAAGACACAGAGACACAACCACATAAATACAGTTATCTCCTGCTAGACAGAGGAGCCACCAACGTACATTGGAGAAAATATAACCTCTTCAATAAATTGTTTTGGGGAAACAATCTATATATAGTAAAATAAAATTGAACATGTATCTCTCTCCCTGAACAAAACTCAAAGTAGATCAAGGACCAAACACCCTGCTGCACCTACTAGAAGAAAAAGTAGGCCTAACTCTCCATCAGATCAGCTTAGGAACCAACTTCCTCAGCAAGGTTCCTAAAGCACAAGAAGTAAAAAAAAAAAAAAAAAAATCAATAGATGGGATGCTATCAAACTAAAAAGTTTCTTCACAGCAAAGGAAACAATCAATAATGTGAAAAGAGAGCTTACAGAATGGGAGATAATCTTTTCCACCTGCAGCTCATATAGTGCCTTAAACTGCAGGATATAAAAAGAGCTCAAGAAACTTAACAACAACAAACCAAAAAAAAGTCAATATATGTGCTAAGGAACAGAACAGATACTTCCCAGAAGAAATATGAATTGTCCACAAATATATGAAAATTTAAAAATAAACATTCAGGGCTGGGGATGTGGCTCAAGCGGTAGCGCGCTCGCCTGGCATGCATGCGGCCCAGGTTCGATCCTCAGCACCTCATACAAACAAAGATGTTGTGTCTACCAAATAGTAAAAATAAACATTCAACATCTCTAGCTATCAGAGAAATGAAAATTAAAATTACACAAGGGGCTGGGCTTGTTGCTCAGTGATAGAGTGCTTGCCTAGCATGTGGGAGACACTGGGTTCTATCCTCAGAACCACATAAAAATATGTAAATTAGATAAAGGTATTGTGTCCACCTGCAACTAAAAACATAATTTAAAACAAACAAAAAAATCTACACTGAGATTGCATCTTACTCCAGTCAGAATGGCAATTATCAGGAATGCAAGTGACAACTTATGTTGGCAAGGATCTGGGGGGAAAGGTACCCTACCACATTGCTGGTGGGACTGCAAATTGATGTGATCACTCTGTAAAGCAGTATGGAGATTCCTCGGAAAACTTGGAGTGGAACCACCATTTGACCATTGGCATATATTCAAAGGACTTAAAAGCAGCATACTAAAGTGACATGGCCACATCAATGTCTATAGCATCTCAGTTCACAATAGCCAAGCCATGGAACCAACCTAGGTGCCCTTCAACAGATGAATTGATAAAGAAAAAATGGTATCATATACACAGTGGAATATTATTCAACATAAGAAAAAATTATGGCATTTGCAGGTAAATGCATGGAACTGGAGACTATCATGTTAAGTGAAATGAGCTAATCCCTCAAAACTAAAGGCTGAATGTTGTCTCTGATATGTGGATGCAAACTCACAATAAACAGGGGGTGAGGGGAAGAATAGAAGTTCACTGGATTAGACAAAGCTGAATGAAGGGAAGGGGAGGGTGGCAGGAATAGGAAAGATAGTGGGATAAATTGGACATAATTTTACTATGCTCACATATGAGTCCATGACCAGTGTAACTTCACATCTTGTACAACCATAAAAATGGGATGTTATACTCTAGGTATATGTGATATGACTAAATACATTCTACTGTCAAGTAGACCTAGCGGACAGATAAAAAATTTAAAATAGAACAAAAGACAATCCTTCTTTTAATGTAGTTTAAAACGTATACTTGTGTCAGCCCCACCAAAAATAAGCAAAGCTGGAGGCTATAAAGGAAGGACTCTCAGGAGTGCCTGCTAACTAACAAAAGAGACTATCACAGTCACAAGCTTTTTTTTGAGACCTGCAAAACTTCCTAAACTTTTATATAGGCAGGCCTGAACTGTGTTTCTGTGCTTGCCACTATAATTATCTAGACCTGCTATTTGTCCCTTATGTTGGTCTAAAAGATACAATGTGGCACATAAAAGACCTGACTTTACCAAGAATGCCCCAAATGCCAGAGACAAACGGATCACTACTAAACACAGAGGTAATGTCAATAGAAAGATATATTACAAAAATCAGATGGCATTAGAAACCTAACTACAGCTCACAGGGTCATCTGTGACATATAAAAACTAAACATTGTGTAAATATTTCTCACAACTCTGCTAACGTCTCTAAAGCCTTAAATGCCTTCCATTCACACACCAATGCAGTGTTGGAATCCACCTTAAGCTTTAATGAGTTGTTGAATTCTTGGTTTTCAAAGACTAGTCATTAATACTAATTGCTTTTGTGCTAATTGATTGCAAGAAGATGAAGCTTTGTTGTGTAGCATGATCCTGGTCCTCTGTCTACCTCACCCAGTAGCCTTCCAGCTACCTCCATGGACCTTGGGACTCCCTTGATGCTGAAAGCCCTCGAGTGTCCCTGCCTCACCTGATAGAGAACCACAAAAAACCTAGGCCATCAAACTACACACCAACCCCACACCTGGAGCCCAACACTCCACCATCTCATCTTGACCAGACACGGGGAGGTTCCGTGAACTCCGACAGGAGGGAAAACAGGCCACTGCCAGCCTGAAACAGGTATGAGAAGCCCCTCAGCCACCCAAAAGGAATTAGAGGATCAAGTCTCTTCGGGGGGAATATGAGGTGGGAGCTCAGGGACACCAGGATGGCAGAGACAGGGTATTAGAAAGAAGTCCCCGCCGGAGGACAAGAAAAGGAGATGAGTGTGTCCCTTTTCACAGTGAATCCCATTATCACGCCCACTCCAGCCACGGAGGACTTTTCACCATGACAACTCCACCACAGGTTTGGTGTTTTAAGTGACCAACTGGGGTGAAATGGGCAGTGTTCTAATGGATGGGGGAAAGTCTGTGACCACTGGGGGAAATGGGCAAGATTCTAATCAGGTGTCATAAAGAGGCCAATAGGAGTAAATGCCACTAAGGCCTTCAAACAGATCCATATGTATAAGAGAGCACCTCACATTTCCGCATGAGACACTAATTTCCGGGGACAGAGTCCTTGAGCTTCTCTTTCTTCATCCGTCCACTCCATTCTACGTAACAGAGTGTCACTGCCACCGTCACCTTCAATGTAGCTGTACTCTGCCTGTTCCTTCTGCTGTGCTCTCTGCGCTTTGTTGTGCTGTGTTTTCACAAGATATTTAAAATTTCCTCTTTTAACTACTTCTTGATGTCTAAAGACGTTTACTTTCCACGTATTTGTGAATTCCCTGAAGTTCTTCCTGTTAACACTTTCTGGTCAGAGAGGTATTGGATAGGACTTTGTAAATTCGCTGACTTCTTTAGGCGTCTCCTTTGGTCCACCCTGGGGCATGCTCCATGTGGACTTGCCTGCTGAGAGTTTGACTGTATTTCTGGTGGTGATCTTGTCTGGAGTGAATCTCACTGGACATTTTAAATCTTTCTGTCCCTGGATATTTAAATTTTTGCTCCAGTTTGCAATGTTTTTGCTTTCTTTCTCTCTCTTTCTTCCTTCCTTCTTTCCTTCCTTCTGTCCATCCATCTATCCATCCTTCCTTTTTTATTTTTTCTTTGCCTCCTTCTTTGGTAATGGGTGTTGATTCCAGGGCTTTGTGTGTGTTGGGTAAGTGCTCTAACACTGACCTATACCCCCTTCTCTTTAAAAAAAATTTTTTTTAAAAGTTTAATACAGTTCTCACTAAATTTCTAGGTTGGCATCAAATTTGTGGTCCTCCTGCCTCCTGAGTAACTGGGCTTATAAGCTTGTACCACCAAGCCTGGCTTGCTATTTTGTTTTTCTTTTTTAAATGTTTTACTAGTCTGTTATGGTTACACATGACAGTGCGGTTAATTTTGACATATTCGTACATGTTTGTTATATAATTTGCTCCATTTCAATCCTCGTTAACTCTGATTTCCCTCCCCTGGTCCCTTGCCTCGATTTCTTTACTGGACTGGTCTTTGTTTTATTTATTTGCTTTTTAACTGGAGGTTTATACATACACACAAATGAAGAGTATAATGAGATACATTCATACGTGCACATAGCATCATTTGGTCCATTTCTTTCTGAATTTCTCCCCTCTCCCATTCCTCTCCCTCCCCTCAATCTCCTTCCTCGGCTCCACTTCTAAGTTCATGAGACTCTATTTTTTAAGATCCCTTATTTTTCTTGAGCTATGCGAGGAAAGCATTCACCCTTTGATTTTCTATGTCTGACTTATTATTTAGCATGATGCACTCTAATTTCATCCATTTACCAGGAAATAACACAATATTTTTCTTCTTTTCTTGCAGAGTGAAGCTCCATTGTGTGTATAGCACATTGTTTTTAACCAATCATCTCTATGGGCAACCGGGCTGATTCTGTAATTTGTCTATTGTGAGTTGAGCTTACCTTCTTTCAATTCTTAGAGAAAGAGCTTTCAAATTTCAACAATTGAGCATGACATTTGCTGTGAGCTTTTTATTCATGCTTTTATGGCATTGATGTAAATCCCTGTGTGTGTAATTTGTTGTCGGGTTTTATCATAAAGGGATATTGAACTTTGTAAAATGATTTTTCTGTGCTTTTTGGGATAATTATGTTATATTGTTATTTTTATTATGATACACTACATTCTTTTTCATTTTCATTGATTCTTTTTAGTTATACATGACAATAGGATTCATTTTCACATAATTATAAAAGCATGGGGTATAATTTTTTCCAATTCAGTCCCCAGTACATGCCTCCTCCCTCCACCTATTCCCTTTTGTCTACTGATTTTTCTGCCATTACTTAGTTGTTTTTTTTTTTTATTAGTGTCTTGTGGGTGAACATGACGGTGAGACTCACTGGGGTACATTCATATATGTACACAGAATAGTCAGGCCAGCTTCACTCCACTCACTCTCCCTATCCCTCCCTCATCCATTCCCTCCATCCACCTCCGTCTGCTTCACTGGTCTTCTATTTTTTCCCTCACTCCTGTTATCTTGGATTAGCTTCCATAGATCAGAGGAAAGTATGAACGCAGTTTGCCAATATTTTATTTAGAATGTTTGTATCTATGTCTTCAAGATATTGCCCCCCAAGTTTGTTTTTTCAATCTGGAAGTGTTCCCTCCTTTTCTATTTCTTGAAAAAAATTTGAGGAGCATTCATATTAGTTCTACCAGCCCTAGAACTTGGCTGAGAATCTGTCTGGTTCTGGGTTTTTCTTTGTTGAAAGGCTTTTGATAGCTGCTTCAATTTCATTACTTAATTTTGATCTGTTTGATTTTTCTACATCATCCTGGTGCGATATGGGTATATCACATGTCTCTAGGAATTTGTCTATATTTTCAAGATTTTCTAGATTATTTATAAATTTTGTTTCTGATGATCCTCTGGATTTCAGTAATGTCTGTGGTGATATTTTCTTTTTCATCTTGGATTTTTACAATTTGATTTTTCCCTGTTTATTTTGGTTAGTTTGGCTAAGGACTTATTAGTTTCGTTTATCTTTTAAAAAAATCAATTCTTTGTTTTATTGATTTTTTTGTATTGCTTTTTTAATCTTGGTTTCATTGATTATTG
The DNA here is from genome assembly GCF_052094955.1 of Ictidomys tridecemlineatus. Lineage (NCBI taxonomy): Eukaryota > Metazoa > Chordata > Mammalia > Rodentia > Sciuridae > Ictidomys > Ictidomys tridecemlineatus. The sequence goes on along the minus strand of NC_135481.1, from coordinate 120,601,693 downwards.
GCTCTGATCTGAATTATTTTCTGTCTTCTGCTGATTTAAGTTTTGGTTTATTCTTCTTTTTCTAGGTCCTTGAGATATAATGTTATATCATTTATTTGATATCTTTCTGTTCTTTTAATGTATGAGCACAGAGCGATGAACTTTCCTGTTAGAGCTGTCTTTATACTATCCCAGAGAGTTTGATAAGTTGTATCAATATCTCATTTACTTCTAAGAATTCTTAAGTTTCTCCCCTGTTATCTTCTGCAATGTATTCATCATTCAGAAGTGTATTATATAATCTCCAGGAGTTAGAGTGGTTTCTATTTTTTATCTTATCATTGATTTCCAATTTTATTCCATTATGATTCAATACAATGCAAGATTTTTTTCTCTATTTTTTATTGCTAAAATGTATTTTGTGCCCTGAAATATGATCTATTTTAGAAAATGATCCATGTGAGAACATTTTCCCTGAGAAATATGAATATATATTATTTTCTGAGAAGAAAATATTTTATAGATGTCTGGCAGGTCCATATTATTAATTGTATTTTTTACTTCTAGAGAATCTTTGCTTAGTTTTTGTTTGGAGTAACTACCCAGTGATGAGAGAGGCATATTAAAGTTATCCCCTATTTATAGTATTGTGGTCTATTTGGTTTTTAATGTTGTGGTGAGTTTGATTGATGTATGTAGGGCTCCTTTGTCTGGGGCATAAATATTTATGATTGTTATATTTTGTTGATGTATGATTCCCTTAAACAGTACGAAATTATCTTTTTTTGTTTCTTCTGATTAATTTTAGCTTAGAGTTCATTTTATCTGATATGAGAATACTAACCCCTGCTTGTTTATGAGATCCACGTGAATGGTAAGGTTTTTCCCATTATTGTACCTTATTCTTGGATGATTCCCTTAACCAGTATAAAGTGAGTCTTTGTCTGTTCTAATTTTCTCTTGAAGTCCTCTTTTCTGATGTGAGAGTAGTCACCCCACCTTGGTTTTGGCTAACATGTGCATGGGATATCCTTTCCCATCCTTTGCTTTCAGCCTGAGGATGTCTTTGCCTGTAAGGTGAACCTTTTGCAAACATGTTACTGGGCTTTGTTTTTTAATTCAACCTATCTTGATTGAATTGTATTTTGATTGAAGAGTTCAGACCCTATGTATTCATTTTTTAATAGATGGTTTTTTCTTTCCTGACATTTTGATTTATTTCTAATGCTTAATCCAGACTTGATTCTCTTTTAATTGATTATTCTTCTAGTGCAATGCATCCCTAGGCTGGTTTTTATTTTTATTTTTCATGTCTTCTGCATAATATATTTCATTGAGTATGCTTTATGGTTCAGGCTTAGGGTTATTAATCCGTTTAGCTTCTCCCTATCATGAAAGGTTTTGAAGGATAATTTTGCTGGATATAATCTTTGTTGGCACTTGTTTTCTTTCAGAGCTTGGTATATACCATTCCAAGCCCTCCTGGCTTTTAGGGTTTGGGTAGGGAAATCAGAAAGAGTCTTATTGGTTTGCCTCTAAATGTGACTGGTTGTTCCTCTCTTACAGTTTTTAAACTTCTATCCCTGTTCTGTATGCTAGGTGTTTGCATTATCATGTGTCGTAGAGAGGATCCTTTTGATCTTAATAATTTGGAGTTCTACAATGCCTCTTGTATTTGAAATTTTATCTTGTTCCTAAGGTTTGGATATTTTAAAAATATTATTTCCTTGAAAAAAATTTGCATTCCTTTTGTTCATATTTCAGAGTCTTTATCTATCCCAGTGATTTTTTACATTTGGCCTCTCGATGCTATTCCATATTTTTTAAATATTCTGATCATAGACTCTTAGCCTCCTTTCTTTATTGTCAACTTTATTTTCAGGATTATAGTCTTTGTCTTGAAGACTAAACACCTATCTTCTAAGTGGGCTAATATCTTGGGATGCTTTCCATTGAATTAAAAATTTGATTTGTGGAGTCTTTCATTTCCAGGAGTTCTGTTTGTCAGTTTGTTTCAGAATCCTGATCTCTTTATTGAAATATTATTTCATTTCCTGTGTTTTCTGATTCTACTCCTTACATCTTTTAGCTCATTTAACATTGTAATCATGAACTTTCTAAATTCTTTCTCCGACATTGGAGAAAGTTGCTGAAGTGTTGTTGGCCTTGTGGGGTGGTTCCTTCCCTTGCCTTTTCACACTGCTTATGGATCTACCTATCTGTTGGGATAATTATCACTTCTTATTTTATGCAAGGGACCGTTTCTAGAACTTATTTTTCTTAAGATCTCTGGGATGGGTGCATATCCAAGTATTGATACTTTAGCTCAGTGTACTTCCTCCGCTATTTTCAATGTGAGCACCTTGAGAAAAGTCACTGAAATCACTTCAGAACAAAGCAATGCACTATCTTATGAAAACAGAAAGACTTGTTGGTACTGTTCTCCACAATTCCTCTAACTCTGGGTCTGAGGTGAGGCAGAGTCACCTCATGGTGAAAGGGTGCGGCAGAGGAAAGCAACCCTGGTGGCCTGAAGCCCGACTTTGAGGCCACCGGTCCTTCCTCTCCCCTGTCTTTTGCGAGGTCAGCTGTGCCTCAGAGAAGTTGTTCTTTGCGGACAGCGGCTCTGCATTGCGGAGCCAGAAGCAGGAGTTTGCTTTCACATCTGGTAGCTTGGCCGCCACCTCCAGTGGTGAGGACCAGCGGTCACTGAGTTCCCGTCTCTCCTGAAGGTTTAGAGCCTCAGTAGCTTGTCATTGGCTTCGGTAAATGGTCTGTGAGATTCAGGAACCTCCCTTCTATTCCAATTTAGTCTTTGATTCCCTACTTTTTCATTTCAACTAATTCTATCCAATGTTGCCTTAATATGGACTTCTTTGTTTCCCTGAAATTAAAAACGATTTGACCACATTGTATGATTTTTAATGCATATTTGATTTAATGTTGTAACATTTTACTTATTTTTTCATCTATCTTAAGAAATGAAAATTGTTCATTTCTCCTTTTTGGAATAACTTAAGAGTTTTGACATTAAGGATATGTTAACTTCTCGTGTTGAGGGGATTTCTAACTTTTTCTGTGGTTGGAATACTTTGACTTACAAAAATCATCCTTATTTGGATGTAAACTGGAACTAATTTGTAAAACCATCTGGGCCCAGAACACTGCTATAGGGGCTGCTATCATTTCGATATTTTAAACATTGGAATTAATTTGGACTTTTTTGCTTTTGGTAATTCCCAAACCCAGGTAATCTACAAGTCTTCTTTTGAAGACCACAAGAAATTCTGGGTTAAAAAAAAATCAACTTAATGGTATTCGGCATATAAAAAGATAGTGCAGACGTAGGGGCCCAGAATTCCATAGGCCATGAAACATTTTGGTTTGCTTCTCCTCCCAGGGGAAATGCGGATTCAGGGTCCCGGGTCCTCGGATGCTGAGCGATGCTGTCTTTGAAAGTAATGCCTTTTACAATCTGTTACTGGTATTTTGCCTTCTTGAGTTCTTTTTTTTTTATTTTCTGTGGTTTTATTATAAGATGTTTAATTGTGCATTTCTCTTACTTTTCCTCTTGGTTTTCTGGGGCATAATCTCTTCCACTGTTGCTCTGACCCATTAATATGTGCTGCTCAGTTGTCATTTACATATGCATTTCACCCACCCACATAAAAGAGGTCTACATAGACCCGGCACCTTTTGCTCTGTCTTCTATTTCTTTGATCATCTCTCTATCTCCTCCAAATTTTTTTCATTTCCTGTGCTTTATTCTGAATATTTTTTCCCAGCCCATTTTTATTTATTTATTTTTTCATACCAAGGATTGAACCCGGGGAGGCTTAACCAATGAACCACCTCCCCAGCTCCTTTCTTTAAAAAAAAAAAATCATATTTACAGACAGGGTCTCACTGAGCTGCTTAGGGCCTCACTGAGCTGCTGAGGCTGGCTTTGAACTCTCAATCCTCCTGCCTCAGCTTCCGGAGCCATTGGGACTACAGGTGTGTGCCACTGCACCTGGCCCCAGCCCATCTTTATCTAAGTCAAATTTGCTTTTAAAGCCCATCAGTTAAAGTGTGTCAATCAGCTATTTTTATTATTTCTTTTTAGAATTTTTACTAGTTTCTAACTCATCCTGGGTTTTCTAGTGATATGCATTGAATTGTGTTCTTCCAAAAAGATATGATGCAGTCATAACCCTGGTAACACAGAACGTGGCCTTGTTTGGAGCTGGGGTCTGGAATCCGTGTGAGGTCATTGGGGTGGGTCCTAAGCCCACCTGATTGGGGTTCTTCCTTATTAAAAGGGGAAATATGGATGCAGAGACAGAGAGAGGGAAGATGGAAGGAAGACAGGTGAGAAGACCATGAGGAGATGGAGCAGGGCAGCCACAGTTCATGCCCAGGGCCAAAGAAGCTGGAAGAGGTGAGGGAAGATTCACCCCTGGACCTCCAGGGGTGCACAGTCTGTCGACCACCTTGACTTCACACCCCTGGCCTCCAGGACAGTGAGGCAGTACTTTGCTGCTGTCCTAACCCCTGATGTGTGGGGCTTTGCTGCAGCATCTGCAGGGAATGAATCTTCGGAGAGTGGAGTGCAAGATCAAGGCTTAGATCACCTATTTTATCCTGGAGTAAAATCCAGGGAATCAGGAGCGAGGAAAAGCAGGGCAACAGGACACGGCAGAGTTGGGGATGGAGGTAAGGGTCACTGATTAGTCCTGTGCTCTCAGCACCTCTCCTGAGAGGCTATGGGACACTTAACATTCAGCACTTACCATTGGGGGGGATGGGTCAGTGCCCAAACCCCATTCATCAGAGGTCCCCACACCTGTACGAGCTTCCCTCCAGGGTCCTGAGCAAGCCCTACAGCTCTTCCTGACTTCTTGGTGACAGGAGGCCAGGGGGCCCTGGGTGGGCAGAGGTGAAATGCTACTGAGTGGCATCAGGTGTCACTCCAAAGAGCTGAAGGCCACCGTGGCATCTGTAGGCCACAATCATGAAATTACCCGACTGGCGCCTCAATTATAGACTTTCCAGCCTTCAAACTGTGAGGCATAAATGTCGTGCCTTACATGCACACTCTGCGACGTTCTGTGTCGGAGCTGAGACCAGTCGGTGTGGTCTTCATGGCCCTGGGGTGCGGTCCTACCTCTTTCTTTTCTGTTGTTTTTTGTTTGTTTGTTTGTTTTGTTTTTCTTATTTTTTAAATTTTAAATGGACACAATATCTTTTATTTTTATTTATTTTTATGTGGTGCTAAGGATGGAATCCAGTGCCTCACACGTGCTGGGCAAGCGCTCTGCCCCTAAGCCCCAGCCTACCTCTTTCTTTTCATTATTTTCAAATCTCGGCCCAAATCTTAACTTTGTCTGTTATCTCCATAAAAAAAAAGATGCGCATGTGTCTTAAGAACCGTGTGTGACGACTTCTGTGTCAGGTCCCGTGGGTTCGGTGTGTCTTAGTGCACGCAGCAGGGCCTGCGGCGGGTGCGCGTTTGCTCTGCAGCCACCAGGTGGCGCCCAAACTCCACCGCCGCCCGGTCCCGCCAGCCGGCCCGGTTGCTGGGAGAGGCTGATTCTGGAAGGATCTGGAAGGAGAGGCCCTTCCACCGCCCTCTCTGGTCCCTGCCAGGCAAGACAAGTGCAGAGGCCTGGGGGCCTTGGGCTCCCTCCGCTTTCCTTTACACTTACAGCTGTTTTCAGCAGAAATAAAGGCAGTTAAAGGCTTTAAAAGAATATCTTTAAAAGTGTTGCAAGAAAAATAGCCTCCAAACTAGGATTTCCTGTGCCAAGAAAAGACAAAAAAAAAAAAAGAGTATGGCATAGGAAGAGGCACACTAAGAAGATATTATTGGTATTTTTCAGGTAACAGGGTGGACCCAGGTGAAGGTTACATACAGGAAGGTAGAAAGAGCGATGCCAACAGAAAACGCACAGGAAAGTCTGGTGCCCGTCCACAGTGCAGGTCAGCATCTGCTGTGCTAAGAGGGAATGGGAGTGCGGACAAGGGTGGCCCGTGATTTGTAAGGCAATAAAGGTAAAGTGCTCAATTTCTGCATGGCTCCTAAAAGTATCGTTTAATATCAGACTTTGATAAGTCCCTAAAGCACGTTTTAATCTTTAGGGTTGACTAAAAGAATAATAAAAGACTGCTGAACTCCCAAGCTCACAGAATAAAAAATGGAATAATAAAAAAAATGGCTCATTCACTTTTTCTGTAAAAGAAAAAGGTAGATCAAATGGAAGAGCCTAAAGCACTTAATAAATTCAAATATGTCAGAAGTTACTAATATATCAAACCAAATATATCAATGATCACATTAAATGTGAATGGCTAGAGACTGCCACTTTTAATCAACTTGCAAACCAGGAATCAGGCATGTACTCTTCCCTAGGCGGTAGCTGGGTACCGCAGGGCACCAGGCCCAAAGGATAAGGACTGAGATTGGAAGCAGTGGGCTGCGCCCTACTGTCCAGCTTCCTGCCCTAAGAGGTCCTTTGGTGGACCTTGGTGGGCTCTCTGAGCTGAGAGTCTGAGGAGGGAGGGCAAGGTGCTGCCTGGTGTTAGCAGGGCAGAGGACCTGGGAGGAGACAGCTGCTCGGACAGACCCCGGGATCTCTGTGCAGTTTTCCTTGAGTGTTGAGCTCAGTACTCATCAGTGCACCCGAGGCAGCTGTCTGAGGTTGGGGAAAGATCCCACAGGCCAGAGGCCTTAGTGCTCACCTAGGGCTGGAATGGTGGCTGGCCCCACCTGAGATTCATGGAGTATTGCGAGAGTCTGAGGGAGGGTTTTACCTCACTAGTGGGAAGTGATTGGTCCTAGACTGGCCGGTTCTAGTGTACTAATTTTTTTTTTCTTTTGTTATTACTGGGGATGGAAGCGAGGGCCTCACACATGCTTGGCAAGTGCACCACTACTGAGTTACACCCCTAGGCCTTCTTTAAAATTTTATTTTGAGACAGGATCATGCTAAATTGCCAAAGTTGGCCTCAAACTTGCAATCCTCCTGCCTCAGCTTCCTAAACAGTTGGGATCACAGGTGTGCACCACTGCACCTGGCTATTAGCCTACTAAATATTAAAAGGGAGATCCCAGAAGATCCCAGTATTCCTGGAGGCCTTAAACAGCATCCTGGAAAACAACTGGACTATTTGTAGGAATAAAAAAAAAAAAATCCTTTACATGGTAGATCAAATTCACAAAGTTCATCTTCTGAGAAGAAAATCGGCAGGCGTGAAGACGAGGAGACAATATAACCCACGATGGGAAAAACAAACAAAAAACTATCCGTTGAAACCAGCCCTGAACGGACAGAGATGCAGAAATGGTAGCGAGGGCAGTGACACTGTCATGAAGACTGGCTTCTCTGTGTTCCAGGAGTCAAGTGGAGACCCGGAGGAGAGAAGTGATACAAAATGATGGCACACCGATGTGCGAGATGAAAGAAACACTGAATGGCAGGACAGAGGTCTGGACCCCACAGGAGCAAAGACAGGGAAACTGAAGACAATAGAAACCACCTAAGGGGAAACCCGGGGAGAGAGGATAAAACAGCCAAGAGGCGAATTCTGCAGAGATGGCCGCAAGGAAGCCCAGAGTGTGTCTGCAGGTGAGCAAAGCTGCCCTGGCAGAGTCCTTCTGGTGTGGCTGCTTGGGGGGACGGGGGGGGGGCGGGGCAGGCAGCTGTGCCTGTGCTACAGGAGCAGACCCAGGAGCCACCCTGCTCCCCAGACATCAGGGACATGCCCTCTGGTGGCCAAAGTCTGATCACAGAGATGGGAACAGAGGGGTGGCCTTGGTGGCTGTAAGGACCCGACACTGAAGTCCCTCCACTCCTGCTGCCGCCCAGACAATTGGCGGCAGCTCCCTACATTCTGTCTGTGACTTTGCCTTTCAAACACTGGATCCCATGGGTCTAGCCTAGTCGCTTGGGCCCCCCGAGCTTCCCGGGAGTTCGCATTCCTGACTTTCTCACAGTCGAGGAGTTTTCAGGCATTATTTCTTCAGTTATTTCCTTCTTTATCCCCCTCTTCTCCTTCCGGGATTCCCCGAGGTACACGTCTGTGGGGTGAGGGTAGAGCAGAGGTCCCGGGCTCTGTTCACTGCTCTTCAGTCTCTCTGTGTGTGGCCTCACACTCAGTCCTGTCCATTGTCCTATCTTGGGTTCATTATTTCTTCAGATACGCCCTTTAATCTCTGCAGAGAGTTTTCGGGTCCAGTGACGGTGCTTTCCTCCTTATGGACATTTCCATGGGGTTCACAGGCCTTTTCCTGCTGATTCTTTAGTTCCCTGAGGATCGTGAAGGCAGCTGGGTTAAAGTCCTTCTCCAGTGGATCACCACCACGTCTCGTTCAGGAACCTTCTGATTGATTTCTTTTCCCCTTGGAATTAGCCATATTTTCCTTCGTGTTTGTATGCCTTGAGTGGTTTTTACTGAAAATTGGACATTTGAACCTAATATCTGGCAATTCTGAGAATCAGGTTTTCCTCCTTTCCCAGGGATTGCTGATTTTTTATTACTGTCTTGGATACGTTTGCTTATTAATAATTCCACCGTTAATATGTTACAATTCATATATGACAATGATAACACTATTCTTATTAGCTGTTTCTATGTCTGCACTTAAGGTTCTTCAGGTCTTTCTTGAACCTGAGCCTTTCCCTGGGCGTGCAAGCTCACTTTATACCTTTCTCCATGTATACAGTCGCTTTTGAATATCACTGTCTTTAATGTCTGTTTCTCAAAAGTGGAAGAACCTAAAAATGAAGCAGGGTGTGTGGGAAAGGGCACGCCCTGCAGGGATCGGAAGGTGTGAATGTTTTCAGGAAGTGCTGCGTGCTCAGCGGCAAGTTACAATGTGGACAACGGACATCATTCCCTGTGTCTTCTCTGACCCCAACAGGATGAAGGGAGACATCAGCAACCTAAAGACACCTAGAAACTTCTCAAGTCTGACAGTGAAACAGCACATTCTTCAACAATTGGTGGATTGGAGAAGAAACTAGAAGGTCAATTAGAAAATTGAGGTAAATATAAATGAAAAGGCAACTTATAAGAACTTCTGCAGGGCTGGGCTGTAGCTCAGTGGTGGAGCACTTGCCTAGCACCTGTGAAGCCCTGGGTCTGAGTCCCAGGGCCACTCATAAATAAATAAATAGATGGGTAGATAGACAAGTAAATTAAATAAAGGTCCATTGACAACTAAAAAAATAAAATAAAAAAGAACATGGCGAAGTCAGGGCAGAGGGTGAATTTATCTATAAATGCATACATTAAAAAAATAAAAATATAGAGTCAACAGCTTATGTTATAACTTAAGAAACCAGAAAAAGAATAGCAAACAGCCGTGGAGATTCAGACAGATTCCACAGCCACAAAGATCAGCGGGAGTCACCACCCCTCCAGCTCCAGTGAGGGTATCCCTCACCCCTGCTTAAAAGTCCCTTCACCTCCCATTTACAACAGACTTGTCTTCAGCGCCCCCTGCGTTCTCTGAGATCGGAGGGTCAAACATAACTCAGAACCTTAAGACAGGGAGCTCTGCACCTGCCCGTGTTGCGTGCTCTTCAGGTTGATCTCTCTCCTGAGTTCCAGGGTCCTCTCTTGGATCATTTCCTTTCTGTTTCAAGAACTTCCTCTGGCCAGTCTTTCAAGATAGATCTTGTGACAGCACATTCTCTTAGTTCTCCTTCATCTAAGAATGTTTTATTTCTCCTTTGTTCCCAGGGGACCGTTTTGCTTGATAAAGAATCCAGGGTTATGGTTCTTTTCTTTCAGTACCTGAAAATGCCCTTTAACTTCCCTGAATCCCTCCACGGTTTCTGATGAAGAACCCACTGTGGTTCCGGGGGCTCCTGGTGGGTTGTGTGTCACTTCTCACTGCTTCAAGAGTTTTTCTTGTCTATAGCTTCCTGAAGTTTGAGTGAGACACCTCTTGGTGTGGATTTCCTTCCATCCAATCTGTCTCCGTTTGCTTAGCTTCTAGAATTTGTAGACTTATGTCCCACCAAATTTGAGAAAGTTATGCCGTCATTTCTTTGAATACTTTTTCTGTCTCACCCTTTCTGTTTTTCTTCTGGAGCTCAGGTGACAGGAGGGTTACATCTTTTGTCCCCATCTGATAAGTTTCCAAAATTTTGTTGATTTTTTTCATTTTACTTTTTTTGTCTGTTCAGATTCATTGATTTTTGTTCTGTTTTCACAGTCACCGATTCTTTCCCTTGTCCTCTCCATTCTGCTCTTGATCCCATCAATGAGGTATTTTCTTCATTTTTTTTTTTTCTTTTTAGTGGGATCGAGTCAGGGCTTGGCAGATGTGAGGCATGTGCTCCATCACTGAGACTCAGCCCCAGCCCTCATTGAATCTTGGTGGTTATCTCTTTCAGTCTTGAAAACTTCCATTTGGTTCTTCTTTGTGTTCAAATTATTTTTTCTCCTGAGATTTTTCTGTTTTTTTTTTTCATTTGTTCCAAGTGTGTTTGTGGTTGGTCCTTATGACAGGCTGATTTAAGTCCTTGTTACAGAGTTCCCACATCCGTGACATCACTGTGCTAACCTGTGATGTCTTTTCTCATTCCTGTTATCTGAGGCAAAATCCTACATGCAAAAATCTTCAACAAAGTACCAGCAAACTGAATGAACACCTTGAGGCGGTTATAGACCGTAACCAAGTAGGACTTGTCCCTGGGATGCAAATTGTCCAAACATATGCAAAACAATAAGGACGAAATGCCACACTAATGAAATAAAAGGTAAAAACTACATGATCATCTCAACAAGCATTTGGCATCATTTTGTGATTAAAAACTCAAAATTGGTAGAGAAGGAAATTTTCTCAATATGACAAAGGGCCATTTATTAAAAGTCCACACTAATACCATTATCAAAGCTTTCAGTTTTTCCTGTAAGATCTGGTATACATGGCAAGAAGGTCCATCTGCCACTTCTACTTAACAGAATTCTGAAAGTGCTAGTAAGAGCAATAAGGGGGGCTGGGGATGTGGCTCAAGCGGTAATTCACTCGCCTGGCATGTGCCGGGCACTGGGTTCGATCCTCAGCGCCACATAAAATAAAATAAAGATGTTGTGCCCACCAAAAACTGAAAAATAAATATTAAAAAATTCTCTCTCTCTCTCTCTCTCTCTCTCTCTCTCTCTCTCATCTCTATTAAAAAAGAGCAATAAGGTTAACAAAAAAAAAGAAATGAAAAGCATCTAAATCAGAAAGGAAGAAATGAAATTATCCATTTGTGGATGACATGATCCTATATGAAGCCCTAATATCACTATAAAAAAAACTCTTACAACTAATAAAAAAATTCAGTAAAGTTGTAGGATGCAAAGTTAACTACAAAAATCAGTAACATTTCCTCTTCAAATTTTTTTCATATTTTTATTGGTGCATTATAGTTGTACATAATAGGATTTTGTTACATATTCATACATGCACACAAGATAACAATATCACCTGGCCAATATCACTCAGTAACAACTATCCAAAATGGAAATCAAGAAAAATAATCAACATTTGCAATAATGTAAAAAAGAATAAAATACCTAGAAATAAACTTAAGGATGTGGAAGATATGTATACTAAACATTATAAAACATTGATGAAAAAAATTTAAAAGACACAAATAAATGGGAAGATATCCCATGTTCATAGACTGGAAGAATTAATATTAGTAAATACTCATACTAACCAAAGTGCTATACAGATTCGATGCGACCCTATACAAACTGCAATATTTTTTATAGAACAGAAAGAACAAGTATTAAAAAACATTTTTTGGTACCAGGGATTAAATGTAAGGAAAATGGGGAACACAGGCCAAAGCTAAAAGAGCTATGGTTATGTGTAGTTCTAATGCTCAGCAGGAGGGTTATCATTAATAATATTGTATTGTACGCTGGAAATTTGCTAAGAGAAGGTATTTTAGGTACAATTAATCTATGCAAAAATGAGCAGTGACTGTGAGATTTTGCACGTTGGCTTTGTACCTGCTACTTTGCTGAATTTATTAGTTGTAAAGGTTTTTCTGTTTGATGGAATAATCTTCAGGGCTTTCTTCGTATAAGATGATATTGTCTGCAAACAGAAATGATTTTACTTCTTCCTTTCTAATTTGGATACGTTCATTTCTTTTGCTTGTCCTGGTTAGGACTTCAAAGTAGTGCTGTGTTGAACAGAAATGGCAAAAAAAAAAAAAAAACCTGGTATCCTTCCCTTTTTCTTGACTTGGAGGAAAAGTTTTAGTCTTTCACTGTTGAGTCCGAAGTCCACTGTGGGTTTTTTATATATGGATTTTATTACATTGAGATATTTTCCTGACGTTTCTAGTTTGCTGAGTGTTTTTTAAAATCATGAAATAGTGACAAATTTTGCCCAATTATTTTTCTGCATCAATTAAGATGATGTGTTTTTCCTTTACTTATGTTAACGTAATGCACAATATTGATTAATTTTCATGTTGAACCACCCTTGCCTTCCAGGAATAAATCTAAGATTGGGAATACACTATTGAGTCTGATTTGCTCGTATGTTGTTGAGGATTTTTGCATTAGTATTCATAAAGGATATTGGTCTGTAGTTCTCTTTCTTTCTTTCTTTTTTATTGTCTGGCTTTGGCTTAGGGTACTCTAGCCTCGTAGAATGAGTGAGAAAATGTTGTTCCTTCAGTTTTTTTTGGAAAAGTTTGAGAGGGACTGGTGTTTGATAGAATTCATCAGGTTCAGGGGTTTTCTTTATCAGGAGAGTTGTGATCATTCCTTCAATCTCTATTCAGTTACAGACCTAATCAGATTTTCTATTTCTTCACATTTTACTTTTAGCAGGTTTTGGATTTCTAGAAATTCCAACTTGGTGGTACACGATGTCTCCTAATACGAAGTTATAATCCTTTTTATTTCTGTGTCATTGGCAATAAGGGCCTCACTGTTGTTTCTGGTTTCGGTGATGTAAGTCCTGTCTCCTAGTCTTCTTTCCTTACCCCGACTACCTAAAGGCTTGTCAATTTTGCTGGTCATTCTGAGGAATCAACTTTTGGGTTCATTGATTTTGTCTATTATTTTTCTTATTTTGTTTACCTCTGTTCTTACCTTTATTATTTCATTCCTTCTGCTAGCTTTGGACTTAGTTTGTTCTTTTTCTAATTCATCAAGTCTTTAAGTTGGATCGTTGACATGAGATCCTCCTTGTTTTCTAACGTAAGCACTAATAGGTATAGATTTTCTGTTGAGAACGGCATTTGCTGTGTGCCGTAAGCTTCGAGGCGTTGTGTTTTTGTTTTCATTCATTTCTTAGCATTATATAATTTCTCTTGTGATGATCCTTTGATTCATTTGTTGCATTATTTAATTTTCAAAAATTTGTGAAATTTCCAGTTTTCCTTCTGTCATTGATTTTTAACCTCATCCCACAAAGAATTCTGCTTTCTGCTTCAAACTTTGTTTCTCTGCATTGAAAAGAAGACCTGCCCCTGTGGGATGCCTGCAGTGTACTCTCTCCTCTCCGGGTCTAGACCCCTCCGGTTTTGTCTGTGTGGCTGGTCTCCGATGCCTTCCTGGGTTTTTTCCCTACATCTCACCGGCCATTTGCAATCATCAGTGACAGGGTTATTGACAGGGTTATCTCTGCCAGGGATTATATTGTGGTGGGGTCAGTATCCCTTCCTCATTAGAATTTGCTTTTTAATTCAATGTATAATACATTGATAATACATTCCCCCACGAACAGATGGGAGCCTCTTCACGTTGGGACTTTTGACCTATCTCCATCAGTTTGACTGCTTCCTAATTTTCTGGGACAAATATTTTTTATCTATTGCCAGCTTCTAGGCTGGTTTAGTGAAGAGAGGTAAAAATTAAATATTTGAAAATCACTTCATTTTAATACTTGTAATTTCACACTAACATCTAGACGCTCTTTCCGCTTCCCCTCTTCCATTCCCCTTTCCCCCCCCCCCCCGAAGAATCCTGGCTTTCAATAATATTCATTGTTCAGTCTCTCAATTCACAGAAAATGATTTGAGATTCGGAGCCTCATATCCACTAACGACAGACTTTTTGATGAAGTTCAGGATTTCTTTTAGTTTTTCTTATCCTTTCATAACAAGTGTGTTCAAAAGGGCTTGGATTCATTATTCTTTCTTCCATGTGGTTAGGTTATCAAGCCACTATACAGCCGTATCTATTTGTTTTTGTTTAAATTCAGTTGTAGGGTTTCTTCCCAAATTTGGATGATTTTATTTTATATCATAAATGTGTAGTTTTTTATCTTTATTTTTTAGCTGTATTGGAGACAATATCTGTATTTTATTTATTTATTCCTCTGTGGTGCCGAGGATCCGACCCAGGGCCTCGCTCATACTAGGCGAGCGCTCCACCACTGAGCCTCAGCCCAGCCCCTGTAGATGTGCAATATAGCAAAGTGGTTGCAAAGTCAAAAGCGTTTAAAAAGATGTTCTTAGAGAGGACTCGTCTCTCACCTTTGCCTGCTCTGAGTGAAGCTGAGCATTTAAAGGATGCTTGAGATTTCTGCTCTTGTAACTGATTTCATTGGTTTTGTTGTTTCAAAATTCCTTATTCTTGCTGGAGTCAATTTTGGTAAAATGTGCTTTCCTAGGAAGTCACCTTTTTTACTTCAGTCTTATTTGTGTAGAGTTGTGTGGAGCCATCTATTCAAGATACTCAAGAGTCTCTCCTTTCCAGGAGTACTGCCTTCCTGACACCTTTCATTTTGTGGAACTGGGACTTATTTATTTATTTAGGTATTTAGGTATTTATTGGCTTGTCCCTTCTGTCGGTTTTTTCAGAAGACACAGAATTTTGAGTTCTTTAATTAGTTCCATGCCTCCTGTATTTTCTACCTCATTAGTTTTTCTTCCTCCAGGCAGAGGTACCATCCCCATCCCACGATTCACCTTTTCAAAGTGAAGCTCGGTGGCCTTGACGATGGTGCGCGCCATCCAGATTTCTCCAGTGGAAGAAGACGCCTGTCGATCGGGGCACACACCTGGTGCCCACTCGATGGGTCTTCAACACACGAGGGGCATCTGCCTGGCAGCCTGTGTGGGCACCTGGGTCCTCCTGAGGCTGCGTGAGGCCCCACGGCCGTCCACATGTGGTCCACCGTCCTCTTTGGAAGGACCCTGGTGGCTCCACCTTTTGGCTAGTAGGAATCCTTCAGGTGCCAGTTTCTGGGTGGACACAATTTCTTCCTCTTGGCTCACGCGGCCATCTGCTTCAGTGTTTGAGGAAACCCCAGGGTCCCCGAGCGGCTGCGCTCCTTGACCTCCGGGTGGTGGCCCCAGGTCACTCAGTTCCTATTGTCCGTCTCCCGCCTGACTTTCTCCTTCATCTTCTAGCTTTCTTTCTCTAAGATGGGAGTTTAGTTCATATTTAAGGTTCTGATTTTTTTCTGATAACTGTCCCAGAGAGGCTGATGTATAATGTCAGTCTTTTTAAAGAAACACGGCAATTTCGGTTTGTATTTTCTCTTTTACCTGGGAGTTGTTTGAGAGAGATTTAAAATTTCTGGGCAGAAAATGTGACTTTACATTTCAGTGCATTATAATCAACAGGGGATTATATTATATTTTATTTCTATTTTATGCAAATTACTTAGTGTGTGTATGTGTGTGTGTGTGTGTGTGTGTGTGTAGATGCACGCGTGTGCACAGGTGGTTTGGGAACTGTTCTATGTGTGTTTTTGTTGGTGGTGGGTTTTGGGTTTTTTTGTTGTTGTTCCCTGGAGCTGGGGATTGACTGGGCCCTCCGTGTGCCTGGTAAGCATGTGCTCCAGCCTGAGCTCTCTTCCCAGCTCTGATGTGGATTTTACACCTGACCATAAGTCCCCAACGGATGGTGGTGGTCAGTTATTCTGAGCCACGCTTCCCCTGGTGTCCACTCACCGGGGCCCACAGTCCGCCTGGTGGTAGTGGGTGCTGTTCCCTTTCCTCTTGGTCTCCTGTGGCCTTGGCTTCCCTACGGGGGAGGCTGTGCTGCTTGCCGCCGGGTGTTCATGAACCTCCAGTCTGTGGACCTCATAACACATCTTTTTCACATGTGATGCTTTTGGGCCTGAATGCTGCCTGTGTGACAGTGGGTCCCATTCCCTGATTCTTCCATCCCTCTGCATCGCTCTGGGTGGAGAGGTGGCTTGCTCCGGAAGTCCATGTGAGAATCTTCTCAAGTTTGTGAGTTACCAGGTTGACACCAGTGACTCTGGGGGTGGGAGCTGCCTCCAGCCTGGGCTGTCACATACGACTACTCCACTCCATAAAGACTGTTCTCTTTCTTTCCTTTTTTTTTTCCTCTTTTTTTCCTTTTAAAGCACAACTTCCTTTATCCTTATTTGTTACTTTACAAAAAAAAAAAAAAAAAAAAAAGCTTTGTTTACCTATTCCACATATACAGTTCACCTGGATGGTTTTGGTCTACTGCGTTATTAATTTTTTCAAACTGTGGTAAAACATATTTAATATTAAATTTGCCGTGTTAGCCAGTTCTAGGAGACCCATGCAGTGGCAGTATGTTCGTTCACAGCCATCGCCACGATGCTCAAAGCTTTTCATTATCCTAAGCAGAAACTGTGTACCCATTAGGCGGGACGCCCTCCTCCCCCCGCCCTCGCCGGGGACCTCCATCCCCTTCTCTGGCTCTGCGGACCTGCCTGCTCTGAGTTGTGGGTCTGGCTAAGCATGCTGTCACCCAGCCTGCCCCGCACTGCAGCGAGGTTTTTGCAATTTGGGGAAGATTGTGTTTTTGTTTGAGGGACTGTCCTGACTGTAATATTTTTACGATGTTTAATTAGCTCGAGCAACACAGAATTAGCATTTTCTGTCGGTGAAAGACGACCAGATCCTGACAATTTCAGATGCTGTCAGTTGACACTATTTGGTCTGTCAGCACTAAGTGACACCCTTTGTCTGCGGATGGTGAGCTTACTGCTGCTGCCTCTCTGCCCCTTCTCATCTCGGCTTGCACTACCCCTATTTCCTCTGAACACACGGCAGTCCTGCACTCTTCCACCCTGTCTGTCTTGATGTCAGCCTCCGATCCACGGTGGAGCTTCTCTAATGCTCACCACAGCCTTCCAGTCAATTCCTTGGGCAGGGCTTGCCAATGTGATATTTCCTGGGTCCTTGCACATTGGAAACTGCTTTTCATAGCCTGGGCGGCTGAAGGACAGCTTGGCCTGATGGTCCCTGCAATTTCCAATTAAGTTCATTCAGGTACTCAAAAATGTCAAGTTAAGTACACCATTTTTTGAAGCCAAGTGAGATAGCTCAGTGAGAATCATTTACACTTTTCCGCCCCCATTTTGTCTCTTAGCTCTTAAAACTCTCGACAAGCCTCATTCTTTGGACAGCCACTTTGGCATGGTACAGCCGAGCCGGTACGCTGATGCCATTTTTCACATCACGTGGAAACAGACGGTACTGTCACAGCTCGGATTTTATCAGAGCCTCCCGTGTGATCCTGCGATTTAATGTGGATGGCAGATCTGCATGCAAAGTTCCTATACAAGAGGCTGTGGATAATGCCGCGCATTACATGAATCTCAGGGCTTTCCTTCTAGAATATTCTTAACGAAGGACTGTTACAACTTCCATCATTATTGCCACATCTGCACGACACCGCAGGGCCCCTGTAATGAGCTGTGCATCTCCGAGTATTAATTTACCAGTTTGAATGTTTCATTCCCAGTCATCTGTTTGGGGACTGCCTTAAAGAGCAAGCAGAGTCTACATAACCTTTTCCTTTCGGGATTCTAATTAGTACTATTAATGGAGCCCAATTAGTGATGTATTAATATACAGATTCATTGATCTGCAATGAAAACTTTTTATTTCCAACTTAATAGACCTTTGGGCCGGCGCGGTCTTTGTCATCTGACATGTCGTCAATCCGTTTACTAATAATATTATTTGAAAATGTCACCTTTTCCATTTCCTTTGCTTCATTAGTCTCAGACACAGTGTTGACAATTTCCAATCAGGCTGTTAAAATGAGCGATTCTGCAATTACGTGAGTCATTTCTGCTTCAGCTCTTAATTGCCCGACCTTGTAGCCAGCTCCTTGGGCTCCACCGGGTACCAGGGCGATCGATCTCAGCAAAGAACTTTGTTTCTTAATTCCTGCTTGCGGGTGCTTATAAAAGGTCACAGCTCTTTTTCTGGGCAGACGCGTGGTGCGTGGTGAGATGCTGGCGCGGTCTGCTTGGCTCCCTTGTCTGCTTGGATAATTCTTCCATCCAAATCAGACTTTTAGGCTGAGGGGGGATAATTGTCGGGGCACGCGAATCCCAATGTGCGACAATTCTCATTATGTTGCCTAATTAACGGCTGAGACTTTTGGGGGGAATTACTGCTTGTCTTGTGACTGTGATAACTTTCCAGCTTTAATTAAAACGTTGTCAATTATGGAGGGAATAAAAATATCTATAAAAGTACATCCATTTAGACATGAAATACTTAAGGGGACCTGAGTCTTTCACAGCTTCTGAAAAATCAATGTTAAAGGTTTTTTTTTTTTTAAAAAAAAAGGTTACCTGCATTATTAAATATTTAAAAATATAAATAAAACATTTTTAAAAGATCTTAATCATGGCGTAAACAAGATGGGATGTATCAAGATACTGCCTCTCATTTAATTCTGGAAATGAGTTTCTGAAAGTTTCATGAGATGTGGTTATTACTACATACATGAAAATAAAATTTGAAAAGTTGGATTTTCTGATGTGTCAATGCCCGTGATTTGACAGATAGATTTGCATGTTTCGTTGTTATTTTTTAAAATATAAGCAGCATTTTTGACTGTATCAAACCTTTAGTTTCTAAGGTGATAATAATTCATTATGAAATTTTGTGAAGAATCAGTCTAATTGTAATTATTAATTTAAAAAGGAACCAAGGAGTAGCAGTTTGGAAAATTTAACAACATCCAGTATAAGGTATGGGAACGCCCAATACTGACGGTCTCCCCCACCGAGGTCAAGGAAAGTGGAGACCTCCGATGAGGAGAAGCAATCGTGAAAGCCGAGGAGCCAGTGACCAGGAGAGGCAAGCAGGTGTCCGTCATCCCTGCGGAACAGAGAACTTCGCCAGCGGCAGGGGCTCGAGATTGGTGGGAAGGCCAGGGTCCTGCCACCAGCCGCACCTCCAGGGGCTCTCTGGATGAGGGGGACCCTCCTACAGTCACCAGGGCCACAAAGTGATGACTGAAATTCGGACAGGTCTCACCCTAGGGGAAGGAGTGTCAGGGCCAGTGTCCAGGGGTCTGTGGCCACCAACTTGTTTCCAGTTTGCAGACAAAACCAATGCTGAGGTGACGAGATGGTGACTCGGTCTGTTTTCTGTCACTCTGGCAAACCTCAGGTAACTGATAAAGAACCGAGTTCTATTTAGCTCATGGCTCCAAGTCTGGGGAGTCCATGGTAAGCTGACGGCCTCTGCCCGGCAGCTGGCGAGGGCTGTCTGGCTGCACCGTAACACGGCGGAGGTGGCGGTTTCCTATCTCCTTATAAAGCCACCCCTGCCTTCAAGGGACCCCACCCTCAGGGGCCTCATGGAATCCTAACTGCCTCCCAGAAGCCCAACTGGCAAACACCACTGGCATGTGACTTTGGGGAATTAAGTTTCCAACCCATGAACTTTTAAACTTACTCGTTTACTTATGTTTTGGAGGCATAACATTTGCATATATTTATGGGGTACATTAGGATAATTGGATTCGAGCCAGGTGATAAGCATCTCCATCTCTTCAATCTCTAGTCACTTGTATGTGTTGGGAATTTCCTATTCCTCTTTTTCTTTTGTAGTCATTTTGAAATATAGCATGGATTGTTTAAATCAATACTCTACTGTGTTAAAGAAACCAGAATTCTGCCACTCCAACTGGGTTTTGGTGGCCCTTATTGAACTTCTGTCTCCCTCCCCCACTTCCCAGTCTCCAGTGACCACAATTCTATTCTACACGATTTGGCTCCTTAATTCCCACAAATGGGTGAGAACATGTGGTGTTTATCTTCCTTTGTTTGGCTTATTTTATTTAACATAATAACCTCCGGTTTCATCTGTGTTACTGCAAATGGCAGGATTTTGTTCTTTTTTATGGCTGAATAGTATTCCATCATGTAAATATATCATATTTTCTTTTATCTATTCATTCACTGAAGGATGTCTAGGTTGATTGGGTCTGTTAGCTATTTTGACAGTAAGCACAGGACTGCAAGTATCCTTTTGGTAGAATGATTTTCACCCTCTTTGGCAGTATACCCAGTAGTGGAATTGGTGGATCATGTGGTACTTCTATTTTGGGTTTTTTTAAACATCTTTAGATTGTGGCTGACAAATTTCATTCTCACCAACAGACCAACACTGGAAAGTCTGGGGGACACTTTCCAACCACAGCATTCGGGACACAGCACAGAGAGATGGAAAGAACCCATGTCTTTGGACAACCTGCTGTAGAACCCACCCCACCTTGAAGCGGCTACCCTTCCTGTAGTGTGAAACAATATACATTTGCACGATTTTAACTTGTTTAGGTGCTTTCTGAACCCTGTAGCTAAAGATGTGTAAAGTGGGGGTGACCCTTGGTTAGTATCTGCTCAAGACATCACTGGGAATTGAATGCGAGTCAGGTTATTAAGAGATTAAGATACAGGAGGAGGAGGCTGGAGCCTGGGTGCCTACGGTGGGTGGAGGAGACCGGAGGCCTTGCTGGCTGGCTCTCAGCACCAGGCAGGAGAGACTGGGCCTCCATTTTCACAGCAAGAGCTGGTGAGTGAACCCAACGGCTTTGCAAAGTTTTATTATGATTCAGAAAGCAGTGACAGTGGCAGTGTGGGGGTGGAAAGGGACTGAGCGATCGCTCTCCCGGCAGACAGGTTTCATCTCCCCAGCCTTCGATCAGCTGGTGAGCGATCGGTGGGTATTAAAAGCTCACCTTTAAAGGTCGGCACGGCAGACAGCTGGCCTCGTGGCCCAGGCGCGTGCCTTGGGTAACCGCGGCAGAATTCATTAACTTGTCACTGCCATCCGGGAGCTGTCAGATGGCCTTCCGTGTGACATACGTTATCCTCAACGACTCCCAACCTGGTCAGGTCAAAACACGAAGCCACACAGGCCCAGGGAAGGGGAACTGGGCAGAGCGGTGGCGGGGACTAATGCAGTTCCATTCGCTTCATTTTAAAACGTTGGACCCGTTCAGCACCAGCTGGGCCCGTGGAGCACGCGCTGCGACAGGCCGGGGCCCAGCGCTCCTCGCTCTGTTTTCACGGGGCCATATTTCCGTGTGAGCACCGTGGGTCCCCCTCGAAGGTGGGGAGGCTTTGGAGCACAGGGGCTTTCTCCCGAAGTCCCAGGGGCTGAGGACGCCAGAGGCCACATTCTTAATTGAGCCCTTAACACTAGTCATCCACCTGGGGACATCAGGCTGGGCCCTGGGACACACACGCAAACAAGTCCCTGAAAAGGCCTAGGGCTCCGCTCTCAGGTGTCGGTCGACCTGGTGGTTTAAGCAAGTGGCCAAGCCTCGTCTGGGAGCCCCGCTGCGGTGCAGGGGCCTTGCGCATTCCTCCCAGGCGCCTGCAGGAGGCGTGATGCCTGAGGCCCAGGAGGAGCCTCGGGGCAAGCCCAGCAGCCCAGGATGGCCCCCTCGGGGCACAGGCGCCCCTTCCCACGCGGGAAGTCGGAGCCCCACGGCCCCCTCCCGGAGCGCCCTGGCGTGCAGCTGGCGCCAGCACATGTTCAGAAACAGCGAGTGCAAAATCATGTTTTCTGACTCCAGCAGAAAATGCCAGTTCACTATGGAAAATTTGGAAAGTGCCGAAGTGTGTAAGTTAGAACCCAAATTACTCACAATCCCACGGAGAGGAGCTGGAAACACGTGGGCCGCCCTCTCCAGGCTCGCCGCTCTCCGTTCTGTTTCCCTCACATATTCTTTTTTCCCCAAATATTTACGGAGCACCTACTACGGCCCAGGCAGTGCCTCTCCACCGCACCGTGAGCAACCGGGCAACCCCAGCCTCCCTCGGCCTGCGCTCCCGAGGGCGCGGGGACGGCAACGGGGACCCAGGGACATTGTGCAGGAGCGCAAGGGAGCCCGGCAGGGCAGCCGGGGCTGCTCTGCACGGGACAGTCCGGAAAGGGACGGAGGAGGTGACATTTTGGTGGGGATGTGAAAGAGGCAGGAGGAGGCGCCAGGCTGTGGGAGTAAGGTCCAGGCGCCGGGGCGCAGTCGGCGGGGGACCCCGGACCGCAGGAGCGGGGCGGGCGCTCCCTGGCGGCGGCTCGCGGAAGCGCAGGAGGGCAGCGCGCCCCGCGCCCGACCTGGGCACCTGGCCACGCAGGGCCACATCCGCGCCCAGCCCACGCCCCTCTGCGGCCGCCCGGCCTAGCCAGCCCCGCACTTCTCGCGGACTCGCCGTCCACCCCAGTGTCTCCTAATCCCAAGAAACATTCCGTTCCCGATCCGGAGGCTTAGAGTCTCCCCGAGGTTCCACCCCAGACCCTCTGGAGCATCTCGGTGTTGGGGTCCCCGGGACTCCACCCAAGGGGCTGGGCGCCCACCCTGCACCACAGGCCACGACGGAGTCTGCGTGGCGCCTGCTGCCTGGTGCACACCCCCACCAGTGTCCTAGGAAGGCACCTGCTGGGCCCCTGTCCGCCTGCGATGTAGACACGTGAGTTTTTTTTAACTGGGCACTTCTGATCCACTGCTCTGCTTGAAACCTTTTGGTGCCAGGCTTCCCATCGCTCTAAAGAAAAAGATCAAAATCCTCAACAAGGCTCCTCTGATAAGTACTCTCAAAGTGCCCGCACAGCAGCACCACTAACTGTAATGAATTAATCATTGCTCCCAGCCGCAGCAGATTAATCGGGTGTGAGTGTGGCTTAATCTCTTCTCTACTGGAGTTTGGCTGTTAACGCCGTATCCCCAGCAAGAGCACAGTGACATGTTTATGTGTAGAAAATGGAGCGAATAATAAAAACAGCTAACACTGGGGTACCTATTATCTTCTGGCCCATAAGCTAAGCATTTTGCATCTGTTAACTTTAATCTCAGTCACACCATGAGGCAGACGCTGTCCCCATTGTACAGACAAAAATACTAAAGCACAGAGAGGTTAAGAAACTTGCCCAAAGGCACACAGAGGGATTGGACCCAGGAGGTCTGTCTCCAAGATCATGCTCAGAAATGTGTGACAGACACATTTGTTCACTGTGGGAAAAATATGAAAATGCTGAGAAATTTAAAAAGAGAAGTCACTCAGAAATTAATACTATTGACATTTGGTGCATGTCTTCCTACACTTTTCCCTATGCCTGCCTATAGATTAGAATGAGCTGCCTGGCAGTGGCCCATGCCTATAATCCCAGGGGCTCGGGAGGCTGAGGCAGGAGGATTGTGAGTTCAAATCCAGCCATAGCAATTTAAGCAGGCCCTAAGCAACTCAGCAAGACCCTGTCTCTAAGTAAAATATATAAAAGGGCTGGGGATGTGACTCAGTGGTTAAACACCCAACCCTGGGTTCAATCCCCAATACCAAAAAAAAAAGAAAAAGAAAAAGTCCTCTTCGTGATTGTAGGACACCCGTGGTGACACGCTGTCCTTGGAGCTTTGTGATCTGCACTTCTCACTCTGCAGCTTGGTGAGACTGTCTCTTGGCTATCATCCATGACCAGCTTTTCCATACTTCCAGGGTACAGCTCAACCACAGTTTGCTGAGGGCCCCCTTGGGTGCTTTCTGCCTTACCCACTTAACACATTGTATCGATAAACAAGCTACCAGCTGAGTCCGCTCTTCCACTTATCTGTGGGCTCAGTTCCTAAAGTGAAGTTCCTGGGTCAAAGGTCATGCAGGGGTTTAAGAAGTGGGTGGGTGGGGCCAGACGGACCCCCAGGAAGGGCAGAGGGACACTGATACATCCTTGCCCGTTGTGACATGCCTCACCTCCTGGTGCCAAGCCAGTCCTGCCCCTGGCAGCCCCACCTGCCCAGGTTGGTCCCTGGCCTGCAGTTATGTGGAACCAAGCTGGAAAATTCAAAAAGATCCCTTTCTCCCTTCTCCCCCTTCTCCCAGGGACACTGGCCTGCTGTTCTCCCCTGTCCCCACACCATCTGCCCCTTGGGCTCACTGTTGCCAAAGAAGACCCTGTGGGCAGGCTCAGAGGCTGTCGGTGGGGGACCAGGCCGCAGCCTCAGTGCTGACCGGCAGCTGTGTCCCCGCTGCCCTCGTTGAGTCCAGCCAGGATGCTGTGCTCCCTCAGCATCAACTGGCCGTGTCTTTGCTCTGACAAATCCTGTAGCCACCGAGTTAGGAGTATTAGGAAAACCCCAGGTTCCCATTACGGCGGGAACATTGATTTCTTTTGGAACATAAGGTTTTGTAAGTTTTCAAATAACCCGGAACAATTGAACAAGCCCAGCATGGAAGTAGGCTCTCAGGTGGCCCCTAGCAGGGGTGGGTGTGGGGACAGGGGCTGGGGCTGGCAGTCACTGTGTTGCAGGCGGAGAGCAGGGCTGTGAGGGCCTGCAGGGCAGCAGGCGCCTCTGGCCAGCGCTAAGCACAAGGGTTCCTTTCCCAAGTCCCTGGCCCTAGAACTGCCAGGCTGGGCTGCGGCTGGCTTTAGTAGAAGACAGCACTTGCTGTAAGCAGAAGCCTGAGGCCTCCTGGGGAAGTCCCCCTGGGTCCTGGCGACCCCTCAGAAGGTGCCCTGTGGAGGCTGACAGTGGCTGTGCAGGGGACAGAGCTGAGGTGGTCATTGGAGCCTGCTGGAGCTGCGTGTCCACTTTTCTTGCTGTTTCCATCTCAGGAAGGAGCAGCAAGCACTCAGGTGCCCCAGTGGCAGGTGCACCACACCCACAGCCACTAATCCCCCCAGGAAGCCTGCCAGGCACCCTTGCCATCGGCATCGTGCACAGGAGGACACTGAGACCAGGGAGGTGAAGGGACATGCCCAGGATCACCATGGAAAGACAGGTGTGGGTGAAAGTCTGCCAAGACCCATCTCCCGAGCTGCCTCCCCACCCCGACACTCCTGTGCCTGGGAAGGAAAACGCAGGCTCCGTGCTGGGTGGCGCCTGCCCCAGCACCCACCCTCCTCCATGGAGGGATCCTGCTTCCACAGGAAGAGAAGTGGACGTGGGCTGGCGTGGGGAGCTGCTCCAAGTTCACATAACCTGGCAGGGAGAACAGGACCACTCACGAGGAGATGTCCTTGGGGGGCTGAGCTGGAGTCCCAGGTGAGGGGGGAGAAGCTTCCCCCAGGAGCAGCCACGGTTTATTTAGAGCGTATTGAGTGCCATGTTCTTCACGCACACATTGCCTCTTATCTGCCCCAAATTTGGCAAAGGAAGTCCCTCCGCTCCTCATCTTTGGCGGAGAATAAGGAGGCTCAGAGCAGCCAGTGGGGAGCTGCAGTCTCAGGGTGGGCCAGAGGAGAGGCTGGCTTCCCCTGAGGTGGCAGGCCCTAGGACACAGACTTCTTCCAACAGTGCTGAGGACAAATAAGATAAGGGCCTTTTGCAAGTGGCCCTCTTCATCAGGAGGACACTGGCCTCCTGGCCACTTTCTGACCACTAGGTCAGCACATGGAAATCTGTTAACTGGATCTATTTGTTTTTTAATATGTCAAATGTAGGTGGAAAGTAGTGCCTGCACAAGGTGGGCCCTGCCAACCCCCAAGCCGGACGGCAAGGCGTGAACCCTCCTCCCCACGCTGTCTCCTGTCCACAAATCTGCACACTTGTCCCCACCACGGGGCTGCCTGCTGTGCTGCTCTGTCCCTGGACACCTTGCCTTATGATTGCATGATCACAATCCACTCACTTCGTTCCTGAGCCACACAGTGCCCCACTGAGTGAGTCACGGCTCACAGATCTGTCCCCTGGCAAGGGCACAGAGGCTTCTACAGTCTCATGCCACAGCAGAAGAGCTTAACGAACAACCTGCAGCAAACTTGTGTGACCGTCCTGGTGGATTGCAGGGCACAGGCCTGCCTGTTGGCAATGCTGGTTACTGATCTCTGAAGGGACCATTGTAATTCACGCTTCCACCAGCAGGGTGCCCGGTGCCCACGTCCTCTTCTCACCCATGGAATTTCATATATTTATTTTCATGCCAACCCTGGTTAAGAAACAAACAAACAACAAACAAACCAAAAACCCAAGTGTGTGTGTGTGTGTGTGTGTGTGTGTGTGTGTGTGCATGCGCTCATACATACATAATTTTTTTCCCATTAAAATGTAACACCCCCCAGGCTGGGGGTGTAATCTAGCATGTGCATATTCAACTATGTCACAATGCAGCCCACTACTATGTATAATTATAATGCACCAATTAAAAATTAAAATTAAAGAAAGTAACACATCCATATTGAACACATTTGGGGCAATACGGGAGGTGGAGATAGAAGTGCCGGACTCCTGAATCTCTGAACAGGGCTGGGCACATAGTAGGTGCTCCATAAATATGTGTTCATTAAATGAAGGCTGTGGCTTTGCCAACAGGGAGCAGTTCTGCCAACTCTGGATGGGAGCCTCCTCTGCACCCCCTGTCTGGTTTAGGTTTGCTTTACATTCATTACAATCATCCACGCAGACAGTTTTTCTCTTTTTTTTCACTCCACATTAGTGACACGAATGTCTCTCTCTCTCGTAAGTAGCATTTTAAACATTTCTGTAGTATGCTCGCAGGTGTGGGAATCATGGTTTATTTGAATCTTCTGTTATTGTAGTTTTAGGCTGTTTTCAATTTTTCTCTTTATAAATGATGCTGCGGATATCTTTACGCAGGGAATGAGTTCCATCTTTCAGCCTGTTTCCTAAGGAGAGGAAAAGTACTCAGAAGAAAGATGAACTCTGTGAAAGGTTCTTAAATCTGATTTTATATTTCTTAAGAGTGAGGCACCTTATGAAACAACTTTATATCTGTTGAAAAACCTGGTCGTGTTCTTTTTTTAATATTGTTTTAAAAAATGACTTGTTCTGAACAATATCCTGTGCCTTTCAGAAAACAGCAGCGGATATGAAAGGAGATTTGTTCCCCCTGAGCTCTTAGCTGCGATCAGGCTCAGGAAGCAGACACGTCAGAAACGAGGCGTATCTGATGGTTGCTATGGGAACAAGTCATTTAACATGACACTCGGCTAAAGCATTGATCAATAAGGGAGGGGGCAAGATTGAAACAAATTAGTTGGTGTCTGAGTAGCCCTGAGAGATAACAGCAATAAAGAGAGCCCTGTCCGCGCCTCCCGGAGCAGGAGCCTGCGAGGAAAGTCTGAGGCTCATTCATCCATGCGCAGCAGGGGCTGAGAAATAGCCCAAAGCATACGGACGTGGGGGTGGGGGTCTTTGGGGGCCAGAGGCCACTTGGGGTGTGGCAGCAGTGACTCCTGGCTTCTCCACCCCTGCAGTGGGGGTCCCGTGGCCAGCCTGGACACCTTGAAGAGCCCCCACTGCTCCAGTAGAAAACGGGGGTCCCAGGAGGAGACTTGCTCCAGGCAAACCCCACTGGTCAGGGGTTCTCAGCCTGGGAGGGGAGAAAGGCACCCACATTCACAGCTGCTCCCCTTCCCGAGCCACTCAGTCACCCACCCCCCAGGGCCTGAGCAGGTCTGAGGGGTCAAGGGAGCGTGGGCTCAGGAGAAGGATGTGCGGCCCCGCGTGTGTTACGTTATGCGTCAAGCCCTGAGCGCTGGCCCTCAATAGCCATGACTAAGAACTGCCATGACTAAGAACCCGGAGGGGAGGGGGCAGAGGCTGTCAGGATGGGGGAGAAGGGCTTTCTGGGTGGAGGAGACCTGCTAAGACTTGACTGGTCCTCATCCGAGGCAAAGGGGCGGCCCTGGGCTGCGATGGGGGGCGGGGGGGAGGGGGAGGGGGGACTGAGGCTGCAACTGCTGACCTGATGCGTGCAGGAGGCCGGGCAGGTGGGGCTGGTTCCAGGATCAGGGCTGGTCCAGAAGGACACGGCAGGAAAGCCAGGAAGGGGGTCCCAGATGGGCTGGGGATTGAGGCAGGAGCCCCCTCCTCTCCGCCCTTCCCCAGTGAGCCCGGAGAGGCATTAACAGCACACACTGCTGCAGCCTCTGCCACCGCTGTCGCACCTCGGGGAGTCTTTCCCAAGGACAGGACCCTGAGCCCCCAGTTACCTGCTGCCGCGTTAACCTTGCTAGAAACTGCAAACAACCTGGACGCCCACATGGTGCCCTGCAAAGTAAATCATGGCTCGGTTTCTTGCTCTAAGTCGGTGGTGAAGCAAAGACACAGCCACTGACCCCAAAGCTCTCTGCTTTGCCCACTGCAGGGGTGGCAGAGCTGGGGGGTCCCTGCCTCCTTGTGGGGGGAGGAGCCTGGTCTGGCCTCAGAGGGGTCACGAGCTGTCTCTGAACTCCGGCACCACTTCCTGGCTGATTCCTGGGCCACCGTCACCCAAGACTCTCTGAGCCTTGGTTTTCTCATCCATAGGATGGGCTTGGGGACCTGTGGCCACTTCATTTGACACCACCACGTGTAGCTGTAGCTGGCGCCTGGCCGTCAGCCACAGCGCGCAACCCCGTTCGTGCCTGCAAGTGGACCTCAAGGGGCTCCCAGGAGGCCAGCGGGGGTCCACTACCCCGCAGGGCACACAGCAGGACCAGAGGGGAGTGGTCTTTGGGGCAGGGCACAGCCGGACTGAAATTCCTAGCGTCCCCCATGGGCTGTGCAGCCTGGGCCAGTCACTTGGCATCTCTGGGCTCCACTTTCCTCCCGTGAGAACCGAGCCAAGCGCCTTTCCCTCTGAGGCGTGGGGATTAGCGATGACAGCACCCTGAGGAGCCCCGGCCCCGCCTGGCAGGAGGGAGCGGCCTTTTCCCCGGAGGCAGCACGCACTCCAGGCCGGGCGGATCCGCTCCGCGGAGTTCTTGCGTGACGCGCCGGCCGCCTGCCAGGCTGGGTCCCGGCTTCTGGAAAGATCCCCAAGAAAAGAGCCGCGTCGCGCTCTGGGCTGCGCCTCCGCCCGCGGCCGGCAGGGGGCAGGCTGCGACCGCGAGCCGCGGTGTCCTCGCGTCACCCCGCCGCCCGCGCCCGCGCCCCGCGCCGCGTTAAAGGGCCACGCGCCGCGACTCTGCGGAGACAGCCGGCGGCCCCTCCCCGGGGAGCCCTCTCCACCAACTGCGGGCCTCATAATTTACATTTAATTTGTTCGCGGTTTAATGTTTAATTTTAAAAACTGAATGATTCATTACCATATTAATAAATAATAACATTTATTATTCTCCTAATGAGTGTCCAAAATACAAAAGCAATTACACGTCGTATACGTTTTCTCATAAACGGAGACAGCAGAGCGGTAATTACAGACTCACGTCGGTCGGGGCGGAGCTCGGCCCCAGGGTCCTGATCCTGCCTGCTCTCTGCCCTGGAGGCCCAGCCCCTAGGGCGCCTGCAGGTGGAAACCTCAGGTCTCAGCACCCGGGGAGGCCCAGGGGGACTGGCCCTGCCCCTGACCCCACCCCTCCCACCTTCCTCCTTCCTTCCACAGTAACCTGGGGCCTGGGGGCGCGGGATCGGTCCCCTTCCCAGCGGGGAAACTGAGTCCCCGAGGAAAGCACCCCAGCGCCCTCCGCCCACCAGGGGCAGAGCCTCGCCCAGCCCTGCTCCTCTCTTGGCTCCAGTTGTGTTCCGTGCTTAGGTTCCAGAGCAGGTCTCTGCAAGCCCCGAGCAGGCAGGAGGGCAGGCAGGAGCCCTGAGAACCGGGCAGCCTCCGCCCTGGCTGGCTTCAGGGCTTTGCTCCACCTCTGCTTTGAGACGTTGTTCTTGATCTTTGAAAGTTGTAAAAAAAAGAAAAAAGAAAAAAGAAAGAAAGAAAGAAAAAGAAAAAAAACACGGTAGACAGCAGACGAGGGATAAAGACTCTCCATCCTCATCCCACTTCCCAGGGACAGGAAGAAGGGCCAGGAGCTTGATGTGCCCCCTGTTTGACAGGCTGGGACCCCGGTGCAGCCTCTTCCCTCTGCGCGGCTCTGAGCTTATGGAAAATTACCAGGAAGAAAATAAAAAATCCCATAATCCTGGGGAGAGAGGCATTTCCCTATGTGTCCATGGAGGGCTTTCTACTTGTGAATACTGAGAAACAAACCCCCTGCAGACAGGAGGCCTTACTCCACGTGCAGTTTCCCTCTGGTGGTTTTTTTTTTTCACTCGTTTTTTCCTTCAAGCATTTTCCATGTCACCGAGTCATTCTTCAAAAACCTGATTTCGAGCAGCTGCACAGCAGCCCTCCATCGAGCAACGCCCTGTTATTATTTGGACATTTGCCCTTGGCTGACAGCATGCGCTGGCCATCCCCGTGGGTGCGTCTGTGGGAATCCTTGATTACCTCCTTAGGGTCCATTCCTAGAAGTGGAATTACTGGGTCAGAGGGCACGGTGCCTGGAAGGCTGCTGGCTCCCTCTGGGTCCTGCCAGCACAGGCACCGCGCAGACTCCCTGAGCAGGCCCCGCAGACCTGCCTGCTGCCCCGCGCACCCCGCCAGCCAGGGCGCGATCGCTTCTGACGAGCTCTCTGCACATTTGCCCTGTTTGGGGTGCTCCTGTGCTTCTCCTTGGGTGGGTCACCCTGGGGTCCCTGAGACGCGGGCAGGCTGGTGTGGTGAGCCGTTCCTGCGGACTGTGGTCGCCATTACATGATGGCGCTGGCTCCGCTGTGGTCTGTGAAGGACAACTCCATATCAGAGAGAGTGGGCGTATTGTCAACTCCTTATCAGAGAAAGTTGGCGTGTCGTTTTCTAGCACCCTGTGAGAAGGGTCCACGTGGCAGCTTCGCATTGGGGTTCGCGGTGCTTTATTAAGGCTGGGAGGGGCATCCGAGTATTATTCCGGGGATTAGAAGAATTATTAGAAGAATATCAAAGGGCCTGAATAAACTGCTGAAAGAAGATTCCTGAGTCGCGTCTTCCTTGCAGGCAAGGGGGTCGTGACAGGCTGGGCCTGGGGATGCTGAGACTCACGGAGGTCACAGGTATCTGGCTCAGAAGATGTTAGAGCCTTTCCGTCTCTTTTTCTTGTTTGGTGCTTGGGATGGAACCCAGGGCCTTGCACATGCCAGGCAGGTGCTTCAGCACCCGGCCGCACCCTCTTAGATCTCAGGGCACCCCTCAAGGCATCCAGAAAGATTCAGAGAGAGGTCTCAGGGCTATGGCTGCCTCGGCAGTCCACCCACCCGCTGTCAGTGAGGTCATCCACATGCCTCTTCGTCCGGGATCTGTCCACCCTCTGCCCTCCTCTCCTGCACTCACGGGTGCGCACAGCCCTCCATTCATACCCATCCGCTGATCCCCTCAGCCATTCAATAAAAATTTACTCTTAAAATTCACGTGGAACCACAAAAGGCCCTGAATAGCCAAAGCAACCTTGAACAAAAAGCAAAAAAGCTGGAGGATCCCAACCCCGATCTCAAGGCACGTTCCGGGGCTGCAGTAACCCAGGGCGCGGACCCTGACACCCTGACACGCAGACCTGTGGAGGCCGACTGGGTGTCCCAGGGATGGACTCACTCATCTTCAGCTAAGGGACACTCAGTGAAGGGAGCCTCTTCAAGAAACTGCCCTGGAAAATTGGATATCCACATGCAGAAGATTGAAAATTGACCCCTAGTTCTCACCTTTTGCAAAAATCGATTCAACATGGATCAAAGACCTAAATGTGAGACCTGAAACTACAGAACTGCTGGACAGAAGTCAGCATGGGAGACACTTGAAGACACAGAACAGCAATACTACCCAGGATAAGACGGCCACAGGAAACAGACAAATGGAGCCCTACGTCAAACCAAGAAGCCTGGCACCACACAGGAAATGATCCACAGAGAAATGAAGGACTGCAGAAGGGGAGAGAAAGGGCTGATATCTAGAATATTTAAGGAACTTAAGAAACTCCCATTAAAAATGGGCAAGTGATCTGAACAGACATTTTTCAAAAGAAGAAATTTAAGTGACCAGTGAATCATGAGAAAGTTTACTAAAGAAGGGTCCTGGGGCCGGGGTTGAGGCTCCGTGGCAGAGCACTTACCTAGAATGTGGGAGGCCCTGGGTTCCATGCTTGGCAACACAGAAAAATGAATAAATAAAGGTATAAAAAATACAACGACACTATTAATTTTTATTTAAGAAAGAATGAGTCGTCAGGGAAATGCAAATCAGAACCACGGTGAGGTGTCATGTCACCGGAGTTAGAATGGCTGTCATTGGAAAGACAAGAAAATGGAGCCACTGAGGATGTGGAGCAAGGGGACTCCTTAAGCCATGGTGGTGGAGTGCAGAGTCATCAGGGAGGATCATAGGGGGATCCCCAAAACAAACTTGTTCCAGAATCCCACTTGTGTGTCTATGCCCAAAGGAAAGGAAATCAGCAAATCAGAGAGACTCCTGCACTCCCATGTTTACAGTGGCACTATTCATAGTAGCTGAAGTATAGGGTCAATCTAGACCCCACCAACAGGTGAATGGACAAAGAACAGGTGGTGTGTGAAGGCAATGGAATACTACTCAGCCATAAAAAGGAACAAAATCGGGTCATCTGCAGCAAAATGAATGCAACCTGAAGGACATCAAGACAAATGGAACAAGCCCGACACAGACAGGCAGATGTGGCACGTCCTCCCCCACGTGGAGGCTCTGCAGTCTACCCAAATGTACGATAGTGACCACTGGAGGCTGGGGAGGTGGCTAGAGGGAGGCTGTGTGGCAGGCTCCAGGGCACAGTTGGACAGGATGGGTGGGCTCTGCTGTTGGACTGTGATGTCTTTGGGAAGAAGTAAAAGGGGATCTGGAAGGTTTGGGACACAAAGCAATGACAAAGAGAGGAAACCCCACCGACCCTGGCGCATCAGTGCACGTGGTACATCAGTGCTGAATCGTCACCCAGAAAGATGCCCAGTTATTAATAAGGAACCCCGAATAAAAGTAGATTGAAGACTTAAATGTACACACTATAAAAACACTAGAAAAAAAACAAACAGGGAAATGATTCATGACGTGGACTGGGCAAGGATTCTTTTTGCATGTGACCCCAAAAGCCTAGATAGCAAAATCCAAAATCCCCAAAAGAGACGATGCAGCCAAGGACACCAGAGGAGGAGGATGACCCACTACCAGGGAGAGAGCGCTCGCCAAGCGCGCATCCCAATGGGAGCTGACGGCAGGATGATGAGGAACTCACACCTGATTGACAACGGGCCATACAGAACCAACCTTGTCAAAATGGCCACGTAACCCAACGTATGTACAGTTTTAGTGCAATTCCCGTTAAGATTTCCATGATGTCCCACATAGAAATAGAAAAAGCAGTGATCATGAGATTCATTTGGAAAAAGAAGAGGCCCAAAGAATAGCCAAAGCAATTCTGAGTGAGAAAAGTGATACAGGAGGCTTCACAATACCAGACCTTCAATGACATCTCGGAGCTGTAGTGACCAAAACAGCCTGGTCGGGCACGGAAACAGACACGAAGACCAATGGTTCAGAAGAGAAGACACGAGACAAGCCCACACAAACACAGTTATCTCGACCAAAGGCTCCATAAACATACACTGGAGGAAGGAGAGCCTCTCCAACAAATGGTGCTGGGGAAACTGGAAATCCATAAAAGCAGAATGAAACTGAATCCTTAGCTCACCCTGCACAGAACTCAAAGTGGATCAAGGACCTAAAGTGTTAGACCAGAGACCCTGCTTCTACTAGAAGAAAATGGAGGCCCAGTTCTCCACCCTGTTGGCTTAGGAATGGACTCCCTCACAAGACTCCTCAAGTGCAGGAATCGATGAATGAATCGATTCGAACTGAAAAGCTTATTTATAGCAAAGGAAACAAACAAGACATGAAGAGGAGCCTGTGGAAAGGGAAAGCATCTTTGCTGCCTCCACCTGAGATGGAGCATTAATGTCCAGGATACACAAAGAACTCACAAAGTTAACCAAGAACAAAGGAAAACAAAAACAATCAACAAATGGGCAAAAGAACTAAACAGACACTTCGCAAAACAAGAGATACGAGGGAAGCAACGTACAATGTCATTGGTCCTTAACAAGTTTCAGATTCCAACCACGATGAGATACAGCTATCAGGATAACTAAAATTTAGAAGTATTGACAATTCCAAGGACAAATAAAAATGAAATTAGAATGGAAGAAAAGAAAAAAAAGTTCAGCATCTCTACAATTAGAGAAATGCAGCTAAAAGTACACTGAGATTCCACCTCACTCCAGTCAGAATGGCAATTACCAAGAAAACAAGTAACAATAAGTGTTGGTGAGGATGTGGGGGAAAGGCACACCCATACCATATCTTGCTGGTGAGACGACAAATTGTGCAACCACTATGGAAAGCAGTATGGAGATTCCTCAGAAAACCTGGAAAGGAACCGCCATGTGACTCAGCTATCCCACTCCTTGGTCTATACTCAAAGGACTTAAAATCAGCACACTACAGTGACTTAGCCACATCATTGTCCATAGCAACTCAATTCACAATAGATGAGCTATGGAACCATCCTAAGTGCCTTCAACAGATGAATGGATAAAGAAAATGTGGTATAAATACACAATGGAATATCACTCAGCCATAAAGAAGAATAAGATTGTGGCATTTTCTGGTACGTGGATGGAACTGAAGACTAGCTTGCTAAGTCAAACCAAAAGCCAAATGTTCTCTCTGATATGCAGAGGCTGACTCACAATAAGCAGTAAGGGAGGGAAGAATAGAAGTTCGTTGGATTAAAAAAGGGGGAATTAAGGGAAGGGAAGGGAGAATGGGAATAGGAAAGACAGTAGAGTGAACTGGACATCACTTTCCTGTGTTCGTATAGGAATACACGACCAGTGTGACTCCACATCATTACAGCCACAAAAATGGGAAGTCGTCCTTCGTGTATGTGCAATATGACAAAATACACTCTAGTGTCATGAATATCTAAAAAGAATACATTAAAAAAAAACTCTTAAAACAAAGAAAGGACCATGGATCTAAACAGGCCCTTCCCAAGACAAGACACAATGGCCAACAGGGTGTGGAAAACACTCAGCACCCTGACCCTGTGAGAAACCCATCCGGGCACCAGGTCGGCCCACTCTCCTGGAAAGGTGCTGAGACAAGAGAGGACAGAGGTGAGGGTGTGGGAGAGGGGACCTGGGGGCCGGGGCAGGGACGACCCAGCCACATGGAGAGCCTGCTGAGGGGCCTCACCAGGGAACTGTCGGCCTGGGAAGGAGCCGCCCACAGGGAGTGCAGATGTGGCCCCTGTGCCCAGTGGGCACTGTTCAAGCAGAGAAAGGGTGACACCCTCCACCTGTGACCCTACGGACGGACGAGCTGAAGAGACCAGTGATCTACAGAGGGAAGAGCCGGGTCCCCGCACAGCCGTGGACGGCAGCTGGCGAGGATGCCCTGGTCCATAACTCTGCATTTCAAAACAGCTGCAAGAGCAGGGTCTGGACTCTCTCACCACAGAGAGACGACAGACGCTCAGGGCCACAGCTCTGCTAACGGCCGGCGATGGACACAGACACAGCAAGCGCCACCCGGAACCCGTCAGGGTGTGCGACTCTCGTGTGTCAGATAAAAACAAGATCACACTTTCCAAAAGGATCAGAGACCATTCACCAAGGACCCGCTCTGACAGGGACCCAGGGGCAGGGCGTCTGTCCACACTGTGTCCCTGTGGGGAGGCAGACCCAAAGAGCACCCGCCGGGATGCTGACACCCCCCAGGGCCAGGGGTCAGTGTCACCAGGTTCATGATGGGGAAGCGAGTCTTTGTGGGACTGTAGTTGGGGACCTTCCCGAGGACGGCCTGGGTTTGGATCCTGGCCCTAGTGGCCCTCTGTGTGTGCCCAGTGTCTGCTGCCTGGCCGTAGAGGACAGCTCTGACCTCGCTGCTGGCCAGGCGCGGGTCAGTCAGCAGAGCTGACATCTCTGCAGGTTATTCCCAGGACCTCAAGAGGACCTGGGCGGACAGGCCCCAGGGTCAGTGGCAGATTCGCTCAATGTGCTCAGAGCCGCGCCCGACTTTCCATAATCACCGGGACTCACGTCCACTCGGGTGTCACGGCCGGCCACCTCGATGCTGACCGCGTCCTGGTGCACATTCCTTGGATCCCCCACCAGCCAGTCAGGGGGGCAGGGGTGTGGTGGCCACTTTCCAGGTGGGAACACTGGGCACAGAGTAGTTCCGGCACTTTCTCTGGGCTGCACAGCCAGTAGGAGGGGTCTGTAATCTGAGGCAGGCGCCTGACCCAGGACGGGTGCCCTGGGACAGGGACGGGTGCCCTGCTGATGTCACTGCAGGCACCCACCTTCCACAGGTGGCACTCGGGGAGCCTGACCCACCAGGACCCAGCAGATGACTTGGGCCTGAGACCCGCCAGGCCGGCTCCTCTGGGCCCCGGGGCCCTGTGTCCCCAGAAGAGCGCCTGCAGGAGTGTCCCTGTCCCTCCACCCAAACCTCCAGCCAGTGGGGAGAGGCTGCTGCCTTCCCCTGCTCCTCAGGGCCTGGCGGTCACTGGACCCCGGAGGGAGCAGGGCTCGCCCAGCCCTCTCCACCTGACTCACCACCAGAGTCTGAGCCTCAACGACCCTCAGCTGGGGTGACCGGGAAGGCACGGGGAACAGCGAGCCTGCCCTGCGTTCAGTCACTCGCTCGCTGAGCGCACCCGCTCTGGCCTGGAACCCGTCTCACACGGGGGCCCCAGGCACGAGCAAGGTCGGCCCCCCGACCCCAGGCACTGCCAGCAACAGAGGGAGGCAGATGGGGAACAAGTACACAGGTGAGTGATAGGATGGGAAGGTGAAGGGCAGGGAGTGAGCCTAACAGGAAGGGGGTCCCACCGGAGCCAGAGAGGTGATATTTCAGCAGAACCAGTGGTGGGAGCAACCTGTGTGACTGTCTGAGGCTGAGAGAGCATTCCAGGCCAGGGGCAGTGTGTGCAAAGGTCCTGCGACAGGCAGTTACTTGTTTGTTTATAGAGGGGCTGAGGAGCCAGATGATGCTGGGTTAGAAGGGAACGGTCCAGTCAGTGCCTGGGGGCATCTACTGAGCAGATGGCCATGTGACTCCAGAGCTGGAGACGGTACTGACTTAGAGGGAGCTTTCCCAGAGCCAAGAAGAGATGCAACTCCTCACTCCCCTGTCCTGGCTACGAGATCCCCGAGTGACTCCTGCACTCCGGAGCATGAACCCCTCAGGGTTGTAATGTCCCCTGCCTTGACCTCCAGGCCTTCTACCCTTGTTGTGAGCGATTTCCACTCAGTGCCCAAACCATCTTTGTAGATCTGACCAGATTTCTCCCTGCCTATCGCCATCCATGGCTCCCTGCTCCTCCTGTGCCCAGATGGGCAAGGCTCCTGCCCTCACCACTCCTGTCCTTACGCTCTGGCCACACTGAACTGCAGAGTCCACCCAGAGTACCCAGCTGCTCCTGCCTGCAGCACTGGGGCTGCCCCAGCCCGCTCCACCTGACTCAGTGCACAGCTGTGTGCCTGGGCATGGGACCCCAGGGCAGGGAGTCCATCACCTCCCCACAGCACAGGGCTCCACCCAGACCCACTGGCCTCGAGGTCTGGGTGACGAGGCAGCCCCTGGGATGACCCCAGGAAGGTGCTCTCCCTGGGCTGGGCCATCCTTCCCACCAGCCCTGCCCACTGCCTGCCCAGTGACTGCAGCTCTCACGGTGTGGCCCACGTTGGCCCCTTGGCGTCCAGAACAGACCCCTGTGCCCAGAGGCACTGACTTCTGTGAGCCCTGGTGGGCTGGGGACTGCTTTCTCTTGGTCTGGCTTTACCCCTGGTGAGGGTGACGCCCGTGTCCCTAAGCAGCTTGTCCCCATTGCTGTGTGCACGGGGCTCAGAAGCAGAAGTGGCAGCTGGTCTTCTTGGTTCCGTCCCTCTCTTGCCACCTGTCCCTCATCTTCCTCCTAAGTGAGGCCCCAGGGCCCAGGGCTTCCCCTGTCCCCTTGTGGTGGAGGGGCCAGGACTCCGACCCTGCTGGTCACCCCCCGTTTCCCACCTGGACAAGGCCAGCCTCCCAAAGGCCCAGCCCCGGACTCTCCTGACTCTTCTGCTCACGGGTGTGGGACGTCACCTCGGTGCACAAAAATGGTGAGAGAGGACGTCCCTCCTGTTCCCACTCGTTGTGGTCTAGACCTGAGGTGTCCCCAAAGCTCACGTCTGAGATAACGGAAGGAAGTTTACAGGAGCAACAACGGGGCTCCGAGACCTTGAGCCCATCAGCGAATCGATCCCCGGCAGGATGACCGGGTGGGACCCGAGGTGGGCAGGCTGTGGCTGCAGGAGGCGGGTCACGGGGACTCGTCTTTGGTGAGAGGAAGGTTCTCTGCTTGCTGGTGGGGTGTCCCCACCTGCTGCTCTCCACCGCACTCTTCCTCCGCCATGTCCTGCCTCACCTCGACCCCGAGGAGTGGAGCCCACCGTCCATGGACTGAGACCTCTGAAGTGTGAGCCCCAGATAAACTTCTCCTCCTCTGACCGTCCTTGTCAGGTGTGTTGGTCCCAGTGATGAGAAAGCTGAGCCCAGGGTCTGTGTCTCAGGGGCGGGTCTGCTAGCGCAGGTTCTTAAAAATCGGGGAGGAGGGTACCAGGGGTTGAACTCGGGGGCCCTCGACCACTGAGCCGCGCCCCAACCCTGTTTCGTATTTCGTTTATTGGGGTGTGTAATTGGGTCTCGCCGAGTTGCTGAGGGCCTCGCTAGATTCCTGAGGCTGGCTCTGATCTCGCGATCCTCCTGCCTCAGCCTCCCGAGCTGCTGGGATCCCAGGGGTGCACCCCCGCGTCCGGCAGGTGCAGGTTTTGATAGGTGTCCTTTACCCGGTCAAGGAAGGTTCCCTTCATTCCTGGGTTTTTGACAGCGACACAGATGATGGGTGTTGAGTTGAGCAGGGGTATTTTTTTCTTTCCTCCATTCTTCTCCTAACATGGAGAATGTTACGGTCTGGATCTTAAATGTCTCTCCAGCCTGTGGGGCTCGTGAGAGGGGCCATGGAGCCTGTCCGAGGTGGGCCTCCCGGGAGGAGCCAGGCGCCCGGGCGTGCTCTTGAAGGGGACTCTGGGACCTGGTCCCTTCGCGTCCGTGTTTCCCGGCTGCCACGGGGTGAGCGTGCCCCCCATGCCAGGGTGCTCTGGCCCACCACGGGCCCCAAGCCAGCTGGCCAGGTGACCACAGGCCCAAGCCTGTGGGACGTGGCCCAGCGTGACTCGTCCTCCTCTAAGTGGGTCTCCTCAGCGTCCTGTCACAGTGATGGAGAGCCGGCCAGCAGTGAATCACATTGGCTTCCCAACATTACAAGGGCCTCTCCCCTTGGGGTGAGTCCCCTCCCACTTTCCAGCACATGATTGAGTTCTGCTTGCTCATACCTTGTTACGAGTTTTCCGTCCTAACAGAATATGGCTTCGGGAGGGATTTGGGAATGTGATCATCTTTTCCCCCAGTGTTTTTAGAGGATGAAGATGACCTCAGCCTCCAGGAGTACGCTGAGAAGTATTCTCTTTGTCCTCCATCTTCTGACAGAGTTGTGTCAACGAGGTATTCTCTCCTCCTTTAGGAGTTGGTATCATCCCTCAGTGGAGGCCGCCGGCCCGGAGCCCGGATCTGAGGGTGGATAATAGACCCGGAGGATGATTAAACAATCCTCTGCTTCCCATCCACTCGGTCGACTTTTGCTGCCTATATTTTGAGGTTTTGCTATTACACGAAGGCACGTTCCTGTTTGTGAGTCTTTCTGATGAATTAATCCTCTTATCTCCGTGAATTGGTCTCAATGATGGAGAATAAACCCTGGGCCCTGAAGCCTCTTTTATCTGATATTGAGATGATGATCCCGTCTTCCCGTCCACACCCACGGACTCTCATCCACTCTGCACCTCCGTGTTGTGAGCCCACCACCCGTAGAAGCTCTTTGTTGGCTTTTGCCTTTGTCCCCACGCTGACAATCCGCCTTTCTGTCACAAGGTTCAGTCCACTGATGGGACATTTTAGTTCTTGTGTTTTTTTTTTCCTGGTCACCTGCTCTGGCTTGGGTTTCTCTGATATTCTTTCCTGGCTTCCTTTAGATATTTTGAATATCTCTTATTTCTGGTTTATCTGTGCACTTTAAGCTATTCTTCCTCGTATTCAAAAGAATCCTCAGTTGTTGAAGGGATTCAACGCACATTCTTAACTTCCGACGTTGACTTGGAATGAGAGTTCACCGCTTCCTGTAAATGAGGGAGCCTTGCAGCCGTACCTGTCTGCCCTTTGGGTTGCCACAGGGTGTATTATTTAACTCCACGGGGAAATGGAGAAAACTCTATTTCTGGATGGGTATCGTTTCCAAAACTGCCTTCTTCCCGAGAACCTCACTTGGCGTCTGAAGAGCTCCCTGTACTTGTCCTGGCTGTGAGGGGTGATGGGTGATGGGTGTAAGCAGTTTTCTTTGCGGGGGGGGATCCCCAACTGTCCTGTTCCACCTTCTCTCCTGGAGAGTGTTTTCTTGGGTCAGGGGTCAGAGCTGTGCTTCGAGACGCTCCGGTCCCCAGGCTGCTCTGGGGACCTCGCTGGGTGTGACTCCAGCCGTCTGATGTCTGTGCGCTGGGGTGAGGGCTGTGTGTGCCTAGTTTTGCTCCCATTCTCACTGGGGCCTGTTGAGCTTCTCAAATCCTCACGGTTTTGCCTTTTACCACATTTAGATAATGTGGACCCGTTTCTCCAAACGTCCTTCCCACTGTCCTCTGCTCTGTTTTGGGAGAGCAGGTGCATTCTTATGGCCTTTGGTATTTCTGCCCAGGTCCCGGGGCCCATGCCCTTCCTTCCCTTTTCCCTTTGTCCTGCAGGTTGGAGGATTTATCACCAAGTCCTCCCTTCCTGTTCTTCTATAATCAATGAACAGTCGCCACGTCTTTTGTGAATCGGGCTGGGGTTCATTCGGATCTCACTGGGCGTTACCAAGGCCGTCCTTGTCCCCGGACCCTGGACCACAGCTTCTCTCATCTTGGGAGGCGCCTCTGGCTGCCGTGACATCTTGGTCTTCCCTAGTTTGGTGACCTTGGCACTTCTTTTTTTATTATTTTATTTTATTTTTTTTATTGGTTGTTCAAAACATTACAAAGCTCTTGACATATCATATTTCATACATTTGATTCAAGCAGATTATGAACTCCATTTTTACCCCGTATTCATATTGCAGAATCACATTGGTTACACATCCACATTTTTACATAATGCCGTACTAGTGACTGTTGTATTCTGCTGCCTTTCCTATCCTCTACTATCCCCCCTCCCCTCCCATCTTCTCCCTCTACCCCAACTACTGTAATTCAATTCTCTCTCTTGTTTTTGTTCCCTTTTCCCCTCACTTCCTCTTATATGTGATTTTGTATAACAATGAGGGTCTCCTTCCATTTCCATGTAGTTTCCCTTCTCTCTCTCTTTCCCTCCCACCTCTTGTCCCTGTTTAATGGTGATCTTCTCATGCTCTTCCTCTCTATTCTGTTCTTAGTTGCTCTCTTTATATCAAAGATGACATTTGGCATTTGTTTTTTAGGGATTGGCTAGCTTCACTTAGCATAATCTGCTCTAGTGCCATTCATTTCCCTGCAAATTCCATGATTTTGTCATTTTTTAGTGCAGAGTAATACTCCATTGTGTATAAATGCCACATTTTTTTAATCCATTCATCTATTGAAGGGCATGTAGGTTGATTCCACAGTCTAGCTATTATGAATTGTGCTGCTCTGAACATTGTTGTAGCAATATCCCTATAGTGCGCTCTTTTAAGGTCTTCAGGGAATAGTCCGAGAAGGGGAATAGCTGGGTCAAATGGTGGTTCCATTCCCAGAGTTCCAAGGAATCTCCATACTACTTTCCAAATTGGCCGCACCAATTTGCAGTCCCACCAGCAATGTACAAGAGTACCCTTTTCCCCACATCCTCGCCAGCACTTGTTGTTGTTTGACTTCATAATGGCTGTCAATCTTACTGGAGTGAGATGGTATCTTAGGATGGTTTTGATTTGCCTTTCTTGGACTGCTAGAGATGGTGAGCATTTTTTCATGTATTTGTTGATTGATTGTATGTTCTCCTCTGAGAAGTGTCTGTTCAGGTCCTTGGCCCTTTTATTGATTGGGTTATTTGTTATCTTATTGTCTAATTTTTTAAGTTCCTTGTATATTCTGGATATTAGGGCTCTATCTGAAGTGTGAGGAGTAAAAATTTGTTCCCAGGATGTAGGCTCCCTATTTACCTCTCTTATTGTTTCTCTTGCTGAGAAAAAAACCTTTTAGTTTGAGTAAGTCCCATTTGTTGATTCTAGTTATTAACTCTTGTGCTATGGGGCACTTCTGAGGGGTCCTGGTCAGGTATTTTGTCGACTGTCAGGTGATCCTCTGATGATTGGGCTGGGATCACACAGGGGTGCAGAGCAGTGTCCTTGTCCCATCCTGTCCCTTGTGCCTGCCCTCAGCCTGGCTGAGCGCTGAGCGTTGACCTTGATCACACTGCCTAGGACTTCACTGGGTGCCCTGCTGTGATAAAATACCCGACAAAATCAAATTAAAGGGGAAAAGATCTGTTTTGGCTCACAGTCTCAGAGGTTTCAGTCCATGATGACGTGGCCCTGCTGCTTGAAGCCCATGGCGAGGCAGAGCAGGACAGCAGGGAGTGGGGGGGGGGCAGAGATGTCCCCCCATGGCCACCAGGAAGCAGAAAGAGAGAGGGAAGGACAGGAAGGGACAAGATATAGCACCTCCCAAGGACCCTCTTTCTCCTACTAGTCCCCACCTCCCAACAGCCCCTCAGTGGGTTAATGCACTGATGAGGTCAGAGCCCTTGGGACCCAATCGCCTTCCAATAGCCCCACCTCTGGACTCGCGGCCTTGGGGACCAACACATGAGCTTCCGTGGGACGCCGCTATCCAAACCCTAACACCTGTAGAGGGATCTTTCAGCTGCTCCAGCTTTGGGCCATTATGATAATGCCCCAGTAGGCATTTGCATGTGGGTGTTTGTGTGAACAGACATTTCAAGCCAGCTGGGGGAGCGCCCTGAGCACCACTGCTGGGTCCCACGTGAGACCACGTTGAGAGTCGTGGGACTCGGCCGTGCAAAGGGACTGGAGCATGCTGCCTTCCCACTGCAGTGAGTGAGTTGCTGTTGTTCTGCAGCCTCACCAGCATGTACTGTTGTCAGATTTTTAGATTTTAGCCATTCTGGTAGGTGTGCAGCTCTGTCTTCTCTTTT
The DNA here is from genome assembly GCF_052094955.1 of Ictidomys tridecemlineatus. Lineage (NCBI taxonomy): Eukaryota > Metazoa > Chordata > Mammalia > Rodentia > Sciuridae > Ictidomys > Ictidomys tridecemlineatus. The sequence goes on along the minus strand of NC_135481.1, from coordinate 120,558,441 downwards.
TTTGCAATAATGGCAGATTTTGAGCACCTTTCCACATTTTAATGTGCTGTACATATATCTTCTTTGATGAGAAGCCTCTTCAGGTTTTTTGGGGTTTTTTTGCCATTTTCAAATTCGATTGCTTTTTAAAGACCCCTCTGTACGTCTTGCATGCCAGTCCTCCATCAGACGGGTGTTCTGTGGGTATTCGGCCTCCCAGTCTCTGGGGACTGTGTCTTCATGGCCTCTGTCTCATTGGCAGAGCAGAAGTTTTGACTTAAGTCCCACGTATCGTTTTTTTTTCCATGGATCATGATTTTCATCAAACTCGGGGCTGCCTTGGTTCCCACGTGGGGCCTCTGGACATTTTGTGGCCTTTCACTTTACAGTTAAAGTTTATGACCTGTTTGGAATTGACTTGGGGGAAAGAGTTAAGGCCTGGTTTTCTCTTAACTCTCCTTAACCTGGCCTCCTGTTACGGAGGCCCCCTTGGCCCAGCGCCATTTGATGGAAGACTGTCTTTTTGCCATGGAATTGCTTTTGCTCTTCCACCAAAGATCGGTGGGCTCCATCTGCGTGGCTCGGCGGCTGCCCTCTGGGTTCCGGCCTATCGATCGGCGTGCTCTGCCTTCGCCAGCTCCAGGCTGTCCCGGTCCCTGTGGCTTTAGAGCAAGTCTTAATGTCGGCCGGTGTCAGCTCCCCAGTTGGCTCTTTCTCCGTATTGCTCTGGCTCTTGTGGTCCTTTGTCTTTTCATATAAACTTTAGAATCAGTTTGTCGATATCCTCAAAGTACCTTGCTGAACTTTTATGCTTGGAATTGGGCTGGATCCATCGGCAAAATTAGAAAGGATGGGTCTCTCAACATCTTTCTTTAGAGATTGGAGGTTTTCTGCAGAGAGATCCTGAATGTTTTGCCAGGTTTAAGTCTTGGAACTTCATTTTTGGTGCTATGGTGAATGACTCGTGTGTGTGTGTGTGTGTGTGTGTGTGTGTGTGTGTGTGTGTGTGTGGAGGGGGCCGGGGATGGAGCCCAGCCCCACGCATGCCAATCAAGCACTCTGCCACGTAGCTACATCCCCAGCCCTGGAGGTTGCATTTTTAATTTCAGATTCAAGTCATTGCTCCTAGGAAAGCCGCTGACTCTGTGGGTCAGCATCCCGCCCTCCGACCTGGCTGTGATGCTGCGGAGCCTTGGTCTGGGCATCCTGTGGGTTCTTTGGGGTTTTCTTTATGGAGCATCATGTCAACTGTGAACAAAGACCGTTTGATTTCTTCTTTCCCACTCTGTCTGGTGCTGTTTCCTTTTCTCGCCTCACGAGGTGGGACGGCCCGCGTGCGTGAATGGGAGGGGGATGCGGTCTTCCCTGCCTTCTTCCTGGTCTTAGAGAGCATCAGCGTCTCTCTGTTCAGGTTGATGGGAACTGCACAGTTTTCAAAAAACTTTGATATTAGGGATCAAACCCAGGGACACATTCGCCCAGAGCTACTTCCCCAGGCAGCTTTATGTTTTTATTTTGAGACAGGGAATGGCTACATTTCCCAGGCTGGCCTCGAACTGGCGATCCTCCTGCCTCAGCCTCCTGAGTCACTCAGATTACAGACATGTGTCACCGTGCCCAGCAAGAATTTTTTTCTTTTTAAATCTGAAATGAGGGTTGAATTTCTCAAATGCTTTTTCTCCTTTAGTTGATATACCAGATAATTTTTACCCTTTATCCTGCGGAGGTGGCAAATTAATCAGTTTGCAAATATTGAACCAGTTTTGCATACTTGAAATAAATCCTACCTGGACATGGTATATAATTCTTTTTATTTATAATACCATTCATCTTGATACTGTTTTATTGGAGACTGCTCATGCGCGTCCAGGAGTGACAGTGGCCTACAGTGCCCCTCTCTCATACCATGTTCATCTGGTTTTGCATGAAGGTCACACCAGCCTCAGAACGAGTGTTACTTTCTAGAACAGATTATGGAGAGTCGGTACAATCCCTCCCATGCACGACTGGAGAGAGTTCACTAGGAGACCTCTTTGGGCAGTCTGACGGGGTGCAGGTCCTCTGGGCAGCTGATGAACCTGCTGGAGCGTCGCCTTTCCCTGCAGACTGTGTCTGGGAGTCGGTCCATCTCATCCAAGTTATCACCTCCATCGGCCTGGAGCTGTCCACTGTGCCTCTACCATGTCCTTTAATGTCTCTGGGATCAGTGGTGAGATCAGTGAGAGCGTTTCTGACCTCAGCGATTTCTGTCTTCTCTGCTCTTTCTCTTGGTTAGCTGGGCTACAGGTTCATCAATTGTATCGATCCTTTCTTAGAACCAGCTTTTAATTTTGTTGTTTTTCTGTATTGTCATCCTGGTTTTGATCCCATTAATTTCTGCTCACTTTATTGGTGTTTCTTTCCTTCTGCTCTCTTTAAACTGAAATCCATCTTGTTTCTCAAAGTTTCCTAAGATAGATACTTAGAGGATTGACTCCGATTCCTCTATTTTAAAAACATATATATTATTATTATTTTTAAAACTCAACAAATAACAAAACTGTGTCTATCGTGGACAGTACATACTTTTGAAATTTGCATACACTGTGGGATGGCTGAGCTGGGCTAATTAGCACAGGATAATTACCATTGTTCTCAGTGCAGCTCAGCCCCCCACCTCTCCCCACCCTCCTCCTTCCTGCTCCCTGGAGCTCACTGAGCCCCTTCCTGACTCTGGACCTTTGTCCCCACGGCCTTCCAGGAGTCTGTGGGGGCCTGGTCAGCGGCAATGCTGGCTTTCCCTCTTGGCCTTGTATTCCTTTGAATGTCACTTGTTGCCTGTGGGGTGAGCCTTCGGGGGTGCAGCTGCCATTAAGCTTGTGAATAAGGCAAATAAATGTCATTTCTGGGGAGGGCGCCTTGAGCTCTGGATAGATCTGCCGAGTTCCTGCTGCGCAGTCACAGGGACCAGGCCGCCCGCCTGCATCCTGAAGGCATTTTTAAAGGAGAAATTGGTTTTAGGGCTGCTGGTTAAAATAAGGGCCTCCGAGGGCTCTTTGCTGTCCATGACCTTGAACATGACATCGGAGGCTGGGCACTGGGAAGTTTCTGGTGGACAGGAGGGAGGGAGGGAAGGCAGGAAGAGCTGGAGGTGCTCAACTCAGGGACCAGCAGGATCCACTTGTCCTCTGGGCGCCCATGGAGAAGGCCAGGCCAGGGCCAGCTGGGGGAGAAGGAGTCCAAGGGCCACGAGGGTCTCCTGGAGGTGGGAGGGCTTTGCCCCTGGAGGAGGAGATGCAGGGTGACCCCGGGGAGTGCCAGCCGTGGGGAGGCCTTGTGTAGAGCCTCAAGTCACGAGCGGTGACCAGTGGGGTCTCCCCTCTGCAGAACTGTGCTTCCCCAGGTCATCCTGGGGACTTGGGCCTCAGAGCTGGAGGCCTGGCCCTGTGGGGTACCTGGGGACAAAGGGACTCACCCAGCCTCCCCAGCCCAGCTACAGCCCTGCCCTAGAAAGGCTCTCCTGGGAGGGTCACAGCCCCGCCCTGGCTCCCCAGCCGGCTTACTGGCCCAAGAATTCCGTTTCTCTTCCCTGTGGTCTCCCACCGGGTTCCAGGACGAGGGCTGGAACCGCAGTGTAGGACGACGTGGGGTTCTCCAGTGGTGGAGAGGAGGGGCGCTACACTGCCCTGGTCCAGGCGGCCCCTCTCCAAGTCCCCCTGTGGCCCCCCAGCTTCAGGGCAGCCCAAGATAAAGCTCAGCCCTTCTCTATTTGGACCCTCGGGCTGAAGGCCTCCTGCGTTAAGCCTGCACCACCCCATGTCCTCCCTGTGCCCAGCCTGTCCTCCTCACCTGACGTGCCCCTTCCCAGGGTTCCTCATGCCCCTCCTGCTACTTCAGACATTGGTCTCATCCTACAAGTGCCTCAGAGCCTAGTCCAACTTCCCTCTCTCTGTGTGACCTCAGCTCACCAGGCCCCAGGCACAGCTGCCTAGGTTAAGAGGCAACGGATGGGTCTTTCTAGGAAGGGGTTGAAAGCAGGTGAGCAGAGCCAGGCACCAGGGCTTACACCTGTGATCCCAGACCCTGTGGAGGCTGACGCAGGAGGTTTGCAAATCAAGGCCAGCCTGGGCAGCTTAGTGACACCCTATCTCAAAATAATAATAATAAAAAAATAGTAAAAAGGGTGGGGGTGTAGAGGTACACACCGAGTCCCCTCCCTAGCTCACACGTGTGCAGCACTTGTGCATGCGCATACACACACACATACATAGAGCAGATTAGCACCAGCTCGGCCCTTCCTCCAAGGACTTAAGGACTCCAAGGGACATGTGATGTGGGAATAAAGTCCAAAGAGGCCTGGGGTGGGGATGCCTCCTGGGTGAGTCCCCAGGAGGGGGTCTTGCCTGGGCTGCAGCTCTGGGCTGCGGCACAAGGACCCAGAGCTAGGGTGGCTCTCCCTTGCAGGCCTGTCCTTCCTCTCCCAGCCGCTCTGTCCCCCTCCTCCTCCCCGTCTGGTGATCCCGCTGTGAGCCCCGACCAGGCCAGCACTCTGTCTGCTCCTGCAGACTGCAGGCCAGGCTGAAGGACACTGCGGGGAAAGGTCGACTCTCAGGCAGGACAGAGGCCTGGAGGGCTCTGCTCAGGTGCTGTCCACACCCTGCCGTCTCTGTCCCCTCCCTGGGCCTCTGTCAGCTCCATTGAGCAACAAGGCTGCAGGTGGATTCCAGAGCTGGAAGACACTGCTGTCCTGGACCTCCCCGGGCCTTGGCCATCCTGCTGGGTCACTGCCCAGGCCCCTGGTGTCCTCATCTGAAAAATGGGGACAAGGACCCCTCACTACTGCCTTCTTCCCTCCCTCCCCCGGTTGACTTTCTGCTTTTGAGAGGCAGGAAAGAGGCCAGAACCTGGACAGCAGCCCTGTCTGGCTCTGCAGGCCCGAGCGGTGGGGCTGGGTCAGCAGGGGGGCTCTGGCAGACAAGGTGGGCCTGGGAGGAGTGGAGCCAGCAGCCCGCATGGTGGAGGGACTGGAGTGGCTCAGAGCTGCCCCCAGCCGGGCCCCGGGAACTTCCTGAGCAAAACTGCGGCTGGTTTTCCTCCAGGTCACCCAGGCCCCAGGCCCCAGCCTCCTGCTGGCCACAGGGCGGAGTCCTGGGTGCTGTCTGCAACACCCTTTTTTCACATGGGGCCCTTTTTTCCCATTGTCCCCACACGCCCACCTGTCCCTGCCCACGCCCCTCTGCTCTGGGTCACACTGAGCCTCTGGCCTGGAAGGCCTTCTCCTCTTGTCTGTGGGGCAAACCCTAGTCATTCTGCAGAGCCGGGCCCAAAGCCACCTCCTCCAGGAAGCCAGCCAGCCTGTCTCGCCCCTGGCCCCATGCAGTGTCCTCCTGGTGCCCAGCACCCCTCATGACCTCATGCTGCATACACACCCCTCAGGCATACAGCAGAGGACAGAGCCCCCTTGGCCTTCCCTGGGGCCTGCTGCCAGCCCAGCCAGGCCGAGGAGGCCCCTGCGGCATGAGGTTCTGTCTGCTCGGGGTCTCTGATGGGCTGCCATAAGCTCGCCTCACAGGGCTGACCACCGGAGGCCATCCACAGCTCTGTCTTCCGTGACTTGCAGAGTCAGACGTGTGCACGCCTGCCCGGGAAGGAGTGGGCTTCCCGAACCCAGCTGGCCCTTGGCACAGGGCGGGAAGGATCTCCCCAGAGAGCACCAGCAAGGCCCCAGCAAGGCCCAGCTGGAACCAGAGCCTCTCCCCGTGGTGAGTGACCCCCTCTTACCCTCAAGGAAGCAGTGCAGTTTTGAGGGGGCCTTCCCAGGACCCCTAAAGGGCCCCTTTCCTGTACACTCCCCAACGTCTGCTCCAGCTGCTGCCCACTGCCCATGTCCCTCTGCCCAGCTTTCTCCCTTTCATCCCCCGCACCTGGGCTGGGGGAGCCCCTCCCTGAGACCCTCAGCTGGAGGCACCTCTGCCCCCCTCAGGGTGCTGTCGGGATGGCTGGGGCCGGGGCACTCCCAAGGGGTGAGTGGCAGGAGTCATCCCATAGACGGCTGGGCTGAGGCCTAGGTGCAGGGCTCCTCAGGGCTCTGGGCTGTGGGGTGGGCCATGCCCTCCTCTGACTCAGCGCCCAGGCAGGGTCAGGGGGTTGGTGCTGGCCTGGCTCCCCGTGGTGCAGCGCTCCTTCTCTCTGCCACCTTCCGCCCACCCCTCACTCCCACGTCCCTCCGAGGGGTGGGGGTGCCCAGAGCACCCGCAGGGAGGCCCAGAGACCTGGCAGCCTTCATCTAAGCACGACGCCCTTGGCAGCTGCAAGTTTGAGCAGGACCCAGAGGCCAGTGATGGCCCCTCTGGGATCAAGGGCTCCTGTGGGCAGGGCCGGGGGCCTCCAGGCCTGGCTCTCCTGGCACTGCCTCCCCGCTGTCCTCGCAGGAGAGGCCAGGTGTGCCCTGCAGGCGCCAGCTCAGGCCCTCGGGTCTAGTCTGATCCTCACGGCAGTCACGCGGCAGGAGGGGCACTGAGGCTGAGAAGGCGGGGCACAGCCTCAGGAGAGGAGCCTGGGTGCTCCCCTGCTGGTCCTCAGAGCTCCACGCTCCGTCCTGCCGTCAGACGGCTGTGGAATAAATGCCAAGGAAAGTGAGTTCAGAGTCCAGCCCCCGCTGTCTGGCTTGGCCTCAGCCCTGTGCTCCCGGCTCTGCCTCCTCGGTCATTCCTCCCACCTTGTGACCTTTTGGGCATGGAAGAGCCCAGCACCCCTTCCCCACTGTTGGGGGGGAGGGTGGGGCAGTGAGTGCTCACTTAGGGCTGGGTCCTGAGTGGGCTCAGGCCTCATGCACTCCAGAGTTAGATGGCCTGGGCAGAGTGGACACAAAGACAGAGGATCCAGGTTCCCTGGCTGTGGGCCACCAACTGCTGGAACCTCAGTCTCCTCACCTGTGAAATGGGCATGACGGCCCCTGCCTGCAGGCTGCCGTGACCTGGGCCGCCGAATGGGTTTGCAAAGCCCAGCTTTCTCTTGGTTTCCTGTCTGGGCCACACAGAAAGTCAAGGGGCAGTCCCTGGGTGGGGGTGTGGGGTTGCTGCTGGGGGGTGGATGTGGGTGCAGCCATCAGGGGCCTCAAGTGTCCTGACGAGGGGCTGCCTCTGCCCAGAGGCAATGGGGAGCTCGCTGTGGCAAGGGTCTAGCAGGTGGGAGCAAGGCCCTCCAGTTGGCCTTGAAGCTCAGGCTCTGCTGAGACGTGGAGGCCACCTTGCTGGAATGGAGGACGTTCTGAGGTCAGGGGAGTGGTGGGGAGCTGGGGCCAAGGAGAGGAGCGGTGGCTTTGGGAAGAGGCAAAAGGCTCAATGACTGAGTGGTGACCTTGAATAGCACCTCTCTGGCTCACTCACTGTGTGGCTTAGGGAGCTGCTCAGCCTCTCTGAGTGTGTTTGTCCGGTTGTAAGCCTGGGTGGGGACACCACCCTCTGAGGCCAACCTGAGATGCCTGGGAGTCGGTGCAGAGGGGAGCTCGGCAGGTACCCACAGGGATCAGACTCCCAGGAACCACAAGCTGCCAAGCTGGGGTTACGGGTAGCTGCCGAGACCTCCCACGTTTCTTCCTGAGATATTTCCTCCTCAGGACGGAGGTTGACAGACCCGGGATGTCCAGAGCTCAGCCAGGTGGACATTTATTTTTCTCCACAGAAGCCCATGTGGCAGGGCCACTTGCTCTGTGAAACCGTCAAGGACCCAGGCCCTGCTACCCCTGTGTCTTGCCCCCTGCCTGGTCCAGGTGACTCCCACCAGGCAGCTCCCCAGGGCGCAGGAGGGGAGGGAGGGAAAGGAGAGAACTTGCACACACACCTCCCCTTTTAAGAGCACGAGCAGTAAGTGAACGTGCTGCTTCTGCTCACACCCTGTGACACAGGACGTCGTCACACGGCCACCCAGGCTGCAAGGCAGGCTGGGAAATGGAGGCTTGGCCAAACCCAGGCTCTGATACTCTAGGGGAGAAAGAACTGGAAGTCTCTGCCAGAGACAGAAGCATTGGAAGAGGACAGATCGGGGTGGGATGGCAGAGGGCAGTGGGTCTGGCTGGGTCAGGGTCCTCTGGGGAGGCGACAGTTCACGCCCAAGGTCTCCAGGCCCGGGCAGCCCCTTTCCTGGACCTTTCCCCTCACACGTCCTCAGACACCTTGCATCATGCTGGCTGCGTGAGCGTCACATCCCAGAGCCACGAGTTCCTGGTGGGAATGCATGGCTTGCTGGGCTGTCCTGTGGCTGTCACTGTGACTTCCCAACTGCAGAGGCACTGACAAGCCCACCTTAGGTTGGAGATAGGCGTGGAAACCCGCTTCCTACCCCCCTCCCCCACGCACTGGAGCTCAGCAGCAGTGTGCACTGGAGCTGGCCCCTGTGACCGTGTCACGAGAGCAGCGTGGTTCACACCCAAATCCACAGGATGGTGTATGCACAACCCAGCCGCTCTCACAGGGAGCACGGTTGAAACATCGTAATGAGGAACCTGATTGAGTTGAAGACTGTCTGTGCTCGGTGGTGAGCGACTTTTCTCCTCCTACTGGGTCACTTCCTGGGCATCGTCCCGAAAAGAGGAGGAAGTTACCAGCTTGGGCTGGGCCTTCTTGTCTGGCTGGCCTGCAGTCAAGTGACTGCCAGGGACCCGGGTCCCTAGTTTTAGCTCTTCCACCTCCAGGGACCGCAGAGTGCAGAGGTCCTCCGTCCCCAGCCGACAGGGTGTCTCTGTTGCGTAGCCTGAACGCCCCGCATGGCTCTCCTCCCTTTTCTTGTCCCAGATGGGAAGTGCCCGTATATCTAGCCTGTAGCCAATGTCTGGGCTGCTTTTCTCCAGGTGTGGAAGGAGAGCCAGGGACAACAGGAGACAGAGCTCCTGACTCACCTGTCCTGGCCCAGAGCCTGGAGTTTGGAGCTTAATAAAGCCTTGGACGGGAGCCCGGAGCTCTGTAGACCCAGATCTTCAACCTACCTCTAAACTCCCTGGCTAGGGGTCAGAGGCAAGTTACGACCTCTTTCTCTCCTGAGACCTTGACACGGCTCCATCTTTTGGACAGTGTGAATCCCGTGGTGGATCATGTTTTGCTTGGACTGCCAGGGAGCTCAGTGTCAATGTTGCCACCTAATTTTAGGAACTGTGTTGGCGTCGTGTTTCTGTATCATTTTTTTATGTCTGAAAAGAAAGTGAGAAAGCCAGGGACACGTGAGTAAGAAATGAAGGACGGAGACCAGGCAGAGGTCCACACGAAAGTTTATTTCTCAGAGCTGACAAACAAAGGCCGTCTCTATAGGAGAGAGAGGCCCCCAGATGTCCGGGTGTTCAGCTTTTGGGGGGTAGGGGTTTGGAGTTGGCGGATAGGCTCGGGGGGTGCTTGCGTCAGAGCTAGGCGGGTGGGGAAGAGGGTGGTTTAGGTCCCTGGCACCATGGGGCTTTCCGGAGTCAAGGGGCCGTGTCCTTCTGGGATTGGCTTAGGGTTATGGTACCATGGGGTGGGTCACCAATGGGGTGGGGGTAGCTTCCGTAAGAGGAAGCACAGAAAGCGAAGCATCCCATAGACGGCTGCTGGAATGTTAAATCAGCACCCCACAGTGTCCCTCTTCATCTCTATCCTGCTGTCTCTGACTTTGTGGGTGCTCTGGACAATGACCCGAACTTCCGTCCAACACGGAAAAGCTTTCATCCCGCAGAAGGGTTGACAGGTGGGTGCTGCCCTGTGGCTGGCAGGAGCAGGGCTGGCGCTGGCACAGCCACAGGCAGCCGGTGTGTCCCCTTTTGGGGCCATGGCCGTAGCAAGTGTCAGAGCTCTTGGAAAGGGAACAGGCTTTCAGCCCAGGCAGACCGGCCACTCCCCACCCAGGCTGCTCCTCGCTGGGGGTGAGACTGGGGGCTGCCCCATCTAGGCCTCCACTTTCCCCCGGAGACACCCCGGGCAGGTCTCTCCCTGGCCTCACCCGGGGACCCTCAGAATCGCTCCTTCTGGCCTAGTGAGTGGGATTCTCCCTCTTCCTGAGCCTCTGAGATCCCAGGAGGACAGGCACCCCAACTTTCTGGGGAGGCTCCATGAGTCTTGGTATTTGTGAAATTTCCATCATCGGCATCTCGTTTTATGGTGCGGGAGCCGTGCCGGGTGGGCACTGCCCTCTTCTGCCTCTGAAAGTTCTTAAGGTCTCCAGGAAGGCGGAGAACCCCCAGCTAAGGTTCAGTGGAGGAGGGGGGTGGTGGTCTGGCCTCAGACTCGGATTCCAGTTGCCTCTCCCAGGTGACCTTGAGGACCCCAGGCCGCCAGCACCTTTCTCTTGAGGGCCTTCTCCATGATAACTGGCCAAGGGCATCCAGCACACAGTAGGTGCTCTATGACTGCAGGTTCAATGAGTGATTCAGGGAAAGTGCTTCTGAGCGTGGCCAGGAACTTACAGCCACCAGCCAGGGCCTGGCAGGAAAAGGAATTCTTTGGAGACTCAGGTCACCAACATCAGGGTCCCTTGGGACTGTGTCCAGGGCCCTCTCCCTGTGTCCTCCTCCCCCTGCCTCTCTCCAAGCCGCTCCCCAGCGAGTGCTGGCTGCAGGTGCAGCTACCCACAGGGGTCTGTGCCTGCGACTTGGAAGCCTCAGTGCTGCTGGTCCAGTTTGGCTCACCCCTGCCCCAGGCTCCGCCCTCTCCTCCCCCACTCTGGCCCCGAGCCTCCAAGGGCTACGTTGCAGACCTGAGATCACCTCCTCCCCCTCTGGCCACACCTGCCCTCCCGGACCCTCCAGCTGCCTTGCACGTGTCCCCGCATCCTCCTGCCCCATGCCCCCACCTGACCGCCTGTGGGCCCTTGCTGTCCCCCCGACGTGCCTCCCCACCTGTCCTCCTGGAGCCAGACCCAGACACGTCGCCTTCCCCTGCCACGGTCCTGAGCTAAGGCCTCCGTGCCTCGGGAGGGAGGCGCTGGGGTCGGGGTGCCTGAGCCGAATCCCAGCCAGGTAGGGGCACACGTGAGGCTCGCCAAGGAGGGGGGAGTGGGCTTGGGCAGAGGGCGTAGTCCCCGACAGCCACGGCTGGCCTGGAGTGCGCGTTGTCCTCGCTGGGCCCGGGGCAGGGCCTGTGGCCTGCTCAGTGCATTTGCTGCTTCAGGTGTGGCGCTCTGGGGTGCTGGCCACAGGAGCTGGGCAGCAGCAGGGGCAGTCTGCTGACCTGGGGCCACGGCTGGGTGGAAGAGCCGCATCGGGGGACTTTCCTGGAAACACTGAGGGGCCATTGTTAGACCGTTAGAGCCCCTGACACTGCTGTTGGCCTCAGGGATCCCTTCACCTCCCTCTGCTGTCCCCTGTCCCCTGCCCTGTGCTACACTGGTTGCTGAGGCTGGCTGAGGAAGACCTTGACCTTCTTCATGTAGAGCCACACTTGGGCAGGAAGGGCCAGAGGCGCCCCAGCTTCCCAGATTCCCACCCCCCGGGAACAGCGGCACCCCTTCCTGTCGACCAGGGCCAGTGACCCCTGCCAAGACAGCCCGTTCTCCTACCCGACAGTCCATGGGCACAAGATGCCCAGCCACTCTGGTGGCAGCCATGGCCTGCCATCCAGCGGGACTCTTTCCATGGCCCCTGGTGAAAAGGTGCCCCTTTGGGGAACCAGGGTCTCTCACCCTACGGAGGAGCCCAGAGGTGAGAGCAGAAAGTGCCCTGTGTCTTGTGGACATCTGGTTCCTCTGGGACTCGCTGAGAGGGCCGCAGGATCTTTACCTTCTGTGTCCACTGCCATCTGTCACCACAGTCTAGCCAGGACCCTGGGACCCTCATCTACCTCCCCCCACCCCGGGGGTCCTAACCAACAGGCCAGCTCTTGCCACTGCCCAGCGGCACGTGCACATGCTCATCTGAGGCTGCTGCCCACTGAGAGGCTGTCCCTCTCCATGCCCTCGAGGTCGCCCCTTGTTGCCATGACCTCTAGCTCAGCTCTGAGCACACCTGGGAGTGGCCCATGCGGAAATCTTGTTCAGGTGCTCCCCCTCCCCATGCCATGGCCCGCGCAGAGGGTGGCCTGCTGGGATGATGCTGGCGGGAGCCGTGGGGTGCGGTCACTGTACATTCAGCTCCTGCTGAACGCTGCCCCTCGAGAGGGCAGAGGGCAGCGCGGCCTGCTCAATCTGCAATGTGCTGGATCTGACAGGACCCCACGATGGGCAGGGGGGCTGCATGGCCACCTGGTGTCGTGCCAGGCATCCTCCCCTGAGGGTGGAGTGACGCTGTGCAATGTGACTCTCAGTCACACAGAGCATGGCCATGTGGAGAGGCCCAGGCTCTGCCACGGTCCTCCAGGACAGCTAGCCCTGGGCTGCAGTGACATCTTCCCCACAGTGGGTCTCCACCCGAGCCAAGGCTGCAGCCTCCTTGGGGCCAAGCCTGGACCAGCTGCAGAGCCCTGTGCTGACCTGGGACCCACTTGAAGCTGGACATGGTGGCCCACTCCAGAGTGTGGCTGGAGCAGCCTTGGGAAGGCGGGCGGCTGTCCCAGAGCCTAAGGACCCAGCAGGGAGCCTCCTTGGGGTGGGAGCAACAGCTTGGCTTTTCACTGGAGGGCTGTCCCCAGGGTCCCTGACCTCTGCACCCCACAAAGGATGAGCGTCCGGCAGGCCCCTGGATGGTGTGGGATTGGCTCCTGTCCCCTGGAACACCTGCACCCTACCAAGGCCTGCGTGGGTCTGGCTCCTTGCTCACCTGGCCCGGACAGCGTGCTGCCACAGGTGGGGTGACCACTGTGGCTCTGTGGGGTGCCGAGGTCCTTCTGTGTGCATCACCCCAGAGGACAAGAGCGTCAGCACAGCCTGGGAAGCCGGGAGGCCTGCTGCTCTCCATTGCATGTGAACGAGAGCCGTTCCGGATCCCCCTTTGGATGGGGAGAGAGGAGGCCGTCTGTGAGCTCCCTGGGTGCCCTGGCATCCTGTGGCCCTGGGACCTGCTGGGCGGGGCACCTCAGCAGCCATGAGGGGTGAGGTGCAGCTGCTCCTGAGTGGAGCTGATGGTGGCTGACGTCTTCCTTGGGGGCCTCGTAGGTTTCCAAGTGGGTCAGATTGGGGAGCTCAGGAGAGACGTGAGGGGCAGACACCGGCCCCCTTTAGCTCCTTAGAGGTGGCACTGATCTGTCGAACCTCTTTCCTGGGAGGTGCTATTTGTTTTGCTGGCCAAGGAGGGGCTTCTTTCAAAGGCTTCATTTGGCCTCCAGAGCTCCTACCCCACAGCCCAGCCTCCGATCAGACGGGAGTCCTGGGTGTGCTCACTGGGCTGCTGCTGCTACTGTGCCAGCCGGTCCTGGGACCTTTGGGAACCTCCTCTCCCTGCCCTATCAGGACTGGCATGTCCCCAGCTGGTAGGTGCTGTTGCCTGACACTAGCCACAGCCTGGGGCCAGGCAGGAGCACCTGCTGTCCCCACTGGCAGCCCTCTGCCCTGCCTGTGGGCACAGGGGACCGTGAACTTTTACCTCGGCCTCCCTCCCTGTCTCCGCCAGGTCTCTGTTCCCCAGCTGGGGGATAACGGCCCAACGGTGGACGGGCATTGAGCCTTCTTTGAACTCCACCACAGAGGTGACTGGGTCTCAGGCCGGGTCCTCGGCTTCCTCTGTCCTGTCTCAGGACGGCCCCTGGGCTGCGCACTGGTTTGGGGGCCTATTTCTCTCCCTCAGCTGTCTGTCACCTTCCTGGAGACCATCAGGGTGCTTAGCAACGGCCGCAACCCTGCCATCCTTACCCGCTAGGTCCCCCACAGGCCCCAGGTGTTGGTCCATCACACCTATTAGAGCTTCCCTCCTCCCTGTGACCCTGCCACTTCTCACAGGTGAGACCGGCTGTCACCCTCTGTGGGGGCCACAGACACCACCAGGCAGGGCTCGGCTGTGACTCTTGCCTGCCTTCCTGGCCCTCCCCGGGCCCACCCTCCGGGTTGCTCAGGGTGGCAGCAGGGTGGAGAAGGGCTGATGAGCGCCAGTCCCTGCGGAGAGAACGGGAGGGAGGGAGCTGAAGAGGAAGGGGTCGGGCTGCCACGCTGGCCTGGCCCAGTCTCCGGCTCCGCAGTCAGCCCTAGCACGGGCGCTGGGCCCGGCCAGGTGAGAGGTTTCCATCTTTCTTCCTGAACTCCACCTGGACAGGGGTCCGGGCATCTTGACACCGCTGCACAGGGCTGGCTCCATGTCCCTTATACAGCCCACCTGGGCTGCCTGCTTTACTTCACCTCTTGGAGCACCCTGCAGCGTGAAGCACCCCACTTTACAGGGCAGGGAACAGGGAGGCCAGATCTCCAGTGTCTGCTTAGAGGCTGAACAGGGCTGCACCCGACACATCTCGTTTGGACACAGAGACCCTCTCTCTGTGGATGGCACTGCCTTGACCCCTGCACATGTCCAGATGCTCAGCCTCAGGAGATGCCTCAAGCATCAGGCCGTCTTGTTAGATATACGGGACCCTGCAGCGTATTTTGATGTATTATACACACATGAAGGATGACTTCCCATTCTTGAGGTTGTACATGATGTGGAGTTTCACTGGTCGTGTACTCAGAGATGAACAGAGGAAAGTTATGTCTGATTCATTTTTCTATCTTTCCTATTCCTATCTCCTCTTCTTTCTTCCCTGCCCAATCTGGGGAACCTCCACTCCTCCCCCCCAAAACTTATTGTGAGTCAGTATCTGCATATCAGAGAAAACATTTGGCCTTTGGTTTTTGGAAGTCGTTTTTGGAAGTCACTTAGCAGGGTAGTATCCAGTTCCATCCATATACCAGCAAATGCCACGATTGATTTCTTCTGTATGGCTGAGTAATATTCCATTGTGTATATTTTCAACATTTTCTTTATCCATTCATCTGTTGAAGGGCACTTAGGTTGGTTCCATAGCTCAGTAATTGTGAATTGAGCTGCTATGGACATTGATGCAGCTGTGTCACTGTACTAGTAGGCTTATTTTAAATCCTTTGGGTATAAGGCAAGGGGTGGGACAGCTGGATCAAATGGTGGTTCCTTTCCAAGTTTTCTGAGGAATCTCCATACTGCTTTCCATAGTGGTTGCCACAATTTGTAGCCCTATGAGAAATGTATGAGTGAACCTTTTTCCCCACATTCTTGACAACAAATATTGTTACTTGTATTCTTGATAATTGCCATTCTGACTGGAGTAAGATAAAATCTCAGTGTAGTCTTAATTTGCATTTCTCTAATTGCTAGAGATGCTGAATTTTTTTTCCATGTATTTTTCGATCATTTGTATTTCTTCTTCTGTGAAGTATCTATTCAGTTCCTTAGCCAATTGATGTATTTTTATTGTTGTTGTTGTTTGTTTGCTTGTTTGTTTGTTTGTTTTGTTTTGGGCGTTAAGTTTTTGAGTTCTTTGTGTACCCTGGAGATCAGTGCTGTTGTATGAGGTGCAGGAGGCAGATTTTCTCCTATTCCGTAGGCTCTCTCTTCATGTTATCGATTGTTTCCTTTGCTGTGAAGAAGCTTTTTAGTTTGACACCATCTTGTTTATTGATCCTGGATTTTCTTTCTTGGGCTTTAGGAGTCTTGCTGAGGAAGTTGGTTCCTAACCACGTGATGGAGAGGTGGGCCTACCTTTTCTTCTAGTAGGAGCAGGGTCTCTGGATTAACGCCTCGGTCTTGATCCACTCTGAGTAGATTTTTGTTCGGGGTGACAGAGAGGGTTCAATGTCCCCAGCGGCACATGGATTTCCATTTCCCCAGCACCGTTTGTTGGAGAGGCTCTCTTTTCTCCGGAGTGTGTTACGGCAACCCGTCTTTGGCAGATCCCAAAACCCAAGTTGGTTTTGTCCTTTGAACCCCAAATTAGGACAAGTCACATGGGGGTGTTTGGTCCCTCCTGGGAGCGTGGAAGGCATCTGGGGGCTGGAACACTGGGCTTGGGACAAAGCTCTGGCTTTTCTGAGGGTGGTGGGTTTGCAGCAGGCCCGGGGGCCCGTTGGGGTCTGGCGTCTGACTCCTGAGCTGGGCTAGTGGGTCCTTGCCTTCCTCTTGGGGGCTCAGAGCCTCCTCTGAGTTCTGTTTGAGAAGAAGAGCCTGCTTGGTTGGGGGTGTCTGTCACCCCTTCCCACCCTCCTGGAGGTGTCCAGCAACAGCTGTGTGACCCAGCTGGCGCTGAGGCTGCCCGCTCGCTGTGTGCTGTGGTTGGTGGGTGAGAGGGTGCACAGCAGGTGTCGAGAATGCCCACCGCGCTCGCTTGGCACTCGAGTGGGAAAGAGGAGACAGGTGCAATTCTGTGCCCAGGAAAAGGGGGTTTGTGGGAGGTGCTGTTCTCTTTCCCTGGGAACCAGAGGCACTCGGCATGCTGGGTGGTTGCTTTGGGGGGGTTGGGGAAGGTACACCTGCCACAGCGGCTGCAGCCCCACTTCAGGGCCTCGCTCTCTGAGCTAAGAATTGCCCCCCATGGCTTTCAAAGGTGCCCACAGGGCAGCCGTGTGCTGGGAGAATAGCAGTGGCTCAGGGCGGGCAGGAGGCCGCTGAGCTGCCCCAACCGTGCGCTGGCTCCTCTCACGCCAGCCTCGGACTGGAAATCTCTCCCTTCCCCAGGACCACAGTTGGGAGACATGTGGGAAGCCCTGGACAAGGCCCCCAACCTTCCCGAACCTTAATTTCCCCAGATGTGAAATGGGTGCAGTGAAAGTACCTATCAGGTCTCTCTCTTTTTTTTTTTTTTTTTTTTAACATCTTTAAGCTCCACTTTCTTTTTTATTTTTTTTCCGTATCTTTATTGGCACGTTTTAATGACACATCAGGATTTGCTCTGACGTAAGTATAAAAGCATGGCATAGAATTTGCTCTGTTCCCGTCCCCAGCCCTCCCCCCTTCCCAATCTCCTCCCTCCCCCCGTTCCCTTCCCCCCACTCCACTGACCTTTCTGCCATTTGCTTTCAGTTTTTTTTAAATCAGATCCTTGTGGGCATATAAAACGGTGAGATCCACTGCGGCGTGTTTACACACATACGTGGGAAAGTTCGTTCTGCTGTTCCTCCCCTGTGGAGCCTCCTCCTCCCTCTCGACCCTTCCTCTACCCCACGGATCATCTATTTTTATGGAACCCCTCCTTTTCTCCCTCTGCCCCATCATTTGGGACTAGCTTCTGCGTGTCAGAGAGAACATCCACACTCTGCCTTTCTGGGTCTGGCTCACTTCACTCAGCACGAGGCCCTCCAGCTCTCAAGCCATGACCTCACTCTTCTCCAATCCTGGATGATCTGCCATGGAGTAGATGTGCCACATTTTCTTTATCCCTTCACATGTTAAAGGGCACCTAGGCTGGCTCCAATGCTTGGCTCTGGTGAATTGTGCTGCTCTAAACACTGAAGTGGCTGTGTCATTGCAGCATGCCGATTTAAAATGTCTGGGATATAAATCAGGAGTGGGATAGCAGGGTCATAGGTGGCTCCATTCCTAGTTTTTTGGGGAATCTCCATACAGCTTTCCAGAGTGGTGGCACCAATTTTCAGCCCCACCAGCAAAGTATGGGTGCACCTTTTCCCCCACATCCCCATCAACACTTACAGTTATTTGTATTCTTGATGATTTCCATTCTGGCTGGAGTGAGATGAGATCTCAAAGCAGTTTCTATTGGCATTTCCCTGATTGCTAGAGATGTTGCACGTTTTTTCATGTCTTTGTGGAGCATTTGTATTTCTTCTTTTGAGAAAGTGTCTGTTTAGTCCTTTTGGCCATTTATTAATTGGGGTATTTGTTAAGTTTCCTGCATTCTTTGAATGTTCTGGATATTAATGCCCTACCTGAGGAGCCGGTGGTGGCAAAGGCCTTCTCCCAGTCTGTAGGCTCTCTCTTCACGGTCTTGCTTCTTTCCTTTGCTGGGTGGAAGCCTTTTAATTTGATGCCATCCCACTTATTAGTTTCTGGTTTTACTTCTTGAGCTTTAGGAGTCTTGTTAAGGAAGTCAGGTCCTGTGCCAACATGCTCGAGTGTTGGGCTTACATTTTCTTCTAGCAGTTACAGAGTTTCTGGCTCAAGTTCTAGGTCTTTGATCCACTTTGAGTTGCAATCCCCAGCAAAATACCAATGACATTCTTCACAGAATTAGCTAACGAAGTTCTAAAATTCATTTGGAAAAAAATAAGAGGCCCAGAACAGCCAAAGCAATCCTGAGTAAAAAGAGTGAAGTCGAAGGCATTACTCTACCAGAACTCAAACTGCCACAGAGTTACAGTGACAAAACAGCTTGGTATTGGCACCAAAGCAGGCATGAAGACCAAGGGGTCGGAAGAGAAGACACAGAGACAGACGCACCTAGATACAGTAATTGGATATTTTACAATGTTGCCAGACATGTTGGAGGCTCAAGAGGCTGAGGCAGGAGGATCTCATGTTCGAGGCCAGCCTCAGGAACTTGGCAAGGCCCTCAGCAACTTAGCGAGAACCTGTCTCAAAATAAAAAAAAAAAAAAAAAGGTCTGGGATATCATGCTAAGTAAAATAAGCCGATCCCCCAAAAGCAAAGTGTGACTATTTTCACTGATACGTGGATGGTGATCCACAATAGAGGGCAGGGGAAGAAGAGAAGTTTAGTCGATTAGACAAAGAGGAATGACAGAAGAAGGGGGGTAGGAATAGGAAAAAACTTGGAGTAAATCTAACATAACTATAAAAATATCTAAGTGAACCCCACCATCGTGCCCACCCACAAGAATAGGACCCTAATTAGAATAAGGTACATCCCATGCTTGTATACTTTATCAAGATTGATTCTACTGTTATGTGTAACTAAGAAGAACCAATAAAACTAGAAAAAAAATCCTAAATGCAGAAAAAGTTCCATGGTACCAGATGTTTACTATTAAATATTAATAAAAAAAAAAAAGAAGCTGGAAACAAAGAAATAAGAAGAGCTGGGAATGTGGCTCAGGGATTAAGCACCCCTAGGTTCAATCCCGATATTGACAGTCTTTTAAACAAAAGTGCTAGAAAGCGGGATATCCACAGGTAACGAAGGGAGCCGGCCCCCATCACCTCACCCTGCACAAAAGTCAACCTGTGGGTTTTATCTGGGTCAGTGAGACGAGGCGTGTGCCTGGCCGGCAGTGGCCCTCAGTGTCAGCTAGTGTAGTGACCGCTTGGTCCAAGCTGCAAATGTTGCTTTTGCAAAAGGAAGGTGGTGTTGGTGAGGACACGGGTGTGGGTCCCTCTCGGGTGGGCAGCTGTGGCTCATTCTGTAGAGACAGCCAGTGAGGTGCCTGCAGGTCCATCGTGTGCACAGTGGTCTCTTCCTGGGGATGTGGCAGGGGTGTCCTCAGCCACCCTGCAAGGGGCATGTCAGGGAACTCTGCTTAGAGGTGCTGGGGCAGGGGGGCATGGGTGGGAGGCAGCGGATATGCCCTGTGGACAGCAGCCAGAACCAGAGATGCAGCAAAACAGATGGCCGTGACGCTGAGCCACCGAGAGAGGGGCCTGTGGCCACCCAACCACAGGCAGGTAGAAGGCGGGCTCCAGCCGGTTGGCACGGCAGACACGGCAGGGCTCCCCTGCAGGATGGCACACAGGCTGGGCCAGGCTGTGAGCAGAGGACTGGATGAGCTTGACCTTCTGCAGCTGAGGTTTAAAAAGTGAAGAAGAAACAGGAATAAAAGGGAAGGAAGGAAGGAAAGGGAGGAGGGAGGATCCAACCAGACGGTGTTAGTGCCAGGAGGGGAGGATTGGGCTCGGGTGTGAGGTGAGGGCAGCACCCAGGTGCCCCAGAGAGCCCCCTGGTGTCCTGCGTAAGACTCGCTGGCCATCGCTGAGGACCACACCAGCCTGGCTTTTTACAGTGACATCTGTTTTTCTCCCTGTCCCCTTCGATAATGACAGGGCTCTTCTTGGGACGACTGCCCCCATCTCACAGAAGCAGCAGGTGAGGCCTGGGGCTGGGGGTGACCGGAGGTCACACTTCAAAAAGCGGGCGGCGTGGTGGCAGACTCCAGTCCCAAGTTTGACTCGCCAACGGCCCGCAGCTGGCAAGTGCTTGAAAGAAACCCTGGCCAGCTGTGCTGCCTGCGAGTCCCTCCACCCCCTCAGAGCAAACTCACCAGATCTAAGCAACCAGAACCCCCAACCAAGCCCACGGCACCCGCGTTCCTCACAGCACCCTGCATAGGAACGTGGGGGTGCACAGCAGCCAGGCTCCAGGCTCCTGCTCCCTGAGCACAGAGGGCGTGGTGAGCAGGGCGCCTTTACAGGACCAGTGTCTGAAACCAGTGGGCCCCCAGTGCGTAGGACTGGAGCCCAGCTCCCGGTCCCAAGTCGGGATAAACCCTGCGCCTTGACCTTCCCTGCGTGCTTTTGAGCTCCCGCTGCCCACGAGGAAATGTGCAGTGTCCCCAGCAGGAAGACTGAACGGGCCCACAGCCTGCTGATGTCCCCCCAGCCCCTTCTCCTCCCTGTAAGTTCCAGACCAGCGGTCTCCAGGATGGGCAGGGGCAGGCCCTGGCCAGCCTCCCTGCACCGCAGGCCTCCCCTTGTGAAGGAGGTAAGGCATGTGATTCTTTGTATGGGGCAAAGTGGGTCTTGCTCAGTGCCCAGCATGAACCTTAGCATACAATAGGCACTCAATATATGTCTATTGACTGAGTAAGCATAGCCATAATGTATCAGACAGACTATTCCTTCAGACACAGCTAAACCCAGGGACGCGGACAGTGTCACTCAGTTTCTCTCTTTCCATGTCCTTGTTCTGATCTCTGTCTTGGTTCTGCAGGTGGAGGACACAAGGTGCTGAGATTGCATTTCCAAATTTAGTTTATGACCTTGGCTAAAGAGAGGAAGCCTTCGGTGATGGGTCCATATAGCAAATCTAAGGAGGTGTGAAAACCTGGACCTGGGATGTGTGCCTTCTTCTGTGGCCAGCTGGGTCCAGGGCCCTGGGATCCACACTGAAGGCTTCCTACAGGAAGGGGTTCTTTCATGTGAGGAGGGGGAGGGATGTTGGGCAGCTCAGCCCAAGGTGCCGTGTGGGACGCGGATTTTGACAGTGTGGCAGACTTCCACCCCTCCCCACCGAGCCTCCCAGGCTCACCTTCATCCCAGGCAGCCAGCTGGGGCCTGCTCTGGAAAACCACGTGACTAGCTACAGCCTGTGGGGCGGGGCTTCTAAGCAGCAGCCACGCCCTCAGGGTCCAGGGGCCGCGGTGCCTTCTCCCGCTGCTGTGTCCAGCTGCCTTCTAGCCCCGTGCATGGGGGGCACCGGCTCCGAGAAGCGGAGTGGGGAAGGGGCAGGACGGATCCGGGGCTCCAGCGTGTGTCAGGAAACCCGTCGGAGTGAACTCAGCCGCTCCTGGCGGCAGAAACCACGCTAATTGGGAACAGCTGTCAAGTTTTCCGTGGCACAGGACAGATCCGAGACTTAGATTTCACAATTTACCAGCGGAGTTCACGGGCTTTTGACAGCTCGGTCATATTTCCACAAGTTACCCATAGGTTCCTTCTCGGGGTATGGGGGTGCTCTTGCACCCCACCCCATGGGCCCTGGTCTTACCCCACCCTACATCCCTGCCTGGGTAAAGGGGTTTGCTACACAGATGGGGTCCCCTCGTTCTATAAATCAAACCCCATTTCCTTATCAGCTCTCTGGAATTTCACAGATGCCCAGATCAACAGACCTGCTGGAACTGGAGTCCCCCCAGCTCCCGACTCCAGCACTCCTGAATCTTGGAGCTGGGGGGAGACCAAGGGGCTGGGTGACATTTGAAGGCTTGGGTAATGAGACTCACAACAACGGTTTTGTTTTGAGTCACAGGGACCAGTACAGAGTGAGAGGTCCTGAAATATCTGTTGATTGTCTGCACCACTGCCACCAATTGGATTCTGACGTGGGCAGGTGGGTGGATGGACGCATGGACATGGGGTTGCAGTTTGGAGGGGTGGATGGGTGGTGCGTTTGGTGTTTGATTTGGGACGCTGTGATCCAATCTGGCTCTGGTTCTTCCAAAGGAGTCCCGACATTTTCACCTCTAGTCAAGAACTCCCAAGTACTCCCAGATTCGGTTCCAAGAGGCTGGGGAAGAAGAGGAGGAAAAGGGGAGAGTTGGTTCCTGAGTGTGGGAGGTGTTTAGTAAGGGGCTGGCTGGTGTTTAAGAGTGTGTGTGTGCTTGTGAGTTGTGGGTGCTTGGGTGTGTCTGTGTGAGAAGTTCCCCCTGAGCCAGGGGCCATAGGTACCCTGTCCTGGGGACGCGGCACTCACAGCCCTTCTTGAGCCCTCTGTGCTGCATTAAGCATAAACTGTCTTCAAGGCTCTGAACTCCCGCATGTCTCAGATCCACGTACTTTGAAATAATCAGAATTCTTTGCATGCCTAGGCAGCCAGGAGCGGTTTCTGGACTTCCTGCCAGCAGGAAGCCACGGGGTGCAGAGCCCAGAGGCAAAGGCACTGGCTTGAGAATGACCCCATATGGGGGTGGAAGAGGCAGCTTGGTTCCCGGAAGCCTGAGCCCTCAGCTCTAGCACTATCAGCTCCTCAGGGCCCAGAACTACCCTGCTGGTGCCAGGGAGCCCTCAGTCCAGGGCCTCTGGCTGCCCCCTCCCCTTGGAGACCCCCCATCTTCCTGGTCCCTGTGAATCCCACTCTACTTCCCACGGTTCTCTTGGAGTCCCGGCACTCCCTGACTCGGTTTCCCTCAGGTTGCCAGGCAGTACCTGGGACCTCGGGCCTCCATGAAGACTGCCACCACCCCTCTGTCCACCTCTCCAGCTGTGGTCAGGATGAGCCCCTGATGTGTCTTGCTGGAAACCCCTCTGGGTGGCAGCTGTCAGCCTTTGGGGCGCTTTCTGTGTCCCGCCATCACCTGTGTCCTCTCTCACCAATATGCTTGGTCACCTGAGCCGGTAGGGGCCACTTTCAACCCTGGTTGGCAGAGAAGAAGCCAAGGCCTAGAGACTTCAGGTCATTTGCCCAAAGTCATGCGGCTGAGTACACGAGTCCACCTGTGGGTCTGGCTGTTGCACGGAGCTGGACCCAGGAAACACTGCCAGGACCTGCTGCCCTGGGGGGGGCTAAGCCGGCAGCGGAGCCAGGTGTCATCACACCCCACTCCTTGCGGAAGCTCCCGGGCCCCGGGCCTCGTCTCTGTTGATCACAATCACAGCCTCTGGGCCTTTTACACTCCTAGAGTGAGCAGAGAGAAGCACCTATCAGCGCTCCCGGCCTGAGTGTCAGCATCTGTCCCCACTCGTCACCATCCCAGCAGGCATGTGGAGGCACACAGTCCCGGCCCTCCACCCCTCACCCCTCCCTGTGCTTCGGAAAACCTCTCTTTTCAGTGCAGCTGCTGGCCAGCGGGGCCGCAGGGACGTGTACACAGGAGCCTGGAGAGGGAGGTCACGTCCCAGCTCCAACCGCTGGCCCCTGGATTCCCTGCCCCCCTGCTCTTACACGTAGGGGTGTCCGCTGGAAGGCAAAGCCTTGGACATATTTCTCCCCCGCTGTCGCTGCTCAGGTACCCCAGGGTCCACTCTAACTGTAGGAAGTAGGTGCTGGGCTCCTGGCGGAGCCCTCCAGGCACTGCTTTCTTAAGTGGCCTGAGTGATATTTGAAAGAATGAAAGTTGATTTTAAAAAATTAGGTTCCTTCTATAACCTGTTTACTTTCTGCATGTGTCGTGGCCATGCCTGGTAGCTCTTAGAACTGGGCGGTGATATGAGCCTTGCATCTCCTGAGGACGTCTGAGATTCACCCAGGGTGGAGGGGCTGGGGCAGGTGGCAGTCACAGCAGCAAGTGGAGCTGATACCTGTTGGCATCTCCATGTCCAGCAGCCCTGCGTCCAGTGTGCTCAGTGCCACAGGCCTGTCCTCTCAAGAGCCCTAGGATATATGGGCTGCTATCCCCATTCTTAGCCAGTTGCACAGCTAGCTCACGGGTGGCAGGGCCAGGGCTTGGCCTGGGCCATCTGGCCCCTGGGCCTGTGCTGCAGGAACATGCTCTTTCCTGATGACAGTGCAGGAGCTGGGCCTGGGCTCCACAGCCCTGTGCTCCTGGCTGCCTGTGGCATGTGCTGAGGGGTGCCCAGGGTGTCCTTCAGGCTATGCCAGAGATCCAAGGGGACGAGGTGCCACATTAGCACTCTTTGGGGATCCCACTTAAGAAGGAAGTGGCTTTTGGCCTCCAGGCAGGGCCTGAGCAGCTCTTCTGGCTCCAGGCTGCCCATCTGCCCCTTGCACAGGTATAGACACTGAGTCCAGGGAAGGAAGGTGTTAAGGTCTGTAAACAAGTCAAAATAACACCTGGTATTTTGCCAGGGGAATGTTAGAGTTCCTAAACAAGTCTGGATGGTGCCTAGCAAAATGCCAGAGGGAGTGGTTTGAGAAGTAACAAAAGCGAGCCATTAAGTGTGCAGATTCCTTATTGGTTGACTGATGTATCTAGTTTATGCTATTTAAGATAAGCTGTGCAAAATGTATAAATAGCTCTGTTGTCCTGAAATAAACGGCTCCCTCTCCTGCTGTATCAAAGTACAGAAGTTATTCGTCACCCCCCGGTTATTCTGCTGCAGCCGGACTCCGGCAGGAAGGGCCTTCACTGAGAGCCAGTGAAGAAAGGCTTCTGCCTGCCCAGTGACAGTGATAAGAAGAAATACTGGTGCCAGCCCCGGTCCCCTGGACACTTCATGGGCACCTGTTCTTTCAATCCTTCTGCTCCCAGAGGCAGGCAGGACCACTCCTTTTCCCAGGGGAGGAAAACGGAGGACAGCAAGACGAATGAGGGGTCTTTTGTGCTTTCTGCTCAGAGCTTGTGTGGCTGAGGCAGGGTCTCCCCCAAGCAGGGGGCCCATTTCATTTTGTGCCCGCCCATGTTCATCCCCCTGCCCTCTGGGTAGATGCCAGAGCCACGGGTGGGCACAGTGCAGCCCAGGTTCCGTGGCACCCCGCCCAGGTTCAGAGACAGGTGTGAAAACTCTCCTTGCCCTCATGCATGTGTGGTGCCAACAGGGGGCAGGTGCCCCCTGGGGCCGCCTGGACTGAGCATAAAGGGTGGTCTCCAGCCAACATCAAACCCTCAGACCTGATCTAGGGCTCCCCGTGGTTCTGGGAATTTGCCCCTGATGGCCTTTCCTTCGACTGACCGAGGGCACGTGCTAGAAGTTGGTGGAAACATGCACGAGGAGCAGTGGGCTGGGTGGGGCAGCACACATACTAAACAGGAAGTGCCTGCCCAGGCTCCAGGGGCAGCCCAGGCACGCCTGTGCCCTCAATTGGACTTAGGTGGGATGCATCCAGTGCCCACCCAGAGGATCAATGTGTGGGTGGGCTGCCTCTTGTTAGCTGGATCATGGACCCTCTCATGCCGCTGTCTCTCCATCTGCAAAATGGGACTTAGAATCAGTCTTCAGAGTGCTGCTATGAAGACTAGTTTAGGCCCACTCCTGGAGCTCACCTGCACTGACCCTGGCCCTGTGTGCTGCCCTGGACCAGAAGGGACCAAAGCTCTTCTGGAGAAGCCCCCAGGGTGACAGCACTGGAGACTCCAGGAAGTTGGGCCTGAAGTCTGAGCATACCCACCCCTACTACTCAGAGTCGATGCAGCTACATTAGTTTTAGGATTTTAAACAGAACGTCAACGTTAGGTTGGCTGGATGCCCTGTCCTCCAGAACTCTCCCTCCTGCTCCCCAGGGGGAGTGATCTGGACAGGTGGCATGTGTTTCATATTTTCACTGCGTCTACGTGTGTGTGTCTGTGCATATATTTTAGGTTATTTGGGTGCTTCTCACCAACATCTCATTCTGTGTATCTCTGGCTTTTCCACTTCACACTATTTTCTTTTATTGAGGAAAACTTCTCATGTGAGATCCGCCACCTTGCAGCATATGCCTGAGTGGCACTTGGTGTGTTCATGTGCTGGCCAGCCGCCACTGTGAGCTGGTTTTAACACAGTCCCCTAGACTCACTGTCCCCAGTAAGCAGCCCACGCAGCCCCGCCCCTGGCCACCTCTACGCTGCTTTCAGTCTCTGTGGATTTGCCTCTTCTTTCCTGTGAATGGGGCTATGATACCTGCGCAGTGTCCGAGGCTCACTGTGAGGGGACATGCAGATCCAGGTGGTCCACTGGAGCTGCTGAAAGGGACCATGGCTCTGTAGCTCCTGCATTCCCTCCCGTGCTTCCCCAGGCAAGGACTTCCTGGTTCCTGGGGAGGGTCCAGTCCAGGTGCTCTGAGTACCCAGTGCTGCATACCAGACTACCCAGAACTCAGTGGCTAAAATAGTCGTTGTATTATTTCTTTTGCTTCTGTGGCTTGACTGGGCTCAGCTGAGCTGTTCTTCTGCAGGTCTCACTTAAAGCACCTCATGCAGTCAGATCGCAGCTAGAACGGGAAGCTCAGGGGATTTGGGGGTGGCCAAGCCTCTCTCCTCCTCCAGTGGCACTCCAACAGAGTAGCCAGCCCCTTACGAAGTGACTCTGGACCCTGAGAACAGGAAAGCAGAGTGACCAGCCCCATTGAGGCTGAACCCAGATGCCCAGCTGTGCCCTTCCTGGTTAAGGTAAGACCCACACCAGAGTGGGCCAGTGGGGCCATTGCTGAGGACCAGCCTCTCTACTGGGCTGTGGGGCTCAGAGTGGCTTTGCCAAGTCGTGGGTGCACCTGTGTCCAGTCTCCTGGGCGGCTGCTGACCCTCCTGCCCCATGCTCCAACAGGCAGAGAACCCATCCTCAGCGTCTGTGTCTTTGCCCTGGGACCCTGCCCAGTGTGACCTGGTGTGACTGTTACTATGCGTTTTTAAATCCCTGCTGTGACACTGTAACTCTGTGGCTTAAAGTGACATTCATTTATTCCTGTGCCATCTGGAGGCCACAGTCAGACAGGTGTCTCTCTGTGTGGAACTCAAGGTGCCCTCAGACCACAGCCCTCTGAAGACCCCTGGGAAGACCCCTTCTTCCCTTTTCCTTCCCTGCTGTGCCTGGCCGTGGTCTCTTCCTCATCTTCAAAGCCAGGGTGGGCACCTCCCTGGCTCTCGCTGCTCCGAGCCACTTCCTTCCATGGTCAGCCTGGGGCTGACCCTGTTCCACACCCAACTCCTCAATCATATCTGCAAGTCCCTTTTGTCCCGTGAGGAAATGCATCCATAGCTGCTGGGGACGAGGGCGTGGACCTCTGTGGAGGATGCAGATGTCTCTGACGGCCTCTCAATTTGTTGGCGGCCCCTCGCCCTTTTCTGCTTTGGGGAGTTATTGCATAATGCTGCCCATCCCCCCATTGGCTTATGGACTCTCACTAGAGACCGGCTTCTTGGTATACTGATGACCAACGTGCCTCCAGTGTCCACTTTACTCTTTTACATCCAGCAGGGTGGAAGCAGGAGCCACTGCATCCTCTGACTGGGGACTGAGGTTTTAACGATGCAACTGTTTGTAAAGGTGCAGAGGAGCCAACTAGGGACAGGAGCACCCTAGGCTGGTGACACTGACCCCAAGAGCCAAGACCCTGCCAGGCTTCACAGGAAGGGCACAGAGCGAGCTGGGTGGAGAAAGCCACCGGGTGGGAGCGGCGGTCTTACGCTCATAGCCAGGCCACCGCAGTCCTGCCGGGTGGACCTGGGACTACCTCTCCTCACCTGGCCTCCCCCAGCCCTGTCGCCTGCCAGCCAGCCCATCCCCAGAGCCCACCCAAGACAGTCTATTGATGAAGAACCCAGGTGGCTGGCCTGGCCCTGCAGGGCAGAGAGCAGGCTTCTGCAGGTGGCCACTGGTCTGGAGGGATAGGCACAGACCCCAGCATGTGCCCCAATTTGGGGAAGGCATCTTTTGTCACAAAGAGTGTTTGAGCCTAGTCATGTAGCAATATCTTTTTTATATTTTGCCTTTTTTCTTTAAACAGGACCTTTGTCCCGAGACCATGGGGATGCTGTTTTTTAAATTGCAAGTGTTTGCGCGCGTGTGCACATTACTGTGGTAAAATACAAATAACACAAGAGGGACCACCTTTGCCACTTCAAGTGTGTAGATCAGACTGTGAGAACGTTGACATGTGAAGCTGATCTCCAGAACTCTCCATCGTGCAAAACGGAAACTCTCCTCTTGGACATCAGTCCCTACTTCTGTCCCTGCCCTCTGCCACCACTACCACGGTTCTGTTTTCTGTCCCCTGGAGTGTGACTGCTCCAGGGACTGTGTGTGATGGAACCATCAGTGTCCATCTTTTCCTGCCTGGAGTATTCACTCAGCCTACTGTCCTCAAGGGCCACTCACGGCAGTGACAGGGTCACCCTCTTTTTGAGGCTGAGTAGTATTCCCTTGTGCAGATATGCCACACTCTGTTTATCCTGTCATCTGTCGATGGCACGTGGTGGCTTCCACCTTTTAGCTGTTGTGAAGAAAGCTGCTGTGAGTGTGGAATGTCTTTGAGACCCTGCTTTAATTCTTTTGGGTCTATACCCAGAAATGGAATTGCTGTCTCATATGGTGATTCTATTTTTGATTTTTCAAAGAGCCACTAAACTGCTTTCCTCTGTGGCTGCACCATTTCGCATTTCCGCCGACAGTGCCCGAGGGTCCTGCTTCTCACGTCCTTGCCTCCCATACCTTCTGCCTTCTGTATTTTTTTTTTTTTTTGGTGTCTCCCTAGTGGGTATGAGGTAGTATTTTACTGTGACAGAGAGACATTTTTCCACATGCTCTTTTAAAAGTGACAACAGTTTGCTTTTTGTACTCAGGTCTCTATTTCATTGGTGTGTCAGCTTTTCAGTGCTGTGACAAACACCTGAGAAATCCCCCCCGTAGAGGACGAGAGGTTGACTGTGGCTCACAGTGTCAGGTGTCATCCCTGCTGGGCTGGCCCAGTGCTCTGGGCCTGAGGTGAGGCAGAGCATCGGGCCCAAGGCTGTTCACCGCTGGCAGCTGGGATGGAGGGCTGGGAGGTGTGTGCCGGGGGGCGGGGGGGGGGGAACTATGGACAAGACCTTCCTCCAACCATGCCCCGCTGCCACTCAGCTCTCAAGGGACTAATCCATTGGTGGGGTCAGAGGCCCCGGGATAAGTCACTTCCCAAAGCCCCACCTCTGGGCGCTGTGCACAGGGGACCAAGCCTTCAGCACACAAGGCCCTGGGACACTCCAGACAGGGTATAAGGACTGGCTCCTTGTGTTCGTGGGTTGTGTGTGGTGAGGGCACAGTGTGGCTCCTCCTCACGGGCCCTGCAGGTGGGCTGCCAGCTGTCCGTGCCCAGCGCTGATGTCCCCCTGTCAGAGCCATGGTGCCACGCCTCCCTGCCCCTCTGCTCTGTCCCGGGCCTGGCTTTTCCATCGCGACCTGTAAGTTGCCTTTCCCTTACCCCAGCTGGGGCAGAGTGTTCTCTCCAGAGGTGGGCCCCGTGCTCCTCCCACAGGGTGGCCTGCGCTCCTTCCATCAAATGGTGGGGCCTGTGTCCACTCCTTGGACTGGGCTGGCCTCTGTGACTGCCTGGGCAGACAGAGTGTGCAGTGGTGATGCTGGGTGACTTCTGGGGTGAGTCGTGAAGGCAGCGCGCTGGGTCACCTGGGATGCTCGCTCCTGGCTGAGGTTTCTGGGAGCTGTGTCATGGGGGTGTTTGTGTCGTGGGCCGTGGGAGTCCCAGGCGCAGGTGGAGACGGGCACCTCTGAGATGACACCAGCCTGCTCCCACCTGAATGCAGCTTGTCTCCCACTTGAGATGCCTGCGGAACTTCCAGGAGGTCACCAGGTTTGGGGGTGACCCACTTCACAGCATTCAATAATGGAAACACACGCCTAATTTCTCTTTATGGCACTTTTTACCATGCAATGTTGGCCTGTCTAGGATGATCCTCCAAAGCTCTCTGACTTTTTATGGTTCTCCCCCAGCTGAGTGGTGTGCCCTTTGGGCAGCACCGGGCTGGTTTTGTTTCCTGTGGAGCAGGAACCGCAGCCTGGTCATTTTAGGTCTTAAATAAATATTTGTCAAAGGAATGAATGGGTAGGTGGTGTCTCCCCCATCCTTTCTTCTCCAAAATTCTCCTGGACCTTTGGAAGGTGAAGATATGCTTGTGAGCATGCTCCTGGGGATCTCGTTGGGTTGACAGGTGAATGGGGGGGGTGACACAGGGGACCACAGTCCTCAGACTCTTGGAACCAGTGGGAATTCTCCCTAAGTGAAATCTTCTTCTGGGTTCCATATGAGACTTTTGCCTTGCGGTCTCTGGTTCTGCGCTGTTAAGCAGGAGGGTGGGCCCGGTGAGGGACGGCTGTGAGGGCCGTGGTGCTCCGGGCAGGGCAGCTGGGGAGGGCTTGGGAGCTCCCTCTGGGGAGCCTGGTGTGGTGGTGGTTTACAGAGGCTGGGGCCAGCTCTGCTCTCACCATGCTCTGTGAGGCAGTCTGGGCTTTGCCTAGACCTGTGTGAGTGGGTCCACCTATCCAAAGGACACAGCGGGGAGTTCAGATCAGAGAGGGCAGGCTGTGGCCAGAATGGAACAGGAAACCAGCACCTTCTTTCAGGTGACCAGGCCGTCAGCATGTAATGGCGTCCACTGGGGACAGCTGCCTTGGACCAACTCTTGTCTGCTCATCCGCAGACATGGGGATGTCTCTCCAAAGCAAAGTGTGAGCTCCATCCAGGACAGTTAAAGCTCACTTTTTATGCTGCCACCTTCCAGTCATCCTGCATGGATGGTTCCAGGCTCTCCAGTCAGCCCTGCAGCACTGAGGAGGGTGCCAGGTGGGTGTCAGGGGCTGGAGAATGCAGTGAGAGATCCCTCCACACACTCATGTACACACATGCATGTGCTGGGTTTCTGTTCTCGCGACTAAAAGGCTCAGGGGTCACTCCAGTTAAACTGGGCTAACTGGGCTGCACGAAATAACCACACAAGAGACACAAATACCTTTTTCTTTGGGGTCGCTGTGACGGCTCCTCTGACCTTAAGTGCCCACGGAAAGAGAGAGAGCGAGAGCATGCGCTGACCCCTTTTATTGAGGAGAAGCTATTCAAATGGGGCAAGGGGTCAGGTTTCAGGGGGCTGAGTATCTTCATGATGTTCACTGTCAGCAGGTTGACTGACACCTGGGTAGGCCACACCCAAGGGCACAGTAAGAGAAGGGGACACACGCAAGGCACTTCCATGGAAGACTCTATCCTAAACAGGGCAAGGGGTGATATTACAAAGGAACAGGTGAGCATAGCTTCACCCATGGGGCTGTAGCAAGACACACCCATGCATGAGTCACCGACCCTTGCACCAAGAAGGGTGCCACATTTCTGTGACTGAGACACTCAGCACCCAGCCGAGGAGTGTAACTCAGTCATGTGTAAAATTGGCCTCCCACACGCGTGCACACACACACAGACCCATGCACATTGCACCTGCTCACACATGCACACACAAGCACATGCACATACATGTTAAACACACTGAGAGAGATGCACAGCACTCACAGGCACACACCTGCACAGTGTCCCTGGCCTCCTGACCCAGCAGAGCCCAGGGGACCATGGCGGTTCACATAGACTTGCTGTCTCCACGGCACCCAGCTCAGGGACAGCTGTACCCGAGAGGATGCCAAGAGGATGGAAAGAGGTTTTGGCTTCTGACAGTGGGTATCTGGGTGATGTGACCTGATAGCTCTGTGCCCACCCAGGAAAAGAGAACAACCATGACATGGGCGGCTGTGACCACGCAGGTGCCAAAGCACTCCCAGGACTCATGGCCAATGTGTCTGAGTGTACAGGGGACCATCTCAGTGTGATGTGCAGATGTCGCAGTGTGTGTTGTGTGTGTGTGTCTGAGTGTGTTGGTGGCTGTGTGTGTCTGGGTGTGTGGGCGGCATGTGTGCTTTGAGGTGTGGGAGTGGGGAGCGTGCCAGCCTGCAGTGGGGCAGGAGCCGGCCCATCTGGGCTTGCTGCCGTGTGCCCAGGTGGTCCCACAGGGCCCCTCCCTAGGACCTGGAGCCTGGTGAACAGTCTCTCAGGTGGCACCTCCCTGCCTCCTGCCACCCGGCATATCTTTATTATAGAACATGGAACTCTCTCCATGTTCCATAGTAAAGTCAAGGAATGTCAGTTGGTCCAGACAGGAGGGTTCTCTGATACTCACAAAGAGGGTAGGTGGGTAGTGAGCACAGGTGGGCTGTGAGCACAGGTGAACTATGAGACAGGGGAGCTGTGAGCACAGGTGGGCTGTGAGCACAGGTGGGCTATGAGCACAGGTAGACTGGGCATACAGGTGAACTATAAGCACAAGTTGACTGTGAGCACAGGTGAGCTAAGCACAGGTGAGCTGTGAGCACAGGTGAGCTATGAGACAGGTGGTTTGTGCCCAGCCAGACTGCGGCAGGCTATGAGCACAGGTGAGCTATGAGAAAGATGGGCTATGAGCACAGGTGGGCTGTGAGACAGGTGAGCGATGAGACAGGTGAGCAATGAGATAGGTGAGCTGTGAGCACAGGTGAGCTGAGCATAGTTGGACTGTGAGTACAGTTAGACTGTGAGCACAGGTAAACTGAGCTCAGGTGGACTGTGAGCACAAGTGGGCTGTGAGCACAGGTGAGCTGAGCACAGGTGGACTGTGAACACAGGTGGACTGTGAGCACAGATGAGCTATGAGACAGGGGAGCTGTGAGCACAGGTGGACTGTGAGCACAGGTGGACTATGAGCACAGGTAAACTGTGAGCACAGGTGAACTGAGCACAGGTGGACTGTGAGCACAGGTGAGCTGAGCACAAGTGAATTGTGAGCACAGGTGAGCTGAGCACAGGTGGACTATGAGCACAGGTGAGCTGAGCTCAGGTGAACTGTGAGCACAGGTGAGCTGAGCTCAGGTGGACTGTGAGCACAAGTGGGCTGTGAGCACAGGTGAGCTGAGCACAGGTGAGCTGAGCACAGGTGAGATGAGCACAGGTGGGCTGTGAGCACAGGTGAGCTATGAGACAGGGGAGCTGTGAGCACAGGTTGACTGTGAGCACAGGTGAGCTGAGCACAAGTGGGGTGTGAGCACAGGTGAGCTGAGCACAGGTGACTGTGAGCACAAGTAGACTGTGAGCACAGGTGAGCTGAGCACAGGTGAGCTGAGCACAGGTGACTGTGAGCACAAGTAGACTGTGAGCACAGGTGAGCTGAGCACAGGTGAGCTGAGCACAGGTGACTGTGAGCACAAGTGGACTGTGAGCACAGATGAGTTGAGCACAGGTGGGCTGGGAGCACAGGTGAGCTATAAGCACAAGTGAGCTATGAGCACAGTGGACTGTGAGCACAGGTGAGCTATGAGCATGGTGGACTGTGAGCACAGGTGGATTGTGAGCACAGGTGGGCTGTGAGTACAAGGACACTGTGGGCAGTTAATACTCTGCGTGATGGCTCAGGAGGACAGCGGAAGGTGAGCAATCCATAGCTTTTTGGTCTCTCCTGACTCGTCTGCAATTGGAAGACAGAGCATGTTGATATGATGTGCCCAAGAAGTCCAGCAGAAAGTCAAGGGGGCTTGGGTGGCAAGAAAGTCAAGGGGGCATGCCACATATGGGCTACATGTGCTTGCATTTGTTTGTAAGACTGGAAAGGCCAATGCTCAAATTCATGCTCATAATTTGAGATGGTTAATTTTATTTATTAATTTGACTGAACAATGAGGTCCTAGGTATTTGTTTAAATATCACTTCTGGGCATGTCTGGGAGGGTGTTTCTGCATGAGACTAACATTTGACTCGGGGAACTGAGTGAATAGATGGCCCTCCCCAATGTGGGTGGGCCTCATCCAATACCCCATCCCCCACCCCACCCCGTCTCACTAGAAGGGAAAGGCTGAGCAAAACGTATCTGTTCTCCCTTGCCTTTCCTTGAGCGGGCACCATCTTCTCCTGCTTGGACTTGAGTTTGGACTTGGACAGGAACTTGCACCATGGGTTCTCCTGAGTTAAGTTGAGTTAAGTTGAGCTTAGCCAGGATTGCTCAGCCTCCATAACTGCATGAGCTAATTCCTGTCTTTTAAAACCCATTTATCAGTGGTAGAGGCTTGCCCGGTGCACATGGGGCTCTGGGTTATGTCCCCAGCACCCCGCCCACACACACACAATTATTACAATGGAAAATAGCAAAGGATACATTTTAAATTTAATTCTATATTTGAATTAAATAAAAATATGTTGTACATAATAATGGAGTCACCATGCTACCAAAAGAAACCCAGAAAATGCATGTGGTATTCATGAACAATAAAAGCCTGATGGTTAGGTTAGCCCGTTTTCCATGTTAAAATCCGTCTGCTGATGCTGCTTTCTCTCCAGCTTTACTGAGTTCTCTCTCCCCGCCCCTGACACACACTTATGCATAGATCTGTTTGAGGTATAGGATGTGATATTTGGTACACATGTAAATGATAAATGATCACAACCAAGCTAAGTAACATAGCCATCATCTCACATCATTTCTATTTTTTGTGTGGTCAGAACATTGAAGATCTATTTTCTTAGCAATTTCAAGTATAAAACAGAACATTCTTAACATTCTTAACTACCTGAGACCACATGAACCTATTCATCCCAACTCCAGCTGTGTGCCCTTTGACCAGAACCTGCCCCTCCTGACCACCTTTCTCCCTCTGCCTGAGTCCACGGGTCATCTTCCACAGGAGACCATGCAGTTTGTCCTTCCGCGCTTGCTGTAGTTCACTTGGCATAACATCCTCCAGGCTCATCTGTGTTGTCACAAATGCAGAATTTCTTTCTTTTTGAAGGACAAATAATTTTCCATTTATGTAAAATAATTTTCTATCTTATTTCCATAGTATATAATTACTATTAATATAATATGAATATTCTATATTAGTATTGTATTAATGTCATACTCCTGTGTTCTTGTTTCCATATGGAAACCATGTTCCATATACACACAGCATTTTCTTTTTCCGTGTCCACTGATGGGCACTTGGGCTGATCCACGCCTTTGCTATTGTGAACAGTCGTGGGATTGCTGGATCACTGCTAAATCTAGTCTTAGTTTTTTGGGGAACCTCCATACTGTTTTCCATAGTGGCTGGACTCATTTATGTTCCAACTAATTATGTGCAAGGGTCCCCTTTTCTCCACGTCCTCCTCGGCACTTGCTCTCTTTGTCCTTTTGATGAGGGCCATTCCTGCAGGTGGGAGGCAGGGTCTCCCTGGGGTTGGGATTTGCACTTTTCCCTGCAACTGGTGAGGGTGAGCACTATTTCTCATATATGTGCTGCCATCTGTGTGGCTTCTTCTGAAAAAATGTCTATTAAGCTCCTTTGCCCATTTTAAAATGTTTCCTTGCTATGAAGTTGTTTGAATTCCTTATATATCTTAGACACCTTACCAGATGCATGGCTTACGAATGGCTTCTCCGCTTCCTATGCTTTCTTTCCTTTGTTGATTGCTTCCTTTGCTGTGTAGAAGCTGGGTAGGGTCCATTCCTTATAGTAAATTAATCTATCTACCTAATCACCCGTCCATCCAACCAGCACCTATCTACCTATCTCTTATTGGTTCTGTTTTTTTTCTTCTGGAGATTAATACATGATTTAAAATGTCACATTTTCTTTCCATACAGTGACATTAAACAGCAAACACCATAACAAGTTGAGATCTCATGGGAGAGAAGGCACTTTCCTACGCTTTCCTTCTGCCCTTAGACCTCCAAATCAGGGCCATTGTGCAGATGGTCACTTCTTCCTCAGCCACAGGTCATCAGACCCCTCTCTGCAGGGTCAGGAGTCCTCTGCCTGGCCACAGGGGTCCAACCAGCTCTAGATGGATCTGAAGATCTTAGAGGCTGTGGTTCATTTTTCAAAGGACCTAGTCCTTTGAGGTTTGCAACCACTCACCACCCCAGAGAGACCACAGTGTAGACCCCCCCCCCATTCCTCCACTCAGGGCTGTTAGAGTAAGACAGACAACGCCCGAGATCCAGTTAAATTTGAATTTCAGGTAAACCATGAATTTAAAAACTGTTTTTAGTATATCTTTAAAATCACCTCTATTTGGGAAACACTGACACTAAAAAATCATTTTTTTGTTCAGCTGAAATGCAAATTCACTGCGTGTCTGATTCTGTTTAGCAGCCCCGCCCCCACTCTTCTTCCCAAGGCCTGTCCTCATGGCACCTCCACCCAGGCCCCCCCCCCCAGGGCCACCATCTCCTATAGACCTGTGCCCTGGGCCCTGGCCTTTCCGCCCCCAGGCTTCTGCTGGCCACAGCCCGGGGTCTGCTGTTTTCAATTGTATTTTTTTCAGTCATAAGAGCAATGCGTGTTCACTACAGAAAAATCACAGGCTACAGATAAGCAATAAGAAGGAAGCAAGAAAACACTCATAATCCCACCCACACAGGAACGGCGGCTGCGACTACCTCGGGGTAGATTTTTCTAGAGCTCTGTGTGTGTGCACCTCTGTGCATCTTTGCAGATATTAAAAAAGAGCATGCACACACCACACCACAGTCCACACCCACAGCCCTGCGGGGCTCTCAGGTAACCTGAGCCGGGCTCTGGAGCACGCTGACCTGTTTCAGCCACCAGAAAGGGCACCGTGGACCCCACGCTGAACCCCCAGCACTGGGGTCAGAGAGGCCTGTGGCCAAAGACAATTTCTAATTCTGGGGCCGCCTCAGAGAAGTGCCACCGAGGGGTGTAAACAACAGAAACAATGAGACTGGAGGTCGGAGGCAAAGGTGTGGGCAGGGGCTGGCTTCTTGCTGGCTCCCTGATGGCTGCCTTCTGAGGGTGTCCTTCTAGGGCTTTTCCGGTGTGTGTCTATATCCCAGTCTCTTCTTTTAAGGACACTAGTCAGATTGGATTAGGGCCCACCCTGATGACCTCATTTAACATAATCATCTCTTTACAGCCCATGTCCAAATAAGGTTTCATTTGGAGAAACTGGAGGTTAGGACTTCAACATCTGAACTTGGAGGGACAAAATTCAGCCCCAAACATCTTGGCCCAGCTCCCTGCAAACATTTTGAGCTTCAGTTTCCTCATCCATAAAATGGGGCCGAGGATCATATTCCTCTCACTGGAACTTCAGCGCGGCCAAGTCAGATCATCCTGAGAAGGCGCTGGCCCCAGACCTGGCTCCTGGGATAAACCAACACTCAGAGGTCACTTCTCTTGTCTTTCCTTCCCTGCAGGTGGATAACCAGGGGGCCATGGGCCTCTTGCTACCTACCTACTCCTTTGCTCACCAGTTTATTTAGCTTAACTCCTAGAGGAGAGTGCCTGGGTTAGAGGTGGAGGCCAGCTTGCCCCCTGAAGGCGCACCTGTGCCTCTGGGTCAGTGGTGGACATGTGGATGTGCCCCCTGTCTCCATCCTCAGGCCCCTGGGGCTCCTCCCCACCCCCATCACCTGCTCCCCTTTCCTGTTTGTAGGTCCTACTGTCCCTAAAGGCTCACAGAGACCCCAGAGGTGTGCCCAGGGCTCTCCCCATGCTGGTCCTGGCTCTGCCTCTCCTCCTCCTCGTCCACTATTGTCCCTTCCTGTTTGCACCACACAGAGAACTCCTTGCCCTTTGACCAGATGTGCACGCTTAGGCTTCTGGGCCTTTGTTGTGCTCCCTACTAAGGATGCCCTTCTTCCCATGTCTTCCTGGGAGAGGAAGGGACGCTGGCCCCAGGCCTGGCTCCTGGGGTAAACAAACACTCAGAGGTCACTTCCCTTGTCTTTCGACTTTTCCTATGGACTCTTTTAAAGTCCCTCTTCCCCCTTCCTGCTGAAGTCTGTACTGCATGATAAGCCACTCCAGACCCTGGAAAACACAAACAAGGAGGATATTATGGAAACAGCAAGGATAATGGCTGTCTCCCACACCCCACCATCCCAGCACTATTTGAGGACAGAGTTGAGTTCCTCCTCAAGGGGGGAGTGGGGCTCAGAATTCAGGATGGTGCCAGGCAGGAGCAGGCATGCAGGCGCAGACCTGCTCAGACTGGATGGGATCGCCCAGGAAAGCAAAGGGAAGGGTGCGAGAGGGTGGGCGTTGGGGGCGTGATCCCAGTTATGGAAAACACATCTGAGAATGTCACATGAATGGCTGCAAATATGTGGAACAGAATCTAGAAGCAGACACCCCACCAGTCCACAGGCACTGTCCTGGATGAGAGGGAAAGGTGACAGACATTCGCCAACACTTCCAAACATCTCTGACCCCCAGGGAAGACACATTTCCTTCAGAGGCCCAATTACATGGATACTCACGTGAACACACCCACACACATTCACACATATACTCACACACTGCATGTGACTGAAAGCAAAGTTGCAGGAAACTACTTCCTTAGGTGAGATATAGGCTGATGTTTTTATTTTATTTAATCTATTTCAGTTGTTCAATGTGCTTGACTTGATCCAATAAATGGATCTCATGACCCACTGCTGCATCCTGACTTATAACTTGAAAAATCCTGCTCTATGTTCTTTTATATTTAACATTTAATATTGAGAATGGATTGTGTATTATCATTGTATTTTTTCACTTTAAGAGAGCCAGCATTGAGAAAATGGAGAACAATAACAATCAAACTTTCTAGAAGACAGCTTAGCAACATGTGGCAAAACAGACATTTTAAAAGTCATGCATGCGTCTTGACCTGCCATTTTACTTGGGGACAAAGAGGGACAGAGCTGAGAACAACTGCACATGCTGATTTTCTGCATAATAAGGGAACATCCTTAACACGTGGAGTGCCCACCCCCTGAAGTTGTCCCTTACCCTTCTTTTGGCCACCTGGTGTTACCATTCAAGACTGATTTATTGACATGGAAAGAGCGGGGCGTGGGAAGAGGGGGTGCCCAGCGAGTACAAAGTTAATGGTAGGCGACAAAAGGACAATCCGCTCTTGTTTACCATTGAGGGAAAAGAGAGTTGAAAGCGCACACATTGAGAGGTTACCTTGCCTTGGTTCTATTGCTTCTCTGGATTCTTCTGTTCTCCGCAGTGAGCAGACATTATTTTCATAATAAGGGAGGATTTCCAAGGAAATGAGAGAAAGAAACTAAACAGGGAAAAGGAGCACAGAGGAAAAAGAAAAAGATGAAGGAGAAGGGGGAAGGAGGGGAAGGAGGAAGGAACAAAGAGAAATAAATCGGGGAGGTAGATGTTCTCTCCCCTCTGCGGCGGCGTGGGGGAGCGGGTCCCTCCAGCGTGAGGAGTGTTTAAGAGCCAAAGGTCCCAGTGCTGAGCGCGCGTCGAGGTCTGGGAAGTCCCAGTGTGCGCAGCTGTGCTGGGAGGAAAGGTTGCTCCGCGCGCCCTGAGGGTACCCCTGAGTGACCAGCAGGGAGGCGGAGCAGCAGAATCGTGCTCTGGGGGACCTAGGGCAAACCCAGCTGCCCCTAACTGTCTTCCGCGAGTCTCCAAGTACCCACCTGGGACAGCCGGCGAGCCTCCAGCTCGGGGCGAGCCCTGTGCGACTCGGGCGGAGTCCCTGCTGCGTTCTCTGTATTCTTGGGAGTTTAGGGTTGTATTCTAGGGAGGTTAGTGCTTGAGGTGGGGTGGGGGGAGGAGACGCTGAAATGCCATCTGTGCCGATTTTTTTCCTTAAAGTTATTTTTCATTTGAAATACTTTTAAGGGAGAAGGAGAGAGAGAGAGAGAGAGAGAGAGAGAGAGAGAGAGAGAGAGAGAGAGAGAGAGAGAGAGAGAGAGAGAGAGAGAGAGAGAAGGAAAAAGAAGAAAGAAAAATCGCCCAAATTTAGGACATCAGTTCCAAAAAGTTTTCACGGAGGAGCAGCGTGGGGGCTGGGCGCGGAGTTGGCTGGACCGAGGCCTCTCTCCTATCCCTCCCGCGGTGTCCTCACTCACCCACGCTTCCCCCGTGCACGCGCACTCCCACCGAGGCGCGCACCGACACTACTCTTTGCCCGAGCCACCTAGTAGTCCTGGGTTCCACTGTCCGCTGGCCCCATGCTGGCCACATCCTCAAACTCTCGCTTCAGCCCCTTTTCCTGTCCCCACCTCTCTTCAGATAAAAGTGTCATTAACAGAGGGGGTGCGGGCCGTGTTCCCAGGGTCTCCCTCACTCGGAGAGCTGCAGGAAGAGAGCGAGAGTGGGCACTGTCTTGCAGCACCTGGTCACGAACACAGGCGGGATCTGTGCCAAAAGCCCCGACCTTCACCTCGCCCCGAATCGCCCCCCGCCCCTCCTTCTTCCACCTCGCTCCGCTTCAATGCTTCTCAGCGGCCAGCAGGCTGGGGTTTGGGGGTGGTGAGGTTGAACTCCAGTTTGGAGAGGAAGAGGAGGGGGTGTCCTGGACGGAGCACATCCTCCAGCACCCCCAGCCCGGCCGTGGGAGCTGCTGTTGGAGAGATGGATCTGCTCCACTACTGCGCGCTTTGCTAGTCGCGCCTCCGGCGGACTCCAGCAGCCAGGCGGGGGTTGGCGGGAGACGGTTTTGCAGGTGCGGGAAGCGGGCGAGGAAGGAGCCAGGTGCGCGGTGGCACCCACCATGGGCGGGAAAGGAGCTCTGCGAGGTTCAAAGCCCGCCTCGCCCTTCCCCACCACCCCTCCCCCACATCGCTGGATGCTTAGAGAAGTTAGACGGGCGGCTGCAGGGACAGCATAACTGTCAGTGTGCGCGCGCGGGCGCGCTCACGGCCGCAAATGAGGAGCCCCTTGACTCTCCAGCCCGGTTCCAAGACCCTGGGGGGCCTCCGCTGCCTGGCTCTTCTTCAGTTGCCCAAATCCTGGCCTGGGTGTGTGCATGAGTGTATAGGGGCGCCCCGGCCCGCCCCAGATCCTCTTCTCACTTCATCCACTTCCTGCGCCCCTTTCAGTTTAGGATCCTCCCCTAATCCCTCTGGGTCACAATGGGGTCGCCAGGGAGAGATTTGTGTTTAATTCCTGTCGCTACTCAGAGGAAAGAGAAAATAAAGGCACCAAAGGCAAGCAGAAAGCAGTTTACTTCAAGCCTTTATTATTGTAGCTTAAAAGAAGTTTATGTACAGGGAATATTTCCAGCCAAACACTCACTGGATGGCCTTTGAATCAGGGCCCTCCATCCCCTGGTCCCTCAATGAGCAGCTTTGCCTAGGAGTAACCTCACTCGGGCCCAGGCTGTCCCCCTCCTCCCTTTCTCCAGACTCTGCCGCCCAAACTCTGTTCCCCCAAGGAGTCCTAGCTTCCCTCTCTCTCTGGGGCGCTGTGAACCTTGCCAGTGCCCCTCCTGCCATCTTCTTCGGGCCTCAAAACAGACCATCACCTGCCCCCACCCCCACCCCATTTGCGGAGATTTCCTCACGGAAACTCAGAGCACTCTCCCCACCTCGCTTTAGGCGCTGTTTCGAGCCTCCTGCAGTTCGGAGCCAGCTCGTGGTCAAGACCAGTTAGAGATAGTTCGTCATCAGCAGTGGGGCTCGTGCGCGCCTAAAACAAGGGGGGAGGGAGAAACCACCCTGCCCACCCTTCCCCATCCCCGAAGAAACCCTCCCCCAGACTCAGGGACAAGAAGTAAACACAAAGCAGCAGGGCTCCCTGCGTGCGACAGGTGGGTGCCAGGCAACTAGCGCTAGCCTAGAGCGCTGCAGGAACCCAGCTGCGCTCAGGGCGCGCGAGGCGTGGCCAAGGTCTCTGCGCTCTGAAAAGCTGGGCGCTTGATTAAAGGCGCTCTGGGGAGGTGTGAAAAGTGCTGCAGGGGCAAGTCCTGGGGGCACACAAGGTGTGGTGAGCACCGCATCAGTGCTGCCAAGGAGATTTCAAGCAAGCCAGGTAGGTATAAGTGAGAGACAGTCACTGAAGTCCCTGGGAGGCAGGCTCAGCCTAAGATCCGCAGCTCATTGTATCTGCTCTGGGGACCTCGCCAAGCTTGACTTCCTTTGGGGGTGCTTGTACGTGGGCTTCAAAGGCCCGAAGGCCCAGCTCACCAAGTTCAGTCAGTTGACCCGTTGTTGGCTTACAACCGACGGGGCCGAGTGCCGTGCAACTGCTCATCATAGCGCTCCAACCAAGTGCGCAGCTCTGAGACCTGGTAGCCATCTGGGCCACGGCCTCCCTGGTACATGATGGTACCACTCTGGATGACGTAGAGGCGCTCGAAGTAGGCGCCATATGCCGAGCTGCTGGAATTGGCCATGGTGTCCAGGACAAGTGCGCAGCCTGGCGCACCTTGCTGCAGCACCCTTGCTGCGCTGACCCGGTCCTCCAGACTCCGGTGTTGGGGAATGATGTACGGGGAGTCTGTGGTGATCCAGCCGTCGGAAGGATGTGCTTCCTCAATGTAGATGATGAGAAAGTCGACGTCGCGCTGGTACTTGGTGACCAGACGCTGGAAGGCGCTCATGCGCGCCATGAACGGTGGTCAGGTGCAGCTGCCGAAATTGAGCACCAGTGGGCGGTTCCCTTGGGCATAGTCT
Organism: Ictidomys tridecemlineatus; assembly: GCF_052094955.1. Classification (NCBI taxonomy): domain Eukaryota; kingdom Metazoa; phylum Chordata; class Mammalia; order Rodentia; family Sciuridae; genus Ictidomys; species Ictidomys tridecemlineatus. Next base: position 120,516,190 of record NC_135481.1, on the reverse strand, counting down.
AGGATGCGCTGGCTCCGGAAGCCCTCAGGCAGGACCACCTCCGAGTTGGGCGCTGGTCCGCCCTCGTGTGCCTGCTTGAAGAAATCCAACTTCTGGCCATGCCACACGGCCTTGAGCGACGCCAGGGTGCACAGGCGGTTGTCGTCGGACACGCAGATGGGTGGGTCGTCGGGGGGCACCTCCTCGCCCTCACTATTGAGCTCCACTTCGGGTTCGGGCTGGCGGCGGCGGCCCAGGAAATGCTTGCGGATGCACAGGAAGTCGAGGAGCCAGAGCATGAAGGCCGTGCCTAGGAAGCGCGGGAAGAGCACGAGGCACGAGGCGGTCTGGGCACAGAGCCTCAGGGAGTGAAGCAGCAGGGAGCGGAGCATGGTGGCCGTGGGCCCCGTGGCCCCCGGGGGCCCCTCGCCTTCTCCGACCACCAACCGCGAGGCGGCCTGGCGAGGCATCTGGGCTTCGCCCTGCGGAGAGCTCAATTTATAGCCGAGGCTTCAATTGGCGGGAGACTCCACCTCCGCCCAGGCCCGCCCCCTTGCAACTTGAGCCCTGAGGGATCACCCAGTGCTGCGGCCAATGCCCTAGAAATCGTGGGTCGAGGGCGGGCACTGGCAGGAGGGGGGCGGAGCGGTCCGGCCGGGGGCGGTGGGGGCGGGCCTGAGTCCTGCAGCCAGCTCTCAGGGGCGGGGGACCCAGGCGCCGCTGCCTCCCGGGACTAGCAACCCGACCGGGGACCTGGGCGCCCGCGGCGGAGGTCTTCCAGCTGGCGCGAGCTCTGCGCGCGGCCCCGGTCTCCGCGGCCTGGCTCCGGCCCGCGCCCCTCTCGCCGCGCACCTGAGCCGAGTTCCCCGGCGGCCGCCGCGCCGCGCCGGAGCTCCGGTTCGCTTCCCGCGCGCCGCCGCCAACGCCGCCCACGCCGCTGCCGCTCGTGCGGGGCCGCTGCCCAGGTACCGAGGGAGTCGGTGTCCGCGGCCGCCGCTTCGGTGGCCCTGGCTCCCGCCCCGCCGAGGACGCGGACACGCGAGGAGGCAACTTTGCGTTCCCGCCGCCTTCCCGGCTCGCCCGCGGGCGCCGCTCGACTGCCGGAGCCCGTCCGCCCGCCTCCCGCGCGCGCTCACACTCGCGCCTCGCACACGGCCGCCCCCCGCACCGCCCCGCCACGCACACCGCGCTCCGCGCCCCCCGCCGCTGCCCGAGGCCGCCGCGCGCCGCCCCAGTCCGCGCAGCCCCGGCCGCGCCCGCCCCGTCCCATCTCTTTGCCGCTGAGCGCTGCGGATCCCGGGTCAGCGGTCGCCAGGGTCCATCTGGGAGGTGCGGAGGGCAGGGCCCGCGGGCAGGTTGGCGCTGGCGCCGGAGACCGGGAGGACTCAGGAAAGCAGCGCGGGCCCTGCGCCCCCGGTCCGCTCTGGAGGGCCCCGGGCGCAGGGCGCTGCGGGCGTGGGGCGCGGGGCAGCGGGCGCGGGGCGGCGCCGGCCCCGGGCGGCTCTCCCACTAGGGGTAGCTGTTGCCTGAACGCCGGAGCGCTCCCCTCTCGCCGCTCGCCTCGCCCGGCGCAGCCCTGGCCGCCGGGCGCACCCGTCCCGTTCGTCCCCGGACGTTGCTCTCTGCCCCGGGAACGTCGAGACTGGAGCGCCCGAACTGAGCCACCTTCGCGGACCCGGAGTGCGGCGGCCCGACTCACCGCGGAGGCGCCGGGACGCGTAAAGTGCGTACTTTCAACCTCGAACGTGTGCTGAGGCTTTTAGGGGTGCGGGGAACTCCCCAACTCTGCGGAGCCCTGATCGGCTCGGCTGCCGCGCCTGAGACCTTCTGATCCCTCGCTGCGCGCGGTATCGGGCCGGCGACTCCGGGATTAGAGGCGGCGGGGTGGGGACGTGCTTTGACCTGGGGTCCTCCGAGGCCGTGGGCAAGTCCTGCTTTGCCTTAGCCCAATGCAACCCTCAGGGCGAGGCTTCAGTCCGGTCTGGGAGTTGGGCTGTCCAGGACGCCTGAGCACAGGGACTTCTCTGGGGCTCTGGGGCTCTGGTCTCCTAAGTCCCGTGAGCCGCCCAACTTCTTGAGACAGGGACAGCGCTGTGTCCCGGGCCCTGGTGAGAGCTGGCTGGACCCTGTAGGGCGCGGGAGGCTTGCTTTCCGCGGCTAAGGAACGTGTCCAGAGAAGTGGACACCCGGCAAAGAGTCCAGCAGCGCGCAGGTGGACACTCGCCTTGGGTGGGGATCCTCCCCTCGGGTTTCACCGCCAGGGCAGGACCCTTTGTCCCACTAGACACGTGTTTCCATTAGGTCAAGACCCCCGAGTGTGTGTGGAGGTCGGAGGGGCTTGTGAATGTGGCCCCTAGTCTTTCAACTGGTCAGCGGATCTCTGCTGTTATGGGCAGGGCACACACCCCGAAACTTCTCACCCAGAGGGAAGCCGGTCTGGTCCCTTTCCCACTCTCCCCAGTGCCTCCACGGCTCCCCTCACCCCTGGGCAGGGGTGTTTCAGGTGGATTAGGAAATTCTCCTTGAGCCACACCTGACTGGTGAGGGGGGTTCCACTTGGTGTCCCCCTTCAGTGGGGCCCCTCTGTTTAGCAGATCAGCTCCTTTCCAGCCCCTTTCTTTGCGGGAGGGGAGAAGGAGCAAGTAAGAAGCCATGCCTCCTACTGGGTAAGTTCCTGAGAGATCTGGGGGCTTCTGAGGTCACCTCCTCCCCGGTGAGGGCAAGAGGTTTTGATGGTCTCAACTTTTGTTGGGCGATTTCAAATCCTGATTTCTTGATTCTGGGAGGTGCCAGTCTGGGGCTAGTGGCCTGCCCCCACCCATAAGGGAGTTGGGGCACTTTCCACATAGAGTCTCAGAAAATGAAAAGGCCACTGTGGGCCCAGGACAGCCTTCCTGGGATGTGGTGGCCGTGTGTGTGTGTGTGTGTGTGTGTGTGTGTGTGTGTGTGTGTGTATGTGTGTGTGTGTGTGTGTGTGTGTGTCGTACCTGAGTGTGCATGTGTGCACAGGTGCATGTGTGGAAGGCAGGGTCAGGGCAGGTCCAGCCTACCTGTAGCAGTGGACCACACTCCTTCCAGCCCTGGGAGTACCCAGGACACCTGCTTGTCCCTAGGTCTATCACTGCCCTAGGGTCTGCTGGTGTCCCTTGGTTGGACAGGCTACAACCTCACCTCTGGGGATTCCAGAGCACTGGACAGGGAGCCCAGACCCTTCTGGCTCCACAGCTTCCTAGGCAGGAGCCAGAATGAAGACTCAAGGTCCAGGTAAGACTGGCTTCGGGTCGTGGAAGCTGCCTGTTGCCTCCCACTCCAGCACCCCGCCCCCCAGCTCACTCTCTGCCCTCTTCCCTCGGCCACCCCTGACTCTCCTTCCCTTCTCTCCAGGGCCACACCCCACTCACTGTAGCTCACCCTTCCTGTTGCTTCCCCTACTGTCCTGTCTTCTCCCAACTGTCCAGAGAGAGAGTCCTGGCCTAAGGCCAGGGCCCAGGGGGACCCAAGGGACGGGGGCCTCAGTGGGCCTGGCAGGCTCCCTGCTGGGACTTCTCCTGCCACTGGACCTGCCCCTCCTGCCTACCCTCTCCCAGCTCCAGCAGGGGGCGGACAGGGGAAAGAAAAGGAAAGACATGTTGAACTGGGTCCATTTGGTGTCTGGGAGCCACTTGGAGAGAGGGAGGGGGCAGGGGATAGGGGCAGAGCCCTGGCACTGCGAGTCAGGCTGGCCTTCGGATGGCCTGCTCCCAGGAGCCCAGTCCTGGTGGTGTCTGTGAAGGGGAGGGCTTGGTGGACCCAGGTGCTGTGCCCTCCCTCCCACTGCTTCCCTGTGGAGCTGTGGGAAGCCACAAGTGCAGCCCGTGTCTCTTCTGGTGGAGCCACCCCCATCCATGGTCAGAGGGGCCATCTGGAGACCCCCCATGGGGCTGGGAATGCCCTGTGGCCCTCCATGCCCCGCCCCTGAGGCTTCAGGGGGATGGTGTGGCCCGCACATCCAGAAGAGTTGGAGAATGACATGTGGGTGCCCCGTGCCTGGCCCTGCCTCCTCACACACTGGTGAGGACAGGGCAGCCCTCCTTGGCCACCCACTTCTGCCCTCCCCTGCACCAGGATTCCTGGGGCTTACCTGCCTCTGAGCTTCCACTTGGGCTGTTCCCTCTGCCCTTCCCCTGGAGACTCCCATTTTTCCTCCATTCCTACCATGGGCCTCCACCTGGGCCCACTTGCCCACAGGGGCAGCAGAGCCCCTGACCATGCCCTCGCCCATGCAGCCGGAGGACACCCCTCTGCTGTGTGTGCGTCCCTGTGGCCGAGGCCTTGGTGGGTGTGTCTTCCCATGGCTTCTGTGTCTGCCTTCTGCACACCCAGCGGCTCCCAGGCTGGACACCAGGACTCTCGACAGGCACCCAGGGTGTTGGGGGGGTGCTGCCCAATAAAGATTTGTGAAACAAACAAGGAGTGCAGCGTGGACTCACTGAAGACTCCTTATTTGTGGGGAATTTCAAGATATTTTGTTCTGGTCTTTGCACACGCACGGTGGTGAGCAAGGGGGGCGTGTCAGCACAGTCTCTTGGAAGTCCTGTTGGGGTGTGGTGTCTAAAGGACACACCTGTCCGCTGCCTCTGGGGCCAATCTGTTTCCCTTCCTGGGCTGACCAGGCCCTGCCGGGCGCCAGGCCCTAGTTGGGGGTGCGTTTTCCTCCTCATTGGCTTGGGGAGCGACTTCTCCACGCTTCCTCCCACCTCAGACTGAGGCTGAGCATGTGGATACCCTGTGCAGGCCGGGAGGGTGCCCCAGGGCTCAGAGGAGTAGTCTTAGAGGGTCTCCAACACATCACGTGTCTGTCCCTTTGGGAGTCTGAGGCAGAATGGGGTGACACAGTGGGGCCCAGGGTGGGCAGCCTGGAAGTCTGTCCAGGAGAGCTTGTGGGGGACCCAGGGCTTCACTTGGAGGTCTGGGAGGCAGGCCTTGGTGTTTGCTGTGTGGCCCTGGACCTGGCCCGACCTGGCCTGGCCTGAGCATCTTTCCAGTGCTGTCCCTGCACTGCTGTCTACGACAGACCCCAGGATCGAGGACATTTGGGAGAGACCCCGCCTTCCCCTGCCTGCCGCCCTGGGGGAAGGCGCCTCTGCGTGGTCGCCTCCCCCACGGTTTAGCCCATCCCGCTAGGCCCAGCCTGGGCGCTGACTTGTCCTGGCAGCAGTGCACGCGCAGTGGCCTCGCCCTACTCCTTGGTGCTGGCCAGCCTGGGAGGTAGGGGCAGTGCCTGGCCCCACTGGTCCTGCCCAGGGACGCTGACCTCACACCAAAGCAAACCCTGGTCTGAGCCCAAGAGTGGCCAGAGGGCGCCTTTGGTTCCATCCCTCTGTTCCATCTGTGACCCTTTGGGGCAAGAGGTGGGGTCCAGAGTCCCTTTGCTTCTAGCAGGCCCAGCTTCTAGAATGTGCTGTCACTGACCCGGGGCACAGGCGTGTCTGTTCACACCCACCCTGCTCCTTCCTGGAAGCTGCGGAGCACCAGAAGATACTGCAGGTGACACGGAAGGAGAAGCAGCAGGAAAGACACTCCCCCTGGGGACAGGGTCCAGCGTCCTCCATGCTGGCCAGGGAACCATTGCAGGTTTTCCCCTGAACACCTTGGTGGGAAAATCTGACTGGGTGTGATTCCCAGGGTCCAGAGGTAAAAAGGGGCAGCCCAGCCTTGGCACACAGCACCTGGGCCGGGCTGGGCTGGCTCTGACGCTGGCAGAGGCTCAGTCTGAGGTGGGCCCTGGGATTCCCGGAGCCCAGATGTCTGGGGCTGTGTGCCGTCACTGAGAAGGGACGCCTGGCCGCCTGGGTGGAGAGAAAGCAAGGGAGGAAGGCGACCCCCTCGCCATCGCCGGGGCTCAGACACAGCCGGAAGGGGCGGCAGAGAAGGTCGGCCCCCTTGGGTGGACCCTCCTCCTGAACTGGCGTCCCCTGGGCGGGCCCCCAGGGGCTCTCCAGTCCTCACCAGGCTCCTGGACAGCTTCTGCGCTTTCTGCTCTCGAGGAGCCTCCAACCTGGCAGGGGACCTGGTGTGCTCAAGGAGGGTGCAGGGACGGCTGCCACTTGGGCCAAGTAGGGTGGCACTCAGGAAGTGGCCGAGGCAGGGGGACAGCCTTCGGTTCTGTGCGGCTCTTGGCTTTGAAGTCTGGCTCCTGGGAGAAGAGCGGCTGTCCTCGTCCTCCTTGGTAGGGAGCTACATGCTTGGCTCCCCAGGGCAGGACCCCCACGGGGCAGCTCCTCTGCAGGCCCAGCTGGGTCATCTCCGGGAGCTGTGTGCACCAGCATCTGGCTGTTCCCGTGGGAAATGGGTGGGACTCTTGCTTCCACCTCCAGGAGGGTGTGAGTGAGAACATGCAGCTCCCTGAGCCCTGCATGGAGAGCCCCACGGAGAAGATGGCCACCACTCAGGCCACCGCCATCAGCACCGGGGGGCTTCCGCCGCAAGCCTCCCTGGAAATCCCACTTTTGGGTACTTCTGGAGCTTACGTTCAGCCCCTCCTTCTTTCCAGGTCGACACATAGTGGAGAGGCTTCCTTTCACAGAATTCCCATCTCTGCAAGTCCTCTTAGAACCAGTTATTTTCCAGTCTCCAAAAATTGTGTTTTGTTAGGACCCTTGAGGTTTGTACCTGGCTGAAACAATACAAACTAAATTAAGCAAAGAAGGGATTTCCTGGCTCCAGTCAGTGAAAAGTCCTGGTGGAGCATGCCTTCAGGCATGGCTGCATCCAGGTGCTTGACCTGGCTTTTGGCTATGTCTCCTGTTGCCCAAGTCTTACTCCAGGTGGGTCTCTCCTCAGGAGCTCTGGCTCATGTGGCACATGTCACAGCCACCCCAGAGGAGATACCATAATTTCCATGGCAGAAATCAGGTGGGAAAGGCTTTGGGTTGGATCTGGGACTCCGGATGGCTCTTAACTCATGTGAAGTGACCAGATTTTCTGGCTGGGAGTGGAGAGGGGAGAGGTTCGGGCCACACACACCCACCACATGGTCCCCAGGACTCTCTGTGGAGATGGTGACAATCCTAACAATTCCCCAGAGACTAGTACTAGCCCCATTTTGCAGATGATAAAACAGAGACTTGGAAGCAGACTTGCTGGTTAGCTGGAGGTTTTTCCTCGGGCTCCTCTGGGGGCTGAAGGGGACCACCTGGCGGGGAGGACTGGGGGGCAGCAGGATGCAGTGACTTGGTCTTGGCTTGCAGGACCAGGAGCGCAGCCTGGGGACACGGAGCTGGCCGAGCAGGCTGCAGGGTTCCGGGGGCACATGCTGAGCAGGACCTGCCGCAGGCCAGAGGTGTGAGCCTTGGCTTCCTGGGAATGAGCGGGCCTTGGCCTGGTTTATTTTGCTTTGGGAATTTCGTGGTTTGTGGGCGTGTCTTGGGGCCAGGGGATGGCCGCTAAGAAGCCAGAGGGAACTGGCTGGAGGAAGAAGTCACTGAGCCTGGAAGGGCCCCTCAGCTGGGCCACAGCCTGGGAGGCTCTCTGGCTGTTGTCTCAGAGCCAACATTTGGTGCATGGTGTCGCCAGGGCCCCTGGGCTGTGGCAGGGTGCCAATACCAATTGGCTGGCGCCATCCCGTCAGGACCAGGCCTTCCCACCTGAGGGGATACACCACCTCAGGAATCTCACAGACCTGGGTTTGGGTCCTGTCTCTGCTTTCCAGAGGCTGTGGGTCTTGGGTATGTTCCTGAACCTCTCTGGGCTGCCGTCTGCTCATGTTTGGGGGAGTAATCATCCCCTTTCCTATGGGCTCATGGGAGCTTGGGAGGCAGTGCAGGGGATACCGCTCGCGGGAGCTCAGGCAGCAGCAGCTCTGTGTTTGATTGCTTTTCCTTTGCTAGAGTCTCAGGGATCCTATGGGAGGGGCAGCTGTGGCCCTTCAGGTCAGGGGCTTTGCACAGGGCGGGGCAGTAGCCGTGCATGACAGTGGACTGAGTGCTTCCTTTGCCTTTACCGGTCCTTCCACCCAGAAGACGGACCCTTCCTGCCTCTCCACTGGCCAGCTACAGGAACTGACCTTGTCCTGCAAGTCTTGATGGCTGTCCCTTCCTGCTTACCTCCTACAGTGTCCCCTCTTCTAGTCAGTCCTGGCATTCCAGCCATCCACGACTCTCCCATGGGCCTCCTGAGGCAGGTTTGGGACTGAATGACAGGTGCCTGCTGGGCTCTCGTGCAGTGGGGACAGGTCCCAAGAGGCTTCTGGATTGGGAACTACTCCTGTGTGACCCTGAACCAGCCCTTGGCCTCTCTGTTGCTTGAAGGGCTGGCCTGGAGCATCTCAGAGCAGGTGGCATTACCAGGGACTTGGGGGCCCCGTCAATCATGGTCAGAGCAATTCTGGGTGAGGAAAGACCCCAAAACCACGAGCCCTCGTTTCTCAAGGGCTGGGCTTTAGCTGGGCCTGGCGTGGGTGATCCCGGTGGCTCCCTGGCATGCCCCATGCTGGCCGGCTGCCAGCTGGATGGTCACGGCTGGACCCCCTCCACATGTCTCTGCTCCTGTGCTGGGCTTCCTGGGCCAGGTGTGTCAGGGACAGCGGAGCACAGAGGGGCCACTCTGCAGCCTGCTGGCGCCGTGGGCTCTCCCACCCACCCCCGGGAAGTCCTGGGCAGTGCCCCGTCGGGGCGGAGGCTCCAGCAGACTCCTCGGCATGGCACGGGGGCTGGAGGAATGCAGGAGCGGGGCCTCTTTGCAGCTGCCACGGAGACTGGGTCAGGGCTCGCACCTGGGGCCTCGCATACTGCAGGGCCCGCCGTGGCCAGGCGACAGTGCTGGACCAACTCAGGGCTGCGTTTCTTTACCCGTGGTTCCCCGCGTCCTCTGTGGCAGGATTCTGCAGTGCTGGGGAAGGTGGTGTCGGGGACAGGCACGGAGACCCTTCACTCTTCTCAGAGCTCCTTGTGCTGTGGTCTGCAGGGCACAGATGCGCTGGACAGGCCCTTCAGGAAACGGCCAGGCTTCCTGCTCCGCCCCTGCCCTGCTGTGTGGCCGGTCGCGTTCCTGCCCCTGGGGCTCTGTGTCCTCACCTCTACGCGGGGACTGCATGGCACCTGCACAATCTCCACCTGCCCAGGGCTGTGGTTCAGCAGGTCTCGGAGGGCAGCCATGGCCGGAGAGAGAGGACGAGGGAGACAGAGAAAAGGTGGGGGCAGGGCTAGTGCCTGTCTCTGGTGCCTGACTTTCCCTTCTGGAAGCTTCTGCTTACCCCCTGTTAGGAGGAGGGGTTGAACGGGCAGGAGGGGGGTCAGTGTGCGATGGAACCCCTCCCTGTGGCTCAGTGACCTCACCCTGTGAACCTGGGAGTGGCCCTTCCCCAGGCCTCCATTGCCCGCCTGGGGCTGTACCTGAGGGTTTGGTTTTGTTGGTGGAACAAGAGCTCCTTATAGTTACATGGGTCCTCTGGGCGGGAGAGAGGGTTCCCCCGGACGACTGTGGAAAATCCACTCCAGATCATCTTCCAGGCGCAGAGTGAAGCTCACGACTGCTCTCCCTGGTGCACAGAAGGAACAGGAGGCTTCAGAACTTCGACTAAGTGCCTACTGTGTGCCAAGTACTAAGCTAAGTGTGTTTTCACATGGGGATCCTGCAGCGGGGGTCTCTGGGCATTCTGCACAGCCACAGAGTGGATGCTCTGGGAGTGGAGTAAGTGCCAAGATCCACACAAGAAGTGGCACCGCATGACATCTTCACCCACCATCCACCACCTTTCTGCCTGCCCATCCACCCACCCACCTGTCCACCCATCCGTCTGTCATCTGTTATCCACCTGCCCACTCATCTTCACACCTCTCCATCCATCAATTCATCCACCAATCCAACCATGCACCCACCCATCCCTCTGTTCATCAGTTCATCCATCCATCCCACACCCATCCTCCCATCTGTCTATTCATCCATCCTATCCATTGACCCATCCATATATTTGCCTATCTATTCATCCATCCATCCACCAATCCAATCATTCATTCACCCACTCTTCTGTCCATCAATCCATCCACCCACCCAACCATCTGTCCTTTCATCCATCCAGGTGTTCACTCACTTATCCATCTATCCATCAATTAATCCATCTATACACTTATCCATTCATCCATCTACCCACCCACCCACCCACCTATCCATCCACCTGTCCATCCATGGAAGGATCTATCCATCCATCCATCCATCCATCCATCCATCCATCTATCCATCCATTCATCCATTCATCCATCTGTTTATCAGTCCATCTGTTTGGCCATCCATCCACTTATTCATCCATCCATCCACCCACCCAACTATTTATCTACCTGTCCGTCCATCCATCCATCCATCCATCCATCCATCCATCCATCCATCCATCCATCCATTTATCAGTCCATCTGTTTGGCCATCCATCCATCTAACCATCCATCCATCCATCTGTTCATCAGTCCATCTGTCCATCCATCCATCCATCCATCCATCCATCCATCCATCCATCCATCCATTTATCAGTCCATCTGTTTGGCCATCCATCCATCTAACCATCCATCCATCCATCCATCCATCTGTTCATCAGTCCATCTGTCCATCCATCCATCCATCCATCCATCCATCCATCCATCCATCCATCCATCCATCCATTTATCAGTCCATCTGTTTGGCCATCCATCCATCCATTTAACCATCCATCCATCCATCTGTTCATCAGTCCATCTGTCCATCCATCCATCTGTTCATCAGTCCATCTGTTTGGCCATCCATCCATCCATCCATCTATCCATCCATCCACCCACTTATTCATTCATTCAGCAATCCACCCACCTATTCATCCACCTGTCCATCCATCCATCCATCTATTCATCCAACTATCCATCCATCCATCAATCATCCATCCATCCGTCCATCCATCCATCCATCCATCCGTCCATCCATCCATCTATCCATCTGTTCATCAGTCTATCTGTCCATCTATCCATCCATCCATCTATCCACCCACCCACCCATCTGGGACCTGCAGTGCATAGCTCTTCTGAAGATCTGAACCAGCCCCTTTCCTGGAGGGACTCAGGACTGGAGAGGGGAGGGCTGAAAACCCAGGATGGTATGGATGTCGGTTACAGTGAGGCCCCCAGAACACTACCTATGGGAGTGGGAGAAGATGGGACTTGCCACCCAGGGTGACTGCATGGTTGTCCTTGCAAACAGTGTGGTCTGATTACGAATCCAGCGCCTGTGGCTAGTACCACAGTCTGATGATGCTGATGCTGGTGGACAAGTAAGAAGCCCCAGCCTGCAGGTCCTGCACAGAGCAGTAACTTCGCGTGACACTGTAGTGAATAGCCACCAGACTTCAGAATGCCCTGCTCTGTTTGGAGAGGGACAGGTTCAGCTGGGCTCCCACTTGGATGCGAGTGGGGGGTCAGTCAGATTGACGGCACAGCCAACCTGCAGGAGGCCGGGGTGTGGTCCCTGCACATCCTGACCCTCAGGTCCTCCAGGTGCTGGGAGGCAGGATGGGGCAGCGCCTGGTGCCCTCTGCAGCAGTGCAGGCCTGGCCCCTGGGGCCGCCTCCCGCCTTTCAACTTTTCCCACGGGGCCATCAGGGCCATCAGCTCAGGTCCTCCTGGGACTCCTGTTGCCCTGGAGATTAAGACCAGGCATCTTGGGGTGGTGCTAGAGGGAGGAGGGTGGCACGTAGGTTCCCGGGGGGCAGCAATGGTGCCGGCCCCAGGACAATCTCAGGTGAGCCATAGGCGCTCACGTGGGGTGGTGCAGGGGCCGTCAGCCATCTGTAACACTGTCCCACGAGGGTGGGAAGGGACAGACTCCAGTGCCCAAGCATCATGGCCAGGCAGGTGGGGTCTGTGACTCCCAGAGACCTGGTGCTCTGGGGAAGTCTCTGCACATGGACCCTGGGGAGGCCCCTCTCAGTGAATGACCCCTTGTGCACGAGAGTTCCTATCCCCGTCCAGCAGACTTAGAGCCAAGGACAGGACCCCTCACTGGGGGTGCTGTGAACACTGGGGAGAGGGCTGGGGGTGGGCTGGCCCTGCGGCCCCTCCGGCCTCTGGGGCTGATGAGGTCATGATTCTGGGGTATGACCTCTGGAAACCCTGGGAACTGCTCCCAAGACCCCAGGTCTGCCAGGGCCCTGCTGGGGGTGGGCTGTCCATGGGTGGGCCCAGAAGGCCTAAGCACTACCCCAAAAAAGGGCTTGGAACCCTACAGGGCTGAGTCATGCTGCAGGAGCTGTGGCCAGGAGCCTGCAGAGTGGCAGAGGCCAGGGTAGGGAGAGCCACGCGGTCCTGATTCTAGAGCAGATTCTGAGAGGGGCAAGGCTGGGTGGAGTCTGGCAGGTGGACTCTGGTGCCGGCGAGAGGCCTGCGCAGGAGTAGGGGGGCTGTGGGGGAGGCTGTGCCCTCCCCCTCCCCTCCCCCCTTCCCTCCCGAGCCCTGCCCTCCTTCCTGCCCCCACCCCTACTCCACGGAGTCAGAAGAAGCCCACACGATGCCCACGCCCTTCATGGCAAGAGACTTCTGCAACCAGGATCATCGTGGGCCCAGCTGTCCCTGGGATGGGGACAGTCCCCGGGTACCTCCTACCCCAGGCTCGCTGGACACCCTGCTCCCGGGAGTTGCAGACCCTGCTGCTGGCAGTGGGCAGGAAGGGGCGTGGGGTCATTTGAGGTCAAGGGCCACACAGGTTCTGGGTTCTTGGAGGCCAGCTGCCCATTGGTCAGGATGTGGTTACCTCCCCAAGACCCTGTGCAGGCCTGGCCACTCCTGGCCCTGTCCTCTTTGGGCAGCATCCCCTCTGGCCAGCTGGTGGCCTTGGAGGGATTCTGGGGGCACCTCTGTCCTCAAGAAGGGCTCTTTGGAGAGGGAAAACGAACACATTTCAACACCTCCAGATTCTGAAAATGGATTTCTCCCAGGGAAACAGAGACTCAGAGCGTGTTCTCTTCCCTGAGAGGGAGCCAGGAAAACAGCGGGGGGGTGGGGTGGGGGGGAGGGGAAGAGGCCTCAAAGAGAACCAGTGGGAACTGGGACATGAAGTCAGACAGACCTAGGTTCAGATCCTGCTGACCACTTACTGCTGTGTGACCTGGTCCTGTGACTTCACCTCTCTGAACCTCAGTTTCTTTTTCTGTTCAACAGGGTAATTCTTCTAAGGGATGCTGGAGGGTGGCTGTGGATGGAGCAGTTCCATCTTCTCCAGGAAGACAGTCTTAGACTGTTTCTTAAGGATGGCCAGAACCCCAGGAGGGGTCCAATAGTGCCTGGTATTCTGGTTTGACTGCTTGGCCTCAGTGAGGGGAACAAGACTCTAGGTTCCAGTTTCTTTGGCCATAAACTGGGGACCAGGATTTCTCCTGCAGGAGGTCACTGGGAGGATTAGTTAGCCAAGCAGGCCCTGATTGCCTGGGGTGGGGCCTCTCCTGGGTGGGGCCTGGCTTTTGCGGTCCCTCCCTCCAGGGAAACCACCCCCCACCAGCCCCCCACACACAGCCAGCTTGCAGGTCTGGGTGTGAGGGTCCCTCCCAGGAAGGCCTGGTCTCGCCGCCATGTCTCTGGGGACTTTGTAGCTGCCTCCGCTTGGGCCTCCACTCCTCTGAGCTCACCTCCTCTCCGTCTTCCAGGCTGGGGTTAAAACTGCTCTCTGCTCGGGACGCTGCCTGGCCGTGGAGCTGCCCACAGCAGCTGAACGCATCGAGGCTGCTTGGCCTGGCCTCTGGGGCCTCCCGGCAGGGTGTCCACTGCCCTGTCCAGCCCCATCGCCCCCCACCCCTGCTGGCACAGATCTGACGTTCCACTCCTTGCATTCCGGCCCTCTCCTCAGCAGGTCAGGAGGTGCGGGGGGACCTGGGCCAGCTAGAGAGAGGCTGGCAGAGGCTCAGGGGACGGAGCGCAGGTCACATCCCAAGAGGCCTCTTCAGACTCCTCCTCAGGTCGCCTTTGCTTCTCCTGGTCTGCAACGCCTCAGGACCTGGGCTACCCATGGTCCTGGGAGAGGGGAGGAGACTGTGCCCCCTGAGCTCAACCTGGACGCATTGACAGATTCAAATTCTGAGACTCCCTTGCAGCTACATGTGGCTACTTGACAGAATCCTTGCCAGTGAGTGACATGTCAGAAGTGATCTGTGAAACTCTGGGTCCTGCCCTTTGAGGGAAGAGAGGTATCTTTCCCTTTTCTCCCTGTTCCCCTTATTGAACGATAGATGTAATGGCAGGAGTTAGAGTTGCCATGTTGACTGTAGGATGGAAAGTGGTAGTTGAGGATCACGGGGCAACAAGGTCCTAAGAACCTGGGTCAGTACGTGTCACCTGTCCCGCTGAAAGCCAGACTGTCACACGGAGGAGAGATTTCTAGCTTGCTTAGTCCTGTGTCATTTTGGCATTTGTAACATCAGCAGAACGATATCCTCATTAAAATAGAGATGTCGATCAACTGTATATAGAATGACCAAATGACCACTAACAAGAGGTCAGCGAGCCACTGCGTGGAGCCTGCTTTTCAGGTGCTGCTCGGGAATCCCAGTGGGGCTGTGTCTGTGGGTCTCAGCACTGCCTGGGCTGGGTGCAGATGCATGACCCTGGCTGAGTCAGCAACGGCTCAGGGTTCTGAGGCCTGATTGGTGACATGCGGGACCAGGCTCAGATGACAGGGCAGAGGATGGCAATGGAGGCCCACCTGTGTGGCTCTTCTCCACGTGAGTCGTGATGCAGGGCTCAGGGGAGAGGGAGCCCCCCACCGCCTTCTCTCCTCTCCTTCCTCTTCCTGCACCCCAGCTTTCCCGGGGGCACTGGTGGGCTTCATGAGCCCCAATGAAAGCACTCGGCTTGTAACGATGGCTGCTGCTTAATGATCTCAAAGTCCCTGGACGCCGTCGAGGAGACAGGGGCTCTGCTCCAGGACCTGCTTTCCTACTGCAGAACCCGGGCCCTTGAGTGTGGCCCTGAGCCCTGAGCCCCAGCCACCCGACGGGACCACTCACCAGGAGCCTCGCCGGGAGCTAGTGCCCTTGCCCTCCCTCTGCACTCTGCTGCGGGGTTGCCCTCCAGGAGTGTTGGAAGGACCCTGGGGGTGAAGCTCAGGAGCCAGAAGAGCAGCCTGGGCGCCCGGGCTCAGAGCTGGCCAGGAGGGACCAGGACGCCCTGGGAGCTTCAGGAGGATGCGAAGGTGGCAGGACTTGGGGACACCCGGGTGTGGACGGCGTGGTTCAAAGCCACTCGCTTCCAAGAACCGATACTAGGGTAAAATGCACGAGGTAAGGGATCGTCCCCAGCCCTGCAAGTGGCCCCAGTGCCAAGGACACGCCACTGTTGTGCGATCGTGTCCCCAGCTCCTTCCGCCTCGTCTGGCTGCAGCCCCAGCGGGGCACCGCCTCCTCCCGCAGGGCTCTGCAGTCGCAGCGTCACTTTCTGCTCCTAGAATCCCACGGCTCCCGCCTTTTTGTTCATTTTCTAGTGTCGATGGCACGTTGTGCGGGGGAGGGGGCTTATGTTGGATCTGAGGACCCAGGGTGTGATGGCCTTCCTGCTGGCGCGGGGCACCTTGTTTTGAGGGACAGGGACACAGGTGCCCACATGTCTGGTCTCTGAGCCACCAGGGCTGCTGGGTGACAGGTCACCTCCCGAAGGCCACACTCAATGCCTCACCATGGGGTGACTCCTCGGGGACACATCCGTGCCATGGCATCTGGGGACCTTTTGTGAGTGGGTCCTTTTGTGACTGGCCTGATTGGCTCCGCAGGGGTCCTGGGGGTCCTGGTGTGGCAGCAGGCCTCAGGGTCTCCGTCCTGTCAGGCCGATCCATGTTCCACCGTGTGGGTGGACCTTACGGATCTCTGTCCATCCCTGGGCACTTCTCCCACGAGGGTGCACGATGCTCTTCAAGGCCTGGCCTTCAGAAGGGGAGTCACTGGGTCACAGGGTGATTCTGTGCGTGAGTTGTGAGGGATGGCTGCTGTCCCCACAGCCACACCGTCCTGTGCCCCCCCCCCCGAGTGCACGAGGCCTCCCAGGGCCATCTTCACCAGCACACACCACTGTCCCCCACGTCCTAGTGGATACGAGGCCAAAGCCATCGGGTTACAGAAGTGAGCTGAGACCCACAGCAGGAAGGACCTGTCTGGGGCAGCTGCTGGGTAGTCCAGGCCTCCAGCCTCCTTAGTCCTCTCTCCCAAGAGCCCTGGGCCTCTGAGCTCACCTGCAGCTGCAGGGGACAGTTCCTGGTAAGCTGCCATCTGCCCCCTCCATGGCCTGGCTCTGGTGTCCCCACCTAGGCCTGAGGAGCTTGTGGACCCATGGCCCTGGCGGGTGACCCCCCTCAGCCAGGGTAGGTCTGAGGGGGGGGTAAGCACTGTCTCGGCCCCTGCTGGCCTCTCTGGGCCTGGGGTGTGAGCCCCCCTGGAGTAACACCTGGGCCTTGGTTCCCGACTCCCCATCTCAGGGGCTCCACCTCCTGGGTTCCCCACCCCCGGGCACCTCCATCTCGGGGTTGCTTTGGGGGAGTCACAGCTTTTACAGACTGGTCAGGCCTGGGCCTGCCCTTGAGGGCTCAGAGCTGGCCAGGGGGGTGCAGGGGTGCCAATGTGAAATGAGCCCTGAGGAGCGACGGAGACCTGGGAGGGGGGCCAGGGCAGAGCAGGGTCCTGATGACCGCATCCCTGGGGCCCCAGAACAGGGGGACATGCCAGTTGAGGGGCCTACGTGGACTCGGTGGGCACATGACCACAGTGGAGGTGAGCCTTGTGGACAGGCCCACTCACCAGGAGCCTCGCCGGGAGCTGGTGCCCTGGCCCTCCCTCTGCACTGAGGGAGGCTGAGGCCTCCCGAGGGAGGGCAGGGTGTGGGGGAGGGGCTGCTGGCCGGGCCCTGGGCGGTCACCTCAGGCAGGGATGGCCGAGCAAGGCCACAGGGCAGGTGAGCTTGTGGGGTGTGGGGATGGAGGGGCCCCCCAGGCCAGGAAGGCGGGCAGGGCCACCAGGAGCCAGCTGTGTGGACTCTCCTCTGAGGCGGGCTCCCCTCCCTCAGAGTGGGGTCCAGCCTCTCATGGCACTGGTGCCTGACCAGCTGGACAAATGGCGTCCAGCAGATGAGGAGCAAGTGGTCAGAAGGGATGGGGATGGGCCATGGGGTCAGGCTGGGCAGGAGGGATGGGCTGGCAGCAGGCTGTGCTGGCTGGGAGCCGGGCACTCTTGAAGCAGAGGACTTGAAAGGTACCCGGCAGCCTCCCTGAGCTCTGCCCAGTGGCCCTGTGCCCCCCTGGGCCAGTACCAGCAGCCCGTGGCCCCCCGTCTGAGCACCTGCCTTGCCCCTGTGAGTCCCAGGCCACACCCAGCTCCAGGAGAGGCCTCAACTGGACCCTGACAGGCACCTGGCTTGAGAGCCGGCCAGCCTCAGGCTCTGTCCAGTGGGCTGGTTCCGTGTGGCTGGGAGCAGGGACAGGCACTTGGGGACCTGGAAGCTGGGAGGTGCCAGGCCGGGGAAGATCAGTGCCCTCAGAGGGGTGAGCACCCTGGCACGCCCACCCACAGTGCCTGGAGCCTGGGTCCTGGTGTCCCGAGAGCCAGCTGACCAGGCCCAGAGCACAACCGGGGACTCCCCACTGTAGCTCAGGCTCCTCCTGACTCTTCCCAGCTCCTCCTCCAGGAGGCCGGACACTGCCCAGGCCCGGCTCCTGCTGTGGGGTGTGCTCGGAGGCGCTGTCCCCCATTCTGTGGCTCCTGGGGGCCCGCTGGAGGGCTGCAGGGCCCAGGGTCAGGGCAGAGAGGAAGTCACTCTGTGCCTTATCAGACGTGGAGTTTGCCCTGAGCCGAACCAGCCTGTGGCCCCAGAGGCCCTGAGAGCTGAGGAGGGACGGGAAGCTCCAGGGCCCCACTGGGGGCTAGCACCTCCTCCCCTGGGGAGACAATGGCACACCTTTGCCCCAGACCCATCCAGGGGCCCTCCCTGTGTCCTGCCCCTCTCAGTGCTGGGGAGGGGGTGCCCTGCTGTCTCTCCCAGGAAGGAGGGAGGAAGACCCGTGGCCCCTGCCTCCCAGCCCAGGCTGCCCAGTGCCCTCTGAGCATGGCTGACCTTCTGTTCACTGGGGTTGGGATGCAGAGGTCACAGTCCCCCACAGCCCCTCTCCAGTTATCCAGCAGCCTCCACGGAGTCCGTCCTTCCAGGAGAGGCTGGCCTGGGACACACTTCACAAGCCTTTGCTCTCTGGCTTCTGCCAACACAGATGTGAATGAGGCCTTCAAGGGCCACTCAGGGAGGGCAGGCATGCTGCTGGGCTCCAGGCCCCTGGCCAGCTGTGGGCAGCCCTGCTCTCTACTCCCAGGTGGCACACTCACTGAGCTTCACACAGCCTTTACTGTGAGTGCAAAGGCCCTGAGGTAGGGCCCTCTGCCCCTGCTGCTTTCTGTGCTTTGAACATGGCCCCTCCACAGCAGCCCACCTGTCCTGTGAGTGAGGACGTCTGTGGTCGGGGCATGACAAGGTCCAAAACAACAGGGACTTAGGCAAGGGCAGATCTCATTCCTCGCATGAAATACAGGTCAGCAGAACCCGGTGAGGTGACCCTACCTGTCTCACCCGTTTTGTCATTCACTTTGTGTTGTTTTAAAATCCGCTGGCTTTGTGACCTTACCGCCTCGGTGACAGAATCCTAGACAGTGGGTCTGATGGACTCGTCACACATCCATGAACACGAAGAAACAGCTACTGGAACAGAAAGGCCCTTTCGCCGGAGCCTTTCCCATCGTCTTGCCACTTCCCATGAGGAAAGCCGACCACCTGCCAGGATAGGAGGCCCCTGAGGAGTGTGTGACGTCCCAGAGCTTAGGGGAAGGGTCACAGGGTCTGGCCCGTGCCAGGTGCAGGCCAAGAGGGTGGCGAGGGCAGAGGAGAGCCCCAGGGCCTCAGGGTCCCGCAGCCGCCCACCCTCAGGAGATGGCCCAGCGGCCTCTCTGCCACCCCAACCGGAACCCCCGGGCCACCTGCTCCCTCCAAGAGTATCCTGGCCGCAGGCTGCCCGCACAGGACTGTGGCCTCCTGTCCAGCAGTGTCCCTTCCTAATACTCTTTCCAGGCCAATGGGAAAGGGCTGTGAGGAACTGACCATTTGTTCTTCAAATGTTTTGCAACTTTCCTGGAAATGTGGACGGTCCCCGAAGGGCTCCGAGTGGCCAGTCTGACCTCTGCAGGCTGCTCCGCGACTTGTGGTGGGGAGGCAGCAACCTCGCTGCCACCTTTCCAGGAACTGGTGGTCACTGGCCAGGCCTGGCCCCTGGAGGTACATGGGCAGTGGTGGAGGACAGTCTGGACCATGGACTTGTTGGGGGAGGAAGTGTGAGGAGGTTTGGGTGGGCAGGGAGGTGGTTAGGGCCCCTCCAGCTCCCCGGCTCCAGACTGGCCCCATGGGGTTTCCAAACCAGCCTGGTCCCTGGGGTGGGGGTGGGGGGCTTCTGAGGCCCTGGGTCCTCCTCCCGACCCAGGGTCTGTTCTCCTGCACCTTGAGGAGCAGCTACACAAGACAGGGATCAAGTCCCCCTGGGGAGGTGAGTGGCCTGGATGATGGTCCTGGCGTGGGCACAGATGTGACCTGCTGTGTGACATTGGGAGGTGTCTCTGAGCCTCTGCTTTCCTGTCTTTAGAAAGGGAACGGGAAGGAGGGACCTGAATGCCCACGGGCCTCTCCGGGCCTCAGCTTCCTCTTCCACAGAGGACTGGTGGGGGGTCCAGAGGACTGTGGATACAAAGCCTTCTGGACAGAATCCCCTGGAGGGAGCGCCCTGCACGTGTGGCCTAAGAGAAAAGGCAGATCCAGAGCCCTCACAGCCCAGCGTCCTCCGGCAGGGCCCAGGGCTGGATCCCAGGTGGGGCCTGGGGTCTCTCTATGGCATGGGCTGGCCCTGCCCCACCCCCAGGCCTCCGTCGCTGGCTCCCTTGGCCTGGTGGCATGGCTGGCACCCTCCATGTCTTCCCAGGGGCCGCCAGGCTCCCCCGCTGGGTTACTGCCAATGGAGAGGGTGTCCTCTTCCCCAGGCACCCCTGGCCCTTCCAGGCCACTGCCCCACCTCCTGTCCCCTCCTCAGGAACCTGGTCCTGTCCTGACTTTAGAGGGGCATCTCACCTGCCTGGATGCTGGCCACCTCCTGCCCTGGACTCTGGGCGACTACCTGGGCACTTCTCCTCCCGCTGGCTGCCCTCCTCTCAAACCCCAGAGGATGGACCCTGAGGCTCCCCTCTACCCTGTTCCATGTTCTGCTCTCTCCTGGCCCCAGTGCCCACCCGTCATGGCCCTCTCCCTGCGGCCTCTCCTGGACATCTCCATCAGGCCATGCCCCTGTGGGTGTCCTCACCGGCCAGCCCCTCTCTGCCATGTCCCCTGCCCTCCTCTGCTGTCCCTCCCTCTTGAGAGGCCCCACCCCATGCCAGCCCTCCCAGCTCCTCATGGGCCATCTGATGGGTGCTTCCATCCCACGCCACCCCTGGGCCCATGCCCACACCCTCCCTCCAGGGTGAAAGAGCAAACTGCTTACTAATAGTGTCCTGGCAGGGCTGGGGGATGTCCCTGGCCACCACACCACAGTCCTGCTCCCAGCACCTGGCTGCCCAGGACACTCCTGTTCCAGCCTCCTTTTTGCAGCCAAGTGTGACCATGGGACCCGTCTGCCAAGGGATAGGCGCAGAGTCACCCAGGCCCTCCAGCTGCCCTTCAAGGGAAGGCCTGGCCCCCTGCCCTGCTGCCCCACCAGGAATGAGGATGTCCTCTGGGGTCACTGCAGGACAAAGAGCCCAGGTTCCAGCCGCTTGGCAGGGCAGAACTTCTATTTTGGCCCAAACTTGTAAGTGAGAGGCAGACTTTCACCTGTGGAAGCCATTGTCCCCTGGGGTCTGTACACTCAGTCAAAGCCATCGTATCCCTGAGGGGTGTCCCTGCTGGTGCGGCCGCTCCTCTCCCACGTTGGAGCCAGTCTTTGTTCCTAGGACCAGGTTGGCCCTGCTGCTCCTGACCCAGCAGTGCCCAGGCTGTCCCCAGGCCCTCCAGGGAACCCGGTGGTGCGGTGGGGCCCTCGAGGTCGGACCTGCCTGTGTCCCGGCCTCCTCCACACGTGGGAGTGCCCAGGACGCGCTGGTCTGTCCTCCCTGCCCTCTGCCGCGTACCTCTGGGTCCTCAGCCCAGTGGGCCTCTAGTCCAGCACTTGGTCATTCAACAGACTTCACGGGGCTCTCGGGAGCCAGCCCTGCCTGGGCACGGGGGAGGGGGTGAGCGCGGCCTGGCACGTGCACCCTGCCTGTCTGTTTCAGGGTGTGTCTGCCCGAGGGCCGCGGGCTCCCCAGGGCAACATGTCCTCCTCCCTGCCCGGCACAGGCTGAGCACACACCCTCCAGACAAGTGAACAGATGAAGGGTCAGTCCTATGGAGATGGCAGGCAGCCCACAGGTGTGGCGGTCCAAGCCCCAACTGGAGTTTGTGGGCCCCTGTGCTGCTTTTGGGGGGCTGCACACCTCTGGGGGGGTCCCTCCTTGGGAGCCAGCTTTCCTCGGATGGCTGCAGCCATTCCCAGCCCCTGCCGGGGTCCTGCTCTGGGAAGGGCCAGCTCTGGCCCTGGAAGGCTGGCTGGACCAGACCTGCCACCCAGGTGCTGGGGATGTGGCCGGGCTCCTGCTCTCTGCGGGGGGATGGCGCGGGCACAGTGGAGCCAAAGGTCCCTGGTAAGAGATTCCTGGGCTGAGCGGTTGCCTGGACCCTGGCAGGGGTGTGGAAGAGGAGCGGGGCAAGGTCAGGGCCGAGGCCCGGCCCTGCCTGCTGGCCTGGCTGGTACCCATCCCTCCCAGCTCCCCAGGGAGGGCCAGAGCAGGGCACAGGGGCTCCAGGGCCCCAGGGTGAAGGGACAACATCCCGGAGGAGGGGCACGGAGGGAGGCGTGGGAGCTCGCTGCGTCACCCAGGGGAGGAGGGTTTCCCAGGCAGGGAGTCGGTGGGAAGCTGTGGGGTGGGCAGGGGACCAGGCTGTTTGGGGTTGTTGGGGCGGAGAGTGAGTCCTGAAGAGAGGGGAGACAGCAGACCCCTGCCCAGTCCTGGCCAGGCAAGTGGGGACTCCAGGGCAGCACTTCAGGCTTTGGCAGTAGTGGGCAGCTTGAGGGGACGGAGGTCACAGGGCTGGCTGAGGAAGAGGGGTCCCCGGGGAGACTTCTGGGTGTCCAGCCTGGAGGGGCCGCCCTCTGAGGAGGGACCTGGAGGACAGCCCTGGGTTGGGGGTGGTACATGCTCCTTGAAGGGGGTCCCTGGCCGCCTTCGTGGTCAGCACCTCTGCCTGGGCGCTCAGGCCTCCTGGGGCTGCCTTGGCCAAGGCTGGGTGGGTTCATGGCCACCGGACCCCCGGGCTTCTGCCTCCCGGACTCACTCGGACCTTCTGGTGTTTACAGTTGGCACAGTGCGACTTCCTGTTTTTAAGAGAAAAGGATTAGAAGCACTTATTAAAAAGCCTTTTGAAAGGCATCAAAAGACTTCCTGAACGTCAAATGACTCTTACAAAAGAGCCATTAATGATTTAAGCAACGAG
This sequence comes from Ictidomys tridecemlineatus, assembly GCF_052094955.1. Classification (NCBI taxonomy): domain Eukaryota; kingdom Metazoa; phylum Chordata; class Mammalia; order Rodentia; family Sciuridae; genus Ictidomys; species Ictidomys tridecemlineatus. Next base: position 120,493,664 of record NC_135481.1, on the reverse strand, counting down.
AATGAGAAACATACCGGCCACCCCGCCTTTAAAGCCCCGGTTTCTACCAAGCCCAGGAGGACGTGGGGCCTCGTGTGGTCTGGACTGAGGGGACCAGAGGGGCTAAAAATAGTGCTGAGGACCGGGCAGCCTGTTCAGACATGGGTGGCGGGGGGCTGTCAGGGGACACTGGGTCCCGGTTGGCCAGGGCAGCCCCACCAAGGGACTTCTGACCTCGTGCCTGACCTCTCTCTTGCCTCCAGCACCTCGAACCCCCTCAGGCCCCTGGAAGACCCCAGTGTCCACCCGACTCCCCTGGGACTCACTCCACCAGTGTCAAGGTCCCTTACACCCCAGCCCCCCGGGCCCATCCTGTCCCTAACGGGACATTGAGGTGCCCCCCCCAGCCTGCCAGCAGTGTGTTCAGATGTCCCTTTGTCCCCTCCCCCTGACATTTTCCAGGCCTCCCTTGGCAGTGGCCTCTGCTCTGGCCTCCAGACCCGCCCTCCCTTGTGTCCCTTCATCCCTGGCCCTCCATGGCCACTTTGGGGTCCCCATTCTGGATGCACAGAACACAGAAGTGACACAGACCCTGCCCCGCTCCCAGGGAAGCATGGGGACATGAGGTGTCTTGTGGTTTGGGCCAGACAAGGTGTGAAAAGGCAAGTGACCGAGCGGGGAGTCAGTCCACCATGAACCTGGGCTTAATGGGGGATGCAGCTGCAGACGCCAGCCCCCGGTTCCCGGAGTGCTATCGCCGGGGAGGGCGGTCCGGGTCCCTCCAGGGGCGGGGCCTGTCTTCTGGCCCCCACCCAGAGGCCCCCTGTCCAGCCTCCAGGTCTTCTGAGCACTCATCCTGCTTGTGAGCCCTGCCTAGAGGCCACCAGGTGCCCCTCAGTCCCACCGCCTGGCCCCATTCCCACGTCTGGGCTGTGACCTCGCGTGTCCTCCCAGGATGACCCCCAGCCACGAATGTTTGCTCCTCTGTTTTCTCCAAAGAGGGCATGTCGTTACTCGGGCAGCCATTAAACACTTCAGTGGCTCCTGGAAAATGCCAAGGAATTCTTGGAATAAAAATAACAATGAATAAAGTTGCCTGGAAATGAGGCGACGGGGCTGAATTTGATTAAGCCCCATTTAGAAGAGAAAATCAGCTCATTACAGCTGAGGTGAGGCGAGGTTCTCTGTTTTCTTCAGTAAAAGAGGATGCTTTTCACCCACCCCAGGCGCTGGGCCCTGCAGAGAGCCCAGCTGGGCTTGAGCTGGCTCGTCCGAGGTCCGTCCCTCTGGGCCACACTCCTGGGGCAGGGACAGTGACCTGGCGCTGCACCCTCTGCAGCCACAGTGGTCCTGCTCCTGTCAGCACCTCAGTCAGTGTCTGCAGGTGAGGGGCGGGCCCGTGGGCACCATGACACTGCTGGGCACGCCTGTTGGGCGAAGCCTGCCGTGCCCGGCTGCGCCCCAGGAAGCTGCGTGTCGCCCTCTGCTTACCCCCACCACCCAGGCCTGCCCATCCCCCCTCCTAAGCACGCCCCACTGTCTCATCCCCAGCACTGGGTCCCGCCGCCTCCAATCAGGGCACATCTTCTCACCAGCAGTCTGAGCCCAATGCCTGCCCCCTGCCCTCGGGACAGAGCCAAGCCCCGTACCTGGGCACGCGGGTCCTGTGGTTTCCCATGGCTGTTGTGATGGTTATTTTCAGGCATCACCTGGACTATGCGGTGCCCAGATATTTGGTCAAACGTTATCCTGGGCCTGTCTGTGATTAGAGATGGTAGACTTAGTGCGTGGCCCTCCTCAGGGTGAGTGGGCCTCGTCCAATCTGGTGAAGGTGTGACCAGGACAGGAAGGCAGACGCTTCCCCAGGGAGAGGGAATTCTTCCTGGTCTTGTCTTTGGGCTGGGACGTGGGCTTTGGCCTGCCAAGTACACTCTCCTGGTCTCCGCCTTTGGATGGGACTTGCATGGCGGGCTCTGCTGGGTCTCCAGGGGCTGATTGACTCCGTGGGTCTTGGGATTGCTTGACTCACCACTGGGGAAGCCCGTTCCTCGACCTCTGGACAGCGCCCACGGTCACCGTCCACAGGCAACCCCCGGGCTTCAAGAAGCAGATGTCACAGGCCATGCTCCCTCTGGAGGCTCAGGGGAGGAAACTTCCTGGCCTCTTCTGGCTTCAGGGGGCCTCCCTGACCCCTGGTCTCTTCTGTCTTCCCTTTTCTTCCTCTCTGTGTCTAACCCACCTGCCTCATCTTATGAGGAGGCTTGTGGTGGCACTCAGGGCCCACCTGAGTAGTCGGGGACAAACTCCTTGTCCCAAGACTCTTGACTCAGCCCTGCCAGGCAGTGTCAGGGAGGAGGGATTGGCACTCGGCCTCCATGGGCCACCAGGCATCACTGCAGGCCCTTCCCTGTCCCAAGCCCTGGGAGTTCCCCTCACACAGGGCTGGCACGCAGGGATGGGGGCTGGGCACGGGTGGACGCCTTCTACCGCCCTCTCAGACGGGGACTGGCGGAGGGTGCGAGCCCTCTCACACTGTCCTGCACCCCAAGGCGAGGGCTGCACAGCCTGCAGCTTCTAGACGTACATCATGGACGAGTGTCTTTCCTTCTTGGATTTTCCTTTCTTTCCTGAATTTTCTGTGGGGCTGATCATGGGTGGGTCTTGTTTTAATGATGGGAGGAAGTTAATCGCTAAAGCTTTCATCAGCCTGGAGTCCTGGGGAGCCCGGCCTCCGTGGTGCTGACAGCGATTACTGAGTGCCTACTGAATGCTGTCGGAAGCCTCCAGCTGGGTTTGCTCTTTAGGCTTCTGGTGGTTGAGGCCTCCAAACTGTGCTTGGCCTCCGGCAATTCCCCAACTGGCAAGGCCTGCCTCCTGCTCGCCTGTCCCAGGCTCACCCCATCAGCTCTGAGACGCTGGCCCTGCCAGGGGCTCTCGGGCCCAGCCTCTCTCTGGCCTCTGCCCAGCACCTGCTCAGGTCTCTGCCTCAGTGTCCACCCACATCCAACAGAGGACTCCTGGCCCCAGGCGCCTTCTTGCCTCCTTTTCTCTTGACTCCACTGCCCCAGACTCTCCACCTTGGACCTCCTGGGCCTCTGTCCCCTGGGTTAGAGTGGGCAGGGCACTTGGCGCTCCTTGGCTTCTTGGGCTCTTGCAACCCCTCCCCCTGAATCTAGGGCACGTCTCCCTCCTGCAGCAATGGCATAAACCTGAGGGTCAAGAGCATGGGCTTTGGGGTCAGAGAGCTGTGTTGCAATTCTAGCAGGGCCACTTGGCAGGTCTGTGACCCCACATGACTGTGGGGTCTCAATTCACCCCGCTGTCAAATGGGGTTAGCAACGGGTTATCATTTCCACCAGGGCCATGTGTCGCTGGGTGCCAGAGCTCCCTCGCCACCACTGTTTGTCACGTCCTTCATCTGTGCACTGGGAGCAGTGGTGCCACTAGCCTTAGAGGGTGACTGGGTGAGAGCAGGAATCCAGTGAGCATCTGTAGGGTGTTTAGGACAGCTGGCCTCTCGTAGGGCCACGTGCATGGGGTGTCGTGGGAAGCAGAGCATGCTTGAGGCTGGGAGTCCCCCGCAGGCACATGGGCCAGAGTGGCCAGTGGCAGGGGCAGGGGCAACACCCTCTCCAGATGGCTGTGCGACTGCTCCCTGCTCTTGGCTTCCGGCTTGTTCTCTCCTCCTGACCCAGGAAGAGGAACAGGGCTGACCCCATGGAGCAGTCTCTGTACCCAGAGAACAGGCAAAGCACAAGGCTCACGGCAGGGTCAGCAGCGGGTGGGGAAGTCTGGGAGGAACCTGAGTTTGGCCTCCCCAGATTTCTGAAGACCAAGGTGCTTACTTCCAACAAAGGAGGTGGGTGGAGAGCTGCGTCCAGGGAGGACGGGGGCAGGGCGATGGCCAGGTGGGTCTACAGACGGTTGGATCGGTGGGTGAGTGACCCGTGGATAGATGGTGGAGGTGGACCCATGGACACCTGGATGAACTGACAGATGGCTGGATGTGCAGGTGGCTGGCTGGCTGGATCAATGACTGGACAGAATGATGAATGGGTAGACGAATGAAAGGAAGGAAGGATGGGTGGGTGGATGGATGGAAGGATGGATGGGAGTTGGATAGATGGATGGATGGAAGGAGGGACACACGGGTAAATTTATAAAGTTTTCTGGCTGCCTGACTAGGACCATTAATTGATGGACTGAGGTATTTGGGGACAGATGGCAGTACAAGGATAGAGGGTGGAGTGACATCTGAAGCTGCACTTTAACTTCTTGTACTGAACAGTTATGGAATGATACTAACCAAGTAGAATGGAATGAAAGATGGGAGGTGCCTGGGTAACATAGCCTCTTCCCAGGTCCTGGATGAACGTGGGTCTCTTCAGAGTCCATGGGGTTTCGTGCAGAAGAGCTGGGAGCCAGGCCGGCGTGAGGACATGCCCATCTCCTATTCCCTCTAGCCCCTGGAGCTGGGGCCCTGGCCAGGCTGGGTTGTTCTTCCGGCTCTTCTTGGGTCAGGCAGGCCTAGGAGCTCAGATGGAGGGCTGGGAAGGGAGGGGAGCAGAGAGAGAGCCTGAGGCAGACCACCCAGCTGCTGCCCAGGCTAGCTCAGGAGTGGGGTACCCCGAGGAGACGAGCAGAGCCTGACCGGTGGGTGGGGGTGGACTAGAGGACTGGTCCTGTTCCCACCTGCTCTGCTCTGTGACTCTGCTAGTGTGTCCCCTCCCCAGGATCTTGCACTACATATGTGGCCCTTCATGGGCCGGACAGAGGTCCTCTTTAGTCCTGTAGGAGCCAGCCTGGGGGCAGATCCTCAGAAACCTTCCCTTCCCTCCCTTCCCCAGCCCAGTGGAGAGTGCAGGGAGGACCCTGGGTAGCACTGCCCGGCTGTCCTTGGTGGGCGGCTGAGGGTTCTGGGGCAGATGGGGGAGCCACAGGAAGACTAGGGGGGTGGCGATGCAGGCGGAGATGAGGCTGCCAGACACGGGCTGGCGTCCAGGCTCTGTGCGGAGACCAGGCTCCAGCTAATTAGCTCCCACCCACCCACATCCTCCCCTCCTCCCACACACAGGCTCACGTGCGCGTAGCTGATGCACCCTGCATCACCCCGCACCCCCAGATCAGCCCAACTACCCCACACCCTCGACAGCCCCCACAGAAGCCCACCCAGCTCCCACAACCCCCTCCCCTACCACCTACACTGTGGGGGACACCAGGGCTGCTGCATCCCCAGGACACCTGGCCTGTGCCCCGTGGTCACAGTCACCCAGAGCCCACTCTCCCAGACCCATCACAGCCAGCCTGACCTTCCTGGGTCCCTGAGGCTGGGAGAGCCATGGTGGGGCTCTTGGAGGACTGCTGACCCCTGAGCACGCCCCTTTCCCCCTCAAAATGAGCTGAATCCACCTACATGGGCGGGGCTTGACATAGGTCTCAGAGGGGAATCTGAGGTCCTGCAGGCCCAGGTCTTGGGGGTGGCACCCCATTTCCTGCCTCTCTGAGCCTCAGTCTCCCCATCTGTGTGAGGGGCTGATGATGCCCAGGGAGCCAGGAGGTGCTGTCCACCCAGCTCTGCATCCTCTTCCTGGTGCCTCTGGCTGAGGCTGACCCTCCCTTCACCCTGGGCATCATGCTGTCCTTCCCCCACCCCCACAGGACACTCAGCCTGCAGCCCTGGCCCTCCTCTCCGCCTGGCTCCACAGTGATCTCCTTCCTGCCGTGCCCCTACTCCACCCTGCCTTGGTCTCCCTTTTTACCTTCCACCAACACTCCACACCCCGGTGCCCTAGTCCCCCCTCCACGCTCAGCTCCCCTTTCTGACCCCACAGTCCTTCCATGACACACCCAAAGTCCGTCAATACATTTGCTCCGCCTCTAAAAACCTGTGTCCCAAACATATCCCCTGGCTGTGTCCCCAAGGTCCTGTACCTAGTCTTTGTCCCTCTCTCCACCTTCCCCTCCCTGTCATTCCCAGGGGAGCCCCAAGCCCACCTGCACACCGTCAGGTGGAGCGCACAGCCCACTGCTGCAGGCACTGGCCCTCCTCCCACGGAGCACTGGCCCTCTCCGGCTTCTCTCCCCATGTGGAGCCCCCAGACCTGCACAGCCACCCAGCCCTGGGCCCTGCGCTCTGCCCCGCCCCCTGGGCCCTGCTGCCAGCCTGGCCAGAACCCCCTTTCCAGACCCACCTCAACACCCCCTGCACTTTTCTGCTAAAAAGCACAAAAGCAAAATGGCCCCTGACTGCTGAGACCCCCAGCTCCTCCCTCTGCAGGAGGACAGGAGTCCTCCTGGCAGCCTCTGATTTCTCCCACTCAGGGCTCCTGCCTGCCCCGTGGGCTGCGCCCACCTTCCTGCAGCCATCCTCCCAGACCAAGGGCTGCTTCCAGAGGGTCCAGCCTCTGCCTGTGCCAGGTCCCCAGGTGCATTCCGGTGGGCACCAGGTGCTGGTTGGCACCCAGGTTCACCCTGTGGAAGGTACCAGCAGGATCCTGGAGCACAGGAGAGTGAATGGGGTGTTGCTTCACCAGCTTCTGCCCTGTGGGGCTATGGGCTGGCAGCAGCCTGGACCAAGGATGGCCTCCTCCAAGTCCTGTTGCCCGGCTGTGTCCTCTGGCTCCAGGCTCCAGGAGCTGCATCCTTCTTCCTTCCTCAGGTTTGGGGTGAAATATGGGACCACCCTGCAACTCTGCCTTCCTGTCCACACCTTCCCTTTCCTGGGCTCTCCTGACCTAACCCTATCTGCCTGAGCAGTGGTCTTGTGAAGGAGTCAGCAGGCATGGCCCCTGTGTCCTGCAGGCCAGGAGACTCCCAAATCTCTCAGCAGCCACCATCTGTTTCCCACACAGGTCTTCCTGAATCCCCCCTGGGATCTTGGGTCCCCAAACTCATTTCTCCCTCTCTGGCTGCCCCCCCCCCCGGCCCCTGCCAGGCTCCTGGTTCTGGCCCTGACCTCCTTTAGACCCTCCCTCACTTGGCTGACCACTGCTGTCGCCAGCTCCGCCCAGAGAAAAGGGTTCTCTGGCCTGGGGGAGAGCCTGCATGGAGTGAGCAGGCTGGGGCAGGGGATGCCAGGGCAAGGGCCAGGCTTCCCACCCAGGCCCCTGGTGACGACGGGCCCCGGCTCCACCTAGCCGTGCCCACTCTGAGCCAGCCCACAGGGTCCAGCCAGGGAGCATGGGGGCCTCAGGAGCCCCCCGCAGCCTCCTGTGCAGCACTAAGTGGTGGGAGTGGGCTCGTCGGCTCGGGGTGGGATGCCCATCGTGTCCTGCGCTGCGGCGTGGATGCCCGCCATCATTCATCATTATCATTGAGCACAGTTTGGCAGCCGCGTGGGGAGCTGTCAGGCCCACTCGCTGCACCTACCTGGAACGGCAGAGCCAGCCCCAGCAGCAGAGACGAGGACCGGCCACCTCCCACCAGGCTCCCTGGGCTGTGAGGTGTGGCCTGGGTGGGGGCTGTCCTCTGACCCACCCCTCTTCACAGAGCTGAGGTCACCTTGCACCAGGACACCAATCCTGCCACCAGCTCCAATGCTCTGGGACCCAGACTCTCATGAGGTGGCCTGCTGGCCCAGCTGGGCTGGAGGTGGACCCACGGGCCCCAGGGAGGCCAGCATCTCCCCGTGGGTGGGAGTGAGGGAGCTGGCGCGGGTGTCAGTGGCTGTCCCCCTTCCTAGCCAGGAGCTCTTGGGTAGGTCAAGGGGCTCCTAGCCTGGTGCGGGAGACCGTCATGGGCATGATGCTTCTTCCATACCAGCAGAAATCAGACATCTCTGTTCATAGTGACTTCCCTGGAAAAGGCAGGGGCTATAGAGAGGCTTGTTCCTGCTCCCAGACTAGAGACAATAAAGAAACTTTATCTTATTTGTTAACTTCAATCAAATGGTCGCCTTGTGCACTGATGTTCAACAGGCACTTGGGGTGGGGGGGGGATTGATGATTGATTAGTGATGTCTGTCATGAGTACAGAAGGAAGAAGGTGGGTTATGTGTGCTGTGGATCTAGGATTTCTGTTCAAATTGTAGAGCATGGATTACTAGACAGGAAAAGATCCTGGACATGATTGGTCTAAACCTCCACGTTGCAGAAGAGGAAACAAGTTCAGGGTTGTGCAGGGACACCGGAGCCATGGCAGAACAGAGCCCCAGGTAGGTCAGACTCTGCACTGTCCATGCTGGCTGGGGGGCTACCCCCGGAAGAAGAGGGATCTCAGTTTTGGTCTGAGGGAGGGCACACTCCAGCAGCATGTGCAGAGTGGCCCCGGTGGTCAGGAGCAAGTCAGGTGGTGGGAGAGGAGAGGACTCTCCAGGGGCCCAGAGCTGCTTCTTTTCCCACCACTTTTAGCTGTGTGACCTGAAGCAAGCTGCACCACCTCTCCAACCACAGCTGCACAGCAGGGCATGAAGCTGTTTAGGGTTGAAAGAGACCCTGCCCTCTGGGTGTGTTTGCTGAGTACTTATTGAGGGGCTAATTGCCTGTAGACACAGGTGAGCAAGACAGAACAGGATCTGGCCCCACCTGGCTCCTTCTTTGCCAGGGAGGCAAACTTTGGCTCAAATAGTCACCCCTGGGAAAGAGGAACAAACAGGCAGCGAAGCCCTACAGGGCAAGGTCAAGGTCAAAGCCCTACAGGGCAAGGTCAAGGTCAAAGCCCTACAGGGCAAGGTCAAGGTCAAGGCCTCACTGCACCCAAGCACCAGCGACAGCCAGGACACCCAGTGTGATTGCTGGGGCCGCTGTGCCGAGCGCCATGACTAGAGCAAGGGTGCTGGAGGCCCATCTCCTGCTGGGCCCCCACGCCTCTGACCTCCTGAAGGGGTACCTTTCTCTAAATCCCACACAGGGGCCAAGAGGGCTGGCACTGTGGCTGTTGACTTGTGGGTTGCCCATGATTATCTGCCCCTGGGACAGACAGAGCGGGCAGCCAGGGTCAGAGTGCTGCAGGGTGCTGGGAGAACCGTGCTGAGGCCAGCGCTGGGGCCAGCCCCTGAGTGCTGTGGGGAAAGGCTTTGTCTCTCGAGGCTTCAGTGTGCCCCTCTGAACACCCACACGGAGGCCTGTGTGCACACGCCCCATGCCAGCCTTCAGCAGGGGAAGGGCCTGCCACTCAGGCTGCCCTGATGCTGGCTCCATCTGGATGGGGCCTTCCCCAGCCTGCCCTCCCACACTGTCACCCGCTGTAAGTGTCTCTGTACACGGGTCACCAGGACTGTCCTGGTTCTCCTGTGGGCACAGCTCCCTCTCCAGCTCTGGTCTATGCTGTGCTTTCCACTTGGAACCCTTATCCCTTAACTCTGTTGTTCTTCAAAGTCCCACTGAATTCCATGTCCTCCATGAGCCTGAGCAGTCCTGAGGCTGGTGGGGGCTTGTGCTCTGGGGGCCCTGGCCCGGGGGGCTGCCGCCTGCAGGTGATGTTTCCTTCGATCCTGCTCAGGGCAGACACCACGGTGAATGCAGAAGGGCTGGGAGGGAGCTCAGATGATTAGATCTTGTCCCGGAGGTTGTGGACAACAGTAGCCCAGGGTCGGGAGCAACCCCAGAAGCCTTGCGCTCACCCGCCACAGGACTATGGACGCACTCACCAATGATCTGGGTACGAGCCGGGCCGGGGCAAAATGAGCTCGTGGACTCTTCCTTCGTTGCCGTCCTGTGATTGACAGGTGGAGAGTGGTGGACATCAGACACAGAGGGTCTGTGGGCTCCTGGGCACCGGCCTTCCACTGGCTGTGGGTGCTTCTGTGTGTTGGAACTCCTCCACTGGCTTCCTCTCCGGGGCCTCCCTGGACACTTGTGTCTTCTCCCTGTCTGCCAGGCCCTGCCCACAGATGTACAGTCCCTTTTAACCTCTCAACCTTGGTGTAGGCCAGCTGAGCTGGGGGAGTGGTGGGTGGGGCTGAAGGGACTTGAAGCCCACCTGGTCCAGAGCTGAGCTGTTGAGCTGACAGGGACCCTGAGCTTTAGGATTATTGGGGTCAGGAGATGATCCCTGGCCTGGCCTGGCCGGTCTAAATGGTGAGCCTGGCACCGTGGTCATGCAGGGTTCAGGGGATGGCAGGAAGCTGGAGGGGAAAGCTGGGCCCCGCAAGCTGTGGGTGCACAGGGCCAGGCTCCTTCCCTGGCATGCAGTGCCCTCCCTTCCCATAACTTCCACGTGGGGGTCCTTCTAGTTCCTGCCCCTTCTAGTTCCTCCAGGCTTCCTGCCCACAGCCTGGACCACTGGGGCTTGTGCTGGAAGCTGCTCTCCAGCCTTACCCCAAACCTGTCTCAGCCCCTTCCCTGCGTCCTGATTCTGTACCCCCAGGCTCTGGGCCTTGGCCCGGGTGGCCTTTTGCACACTGAAGTCCTGTGGCCAGCCTGGTTGAGTCTTTTCCTTCCCTGGGAGTGGGGCTCCGAGGCCTGGGGTGAGGTATCTGGGCTCTGGGCCCCGGGGCCACGCTGGCACCCAGGAAGGTGCCCTGAGCTGAGCCTCTGCAGCTTTGGCCCAGCTGACATCTCCCCCGGGCTGGTGTGTCGCAATCCTCCCTGGCCACTGACCCCATTTCTCTGGCAATTGCAGGTTCTCTGGGCTGTGATTTGGAGAATGTTTTCTTCCTTCTAAACGACCGCTCTGGAGAAGGGAGTGGGGCTCTGCTGGGCTGGCTTCAGTGGCTCCGCGTAGGTCCTCTGCAGCGCCTCTTCCCCACCGGTCACCCCGCCAAGTGCTTGCAGCCTGGGGAGTGTGGTGGGGGCTGGGGCCCATCTCTGGGTCTTGTCCTTGAGTCTCTGCACACTTAGTGTCAGGGCCTCTGAGCTCCCTCAGCTTCTGCTCCGTCTCAGGCAGAGGTTGGAGTTCCCTGGGAGCCTCCCAGGTGTGACCTGCAGGCACATCTCTGGCCTCAGTCTCACCCTCCTCAGCCCCACCCGAGGCTCAGAGGCGAGCATCAGGGCTGGACCAGACCTCAGAGCCCTGGGGGTGGTGATTCCTCCCAGGGTGACCTTCTCCACAGTTCCAACATCCTCCAGAGAGCTGGAATCACCTTGGACTCTGACCTCTGGAGTTGGCTCAGTACGGACTCTCATTCCCATTCCAAGCATCAGTGCTGGGGCTGAGAGAGGCTAAGAAATTGCTTGAAGCCACACAGCTGTAAGGAGCAGCAGGACCTGACTCCAGGCTGTGGGAACTCTGGTGAAGATCAGTTGCTCTGCGATGATGACACCAGACTGCCTCCCAGGTGGCAGGTTTGGAAATGACCTCCCTATAGGAGAAAGGCCCAGCTAGGTCAAAGTGCCCCCAGAAACTAGCACTTCCGTCTCCGACCCCACTCCACTGTGAGGTGGTGGAGGACTTGAGGGGTCCTCCAGCTCCATCTGGTTTCAGTGGTACGGAACCTGAGCTAGAGGTCAAGCAGGAGTCGGAGGTGGGGCAGGGCGGGGGCTTTGGTCTCCTGGGTTCTTGCAGCCCTGGATCTTAGCAACCTCCTCTCCTGGGCTCTGTGGAGCTCGCGGCATGGTGGGGACAGCTCTGCCCCTTGCTCATGAGGAGCTGGGCTCTGACTGGGGACTGGAGATGGCAAAGGCAAGCTGGTCCCCATGGGGTCCTGCAGGGTGGGGTCCCGCAGTCCCCACATTTGCCATCTGTGACTTTGCTGTTGCCCTGTGGCCTGCAGAGGGGAGGGAGAGCCCTGCACATTGTCACCTGCAGCCCCCACAGGTCCTGTTCTACCTACCCCAGGGGCCAGAGGACACGGTCCCGAGTCCTCAGCCCCCCTCCCTCCCTTCGCCCTCCCTTCTGGGTGTACCTGTGTGGGTGCAGGACCCGCCCAGCTTTTGGATGACAGGATGGACTTGTAGGGAGGGCATCCAGGCCGAGTCTACACTGGTATTCTAACTTTTTGTTAGCAATTACACCAATATGCCGTTCATATATATATATTAAAAAAAATCTGTTCATACTACTTTACAGAATGAGCAGCCTCCACTAGCCTGCACGGACACGGCTCCGGAGGACACTATGGAAAACCCTATTTCTAGTGGTTTTACAAGCCGCCGGGTGCCAGGACTGAGAAGCCAGGAGCTGGGCTTGTGACTTCTGGAGTCCCTCCCAGTCAGCCACAGGCTTCTGCCTCTGCTGGCTACCCAGGGGAGCCAGGGTCCCCGCTACCGTCTCATCAAGAAAGGGAGGTCCAGGAGCGATCCACCCCAGCCAGGTGGGGTGAGCCCTGGGGGACCATGGCCAGCTCAGGAGGGTCACCAGCCACACTCCCAGGGGCAGGTCACACCCTGCCTCCTGGGCATTTCCCCAGGACCTACCTGGTGCAAGGCTCAGCCTGGGGCCAATCCCGAGGGTACCTGATGTACCCAGAGCCCTTGCCCCCGCCCCCAGCCCCTGGGAGGCTTCACTCCCCTGGCTGCTTCCCTGCTGGGAGTTTTGGGGGTGACTCCAGGGGAGGCCAAGTTAGCAGTCCCGCCTTCTGTTCTAACCCTCGGAGTAAACAGGAACATTAAATCACTACTTGGGGGTCAGGAAACTGGAAATAATCAAAACATAGTGTCCTGTCCTCGGCCTGGGCGCTGGGCCGCCTGTCACCAACCCAGTTCTGCTGCCCGGGGCTTTCCCAGCCCCACCTCCGTCCCAGTTGCTGCCCCCACTGCCCGCCCTGCAGGCCTGGGTGTCCACAGTGGCCCACGCCCAGGGTACAATTAGCGAGATGGCAACCACCCCACACCCAGACTGGCCACCAGCAGGGAAGGTCACCATGAGGTTGGGCTCTACAGTACCGAGCACTTCCCCTCGATGGGGTTAGGGATGGGCAGGGCCCCCGGAGGCCTTGGAGGGGCAGGGGGCTGGAGCTCCCTCCTGCTGCCCCTTCTCGGCTTCTAGGGCAGGCACTGCAGGGGCCAGCCCCGCCTGCATCCTCATCACCAGGGGCCAGAGGCCACGCAGAGGGCCTGGGCTCACGGGTGTGGAGTCTCCTCTCCCTGACCTGGATGGAACGTGGTCTCACCTCCCACTGTTGGGCTCCTTGGGTCCCTCTGTGGCCCTTTCTGGCTGCCCTTCCTCCTGAGTGCGCCTGGCAGCATGGAGGGCTCTGGACAGCGGCTCTCAGAGGCAGGTGGCTGCGAGGCTCAGTGCCCTGACTGGCTTTTTCCTGCAGCCCAGGAGGCTCCAGGGGGGTGACCAGGTGAGAAAGGTGGGAGGAGAGGCCCCGTGGGCTGGGAGGTCACCGTGAGCCACATGTGTCTCTTCTCTGCCCCCCACACCCCCGATGCTCCCTGCACAGCTCTTCCCACCTTGGGATCCAAGGTCTCGTGAGGCAGGCCAAGGCATGGTGTGAACCCGGGGGGACACACCACATGGTTTGGCACCCAGGTCCTGCTGTTTACCCTCCTGGGGACTGAGTCCCATTCCACCTGTCCAGCCCTTTGGGCATGAGGTGCTGAGCCCTGGGTGGACCATCCCTGCCGGAACACCGAGGAGGAGAAAGCCTGCCCTGCGTGGGCCCTGGGCTCAGGACTGCCTGGGGGGACAGCTGGTTTGGGGACTGAGAGGGTGCAGACACTCACAGTCCCAGGACCCACGGTCCAGAGAGGACCTATGTAGTCGGGGATCGGGGTGCTGCCTCTCCCCTGAGCAGAAAGGGGTCCTTTCCACCAGGGGCCTCGTGCGGTCCACCTCTGGATGGGGCTTGTGGATGGCATAGCGGCTCCTGTGGGGGAAGAATGGGCCTGTCGGGGTCGGCAGGGTGGTCACTGTCAGCCGGCCCCAGGTCTGGGACGTGTGGCTCCTCGTCTCACGAGCCTCCTCCCAGCAGCCTGCAGGCTGGGGAGATTGTACTCATTCTCCAGATGGGGACATGGAGGTCCTTCCCTCGCAGGGCTGCCACCTCCCGCCCTGTTGCCAGGGGACAGGCCCCCAGCAGTCCTCTCCTCCGGTGCCATGGCCTCTGGTCCCCAGGCCCAGCAGCAGGGTGGTCAGTTCCCGAGCCTCAGCCGTCCCACCGGTTGCAGCCAGAGCCAGGCCAGTGGTTTCTGGCCTCCACTTGCTGGGCATGGGGAAGGCCCAAGGTCCAGAGTCACAGAGGGTGGGGCTTTTGGAAGACCCAGGGTTCAAGGTAGGACTGGGCCAGGGTTGGCACCCACCGGGCTCCCCGTGGGGAAGGATCTGTCCTCCGTCCCAGAGGAGGAGCAAAGCCAGGCTAGGCTGCCGCGCGGTGGGTGGGGTTGAGGGAAGGGGACGGACGTCAGGGCCAGGTGGGTGGGGACAACATGTTAGAAGGAGCAGGAGCCTAAAACAGCAGGGTGGGACCTGTGGCGGGGAGTTGGGGCTCAGGGGCACGCACGGGAGGGGGCAGTGTCCAGGGTCTGCCTTTGGCTCCTTGGCCTCACCGAGGGGCAGCCAGCCCACTCCCCTCTGGGGTCTGATCACTTTCCCAAGGGAGCAGCCAGGCCCGAAGGTGGCAGGAACCACCCCTGTGTCTCCCGGGAGCGGGGCTGAACCAGTGCCCCGTGGGGAGTAGTGGCGGGTCGCCATGCCCCTTGCCCCTCAGGGACGTGAGGCGGCGGGCCTGGCCCTGGGAGGCGCTCTGGCCTCCTGTCAGGCCCGTTCTGAACGGTCCCTTCCTGGCTCCTCTGTGCCCGTGGACTTCCCCGCCACCCTCTGGTGTGCCCCAGGGTCCCCTCCCACCAGGACTCACACCCTCTGCTCCCTGCTCAGGTTGTCCCCGCAGGTTGGCCTGCTCACTTGGGAGGGCAAACAGGGGCCTGAAAGGGACCTGGGGACGAGGGGAGGGCCTGAGTGCTTCCTGGAGAGGTCGGGGCCGTGGAAACACTTGGACTCTAAAAACATCCCCCTGCCTGTTCAGTGGCCTGGAGTGGCGGGCCAGGGCCAGGAGACGGGGACGGTGGCTGCGTGGAGTGGCTCTTGGTATGGAAAGGAGGGAGGAGCGGGCCCTCCAGGGGCATCAGGGAAGATGCGCTGTGATTCACCTGATAGGAAACTCTTTCCCAGACTCCCTTGCAGCTAGGAGAGGCCGCAGGAGACAGTTCTGTCCAGCGATGAATGGAAACAATGACTGGGGGGGCTTCTGGAGAAGACTTTGGCCCCCCACCCCCGACAGAGAAATTCTGTGAGGACTGCCTGCCCTGCCCTTCTTCCTCTTCATAGTCTGGGGTTTGAGGCTGGAGATGGGGCTGCCATCTTGCACTAATGAGGTCAAGAAAAGTCATGTGGTCAGTCCTAGGGCTACAGGACCAAAGGCAGCAGCCACTGACCCCAAAGCGCCCCGTTTTGCTGGAAGGACCGACCACTCTTTATCCAAGTCACTCACCATTCACTGGGCCTCCCAACACTTGCAGCGGAGGGCATTCCTAAACAATGCAGATTGGTAACCAGAGGCGGGTGGACGTAGTACCCCGACCCCCACCTGCAGGGTCTGCCTCGGCCCGAGGAAGCAGGAGATGGTCAGCATTAGGGATGCTGCCTCTGGGGCCTGAGGGTCACCCAGGTGGACACGCCCAGGCAGCCGCTGCACACAGATGCGGATGGGGCAGAGGTTGCTCTGGGAAGCCGAGGAGAGGGGCAAGGCCACGAGGTGCAGGCACAGCTCCCTGGAGACCTGCCAGCAGCAGAGGAGGGGGACAGCTCTCTGCCGCGGGGAAGAGCAGTCATACCGACGTGGTAAATCCAAGGCAGCCCCTAAGTGGGAGTCCCTGGGACTTAGACCCTCCGTCTCCTTCACTCAGCCCCGTGAGCCGGGCACTGTGTTGTGCTCACAGTACAGACCAAGCGCGGAGACTCAGATAAGACCCAGTATCCTGGGGGCCCAGATCGGCATGGAGGGAGGCCTGCTGCCTGGGCCGTGTCTGGAGGTGCCACAGTCCAGTGGGGAAGTGAGGCACTCCACCCAGGTCCAGCACAGGAGGGAGGGCAGTGTGGTCCCCTCACGTGCAGGGGTGGTGGGAAGTCAGGAGGAGGAAGGTGCAGCCCGATGCAGCTGTAGGAGTTTGGTGCTTATTGGAGTTTGGCCTGAGGAGTGGTGTGGCCAGCAGAGCTCTCCCAGCAGAGCAGGGAGCCCTGGGAATGTGGTGGCCCAGGAGGGGGCTCTGCGGCCACGCCCTCTCCCAGATGCCTCTCAGGCAAGGCAAGACAGTTGGAGCCCTTGGCCTGTGGCCACTGCAAACAACTTGTCCTTATTCTTGTTGAGTAACTGCAGTTGGGCCCTTTGGTCCAGGCCATCTCAGGACAGTGGAGCTATCGGTGGCCCTGCAGGGAGCACTAGGACCCCCATCTCACCAGCCCAGGCCAAGCCTCGTGCTTGGAGCTGGAGCCTGGACCTGGACAGTGTTGGGGGACTGGCAGGGCCTCTTCCAGGGAGCCCTGGTTGGTCACCCTGAAGGGGCAGGAAGATAGGAGAAGGGAAGCACAGGGTTGGAGTCCCCGGTTGGGGCGGGCTGACCCAAATCCATGGCCAATGTCAGGATGACCACTCCTGCTCCCCTCGGCTACTGGCTGGGTGGGGCCAGAAAGGCCTCCCGACGCCCCAGGAAAGTGACCGTCCCAGGAGGAGAGCCAGGGGCAGCAGGGGGAGGGAAGGACACGTGCTCAGACACCCTCAGTGCCAGCCACTCCCCTGCCTAGGAGCAAGTCTGGGCCAGCTCCTGTCCCTCATCTGTCTGTGAAATGGGCACAGTGGGCCCAGCCCATGGAGAGGTGTGGAAATAAAAGAATAAATGAGATGCCTTAGGACTGGCATGCAGCTTGATGGCAGAGCACGTGAGGCCCTGGGTCCTGCCCCCAGCACATACAGACACACACACACACACACACACACACACAGAGACACACACTCATATGAAGCCCCAGGCCTATGGATTTCACAATTAAAATTTCAAAAACTCAACTTTAGTTCCTGTCTTAGGATGCCAACTTAATGTTTTGCCAAGTCTGAATATTGGAAACACACACACACACACACACACACACACACACACACTCACACCAGCTACCAACTATGGTCAGTGTCAGTTCACAAAGAAAATGATGTTTGGATACAACAAAAGTTGGGAGCTGTCTCAGGGAAAAGGGTTCCCTCCAGGTGTGCTGGGCCTCTGCCTCCTGCTGTCCTTGTCTTGTCCTTCACCTCTGGGACTGGGTCGGGCAGCCCGAGCTCCTGGTGGGTGGTGCCAGGGCATAGCTGAGCTCTAGCCCAGAGCTGTGACCTTGCAGGCTGGCCGAGGGCAGAGGTGGAGCCAGGAGGTGCTACGGTGGGGGGCCTGAGGTCATCCCCATCATCCTGGAGGCTCTCAAGAGGAGCAGGAGACCCCTGAGGCGGCATGCACTGTGCTGCTGGTCCTTTTGGTCCATTCTTTCTCTGGGCGATGTCACAGGCCTGCCTTACTCTATGATGCTGATCTGAACCCCACCTCCTATGCCTCCCTGGGTAGGGACCTCACCACCCTTCCAAAAGGTGGTACTGAATGAAAGTTCCCCACCTCCCAGTGGTGAGTACAAATGGGCAGTGTCACCCTGGACCTGCCTTCCCAGGCCTGTCCTCTCTCTGCAAAGGCCATGCTGTCTGGAAGATTTGGGTCACGTGAGTCCATGCTAATAGGTGAGGCATCAAACGGGCAGACACCTGCCTAATAGGGGCTCGCTGACCGTTCAGGGCCCTCAGGCCCCAAGGAGCCTCTGGGAATGAGAAACCGAGGCTCAGAGAGGTGGAGTCCCTGGCTGGAGATCAGCCAGCTGTGCAGGGCACTTCCGCTGTCCAGGGGACACTGAGGAGATGCTCAGGTGCACAGCCTTCTCCCAGCAGGACAAAGGGGGCACCGTCTTGCTTCACTCAGTCCTGGACTCAAGGCCTCCTTGCTGGAGGAAGGGATGTGCGTCCAGCTGGACCTGGAAGGACGAGCCAGCTGGGGTCCACTGGGGTCACTGATGGGGACACACACACACAGCAGTTCCCTGAGTTCTGAGCTGACCCCCTCAGGCTTCTGTGGGGGAGCCCCTGCCCTGCCCTGCACCTTGCTGAGCAGCTGGGAGGGAGGACTGTCCCCAGCTGGCACAGGTTCAAGCCCCAGGGGCTCTGTTCCCCAGCTCTGTGACCTTGGGAGGACTGTCACCATTCCGATTCTGGCCTTCCTCTCCAGTATCACATGAGGTGCTCCGGGTAACGGGTGGGTCAGGGTGAGGTGGCATGGGCATGTGACCATGTGACCCTCCTCGCCAGCCCCCGCTGCCTGCCCTGCTCGCCACTACTACACTCCAGCTGCCCCCGACTAGGGTGACTCGGGAACATCTCTGTTCCCACACGGCTGCTGAGAGCAGGAAGCTGGGGGTCCCCGGGGAGTGGCCTCTTCAGAAGCCCTCATTAGTGGTGGGGCTGTTTATCCAGAATGCTCCCAAGTTGGCCAAGGGGGTGCCCAGCTCCCCCGCTCCCCACCACTCAGGGGGTTGGGAGAAACTCCAGCTGATGGGGGCCGGCGGGGAAAACCAGGGCCTGGGTGGGGGAAGAGCTGCCCCTGAGGCGGGGGCCTGCTGTCCAGGGGCCTGTGGGGACTAGGGGTAGCATTTCTGCATCAGGGTTCTGGAGATGGGCAGGCAGGAGGCACAGGGCCTTGGCTCCAGTGGTCCCCACATCTCACGTCCACACACCTTCCAAATGCGCACTTCATGAGCCCTGGAGTGGACACTGCAGCCTTCACAACCCCTGGTGGATCACTGAGCCTGCGGCTATGTCTTGGGGGGCCCTGGGAGGCTGTTGACCCAGCACGCCTTCCGCAAATGGGGAAAGTGAGGTCTCCTGAGTCCCCCTGCAGGCCTTCTCTCTGTGGTGGCCTTGTCCTGGGAACTGAGGACTCAGAGGAGGGTCTGTCTCAACCTCCCACCCTCCTGGGAGAGACCCACAGGGCCACTGTGCAGCTCTTGGGTGGGCACACTTGGCATCTTGGCCGAGACCTGGACCAGGTCCCTGTGCTGGGCATGTGTTCCTGGGGTGTGGCCAGGGGACAGGATCTGCAAGGGAGGGCACGGGTGCAGGAAGGAGGTGAGGCCAGGCTGAGAAGCCTGGAGTCCCCCCCACTTTCCTCACCATGGACTCCTGATGGTGGCCCCAGCCCAGCTGCCCCTCTGGGCTCTGTGGGTCCCCAGAATTCACTGTGAGGGCATCCGTACCAGTAGGCAGGGCTGCCCATAGGGCTCCTGCAGGAACCAAGGTGAGCATCCACTAAGGCACCCTGCTCTCACCCACAACCCTCCTTCCAGAAGGGAGTGAGGCACGAACTCCCGCTGGCCCAGGACCCCTGCAGTGCCAGGCTCTGCCCAGCAGCCCACCCCACAGGGCAATCCCTGCCTCCAGGAGGGCAGTGCTCCTGGGTGCTCCTTGCGGCCCTTCAGGGGTGCTGTAGGCTGAGCTCCTCCGCCCACAGGTGCGCTTATGGGTAGGAAGGGTTAGGCTCCGGGCTCCATGTCC
Organism: Ictidomys tridecemlineatus; assembly: GCF_052094955.1. Classification (NCBI taxonomy): domain Eukaryota; kingdom Metazoa; phylum Chordata; class Mammalia; order Rodentia; family Sciuridae; genus Ictidomys; species Ictidomys tridecemlineatus. The sequence continues at coordinate 120,474,232 of NC_135481.1, read as the reverse complement.
ACACCGGGAAGGCAGGCAGGCGGGCAGCAGGACCAGGCGCCAATGCAGTCTCACAAGGGTCCAATCAGCCCCTGGGATGGCCCCGCGGGGGTCCTGAGAGCCGCCGAGGTAAGTGGTCTTTCTCACACTGACTTGGGTCGGGGCTGCCAAGGGGTGACCTTGGGCAGCTTTCTCCAGCCAGCTGTCCCAGAGGGCTGAAAGCCAAGGCTTCTAATGGCAGCCCTTTAAGCCACCGGAGAGAAACATGCCCAGGAGTCACGGTGGCCCCTTATGGCACCTTGACTCTCCAGCCCTGTGTGCTCAGAGCCCCTCCACAGGACTTCCAGGAACCACCTCCTCGGGGTGCAAGCTGCCTCTCTCCCAACAGAACCCGAGGGACGAAGGTCAGTGGACACTCTAGCCCCTGCTGCCGCGGCTGGTCTCGGGACCACAAGTGATCCTTGTGTCCCTAACCCTTTCTCTCCCGTGGTCCTCTGCCCTCAGTCCTGCTCCTGCTCACCTTGGTGGCTTACCTGTGGGCTCACCCAGACCTCGTCCCCGAGGGGTCTGAGCCCCAGGTCACTCTGTCCTTCTTAGGCCATGGCTACTCACGCCACATCAAAATTGGGCAAGGGATACCAAGAGGAGCCTGGGCGGGTCGTGTGTGACCACACGAGTGTCCCCTGCCTGCACTGGGCCCAGAAAGCTCCCTGCTCCTGCCAGCCAGCCCCCATCGTCCCGCTGGGATAATGACGTCTCCTCTGACCTGCGTGTCCTGGCACAAGAGCCCTGAGGGCCCAGGGGACAGCTAGGACTCGTTAGTCCAGGAACCGGTGTCCCCTGGGAGCTCTACACAGAGTCCCAAATTGCAGGGAAGCCAGCAGTGACCCAGTGGGTCACGGGGGGTGACACCAAGTGTGGCCACAGCTGCTTCCACCCCTTAGTTCTGGGACCCATGCATGCCACCAGCTGGGCCAGGACATGGAAAAAGCCTGCCGCTGGAGAGGGCACCACGTCCCCTCCATCCCGGGAGCTGCTCCCTGGAGCCAGGGTGCCGGCAAAGCTGCCCACAGGCCCTTCCTGCGTGTGCGGTCCGTGGTACCAACGGGGCCCCCAGGAGCCCCTGGCCTGTGCGTGGGCCCTCGGTCAGATGTGGTTTTGGGGGCTCACGGCTGCAGCTTGTGCCTGGAGTGTCCCCCACGGGCTCCTGTGCTGGGGGCCTGGTGCAGCGCAGGGGGCTCAGAGGCGGGGCTGTGAGGAAGGGACCCGGTCATGAGGCTCAGGGACTATTGGGAGGGCCCAGGCGTCAGCTAGAACTCGTTGGTCATGGAACCGGTGTCCCCTGGGAGCTCTACATGGAGGAGGGGGATGTTGAAGGGAGTGAGTCTGTGGGGTCTGGACCTTGTCCTAGCCCCTTGCTCCCTCTGTCTGCGTCCCTGCTGCCATGACTAGACAGCTCCCTCCACCAGGCCCTTGGTCCTCAGCTTTACCTCGGAAACCATGGAGCCAGCCAACCAAGAGGAGCCTCTTGAAATTCTCTGAAACCAGGAGCCAGGATACATCTTGACTCCTTTGATTTGTTTTTCTCAGGTGTTTGATCACAGTGACGAAGACCTGACTGACACACGGGGTCAGTGAGCTGGTCCTCAGTCAGCTCTCTGACAGGGCTGCCGATGGACGCCGTGCTGAAAAGACACCGACCCTAAACCTGTAATCCATCCGCTGGCCAGAATTGACTGTTGCCTCTTCCAGGGGGAAGGAGCCCACGCAGCTCACCCGCCCTGAGAGGCAGACGGGCTGCCTCTGGGAGCTCTCCAGACCGAGGACGGCAGGTTGGACGTGCCCTGACGGCAGTCGCTGGACCCACAGTGAAAGGGAGCCCGTGCTTCTGGGCCGTCTGCCTCTTCGTTATCATGATATGGTCACATGCCCGTCATTGCCAGCACTGGGGCGGCCCCTGCTCCAGGCTGGCTGATGTCCAGCAGCGTGGTACTTGGTCAACCTGGCTTTTTCGAGCTGCCCGTGAAGTGGTGCTTTCTGGTAGGTGTGAGCAGGGCAGAGCTGTCCCACACGTGTGCACGCCCCTGCGAGCCCCTGACGCCCCTGCCCCACACGGGCTTGGCTCCCCTCTCATCTAGCCCAAGGCCCTGACTAGTGACCAGCCTGGGCTTCTGTCCATGAGTCCTCCAGTACTCCAACTCTGCGCCTCCTCTCTTCCCACACACAGTGGATGACGCCTCCCACCCTGTCCAGCGCCTGGCCATCCAAGGACTCTCCCTTCTGTTAGTGTTAAGGTCACTCCCACATGCCTTGGGGTGGCCACTTGCCATTTTCAACTTGCACCCACTTGCTGACGTTTCCATCCATGGACCAAGCTCCGACTTTCTCCTCCTCTACTGACTGAACGTCAGTCAGGATCCGGCGTAAGTAGGAGTGACCACAGAGAGCCGACGGAGGTCCTCCCAGGGAGCGGTCACCAGGTGCATGTCTGACCCTCCACGTTACACCCACTGCCCCCACAGCTCCCTGATCCTTCCTGAGTCTCCCACAAGTTCTTCTGAGGAGAGGGAGAGACAGGGAGGGCCCTTCTGGCTGCCCCTGAGCCATGCCCTGCAGTTCTGGGGTCTGTCCCTCCCCACTGCCGGCCACCCTGCTGCCCCTGCCCTCGCCAGGTGCTGCATCCTGCACCCTGGGAAGGTGCTCCCAGGTGACACACCCTCCCCGCTGTCCTCACACCTTCAGGGACCAGCCCATGGGGGCGAGGTCCGCAGCCCCACCCCTTCCTATCCCCATGCAGGGCCAGTTCTGTGTGACTTGACCTGGGCTGTGGCCTGGGGTCGAGGGACAAGTGGGGATGTCTGCGGGGGTGTTGTCCTGCACTGAGAAGTTTCCGCCCACCTTCAGCAAGCGCAGTGGCTGCCTGTCACAGAATCAAAAGGAGCGTTTCCGTCAGGCGGGCTCAGGGGCTGCGTGGTTTGGGATTGGGGGTGCGCCATTAGCAGTCCCCATCTCATGTGTCGGGGTCTTAATGTTACCAGCCATGCCTTGCCCTAGTTAGCAAATCCACCTGTCCAAGCTTGGGTTCCCGGGAAGCAGCCCCAAGGTGGACCTGGCGTGTCCGAGTGCTCTCGAAGCCACTGTGGTGCAGAGGGAGGTGGGCGGTGCAGCTCCATGAGACCCTCGGACCTCCCAGGAGCTAATGGCCATGCAGTGTGGCCCATGGGTGAGGAGCTGGGCCCTGGACCCCCTGGCCGACTGGCGTGGGGCCTTGGGAAGGGGCCTGTGGGAGCCCTGCTCAGCTGATGCTCTTTCCCAAAGGGCCAACAGACAGGGCTGTCACTTGCAGTCCCCAGAGGCCAGGGGCAAGGTCCCCGCCCAGCAAGTGGGCTCCGTGGCCCTTCACGGTGCACAACCTGCCAGCCCCTCGAAAGCGGCTCAGCCACCCATAGGGACCTGGCTCCCCAGACGTCTCCGTGGGTACAGCCTGTGAGGGCAGCGATGGCCACGTCCTGGGCCCCATGAGTGAACTTGCCACTACTTGCTTAGGACTTCAGAGGGGAGCCGCCCGCGTGACGGACACCCGACTGGTCCCTGCCCCCCCCACAGGGGATGGAGGATGGAGGATGGGCCCCTGAGCTCACCCACATGGGGTCGAACCCGGGGTGGGCTGGAGTGGAGGTCAGGAGACTCATGGGACTCGGGACAGGCCTCCGGGAACCCTCCAGCTAGTGGACCAGCTTCCTCTGAGAGGCGCGTGTCTGTCCCCAGTGGCACCCAGCCTGGCGAGAGGCCACTCCTGACCTGAGCCTTGCCTCACCTGGGCATGGCCAGCCCCCTGCCAGAGCTGCCAGAAGGAGCCACACAGTCTTCAGAGGAGAGGAATGGCCTGGAGGGCACCAGAAGACCACTGTGGCTGTCACCAAGCACAAGCCCTGAGGCACAACGCAAGGAAAGACAGGCCAGGCAGAGGGAACAGCATGTGCAGAGGCTCAGAGGTGGAAACTCAGGGAAGGTGGAGGGAACTGAAGGAGGCCTGGGAACATTGACCTGTGGCTCCAGAAGGGACATCTAGTCTCCCTAAGGTTGGCCTCCCTTTGTGCTACCCTCTGTTCTGTGGCCCCAGAGTGAGCTTTCTAAGATGACCCTGGCTGGGCCCCACCTGCTTGGAGACCAGGTTTCCTACTACTATCCAAATAAAGCCCACAGCGCCTGCGGCACAGCTGCCCCATCCCAGCCTGGCTCGGGTCTGCCTGGCCCCCTCCCAGACCCAACCCTCCACAGGATCCACAGGACCCCACCTGCTCTGCCCTCAGCATCCCCACGCTCTGCTGGGCTCTGCTCACAGCCACAGCTGCACCTACCGTGGGGCCTCTGCACAGCTTCTCTCTCCCCGGGTTGCCCTGCCCCCGTTGGCTGATGTGCTCTTCTTGCCCTCCCCTCCCCCTCCCCTCCCCTTTCCCCCTCCCCTCCCCTTTCCCCCTCCCCTCCCCCTCCCCTCCCCTTTCCCCCTCCCTTCCTCCTTCCCCCCCCTCCCTGCCCCTGATCTGCTTGCTCTGATCTCCTGACCTCACTTCTATCTTTATGCTCTTGTGACACTGGAGATGGCCCGGGCTGCTCTACCACTGAGCTGCACCCCAGCCCTTTTTCTCTTTTGAGACAGGACCTTGCTAAGTTGCCTGGGCCGGCCTCAAACTTGGGGACCCTCCTGCTTCAGCTGCAGACTCTCTGGGATCATAGTGTGCACCATGGCACCTGTGATAAGATCTATTCTGACCAATGGCTGTAGTCCTGTATAAAGCTGTGCTCACGGAGGTCCGTTGTACATGGGCACAGCACGACTTGGTAGATTCTGTGCCCAGTGCCTCGCTGTCTCTCCCCGCCTCCCCGGCTCCTTCCCCTTCTCTACTCTCTTGGTCTCCTTTCTATTTTTGTGAGATCCCTTTTTAATCCCCCTTTTCTCCTAATTAACTCCTACTCGGCCCCAGGAACCACCTCCTCCAGGAAGCCTTCTCTGACCACTGCCTCCTCTGGTTCCCTGTCGAGGTGCGGAGCCCTGCGGGATGGGCTCCATCTCTGCCGGGGCTACCTGCTGCTCTGGGGGGGGTGTCCTGGAGCAGGACTGGGGTCCTTGCTGGATTCCTGCCTGGGACCCGGTCTCCAGCCCTCAGCCAGGGCCGAGGGAAGAGGGATGACACCCTTAACTCAGAAAAGACGTTTTCCCAAGCCCTGGCGAGGCCCCACCTGCTCCGGGGGATTTTCCAATCTGCTCCAGAAAGGGCCAGTTCTGTGTGTGTGAGATCATCTGGGGACACAGCCCCAGCCCTCAGCAGAGTGTCAGAAGAGCCTTGCTGCCACTCTTCCTGTGAATCGGTCCCCAACAGTGTGGTGAGGGACAGGGTCTGCAGGGCCTCCCTGTCCTCCTCACCCTCGGTCACACCCAGGACTGTGCCCCAGGACACAGGGTCCTGCACATCCAGGAAAGAGTCCTGGCTCTGGTCACCAGAGCCCAGGATCTGTGGTGACTGACACATCCGGGGATTGCTGGGCCCCAGGGGCCTCAGGCTGGTGGCCCTGTCCTGCTCTGTGGGGGTTTCTGGACCTTGCTTGGGGGGTTGGTGTCAGCTGCTGGGAATGCGGGACTGGAGGGGAAGGGGGACACCAGGGTCCAGTTGGGGAGGGGTCCACGTGAGGCCAGTTCTCAGGACTTCCAGAGACAGAGCAGGGACTCTTTGCAAGAGAGGTTTGTCCCTTCCTCGGCCTGTCCCCAGCTCCTGTCTTCTGGGAGTTGTTTTGCTCTTGGTAATTGGTGAGAAGTTTGCTGCTAGAAGTCTGCCCAGATCCCCAAAGTGGAAGTAGGCCGAGGGCCAGTGGGAATGGAGAATGTTGTTTGGAAACACATTTTTCACAGAAACATGTTTGGGTCTGCTCTTTGGACCCTGTCGTTTGGAATTCAATTCAATTTGAACAGCTAGGCAGAGGTTTCACCTTTGCCCTGTGGGTCTAGAGGGACCCTGGAGGGCAGAGCCAGGGACTGGGCAAATGACCTGCATGCTAATCCAGGCACTTCTTATCTGGCCCAAGCCCTGTCCGCTGGGCTCAGCAGGCTGGCGCAGGTCCTGTGCCAAGAGTAGAGTAGGAGGGGCTTCCTCCGTGGGCAGTCAGGTTTCAGCACACTTTGCCAAGTGCACAGCCAGCGTAGATGGGCGCAGGCTGCTGAACTGGATCTGGGCTCTGCCCTCTGGCCCTGAGCTCAACCAGGTCCGCCCAGCCCAGACAGCTGCTCCCAGTCAGACTGCCTGTCTTTCAGGGGATGAACCAGTGACTCCTGAGGAGAGGGAGCAACGTGGTCTCCAGTGTCCCCTCTGCATGCCGTATGGTGCTACCTGGGCAAGAAAACGTTTCTGAGGGTGTGGCAGCAAGACTGGCCACCAACTTCTTGCTGGGTGATGGCGTGGGGTTCCTTGTCCTGCCAAGCCTCGGTTTCCACACCCGTCCAGAGGGACAGGACCGGACTGATCTGTTCTCTGAAGTTCCATCCTGCCCAGCATCTCTCACGCGTGATTCTCTCTGCCTTGGTTTCCCACCTGTAGAAGGACCCGGCTCGGGAAGCGGCTGCAGCTCAGAGGCGTGGGGCTTTGTTTGCAGATCCTGGTGTCTTGGAGAAAACTCCGTTTGGAAAGGATTTGGAGAGAACCAAAGAGTCAAAGTGGTGCCGAGCCGGCCGGAGGGCCTGCTTCCAGCCCCAGCACCGGGAGCAGCGGCCCACCCCGCCGGGCTGCTGCCACCGCCCCGTTACGTAACTTCTCACTTGGAGGCAAAATCGGGAGCAGCGCGTGTCCTCAGCCCTGTGGGAGCTGAAGTCCTCTCTGTGCGGTGCCAGTGGCAGTCTCTGTACCAAGCTGTTTGCCCACCGCCTGCGCCCGCCCCCGGAAATGCAGGGCCTGTCCGCACTTCTTGAGCATCTTTCTCTGGTCGATTCTCCGAGAAGCTGGATCTCGCCAGGGTGGGTGGACTGGCACACACTGAGGTTCTGCCCATGCTTAGGTCTGGCATCAGAGTTTCTGAAGTTCATGGTTTCTAATGCATTCCAGAGCCTTGCTGGAATATGTCACAGCTCTGGCCAGAGTGGCCAGGCACAGGCCTTGGGTGCACTGTCTACAGGGGTCCTGTGGCCTCCCACCCACCTGCATCTTCATCAGCAGTGACAATGCTGGTCATTGTCTGCAGAGCTCACCAGGCTGCCAAGAGGCGCCTCGGTCAGGGCCCCATCACACCATACCTGGGCACCCCACAGCCAGCTCCATTTCATGGACGTGAAGCCTGGAGTTCGGGGAGGTTACGTAACCCACAGGAGGTTGCCAGGCCAGTGCTGGGGGAGGCAGGAGGCCACCGTCACTCCTGACTGCAGAGAGAGCAGGAGTGGCCCCTCCTCCCTCCTGGGTCTACAAGTGAGGTGGGCCTGGTGGATCCCAAGTCTGTGCTGGGGGTGACGGGGAGGGGGTGCTTTTTATGTAACTTTGTATTTATTTTCATGTGTATTAGGAAAAAAAAATTAGCCCATCAAACCCAGGATGGCACTGAGTATAATGTGAAGAAGACTAAGGTTTAAAAAATTGAGACTATTTTGGATTGAATCTAAGAAAAATACTAAATGAAAAGTGTTCTGAATCATAGGAGAGCAGACACTCGGGGACCTGGAATCAACCTGAGCCCCACAGAGACCCGCCTCCGTCCCCTTCCCCTCCAGACCCTGGGGGTCTCTCAGTACCCCCCGACATGCCCCATTCCTCCCCATCAGGGTCCTTTCTCTGGACCCAGCCTCCTGCATTCCTTCCACAGTCCTGTCTCGGGGGATTCTTCACAGAATGATCTGCACTTGAGTCAACATGAACCTGTCTTGCCCTTCCCTGTTGGGACCTCCGCCGGGGGCTGGGTTCTCTCCACCCCAGGGCCGCCATCTTGGCTGATCCAACGGCTGCTCTTTGAGGAGACCTAGTGGTTTGGAACAACCCTGGCTGCACCGATGTGAGTGGCTGCCCTCACCTTCTCTCTCTCTCTCTCTCTCTCTCTCCAGCACTTCTGGATCAACACTCATATGGCTTCCTGTCTCTGGATACTCCTCCCCTAGATGCCCCAGAGATCCCTTCCTCTTCATCTAACCTCAAAATATTGGTGGTCCTTGGGGTCAGCCTGGATCCTCAGTACGTCCACCTCCTAACTCTCCTCCTAGCCGATCCCTTGCCTCCCCCGGCACTTGCTGCCAACTCTCGTGGATCAGCCGCCACTGTAGCTCGGTGCCACCTTCTGAAAGGCAGACCTGCCGTGGCTGCTCAGGACAGGTGTCAGGGCTCAGGCCCAGGAGCCTCCTCAGCCGGGTTCCCCATCTGACGCTTCCTCCTCTGGAACGTGCCGCGACTCCATCCACTTCTGTCTGCATCTGCACTGCTTCGCTAGGTACCATTAGTTGTCATCCTTCAGAGGACAAGCTGACCCCTTCCGTCCACTTGGATACAGCAGCCAGCAGTCACTTTGAGACACACACATAGCACAGAATCCCTGCCCTGCCAGAGCCCCTCTCCGTCAGGCTCCCATCCTCCGCAGGTTCAACCCGACTCTTCATCAACGTCTCCGAGCCTCCCCTGGTTCGACTCCTCATCCAGGACCAAGAATCGGCGGCCTCAAGTCTCTGTGGCAGCTCCCTGCTGGTCGAGGGCTCACTCTCTTCTGCATCATGACGTCACGTATGGAGTCCAGGGCTCCCCGCCCGCTCTGTGGTGTCAGCAGCTCGGGCTCCTTCCCTCCTGAGGCTCCGCTGTTCTGATGTGAATTCCACAACTGCACCTGGGATTTGTGTCCAGCGGCCGCCATCCCCACAGGAGGGCAAGAAGCGGGTGGGGACGTAACAAGACGCTGGAAGCTGAGCCTAGTCCCGCTCACATCCGTCAGCCACACTGCATCCTGCGGCCAACTGGCTGCCAGCGAGGCCAGGGCACATCATCTGGTCAGGGGGATGAGTGCCCAGCGACTCTTCCATCACTGAGAGGATGGAGGGAAAAGATCTGGGGGTTTCTCCCCAGGAGAGCTGCCTTCCACCAGAGGAACCTTCCTGAATCTCAGTGCCCAGACCTTCCTGTGGGTCGGCCATGAGGACCAGATGAGATGGCAGCTAGGGAGAGCCCAGATCAGGTGCCAATCAAACACAACAGTCTCCTCCCAGCCTGCCTCCATGGCCTGGGGTCTGGCTGTGGGGCTCCTGCAGTTGGAGTGAAGCTTTGGAATCAGCACTTAGTAGGGCTGAGCCAAGGTGGCACCATGGTGTCTCCCCTGTTGCCTTTCCTGAGTTGAGGCTTTGGCACAGGGGCACCTTGGGGGCCTCAGGGGACAAGGCTGGCAGGGGCAGGCGCAGTTGGTGCGTGGCAAACCGAACCTGTCAATTCCAGAAGCTTTTGGCACATTGTTGCAGAGACTAGATGACTTTGAGAAGTGTCTGCATGTTTTTCCCCAAGTGCGGTTATTTTTGCCGCTGTGAAATGTTCTGAAATCTGACAGTTTTGTTTTGAGTCTTAGCCCGATGTGAAGATGGAAAGGAACACTGCCTCCCAGTTCTGCGGCACCCGCTTCTCCGGGTCTCCTGAGGACACCCAGATCCTGGCAGAGGTGGCCAAGGAGAAGCCCGGAGACCAAGGTTCCCAGGGGAGGGCACAGTGAGTCAGGTCCTGGAGACGCGGGGTGTACTCGGAGCACGAGACCCGGGGGCTGGCTCGGCCAGTGTATGAACACCTACTGTGTGCCACTCTCTCTCCCACCGAATGTTCCTGAGCACCTACTGCGTGGTGCTGAGCCATTGGAGGGCTCTCAGCAGAGGACCGTGTGGCTTTCCCATCCTTAGTAGCAGGGAGACAGGTGGAGTCTGCTGAGGGCGCAGACCTGGGAAGAGAAAAGATGACTTCTGCTCGGCCCCAGCTCTTCAGAGCTCTCAGCCCAGGACGGGGGGTGCTGGCACACAGCAGAGGATGGGGAGGTCCGAGTGGCCCAGTGAGCCAGCACCACAGGACCAGCAGTGTGTGTCTCGCCACTGTCCCGTCCTCCATCTGGCACCTCCATCCTATTCCCAAGGCCACTGCTTCCAGGGCTTATCCAGAGCCTTCTCTCTCCAAATGGAGACCCTCCCTCTGTTGATGTGCTTAGGCCACATCACATCTCAGCAGTTGCCTGAACTGCCCTGGCTCCATACTGCTATGTCCAGGCCCCTCTGTGTGGCCCAGCTGCCTGTGGGGACCTGCAGGCATCCCAGACTTTGCATGTCCCTAATGGACTTTACCTAGCTCTCCCCAGGTGCCCCTGGACGGCGGCTCTCTGCTGCCTTCTGACTGGGGACTCCTGCATCCAGGGCACATGCTTGAGTGGGAACTGGCCGAGGCCAGGCTTGGTGTTGTGTGCTTCACCTGCACCACCCTGTTCCAGTCCCTTGACTCCCCTGGGAGGCAGCAAGGACTGCTCTGCTCCCATGGAGGACCACGCAGGGACCATCCGAGGGTGCACAGCTCTTCCAGCATTTCCTGAAAAGGCCAGCTCACTGCCCACCCCCAGGTGACCCAGGAGGACGGAGCCCTGACAATACAGTCGCGTGCTGTGTTGCGGTGCAGTGTGTACACGGTGCTTCTCTGCTTTGCTATGGAGACGGGTGATGATACAGACTTTTCCTCGGAGAGGTAGACAGAAGGAATCACTGAGAGCCACACTTCAGCTTATTCTGGTTAAAAAGCAAATAACAAAAAAACAAAATCTAAAAAACATGGCAGAGTCCCCTCCCCCCACCCCTCCAACCCATTCCTCGGGACCTGCATGCAGCAGACACCTGCCGTGGTCGCTGGACCCCAGGGCAGCCACGAGACAAGGGGCCCGGGGACGTGATCACGGTAAGGAAGTGTGGGCTGGGCAGGGCTGGGTGGCAGCTCCGAGGCACGCGGGCTCAGGCACCTTCCTCTGAGAAGGCGCGGCTGCCCTCACATCCCCAGCGCAGCAGGTGGAGAGAGGAGCATCCAGTAGAGAGCTCTCAGCCCTTTCCTTCTGCGCCTGCTCACGTCCCATCCGTCCCATCCCGTGGTCACTAGGCTGCCAGGAAGGCTGGGGACATCGTCCTGGATGGGTGGCTCTGCCTACTGACACACCCTGCCGTGGAAGAGACAAAGGAGGCGTGGAAGTGGGGTGTGAGGAACAGGTGCTCGGCCACACACCCTCCTGGGGGCTGCCAGCACCCACACACGCTCCTCTCCCTGGGCTTTGAACACACTTGGCTCCTTTGCATGGGCTGGCCTTGCAGCGAGTCCAGGATCTGTGGGTGACGCACAGTCCCCTCGTGGAGACCAGAAGCAAGCTCATGAGCAGGGAAGCTCTGAATGCTAAAGGGACAGAGGGTTCTGCTGCCCCTCCACAGCAAGAGTGCCGCTCAGGAGCACTGCCCAAGATGCCCGCCCTGGACGAGGGAAGGGGGGCAGGCTGCAGGCTCTGGTCCACGGTGAGAGCCGAACCCGCACCCTTGTCCACTGTCCCGTGGCCCCTGCGCAGTCTGCTTTGAGGCCAACCCTTGCTCTGCCGTCCCTTGCAGAGCCACAGGTTTGCAGCCAGTGTGTGTGGAAGCACGCGGTGGCTCGCCTGGCCACCCGACAGGTTTCAGGTCTCTGCCGCTGGTTAGATCCACGTTGTATGTGGCCTCTCCTCAAGAACTTTCTAGACGTGGAGTCTGTCTTTATTTCCAGCCCTCTGTTCTCAGCCCACCTTCTCAATCCTGGGAAGGCAACTACCTTGAAGCTGGACCCACGGGCGGGAAGCCAGCACCTCACAGAGACCACAGCCCGAGGCCGGCCCCCTCATCTGATGGAGCACCCCCGCAGCAGGTGCGTGGGGGACAGAGCAGTCCCCTCTTCTGCTAAGACTGCGCCTCCAGAGCCCTCTCTGTGTCTCCTGCATCGCTCCCCAAGGGAGCAGCTGCAGCCCCCACACCCCCCCTCCTGGCCTTGTCAGGGTGGCTCTCGGACGCCAGGCTGCCGGTGTGTCTGGCTTCCGAGCATCGCTGAGTGCTGATGAGGGTTTCCACCGTACAACAGGACCCGGCCTCCGCCCCTCATGGCACCTGGGCCCCTGAGGTTCTTGCTTGTCCTGCGGCATACTCAGTCACAGTCAGGACGGTGGCTGAAACATGATGGACTTATCCCTCTTTCTCATGTGACAGTCCAAACCCAAGTAGCTCGGGATGACACAGTTACACCAAGACACCAGGAGCCCTGACGCCATCCAGCATGTTCTGCTGCCCTCAAGGAGGACCCTCAAGCTCACGGTCTGGGATGGCTATCACAGCTCCTCCCATTGTCTACACCCTGGTGAGGGCCAGGTCCCTGCTCCCGTTTTAGACCAAGGTCTGGAATGTGCACATATCAGCCTCCTTCCATCGAATGGTGATGAGGAATGGGAGGCTCAGTGTGTGTGTGTGTGTGTGTGTGTGTGTGTGTCCGTGTGTGTGTGTGTGTGTGTGTGTGTGTGTGTGTGTGTGTGGTGTGTGCATGAGCAGGTGCTTTGGTAGCGACACTGCAGGTCTGACTTTGACCTGAGGCTGCACGGTGAGAGGGGCTAAGCCGGCTCTAGGCCAGGTCTGTCTGCCCCTCGGTCCAGGGCTTTGGCTCCGAGGCTCCATGGGCCAACACCGGGTCCAGGGAGAGAGCTGAGGACTTGGTTCTAACTGTGAAGGGAATGGGGGTCCAGACCCTGCAGCAGGCCTGCGGGTGGCTGACCTGCTCTTGTGCTTTGCCCTCATTTGCCTTGAGGCCAGGGTTCCTGCAGTCAGGGCAGCAGGCCATCAGAGCCAGGCAGTCCTGCGGGGACCCGGCTCTTGCCTTTGTGCCCCGTCTTGCTCTGGTGTTTCCTGCCGTGTGAGCCTCGGGTCTCTCTTTTGGCATCCAGCGCGGATTGATTGTTTGTCCAGCTCCCTCACACAGGTGCTTCGGGGGAGACCAGATAGGACTGTAGGAGTGAGTGGACTCTATGGGCTGGACAGTCGGCCACTCGTCACCGTGCGAGGTCAAATGAGGGCCTCAAAGGGCTTTGCAGATGCGGCCTCAGCTGAGGATGCTGAGATGGGAAGAGGACCTTGGACCCCCTGGTGGGCCCAGCACTACACAAGGTCCTCGTGAGGCAGAAAGGGAGGCCGGAGGGGGAGACGCGCTGCTAGAAGCAGAGGTCCCAGTGCAGCGCTCTGGAGATGGAGGAAGGGAGAGCCTCCAGAAGGAACCAGGCCCTGGCCCTTTGGTGTCAGCCCAGCGGGACCACTGTGGACACCGGACACCGGAACAGTGAGATCAGGCTGAGTGGGCTCGGTGGGCGAGTCGGGGAAGGTGGAGGCCAGGGGTGCAGGCGGGAGCCTCCAGAATAGCCCAGGCACAAGCTCAGAAGGTCAAGGGTGGCATGTTCCCTTACAGGTGGAACCTGGAGAGAAAAAAGGAAAAGCAGGTGGTGGGCGGGGATCACGTGAAAATCAAAGGGACCAGGTGGCTGGTGGGAGAAGGGGGGGAGGAGGGGAGCGCTGGGGATGAAGGTGGCCAAATTGTGCTGTTGTGCTGTGTGCCCGTGTGACTAGGAAATAACAAATCCCACCAGTATGTGCAACTAGAACGCACCAATTAAAAAAAAATAAGCCCAGGTGCACAGTAGGTACCCGCCGGTGGTAAACTGTCTGTGACCAGCATGGGGAACGAGGGAAGCCTCTGCGTGGCCAGGCTGGCCAGGCACGCTGTGGCACGTCTTGGAGGGTTCTGAACTCCCCCCCAGCGAGGGATGTACCTGACTTGGAGGGGTGGGGACCCTTAAGAGTTTCTAAGCAAGAGCCACCAACAGGAGGGCAGAGTCCAGGCCCGCAGGGGGCCTCCGGCCCTGGAAATGGCATGGTGTCCAGAGCAACAGGGGGACCTGGCTTACAGATCCTGAGTTTGTGGTCACAGCATTGTGCAAGGTTCTCCTGGAATCCTGGGTGTGTCAGGACGTACCAGTGTGTGCAAAGCCGTGGAACGAATCCTGGGTCTGCAAGCCCAGAGCTCCAAGCAGCAAGAGAAAACCAAAGGCAAAAGAACAGAACTTTTTATTGAAAAAAAAAAAAATGCTCTCAGAGACGTGCCCCGAGTCCTCATCCAGTTCTCTCTGGTTTTTATTAGGTCAAAGGTGCAAGACTCTTTGAAAACCAACTTGGGAACAGTTGCTGGGAATTTTAAAGCTCCGGCCCAGCCAAGAGGCACAATGGAAAGCAACGTGTGACCATGAAAGAGACACATTGAAAATTGCATGGATTGGTCTCCAGCGGTCACAGAAACCTGCCTGTGGGTGGGGGTGGCGCGTGGGGGCAGGGAGGCCCGAGGAAGAGTGGCCACCCTGGAAAGCCATGTGTAGACACGTGAATCCAACTGCCCCACGGAGAGCTGCAGACCCTGCAGGGAAGGGAGAGGGAAACATCTGAACATTGGCAGAATGGCATTTGAATAAACACTGTGGACAGCTGCTCCTCCCCAACGGAGCCAGAGAAACTCTGTTGTTGTCCAAAAAGAATTCGCATTTGATGAGGAACCCATTAACTAGGAGTTGAGCTGCCCCCGATGATGGCCATCCATGCTGAGCACCTCGTGGGACTCCACCTACGTGTTCTCCCTCCCCCCTGCTCTCCCTTTGTGGCTCCCATGCCCAGAAGGCTCTAAGTCCCCCCTAAACCTGGGGGTATATTCCCCTTACAAGAGGCAGTGCACATTGTTCATGATGTGGCCAATGTTCCCCTTGGGGCCTCTGCCCAGCTTGTATCCTAGGTGAGGGTGGAGAGGTGGGAAGGCCTGGTCCGCTAGGGGTGGCCAAAGGGGAGACTCAGGATGTGCACCCCAGATTATGGTGAAGAGGCATTGAGAACTCTGGGGTCTCTGGGTCCCTGACCTGTGCCAAGGTCAGAGCCACACACAGGGTTCCCAGACGATGCACGAGTCAGATCACTTCCTCTGGAGTGACCCGAAGCGCGAGGGCCTTGTTTCTCCACCGTTGGCCAAGGGCCTGCCGATTAATTAGTTTAATTGGTCCTTGCCTTAGGCCAAAGAGTCAATGGCAAAAGAGAAGCAAAAGAGACTTTTCCATTTGTGAAGACAAAAACTGCCCCTGTGATGGGAGGAGGTGGCAACAGGCACAGAGAGCCTTCGCTGGAGTTGACTCCTATGGCCTGGGGATGCGCGGGACCCTGTCACCGACCCCTGCCACAGACCAAACAGGCCTGTGGGGAGGAAAGCCCCACACTGCAAAGCCTGGCCGGGAACATGGCCAGCCGGGGCGCTGCCCAGGCCTCTGCAGAAGCATCATGGGCTGGTCAAGCTTGTTTTTAGGGTGCTCTGTTCCCGCCCTGAGCACTCTGAACCTTATTTTCAGGGAAACGGACAGAACTCACAAGGAGACGCTGGCCCAGCTTGTCGGAGCTGGGGCTCTGTGGCCTCCCAAATAGAAGTGAGTCTGTGTGCTCACTGTCACACGTCTAAGGCACACCAGCTCCCGTCCAACAGGTGGGGGGTTGGCAGATGGGCCAAAGTTCCCCAGGGAAGGCGTGGCCAGCTGCGTGACCTCCGGATAGTCTCTTGGACCCTTCCAAGTGGGCACCCATCCATCAGGGGAGTAAAGCTGTGCACACCGGCTGCAGTGCCACCCCTTGCAGTAGTTGCAAGGGTGCACACGGAAGCTCTTTGTCACAACAGCTTAGGGTTAGGGTCAGGTTGCAGTCCCAGATCTGGGACCAGTTAATGAATCACCGGAAAGGCTAGAGGAGTGGACCCCGGTGCATGTTTAGAATTAAGGACGGGTGACAGAGTAAGGGTGAGGAAAAGTGTCTGAGGTACCAAATAAGGTGATTCTCTCAAAACCAAATGGAATCTTTTCTGTTTATATTCTCCCACCCAAGTCAAGGTGGAAAATATTTATCTTTGCTGTTTTACAAACAGTGGCCTCTGGCCAGATGAAGCGGGGCCAGGCACACAGCAGTGAGGGCCATGGGGCTCCGAAGGCAAGGGAGGGTGTTCCACCGTGCGCACTGCCCGGGGTGCCCAGCCGCCTTGGAGAATGGGCCACCAGAGGCCACCTTTCTTTGTTTTCCATTGTTGGCTTATTTTTCACCTGTTGAAAAATTTGTGGGAAAACATGCGTGGTGAAACTTACCATCGCAGCAAACACGTCGAAGGACACGTTCCGCTTCACGACCGACGGGCAGCCGACTCCACCATCCACCAAGATCTTCCCATCCTCCCAGACTGAAGCTCCACAGGTGTGAGAGGCCCTGCCCAGGTCCTGGCCAGCTCCATTCTACTTGCTGTCTCTGCACTTGGCCACCCCAGGACCTCACAGGAGAGCAGCCTTTGTCCCCTGGTGTCTGCCTTTTGCACTTAGAGTGCGTGTCCTCAAGCTTCAGCTCTGCTGAAGCAGGTGCCAGGATTTTCCTCCATTCAGAGGAGGACTGGTATCCTGAGGGTGTCTGGTTCCATTCTGCGGAGTGTTGATAGAGGGGAATTCAGAGAGAGAGAGGAAGGGGTCAGTCCCGGCCCGGCTGCTGCGTCCATGGCACATCCAGGCAACCTGCCCTGTTCAGTGACTCAGTAAGGGAGCCTGATTGTGGAAGCAGGGCCGAGGGCGCCCTTGAAATCACAGTAGCTGGAAATGGATCTCCCCCGGGTTGGGGCTGGGGCACTAGTGCAAGGTACTTCCCTTGGGCACACATTTAAGAGGAAACCCCCAAACTCAGTAATCCAGACACACTGTATTTTACTGCAATATTTTTTTTAAGTCATGCAAACAATCTAGGGTGAACAGAGATGAGCATTTTAAAGAAAGCATCAGTGTAGCCGTTCCCTCTTCCTCCAGCTCTGGTGTGGTCTGCCATGGTGCTGGTCTGGCCTTTCTTGGAAATGTTCATTATTTTTCATCATGGATTTTTTTGTGTTATTTTTCTATTAAATTGTGGCAAAATAGGCATCACATAAAATTCCCACTTAAATCATTTAAGGGGCACGCCGAGTACATTTACAGTGTGGTATGTCCATTTCCAGAACTCTCCCAGCACCCCTCCACCCAGGCTCTGGAAACCTCTGCTCTGCTTTCTGTCTCTAGGAAGTGGCTCCCGGGTATATCGTGACAGTACAATCCGGAGGCATCTGTCCTTCTGTGCCTGGATTATGTCAGTGGTCCTGGTGTCCTCAGGGGTCATCTGTGGGAGCGTGTGACAGAATCTCCTTCCCCTTCTGTGGCTGAACTCCGACTCCGTGTGTGGCTAGACCACGTTTTGTCCATCCACTCACCTGCTGGTGAACTCTGGGCTCTTTGTAACCTTTAGGTATCGTGAATAAGGATACGGTGAACATGGCTTCCAAATGTTCGTGTCGTTCCTTGGTTTCGATCCTTTGGGGTTTATACATGGACTTGGAATTGCCTGGCCATGTGGAAATGGAAGGTTTAAGCTTTTGAGGAAGCTCCAACAATGGCCACACCCCTTTCCACTCCTACCAGTGGTGGCCCTGGGACTCCCCACCTGCTTCCAACATTCGCTCCTGACCTCTATTATAGCGCCCCAAGGGACAGGGAGTGGTATTACATGGTGGGTTTGATGGGCATTTCCCCTAGGACTCAGGATACTGACCATCTTTTTGTCAGTTGTTGATAAACACAATATATTTTATTTATTTATTTATTTTGTTTCTTTGTGTGGTGCTGAAGTTCAAGCCAAGTGCTTCACATGTATTAGGCACATGCTCTACGTAGCACTGAGCTACAGACCCAGCCCACTGACCACGGTTTTGTGGCTTATTGGTCTGGAGTGCTATTTGCATGGTTTAAAGAATTTTTTTTTAAATTCATTTTTTAGAGTAGTTTTAGCTTCATAACAAAATTGAGGGGACACTACAGAGAGCCCTTAAAGACCTGTCCTCTCCCACTACTCCTACCCTCGAGGGGCAATTTGTTATAATTGATGCCTTTGTTGACACCCAGGGTCTTCAGTTCACATCAGGGTTCGTTCTGGGTGTTCATTCCGTAGATCTGGACAAACGTTTAATGACATGTAGTCACCATTTCTGAAGGATACTTTTTTTTTTCCATTGTTGGAGGTGGAATCCTGGGGATAGTTGCGGACACGGTACAAGGACAAGGATGCCCGAGAGAGGTTGACGCCAACCACACAGTCTTCTCAGGGAGCTCAGGGTGTGTGCCAAGCCCCTGGAGATCCACCAGGAGCTGGATCCAGAAACAAGGTGATGTGCACTTGGCCTGCAGGCCTGGTGTGTCCATGCCACCTAGGATGGCCCGTCTGTTGGAAAGGTCTGTCTCCACAATTTCCTACTCCTCTTTTCCCATGGCCTGGGGTCCCTTCCTGCATCCAGGGCAGAGGGTGGCTCATTCATGCCACAGCAGTGCCCAAAGGAGGTGGTAGCGCTGTCTTCCCCTTCCAAGAAGCTAAGAGACCTGGCAGACTCTGCCGCAGACCAGTGCTGTGAGTGCGGAGCTCTGACCAGCCACAGGTGTGGTCTCACTGCTCAGCCTCCCGGAGGGCATGTGAAGACCTATGGTTGCAGGTCATGAATAATCGTCCGCTGGGCCTCGTCCTCAGAGATGGGAGCACTCTCCCCCGAGGTCTGGCAGAAACACCCATCATTTCCAGACCCACATGAGGGCCTGAGGAGATCTGAGAACCGTGCATGCGGGAGGGGGCAGGCACTCTCCATCCAACACTTGATGCTGCGGCCTCCCCAGGGCAAGACATCGGAGCTACATGCTGCATGCCTGGGGCCCCACTCCTGCTTCCAGTGAGCCACCCTGGTGGGTCAGCCACCCTGGAACTAGATCATCTGTGTCAGAGGGGTCTGTTCACACTGGGCCTTTTCCCTCTCTTGGAAGGACCCAGGCTCTGGGGAACAGTGCAGCCAGCTCCATCTGGAAGACCCCCGTGATCCCACTGAGTGGAGTAAACCGTAGGCACCCTCTCCGCAGGATCAGTCAGGATCTCAGCTGCACCTAACAGAAGGCTCGGTGGGTTTGGGGCAGCAGCAGAGAGGGCCTAGGGAACACGCAGTGGCTGACCTCACCATCGTGCGGCAAGCCTGATGGGCCCCAAACGCCCCCTTTAAAGTTCTCGCTCCTTCCTGAGTCTCAGATCTTCCTTCCGCTTGCTTTCTTTCTTTCTTCCTTGGCACCCGTCCCTTGGTGAGGGCTGTTGGTGGGACTGTCCATTCATGTCTATTGAAAAGCGGCTTTACTCCACCCTCTTGAAATAGTGCACTAGTGTTATGACTAGATTGCCCGTCATTTCTCTAGGCACATGAAGACGTCTCCTACCGTCTTTGACTCACTCACCTCGGGCCCTTCACCTCCTCCCTCTGCCTGCCCCACCTGTCTCTGCTCCTCCTCCCACTCCTTCCCACACTCACTGAAGAAGCAGAACCAATCAGAGGCATCTGCTGCCAAAGCCACCCACCCGCACCTCACCCCCTGCTATTGTAGGTGACAGCAAATTTTTAAGACAGAACCCCACCTGCTGATCCAGGTCCCCGCCCCCTCCCAGCGTAGTGACAGCCTTCCTGTGAGTCTGCCTCTGGCTCCTGGGTGCTATTCGCCATGGGGTCATGCCCATCCGCCCTGAGCCTCTGTTGGTTCACGTTCGGGCTCCCTAGAAGTGGGCTCTAGATACGGTTCCCTGGGGACCAGTTTCTTTGGGGGGGTTCAGCTCTGAGCTAGGGGCGTACTTCCAGGGGTAAAAGCAGGACTGAGCAGGGGAAAGAGGTCAGCAGCCATGCTGTTGCCACCAAGACCTTGGCTAATACACTAGGAGCCCTGGGGTGGGGTGGGAGGTGTCCTGAAGTGGGGAGGGGAGCTGGGCGCATTTGTATTCCACACGGGCCCAGCCACTGGAGGGGACCGCCCCAGGAATGAGAGAGGCCCTGAAGCAGGCACGTGGGCCAGGAACCCTGGAGTCCACTCCAGCAAGGGCCCAAGAGAGGGTACGCCCAGAGATGACTCTGTCGGGTGTTTGGGATCCATGCAAAATGCAAGTGTCAGCACTATCCCACCTGCGGGGCAGGAGGCGGGGGCACTGGTAAGTCCCCACCAAGGGCCCTGGGTTGGAGGCTTCCAGGGAGCTCACTCTCCACCACCTCCTGCCTGCCCAGGAGCAGAGAGGCCCTTCCAGGTCTGGTTAAAGCCTCGGCCAGGAGGTGCAGCTTCCAGGAATTGGAAGCCCACAGAGACACGTGGCCAGGCTGAGGGACAGGGACCAGCCCTGGAGCACCCCCTCCCAGCTTTCTGGTCCTCACTTTGCAGGCAGGCGGCCTCCACTGTTGAGGGCCACACCGAGTCGGGATGACGCATGGCATTTTTCCAGAAGTAGTGGTTGAGAGTGACGCCAGCGAGCCTTTACGATGATGACTTTTGAGTTCTCGCGGAGTTCCCGTGGAGTTCCGGTTGAGCTCTCGCGGGGATTCCTGAAGAGTTCCCATGGGTTGGGGAAGTGCTGGAGGAGGGATTTTCCTGTTGGTGGTTCCTGGAGGAGCTGCGTGGCGTCCTGGGGAGCGTGTGTGGAGTGTGCTGGTGGAGTTCAGAAATAAAGTTTCCTGTTTGTAGATACAAGTGCTTTATGGTGGCTCATGATTTGTGTCCAGCCAGACTGCAGCACTCCACCAGGTTTTACTTCTCTTTGCAAAGCACAGCTGAGGCCTCTGTCCCCACCGTATCCTTCCCTTCTTCATGCCCAGAGTCAGGCCTTCTAACCTTGGTTCTGCCAGTGACTGCCACATGGCAGACCTCAAGCGTTGGCTCCTGCCTCCTCCCTCCCGGCCTCTTCCCTCTCAGTGGCTCCACCCTTCACTCAGCCCCTGCCCCCCACTGCCCCTCGGCCTCCTCCATGGGCCTCCTCCTCTCCTAGCCTATCAGTGCTGATCCGCCCCTGTGCTGGTTTCTGTCTTTTCCATCCTACTCGCACCCCTAAGTTGATACATCTGACCTTGAGCTCTCCACAAACTCAGGACTTCTCTATTTAAGTTCCAACTCGACACTTCTACCTGGAGGTCTCAGAGACATTTAAATTCAGTCCTCTAAATGGATTTCCCAACAGCCCCAGACCTGCTGCACCTGTGGACAGTCCATCTCAGTGAGTGGCGATTCTATCCTCCTAGTTACTAAAACCCCCAACCTCCCGTGGAGATTTTTTCCCCCTTACATCCAATCTGCCCGGAATTCCTGTAGCATCTACATTCAAAATACGGTTGTTCCTCCATGACCACTGGGAGTCGGCTCCAGGCCCCCAGGCAGGTGTGCACACCCGGGGATGCTCAGGTGCCTTATATGATGGCATGGTCTCTGCACATAACCTATGCAGACCTCTTGTAGACTTTAAACTGGGTTTAGAAGGCTTTAACACCTGACACAATACAAAGACTCTGCTGCATTATTCAGGGAATAATGACAAGGAAGCAACTCTGTACCTATTTATCATATTTTTTCTCAAATATTTTCACCTGGTGGCTGATTGAATCTGTGGAGGGAGAACTCAGAGGGTTACCTGTTCACCCAGAATCCCACTGCTCCTCTCCCGGATGGCTACGAGAGCCCCTTAAAAGGTTTCCTGGCTCCTGACCTTGTGCTCTTCATGTTTGGTCAGATTGTCACTGCCCTGTGATGTGACAGATGTCTGCTCCCAGCTCTGATGGAAGCGCGGGGACTGGGCTGAGCCTCATTCTTCTCTAGGGAGGGAGGCCCAGCAGTCCGGGTCTTCCCCGGCCTCCCCCCTTCCACGGGCTACTGTGTGGGAGGTGGGGCGAGCTGAGCAGAGCACTGAGGTCTGTCCAAGATGACTGGACTCTGCGGGGCAGGGTGACAGAGAGGGAGGGACAGCCTCAGCAGAGGAAGCAGAGGGGCCCCCGGGATCTTGCTGAGCAGAGGGCGGCACGCACTGGGTTGAACTCCCTGGCCACTGCAGGCGGCTGTACCATTGTGGAGCTCACGGAGATGGCCTCCCTGGACTTCCCACCTGCTGGAGGGGAGAGTGAGCCTCAGGCGCTCACCAGGCAGGGAGGGTCCGTTCTGTAGTGGTGGGTCTGGACTCCCTGAGGCCACGGCCCCTCCAGACCTGCCCTGACCACGCTGAAGTCAACCTGGGAAGGATCCCAGTGAATGGGGAGCAGCTAAGCCCCCAGCCAGGACGAAGCCCAGTGCTCCTCAGAAGAGGCCAGCAAACCCAGGCACTGGGCAGTGAGAGATCTGTGACTCCGTCAGGGCACTCCAGGGTCCAGGTGGGAATGTGGACCCAGACAGGAAAGGAGCAGAAGGCGTAAGAACAACCAGAGGACCGCTGGAGCGGCTTCTGAAATGCACACCGGGGTAAGCATCCAGCCGATGAAGGCACCCGTGAATGGGAAGGCGCGGCTGTGAGGGTGATCCAAAACGAAGCACACAGAACACTGGCCAATGGAGAATCTCAGCGACCAGGGGGCAACGTCCCAAGGTTGAAGGTGCATGAAATTGCAGGCCCTGAGGGAGGCAGGCGGGCTGAGTGTTTCAAGATATAATGGCTGAACCATTCCCAAATTTGATGACAACCATGAATCTATATAAATCCAAGTTCAACCAGGACCAACTAGGATAAACAAGGAACAATCACACAAAGCCATCATCATGACCAATTCTCTGAAACCAGCATTAAAGAGAAGATCCTAAAAGTAGCCAAGGAACTGCATAAAAGCGACAACAGTGTGGCTTTGGAAATGAGGCAAGCCAGGAGTCAGTGGGGTCAAGTCTCCAGAGAAACGAGAGACACTGTGGACCTCGAACTCTCTACCCTACAAAAGGAACCTAAAAAAGAAGACAAAATGAAGACACCATCAGACTTGCAAAAGAGAAAATGTTAAGGGGAGTTCCATAAGCAGAAAGAAAATAATGGCAGAAAGTTAGATCTACAAAAAGGAGTAGGAAATGGAAAACATGTAGACAAATATAAAAAGGCAACTTCTGTAAAGCAAATAAAAGCCTACCTTAAGAATGGTTATTTATGATGACAGTTGTGGCATTGTGATGGTTTGCAAATGTTATTAACAAAGAAAAACTTGATTAGATATATTCAAATTGTAGATGGGATACACAATTCATGCTCATTTGAGTCAATTATAAGTTAATAATAATAAGCCCTTGAATTTATTCCCTGAAGGAAACAATATCTGCTGCGCACTCTTTCTCAATTTTGTATATGAAATATAAAAATATACAAACATGTGAAATACAAAATTGGTTTTTACCCAAAATGTCTCCCGTCATTCTGTTACATGTATTTAAGAACATTTATTAAAAGACCTTTCTCATCTTTCAATTTCCTTAAAAGACAATTAACTGTTGAGAACAAAATATCCACAAAATACCTGGGAGTTTATTGCACATAAAAAGTCACCTGTGTGATGACATGGTGCAAGGCATGGGGGTGCAGGTGTGTTATCTTAGGACTCCCACGTCACTCATGGGGTAGACGATGCCATCTGAAGGCAGGCTGGGATGGGTTGTGTGCAGGTGTTAGATCATGAAATAACCCCTAAAATTAGAACAAAGGATATGTGGTTTATTAGATGTTAGTGAGGAAAAAAAGAATATTTAAAAGTAATAAATTCTGAAGAAGGAAAGAATAAAGGAAGAGGGAACAGAGAAGCCATGGGGCCAAGGTGAAACACACTGCAAGATGGTGGACTTAAACCCAAAGATACCGATCAACTCTAGTAAACACAAAGGTCTAAACACTCCAGTACGAGGAAGAGACTGTGACCCTGGATAACAAAGCAAGGTCCACCTGTGTATTGTCTGTAGGAGACGTCCACCTTAGACACACAAAAAATGAATCATTGCTAGCTGAGTACAGTGGCTTTGGCAATTGAAATAAAAAGTGATACCATATCACTGACAAACTGCATAATTAAAAAAACAGGGATCCTGCGATACTAGAGGCATTGACACCAATATGAAAGAGCTCCCAATGACCCAAACTGGAAAGTTTGATTAACAAAATGAAAAATGATAATATTAGATTATAACCCAAAGAATAAGATAGATATTGGTCCACAATGATATAAGTAGAAGATAGAATGAATGAATAAAGAATTGGAGAAAAGGAATAATACCGCCGTACAGAAGTCTGTTAGTAAGTGGATAAAGAAGGAGAGAAAAGAAAAACTGCCCTTAGGAGACCCCGGAAATAATCACTGGAGGCAAGCTGCCCCCCCCCGCCCGCCCCGGGGGTGCTGAAATCATGGACAGAAGCTTAAGAATGAGGAGGACATGGGCCCAAAGTGTGCTCTGACTTACAAAAGCAAAACAGAAGCTGCTCGGTGGGGAGACACAGCAGACGCCATCCTTGCCTGGTCACCAAGCCTCACACAGCAGAGGGAACCCCTGAAGGAGGGGGCGCCCAACCTCAAGCCCATTAGGGAGAGCATCAGATCAGACTAGCAGAGGGGCATCCCACGAGACACCTGCCTCCACTCTTCCAAACATCAGGTCCTGACAGAGGGAAATGCAGAGCTGCTGCTGATGGCAGGTTAAGCAGATGTGGCAGTTAAATTCAGTGTGGGATCCTGGATGTATCCTGGATATGAAAAACATCCTCAGTGGAAGATCTGGTAAGACCCCACTCACATCCATAATGAACAGTGGTGTGCACATGTTCGGGTCTCATCTCTGTAATTGTCTGGAGGCCATGTAAGGTGCTAGCATTGGGGCAGGCTGGGCAGAGGGCTCATGTAACACGCCATATGATTCATGGAACTTCTGTTATTTTAAAAATTATCTCAGGGCTGGGGATGTGGCTCAAGTGGTAGTGCGTCGCCTGGCATGCGCGGGGCACTGGGTTCGATCCTCAATACCACATAAAAATAAAATAAAGATACTGTGTTCACCTAAAAAAAAAAACAAGTAAAAAAATAAATATTAAAAAATATATATATTTCAAAGTCAAACGAGTTGTAAAAACAATACCACTTAAACTAGCATAAAATATACAAATGCTAAAGGATAATGTCGCAAAGCTGTGTGAGGCCTGTACGGTAAATCCTGCAAAACACTTTGACAAAGATCAAAGGTGGCTCTTGGAAGCAGAGAGACCCATCCCCAGAGCTGGGGAGCGTTACCAGGTGGCAGTTCCGCCCTCACCGAGCCATAGACCCGACTGAAGCCCAATTAACACTGTGTCTGCCTTTTCCTAGAAATTGACAAACTGACTTTAAAATCTGTATAGAAATGCAGTAGGCAAAGAACAGCAAAACACCTGGAAAAGAGCAAAGGGAGCAGATTCTCACGAGCCCATCTTAGAGAACACCAGGGGCCAAGCAGGGGGGTCCCAGGGTGAGGGGCCATCAACAGAGCCAGACAGAGAGGCTGGAGTTTTGCACCCACAAGGAGCTCTGTGTGGATTCTGGGCTGTTTATGCAAAGGGTCCGACCTGAATTATTGGGGAAAGGAAAGTCTTTAACACAAATGGTGCTGGAATACTTGGATATCCATGCATAAACTTATAAAAATGCAGCTGAGTTGCATATATAATTAATTTAAATATGAATTACATAAAGTATATTACATTATTGTCGTCAAAGTAATATTACTTATATCGGTATCATAAACAAGACCGTGATTACATTAATAATATATTAAATTCTTATTAAAATAAATAACATTTCTATAAATACAATATTTATCTAGAAGCTATATAAAATCATAAACCTCAATCTCCTCCTCATACGATACAGGAAAATGAAGTTCTAATAGACCATGGGCCTACACACAGAATTCCAAACCGTAAAACTTCTAGAGAATATATCCGTGACCTTGGGGTAGACACCGATTTCTTAATAGAACTCAAAACCCAGAAACACATGTAAGTAACAATGGACCAAAACAGATATCAGAATAAGCAATGCCTACCTTGGGAGAGACGGGTTAATAAAATGCAGAGACACGTCCCAAACTAGGAGGGGAAATTTCCGTTCATCCATCTGATAAAGACCTACCTCCAGACTCTATTAAGATCTGTACAACTTGATAACAACAATAAGACCTTCAAAGTGGGGTGTGGGGGCGTGTGCCTGGGGTCCCCGCCTCCTGGAGGCTGAGGCAGGAGACGCTTGAGCCCAGCAGCACGGGCAGCCTGGGCACCCAGCAACCCAACACAAGCAAATGAACAAGGGCACCCAGTAACTAAAGTCGGACCCAGAAACGGGAGAGACCTCTCCACTGCAGGTCTACATGGCCCATAGGCCATGCTCACACTCCACGTCTCAGCGAGGCCTCCCCTGGCCATCAACACGGGGCTGGCCCAGCATCTCCCAGCCGTGCCCAGCCTCTGTGCCCCTTACCCGGTTCTCTTCATTCTCCACGGCACACCCCTTCCTCACACCGTCAAGACAGAAAGTGCCTTTTACAAAAGTTATAAAATCAAGTTCCAAACACTGTGGGTTAGACCCAGGGTCATAACTCTCTCGGGGGAACTGGCTTTTCTCTACCAAGATCCCTGGTAGAGAACAGGTCTGCTTGTCCTGTGTTTTTGCCAGTTGTATCAGTCAGCAAAGCTACAGTAACAAGCAATCCCTCCCTTTGCAGGTGGGGAGTCCAACAGAGGCTTACTTCTGCCTCTCACAGCTCCGGCAAGGTTTGCTGGGACCCAGAGCAACTTTCCTGGCACAGGTCTTCCACGGGGCATGAGCCAGGTGGCAAGACAGCTTTGTGTTGTCCGGCTGGGCCTCCACTGGCGCCGAGGACCAGGAGACAGCCAGCGGTCTGGCACGGGCTGTGAATTGCTTTGTCTAGAAGTGATTCACATCCCTCCCTCTCAGAGTCCTTTAGCCAGAGCCCGGCTGAAGCCAGGCTCACTTCTGGGAGGCGAGAACAGTTCAGCCGTGGCCTGGAGGAGGGTAAGCATTGAGAATCGGGGAGCCCTTCCCCTGGACTCCAGTGAGGGTGCTGGTTTCAACATCCCCCTCTGTACACCCTCAGGGTGACTTCAGGTCAAGGACAGCTTCATTGCTCTAATTTTTGCCTCTCCGCTCCCTTGGGTCCCTGGGTGGCTCCTCGACTTTCTTGCACATCAAAACGGATGCTTGTCGATTTTTAGGTTATGCCCGTGGGCATTTAGTTTCAGGAGGTAAGTGTTACTATTACCATCCCCGCTTTATAGAGGGGGAGCAAGGAAGAGAGCTTGAGTGACAAGCCCCGCACTGGGGACAGCTGGGAGCTCTGCTTCTCAGCCAGGCCTGTCTGGCCCCCTGCCTTCCGCAGGAGAGACGGGGATACTGCCCGACCTGCCACCCTAGGGCAGGCTTCCCAGGGAAGGTGACCTTTGACCTCCCCTGGAAGACACTCAGTGGGCCAATGGGAGGGCGTGGTGAAGGGCCCAGCCGGAGCAAAGGCCTGGCGGGGAGGTGGGGGTGAAAAGTGGAGATAGATGTTAGCCACTCAGTAAATATTTGCTGAATAAATGAATAAGTAAATAGCCCACAGAAAGGACGAGAGAGTGAGTAAGGCTGTTGGTCAAGTGAGCCAGTCTCTTGCAATGGCTTGCATCTGACCCGCTGTTTCCCTACCTGCTCTTGCCTAATTTCCCAAGCTAAACAAACTGGGAGGAATTTGTGGGAATGCCAGGGCATGAGTCTCTCTTCCAGTCTTAGCGGCCATTGCAGTCACCTAAAATTACAAGCCTGTCTGATCTCGTTAGCCGAACAAGCCTCAGAGAGGACCCAAGGTGGAAGAGCCGTCCCGACAAGGAGACGTGGAGGGCCGTGTCCAGGCTCCAGCCCCCGCGGAGATCCTCTGGCACTTAGAACCCTGTCGAGTTGGCTCCGCTGGACCCGGTCCCCCAGCACACCCAGGGAGGAGAAGGCAGTCGGGGGGAAGTTCCGAGTCGGGCCTGGACTTCAGTCAAATCCTCTTCCTCCACAAACACTGGGCCTCGCGCTTATTAGCACGAGGGAACCCAGGCCGGGGGCCTGGAGGAAGGATGCGGCAGATGACCCAGGAAGGCCCACCAAGGCCAGTGTGGAGGAGGAGCCCAGCAGAGAGCATGGGGACACCGAGCGAGGGGGCCAGAGCCCTGGAGGTGTGGGTGGGCCCCGCGGAACCCCAGGTGATGAGACTTCACCCAGTAGCTCCAAGCTCCTAGGAGGACTGAACAAGGAAGTCTGGTTTGCAGAATCAGGCCAAGGCTCTCTCGGGAAGCTTTCAAAGACAGAAATAGGGCTGGCGGCTCCAAGGGCCAGGACGTTTCGCAAGACCCACTCTCCTCTATTGATCCCCTCCCCAGGCCAGATGGGAACAAGTTCCCTGACACCCATTAGCTTGGGCAATCCTCGTCAAAGCTCTGCAGGACAGGTATCATTATCCCTGTTTTCAGATGAGGGATCAAAGATGTTGAGTGACTCGCCCTAGGTCACCGAGCTGGTAAGTGTGGCCTGGGGACCCGGCTGGGTCTGTGCGGCCTGCAGGGGTCTCGACATGATACCTCAGAGCCCGAGAACATCTGTGCGACTTTGCCTAAAGCAGAAAAAAAATTGTCGAAGTATCTGAAGGTTCATTAAAATGTTCTTTATTAGTAGGGTGGGAGGGGCTCTGGAAGTCCCAGTGAGACTCTGAGGGATCCTAACAGCCCGCCGCCTGCCAGGCCCAGGCTCTGGGAATGGGGCAGCAAGGTGATTCCCAGGTGGGTGAGTGATGAGGGGCTTGTTCAGGGGGACCACAGAAATCAAACACAATCACAGAACAAGTGCTAGCACGGGGCCACCCTGGAGAGCAGCGCAGTCCCTACACATGTGACAGGCACCGCCTGCGCCATGCACACAGCCCCTCCCCCAGTCAGCACTGTGCCCGCCCTGTGGCTGTCCCTGCCAGGCTGGGGATTTGCGGGCCCAGGCTGTCTGTCTCTCCATTCTGGCCAAGTCTGCGAGACGGGTCCCTTTGGCTGTTGCTGGTAGGACCGCCAGCTCAGCCTCCACACCTTGAGTGCAGTGTGGTCAAACATCCAACGTGGCGCTCACAGGTGCCACACGAGCAGCATGGCTGGCACACCATCCACACCCAGACCTCAGGGGACCAGGGACAGCCAGGGGCAGCAAAGGAGGCAGCTGCAGGTCCCAGTTCAATGCATCTGTGGAGTGACAGGCTGGCTGCAGCTGGAGCTGGGGGTGGGGATCGGAGCTCTTCTCAACGCAGGACTCCTCTCCTTGCTCCTTCAGCCAGAGCACTTTATTTGGGGATAATTAGACTTACAGAAAGTTGCAAAGAGAGAACAGAGAATTCCAGTATGCTCCCTGCCTGGTTTCCCCTGTTAGCCGTCCTACATCACTGGGGTCTCTGGGCCAATGCTGAGGCACTGACGTTGGACTGTGCTTACTAACCTGACCGCAGACTTTATTGGGATTTTACGTTTCCCATTAAATCTCTCCCTGCTCCAGGATCCGAGCCCGGGTACCACTGCTTGCACTTGTCCCGACTCTCCAGGGTCCTCTGTTCTCTCTCTCGTGGTTGTTTTTGACTGCTCTGGCCCAAAGCTAGGCAGGAAAAGTGAGTGAAGTTTCGGCTGCAGGCCGCTGGAGAGCCAGGGGGGCCAGGGCACAGAGGTACACCCTTCCACGCCAGCCAGAGCTGGGCATGCTGGTCGGAGGCAGGCGTGGATGGCTTTGGAGTAGCTTTGAAAAAGTGTGTGTGTGTGTGTGTGTGTGTGTGTGTGTGTGTGGTGGGGGTTCTGATTGAAAATCTAACTTGAATAATAACATAGAGC
Source organism: Ictidomys tridecemlineatus (assembly GCF_052094955.1). Classification (NCBI taxonomy): domain Eukaryota; kingdom Metazoa; phylum Chordata; class Mammalia; order Rodentia; family Sciuridae; genus Ictidomys; species Ictidomys tridecemlineatus. The sequence goes on along the minus strand of NC_135481.1, from coordinate 120,444,420 downwards.
TCCGTATTTTGATGGGATAATTGTTTTATATTTATAAAGATTCTTAATTATCTCCAGCAAATGCATTTAGCTCACTTGGTAATTGAATTAAGGAAAATGTCTTCTCAAGCATTGTGTGTCATTGCTATGATAGAAAAAAGAAAAAAAAGAGAAGAAGAGGAAGAAGAAAGAAGAACTTTAAAGTACCTCCCTCTCCGGCCCAGACGAACTCCTTATTACCAGAAGCTGAGTGATTCCATCAGGCCCCGGTTGCCTCCAAGAGAACATGCATTCTGGAGACACTGAATTGGAATTGCCTGCGACAATGACGGAAATTTCCTTTCTTTGGGAAGTCTGAGCTGACTCCCATTTGGAGTGGATCCTTCCCTCTCGATGCCCTAGACGGACTCTTGGTTGTCTACTTATCACACTTTCTCGTGATTCTTTGTGAGTCTGTCTTTTGCCCCCTAGCTTCCTAGCTCCCACGTCTTGAGAGCTGGAACAGTGTCTCACCCTACCCTGGGCCCAACCAGGAGCACACACAGCTGCCCACGCTGAATGGGTTCCCACCTGCCCCTGCCCGGCTAGGACACTTCTTCCTCCAGGCCTTCAAGGTCACCTCTTTGGACAGGCACATTTTTGACATCCTGCAACTGCCATGGACCATGATGGTTTCTAGAACATGGGTAGGGAGGGTCCTTGTCAGGACTTGGGAATAGGGGTGACCTACAGCATCGGGGGCACCCAGCCTCAATGGCCTGAGGCTTGTGGGACTGCTCTGGGGTGAGCTGGGGTGATGCGAGGAATCCAGATAGGTCCTGAACTTTGAAGAAGGATCAATATTCATCAGGAGTTAATTGTATCATAAATGTCTCTGGCTGCACTGTCACCTTTGGGCCTTGCTTTGGGCTCAGCAGATTAGAGAGCTGGCCCAGCCCTGCTCTTTGGGCCTGGGAGGTCACAGAGAACACAGGAGCTACCTGAGCAGGGCTGGACACCTGACAGTGTGAAGCCACCCCCGAGACCCAACCTGGGCTGCAGGGGCAGCTCCCTTGTTCTGGTAGAGGTGCATGGCTTCAGCAGGCAGTCGCCCAGTGCCCACTCTGCCCAGGTGCTGGATGGGCTCTGGTGACTTGGAGAGCCCGGCCAGCCCAGCAGCTGCATTGCAGGGAGAGTACAGGCCACCGTGGAGATCAGTGTTGAAGGGTGACCAGAACCAGGGTGAGCACAGGCTGGTGAGTGTTCTCCACTAAATCAACCATCAGGGGTGAGGGGCACAGGGCCTCGCCGGCAGTCTGCAGCCGGCCGTGGCCCAGGTGGCCTTGGACCTGCTCCTGGAGCAGCTTCCCTCAGGGCCCCACAGTCACTCCCCTACCCTCACCGGCTCTTCTCTTTCCTCCCTCCCCTCTTCTAATCAAGCTGATTCCTATATGCCACTGTGGTCATGGGTGCAAAGGGACACCAAGTGCCCTGCCACCAACTTCCCAACATCTTTCATAGACACTCAGAACTAACAGTTTTTGTGCCAGTTGCCCCGAGTGGGGACACCTGGGGCCATCTATTCATGCAGAATGGGTGAGCCAAGCGGGGCTTCAGTCCAGCTTCATCCCTCATCAGGGTATGTCCCTCTGCAGTCCTTTAACATCCGTGTACTCATTGTGTCCCTTGTGTCCTGGAGCCTCTTGGTGCTGGGTGGCACTCGGCACATCCCCTTGGAGGAGCCATCGACAAGGTTCCACAGTCCAGGTTCTGATCGCCTGACGGGCAGCTCCTGAGCCCCAGCCAGGCAGGGAGCGTGAAGGGCTTTGTAACTTACCTGATGATGGAGAGACCTGAAGCTGCTGCCCATAAAGGTGGTTTCAAAGGGCAGCTCCTGCCCCAGCGCCTCGTTACCTGATTTTATAGAATTCCACGTCCTTTTGGAGTCTTGGATTACAAAACAGACACTGAGAAGTCATGCACTCCATTAACATTGGAGACTCGGCTTAAATTTTTACCCAGAGAAGTTTTCAAAATGTAGCATGTGTTAGTCACCACGCGCATTGCGAAACCAAGGAAATATCTCCAAAGTGCTGGCCTTGACAGTGTAATCTGGCAAGGCTTAGGGAGGAGTAAAAATAACGCTTCTCTGCATCTCCATCTCCAGGGGCAGGAGAGACCCGGCCCTCCCCAAGCCCACAGGTGGTTGGTTGTGTGTGAAGGGCTGAAGGACTGAGCCTGGCTGTCCTCCCTGACCCCTCCTGGGGCCAGCCCAGGTCCTGCCTGCCTTTGGGAGGTTGATCTCAGCCAGGGGTGGCAACGAGAGAAAGACTGGGGAGTCAGGCTCCAGGTTGGGGTCTGGGTCTGCACAGGAGATCTGGGCAACTCTTGGACCCCACTGAGCATTAGAGACTGGACCCCGGGTGTCCCCAGGGACCAGAAACCCCCAGGCAGCCTCAAAGGGTTGTTCTGTGGCAGGAGCTGTGTCCGGGATGACAGAGGGGAGGCGGCCCCTGGACCTTTCCCCTTGCAGCTGTACAGAGAGCTGGATTTTTCTAAACACAACAAGCCCGCATCTCCCCACTGAGTTGCAAGCCGGCAGGTGGCTTGATGAACATGTAGTTTCTGGATGTGACATGAAAGTCAGCATTTGCATGCTCTGGGTCTGGCTTCCCTGGGTTTGTTTTTCTTGCTCTAACGCCCTGAAGTCGTCCAAGCGTGTTTATGTTGAGGAAGAATGCATGGAAATGGAGTGCCCGGGCACCAGGGTCTGCAGACTCCACCTCCACGGCCCCTCCAAGAGGCACCAACTGCGAGGCCCCTGCGGGTGCCCTCCTGACCCCATGCCTGCGGAGCCTGCCCCTACGGCTCTGTGGCCAGGGTCCTGAGTCACCCCCCAAGCAATTTACTGCAGAGGCATCAGCCCCAGCCTGGCTCCCAGGACACCTGTCCACCGGTCCCGGCGGGGCTCTGTGGGTGGCACCAACTGCATCTCGGATCCACCTGGAGTGCCTCTGCCTATGGGAACCTCAGCTCTGGGGTCTGTAAGGGGATAACCCCTGACCCTCCCAGCAACCAGAGCTTGGGATGATTCGCAGAGGAGGAAATCGAGGCTTGGCAGCAAGTTGCTGGCCTAAGGCCACATGGGCAGTGCAGGCAGAGCTGGGTTGGAAACCACCACTTTTTCTGTTGTGCACATGCCTCCTCCGGCTGCGTGGCTGTCTTTGTCATGGTGACACCTGGCTCCCCGGAGCCTCCCTGACTATGTCCAAGGCTCACAGTGTGTCTCCCTCCCGGCTTGAATGATAGGCTTCCTATTCACTCCTCTGTAGCCTCCTGGCACTGCCGGGAGCTGTCCTGTCCTGCCTGCCTGTCGAAGCTGCCACCTGCAAGGGGACAGGGACCTCAGGCTGGCTGCCCCCGAGCCTGGCCCGGGGCAGCCACGTAGCTGACTCTCTACGGAGCCCCACAAGCGGATGGTTTGTTTTTATTCCCTGCGATTGGGTTTCCACGTGTCTGGGCACAGGAGGATAGAGCCTTCCCTGCCTCCAGCTCCTTGGCTGGTCAGCATTTCAAATGATATTGTTTCATATTAAATTATTTTAAATTCCATGGACCCTGGTTTCACAATCAAATAATTCGATCTTGTTTACAAATGGAATTTTTACTTTTTGACGGATTCTAGCTTTGCTGGGCTGGATGGTCAGTGAAAGTGTGTCCTCTCATGCCCCCAGTCCATCTCTGCTGCCTTCCCCAGGACACCACGGTGTCCAGAAATTGTCCCCGGGGTGGGGGGCCAGCGGGCTAGTGGGCACTGTGTTTGGATGAGGCCACCTCACTGTGGGCATGGGAAGGAGCTGCTGCCCTCTGCCTCTCACCTTCCAGCTCCAGCCGTGGGAAACCCACAAATAAAAAAATTTAGGAGGACCTTTGATGCCTGTCATTCTCATGCCCTTTTTACAGGTTGGGACACCAACCTCTAAGGACTGGATCCTGTGGCAGCGCTGAGGACCCAACGCCAGGGCCTCAGACTCCTCCTGCAGGCAGCCCACTCTCCATCCTGGGCCTCCCCAAGCCCCAGCCTGCTCCACTTTCTGCCCAGAGTGAGGGGGACCGGATGTGGAAGACACAACCTCTGCCTGACCTCAAGAGGCTTACAATCTCCCTGTGGAGATGACCGGCCCGACAAGAGACAAAGGGAGGCTGCAGGATGAGGGGCCACGGGAGGCTGGGAGGGGCCGTGTGGGGCAGTCAGGGAGGCCATGCTGAGGAGGGCGGGGGGCAGGGCTGGGAAGAGCAGGGGCGGCAGATGGGGCCCAGCGCGGCTGTCGCCCCAGCCACCTGCGCAGATGCTCGGAGTTCTCAGGAACACACTGTCAGTCTCTCCGGATAGGAGCCCTTGTCACCTTGGAGGCTGGGTCGGTCGCGGTTCTCCAGGGTGCACATGTTCTCAGAGGTTTATGATAAAGAATGGGCTCCTGCAACTTTGGAGATGACAGGTCCCCAAACCTACATGGGCCAGCTGAGCCCCAGGAGAACCTCGGGGGGTCCCAGCGTGGACGTTGCAGGCTGCAGACTCAGAGCGTGTTAGGACTGAGTGTTTGTGTCCCGACCCAGATTCCTAGGTTGAAATCCAATCCCCAGGGCAAAGGCCTCGGGAGGTGGGGCCTTGGGAGGTGACCGGTGGTAGGGGAAGGATCCACACCACTACAAGAGACACAAGAGCTTCTGGCATTTCCTCTCTGCTCGTGACCAAGTGGGAACCGAGAAGGCAGCTGCCAGTAGATGGGCAGCCAGGGCCTCACCAGAACTGGACCGGCAGCACCTCCATCTTGACTCCGGCTTCCTGAAGTTTGAGTGCTGTCTAAGCTGACCGTCCATGCTCATTCACTGCATCAGCCTGAGGAGGACAATGTCCCAGCTCAAAGCCCTGGGGTAGGAGGGCTCCTCCCTTACTCAGGCCAGGCCTCTCTCTTTTTTAAAATTTTTTTCCAGATCTTTTTTTTCACATGTACTTTATTTTTTTTTTGCATTACAATTCTTAATACACATATATGCCACAGTTTTTCAGATTGACACCCAATTCAAGTCTTCACCCATGTACTTTGTATAATGATGACCATTACGTCCCACCATCCTTGCTAATCCCCTTCCCCCTCCCTTTCCCTCCCACCCCTCAGTCCTCCTTTTTGTTCTCTGCCAGCCATCAACTGATGGGACGAGGCTCACCCCCACCAGGGAGGGCAGAGTGCTTTTCCCAGTCCACTCCTCCCAGTGCTAAACTCTTCCACAGACACCACCACAGAAACATCCAGAATAATGATCGATCTGATACCTGGGCTCTGTGGCCCCACCACATTGACACAGAAACTTGACTACTGGAGAGGCTGTCTCCTCATTGCTGGGAATGTGCAGAGCTCCCTCCTGGAACTTTCTCTAAGTGACTAATGGCTTAGTGGCAGACAGCGTCACTGTGTTGTGGCCACTTGGATGTTGACCGGGGTTGTTCCCATCAGCATCCCCGCTGGGCTTGGCTCAGAATGGCATCCGCTATTTCCACAGGCGCCTGGCTTTCTGAGGTCGGAATTGAATCTGCTAGCGGGGTGGGGGTGTCATAGACAGAGGGCCCTGTCCCTGCAGGCGTCCCTCAAGGGCCCAGAGCTCATGTTTAAATGAGTCCTGAGATGCCGAGGGTCAACCTAGGAAAGCGCTGGGGAAAGCTAATGGGTAAGGTCGGGGCAGGCACGTCCCTCTGTAGAGTGTTCTGGAAGGCCTGCTGGGGTACCAAGGAACTGGCTGAGCTCCCAGCTTATTGATCCAGGGCACCCCTAACCCTCAGCCTAACCCTCACCTCTGCTGCTCTGTGGCCTCGCCACGGCCTCCGTGGTCCCTGACTGCTTCCCACGGCCACTTCCACACCAGGTTCCCGGGGACACACAGACTCTGAACTCCAGCCCCCCATCCACGGAAGTGCCAGGGTGACAGAGCAGCCAGTGGAGACCCCAGCGCTGTGGGGACGGGGGAGAGGGGACACACTCCCATCAAAGGAAGGGTGAATCCAGGCAAATTAAAAACACTCCCCAGCACGGGCCAGGATGGGCTGGTGCAGCACCAGCGTCTGGGCAGCGGCAAAGGCTGGGGACCCACAGATCAGAGGCTCACAGCCACCCTTGGGGCCCCTACGGAGCAGCTGCATCTCTCTGCACGTTTTGGGCTGCCTGGGTCTCGAAGCACGAGGAGCTGGACAAAGTGTGACCCAATTTGGGGTTAGACAAAGAAGAAGAGCTAGCTGGTGGCACATGCTCTGGGAAGAAGCGGGAGTCACTGCGTGTGCTAGTACTGAGCACTTCCATGGGCCGGGAGTCCTCTTCCAGAGCCTGCGCAGAGCTAATTCTTTGAGTCCCTGGGAGGCCTCGGGAAGTGGCGTCCTCATTCCAGCCGCAGCAGGTGAAGGCTAGAAGCTCCAGGAGGCAGCGAGGACCTCGTCCTGTGCAGCTGGGACCTGGGCTCCAGGCCCTCTTTGGCAAGACCAGGGGGTGGGGTCTGCTGGGAGAGGGGCTGGGCAGGAGGAGGAGCTTCCAGGTTTCTCTGTAGTTTCTGTATCCTCTGCATTTTCTTCACCTTGGACTTGACTTCAGGAAATGTCAACAGGGACTTCCTGGGTAGGGATCTGTTCCTTTATTATGTTTTCCTCTATTTAAGAGAAAACCAGTTAGGTTGTTTTAAAATTTTACCTCTCAGAAGAGAAAGTACTGGGTCTCCAGGAAGTTGGCTGAAGAGATGATCTGGACACCAGGAAAGTGGCCCTTGTTGGGAAGGCACCTCTGTGCCTGCTTGTGGCGACCCGCTGTCTCCCGTGAGGCTGGGAACAGAACGTGGGAGGCAGAAGAAACCCAAGCAAGGTCTAGGCCGATTCTCCCCATTCTTCATATCGCAGGTGGGGAAGGGAGCCCTAGGGAAGGGCTCTCCCTTGCTCTAGGCATCCATGGGGTCCACCTGGCACCAGGACTCTGGGTCTCCAGCTGCCCTCGGCTGTAAGCTGGAAGAGATGAGAGGGACCAATTATTTCGGCACCATGGCTGCATGATTACCAAGATCAAAAATGCTCCAGGAACTATATTTAGAGCAGAACAGAATTCAAAGACCACCTGGCAACAGGACCGTCCTCCCGAGAGGCCTGGCCCCGCAGTGCCCTCTCGCCTGCCTGAATCCAGCCCGCACTCCAGCGCACACTTGCTGCTCTGCCACTCACTCGACTCTGGAGAGTGACGCTGCCATTGGTGACTGCAGGTATCTCGGCAGCCTGGTGCAGAAAGGCCACTTCAGGCTTCAACGAGGGCCTGGGTTTCCACGGGAGACGGTGGAGCCTTGGTGTGGCTGCCATCCAGCCCTGCCCCCAGTTAACTCCAGGACTTGTCGAAAGGCCCTCCTCCTGGGCCTCAGTTTCTGTAAAACAAGGGAAGTGGCCGGATGGCATCAGACCTGCTGGTGGAAGCCTCTGGGATGGACAGTGCAGCCGTCCGCACGCACCTGGTGCTGCCCTGACTCAGGCGGAGGAAGAAGGATCCTGTGGTTTTCAGGGATCCTGGTCCCATCTCCATGGAGACCAGCCCATGCCCCCCTGCCTGGCTCGTTTCCTGGTGGCCACCATGGGAAACAGTGGCCTCCAGCCCCAGGCCTTGATTTTAGGTCCCTGAAATGGCCGTAATGTGGCTGCCCATTACAGAGAACACCTCACTTCTCAGAGGAGGGACCTGGGCTGTTGCTGGCTTCAGCCCAGACATCTCTGTCCCAGGACGGGCTGCTCACTTCCCAGAGGCTTGCCTGTCCCCATCGGGGCCTCTTTTAATTCCTGGGGTCTGTCCATTTGCAAAACGGGGGCCTCTTACTTCTACCTTGGCCCCCAACTCCTGTCCTGACGTCTGTGAGCCCAGCTGTTCCTACCTTCCACCTCACAGACGAGGCTGTGGGTGTAGGGACTGTCACCAAGCAGGTAGGTCCCCTCCCAAGTGTGCACAGCCCATCTGACAGTGTGAGGCTGCCACCGGCCTGCGGGGCCGTCTTGGACACGGGTTCCCTGGCATCTCCAGGTTTTCTCGATGAGACCTGGTTTCTGCCTCAGCCCCAGAGTACTGCCATGGCTCTCCTGGGAATGCCTCACCCAGTGTGGACAGGACAGAGGTGTGGACAGGACAGAGGTGTGGACAGGACAGAGGTATGGACAGGACAGCTGTGGCCTTTACCTGACACCTTCCCATCACCACTTTTCTGAGGGTCGGTGATAGAAACTCATCTCAAGTGGGCTTATCATTGAATTTACTGTTTCTGTTTTTGTTTTGTTTTGTTTTGTTTTGTTTTTTGATGGAGGATGGCTGGGGATTGAGGATGAACTCAGGGGCACTCGACCACTGAGCCTCATCCCCAGCCCTATTTTGTATTTGATTTAGAGACAAGGCCTCACTGTTTGCTGAGGCTGGCTTTGAACTCTCAATCCTCCTGCCTCACCCTCCTGAGCTGCTGGGATTACAGGTGTGCCCCACCATGCCCAGCTGAATTTACTGCTTTTTGTGACCAACAAGTTCACATTCAGCTGGCCCTGGCTCAAAGGACATCACCAACTCCGTCCAATGTGATAAACTTCAGTCTCTCCCTACAAGTTCCCTGGTCACCTTAGCAGCTGCGTTCGTTAGTCAAGCTTCTCCAGAGAAATGGAACAACAGAATGCAGGTGTCTAGTGCAGGGAAGTGGCTTGTGCAGTGGAGCTACACGTCCCCAGTCCTGCTGCTGGCCAGCCAGAGAGCTGGGAGAGCCGTGGTGGGCCTCCAGTGGAAACCCAGCAGTCTGCCAGGGGCTGAATGTCTGTGTGCCCCAAATTCACAGTGTGAAATCCCAGCTCCCAGGGTGAAGGTCTCAGGAGGCGGTGGGGTCTGGGGAGGTGACAAGGTTGTGACCCAGATTAGTGACTTTCAGGGAGAGTTTAAGAGCTTTCTCCCTCTCCCTGACCTCTGCTTTGTTAGGACGGATTAGGTCTGTCTGTCTCAGCTCAGCTTCCCCCCAGGTCCTTGCTTTCTAGTAGAGCTCCACAGAGTGGCACAGTGGCAGTCAGCTCAGGTTTTGGCACCAGTGTGACACCCTCAGCCCCACTGGGCTCTGGGTCTGACTCTGATTTGGCCCCCTCTGTGCCCTGTTAGCCAATCTCAGCTTCCAGAGGGAAGGGTGGCCGCTGGGTCAGGCACCCCCCTCCTGTCCACTCACACCACCCAAACTATTCGGACACCCTGGGGAAGGAAATCGCTGGGCCAGTGGGCAGCCCGCCCAGCCACAGGGTCCCCCTAACCATGAAGAAGAGCAGGAGCAGAGCGCAGGAGAGGAAGGTCTGCAGACTGGGCTCAGGTTGCCGGTTTATGGAGGCGGCAAGTCAGGCCAACGCATGCCCCGGGGCCACTTCTCTTCTCCCCTCTTCCATGTCCTCCTCGGCAGGCCTGCAGTTTCTCCTGGGGTGTTGGCTTGTCCCCGCCAGCACTGGCCAGCTCGACACACCAGGGGCCACGTGTCAACCCCCAGCCCAACTCCTCAGGGAATTCCAGCTGCCTTTGTGGAGCACACCTGAGGCAGGAAGGACACCGTCTCCATGTCACTACGTCCACTCCACATGTCCGAGGGCTTCTCTCTACAGAGCTTGGCAGGCTGTGCTGAATTAAAGTTGCTGCCCCCCCATTCACGTCTGCCCAGCCGTGCATGGCCCTGCTTGTGTTCCCTGTTGGGTCCAGCACTCCTGACCAGGAGGGAGGCCCTGGGCTTCCTCAGGTGATTTCCCAGGGCCCGCTGCATGGTGGGGAGTGGAACTCAGGCACTTTCTGCAGCGCTTGCCAAAGAACACAAGTGAAGACCTATCTGGGCACAAACCTGCAGAAGCAATGCCCAGGCACAACAGGTGGGCAGGTGGAGGTGGTCACAGGTGCTGTGGTGAACTGCAGATCCAAGACGTCCATCTTGGGGAGCAGATGCATGACTTCATGGTGCCCATGCACGGATGGACCCATCCCAGGGAATTACCAGAGATCAGGCCCTGGGGCCTAGGTAGCCCACAAAGGGCTCTACACCCCAAGCTGGCTCCACAGGAAGCTTGGAATGGAGGCACTGGGCCAGCGGGTACACAACTGTTGTTCCCTGTAAGGATAGTTTTGTCCATGGGACAACAGGTTCATGCATGTGCATGGAGAGGAGGCTTGGTGGATACTGATGCATTGAGCTTAAATGCATGGAGTTATGGGACCAGGGCTTGGTGTGTGTCCCATGCATGTGAGCACATGTGTGACATGGCTCTGTGTGTGTACAGACGATGCTGGGGTGACCCTTCCCGATGTACATTTCATTGGAGCCAAGTCCATCAATTCCCGGCTGAAGCCACGAGGACTAATAGTGGTGTGGGACAGCTGTGGTCTGCTCCTGAGGGGACAGTTAAGAACAGCCAAAGGAAACCAACTTAGCGCTCCTGAAGCAGAGAGGGGCATGCAGGTTGCCCGTGAGGATCAGGGATAGGGTCCAGCTGGGCCATGCTCCAGGGGCTGTGAATTTGGCAGACTGAGCATGAGGGTCTTCACTGGCTGCCCCATAGACACAGACCACACCTTTCTGGACCCCAAATATTGACCTGTTGCCAATGTCTCCGCTTGGCACAGAATCACGAGCCACCACACACCTTGTAGATTCAAACAGCAATCCTTTATTCCGGAACTCACACCGGCCTCTGCACAAACAGGTTCTGGGGAAATCCCAGTTCTGCCAGCCCAATTCACCTACTCCACGAGGCTTTTTTTCCAAATCCCATTTGAATCTCAACGGGAACAAGCAGCAGGAACACCCTAATCCCAGCAGCAATAATCTTCAACCTCCAACTTCCCTAAAACCCCTATTGTCTTAAATCGGAATGCCTTAAACTCAAGGAGCAGGGAAACTTCCTCAAACCTGATCAGCTCTAAACCCAGATCCGCCCTGGTCTTTGAGCAAGGTCACCTTACTAAAGCATACATGCAATGTCCCATCGAATGTCCTCTAAGCAGCATGGGGTACGCTGGCAAGGAAATTTCAATGCGTCATTCCTACTTGGCAATGGCCCTCAGCAACCTGTAAAATGGGGAGAAGGACATTCCTGTTCCCAAGGCTCCACGGTGCCGTGAGGCTGGCACAGGAAGGCCTGGCAGAGAGCCGACTGCCCATGAAGGCCACATGTTGGGCAGGGCGCACGTGTCTTCAGGCTCTACCACCCTGGCAGGTGTCTACCAGGGCCGCCCTGATCTGTGAGATCCGCAAATTGCAGCGGGGACTGGAAGTGGCCCAAAGGGAAGCCTGGGGTGGAGCTGGAAGGGGAAGAGGACTTTACTGGGGGGTGAATGAGGGAGAAGACAATGTCCTGGGTATGGCCAGAGGCACAGGGACAGATGGGACAGGTGCTTGCCACCTGTGTGGGATCTCACTGTGACTCTCGAGTTGGGAGTCGACATCCTTCCCCTAAGAGGAATAAGTCAAAACTCTGAACGAAGGGAGGTGACCTCCCCAACATCCTTGTCATGAGATGTGCTGCCCAGAATCACTCCCGGCAGGATGGTGGGACCCCAGGCCTGGCATGGCGGAAAGAAATGCAGCAGGTGGGACTGTGGCCTCCCCTGGGCCGAGTCCTGAGTTGCCTTGTCCCATATCCTCAGCTCTGCAGAGTGCACTGCAAACCCCATACCACCCTCGTTTATGTCCTAGGATCATTCAAGTGGGTGGCAGACACCATTTGAGTTTTAAAAAAGAAGAAGAAGAAGAAGAAGAAGAGCAGAGCAGCACACAGGATGGTGCGTTGTAGCATGCCCGTCCTTTGTGAAAGCCCTCGGTTCCACCGTAGGAATGGTCCATCCTGTACATGCAGTGGCTGGGGGCACGCTGGGTTGAGACCCACAAGGTATTCCGTTCCCTGGCCACGTCAGCAAGCTTTGAAAGCCACTGCTTTCAGCCTTTCTTGGTTCTGGGACGGCCTCCGGGCCTTTGTTCTCAAACAAGGACGCCAGCACTGGGCACAGGCCAGGGGCCAGGACACACTGGAGGATTTCCGCAGCTGGCTTCTCCCCGTGTGCCAGTGCAGCTGGCTCCGCAAGGTGACGGTGGCATCAGGGTGTGGGGCTGAGAGCATGGTGTTTGGCTGTGGCATGGCGGTGGTGGCTGATGTTCCCAAGGCTCCAGGGCCAGCCTGCAGACAGGCCTTTCTCTTCTCCTGGTCACACAGTTCTCCACATGTGCATGTGGCTGGTGCCGTAGGGGCTCCCAGGACAGCTCCACGGGGCTGGCCAGCTCCAGAAGCTCCACACTCTGTGCGTTGACTGAGGAGATGGAATAAGAGCCTCTCCCGTCCCCAGCCAATGTTGACAGTAAGGTATCTGGGGGTGGCTGAGTGAAGAGCCATAAACTTCTAGATGCTGGGAGGCCCGCAGGGGAAGGAGTCCTCGGAACCTCCTCCTGCAGGCAGCCGGCAGGTGGAGGAAGGCTTTGGGTGGACCCAGTTTGTTTTCTCATCAGGTAAGTCTGGCCTGGAGTTTGGGGCTGGCTCCAGGTTTCCGTTTGCTGGCTTTCTAAAAAGGGAGCTGCCCCTGCCACGGAGACCTGGATGTGGTGCAGAGTCCCAGCCTGTGCCTCTTCAGACGCAGCCTCCAGCTTCCCATGGCAGTCTTTCTCCCCTTCTCCAGGGGCATTGACAGACACGTACTTTTATTTCTAATTGCCCACTCTCCCTTCCTGGGTCTGGCCTCCGGTTTGGACAATTCCAGACAACACTAACCCTTCAGGTGTAATAAGTGCAGAGGGCACCAGCAAACCCTCAAGACTCAGCGTCCTCCTCCTGATCTTGCCCGTCTTGTTTGCCACACTGCCCGCCCCAGCACCCGCAAAGGGGGCTGCATTTTCTCAGAAACACAGAATGAAAGCAGAAACAGAGTCCCTGACACGCACACACATCCACCCAACGGCCCATTCACAATCAGGTCCAAGGCCAGAACCCCTGTTACCAACTTTTGTAGGATGTGAATAAATATGCCCCATTGTTGGCTTTCTCTCCAGACCTTTGGACCCTGGCAAGACCAGCAAGCTCAGGACAACCTGAATCCCAAGATTTGTTCTACAACTCGGTCATGTTTTGTTTTGTTTTGTTTCACTGAAAATGTCCTGGGGCCCCTGACATTGCTGACAAATGACCGGGCCTCTGGGGAGATTTTAAAAGACAGAGACGCTTGCTGGATGAAGGAGAAACCTCCAGGTAGGACCCAAACATGAACAAATGGAGGGTGTCAGATAGAGGAGGCTCAGGCTGCAGAATGGGTGGGTGTCCTGTGTGCCTGCTCTGGGCCTCTCCTGCACTCCTGTTGCAAAACAGAACCATCGGGCTTCCTGCAACTGCACAATTACACAAGCCATAACTGAGAGGGTCACTGTGGAGTGTCTGTGTAGCAGAAATAGTCACCTGGAGCCAGAATGCAAGACATCCTCCCACAGAGTGGCCTTTCTTCTCCATATGGCAAACAAAAGATACAATAAAAATGTATCTTTCCCTTTCCTGTTCAGTTTAAAGGTTATTCCTAAAAAGCAGCCATCAACATGTTTTTCATGTTTTGAAACATGGAAAATTATTTACCAAGGACATCAAAATCATTTGCTTTATTTTATACTCCCCGTTTACTGAGATAAAATCAGTGGGAAGACCATCTCAGAAAAAAAATTTCAAGATTAACATAAAAACCAGAAGGTTACTGCTTATGAGCACAGCTGTGGTTAAATAACCCTAAGGTTATTCTAAGCCCGTTACAAACTAGTTAAACGTTACTGTTTTCTACCAAACAAAACCAGACATTTTTTGGTTTAAAAATAATTGGTCATTTTTCCTGTGCAAATGTTATCTCAAGGAGAGCTCTGATTTTATCTATTTTCAATAAACAGATCGTCAGCATCATCATCAACAGCAACCGAAATCTGAAGCTGTTTATTTCCTTCCTTCTTCCCAAAAATTTATGAGCAACAGAAGAAAAGAAAACCAACTCGAGTGTAGCATTTTCTCTACACACTACAACAACAAGGTCCCTTCCACCCACCTGGAAAGAAATTAGTTATTTCTATGTATTAGTTTAAGATAAAATGATTTTATTTTCACTGTATTTTTCTTTGAGCTTTAGAAAAAAATACTGGGGAAAAAGTGAGAGAGAAAGATAGACTGTAGTTACTCCTCCATTTTCTCTGCAGCCTTTTCTTAATTTCTGGCATTTGTTTTTCTTCTTTTTTTTTTTGGTTAAAAATGTACAAAATGTCTATTTTAAATATCAATAAAATGATAGATTTTGAACACGAGGAAACCTTAGATTCACAATACATTTTTACAAAAATATTAAAAAATACTCTCTGTTTTCAGCCTGTTTAAATTAAAATGTCATTTTCATTTCATATCTCCGGATCTGTTCAAACTGACATTTGTTAGATGTGAAGAAGCTCTGCAGAGGATTTCAGAAAATATTTGAAAAACGTAAACAACCTATATGGAGGAGGTCCACAGAGGCATCCCTGTTTGGTGCACATTAATTTTTAAGACTGTAGGATCTGAAAGGGCAAGCATGGCCCGGGCACCGCGGGGCGGCTGTCTTGGGGACACAGCGCAGCCGAGGCGCCGAGGCCTCTCCTCGCCCCTCCGGCCGAGGCAGCCCCTGCGCCCCTGGGCTGGGCCAGGACCCGGCACCGCGCGCCCTGAGCTTTGCAGCATTTTCCTTCTCCGCATCTCGCGGAGGATGAGGACAGATTCCTCCCGGGCGGGAGGAGGGTGTCGGCCTGCCGCTCAGATCCGGCGGCGTGTCCCACCTGCTTTCGCCTGTCCCGGAGGGCCCAGCACTGCAGCCACCGGAGCTGGCAGCCCCGCCACCCACGAAACGTCCAGAGTTCCCTCCGTCTAGCTCCCATTTGGCTTTTATTTGCCTCTCCCCATCCTAACTGGTTCCAGATTTGCAGCACCAGGGGCGCTGGGACTGGGCTGGGCCAGCTCTTAGCCCCCCAGAGACCACCAAGCAATTACAACGAATGCAGCGCGCGGGACAGGTAGCCTTGCGGGCTGCCCATAACGGCTAGACGCCGCGGGGCTCCTTCCCGTTTCTCGAACTCTCCCGCGGGTGGCGGGGCTAAGACCCCAGCTCCAGCCCTGCTGATCCGGGCACTTGGTGGCTTTCCCCGCCCCGAGCGCACGGCCTCTGCCAGGCCAGGAGGGCTTGGGGAGGGGTCCTCAGTGCCTTTGGATGCAGGGCGTGAGCCCATGGGAGACACTGCAAGCGGGTGAGGAGGACTGTGCGGCGCAGACACTGGCTCCCAGGCCCTGCGCCCCGGGCGGGAGAGGCACTGAGCCCTCCCTGGCGGGCGGGACCACCCACGCAGCAGCCTACATGGGAACCGGGCGGTCACTGAGGCCTCCAGGGGCGCCGCGGGGTCATGAGCTTTGCTTGGTCTCAGCACACCACCGGGCGCCACTATTCTGAGTCACTGTCCTAGGTGGGGAGACCCCATCCCGACCTGATTTGAGTGGTCCGAATCCCCAAGGCCGGGCACCCCCAGGCCTGCCCCCGTGCCTGGGCCCCGCTGGCGCCGGGCACCGGAGGGGGAGGGCTCCGAGGGCTCGGGGCGCAGTTCCAAAGGCCAGAAAAATGGAAACTGTGCGGAAAGAATCCCCAAATCCGGCCGGGCCCGAAGCCCACCGGCTTACATAAAGCCCCGGGAGCCCGCCTGCCCGGCCGCGGCCTCCCGGCCTCGGGGCGAACAATCGGAGGGCGCCCGGCCAGGCCGTCCTGGGGCTGGCACTGCTACCGACCCCCTGACCAAGGGCCTGGTGTGACCCGGGGAGGGGGGCAGGGGTCTCGGCCTCTTCCCACCGTCTGCTCCGAGAAACGTTTAACTGGCCTTTAATCACATTAGCAGCCGGCCCCAATTAGGGCCGCGGGAGGGGGAGGCAGGAGGAAACCGCCGGCCGTGTCACTCGAGGATAAAGATCCTTTCATGCCCTTGGCCTGGCCGTGGGCAACGCGGCGGGCAGCCACCCCCGGCCTTTGATTGTCGGCGCCTCGCCGACGCCGCCACTTCTTTGCCCTCTGCACCCCACAATGTGCGGTTGCTCTCAGGGTGCGGACTGGGTACGCGGGACAGCACGGGAGCCCCCAAGCGGGTAGGGGTCTTGGCGGGTCTAGCCCGGGGGTCTGTGTGCGGCACGGGGAAGGCAGCTGGGCTCGAGGGCGGCACACAGAGCACCTGGGGACAACCTGCTTGGCCCGCCAAGGCTGAGCGCCCGCCCGAGATCCTGGTAAGGCCTCTGCCTGGAGTGGTTCACAGAGCGGGCGGCCTGCGCAGGTCACCTGAGCGCCCCTGAACTTCTGAGAGAGGGGACACAGCCCAGGGTCGGGCTTGGTCCTTTGGGGCGCTGAGTGAGGCCCATTCGCCTCCGAGCCGGGCCCAGGCTCAGGCCCTGGCCGCGCGCTTCTGCGGGCGGTCTCCCCGGGCTCCGAGCTCCCGCGTCGGAGACTCGGGCCACCCAGCCGCCTCGGCCGCCCAGCGCGAGAGAGCGGTCCGTGCGCGCTGTCGAGGGGCCGCCTGGAGCCTGGGCTCGGGCCGCGGCTGCCCGGCGAGGAGGCTTACCTTGCTCGGCGGCCCGGTGGGTGCCGGGCGCGCTCTGGACGGGCCGGGGTCGTGCGAGGACAGCAGCCGCTCGCGCAGCCGGAATGCTGATGCCGCCGGCGGCCGCGACTCGCGGTGGCCGCCCGAGACCCCCGCCCCACGGCGGCAGCTGCAGCCCGGAGCCGCGTGACCCCGGCCCCGACCTCCCCGCGCTGGGCTGTTTGTCCGCACACAAAAGAGAACACTCATATTTTTCTTTTCCCGGCACAGACTTCACACCCGCCCCGTCTCCCCTCCCCCAGCCACCCCCCACCGCACACACGCTTCGCTGAGAACCGCTTTTTCTCTCCGCACCCACTTTGTCTCGCCTTTCTCTACGATTTAATTCCATAGTTGTATTCGAGGATGTCAGTATAGCTTAGAAAGTTTCATAGAAAGTCAGAAAGCAATTAGAGAGGCCCTTTTATTGGCGTCTCGTTGGTGCCATGGAATCTTTTAAAGGAGAGCCCGAGGACCGAACACAATCCCATTAAGCCGCCAAAGCTCCCACAGTCTTCAATAGGGGTGCTCAATACTTCGACAGACTTTCGCTGGCTCATTGGGAACCGCGGGGTTTCAATTCCTAGTTCCGAAGCCGACTCACAACAGCGCGGCCTTGAACCCCTCATTCCTTCCTTTCTCATCAGAATTTCCATTGGTAAAATGGCTTACAGGGCTGCAGAGAACATTAATTAATGTCGGCAAAGCCTTGCGAGGTCGCTGACAAGTGCTTATGAAAACTTCAAGCGCTTTCATACAGCAACACCGCATCCTGACTGTTTATTTGAATTTTATTTTTTTTTTTAAATTCCAGCCCCGTTTCTAGAAATGTTGAGCTCAGTTTTTAAATAAACTCTTACCTCTCTCTCAGTTTTAAAAAATTGATCCGCTAACGTTTGGAAAATGGGTCAAAGAAATTATGCTTTGCTGGAAAAAGACCACGTATGACCAAAGTTTCAGCTTAATTGAATTTTAGTGCCAAATTATAACTCACTGAATAACTAGATTTGGGCGAAGGGGGGTAGGGGCCATGGAGGAAGGACAGCCAATTCTAATGGAAATACAGCCATCCTGAACTGGGGTGGTGGTGGCTACCCTCCCTCTACAGCAAAGGACTGTGACCTCCCCTGCAGCCTAATTCCAAAGAGGTGAGGTTTTCAGACTAGCTTTTATGTGAGAAAACTGGGCAGGGCCCTGTTTGGTTTGTGGATCTGGATTAATATTTTTGGATATTATTTAATGCAATAGGCAACCCCTCTACTGGGCTGATCCTTCCCTTTGCTGTTTTGGAGAATAACTTCTGTTCTTGCCAATAAAAATTAATCTCTTTCTTAAGAAGTCAGTATGTAAAGAAAGCAGGTGTTTTAAGGAAACAAAGTATTAAAAAAAAATAGGTACTTGGTTGTCAAAGCAAAATGCCAGGTTTAGAACAATTAGGATTCTGCTCCCGGTGGGTGATCACAGATGTTCATTTTGTTAAATAGAAGTTTGTGTTTGACAGTTTCTGGATTAATTTTTTGAAAGGAGAGTAGGAGATAGGCTTACACGGAAGGACTTATAATTTAGATGCTAATGTAATGAGCATGGGTTACAAGGAAAATGGACTGTTTTCTAAATCTATCAGGATCATTAAAAATAGGTGTGCAAAAGTGAATGTTTAATTTCAGATGGCTTTGTGCTAGCCATCAGTTAGTCTGAAAACCTTCCTCAAACTTGTCCCCTCTCTCTCACGGCCCCTCCTGGTCCTGCTGCTCCCAGGGTCAGCTTCTCCTGCTTTCTCTGGTCTCTTGTTTTGTGTCCACCCCGCCTCCCCCCATCCACAGTCATTGTCCTTCTGCATCTATTTACTAGGATTCCTCAAGGCCTCTTGTAGCTTGGGTGGTGACTGACAGCAGCCTTCAAGTCCCCTGCATCCAAATGCAAGCCCGGCACTTTCCAGCCCTGCCTTCCAAATCCCAGTCCTCGGCCTGGCCACCTGGGCTCTTCACTGATGGTCAGCAAGTCTTTCTTTCCTGTGAGTGGGCTGCCTTCAGCCTTCTCCCTCCACAAAGCCCTCTCTATCCTCTTTCCCCCTGCACCTCTCAGAATGACTGCCACCTCCTTACCACTCAGACCAACAGGATCCTGGCCCTGTGACCTGCCATGGAACTGTCTCCTCTGCTCAGTTTCACCAAGGCCTGGTGGCACTGTCTGTTTCTAGCACTCTGCTGACTTCTCATACTGCCGTGGGGCTTTGGGCACATTTCTGGTGGATGGGGAGGAGGTCATGGGAACACCTTGCAGGAGGTGTCATCTCATACACTTCTCAGGGCTCCGCCAGCACCCAGCACAGAGAGGAGGCATGTGTCAATCAACAGGACGCTGACTTACAAGTCAGAATCACATTTCAGCAAGCAGGAGGGAGAGAAAGAGTCAGGAGCATACCCTGTCCAACCAAGGCACGTGCCAGCGAGAGGACGTGCTTCTTTGCTGAACTCATAGGAACTGTCACTGGACTTTTTCAAACAACATAAAACTACTTAAATTAAGTGGAATCTTAAATTGTTTAAAAAATGAATATGACTCAGTTGGACTGTGATAGAAAGTAAAGGGAAAACAAACAAAAGCAAATCTAGAAATCTAAACAGTTCTGTGTGCTTTGGATATTCTTGATTTGCCTAAAAAAAGGAACAGATTCCTGAGAAGCAAGCAAGAAACTTGACCGTGCTGTAATGTCTTGGCCAAGGCTCCTGAACAGCCTCTGGGCAGTTATCTGCTTGCTCATTCCTGTAAGACCCTCTTCTTTGAAGTTGCCCTGGGCCAAGGCAGGCTCTGAATAGCTTTGAAAAAGTGCCATTACAGTGATGTCCCGGGCACCTGCACCTTCCCCAGGGAGCTGCTCACACTGAATCCTGCTGAACAACGGGCTCTGGAGAGGATGGCGAACTCACCAATAAGCTCCTGATTGAAGCAACAAGATAAAAATGACGCAAACACAGCTACTTTTAAAACTCTTTGGGGACCAAGGAGATGAGCAATTGCCACATACAGGAAGAATAGAAATGATGAAAATAGCCTTCTCAGGAGTTTGAAGGAGGGAAATTTGGCATTCAGGTTTTTCTGAAAATGTGTTAACAACCCATATCTGAGCAAGGTGTCATTTCATACCACTCAATCGAATTAACTAAATTAGAAGTATTAGCATTTTAAGATGCATTGTGTCTCTCCCATGAACTTTGTAATCGCTGAAAGGGACCATCCTGAGAGTCTTCATGTTCAGCTGAGAAGCTGAACTTCCCTCTGGAGCACCCAATTCTCATGTCATACGTGTGAGTAACAGGAAGATAATCAAAAGGAAAGAAACCCAGATATAGAAAACAGAGCTGGATTTGGAGAGCAGCCAGGTAAAAAACGCAGTCCACGTGGCATGAGTTTCAAGCTGTTTTACGAACTTGCAAAGCTTCCTCCCTTTCTCCCCAAGGGAAAGTTTTTTAAAAAATGGATGGGTGGGTAAACTGAGAGTCTTTCCCGCCCACGGAAGTGTTTGACCTTATTGCTACAGTGTAGCCTGGGGACTAAATTTGAATAAAACACTGATTCTGTCTCTGTCATTTCTGAGGACTATTTTGATGTTTTGGTTTTGTTCCAATTCAATAGTTAAATTGAATATGTGGGTCCAGGTTTATTTTAAATTGATTCACTAGGTGTCCTTCTGCGGGGGAGGGGTGGGGGCAGTGGAGAGAATCAAGACAAAACAGAAATACCCACTGCGGATTTCTGGTTGAACGCAGAGCTGATGTTGGAGTCGATGCCAGCGGTCAGTGAGCTGGCACAGAGTTTGGATGTTTGTTAGAGACAGCGTTGGACCGCGGCCAGGTTTTCAGTTTTAATCCGAAGCATCACCCTCTTTATTCGCTTGAACTTAGGTGCTCCTGTATCTTAATGAGACACCAGGCTCCTGCTTTAATCAGACTTTCACAATATCTGTCCACAAAACCTCTGGGGCTGGAGCTTTTCAGAACGTAGATTTCTTTTTCTTTCTGATTTTAGAATGGGGATATGGTAGTAAAGATGACAGTATGGGGCCCTTCCTTTCCAAAAAAGCATGGTAAACAAGGACTCTTCCCTCTAAGCCTGGTGACGGGGAGTCTGTAAATATCCTCGTTTGGGGTTGTGTGCTAGACTTATGACACCACTTTTGGTTTCCATAGACTTTTGGAGTTTCCAACTTGCCTGTAAGGGGTGGTGAACCTGGATTTTACTTTTTATCTTGAATTAAAAAAAAAAAAAGAGGCAATGGTAGAGTCTGATAGATCCTTTCTACTAGTCAGTTTTAATCCTAGCTCTCGTGTTTCAGTGCAATCTGTTCAGATAATATCTGTATATGTTCAGATAATTCATAAAATGCCCCTGCTTTGGTGTATTAAACACACACACACCACACGAACATTTCTGTGAATCATCTCTGCCTGTCCTCCAGGTGAGGGACTGGCTACGGTATGCGCCTCACAGAGGCACACAGCATCAGTGACCATGGGTGGCCCCTGAAGGCCACATCCTGCCCCTCCCCCTGCCAGGAATGTCTCCCCAGCTCACACAAGCCCAGGTGTCTTCACTTGTCTCTGGCCTCCACCAAACTGCACATGACAAATAGTACCTCAGGCCCCTCACATGCCGAAAGGCGCTGGTAGCACGTGGCCTGGTTCCTGCTGGAGGGGAGGATTGAGTTACCTAACTCCTGCGACCCCACCCGATTTTGACTCTGGGAATCTGCCTGACCTGTAGGTATTAAGTTCTCATAAGCATTAACCCTTTCAAGAGACGGGAACCTTTTGAGCAGAAGGAGTGAAGGTTTCAATTTAAGTGAGAAGATGAAGTACATTTTAATTATTAAATTCTCATTTTATCATGAAGGATCATGCATTGTTTGAATTTGATTGATTTTTTTTTTAGAGATCGCAGGAGCGAATGACATGCACCTCAGCAGTGTTCACAGGAAGTGTCAGACTTCTTCATTAGATTTTATATTGTGTTGGACACTAGTACTTGGCCTCAATGAATGCCCTTCTGAAATTAAAATGAGAGTCATGGGCCTAGAAACACACAACAGATATCATTCAGAAACAAAAGGGAAGGAAATCCCGTCCCCGGGAGTCACAGGGACAGAACTTGAGGACATTCTGTTAAGTGAAATAAGCTAAACACAGAAGAGCAAACGCTGCTGGACCGCACGTCCACATGGAAGCTAAAGAGGTCGATTCCATAGAAGTCGAGGGCAGAAAAGCGGTCACGAGGGGATGGGAAAGGGTGGAGGGGGCCACGGGGTGACAGTGCCGATGTGGGGGTCCGATGGGAGGAATGGGTTCTGTAGACCTGCAGTGGAGTGGACAACTGCTGTTCAGAGCAGTTATGCATCTTATGAAGGATGAGAGGAGGAGTTTCCACGACACAGGAATGGCCTATGTCTAGGAGACGCGATGGTGGTCACCCTGAGTGTCAACCCAGACAGTGCTGTCATGCTCTGCCCTGTAAATGTGGACACATTTTTTTAAACAAGAAACTCACGGGGAGAGGTGATTCAGCATGGCAATAATTAGTCTTGCCTGTGAGTGTTCCAGATCCATCTAGGGCTCAAGGCAGAACAGTCCAGGCTGTGGGGGCTCCAGAAGTAGCTGAGGTCTGTGAGCGTGCACTTGTGGCCACTAGACTGTCCAGACAGCACCCTGCTCCCAGGGAAGTGATCATGGTGCCAGCGTCTCCTGTGTTTGAAAGGTCTGAAGAGGTAGGAGGGGAAGTGGCGACAACTCCTAGGAGAATGTTCAGGAAGAAAACTGAAAGATGCTGCTCTGGTGCACAGTGGAGCAGGGGCCCTGGGGAGAGAGAGGGAGGAAGCCTGGCTTTCCATCCCCCCTCTCCTGCAGGCACACGTGTGTGTGGAGGGGACTACCAGGCCCAGCACGCTGAGCAGCCTCGCAGAGTGGACTTGGGCCTCCGTGGGAGATGCAGCCATGCCTGCCCTAGAGCACAGCTTTACCCCAAGTTCCTCTCCATGTTTTCCATGCTCGCAGAGCTCACAGCACTGTGCAGAGCCTTTCACGCCTGACAACTCCACCTCGTGTTGCATGACTTAGAGCAGATGGTGAAGGCACAGGCAGGGGAGAGGAAGCAGGGTATCGAGGACGGCGAGAGGCAGGAGCCAAAGCAGATCCAGGCACTGGCTGGGGCAGGTGAGCCCCTCCCTCACTCAGCAGTCGGGGTGTAAGGAAGAAGCCACCTCTGCAGAGCCAGAGTGGACACACCTGGCTAGGCCAGGAACACATCTTAGAGGAGGCTGCAGGGTAGGTTGGCATTGGCCAGGAGGAGGGGAGGGCATGGTGATGTGTAGGAGATGGTCTCCAGGAAAAAGGAACCAAGAAGGCCACACAGGGAAGGCCAGGAGCTCGGAGCTCTGGGGTCCCCGTCACTCAGCATGGCTTCCCCAGGACGAGCGGGTGAGGGCGCCTCTGTGTACATGCTGAGCGCTGTACTGCACTGCAGAGGTGGCTCCAGGTTCTGCAGCCTTTCTGTGCACACAAGAGAGACAGCGACGCACAACTTTTCCAAAGTCCTGTGTACTTAGCTGTGTGAAGGCTTTGACGTACCGAGCTCTGCGGCCGCTGCTCAGGGTCTCTGCATCAGTATCGCCTTCATTCCTTTGTCCAGTACGTATCTGTGGGAATCTGACAGGCCCAGAGCACTGGCCCAGGCACCAGGGAGTTCAGAGGGCCAAGGTCATTTCAGAGGTCTCTGTGGTAGATGTCTGAGGGCACATGGGATGGGGGTGGTCAGTGCTCAGTTTGTGGGGTACCCCCAGGGTGGGGGACTACAGAACAGTAGAGCATCTCCAGGACACATCTCCAGTGGGGAGGCTGAGAGTGTCGCAGGCACCCTGGCCTGTCTGAGGCTACTTTGTCCTCCTGGCTGAGATGAACTACACCGACTGCCCGTGTCCCATCCAAGACGCTACTGTGTAAGTGCACATTTTACACAAAATGTGTGACGACATTAGGTAAAACTTGGCATCACTTAAAAAAACAGCAACAAAACCTGATTTCCCAAACATAACCCAGATGGCCAAGTAAAAAGCCCAAGTGTGGAACACCAGGAACAGGTTGGATTGTGAGTCCTTTCCCCAGATAACAGTGCCCCGGGGGCAGATGGAAGAGCCGCCTGAATTTCACCAAGGCGGCCTTAGATGATTCTCTTTATTCCGCACCTCCCCAGGCCCCGGTCTGGTCCCTTGGAGAGCTCTGCCTGGCTGCCCAGTGGGCTCTTTGGCTTCCACTGCGGGGACCTGGGACGGGGAGGAGGCGAGGGCTGTCCGCCTGGGCTGGGGGGATCAGGTGATGCCGATTTCTGAGTTTTTTTTCCTACAAGTGTCACATTTCCCCCCTCTGAATGTGGGTAAGCGCCACTGTGAAGAGGCAGAGACCAGAGCGGACTGAAGCAGCAGGTCAGGCAGCTGTGACTTCCTGCTAGGCGTCTTCTCTCTCAGACTCAGAAAGTTGCCTGTCTAATACAAAGAAATTGATTTCCAAGCTCAAATACCTTTTTTTTTTTTTTTTTTTAAAGAGCAACCATTTAGCAATTAGTTGTTCAATTCAACTGTTTTTTAAGGCCTTCTTTAAAAAAAAAAAAACTTTTAAAAATGTGGTAGATTTTTTTTTTTTCTGGGCAAATTCTTAGCATTTAATTGCACTTAAAAATTGTGGAGCCTGTCAGAGTAAATTGCAGATAGAATAGTCTTACCCAATAAAACTAGTCCTGTGATTGTCACCATTGTCAGGCTTCTCAGATAAAGTTGTGGGAAGGACAATTTAAGTCTACACGGTGAACCAGACTTCAAATCAGTATTCAGCACCAAGCTCGTCAGGCTGAAAGACAAACACCCAAGTTAGCAGCCATGATGTTGCAGGAATCAGAATTGGATTTTAAAATGATTCCGAAAATTTGCCCCCCAGAGATAAGGAAAAATATCCGCCCCATTGGTTTTAAGTTAAGGCAGTGACATTAAATCTGTAAATATATATATACATATATGTATTTTTTTTTGAAAAGGCAAAATAGTCTTCATAATGTATTAAAAATTGTAGAGCATAAACAATATTACTAGCTTTGTGCAAAATTGCATCTGCTGTTGGTCTCAAACAATTTTTTGTTTATTCCTGGGAGTGACTGTGGATGGCTGTCTGCCACGGGTTTGGGAGGCTTTTCTCTGGACACCGGAAAAGAGACCACCTTTAGGGGGTGAAAACCAGATCCTTTTATTTATTCACCCTAAGAAACACTTTCATCCTTTGTTCATCCATTTTTGATAAGTGAGCTTCCAGCAATGAATTGATGTGTCTTCATGAAAAGCAGAATGTTCCCGCATGTGCATCTTATCTGTTCAACCAAACTGAGTTCTGGGGGTGAGAGGGGGTCTGCTGCTTCTAATTCTTTTCCCAAATCCCAGCCCTGGTATTGGCCAATAATAAACCTCAACTAAGTGATAACTGATTTATGAAGGATGGAAAGTCCTTCCTCTTCTGTTTGCAGTTACTTTCAAGTTATAGAGTATGATATTATGCCTATCAACTGCGAATATATAATTTTTATATCCATTTGACCTATCCTCTGCAGGTCAGGATGCAGAGGGAAAACACCTTCTTCTTAGGTGGCATCTACTCAATTCTACTTTCTGGCAAAAGCAGGTGAGTAAAATAGCAGACTACTAAGGTGGTGGACGTTTGGAGGAGACAGTGCTCAGAAGGCAGGAACAGCTTGGCAGCTGGACTTGGCTCCCAGAGTCACCCAGGCTCAGGTGTGTCTCCGGTTCTTCTGCTTTGTGCCATGTTGTGAAAGTTACTTGATCTTTCTGCACCTCAGCCTTCTCATCTGCAAAAGGGCTACACATTGGTCTCTTCATCAGGCAGTAAGTGAGGGGCTGAGCCGATAGCCCAGGCATAGTCCTTAGCCTAAGGCCTAGTTTAACCATGGAATTAATCATTTAGGAGAAAACAGGATTTTACAAAAACGAATTAGAAAATTGTGGTGGTTGAGTATTTGTCTTATCAGTAATCTATTTTTTTTCAAATTAACCACTTGATAATTTAAAAAAATATTTTCAGTTGTAGATGGACACATACCTTGATTTTATTTATTTATATGTGGTGCTGAGGATCGAACCCAGTGCCTCACACTTACTAGGTGAGCCCTCTAAAGCTACAACCCCAGCTCACCACTAGGTACACTGATTATGTACATTCTCAACATCTGGGTCCTGAAGAAGTTGTCCACAGGGGTCACTAGGTTGTCAGTATGACATACACACTCGTACACACATACATATGTGTTCATATACTGGTGTGCCCTGGCAGCTGGGTCTGGTCATTTCCTAAGCTCTGCAGTTGTCAGACAGAGCAACCGGGCTAGTCCTCGACCCCTGCCTGCTCTGAGGTCCTCTGAGGAGGACCCCCACAGCCAGCATCAGCTTGGACCCTTGCTTAGGCCAGTGGACGGGCCATCGATAGCCTCTGGCAGATCTGGCTCAGCTCCCGGCTACAGACAAATCTCTCAACCTTCCAGAACTCAGGCTCCTGTTGTGTGAAGGTTTGCTGATGTCACTGAGATTGGCTTCAGGGACTGTCTGGCTTCCTTTTCAAGGAGCCCAGGTGAGGGATGCTTCCTGGTGTCTGAAAAGGAGGCGGCTGCATGGCAAAGCAGTTTACTCGGATGCAGTGCTGGGGTGCATCAGGCCTCAGAGTGACTGACAGAAGCCGGGGCTGGCCAGCTAACCCATTTGCTCTGTTGGCCGTAGAGGGCTGTTGGCCACGCGGCCATTTCCACAGTTTCTCTTCACTCTGCAGTTGTCTCTGTGCTGGAGAGAAGGGGAGCCAGCCCACACCCAAGGCCGTCTCCCAGGCAGGGGCCTCCTGGCCTTGCACCCTCCACCAGGCCCTGGGACAGTTTTCAGGAATCCAGAAGTTTCTCTACCCAGCCTTTTCAGGGTACTGAGGTCATCTTGTTGTGATCATGGCCTGGATGCATCCACACCTGAGGAGCCATGTCCACACACAGCCTAGCTAAAATGTTACAAAACATACCGTCAACTTTTTCCAGACTATTATCTGAAGTTTGAGTCTGGCTCATGCTTGCCATAAATATTCAGGACTGGGCCTATGAACATAGAAACAGTAAGACATTAATTACCCATTGTTCAATTTAATCTGGGTAAGATTTAAAGCTCGGTGTGAGTGTGGATAGTCACAACATGAATCCTGATTATCAAAAGACAATGTTTTTGATTCAAGTTCTGAGTATGGATTATGTTATCCATTATTATAAAATATATTAAATCTGCTTATTTCCCCCCCCCCCAAAGAGAACTCCTTGATAAACTCTTCTGCAGTTCAGTGTCTAAGTTGCTTTGTCCTGAAGCTAAAGGATTTAATAAGAAGAGCTGATGTGAGTTACATGCGGATCACATCTGACTCTGCTCTGACGGCGCTGCTCCTTCATTCCCCAGACCAGTCTGGCCTGATGGGTATTGGACTGGGAACTCTGCTCTGTGGGGGTGACTAGCTCTCCCAGGGTCCAGGGGCCTTCACATCAGACCTGGCCTTGAAAAGCTCTGGTGCTTCTTAACGTGTGATAATGCTTCTCAGCGTTACCGAGACTCGTGGGGGTATTTTAGTTTTAATGACAGCTTATTAGGTGACAAACTAGATAACCATAAATAGGAATGGACGGAAGTCAGGGCCGGTGGGCAGATTTCACAATAGCAAGTGTTTTGAATTTCTTGCAGTATACTTCTGTAACGTGCAGCCCATAGGCCAGTGGAATTGAAAACCAGTGAGGACCAAACCCTGCAGATAAGCTGGGTGCATTGGCATGTGCCGTAGCCCTGGTATTAGGGAGGCTGAGGCAGTAGGGTCACCTGAGCCCAGGAGTTCAGGAACACTGATCATCAGAGGGTGCTTCCTAATTGAATTTGTCCTGTGAAATTTTAGGGGAGGAATCATGATGGAAGCTCAAACTCCACGTATGTCACACACTGCTCACTGATAGTTAATAGTAGAGAATCAAAACCACAATTTTAACTTTCAGAGCCTTTCTTCGCCTGCTCAGCGGCTCTGCTGTACCCGTGTGGGGGCCCAGGGAGAGTCTGCTTGGAGGAGCTCGCAGGCTGTCGGGGGGTGGGGTGGGAGCCACAGCCAGAGCTTGTGAATACACTCCTGGGGGGACGTGAAGAGCCTCAGAGATGAAGGGGGTGTTACGGAGGTCTAGGAAGGGAAACCTGTTCAAATAATGACCTTCTGTTTCCTAAGAATACCGGCAGTTTCAAAGGAAGCAAGGTAAACATTAACTTGGGGAATACCAGCGAAGTAGAGTAACACTTAATGAAATATTGATTGGGAGTGTGTGCTACTGAAGCTGGATCGGGTCCTAGGGCTCCCTTACCCAGACACAGACTTTTCGGTAACAGCCTGCCCCATTTCTGACATGAGTGTATTTCCACACATTTGATTTACGGGTTAAGTCAAGTCACAGATGAACAGTATCCCTGACGGGAATCCCCCCATCCATCTGCAACACAGAGAATCCCAAGAACCCTGGCGGGCGTGGGCCGGAGGGCCAAGAAGAAGAGACTTTCAGATCTGAGTCAGTCTCCTCAGGGGACCAGACGCATTTGTGCTCATTTCAAAGCAGAAGAAACACTCTCTTCGAGGAAGAAGAGAAGCTCAGCTCTAATCCTGCCCACCGGAGTCCATGGCACAACTTCCAGATGGTGATATTCAGATTCTTTTGATATTTCTCCAGCTAGGGATATGAAATACATATGAGGAAAAAAAATCTTTTGCCCTGGAAAAAAAATAAATAACCACCTCCTAATGGCTGAGTCTCTCATCTGAATGCGAGGAGAGGATGTCCAGGCTCATGTCACCAGGTCAGCTGGGGGAGACGAGGGGAGGAACACCACATGGCCACACCCCTCTCCTGTACCTCACCTTCCCTCGAGAAGACAGAGGGTGTCGGTGGGCGTCGTAGGTCCTCAGGACGTGCGAGGGTCCACTGAATTTCTTATTGACACAGAGGAATCTCGGATGGAGACATTTAGATGGAGAAGCACTTGGATGGTCAACAATTTAAGATACTTGTGTGGACCACTGAGAAGTTCACGGTGGCACTGGGTGACATGATCTTCTTGGGCCTTTCCCTAGGTTCTTGAATAACTGCAGTGGAACAGGAAGAGCAGGGAGGGATTTCAAAGTCCATGTGACTGATTCACGGATAAAAGCGGAATAACGCGTCGGAGGAGTCTAATGGCGCCAAGGATCTCAACAGACTCCAGACCAGTGGGACGGTGCACTCACTTGGGAGCCCACAACGTGGGTCCTTCAGAAGTGAATTTTTGAGAATTAGTTTGAAGAGGGCAGGATTTCCCCTCCCTCCCTCCCTCCCTCCCTCTGTCCTCTCCTTTCTTTCTGGGATGGTTCTCCCAATGAACGATTTTAAGGAGACAAAAGAATGCATGCGCCAAACCCCAAGGAAACAGGAAAAAAGAAAAAAACAAAGAGCAGAATTTCCTCAAGGACGTGGGCCCCAGACTGCGGGAGGGAGTCGGTTTGAAAAATCTTAGTTTGAAGAAGGTGGCAGAATTACATAATTATTCACAACTCATAAAATGAAAAAAAAAAAAACATACCTCTTCCAAATATGAAGTTGTGAGATAACACAAGCCGCAAATTCTGGACGTGCGGAGGGCGTGTGGCTCTCCCACGCAGAGCCCACATCGGCGTCTGGGCTGCGCTGGCTGGAAGGCGGGCGAGCAGAGGAGGAGGAGGTTGGGCGCCCCACGCTGCTCTCAGGGCGCTACCTGCAGGGAGGTCTGGAGCCAGCTTGGATGCTGGCCATCTGGGCCACCACGAAGCCCCTTCTTGCCCACTCACAGCACCAGTCCCTGAGGTGAGGAGCAGCCAGAAAGGTCCCAGGAGGAAGGTGAGATGGGAGGGATATGGGAGCCCAGTTTTGGTCTGAGAAGCTCGAGCTGTGGTCCAGGATGGGAGCCTGAACCTCTGTCCTCGCAGGGTATAGTGGGGGAATTCTAGCACCTGGGTTTAAACAGATCCAGTTGAGGCTTCCAATGGACCACCCAGGGCTTCAGTCAGACCCACTCCATGGTCCTGCACGGGGAAGCAGAGGGGCTTCTTGCCTGTGGGTGGTTTGCCGCCCAGGAGGGCCGTCAGATGGGCAGACCCTGGGCTGACCCACAAGTGTGCGGTGCATGGTGCTGAGAGAGGCAGGGTGGGGCAGAGGCAGAGAGGAGGCTGCGAGGGGCTGGCTGGGGAGGCTGGGCCCTGGAGTGTGGGTGGCAGGAACCTAGGGTGAGGCAGGAGCAGCTTGGAGGAGAGCAGGAGGGCGGGCAGGCTGGTGAATCTGGGAACCTGGAAGGTGCGGGGAGGGTGGAGGCGGCACAGCCCTGGGCAACCCAGGAGGTAGAGTGGGAGCCATGTTGGAGTAGGAGAAAGCCACAGAGAGCAAGACCACCCCAAGGCTGGGCAGGAAGTGAGTGGCCAGCGTCGAGGATCATTGCAGAGACCTTAGGGAATAAGGGGCCAGAAGTCCATGGAATGCCCTCAGTTGGGAGGTGCTGGTAGCCAGGCCTAAGCAGTTAGTAGGGACAGAAGGCTCGCTGGGTTGGGGCTGAAGCGTGAGTGGGGAGAGTGTGGTGGACAGAGGCTGCCGCCAGCTGGTCTGGGGCCACCCTGGCACTTGGTGCACCCTGAGTGCCCACTCCATGGACTTTCATCAGACAGAGCCATTTCTCTGTTTCTAGAGACACTCATTAGCACTGCTCTTTCTCCAATTTGATGTTACTCAATTTTTTATGAAAACCATATAATCTTGAAATAGGAATTGGGCTTGGTACAAACTTGACCGAGGACAGCAGGAGATCATACCCGCTCTGTCCGTTCGTGTTGTTCCTCCTTCAGCCTTCGGAGTCCCCCACAGGGGTCTTCCCTTTGAGCTGTACTGTCAATGGCCTGAGCCGCGAAGTTCACAAAACAATTCCCACCACATTGTGTTGGATGCCTACTGCCTGCCAGAGATGAATGAGCGCTGCGTAGCTGCTGTGGGTTGGGAACTTGCAGACTAGTTCCTTTGCTCAACATTGTGGGAACCAGGTAAGATGGAGTTCCCTGAAGCAGAAGTGATACCTGGGCCAGTGAGAATCACAGAGCGTCCACGCCAGCCTCCTCTTTAAGAGACCAGAGAACCATGAAAACAGGATGATAAAACAACCACCATGAACAAGTGTCTATCGCCAACAGACCCCACCTATGGAGAATTCACCAGCCTGAAGCCACACTGACTCTGGCAGGGAGGGGGTTAAAATGACAAATAAATGACTTTATTTAGACTCCAGAATTTCTGGCATTTTTTTTTCTAGACGTTTTCTTCCTTGCCACAGTATTTGATGCGACAGCTTTTGTTTGCTCACACTTGTCTCTCTCTTAAAATTCTCGTATCAGCAGTAAACGCTATTTCTTTATCCTATAACATCTTGAGCTTGGTATCCAATGATGGGAGAAACTGCTCTTGCATTTCTTGAGATTTTCATATTGTGCCTAATTCAGGGGGAGAAATGTCCAAGTGGTTTACGTCTTGAAGCCCTGAAGACTTTGCACAAGGTCAGGAGCACTACGGTGCTGATTGGTCCCGACTACTCCCCCATGGCAGGGCCTCCACTTCTGGCCTTCCGTGGAAATGCTGATTTGGGCATTGGCCAAGGGAAGGACAGCCATTACCCCCACGGAAGCGGGCAAGCTAGAGAGGAGGGTGCTGGACTCAGGCCACTCTAGGCACCCCTCTCAGCCTGTAGCCACTGCGATTCTGAAGGCAGTGCCCTGGAAGAGAAGCCTCCTGTAAGTGGGTGAAGGCTTCAGAGGCCCAGAGTCCACACCTGCAGAGGGGTTGCAGGGAGAAGCCTACCTTCTCCACTCTGTGAGATCACCACCAGACCACCAGACCACTGACAGACCAGAATGCGATGGCTCACCATTTTAAGGGCAATTTTGAACAGTAAATATGTGTTTCTTGAAGTCTGCCTATAGGGCCAGAGTTCTGAGTGTACTCAACTCCTTGTACTTTCCAAGGCTTCTCCTGGTCACTTCTGGGTCACTGACTCAGTGTGGCTGATGGGGGATCTTCTCTCTCTGTGTCTTCTTGGGGGGTGACAGCAAGTGAAATACCTTCTGCAGTTCTCAGGGCTGAGGGGCCTGTCACTGAACCAGCACGGTCTCGGCGGCTGGTATTTCCTAAACTTCTCTGTGTATATCATTGAAAGCAAGCGTTACCACTCTAAAGAAGGACACGGGGGAGCCAAATGCCAGTGGAATTCTGTAATGTGGGCTGCAGTGTAAACTGTGCTAGGGTTGAGCTGAGGACGGTTCTAGGGAAGCATGTAAGTAATTAAGTCCTCCCTCCAGCAAGGTAAAATCGGAGTCTCAAGTACACTCGTACAAAAGAGAGGGAGGCCTCTGTTGATGGGTTTACTTGTTTTTCTTTGTCTTTTTAAATATAAGTAAATAAAGAATTCTGGCAAGAAGAAAGAATCTTGTGTCTTGTTACTAACCTAAGGAGAATGAGGCCGAGAGGCAGCCATTGCTGGTTGCATGTTTTAAATTGCTGAGGTCAGGGCAAAACTTAGATTACCCTGTTTCAGCAATTCCCAAACCATGTTCCAGGGAATGTAAGACATTTCTTAGGCAGGGAGGAGGAGGGAAAGATTTCATGGCCAACTCAGTTTCAGAAACCTTGCTTATTATTATCCCTTCTCTGGAGATTCACAACGCAACGCACGTCAGTGTTTCGAAAGAGTTCCATCAGCCATTGTCCAGCACCTCTTCATCTTGTTTGGCCGCAGAATCCTCTGTCGCAGGGCCCCTGCTCACATCTCAAAGGAATTCGCACGTCAAAGCCCCGCCCACGCAGAGGCCACGCCCATGAGGAGGCCACGCCCGCATGGGAGCCACGCCCAATGAGGCACTGCCCACAGAGAAACCTTGCCCACACGGAGACCACGCCCAGACCGAAACCCTGCCCACATGGAGCCACGCCCACACCCAAACCACGCCCTCCAACGGTCGCTGACTCCACCCTCGGCATTTACCAGGCAGCGTGTCCTTGGCGTCTGGGTGGTTGTCCAGCCTGTTGTGGTGTGTCGCCCAGCTTTCAGGATGGACTACACACTGTTGGGGACAGACACTTCCCTCGTCATCTTTGTGTTTCCAGAGTGCTTCGTGTGTGGGAGGAATGTCGAGTTGTTCTCTGGGAACCCTTGTCTTCGTGTGGATCCTCGAGGGGGACCCAGGCACCTGTGTGAATCTGCTAAGAGCCACGAAGGTGGGAAATCGACCACGGAAAGATAATCTGCAGAACTGCCCAGGTCCGCTGCTGTCTTCCCGCAACCTTTCCTCAGGGGTAGCAGGTCCCTTCCGCGGACCCTTTCTCTCTCTTTGCACTTGCAAGAATCCACGTGTAGAGAAAGTGTTCTGTTTAGAAAAGAAACCCTCCACCGGACGAGGACTCCGAGCAGACACGAGGAAGCCAGTAGGGTCAGCGCACAGGGACTCCGAGCAGCCGGCCACCGGCAGAAGAGCCCCGAGCGGCCCGGAAGCGTGGCCATCCTCTGCGAGGAGACCGAGTCCCCAAGAGGCAGCGAGCAGGGCAGAGCCGCGCCTGGGCACCACGGTAAGCGGGTAAACTCGGGAAGCTGGCAGTTCTGGCTCCGGATGGCAGCGGCGCCCTCTTGGAACAGAGTTTGGGTTTCTTTACTTTTAAATATTTAAAAATATTATTTTCATAATTTAAAATTTATGTTAGATATTTGAGAATGCTGAGACACTTAGTTTTAATAGTCCCTACCTCCTGAGGCCATCGCCTTCTGTGAGGCACCTATGCATGCATTTGCATGTCTGCCTTAAAACCACAACACCGAGCAAGTACTCGAGGGCACAGAGGTGTTGACATGGGTTGTCTGGGGGAAGGGACAGCCAGCAGTGTTTGTGCCACGCAAAGGCCGGGCACCAGGATGCTCTTGGGCAGTCCCTTCCCCTCGTGAATTAAGCTGAACCAGGCAACCACGAGAATACTGCTGAAATGGGGACTTCTGGGGCTAGGTGGCAAGAGGCCTTGCAGCTTCTACCAGGTTCTCTTTTACTCATTGCTCTGGAGTGGCCCGCCACCATGCCACCATGTTGCGAGAACACTCAAGCAGCCCTGAGATCCATGAGATCCATGAGACAGGGACAAAGGCCTTCTGCCAAGAGTTAGCACCAATGTGCATGAAGGGTGCCATCTCGGCTGATCTCCCAGCACCCACTCACACCTTCAGATGAGCTGCAGTCCCACCCCATCTCTCAACTACCACCCAGAACACACAGCTGACTGCCCCCAAATTTCTGACTTCCAGAGGCTCTGACATAATAAGTGTTTGTTGTTCTTATAAGTCACTAAACTTTGATTTTTTTTGATTCAGAGGGATGAGTAACTAATAAGAGGCAGGGGAGAAGAAAAGATTGCATTAAAAAATGGATGGCATGCATGATATGATTTCATTCACATAAAAGTTTATATAAAGAATATGGGACAAACTGTAGTTAGATCTGTATCTGATGACTTGTAGGAATGTCCATGTGACAGTGTCAATGGTCAAGTGACAAATACAAATTTTGGAATGGTGTGTGTAGACGGTATTATTTTGGTATAAGAAGCAACTAATCAAGCCTTTGCCTGCAGATCTGCTTGCCTGCATTCGCAGAAGCAAGAGGAAGGTCGTGGTGGGGTTTGTGGAGGAGGGAGTGGTTGTGTCTGCCTGGTGTATCTTTTTCTTATGTTGTTTTATTTGTTATACTAAGCTTAAATTATTTTCATAATTTGAGATGACAAGTAAATAAAGTTTAAAAAACCCAAGTGGTTGAAAATGTGAAGAAATAACTTTTGCAATTTGTTGGCATATGGAGGCTTTCATCAAAGAGTCTTTTTGTGTGTGCCCTGGGACCTGTTTGGTGGTCCCCGTTTGGTGGTCCCTGTTCAGTGGTTCACATTTGTGGACCTGTTTGGTGGTCCCAATTTGGTGGTCTGGTGAAGCCTCCAATTCCTTTCAAACTGGTATTTGTAAGTGAACTGTTTAAAAGACAAAGGGCTACAAGAGAAACTTGTTCTACAGGAATAAAGACATAAGATATCTCAAAGGCAAACTTGTGACACAGTAATATAGGTGCTTCTTCATTAATATTTTAAGTAAGATCTAATGGTAGATATAACAACTGCCAGGCTTTCAAAGTAGCAGTGAGTGTGATATGTTGAGACACTTGCAGCAATTTTAATGTGATAAAATATTTGTGATTTCTACTGATGGCAGAGTCATGAGAACTGCAAATATGAGGCTTCTTGCCTGAGTTCATAATCAAGGTGTCCGGTAGAGAATATTGAGGATAAAGACAGAAGTTCCCCCCACACTCAAGTTCACGGACCTCTATCAAGAAAGGGAAGCTATGGTTAAGTCCAAGCTCCACGTGCTTCGTTTGGGGAAGGTTAGTTGATGGCATAGGGAATCAAGCCTTGGATGGGCAGTGGAACCAAGGAGGGTAGGCTGGGAGATGCCCAGGAGTCAGATTTGGCCACAAGGCAGGGCTCAGGACCCTGGTACAGTTTGGGAGCTAGTGAGGAGTTGGCACCTTACCCCCATGCTTCTCCAGCATGGCTCTGCAAGCTGCCCTTCTTTGTTATTTTTAATTTTTAACAAAAAAAAAATGCTGCTTTCATTCACACATTCCCATTTTGTTCATTCATAGCTTTTCTTGGAAATTATTTCCTGGAAGTAATACTCTGAGCTAATCTCCGGTCATGGCTGGCTCTCTTGAAGTTGTCAATCATTTAAATATTTCTAAAATTACAGGATTTGCTTGGGAGCCCCAAGACTTGGGTAAACACTTTAAAGCAGCA
The DNA here is from genome assembly GCF_052094955.1 of Ictidomys tridecemlineatus. NCBI lineage: Eukaryota > Metazoa > Chordata > Mammalia > Rodentia > Sciuridae > Ictidomys > Ictidomys tridecemlineatus. The sequence continues at coordinate 120,408,747 of NC_135481.1, read as the reverse complement.
CCTCTGGATCAATTTCCCTTTCTCTCAGGGTCCCTCTGAGGGACCTCACTATTTGTGAAGGTAAATCGTGTAATTTACCACTAAGCCTAACAAGTTGGAAAGATCCAAAGGGCCAGAGACCGAAATCAAGGCCTTTCCAGCTGCTTCTTGGGCATTCTCATAATCAGCCAATTAGTTAGTCATTCATCAAATATTTATGGAGAACCTCTTCTGCATGAGGCACCTTACTAGGGAGTTTATGGACAGCGTTTATTACACCCCATTAGAGGGTCCAACTCCAGCAGTGAGTTGTGACCGACATTTAAAAAGAGAAATAGGGGGCTGGGGCTCAGTGGTAGAGCGCTTGCTTGCCTAGCATGTGTGAGGCACTGGGTTCAATCCTCAGTACCGCATATAAACAAATAAAATAAAGGTCCATCAACAACTAAAAATCATATTAAAAAAAGAGAAATAGGAAACACCAGAACGTGTAAATTGTGAAGGTAAATACACTATCTTAAAATGTACGTCTTAAATCTTCACGCGCCTGTGGGCACTGGATCGTGATGTGCACAATGTATTCATTTCCTGTGTTCACGCTGACTTTCCGAGCTCTCCGACTGTTGCAGCCAGGTGGTAGGAGTGGTTAGCACCTTAGTGTGTACAGAGCTGGTTCTTCTGAGACTGCTGCACATCCACACTTAATATTTTAAAAAATGTCCACTGGGCTGAAGACACACCCACTTGCTTTTTGGTCATTCTACCTAATGTTACAGTGCCACAGCTGTTTGCATGGCATTTACATTGTTAGGATTTAAATGTAGCTAGAGCTGGTTCGAGGTCCAGAGGAAGATGTGTGGCTATAGGCACGTGCCTGCATTTTACAGGAGGGACCTGGGCACCTGTGTTTTTGGTGTTTTGGAGGTACAGGAACAAGTCCCCTGGATATAGAGGGACCACAGTGCGTGAAAAACTATCACACAAAGGGGAGAGGGTGATTGAGTGACATGTGGTGGAGAGCCTGCCCAGGTGGGGTGCATGCCCAGGGCTAAGGTCAGCCGGGATAGCAGCTCTGGGAGGCTGCGGCTGCAGGAGGCCAGGGCTGGGTTTAGGGGTGTTCCTTGTTAGGAGAACAGGAGGAAGTTCAGCAGGCCCTTCTCAGAGGCAGATATAGAGGACAGGCTGGGGCCTGGCAGTGCCATCCTGGGAGAGGGGTTTCATTTTCTCTGAGAGCAGGGAGGCCACCACAGGAGGTACATGGGTGAAGTGGCATGATAACATTTGTGTTGTCAGAGAAGGGCTTCGCTGGATGCTCATGAACCACGTGCTGAAGGGCAGGAAGAGGAGAGGAAGGAACGTGTCTGCAGAAGCTACAGGAATCTGGGAGGTTGGTCCAGGTGGCCAGGATGGGAACAGTGAGCCTGGAGACAGGTGAAGGGATCCAGGAGAGATGGGAGGTGAAATCCAGAGCAGAGGTTGCAGACAGTTTCTGTAAAGAGCCAGTTGGTAACACGTTGGGCTTTGTGGGCTGGGCAGCCCCTTTGCCACTGCTTCACTCTGCCCCAGGGGAGTGGAATTGACCACACACAGATGGTAAGTGATGGGCATAGCTGTGTTCTAATAAAACTTTATTTGCACAAGCAGACAGAGGGCCAGATTCTCAGGGTTGTAGTTTTCAGATCACTGATCTCAACTAAGGCTGATTTTGTGTCCCTCAGGGGACATTTGGCAGTGTCTGGAGATGTTTTTTCATTGTCACAACTTGGGGAGGGGGTGCTACTTGCATCTAGGTGATAGAGTCCAGGAGTGCTGATAAACTTCCTGTGACGCACAGGACAGCCCTGATAAACAGCACTTTTCAACCCACAATGTCAATAGTGCCGGGTTGAGAAACCCTGGCCTGGGGCCCTGAACAGTCTGTGGAGGTGGCAGCGCTGGGGAGGGGAGCTGCCCGGAGGCGCCTTGGGCTTTGCCATCACTGATGTCACCTTTTCTTTTCACGCAGCATATATGTGTAATAAAAGTAACAAAATTTTAATTAAACTTTATTTAGTAACTAAAAATAACCAAGATTGGCTAGGTCTAACAATTTGGAAAAGCATTTCCTTCTGGTGCAAGTTTATAGGTAGTCTTGGTGGGATTTTTCCAGACGGGAATGTCACAGTGTTAAAATCACGTGGGTCGCGTACGTTCAGGAAAGACATGACATGCAGTCGTGCGGCTCTGAGTCGGCCTCTGGTTTCCCCTTCTCCAGATCTCCAGACACAGGACTGTCCCAGGGCTCTGGCTCTTCAGACTGACAAGGACACAGTTCCCACAAATGGTGTCACCTTCTCTGGTTTTGCTCCTCCTGTGGTTTGGTCTCCCTTCTGTAGCGCTAGGGGCTGAGCTGGAGTGGGGTCAGGATCCGCACAGTCCACCAGTCTCCTGGGCTGGTTTTCAGCTTCATGCTGGCTCTGGTCTGCCTCTGCGGACTCTCAGAAGTGAATCAGGAGCCACACTGGACCAGTGCCTTGCCAACACTGTCCAGGAGGATGTCCTGACCTTGGGACAGTGCAGTCCTTGTCCCTCCTCTGACCTCACACACACTTCTGTAGAGCACCGAGTGTCACTTGCATTTCCTTCCCCCTTCTCATGGTCACAGGGACAGGCATGTGGTGGGCGGTCTCTTCTCTCAGCTCCTCGGGGACATTAGTCATATGTCATCCTTCACCCCTTGGCTGATGTGCTGTGGGCCAGTACTTTCGGAAAGAAAAGCTTTGTTTCTCTTTGTTTCTCTCATATTTTCATATTTTGTTTGAAAGTTTCACTGTAAAATTCAATGTGTGACTTTTGACATGTTCTAATGTTGGCCTTTGATAGAAACGGTGATTCCATCAAGTGAAATTTCGGACCTTTGTGAATTGATGTCCAAGGTCGATACTCGTAGAGACGCACTTGCCTGCCGCGCTGATCTTCAGAGTCGTGCATTTCCCTTGCATGTGTGGTTTACATCGCTGCTCACAGATTTTCTTAAAAATAAAATTTTCATGGTAGAATAGTTTCAGACTTACAGAAAAGTCGCCAGAACAGCAGAGTTTTCATGATCCCCACCCCTACTTTCTCCATTATATAATGAACATGTTACAATGGAAAAGATGGAAAGTCCAGGGAGGCGGGGCACTCGGCAGCTGAAGATGGCTTTCTGACTTGCCAAAATCATCTAGAGGGCCACCAACAACGCTCAGGGCAAAGGTCAGATTCCACAGAGGTTCTCAGCTCTCTGGGGGGATGGCATGAAGCCACCTGTTCCCTGAAATAGCTGCAACCCCCAAAAATAGGGGACATTGTGTGGGGGGACAGGGATCCCCACTTCTTTCTAAATCATCATAGGCTGCAATTGTGCCAGCTTTTATATGTCACATGACATCGGGCAAGGGGGCACATTTGTTGTCTGGCCTCTGACACCTTTCAGACTTAGTTCTTGGAACGGGCTATGCCCCAGCTGGGCAAAATGAGGCCGCGTCCTGGAGCCTCCTGGTGTGGAGGAAGGCTGTCTCCGGCCCGGTGGGTTGGCAGCCTTCCCCACCAGCAGGTGTTGTTGGGACACCGAGGTTACTGTGGATCGTGAACCTGGCTTTGTTAAATATTTTGCAGGGTTGTGTATTTGAAGTCCTTTTACCTCTTTAGGACCTACCGGGAGGTGGGGGCATTCCGGGAGAGGTGTCCAGTCCCAGGGAATGGGAGCGGAAGTGCCCGCTGATGTCAGAGGACCTTGCCAGGCCCTCTCCTGGGTGCAGGGGACTCTGGGCCTGCCCCCACCCCTCCCACCCTGACATAACTGAAAAATGCCCTCTGAGCATGCCAATCTGCTAGCCTTCCTGGTGACCCGTCCCTCTTTTGCTGTGTATGCTGTCATCCTGGTCATGAGGAAAGGATCAGGAAACATGAGTTCAGCTAGGAAGCTCTGGCTCTGGACAGTGTGTCCTCTGGGAGAAGGTCAAAGTTCCCGGCTTTTTGCAGCACAGCACATACTGTCCAAAGCTTTGCATGGCTGAACTGGTTGATTCTGTCACTTGGGTCCGGCCTTGTGTTCTCCCACCAGACTCTTTAGATTCCTGGGTGTCAGCCTAAGGCAGGAAGAAGGATGTGGGGCACACCCGTTGAAATCGGTGTGCAGTCTGTGCAGCACCTCGGGCCACAGATACATGCCGTTTATCTAATGAATGTGTCAATTGTTCAATCAACTTTCCAGCCATCCAATAATGAAGCCCCTCTCAGTCTTTTGAGACTGCTATAGCAAAGCTAGCATGGCCTGGGTGATTTGTGAACAGCAGAAATCCATCGCTCACAGCCCTGGAGCAGCTGGAAGTGCAAGACTAAGGGGCCAGCAGGTATAGTGCTGGGGAGGGCTCTCTGCTGCTTGAATGGTGCCTCCTGCTGAGTCCTCACCTGGCAGAAGGGACAGACAAGCTCCCTTGAGCCTGTTGGATGAGGAAACTAATCCCATTCAATCCCATTGGAGCAGGATCCACCCTCATGACTTAATCACCTTCCAAAGACCCACCTCCTCATACTGTCACACGGGGATTGAGCTCCAACCTATGAATGGGGGGGGCTCAAACATTCAAACCACAGTGGACCCTTTACCTGAAAATTCACTATAGACTGTCATTGTTCCAGAACAAAACAAAAGCAAGAGAAAGGTAGTTACCAGTTCCATTTTACCTCGATGCTCTCTGTTAGTATAGGAGGTTCTCCACGAAGGGTGCTTTACTCCTGGACACCAGGGCTGCCCTGTTTACTGGTGGACTGGAGAACAACCATCGTCAGACTCTGAACCTTCTAATTCATTTGCATGAGGCATTAAGGAAGGATGTCTGTCCTTCAGGACAGGTGAGAATCGAATTGGAGAAAAGATTGTTTAAGGCAATGGCTCTCAATTCTATCTGATTTACTCTCCCTTTTATCGCCAACGTTTTGTGATGCTCTGTAGAAAATAGCAAGACATGCTCTAAAAGTTCCATGTCTGCGCACAGTCCCTTGGCTAGGTGATGTTGCTGTTCTTCTCGTCAAGCAGGGGTGTCTGTTCTCTGCCCCCTGGAATGCAGGCAGGCCAGCGGTTAGCTGTGGCCAGCAGGAAGCCGTGCAGTTTCTACCTTCTCCCTCTGGAACCAAGGCACTGTGGGAAGAAGCCTGAGCTAGCCATGTGGAGGGGACGCATGGAAGAGAGTCTAAGTGCCACAGCCAGCTGCCAGACACGTGGCTAGGCAGGACATGCCAGGCACGGCTGGCCTTCCAACTTGCCAGGGCAAGGTGCTCTCAGCCAGCATGCTGCAGGGCACAGAAGGCCATCCCACCTAAGCCCCGCCCCACTGACAACCTGTAGAATTGTGCATTGTGATTGTGTTCAGCCTCTGTTCTGGGGCAGTTTGTAATGCACCCATAGATGCATGGCACACCCTCTTTATTTTCTTTGGGACTTATAGGTTATATGTTAGGTATATGTGAAGCACATAACATATAGCACATATGTAGAAAGCACAGGTTTTATAACCTACCATGTATATAATTAAAGAAATACCCTCATTGTCATAGCAAAGGGAAATAACAGCAAAGCGATTTGTAATAAAAGAACACGTGGATGCTGGAGGAAGACTGCACAAAGCCACAGTGAAGCAGGTAGATGGGCCCAGAATCCTTCGGAACTCACCTGCTGCACGTGCAGGCTGCTGCCACACGGGTGGTGACTCAGAGCCATGAGTGGTGGTGTTGTCAGTAATGTGATTTTCCAAAATGGTGATTGGCCAAGTTTAGAAAAACAAGGAATCATATTTTATTCTTATTGACATAGCAGTCACATTCTTAGAAATTTTATATGAAAATTGTACCTCCCAAAGTCTTTGGGTTTATGTACAAAGTGGAGTTATATTCTAGACCCAGGTTCTTATAAACACATTCAAAAACTGAGATAATCAATCACCAACAGACCTAACTTCAGCTAGAAGAAAATCTATACCATTTATAAATAGGGTTCTCTCAAGAGAACACATAGTATCAGAAACGGCAGCTACGTGGGCAGATATTTAGGGTCCTTTTCTTATCATGTAGGTATTTTAAATGATAACTGACTTTCAACAAATAATAATGTGTGACAATCATAACCCAAGTACGGGAGGGGAGATGGAAGTACACTATTGTGTGGTGTATGTGTGTGTATATATATTTGATATAATATCTGTTGAAGCTAGACAATGTTAAGTTAAAAATATATACTATAAACCCCCAAACCACGATTAAACTGGCAGTTATGTAGCTCACAGTATCACAAAGGTAGATAAAAATCTTAAAAATACACAGTCAGTTCAAGAGAGAAAAAGAAGAAGAAAGGACAAATGGAATGAATAGAAAACTAGCAGGGTACAGACTTCAGCTGGAGTTCACCAATGATTACATTAAATGTTAATGGGAGATACTCCCAACTAAAAGGCAGAGATTGTAGGCTGGATAAAGAAGCTAGGACCACCCACAGGCCACCTACGACCAGTGTACCTTAATGTGAAGATACAGAGGTGAGAGAGCCGTGCTGGATAAGGACCCCAGCTGCTCCAGTCACACTGCTGTGCTGTGCACCTGAGGATTTAAGGTAGCAGATCTCATGTTAAGAGCTCTCATGACAACATTTTAAAAAGGAATAACTCTTTTTGAAAAAGAAAAGTGGACTGGCTCTATTGATACTGTTGAAGTCAATTCAAAACAAAGAACGTTTCCAGGGATAAAGGAGTCCATTTCATAACGATATTGAACCCTGTCTGCTTAGAATCCATTGTCATGATTGATATCCCCGATAATAGAACCCCAGAACACACAGCAAACTCGGCAGGAGGTCGAGATTCCTCAGACATTGTCAGGGGCTTCTGACACTTCCTCAGTGATTGGCAGAGGGAGGTCACCGGAGGTCAGTGAGAACAGAGGAGGCCAGGCTCCACTGGCTGGACATTCACCTGATGGCGAGGCGCCCGATCTCTCCCACTGCGTGGGCATGTTCATCAGGATAGATCATATTCTGGGCCCGAACACAAGTCTCAGTAGGTGAAAGAGGTTGTTCAAGTCATGCAGAGAGAGCTGTTTGACCACTTTGAAGTTTAATTAGAAACCAGCCACCAAAAGACCCCTGGAAAACCCCCATTGTTTGGAACTAAATGATGATAACTTGTACAGGACTCAAGGGTCCAGGAAGAAATCAAAAGGGAACTGCGCACCTGTATTTTCAGCTGTGTTTGTGAAAATAGAAACACAACATGTGAGAATGTGTGGGATGCTACTAAAGAAGTTCTTATAGGGAAAACGCCTGCATGGACCCCTGGATTAGAAAAGCAGGAGGATCTCAAATTAATGACCTCGGTTTCCATATTAAGAGGTATTAAAAATAACAGTAACATGAATTCAAAGGGAGCAGAAGAAAGGAAATGGAAAAGATCAGAGTGGAAATCAGTGAGAACCAAAACTCAACAACAAATTAAAAAACAACAGAGAAATCAGCAACCACAAAAGAGTACGTTAAATAGAGAGATAAATCTCTGTTCACACTGAGCAGGAAAAAAGGGAGAAGGAACAATGAACCACAATAGAGAAAGATGTGGAGAACAGTGACATCACTATAAATTATGTGCATATAAAATATAAGAAGACAATATGAAAAACAGTATGCCCGTAAGCCTTTAATTTAGATGTAATGGACCAGTACCTTGAAAGACATGAATCACCAGTGCTCACTAATTAAAAATTAGATAACTCATTAGCCCTAATCCATTACAGAAATCGAATTTGTAATTAAATGATTTCCCACAAGGAAAATGTCAAGTGAAAATGGCTTTACAGGCGAATTTTACCAACATGGAAGGAAGGAATAATACCAGTGCTACACAAACATCTTTAAAACACCAAAATGGTGGGGAAAACTCATCTCATGAGGCTACTACCATCCCGATCCCCAAATAAGATAGAGACATTAGAAAAGGAAATTATAGACCAGTGTCCTTCATGAACATAGATGCAAAAATGGTAACCAAAATTCTATCAAGCAATGGGCAACAAAGCTAGCCAGTCATGGCCACGTGTGCTTTATATTGGCTTAACACTAGAAAGTTGATCCAGGCAACACACCAGGACCAAACTGTCTGGTCACTTCAGTGGATGCCCTCTTTCTCTCCACTGCAAAAGCTCTTAGCAAAAATCCTATATCCATTCCAAAAGGAACAAGGGAGCAAAAAAAATCCTGTTGGCAAATGAGGAGTTGAGGAGTTTCCCGAGTGTGGTGTCATGTCGCAGGAGCGAGACACAGGTGTGTTCTTTGACTGTTTCTATTTGTTATTGTCCTGGAGGTTGATCCCAAGGCAATCAGACAAGAAAAGCAAACAAAAGGTCACTTGATAGGAGAATAAGAAGTCGAGTTGAGCTGATTAACAAACTATGGGATTGTTCAGCTGAAGATCTGTAGTGATAGTCTCCTAGATGTGTTGTGTGGTGGTGTGTGTGAGAGAGATGCTTTGATATATGCAGTACATCACACACACATTTTATGCCAAGAGTGCCGGGTGAGAGGGTTGAATCCCCCTGACGGGTTCCTCATGGGTCTGCTATCCTCATCGCATTTTCTGTGTCCCAAGAGGCTTTATTTGCCCCAAACTGCGAGCTGTGGTGCGAGCTTGCTCTCCAGCCCAGGGCAGTCGGGTAATTGTTAAAACCTCAAACAGCATCATCGTGGTTGTGATTGTTTTACCCCACAATTAAAGAGGATATTTAAGGCTCTCCCTTGGCTTCAACCCGTCATTTAAGGATCTTGGCTTTCTTGCCTACTAATTTCTGCCATCTCTGTGAAGCCCGGGCCATCTGGGTCGGAGGGGAACAGAGACTGGCAGCTTGCACCCTCATCCGCTCTGCTCGCACGGTGAGCTCTTGGAGGCAGGTACTTACCTTTCTGCTCCTGTGCTAGTGTCTAGCTGATAAGTGGTGACTCATCAGTTGTGTGAGCCCAGAGTCATGTGTGGTGTTGTTTTAGTTGATGGTGGTGTGGTGTATGTATTCTCCCTTCTTTTCTCTATTCTGCTTTTAGAAAACATGACTCTCACCCATTGAAGGGGCATAGGCCGTCTAATAACAGAACAGGCGGCCTTGGAAGTCTCTTCCATATTTCAGGACCCAGTTATTAAACACGAATGCCTTCATGATGTGCTTGACTGGTCAGAACGATTTCCTCTTTTAAAAAGTGAAAACAAACCAGCGATGTCTAGGCCTGCACACTCCAGCTACCTCATTCCCCAAACATCTGTTGATTTTATTGGCTGGGTATGACATGGTCTAAATAATGCTGTCCAATTAATTCACCCACGCGAGCATGGCTGACAGGTCTACGAGGTACATTGTTTACGGAGCCTTGAGCCCTGCGGTTCTGCAGTACTGATTTTTATGGTGGAACTTGAATCACAGAGGTTACTATGAACTTAGTGTTGTTTTAAAAACCAAACTCAGAAATGTTAGTGCCTCTGGGAGTGGAACCTAGAACATCAGGAGTAGTTAGGACTTCACAGGTCACCTGGGGTGCTCTTGTGCACCCTTACGTTCAGGAGTGATGCATTTGGAAAGCACGTGACCTCAGAGGGTTTAGGGGAACCCACAAGTGATCAGCCCACAGCTGGCTCTTGGGAGATTCGGGAATGTATCTGGGGCATGTGTTCTGATCCCCGGACACTGATTCGTGGGAAGACAGTACCAGGCTGATATTTAGCCATATGCACTGCTACTTGATCAGTTAAATAGGTTTTCTCAGCTCCTGACTCATGCTTATTGTAGTAAAGGGACAAGGCTGAAAGGCATAAAGAAATAGGTAAGTCTCATTATTCAACAATAACCATGGCGCCTGTGCTGTTTTTAATAAATGCAACTTTGTTTTTCTGATACTGTATTATGAAACATTTCCAAGGTACAGTAACGTTGGGATGGATTTCAGCGATGGCTCTCGGGCTCATGTATGGATTGTGGAAGTCATTCTCAAGGTCGTACGAGGAGCCTGGCCATGGTCTCCTCCCCAGGCTACTCATCTTCTATTGCTTTGTAATGAATTCCCACCAACCAGAAGCTTAAAGCAGTACAGGTTTTATGTGAGTTTCTGTGTTGGGAAGTCGGGGTGTGCCTTCTCATCTTGAGGGCCAGCAGGGGCTCCGTATCGATGCCTAGAAGTGGGTGAGCCGTAGCAGGTACCTCAGCACATGGGGTGGCTTCAGAACTTCCCCGAGAGGCAGGAGAGAGAAGGCCGTCGTCTCCCTGGATTTGGGGGGGGGGACTGCAGGTGAGGAAGCAGGGGAGGGGATCCTTGACATATAGTGGCAGAAAGCTGGGCCACATTGTCCCCTGCAGTTATGTGGGAAGCAGAACTTGTAGGTGACAATTTGGGTTACTTAGTCCAGGAGAATTCCCAGCAGCATTGATGGTATTCTCTGATTTCTTCAGCTGTTGATAGTAAGATGTGAAGAGAGAGAAAACAAGAGAACTTTTTTCCCCCATTACTGGGGATTGAACCCCTGGGCACTCTGCTGAGTAAACCACTAGCCCTGTATAGTTTTTTTACTTTGAGACAGTGTCTTGCTAAATTACCCAAGTCCACCTTGAACTTGTGATCCCCCTGCAGCTGTCTCCCCAGGAGCTGGGATCGCAGGTGTGTGTGGTGTCTCTCCAGGAGCTGGGATCGCAGGTGTGTGTGGTGTCTCTCCAGGAGCTGGGGTCTCAGGTGTGTGGTGTCTCTCCAGGAGCTGGGGTCTCAGGTGTGTGTGGTGTCTCTCCAGGAGCTGGGATCTCAGGTGTGTGTGGTGTCTCCCCAGGAGCTGGGGTCTCAGGTGTGTGGTGTCTCTCCAGGAGCTGGGGTCACAGGTGTGTGAGGTGTCTCTCCAGGAGCTGGGGTCTCAGGTGTGTGCAGTGTCTCCCCAGGAGCTGGGGTCACAGGTGTGTGAGGTGTCTCCCCAGGAGCTGGGGTCTCAGGTGTGTGCGGTGTCTCCCCAGGAGCTGGGGTCTCAGGTGTGTGTGGTGTCTCCCCAGGAGCTGGGGTCTCAGGTGTGTGTGGTGTCTCCCCAGGAGCTGGGGTCACAGGTGTGTGCGGTGTCTCCCCAGGAGCTGGGGTCTCAGGTGTGTGGGGTGTCTCCCCAGGAGCTGGGGTCTCAGGTGTGTGCGGTGTCTCCCCAGGAGCTGGGGTCTCAGGTGTGTGTGGTGTCTCTCCAGGAGCTGGGGTCTCAGGTGTGTGTGGTGTCTCTCCAGGAGCTGGGATCTCAGGTGTGTGAGGTGTCTCTCCAGGAGCTGGGGTCTCAGGTGTGTGGTGTCTCTCCAGGAGCTGGGGTCACAGGTGTGTGAGGTGTCTCTCCAGGAGCTGGGGTCTCAGGTGTGTGAGGTGTCTCTCCAGGAGCTGGGGTCACAGGTGTGTGAGGTGTCTCTCCAGGAGCTGGGATCACAGGTGTGTGAGGTGTCTCCCCAGGAGCTGGGGTCTCAGGTGTGTGTGGTGTCTCCCCAGGAGCTGGGGTCACAGGTGTGTGCGGTGTCTCCCCAGGAGCTGGGGTCTCAGGTGTGTGGTGTCTCCCCAGGAGCTGGGGTCTCAGGTGTGTGTGGTGTCTCCCCAGGAGCTGGGATCTCAGGTGTGTGTGGTGTCTAACCAGGAGCTGGGGTCTCAGGTGTGTGGTGTCTCCCCAGGAGCTGGGATCTCAGGTGTGTGTGGTGTCTCTCCAGGAGCTGGGGTCTCAGGTGTGTGTGGTGTCTCTCCAGGAGCTGGGGTCTCAGGTGTGTGTGGTGTCTAACCAGGAGCTGGGGTCTCAGGTGTGTGGTGTCTCCCCAGGAGCTGGGATCACAGGTGTGTGAGGTGTCTCTCCAGGAGCTGGGGTCTCAGGTGTGTGCGGTGTCCACAGGAGCTGGGGTCTCAGGTGTGTGGCTGTCTCTCCAAGAGCTGGGGTCTCAGGTGTGTGGTGTCTCCCCAGGAGCTGGGGTCTCAGGTGTGTGTGGTGTCTCCCCAGGAGCTGGGGTCTCAGGTGTGTGGCTGTGTCCCCAGGAGCTGGGGTCTCAGGTGTGTGTGGTGTCTCCCCAGGAGCTGGGATCTCAGGTGTGTGTGGTGTCTCCCCAGGAGCTGGGGTCTCAGGTGTGTGGTGTCTCCCCAGGAGCTGGGGTCTCAGGTGTGTGGTGTCTCTCCAGGAGCTGGGGTCTCAGGTGTGTGTGGTGTCTAACCAGGAGCTGGGATCTCAGGTGTGTGAGGTGTCTCCCCAGGAGCTGGGGTCTCAGGTGTGTGTGGTGTCTAACCAGGAGCTGGGATCTCAGGTGTGTGAGGTGTCTCCCCAGGAGCTGGGGTCTCAGGTGTGTGAGGTGTCTCCCCAGGAGCTGGGGTCACAGGTGTGTGAGGTGTCTCTCCAGGAGCTGGGTTCTCAGGTGTGTGCGGTGTCTCCCCAGGAGCTGGGGTCTCAGGTGTGTGAGGTGTCTCCCCAGGAGCTGGGATCTCAGGTGTGTGGTGTCTCCCCAGGAGCTGGGGTCTCAGGTGTGTGCGGTGTCTCCCCAGGAGCTGGGGTCTCAGGTGTGTGCGGTGTCTCCCCAGGAGCTGGGGTCTCATGTGTGTGTGGTGTCTCCCCAGGAGCTGGGGTCTCAGGTGTGTGTGGTGTCTCCCCAGGAGCTGGGGTCTCAGGTGTGTGCGGCTGTGTCCCCAGGAGCTGGGGTCTCAGGTGTGTGTGGTGTCTCCCCAGGAGCTGGGGTCTCAGGTGTGTGTGGTGTCTCCCCAGGAGCTGGGGTCTCAGGTGTGTGCGGTGTCTCCCCAGGAGCTGGGGTCTCAGGTGTGTGCGGTGTCTCCCCAGGAGCTGGGATCACAGGTATGTGGCTGTCTCCCCAGGAGCTGGGATCACAGGTGTGTGCCACTGTGCCTGGCTAAATCAAGAGTATCTTAAACAGAAAGAAACTAGGATGATTTTGAACGCTCTGAGCCTCTGCTTTTGGCCGCAGATACTCAAATTAAGATAGTGTGGTTTGGAGAAGAATCTGAGGGTGGGACCTACAACCTTCTGCCTGAGTCCCAAAGATTGAAAGATCAGAGCCTTCAGGCTCACAAGAGGTCTCCTAGGAGGGCGCATTTCACAGCCCCCTCAGAGAACCAGAAGACTCCAGGCTGGAGAGCAGTGTCCTGGGGTCTCCAGGGCAGACAGGACCAGACACTCTTGTGAGCCTGAGGCAAAGGTCTAGGGGCTCCTGTGGGAACTGAGGGTGGTCTCCAGATGACAGCAGACAGCTACTGCCTGCAGCCTGCTAGACAAAAGGAATGACTTCTGACAACTCAGGGGAGCTTGGAAGCAGATTCCTGCCCAGTCATTCTTGAGGGGACAAGGTAGCTTCTGTGGGGTCGTGTATATGGCAGCCCTGATCCCAGGAAGAGGGGCAGGATGTAGTGTGTGGAGGTCCGACCAGGAAGAGCTGCAAGGTGACACGTGGGAGCCGGTTAAGCCTCTGTGTCTGTGGCAATTTGTTATGCAAGAGCAGAAAACACTGAGTTTTGACAAATTTGTTTCTTTTCAACCCAACCCCCCACCCACATAGAAAACGATGCCATTACCTAGAAAGGTTCCCTGTGCTTCTTCCCGTCAGCTCACATCCTCAGACAACTAGAGGTAAAAATGAACCCAGGTTTACACTATCAGTTAATTTTGCCTGTTCTAGAAGTTCATATAAATAGGATCATACAGTATGGACTTTCTTTCTCTCAGCGTATTTCTGAGGTCTGCTTGTCTCTGTGTGTAGCTCAGTAGTTGGATAGTTTGGTCCTTTCTGTTGCTGAGTTTTTCCTGTTGTGGGAATATATCATGATTTGTTCACCCATTTTCTGGTTGATGAACATGGAGGAGTTTCTAGTTTTAGGTCATATGTGCACTGAAGTTTTTTTGCATACACCATTTTGAGAATGTATATATATATATAGATATATTTTTAATGTCTCCTGGGCAGATACCTAGTTGTGGAGTCCCTAGATTGTAGGTAGGCGTGCATTTGTTTTCTTAGGAAACTGCCAGGTATTGTCGAAGGTATCTGCATCATCTTACATGCTGGTTGCCCTTCCGCCTCTTGACATTTCCTCCTTCCCCATTTTAGCTGTTTTCCTAGGTGTGCATTGAGATAGCAATACAGTTTTAATTTTCCTGTTTTTGGTTTCTAATGATGGTGAGTATTTTTTGTTTGTTGGTTTGCTTGCTTATTAGATATTTGCATATCTGGGTTTGGAAAGTCTCTTTTTAAAACCTTTGCCTCCTCCGTTTTTGGCGGAGAGTGCTTGTTTATGCTTTACTGTTGAGTTGGAGGGGTTCTTAGCGTATCCTGTATACCAGTCCTGTGCCAGAAATCTGTTAAACAAATACTTTCTCTCAGACTGTGGCTTGCCTATGAATTTTCCTTGTCCTGCCCTTTGATGAGCAGAAGATTTTAATTTTAGTGAAGTCTGATTTTCCATGTTTGTCTTCATGGTATTGTTCCGTATGGCTTGTTAAAGAACCCTTTGCCAATTCTCAAGCCAGAAACTGACTTTTCTTAAGCAAGTGCCACGAGGTCTGATTGCTGCAACTTTAAAGCAGATTTTGAAAGTCAGGTAGTAAAAGTTCTTTAATTTTGTCTTTTTTTTTTTTTTTGAGATTGCTTTCATATTTGAGGTCAGCTCTGACCACTAGAACTTTCTGCAATGATTAAAAATTTATATCTGTATGCAGTGTCTGGGAAGGGTCGCCACCAGCCGCATGCTGGTGTTCAGTCCTTACGAGGTGATTTGTGTAGCAAGGAACTGAGTTTTTTACTTTATAAGCAGCCACACGTGTTTGGTCATGACCACAGTCGTGAGTGGTGGCATGATAGGCTTTCTGCATTTCTTCACACTGTTCAGCATGAGCTGGTCGACTGCTCCCAGCAGGTTCTAGCACTGAAGTTGGAATCGTGCTGAATCTGCGCGTCAGTGGCAGGGTTGACCCTGAGCCATCTTAAGTCTTCTGACCACTGGACAGCACATCATGGTCCACTTGTCTATGACCTCAGTTTCTTTCAAGATGTTTTGTAGATTTCTGTGCACCAATCCATAACATATTTGGTTAAATTTATCCCTAAGTGTTTTGTATTTTTGATGGTATTATAAATGGATTTTATTTTAAAATTTATTTTTCAATCATTTATCCCAATAATTTTTGTGTGTTTACCTTATATCCTAGGACCTGGATAAATTCAGTTCTTAGTTCTAGTAGTGATTTTGTTGATTTCCTCAGATTTTCTATGGAAACAGTCATATGATTTGTAAAGAGAGTCTGGCTTCTTCCTCCACAGAATGGATGATCTTATTTATTTATTTGTGGTTCTCTCGGCCCTGCTGGGCCCTCCAGAGCAGTGCTGATTAGGAATGGTAAGAGAGAACACCTTTGCCTTGCTCCCCATCTCTGTGGGGAAAACTTTGGTCTATCACCATGAAATATGATGTTACGTGTATATGATATTATTTCTAGTTTTATGATGGCTAGGCTTTGAGTTTGCTGAAATGTTTATTCTACACCTATCGAGATGATTCGATGAATCGTCCTCAGTCTGTTAATGCTGTGAATTGCTTGGTTTTGTGAGTGTCAGTTCAGCCTTAGGCTCTGGGATACGCCCCTCTGTCATAATCCTCCTTCCTATTCCTGAATTCTGTATTATTTACCAATATTCTTCATCTGTATCCACAATCAACGCTGGTCTATGATTTTTTTGGTCATTGTTTATCTCTATGTCAGTTTTGTTTTAATGGTTGCAGGAAACAGCAGAGAAGGGCCCCTCCCCATTTTTAGGAAACATTTTATGTGGTTGGTGTGACTACTTCATCCAAGTGGACGGAATCAACTAGTGAAGCCAAGAGTGGCCCTAAAGTGGCCTTTGTGAGCACTGGACCAACTCATGAAATTATTGAGATTTTATATTCTAAAAAATCTGTCCATTTCATCTTCATCACCAAGTCTGTTGAAGTTCACATCGTGTATGATCATATTTTAATCCCCTTGGGGTCTGCAGCCATGTCTCCTGACTCATTCTTGACTGTGCTGGTTTGAGCCTTCTCTGTTCTCTTGGTCAGAAATGCTCGTGGTACTTCAGTTGTGTTCATCTTTCAAGAACATGCTCTGGGCTGGGCATGGTGGAGCACCCCATGATCCGGGATCCCAGCCACAGGGAAGGTAGAGGCAGTAGGCTCCCAAGTTCAAGACCAGCCTGGCCAGACCCTGTTTCAAACTGGAAAGGGCTGGGGAGGTGTAGCTCAGTGGTAGAGTTCCCCGGGGTTCAGTTCTCTGGTGCATGAGGATTAAAAAAAAACAGCTTTGGCTATATTGGTCATATTGATATTTTGAAGTTTTGGTTTTATGTCACGTTGCTCTTATGTTTAGTATTTCTTTCCGTCTGCTTTGCTTCATTTTTTCCTACTGCCTTAAGCTGGAACCTTGGATCATTTAGATCTGTCTTCTTTTCCAAAGAAAACATTTAAAGTGATTATTTTGCCTCTACACACTGATGTACCTCAATTCCACAATTTTTGATATGCATGTCCATTATTGTTCCGTTCCAATATTTTCAAATTTCTTTTGTGACTTATTCTTGACCCATGCATCATGTAGAAGTGTATTGTTTAATTTTCAAATATTTGGCATTTTCAGGATATTTCGTTGTGATTCAATTTCTAATTCTGTTGGAGTCAGAGACCAAGTTTGTCTGATTCTAGTGAAACTTATCTATGTCTTAATGACTATATCATGTGCATTTGAACAGAAAAGAATTCTCCAAGTTTTGGTATGATATAAACACTCCACTCTTGAAGTCCGTTTTGCCTGATATATTAATATAGTCACTGTGACCTTTCATGCTAGCTCTTCTCATTATAGATGTATTTTCCACTCATTTGCTTTCAACCATCTGTATGTTTATATTTAAAAATGTGATCTGTAGATGGCTTAGATTTGTGTCCATCTTTTTTCTCTTTTCTAATCCATTCTCTTTCTGCCTTTTAATTAAAGACTCTAGTCAGCTCACAGCAGAGCACTTTATATGCTTGGATGTAGCTCTATCTACCATTATTTACTTTCTGGTTGTTCATGCCTTTCTTCCTCCATTTTTCCATTTCAAGCTTCTTTTAGCTGTTATGAATCTTTTTAGAATTTCATTTCAGTTTATCTCTTGGCCTTTTTAGCTATCCATCTCTGGACGGCTCATGCTTTCTGTGCATGTCCTCAGCTTGCTGCGCTCTCCTTGGACTTAATCCTGTGGCCCCTTGGAGACGCACAGGAAGGCCCATTGGTCCCCCCACTTTTATCCCATAGTTATTGTATGTGTTACATCCACATTATAATCCCAACCTGAAACGCTGTGATTTTCACTTGAATAGCTACACATATTTTTAATGAATTAAGACAAATAGTTTTTGTAGTTATGCAGATATTCCATATACTCACCATTTCTAATAATTCTCCTTTTTTTTTTAAGTGGATTTGAATTTCCATGTGATTTTATTTTCTAAAAATGGAAAATCCTGTAGCATTTTTTTTTTTGGTTCAGTTGTGCTGTCAATGAATTCTCATTGTCTTTTTTTCATGATATAAGGGTTACTTTAATAAAACATGTCATATAATCTACATATTTACTTAATTAGTAATCCATACACCATGGTGCACTCCCAAATGGTGTGTGCCATACCGGAGGGTGACCTCAAGTCCTGGTTTGGGAAGTCTCACTCTTCCCTGACCACAGTCAGCATAACAAGCCATCACATGTAGGGCTGAGGGGAGGGGGACCATCGCCAGTCTACCCACTTTGGACAAAAGCCAAAACATAATCTCTTTAATTCTCACCTTTTTCTGATGTAGTCTCTTGGAAGGAAAGCCCCTGGAACGCACAGGCGATGTTGTTCTCATTTTTGTTTAGATCAGGAGCACTATGAGCACTCGGAAGTTTCTCATTTGTTACACCAGAATATGTCAGATAAAAGTGACCCTGTCTTAAAGCATGGCCTTAATATGGCCAAACACACTTAGCACTGTGGGTTGCTGCTCTGTGGTCCTGGGCTCCCACGGTGACAGACAGGCTGCTTGTCTTGGCTCCCTGTGTGTAGTATTCCTTTTCCTCCAGTTCCTTTCAAGAGTCTCTCTTCAGCCGGGCACTGTGGCCCAAAGAGACCAAGGCATGGATTAAGAGTTCAAAGCAGCCTCAGCAACTCAGAGAGACCCTGTCTCTAAATAAAACACAGTAAACGTCTGCAGAGGTGGCTCAGTGGTTTAGTGCCCCTGGTTCAATCCCCAGTACTAAAAAAAAAAAAAAGAGTTTCTCTTCCTCTCTGATTTGGAACTTTGGCTGCAAGTGATGTGTATACTTCTTGTCTTTTTTCTGCTTGAGAGTCTAATTCTCTTATCTCTAAATGTATGTCTGTTATTAAATTTGGGAAATTTCTAGCCTTTATTTTCCAAATGTTTTCCATTCTACTCTCTCTCTCTTCTCCTCTCTCCCCGTTACCCTGATGCTGGATGGTTGTTAATGTGGCATATGTTTCTGGGTCTTTGTTGATTTTTAAATCTCTTTCTTTGTATTTTCCAGCTGGGATGATTTCTGTTGGCGTGTTTTCAAGTTCACAAACTCTCTCCTCTGTCAAACGGAGGTGATATGAAGACTACACAGTGATGCCTTTCCTATGTTGTATACTTCTAAAAAAGCCTTAGAATTTTAGAGCAGTGTTAGGTTCACAACTCAGGAGAAAGTATAGAGATTTCCCCAGGTCGCCTGGGTCCCCCAAACACACACCTCCCCCACTGTCAACGCCCCCATCGAGAGGGTGCATCGATTTCAACTGAGGAACCCACACGTGCTTAACCAAAGTCCATAGTTCACATCAGGTCTTGCTCTTTTTTTTTTCTATATTCTGTGGATTTGGACAAATGTATAATGATATGTGTCAAATATAACAACATCATCCAGACATTGTTTTTGATGCTCTGGGATTTCCCTTTGATTCTTTTCTGTTGTTCCTATTTATTCTGCTTACTACAAGTCTGATCTTTCCAAGAACAGAGAGCTTCTTTTTATTTATGCACTTGCTTTTAAATCTTTATTTGATATTTTTAAAATTTGGGTCCTTTGGGAATGGCCTCCATCTATTACATTTTCTCTTGTGGATAAGTCATGTTTTCTTGTTTCTTCCATGTTGTGTGATTTTAGATCGGATCCTGCACATCGGGAATGCCATCTGGATTCTGTTATATTTCTTTGAAGAATATTGTCTTTGTAAAAACTCTTCCTTGGTTGAACTCAAACTAAGAAGTCTTCTCGGAGCAGATGACATCTTAGGTCGACTCCTGATCTGTAGCCCTGGCCTCCACGCTCACACACAGGCTTCAGGAGTCAGCACCTTCTCTCTCTTCCAGAATCATATCCTCGCTCTCCAGTACCCCTGGTTGTCTTGAACTGTGTCCTCAGGTGCTCTGGGCCAGAAAATCTTGGAGTTTTTTGTAGAAATGTAGTGATTTGTGGGGTAACAGCTTTAACTTGCCCTCTGGCTAAAAGATCTGTACAAAAGGGGTTTCACCCCTTGTCACCCTTCTTCTATCATCTGTCAACTTCCCCCTTCAGTCAACTCATGCCTGAGAAAACAGAACCAAAAACCAAATATCGACTTCCCTCTGGACCCAGTCGGAGTCCCCCTGCCACAGGACGGGAGTCTTATTTACTGTTTAACTGATAACTGTTTTCTGCAGGAGGATTGGGGCCAGCAGAAGTCTAGTCACACTAGAAGGAAGAAGCTCCACCGAGGTTAAATAGGTTTTCCTATACTACCTGCACTATATGTTTTTTTTTCTTAAAAATAATGTCAGAACCGCATAAACCAAGGTCAAAGCAAACATAAACCATTGGCCAAGATCTGGCTCACTCTGAAGTTTATAAGGAAGACACAAAATCAAAATAAAATTCGCAAAACGTTCTGTTGCTTGGTAAAACTTTATTGAATTGAGCATTATGATAGCATTATAGGACTTACCCATATTATATTAGCTTTTGAAATAGTGTTTAATGTCTATGTATCACTTCATCACAGGGTGCACACTCATCTACTTAACTATTTCTTCACTATCAATTGATGCTGTTTGCATGTATATATACACACATATATATGTATATACATATATAATCATTATTATTTTGCCCGTATTGGTTACTATTCCACTGAATACTTTTGAACATTAATCTATGATGACCAATCTGAGTACAGGAAAGTCTTGCTCCTGAGCCGAGCTGCTGCTGTGTGGTTCCTCTCTGGCTGCCTTTCACTCTGTTAGGGGTGTGCTAACTACAAGTTGTATTCATTTCCAAACCTGTTCATGCCGGTCACTTCTGTGGTGAAATTGATTGGAATCCCAGCTTAGAAGCATAAGAGAAAGGGTGATCCTCCTTGTGAAAGCTAGACTGAAGGCTCTGGTGAGCCTCAGTGAAGTAGGAATACAATTGCTACGAAACCAGGAATGGGCCAGGTAGCGGGACAGTTGGAGAAAATAAAATGATAAAATGCAGGAAGGGTCTCCTTTCAGAATGAATCGCAAAGACCACTAGGTGTGTGCCCCACTTTAGGGCAACCAAGATGCACAGTTAAGACTGGGCCTCGAGTAGGCATGGTTTATAAGAAGGACGTCACAGACTCCCAAAGAGGTGGACTTTCAGAAAGGCCCTTTGCAACAGAGTCGAGTTAGGAATTCACATTTTCGTACCCTAACTGAAGATGAAATATAACGGTCTGCCTGTGCCCCTGTGTACCAATTCCCCACTTAACAGACCTTTCAGTGGATTGACTGGATTGACCGATTGCTGGTCCCAAAAGCCTAGAAAAGGGGACCTTAATTGTACTTCCTCAGGATAGTGTCCTAGAAATGTGATTACTGAGCGTTTTGAGACTATTAATCTGCATTACATAATTTCCCACTAGAGAGGGGGTATCAGTTTACGTTCCCAGATAGGGCTGTTCCCTGAGTTTTACAACTGGTGGGCGAGCTGCCAGTGTCCCCCGTCCAGCTTCCGGCTGCAGTCCCATGGCGTTCTCACATGCCATTGGCCTGAAACCTCTTGAAAAAATTCCCAGGATTGTCCCTTGCTCCAGAGAAATGGATCCGATTCCTTTCTGTCAATGCCAGATTTGTGTGAATTCTAACTCAAAATAGTGTTAACCATAAAAGTGCTGGGCTTGTTGGTCAAACACAACACCCATTTTGCCTATGACTCTATAATATTCAGACAATTACATTTTTTTTTTTTTAATGAGAGAGGGTTACATGGTAGTCAGTATTTATTTATTTGTTTTGGTTCCAGGGATTGAACCTAGGGGTGCTTAACCACTGAGCCGCATCCCCAGCTCGTTTTATTTTTTAGGGTCTCCCTGACTTGCTTAGGGTCTCACTAAGTTGCTGAGGCTGGCCTTGAACTTGTGGTCCTCTGGCCTCTGCCTCTCAGTCACTGGGATCCTAGGTGTACGCCACCGCCCTCCCCACCTCCCTGGCCAGCTTTTAAACCTTTCCTTTTGAAAATTGAGCCCTGGCATGGAGAATAAAAAAAAGAAGTGACTTTCAGTCCCAGCCCCTGAAGCTTAGTGGCTTCTCAGCTGAGCTCAGGACTCAAGCCTGCAGGCCGCTGGTCTTATCTGGCTCTGCATACCTATCCCTATCGTACTGGGGAGAGAAGCAATGCTGACATTTCCATGCAGAGCTCCGTAGTATCCAGGGGAAGGCTGTGCTGTTATCAGATCCTGCCTATCACAGGAGCTAACATTTATTGGGTGCTTAAATGTGCCAGATACATTGCAAGTGCTTACCCGGATCCAATTATCTTGCTTCCCTGTGTAAACTTCATAATGACTCACAGAGACCCTGCTTCCTAGATAAGGAAACAGCACTGAGAAGTCCCTGTGGCCTTGCAGCTAGTTGGGGAGGGGGTCCAGCTCATGGCAGAGCCCGGCTTTGCGCCCGTCTACTGAATTGCCTCTGTGCATCAGGAGAATATAAGGAAAGCATCGCTCATTGATGTCTACACCAAGTAAGGCATTTTCAGATGTTAATATACTTAAAAAGATTAATCACTACAACCTCATTTTCAATTTGAGAAAGTAAATACTCGATAAGTTAAATGATTTGCCCTAGGACTAGGTGGGAGGAGGTAACAAAGCCAGAAATGAAGTCAACGTGGGGCTCAGCCTGAGATCCTGAGGTCGGGGAGAGCCATAGCGGCCTCCCAAACTTGAGCAGCCTTGGCATCCTCCCTGCGCCCTGGAATTATCCAGGGAGGGCTAAACGATGCTCACGTCAGTGTCCACTCCCAGGGTTTCTGGTTTCATTGGGGTGAGGTACAGCTGGGCAATGGGATTTAAAACATCTCCCAGGGGATTCCCTACACAGCTCGGGTGGGTTGGTCACTCTGTGCTTTTGTTTCTTTGTACAATATGAGGACGAGGATAAAGCACATCAATAACAGGCCTATCTTCAGCAGTGTGTTAGTTTCCTAGAGGTGCTGTGATAAATTACCATGAACCCAGTGGTAATTTGAGAAATAAGGTCACGGCGTGGGCAAGGCCATGCTCTGTGGAGGGTGCGAGGGCGGCATCTTCCTGGCCTTTCCCTTCACTCTGCTCGTTGCCGCCACCCTTGGCGTTTGTTGGCTTGGTGCTCTGTTGCTCTCATCTCTGGCTCTGTTGACCGGAGTGCTTCTTCCATCTGTCTCTGTCCTCTCAACTTATGAGGACATCAGTCACTGAAATTAGGACCCAACCTAATCCAATACGACCTCACCTTAACTAATCGCCTCTGTGACGACCCTAGCTCCAAAGCAAGTCATGCCCATAGGCATGAATTGGTGGTGGGGGCACGATTCTGTTCTGTACAAACAGAAAAGCAATATTGCAATTTGAAGAATGCTTGCATCTCTAGGGATGTAGCAAAGCTGAAATTATCTTTTGGCACTGATATTTTAAAAAGAGATTTTACAAAAGCAGTCCTAGTACGTGTGTCGCTAAACTTTAGAAAGATGTATATCTGACGACGTCTCTGGGTTCCTTTGGTGTGTTCGGGAATGCAGGGTGCCCTTCGGGCAGAGAAGGCTCAGCCGGCGTCTCTACCTTGTGCCTCAATGTGTACAAAAAGCCATGCAAAGGTAGCTGTTTCCAAGGGGGAATTGTTTTAAAGGAGAAATCAGTTTCTATCTTGCTTCAGCTGTATGCTGACAGAAGAAATCTACAGCTCTTTGTAAGTCCTCAGAGAGTGAACTCCATCTCCCCAAATGTGGTTTGTACGACTTTGTGCATTGAGGCAATGAAAATTTGGAGCCTTGTTCTGAGGCCATTGTTTTATTCCAACACTTGCTTTCTTTTTCTGTAATGAAGCCTTGACGACAATTTCAAAGTACCAAGTCACAGAAAATCTGATTATCTAATTCCTTAAAAGATATTTACAGGTCAAAACTGGATGGCTACCACTGACCCTTATTTATTCTTCTCCCCACCAATTTGAAAATAAATTCCTACTACAAATACCACTGTGGCTTCTGTACTGCGGCTGTCTCACGGTTAGTCCCAGCTCTCACTGACCTCCATTGCTAAGCTGGGCTCCATTTTGACAGGTTCATGGTTTTCATCTTGGAAACAACACAAAGGATTTAGTTGAAAGGCATGGTCAATTATTCTCCAAAGTTATCTTCAAAATCCCGCCTCCTCCATCCCCTGGCCTTACAATCCAGCATCATGACACCAAAACCTTTCCCAGATCCTCTTATTTGTGACAAGTCTCTGGACCCTGGGCAGCATGCAGTGGTCACATCTGACTCATAGATTGGTACTTCACCCAGGAGAAACACAAGAATTGGTACCGAATCTGTGGATTTTTTTTTCAAAGCCCGATTTGTCTTTATAAAGCCTCAATAGCAACATTTAGGCAGTTACTTAAATAATACATCTCTGTTTCCACTTGGAGAAAAGTCCTGGCCTTTCTGTCTCAATTTTGCCTTCCTTAAAAAGGTTACAGTTGGATCTGAGTTGTATTCAGTCAGTCCTTAGGCAAAAATGAAAGGAAAGTCAACAATTTATTTCTTGTAAGTGCCACAGAATCCGATCTTCAAAGGCTCTCCTTGACGATGTTATTGCAAACAAGTAGTCGGCTAACTGCGAAAGGCTGCAAAAATACGAGGGCTGGTGTTTCATGTTTATGAACTGGTACCTGACAAGGACTTTGACGGCTGCAGCGCCGGGGGTGGGGGATGCGTTGCCATGGCTCGGAAGCTGGCTCTCCAGGCTGCTTGGCTCCCAGCTGAGGTGCCTCTGTAAGAACAACCCTAAATAATAACAACTGTGGAGTGTCACATTCGCCCATTTAAGAATGGCATCACACTTGGTGTAGAGAGTTCTGTCTCTGTCTCTTGCAACTCATGGAACAAAAACCTGTGCATTCCACAGAGAAAAAATTAGCCCATGCTTTATGTATAAAAGAGGTATTTGCAGCTGTTCACTTAGTGAATTTGCTAGAGACCCATGTGAGTGACCTGGAGAAGTGGAATATCTTTATGTTTAAATGACTAAGTCTTTATGTCTTTGTGACTTCTCCAATTCTTTGGAGGCTCAACGAAGTGTTGAGTCCATTGCACACAAAGTGGTTGGAAAACAGGCGCTGATGGCACTTTATTTGCATTGGGCTGATTCTAACCAATGAGGTCATTTGCTGGTTAGGGGAGGTGGGGAATCCAAAAATCCTAGCATCTGCAAAAATGTTTTTGACAAAGACTAGGATGAGCTTTGAAAGAAGTGTCTTGGACGTCAGTGGAGCACACTGACAGGAGATTCCAGGACGCTGTGGACAGGCCACCTGTCTCAACTTGACTCTGGAGAGTGCTTGCTTTGAGAGCCCAGAGGCTGCTCTGGAGTTGCCAATTCACATGGAAGTCTGGTTCTTCCTCACTGACTGCGAAAGACGGCAGGGGGATTCTGAAGTTAAACTGCAGGAGATGAGCCAGTGACTCCCTAACTAGGCAAGCTGGTGAGGCCACACTGTGTGCTGAGGTATGAGGGGCTCACATTTGGGTCATCTGTCCTTCCCTTGTGCCCTTGCTCAGAGGAACCTTAAGGAAGTCCCACCGTGTTTGCTCTCTCTGGGACTCTGCCTGGGGCAGGAGGATGCGCTGGAGCTGGCTCTGGTTCACTCTGCTCATCTGGACAGGACACCACGTGGCTCATTTTGACCCCCAGGCCCTCTCTCGGGTCTCTGCCCATAGTACAGAGGTCCAGCTAAGATGGTCCCCAAGCCTGGACCTGTCACCTGAGAGGTCCAGCTAAGATGGTCCCCAAGCCTGGACCTGTCCCTTTGATAGAACTGGCCTTGGTTTCAGTGACATCTTGAGTGGACTTCAGTCAAGTCCAAGGGGCTGGCAAAATTAATTTTTTATTAGCTTTGAAAAATGTCTGTGCTTTAGAAGAAGGGCACACATTCTAAGACAAATGGGCTGCGTCTGTGTGGCTCTAGCTGCCCAGGAGTGAGGGCGTCCACTGCCGGCTGCTCTGACCTTCCCTAGGGGCGGTGTGATGTGGGGACCAGCGGGAGCTCTTCTCAGCCCTGGATTTGATCCCTGGCCCTCTCCCCGTTTCAGACTCACCCCAAGTACTTCAGGTCTCTGTACTTTACGCTGTAAAGAAGGCCTCACGTTGCGAGCCCGGGGAGTCCAGGAGGCCAGCACAGGAGCCACCCACAAGATTCCGGCACACAGTAGGTGCTTCCCAAAGGGTGACATTTAACATTACTAGCAAAATACTGAGCACCCTAAGTGCCTGTCTTTTTTCCTTTCTTCCTATTTTTTTTTTTTTTTTGTCTAAAGCATCCCATGCAGATCCTGAGAAATGTCTCTGGTGTCAGCAAATGCTTTGATCAGAACACAGCCAGCTGAACAGAGTCACCCAAACATAAATTCCTGCAAACCCTCTGCCTTGAGCCATAAAGTAGATCTTCCCAAATCCCCTCAGCTTAGAAACAAGGGGCCACTGGTTCTCTGGAGAAGAAGCAGGCCTCAGACAGGAAGTCAAGTGGATTTAATGTAAGCAGGTCTGAAGAGAAAACAGAATTTCCTTCTAGAGGTTTAGGAAAACAATTGGAAATAAGGCCAGAAATAACAAGATGATGAAGAAGTTCACCTCCTTCTTGAACACCACTGCACCACCCATGGAAGAAAGAGATGCCCGGGAAGCGGCTCTGACCCGACGGTGGATTCCCTCCATGCTCCTGACGGCCTAATCTGCCTCTTGGGAATTTCAGCCTCCGGCCACCAGGACGCCCACATCATCTCCACTAGCTCCTCCTCCAGCAGCAAGGGTTCAGGATGCCTGTCCAGTGGACACCCTTCTCCGCTAGCTCATGGCAGGACGGAGGCTCAGCCCAGCTGCAGCAGCTCAGCGTCGTGTGCACCCGGCTCCGGGCTCCCACTCTTGGAAACGCGCTCTGTAGGAGAGAGGGGAGCTAGGCCTGAGCCGCTGGCTTTCTCTTGGTTCTGGGTGGTGATTCCTGGTTTCCGCTGACCTGCACTGGGCCTCCTTGATGTTAGTAGTCACAGGCAGTCAACACTGACCCTTGGTTTTTGGGTAAGTCCTTGGAGTAGGAGCGTCTTGAAGGCAGGGGGTTTCCAGGCACGGCCCGCCCAGAGCAGATGTTTAATCTCATTTCCCATCTGAATTATGAAGGAATCTGATCTCATCTCAGAGGTCAGGAAAAGACCCTGCCAGGATCTTTCCAGAAACAAAGGCCAGCCATGTCCTTTTCCTGCCTTGTTAGTGTTTGGGGCTCAACTTCTTTGTGTGCCAAGATTGGTCTCAGGAGGTCCTTGGCCTGCTCCTTGCTGCTGAGCCTTGTGCCTGTTCATCCCCCCAGGGCCCACTGCGCTGCTCACGGGTTGACCCAGCCAACCTGTCCTCAGGAACCAGGGGCGTTAACCATGGAGTCGCCGGGCTGCAGCCACGAGGGGAATGAGCGACAGCAGGGCCATCCTCCCGCCCTCTGACCATTGTGGTACAAGAGGTGCCCTTGGCTCCTGCCCTCCCTCTACAGTGCCTGCTCAGTGACTCACAGCAGAGGGACCTAGACAAGGCAAACAGGCTGGCGGCAGGGGAGGAATGATCTGGCACCTAGGCTAGCAGGAAAATCAATCGTGTCAGTGCTCTCTGGTGGAGCTCCTGGAGGACGGTGCAGGTGGTGTACTTCCCGGTCCAAGCAGCTCTATAGGCTGCCGCTCTGTGACCCTCACACATGGCTGGATTCATTACATCCAGGACCGAGAGGAACCACAGAATGAGATACATATTTAAGGAAATAGGCACACACCAGGTCTATTGTTCTTATCTGATTTTTTTCTCTGGTGCAACATGAGCGCTTTGAATACTTGGCAACTGTCCTTCCACACTCAAGTCGTTTGTCCTTTCTGGGGCTGCTGCCGCCGTTATGATTTCCCTTTGGGAAGGAATTTACAGGCACATGTTGACCCAGCTGAATGGGAACAGGGAGCCACCGGGATTGTAAACAGGCACGGGGCAGGCTGGAGACCATGGGTTCCTCCTCTCTCTTGATGACGACTCTCCGTCTTGTTGAGTGGAATACGCCACAACTCCAGTGTTGAACACCCGGGTCCTCTCTCCACCTGGCCTTGAGATAAACCCGCCTTTCCTCGCAGGATCTGGGAGTGACAGTCAGAGCGCGGCACGTTATTGTTGGAATACCAGGGAAGTTGGCTCTCGGTAGCAACGGTTGCTAGGTAAGGTGCGCTGCCTTCAGAGCCAGCAGAGGGGAGAGCAGGAAGGTGAATGGGCAGAAGGACCAGGCAGGAGGCAGGCGGGATGGGCCAGCGTGGAGTGCCGAGGTTGACCTTGGCCCACTCTCCTGCCTGGCCCCTGCCACTGCATTCTGCTGGGAGCGTCCACCTCTCCAGCCTCCCTTTCTGCAAAGGGTTGGCTTGGGTCTCGTCCCCACAGATCTGTCATGGACCATTTGTTAGATTTTCTGGACCTCCTCGCCTGCAGGGCTGGGGTCAAGGAGCTCAGAGTGCTGTGGGGGAAGCAGACGCCGTGGACGGGAACCTGGAGCCAGCTGGTGCCCTCCCAGTCCCAGCAGAGGCTGCTGACTTGCTGTCCGGCCTCCTTGGGTCCACCCAGAGGCCACTTGTGGTCTTAATGGAGGACATGTGCAGGGATGGCTTTCTGTGTCTTTCTGTCTGAAACTCTTGCTGGCCACAGGAGTTAGAGCCCGGGAAGGCCCCTCGGCCATGGGAGGCTGGGAATCCGTGGGCAATGCTGAGCAACCTCCCAGATAGGGGGAGTCCCTGTGGCTCATGATGGAACCTGCTGGAAAAGGAGCCCTGCACTCTCTCCCTGTCCCCATCTTGCCTTCCCTGTCCCCTGTGGGCTTCTTGGGACCCCGTCCTAAGTAAACAACCTGCAGATTTGCATTTGCCCACTCAGGTGGCCAGCATGCTAGGGTGTGGCCCCAGTGCCCAGGAGACGGCCCACCTCGCTGGGGAGGGGCTGGGGAAGACTCTGTGACATGTTTGGTGGTTACTGAAGGATGATGACTGGGGGCAGGGGCAGGATGGACACATAGGGCAGGGGTGGGGTGGGGGCTGGAACATGAAGGGCCTGAGGCCCCCAGGAGGTGTTGGGACTTCCTTTTGTGGGGAGTGGGGAGCCCCTGCAGGTTCATGAGTGAGGGAGAGGGGCAGATTGGAGAGGGACCTTGAGAAAGACCCCAGAGCAGCAGGTGTGGTGTGGGGTTGCCGGGGAGGCAGGAGGGGAGCCAGGGAGGAGGAGCACAGACAGGTGGGGCAGGTGAGCTGGTGCTGGGGGAGGCAGGGTGGCCGGAGGCTCTCCGAGTCCTGATGGTGGGTGGAGGCAGCCCACAGGCTCACGGAAGCCCATGGGCCAACCACGTGTGGTCCACATACAGAGGAGGACGGGAACCCAGCCCATGCTTAGTGGGCTGGACCTGGAGGACACTGTGCCAAGGAAACAACTAGTCACAAAAGATCATGGGCCAAGGAGCCGAGTTACCCAGAGCAGTCAGATTCCCAGACACTGAAAGTAGAAGAGGGGCCTCTGGGGGCTGGGAAGGGGCCAGGGCGTTACTGTGCGGGGACAGAGCTTCCGCCTGACAGGAGGGGCCCTGCAGGCGGCTGCTGCAGCACACCGTGAACGTGTTTGGTGCCGCTCAACTGTACACTCATGAATGGCTACAAGAGCCAGTTTTATTTTTGGATAAGTTAACATAATAAAAGAGGAAGGGAGAGACTTCACAAGTGGACAGGGCAGGAGGGAGAAGCTAGGCACACAGGCCCCGGAACCTCCACCAAGTCCTGGTGTTGACCTCTCAGCTTCCCAGGGTCTCCCTCTGCACATCCGGGAAAGGGCCTTCATGGTGCCCACCTGTCAGGGTAGAGGCCTTACGCTAGAGCAGCCGGTGTCATGCAGGGGTGGCTAGTAGGGTGTGGTGACCCTCCAGCTCTGTGCCAATGTGTCTCCCAGTAGAAGCAAGCTCCTGACCTGCAGAACCTGGCTGGCCTCTGCCCATGGCCACTGACATAGGTGGGCATGGTGTCCAGGCCCCCTCAAGACCCACTGACCTTCTCCTTCCATCTCAGCCTGTAAGGAGTGAAGGGCAGTGTTTCTGAGTCAAAGGCAGCACTTTAAACTGAAAGGGAAACTCAGTGAAGAAATGAAAGCAACAAGATCAGATTATCGACCAACGTGACGGCGATTCCTCTTTTTCCTCCAAATGCATACTTAACCTTTAAATCTCATTCCCACATGCCTCTTGGTCCTCCTAGGATTGACATTAAATTGTACAAAGGCTCCTGACTGCAGGACAGTGAGGACTGCAGCCCACAGTTGACAATGCCTTGCTGCTCTGAACTTTCTCCTATTCCCTTTGCCTACAAGCATAATTTTCAGGAACTGTGTCGTAAATCAGGGGCAGGCAAACAGCCCTCGTGGGCCGAGTCCCGCCTAGGGCCTAGTTTGGTAAATAAAGTTTTATTGGAACCCAGCCAAGCTGCTCATTACATGTCTTCTACGGCTGCTCATGTGTGGCCACAGCAGAGCTCACCCGTTGCGACAGAGAACACGTGACCTGCAAAAGCAAAAACATCTACTATCTGACCTGCCATGGAAAGCCGCCAATACCCTGTTGGAAGAGATGCTCAAGTGCTGAGTTCTTTGAAGATCGGGGCACATAATGTGTGTGTGTGTGTGTGTGTGTGTGTGTATGTGTGTGTGTGTGTGTGTGTGTGGTGCTTACTCCACCATATTAAAGAAGGAAAACTCATTTATTATCAAGCATCCTATAACCATCATGAAATAGCCCCATGAAACAATGTCTCAGTATTAATGCTAGTATTCTAATGAGTTCCTATCAGCAGATTAATGAAACCTAGGAGGAGATTTAAATGAAGACACCAAAATACTACATCAAATTTCTCCTGCCCTAAAGTCGAGATGTAGGGTCTACGTGAAGTAATCAGATCAAAAGACATTTGCCTACTTTATCTGCATCCCTAAAATTTCATATATATAATCATTTTTCTTTTTGGTGGGGAATGATATTTTTTGTTTGGCAATTCCTTCTAAATTCAGATATAGAGGTTCTATTAATTATATAATTCTTGCATTGTTCCACATAATTCTACTGAAATGACATCACGAATCTGGGGTGCCACAAGGAGTAGAAGTGGGCAAGTCTGGGTGGGATTCACAGGTGCTGGCTCCTCCTGGGCCCTGCAGGATGAGGGAGATGAGAAACACGACACTCTCCTCCCTGTTGCTATTTTTAAAAATCACACACCATGTCTGATCAGTTCAACCAGGATCCTGGACTCCTGCACAAGGAGACGAGCTCTTTGTGTAGTGGGGCTGGTCCTGCATTGAGCAGCCTCCCTGGCCTTGGCCCATTAGATGCTGGTGGCAAACACTACTCCTTCCTCCACCTCCCGACCTGATAGCTCAGACTGTCTCTAGATGGTGGGAAATGTCTCCAGGGAAAATTACCCCCAGGTGAGGACCACCATGTGCCCAAGGGGGAACCATGTGGGTGTCCTGCTCCAGGGGAGGGACTTCTGCTGTGACTCTTGGGAGCAGCCAGACACCCTCCCTAGTCCACTCCAGTCTTCTGGGTGTCGCCCTACGAGGCTGCACAAGGCTCCCACCAGTCCTGCCCTCCAGCTTCTGGTCTGACTGGGTGAGGCAGTGCCTTCTCGGTGCCGTCCCCATTACAAATCCCAGAGAAAGTAAATGATGGAAAACAACCCCCCCCACACACACAAATAGCTAAACACCAGATCTGTTCAAGTTGGAGATACTTTTAAGAGGCAGAGGCTAAATAAAATCTGATAAGAAACTTCATCAACTTGCAGGTAAATTTTTGACGAGGTCGAGGATTCCCGATGGGATGGGATGCCTAAAGGCTTCCAAGAGAACTGAGGACAAGATGACTTTCAGAAACTTTCCTTCTCTTCGAGTACCATTTTATGTAATTTTCTGACATCGAAACAACAGCTCTTCTCCTTGTTAAAAAAAAAGAAAAGAAAATCAGCCCCAGCTCACAGTCAACAGAGCTCTGGTTTTGACTAATCTCTATAATCAGAAGCTAATTTGCCTTAAGAATAATAATAGTAACAATATGCCTGTTATGAAAGAGGGTGCTTCTATCGTTTTATTTGCCTGTGATTATGTAAATTCCAGATATACAATGGTGCAGCTCGAAAGCTGCCCCGAGTCTGCTGTGGGAGCCACGGGGAACCAGTGACAGGGCCTTCTGCCGACAAAGAGGGCCAAATCTCACTCCCTGTGCAAAGAAGTTTTTTTCCCTGCAGATTGGCTAAAACATCTGAGAGATTAAAGACAACATGTTGGAAAGCTGGCTGAGCCCAGGGCCTTCCTGTCCCTCCCTCTCCAGCCGCTGTGTTTCTTCCTGCAGTTCTGTCTCTGGTGCCTGGCAGGAGAGGCCCTAACCCCTGCAAGAATCCCTCAGTCTTAATCCTGCCTGTTCCCATCTGTGGTCTGGGGCTCAGGGATTCTGCTTCTGCCACCCTCTTCCTGAAGACAGGATGCTAGCTGCCTCCTGTCTCATCAAAGAGTGGCATGACCCTCGGCAGTTCTCGGCCCAGCTCCCTCTGGGCCTCCATGTGTCCACAGAGGAAGGAGTGGGCCAGAGGGGCTCCTCTGTCCCTCGAGGCCAGGCCCATGTGCAGATTTGGGACCCCATGGCTATTGTTCCGAGACGGAAGATGAGTGCTGAGCTCTGGGCCAGGACCTCGGCTCCAGCCTGGGAGAGAAGCCTCTGCCAGCACGGAGCTAGGGCTTCTGTGCAAGGGACGTTGGGAATGTATGGGACTAAATTATTCTTTTACAAATTGCTGATTACATTTGTGGACTTGCCCTATTTCACAATCTCTGCAGGTCTTTTCTTGAGCCAATCACCAGCCCTCCGTTACTCCAAGCCTGCCCAGAGCAGACCATCTGATTTGCTGTTGGGAATGCCTGGCGGTGGGGTGGGCAGGTTGGGGCAGGTGCAGGTTGGATCTTGGCTCGGTGGCCTTCTGGCTGAGAAGGTAAACCATCAAACACCTCTGTTCCTTGGTGTCCTTTCCTGTGACAGGGGAACAATAAGCACACGTTAGGGTCGTGTAGGGTGGAAAGGTCTCAGTAAACGTTAGTTAACTCTAGCTGCTTTGGGAGGCTCCCACTGGGCACACGTGGGCCCAGGTGGGAGAATGGCAACCTCATTTATCTTGCTATCCATCACACAATTCTAGAGCAATGAAAGGACTGACTTCTTTCTAAATGAGGACTGGTCATGGGACTTCACCTAAAGTTGTACAGAGACCCAAATAGGAGCAAGTGTCTTCTCTGTGCCACATGCAGTTTGCGGTACTTCTCAGTAGCTTGCTGGACTCTCGTGAGGAAGAATGAGGTCAGTGTTTCTATTTAGCCTAGTGTCACAGGGGAAACTGAGGCACAGAGAAGCCAAGTAACTGCTCAGGACCACACAGTTGTGAAGTGGCAGGGCCAGGATTCAGAGTAGACCGTCTGGCCTGGAGCAGGCAGCCCTCTGGGCACTCGTTACTTACCCTGCGTGGACAGGACAGCTGACTCAGGGCTCCACATAGCCATTCTTCCATTCAATGACAGAACATTCTGGATGAACTCAGAGGATTTAGTGAAGTGTGGGGGGGCACATATTGGTGCTTCTTCAAAGTATCTCAACTCAGCTCTCCCTTCTACTCGACGGGCTCTTAAGCCCCTGGTTATGTACCTTTTTCTTCTTTTCTTGCTTTCATACTGTGTGCATCTGGCTAGAAAGCTCCTGTCCTTTATCGCCACAGTCCTGCTTCACCGCTGTCTTTTAAAGAAAAGCTCTTCACTGGTGGCCACTGATGTCTAAGTGGCTGAAATATCAGATCATTCTTAGGACCTGGAAAGAAGGGATCTAAAAGGGGGAGAATCTGCTGCAGGCTGGGGTGGGGGTGTCGGTGCCCACGTTCAAATGGACCTGGAGTGGCCGACGGTCCCAACTAGCTGCTAGAAGACACTATTCATGGAAACACATATTGGTGAAAAATGACATTTCACCAAAGATAGTTTGAGTTCTGAAGACAATTTTCTCTGCTATGAGTGAAAACCACATTTTCCCAAACCAAATTATAATGAAGATAAACCAAAGAAGTCGGGCTTTTGTTGAAAACTTGACGTTAGGGTATAATTTGGAAGTTTTAGAGTGTTTGAAAATTACCTAATTACAGAAAACAGCATAGGCACAGAGAAAAATTTGTAAAAACCAAAAAAAAAAAAAAAAAAAAAACAATGACAAAAAACAAACAAAAAGAAAGCTAAAAGAAATCAGGCAAAAAAGCTAAAGAAATCAGGCAACCTCCTCAGATCCCAAGGCTGAAAGCTACTCCAGGACCCTAGGTATCTTGGTGTGTTTTCTTTCTGGGGGGTTTTGTAACTGATTGATTTCATGGTGCTTCAACCCATCTCTGCCCGGCTGTCAGGGCAGGTCCCCTAAAACAAGCCACCACACCCCAAGAGGACGAGCTCGTCAACTGGCTGTTCAGGAGGATGCGCGCCGGCTCCGAGGTTGGAGGCATTTGGGGACATGGCGGAGACAGGAGGGTGCTGCTTACTCATCCCGCTGGCTGCTCTGCAATTAAGAGGAATGTTCCCGAGGCTGGGCTGGGGGGGGGGGGAGCTGGATGGCAGAGCAACAGGATAATTAGGCACAATTGGGTTAACCGAGAGCAAGTGTCAGCCCGGTGGCAGCCGTGCCCACAGCATTCCCTCAGCCCCGCGGGGCCTTTCATTTCGGGCTCATTCCATCACGTTTAAGCAGCACCCAACCACCAGCAAGACAGCGAATGGACAGATGCGGGGAGAAGGGACTCGGGCTCCATTTGGAGCGGGCTCCACCGGATCAACTCCATTGAGACGCCACTGCAGCAGGTCTCTCCAGCCTTCGGTTCTCTCCAGCGATGGGAGTGCGCGCGTGTGTGTGTGCGCGTGAGCATGTGCATGGGCATGAGTGCACGTGCGCGTGTGTGTGCATGGGCGTGGGCATGTGCGTGCGTGTGTGTGGGCGTCCTCTCTCTCGCACACCCGTCTGCCGGGGATGTGGACCCCGGGCAGGACAGACTTTCTGCAGGGCACCTTCCCACGCTGAGACGCGGGGATGACCAACCCGAACGTGCCCACGGAGAGCCGGGGTGAGTCGGGCCCGTGCCCCTGCCCACGAGGCCGGGCGCCGTGTTCTGACCTGCGCACGTGTGGAAGGAGGTGTCTGCTCACTGATCTGTTCCTGGGAGCTGGTCTCTCTGATGCTGTGAAGCCAACGGTGTGGGTGGCTCCCAGGAAAGCCACTGCTTCCACTTAATTAGCATTTATTTAGTGTCTTCTCGAGGGCCCTGGGGGCACACGGGAGGGCTTTCAGAGATAACCAGAGTGGGATTTTATACTCTACCCCGCCTCTCTCCTTCCTTCCTCCCTCCCTCCCTCCATCCCAACTTTGTTCAGTGAACACGTTTCAAGGTCTTTGTACCAGACAAGGGGCTGGTTCTTGGGAAACACAGACATAACCAGCCCACACTTTGGGTTCTCAAAGACCAAGCGTGTAGAGTGAGGGCATATGTCCAGCCTAGAGCTGCCCCCAGAGTGGGCTTAGCAGACCCAAGAGCCAGTGTTCCCAGAGGACACATGGTGAGCCACCCCAGGAATGCAGCACTCCCTGGACGGCCTTCCCGGGGCTCACACTGCCAGTCCATCCCAGGGACTGCTGCCTGCCTGGGTGTCCGCACGCCTCTGACCTCATATAGTTTTTGATTATTTTAATTTCTCAATATTCATCATTTTGTACCTTGTTTCATAGGATGGTGACTTTCCCTTTGAGTTAGGGCTGTGAGATTTAGGGGGACAGAAGCAGAGAAGAAAGAAAAAAAAAGAAAGGTAAAACCCCAAATAAACAAAGCCTGCAGGATGTCCAGTTGAATTTGAATGTCAGATAAGCAACGTATTCCTTCTTTTAACCTAAGGAGGCCCCATGCACTACCTGGGACACACACTACTTGTGTGTGTGTGTGTGTGTGTGTGTGCTGTTTACCCCACATTCAAATGTAGCTGAATGCCTGTGTCTCATCTGGCCATTCTTCTCTGAGGGGCTTAGTATGACACTCATTAAAACCTGGCACAGATGAAGAGGTATGCTGGACTTGTGTCTCAGTGTTTTAAAAGAGATGCTGAAGTGTGTAGCATTTACACATTCGAACTAAAAGCACTAGTGCAGCTGTTGGGTCTCCTTATACAGCAGTTGGGGCGAGCCTGGTGGTGGTCATCGACACTGCTCCAAGACACCTGTGGGATCACCCAGTGTGGTGGTCCTCAGTGCCACCACATGCATCTGGCTTACTCTCAGAATGTGGGAGGCTTGCCTTTCTCTGCCACCCTTGAAGGTGGCTACTGGATCTGCTCTATGACACCAGTCCCTTCCAGGTGGGACCCTGCAGCAAGGATGATACAGACTCAGAGCAGAGCCACCAATCCCCCACGGACAGAGTGCAGGAAGGTGCACACATGTGAAGGCCCTCGGTGGGGGTTGTCTTCACACAGCACATGTGAGCTCGTCCTACTGACACACTGGACGGTGACGTCAGGTTAGCCTTTTATTTTCCACAATACTTGACATCCATGTTTGAAATAAGGATAACAGTACCAATCTTTTTAACATAAGTTTTTATTTGGAAGTAGCTTAAGACTCACAAGAAGTTGTGAAACTAGTACAGAGGTCTGGTGTAGGCGGGGGCTTGAGTACAGCTCTTAACGTGGTTTGAGGAAAATGCTGGTTTGGCTCACCAGAGAACTAACTTTTTCTGGTGAGCAGTAGTTATTTGTGAGGTCAAAGTGGTTGGAAATTGATTCTCCATAAGTTCCTGGAATCCTGAGGGAAGGGGACCTCCAGGGCGAGTGACCGACCCCCAGCTGCTCCGCCTGGGTTCCCCAGGTGCCCCCTGTGCTGGGCCGCCCTGTTCAGTGAGTGTCTGCTCTGTATTAGCTGCAAGTTGACATTTAAGTCTTCTCCTTTCTTAGGGAACTGGTCCAAAGGCTTATGTAAGCTTTCTGTCTTAGACACATTCAAAAAACATGTTAAAACAATATAAAACATCTACTGGAACCTCATGCACTCAGGGAGGGATGGGGAGAGCAATTCCTTCCACATAGGACAGGTCTTGATGGACCC
Source organism: Ictidomys tridecemlineatus (assembly GCF_052094955.1). Lineage (NCBI taxonomy): Eukaryota > Metazoa > Chordata > Mammalia > Rodentia > Sciuridae > Ictidomys > Ictidomys tridecemlineatus. Next base: position 120,371,929 of record NC_135481.1, on the reverse strand, counting down.
TGTCAGGAAGTTTGTCCTACTCCTGGGTCTGCCTGGTAGCACATCGGCCGAGATGATGTTTTGGCCAGGAGATACCTGCTGATCTCAGTCCATAGATGGCTTACTCCATTGCTCTAGGCCAAGGTAAGGTGGAATATCATGGTGGAAATATGTGGAGGAGGAAAGAGCTGAGGACATTCAATCAGGAATCCAGAGAGCTCTGCTCACCCACAGGGTTCCACCTCCTCCAGCCACACCCTGTCTGCCTGCAGTTGCCACCACTTAATCCATTTGTTGGATTGATGCACTGATTAGATTGATTTTCACATAATCCAATTGCTTCATCTTTAAGTTTACTTTGCATCATCTAACACATGAACTTTTGGGGGGAACCCCATATCTAAACCATAGCATCCCTATAGCAACTCTATAGGTTATATATTATTAATCTCCTCATTCACAATTGAGGAAACTGAGGCAAAAGAGGCTAAATAGGAGTGAAATAGCAAAATTAAAGTGCAGTGAGAAAAAGAGGGTGAAAACATAGAGAAGAGTATGAAATATTTGTGAAGTAGTAAAAAAGACTAACACCCTATCTTTAAAAGTAATGAGCATTTATGTAATTGAAATCTAAAAAGGTGGGGGAAAGCAAGTCTTGGAGGGGAGATGGAGGAAAATTTGAAGGTATCAGCTACAAACTTATCAAAAACTGGTGAAAGACACTGAGCCACAGGTTCAAGAGTTACTGTGAACCACACAAAAGGAAGAGCACACTGAGGCCCTTCCCAACACAAGTGTGAAAAACAGTCTCAGAGGAAAAATGTAAAAGAAGCTGGAAACCTCAGATAGGACCCTTCAAGGGAGCGACAAGAGATTTAAAGACCCACTGGAATGGCGGGGCCAGAAAACGATGCATGTTATCTCCAAAGTACTGAAAGAAAGTGGCCAAACTCTACACAGAAAAGATGTTCTTCACAAGGGACTAGAGGCAAAGGACTTTCCCACCAATTATAAACCAGAGAGAGTCGTCGCCAGCCACCACTCACCAAGGGAAGGCTCTCCCGCAGCCGGAAGTGGCCCTCAGTGGAAGGTCGCTGGGGAAGGAAGGAGAGCAGCTCCCAAGGTAGATAAGGGCTGAACCAAAACCAGTGCTGATGAGGGGTGAGGGCGATGGCGGTGAGGTCTGGTGGATCAAGATACACAGGAGCCACGGCATGCGGAAACAGCAGCCCAGGGCCGCGGGAGCAGGCGAAGGCAGAGCGTCCTGAGGGTCAGCATGGTCCAGGACCGCTAAAGACAATGATGTCATCTGTGACTTTCAGACCTTGATTTCAAGAATGACTTTAAAAGAACAGTAAGAATTAACATGCTGAGAGAAGAGAAAGTGGGATAATGAGTAGCACAAAATCAATCCAAAGGATGGGGAAAAGAAAACAGAGATATTGAAAAATAAAAGTCAGAAAGATAGGAAAATGATGTCACTGGAAAGTGGTGGGACTGAGACTCAGACCCAGGTAGTCTGCATGGACTCTTGCCATGATGAACTTCCCCCACGAGACATAGCACTGTGTCTCACTACCCAGAGTGATTTTAGGGATTAATTACGGAAGTGAATATTTTTTATAAATTGAGAAGTGCTTCATGCTTATTAATTTTGTGTAATTATGTAAGATATATATTTGTGTTTGCTATAGCATCTGATTTCATCCTGAACATTTAATAGAACATCTGATATAACTCAACCTCTCTGTTTTCCTTCTGAAAGATTTATCCACATCTTGAATTTATTCAGAGATTCTGACATCAGACTTTTGCATCTGAGCACGGTGAAGTAAAGTGTCTGAACTTCCTCTAGCACGGTTACAAGGAAGAAAATTGGTCGAAATATACAAACAACTCTTTCCTACATATGGACATCAGTAAGTACAAGACCAAGATTCGAGGGAGTAGGAGAGAAATTGGGATGAGCCTGAGGACAGGGCTGGATTTCCATCTGGAGGAAACCTTGGGTCATAGTATCGGGCGGTCTTGCTGCACTGAAGAGAGAGAGTGGAGTAGGAGAGTGGATAGAGTTTGAGGGCAGAGTACCAGAGAGGATAGGGTACACAGGTAAAGAACTCCAGAAGCTGTATGGGAATTCATTGAGTCTTTGGATAAATGCTTTCCTGAACTTGCTTAAAGTCCAGCCGTGTGAGGTCAGGCCAAGAGCAGCTTGTAGGGAAAGGGCAGTTAAGAGGAAGCTGTAAGCTGAACTGCTCCCTAGGCTCACAAAGGGTCAGGAGTGATTTCAGATCCCATTATCCAGAGAAGAGAGACTTCAGTGCCCACACAGATCATTCCATAAAGAACCAGAAGGTTCCTGCTGTAGTAGTGGGGCTGACCTACTCTTTAAAGAAAGCTGTTGTGAACCCTCCTTAAAACAGCTTCAAAAGAAGCCTCAAAAGGATCAACAATCCTCAAGTGACTTTTAACTTCCTTCCGGTCTTCATAGGAATACAATGAAGTCCAGCATGTGAAGCATGAAATACTGTGTTCAGTGTCTGATCAAAATGTACGAATGCATGACCAATGTAATCCCACATCATGTACAACCCAAAGAACGAGAAGTTGTACTCCATGTATGTTTAATATGTCAAAATACATTCTACTGTCATGTACAACTAAAAAGAACAAATAAAGATCTTCTAGACATGCTAACAGGTAGGAAAATACGACCCATAGACAGATGGAAAGTCAGTCAATAGAATCATGTCCAGTAATAAAAAAGATGATGGCTTTAGCATCAAGTGGCATGAAAACAGCTATCACAAACACATGCCGCATTCTTATGGATGTAAACAGGGAACATAAATATAATGGGGAGAAATGGGGAGGATATAAAAGGATAAGAACAAAATGGGAACTTCTCGAGATGGAAAAGTGCGACAATGGAGGCAAAAAATGTTACTGGGTAGAATTAACAGTAGATTCGATGCTGCAGAAAAATCTCTAACTCAGAAGTCTACCTGAATCTGTAGACTATAGAAACCATACACATGGACTGAGGAAAGAAAAAGGACTGAAGTAAAAATGGAGCATCAGTGACCTGTGACCAGGTGTCAGCTGGTCCCGTACATATATTACTAAAGTCCCCGAAGGAGAGGGAGAAAGACATCTGAGGTGATAATGGTTAAAATTTTAAGTAATTTGGTAAAAACTATAAACTCATATCTCTAATAATCTCTATAAACCCCAAGCAGGATACACAACCACTCACTGTGACCAGGCACATAATAAGCAAGTTGCTGAAAATCACTGTGAAGCCAACATCTCAGAAACTGCCAGAGACTAGAGATTCTGTACATATAACGGGACAGACAGCACCCCCACAGACTTCTCATCAGAGAGGATGCAGGTTAGAGGTGCTGGGACTGCATCTTCAACGTCCTGAGCAAAAGAAAGAATTCTCAACCCAGAATTGTGAACCCAAAGACAATGCACCTTAAAACAAAGTTGAAGTATGTACTTTTCCAGAACACACACACTCACACACACACACACACCCCACATAAATATGCCATTAGCAGAGCTGTGCTTTAAGATATGTTGAAATTTCTTCAAGAAGAATAAAAGATGATATTTTGAGGGACTCAGATTTACATAAAGCAGTGAAAAATTATGGAAATGGTAAATATGTGAGAAGATATATATATACATATATATATATACACTTAGATATACACACATACATGTGTGTGTATATATATATATATATATACACACACACACACACACACACATATATTTTTTATTTGTAGATAATTGATAGCCTAAAAGAAAGAAAGAAACAATGAATTGTGGAGTTTGTTAATTTGTAAGAGTAAAGTTTATGATAAGAAAAGCACAAAGAACAAGGAACTAGGAAATAAAAAGATATTGTTATAAGATTCTCAGGTTTCATGTCAAGGGGTCCAATACTAGTTGAAGGTGACTGTGTTAAGTTAAATCACATATTGTCAGTCATACACAACTTCTCCAAAAGAATAACAGCAATGGAGTTCATGAGTCTAGAACAAGGTTAAAAATAAAATGCTAAAATACAGTTAATCAAAAGAGCAGAAATAAACAAAAAACAAATAGTATACATAGAAAATACATGGAAAGACAGTAATGTAATTGACAATATGCACACTAACTAGAGATGATCTACTCTAATTAAAAGATAGCAATTATTAGATTGAATGTTTTTAAAAGTAGCCTACCTATATTTTGTGTATAATAAACATTTATTATATATGAATGAGTTAATGATTGTTACAACTGTCTACTTTGATAAAAACTATAAAATCATATATTTAAGAATTCTTACAAAAGCTCAAGCAGGACACACACACACATACACATATCATAACAAGGCAGCTCATAATCAGATTGCTGAAAATTATTATAAATCAACATCTCCAAAGATGATGAGTATTACTATTAACAACTTCTTCTTCTTCCTTCTCCTCTTCTCCTCCTCCACCACCTCCTCCTCCTCCTCATTATTATTATTATTATTGTAGGATAAGTTGGTAAAGACAAACAGTGTTAAAAAGATGGACAAATTATACCATACACTAGTACTCATAAGAAAGCTGGAATGACTATGTTAGCATCATTCAGAGCTGACTTCAGAACAAGGAGGTTACCAGGCGTAGGCAGATGTTTCATAATAAGTGTTACTTGAAACATTATAATAGTCCTAAATGCTTGCATACTTAATAACAAGGCTTTAAAATAAATTATGCAACACCTGACAGTATTAAAAAGAGAAACAGATCCATGATTATAGATTTATATTTCAACATTTTTTTCAGTAATTGATATAAAGCATATATAAAAAATTACAAGGGATAGACACAACTTGAATAACACTACAGTCCAAACTGAGCTACTTCACATTCATGGAGAGCTACAGAACACCTTTAATTGAGGTATATACAGAACACTTGCCAAGATCAATTATATGCTGAATTATATGCTGGATTATAAAGCAAACCTCATAAAATAAAAACAAGGAAAGAAAACATACAGAATATGGTTTTTGACCAAAATGAGATTAAGTTAGAAATCTATAACAGAAATAAATCTACAAAATTTCCAAATGACAGATTTTAAAAAACACATTTCTAAATAACCTATGGAACATAGAAAGAAATCACAAGATAATTACAAAATATTTCAAGTGAGTAAAAATCTAAACACCGTGTACTATAATAGGTATAGTCTGCTAAAGCATGAATTAGAAGAAATTTACTGCTTTAAATGTGCCTATTAGAAAAGAAGAAAGATCCTCAATTAGTTACCACTTTAAGCTAGAGGAAAAAAAAGAGAAAAATAAAGCCAAAGAAAATAATAATAAGAAAATAGAAGAGGTAAAAGCAGAAATATATGAAGTAAGAACCAAAAACTAATAATAAAGACAATCAGTATAACAAAACATTGATTTTTTGTCAAAAATTAACAATTGGTTTTGTCAAACTTGTAGGTAAGTCAAAAAAGAAGAGAGAAGGAAAAATTGGTAATTGTAGGACTGAAAGAGGGGAAATCAGTAGAGATCCTGCAGGCATTAAAAGGATAATAAAGCAATACAATGAATATCTTCAGGCCATAAATTCTACAATTTATGTTATATGCATGCATTTTTTGAAAGACACAAATAAACAAACTGACTTAAGAAGAAACAAAATAACTGAGTAGTTCTTTATCTATTGCTGAAATTGAATTTGTAATAACATACAGAATACAAAAAATATAATTCAGAAGGCCTCATGAGTGAATAATAGTAAATATTTGGATATTATTTAATATAAATCTTACTTAAACTCTCAGGAAAGTACAGTAGAATGGAAAAACTTTCTAATTCATTTTATAAGGATGATGTTAGATCAATATCAAACCCAGAGGATTTATTTATAGGAAAAGAAAAACTGAAGATCAATATCAGTCTTGAACTTAGATGCAAAAATTCTTAACAAAAAAATTATCAAATCAAGTCTGCCAGTATATTAGCAGGATAATGCACGTGATTACCCCAGGTTGATTTAGCATTAGATAAAATATGAATGTCATTCAGCATTCACAGAACAAAAGAAAAACTCATGTCCCATTGTAATAGCTTCAGAAAAAAAATCTTTGACAAAATCTAATATTCATTCATGATTAAAATAAGACTCTTAGTAACCTAGGAATAAAAGGGAATTACCTCAAGTTGCTAAAGAACATCTTTGAAAAACCCACAGCTCACATCATATTTCAGGTATGATGAATACCTTGAAAAGATTGAATACTTTCCTCTTAAAATGAGGACCAAGACACAGAGGTCGGCTAACCTGCTTGTATTCAACACTTTACTGGGGCATTGGTGGAATTTTGAGGAAGGTCTTTCTTCTGGAGTGGGGAATAATTAGACTTAGATTGAGCACTATTTCAGATCCACTTAGTAAATCTTAAAAACAAGACCTATGGCCTGTTATATCCAGTTTAATAGGGCCAATTAAAAGAAGAGAAAGATGATACAGAGTGAAAAGATGAAATAAAACTGTATTCATAGGTGACTGAAGAAAATTCTAAGTAATCTTATTTTAAAAATTACTAGATCTCATACATAAGTATAGCAGGATTTTTAAGACACCTCTAATAGTTCTATACATTAGTAACTAATTTACTGCAGCATTAAAGATGAACCAGGGATAGCTGGGCATGGTGGCACATGCCTGTGATCCCAGGCAGCTCTGGGGACCGAAGCAGAAGGATCTCAAGTGCAAAGCCAGCCTCAGCAAAAGTAAGGTATTAAGCAACTTCGTGAGACCCTGCCTCTCAATAAAGTACAAAATGGGGCCTGGGATGGGGCTCAGTGGTTGAGACCAATCTGAGATCAGCCTCTGGTACCCACTCCCAAGACGAATTAGGGATGAATCTAACAACGTATGAAAATACTTGAACACTAAAACAGTCTACTTCTGAGTGAAATGAATTATAAGTAAACAAATGACCTAAATAAATAAATAGGTGTGCTGTGTTTGTGGACTAGAAGACTCAGTCATGTCAAGATGGCCGTTACCATCAAATTAATTTATAAATGCAGTGCAATCATGGTAAAATCCTGATGTTTTTTGGTATACATTGATAAGCTGATTCTTAACACTTATATGGAGAGATAAAGGATCTAGAATAGTCAAAGCAGTTTTGAGAAAGAATATCAGTTCTGGGAGACTTAAACTGCCTGATTTCAAGTCTTACTATAAAGCTTTAGAATTCAAGATAACATAATATTGGCAAGTGATAGACATATCACTGAATCAAGCAGAGCAGAGCCCAGTATGTGAGCCTTGATAAAAGGAGCAAGTTCCATGGGGGAAGGGGATTAAGGTTCAACAACTGTGGCCAAAACACCTGGATATCCTTACGGAAAAATGTGAAGCTCACCCCTTGTCTCGGGCCATATGAAAAATGCTGGCTCTGATTGGGGGATAGATCTGTACCTAAAATGTGAAGTAATGAAATTCGTGGAGGAAAACATTGGACAGATTTTGCGATTTGGGAGCAAGCAGTGACTTCTTAGATATGATACACACAAATCAAAAAATCACAAAGACAGATTTGAAATTCATCAGAATCATAAACTTACTTTCCAAAATACACCCTTAAGAAAATGAGCTCTGTATGTGTAATAAGAATTGAAATGCATTCCACTTTCATATATAAATAAGAAATAAATAAAATTTAAAAAGAAAATGAAAAGGCAAGAGGAAGTGTAGGAGAAAATATGCATCCTACCCATCTTACAAAATCTTGTCTCAGGAATGTCTAGTCAGGCACAGTGGCACACGCCTGCAATGTGAGCTACTCCGGAGGCTGAGGCAAGAGGATTGCAAGTTTGAGGCCAGCCTCAGCCGTTTAGTGAAATCCTGTCTCAAAAAAAAAAAAAAATGGCTGGGGCTATATACCTCAGTGGTAGAGCATCCCTGGATTCAATCCCAATACCACAAAGAGTATGAAATATTTAAAAATCAGTACTATGGAGCTCCAAAATCCCATTTATATTAGGAAAACCTTCCTGGAGACAAAATCTGGCTTATTTTATTTCATGCTTTCCCCCCAAATTTCATTGTAAATTTTACCATTGATCCCCCAAATCAGATATTTCTGTTGCTACTTCTGTTTCTACATAAGATGGAGTTCCAGCAACTAGATCGACCTTCCTGCCCAAAACATTCAGAAAAAAAAAGAAACAGACAAAGACGTGAAATTATGGACTCGTACGTAGCATTAGTCAACAAAGGACGCAGGTCCTTGAGAACCGGGAACCCACTGCCTGGCCCCGGGAGTGGCCCGTTTACTTCCCTCGCTGACAGTCCCAGGCTTCAGCACGAGGAGGGGAGCCCGGAGCCAGCCTGGCTTGCGGAGTTGAGGACAGGGAGCCGAGAGTCTGGGAAAGCAAGGTGGCTAGAGTGTGCAGGATCGAGGACCAAGAGGAGGGAGCCATGCAGAGTGACCTCCAGAGAAGCGAGCACGCAGCAGAGCAGGGTCAGTGCAGGCAGGTGAGGAAGGATGGGAAGCTTACAGAGCCAGGAGTGATGGCTATTCCCAGTGGCCCAGCTGGAAAACTCGTGACTCATGGGCATTGGAGGAAGTGGCAGAAAGGTCTTGCTTCTGGATTGGGGAATAATTAGGCTTAGATTGAGCACTATTCCAGATCCACTTAATAAATCATAAAAACAAGACCTGAAAAGAATGTTTCCAAGTAACTTAATGTCAATCTCAAGTTATGCCAAGAAAGCACAACTATATTTATAAAAAGTAGAAAGAAAAAAATCCAATCTTCCTCAAATTATTCCATGAAATAGAAAAGAAGGGAGCTCTTCCAAACAAGTTCTATGAAGCTAGTATCATCCTGGCACCAAAATCAGACAAAGACACATAAAAGAAAGAAAACTTGAGACCAGTATCCTTCCTGAACAAAGATGAAAAATCCTTAATAAAATACTGGCAAATCACATATGAAACACATTAAAAAGATACTGCACCATAATCAAGTAGGTTTCATCCCAGGGATGCAAGGTTGGTTCAACTTATGGAAATCAATAGATTTAATTCATCACATAAATAGACTTAAAGACAAAAATCACATGATTATCTCAGTAGATGCAGAAAAGGATTTGACAAAATATAGCATCCATTCATGTCTAAAACACTAGAAAAAATAGGGATAGAAGGAACATACCTTACCGTTGTAAAAGCTATAACAAACCAAAGGCCAAAATCATTCTAAATGGAGAAAAACTAAAACATTCCCTCTAACGACAAGAATAAAATAGGGATGCCTACTTCTACCTTTTCTATTCAACATAGTTCTTAAAACTCTAGCCAGAGCAATTAGGCAAAAGAAAGAAATCAAAGGGGTACAGAACAGGAAAAGAAGAGCTCAAACTGTCTCTGTTTGCCAATGACATGGTTTTATATTTAGGAGAACCAAAAAACTCCACCACAAGACTTCTACAACTCATAAATGAATTCAGCAAAGTAGCAGGATACAAAATTCACACCCAGAGATCAGTTGCCTCCCTATACTCCAACAACAGATCAGCCGAAAGAGAAGGAGCCTGGGGCTGGGGAACTCTTGGGAATCAATCTAACAAAAGAGGCAAAGGACCTCTACAATGAACATTTCGGAACCCTGAGGAAACACATTGAGGAAGACCTCAGAAAATGGAGAGACCGCCCACGTTCGTGGATAGGCAGACTCAATGTGTCACAATGGCCACACGACCAAAAGACTAGACTACACAGATTCAACGCAATTTTCATCAAAATTCCAATGCTGTTCTTCATAGAAGTAGAATATGCAATTGTGAAACTCAGCTGGAAAAAATAAGAGGCCCAGAATACCCAAAGCAATCTTTTGTGAGGAAGTGAAACAGGAGACATTATAATAGAGAATCTTAAATTATGCTACAGAGGTGTCGTAACAAAACCAGCATGGCATGCATCAAAACAGGCGTGAGGACCCGTGGAGTAGAATAGAAGACACGGAAACAAATCCACAAAGATATGACCACCTCATACCAGGCAAGGGCACCCAAAACACGCATTGGAGAAAAGAGAGCCTCTTCCACAAATGGTGCTGGGAAAACAGGAAATCCATATGTAGTGGAATAAAATTTAATCCATATGCAGTAGAATGAAATCTCTCACCCTACACAAAACTCAACTAAAAGTGGATAAAAGACGTAGCTATTAAACCAGCAACCGTGCACTTACTAGAAGAAAATATAGGCCCAATACTCCAAATTATTGGCTGCAAAATTACTTCCTAACAAGACTCCTCAAGTACAAAAAGAAGAATCAGTAATAACTGGGTTGGCATCGTATTAAAAAGCTTCCGCACAGAAAAGTAGACAATTAAGAGATTGAAGAGAGAGTCTACAGACTGGGAGAAAATCTTTGCTACATGCACCTTAGATAGATAGTTAATTTCCAGATTATATGAAGAACTCAAGAAATCAGCACTAAAAAAAAAGATAATAACCCAATCAATAAATGAGCTAAGGAATGGAACAGACACTTCTCAAAGGAAGAAATATTAATGGTCAACAAGTATATGAAAAAATATTCAACATATAGCAATTAGAGAAATTCAAGTTAAAACTATACTGAGATTTCAACTCACTCCAGTCAGAATGGCAATTATCAAGAATAAAAGTAACACTAAATGTTGGTGAGGATGTGGTGAAAAATGCACATTTATCCATTGCTTGTGGGACTGCAAATTGGTGCAACCACTGTGGAAAGCAGTATGGAGATTCCTCAGAAATCTAGGAATGGAATTTGAACCAGCTATCCCACTCCTTGGTATATATCCAAAAGATTTAAAATCAGCAGATTATAGTGATACAGGCACATTAATGTTTATTGCAGCTCAGTTCACAATAGCCAAGCTATGGATCCAACCTAGGTGCCCTTCAACAGATGAATGGATAAAGAAAATGTGATATATATACAGAATGGAATATTACTCAGCCATAAAGAAGAATGACTTCATGATATTTGTAAGTAAATAGATGGATCTGGAAACTATCATTCTAAGTGAAATAAGTCAGTCCCCAAAAGCCAAAGATCAAATGTTTTTTTTAAGAGAGAGAGAATTTTAATATTTATTTTTTAGTTTTTGGTGGACACAACATCTTTGTTTGTATGTGGTGCTGAGGATTGAACCCAGGACGCACGCATGCCAGGCGAGCACGCTACTGCTTGAGCCACATCCCCAGCCCAGATCAAATGTTTTTATTGATATGTGGAAGCTAACCCATAATAAGGGGGAGAAGGGAAGAAGAGATATTCAGTAGATTACACAAAAGTGAATGACGGGAAGGGAGGAAAGATAGGAAAAAGAAAGACATGGAATGAATACAAACTAATTTTCATATATGTACTAATATGAGTCCACCATAGTGAATCCCAGCACCTGAAAAATGAGATACTAATTAGAAAAAGATACATTCCATGCTTATATAATTCTATCAAAATGAATTGTAGTGTCCTGTATAAGTAAGAAGAACAAAGAAAAAAATCAACCAACAAAGTAAAATTCACAACATCTGGCATCCAAACACAGATTACCAGATGTGAAGAAGTAGGAAAATGTGATGTATCATGGGAATTATCTATCTGTCCATCCTATCTATCTATCGATCCATCCATCCATCCATCCATCCATCCATCCATCCATCCATCCATTCATCATCTATCAAAATGGACACAGAACTTACATAGATGGTACATCTAAGAGGAATTAAAATGGTTATTTATAATGACTGTATTCCATAGTGACAAATTTGAGGCATAAGTAACCCAAATTAAACTCGTAGAGATTAAAAGTACATTGGATTTGATTAATAGGAGATTAGACATTGAAGAAAATCGTAAAGAATTTGAAGGCACAGGAACAAAAACCACCCAAAATGATGCATATGGAGAAACAATGACAATAATGCCAGTGGCCACGTGTCACACATGTGATTGAAAGCCCTGAATGGGGGGAGGGTAGAGGAAAGACGCTTGAAGGAATAATGGCCCTACGTTTCTGGTTTTTATGAAAACTATCAACCTACAAATCCAAGAAGTTCAATGAACAAGAAATACCATGAAGAGCAGAGGAATGTGTAGGATAATCTGACAGATCAGCACCGCGAAAGAGAAGGTGACAAGGGCAGAGAGGAACAAAGGTCGGGTGACAGCCGACTTCTTACCAGAGACAGTGCAAGCAGAAGGACGGTGGAGCAGCATCGTCCAGGTGCTGAGGGACACTCTCGCCCCAGCACTCCTCACCCACGAGGGTCCTTTCCAACGCCGAGGGGCAGTGAAGTCAGCTAACTGATGCTGTAGGACATGGTGGAGAAAGTCCTTCGAGCAAAACAGAAGTGACACCAGATTGAAATGTGGACGGACCTGAGGGAATGAAGAGCATCCACGTGGTGAGGGACGGGTCAGCACAGAGGGCCTTTTCTTCCGTCAGCCTCTGTTCAAGACAAATGGCTGTGTGCACAGAGACGGTGACCACATGGGGTTTTAGGAGTATGTATGGATTAAATGTAGGGAAATGTAGCCTAGATCCTGGATTGGGAGGAATGGGAATTAAGTCGTTATGTGTGAAGATGGTGACCACTTGGAGGGATGATACAGTCAGTGATAATACAGGGTACGGCTCTGCTGGCCCCTTGTTTCGGGGCTCATGGCCTCGGGAGCTGAGGAAGGACGGATCTCCATTGTATCAGCCACCATGTCGATGGGTGGGTTCGCATTCCTCAGAGACTGAAGCACAGGGCACGTGCCAAAAGCAGCAGCAAGCCCCGGGTGACGTCTGAATCGTGTGTGCCTACGTGCCCAGCAGGAGCACCATGTTCCTGAGCAGTGTTAGAGGAATGCCCAGGGCAGAGCGTGGTGCCAGGGTTCAGCTGCAGCCCTGGGCCCCTCGCTCCAGAGGTGGACGTACATCAGTCTGGGACTGCCTGGCTGTGGCCACGGCCCTCTGTTGCACATGGCTGTTTATTGCATGTGCTCAAGGATGCACTAGGAAGAGGGAGGCCAGGGCTGGCCTGCGGTGGGACGTGGTCTGCAGCACGGGGAGCAGGTCTTTCAGGCTCACCCCCTCCTCCCTCTCCACACTCTTGTTCCCACCTTGCAATCTCTGTGACGTCCCCGCCTCCCCCAGCAGTCACCCTGGGCTCCCGCTTGTGGGATCCCCAGAGCCCCACGGGCTCTTCTTGGCCCCTTCGTGTAGCCACGGCAGCTGGGCAGCTGGGTCCTAGTCTCTTCTGCCGGCTCCCACCCCTGCTTCCTCAGAGATGTGCCTTGGAGGACGAGGGGGAGTTGGCCAAGCAGAGGGGACAGGGTGGGAGGGCGAGGCAGAGAGGGTGGAACACGAGGCCACAGAGGTGGATAGAGAAGCGCGTCATCTGTCCCCTGATGCTCACACCCAGGAGCCAGGTGAAATCAGGTCTACACAGTCTCAAGGTGGGGGCCAAGACAAGGAACGCCCGGAAGAAATCCTCGCCCCCTGGAGACGGTAAAGTCTTTATTTGAGGAAGTTTTGGCCAGTGTCACGGATGAGTGAATCACAGCTGTGTGACATTATTAGGAGAGAAATGTACATACAGGATTCCACAGTGATGCTGTGTGCAGGGAAAAGCCAGTGACTGCCCTGCCCAGCCCACTTGGCCTGGACCCTCCTGACCAGCCACTCCTATTGCCGTAATGACATGGCTGATTTGCCACCTGCCCGCCTGGCACTCGATAGCACAGGAGATGGGACTGGGGCTCAACAGCTCCGTTCCCTCTGTCTTCATCTGTTACTGTTCCTCTTCCTTTCTGGAAACAGTCTCACTGGATGCCCAGTAGTTACATGGACCCGCAGGGTGACCTGTGCAGGTTGGGTAGTCCTGAGTCGGGGTGACCAGCATTCCCTCCATTGATCGCTTCTTGGTAGTGGAGCAGGTAAGAGTTGCTCTCCTCGCTCTTTTAGATACATGTCTGTGTTACTTTCAAAACCTGAAATGTGCGTGTGGCTTCTGCACTGCTAACGCCACGTATCAGTGGACAAGGGTAGTCTCCCGGTCTGAGGTGGTTTTCCTGGGGTGAAAAGTGGGCAGCACGAGAGCTGCCCGTGAACCACTGGTGGGTGTCCTTGGGGCGGACGGCGTTCACTTCACCACTGTCCACTCGCAAGGCCCCATCTTCCCAAGCCGAGGCCGCCCCTTGGGCTCTGCCCCCAGCTCCGTGAAGTGCCATCTACTCACCTCTGACTTAACTACTAGGAGGAGCTGGTGCGGGAGGAATGGCCCAGGGTTTGTCCTTCCCTGACCTGCTCCCAACTTAGGTAAGGAGCCTGCATGTCCCACCAGGCAACACGCAGCCACTTGCGTGTGCCCACGTCACAGCAGCCGAGTTGAAGTTCTAGGTCCAAAAAGCCTCTGCATTTCCTGGATCCTGTTATGCCCACCAGAACCGGCGCTGGGGCTTCCGAGCCGTGCCCTTCGAGATCCCCCATGGCACTGGCCACACATGACTCGCTGGGACACGAGTCCTCCCCATGAGCCTCTGTCCCACAGGCTGCTGGCAACGTAGGTGTTCATTGCTCCCAAGGAGGCCAGTCCCGATGGGAAGGGCTGGAGGAGACCCTCTGCCGAAGCCTGGCCGTGACCCAGACCGGGAACCGTGCTCTCGCAGCCAGGCCTGCTGCTGCAGGACTCTCCTACCTACTCCTCCTACCACTTCTCAGGAAAAGGCTTCCCCAGAGTCATGTGGGGACAGCTGGCCCTGGGCTCCCCTGAGGTGAGTAGAGCCTGGAGGCCGCCTTCTGCTTTGAGAAGCCAGATTCCTGGCCAGACATGAAAGGAGGATCATCCCAGCCCCGTTCTCCAGGCAGCTTATCCCGATTAAGTGGAGTCAAGAAAAAATCCCCGTCTTCTCTCCTCTCTCTCAGCCACCTCACCCTGACAAGGTCTGATGACACCCTGGGGAGGCTTCCGGGTACATCCAGTTTGCACCAGGTGGCCCCAAACCCCAGGCATGGAGGGCTCCCCACTACGGCGGAACAGCAGGTGCACAGAGAGGCAGCCGGGCCTGCCTGAGGTGGCACAGCCAGGGAGCGAGGGAGCTCGACTGGAGTCACATCTGCCCAGGGCAGCACCTAGGCCGCTTCCTCCTGCTGTTTCTCTCCCGTGGGCCCAAGGGGCCGGGCTCTTCCTGAACATGGTGTTCTCTGGTCACATCGGACGGAGTTGTGTAATCCTATGACTGTGTGGTGAGTGGACACGAGGGTGTGGGCTTTGGCAAGGGTCAGGCCAGGTTATGCGGAGGCCCGTGCGCCACATCCGATGGGATCCTGTGCCAGCAGCAGCCCCCTCGCCCCCGTGGGAATTGGAGCGAGAAGCATCCGTTAGGAAGCCAAGGCCTGGGCTGATTTATGGCGGGCAGCGTCCCTGGGAGTCCCACTGACAGCCTCCAAAACGCCCGCTCAGAGCACGGCAGGCTCTCGGGATGGCCAGTGCTTGCTGGGCTACGTCCACACCTATTTTGAGCCCTTCTGCTGTTTTCACAGGGACCGAGGGACAGTCGATTTGTGCCACCTCCCCTTCCTCTTCTGTGGTGTCATGGCAAAAGCTTCTGGAAGGGACAGAAGGAGGTGCAGATGAGTGACGTGCTCCAGCACACGTCCCTAGCCACACTTGCTCAGGTCCCAGGGTCAGGCTGAGAGCCCCAGGCCTGCGTTAGGGGCGTGGCCATGGCATGCCTGTGACTCTCCAAACCTGTCTTAGGAATGAACCCTGGGGCGGCGGGGCCTGGGGAGTGAGGCCACTGAGGCCAACTTCAAAACATGACCAGGGAGCAAGGAGGTCCGGCTGCATCAGCCACGGCTGCCGGCCCTCCCACGGAGGAGCCATGACTCGGGATGAAGGAACTGCGTGCCACGACCAGGAGCCTTGACCTGAACACGCGGACCAGGAAGGCCAGGCTCCCTTTGGCCCCGAGCCGCTCACGCACGCTGCTCTGCTCATGGCTGGCCTGGAAACTGCTGTGTGGCCGTGGAGCCGGGCATTCCCCCTGCAGCCGTGCATGCGGGGACCTCGTTGTGCCCTTTGCTGGCTCTTGCTAAGCAGTGTGCTGGGATGGCACGCCTGGTAGATGTGGACCTGGCTCCAGGGCGCTGAGACCTGGTGCCAGAGGCCAGGCTGGGCGTGGCTGAGGGGCAGGTGGGCGCACTCTGCTGGGGGAAGCAGGGGAGGTGACCCTCCAGGGGGTCAGCAAAGTTGCCCAGTGGAGGGTGAGGACACAGTGACGGCAGAGGCTGAAGGGGGCTGGGGCAGGAGGAGCTGCGTGCTGTCAGCGTGAGGTGGCCCTGAAACAGGGAGTGTGGGGACTGGTGAGGTGGCCAGGGGCCAGGGGCCAGGGCACAGGCTGCTCTTGAGAACTCCAGGTCCTGCCCTCAGGGCTACAGAGCAGCCTTTGGGTTTTAAGAAGAGAAAATACTACGATTTACTTGACTGGATGCCGGCGTTCCTTCAATACTGCCCAGCCACTCTGCTTCTGGCCCTGGGCCAGGTGACACTCTCGGTGACGTTAAAGATGTGTTTGAAGCTGGGCACAGTGGCGCACACCTGTAATCCCAGCAGCAGGAGAATCACGAGTTCAAAGCCAGCCTCAGCAACTTAGTGAGGTGCAAGCAACTGAGATAAAATATTTAAAAATTGGCTGGGGATGCAGCCCAGTGGTTAAGTGACCCTGGGTTTAATCCCTGATACAAAAAAAAAAAAAAGACGTGTTTGAGAAAGGCTGCTGGGGCCCTGGCAGCGGGGGAGGCCTGTCAGTCATCCTGGCGAGAAGCTGGGCAGTGGGAATGGGCAGGTCTGCTGGAGGCCGTGGGGGGCAGGAGGGGGCAGGTGTGGACACCACTGCAGCTGGACGAGGCAGGGGCTGGGGGACAGCTGAGGTTCTGTTGACCAGGCTGGTGAGTTCATGTCCAGACTCTGCCTCTTGTGATGGGGACACTTTGGGTAAGTCCCTGAGCCTTAGGGTCCCGTGGGCCAGGGTGGGGGTGAACCAAGGTGAAATGAGCTTTTGGTGAGTCTGTTCTGTACCTGGAATCAGGCCCCTGGGGCAGGGTGAGGGGCTCTTAGAACCATGGCGGGGGCAGCCTAGGGACAGGGCTGCCTGCTGGGTGCCTGCGGCAGGACTGGGGCTGTTAGCCCAAAGGCAGAGCTGCCTGCTTGGAAGTCCATGCAGAGAGTGGGATTCGGGGGCCAGTCACAGGTGAGCCCAGGGACTCTGACACCGTGTGCAGCCCAGGAGTGGGGAACCTAGTCCTTGTGAAGGGCAGCGGTGGCAAATCTGAGGTGCCAGGGGAGAGCATGGGAGAGCCAGGAGTGAACCAGAAGGGGCCACGACGCAGCACTGGGTCACCCTCGGCAGAGGGGAGGGACTCACCCCGGGCCCCCATCCAGTCATGACATTGACATCCTCATGGGTACCCTGGAGGCCAGCAGAAGGTGGCCCTGTCCCCAAGGAGGGAGTGGGCACAAGGCAAGAAGGACATGTGGCCTGGGTGGTCCAGAGGCCCCGAGGCCACAGCTGGTCTCCCTGGCCCATTTCACAGAGGTGGAGAAGGGGCCCAGAGGTTTTTCAGCCCACGTTTCAGGCTTAGTTACCGGGCTTCTCATCTTGGCATCTGATGGGACAAGGCTCCAGCAGTGTCATCATTCACACGGGATGTGGGAACACTGAGCCCCTGATTGCTCAAGCGTTGTCAGGCTCTCCCAGGGCTGCTTTGAAGACAGCAGTGGGCAGCCTTCTCCATGGCCTCCCCGTCTGCCATTTCACTTCCCTATTTCACTTACCTGTAGTCCACTGAGATCTGAAACACTGGAAAATTCCAGAAATAAACAACTCTCGAATTTCAAATTGCATGCCAGTCCTTTTTATTAGTTACACATGACAGTACAATGATCTTGGCAATTTTGCATGCCAGTTTTAGATATTGTAATGAAACTTGAGCTATTCCACCCATTCCTGACTGAACAGGAATCCTCCGTTTGTCCCATGTGTCCATGCTGTATACACTGCCCTCACGTTAGTCCCTTAGTGGCCATCTCTTTTTATCAGATTTACTGTGGGAGTATCTCAATACTTATTTGAGTATCTCTCATTTTACTTAATAATGGCTCTAACATGCAAGAGGAGTGATGTTGGCAGTTTTATTATGATATGGAGTTATAATTTTCAATGTTATTATTAGTTATTATTGATAATCTCTTACTCTGCATAGGTTGTAAAGAACTTTATCAGAGGTATTTATGTATAAAAAATAGTATAATAAAAGAAATAGTATCTGTGGGTTTCAGTATGAGCTGTGGTTTCAGGCATCCCAGGGATCTTGGGGTATATCCCGATAGATGAGGGAGACGGCTCTCTGTGGCTAGACATCGGATCAGAACCAGCCTTCCTTCTTACTAGAGGAAACTCCACCTCCACTTGGCACAGGATGACACTTGACTGTGAACGCAGCGACAGTCAGGTTGGCTGACTCCATCCTCCTCTGGGGCGGGATTTCATTTCTTCTCCAGGCTCTAGTTTCATGGCAATAGAGGGTGTTTGTATCTACTGCCTTGAACTTTCCCAAGTATCCAAGCAGGAGATATTTTGACCCACGTGAGCCCAGGCCACAAACGTGTGGCTCGGGGGTCCGGGAACATGGGTTGTGCTCACAGCTGCTCCACACGCAGGGCTGCAGCCTGCAGACACTTGTTTCCCCATCAGCTCCCATGCGACCCAGCCGTGAAGCCCAGCCAACTCTTCCCCAGGCCTCCGAGCGCCTTTCTGACCTTAATCCACCTCTTTGGTAAGATTTATTAATTACCGTACTCGAGACCGCTTTGTGCCAAGAAGTTCAAAGCATCTTCCAACCTTAACCCATTAATCCCATTAGCATCCCGGGGAGAGCGGAAGGCACCAGTGTGTCCCGTGATCCCCTCTGCCCGCTGCTGGGCTCCTGGGGAGGGGCAGGGGCCAGGAGCAGAGAGGGCTCGGGGCCTGGACATCCTCGGTGAGTCAACGCAGCCTTGGAAGAGGAGCTGAGTTTCCCAGCTTGGGCCAGGCCGGGCGGCCAGGGTAGGCTCCTTTCTTACAAAACAGCCATTGTCCTGTCCTGAGGTCGCGCCTGTGTCCGCGTAGGCAGATGTCAATATCTGAGCGCCCTTAGCACCCGTGAGCTCGGGAGAGGAGCTCTGTCTTCAGGGCGGAGAGCAGGGCCTTCTCCCTTCTCTAGTTCCTCTTCCCCCGCTGCCCCAGGGTTTGGCCTTGGAACGGAGGCTGCATCCGTCACCTGTTTGGGGAGCGCCACAGCTGTGCAGTCCCCAAGGGGGCCACCTACCAGGGCGCGGCTGCTCCCCGGGTCCCTGGGAGGGACCGCCAACCAAGGCAGCAGGACAGGGAAGAAACACAATGTTCTTTCTTGGCCTCTGTCGCCCTCGCCCTCACCCTCAGGATCCTACATTGTTTTTAATTTTCAGCCTAATTTTAGTCCAAGAACTTGGTGAAGCTGGAGATGCCTCTTAAACTTTCTTACTTTTCTTTTTTTGTAAACAAGTGCACTTTTTCTGGCCAGATGTTTCGTTTTGTCTGGGTCTTACAGGGCTGCGCCATTGAGCTGTCCGGCTGAAGCTGAATAAATCTTTGTTTTACGGCTTCTTTGGTCCTTTACGACCCAGGGCCTCAGGAAGAAACTGGAGCTTGTCACCCGCCTGGTGTCGGCCTCAGATGACCTCACCGTGACCACTGGCTGAAACACCCTGGAGATATCGATGTGGCGAACCTGAAAACATAGTAGCAAAGCCACAGAGCCTAATATTGGGACGTTAATCATGCCTGGGATGTGACAACTAGGCGTAGTGTGTCCCAGTGGGGTGCCACCAAGAACCAAGGGTGCTGCTTGTCAGTTACTGGTGCATCTCCCGTGTTGGGTGTGCCCGGCAGCCAGCAAGGCCACAGCAGCCTTCCCTTCCCAACTGGATGCCCCGTTTCCACTCTGCGGCCCACGTGGGAGCGTGAGCACTGGGGGGGGGGGCAGAACGCCCCCAGGGGTCGGCCGATGGTCTGTGGAAGGCTGTTGGAGTGAGGACGCTGGGGAGACGGGCTAGAGCGGCCTGGTGGTTCGCGGCCTGGGTCCAGACACTCTCACTTGTGCAAGGACCCTGGCGGGAGGACAGCTTGTAAACTGTGGAGCGCTGCAGCTGCTGCCAACTGCGGAGAGCTCCAAGGGCTGCAGGGAGCGGGAGGAACCGGGCCGAGCCTTGGACAGGCTTTCGCGTCCCGAGAGGGAAACAGTGATTGCTCAGTTTTGCAAGTTGGGTCCTCGACTCCTTGTGCCCCACCAGAGAGCAGGCCTGGCTTCGCTGTGCGGCCCAGCCCGGGGACCTCAGGACCTTCCGCACGCGGCGCCGTCTCGGGCCCCTTCTCCCTGGAAAGGCACTGTTGCCTCCGACCCCCTCTTCACGTGCACAGTGCCGTCACCTCCCCGGCCACCCAGCCCGGTCAGCCTGGCCACCCTTCCTTTCCTCCTGTCAGTCGTCAACTGGGGCACCACCCCTCTTCAAGCCCGTCTCTGTCAGTAGCCTTCCGATGGGCCCTCTGGCTTCTGGTCTCTGAACTTCGTCTGTCTGCCTGTCCAGGGGGCTGAGCTCTGTTCCTCAACTCACCCCTGGACATGGCACCTGCCTTCCTCCTGGCTTCTCCTCCCAATCTCTGGCCCCTTGGCTCAAGGCCCGAATGGCCTTCCTCAGCTCTGCCACACGGGCCGTGTTCCGGCCGCGCTGAGCGGAGGGTCTTGCTGTCCCCAGGGGCTTCTCTGCTTGTCCTGTTTCTTCCACCTGCCTGCAAGCCCCTCCTCCACCCAGCTCAACGACGAGGGGTGCAGGTGCTGGACCCGCTGGACCCGGGGAGGAGACTGCTAGGGATCCAACTTAGCTCTGAGACAAAAGGCACCTGGAACCTCAGAGACACAGGGGAGGATTTGGACGTGCCTCTCAGGGGACTGTTGGGCCCGGGGGCCTTCAGGCACGACATTGTGTCTGACGGTTGGACACCTGACCTCATCCAGGGCCTCAGGCCCCGGGACAGAGAGGTGTGGTGAGGTGCAGGGACAAAGGGGTGTCAGGCAGCATCCAGGAAACACGGCTCAGCAGGAGACAGGCCTGGGGTGTGAGGGGCCACATCCCGGAGCTCCTCCCCTCAGAAAGTGGAGTCGTTTCCCACCCTTGAATCTGGGGTGAGCCTGCGACTCGCTGTGGCCAGGGCCATGTAGGAGAAAGGAGGCGGTGTACATCATGAGTCCTGGCCACCAGAGGAGAACTGGCCACCCCTTGTGCTTTCTGTGCTGGTGGCCATCCTCATGGGGACAAGAGACCGTGTGGGGCTCAGGCCAGGCCTCCCTACTGAGGATCCCCATGCGGGAGGCCCTGGGAGACCCTCCAGCTGCCTGTGGATGCAGCTTCTTGAGCTGCGAGGACAGTGGCCCTTGCAGGAAAGGGTGTGCGCCTCACCTGTGACCAGCCCACAGCCCGCAGTCTGAGCCAGAGGAGGCCACCCTCCTCAGCGCTCTGGGGATCCTGCTCATTGACTGACACCAAGACCTGGAATCAGCAGCTCAGTCACGACACCTACTGTAGCATCTCCCTGGAGCCGCGGAGACTGGCCTCTGCTCTCCTTCCTCTGTCCTTCCCTCCTCCTCCTTTTTGGTGGTAAAGCACAAGTAACAGGAATTGGCCATTTCAGCTGTTTAAAGTGGACAGCACTGTAGGCATTAGGGACAGTCATGATGTTGCACGGCCGTCATCACTATCTAGTTCCAGAACTTTCCACGGTCCTGAAGAAACTTGTGCCCACTAAGCAGGCACTCTATTCCCTCTTCTGTCCAGCCCCAGCCCCTGCAGCCCCTGACCCGCTCTGGCGCCAGCTGCATCTCCTGCAGACCTTTCATACCGGGGATCCCAAAGCACTTGTCCTTCTGTGCCTGCTCTCTTTCTCTCGCACCATATTTCCAGGCGCCCTCTTGTAGGAAGGGTCACTGTGCCCTGGCAGTCCTCGCTGAGCCCCACATCGCTCTTATCTGCATTTGGCAGATGAGGGGCATCAGAGACAAGGAAGTGGAATATTTGGTGTCAGCTGACAAAAGTGGCCCAAAGATTCCAGTCGGGAGGGTTCCGTTCCGGTGGCAGGGCCGTCCTGCGGGGAGGTCTCTGGATAGCGGAGGACCTGGGCAGTGATGCACTCTCATGCTCAGCTCACTCTGCACAGGGAGGCCATGGTCACACCTGAACAGTCCATCACACACATGCAGCACACAGTTGTATCACTTTAAGATAGTTATTTTTTCTGATTATGAAAATGATGTGTACTCTCTTAATTGTTTTTTCTGTTGCTACAACAACATACTTGAGACCAGGTTGTTTAAATGAAATGTATTTGAAAATGTATTTGGCTCACTGTTCTGGAGACCAGGAAGTCCAGGAGCATGGTGCCAGCATCTGGTGGGGCCTTCTTGCTGTGTCATGGTGCCAGCAGAAGGCGTCCCACAGTGAGACAGCAGTTGTGTGCCAGCTCAGGTCAGACGGCTCTCTCCCTTCTCCCAAGGCCAGCAGACCCCTCAGGGGTCTCCCCTGATGACCTTCTCTCGTCCCGAGGCCCCGCCTCCAAACACACAACACACAACTTTAGGGATCAAAGTTTCCAACCCAGGAAATTTAAGGGACACCTTTAAACGCTAGCACCCCGTGAAAAGAATCCAGACACATCAAATGTAAAAAAAAAAGTAAAATGAGATTTACTGATTAAAAAAATAACAGATGAAAAAAAGACAAAGAAATGGAATTGGGAAATGAAAGAAATGAAGAAAATGTAAGAGAAAAGTTTGTCACATAGTTGTGACGTGGTGACACGGAGGAGGTGTCAAGGAGATGTGGGAGCACCGTTCGGCAAGAAGATCCACGTGGCCACTTTGATGGAGATGCATCAAAAATTCTGTGGCCTTGAGACAGTGTGGGAGCTCCACACCAGGAAAAGAGCACCGCACGGGCTTTTCCTGGGACCCGGCACCTGGGTCAAAGCTCTCTTTCACCGGTCACATTCTGAAGGCTCCCCAGTGGCACTCGGAGTAGACGTTCCCCGTTTCATTCCATGACGAGGACGAGATTCTGCAGTCAGATGTCTTCCTCTCTGTCCTGGGGGATGATCCACATCCAGTGACCCGGCTCCCCAGCCCCGGGCTGCCCTGCAGCCTGAAGTGTCCTCTCTGGACCGGCCAGTCACCCGGCCGGCCCCTGCCTACCTGCTAGTCCTCACCACATTGCACTCACCCGGGAGTCAGCGTCTCCCAGGGACGGTGCTGCCGCCAGTGGATTGGAGTCGATTCCCCTCTTGTGGCCCATGAAATGCCTTCCCTGACCACCCACCCAGCCCACACTCGATTGAGACGGGCTTACGAGGTCCAGGCGGGACGTTAACAAGGTGGGGCCTGGGGAGGAAGGCCACCGTGAGGGCTGAGGAGCAGCAGGGCAGCCAGCCCCCAGCCAGCAGCACCCAGCGCAGAGGGCGTGGCCACGGTGCTCCTCCTCCTCAGGCACTGAGGTCCCCCTCTAAGCACTGAGTGGGGAAGCCGAGCTGGACTCTGGCCAACCAGGACACGGTTCCAGGGACTCGAGCAGGCTTGGCAGGCCACACGGGGTCCCTACTCTCTTGCTCCACACCTCGGACATAGCCAGGGCTGTCCGCACAGGCACTGCGGTGGGTGCCCAGAGACTCAGAGAGCGTGGTGGTGGGGAGAGAGGTGGGGGGGACCTTCACCTGGGGAGCCCCCGAGAGCATCCTTCAAATGTGGGACCTTTTTGGCTTCTTCAGAAATGATGTCTTTCATCTATATTTCCCTTTTTCCTTTTCATCAAAAAAATTGTCATGAGGCAGATGGAATTTATGATCCAACATAAGAATTTTCAAAAATAGGATAATTGCTTCTATAAAACAAGAGATTAAAGCAGGGGTGAGCCTTAGAGAAACCTAGCAAGGAGGGGAGGATCGCAGGAGCTTGCAGAACCCAGGAAGTGTGGAGGGGCCACTCGCCAGCAGCTGCAGACGTCAAGGTCTATTAAAGAAGAGCAGGCGCTGTCCAGAGGGAAGCCAGGGATGTGGAGGGCAGGAGGGCAGGGTTGAGAAGAGCGTGCACGGAACTCGTGGACCATGAGACGTTTAAAAGGACTGGGGTGTGGGGAGGCAGTAAGAGGAACCCCAGATATTTGTACCAGAAAGTCTAATGAATGAAGGAATTAACATCATGAAGAAAGTTCAATTAAAATTATAACTTAAGAAACATTTCTGGAATGAAACTAGTAGAAGATTCTCCAGATTGAAAGGGAATATAATGTCACAGATGAAATGTGTACAGTGTTCACTCGAAAACCTTCCTGATTAAAGTCACCCCCACCCAATCCCTGTTCCCTGGTTCCCTTCCTATCTTTGAAATCTGGCTGGAGTCTTCTCCTCAGTGAGAAGCATGTGCTCAGGAAAGTTGTTCTATACCCAGCCAAACTGACATGCCGACATACGGAGAAACCACTAGAGGAAGAGTTTGAACTAACCCAGGGATGAAACAGAAGAATCAGCTCTGAGCATTGAATCTGCTCACTCTAGGGCTAAGGTGATGGAAGGGTCTGGGCAGAGAGCAAGGGGACAGTGAGAAAAAGAGACAAGGGAGAGAGCGTGGCTGGGGCAGCACCCTGGCAGGAGAGCTGGAGAGGGGGGCTGCCTTGGGCCCAGGCACGGTGGTGAGTGTGGGTGCAGGTGGTGCAGAGAGGCTGTGCGGCTCCGTTCTGGGTGCTTTGTGTAGTCTCACTGACGGGCGGTGCCCGGGCTTGGAGGACACGGGGCTGGTGAGGCGGTCCTTTTGCACAGTGGTGTGGAATTGGCGGTTGGGTTTCTCCATTGAGTTAATTATTTCCAAAATGAGACGTTTCGTTGCTCCCAGTCCCTTTGGCACGTTTTCAGATCTGCACGCTCTCTCCTTCCTTATTAGAGGCTCCCGTTGGCTTATTTTTAGAAGTCCACGCTTGTTTTCTCCCCACTTGTTATTTGCGGCTCTCCTATATTCTGTTTCTGCTAATTCTGGTGTCTCGAGCCCTTCTGGTCGAATCTCTGTTGTTTCTCGATTCTCGCCCGTGGGGCTGCCGCCGCTGCGCTTGGCGACCTTTGGCGTGTGGGGATTCTCCCAGTGCAGACTGGGAGCAGCTGGCCACCACCTTCCAGTCCTGACCCCGTAGGTGCTCCAGGCATGGCCCCCGGCCTGCGGGCTGGCTCTGGGACCGGGTGCTGTGCCCTCTGTCCTCAGGGAAGCCGGCTTGTGCCCCGCCTGTGTCCCGGGCTGGGTGGGCCTTGGCTCCTGCTAGTCCGCCCTTTCCTGGTGGGCGTGGGGATGGCGCTGTGGGGAGTGGCTGGGAAGTTTCTGCTGGCTTCCAGGGAGTCCGGCGAAGCACCCAGAGGGGTCCCCTGCCCCTCCCACATTTTGGGGGGTGGTATCTGTAGGTCCAGAATCTGGGTGTTTCACAGGTTCTGAAGCTGTCAGCAGCGTTATTTGGTCATCTCTTGCTCACTTGCGTCCTGTGGGCTGAACGCAGGGCCGCTTGGCCACCGAGCCACTCCCAGTCCTTTCGCTTTGAGACGGGGCCTCCCACGTGCCATCGCAGGCCTCTCTGGGTGCCTGCTTCCGGGGTTCCACTGTGTACCTGTTGGCCCCTTCACACACACGTGCGGGCCTTAGCTCTCTACGTCCTACCCACTGAGGGAGTAAGAGGACCAGCTACGCAAAGCCCCCAGCACACTGGCCAGCCTGGCACCAGGAGTGCCGTCCTGCTCTGCTCTGGGGGGCTCGGGCAGCAGCTCCGACCAGCGCCCTGCTCTGCTCATGGGCCGAGCCCATGTGTCCAGGCCCCACTGGAGCAGACCTGGTCTGGCTTTGCCGTCAAGGCGTCCTGCTGAGTCTCCTGCCGAGTGTCTGCAGCTCAGCCAGGTCCCTCCTCCCCCTCAGCAAAGGGCGGGTGCACGTCTTGTTGCTGTGCTGAATGGACTGGGGTCACCAGCGGACCCGGGCCCTCTGCCTCTCACCCACCTCAGAGTTCCAGGTATCCACATGGCAGTGCCAGCCTGCAGAGCGACTCCGAGCCCGAGCACCAGGCCTCGGGAACCCTCCTGCCCGAAGCCTGGGCCTCTGCAGTGGGAAGGGCAGCAGCCCGTGAGCCGGCTCCCGTGACGCTCCCTCCCAGATGCTGTTCTGGGCCCGGGGGAGAGAAAGGTGCTCATTTACGAATGAACGGTGGCTCCTGGGCAGGTCAGACCACCCTTCTGGAACCCACCAAGGGCCTGTCAAGTGGGCACTGCGTGGATCAGCTCAGTTCTGTCCAGCTGGGCCCGTCGGCGTGGACGTCTGCCTCCTCTTGGCATCGGGGAAGCAGACAGGATGGCTGCAGCTACACTGAGCCGCCCTCCTCCCTGCCTCTGCGTGGCCATGGAGACGGGTGCTGGCCCAGTGCCTTGTGCAGCTTCCTCCTGGGGTCCCGGGGAGGCCGGAGACCCCAGTGCACTCCTGAGCTGGAGGGAGAAGACCCCCCTAGTACCTCTAGTACCTAGAGGAACCTAGTACTCCTGGTACCTAGTACCCCGTTTCTGAGCAGCAGGAGGACCTGTGTGGGCCACTCCCTGGCTCCTGGCTTCCAGGGCCCCAGCTGTTTCTGCCTCTTCCAGAAGGAAGCCAGCCTTGACCACCCGTCCTCGCCACGCATGGGCCAGCGTCTGGGGCCCCGCTGCCTTCCCTGAACTGAGCCTCTATGTCCAGATAGCCCAGGGTCGAGGACTGACCCACAGAAGGTCCTGCATCCTAGACCAGGCGGAGAGCCCCCCAGACCACCAGGGGCCCACAGTGTCCAGCAGGAGCAGCCCTTGAGCTGAGGGTCCTCAGGTCAGCTGCGGTCGGCGAGGCAAAAGGAGGTTTTCAGCTACTGGCACAGGAGGCCAGGCCAGGTCTCCGGAGACCCTCAGATGGGCCAGTCTGGGCCACAACAGGCCTAAGCCCCTAGTTTTTGGCTTGTGGGTTTTTAATTTGTTCTTTTTAGTTATACGACAGGAGAGTGCATCTTAGATACCAGACACACGTGGGGTGTGACTTCCCGTGTTTGTGATTGTGTGTGTGGATCTCACTGCTCGTGGAAAGTCATGTCCGGTTCACTCCACTGTCTTTCCTATTCCTACCCGCTTCCCTTTCCCTGCTCCTCCCTCACCTGGTGAACCTCACCTCCCCGTCCTCCACCTGTTGTGAGTCAGTGTCCACATATCAAAGAGAACATTTGGCCTTTGGTGTTTGCGGATTGCTCTATTTCCCTTACCATGATAGTCTCCAGTTCCATCTATTTGCCAGCAAACGCCCTGATTTTATTCTTCTTTGTGGCTGAGTAATATTCCATTTTGTATATGTACCACATTTTCATTATCCATTCATCTATTGAAGGGCACCTAGGTTAGTCCCATAACTTAGCTACTGTGAATTGAACTTCTATAAATATTGATGGCTCAGGGATTTTTTTTAAATCTGCAAAATAGAGAACAGTATCACCTGGCTAAACTGAATAAACATGTTAGTTTTTCCTGCAACTCTTGTTCAGGTAGATTAATTTACCTTGACATTGCAGTGTACCATTGGGTGCTTTTAACATATGTCCGCGACTGCCACCACCTTCTGGTCAACATGGCCATTACTGCCTAGGCACCCTTAAGGCCCTTGTGATCCACCCTCCTGCTCCCCACACACGGATAGCCCTGACATGCTTTCTAACCTTGTAAATTAGTCTGCATTTTCCAGATTTGTATGTAAGGGGAGTCTTGGCAAATAATTTCGTCTGACCTTCTGTCACATAATTATTTTGGATTCATCTGTGATAATTGCATGTATCTGTGGCTCCTTGCTTTTCATTGCTAAGTAGTATTCCAGTGTGTGGATATACAGCCATTTGTTCATCCACTCCCCACTGGGGGTTAAGCCCAGGGGCACTTAATCACTAAGCCCCATTCCCCAGCCCTCTTAGTTTTTATTTTTTTGAGACAGGGTCTCACTAATTGCCAAAGGCAGCCTGAAGCTTACAATTCTCCTGCTTCAGCCTCCCATGTCTCTGGGATTACAGGTGTGTGCCACCCCGCCTGGCTCCGGTCACCTCTTGATGGACAGTTTGACTGAGTTTTTGTTGGACACGTTTTCATTTCTCTGGGGTGAATGCCTAGTCGGACATGGCTGTGTGGTTTAACTTTTTAAGAAACTGCCAAGCTCTCTTCCAAGTGGGCCGTCTCCACCGTCCCCCGGCAGTGCCCGAGTGTCACGACTCTGCACATGGTCCCCAGCAGTCGGCAGGGCTGCTGGCCCTGCTGGGCCTGTGGAACTAGCTGTGGGCGTTCTGCAGACTGCGAGCCCGGGCCGCCGTTGCTATGGGCGCCCAGATAGTGTCTCTCCCTGTCTTTGGAATAGCTTCTGCTTTTCATGATAGTCTTTTTTTGAAGAGTGAAAATCTTTTATTTGGATATACTCCAACTTTCTAGTTTTTTTCTTTTCCATTTTATAATTTATATGGTATTTAAGAAATCTTTGCTAAACACACGAACACTAGACTTTCCCCACGCATTTTCTTCTAGAAGTTTAATAGTTTCAGCTCTTACATTTAGTGCACTGAGCTGCTGTGATGGGTAACATAGTGTGAATTCTCAAATTTCTGTGTCACTTTTTGTTTTTTATCCGATTTTCCTACCATCCACAGGTTTACCTGGGGTTTTTGTTGAAAGTCAATCTTTCATGTACGTCCTAACATGGTTTTAAATGTTATTTTTTGGTTATTCATGTCAGCAGAATCCATTTGGTGAAGTCCTACAGGCGTAGACTGTAGCTCACTCTAATGAGGACCCCTTCCTGTGTGTGGGCCCGAGGGTGGGGTTCACGTCCGTGTTTGCACGGGTGTACACAGGAAAATGATGTCCGAGTCATTCCATTGTCTTTCCTATTCCTATTTGGCCCATGAGCTCTTTGGAGGTTTATTATTTAGTTTCCAGATATTTGCGGGTTTTTTTTTATCTTTCAGGTATAGGTTTCTAATTGAATGTCGTCATGTTCAGGACCCGGGCTGTGAGTGACGTAAATCCTCGTAAATTCACTCAATCTATTTGCCAAAGAATAAGAGCCGACTTGGTGACGCCTGCTCACCCTTGAAAAGACAGTCACGTGTGGCCTCCCGTCACCACGGGCCCTGGGCCTCTGAGACACTGCGTGGATCTCAGAGGCCCAGGGCCCATGGTGGCCTCCAGAGCCCAACTCTTCCTCCCCTTCTGTCCATCACTGTGGACGAGTCTGTTTCTCCTCTTACCCCGCAGCTTTGGCTTCAGAGACTTGGTGCTGTTTTATCAGAGCCTGAAGATCCAGGGCTGCTAGGCCTCTGGATGAACTGACCCCTGGTCATCCTCGGGGATGCCCTCTGCTCTGCAGCCTCTCTGTGCATTGCTGATGTCGCTGCACCTCCGATCAATGTCAGCATGACGTACTGCCCCCATCCCCTGGCTCTGAGTTCATCTGTGTCTTCTTCATCAAGGGGCTTCTTTTAGGCCACACGGGTTTTGTTCTGGTTTTATTATTCTTCGTGACATCCTCTGCCTTTCCTTCGAGGTGTTTAGAGCATTACTCTTACTGGGATTATTGATTCCACTGACTTTAGATCTACCTGTGCTGCTTGCTTTGGGTTTGTGCTGTGTGGTCTCTGTGCTCTTTTCTCTGACTTCCTCTGCATGACTTGAACAAGTCTGGCAATTTATATCCTCTGCTGGCTTTTTAAGAATATTGGGTTGCTTTGGGGCTTCTCCTGTGAATTTATCACAGTTTATCTTCAAGTACTGTCAGACTACTTCACAGACTCACAGGCGATGCTTCATCTCTCCCTTCCCAGTCTTTTTGCTACCGTTTCACAACTTTTATTTCCACATACGCTTTATTTCCATCTCTACCCTTTTTATTTTTTGTTTTGAGACAGGGTCTTGCTAAGTTGCTGAACCTGGCCTCGACCCCAGGATCCTCCTGCCTGGGCCTCCCAAGTCACTGGATTATAGGTGTGAGCCAGCTTATTTCTACATGTTTTAAACCAACACTATATTGATATTAAGTTTACTTGAAATACTCAATTATCCTTTGTCGGGGCGGGGTACCAGAGATTGAACCTAGGGGTACTTAACCACTGAGCCACATCTCCAGCCTTTTTAAATATTTTATTTAGAGTCAGGGTCTTGGTGAGTTGCTCAGGGCCTCACTAAGTTGCTGAGGCTGGCTTTGAACTTGAGATCCTCCTGCCTCTGCCTCCGAAGCTGCTGGGATTAGAGTCGTGCACCACCATGCCCGCTGTCTTTTGAAGATATTTTTTATGTAACAGGAAATACCTTTCACTTTACTCAGTATTCACTGTTCCTCATGCTCTTCATTTCTCTGTGTACACCCAAGTTTTGTCTGTTACCTGCCTTCTGTTCAAAGGACTGACTTTATCATTTTTTGCGGTGAAGGTCTGCTGGTGACAATTCTTCAGCTTTGGTGTGGCTGTAAAAATCTTTTCCTTTGGATTTGTTGTTTTGCCTTTACTTAGGAAATGTATTTGGGTGGGGGCACACATCTGGTGCTTCCGACGTGGCCCTGATGTTTTCTTGCATGTTCTTTCTGGGGGAGGCCGGCTGTCGCTGGACACAGGTGCCTGCCTTCCTGCTTTGGCTTCTTTTACTGAAAGGCTCTCTGTCTTGTTGGTCTCGGAGGGTTTTATCACGGATACCTTGGTGTTGTTTTCTTCACACTTCTTGAGTTTGAGTTTGGGGGACTTCTTGTATTTGTGGGTTTGCAGTTTTCATCAAATTTGGAGACGTTTTAGCCACTCTGTCTTCAAATGTTTTTGCCTTGGCCTGCTGGCCCTGCAGGGTCTCAGTTAGACACGCCGGGTAGACGTCTGGGCATGCCCCAGGCTTTCAGTCTCGGTGCCATATGGATGGCCTGTGGCTGTGCGCTCCGGCGATGGCATGTCCTGTAATGTGCAAGCTGCGGGTACACCTAGACCTTAAAAAATCTCCACCAACTCAGTTTGCAGTTTTTATATCTTTCGAATCTCTTTTCAACATTCTGTGTTCTGGTCTCCCTTCTTAACACACAGGACCCAGCTAACCCGACAGGTTGACTCACGTCTCCATGTACCATCATCTGTCTCGTTTCTGGGTGTTTCTACTGACTGATTTGTATTTTCCTTTCTTTTTTCCTAATTAGGCTCATATTTTCCTATTACTTTGCATGTTTGATACTTTCTAATTGTGCCAGAATTGTGGATTCCGTTTTGCAGGGTGCTGGGTGGTTTCACAGTCGGTGCCTATGGTTCCTGGAAGACGTCATGTTACTTGGAGTCAGCTCCACCCTTGCTGAGGTTTCCACTGGAGCTGTGCTGGGTGGGACTGGATGGGCCGTGGCACAGAGGTGACTTCCCCTGCCTGCTCTACCTGAGGCCCGCCCTGTGGCGGTCTCTCCAGCTGTCCTGGCCCTCTGTCCCTGGCTCTCCGTGGGCTCCGGGATCCTTCTCCCGTTTCTTCCAGGTGGGTCCATCCTGGCCTCGGGCACTGGCCCCCACGATGAGTGGCAGACTCTGGGCCCTGGATCCACCGTCAGTGTCTCCCCTACTCCAGGAGAGCGGCCCTCCCTGTAGCTTCGCCTGGAGTCTGTGTCTAGATAGGAACCTGGGACAGTCACAGGACTTGTTTATCGTCATTATGTTGTCTGAAGGACAAAATCCCTGTCCTGTGCTGCCTGTTGTCCTATCTTTTAATGGGGGGAGTTGTTAATTGTTGAATGTGAGAATAAAGATAGTCCCTGTGCATCAAGGTCAGAAGCAAAAATTCAGAAATTCTACATCCATGTTTTTACAATGGTAAGATAAATAACGTGGTATCACCCTCTCAACCCTTTCATTCTTTTTAATTTTTAAAATTTTATTTTTGTAGTTGTAGATGGACAGAATGCCTTTATTTTAATGTGGTGCTGAGGCTTGAACCCAGTGCCTCACACACGCCAGGCAAGCGCTCTGCCCCGGAGCCATTTTAAATGTTCAGTTCGGGGGCATGAAGGCCACTATCGATGTTGGGCTACATTCACCACCCACTCCATTCCAGTTTCCTCTCCCCAAAATGAAACGTTTTCTCCATCAAACACTAATTCCCTGTTCTCCTTTCCACCCGGTCATGGTACATCCAGTCTCTAAATTTGGGGATCTTTGGCTGTACTTGGTAGCGCGTGCCCACAATCCCAGAAATTCAGGAGGCTGAGACAGGAGGATCACAAATTCAAGACCAGTCTCAGCAATTTAGTCTAAAAGCAGCTTATTGAGATCCTATCTCTAAATTAAAAAATTAAAAAGGGCTGAGGATGTAGCTGAATAGTTAGGCACCTGGGTCCAATTCACATTTCCAAAAATAAATAAATAAATGGGTTTGGAGATCTTACATAATTCTTCTTTTGTGTCTAGCTTAAAAAAAACTTAGCATAACATCTTTAAGCTTAGCTATGTTGTAGTATGTGTCAAAATTTTCCTTTTTAAGGCCGAATAATATTCCACCACATGGCCATACCACAGTCAGTTCACCTGTTGGTGGACACTGGAGTTTTACTGCCTCTTGCTGTTTATGAGCAATGTTGCTGTGAATATGGGTGTACATACACCTATCAATCCTCTGCTTTCAATTCTGTTGGGTACATACCCAGAAGAGGAACTTCTGGATCAC
Source organism: Ictidomys tridecemlineatus (assembly GCF_052094955.1). NCBI lineage: Eukaryota > Metazoa > Chordata > Mammalia > Rodentia > Sciuridae > Ictidomys > Ictidomys tridecemlineatus. The sequence continues at coordinate 120,339,019 of NC_135481.1, read as the reverse complement.
TCGGGGATGGTCAGTTTGCTGGTTTGAGGAACAATCCTTCCCTCCAGCCAGGCACACATCTCCCAGTTTCTCCAGACCCTGCCGAGGCTCATTCCATGGTTTAGAGTGGGTGGGCGAGGAGCACTGGAGAAGAGGTCAGGAGGCCAGGAGGGCTGAGGGTGGTGAGGGAGGCAGGGGCATGGGTCAGGGTCCTGAGGAGTGGGGCCTCTGTAGAGATCCACACACACACACACACACACACGTGAGCTTTATGGGGAGGGGTTGGCTTATGAGATTATGGAAGGGGACAAACCCCAGGTTCTGCCGGCTGCAGGCTGGAGACCCCAGAAAGTAGGTGGAGTGATTGAGTCTGAGTCCAGAAACCTGAGAGCCAGGGCTCATGGTCCATCTCAGTCTGAGGACCAGGGAGGATGAGATGAGGTGCCCTAGCTGGAGAGGGCAGGCAGGAAGCAGGGCGTGTGTGTGCGTGTGCGTGTGCGATTGTGTGTGTGTGTGCGCACGCATGCCTGTGTGGATCTTTCCTCTGCCTTTTGCCAGGTTCTAGCCCTCGTGGATTAGACGATGCCCCGCGCGTTGGAGACTCATCGACTCCAATGTCGTCTCACCCTGAAACACACTGGCGATACTCCCAGAAGTCAGTCTGCTCGCGGTGGCCCACTCAGACCTGCACACGAAGGACGTCAGCCAACCTGGCGGGGCGGGTGGAGGGCCCCTCGGTCACCTTCGCCACCTTCGTCTGTGGTGCTGGCCAGGCCTGGGAGAACCTGCTGGCTCACACACACAGCAGCCTCTCTCAGGCAACAGGTGTGAGAAATCCATCCCGTGTTTGGAAACTCGCAGATTATATGAAAATAGACACACATGGGAGAGGGGAGAGGCGCTGGTCTCAATCTGGGCAGAGAGCTCCCATTTCTGGGATCTGAGAAGGAGACACAGGCATCTCTGCAGAAGCGCGTTGCTCATCGTGGCGGCTCGGGAGGAGAGGCGACCCAGCCCCTGCCCGACGCCCCGGGCTTCTCCGTGCCCTTCCCTTTGGCTTCCTGAGTGGAAATGGCAGCTCCGCCTGGGCTTGACGCGGCAGGAACGAGGACGCCGAGGAGACGGCAGCCTCCGCCTACTGGTCTCTGGAGTGCCAGTGGATTCTGTTCTCAGATCCCAGCCTGCCTCTGGGTAATTGGCAAACAGCGATGTGCCATTTGTCACGAAAATCAAAAACATTTGAAGCGAATGTGAGTTACAAGCGCATGGTTATTATCTAAAGGATATAAACCTTTACATTTCATGAGCTGAGAATTTTGGATACATTTAAGCAATGCAGAGTACGTAGGGGACTTTAAAAACAGCACTCGCAGTTAGGGAAGGGAATCGAGCAAGATGTGACTGTATCGATGGCCAGATTTGTCCCCACCCGTGGGTCTCAGCAACCAGGACATTCTAAGTCATGAGGATGGCCCTGGCATGGCCCTTCAGGGCTCCCGGGGGTCTCCCTGGGCAGTGTCGCAGCCCTGGGGCCAAGTCGGACCGCGCCCTCCTCCCGCTGTCCCCTGCCTTGGGCCTTCCCTCTCCTTCTCAAGGACTGACGCTTCACTTCTGGAGTGTCACTTTCCTCTTGTGACGGCTAGTCTCCTGTTCGAGCAGCCGTGACCGATTTCCAAGCAGTTTGCTCCTTGGAGAATCTCTCTGCTTTTGAAGAGCCCCCTGGACGTGTGACGGAGCGGGTGGGGAGCAGCAAAGAGCGTCCGCCACTCGGTTCCTGATGATGTTTCCCCTCGGTCCCACGGGAAACGTGAGTCCTGCTCAAGAGGGGAAAAAACCCAAAAGCTTATTAAACAATGATACCAGTGGTGAGGGGCCTGTCTTGTAATTGAATAAACAGTCGTGATTTAATAAAATCCAGCCATAAGAGGCTCAGATTTCGAATCTCTTGTGTATTTTGAAGCATGGCTCAAATATAACGAACCTAATTGATTCCTTCCTAACAAGCAGAGCCTACAAAGTTCCATGGAAAGAAATTTACCATGTGGAAAAAAGAAATGTTGAAAAATACAATTGGGTTCACTGTTTCTCAGCTGAAAAAGGACTAGAGAAGGGACTTGGCCAGATTCCAAAGAGCAAAGCCCAGAGGAGCCCGTCACCTGGGCCCTGGACGTGTCTCTTCCCTCGTCCTTTGCTCTGCGGCAGCAGGTGAGGAGCTGGGGACAGACCACAGCGAGGACCTAGAGTCAGTCCACCCAGGTCTTAGAAACAGGAGATTCGGGCCTCGGAGAGGGAGGGTGGCAGCCAGGCCACAGGACTTGGTGTCACGCGTTTCTGTGCCTTCACCTGCTCACCTGATTGGCTTGTCGAGTGTTCTCGACGCCATTGTCAGCACTGGGAGGCCTGGTGGACGCTCACCCTGCTGCCTCCTTGGGCCTCACCTGCCCCTAGGACAGATGCCCAGATAACCAGGGTGGTTTCATCTCGGTTCCTGCAGTGACCTGCAGCAGAGGCTGGGAAAGCGGAGGACCTGCAGACTCGCCTGGGCTGAGGGTGGGGAGGAGCCTGCCCGAGGAAGCCGTGTTTGGACGTTTGGAGGGTGCACAGGTGCACCAGGTGGGGAAGGATGTTCCTGGCAGGTGCGCAGTATGTAAGGGGACGCTGCAGCAGAAAGGAGCAGCAGGCAGCCAGCAAGCCAGGGCCCAGGAGGGGAAGTGCATGCAACTTGCAGTGAGGTGGGCACTCCAGGGCCCACGGCCGATGCTACCTTGTGGCAGCAATATCTGGGCTGACCTCTGCATTCCCGCGACTCCCTAAATGTTCTTACTGGTGAGTCCAGCAATGCCAGCTGCAAGACCCTGGAGTGCATGGGATGCAGTCGTGTGGCCACGGAGCGGATGGCCCTTCATCCAACAGCCGCAGCTGTAGCCGGCCCCTCTCCCTGTTGGCGGCTCTGGGGAGGAGGGGACAGCATCAAGGAGCTGAGGAGTGCCTCCTTCATCCCTGGCGTCTGTTCCCCGTACACCATCTGCCCCAGACAACAAGCCCACGTCTTTCTTCTTGTTCTTCCTTCTCCACTTCTTGTTTGGACTGAGGGAGTGGAGGAAGTTGGGTGAGCCCTGCAAGCTTTCTGCAGAAGAGAGGGGCTGACTGCCGGCTCACTCTGGGCTCCAGTCTCCCGTCCTGGAGGTGCTGGCTCCATGCTGGGTGCTCCGTGCTGGGTGCTCAGTGCTGGGTGCTCTGCAGGGCTGGAGCAGTGCCCGCCTGGGCTTGGTCCTCTGTCCTGGAGGGCAGACACTGACCCAGCAGGCTGAGGATGGAGAGGCTTGACATAGACCCTCACAGTCACCCTGATATGGTGCAATTTAAGGACTCCTATCAGCAAATTGGACAGAGGAGCGTGGCGAGGAGCAGAGCTGGGAAAACCTGTTTTCTTCTCACAGCCTTGTCAGCGACACGCCATATGGTTTTCGCCAAACCATTTGGGCTGCTCTAAGATTTTCTATTCCCAATTGTAAGACTGAGCTAATAGAATCTGCCACCTCACCGGGATATCACAGGCGCGCTTCTGAACGTCTGTAAATGCCTTTGAACTCCTCGGGAAAAAACATGCCACCAAATACCACGTTAAATCCATCTAAATGTCATCCTAACCCCAGATCTTCATTTCGAGAGCAGGGATTTAGGGCTTATGTGGATGCGTTTATTACAGTTCCACCGCAGGGACACACGGCTGATGGCCCGAGTTGTCTTTTCTTTTTCTTTTTTTTTTTTTTAATAAGATTGTGAAATACACCACCAGGTTGAGGCTAGGAAATTTTTCCGCCTTTCTCTATACGGAGAACAGCCTGTGTGTAGGAGGCTTTCTGTGGACACCTCGGTCCGTCCTCGGTGGCCGGCCCCTGGGCTCCCAGCATTCTCTTGGCGTCCTTGAACCAGAGGCAGGAGCAGCGGGTCTTTGATCCCACGTCTCCAGCTGTGTCCCAGGGATCATCTCCCTGCTCTCACGCCACCCTGCTTTTCTGTGGGGAATGGGGGGAACGGTTTTACGGACAGATCTGCGATGGCTCGAGGTTGAGAAAGCCGTGACTGTTTATTGGACTCCCTGATACAGCTTAATTATACCGACGTCCACGTGTTTACTTCGGAGATTTCCAAAAAGAATAGAGAAGATCTAGCAACCCCAAATTAGTTTAGGAACCAGCATGTCCCTTGCTTTAAGGAACACAGTAAACATTTCAGAAGAGCATGCCAGCTCTATCTGACTCCCTCTTCAGTGACTTCAGAGAAAACAGCAGCAGTTAAGCAATGTTTGCCAAGAGCAGATCTGGGGATGGGTGTTGATTTTAAAAAGAGAAGGGAGGGGAGCGCGCTGCTCACTGCAGGTCCCAGGCTTGGTGGTGGCTCGGTGGTGACACGGTGACACAGAGGCAAAGGCCTGTTTCTCAGACACTTCTGAGCAGCTGTGGCCCTTCCTTGACCTCCCTGCTGATGCGGCCCCTGATGGTGGAAGGCCCCAGGTGTCTCTGTCCACCCAGTTCTTTTCTGACACATGTGGTACAGCTCCCCAGGTCTGGTGACGGGAGGCAGGGGAGTGCTTTGCTGCGTGGGTAGGTCCCCCCCTACAGCAGGGACGGTCTGCCTCGGGCTCTGTAGGACCTAAGGAAACGAGGGTGGGGGCGTCTCCCACCTTGACACCAAGGGCCCCCCACACCTCTTCAACCTACTCTCTTGCATATTTGGTCAAACGTAATTAACAGGCCGAGGGCTGCTCGAGAGTCTGGTTTGTTTACAGAGAACACGCTTCCTGGCACCCCAGAGCCCAACAGCCAAGAAACCATCTTTTGTCATAGGCATCTCGACATCCGGGGCAACCCGGCGCGTTGGCCCGGCCTCCCACCTGCGCCAGGCTCCAGCTGAAGGCTGCACAATGGCTGGCTATTCAGCAGGCCTCGGTCTTCCCAGGGCCGTGAGCTTGCTGTCTGCACCCCGGGGAGCTGGAGGCCGGGCAGCTGATCCACCCCCACCCCGCCTTCGGGATGTTTGAAAACCATAATTTTGTTTTACAGGTCACAGGTCAGCCCATCCACGCCGGTCCCTGTAATTGGACAGGACGGGCTTTGTGTGGCCCAATTACATCTTTTCTTTGGGACCCAACGGGAGCCATCGATTAGTGCCGCGCTTGTGCCTAGAGCTGACCTGAGCCGCTCCAAGGCCGACCTTCCCCAAACGCCCGCTATGACTTCACTCCCAGGAATCTTAATGACCAAGCATTACTGTGACGGGTGTCTGCAATAGCCTCGGCTCACCCCGCTGGCCATCTTGGGGGAGCCCTCTGCCCGCCTTCTGTCCCCTTTGCTGCTGCCGTAGAGCAGTGCCTGGAAGGCCCAGGTGGCCAGCACTGAGGAGGCAGCAGGCAGAGGAGCAGCCCCTCAGCCGGACCTTCCCTGAGCCACCTCCTCCCTTCTGGCCCATTTCTGAAAAGGCAACGGGAAGGTCTCAGGGGCGTCCTGAACCTGGTGTCAGCCTCGCCTTCCCCGTGCTGTGAAGTGACGAGTCACTTGGCTCACAGGGCCTCAGTGTCCCCCGCTGCAGAGCAGCACTTGGACTCTCTGTGAACTTAGATGACATGGAGAGAGTACAGTCAGAGCACAGGAAGGGCCTGTCTTATGGCAGCTCGGGGACCTCGAGAAACAGCCTGGGACTCCCTACACGGAGGAGCCACCCTGTAATCCCAGCTACCCAGGAGGCCGGGGCAGGAGGACCCCAAGTTCCAGGCCAGCCTCAGAATAAAAAATAGAAAGGAATGGGGGGTAGCTCAGTGGCAGAGCACCCTGGGTCCAATCCCGGGTCCTGAGAGAGAGAGAGAGGTGCTACCAGCTGGGCCATTCAGGACGAAGCTGGGTACCGTGAGCCGATGTTCCTGTTACCTGTGTCTCTCCTGCCAGGTCTTCCTTAGGGACACAGTGCTTTAGTGGCCCTCACTGTCCTGCAGGAGGGGGCACAGGCCCCTCTGGCACCTCAGAGCTGCCCTCCGTTGTCACAGTGGTGTGCAGACAGAGTTCTGAGAGGAGGTGGCACATTTGCATAGGCGCCAAGAAGCCTCTTTGTCGGAAAGGGATCCAGACCAGACCCGCTGCCCTTTCCCGCTTGGTGATGCACAGGCGGGGCCCAGAGCTGGCGAGGAGCTGCTGGCAGGGACAGGCACCAGCGTTGCCAATGGAGAGCCCGCTCACTATGCGAGAAATGCAGGGGCAGTGCCCGGGCTGCATGGGGTGACAGTCCCCGCAGTGTGTGCTGGACAGCATTGGGGGGGTGGTCACTGGCTTCCAGGGGAGCCACACAAAGAAAGGGGTCTGAGCTTGGAACCAGCTCATGGCGCATCCCTGTGATTCCTCCTGCCAGGACGTTCTCATGGCCGTGGGCACGGGCCCAGGAGATGAGGGGGGAGTCCATCAGTGGGCAGTCCTGTTCATCCTTCCCCATATGAGCCAGCACCCACCTTCCTCCCCTTCATTCCTGAGCCTCCAGGGGCCTGTGCTGAATAGTTACAGATGTGGTGCTTGTGGCCATGGAGGCGTGTGGCCGGGGAGAGGTGAGAGTGGAGGGCGGTGAGGGCGCCCAGGAGGGGCACTGAGCAAGCCGTCGTCCCTGCTCTGCTGCCCCTGTGCACTTTGCCCATCTCTGCCCGTTGTCCTGGGCCAGCCGGAGCATCCTTGGGGTGGGCCCTGGACAGCTGGCCAGCTCTCTGCAGGCCAGACGGTTCAACACAGGGAAGGAGTGGCCAGATTTACAAGTCACCAGAGCCTGTGGCAAGAGCCAGGCCCAGACATGGCTTCCTGGAAGTGAATGGCCAATAGGATCCATCTCAGGCCACCAGACGGTTTTGAAAGCATGGTGGACGCTCTCCCGGGTCTGGCTGGGCTGTAGCTCGCAGGACTGTGGCCCTGCAGGGGCTCTGCCTGCTCCAGGACCCTCCCAGCCTCTCCTGCCTCTTTCTCTCGGCCCTTCCCGCTCCCTCCTCCCTCCTTCCTCTGTGCCTGGTCCCTATAACCTGTGTCCGTAGGTCAGCTGTGGTCACCATCTCCATCGCCAGGGTCCTTGCCATGTATGCACATGCTCCCGGACACCGAGCTTCATGGTTTAAAGACAAATGCTTTTGAAAAGAGGCACGTCAGGTGTCGGATGCCAGCTTCTGCAGGAAATGGAAATTTGGGATCATGTGGACTTTCCAATTATCCCAATTATTCTCCTACTAATTGTGAGGTACTAACCCATCAAGTCGAAATGGATTTTATTCCCCATGCACCCCTCAAGTCCTTTCTGGAACAAGGTGGGATGTAAAAATAAATCAAGTAAATAAATTTGGAGCATGTGCAGTCCAGCCCTCACCCTTGCCAACGACCTCTCGACAGCATCTGGAGCCCGCGCCCCAGGAGCCGCTGGCAGAGGGGGCGGCCCCCGGAGGAGCCCTGTGATTTACTGCACTTCCACGCTCAGCTTCCTCCTAATGGCTTTCTGAAGGTCACTGACGCTCGCGGGGAGTGCGGACGGGGAGGCTTACGCCTGTGCAGGGAGGCACCGTGTCCCCACCTGCTGGGACCGAAGGACACCAGGTCTGGAGGCGGGTGGCACCTCCTCTCTCCTGAGCACTGTTCAGCCTCGCGCTTGGGCTTTGACCAGTGGTGCCCTGGGCCTGCTTGGTGGCTCACCGTGGTCCCTCCCATGCCCAGGGGGAGGGGGAGGCAGTACGGTGCTGGCTGATGTCATCAGTGTGTGTCAGTGTAGGGGAGTGGCCATGCCAAGGCCTGGGCTTTTGTCCATGGAGACGGGTTAAATTGCAATTTATATCTTGAAGTCCTGACCCCCAGGACCTCAGGACGTAACCTTACTTGGAAAGAGGGCTGTTGCTGGTGGGAGTCATTGAGACGAGTGAGTGGGCCCTCGTCCTGCAGGATGTGGCCAGTCACGGGGCAGATCTGGACACACACAGGGAGAGCACCCTGGCCTAGGGCTGCTGCAGGCAGAGATGAGCAGGAGGCAGCCACGGCTCAGGGAGGGACAGCCACCAGAAGCCAGATCAGAGACCTGGTCCAGTCTACCCTCACAGCCTCCAGGGCCCACCCTGCCCACGTCTCTCCCAGCCTCTGCCCCAGCACTTCAAGGGGCTCTGGCAAAGGAGCGCAGCCTGTGGTGATTTGGGGGCAGCCCTGGAGGCCCTGAAGACCCACACAGAGAGTGTGCTGGCCCTTCCTGCTCTTCTCGTAGCTCCAGCCGACTGGAATAGGGGCTCCAGCAGCGCCTCTGCCCCTCTCCAGGGCTGGGGCAAGGAAGGAGGTGGTGTCGCGAGGCCCACGAGCAGATCCTGGCTGTCCCCGCCCAGGTCTCCCCCTCCTCGGTGCTACTCCCAGGATGTCCCCTTTCTGCTCTTGCACTTGGGCTGACCCTTCAAGTGGGGGCCTGTGGATCACGGTGGGAGCTCTGTGAGGACGAACTGATGTTCAGGCAAGAAGCTGACCTTACCGGGAGACATGGCGGGATGTGGGTGCAGGAGCACTGGCTTTGGGACCAGAAAGGCCAAGCGGGAACCCTCACAGGGTCACTTACCTGCTCTGCTCTCCAGCAGGCCCTTTCCACTTTGGAGCCACCTGCCCCCAACGGGGTGGATGCCGCCATCTCTGGTCCTAGTGGGGGAGTGGAGAGCTTCGTGCACCCCCTAAAAACATCTCTGCGGCTTCTTCTCCCGCTGACTCCCTAGGTGACCCCTAGGTAACTCCCTCTTGTCCCTATTCGCAACCATACCACATAAGGTGAGATCTGAGGTCCCTCTGGCTCTGAAGGGCAGGCTGAGTCCAAAGGTGTGTGTGCATGCCTTCATTCACGTGTGTGTGCGTGTGTGCGTGTGCATGTTTTATACACTTGTGTACGTGTGTATGTGTGTGCACATATGTCTGTGTCTATATCTATGTCCTTGTTTGTACACAGGTGTGTGTGTGCATGTAGCGTGTGCACGTGTGCAGTGTGTGTGCTGTGTGTGTGTCAGCACTGGGAATGGGGGGATGCTCCCACTTCTAGTGGCTGCGAAGTCAGGATTCTGCCCGTACTTTATTGGGCGATTTCAGCATGGAAGGCTCCGTCACCCCAGTAGAGCTGTCACTCTGTTTTGGCGAGGTGCCAGGAAGTGTCTTTCACGTGGGATTTTCCATTTGGATGTGGGGTGGTGGTTTCAGGAGTGACATAATTCTCCCTGGTAGCCACAAATGGGCATCTTTCTAAAACAAATTAATGTCACTGTTTAACAGTGTGATTCCAAAGTGACAGCGATCCAGCCCGGCCTGCTGAGAGAGCTTGTGTGTAGGTGATGTGGACGGCCCCCTATCTCTAGGACATTGCAGGCCGCTGTGCCCCTGGGCTCACCTGACTGGGCTGTACAGTCTGCACCTGCTGACCACTCCTGGGCAGCCGTGGGCCTGAGAGGTGGTGGGAGGTTTCTGTCTCCCCAGCCACTGCGGAGAGCACTGCAGGACCAAGGCCTGCTTCCTTGCACCCCACAGACCCTAAAAGCTGGCGGGGAGAAAGGGAGAGACAGAGACGGAGAGACATCGGGAGCAGAGAGCTCTGGCCACAAGGTATTTCTGTGCCTTTGAGAATCAGTCCCGGTGGCTTTCCCTAGAGAGAATGTGGTAAATTTCCACTCTCGCAAAGACCTTTCTGCTCCTAACAGGAGTGTGCAGCTGCCCTGGGCCACTCTGGAGATGGCACAAAGTGTCAATACTGTGGACAGGAGCACGTGCTGGGCTTCTCAGCGGGTCCCCAACAACCACTCCGCTGTCTGCAGCCTGCCGTGGCCACTCGCTGCATGCACCGTGCAGTCCTAAGCTAGACTGCTGGTTTTGAAAGGAGCCGTGTCCTCCGTGCAGACTACCTTGTGGAGAGGTGTTCTAGGTAGGAAGCGATGTGAGTGTGTTGGGGATCAGGAGCCTTTTATTGTTTTTTTAAGCAAGATTTTAAGCTCCCCAAGGATGCACCCTGTCCTTGCCCTTGTGCTCATTGCTCAGTGTCCTCTACTCCCCCAGATCCAAACAGGGCGCGTAGGGAAGGTGTACAGGCGGAGCTTGCTAACGGGCAGGCAGGGTGAAAACAGGGAGGAGTTTACTCTCCCTGGGGAAGATTTGGGTCATTTTCTTCCAGAGAAGCACTGCTTCCCTTGCTTCTCTCTTTTCTGGACTTGCACTTGTGACGTGGGACGCAGAGGAGTGGGAGCTGCTGGGCTTCCACAGGCTGCTCACTGTGCCACCAGCACTGGGAGAGGAAGAGCGTCCCACGACTCCAGCTCCTGCCCTGCCCTGCCTCTCAGGGTGCCCTGCTCCCCGCAAGGTCAGCACAGGCTTGCACTTCACGTAAACAGGTTCTAGGACGCGTTCCTGCCAGCCTGGCTTCCCTTGTCCTGCGTTCGGGAGGCTCAGTCATGTTCTTGGGTGTGGTTTCAGACCTCGGCTGTCACTGTTCCCGGGGGATCCAGCACGGGAATCTGCTGCAGTCCATCGGCTCGCAGGATGGACCGCACGTGGTTTCTAGTTTGGGGCTCTTACAAAAACTCCTGGGAACACTCGAGTCTGTGCTTTGTGGCGGGGTCTGCAGCTCCCATGCTGGAGCGCGCCTGGGAGCGGGGTGTCCGCCCGGGCACTGGCACACCACTGCAGGGAACAGGATGCTGCAGCTCAAGCCACATCCTCACTGTCCTTCGATGCTCTCGCTCGAGATGCTTGTGTCCAGAAGCCACGTGGGCAGGGTAGGCAGGGCAGCAGCTCAGTGGGGACAGAGCTGCCCACCAGCCAGAGTCCTGGGAACAGCTGGACATGGTCCTGCAGAAGCACACTTAGCCTTGCTGCACTCTTGTAGACCGTGTGCCTGTGTGTGTGCACGCACGTGTGTGTGAGCTCTCCAATGCTGCGGGATGTTCCTATCTAGAAGTTGTATTAGGAACAAGACCTCAGTAGAGATTCCAGCATTCTCTAGGTTCATTTCTCCAACTTCAATGGAATAGAAGTAGAAATTAGTATAAGAAGAATGTCATCTCCAAGAGGCAGAGGTGTTTGTTGTTGTTGTCACTCGTGGCTACATCCCCGAAGCCTAGAATAGCGCCTGACACCAGTTCTTGAATTAATGAAAAATATAAGGAGGCATGTCAGAATGCGTTCCATGTAAATGAGCAGATGTCCTAAGTCAGGATCCTGATCAATGCCTTCCTATCGAGAAGAGGGGTTTTCAGGCTCTGTTCAACACCCTCGTCCAGGACCCCAGCCCTTTCCTTCCTTGAGCTCTGCTTTCTCGTTGTGTTGGCTGTTTGTTCTCTTGGTCCCCAAATAATGACCATGATGATCATAGTGTATGTGCAGTCAGCTTTCTGTTGCTATAACAAAGACCTGAGGTAGTCAACTTAAGAAGAGTAAAGGTTCATTTTGGCTGAGAGTTTTGGGGTTTTCTGCCCAGGGTTGCTTGCCCCTATTGCTGTGGGCCTGCAGTGAGGCTGATGCTTAGGACAGGATCAGGTGGTGGAGGGGAAGCGAGAGGGCCCCAAGGTCCCCTTCCAGGGAGCTCCCCCGTGACCTACTACTAGGCCCCACCTCCCAGAGGTCCCCCTGCCTCCCAGGAGCCCCACAGGCTGGGAGCGAGCCTTCAACTCGGGGACTTGGAGGATAGTCATGATTCCTGTTGCAAGGATTGGCTGTGCCACGTGCTTTGTGCCCACCACTGCGGTGGCCCCTACACATTTTCATTCACTGACTGCTCACATCTGCTCGAGAGGTGGTGCCATTAATCCTCGTCTACAGTTGGGTGACCTCTCCAAAGTCCAGCTGCCACTGGGTGGAGCCAGGCCCCTGGGCACACCTGCACCCTGCTCGCCTTCTGAGCCACTCTTTCCCTCCAGGTGTTGAATTTTCAAAGCCACCCAAAGAAAGTGTCCCAGTGGTGTCAGATGGCTTCCCTGTGGTCAAGAGGAGCTGGGCAGGTGCAGAACAGGAGACCCAGGTTCACTGGAGACAAGCCACGACTTGTGCCTTAGAGCCAGGGATGCAGGGACAGCAGGGGCTCGCAGTCAGTGTCCATGAGGAATTTCTTTGCCATAGGAAAAAAGAATCCATCACTTGCAAACTAAAAGTGGTTCTCCAGATAACCTGAATCAGAGAGAAAATCAGAGACATTTATAACTGAGAAGGGGTTGCCTAGAGTGGACCCCACGGAGGGAAATCCAAAGAGAAAGAGAGAAACCGTGACGGAGGGGACCAGAGGAGCACAGGCCGGGCGCTGTGCAGATCCCCTCTGTGTTTAGGTTTATACCCCTGGTCTGTCCTACAAACTGTGCAAAAGACAGAGCGGGCAAACCCCCAGAACCAAACCCAGATGGGACCAGTACAAAATATAGGCCACTTCCCTTAGGAAAACAGTGGGAAATCCACACGGAGACATTGACACATAGAATACACTTACCCTAGAGAGGGATCTTGTTAGACACCCCACCTGTTGGGCTCACCGCCCGGGGTCCCCTCTGTAGTGCAGGGGCTGGACATCATGTTCCTGGACTTTCTGGCAACAGGGTTCAGTCATGTCTTCACCAGCCAGAGACGCTCCCTGGTCTGGGAAAAGGGGAGGAGTCCCAGCTGAGGATGGGAGCACTGTCAGGCCAGCACGGACCCCCTGGGCCTGCCGCACCCCTCAAGGTGCGAGATACAGCAGGCTTCAAGCCTCTGCAGGAAATAATAGATGCAATCATTTATTGATATCGAACATCTTTACGACAGGCATCACGCAAGTTGTTGTAGAAGACTCTGCGGGGAAGGCGCCCCTGGAGAGTGCCACAAGGTCACACTTGTAGAGGTGAGTGGGCATCGTCTGCTCAGAGCTTTAGGTAGACTTCCCCTAAACCTTCCTTCTGTGTGCTCAAGTCATACAAGGGAGTGGGGAGTTCTCTTTCAAAGAATTCTCGTTTACATACTGTTTGTATTTGTGTGAATGCAAAACAGTTCTTGTATTCTCTGTACAACATTTGGTATGATAAACTCAGATTTTCTTGGGGCTTATGGATAACAGTTTTGGAGAGCTGTCTCATTTGCTTAGTTGGGTGACTTGTCAGAACTCCTTGGTCTGTTTCGATTTCTTCAGTGATAACTCACTGGAAACGAGATACAGCAGGCTTCAAGCCTCTGCAGGAAATAATAGATGCAATCATTTATTGATATCGAACATCTTTACGACAGGCATCACGCAAGTTGTTGTAGAAGCTTCTTCTAATTCAGCCTTCATTATTTATTGATTTCTTCAGCAAAGTTTTGAGGGGGAAGCTGTAGGCAAAAACTGCCAAGCGAGGTCAGGGTGCAAGAGATGAACAGCTCCACTCAGTCTCGCCCTCCTGGAGTTTGAAATGTGTGTGTGGGGGGAAGCACCACCAAAACAGGACTGGGAGCGAGGCAAGGAAGCGCAGCCCTGTGGCTGGAACAGAGCTGAGGCCAGAGGAGCAGGACCACCCCAGCCACCTGGAGCAGGCGACGGGAAAGGCCGGGAAGGACGCCGGACCCCAAAAGACTTCCAACCCGAAGAGAGTCCACTTCCTTCTTGGTCCTCCGGTGGCTCCCAGTTTGGTCTCAAAGTCAGCTGACGATCTGGAAGGACAGGCCAAGACTGAGAGAAAAGGTCCCTGCGAAGGTGGACACTCCAGCCAGAGAGCAGAGGAAAGTCCCTGTCTTCTGTCTCTCAGGCCCTTTTCTGTCACTCTAGCAAAACCCCAGGTGACTGACACAGAACTCAGAGTTATTCAGCTCATGGCTCCCGAATCTGGGGAGTCCATGCAAAGCTGCCGGCCTCTGCTCGACAGCTGGCGAGGGCCTCCCGCTGCACCATGACACGGGGAGGCGTCACATGGTGAGACAGAGCCAGCTGCTAGCTTGGGTCTTTCTTTTCTCTTCTTATAAAGCCACTAATGCCATCGTGGAGCCCCACCCCTGTGACCTTATTAAATCCTCATTACATCCCAAAGGCCTCACCTCCAGACACCATGGGCACAGGACTTTGGGGATTAAGTCTGCATACACGAGCTTCTGGGGGATACATTCAAGCCAAAGCAGGTGTTGTTCTTTCCTGTTCCTATGTGGGCGCAGACTCTCATGACTGCAGAGTCTCCCACGGAAACCATCAAAGTCGGTTGCAACAGGACCACGTTGCTGAACTGCCGGAACAAAGAACTGTCCACACACGGGGGCTGTGGCCACTGCAAACACCCTTCGGGAACGAGGGACACCAAGGGCAGTGTCCCCACCGACTGCACAGCGCCTGGCCTCTCACCAGCCTTCGCAGGTGAACTCGGCTTTGCCGTATCATGGAAGCTGGAGTTTCATCCTCACCCTTAAAAACTAAATAGCACTGCATCTTTTAGGCCCAGAAGTTGAGCGTCACCAGCCAGCACTAGCTCACTTGCCTGAGGCCACACATTGGCTGGTGACTGGGGGCAGTCTAGGACTTAGATCTTCCCGTGTACCCAGCCAGGGCTGCTGGTTGACAGCAGGGAGAGCAGTGCAAACGTCAGGCTCAATTCCCGTCTTTCCAGACGGCTCTTATCATTTGTGTAATTAATTTGAAACCATTGTTTTGAATTTCCATTCTTGAGGCTGCCTCCATAATTTGGCGGCAATAATTGCAGCTCATTGCATAATGAAAGGATGAGTGTGATTATTTAGAAACATTGGGGAGCAGTTTATTTACACATTTTGAAAACGTTCTTTCCCTTCCAAAGCCGACCACCAACAACCACAGGACACCTTTTTTAAAACATTTAAATGAAGTCAATGGAGGGACAGTTTCATTCGGCTTGACAAACGTGAGCTGGGTCAACCACTACCATAAGCTAGGTAGAATGTTGGTCACCAAGTTCTCTCCTGTGTCCGTATCATCAATCCCTCTTCCCCCTGTGGCCACCTGCAGCCACTGGGCTGCTTTTCTACACTACCTTCTCCTCTGTGCTGCCTGACTCCGCTCGGCGGGGTGCTCCGGGACTTAGCCCCCTGGCTGGGCATCTCGGGTTGGCGTCTTTGGCTGGCTCTCTAGTTTCCCATTGCCAGCGCAGGTCCATCCATGGCCCGTCTGCAGTCATAGTGCAGGTCCATCCATGGCCCGTCTGCGGTCACAGCGTGTTTGCAGGGGAGGTGACTGTGTCAGTGTGCTTGGAGTGTTTGCCCACAGGCTCTGTCTGGGACCCGGGCTTTCATTCCTCTTGGGTGAATGTCTGCTGGTGGAGTTCCTGGGCCCTGAGGTAAGGACCCCTGACTATTAAGGAGAGACCACACTCTCTTCTGACTCAGCGATGCTGTCTCCCACGTCCACTGCAGCGCCGCCCGCCGTTTGGAGGTCCTCGGCCTCACCAGCCCTCGCGGGCCACTGGGAGTCTCCTCAGGGCAGTTTGCAGAAAAGCCCATCAGCATGGTACTCGCCTTGGGGTTCCCTGGCGGCTCCCGGCCTCCGCTCTCACGGCCCTTCCTACTGTCAGTGAGGAAGACAGGGCCGAGGGTCTGAGAGAGCAGTCTTCTCTCTCACCTTCTGCCCTCCTTTCTCCTCCTGCTCCCCAGTGCAATCCCTGCAAGTTGGACCACCTCTTCCCTGAGGCAGGTCATGGGAACTGGAGAGGCAGCTGATTTCCCTGGCTTCCGCCTCGGAGCTGGCCATGAAGAAAGTCTTGGACCCTCCCTGACTGATGGCAGCTCAGAAGACCCCACTTCAGAGGGAGGGAGGTGGCCCTTGCCTGGGGGGAAGGAGTGCTGCAGAGAGGTCAGGTGGAACTGAGCAGGCAGGCTTGCAGGGGTCCTCGCTGTCCAGCAGCACGAGAGCTGACCCTGTGCCCATTCACCTTCTCCACGCTCACCATGCTTCAGTAGAGCTTATGCAATGGAGTCTCCATAAACCCACAGGACAGGGTTTGGAGAGCTTGCGCGCAGCTCACCAGGGTCTGGCGGGAAGCCCACCCCAGTGACCCTGTGCATCAGCCTTCATTTGGCTGCTTAGTTCTTTATAATAAGCTGGGGACCGTAAGTCAGAGCTCCCCTGAGCTGTTCAAGTTGTAGATTAGTATGACCCAAGGAGGGGGGTCACAGGAGCCCCAACTCACAGCTGGTCTGTCAGAAGTTCCCGAGCCTGGACTTGCAGCTGGATCTGGAGTGGGGGCCGATCCGCGTCCTCCACCTGTGGAATCGGACGTTGCCGCCAGGTAGAAAGTGTCAGGATTGAGTTGAATTAGAGAACGCTCCATCTCTGGTGTCTGCTGCAGAGCCACTGCTTGCTGGCTGTGGGGAGAAGCCCCGCATAGTTTTGAGATAGTTGTGGTCTGTGTTGTGAGGATGCAATGGGGAAACTGGGAGGCTCAGAAAACAGAGTTCCCAGGAACCTCCTCTCCCCGCGGGTGCGGCTTCCTCTTGCAGAGCCTGCTGCTGGCTTACAGTGATCAGTCAGTCACAATACCGCATAGATCACCCTGTGGGCTGGGCGCATATGCAGTGACGTGCACCCACTGTCACAGTGCTGTAGAGTGGTTCCTTTGCCCTAGGAGGACCCCAGCCATGGTCACAATGGGCAAAGGTGGGATGTACACAGCCCAGGGGGAGAAATAAAGAACATCCAAGGTTTCTGCCTTTGTCAATGCTTTATTCACTCAAATCACTCAATACAAGTTCACTCTGTGGGCTCCTAATCAAGGAAATGACAATCCTTAATGCTAGGCACTGCAATGGACATGATCAATCCACAGCAAACATTTCTAGATTAATTCTAAGCACTGCAAACACACTTAATCACGACAGACTCATGGCAGACAGTCCCTCTGCATGCCAAGCTCAAGTGTCGGGTCAGAAGTCTCTAAGTCCAGCAGATGCCCACTCACTCAGACCGCGGCGATCGGGTCAGGAACCAGGGCAGGCTTCTCCCGGGGTGGAGCTGACGGCCGGCTGAGGAGAGGGTCCCAGGGAGAAGTTGTGGCTCTCACCAGGGTCAAGATGTGGCTGTAGAGTTTGAGTGGTGAGGAGGAGGCAGAGGTCATCAAACAATGAGAAGAGTTGGGATGCCAGTCCAGGTCCTCATCAGGCCCTCAGTGTGGGGCATCAGTGTCGGCTGGCTGCTGTTCACCTGCTCCCCCATTTATACTGAATGTCGGGGCTTCTGCCACCTTTCAATCCCTAGCAGTTCCTCAGTCATTTGCCCTGGGGTTAAAGCAGCTGGTCTGGCGGTCCCCACCCTGACCTTTTCACCTCTCTCTTACGGGCCAGGACAACTGCTGGAGACTTCACTCTGAGTTTGTCAGGGTGGGGAGAAGTGACTGTTTGTGCCTGAGGGCCACACTGGAGGGCTCCGTAGGCGAGCCTGGTGACACTGCGGGCTTCAAACTGGAGTTTTAAAACGGAGGAGCTGCGTAGGCTCAGGCCTGAGGCCACCTCACACCCACCTCCTCCTCCCTCCCATCTTCTCACTAGCTCCATAGTTTCCTTTTCTAGAAGTCCGTGGAGTTGGGTTCCTGAAGCACGCAGCCATCCTGAATGGCCTCTTCCCTTACCAGAGTGCCCTGGGGGTCCCCCGGGTCTCCTCATGGCTTCGTAGCTCATTTCTTTTCATTGATGAATAATTTTTTGTTGTATGGATTTGCCACCAGTTATCCATCCATATCGTCCTGTTCAGATCTCTTGCCCACTTTAATCAGGCTGTTTGGTTCCTTATTATTGAATTTTAACAGTTTTTTGTGTGTTTGGGGTAGAAGTCCTTTATCAGATATGTAATTTGTATATGACTTGTCTCAATCACTTACAGTAGCTTTCATAGATCCTAAAAATTTAATTAAATGGAGCCCAAACTACGGGATTTGTTCTTTCATGGATTGTGCTTTTGATGTTGTATTTAAAAATTCCTCACCAAACCGTTAGTTTTTCTTCTGTTATCCTCTGGGAGTTCTGTAGTTTGGGATTCGCCTTGGGTTATGGCTCACTCGGAGTTCAGTTTTGGTGAGGGTTGAGTCTTGGTCTGAATCTGTGGGTTGGCGGGGAGATGTCCAGTTTTCCCAGCACCTGACCATCTGAAAGGCCCGTCTGTCTGTTGGATCACCTTGGTTCCTTTGTCCAAGATGGTCAACTGCACTTCTGTGTCAGTTTCTGGGATCTGTGCTGTGTCCCACAGTGCTGTGTGTCTGTTCTTCTGCCGACACACACTGTCTTGATTACTGAGGCTTCATAGCGGACCTTGAGGTTCCCTTTGTTCTCTTCCAGTGTTGTGTTGGCTGTTCTTGCCTTTCCACATAGGCTTCAGAAGAATACTCACAAAGTCACTTGCTGGGATTTTGATTGGGATCACATGCTGGAAAAATGGATGGCAATACTGAGTCCTGCTATCCACAAGCATGCAAAACCGCTTCACTACATTCTGACTCGTTTTTTCATAAAAGTTTTATAGTTTTTCTTGTATAGATCTTTAACAGATTTTGCTTGATTAGTCCCTAAATATTTTGGGGTTTGGGTGCTAAAGTAAATAGCATTATGTTTTTAATACAAAACTCTAATTTTTATTGCATTTTATTATATTTAATGTTTAGCTTTTTTATATTTGCCTTATAGTCTGAAAATTTTATATATTTTTTACTGGTTCCAAAAGGCTTACATTGATTCTTGTACATTTTCTTCATAAATAATCACATCATCTTCAAGAAAAGAGTTTTATTTCTTCCTTAAAATCCATATACCCTTTTATTTTCTTTCCTTGTCTTATTGCTTTATTAGGACTTCTAGTAAAAAAGCTATGGTATCAATATGTACTATTACTATTTATCAATTGAAATTTTAAAAATTACATAATTTTTTTAAAGCAGTGGTGAGAGGTACAACCTTGCCTTCTTCCTTATCTTAGCAGGAAAACTCTAGTTTCTAACCATTAAGAATGATGCTAGCTATTGTTTTTGTTGTTGTTGTTGTTGTTGTTATTTTTTTGTAGCTGATCTTTATCAAGTGGCAGAAGTTCCCCAAAGCTAGTTTGCTGAGAATTTTTTTTTTTTTAATCATGAACTAGTTTTGGACTTTTTTGCATCTGTTAATATGATCTTTTCTTTCTCCGCCTGTGGATGTAAGAGGTTGGTCTGATTGGTTCTCGCTGTTGAGCCCATCTTGTGTAACTCGGACAGATCCCACTTGCTGGTCACATGTAATTCTTGTCATATTCTTGGATTTGATTGGCTTCAGTTTTGCTGAAGCTGTTTGCTCTCTGTTCAGGAGAGATGTTGGCTTTTAGTTTTCCTCTGTTCTTGTGTCTTCGTCGGGTTTGGGCTTTAGAATAATGCTATCGTTTCTTCCTTAATTGTTTGGTAGAATTCTGAGTGGGCCCATTTGGAACTGGTACTATGTGTTTGAAAGGATCTTATTTATTGATTGAATTTCTTTCATAGATTATTCACACGTGTTAAGATCACCTGTTGTTTCCTCTGTGAGTTTGGTGGAACTGGCCATTTTCATCTAGTGTGCCAGATTTATGGGGCATCTTTTATTACCCTTTCATATCTCTGAGATCAAAAGTGGTGGCCTGTATTTCATTTCTGATTTACTTTGTGCCATTTTTTTCTTAGTTAATCTAGCTAAATGTTCATCAGTTTCATTGATAAGGATCAACTTTTGGTTTTGTTGATTTTTTTCTGAAATTTCCTATTTTTAATTTCATTGGTTACTGCGGTAGTTTTTTTTTTTTATTGTCTGATTGTGTTTTTAATTTGTCCTTTTTTTTCTAGTTTTCTAAAGTAGAAGCTTAGGTGATTGGCTTTGCATCTTTCTTCTTTTCTAAAAAGTCTGCACTGCTATAAATTTCCCTCTAAGTACTACTTTTGCTGCATCCCACAAATAATTAAATAATTTGTATTTTAATTTTTGTTTCCTTCAAAAATACTTACTAGTTTTTCCTGACACTTCTTTTTTGGCCCATGTGTTTATTCAAAGTATTTTGTTGAGTGTTCAGTGGTTTTGAATCTTCCAGCTATCTCTCTGTTACTGATTTCTAACTCAGTCTCATTGTGAGTGTACCCGATTGTTCCCACTCTTTCATGCTTGTTGAGGTGTGTCATGACTTTGAGTTCCATGGATCTTGGTGAATGTTCCATGTGAGTTTGAGAAAACATGGGTCCTGTGCTGCAGGGGTTGAAGTATCCTGTGACCAGGTGTCCGAGGCCATCCCATCGTGATGGTCTGCCTGACCTTGTGCCTGCTGATCATTTCTGATAGAGGACCTTGAGATCTCCAAACCTAGGAGTAGATTCGCTCCCTTCTGGACGGTTCTGTTAGGTGGGGCCTGTGCATCTGACCCTTTGTTGTCAGACTCACATGTTAAAGATGGTCGTTTCTAATGGGGAACTGACCCCTTGCCCACTCTTCAGTGCTCTTTTTTCTCTCTGATCATCTTCCCTCTCAGGTCTCACTTGGTCTGAAACTCAGTCACTGCTCCAGGTCTGCGTGGATTTGTATCAGCACAGTATGACTTTCCCTACCTCCTTAACCTTGATGGAACTTCTACACTTAAAGGAGTTGCTTCTTCTTTCCTATCACTTCTGACCATCTCTTTTAATCAGTGTGTCTGGTCTTAACATCTGAATCATGAACATCTGCCATGTTTATCACGCTTTCTATCCACCGCCCCCTTTTTCTGTTTCTTTTTATCTTCTACTTTTTTCTTCCCTTTTCTGGTTTTAATTCTATGTGATTGAATTTCTTTTAGCTATGAACATTTTAATCGTGCTTCTTTTCTTCTTTTAAAACATTTTAAATGACTGTCCTGGAGCTGATCCAAGCTCTCTCCAAATGCCACTCTACTCTCTCATGACACTTAGAGTAGAGAGCTCTCCCAGTCTTCCCTCAGGTCCGTGACACTGCTGTCTTTCACTTCACTTGTCCCTTAAGTACAATCATGGAATATATTAATTGGAACAAACTATTATTTACTAGACAAATAGAGAAAAATAAAAGTGAAAGAGTTTATTTTGTCATTCATTCTCTAAAACTCTTTCTTTATGTAGATTTGATTTTTTCACCTATATAATTTTCCTTCTCTCTAGAGAACTTTTCTTTCAAGGCAAATCTACTGGCTAGGAATTCCTCTGATTTTTGTTTGTCTGAGAAATTATTTCTTCTTCATTTTTGGAGGATACTTCCCCAGATACACAATTCTAGATTGGGGGATTTGTTTTTCTTTTAACACTTTAAATATCTCACTCCACTCTCTCCTTGCTTGCATCATTTCTGAAGAGAAGCTGAAGGTGATCAGTAGCCTTGATCTTTGGTGATTTTTTGGTGCATTTGTTCTCTCCAGTGCTGATTGAGAGAAGTGTGTTGGAATCTTGAGTTAACTGTGCATTTTCACTTCTATTTCTTCCTGCACATATATATATATATATATTTTAATGTGGTGCTGAGGATCCAACCAGGGCCTCACGTGTGCTAGGCAAGCACTCTGCGACTGAGCCCCAGCCCAGCCCCTGTGCACATCTTTTTGAAAGCTCTGTTATTAGTAGCATACATGTTTTTGTTATACACATCATCCTGATGAACTAAGCCCTTTATTCTGATAAACTGTCCCCTTTATCTCTGGACTATTGCTTTTTCTGTTTACTGTCTCCAATTGACATGGTAAGTCCAGTTTTCTTGTTCTGAGTTGTTTGATGCTATCTTGTTTTCCGTTGTCTTATTTTCGTCTATTTGTGTCTTTGTACTTTGATGGGATTTCTTCCAGACAGCTTGGAGTTTGGTCCTGTGTCTCCTTACCTTCTAGAATGGCTGCTCTGTGGAGAGTCCAACAGGACGTGTCTGGTACTGATGACCCAGGCAGCCTTTCCTGGGAGGTGCTTTGTTAGCTGGGCTAGGAGTTACAGTGTGTCTGATGTTTGCTGCAGCCGTAAGTTCCAGAAAACTTCCAATTCCTCTAGGGTCCTGGATCTCACCTCCCGAGGTCTGGGATCTCTGTGAACTACATCTTGCAGCAGTTTCACTGCCTGGACCAACTGTGGTTCTGCTGCCCCTGTGGATGTGCTAGTAAGATGTGGGAGGGAAGCACGGTGTGATCTTATGACCATGCTTTAAGGAATTAATTGTCATTAATTGTTTTAAGCTATTAGTGTGTCCCTGGGGTGTGACCTTCACCAGTTTCTTTACCTCTTTCCTCCTCGCCCTACGTGAAACAGGAAGGCTAAAGGGGGCTAGCTGGGAGATTTCCCTGCCTCGTATCTGAAGAAAGACTGGGATGATTCCCCAGCCCACCGAGTAGGCCTTCCTCGTGGAGATGCTGTGCGAGCATTTCAGAGTGGCTCATCCTCCTTTCGCGGCCTGAGACATGGAGGGGTCTTTCTTGGCTCTTCACAGTACACCTTGGTGGGCCTGAAGACAGGCTGAGTCAGGTCTGTCTGTGGTGGGTAAGAACACCGCTCCAGGATCTCTCACACCATTTCAATCAGCTGTTTTGCTGCTACGATTAAAAGACCTGACCAACACAAGTGCAGAGGAGAAAGGTTTACTTGGTGGCCCTCGGTTTCAGAGGTCTCAGTCCCAGGACACTTGGCCCCTCAGTGAGGCAAGACACGGTGGCAGAGGGAGGCAGCTCACGTGGTGATCAGGAGCAGAGAGAGCCACTGCACTCCCAGACACAAAACATAGACCCCGTAGCCACGGCCCCAGCGCCCCCTCCTCCAGCCACACCCACCACCTCAGCTCCCACTCAGTTGATCCCGAGTCACCCATGGGGTGAAGACTCCCAGCCCCATCATCTCTCTTCTGAGTCTCCTTGCCTTGGCTCACACATGAGCTTTCAGGGGACACCTCACATCCAGACCCTACGCCCTCCATGCCTGTCCACACTCAGCCTCTGGAAACAGGTCACCGTGACCAGGTGATGCTTCCAGTGGCTTCTGCTCCAAGTGGGGCTTTCCCAGCTGGTGCTGCGTAGGCACTGCCATCTCTGCCCCTTGTGGGTGGGGTTCCCTAGATCTCCCTTCTGGAGGGGTCCAGTGAAGGCACCTATTCTCCCTTGGTTCTGGTTTGGTTTTGTAGTAAGGCCAAAGTGAATATTGGCAGGTGTTTCACTTGTCAGACCTGAAACTGGAGATCTCCTTTCATTTTTTCCCCAGTGTGATATTATCTTTGCAAAAAAAAGATTGATTTAAGACATTTATATCTTTAGTTTAATTTTTTAATCTTGCTATTTGTTTCCTCTCCTTGTTTTATATTCTTTGTTCCTTTCCTCTCATTTTCTGCATTTTTTGGATTGATCAATTTTATCATTCTATCATTTTATCATCTGTATAGATTTATTATCTATTTCTTTTTGTTTTATGTTTTTAAGATTATTTATGATATGCATGCTCATTTTATCAGCATCTACCTTCAAAATATATTTACCATTTCATGTATTTTGTAAAAAGCATAAACTGTATTCCTCTTGTCCTTTGTGCATTATGGTCCTACATATATCTCTACAAATGCAGCTCTGCTCCTTCCAAGGCCTGTTTGTGGTCTTTGTGAAAACATTATTATTAGTTGTGATGTAAACAATTGTTTTTAACAGAAATTTTAAAATGAGGACTTTGGGGTCTCAGGGGTAGCTCAGTGGTACAGTCCTCGCCTAGCAGACACAGGATCCTGGGTTTGATCCCCAGCACCATGAAATGCAAAAGCAAACAAATAAACAGACCTCCCCAAAAGAAAGAAGAAGAACCCCTTTCCTGTTTGTGCTCCTCTTTGCCGTCTTCACTGCGGTCCGTGTCTCTGTGGGGGTCTCTGCTTCTATCATGTGTCATTTTCTTTCAGCCCAAAGAATTTCCTCCCTCATTTTTTCAAGTGTAGACTTGCTGGTGGTCAGTCTTCTCAACTTTGGCCTGTTTGAAAAAGTCCCTATTTCAGTTTGATTTTTAGAGTGAAATCTCAAAAACAATGTGGAGTCCCACGAGGACGTCATTTTATCATGTCCCTGAGAAGGTTCCCGGAGGGCCCTGGGCCAGCCTTGCTTCTGATGACCATGGGCAACCATTCTACCTCTGGGCCCTGTGCGGGTTGCTTCTTTCTTTTAGTTTTTTTTTTTTTCTGGGTCCTTTTAAGGCGCCCCCCCCTCACGCCAGGCTTTATCTGGGTGGAGTTGAATATGTGCACAGCCGCTGGCTGTTCACCATGAGTTCCTCCCGCCAGGCGCTTTTCTCTCTGTGAGGAGCAACGGGCTGGATCTGAAGCTCTCGCTATCTTTCCTCATTAAGTTCACGTTTTCCTTTGCATCCTTGTGCATTTTCATAGTGGCGACTTAATAAAGTGATGGTGGGCGGATTCCCTCCCCTCTATTGTTTCTAGGTCTGCTCTCTTGATTGATTTTTCTCCTAAGGTTATGGTCCGACTTTCCGGCTTGTTAACATGTCTAGTGATTCTGGCTGGATGCTGAGCCCTGCGCATGGCAGACGATTGCCTGGACTTGGTGTTTGTGTCAAGAATGAGGAAGTTGATCTTTGCAGGCAGCTCAGTTGCTTGCAGCTCTGCTCCTTGCAAGGCCTGTTGTGGTCTTTGGGAAAACGTGACACGTTAGCTCTCAAGGGCTGACTTAACTGACCATTCAGTCACATTTCTCCTGGGGGCTCCTGACCTGGGGGCTCCTGAAAGCTCCTCCTTCCCGAGTCCTAGAGGGAGGAGGTCTGGGAAAGGTCCCGCACGCGGCTGTCCAGGAGCGGAGTTTAACCCAGCCGCCAGGGCCTTGCCCTACACAGGGGCCACTTCATGTCTGGTGAATGTCTAGAGGGACCCCCCTCGCAGATTATGGAGCCCTCCCAGGCTGCTCCCTCCTCTGTGATGCTCAGGCCCACCAGTGTCCCCTGCCTCAGTTTCTCCTAACCCACTGTCTCCTGATCTCAGTGACTCCCAGACTGTGCTTGGGTCCCCGTCCCTGCCCAGTGGCGCAAAAGCCTCCTCCAGGTGGGAGCCGGGTGAGCAGCCAGCCTTGTGTGCCCCTTGGCTCTCAGAAGTCAGTTTTTGATGGGTCTAAAAGCAGATTTTTCACACACTGTGTCCAGTTGTTAAACAAGAGCAAGTTCAGATTCGGATACCCCATGGGGACTGGAAGGAAGCCCCTGACTCACGGTGCACGAGGTAACAAGAATCACTGATTGATTCAGAGAACGTGA
Source organism: Ictidomys tridecemlineatus (assembly GCF_052094955.1). Classification (NCBI taxonomy): domain Eukaryota; kingdom Metazoa; phylum Chordata; class Mammalia; order Rodentia; family Sciuridae; genus Ictidomys; species Ictidomys tridecemlineatus. The sequence goes on along the minus strand of NC_135481.1, from coordinate 120,313,845 downwards.
GCATGAGGAAGAGCTAGGCCACAGTTCTGCAGGTCATCAGAGCCCAGCAGGGTGCTGAGTGACAGTCTCTAGAAGCACACATCAGACCACTGCTGGGACAGTGGCAGCCTCAGCATGTTCCAGTAGCACAAAGATGGGAATGTGGTGGCCTCGAGGGGGAGCGGGGGGGGGGGGGGAGGCAGTGGGGGCAGATCCCCTATGCCCAGAGTGTTCACCAGTGGACGCCCAGGAGCCAGGAGAACAGGAGTCAGGAAACTTCTCTCTTGCAAAGGGCCAGGTAGTGAATGCTTCAGGACACACATCTCCATCTAGTCTTCTCCTTTCCTGGCCCTTTGCCAAAGCTGTTCTGAGCTCCCAAAGGATGTGCACACAGTAAGCAGGCTGGATCTGGCCTGAGGGCTGTCGCTGGCTGAACCCGGGACGTGATCACAGAATAAACAATTCACAAAAGAAGATGGAGATTATTAATGCATGTGTGAGGAGCTGCTCATCTTCCCTGATAATCGGATAAACATAATTCAAAGCAAATGAGCACATTTCACACGGATCAGATGGGAGAAAATTTAAAAGACTGACAATATCAAGAGTTAGTGGAGGTAAGAGGCAACAGCAATTTGCACACACTGCTGGTAAGGGTGCGAATTAATTCAGCCACTTTGGAAAGCAATTTGTCAATAGCCAAACCAGAATTGGATTTGAAAATGCATGTTCACAAAGACTCCACAATGCCACTCCTAGATCTGTTATCTAGAGAGATCCATGTGTAATTGCAGTACTGTTTGTAATGGGGAAATAAATTGGAAACAACTTAAGTCTACACACACACACACACACACACACACACACACACACTCCTATCAACACGGCAACATCTCAAAAACATAATGTTGAGTGAAATAGCAAGCCTAGCGCAATAACATTTACGAAAATGTTTAAAAACACGCTGCAAACAACACTATGAATTATTCATGGGTATCTCTTTCTGTAGGTGTAAACATGAAAACAGAGGAATGGAAAAGTACACCGAGTGCAGGAGGGGAAACTCACATTACCTGCAGTGAGTAGACGTCCTGGGGGTGGGGACAAGGCAGCCACCTTGAAGTGTTCTTTTATAAAAACGTCAAGCAACTGTGACAAATATTAACTCTTGTCACTTTGTAGGAGATGGACACACCATGTTTGTGTCATGCTCTTCATTCTTTTATTTTAATTTCCCATGAAAGGAAAGAGCAGACATACCATTTCTAGCTGCACATCTGTAATTGCGGTTTAAGGTTAAAAAAAAAAAAAGAATGGGGTCTGGTATGGGAAAGTCTTGTCCCAGGATGGCCCCAGCCTGATTCAGGCTGGCCACTTCCCCTCTGTGCCTCAGTCCCCCAGCCATGGAGTGAGAGATGCAGTTTCAAAGCACAGGGATTGCTACGTGTGCCCCCCACCCAGCATGTGTCCAGTGGAATAGTCTAGAACAGATTAGAAAGCATGGGGTGCCTCACCTGCCGGCTGGAGGAGGGAGAAGGGAGCGTTTGATGCTTGGGATGACAGTCGCAAGTGTCTGTGCTGATTGACGTCAAACCGTATGCTTAAAATTGGTCATAATGATAAACATTAGGTCGTGTGTATTTGAGCACACGAAAAAGGAGCGCGCACAGCATCCCGGAAGGATGACTGTCATTTCACAAACCTTTAATGTTCACATAGTGGAGCAGCTCAAAACTGGGTGGCCAGGGGGCTGGGGACACTGGAGACAGGCGCTCAGTTTTTACCCTAGTTCCTGAGCTTTTTATTACTGCTCCTTCACCTGCCTCTCCTGCTGGGATCCAGCCCCAGCCTGTCCTCCAGTCGTCCCGTTCCGTTCCAGGCTGCCATTCTCTCCCCATTTACCCGGGCAGCAGAATTGAAACCCCCTGCTCTGGAGGAGCAGCCCTCTGTTCTGAGCAGAGCACATCACTGTTAAGCGCTCGTCATAACCATTATGGCCATTAGTCTGCCAAGCTCTAAGTAGCCAAAGAGAAAGAGAGAGAAAAGAGCGAAAGGGAGAGAGGTGGCTGTGCATTATGCGATTTAAGTGGCACAGGATGTGGGGACGGCTGCCGTCTGGCCCCGGAAAGCAGAGATGCATTAATATAAATCAGAAGCCTGCTGGGGCTGGCGCAGCGGAGGGGCTGTCGGCGCGCGAGGGCAGGGGGCTGCTCAGTCTCCCTGCGCCACTTTGTCAGGGTCCAGCAGATAGAAAAATAAGCCTGAGGCTTTTAATGCGCAGTTTGGAGAATTAGTTTCAATTAGTGGAGAGACATTTTAAATTTCAAGAAATATTCAGCCTTCACTGACTCCATTTAGCACGTGAAAGCCTTTCTCGGTGTTAATAGAATCAGCATATAAAACCAGAAGGACCTTAGAGCTCCTCCCTGCAGCCCTCTGGGACTCTGAGTGAGTGAGTCCTGGAGATCCTGCAGAGGCGGGGCTGGATCTGAGAAGTTGGCCTCTGGGCTCCCGGTCAGCACCCCAGCCTGCAGGGACAGCGGGGCGTGTGTTGCGTGTGTGTGTGCACACGCACACGTGTGTGCCCGTGGCACGGACAGGAAATAAGTGGCTAGTGACCCCTTGGACAGCCTCATGGCTACTGTGTAGGTGACCTAACAAGTCAGTCCACGCTGGCTGGGCAGAGAGGCTGAGCCATCCCCTGAGGTGCAGGGACACTGTCAGGCGCAGGCTAGCACTCTGTGATGTGGCCTGGGCGCCACTAACAGTCACTACACCTCCACACCCGGGAGCAACAGCCAAGGCCCCTGGAGCTGCAAAGCGAGAATGAATCGACCCGACCGGGGAACATTTGTTTCCAGCACACAGTAGGCACCTCACAGACCCCGGCCCTCCCTTCCACAGCAGAACTCTCCAAGGGCGGCCTTGGATCTGGGGCCCCGGCTCCACCAGTCCCCTTTCCGGCCTCTGGAAGGAGCCCCTCGTGGAAGAGCAGGACCCGACAAGACGAGGCTCCTCTGCTGATGGCTGCGTGGTTTCTTCCTCTCCTGCCTGAGGCAGCGACGCTTGTCTTTAATCAGCGTAAGGTAATTTAGTCCCCTTCACATCAGCGTGCCAGGAAAAATGAGCCATTAATTTTCTGGAGGTTCCAAGGAAGTGCTTTTATGGGTTATATACAAACATATTGAGACGCTGGCTGTCCTGGGGGTGGGGGCCTCTGCTGACTCTCCTGTTTACCACGAGTGGCTTGGTAAAAATTAACCGCCGCGGTCAAGGTTATCTTTCCCCTCTGTGGCGGCACTGATGGGGCTTAAGTGCGGCGAGGAGAGCAGGGTGCAAACATGTTTACGAGCAGGGCTCCCAGCGGGAATCTGTTTTAACTGTCCATTGATGGGACCGGGTTGTGCAATCGTCAGCTTGGGAATCCTGTAGGTAAATAAAAAACAAGACTCCGTGTGGGTCTGGGTTTTACTCCTGCCCGCTGTTGGCCCTGGCCCCCTCCCCCTCTTCCTGCTCTGACCTGTGGTGTGCGTTTTCCCACAGAAGCTTCTGGAAAGGCTGCCTGTCATTTTTGCAGCCTTTGGTGACTGAACGTGCCTGTCTCCAACAGCCCCTCCCTCCTTCAAGAAGGTGTCCAGGCAGCTACCCCTCTGATGACCACTCCTTCTCCTCGGAGGCATGTCAGTGGCCTTGCCTCAGTGGCTGGTGGGGTCACCGTGTCAGTGGGAGTCTCCGGTGCTTGGAAGTTCCTTGGCTCCTTGGGAGGAATTCCTGCCTCCTGCCCTTCACCTGTCTGTCCAGTGTGTCTCCCTGGAGAGCCCTTGGAGAATCTGTCCATTTCGGAAGCTGGGGCTGGGGCCAGTGGAAGAAGTCACTGCTTTCAGGCTGCTGCCTGGGTTCAGGAGTGACTGACCCAAGAGACTGGGGAGAAGCGGGGAGGCCAAGACCCCTCCTCAGCAGGAATAACCGTGGAGCTGGGCCTGCTTCCACCAAAGCGGGGTGATCGCTGACATGCTCCCTGTTACCAGAGGTGGCCATCAGCTGGACAGCTCTGCTGGTGACTCTGTGGACAGCAGGAGGCCTGGGAAAGGACCAGGAACCAGCTACACACTGTGCTTTGTGATTATTGACCAGACTTGGAGCTCCAGAGGGCTGTCCTCAGGGAGGGCTGCACCCAGCTCGGCAGCCCTGGCCCAGAGCACAGGGCTCACCTTGCACTGCGGGAGGGACAGACGCCACAACAGGCAGACGGGGCACCTGCAGGAAGGAGGCTTCCACCTCCCCAGTGGGCCAAGGGCCCTGCCCAGGGGAGCCCCGGGCCTCCTGATTCCTGAATTCCACTCCAGGCTCCGCGGAGAGAGCCACGTTAGCACGACCGCATTCCTCGGGAAGCCTGGGACGCACGGCCTTTTCGTTAACTCAGCAAAAGACCATCTCAGGGAAAGCTCAGAGGGGACAAGGACAGACCATGCAGCTGTCAGAGCACCCAGCCTGCGCCTTCCAGGGCATGTCACAGAGGGCTGTCCTGTGGCTGGCAGTGTCCCTGCACTCAGGGGACCTGGCTCAGCGAAACCTCACTGAGCCCCTCCTCCCGAACTGGATGCTAGAGACCCCGAGGTTGGGACCGAGGTGGACAGCCCTGCGGAGGCCCAGGGTGCCCGGGAGTGGGCGACGGGGCAGGGAGCCTGGACTTCAGCAGACAGCAGGAGAAGAGAAGGCAGCACAAGCAGGAGGCGGCCGGGGGACCCTGGGGGCCAAAGTGTGGCCTCTGAAACCACCCTTTTGTTTTCCGCTGATTTTATCAGTTCACGACGTGGTTGCTCCTCATAAGCACTGAGCACCTACTGTGTGTCTGCTCTAGTGCTGGGGACAGTGACAGGCTCTGGCCCTGCCTCAGCACCTGGATTGTGAGGGGGCCAGGTTCAGTGACCATGGCCCCTTCCTCCACCTTCAGAGACAGTGACGGTGGAGTCCTTTTCATGCCCCTCTCCTGCTGCCCTCTTTCCTGTTTAGGACCCCTGGGGTCACACTGAGATCCCTTTGGGTGACTGGGACAATCTGATTATCAACTCTGACCCACTTCCACCTTGGTCACCTCTTGATAGGTGCGTACCAAATTCACTGGCCCCAGGGGTTCAGGTGCAGACCTCTTTGGGGGGGACGTCATTCTACCCACAGGGGCTTGCTGAGGGCGTGGCATCTTGAGTGAGTCTTGAAGGGTGGGCGAGCTCAGTGGAGCCTGGGAGCCGGGACAGGGTCCCAGAAGAGCAGGTCTCTTGGTGTCTCCTTGAAGGTCAGGAAGGGCCCTGAGATTGGAAAGGAGACAAGACCTGACAGAGGTCAGCAGAGGGGCCAGCACTAAGGGCAGGGTGGGTCTGCGTGTGGGAAGGTGACCACCCACGCCTGGGAGTCCCCTTAGCACCTGCTCCCACTGGGCGCCACACGGAGGGGCTGGGGCAGCAGGCCTCAGGGCCGAGAGAGATGGTTGTTATTCTGTATCTGGGGCCAGAGAGGCTGCCGTGGAAGCCGGCCAGACACGGCGCTGATGGAGGCCATGCGTGTAATAAAACCGGCCAGGCTGGGTCCAAAGGCACGTACTGTACTCTGAAGCCATTTTAAATTTTGCCAAAACCCCAGGGTTCAAGCCAGAAAGAAGACCTCGAGTTAGGGATGGCGTGGGGGCGGGGCGCGGGCAGTGGGTATTGTGATGGTTTCATAACATACTAAGTTAATTTATTTGTTTTGACTTGCGCATTTTAAATAGGGTTTCATCATTTAATGTGTTTTCCATCTGATCCTGTTACATGGGTAGGAGACCTCGTATTTGTTTACTCAGGGACGCTTCCCATCTCCAAAGTCCCCGCCGTCGCGGGGCTGGGAGGCGGTGTTTTGACAGCTAGTGCTCTCTGGTGCGCTCCACCTTCTCCGTTTCCAGTCCCGCTTGTTGATTTGAACCACCGCCACGGTCTTTTCCTCCTCGACTTCCACACCACAGCACATTCCAGGCCGGAAGGTGGACGTGTCCTCCTGTGGTGCCCCAACACCCTGCACCCAGCGGCTAGCGCTACAGACCTGCCCGGCTCTCACAGGGAGCGTGGGGCAGAGGCCCTGGGGTGCTGCACCGGAGGCCAAGAGGCAGGGGGCAAAGGCTCGCCCTGGCCCTCTCAGAGCCTGCTGGGGCCACCCTGCTTCCTCTCCCGCCGAGACATGGCTAGGGCTTGTTCAGGACGACAGCCAGCAGCCTGACAGCCAGCTCGTCCTGCTGTCAGTAGCCAGAAGGTGCCTGAACACTCCCGCTGGGGAACAGGAGCCAGTGGTGTCCCTGCTGCACCCAAATAGCTCAGACTACAGTCCCTGCTGCACGTTCTCCACACCCTGACCACACCACTGTGGCCCCAGGTGGAAGCCCTGTCCGCCTTCCTCTGCCCTCTGCCTGACGCTCAGACCCGTCGCAGCCCGTCCTCCTGTGCCAGCCTGCCACTTCCCGACTCCCTCCTCTTCCCGGGAGCTCCCCTTTTCCTCCAAGACCCAGCTGAGCTTCTCAGAGAGTCCTGCACCCCTGTGTCTGGGGACCGCTGTCAGCTTGTCCTTGCTCTGTGAAGGACAGCGGCCGCGTTCAGCAGCCGTCGCCTGTTGCTGTGTGTTCTTCTGTCCCGTGGACAGTGACCGTCTCCTGCAGCTCCTGTGCTTAGGTCAGATCCCAGCCTGGCCCTGGCTGCACAGTGGACAGGGCCAGGTGCTTCTGGAATCGCCAGGATGAGGAGGGCCCTGGGCAACCCTGGTCCCTGAGGAGGTGGGAACTGTCACGGGACGCTGGCTCCCACCCTGAGCCATACCCCAGAGATGCCAGGAAGGGAAGGAGGAGGAGGCGCTGGGCCACGTGGGGAAGTCTCGGGGACAGCAGAAGTGGTGTGGTCCTTCCGCAGGGGGCCGGGCGCTCAGAACAGAGGGCAGGATGGAGCTCCGGCCAAGCAGAAGTCATGGGAGTGAATCGGTCAAACTGAGGGTTCTCCAAACCAATGCGACCTCTCCTAGTGAGACCCAGGCAGACTGTGAGAGCCCACAGGGGACATGCAGAGCCATGCCCGTGTGTTCCCGAGGGCCGTGCAGAAGAGCTGTGGATGAGCTCAATTTGGGGTCATTGTAACTGTGACACAACCACCATTAAAACAAAGTGCATGACCTTCCACCAGCTGAAAGCAATCCCATTTTCTAATGGCAAGCAGGACAGAAAAACAGGGTGAACGTTAGAGAGAAAATAATGGGATAAAACAGCTGAAATAAATCTGATCACAGCAGTGATGACGGGGCTAGTAAGTCTGTGGCACCAATTAGAGAGAGCTGTTGGTACTGGACTTCTAAAAGAGGGTTCCCATAATAAATTGTTTCTAGGGGATGTACTTAAAATGAAAGGATGCCTAAAGTTTGAAAATAAAGAGACAGAAATGCATATTGCAGGCAAACAGGGTCAAAATAAATCCAAGGTGACAATCTTTCTTAAAGTCTTCCAAAATAGACTTTGAAGTTGAAAACATCATGTGACTCAAAAAAGAGATGCTCTGTGGTGAGGACAGAGGACAGTGACTAAAACATGCCAGAGAGCCCACTTGGGTTTTAGCTGAGCAGATGGCGGCAGACGAGACCCCTGCTGGCAGCAAGTAGGAATCCAGGCCAACCATAAAGACCCTCTGTCCAGCGGCTCTGCTGGACACCCTGGACACAGGGTGGGCCAGGAAGCTTTGTGCAAGGCCACCTGCCCAGGGCCAGCCTGCGCTCCCATCCACCGCACACAGGAGCTCGGCCACCAGCAGAGCCAAGTCCCTGCCTGCCAGAGGCTGGACGCTGCTGTGGTCTTTCGTCCAGTGTAATTTCTCATGCAATAAAGTGACTAACGTGATGATGTTTGAGAAGTGTGTTGTGTAAGCCCCATCACCACGAGATAGAGCTCCTCTTTCTATCTGCATTCCCCGCATTCCCCGCCTCTGTGAGGTCGACCCTCCTCCTCACCTGGCCCTGGTCACCTGGCCCCTCATCGCCTGGCCCCCGCTGACCCACTTTTGTTTTCCAGAGCGAGGACTTTTCTATAACTTCTGTGATTGGAATTACCAAGTGCATGGCTTCTGTCTGGGCCTCTCTCTCATCTGGGGTCTGCACATCATGCTGTCCCCGTGTCAGAACACGTCCCTCTTGTCACAGTGACGCCTGTGGATGGTGTGGGTCGACCACCCTTGATCCCACCGCCTGTGCACAGACGTCCGGCTGCTTTGGGGGTTTGCTGGCGGTGAGGAGACCTCTGGAAGGGCCACCAGAGTCTGTGTGGGACCGTCCTCCTTCCCTGGGTGAGGACCGGGGGTGGGATTTAGGGGCTGCAGGACTGAGCCCCTCCTCCAGCCCCCGGGGTGACCCAGCCCTGGGGCCCGCCAGTCCTCACTGGAAGTCCACCTGGTGCCATGTGGCCTTCTTAGTTAGGAGTGTGTTTACAGCTGCCCGGGTGCTCGGTGAAGGGTCCTGTCCAGCCTCCTGTCCGTCTCTGCTCTGCCCAGTGAGACGGTCTGCCCGACGACGGCTCATGGACGGCTGTGGGCTCCCAGACCACTCTGCTCTCAGACAAGTGCTGTGCGGTGGCTGGGGGGGGGTCTCCGGCCACGGCTTCTCTTTTCATTTTCCTGCCCATGAACCTTACTTTATCGTGTCTTTTTCTTTCTACTCTTTCCATCCTATTTAAGAAAACTTCTCCTTTTTGAACTTATTTTTTAGTGGTCCTTTTTAGTTATACTGTGACGTAGTCACAAAATCAGGGAATCTAACGTGCCGGGATTCGTGCCCTCCCTCTCCCTCCCAGCCCTGTTCCTTCACTCCACCCATCTTTCTGCTTTTTACTTAGTTGTTTTTTAATTAGTGTCGTGCAGATGTTCATGGTGGGGAGCTCACTGTGCACACTCACATATGCACATAGGACAGTCAGGTCACATTGGTCCCACTGACTTTCCCTAGACAGGCCCTCCCCTGCCTTTCAGTCCCTTGTCTACTCCTCTGATCTTACTTACAATCTTTTTTAAAGATTAATCCTCCCTCTCTAATTTTGGATTAGCTTCTGCATATCAGAGAAAACATTTGACGTTTGACTTTTGGGGACTACCTTATTTCACTTAGCATGACAGTTTCCAATTCCATCCATTTAGCAACAGATGCCATAATTTCATTCTTCTTTATGGCTCAGTAATATTCCATTGTGTATATGTACCACATTTTGTTTATCCATTCATCTGTTGATGAGCACATAGGTTGGCTCCATAGCTTAGCTACTGTGAATTGAGCAATTGTGAATTGATATGGCCTCTTCACTGTAGTATGCTGATTTTAAGTCCTTTGGATATATAACAAGGAGTGGGATAACTGGGTCAAATTGTGGTTCCATTTCTACCTTTCTGAGGAATCTCCATACTGCTTTCCAGAGTGGTTGTACCAATCTGCAGCCCCACCAGCAATGTATGAGTGAACATTTTCCCCACATCCTCACCAACAGTTATTGTTATCTGTATTCTTAATGATTGCCATTCTGACTGGAGTGAGATGGAATCTCATGTTGAACATTTTTTTCATATGTTTGTTGACAATCCATATATCTTCTTCTGTGAAGTGCCCGTTCAGTTCCTTTGCCTATTTATTGATTCGGTTATTTGGGGTTTTGGTGTTAAGTTTTTTGACTTTAGATGCTCCATCTGAGGTGTGAGGGGCAGATAACTTCTCCCACTGTGTAGGCTCACTCTTCAAGCTCTTAACGGTCTCCTTTTGTGTGAAGAAGACTTTTAATTTGGTGTATCTCATTTGTCGATTCTTTATTTTACTTCTTGCACTTTAGGAGTCTTGTTAAGGAAGTTGTGAAATTTTCCTGAGCCAACATGTTGGAGAGTCGAGCCTATAACTTCTTCCAGTATGTGCAGGATTTCTGGTCTAATTCCTAGGTCTTTGATCTACTTTGAGTTGAATTTTTGTGCAGGGTGAGAAATAGGAGTTCAGTTTTGTTCTACTACATTTGGATTTCCAGCTTACCTACCACCATTTGTTGAAGAGGCAATTTTTCCCCTCCAATGCATGTGTTTGGCACCTTGGTCTAGCAGGAGATGACTGTGTCCCTGTGGGTCACCTCTGGGTCACCTTTCTGTTCCATTAGTCTTCCTGCCTGCTGGGCGCTGGCCCATACTCTTTTGGTACCCAGCTCTGTCGTATAATCTGAGGTTCAGTCTCATGATGCCTCCTGCTTTGGCTTCCTCACTAAGGATTGCTTTGGCTATTCTGAGCTTCTTATTTTTCCAGGTGAATTTCGTGACTGCTGCGGAACTTTGTCGGGAGTTGCGCTGAATCTGAGTCGTGCTGTTGGCAGGATGCCATTTTCACTGTATCCATTCTGCCTGTCTTTTCTTTCCATCTTCTAAGGTCTTCTTCCATTTCTTTCTTTCGAGTTCTCTAGTTTTCATTGTCGAGGTCCGTCACCTCTTTGGTCAGATTGATGCCCAAGCATCATTGGTTCTTTGGAGGCTGTGTAAAAGGAACAGCTTTCCTAATTTCTATTTCAGCAGATTCAGCATTGGAATGTAGGAATATGGTCAGTCTGTGGGTGCTGATTCTGGACCCTGCTGCGCTGCTGACTTCATTTCTGAGCTCTAGAGGCCTTCTGGTGGGGCTGTTGGCACACAGGGGTGATCTGAGCTCTTCTTTTCCTAGTTGTATTTCTTTAATTTCCTTCTCTTCCCTGATTGCCCCAGCCAGACGTTCAAGGACTGAGTTGAGTAGGAGAGGTGACAGTGACACCCTTGTCTTATTCCTGCGTTTAGAGGAAATGCTTTGAGATTTCCTCCATTCAGAATGATGTTGGCCTCGGGTGTGTCACGTTGGCCTTCACAGTGTTGAGGGACGTCCCTTCTATCACCAGTTTCCAGTGATTTAAAGATGAATGGGCCCTCTCCTTACTTGTCAAAGGCCTTCTCTGGATCTACTGAGAGGACAAGTGATCTTGTCTTTAACTCTATAAGTGGTGGATTGCACTAACTGATTTCTGTATGTTGAACCAGACTTGCATCCTGGATGAGTCCCACTTGATCATGGTGGTTTTTGATCTATTTTTGTAAGCAGTTTGCCAATATTTCATTAAGAATTTCTGCACGTATGTTCATCAGAGTTACTATTAGTTTGTTCCTTTGATCTATATGCCTGTATGTACAAGCAAAACCAATCTTGATCACTGTGGCTCTACATTAAAATTTAAAATCTTGTATTTTTAATTTTTCCAACTTTGTTCTTTTAAAAATTATTTTGGTTATTCCAGAGCCTTTGTATTTCAACTGAATTTTAGGATCAGGCTGAGATTTTTTTTTTTTTTTTTAACAAAGGGCTTGATGAAATACACCATTAAATGTATACATCTATTTGGAGAAAATTTCCATCCTGTAAATGTTTAGTCTTATAATCCATGAACATGGTATATCTCCCCATTAATTTAGGTCTGCTTTAATTTCTCTCATGAGTGTTGCGGAATTTTCCTTGTTTATTATATTTCTAAATATTTCTTAATACTTTTGTGAATAAAATGTTTTCTGAAGTTTATCCTCATATTGTTCATTGGTGGTACATAGAGAGACGATTGCTTTTTGGTAGACTGAGCTAATATCATAGGACCTTAATAAAATTATTACTTCTAGTAAAAATCCTTCTGGAATTATAGAATTACTAATAGTAGTATTTTTCCACACAAGAGATTGAGCTAGCTGAGGATAAAGACAGTTTATTTCTTTTTATCCCAAATTATATTTCTTTAATTCTCTAAATCCTCCAGCAGGATATTGAGTGGAAGAGGTGACAGCAGACGTCTTCCCAGCCTGAGAGAGGGCCCTCAGCCTTTCACCATGAGCGACACATTCTATATTAATAGACTTCATTAGTTAGAAAAAGTCTCATTCTATTCCTAGATCACCAAAGCGATCATCAGGAAAGGGTGTTAGATTTCATCAAGTGATTTTATGACCTCTGTTGCGGAGAGCATTTTCTTCCACTCGAATTTGAATTTTAGATGTCAACCAACTTTCATTCCTGGAATAAACTCCACTTTTTAGTACATAGAGGATTTTCATTTGTTTCTAAACAGTTTGCTAATATTTTGTGAAGGAGCAACTCTGGGGAGATGGGTGTCTGTACCTGTGTTTTTGTCTGTCTGTCAGTCTTTGACATCAGGGGAACACTGTCTTCACAATGGAATTGGAAACCAGCTAATACCCTCTGTTTCCTGAAGGATTTAGGGAAGATTGAGTTCTCTTTAAACGTTTGATAGACTTACCAGTGAGGCCACCTGCTCTGGGCTTTATCTGGGGGAAGATTTTTACCTTGCTAATTCAGTTTCTCAGTATACAGCTATTGAGATATTCTTTTTTCTGTTTTCTCCCTTAGTTTTGGTATTTTATAATTTTTCTATGAATTTGTCCATTTCATCTAAATTGTTTCCTTTTGGCACAAGATTGTTCCTAATATTCTCTAGTAATATTTTTATGTTTTAGAGATCTGCAATGATATCCCCTCTTTTTTTATCTTATTTTTTGGGGTGGGGTTTTTTATTTATTTATTTATTTTTTGTCTTTTTTGGAACTGGGGGTTGAACCAGGGCTTTGCGAATGCAAGGCAGACGCTTTGCCACTGAGCTACATCCCCGCCCCATATCCCCTCTTTTGTTCCTGTTTTTTTTTTTTAAATCTTTCCTTACTTGTAATATAAGATTTTAAAGGAAAAAAATTCTTTTAAACACTGCTTTAGCTAAATGTTTCCTTTAAACATCGCTTTAGCTGAATACATTTTAAAGCCATGTTTTCAGTTTGTTTGATACACTTGGAAATTCCTTTTTAAATTTCTTCATTGGACTGTGGGTTATTTACAATCATGAGGTTTAATTCCCCAGTATTTGAGTATTTTTTCCTGATTTCTTCCTGTTGTTGATTTCTGATCTAACTCTATTGCAGTCACAGGTTACACTTTATATCACTTTAATTGTTTTAAACTTATAGAGCATTTCCCCAATGCCTAGCACCTGATAAGTGTTTAATAAATGTACCAGATGTTCCGGAAGACGTTGCAGCGGTGCTGAGATCAGGTCTATCCTGCAGTGGCTGGAGCCTTCTGCAGTGTTGTGCAGGTTGAATTGTCTGAAGCTGTTTTTCAAGTCTGATGTAGCCTCCCCAAATGTTCTGTTTATTTTGTTTTGTAATTTACTGAGCACTTATTTATATCAGTTATATTAAGTTCTTATGTAATTGTTGAGATATCTGTTACTCTTGATTCTGCCAATCTTTGCTTCATTAGCTTCAGGCTCTGTTTTCGGTGCACGTACAATTATAGCTATTCTTTCTTCCCAGTGTATTGACTCTCCTATCATTGTGAAATTCCTCTTGCTCTAGAGCCTTAAAATCTATTTGTCTGAGAATCTGTTTTGATAGACTGAGATTCTTATGGCCACTCCAGCTCTCTCAAAGTTGCTGTTCACAAGGTATTTCTTTTTGTATCCACTTACATTCAATTTATTTGGGTCTTGATATTTAAAGTGGGTGTTTTATAGTCAGCATCTACTTAGATTTTTCTTTTCTTATTCACCTTTCAATTGCCGCAGTTGGCCCATTCACATTTCATACAATTATCAGTATGAGTTGGTTTACATCTGCTATTTTACGGTTTGTATTTTACATGATTAAAGGTTGTCTGGTTATTCTGTCCTTCTTTTTTAGGCTCTATTTTATAAGACATTTTTAATAGTACCATTTTTATTCCTCTTTGATTTTTTTTTTACTATATTCTTCTTAGTGGCTGCTCTATCTACAACAAAATCTTTACCTTATCTCAGTGTACTTCAGGATAATAATAATATGATTCTAGCAAAATATAGCAAACTTATTGCAAAGTAGCTCCCTTTCTTTGCCTTCCATTTGTGTTATTATTTTCAAATACATCATATGCCTTTGTTTTATGAATCGTGTTTTAAGCATATCTCTACACATAGCTTTAGAGTGGTTTTGGTGCTACAGTACACACACAGAATTTATCACAGTCATCATCTTATTATTCAAGTGAAGTTTGTAGAATTAGATCTCTCTTCCTCCCTTTGCCCTTTCTTATCTATAATGATCTCAACTATTTATTCTGCGTATTGAGTGCCACATAAGGTAAAATGATAAATTTTGCTACCGCAGTCAATACAATTTAGATAACTCAAGAGGAGAAGGCAGGTTTATTGTGTTTACCTATGTTTTTTCTTTCTTTTTGTTATTTTTCCTCTTTGGGGATAGTCCTTTATTTCAATCTCTTTATTATTTTAATCACTTCCTTTGTGTTTACAGAACTTCCTTTAGCCATTCTCTAGACACAGCTGGTGACAAACCTCTGAGAGGTTCTTCACCTTGGAGCTGATTCCCTCTGCACTGGCTGAAGGGTCTGGGATTCTGGAGGTGGACGCTGCTGTCTGTAAGCCCTTTTTATAGCAGAATTGACCTATTCGTGAGGGTGCAGTTCTCATGATGTAACCCAAAACGTCCCTCCTCCCAGCAGTCGTGCCTTGGTGATTAAGTTTCTAACACGTGCGTTCAGAGGACCTATTCAGATCGCCACGCTTTCTTTTTGTTTGTTTGAAGCATAATTGTTGAAACATTTTTATTTTTGATGCTTTTAAAATCCTCATCAGATAATTGTAAAATTCTTAAGTCTATGAGATTTTATTGTAGCATTTGTTGGCTGTATTTTTCCATTCAAGTTGTTATTTTCCTGTTTCTTAGTATGATAAGTGATTTTTTAAAAATCTCATCAAAAAGCCAATGTTTTGGACATTATGTTAGAAAGCCTCTGAGTCACTTGAATTTGTCCTATCAGCTGCTCCAGGTGATACTTTTGGGTTTTTAATGGAAATTCCAAAATATTTATGGAGGACCTCTTCCTGGTGGGTTCTGATTTCTGAATTCTGTGCCTCCGTACTGCCAGGTGGGAGCCCACGCCCAGTTTCCTCCTCAGGGACAAGAGGGACTCCTCACGGCAGTTGGGCAGGGCAGGGGTTCAGCCTCTCTGTTGGGCTTCCTCACACACCACCTTGTCTGCAGGGGACAGGGTCTTCATCAGTGCCTCCCATGTCAGAGCCACGACCCACGAACACGACCGTGTCAGCCCGATCCCACTGGAGTGTGTGGGGAGGGGCACGTCAGGGGTGTTGGGCGAGGTCGGAAATCCAGGTCTCTAGAGGCACCTGGGGTGTGGTGCCTGGGAGGGCCTGGTGGGTAAGGTCCCGCCTCCTGGCCCAGCCTTCCTCGACACCAGGCCCTGGCGGACTTTGGTGGCAAAGGTGCAGTTGGGGCTGCCGGCCTTTCCTGCAGGTTCGGCTGTGGTAGAGAGGTTCTTGCCTAAAGGATTTCTGTGTGCTAGATGGCCCCTTTCTTCATCCTTTGGCTAGAAAAAGCAGACTTTCACTAGGGATTTTTTATTTGTCTGTCTGTTTGAACACATTGACATTTCTGGGTTGCCATTTCTTAGGTGCCAATTCTGGGGCTCTGACTTTAAATTGCCCTCAAGTCCTTGGCTGGTTCCCAACTGTGCAGGTGTGGAGTTAAGATGCTGAAGAATCCAATGGAAAACAACATCCAAAGGTGAGAACTGCTAATGAGAGAATTCAGCAGCTTCCCAGTGCGGGGGCACAGAGTTCAGAAATCAGAACCCACAAGGAAGAGGTCCTCCATAAATATTTTGGAATTTCCATTAAAAACCCAAAAGTACATATCGCAGGACCACAGTCTACGTTGTAGGACTGACCGGCTCTGACAAAACTTAAAAACCAAGCACCCACAGGATTCAGGTGATCTGCCAGTTATTTAACTCAACATTCTTCACAGATACAGAAACATAAGTCCTATAACGTATCACCCATGATGCCCAGCATAAAATAAGCATACATACAAGAAATGTAAAATTTTGAACTACAATCAAAACAAAAAAATAATTTGATCTTAATAGAATAGATTGCATACTAATCAGATGTTTGAATTAGCTGTTGGGCAGCTGTTACTTTAAAATATCTATTATAATGTATTAAATAATCTAGAGGAAAAGATGACTACAGTAGGTGCAGAGATGGGGAACTTTAGGAGGCTATGGAAATCATAAAAAAAGTGCTAAAGGTAAATAACTAGATGAAATCAAATACCCATAGGCTAGGATTTACTTTATATTGAGTTTATCACAGAGAGAAAATAATGAATGAAAATGCAGAAGTGTCAAAAAAAATTCCAAACTAAAAGAAAAAGAAAGAAAAAATAAAAGGAGGCATAAACAATGAACAGATGCTAAATGACCTATGGTACCCCATAAAGCAGTCTAGAATTGAAGAAGGAAATAAGACACAGAAGGCAAAAAACAAAACCCCAAACCAATTAGGAAATAGTTACCGGAAGTTTTCCAAATTTCTTTTTTAAAAAGAAGACAAAAGCCTGGGTGTGGTGGTAATCCCAGTAATTTGGCAGCCTGAGGCAGGAGGATCACAAATTCAAAGCCAACCTTAGCAACTTAGCAAGGCCCTAAGCAATTTATTGAGACCCTGTCTCAAAGTAACATTGGCTAGGCATGTGGCTCAGTGGTTAGGCATCCCTGGGTTCAACTCCTGTGAGTCTCAGAGCCAGAAGACAAAGTGGCCAGCCTTGAAGGTTCACAGTATTGAAGAAAATAAGCAACCGTGACCAGAATATCCAGGAACTCTAAGACAACATTAAGAAATAAAATTTAAGAATTGTTTAAACTGAAGAGGGTTGTGAGATGCAGGCTAATGGAGTACATATCTTCTTCAAGGAAACAATAACAGAAAAATTTCAAAAAGTTGAGAACAAGATAAACATCCATGAATAGGATGAATTCAGAACCCCAAACTGACAAGACAAAAAGTCTGTATGACATATTATAATTAAAATGCCTAACATACAGAACATAGAATTTTTAAAGACTCAAGGGAAGAAAACGTCAGGTCATATATAGAGGCAAGCAAATAAGAATTACTTCTTTTTTCTTAGCACAAACTCTAAAAATCCAGGAGGGCTTGGAATAATGTGTCCCAAGTCCTGAAAGAAAATAACTGTCAACCAACATTGCTATATCCAGCAAAACTAACCCATAAAATTGGAAGGGAAATAAAAATCTAATGAGATAAGCAGAAACTAAAATATTTCATAACTACTAAGCTGGCACCTCAGAATTTAAAGAAATAATCCACCTAGAAGAAATAAAAAACAAACCACAGAGTTCTTAAATGAATGAAGCTCATTGGAAGAGTAGCTAAACAAATGAGAAACAGAACCGAATTAAGTATTAGTAATAAATCAAAATTGTAGGAATTAATAAACATCTTTCTTTAATAATATTAGCTGTAAATGGTCTCAATTTTCCAATTAAAAGACATAGGCTGGCAGAATGGATTAAAAAACCACACATAACTACATGTTGTTTGCAAGAGATCACTTTACGAGCAAAACAGCCACAGACTGAAAGTGAAAGGATGGACATTAATACCCCATGGGAATGGAGCCCCCACACGTGCAGGAGTAGCAACTCTCATATACAAAAGTGGAATTCAAGCCAAAATAAATCAGAAGAGACAAAGAAGGTCACTTCATATTTGCAAAGGGAACAATCCAACAAGAAGATTCAATGATAGTAAATATTTGTGCCCCAAACATTGGTGCACCTATTCATAAAAGAGGTAGTACTCAAATAAAAGCCTCAGATAGGCCCCAGTGTGATAATGTTGGGTGATTTCAACACACCTTTCTCACTAATAAATAAGTTATCCAAATATAAACTCATTAAAAACTCTGTGGACCTGAAACATCTTATGCATTGAATCGACTTAACAGACTTCTATAGAATATTTCTTTCAGTAACAGCATAATAAACTTTCTTCCCAGTGCCTTGTGAAACTTTCTCCAAAATAGAACATATTTTAGGCTACAAAACAACTATTATCAAATACAAAATGATTGATATAATTCCTTGTATCTTATCAGATCATAATGGAATGAAATTAGAAATCAATACCAAAAAGAAAAAACAAAACCAGAGACACTATGTGATGGATGAGTACACTTTGAATGACGAATGGGTGATAGAAGACATCAGGGAAGAAATTTTAAAATTCTTAGTATCAAATGGGAATAGAATAGAACCCCTGGGACACTATGAAGGCAGCTCTAAGGGGAGAGTTCATAGCTACTAATGCCTACAACAGAAAGAAAGGTCCCCAATAAACAACCTAAGGACACATACCAAGGCCTTTGGAAAACAAGAACAAACCAGTTACAAAACTAGTAAAGTATATAGTTAAGATCAGAACTAAAGTCAATGAAACCGAGATTAAAAATAAATAAAAAGGATCAATAAAATGAAGATTTGGATTTTTGAAAAGATAAACAAAATTGATAAGCTCTTAGCCAAACTAACTAAAAGAAAAAAAAAAGACCCAAAATAATAAAATTAGAGATGAAAAAGGCGAAATCATTATGGACATCACAGAAATCCAAAGGATCATTTGGGAATATTTTGAAAAGTCATACTCCAGTAAATTGGAAAACCTAGAAGAAACTAACACATATAACCATCCAAAATTGAATCGAGAGGACATGGAAACATAAACAGACCAATCACTGAGATGAGATAGAAGCAGTAATAAAAAGCCTTCCAACGAAGAAGAGCCCAGGAGCAGATGGCCTCTCAGCTGAATTCCACCAGACCTTTAAAGAATGATTAATGCCAGCGCTCTTCAGATTATTTTGTGAAGTTGAAAGGGATGGAGCACTTCCAAATCCATTCTATGAAATCAGTTCACAGTCAGCAAGACCAGATAAGGACACACCCAGGAAAGAAAGCTGCAGACCAGTCTCCCTGCTGAACATGGCTATGGAAGCTCTTGATTAAATATTAGCAAATTGTACTAAACAACATATTAAGGAAAGCTGACTTTACCTCAGGGACACAAAGATGGCTTAACATATTCAAATCAATAAATGTGATGCATCACATAAACAGAATTCATGATGAAAATCACTTAGTCATCTCAACGACCCAGAGAAGACCTTTGGAAAAAGTCAGCATCAATTTGTGATTAAAAACCCTAAAGAAACCTGGGATATAAGGAACTTACCTCACCATCGTGAAGGCTATGTATAAAAAACCCAATGCCAACCTCATAGTAAATCACAATTAGAAACATTTTCTTTCAAATCTGGGATAAGACAAGAATGTCCACTCTGACCACTCCTATTTAATATAGTATCAGAAATTCTAACCAGAGCAATTGGGCAAGAGAAGGAAATAAAATGGATAAAAATAGAAAATGAAGAAGTCAAATTATCACCGTTTGCAGATGGTATGATCCTATAACCAGAAGATTAAAAACACTCCACCAAAAGACTGCTAGAGCTAATAAACAAATTTGGAAAAGTAGCAGGTTACAAGATCAACATGCAAAGACCAATAGCTTTCCTGTATAACAATAATAAATCTTCTGAAAAAGAAATCAGGAAACTAATTTCATTTATAATAGCTTTTAAAATATCTAGGAATAAATTTAAACAATCAGGTAAAAAAAAACCTCTACAATGAAAATTATACAACATTGAAGAAAGAAATTAAAGAAGACCCCAGAAAAAGGAAAGACCCCCATGTTCATGGATAGGCATAATTAATTGTTGAAATGGCCATACTACCAAAAAAGCAATATACATATTCAGAGCAATAAATCCATCAAATATGAATGACATTTTTCACAAAACTAGAAAAAAAGTCCTAAGATTCATTTGAATAATAAAAGACCCAGAGTAGCCAAAGTAATTCTAAGCCAAAAAAAAAAAAAAATCAATGCTGGAGGAGTCAGAATACCTGCCTTCACGTTATACTGCAGAGCTGAGGTCACAGACTGCAGGGTACGGCTTAAAAACAGACACACAGACCAAAGGTACAGAACAGAAGACAGAGAAGCTCACAAAGAGTCATCTGCTCCTTGACAAAGGTGCCCAAAACATACATTGCAGAAAAGACAGCCTTTTAAGCAAATGGTGCTAGGAAAATTCCTTACCCATACGTAGAAGAATGAGACTAGACCTTATCTATTACTCAGCACAAAAGTCAACCCAAAGTGGATCAGAGACCTAGGAGTTAGACCATGCAACTCCTAGAGGAAGCAGGGTCAGCACTCCAGCATATGGGCACAGACAATGGCTTTCTCAGTAGGACCCCGAAAGCCAAGAGTTAATAAATGGGATGGCATCAGATTACAAAGATCCTGCACATCGAAGGGAATGTGAAGGGAATGTGAAGAGAACCTACAGAATGGGAGAGAATCTGTGCTATCTGCTCTTCTGATAGAGGGTTAAAATCTAGAGTACACAGTGAGCTCAAAAAACTAAGCACCAAAATCAATGACCCAATTAACAAATGGGCAAATGAACTCAACAGACCCTTCTCAAAAGAAGAAACACCAACAGCCAACAAAATGAAAAATCACTAGCAATTAGGGAAATGCAAATTAAAACTGCACTGAGATTCCATCGCACACTAGTCGGAATGGCAGCCATCAAGAACACTCTCAATAATAAATGCTGAGAGGGTGTAAAGGAAAAGGCCACTTTTGCCCTGTTGGTGGGACTGTAAATTAGTGCAGCCACCCTGGAGGTCAGCATGGAGGTTCCTCAGGAGACGAGGCAGGGAACCACCCAGGGCCCAGCCATGCCACCCCTCGGTGTTGATCCTAGAGACGCAAAGTCAGCAGGAGCAGTGACCCACGCAGACCCGTGTTTACAGCACACATTCACAGGAGCCCAGCCAGGGGGCCAGCCTGCGTGTCCATCAGCAGGTGAGTGGATTAAGAAAAGGTGCTGCATACACACAATGGAGTTTCACTCAGCCATGAAGAAAAATGAAATTGTCATTTGCAGGACACTGGATGAAACTCGAGATGATCAGGTTAAGAGAAATATGTCCAACTCAGAAGGTCAGGGGTCAGGGGTCTTCTCTCATACGTGGAAGATAGGGAGAAAAAAGGAAAAGAAAGGTGGGGGTGGGCCTCACGAAAATCAAAGGAGAGCAGCAGAGGAAAGGGCCGAAGGGAGGGGGGCAGGGTGGGCGGGAGTGCTGGAGGGACGTTGGCCAGTTGTGTGGCCATGCTGTGTGCACAGACAGACATGTGACAACATCCCACCATTCTGTACCACTACCCTGCACCAAAAAAATAGACACATATAGGGAGGCAGTGAAAGATGAGGTCTGTAGTGGGTCTGAGCTGCAAGAAAGGCTCAGGGCAGCTGTGGGGGGAGAAGGGGGTTAGCCCAGACAGACACGCAGACCTACAGCAGTAAAAACCACACAAAATGGCAGTGTGCCGTAGACAGAGCCGGCTTTCCTGAGAGTCTGTAAATCCAGGGAGCCGCCGCACTGCGACGTGATGTGAAGTTTATTTCATGTGGAAGATAAATACATACAAGAATCGTGGAAGGATGGGAGAGGGTTAAACCAGAACATTCTCTCCTCCTAGGACATGTGAAGGGGGTTGCTATTAAGGCAAATGTGAGAATTGAAAGGAGCGCGTGGCAATCCCATGGTAACCACTGAAGAATAAGGCAAGCACTCGCAGATACCTGAGATCAATTGCCAGAGTATGATTTCAACTGCAGTCAGTTGCTAAAGTGTATCTGATTGTGGCAGGAAAGAGGGAAAGAGCAAAAGGGGAAGCTGAATAACGAGCCGGACGGTCTGTTTCTGTCCCCAGCAGTTACAGGGATGCACTGTATTCTACCAGAGGAAGAAAGGACGCGCCGTGCTGCAGGTATTGATTTATTAAAAAGACATAACAGCTCTAAGTGCCTCGGCACCAGATAACAGCTTTGAAACACAGGAAGCAGAAATTGACAGACTAAAGGGAGCCACAGAGAGCTCCAAATTATAGAAGAACACTGCAATATTCCTCCCTCACAAAGTGCTGGCGGGGGGCGAGTGAGAGCTAGAGGACACAGAGCGTTGAGAGCACTCTCAGCCTCCTGAGGCCCCTGGCCTCTCCAGACCACGGCACCCAGCAAATGCACATGCACCTGCCTCCCCCGCGTCCCAGGGCTCCATCGAGTAGCGCACAGGCTGCGCCACAAAGCAGACACTGGCGTATCTCCAAAGGCGGACGTCGTGAAGAGTGCCTTTGCTGAGGTCAATGGAATCAAGGTAACAGCCCCAAATGATGATCTGAAATGCTCACGTTTTAGGAAATTAAGCAACATGTTCTAAATAACCCAGTGGCGAAGAGGATGACAGGTCCTGGGCAGGAACCTGGTTTGAGAAAATGGTGTTCGTTAAAAACTAAGTAGATCCAGATGAAGCACAACTTCAGTCGTCCCGGGGCACCCACACTGGTTCGTTTGTTGTGACAAGTCCGCTGTATACATGAGGCGCCTACTCATGTTCTACATGCACGACATTGACAATGGAAGAAGCTGGAGTATGTGAGGTTTTTGTACATTTGAGGGGTTTGTATGTGAGGTCTTTTGTATTTGCAACTTCCCATAAATCTAAAACTATTATTTAATGAGTTTAAAAGATGAAAAAAATTCAGCTAAATCAATTTTGAAGGAAAATTATAGCTTTGAAGGTTTATATTAGAAAAGAATAAAAATTTGGTACCAGTGACCTTATTTTTCGCTTGAAGAAGCAGAAAAAAAAAAAAAAGAAGAACACACCAAACCCAAAGTGAGTGAAATGGAGCAATCCAGAGGCAGGCGAGGGAGTCTGAGCGGGGGCTGTGGTCCCACCGTGGAGACCGTGCAAACCTAAAGGTGCTCCCTAAAAAACACCAATAAATCGGGTTTTAAAATCTAGCAGGACCGACTCTGCAAACAGAAATACAAACCACCAACGTCAGGAAGGAAAGAGGTGGAATTGTTGCTGCTCTATAGACCTCGCAAGATTACGAAGGGGCTTGATTTTAGTTCTGGGGATGCATCCCAGGGTCGCTCTGCCACTGAGCCATGTCTCTAGCACCCCCCTCCCTTTTTTGTTTGAGACAGAGCCTCACCAAGCTGCCCAGGCTGGCCTCAACTCTGCTATCCTCCTACCTCAGCCTCCCAAGTTGCTGGGGTTACAGGCGTGTGCCACCGCGCCTGGCTATTAAGGGAATTTTATGAGCAAATGTATGCAAATAAATTCAACAACTCCACGAGATGGAAAATTCCCTTCAAAAGCCCAACTTACTAAAACTAAGACAAGAAGGAAGAGGAAATATGAAAATCCCTATATTTATCTATTATGGCACTCGAGTTATAACTTAAAGCCCACAAAGCAAACTACAGGCCCAGATGGCTTCACTTTTTATCTCTAACATTTAAGGGAGAAATAATACCAATGCTATACAAACTTTTTCAGAAAGTAGGAATGAAAACTTCCCAACTTCTTTTATGAGGCTGGCGTTTAACTGATGCCAAACCTGAAAGGAGCTTTATAAGAAAGAGAAAATGACAGACAGACATTGCTCAGAAACATGGATGAGAAGCTTTCCAACACAAGGCAAGCAAATTATTTCCAGAAGTATGTGAGATGCACACAATGGCCAAGCTACGTGCATCTCAGGGATGTGACATTTAACGAATCATTTGGTTTTAGTCATTATATTAGTGAATTAAGGAGAAAAATTAGGATCATCTTGACAGGTGCAGAAAAAGTGTTTACAATGTCCAATTCTTATGTGATTTTAAAATGAAAGAGAAACACCTTGGTGAACTGGAATATAAGGAAACTCTGTCCAACTAATGAAGGGCCAATGTGGGTGCCCACACCCACAGTCAGAGGCTGGTGCATGCCAGACCTGCTTCCCAAGCAGTAAAACCAGGATGGCCGCTCTCCTCTCCTCTGTTCCACATGGTGCTGAAGCCCAAAGCCAGGGCAATTCGGCTTACCAACAAAAGGAACAAATTGGCATAAAGCCTGGAAAAGAGCAAGTAAACTCCCTTTGTTCTCAGATGACATGAATTTGCATATAAAGACATTTAAAGAATCTTCAAAAAAAAAAAGGCTTATGAGTAATAATTTGCAAGGTTTCTGAATCCTTGGTCAGTAGACAAAAGTCAATTTCATTTGTATTCTGCAGTAAGAAATTATTGGGAAATGAAATTTAAGCATAATTCATTTAAAAGAACGTAGGCATTAACTTTTAGAAATAAATAAAATGAAAAATACTGTGGTCTCCAGTGAAGGAAAACCTATTTAAATGAGGAGCTTGTGGATGGGGGACTCAATGTTATTAAGATGACAATTCTCCCCACACTGAGCTGCAAAGTCCAGACGGTCTCTACCAGCGTTCCGGCAGCCTTTCCAACAGAGTGGTCAACTAGCTGTAAACGTCCTGGGAACCGAGGCTCCCATTTAGTTGAGAAATGAGAAGTTTCCACCTGTGTGTCTGAGCAACATGTCTACAGCTTCTTTCTGCTTCAAGTGCCCTTTTCACATTTGGGTGTCAGCCTTGTGGCCTCAGACGAGGAGCGGAGGAGTGTCTCCATCCCTATTTTCTGAAAAAGTTCTGGTACCTCTGATCATTCCTCCCTTCTGCTTTGAGCCAAGAGGACGTCACTGAGCTCCAACTGACTCTTCCACCTGCCGTGGTGAGTTTTATGAAAAGAAGAGACCACAAAGTTGTGTGTTCCAAGACCTTCCCCATAGGACAGTATTCTTGGGGGGTGAGAAATACCTTCGTGCGCCCAAGTTGCTGCCTGGACAGAACCTGCGGGCGGCGGTGCAGGACGGGGGGGGCCCGGGCGGTGGGCAGAGTTCTGGAGTGGAGAAAGCCCTGCAGAGGAATGACCCCGGCGGCAGCCGGGGCTCCCTGGGGTGTCTGTCCAGGGCCAAGTAGCAGTTCCTGAGGGACCACCCAGGGCTGGGGATCGACGGCCTGGAGGGAGAAGAGCAGTCTGGTGCCACCAAGGGCTGGGAATGTCGCTTGCTCCCGTATCTGGTTGGGAAAAGCCCAGGCAGGATCTCCGGATAAAGTCCTTGGAAAGAGTCGGCCTCTGCGTGGTGAACAGCCAGCCCCCTCGGGGCAGGGCCGGGCAGGGCCGGGCAGGGCCGGGCAGGGCGAGCGGGGCCTCTCCAGCCCAGACTTCAAGGTGGCCCCCCACGCCTGTGACTCTGTGACAAGTGTCTCCTGACACTGTGCCTCCCCAGCCCCTGTCCCCCACCCAGGCACCAGTCCTGGCCTTGGATCCAAGGCTCCCCTGGTCTCATCCAACAAGTCTTAAAGACAAAACCCAAATGATCAAACTGCTTCTTCCCACGCTATTCAGCTGTATCTCAGAGCGTCTTGAGAATATTCATAGACGCCCAGCACCAGCGAGTGTGATTCACGGTGTCTCAATCCAGGGAACGCTGCTCAGGCAGCGAGGGAGCTGGGAAGGGGTCCTCCGTGAGGAAGGCCGTGGGCTGAAACCAGGCAGGGCTGGCAGGGACGAAGCCACTGCCATCCCGTGTCCCTGAAGTCGAAAGGTTAAGTCGAGTCATGGAGAATATAACAAAAAAATACCCAGATTGAACACCTAGATGTGAAAACTAGAGTTGGTGATGAAAAACACACTGGGTGGGATTAGCAGCGACTCGATGTGCACCTCTGCGGAGGCTCAGGAGGAAGGACTGCAAGTTCAAGGCCAGACTGGGCATTTAGTGAAGTGCCATCTCAAAAAAACAAAGGTATTGGGGAGGCGCTGGGGATGTAGCTCAGAGGGGCAGTGCCCCTGGGCTCAACCTCCAGTACTGGGGAAAAAAACAAGACCGTGTGCCACAGGACAATTGTAAGGAGCCCAATGTGCAAATAGTCGTAGTCCCTGAAGGAGAGGGGTCCCCTCAGGCAGGAATTAGAGACTCAAAGTTGTTAAACCTCTAATTCATCCCCATGCAATCCCAATCAAAACCTCTGCAGGTTTTCCTAGTGGATATTGAAACTTTGACTCTAAAATTTATTTGGAAATTCCGAGGAGTGAAAATCAATAAAACAATTTTTAAAAATAAGAATAAAGTTGAACAGCTGATTCTACCTGATTTGAAGATTTACTAAAAATCTACAGGAGATGTGGAGGGCAGGGCAGGTGACTGGGACAGAACAGGGAGTCAGACTTGACCTACAAATACACACAAAACTGATTCTTGACAAAGGTTCAAAAGTGGGGCAGGGGTGGTCTTCTCAACAAGTGGGGGACCCTGATGGACAGGGACATGTGTGGACCACGCTTTGATGCACAATGTGCATCACCCACCAAAAGACACACAACCAGACACCCTGATCTGAGAGTAAAACCCAAGACTGTCAAACTTCTGGAGGGAGATACAGGAGACAAGTCTGTGGCTTTGAGCTAAACGAGGATCTCAGGTGTAACAGGTGAAATCACAGATCCACACACTGTACTTCATTAAAGGCAAACCTGTACTCTTCAAAAGGCGCTGCTGGGGAAGGGAAAAGACAAACACCGGGAGAACTTCTCACAGAAGTATAAGGAACCCTCCGGACTCGATTCTAAGAACACACAATTTACTTTTTAAAATGGATGAAACGTTTGGATATCCATCAATCCAAGGAGACATGCGTAAATGGCAAATGAGCACATGGAAATGTGCCCGATGTCGTTAGTCATTAGTGAACTGCCAGTTGCAACCACAGCCAGACACGGCTGCGCACCTATTAGGGTGGCTACAGTTAAAGAGGCCGATGGCACCGAGCGTTGGCAAGAACTCAAACCACTGTCACCCCCTCGAAAAACGTTAAAGTTCGACACACACCCACCATACACCCCAGTCACCGTCTGGGGTGTTTACCAAGAGAAGAGGAAGTGTGTCAGTTGGTTTGGCTGCTATAACAAACACCACCACCCGGGACTCAGAAGCAGTAAGCGTCCATTTCTCACTGTTCTGGAGCCGGGAAGTCCACCAAGGACACACCAGCAGGTCGGTGTCAGTGAGGGCCTGTTCCTTGAAGACGGCCCCCTTCTGTCCTCCTGTGGTAGCAGGGAGAGTGGCCTCTTGGGATATTTTTGTTTCATAAGGAAACTGATCCCATTCACCAGGCCCCACCCCCAGGGACCTGGTCACTCACTGAGGCCCTACTTCCTGGTACCCTCACCTGGGTGGTTAGGACTGCAGCCTATAAATTTTGGAGGGACTCATTCAGACTAGGACAGAAAGCATGTCGACACAAATATTGGTACAAGAATGTTCTAGCAGTTTTCTTTGTAATATCCCCAGATGGAAGCACTCCCAACCTCCTCAGCAGGCAAATGAATAAATTAGTTTTAATATCTTCATGCAATGGGATATAACCCAGGAACAGAAGGAACCCAGTCCCCAAACCCTCAAGGACATACGCAGAGCTCACAACAACTGAGCAGATGACAGACAGGGAGAAAAGAGCACACAGTGAGATCCTGTGGACACCAACTCCAGAAAGTCCAGCTCAAGGGCAGGGCAGCAGTCGCACCAGAGGCTGCCTCGAGCGAGGGAGGGGAGAGGAGTGGGGGTTGCAGAGAGACACAGGACGCGGCGGCTCTCCTCTTCCTGGTACTAAAGGTGTTTGCACAACTCTGTGTGTAAGAGTGATCTCGGTAGATTGTACACTGAGGTCACTTTGTACACTGTAGGCCAATGATTATATCTCCATCAAGTTGTTCAAAAATTATATGGAGATACAAGGACCTGGAATGGGCAGCACAGACATGTCGGAGATGAACAGGGTGATGAATGTGTGCTGCTCAGTTTCGATAACGACTGTGAACAACAGTAGTTATGGGTGTGTGCTATGGCATGAGGCCAGACAATAAGATCAATGTAATGGGACCCCTGTGGCCAGCCAGCACGTGGGAAGACTCCAGGGAATTCAACGTGGAAGGGAGACTTCCGCAGTGACACCGGAGTGCCTGGATTCTCCTGGGGAAAGAAGATGCTTGATCCAATGCCTATCGTACAACCACTCTTTCCATGTAGATTATAGACCTAGAAAAATCAGATCACTGTGCTGGGGTCATAGCTCAGTGGTAGAGCACGCGCCTAGCACGTGTGAGGCACTGGGTTCAATCCTCAGCAACACACAAAAATAAACAATTGAAGGTATTATGTCCATCTACAAAAAAAAAAAAAAACTAAAAAGCATTAAATCACTGGGAATATCTCTGAGGCCTTGGTCTAACCAAAAATTCTTAGAGAGAATCCAAAATGATAACCATAAAAAATTAATAACAAAGTTACATAAAAACTAATGATTTCTGCTCATTAAAAGACTTTTATTGAAAATGTAATATTTCCAGGACCCATATTTGAAAAATGACTTATATCCATCGTACATTCAGAACTCCTATAAATCAAAACTGAAAATATATCCCTATGAAAAATGAGCAAAGCATTTGCAAAACAACTTCATAGAACATAGACAAATAAGCACATAGAAAGGCCCTTAGCATCATTAGTTATGGGAGAAATGCTATTTAACACCACAGTGAGAATCCATTCCTATCTATGGAATGCTTAAAATCAAACACTGACAAAATCAAGTGTTGGCAAGACGTGGAATGGGGCCTATGGCAGCTATTTGAACATGAGTACAGATTTATTGAAACTTACCACACTGTAAATCATAATCTGCTCATTTTATTCCATGTAAATTTCTCCTTGATGGAAAGCACATGTGCTTCCCTAAAGAGGTAACGTTGAAATATATGAAGTCACAGCTAAGGAAAACCAGGTAGACCAACCATCACAGTTGTGACTAAAGATATCTCTTGGAAACTGAGAGATTGATAGATCAAACAGTCAACAAATAAAGAAAAGAGAGAAGACTGTAGTGACATAATGAAGTCAGGCTCTTCAGAGACTGAACAAGTGGGGTGTAGCCCGGCGGCAGAGCTTACGTGACGCAGCCATCCCCCTCTGCACCACTATGAAGAAGGGGCGTGTGTGGTTTGGATGTGAGTGTGCCCCATAAGTGGGCAGTGAGAGGTGAAATGATGGCACCTCATCAGTCTGCCCAGCTTGATGGACTGACTGGGTGGTATCTGTGGGCAGCAGGATGTGGCTGGAGGAGGTGGGCCACGGGGCGTGGGCCTGGAGAAGTTCTTCCCACAGCTCTTTCCTCCTCCGGGCTCACTCTCTGCTTCCTGACCCCACCTTGGGCTGGGCAGCCTCCCTCTGCTGGGCTCTTCTGCCTCACCTTGGACCCAGGGCCAGGGAGTTGGCCGTCTGTGGACTGAGAACTCTGAAACCATGAGCCTCCAATAAACTTTGCTCCCCTAAGTTGTTCTTGTCAGGTTTTGTGGTCACAGGGACAAACTCTGACCACCGTGGGGTGGAAGGCTGCCGAGGAGGGGAGGAGGGGAGGGAGGGAGGGCTGTGATGGGTGAGTGGACTGAAACGCAATCGGAGACTCTTCTCAAGAACCCTGAGGTACAGATGACTTCACAGGAGGATCCTACCACATATTTAAGGATCAGATTAGACACATACTCTTACAGAAGTTGTTCCAGATTGTGAAAATAACGGAAATCTGCCCAATTCATTTTATGAAGCCAAAATAACCTTGATTCCAAATGCGAATTTGACCAATATAAGGGAAAAAATGGTCTATCTAATTTATAAAAATAAATGTAAACTTCCAAATAGGGTCTAGTTAGCCCTGTGGTATATTTAAAAAAGGATTTAGTTGGATTACAGGAGTACAAGAAAAACTTCCCAGAAATTACATCAATATACTCCACCGTACTGTATGACAGAAGGAGTAAACCAACAAGTATTTGATGAAGTTCAACTTAAAAAATCCTCAGGAAACTCTCAATAAAAAAGGAACACCCCCCGCCGTGCAGGTGATGAAGTCCATAGGATCCTGTACTCTGTAGACGGACTTCAGGTCTCTTCCCTTGGGTTCTGGAAGCACCCGGCTGTTCCACCCAGCAGAAGCAGCTCTGGCGGTGACAGGGAGGGCCGAGGGGAGGAGGGACACAGTTGTCACCCTGTGCGGACTGTATTTCATCTACCCAGAAACCCAGCGGAATGGACATAAAATTGATTGGAACTAATAATAGAGTTTAGCGAGATTGCTGAATACAAGATCAGCTTACTAAAATCAGTGGCTTCCTCCACACCCGCATTAACCAATTAGCCATATAATGAGAAAGACCCGCGTCGCATGAGGAGTCCAGACCGTGAAGGGTCTGGAAATCACGCCAGAAACAAATGCCGAAAACCTGTAGAGAGTGAAAAAAATGAAACTTAAAAAAAAATGTAAAGGACACAAAAGAAGACATGAAAAAGGGAGAGATAAAATTGAAGACATGTAAAAGGGCATAAAGGAAAACACGAACAAATGGGCGACGACCATTTTATGGACGCTTAAAATTGTAAAAATGTCAAATCTTCCCACATTAATCTATAAATTTCATTCAAAGTACCAGCTGGAGATCTTGAGGGACTTGACAAACTTATTCTAAAATATATATGAGCCATAATGTCCACAAATTGCTAGGTTTATTTTGAAAGAGAAGCGCTCAGGAGAGAGGGTGGGGAGGAGGCCTCACCCTGCCTTCTGGGGAGACTTTGGCACTGACAGTGGGTCCCTCTTCTCTTCCGTGTCACACAGTGAGGGCAAACTTAGTGACTCCGTTTCTGGTGTTTGATCCTGACTCCTTGTGGTTCTGTAGGTCAGCAGTCTGGCCTGGCTTGGGTTCTCTGCGGGAGATGGGGGGGTCTCGCTGGACAGGCGCCAGCTGCCTCCCGCCGGTGGGGAGCCTGGGGAAGACTCCAGTCCTTTCACTGAAGGGTCCACTTGAGCTCCGTGTGACAAGGGCTGGGCATGGCGATCACGATCCCAGGCTGACTCTCCAAGAGGCCCCTCCTGGGCGCCCTGAGGGGACAGTCCCTCCTCACACCCCTCTCCAACCCCAGTTCCCTGCTCTGGGAAGGGCCCGGGCTCACTGGATTCAGGTCCTCAAGGGAAATCTTCAAGTGTCCTAGTCACTTGGTCACAGGAGTGCTGCCTGCGAGGACAGAGGTGTCCCTGAACCCCACCTGCCGCACCGTGGGAACGGCAGGAGGCAGTTGGTGATGTGACGTTGGCGGCGCTATGAGGAAGCGGGGACACGGTGTTGGGAGCATGGGTGTCGGAGCCCACGGGGAAGCGTTCCGTGTGGCTCTGTGTGGTTGTGTGCATGTGCCCGCACTGCTGAGCAGGGGACGCGGGGCTCACACAGGACCCCACACCTGCCTCCTTACTGCAGGAGCTCAGCACAAGCCCCAGGGCCAGTTCCCCACCCGCTGCTGTCCCGGGGACCAGGGTAAGTGCATTGAAGATGCAGAGTGGGGATTCCAGGGACCTGTTAAAACCTCTGAGCTAGGAGTTTACAGAGCAGCAGGCTACACGGACAGATTTTCCAGGCCTGTTGTTGAATGAGAACAGAACACACGGAACCATGGCCAGGCTTTTTGAGTTAATGAAAATCCAAGAACATACGTGAAAACTTTTGGTGAGCACCTTGGGGGCACTCACTGGGTAAGTGGGGTGAGGATTGGAAACAACAGTGAAAGTTTGCAGCATAAAAATAAAACCGGAGGTTGAAAACCACGTGTCATGGAGTACGGAGGAAGATGCTGTCTTCACGCCAAGATGGGAATTTAAAAAATTCATAAATACGGAAAATGTGGAGGTTGGTGTCCGAGGATGCGACCAGCTCCCAGTGCTGTGGCCCCTGGACAGCCATCTGGTCTTCCTGCCACGTCCGGGGGGTATGTGCTGGGCTAGCCTGGTGGGCTGTGCCTGGCGTCCTCCGGGATTGAGGGAAGAGACCTTGGGGTGACAGAACGGTGGGGGACCTGTGCCTCAAGCCTGCAGCCACTGTCCTGTGGCTCTAGCCCCCAACTGCTGTCCCCTCTGCAGAGGCCGTATCCTCAGCACCCAGCCTCACCAGGGCCTCCGTGAGTGCCTGCAGCTGAGCTGCCCTCCTCTCTGTAATAATAAAAGTTTCTTTAACAAAGTACAGAGAACCCAGAAAATTCTGACAAGCTCTCCAGTGCTCCTCACTCTGTTGGAGTGGCCATCTCCACCGACACGCACAAGCTCACGTCCGGAGAATGTGGAGCTGTGACAGCCGCCCACCCGCTCCCGGGGGGTGGCTGTCAGAGTCCCGCCGCTCCTGGACATGAAGAGCCTCCTCGAGCATCCACAGTAATGGAATCCATCATGCTGGAGGGCCGAGGAGCGGACGAGGGCCCTTGAGGGTGGCAGGAGGGGGGATAATGAGGTGATGACTGAGCTCCTCCCACCCGGGCTGCAATTATTTAATTTTCCTGGAAGATCGGCATCATCGTGATGAATGCTCGGCTGATTTCAGGGCAGATTAATGCACTCGATGTGAAGTACGTTCCCATTTATCACCCCATGTGTCCTGCTGAGCGCACACTGGCTAATCAGCGGTCTGGCCACCCTTGTCATGTGGTTCACCCACGACCTCCGGCCGGCACCCGCCAGGAGGTGGGGGAAGGGTGCTCTCTAAACTCCGCGTTCACGATCTTCCTCACTTTCCAATTCCTTAGCTATCCCTTAATCACCGACAGGGGCCGCATCCTGTCCCCCCCATAGTCCCATGGAGAAGTCCTAACACCGGTTCCTCAGATGGGACTGTATTTGGAGACAGGGTTTTTAAAGAAATGATCAAGTCAAAACGAGGTGATGGGGTCCCGACCCAGTGGGACTAGTGTCTGTGATGGCAGGACATGCAAATAGGGAAGGGAGGCTGTGTGAAGACATGGCCGGGAGGTGGCAGCTGCCAGCCACCTCGGAGGAAAGAAATCCTCCCGTCTGAGCCCCGGGTCTGCAGTCCTGAGTGAGCCAGCGCCCACCCAGCACCCCCGAGGAGCCTACACCCTGACCTACCCGTGCCGAACTGTGGAGCCACAAAAGCGTCAGTGCACTGGACATTGGTGTCCACTCAGGTGCCCACTCAGGATGGGCTGCCCCTGCTCCAGGGCTATTCTTACTTTGGCATGTCCGCCAATGAGGCCGAGAGAGTCAGGCACCTGGAAGGACTGAGTTACCCGCACAGCAAGGGCAAGAGCTCGACGGCCCCCAGAGCGACCTGCAGTGGACGGACCCAAGAGCTTGCGCTCTCTGCTCATTCTCAGCATCCAGGTCTGGCTCACAGCCAGCCTCAGCGCCTCGGGATGGACTCTGTAGAGCCAAACCATAAAGCCAGGTGCCAGCGTGCTGATGTTCGTGGGAAACGGCCCATCACGTGACCCAGACACTTGTGCAGGCATGAACCGACGCTCTCCTTACTGGACGTCCAGTCCATGGGAAGGCGAGCCGGGCTCAAGCGTCCAGCCTTCCTGGAATCAAGGCAGAGACAGCAAGCCAGAGAGCGATTGTTTACTGGCACCAGCTGAGATAACTCGATGGGTCCTTGCACAACACCCAGCCCTGCCTTCACGGAGGGATGGGAGCGGCCTGGAGACCAGTTCACACTGACCGCACATCCCAGAAACCCATCGGCTGGTATGTGGGTGGATGCCACCAGCCTGCCCCTCACCAGCCACCTTGGGACCTTCTCACATGACCAGGCTCCCAGCTGTGCTCCCTGCGGGCAGCGTTGCCCCTGATTCTGGGCTCGGCTCAGGGGCCTTCACGAGGCTCCGTGCTCAGGGCTCCCCAGGGCAGGCTCAGGAGCTTCAGATGGAGACCTCTCTGTCCCCGTCCTGCAAGGCCTGCTTCCTCCTCTGCCAGGTGTGCATGGTTGTGCCCTCGTCCCGGGACGCTCCTGTGCACGGGAAGCCCCAGCTGGGAAGGTTCCGGAGGGGTGGGTCTCCTCCACACTGAGCTTCAGAACATGGAGCCTTCTGTTGGGGGCGGGGGGCTCAGTCTGCTGCTCAGCCGTGGCCTTTCCAGGGACTTCTGCAGCCTGCAGCCGCTGGGACCCAGGGGACCTGGCTGGGGATGTGGGAAGGAGCCGGCGGTGAAGCAGGAGCAAGGAGCCGAGGGTAATCGGAGCTTCACAGGTGACTTGAGGCTCCCGAGTGGTTAGAGCAGGACGGGCCCACAGAGATCGTGTCCCTGTCCTGTGAGAGGGAGAAAGGGAGGCAGGAGGACAGTGTCATCAAGCAGAGGTGGGGCGAGTGCATGGCGCTGCCCCTCGACCTGGGGCCTCCACAGGATCCCCCCTCTGAGAGGACAGGAGGAGAGCAGCTTCCTTCCATCTGCAAAGGACGCTCTGATGGTCCTGCCCCGCTCCCTCTCCTGTGAGGGTCTGGGAAGACCCTGAGAATGTTCTTCTTCTGTCCCCTCCCTGAGCGGCTCCACCTTCCCCTGGGCTGGAGTGACAGGCACTGTGTGTCCCAGCCACAGGGCCAGGCACAGACCTGGCTTGAGGCCAGCTGGGAGCGGGGTGGGTCTCCTGAATCTCCGCTCACAAGAGGTCCCACTGGTGCCTGTGGCACCCGAGCTGGGAGCTGAGTGGCAGCTGTGGCTCATACGGCACCACTCTGCCCTCTGTGCCTCAAAGCCCTGCCACTCCTGCCACCTAAACCACAGTCCACCGGAACCCACTGGTTGCTTGGCTGCTGTCATTGGGGTGCTCACATTGCATGGTGGCAGGAGGCAGGTGAGACACCGTGCGCTGCTTGCTCCAGGGGGACACATGGCCCTGACCTTGGTTTCAATCATTCTAGAACCTGGAGCAGTGTTCTGGCTTCCCGGGTCCACCCTGCTCTGCCCTGGAGCCCCGTGGGGTGTGGACAGAACACACTGCTCTGTCACATACTCGGCCAGGACGTGGAGGCGGGCTGATGGTTGGAAAGGGACAAACATGGAGTGATGCAGGGCCACCTTCTCACTCTCCTGGCCTCCAGGCCCCAGTGTCCTGGGCAGGCCACTCTCCCCACCCATCACACCATGGTGCTCACCTTCTAACTGGGGCTCTGTGTTTGGGGACCAGACAGGCATGACTGTGCACCCGGCCCCTGGCCTGGCCACGGTGCCTCGTGGGTGCTCAGCAACGTCCAGGAAGGGCGCGTGCAGCCCGTGTGGCAGGGGGAAGGTGACATCAGTCTTCTCCAGCCAGGGCCCTGGGCCATGCAGTCAGCCCCTCACACATTGCTGCAATCTGGAAGCCTCCCAGCTGCCAGCCCTGGTGACCCTGAGCATGGGGCCTCCTCTGCTCCCAGCAAGCACCTCCGCTGCGTGGCTAGAGGCTACCTTGGCCGAGGGGAGGTCCGCGGCACCTCTGATCTGGCCTCCCTGCTCTGTTTTGTGGTTGAGTAAAGCCTGGTTTTAAAGAGAATTTATTTTTCCAAATTGCAGAACAAAGAACACGATGTTTAGGAAGAAAGCACATTGCTTACATTTGAAAAAAATTAGCAGCATTATATAATGAAAGACACTTGGAAGTGTTGACTCACCCCGGGCTGACATACATCTTTGACTGGTTTGTGAGATACTCATAAAATTACATCCTGTTAATTTAAGGTTTCTTATGCTAATTTTCAGTCAATTTTATTTGCCGAGGAAATTTATTGGTGGCCTCCAGGGTAACAGTCGGGTTTGGTCCAAAGATGTGGGATCCTTGTTAAAAACACCATGCAAAGAGAGGAAGGCAGTGTTCCATGGTAGGGCCAGGAGGATGGGGCTGCCAGGGCCAGGGTGGGCGGCTCCCTGTGGATTTCCTGGGGTCCTGTTGTCACAGCTGAGCCAGGGTGATGCTGACACAGGCCCTGCTCCCCCTGGCCCAGGGCAGCCCCTTTGGGTCCAGGCCCTCAATTTCAAGATGAGAGAGGTGAGGCACAACACTGGGCAGTTCCCCCACGTGGAAGTCCACAGAAGATTCTGGATGTTTCTAGTGCTCAACACACTCTGCAATTTAAAGTCAACGGGAGGAGATGGTTCCAGATGAAGGATGGCTGAATGATGCCTGAATGGATGTAACACATAAGGAGGGCGTTTGGGTGTGAGGGTGCATGTCTTTTGGCAGGGAGGCGGTTCATACTGGGGCTCTGAGCTGGGCTGGCTTCGTGGATGTGCAGCTACCTTGCTCTTGTTCTTCTAACAAGGAACCCACATCTGCGATTTGCACGGGTCCCACAGATCACAGCAGGTGCTACCCCAGGGACAGATCACAGGAGAGTGAGCGGGAGGTCCAGCCTGGGGGGGCGTGGATCCGGGGCCTGGTGCCTGCCAGGCAAGCGCTCCACCACTGTGCCACACCTGGCCCCCACACAGGCAGTGCCCACCATGTCCTCCACCCTTAGCCACCCACCCCCCTTCTCCCTGAGGGAGGACCTGGCAGTGACACCGCCTCCCGTGGAGGCCAGGCCGTAGCATGGTTCCGCCAGCCCAGGAGACCTCTGGAGGCAAGGCCCCAGTGCCAGGGGAGCTCCTCCAGGGGCCTCCTTCCCTGGGCATGGCAGAGCAGGCTGTGAGTGGCCCCCAGGGCGCTTGACCAAGTTCAAGGCCAGGGGTGTTCCATGACGAAACTCATCAAAGTATGAAAACAGATGCTCATTCAGCAGGCAGACCCCGGGACCACCACTCTGGGCCACGAGGTGCAAAGGACGTGCTCCCTGTGTGGCCTCTAGGAGGACATGATCCTGGAGGGCACCTCCCCGTGTGGCTGGAGGCAGGGGTGAGCGACTGCTGCCTCACCAGCCTGACACCTGACCGCTGGTCTGGGCACAGGGCTCCTGCGACCAACTCTGCAGCCCCACCACCATGCTCATGGGCAGCACCTGGAGGCAGACCGTTCTGAGAAAGGGGCCAAGGACTCTGGTCTGCCGCAGACGGCAATCACAGGTCCCCGAGGGTGACCTTGGCAGGCACTTCCTCAGCTGGACATTGGGCTTGGGGCTTGGAGGGCAGGGGTCCACAGTGGCCTTCTGATGGGGCTGGTGTTTCCCGGCCCCTCCTCCAGGGCCAGCCGATTCCCAAGCAGTACCAGCAGAGCCACTGGCAAAGGTTTTTCCGGCATGGTTCCCAAAGCGTGGTTTATAAAATAAATAAGTGAATAAATGGATAAATCGGCTTCATCAAAAATAAGAGCTTTGACCCCATGCAATACTCTGTTCAGGGGTGAAAAAGCAAGCTGAGGGTTTTCAGAAAATATCTGCAGAGCATATGTCTGACAGCGGCTCATCTAGAGCATAAAAGGGACTGTCGAGACTCAGCAGTACAAAACCCAACAATCCAAGTAGAAAATGGGCAAAAACGTGGAGTGCCACCCAAGGGAGTGCCCGTGGCAAAGAGGCTCACGGAACGGGTGCAGCCCGCCAGCCACCAGGGGATGGGTTCAGACTCCCAGAGGAAACCACCGCAGTTCACCAGAGCAGCGAAAATAAAACCAGGGCTGACCACGAGAAAATCATGAAGTGCCCCCAGATTAGAGACATTCTACAAAACACCTGACCCATGTCCTTGAAACAAAAAGGTGGTGACGACACCGAATCCTGGTGGGGACGCAGAGAAAGAACCTGGGTCTCTCCCGTGTGACAGGTGGAAGCAGAAAGCGCCACAGCTGCTCGGGAGACGTGTGTCCGCTTCTTCAAACACTCATCACGGACTTGACCCCGCAGCCGCACTCCTGGGAATCATTCCCAGAGAAACAGAAATTTATGTTCACAGAAAAACCTGTGCACCGTGTTCAGAGCAGCTTTATTTGTGACAGCCCCAAACCAGAAGCCAAATACCCTTCAGTAGGTGGGTGGTGGCCATGGTGTGACAGCAGACAGCTGGCAAAGGGAAGCAGCCGGGGGGCAGCCTCGGCTCAGGTGGCCCTCAGGGCATCCTGCTCGGGAGGAAAGCCAGTCTGAACCTTACTCGCAACGTCCTCGGTGACAGGGTGGTGGACACGGGGAGCAGAACACTTGTTCCCGGGGAGGGGGAGAGGCTCCTCCCCATAGTAAAGGGGGTGGCAGGAGGGGTCCTCATGGAGGGTGACTACTGTGCACCTTGATTATGGTGGGGGGGTCACCTATATCTACCCATGAGATAAAATTGCCCAGAGCTGAATACACACCCACTCGCACACGGGCAAACGTGCTGTGGACGGAACATTTGTTCCTCCAAAGTTCATCTGTTGAAGGCCTAAGCCCCAAGGTGCTGGTGTCAGGAGGTGGGGCCTTTAGAAGGAGGCCAGGACACGGGGTGAGGCCCTCGTGAGTGAGGTTAGTGGCCTCACCAGGAGAGACACTAAAGGGGTGCTCTGTCTCCTGTGTGAGAAGGAAGGAGCTGAATCAGTCAGCATCTTCCCCTTGGAACCCCCAGAAGCCAGAACTGTCAAATAAATATCCGTAGTTGAAGCCACCACGACATTTTGTTCCAGAAGCGAAAGCAGATTAGCACAGCTTAGAGTAAAGGTGAAGCATGAGCCGGGGTACGGAGTCCACCTAGGCCAGTGTTCAGAGTTTGATGTTGCACTGTTGCTATAGGAGATGCTAGTGTTGGGGGAGCTGGAGGAAGGGACGGGAGACTTCTCCATTCTGTTGATGCAACTTCCCGTGAACCTGCAAACCCCCCCCCCCAAGAAAAAACAAAGGAGAAGGAGAACGTGCCTGCAGGGCATCCATCTGGTCAGAGGCCAGGCACACAGAGACCGGAGAAGCTGCAGGCGCGTGGAGGGCAGGCTCCTTCCACAGTCTAGGCAGACCTGCAGGCTAAGTGTCTGGGGAACTTAGCTCAGACACAGAGAAAGGGGTGGGCCCCGAGGAATGGTGTGACCGTCGAGCCCTGAGCCAGGGGCACATGCCCTGCACCTGCCCGCAACTGTGAGCAAGAAATTGACCCGCCCCTACCGCCACGAGAAACCTGGCCCTGCTCGGACACCCCCATCTGGAGGGAGCTCGGGGCAGCCCTTTAGCAGGGCCATTTCCACCAGGGGCTTCTTGAAGCCGCAGCCCCGGCTTCCCGCAGGAAGGAGTAACTGAACGATCTTGCTTCGCATATTAGGAGCTGTGCACATCCCACTCTTCCCAAGTTACATGAGGACACAATTTATCTTTAGCCCGAAGCCACCTGCTTGGTAATCTGTTTCAGTGTACCCGATTGATCCCACCAGCCTCGCATCGGCTGGGAAAGCGGCAGCTTTATTTAAAGCAGGCAGCCTGCACAGACGAACTGGACAGGGGGGTCCGCCGTGCGCCTGTGTGGACAGCCTCCTGCCCTTCTCCAAGCGAGGGGGCAGTCGGCTGGGGCCCAGGCTGGCGAGGAGCCCAGCGCCGCCTGAAGGCAAGGCTCAGGCCCCAGCAAGAGCTGCTTCTGTAGATGGTTGGGTGAGACCTTTGTCACCCAGGAAAGCCACTCTTCATTTTAACATTTCCGCCTCCCTTCATGACCAGGGTTTAAATGGATTAATCAAATGTCCCGGGCATTGATCCCCAGAGCTGCCCTGTGTCCCTACCTCACTCTCGGGGTTCATTCTCGGGCTTGCTGCTCTGTGCCCTGTGCTCGCTGACTCTCCTTCCTCACTCTCCCCGGCTTCTCCCACACCTGGGCAGCTGCGCTTCACATCCCCACGGCTCTGGAGGACGCTCTTTCTCTCCGAGTTCCTCCCTCGCGGCATTTTGCAGGTGGACCTCCACTGCTGACTCTCCTGCAGAGGTCAGGTCAGGTGGAGGAGCCACCGCCCGCCCAGTGGGCTTAGTGCTGTCAAGAAACGTGGCCCGTGGGGCCACAGGGCCCCAGGGCTCAGCCAGCTCCCTGAGCAGGCTGCTCCTAGAGGACATGAGCCCAGGCCCGGCTCTCAGCGCCCCTCCAGGCTGTCCTCTGAGATGAGGACATGCGTCTCCATCTTCCAGGGGGGAGGTGAGGTGCAGAGAAGGCCTGTGTGACCCAGAGGATGTGCACTTGCCCCGGAGCCCCCAGCTTGTCTGGGTGCTTTCTATGAGTCAGAATGGGGCTAACCCACACCATCAAGAGACGTCCATCACCCCTTCGCCTTTTATTTTCTGTATTGTGGTAACTACACATAACAAAAAAGTTGTCATCTAAACCATTTCAATAATTCAGTGGCTTAAATAAGTCTGCATTGTTGTGCAACCACCATCGCTGTCCAGTTCGGAGACGTTTTCATTACCCCAAATGGAGAGTCTGTCCCCATTAGCAGTGCTTCAGTATCCTCCCCACTGCCTGGCAACCGCCCATCCTCGCTTTGTCTCCAGGACTCTCCTGTTCCGGACATTCTGTATCAATGGCGTCATGCAACATGTGGCCTTTGTGCCTGGCTTCCTCTACTCAGTATGCATTGTTAAGACTCATCCCTGTTGGAGTCTGGGCCAGGGCTCCTTTCCTTTCTTTATGGCTGAGCAATATTCCACTGCGTGGCTAGGTAGAGCTCAGCTTCCCCATTCATGCGCCGAGGCTGCCTGGAGCTCATCCTCAGTCAGCTCCAGGAGGCAGGGACTTTGGGTAGCATTCACAGCTGTACCCCCAGAACCCAGAACCGTGCCTGGCACAGAGTGGTGCCCAGGAAACGTTTGCTGGATAACGAGCAAAACAATGGATAAACGAGATTGGCCGCCGAGGTAGTGGGAGTGTAGCAGAGGCCGGGGGCTCACGGCTTTGAGAGGGCCAAGCAGTGTGGACGGAGCTCTGGAGTGGAGTCGGGGTGCCCACCTAGGAGGTGCGTTCCTACCACTGCTGTGAAAGGTTACCAGGCTCTCAGTGGCTTGAAACAGCACGAACTTGTCACCTTGCAGTTGTGGAGGTCACAAGTCCAGTAGGTGTGACGGGCATGACCCTTCCGGAGGCTCTAGGGGAGAATCTGCTGGACTGTGCCAACTTCCGGGGGCTCCCTGAACCCTGTGGCTCCTGGCCTCTCGACTCCGTCTTCAAAGCCAGTAATGACAGCATTCCTGGCCCCTCGGTACCCCCACGTCTCCTGCTGACCACAGCCGGAAGCTTGTCCATCTGGAAGGGCCAACCTGGAGAGTCTGACCACTCACCCATCTCAGGGTCCTCGAACGCCCTATATGAAGCCATTTTGCCACTTAGAGGAGCCATGTCACACTTCGTGGGGGAGGGTGTCATTATTTTGTCTACCCCAGAGGTCCCTTGGCCTGTCAGCCCCAGTGTCCCCATGGGAGAAGGCAGAACCAAGGCTGCTCAAGGTCCCCCTAACTCTCGTGTCAGGTAACTGAAGTGGAAGGGAACCGAGACCGCCGACTTCCCGCTGATTTCTGTCACCGTTGAGCAGTTGCCTTCAAGTGTGGCCTGGCCTGAGCGAGGCTCCCGTGGACCTCTCTGTACTGTCTGCCTCCCCTCTTCCCCAAGTGAGGGGTGCAGGCTTCAGGGAGACCAGACCGTGTCCAGAGGTTTGTCTCAAAAGCGGGTCCTCTGGATCCCACCTGAGACGACCCAGCTTGCCGCAGATGGAATCTGCCACCGTTTGCCCAGGTGATCTGGGAGAAATGCAAACACTTTAGATGGTTAAGAAAAAAGACAATAAATTTTGCATATTGAAATTGGTCCTTTTAGGAAGCTGGAACCTGCAGTTAATTGAGTCATTAATGTGCACGTTTCTGAAATGGACTTCCTCATTTTAAAACTCAGCGTGGGGCGCGTGGTGAGAATGGGTCAGTTATCAGCCTTCCACAGCCGTCTTCCAGACGTGGTGGGGACGGCCTGCAGTGCCTCAGAATCCTGAGGTGAGCACTGTCCACGCCTTCTGCCCGGGGTCTGCGTGCCGTCGCTGTAGCCGGAGCTCTCGGACAGTGCAGGTGGCCGGGATGAAGACG
Organism: Ictidomys tridecemlineatus; assembly: GCF_052094955.1. Lineage (NCBI taxonomy): Eukaryota > Metazoa > Chordata > Mammalia > Rodentia > Sciuridae > Ictidomys > Ictidomys tridecemlineatus. Next base: position 120,272,055 of record NC_135481.1, on the reverse strand, counting down.
CAGTTTGCTGCTTCTCATGATCCAGGACAGGGTGAGTGGCTCCCCACGAGATCCCAAGCCCTCCGCAGCCTGCAGAAGCTTTTCATCTTGACCCAGTCCTTCCCGTCCCTGAGGTCCTTCTGTGGCTCCTACAGGCCAGCCTGAAGACTCGAGGTTCCCGGAGGGAGGGGCGGGGTGCAGGAGAGCTCTCCTCTTGGAAATCCACCTGCCAGGAGGGTAAGGTCCTGGGTCTGATGGTGACTGGGCAGCAGTTCTTTCAGAGCCAGAGCTGCTGTCATTCATTTACCCTGTTGGCCCGCTCCTGAGGGCCTCCCAGGTACCTGGGGACCCCGTGTAGACCCGCCTCGTCTGCATTCACTGCATCTATTATTGATTTTCCTATCAGCCGCCTCTGAGCTTGTGGGGCCCACGCTCAGCAGCGCATCTGCTCTCTGCGCCTGGCCTCCCTCCTGCGCTCCTTCCTGGCACACCTGCCCACGCCCAGGCGTGACTGTCCCTCTCTTGTCCTCTCCTCACTCTGGCATCAGATGCCCCGCCTCTTGTCACCAGGACCTGCTCTTCCAGAGACCAGCGTCTCCCCAGGAGCCTGACTTCCTTCAGGCCACGCCACGCCCGCTCCTCTCCCCACACGGGTCTCGTGTTTATTTTCCTGTTAAGATGACAGGCCCTGGATCGGAGCTGACCCCTGCCATCACAGAGGCATTCGGGGCAGTGACGGGCACGCCATGTCCATGTGTGCACAGGAGTTCTCTGGAGGGTGGCCTGCACTCTCCGGTGGAGGCTTCCTAAGCCGAGGCCACAAGGCCTGGACTTGATTTTCGACAGGCTGTCAGCCGGGCTCCTCTCCAGTGCTGGGCCTCAGGCTACAGGGTGGGGAAGCCAGGCCCTGCCCTCAGGATGCTGACCACCCGGGGAGGGAAGCCCTGGAGACCAGCCGCAGTGGAGTGTGACACCAGGAGGCACAGGATACCACTGGGAGTGGGGACAGGGGCTCTTTGCCCTGGGGGATGGGTACCCCGCAGGGTTCCAGTGGGGGGAATGTGCAGAGTGGGGCCTTGGAGGAGGCAGGGGAGGAGGCAGGCTGGAGGGTGCTCCTACCCTGGACTCTGGACAGAGGCCTTAAGAAGGCGCCAGGCGTCCAGGCGGACTGGCCAGTGCATATTTGCCAAAAAGATTCTGTTTTCTGTCCCAGAAGTTGAAGAAAGACTGGAAATTAGACTTTGTGCCTCCTCCAGTCTCCCCTGGGGAAGAGTCCAGGGAAGGCCAAATTGCCCAACCAGCCGCCCGGCACCAGAGTCCCCAGGAAAGGTGTCTGCACCCTTGCTGTTCTCCCGCTGGCCACCCGCGCCGTCTCTGGTCTAGACGGGGGTGGGGGACACTGACCTCCCTTGCTGTGTAAGTGCTTTCCCTGGCTCATGGCCACGTCCACCTGAAAGTAGAGTCCAGAGTGAGCAGACCGCGAGCCTGCAGTGCCGAAGCTCGGCCTGCTCCACACAATGTGTGCTGGCCCCGGCTCCCTGCTGCCCGACACAGCCATCGTCCACTCCCCACCCCTCTGCCGGGAGGACCCCTGACCCCACATCTGGTGAGCCCAGCCCCACATCTGGAAGCCCCTTCCTGGGGCCAGCTCCCTGGGCCTAAGTGTAGGCTGTGTCCCCCAGGCCTGCCTGGGGCAGTGTGGACAGCCCTTGCTACCCTGGATGTGAGCAGCCCCCTGGCTGCTGCCCTGTTAGGCTGAGCACCCTGTGCCGTGGGCGTGGCAGGAGCCAGCAGGTTGACAGGGCACCTGGAGGTCCTCCAGGAGGGGCGAGGGGCAGGGGAGGTGAGCAGCCCTCCCAGGCCCCACCCAGGACTGGCTTCTGCAGGGGGGAAGCTGTCCTCAGTCCCTCAACAGGGGGCCCTGCCTGCTGTGGGCCCTTCTAGGGTCCCCATGCAGGGCACAGCCCCTGACACTCCAGCACCACATTCTCCGGGGCTCGGGCAGCCCCTCAGCAGTGGGCAGTGCCCACAGAATTCAGCTTCCAGATGCACACGGGGGGTGGGGAGCGGGAGGCGGGAAGCGTCCAGGACACCCCCAGGTCCCACCGCTGTGAGGAGCATTGACACCCAGCACCGGCCCCACCAGTGGAAGCACTCACAGTGAGGGTGGCCGGGGGCGCCTCTGACCTCCCACCGCACTCTGGAGTCACAGCCCCGTGGGTGTCATCACCTGCAGGACCCTGGACAGGGCTCCATCCACCTGAGGAACTCGGGAGTGGCGGTGCTGTGGCGGTCAGACTCAGTTCACCAGTGGAATCCAACTTCAGGTGAGGGGGGTTTTAGTCTAGGCGCCCCGCCCCAAGTGTCGCTCTTGGTTAGAGGCTCAGCATCTCAATGGACACTTCGTATTCTATCTGCACTGGACGAGAGAAACCAGCCTCGACTGTGCACAGAGCCTGCAGCCCCCCGCCTGCTGACCTCGCCTACGGCGCCCGCGGCTCTGGAGGACCCTCTGCTCGGGACCCTCAGTGCTCTTCTCCAAGGCTCTACTTCCTCAAAGAAGGACTCCTGAAAATGCGCCCTGTGGGCAAGGGCCAGCCCTGGCTGCCCACGCCTGAGGGCCCACGCCTGAGCCAAGAGGCTCCTGTTTCAGTGTTCCTCCCCCAGACAGGAAAGGCCGCTGTCAGCTCTGCTGTCCTTCCTGCGGCAGCTGGACGGACACCCCGCCCTGGGCGAGCCTCAGGGTGCCTCCGCGGTGTGATCCCAAAGGCCATCCCAGACCCTCGTGACCAGACCCTGACCTTCCAGCTCTCCTGCTGTCTGAGTCCCGGGGACCCCAGCCCCTGCTGACCCAATGCAGCTGCGGAGGTCTGGGCTGGGGGTGTCCTGGAAAAGGGCCACCAAGAGCTGGTGGCATAGGGAGGAGTCTGGGGTGGCTGTGCCTAAGGGGCTGTCCCTCCACTTCAACTCCCCTGAGAGTCGGGGTACGGGGGTCTGGCTTCTCCCTTCTGAAGCCTGGGAAGAGTCCTCCACCCGGGAGGTGATGGGCACCATCCTGGTAGGTCTGGAGTCTCAGATGGGAAAAGTTGTTGTTCTCCCCGAGGGTTCCACGGGGCAGGCCTCCTTTCTGGAGGGGGACTGTGGCCTCGGCTCTTCTAGGTCTTTGTGGACAGGTCTCTGTCCACTCTGGCCCCAGGCCCTGGGGTGCTGAGGTCGGCCACTGGGGGGCAGTGCTAGCCAGGAGACCTGGCAGGGATCCACCTGGAGGCTCCTGCCCATCTGGCCCTGCCCCTCTGGGCAGTGTGAGGCCCCTGCTGATCTGTCCAGGGGGCCGAGGGTCAAGGCTCTGCCTGAGCACTGGGCTTTCTTCTCACGTCGCCCCTGCCCATGCACAGCTACTCCCACGCACACTGGCCCGCACTGGGCACCCACATGCGTGAGGCCCAGAGGAATGCTCCCCGCCTGCCAGACACACATGCAGGACATGCAGAGACGCGTCCACAGACCAGGGTGCCCGGCACGCTGTACATGGACGGGCACAGGCTCAGGGGCCCCAGACGCCCTCTTGAGAAGGCAGGGACTTGAAGCTTTCCATCTGTCTCCTCTCCTGGGCACGCAGCCGGCGGGGGTCTGGGTGCAGACTCTGCCGCTCGATGTGGAGGGGACTCCCGTCAGGGTTCCTCTGTGGACTCTGCCTTCCTCCAAAGCCCCTCTGCAGGCGGCGGTGCCCTGGGCCTGGGAACCCTGTCCTCCTGCGCCTTGGACCCCTGCTGGCTCTGCTCTGTCCTCCTGAGCCCCTGCCGTCTCCGGCCCTGGGTCTCGGGTGGTAGCCCTGGATTAGGTTTTCTCCTTTGCATCTCGATTCCCTTCTGCACAGGATCCCAGGAAGCCTCCCCACTTCTCTCTTCCCCTCCACTTCCTGCTGCCCTTGTTCCCAGCTGTCCTCACTGGCCCATTGACAAGTGGAGTCCCCAGGACAGGTAGTGACTTGCCCAGGGCACACAGCCTGTCCAAAGTGTCTCCCTGTCACTTCTGCACACAGATAGGGACTGTATGTGGGCAGATAGGTGCACCACGGGAGCCTGTCTCCAGGCGTGTGTGTACCCTGGGGACCTGGGAGAACCCACCCTTGCAGGCCCCCCTGTGCAGTCTCTAGACCACGTGGAAGTCCATGTCCGGGCACAATTCCCCCAGGAGCCAGAGGAGCAGGTCCCACACCCTGTCCTGGGGACAGCGGTGAAGCTCTGAGCACCAACAAACTCATCTGCATGATTCACCGACAGAAGTGGGCCTGGGTGGGCTTCCTTTGAGGCTGGGCTTGATTCTGAGCCTCAGGGTCGCAGGGCCTTGGGGAGCTGCTGCCCCCACAATCTCAGCAATTCCTCTTCTGTAAAACGGGGGCTTGCTACCCACCTCTGGGGGGCAGCTGTGAGCACCTGAGTTTGCGTAAAGCACTTGGCAAGGAGAGGCCTGCAGATCCAGTGCACCCTGGAAAGGCCCCGGGACACACATGGCCCGCAGCGTGAGGCCTCTAGCCACTGTCCCACTAATGAAGTGGCCTGCTGGCTCCACTGCGATGCCTGTCCCCGAGGCTCTGCCTGGCAGGAGCCTCCCATGAGTCACGGTCCCCGCTCCTCCTGTGGCAGGAGAGTGGCCTGGGCGTGCCCCCAGGGGAAGCCTCCCTTTCACCCTCTGCCAGGAGCCCCTCCCCGAGACAGGAGCAAAGGGACCCAGAAGGAGCCAGAGTGGCCGAGAAGGGGAGGGGCTCCGACTGCCCCTGGAGGCTGGTGGTCAGGAGGCCAGGAAGGCCGGGATCCTTGCTTTTCGCCGCAGCTGCGGAAAGTGTGGCCATGCCGCGGACTCCGCCAGCTCTGCCCTCCGGCTGCCCACCTTGATTGACAGGAGGCAGATCTAAGCAGCCTCCAGCTGCCGGGCTGAGGAGGCTCCTGGGGAGCACAGGGCCAGGGCAGCAGTGCCACGGCCACGTCAACCCTGGCGACAGACCAGGCAGGGACCGACACTGCCACCCACCACGCTCCTCTGCTCTGTGTGGGCCCATGAGTGTGAAAGTGTATGCACACCTGTGAGCAGGCAGACATGTGCACCACGGGAGCCTGTCTACGGACATGTGTGTTCCCATGTGCATGTGTAAGCATGTGTATGTACACGGTGTGTTGCACATGCAAGGGCGTGCACAGAAGACTGTGCACATGTTTGTGCGGGGCATGTGTGTATGTGTGCACACTCGTATGTGTGCCTCTTGCTCATGAGTAGGCAGCATGTCACAGGTACCCCAAGTGGCCTTGGGCATGGAAGCAGCGGGCTGGCGATCTGGCCAGGCATGGCTCCCCGGGCCCCTCCTTCTCCGAGCAGCGTGCCTGGCTCTGCCCCTGGCCACCTCCGCTCCTGCAGGCCTGCCACAGTGAGCCCTGCCACTCGCAGGGGCCTGGTGGCTGGTTCAGGGTGGTGGTTGCCACCCTGCTGAAGGGCATCGTGGCAAATCACCAGGCGTCCAGGAGCTCTGACCAAGGCGGCCAATGCTCAGTCACTGACCATGAATCACCTGGTGTTTACGTGGAGTCCGCCTGAGGTGGCCCCTGGTGCATCTGGGCAGAGGAAGTGAGGAGAGCCTCTTTTGAGAGGCCAGACCAACACCGTGCTGTGTGACTGGGGACCTGCCGCCCATCCTCCCTGGTCTTAGGTCGCCTGAATGCAGGGCCAGGGCTGGGCTTCCTGGAGCTCTGAAATTCCAGGACCCAGAGCTTCCAGCCCTGGCAGGTCTGCCCCGAGGGGACACTGCTGTCCTGAACTCTGGGCATTGGGCGCTAGCCCCGGGTCTGCAGAACCTCGGGGGGAGAGCAGGAGATGGGAAAGGTCTGCTCCTAGGCTGGGGTCCACCTGTGCGAGACGTGTGGCCCTTTCTCAGACACCCCCCTTACCTTGGCAGGCAATGTCCCTGCCTCCAGGCACGAGACAACAACTCTAGATACAGTAAAGCTCCCAAACCAGAGAAAATGTACATGAGAGTGAGCAGAGGCACATAGGGACAAGGAGAGGCACAGATATGGGTTGATTTGGAGAACAGTGAGCTTATTTTAGAGTTTTGAGTTGGTCCCTGAGATTCCTGGTAGCCAAATAGAAAAGGGAAATGTGTTTAGTTCACTTATCTATATTATCCCTTAGAAAAGGGTTTCCCAACTCCCTCCAGTCAGGGTGCACAGGGATGTGAGCGACCCCAAGGAAGGAGCACGAGGCCTCTCCCGTCATCCTGGGGCCAGCTGTCCCACGGCTGAGCAGAGCTCATACACATTAGGAAAAGGCTCCGATGGAGGCAGGGTCATCAGTGCCCTGTTCCAGCCTTGGTGCTGAAAGACGCTTCTCCCTTCAGGCTCCGTTTAGGTGGCCCTGCCAGCAAAAACATACAGTGTCCCCAGCAGCATCTGGACAGCAAATGCAGTGACAAGCCTCATAACACGGCTTCTCGCGTCAGCCCCTGGGAGCCAAGGGCGCGTGCCCGAGCTGCAGGCCTGTGTGTGGACGGCGGGAGCAGGCAGCTGCCAAGAGGGCCTGCTGGGGGCCACCTGCGGGCTGCGCAGAGACCCGTGCCTTCTCCCCAGCACCACTGTGCGCCCTGGGCGGAGGGTCACGACTCATTCCGTCCTCGCTCCGTCACCCAGGTTTGCAGACGGCCCAGGCCTCGGACACGGGTGGGGGACCCTGCAGCAGCACTGCCCAGCCACCGTGCAGGCCTGCGTCCCCAGAACCAGGTGGTCAAGCTGGGGCACTGCTCGGCCTGCCGACCCGGGCTCTTCCACTTGCTGCAGAGTGGCTCTTGGTGCCGCCTGGTCATCAGGCCCCCTCCCCACGACTGGCACGGCCGACACGGGTGTGTGTCCACCAGGGGATCTGGGGAGGCACGGCCCCTTTGCTCAGGGGGCCCGAGAGGGAAAACGCCTGTCCCTGCCCAGGCTGCCTCTTCAGACCCCCCAGGTGGCCCCTCCCTGCAGGCTGCCTGCGGCGTCCTGTTCTCTGCTGGGCCAGGGCCACTGTGCACGCCACCGGGCCTCTGCACATGCTATTCCCCCGACCTGCAGCTGGCCCCCAGCAAGGCAGTGGGCCATGCTGGAGACCAGCCTTGGACGCCACCAGGTGTGGGCAGCAGGCGGAAGGCAGGAGCACCTGGGGTGTGAGGGCGGCGGGGCCTTGTCTCTCTTGCCCCCCCCCCCCCCCGTGGTGGCTGCAGGGACCACCCGTGGGCCTGCCTGGGGCTGTGCTCCTGGCTTCCTGGCTGGATGGGGCTTCCTGGACACACTGGGCCTGTCGTCCCTGGAGAATCTACTTCAGAAAACATGGCCAGACTCCCCTGCCCAGCATGGCAGCTCCCCCGGGCTTCTTGCCTTACAGTGGAGCCCACGCCCGCTGACCTCTGGCTGAGGTCCAGCACCCCAGGGGAGCACACGCTGCTCTTGCTCCCCTGAGTTGCCGGGCACCCCCCTGGGGCCCGTCATGTGCACCGGGAGACCCCACCTCCCCCTTGGCCTCCCCAGCCTCTCGTCCCCCCTGGGGGCAGCCCCTTGGCCCTGAGGTCACTTCCCATAGTGACGAGTGGGCACCTGGAGTGTGCGGCTCACGCTGTCCTGCTATGGGCTGTGACATCTTCCCTCTCAAGTCCCCAGGGGCCAGCCCCCAGCCCTGGCCCGGCCTGCAGGAGGCGCTCGGGTAGCGGGGACCCAGCAGCTGCACCAGCCTGTGGCAGGAGCACACTGGCCCCTAGAAGCTGGGGTCAGGCAGGGGCTGTGCTGGTGGCACAGGCAGAGGGGCCAGGATGGGGTGCAGGTGGGCACACAGGGGCTGCTGGACCTCCCAAGGCGGCTCTCCATGGCCTACCTGGGCAGGCACCTGGGGAGGCTCAGGAGGCCTTCCTGAGCTGGCCACCCCCCTTCCACCCCTCAGTTCTCGGAAGGCCAGTTCCAGGAACGGAGCAGCCCAGGCCCGTCCCAGCCTGCATGCACTGTTTCCTGGAAAACAGGGCCTCAGGCCCCCAGGGGGCCCTCCGAGGAAGACAGCTCCAGCCCAGCTGGCTGCCAGGCGCCGCGGGGAGGGCCGAGTCGGCAGGACCTGCTGGTGGTGCTGGAGGGCCATCGAGGGTCATGGTCAGGGCCAGAGGAGAAGAAATGGCGGCCCTTTCTGGGCACCCACTGGGCCAGGCCAGGCGAGGGGAGAAAGGCAGGCTCCTGACCTCACGGAAAGACGGCCAGGGTCCAGGGACTCGGGCGGGGTGCCCAGGGAGCCCCTGAGGAGGACAGCTCCAGCTCCTGCCCCGGCACCGTTCCCTCTAACGTCACAGAGCCTGCCACCTGAGCACAGGGACACGGGCTGCCCAGGGGGCACCTGGCCCAGGCTGCAGGGGACCCCTCGGCTGACCCTCTCCCGGTGCCGACCTGAGCCCAGGGCTGGAGGGGGGTCAAGGCCAGGCGTGGAGGGGGTGGGAGGTGCTCCTGGCAGCCCAGGCCACACGACCTGAGTCCCCAGGACCTGGAGGGGTGACGAGGGCTGCAGATGAGCCCTGGCACCACAGGGAGGCAGAGAACCAGGAAGCGGGGCTGTCCCTCGTGGGGGCGCCTCACCTTGCAGGCAGCTGGCAGGTAACCTTGGGGTTTGGGGGCTGAGCCTCGCCCCCAGCCCCTGTGGGTGCTCTGAAGGTTTATGCCCAACTGCAGCAGAGAGCAGATTGGTTTCCCTCCTGTAGCCTGGGACCCCTGTGCCCATTGGAGTCTGCCTTCCCTACTCCAGGGCTATCGGGGAGGATGGGGAAGGTGGCACGTGTGCGGAGGGACGTGCCTCAGGGTCCCAGAGCGGGCACATGCACACTTGCACACACACACTCACACACACACACAGTCCCGCAGTAGAGGCACCCGCCAGGTGGACTGAACCCTCTGTGGTTTGCTCCAGGCAGAGGTAATGCGACCTCAGCTTCCTGGGCGGAGATCCCTCCCTGCCTCCCTGTGCTTCGCCTCACAGCTTCAACATTCTACAGTCCTCTCCAACATGCCATCCAGTCTCCTGCCACAGGGACTTTGCACATGCTATTCCCTCCACCGAGAACACTTGCACATCTCCTCCCACCCATTCCTTTGCCGACTGTCAGTACCTAACCCCGACTCGTACTTCACCCCACACAAGGACTCCATGAGCACTGTGTCTCTCTGGACTTAACCGGCAGGTCCCCTCTCTCATGGCTTCTCTTGAGGAGGGGCTTTTGTCCTCTCTGTACCCAAGGCCCACTGTGCTGGCCCGGACGTGACCATCTCTGTGGAACGTTCCCCTGCTTGGCCGGGCTCCGTGCCTCCTAGGGGCATGTGTGCATTCCACCCTTCTGTGGCCATCATCCTGCCATCAAGGCCATTCAGGTGCCAGGTGGACGGACGGTGGCCCGGACGAGCCCCAGGGCCCACGTGGACAGGCCCACCTGACACGCCGGCCAGGCCCCGGCAGCCAAAGGGCAGGAGGAGCCCAGCCCTGCAGGCGGCACTGGGAAAAGCACCTTAAGATACACCCTTGGCCCAGCGACACCCCGTCAGCACCCTGGCCCCTCGCCCCCCAGCCTGCAGGGCCCCCTCCCGGCCTCCCGGCCTCCGCCCACTGCCTTTCTCTCTCTGACAGCCCCCTGGCTCTCTGTGGGGAGGGGCTGCCCCCCCTGCACCCCCTTTGTTCCCTTTCTGCCTTGCCCATCCTCCTCCTCGTATTTCTCTGCCACGAAGGGACCTGGAACTCACCCCGCCAGTGAGAGTCCTCCCGCCACCCGCCCTCTGTAGACCTCTCTCTCTGTGCCCGCTTTCCCAAATCTGCATCATAAAAAAGCCCCAGACCCAGCGGGCAGGTAGGGAGCCTTCCCGGGAGGAGGACAGGGAGGCCAAGCAGCAGGTCAGGATCCTCTTCCTTCCTCCGTGGGCTACAGGGACACTCACATGTTAATGACCATATTCCCATCACGGATCCGGCAACCTGTTCTAACCTCACCCAATTGCTCCTGAACAACTCCACACACTAGGAAACTGAGGCGGGTGGGGGAGGGCAGTGAGCCCCTCAGCAGGAAGCACAGGTCGGGGACTGAGCCAGAGGTCCTCCCGGCACATCACCTGGGCCCTACCTGCAGCCCAGAGTGTCCAACCTGCAGCCAAGAATGGCTCAGGGCACGTGCGCATTCCGGGAAGGGGCTCTCTAGGCCTTGACTGTTCCTTAGCAGATCACGCCCGTCCCTCAGCACCACAGAGGTCATTCTGCTCCCCTGAGCACTGCCAAAGCCTCCGGGGGGCTCAGGCTGGGGGGCAGCGTTTGGCCTGGACCACTCTTGATGACTCGGGGCTCGGGAGGGCCAGGGATGCTGGCCCTGGGCAGGAGCGGGTCCTCGTTGGACTGGCTGCCTGACTTCATCAGTGAGCGACTTTTGCTTTTGTTTGGGGTTCTCTTATTGCCTCCTTAGGGTCTGGGCGGAGGAAACCCGGGGGCCAGTGTGTTTTGTCTTCTTGTTTTGTTTTGTTGGTGGGTTTTTGTTTGTTGGCTTGTTTTTAATTTTACAAAAGTTTTAGGAAACTCTTCTTGTGCAACTGAGAAGTTGGATGTTTGGGAAGAAATCCAGGAGCCAGGGTCAATATGTCCAAAAAAGCAGCTTGTCCATCCCCACCCAGCTGTTTCCTTGCCGGGGCCTGACCTGGCGTGCCCCAGCAGATTTGGGGGCCTGGCCTGGACTCCGGTGGTCGAGACCCCTGAGCCTCCACAGACCTCTGTGGCGAGTCTCTGAGGGGACAGGAGAGTGACCGGGTAAGCCGGGAGGACTGCGGGGCTCAGTTCACCTTTGTGAGACATGTGCAAGGCAAGTGCTCGGCCACTGAGCCTCAACCCCACCCCCTGGGTCACCTTTTCTAAACCTCAAAAGTCCCAGGCTCTGAAGTGTCCTCTATAGACCCTGGGGGACAGCCCAGGATGTGGGGAGAGGGGGCAGCTTGGACTCCGCCCAGGAGCAGGACAGGGCAGGGCTGAGGGGGCCTGGTTCTTCCCAGCCCAGCTGGGGCTCTGCAGAGGGACCCCCCTGGGCTGCAGACTGCATCTTCCCCTGGGGTCCATACCTGGTGGGAGGGCGGGCAGTGGGCTGCTGGGCCCCTCTCAAGAGGGCGAGACCCATTCCCCGGGCTCCTCAAGCCCCAGCCTCCTCCCAAAGGCCGTGCCTCCCAGCGCCGTCACCTGGGGAGTTGGGGTTTCAACACGTGAATCTGGGGTGAGGGACAGAAAAGCATAGTCCATGACAATATTGAGTCCTCCTGGGCTGTGGATGGGGTGCGCCCACCTGGCTGGGCAGGTGGCTGGGAGTGGGACAGGGCAGGGGGCTCTGCTGTGAAGTCCAGAGGGCAGAAAATCCACCTGGTGTGGGGACAGGCTCAGAGGCAGTGTCAGGGCACGACGACTCTGGGGAGGCGGAGGCCCAGCCCCTGGGGCAGAAGCCCTCCCTGGGGGAGTGAGGGGTCCACTCTCACCTGGGCAAGGGGCCACCGTCCTGGTGTCTGGTCCTGCGTCTGGCCCCCACCCTGGCCCCAGGGGAATTCGACTGTGGAAACCGCACTCCCGGGAAAGCACCGGGCGAGCCAGGGGAGGCGCCCAGCCCGGCTGCCCACGAGGCCTGAGCAGACCCAGACGCTCACCAGGAAAATGCATTTTGGTTTTGGACCCAAGTCCTGATTTTGTAGAATAAACATGTGTCAACGCTGAGAGCATGTGCACCGCTCATCAGCGGCTGGGCCTGCCAGGCTGCGTGCCGTCCAGAGGCTGCTGCGCTCATTCTTTCCTCTCTGGGCTCCTCCTGGCCTTGGGGACCTGCACGCATGCCTGGCTTGAGAGGGTGGGGAAGGACCTTCAGGAATCCACAGCTAGAAAGGCCTCTCCACGGAGGGGTCTGTGGCTCGGGTGGCTTTTCTAATCCCACTGGAGTGGGGGGGGCAGGCCAGAAGGGTCACTCATCCACAGGGCCCTAGCGGGGCGCCCGCCTTCTGCTCCAGGGCCCGGGCAGGCCCCTTGCTCTTCCTTCCACAGTGCCCCTCCCCCTGCGCTCTGCATGTCATCAGTCGATTCTTCCTTTCTGTTTAAAACTCATTTTCTACTTCAGACTACCCCACCGTCCTTCCTCGTCTACCCAGAGGGTAGAGACGTCGGATTCTGCCCAGGACATCCCACGCAGAGTCTGCCTGACGCTCCGTAATCACTGGCGCTTCATCAACATTTGACATTTAGTAGAGATTCAATGAACTTTTACCTCTGGCCAAGATAGAGTAATAGAGGCTACATTTTCCCTCCCTCCTGAAGCATTTAGAAATCTGGACGGAGTATAGGAAATCAACAGATCTCAGGCATGGGACGTCGGCTCAAGGCAGGAGTCCCTGAGATGGGGACAGCGTGGGCCCCGGGTCTGCACCAGCCCACGGCTGAGTGGGCTTCCAGGCCACCACAGTGCAGCCAAGCCAGAAGGGCCCCACGTCACTCTGAGCCGAGGAGCTGGAACTGGAAGTTCAAGGACGCTGAGGACATTGGCACAAAGTGGGGGTCTCAGTGGGGACCGGCAGAGAGCCCCTCCCATGTGCTCTGCAAAGGGCTGATCAGCTCACGAGAGCAGACCTCCCGAGGAGGTAAAGGACAATTGGGAAGTGCTGATTCCCACCAGCCATGTGGGATGGTCTCACGAGTCACGGGCACCGGGGAGGCACTCCGTAGGGAGGTGGCCCGTGGTGGGGCAAAAGGCCCCCTGGACTAAATGGCACTTTGATGCTTCTTAACAGAGCTCAGAACCGAGTCTCAAGGGGATCAAATTGCTTCCAAATAACTTAACTCTGTCTGAAAACAAAGCCCAAGGATACTCCCAGGAGTGAAGCATCAGCACCTAACAAGGTAAGATTTGCAGTGTCTGGAATCCAATAGAAAAGGACTCAGGCACGCGAAGCCGCCGGGAGGACCACATAAATGGCAGAAAACTCAATTAATGGAGAGTGACTCAGAAACGCCAGAGATGATGGGGTTAGAGACAAGGCCCAGAAAGTTATCCTGACTCTATCCTCCTGTCCAAGTGTGAGCCTGAACAGAGATGTGTGATGAGTGGAGGTGAGGCCGGGGGGCTGTGCCCGAGACCAAGCCCACCACACTGGGGTCCCACAGAGTCAAAGCCTGCGCAGGAGAAGGCTGTTAACCTGAAGACAGGATGGGGACTGTAGCAAGTGGAGGCCGGTGGGTGGGGGGCAAACTTCCAGAAGCCCAATGTCTGTAAGGAGCGGTTTCCAGAACCGGAGAGGAAGAGACAGGCAAACAACAGGGAAGAAGAGCAACACAAAATGCTACAAATTGGATAAAACCTATGGACATCAGGATTGAAGAAGACCATGAGCCCAGGCACACGAAACAGGAAGAAAAGCAACCAAGTCACATCCTAATCTAATTGCCCAAAACCAGCGATAAGGAGAGAGTCTTAGAAGCAGCTGGGAAAAGAAACCACTCTGTACAGAGGAACAAAAGGAAAGAGGAGAGCAGATTTCTTGTCAAAAACGAGGCAAGTGAGAAGAAAATGGGTTAACCGTTACGTTAAACAAAAACCAATCATCTCTCTATTCTATACCCAGCAAAAGTATCTTTCAAAAATGAAATTAAGGCTGACACAGGAGGATCACAAGTTCAAAGCCATCCTCAGCCACATAGCAAAGCCCTAAGTGACTCAAGGAGATCCTGACTCTAAATAAAATATAAAAAAGGGCTGGGGAGGTTTCTCAGTGGTTAAGCATCCCTGGGTTCAATCCCTGGTACCAAAAAAAAAAAAAAAAAAAAAAATGAAGGTAAGCATTGGGGACTGAACTTGCACGCATGTGTGAGTGCCCAGAATGAACCCCGCGGAGCTCCATGACTGGGATGCACCAGGAAAGCCATCGACAGGAATGAAAGCACCGAAGACTGACTCCCACACACCAACCTGAAAGCCTGTGAGGCCGACTTCACAGTGCGGAAGGACCTGGCGGGAAGGAGGAGCGCTGCACGTGTGCGTTGTGGACAGACACCATCCTTCCCCAGTTTAAAACATCTCCCACAACATGATTTTGCGCCACTTGGTGCTAGAAGGGTGGTCGGTGGCACTGAAGGAGCTGGCCACCGTAGCCATGCCGTGGCGTGGCTTGGGCTCAGCAGATACAAGGGAGGCGCTGCCGAGTTCATGGGGCTCTGGGGCCTTCTGAGTTCCTCTGGGGACAGGGGGACAGGCAGAAGCATTTCGTGGAGGTCAACTCTCCCTCCGAGGTCCCCAGGAAGTCCTAGCTGACCGTGGTGGCATGAGGGTGGACAGGGCCCTCAGCTCACGTGGCTCACAGCTGCCGACACTGCTGTGTGGCTTGGAGATATGCAGGTCCAGGAGAGAAGTCAGTCTTGTCTACAAACCTCCTTCCCTGACAGAGCAGAGGACGACACAACTTCCACGGGGTCAGCACGGGGGTCTGTGTGCCTGAGGAATGAGAAAGTGGCCACAGAGTCCAGACGGAGCTTCAGCCCTGTGTACGCCGGGCAGGGAGAGGACCGGCCCCCGTCTCCCGCGTCCCGTCGGCCTTCTCGGGCAGCGTGGGGTTGGTAGGGGCCAGACCTGAGACCTTCCAGGAAGACCTTCAGGCCAGACCTGCCGTTTCTCTCCAAGGAGATGCCCCAAGGAGAGAAGTGAGGAGACACGCTTCCCTCCTCCCCATGCACAAGAACAGGGTCCCCTCCCCTTCCTCAACGGGACCAAGGGTCCCTCTCCTCAGCAGCAAATGCACCACCTCCCTGCCCAGCTGCCGCTCAGGAGTTAACCAGAGGCTGCCAAGAGCGGGTCCCCGATGGCCGCCGCTCCCCTCTGCGAGGGTATCCCGGGTGAAGGGCTGGGGGCTGCTCAGCCTACCTCTCTTAACCAGACTGCCCAGGACCACCCCCACAGGCCACTGCCCTCCACTGACCCCATCCTGCTGACGTCCTGGCCTGACCTGCATCTGGTCTGTCTCACACGCAGCACTTGGATCCGCTGCCCTTTAATTAGAGAGACAATGTGTTAGGTAAATATGACGTCTTCCAAATGTCTCAGGGCGGGCATGCCTCCCACACACATGGGGAGCCAGCTGCCATCACCCTCAGCAGGATCTCATAGGTCTAGCTTTTCTCTTGGAAAGCTGAACTCCCATGGAGATCATGGATCCTTCTACTGAGCTCTGCTGTTGTCAATTAAAAAAGAATTGCTTTTGGAAGAAGGGATGTCATTATTTCCCCGAGTCGAGAAGGATGTTTATATAATAACTTTGATTTTCCTTGGGCTGCATTTTTGATCCTCGTTGATGGTGATGTGAGACAGGCCAGGGAGCCTGCCCCTCCCTGAGTGGTGCCTGTCGCAGCTCAGCTGCTGTCTCTGACCACCCACCTGGGCATGCTTGGGCATGAGAGGGCCAGGCTCTCTCAGAGGAAGCCCTCTCGACATCCTGATGGTTGGGGCCCATGTTGTAGAATATGCAAGATGTTATAAAGGAAAAAACAAAAAAGGAGATTTTCTGCCCGTACAATCCTGGGGGTAGGAAAGTCCCCTTTACCACGTGTCTACAAGTGCCTGGGACACAGTGATGTCTTTGTGGAATGCCTCAAAGAACCCTTTAGAGGCCAGACCAGCTATCTGGGAGTGTATGGGAATTTAAGATCAGGTAGGTCTGTATCAGTCAACTTGAGCTGCTATAACAAAGCATCCTGGATGGCATGGTTCAAACAACAGAGAATTTTCTCAAGATTCTGGAGGTTGGGAAGCACCAGATCAAGGTGCCAGTGGCTTGGTTCCTGGTAAGGGTCTTTTATTGGTTTGTGGATGGCCATCTTCTGGCTATACCCTTACATGATGCAAAGAGAAAGGGATAGAGGTCTTATAACTTTTCTTCTAAGGATACTAATCCCATGAGTGACCTAATTATCTCCCAGAGGCCTCCTCTCCTAATGCCTTCCCATCAGGCCTTCGCGTTGTGGGGGAGGGGTGTGGATTTAGCGGAGGAGCACAACTCTGTCCGCAGCAGTGGGGAGAGGTCAGGCAGATACCGTCTAAGACTTGCCTGCCAGAAAGTCCATAAGGAAGAGTTCTGTCTGCCTGCAAAGGCCATCTAACCAGAGCGCCATGGGCACTAGCCAACATTCCACTCCCCCTGGGTCCCCTGGTCAACACTGTCCTAAGGATCCCACCTTCCAAACCTCAGCTTGGGTCCACACTGCCACATGCCCACCTGCTGTCCAGGAGGGAGCCCACTCTCCTGCTCAGCTCAGGTCGCCAGCTCCTGCACAGGGTGCCTGGAGGCCTGTGTTTCCAACGTGCAGGTAGTGATACACTGTGGGTCGAGGGAATCCTTCTTAGTGGCCTATGAACAACATAGTTTTCCAAGAAATAAGACAGAATACAAAATTGGGTGTGCCCAGAAGCAGTGGCCTGCTCCATACGTCACACCTGTGTCCACAGAGATGTTCGGGCTGGTCCTGACTTCTGAGTGAGCAGCGAAGAAGGAGTTTGAAAGCTGTTGCTTTGGGGGACGCTGAGGATAAAAAGGTCCACTCTGTCCTCAAGATGCCTTGAGGCAAGGTGCAGAGATAGGACATTTGAGGTAAGAAAACCCTCTGGGAGCATTTGTGCTGAACATCTCTTTTTGTTGCTATGGAAAAAGGCCAAGAGCAATGCGGAAAGTTACCTTGCGTCTTCCAGGGGGTCCACCGTGGGCCTCCCCAGGCCTTCTCCTGGGAAGACAGACAGGAATCCTCTTACAGGCAGACAAGGTAGTGGAGCCAGCCCCTCCCCAAACTCTTCCCTTGGAAAGAAGAGAAAACAAGCAGAAATAAATCATTTTGGAATTCAGGAAATTAACTAAAGGCTTTCAGCATTTCTAGGAGCATTTATTCAAAAGGAATGACAGAATCTTGATTTTGTAGCACTTTAACCTAGTTATTGTCTGTACCCTCTTTCCCACTCCGTGACAGCCTTGAGAACCAACGGAGACGAGTCGGTGGGCCGCACTGGAAGGAGACAGGGTGGGAGCTACCAAACCCATTACCAGAGAACTGCCATCACTAGAGCAGTCGTAAGCTTCACTCCCGACCCCTGCAAAGCTGTCGTTGATGCTCCTCTGGTATACAAAAGCATTTTCTCTGGGGCATTTCTTGAAAACATGTATAGATGGATATTTAGTTTTGTGGAATCCCAGGCAGTTGCTGAAACTTTGAGAAAACAATAAGGTAACAAAGTTTAAAAGGAAAAGCTGGGGAACAAGAAGCCCACTGCAGCTCTGAAAAGCTGGGAATTCAGAGGACCTCTGCATGGTGTGCACAGGCTTGGGGAAGGCCTGGCTCTTAGCTCCTGCTGACCCTGGTGCTCTGTGGAGTAGAGAATGGAGAATCAGCAGATGTGTCAATGCTTTTTTGGGCATTTAAAATAATACATCATGCATTTCCATCTTTGTCAAGGGTGTGTGTGTGTGTGTGTGTGTGTGTGTGTGTGTGTGTGTGTGTGTGTGTGTTGGGGAACTCTGAAATTTATAGGATGCAGTCAAAGCAGTGCTTAGAGGCAAATGCATGCTTATAAACACCAACAGTAAAAAAGAAGAAAGATTTCAAGTTAATAACTGAAACTTCAGGTTTGAGAAGATTGAAAACAAAGAGTAAATATATCCTAAAGCAAGTATGAAAAAGCATATCATAAAACTTGGAGGTGAAATTATGAAATAGATAACAGAAAAACAGAGAAAGTTAGTGAAGCCAGAATTGGTTCCTTTTAAGATCAACAGAATTGAATGATTTTCAGCAAGACATACCAAGAAAAGAGAGAAGAGCCAGCTTACTAACATCAGGAATAAAGGAGAGAACACTAATTTTAACTTGACAAAAATCATTTTTTAAAAGATAATAAGGAAATACAATAAACCTAGATGAAATATGCAAATTGTTAGAAAGATATGAACTTCTGAGACTGCCTCAGGAGGGAATAAAACTTTGAATAGACGTATAACAAGCAGAGATGATGATGGTGATGATGATGATTAATAATAATAATAGCAGCAAGGTACTTCTCA
This sequence comes from Ictidomys tridecemlineatus, assembly GCF_052094955.1. Lineage (NCBI taxonomy): Eukaryota > Metazoa > Chordata > Mammalia > Rodentia > Sciuridae > Ictidomys > Ictidomys tridecemlineatus. Next base: position 120,253,948 of record NC_135481.1, on the reverse strand, counting down.
CAGTGAAAATTCCAGACTAGATGGCTCACTGATGACTTCCACCAAAAGTTCAAAGAATTAATGTCAGTCACAAAAGATTCCAAAAAATAGTATCACCATGAATCACCATGACACCAAATAACAATGCCACAATATGGCAACAAAGTAAAACTGTAGGCCAGTATCTCTTATGAATACATAGGCATAAAAACAACCCATAGAACACTACAAATCAAACCCAATGATGGGTAAACAGGCTCATACCCGACGTCCAAGTGAGATTTATCCAAGAAATGTAGTTTCTTTCACATCCAGAAGTTGAGCAATTCAATGCATCTCACTATTAGAAAAAAGGGTTAAAACACATATCGTTGCAATAAATACAAAAAAGAGTTTCACAGAATCTAATGCACTTTCATAACTATTTTCCATGTTTTTTACTCAAAAACTTGAAATAGAAGTATGCTTTCTCTGGCTAATAAATTACTATGAAGAACTCACAGTGTACTTTATATTTAATGATGAAAAGCTGAAAGTCTTCCCCTTAAGGTCAGGAATAAGACAAATATGTCTCTCCACGTCTATTCTACATCATGCTGGAGGTTTGTTATGTATTAACCTATTTTATTTTATTTGGTACTGGAGCTAGACATGGGGGCGCTTTACTACTGAGCCACATCCCCAGCCCTTTCCTTTTTTTATTTTGAGACAAGGTCTTCTTAAGTTGCTTAGGGCCTCCCTCAGTTGCTGAGGCTGACCTGGAACTGGAGACAAGGTCTTCTTAAGTTGCCTGATCCTCCCGAGTTGCTGGAATTGCAGGCCTGTGCCACCATGCCTGACCGTACCAGAGGTTCTGAAAAAAACAAATCAAGCAAGAACAGAAATAAAGGCATTCAGATGGTCAAAGGGAATGACTTATCCCTATTTACAGATTCATGATTATGTATATGGAAAATCCTGAGGAACACACATAAATAATCATGCATACATAATCAAACCTAATAAATGAATTCAGCAAGATGGCAACGTACAAAATCAATGTATAAAAATCAATGATATTTTTCTAAAGTATCATTGAACAAACAAAAAAATAAAATTAAGAAATAAATTCTATTTGCAGCAGTACCAGAAAGGATAAAATGCACAGGAATAAACTTAATAGAAGAAGAGTGAGTCTTGTTCCCTAAACTATAAATCATCTTTAAAAGAAATTAAGGAAGTCCTAAATAAGCAAATTGAAAGATATTACAAGCAAAGATTGGAAGAGCTAATGTAATTAAGATGAAAGCACTCCCCAAATTGATGTAGATTCAATACAGTATCTGTCAAAATCTTATCTGACTTATTTCAGCCATTGACAAACTGATCCTAAAATTTTATCAAAATGCAATAGCCCAGAATAGCTAAAACAATCTTGAAAAAGAAAAGTAAAGTTGAAGAGCTCATACTTCCTTATTTAAAAGTTAATACAAGCTACAGTAATTGAAAGTGTGGGACATATCTAAGCATAGACTATAGATTTATAGGCTAGATCTTGGAGTACAAGAATCAGTCCTATACTTATGGCTTTTAAGAATGTTGTCAAGAAAATTCAATAAGGCAGATGATAAGGTTTTTTTTTTTAAAGAAATAGTGCTGATATACCTTTATAAGCTACACCATCACATGAGCTCTAGAACGCAATGTTGCATCTGGAGGGATCCATGAGTAAAGGGGACATGCATCGAAAGGGTCAGAAGAATATTGTCCCTGGACCTGCATCACCTCTCCTGTGAGTCCACACAGAGCAGCACCCTCACACCAATTCCCTTGGCTTGTGAGTTCTTCTGTGGGGAAAAAGGAGCAAAGTGAGCGTCCAACTTTCCCATCCGCTCAGAGAGAAAATTTTGAAGCAGCAGAAGTGGTTCCTTACATGCAAAGGAACCTTTGGAAGGCTGTAAGCAAATGTTTTAAGCAGAAATCCTGCAACACAGGAAAGAACTGAGTGATGTATGTTCAGAACGCTGAAGAAGAAAAATTCCAATAAAGATACTATAGCCAGCTCCACTTCCACTTTAAAACGAGGAAAGAGACTTCCCCAGACAACGAAAAGCTGAGGGAGTTTGTCCTCTCACCAGACGTGCTAATGTGGTTACTTCAGGTGAATGGTAGTATGCGAAAGGGCACTGAAAACCATGAAAAATCACTGGTGGAGATGGATATATAGACAAAGGATGCTGTAACACTTCAATGCAGTACTGAATGGTGCAGCATGAATCCCTTTTAACCCTGGTAGGTAAGTCCAAAGGGAAAAAAACGTATTTTAAAAACCCACAAAAATTTGTTAAAGGACAGATGATATAAAAGAAGTAAATTCTGACACTGATCAAAAACAGGAAGTACATATATACGAAGGGACCTATAGAATTTCTGTATATGATTTGAGTTAAGGTGCCATCGGTTTAAAATAGACTGTTACAATTATAGGCCCTTTTGTGCAAACTTCCTGGTGACCATGATGAAAACTTCCAGTGGGTACCTAAAAAGGGCAAAGAACCGAAGCAAAACACCATCAACCACCAAATAACAAAGGAGGATGACAAGAGAGAAGAGGAGGAGCCAAAGAACTGTAAACAGGAAACAGCCCTGGTCTAGATGCTAAAGGTCCCCAAAGGCTCATGTGCTGAATGCTCGGTTGGCCGACTTGTGGAGCTGCGGGAGGTGCGGGGCGGAGGTGGGGCCTGGTGGGGAGGACCAGGTCTCTGGGAGGTGCCCTGGAGGGTGACACTGGGAACAGCACGGACAGAGCCCCCATGCCAGGGCTCCTGCCACTGTTCCTGTCGTGGACGACCTCACCACAGGGCAGAAGTGACTGGGCCAGCCAGGGACCCAAACTTCCTAGACCATGAGCCAAACTCGATCTTTCCTTCTCATAAGTGGATCATCTCGTGTATTTTGTCCCAGTGACAGAAATGAACACAGCAATTAACAAAATGGCAACACTAAGTCCTTACCTAAAAAGAATCACTTTAAAGGTGATTTAAAGGTCAACTCGTTTATCTCAACAACCAGAAGATATAAAGTAGCTGAATGGATAACAAAAACAAGATCCAACTATTTGCTATCTACAAGAGATTCATCTTAGATTTAAGGACACACAGACTAAAAGTGAAGGGGCGCCAAAAAGTATTTTGTATAAAGGGTGACCCAGAGAAAGCAAAAAGACAAAACCAATAAAACAGGCCTTTGGTAAAAAAAAAATGATGAGAGAAAGAGAGGAGATGCTCCTGACATCAGATTAACTAAATATACAAAGCAAACATTGATGATCTGAAGGAGGAGCCTCCAATATCCCATTTTTCAATAATGGATAAACAGTCCAGAGAGAAAATCAATACAGACAGCAGGCTGGACAGATGTCCCTCGCAGGTGAGCCTCCGACAGCAGATGGCCGTCGCAGGTGAGCGGGCCGACTGTCAGCCGCGTGGCTCCCAGCCCCCACTGATGCAGGCCAGTGAGATGCGCTCTGGGCCACCAGGAAGTCTCAACAAGCCAGAGGAGCGTGAGGTCACTCCAAGTCCTTTCCCAACCACAATGGAATGAACCGAGAATCAGGAACAAAACACAAGACTGCGCAGACACACTGACACTAAACAGCACTCTCTTGAACAACCCTGGGCCAACAAGAATTTAAAAGGGAAATTAGAGCATGTCTTGAAACAAAAGAAAATGGAAACAGAACAGACAAAAGTGAAGGGATGTGACCCAGAGCAATGGGGAGAGTGAGTCACATTAACAGATGATCCCATTAAACACCTCCCCTGCACCTGGGGGCTGAGGGAAAGGCCAAGGTCAAGGACAGCAGAAGGAAGGAAGGAAAGAAGGTCAGAGCAGGAAAATAAAATAAAAGAAGAAAGACGGGGAACACCAAAGACCTCAGGAGCTGACTTTGTGAAGACATAAAATGGACAGACCCTCAGAGAGACGAAGATAGAAGAGAATGAGATCAGAAATGAGAGAGAGGAAACTGTAAAACTCGGCCTCAGAAACAAACAGACAAAAAAATGGAGGTCGAGATTCATAGAACACTTACATGGGAATAGGTCTGACAGTCTGGAGGTGAACACATTCCTAGAAATGTTCAGCCCCCCAGGGCGGAATCCGGAGGAAACAGAAGCTTGACCAGACCTGTGAGGATCAAAGAATTGGAATCAGTAAACAAAGATCTCCCAACAGAGAAAAGCCTAGGACCAGGTGGCTTCGTGAGGACGGTCCACCAAAATATTTGAAGAAGAGTTTGCACTCTTCCTTCTTAAGTTGTTCCCCGAAATAGAAGAGGGAACGCTTCTAAACTCATTATGCGACTAGTGTCACCCCATTCCCAAAGCCGGTCAAGACCCTGCAAGTATCTCTGATGGACATGCACCCAAAGTCCTCAAGAAAATACTCGCAAAACTCACTCCCCAGCACAGAAGACCATGCACCATGACCAAGTGGGATCTGGCCTGGGACTCGAGCAGTCTACCTGTGCCAGCCAGGGGGTGAAGCACTCAGCCAGGGGGTAAAACACTCGAGCAGAACGGAGAGCACAAACCACAGACTCAGCCCAACAACAGGACAAACCTAACACCCTGTCATGAAAGAAACTCTCAACAAGTCAGGAGTAGGAGGCCCCCACTTCAGCACAGTTAGGACCACACATGAAGATCCTGCTGCTGGTGTCAGAGTCAATGGTGAAGTCCTGAGAGCTTCCCTCCAAGGTCTGGAACAGGGCAGGCGGCCACTGTCACCGCTGCTCTCCAACGTCATACTAGGAGTCCTAGCTGGAGAAATCAGGGCAAGGGGACGTGAGAGGCCTCGGTCAGAAAGGGAGTCATGAAACAGGGTCTGCTTACACAGGACAGGATCCTACCCATAGGAAACCCCAAGTTGTCCTCAACGTTCTTAGAACTAATCTGTAAAGTTGGAAGACAAGATCAGCATACAAAAATCAGTTATACTGAGAGCAAACTACCAGAAATAAGAAAACAATCCATTTTCAATAACATCAAGAAGAGTAAAATACATAAAAATACTAAAATGCTTATCAATAAGTTTGACCAAGGAGTAGAAGACTTGTACACTGAAAACTATCAAACATGGATGAAAGAAATTAAGACAAATAAGAATAAATAGAAAGACATCTTGTATCCACAGATTGGAAGGATTATTTTTGTTAAAATGTTCATACAACTCAAAGAGATCTATAGATCCCATGTGATCCCTATCAGAATTTCTATGGTGTCTTTTCTGCTTTGTGGTGTTTGTGGTGTTTATGGAGACACTACAGCAGGATCTCATATGGTCAGACACGCACACTGGGGTCGATTCCATGGTAGAGTACCCTTCCTTTACCTCCCTCCTCCCTCCCTCTGACCACTTTCTCTCCTGGTCCTCGTCCTGTGTTCATGAAATCCCTTTTATCCTCTCCAGCTTCCTCGTACGAGAGAAAAACGTAAATCTGACTTCTTAGATCTGGCTCATTTCGCTTAACATGATCCCAATGCTGTCTTCTACAGAAATAGAAAAAAAAAAACCCTAAAATATTTATAGAACCACAAAATATCCTGAAGACTCAAAGCAATTTGGAACAAGAAAAACAAAGTTGGGAGCCTCATACTTCCTGATTTCCAAATATATTACCAAGTTACGGTGATCACAGAAGTATGACACCAACACAAACACAGCCATCTACTCCAGTGGGACAGACTAGGGGGCCCAGAGGGAACCCCACATGTATGGCAGCTGGTCTTCAGCAAGAGTGTCCAGAAGACACAATAGAGAAAGGACAGGCTGCCATAAATGGTGGGGACCACCAGATGCCCACGTGCAGCAGAGTGAGACGGGATCACAGCCCACCCAACAACACGGTGAAAGACTCTGAATGTGCGACCTGAAACCACAGGACCTGTAGCAGAAAACAGGCAGAAAAGCCTCTCCCCTGGTCTTGGTAATGACATCTTAGAAATGGCTTCAAAAGCACAGGTCAAAAATGGTCAAGGGGGAGTCACATCAAACGGAAGGCATTCTACACAGCAAAGGAAACAATCAACCCAGTGGAGATGGCAGTCTCAGAGAGAGAAGGAATCTGCAAACCGTGTATCTGAGGAAGGGTGGATATCCACGCTCTAGGAGGGACGCTGCGACTCCAGGCCAAACCCACGCCACCCAATTCAACACAAGCCAGGAACTGCTGACACGTTTCTCCAGAGAGCACACACACAGGGCCTGCAGGTCTGTGAAAAGCTGTTTGACGTCCATGGGCATCAGATAAATGCTCAGCCAGACCATAATGAGTTGCCTCGCACCTGTAGGGAGGGAGGCTTCTGGGTGATCTGCACTGGGGGCAGCATGGAGGGCCCCAGAGATTCAGAACAGAACTGCCTTCCAGACGCGGCAGCCCGCTCCTGGGCGTGCAGCTTCAGAATCGGAATCGGGATCTCCAGGAGACCTCGGCACTCGGGTGGCCACGGCTGCACTACCCACAACCGCCACCGCATGGGAGCAGAGTGCGCGTCCACCCGGGATGAAGGGTGAAGGGCCTGGGTGCCCACACACAGTGGAATGCCATCCTGGTTACGGCCGCAGCCTGGACATGGTGCTAAGTGACATGGGCCAGACACAAGATGACAAATGCCGCGTGATGGCATGGCTTCAGTCTGAGAGCTCCCAGGAGACTGCACTAATGGGATGTGCACCCGAGATCCTGGGCAGGGACTGATGAGGGAGGCCAGGAAGTCCCTGCTGGTGAGCCATCTGACGCCTGGAGGCCCTGGGACGCTGCCAGCGTGGCTCAGCCCACATCCCAGACCCTCAGGCGCAGAGGGCAATGGTGAGACTCTGAAACCGAGGCGGAAGCCTGAGTCCCAGGGAGTTACTGATGTGAGTCCCTGGGTCCAAAAGCTAGAGAACCTGGTAAGTTCTAGTGCCCAAGGCCCAGTTCCGGAGCAGAGAGGGCAAGAATTTGTCTTTCTTCGGCCTTTTTGCTTCATCCAGGTCCCCAGGTGATTGGCTGGTGCCCCCAGATTGACAGTGATCTCCCCGGCTCAGCCCACTGACCACTGCCGTCTCCCCCAGACACCCCTCAGATGTACGCCTGGGCTGCCACCGGAAGCCAGACCAGCTGAGCCTCCTGGCAGTGGAAGACTCCAACAGGTGCGGGGCGACGTCCGGAAGCACTGAGCGTCGTTCGTGCAACAGTTGAACCCACCCGCTGTGGAGGTGACACCCCAGGTCAGCCTTCTCACCATGTAGACGTTCACATTCATATGTAAGGAATCTAAGGTAGTCAAGCTCATAGGACCAGAGAGTGGAATGGTGACTGCTAGGGGTCAGGGGAGAGGAAGAGGGAAGCTGTCAGTCAAATGGCTAGCAAGGTTCAGCTAGGCAGGAGCAGGAAGGCCTAGGGATCCGTTTCGTAGCTTATTGTCTGCAGTTGACAATATTGAACTGTACACTTAAAATGTTGCCGAGATGGTAGAGCTTTTAAGTGTTTTTTTCACATCCATACACAGTAATAATCATCATAGTAATAGTGAAGAAGCAAGAAGCAGCTTTTGGAGGTGGTGGATGTGTTTATGGCATAGACTGTGGTGACGTTTCAGGGATGCGTGCCTGTCTGCAAACTCGTAAAGTCATGGCACTAAATATGTGCAGCTTCTTGAATATGAATCAAACCTTAATAAAGTGGTTTTTGAAAAAGAAGACAAATAACTTAATTTAAACACGTGCAAATGATTTGCACAGCTATTTCTCCAAAGAAGATATATAACTGACCGCCGGGCACGTGAAAAAATGCTTAAAGTCATTAGTTGTCAGGGAAATGCAAACCGAAACCTCAGAGTCTCCACTTCCCTGGCAACCCGGATGAGTAGAATTAAAAAGGTAAAATCACTTGTTTTGGTAAATTTGTGAAGAAATTAGGGTCCTGGCTTTTTGCTGGTGGGACTGCAGAGCGGTGGGACGTCTTTGGAAACCAGCCTGGCCCTCCTTGGAGGTTCCGAGGGAGTGACCACACGAGCACGCAGGTTCACTCATGGGTGTGAGCCTAAGAGGCCAGTGGCCACCACGGGAGCGCCTGGATTCAGACAGGTGGCAGCTTTGTCCACAATAGCCCCAAAGAGGAAGCTGCCCCGTGTCTCTCAGAGTCACCCGAGGCTGTCCCTGGGAGAGAACAGCATCCCTGGGGCAAGAGGACGTGCTCTGGTGATAGCTGGGGGCTAGATGACCCCCCCCCCCAAACGCAGCAGCAAATGACCGACACCAAGCACAAAAGCAAACCCAGGGCATCCAAGTTCCTCTGGGCGCGTCCAGAACGGGTGAGTCCGGGGAGACGCGGGAGGGGAGCAGCAGGCGCAGGAGTGGTGTGGGATGTCCTCCTGAATGATGGGCCTGCCCAGGAGTCAGTGGCGCTGGCCCACAGCATTGTGAATACTCCACATTTTTAAAGGATGAAATTCATGTGTGTGAACTACATTTTAATAAAATACAACCAAGAGGACGAGTCCTTGAGCGAGGGTGGCCCTGTGTGGGGCGGTGATGGCTGCAGAATCTCCAGGGGATGCCTTTTGGGAAGGGCCACACCTGTGGGATGGCCTAAAGCCGGCAGGTGCCACCTGCCAGCCGTGCGCGGACCCTCCTCCCAGCACTCCCTGATCCTGTCCTCACGATGGCCTGCTGGCCAGTGTACCCTCCCCACTGTACAGATGGGGAAGTCGTGGGTCGGGGGGGCTAAGCAAGTCGCCCAGAGTGAAGGGGCCCAGCAGAGGCCAGCGTCCATGTCTACCTGAGCCTGTGCACTCTCCATGCCCCGTAGGCTTCAGGTTCCTCCTAGAGACACCATGGAAGAAGGGCCTCTCCTGGCCTGGAGGGGCACGAGGCAGAGAGGGCCCGTGTGGGGGGACTGGAAGTCGCTCAGCACCACACACAGAAGGGGCCTGGCCCAGAGGTGACCTCAGGCATCAGTAGGAAGCAGACCACTCAGGGCCGTGAGAATCTTGTGTTTGGGTGACAAAGGGAGTGACTCGGCTGTGACTGTGAGCCCCGAGACTGCACGCCTCAGAGGGACAAAGAAGCCAAGGACGTGGGTTCCATCTGGGCCCATCTGAAACCCAAACGTAAACGTGCCTCAGTGGCCAGCACCGTGCAGGGTGACCTGCCAGGCCTCAGGATGCAGTCCACAGTCTGGGACTGTCCCTCCTGCTCCAGGCTGTGCTGTCTGGCTTTTTTCTGAACAGAGAGATCATCCTGCATAGCCCTGTAGTCATCACAGACGGGACAATGGAGGAAGAGGGGGTGCTCATGGTTCCCCAAGATCCGCGAGGACTGGGAGGTCTTTCAATGTGCGGTGACTGGTAGGGGGCCAGGGAATGGGACGGTGGCCCCACAAACTCTGGTGCTGGGGTTTGGTGGTGGCTCCCCTACTGTCTAGCTCCATGACCCGATCCGCTCCTGGGAGCCTGCTCGGCTGCAGTTTCCTTATTTGGATGACAGTATCGGGGTCCCCCTCACCCCTAGCACCTGGAAAGCTCCAGGCCCTGTTCTCCCTGCTGGATGAGGACATGATCCAGGGGCTGGGAGGGGCTGACCTGGCCAGTCTGAGGCTCAGCCAGCCCTCGTGACAAACTGTTTCTGCAGCAAGTCAGCAGACATACAGGTCCCCTCCCCAAGAGCCAGGCCCAGCAAGGCCCTGAGGGAGAGGGGACCTGCTCCTCTCAGGACACCCTGGGAGGAGGTAAGAAAGAACGACATTACGCAAGCCACATCTCAAAGGTCTAGGAGCAGAGTTACCAGTTCTCCCAGAAACAGGGTCTGTCGTGTGCTTATGGGAACGTTTCCAAGGCAGAGGGGGCCCTGGTCCCCGTGAACCTGGCCAGGGACTCGCCTGGGGCCAGTTGAGGCGCTGGCAGGAACTGTTGGGCCCCACTGGGACACCACGCCCGCAACACTGAGATGTCAGATTAGAGAGAAGCCGCCGGGGACTGGGATTCCAGGTGCCTGGCCAGAAGGCACAGATCTGATTTGCTTGAAATGATAACGGGAGGCAGAGAAAACCCAGACCACTGTGGGAAGAGCCGCCCGTTCGCCAAGGCAGGCCCAGGCAGAGGGCTGAGGGGCCCCAGAGCCCAGAGTTCCCGGCAGGCCCCCACCTCCGCTGCCAGGATGTGTTGGGGTCAGCTGGGCTGTCTCAAGCCAGGGGACAGGGCTCTGCCCCGCTGCACAGACCCCAAAGATTTCATGCCCTGGAACACTCCCGGTATGGAGCCTTGCCTTTGTCCCCAGGGATCCCTGCCCTGCTGCAGTCCTCTGGGACCTGCGTTGACGAGGGGCCCCCGCCAGCCAGGCCTCCTCTGAGCTGGTGCCTCCTCCTGTGGCTGCTTCTGGTCATGGCGGTCAGGCCCACCAGTGCCCACAGGGGGCTCTCCCCAAACTCTCTAAGGCTCCAGACTCCTGAGGCAACTCCCAGGCAGGGTCAGGCTGTGCCCAGCAGGGAACTGGACCCAAGCTGCCTGTGCCCGACCCCATCGCCGCACGCAGCAGAGGCCTTCCTAGAGGGGACTGAATTCAGGGTCTTTGAGGCCAGGAGATGAGCTTGGGCCGTCTGGGTGAGGCTTTGGGGACACGGCGTCATCCCCCTCATCAGATGGAGGAGGGGGAAGAAGCCACTTGTGGTGAGAGACGCAGGTCATCACTGGCTTTGAGTTGGGAAACGGGACCAGGAGCCCAGGAATGTGGGCGGCTTCCAGAAGCCAGGAAGAGCCAGGAAACAATTCTCCCTCCCGGGAGCCCCCAGAACCAACGTGGCCCTTGGCACCTCCACGGGAAGCCAGGAGCGGGCTTCTCCCCTCTGCGGGCTGGCGCCTTGCCGGGTTGCCAGCTGCTCAGTGTGAGCGCTCACCAGGGGATGTCCCTCCACGACCACTTGGAGAGATGGACCCCTCCATCCCCCCAGCCCCTGGGAGGAGGAGAGGCCCTGAGGGAGACGGCAGCCCCCACTGTCACCCAGGGCTGGAGCCAGGACACAGGCAGTCCTGGCCCAGCACAGAGCTTCTCCGAATTAAGGTCCTGTGTGCAGGGGGGGCTGGAGGCAGGGGCGACCACTTACCTTCTTCTAGACGGGGGCTCTTGGAAGGAGTGTCCTCTCTCTCCGAGGTCAGGGGGCACCTGGGCATCTCCACAGCACAGAGGGCATGGGCCACAGGACCCGGAAGGCACTGCCAGCTCATACCAGCTTGCACTTGTGTTCCCACTGGGTACCAGGCCTCGCTGGGATCTCCCTGTGGATCCCAAAGGAGAGTCTCGGTGGGGGCGGGGGTGGAGCAGCCTGGGTGGAGGAGGGAATCGCCCAGGAGCCGGGAGTTGCGTGGGGTCCCTGGGGGGGCTGGGAGGTGCATGGGGGCCCTGGGGGACTGGGAGGCTGTTGCTGGTGGAGGCTTCTCCAAAAGGCTGAGGGGGAGTTGGAGGACACTGTAGCTGAGGCCACAGGTGGAGGAGGCCAGAGGGAGTCTCCACCAGGGGCTGAGCTGTGTGGAGAGCGTACTAACTGCTGAGGCCGCCCGCAGGACAGGACGGGCCGCTGAGGGGTCTGCGCTGTCCCAGGAGCACTGGGAACTCGCTGGCTCTAGAGGCCTCCTTCTGGAGACCCTGCATGGGTGAGGAGCTGGGAGGGATGAGGCTGGAGACAGGCCAGGGGCAGAGAGCAGACAGGCCCCTGCAGGACGGGTGGCTGGGCAGGGTCCCGGGTCTTCTCAAAAAGGGAACTGACAGTGGAGACTTGGGAGCAGCAGCTGGAGCCTGACCCAGGGTGGCGCTGTGCATCCTGCCAGCCTGGCCAGGCGACCTCCTGCTGCCCCAGGGGATGGAGTCCCCGGTCCCCGCCCCGGCTGTGCCTTCCTGGGGGCCTTTCTCTCCTGGAGAGCTCCTGCCTGCACGTCTCCCTGAGGGACCGTGGTTCCCCCTGCTCTGGACGACTAGATTTTATTACCGCTAATGAGCCCATCTGAGGCCAGGCAAGGCAATTACGGTGCCAGGCCTTCTCGCAATCGCTCTCAGAGCCAGGCAGGCATGCAGCCCCGGCGCACGCCACCCACCACCGCCCTGCCTCATAATGAGAGGGAGAAATCTGGGAATTAATGAGAACAGGAAAACTAATCACAGGTTGCCGGGCTGCACTGCGTCCCAGGAGGCCTGCTGCAGGTGCAGGGCTTCAGATGTCCTCCAGACCTGGGGGCCGGGAAGAGCCACCGGGGCCCCAGGATTGTGCCCTAAACCCAAGCTCTCCTTGGCCTGCCTCACATGAAGGGAGAGGCCACTTGGGACAGAGTTATGGGACAGGGGCTGGATTCTAGCCCTGCCACCCGCTGTGTGACATGGCAGTCAGTGCTTCACCTCTCTGAGCTCTGGAGTCGTCCATCTCTTAAAGGCAGACAATAACCTGGTCCAGTTTTGCTGCTGATGAGACACCATTGGCTTCATAATCCCACAGCACACCAGCAACAGAAGGGTCCCTCCCCTCCCAGGAACCCAGAGCCTTGGAGGGCTCGAGGTTAGAACGTGTCCAGATGACGACAGCTCCAGCAAGTGTTCCTGGGGGCCTTCAGCCTCCACAGAGCCTCTCTGCAAACCTTCTCTCAGGGAGAGGACTGGGGAGGGAGGGGAGGGCCTGCCCATCGGGTGGGCGCAGGACGGGATGGGCGCCTGTGTGTGCTTGCTGCCGTGGGCTGGGTGATTTATAAGGAAGGAAGTGCAGGTCTCCTAGTTCGACAGAACGAGAAGTCCAGGATCACAGGGCTGGTCACTGGCCCGGGCCTCCGTGTGCGTCATCCCATGGTGGAAAGCAGAAGGGAAGAGTGAGGGGGCCACGCTCCCTGTCAAACCATCGATCTGCTCACGAGGGCAGGTCCCTGGAGACCCAGACCCCTCTCACCAGGCCCCACGTCCCCCCACCATTGCCCTGGGGACCAGGTTTCCAACACTTGGACTTGGAGGACACATTCAGGCCCCAGCACTTGCCCCTTTGGTGGTGCTACTTAGCAGCAGAGGGACACAGGCTGGGATTCTGGTTGGGGCCAAACTGGGAGAGTCCTGGGCCGGGGCAGAGGATGAGCCTGCGTGTCCTCTGTGTTGGCGGTAGGCCTTGAGGCCCGGCCCACCTCCTGCTCCAGCCCCAGCCTCAGCCTGCCTTGGCCGGTGGTCAGGCCTGGGGATCGCTGCGGGGGTAACATAAAGTCTGTGTTTGGGATATCACCAGAAGGCAGTGACAAACGGCTCGGCACATCCAAAAACAGCTGCTGGGGCATTTTTTATCGAGGACAAAGATATTACAAATGTGTTTTCAATCCCCTTCTAAGAAAAATAAGTTTACACTAAAGAAATCTGCCCCACCCCCACCCCCAGCAGCACCCTGCCCAGGCTTTGCATGGAAAGGGCGTGGGCGGACTCCTGCTGGGTGTGGGTGAGCACAGGTGGGTGCAGGTGTGGGTGGGCTCCCGGCCGCTCAGCGTGGCCTGGGAGGAATGCCTCAGCAGTGGGCTGGCAGGGAGGGGCAGCTGCAGAGCGGAGCCCGAGGCTTCCCCTTGCCTGGGTCCATGTCTGGGGTGATCTCTGGGGTCCTCTGAGTCCTCACCTCAGTGGACCCTCCTTGGGCCCAGGAGGCCTCTGAGGGGCCACTTGAGTCTCCACGCCTGTTGTCCCACCAGCCATGGCCTCCCCTCTGCTGAGACCCACCAGGGCCTGCCCAGTGCCCGAGCTGGATGTGCGGTAAGTCCTCCCCAGGCCCCGGGAGTCCTGCAGCGGTCTCTGGCGGCTCCTCTGAAGACCTCCGAGGCCCTGCGCTAGTCAGCTTTGGCAGCAGCCCCTGTGAGGACCTGGAGGGGGCCCCGGGAGCCGACCTGGGCTTGTGGGAAGGGAGAGGGTGCAGGGGACGAGTCTTTCAGAGGTGAGGGTGGGGCAGATTTCCCTCCAGGGAAAGAGGCAGAGAGGCCAGGGCAGGAGGGAGCACTGCGAGCTGGGCCCTGGGGAGGCACACTGCAGTCCCACTGCTCCCAGCTGGGGACAGCCAGTGCACTCACGGGGCTACCCTGGCTTCCAGCAGGTTGGCCGACTCCTGTGCTCATCCCAGAGTGGCCCTCAGCACTCCCCCAGCCCCAGGTGTCTCCCTGTGACCCAGCTGCAGGCTCCGTGGTCCCACAGCCTCTCCCCGTCCCACTTTGGCCGCCCGGCCAGCCCGGCCAGCCCCGCCAGTGTGGAACCAGCCCCTCTCCTCTCCCTGACCAGACCCAGCACAGAGAGCACCAGGGAACCAATAGCAGGAGGTGGAGCAGCTGGGGACAAACAAGGAACCCCAGAGTCCGGCACCAAACCCACTGCCCCGGTGGAGAGTCTGTGGCTTGGGCCAGGCCTCTGCTGGCTCCTGGGGCAGGGGCGGGGTAGCCAGCCTAGGGTGGGGGGCCATGTTCTTGCTAATTGTGAGCCTATTTTGCTGTGCCTTGGTGAAGGTTTCCGCGGCTGCTTTAATAAGGAAATGTTTTACCACATCACATATTTCTCCTTATTAGCCTGGAAAGGTCAGGAAGCTGTGTCTTTCTGGTTTCCTGGGCAATGGGGTCTGACCTTTCCTGGTGAAGGAGGCCTGCTGCTGTCTCCGGCAGCTGCTGAGAGGGACCCACGTCGGCCTGGGCCCTTCTGCCCCTCCTGTGGCTCCCCGATGGCCTGGGACACTTCAGCCTGGCTCCCGTCTCTGCCAAGAGCTGGGTTGGACTCAGGGGCTGGGGAGGCAGGGCTCGGTGGGCTCAGGTTCTGGGGGTCCTGCTGTGGGCCTTGGAGCGGGCAGCAGAGGGGGCCTCTGCACAGGCCTCTTTCTGGGAGGGGTGCTGCAGCGTGCTCCCGACCGTGGGTCTGGATCACCTCTTCTCAAGGAGTCCTTCACCAGCTGCCCCCAGGAGTGCCCAGCCCCTGTGGGGAGGTGGAGCTTCCTAGGCAGGAATGAGAAGAGGGAGCCTCTGACCCCCAGGGCAGCAGGAGGGCAGCAGGAGGGCAGCCGGGCCTGCCTGGGGGAGCCTCACCCTCCTGTGCTCCTCTCTGGAGCTACGTGAGCTGAGCTGTCCGACTCCCATGCACAGAGGGCACAGTGAGGCTGGGCAAGGCCAAAGCCTGGCACCTTTCTGAGAACAGGGAGCTCTGACTCACGGCCCCGAGTCCTGTCTACACTGGATGCCAAGGGAAGGACTCGGCTGGGGCAGCGGTGAAGGTGCTGGCGCTGCCCTGCCAGGGCCTGGTAAACAGCGGGTGGACAGCTGGGCGGGGCTGCCCCTCCGTGATCAATGTGGTGGCTGCCGACACGAGAGGACGCTCCTCCTGTCTGTCCCCAGGCCAACACCCCAGTCTTCCTGTCTCCAGGCTCAGTGTCCCAGCCCTTCAGCTCATCCCGGGTGACAGCTCGGTCCCCTCTCTGGAGAAGCTCCTGAGAGGCAGGAGTGGCTGTCGGTGTCACCGCCCACCTGGGGGTCCCTGTCCCCGACAGGAGCCCCGCCGGCCCCTGCAGACTGGGCCACCCTCCCAGCGCCTCTCCAAGCCGCTCGCTGTTTCGGAGCCGGGACGTCTGACATGTTTTCCCAACATTTGCTTCTGATTTCAAAGTGTAAACCTGGCAAGAGGCACATGGATCCCGTCAAAGAAGGTTCCGTGTTTTTCTCCTCCTTATGTTCCTCCCGAGCGCTCTGCCTGCTCTTTGCAGGAAGAGTGCTCTGAAGTTGATCTTGGGTGGCAGTCGGAGAGCTGGCCGGGGAGCGCCAAGGGAGCGCCTGGTGAGGCCAACCCTCTGGCAGCCTGGGGTTTCCCGCGGGTTTTTCCAGAGATTCTGTGCAGACGGTGTTCCTTGGGCTCATCGGGTTTCTCGAGTCCGTGTGCACAAATCACCACATTGATCACGGAGGGGCAGCCCCGCCCAGCTGTCCACCCGCTGTTTTACCAGGCCCTGGCAGGGCAGCGCCAGCACCTTCACCGCTGCCCCAGCCGAGTCCTTCCCTCGGCATCCAGTGTAGACAGGACTCGGGGCCGTGAGTCAGAGCTCCCTGTTCTCAAAAGGTGCCAGGAAAGGAGGGTGAGAGGGCGGGGCCCAGCTCCATCTAAGGTGGCCTTGAGGTCTCGGGGCCTTCGGCCTTGCCCAGCCTCACTCTGCCCTCTGTGCATCGGAGCGGGAGCAGGGTGAGGCTCCTGAAGGGCAGAGCCTCCCTCTTCTCTCATCTACCTAGGAAGCCCGGGGGCGGAGCCCAGAGAAGTTTCTGGAATTGGAAGGTTTCCCTTTGTGCCCAGCACTGCACCCAGTAGGACCACATACTCAGCTGTCTTGTCTCCCACTTTCTATAGGGAACAAGTCCCCCTGGGCAGTCTGCTCTTCCCTTCCCGACACCTTGCCAGCTCCTGGGGACAGGCCAAGGCCACCTTCTCCCAGAAGCAGCAGAAGAATCCTACCTGGGCTCCCAGATCTTGGGGTGAAAAGTGGCAGCAGGTTCCTGGGGGTGCTGGGGACATCCCCTTCTCCAGGGTCTCTCTCCCAGCTCCTGTGCTTCCTCTTATGCCATATGTCACCGAGCTTCCCCTAAGCCAACTGTGCCCTGGGTCCAGAGCTGAGCCCCTACACCAGGCTCCCCCATGTGGCCCCCACAGCAGGGCACATGGTCAAGGGCTGGGAATGATGGGCCGATCCCAGGAGGATCCCTCATCTTGCAGACAAGGGGGAGGACCGCCTCAGGTGGGGGCTGGCACCTTTGTGGTGCCCAGGCTGGAGAGGGCTGGGCAGCTGGGCAGAACGGCTCGGCCGTGCAGCTCTGCCACCAGTTGGCTTCCAGAGTTCACAGGCAGCAGAGGCCACACCTCTCTGTGGGGGTTTGTGAGGATGGGGTTCTGGGCACTGTGAGCTCCCAGGCCACCCCCAGCTCAGAGTGGCTTGTGAGAGGTGAGGGTGGCAGGGTCCCTGCTCAGGAAGCCCAGAGTGCTGCTGTGTCTCGTGGCACACTTGCCAGGGACAGTGCCTGCCTGATGGGGCAGTGATTGGCCCTCTGCACATCCCCCATCACTGTGATCACTCCCACCTGTTTGGGACACCTGGGGCACACTGGCAGCAGATGCCACAGCCCATGGCAGGGGCCAGGCGTGTGATGCACCAGTGTGGGCAGCCGAGTGCCAAGGGGAAGTTGCTTTCACCGTCAGCGCTCACTGGGCCACCGGGCCCAGCACACTGCCAACCAGTGGTCCTCACGCCCTCCCCAGGAGCCCCTGGGCCTTCCTGAAGTGAACCCAGTGGTTTCCTGGTCCATGTTGTGATCACACATCTCCAGCTCTCCAAAATCCCACCCGCCCTCAGTTCCCCTGGACTCCAGGTGCCCAGAGCTTGCAGCTGGCAGCACACAGCTGGACCTGCAGGACCTTGGCGGAAGCCAGAGCTGGACCAGGATGCACACACCTAGGCCTGTGCTCTCTGCTCCACCTGCAGGAGATGGTGAGTGAGCCCCTGGGTCCGAGTGGGCAGGCGGAAGGGGTGGAGCTTATGGCCAGTCACTCCACGGTTGTGGGCAGCTGCCCTGGACAGGAAGGCCCTGGCTTCAGAGCCACACGGACCTCTGCCTCTGTGCCCAGTCACTCTGCACAGGAGCAAGGTCCACAGATCCCCAGGGTACAGAGGCTTCGCTGAGCTCCATCTGATCCAGGACCTCGGGTGCCCAGCGCTGCCCACATCTGACACAGGTCAACACACAGTGTTTGATGTTGAGAGAACTCACTTCTCATTCCTTTCCGGGCCTTGCCTGCTTGTGTTAGCCCAAAGCGGAGCCTTCCTGGCAGACGGGGAAGGCATCTAGCAGGGCGAGGGAGGCAGCCCACTTTTCACTGCAGTTCATTAAATCTGGACCCAGGGAGGCTTGTGGCAGCGGGAAGCTGAGTGGTTTGCAACAACAGATGACAAAATAGCATGAGCTGTTTTTAATGGTATCCTGGTAAAGCTGTGTCCCAGAGCCTGGGGCGGGTTCGTCTGGAACCCTCCTCAGGGGAGGAAGGCACGGGGAACTCTGATGTTTACAGACTCTTTTCTCCCGGTGGCTTCTGTGCCAGCGGGGCCAGCAGGCTGCGGGGCGAGGGCACTCCATTGCTCTCAGAGGCCCTCGGGTTCCTGGAGACCCTCAGAGAAGGTCTGGTCCCCGGGATGTGTCCCCGAGGTGCATTCCCACACGAGGCACTGCCTCCACCCCCTGAAGACCTCGTTCAAGGAGGCTTCCCGTTCCCCCTTCTCCATTGAGCCAGGACTAGGCAGCAGCTGGACCTGTTCCACCTCTCCGTGCCCTCCGAGGCACCAAGCCCTGGGATGGATCAGACACCAGAATCCACACAGGAATCCTGCAGCTGCCCCGAGGTCCACGTGGCCCAGCTTCCTGATGTTCCCAACCAAGTCCCCGAGGAAACATGATAACCCGTGACCCCACAGTCACGGCGCCAGAAAATGGTAGTCCTGAGACCCCGCATGGGTTCTCTAAGAATCAAACTGGTTTTCTGTTCCAATGGGACCACTCAGTTGGTAACCAGAGCGCAGGCAAAGAGATCATCTCTGTCTTACGGTGACGTGCAAATTGACTGTCCTTGAGAAGCCACGGGAATAAGATGGGATATAAGGCATTTTTTAAAAATCAAAGAGAAATTGTAAGTCCAGGATTGTACCCATGGATACAGCACGAATCTTGGCCAGGGGTCTGTCCATCAGACCAGCCCGGCCTGGTCCCACAATTTCCTCACTTAGTTGGGGGAGGACAATGGCCAGTGGTGGGAGGAGGATCTCACCCCAGGGTCCCTCACCCTCTGCAGGGGGGCATGGGTCTGTGGCATGGAGCCTGGACTTAGCCGGGGCTGCTGGTGATGAGCCACCAGATCCACACCTCGTCAGCTGAGCAGGGAGAACCACCCCATGCTGAGCCACAGAGCACGGTCCAGGGAAGATCAGAACCCAGGGAAAGTCCTGGGTCCTCAGCCCAAGCCCCGATGCCAGGTGGCCTGCCGTGACCTGAAGCCATGGGGGACATCTGTGCAGATGCCACCCACCCACAGGCCACCCTGCTCTCGGGGTCTGAGTCACATCCTACTTAGTAGCTCAGGGATGGTTTTACTTCTCAGTTAATCTTTAACAAGGTTGTTAAAGGGGGAGAAAAGCAGATGAGGTGACCCCACGGTAATGTGTTGCAGAGACAATAACACCTCTTCCCGGTTTCGCCAGGACCCCAGTGGGCCCTGGTGCTCAGAGGGTCGCTGGTGGGCCCCATTCCAGACTTGGGCTCTGTCGACTCGCCAGCGGTGGGCTTTGTCTGCTTCCTGCCTCAGATGCTGACGCGGTCCAGAGAGTCTGGGGCGTGTGAGCAGAGGTGGGGATTTGGGAAGGGAGAGTGCATGCTGGGGCCAGGTCGAGGCTCCGGGCCCTGGAGGCGAGGGGAGGGGATGGATCCACAAAGGCAGACTCTGAGGCTTGGGGAGGGTCCTGGCCCCAACTGTGCAAAGGCCCCTTCATGGTCTGATAGTGACCTATCATACCTCCTCACCTCCACCCACTGTTGCTCTGGGGCACAGGTGGTGTGAGATCCACGGTGGGGAGCAGGACACCCAGGCCCAGGGCAGTCAGGTGGCTTTCCAGGGACACGCCCTCAGCGAGGTGTGCGTGGGGAGGTCTAGGTCCAGCTTCTCTCCCTGCTGCTTCCGCCACACCCCGAGGCCTCCTGGGCCACACTGTGGCCAACATCACCCTGTTCAGCAGTGCTCATGAGTAAGTCAGAGACATCATCGCCACCTTCCTCCTCCAGCCCACGGGGCTGACCACTCCCACTGGGCTTCCTCCCAGCAGTCAACACCGGCACCACCCCGAAGCTTAGTTACTCCTTGTCTGCCTTTCCCATGATTCAGAATGTTCTGGAACTTTTCTCAGTGCTGCTTCATTTGTCTCACCAAAGCTTGTCCTTCCCATCTTTCCCACTTCTTGATCTTGGCGTTATAAGACTGTAGAAGGATCCATAGACTAAAGACCAGAAAAGCTGAGTTCTGGAACCTTCTACCAGCTGAAAGCAATATATATATTTTTTTGTACCAGAGACTGAACCCAGGGGCACTTGACCACTGAGCCCCATCCCCAGCCCTGTTTTGTATTTATTTAGAGACAGGGTCTCACTGAGTTGCTTAGCACCTGGTTTTTGCTGAGGCTGGCTTTGAACTTGTGATTCTTCTGCCTCAGCCTCCTGAGCTGCTGGGATTACAGGCTTGGGCCACTGCACCCACAGGAAAGCAATATTTTTAACAACAAAAAATATTTGCATGTTTGGGATAGTTTCACAGAAAGCTACAGTGTTCCAAAGCAGAACCCAGATTTTGGAAACCCAGGTGAGCCTCCAACTGGCTGTGGTGTGCTACCTGCACCCCATTGCCCCTCTGAGTCTGTGTCTTCTCACCTAAAACTGAAGTTTGTGGTAAAGCTTCAGCAAGATTGTGTCGTAATGAAACCAGTGCTTGGTACATGTCAGGTACATTGGCAGTGTGAGCACCTGCCCATTCTCATGAAAAGTAACTGAGACCCCAAACATCCATCCTCCCATTCATCCAACCAACCAAGCATCTATCATCCATCTATCCATCCAACCATCCATCCATTCATTCATCCATCCACCCATCTATCTATCCACCCATCCATCCCTCCATTCATCCATCCAATCCTTGGTCCTAGATGATGTCCCAGTCCTAGATTTCTGAATTCTGAGTGCAGTGCTCTTAAAACCCCCTACAGATACCTCTCAAATTCAACCTTCTCCCAAAACCAGACCTTTGCATGAGACCCTCAGAAGACCCTGGGCACTGTCTTCACAGGGCTTCTTCCTAAGCCTCAAAGGACCCTTCGCTCCTCCTGCCTCTTCCCTCCCCTCCACCCCATATACCCGCATTCCAGGGCACAGTGGTCCTGGGGTGAGGGTGGGAGAGGAGTGACTATTTTACCGGCTTCTGAGAGACGATTGGAAGAGGAAGGCCACTGCCATTTGGCCCCTGCCCCTGGTGCGGGAACAGGGGTGCCGAGCCCTGGCCTCAGACACTCCCTGGGCACCAGCTGTCATGGAGGACAAGTTTAGGTGAAGAAATGCACAAAACAAACTTGAGATGAGTTCAGAGTGTTTCTTTTTCAATTCTTGCTTTGTTTTTGAAGGTACCCAAGACCAAAGTTCTCTTCAAGATGTCAGGCTTTTCAAAAAATGATTAAAATGCATCAGATGATTAAACAGAGCTCCTTCAGACCTAATTTAGCAAACTGTAACATTTTTATCATTTTTATAAAGCCCTTTTTAATGAAAACCGTCTGTGAGGAGACCAAATATCAAGTCTGAAATCATGTTTTCTCTGTATTTGTTATCCCCGAAGATGTTATTTCCAGATTTTACAGAAATAATAAATTTCATTTAGAAGTTTGGGCCTCCGCAGCCGTGCCACACATCTCTGAATTTTCCAATTTGCAGCGCAAGAAGCTAATCCTGCTGTAATTTTTCATACTTGCCAACTCCTGACCACAGTTTCATACCTTCCTCGCCTCTTTGTAAAAGCAGTACTTGTAGCAACATTCAACCCAAGATGTTTATTTTACATGAGACCAAAAAATGTTGTTCTAATAAGCATAAACATATTTTCTCAGTGACAAAATGTTTTCATCCTGTTGCTCCTGATTTCACAGGTCACCGCATGTGGCTGTTTCCCACGAACAGCCTCCTCCATCCACTGGGTGCCAGCAGGAGGCCCACGAGCCAGCCGTGCCCGCACAGCGTGTCGTCTGCTGTGAGTTCGTCCTGTCCTGGACACCCCTGCGGTGACACCTCATTAACAGAGGTGAGACTTCAGCCCCAGGAATTAAGGCAACCATAAAACTACCTCGAAAGTGACTTCTCAGGTCTCAGGCCTATGGCCTCTCTTGGTGGCAGCCCCGATGGCCATGCTCCATGTGGGAAGCAGGGGCAGCTAGAGTTGGGGAGCCCCATGGGGTGGCCCAGGGTTATGGCCCCAGCTGGCGAGCTCATGCCTGGCACATGTCCAGGCAGAATGAAGCCTGGCAGCAAAGCCGGGGTAGCAGGGGGGCCGTGCGCCCGGCTTGGCCTCTCTGGCTTCCAAAGTCAGCCTCCAGAAGTCAGCGTGTGGCCAGGTAGTCCCTCCCGGGCTCCTCCTGGACAGCATCTGGTCAACCCAGGGAGCCTCACAGACTGGAAGAGGATTGGGCGGGGACTACGGAGCCCAGGGCCTAGAAAGGATGCCTGCTCAGAGGATCCATCTGGGCAGACACCTCACCAACAAGGTCTTGGGGACAGTCCTGCTCTGTCCCACATCCAGCTTTACTGGATTCTCAGGATCGACCGGGAAGGTGAGCTGCGACCAAGACCATCAAGAAGAGCCGGGGTCTGTGCGGTTCACCTCCCAGTGCTGCTGGCCATGGCGGGTTTGCGCCTCCTGCCGTCACACGGCTCTCAGGCATCGCTGGTGCGATTGCTCTCCATTCACGTCCAAGGCCAAATGTTCCTCAGGGCCTGGAGGTAGGGTGATCCACCCTCAGAGGGTTTTCCTGGGGTATGGGACTTTCAGAGATAAAGCCAGGAAGGTCCTGGAGAAACAGAGAGGCAGGCAGAGAGGATGCACCTCCTGGAGTGAAAAGTCACTTTCCGAGGGAGGTCATGGCGAGCATGTCTCTCCTCCCCCGTGTGTGCCCACCAGAACACTTCCTGTGTAACACCAGAAGTGTCCCCCCAGCTGCTTCCAAGGGTCAGGAAATGTTCTCCCTGCGGGAGTCAGGCAGACCAGCATGTTACTGCCCTGGTCCTGCTCAATCAGCGTCAGGGACCTGGTGCCCAGGGACGGGATGCCATGGGTAGCTGGCCAAGAGGCCAGCCCTCTCATCAGAGTGAAGATAGAGCTGCTCAGTGAGTGGCTGGTACGTGGGGACAATCCAGTCTCAGATCCTGGGCCCAGAGCCCTTTCTCCACAGCACCATGCCCAGGCCAGGCCCCAGCAAACCTCCCCACCATCTTCCCCCTAGAAATGCTGCCGACTTCCAGTTCAGCTGAGGTCACGGCAGACTCCATGCGGCTCATGTTGCGTCCAGCCGCATGCCCCCATCAGGGCAAATACCCCCAGCTGGCCC
This sequence comes from Ictidomys tridecemlineatus, assembly GCF_052094955.1. Lineage (NCBI taxonomy): Eukaryota > Metazoa > Chordata > Mammalia > Rodentia > Sciuridae > Ictidomys > Ictidomys tridecemlineatus. The sequence continues at coordinate 120,230,766 of NC_135481.1, read as the reverse complement.
TGCCGCCAAACTGGCAATCTTCTGACCCTGTGCTGGGAAGAACAAAGGTCCGATTCAGCCTCCCGGGTGGGAAAGGGATCTCATTAAGGCCCTGGCAGCCGACATGGGGGCCCAAGTATTGTTTTTAATGGAAAACCAGAATTTACTGTTATGTGTGAGCTTCAAGGTTCTATCCAGGGGAATTAATCGGATTGCTACTGGCCTTCTGTCGTGTGGCCTTTGACTTCACATCCTCCGAGAAGTCACAGACCAGTGCCATGAAATTGGTTCATTTCTCTTTCTGTTACTTAATGAAGCTCCAGACAGCTCCCGCACGTCCGGCCTCCTCGGGGCGCCTGGGAATGACTTTCACCTGCAGCTGCCAGTCTCTGAGCGATCGCCAGCCCGCCTGCCCCTCTCCTCCCAGTGACCCTGCCTGTGCACACTGTGGGTTCATCAGAAGACAGCTCCGGTCATCACCTGCTCTTATTCAGAGGCCTCTGGACCTTCCAGAACAGTGTTCAAATACTCGGGTCCCCTGAGCTCCAGGTTTAGCCAGCTTCATCTTTTTATTGGTGCATAACACCAGGCGGAAAGGGACATGGCTGCAGGGACACATGCTGAATTTTCACCCAAGGCACGACCTCCTTCAGTTAGCCAGTCTCCAGAATGAGGAGCGGCAGCTTGCCAGGGCCACAGACCCCCCTAAGGCACTCACATTCAGACTGGCCCTCCTGCCCCAGGGTGCCCATGGCTCTGCATCCACACCATTTGGAAACCTATTTTTGCATTTTTTCACAATGAAATCATACATCCAGCTGTGTACTTTTTGTGTGTGTCCAGTTCAACAAGCTTTAAAAATGTGATCTCCCACTTCTCCAGGGCTGGGAAGCAGCGGGCCTTCTCAACCTGCCTCGACCTGCTGTGTGACCCTGTGTGGATGACTTAACATCCCTGGGCCTCTGTTCGCTCTTCTGTAAAGTGAGGACCACGGTGCTGCGTTGCAGGATGCTGTGTGGACAGGTGATGAGGAGGTAGTGAGCTGGTCCGGAGCCCTACTAGGCCCCTGCTGCAGTTGGAATCCCACGTCCTGTCTGCATCTCACCTTAAGGGACGAAGGCAGGTCTGAAAAGTGCTTCCTACCCTTGGAAACAGCTCAGAAGCCCCTGGGAAAGATCCCGAAGGCCCAGCAGCCTCCCAGGGTCCTTCGCAGACCCCCTCCTTATTTTGTAGAACCTGTTGGGTGTGGCCCCACTAAGTATTTCTGAAGCCCCCTCAATAAAGCAGGGGACATCCACTTCCTTCAAACCTCCTGCCGGACCAGGGTCCCGCCCAGGGTAAGGACAGAGACACAGCATCTCCGTGTGTCCCTGACACCCCTGTGTCAGAGGTCTGGATGGCCCAGGAGGAGGGGACACTGTCCAATACCTAGGAAGTTGCCAAAGGCTTTAGAGCTCAGCTCGGCCTGGCCGCGGGGGGCTGCGGCCCAGGGGCCGGAGCAGGAGGAGGGTCTCTGCAGTCCACCCTTCTCATGGGACCCCCCCTCCCCCAGCCAGACACTACAAAAGCCCGTTCCTCACCCACGTCCTGGAGTGGACTAAAACATACATGACGGATAACCGGAGCGTTAGGACAAAGGGAAAATGCTGGACCCTGGGGCAGGGCAAGGCTTCCCGGCAGTGGCAAAACCCAGAAGTCATAAAGGAACCAATAAGCAGCGTGAAATCACAGGCTTGGCGGGGTGAGCGACGCGGGCCCCAGGGAGGCCCAAGTCCAGGTAAATGAGGAAGTGTTCTCAGCACTTGTGATGGACAAAGGGGCCATGCCCTAAAAAGCAGGCCTCTTAGGGACTGATTGACATTGTTCCCGAGGGGAAATGGACAAAGGCCCTGAACAGGCGATTCATGGAAGAGGAGTAAAAATAGCCGCGAGCATCTGAAGAGCTTCTCGGCAGGGAATTCTGAAGCACAAAATAAAAACGAGGAGATGTGCCGTTCTTTCCGCCTCTGACACGGGCCCAAATGTTCCCTTGGACGACACGCAGGGCTGGGGGGGGGGGTGCGCAGGCGGGCGCCTGCCTGCCCAGCTGCGGCCATGTGAAGGTGCATTTGGGGACAGGGCTTTGGGGAGGGGGAGCGCTGGGTGGCGCAGACTGCCCGGGGCAGGGTCGGCACCGGTGGCAGATTCTCTTTGCCTCGCGCTCCTTGCCCCTCACAGCCCAGGCCTGCTGCCGCCCCGTGGGTGGGGAGGAGTGGTTCAGCTCCACCTTCCTCACCCTGGGGGACATTTCTGTTGTGTGTGACAGGGTCTAGACAGCCACTCTCCCTGTCCTGACACACCTGCGCGCCTCCCACATGTGCCAGGGGGTGGGAGGCAGCTTCGAGATGGTCCCAGGACTCAGGCCAGGCTTCTGTGCCCGTGCCAGCTCTCCCCAACCGTGGGAGCTGGTCCTGCTGAGCCCCTCCAGAGAGAGGGATAGGGCAGGTGTGAAGGAGGTCCCCGAAGATTGGGATCAGCCTTGAGTCTCTCTCGCTGTCCTCTTCTGCTCTGGGGAAGGAGCCGCCGTGCTCTCGATGGCCCTGTGGGGATGCCCATGTGACCAGTGACCACGGCCTGCCCAGGCCACATGGAGGGCTCAGACATGGACCTCCCACAGTTGAGCCTGCTGATGAGACCGCAGCCCCTGCAGAGCCTTCTCTGCAGCCTCCTCGCCCTACAGACCTGGCCACCAGCTGGCCACCCACATGCTGATGCCTCTGTGTTGGCTGTCCTGTCCCCAGCTTCGAAGTTCTGGGGTCATCTGTCACACAGAGATGGGTGGCCAGAACAGGAGGTCCCCAGAGAGAAAAAGGGGCAGCGACCTGCTGTGGCCTGGGCTTGTTCTGGCCTGGGAGTCACAGATGGGAACTGAGCCGGGACAGAGGGGGATTTGCCCTTAGGCCCCTGCTCCTTTGGTCAGGGGCTGGAGTCACTCCGCGGGGGGTCTCATTTTAACCCAGGGACACAGTTCGCCCAGGCTCTTTGCCTGGGGAAGACATGCTGCTGGTGGGGTGCTTTCGGAGGGGATAGCCCTTTGAACTCTGGCAAGCAGTGGCCCAGCGCAAAGGGACCAGTGGGGTAGCCTCCCACATCCCCACCTGTCCACTCACCACACTCTGTCCTTTGTCCCTGGCATCGTGCCACTCCTAAAGGGAGCAGGTAGGGCAGGCAGGACGGAGCCAGGGCTCAGAAGGGACGGAAGCGACTCAGGCCCCCTCACGATCTGCAGAGTGATGAGCAGGGCCAGCTGAGGCCTCCACAGCCCGGGCGGCTGCAGTTGCTCCTGCTGGACTCCATAACCCTCCCTAGATCTGAGACAGGAGCTGCCCGCAGAGAGTGGAGAGGCAGGCACATCCCGCTCTGGCCCTCCGCCTGAGGCTGAGGGTTCTCCCTGCTCTTTCTGTCCCGTTGGGCCCCAGTTCCAGGTGTGGAGAAACTACTGCACATCACATTCCACAGAAAGGGAAACTGGGGTTGCCAGGCAAAGTGCAGGGCCCCAGGGTAAGTTCGAACACCAGATGACGGGTGCCTTAGAGGGTGAGCGCACTCAGGCACATCTGTGTGCCCTGTGCTGAAAACCACCTGTTGTCCGTGTGAAATCCCAGCTGAACGAGGTGTCTTTTTTGCATCTGCTGATCGTCTGGAAACCCCGGGATGCGGGCCCCGGATTCCCTGGGGAGGATGGGACCCTTGGGCTTTGGGGCTGGGCCACATGCTCCTTTTCTTGGGCGTGGGAGTCGGGGATTTGAGAGGCAGAACTGCAGTCTGATCACGAAGCAGACCTTCCTGTCCCCGCAGGTGGGCCCAGGCCTGGGCACCTCCGGAGGTGGTGGTGGGCCCAGGCCTGGGCACCTCCGGGGGTGGTGGTGGGCCCAGGCCTGGGCACCTCCGGGGGTGGTGGTGGGCCCAGGCCTGGGCACCTCCGGGGGTGGTGGTGGGCCCAGGCCTGGGCACCTCCGGGGGTGGTGGTGGGCCCAGGCCTGGGCACCTCCGGGGGTGGTGGTGGGCCCAGCCCTGGGCACCTCCGGGGGTGGTGGTGGGCCCAGCCCTGGGCACCTCCGGGGGTGGTGGTGGGCCCAGGCCTGGGCACCTCCGGGGGTGGTGGTGGGCCCAGCCCTGGGCACCTCCGGGGGTGGTGGTGGGCCGTGAGCTCCCAGTAGCTGGCGCTCGCTGGGGCGGGGAGCCTGGGGCGGGGAGCCTGAGGCGGGAGGAGAGGGGTTGTGAGGCCGTGGGCCACCAGGGATTGAAAGAGGCTGTGAGGGCTCTCCCGGGAGGGATGCAGTTGGACCCCATCACGGGGGCTGAGGGGCAGCGGGGACAGCTGGAGACAGGAGGCCGCACGAGCTGCCCAGTCCACGGCACCTTGCCCCGTTCCCAGGGCCGCCTCACTCTGATCCTCACTGTCCTCCGTCCTCCTCTGCCTCCGAGGCCTCTGCTGCCTCCTGCGTCCCCGGGGAACCTCCCTGGCCCCTCCTGATGGCCCACCTGGAGAGCCCCACCTGCACCTCATGGAAGCTGACCTGCCCACTGGTGGCTCTACCTGGGGGCCACTGTTCTCTGGTTTTCTCAAGAACGGCAGCCTCAGGGCTGGGGGGGGGGTCTTTAGGGGAGCCCCATTTCGAGAGCTCAGAACTTTTCTTGAGCCCCAGGAACCCTGGTGGTTTGCAGCCCTGCCCTCTCCCCCAGCCCTGGGCCTCATCTGAGCAGGGCCAGCCAATGGGAGGGGTGTGGCTGGGGCAGCCCAAACCCCCAGCCCCTGGCATGTGAGCCGCTGCAGCACTGGCCAGGGCTGGGCCCCCAGCCTACCCCGCCCGCCGTCCGCTGGTCACATATGCTTTAGGTTAAGCCGGAGGAGCGTTGTTCCACCCTGGCCTGGCACGCCAACCCGCGGGGCGCCTGCTGCACACGATCCTGGCGGGGCTGGCAGGCGGCGGGCTCCCAGGCTGAGCCCTGCCCCTGGAGCTGAGAGCCTGGGCGCAGGCAGCAGGGCACACGGCCGCAGGAAGCTGACACCGTTCCTGGCTGCAAAGCCCCGAGGAGAAGGGACAGTGGCCTCCGACTCTGCACTGTGGAAGGCCCAGCTCAGCCTGGTTCGGAGCCTCTGTCCCCTCTCTGCCTTCACCTGGTCCTCTGAAGGCCTGTGGCCTCCACCTTTCCCCGCAGCAGGTGGGGCCAAGTGGCCCCATTCCCCAGGGACTCACGCACCCAGGTTCCCCTGGGCACCCCAGGATGCGCCTGCTTCTCTGCACTGGGGGTCACCACGTCCCTCATCAGTGACCCGGTCCTGCTGGCTCTGCCCTGGGAGAGGCTCCCGGTTCCCACCCCGGGTAGCCTGACTCTCAGACCCTTTTCTGCAGCCTTGCCCCAGCCACCTCCTGTCCCTGGAGGGCACAAGCAGGTCCCACCTGCCATTCCCTCCCCGGGAATGTCCTGCCCCCAGCCCTGACCTCGGGTCCTGCCTGGGGTCCCCTGCTTGAGTGTGGTCATGGTTGTGCACTGTCTCCCAGGGAAGCCAGGCATTCGGGCCACTCCTCCCACCTTGCTCCTGCCCCCGGCTTGGCGGGCTAGGCACACAGCAGGAGCTGAGTGTCAGCCTGCCTGCCCGGGGTCCCTCACTGGGGACTTGGGCGCTGAGCCACATGGCTGCTCTGCCTGCCCTTACAGCCCTGGTGCAGATCAGCTCTGGGACCATGCAGTTGCTGAATGAAAGGGTAAGTCAAGGGTCAACGCCAAGAGGGGGCCAGGGCCCTGAAGCCCCGCCGGGCTGGAGGGTAGTTCTGGAATCGTCAGTGCCGGGAGGAGGAAAGTTCATCAAGCTGGAGGACATTCAAGCTGGGCTCTGAGGGATGCGTAGGAGTGTGTGAGGAGGAAAAATGAAGAATTCAATGCCCAAATGACCGTTTGCACCCTGCAAACCTGGGGCCCGCCAGCTCCACACAGCGCGGCCACCATCTGCTTGAGACCTACTGTTGCAGAGACGGTGGGCTGGGAACGTCTGTGACTTTGAAGGCTGGCACTGGAAAAGAAGAATACGCAACTGGGCCTCAGGGAGCTTCCAACACTAGAACACTGACTCCCTTGGCCTCTCCCAAAGGTCTGCAGAGCCCCTTCTGCACGCGGGAGGCTCTGTGGGATGGGCTCCCTCCGGGGGCTGGGGGGCTGAGCCAGGAGCTTACGCTGGTCCGTGTAGGGCAAAGCCCGGGATGTGGAGCCCACCCTGCGGCCTAACCAGGGACCCCTGGCCTCGGTGGGGGATGCCCCTCTCCCAGGAAGGCAAGAGGGCCCGATGAGATCACTGCCGTCTGGCCCAGGTCCTCCGCCCAGATCCTTGGCCCTGGCTCTGGGTGGACAGGACTCCCACACTCTTGTTGAATTAGGCGTATTTTCCACCGCTGGCTGGGTCTGGAGGGACCCTGCAAGACGCCGATCCAAGCTTCGTAACGTTTCAGCTCTAATGAGCTGGAATCTGGTGGTTTCCTTTAATCCCTCTGTGTTTACCCCAATCAGCGATGGAAGGTTGGCTGGGATGGGCGTCATTTTTTCTGGGCTCAGAGCTCTGGCAGGCAGCTGGTTTTCCAGGAAAGACCCCTCTCTCCCCACGTCTGCGTGGGCTGACAGCATCGTTGGAGGCCCCGGTGGCCAGGGCTGCAGTGCAGGTCACTGTGGCTTCTCGTGCCGCTCAGGGGCTTCACACCTCCTCCTGTGGTAGCCTGGTGGCGGAGAGTCGCTGCAGCAGGGTGGGCTTCCGGGCAGGGCCTCTTCCTAGCTCTTGTCCTGGCTTGGCCCCTCCCAATAGCCCCCCGGGCCCCGGTGTCAACGTCGCTGGTGTACTTGGAAGGTGATCCCAGTAAACACGAAGCCGCAGGATGCATTTCCAAGCAAGTGACCGAGGGGGACCTCCAGGCACAATACCCCCTGAACTCTGGGAGCGAGCACAGGGCGTGTGCCCAAGAGCACCTCACGGGCCGAGAGCCAAGGCTGCCAGGGACTGGACTCCCCCAGGTGTGGGGCCAGCCATGAGCGGGCTTTCACAGCTTCGAAGAAGCCCCTCGGGCAGAGCCATGCTGCTGCCACAGCCGGACGGCCAGCGGCCTCTGAATGCAGGCCCCAGGGACGGAGCCTGCCCGGCATCAGGAGCCCACTCCATGGCCACTTGCATGGTTAGCCCTCTGAGGCCTGGGATGGCCGGACGACCTTGTTTAAGTGTAAGGAAGTGGCCCAGTGTCCTGGGAAGGCACGTGGCTGTCACCTGATGCTGTGACCTGCCCGGGTTTTCCAGGTGCCTGCTCTGGGCAAGGCCCGAGGACACTTGGAGGACCGGGCAGCCCAGTGCTTCCCTCCATGAGGCTCCACGTGGACATCAAAGCTCCGCAGTGTGGGCTGGGTTCTGAGGCGCTGCGCGAGGGCCTGGGTCTGAAGCACCCCGACAAGCCAGGCTGGGGCCCTGAGCCGCGCAGAGCCAGCGGCGCGGTCTGATGTGCTCTGGGGACCGGGCAAGGCCTCTGGCTCGGGGTAAGTGTGTCCCTGTTGCAGCAGAGCTCAGACGGGGGTGGGCTCGGGTCCTGAGAGAGCCAGGTCCTGGGCATTGCTCATCCCAGGCCAAGGAGTCCCGCCTGGGAGGGGAAACCGAGCCAGGCTGTGTTCTCTGCAGCAGGGCCCTCCTGCTTCACCAGCCGCATCTCTGCCCAGAAGGCACTGCCCTTCTGCTGTGGCACTGCACCACACACTGGGAACCAGGCCCCCTGACTCTGCTCTGTAGTCGGTGCTGAGGTGGCCCACTTGGTGAGTGACAGAGCAGATTTGCTCATGCAGAAAGGCCAGCCCATTCTGTCAGTATCAGCTATCAACGCCATGTAACAAATTACCAGACACCAAATGGCTTCGACAGACACACAGTCCTTCCTTCACAAGTTTGTGGGGCCAGGTTCCAACCTGGCTGAGTCGAGTTCTCGGCTCAGGATCTCAAGCTGTTGCGGTAGTGTGGGTGATTCATATTCTCCTCTGGAGACTCGAGTAGGGGGACGTCCGCTTCCGAGTTCATTTATGTGTTGGCAGAATTCATTTCCTGGCAGCTGCAAAACTCCTGGTGGCTGTCTTCTTCCAGGCCAGCAGAGCACTCTGACCACAGAGAGGACCCAGTCCTTCCAGTAAAGACGTCCCCTGATTAAGCCAGGCCCACCAAGTTTAACACTTCTCTGGATGAACTTGAAGTCACTGGACCTTGATCGACATCTCACCCCTGGCCTTGTTCTGTGGGCTGAAAGTAAGTCTCATGCTCCCGACACCCCAGGGAGCAATCACAGGACGTGAGCACCTGGGGATGGGCCGTCGAGATGGGTTCATTTCACCTTCCTTTATTTGGCCCACCCCTGCCGCCAAGATGCTGGCTGTAGCCGATGACAGTCAGATGGGCACTTGGTCCTGTTGCCCAGGGGATGAGGGCTGCTGAGGTCCCTTTGCCCACGGTGCCCGGTGAGAAGGCTGCTGGGTGGGTCGTGGCCACCTCTCCCTGGAAGCCTGGGGGCCGGGTTCTGCAGGAGGGAGGTGGTGAGCTCCGGGAGCGTCACTGCTGACCGGCCTGGTTCCCTGGGACCCGGAGCCCAGTGGACCTGGACCCGGAGCCTGGTCTCCACGCACGCCCCGTCACTTGTCTGGCGATGGTCCCCTGGGCCTGCCCTGCTCCGCCTGCTCTGTGGGCCCCTCACTCACCCTCTCTGGCGTGAGGTGGGGGCTGGCACACTCGGGCAGCGCAGTGGAGACCATGTGACCCAGGAAGGGTGACTGAGGGTGGGGTCGCGGTGGCCGGACAACGGAGGGAAGAGCCAGATGGACCGGGGTCCCCATGGCTGCCTCTCCTCTCTCCCGAGCTGTGCTCCCTCTTCCACTAAAACGTCAGGGCAGCAGAGACAGCCTCAGGCAGGCCGTGACGAGGCCCGTGGGCCACACAGGGTGACCCTCTGGGGGCTGCTGCCCAAACCTCCCATCACCGTGGGGATGCCTCCTGCGCTCAGGACCCCCGTGGCCCTCACCTCCACACAGGCCAGCCAGAGCACGCTGGCCAGCGCCAGGCTGACCTCTGCCCCCGCTCACCAGGCCTGCCACGCCACTTGTCCCCACCCCAGCTGGCGTTGGAAGGTGCTGACCTCCCACCTTGGCCTGGCGGACCGCCGCTGGGGCGAAGCGCAGGTGGAACAGGCACTTCCCTTCCCCTCTGTGGCAAGAAGCCAGGATGCGGGCTTCAGGGCCAGGCGCGTGCTGGGTGGGGGGCAGGGCTCGGGGCGCCCAGCTCGCACATCTGCCCCGCGCAGCGTTTCTGTTTACGAGGGAGCTGCAGCTTGTTAAAGTTTACAGCCACGGGAACTTGTGACTCCCTTGGTAATTACGAGAGCCCAGAGCGGGCACGCGCCACAGAGGCCAGGGGCCATGGGAACCACCCGGTTAGGGGACAGGCTCCAGCCACCTTCGTAAATATGCAGATGGGTGAAGACGAGTCCCTCAGGGCCAGGGACTGTCAGGCACCCAGAGGGCCCAGCAGAACTGGGACTTCATGCCAGGACCCCCCAGTGCGGATTTCTGCCGGGGTGTTTGGGAGGATGGTGCCTCTGTGCCTGCTGAACCTCGCCCGGCTTCCTCACAACTCGTGAGGCTGAGCGGGAGCCGGCGTCCCAGCAGGAAGAGGACTCCCAAAGGTGTCCACGTCCCAGATCCACAGAGGCTGTCCCTGTGGGGCCCTGAGTGGCCAAAGGACCCAGCAGGTAGGATTAAGTTAAGGGTTTTGAAATGGGAAGACAAGCCTCGGTTCTGTGCTGGATCCAGGGTCATTATAGGGGAAAGAGGGGAAAGGGAGGAAGGAGGGTCTGAATGGGAGAAGGGGACGTGGTCAGTCTTGCAGGTCGAGCTTGGAGTGATGTGGGCACCAGCCAGAGAACACAGGCGTCTCGAGCCACTAGCTGCTGGAGAAGGCAAGCAGATATCCCCTGCCCTGGCTCCAGAAGGAAGGCAGTCCTGCGGACACCTTGGTTTCAGTCCTGGAGGTCTGTTTCAGAGTCTGACCTCCAGAACTGTGGGAGTGACTTGTAGTGTCTTCCGATGCTGAGCTCAGGCTGGGCGCAGGGCGCAGCCTGTAATCTTAGCAGCTCTGGAGGCTGAGGCAGGAGGATCGCAAGTTCAAAGCCAGCCTCAGCAAGGCCCTGAGCAATGTAGTGAGACCCTGACATGAAATTAAAAAAGGGCTGGGATGAGGCTCAGTGGTTAGGTGCCCCTGGGTTCAATCTCTGGTAGCAAAAAAACAAAAAAACAAAACTAAGTCTACAGTACTTTATCATAATGCCCCCAAAGAAACAGTCACACCAGTGCCACAAATACCCAGGTCCCCTGACAGTCCTGCACTGGGATCTTAGCCCCCTCAATGATGTATCTGCAGATGGGGCCTTTGGAACCCTCCTGAATATCATCAATGCTCTTATAAAAAGGGATCCCAACAACAGCAAGTGCTGGCGAGGATGTGGGGAAAAGGGTACACTCATACTTTGCTGGTGGGACTGCAAATTGATTCAGCCAATTTGGAAAGCAGTATGGAGATTCCTTGGAAAGCTGGGAATGCATCATTTGACCCAGCTGTCCCTCTTCTCAGACTATACCCAAAGGACATAAAAACAACATACTACAGGGACACAGCCACATCAATGTTTATAGCAGCACAATTCACAATAGCTAAACTGTGGATCCAACCTAGATGTCCTTCAGTGGATGAGTGGATAAAAAAAATGTGGCATTTATACACAATGGAATATTACTCAGCAATAAAAAGAGTAAGAACATGGCATTTGCAGGGAAATGGATGGCATTAGAGAAGATTATGCTAAGTGAAGTTAGCCAATTCCAAAAAAAAAAAAAAAAACAAATGCCGAATGTCTGCTCTGATATAAGGGGGGGGGGGTGACTCAAAATGGGGTTGGGAGGGAGAGAAATGGAGGAAGATTACTTCTAGATAGGGAATAGGGGTGGGAGGGAAAGGGAGGGAGAAGGGGAATAGCATGGATGGTGGAAGGAGACGGTCATCATTATTCAAAATACAAGTATGAAGATGTGAATTCGGTGTCAGCATACCTTATATACAATCAGAGATATGATAAATCGTGGTATAAAGGTGTATTAAGAATCAAAATGCAAATGATAATAATAATAACAATAATAAGAGAGCTCACATTTAATGGCGAATTTTGCGTGAAGGTACTCTACGTACAGAGTGATGAAGAACGGTGTTGTGAATGGATGATTATGACTGTAATGCACCACTATTGTCATGTCTGTGAGAAATAGAAATAAATAGATAAAGGGATCCCTAGAGCCCGGTGCCCCTTAGGCCACGAGTGGACAAAGAGAGGAGAGGGCCGTCTCCGAATCAGAAAAGGAGCCCGCCCCGACAGGCCGGCCGGCGCCTGCTCTTGAACTTCCCCCACTGGAGCTGTGACAAGTGGACGCCTGTTGTCACAGACCACGCCGTCGGGGGCATGTGTGTCACCTGGCATCTCCTAGGACAGGGATCGGTGCCGGGAACAGAGGGGGCAGCGTGGCAGCACCTGACAACGAGCTCACGCAGCACGGAGCAGGGCAGAGCCCGAGGTGGTGCAGCGAAGCCTGCGGGCTGTGGGCGACTGGCGCCACCGTGGGGAGCCCCGGGTGGACGGGACAGCGCGGGGCACGCAGCCTGCGGGGCGGGAGGACCCACGGACGGAAAGGGACAGCGTTGGCAGACAGTGGGCAGAGCCGTCCTGTCACAGAATGGCCCAAGACTCGGCGAGTGGCTCTGCGTGCTGGGCTTGGCGCCGTCGAGGAAGCTGGGCCTTCAGCGGAGGGACATGGACCGGGAGGCGAGGTGGCCATCAGCTTCGCCTGGAGGCTCTCGGTGAAATGCAGAGGGAAAAGATGGACACGTGAAGCAAAATGGACCCAGGACCCCGAGACGTCAAAGCTTCCGCACTCGTGTGTGGCAGGGGGACAGACGGCGGGCCTGGGGGGCGGCGGAGGAGGTGGGCGTGGGGCCAGCCCTGGACGCGCCGCCGCTCAGCCCCAGCCCAGCCCTGGCCTTCACCACCAGGGAAGAAGGACCCACGACGGCTCGGGGACCACCAGGGCTGCTCCTTGGTTTCGACAGGCCAGACGGCGCCTGCTCAGCTGAAGGACCCGGGCTGACCAGAACCTGGGACCCCACCCCGCACCCAGGAGGCTCCTGAGGATGTCGCACTCGCTGCTCTTATTGTCCAGTAAGCGGTGGGCCCCGCGGGTGTTTCTGGAGGGGCAGAGGCGGGCCTTGTGGGTGCGAAGGAAGAGCCTTCGATGTATCTCCCAGGAGCGCTGCGCTGGACCGTGGACAGAGCCAGGAAGTGCCTCGTCAGGGCTCAGTCTCCACTCAATGATGTGGACACCTACCCACCCTTAAAGTCCCCCACCCGACCAGCCACGCAATGCCAACCAACAGCATCCACATCACCAAATCCAGTGTCCTGCTGCCTGCTGGCCATCCCTCCTTCGCTCTCTCTTCCCTGCTGGCTCCTCTCTCCCCACGCACCCGTGATGCTCCCCCTCGGGGCGCCAGGCACAGGACACTTATCCTGCGCTCCACCTGGTTCTGGCATTTCACAGGCTCTGGAGATACAACTGGACACCGCCCTGTCCTTGCGAGAGCCCAGTCTCGGGGGACAGCTGCACCTGAGGGGCTCGGGCCACAACAGAGCTAAGGACAGGCATCCCCGGGGGTGGAAGAGCCAGCCAGCCCTGGGCAGTTGCGGGACTCCTGCAGGTGAGTCCAGAGGCTCCCTCCTGTGCAGGAGCAGAGCTGCCTTTGGGCTCCACTCTCCTCTGTCCATCCACCCAACGTGGACTGGGAACCCACTCTTTGTCATTAGAGTCTCCATCCTTGGTGATTTCATCATCCCAGCTGCCCTTAAGGTTTGTGAGGATGGTTTCCATCTTCATCTCTGAACTAACCCAGGCCCAGGGAGGTCAGCTGCTGGTCCAGTTGCTCAGAGGGCAAGTGGCAGAGCCAGGGACTGAACCTGGGTCCTCACACCCGGTCACCAACTGAGAAGAGCTAGGGCTCGGCAACCAGAGTCAGAAGAAGGGTGGGGGGCAGGATGCCAACAGCAGGAGAGAGGTGGCCAGGGACAGGAACACTTGGGCACCACGTTTTCGTCCTTATCCCAGAGACCTTCAGGGCAGGCGTGGCGCTTCAGTCTGGAAAATCTGTGAGAATGTTCCTCTTGCGTGTGCTCCTTTCATAACAGCCCGAAAAACACTTCTCCAGTCAAAAAGGTAAAAACTTCTCTTTGAGTGATCTCTCAAGTGTCCTCCACATGCACATTATTGTCCCGGGGAGGACTGGCTGGTCTATTTTTGGAGAATCTTTGAGAACTTTGTTACCTTATGAAAGGGTTTTGGGGGGAAAAAGTAGAACCTTCTGGTTCCTTCCAAGACACTGTGGCCCATCCTCCCTGACCCCTGTCCAGTGAAGGCAGCCCCGACACAACATGACCAACAAGCTTGGGGACATCTCGGGAGGTGGCTAGAGGAGAGAGAAGACCAAGGGCTCCCGGACGTCCTGTCCCGGGTGAGAGACGCCCTCCGTCCTGGGTCCTCACGGACACGGACAGAAAGATAATAAACAAAAATTAAAAGCCTGCTCCCTCTAGCCCACGGAGGAAGGCAGCTTTGGGGGACAGCTTTTCTGAAAGTACCTGCGTTACCCTGCCACACGCCAGTGGAGAAAGCGGCTCCCTGTCAGAGGGGACAATCAGGGCACTCAGCCAGAGCGCAGCTGCCCGGGCTGAGGCTGGTGCCCTGCAGTGGGTCGGAAAGCCCAGAGCCCAACACCCCTACTCAGGACCAGGGACGCGGAACGACTGAGCCCGTGCTGGTCGGGGCTTGCCCCCACCTCTCCGGTGCCAGTGGAGAGCCTCCACCCCTCCACGGCAAACAGGCTCTTGACGACAGGGAGGCACCGAGGTCAAGGGGAACCGCTCTTCCAGCCTCCGCTCCAGGGAATGAGTCCGTGACTCGCTTTAGCTGGGGGGGGATTAAGACCAAGGCCGGAGCCCAGAGCCCACCTCGCCCAGGCCTGCACCCTGCACCTAGACAGAGCGCTACCTGTGAAAAGGGGAGATTAAATAGGATACAGAGTTCCATTACCTAATACTCAAAACATCCAAGACTCGGTGAGAGATCACTCACCCTCCCAAGAAGCAGGCAACCACAGCTTGAAGGTGAAACAACCATCCACTGAGGCCAAGGATGAGATGAATCAGATGCTGGGATTATCTGACAAGGGCTCTTAGCAGCCATCATAAAAATGCTTCCACAGCAGTTATGAACATGTTTGAAACAAACGAAAAAATAAAACCCAAAACCTTGGCCCCAAAAAATAAAAAAAAATTTAAAAAGATGGTTAAAAAACACCAAAAGGAAAATTCAGAACTAAAATAATACAATAGCCAAAGTTTGAAAATCTCACCGATGGGCTCCTAGTGTAGATGGGAGGTGGCTGAGGAGAGGAGCCGTCCCCAGGAAGACAGATCAGAAGGGTTCAAAGGCCCACCGGGACCGCAGGGAGAGGAAACTGAAGGGGAGCCGGGACTAGGGACCCCACAACCATTCCAAGGTACCCTGATGTCACGGGGGTCCCAGAAGGAGAGGAGAAGGAAGGTGGGACTGAACAGAAGTCAGAGCTGAAGACTCCCCACACGGGTCGATGCAAAGGGAGATTCCTAAAGAGGTCCAGAGAGACACAACGGGGCCTTGGGGGAGCCCCCGTCCAGCTCGCTCATCTGAAAGCGGGAGGGCCTGGGGCAACTGACACAAGGTTGGCCAAGGTACGGGGGAGGGAGAGAAACAGCTGTGAACCCCCAGGTTTGATACCCAGAAAAATATTCTTGAGGAATAAAGAAAAAAATAAACTCTGATGAAATGTTTTTTTTTCCTTAAAATATCTAAATGGAGAGATATTCCATGTTCATGGATTGGAAGATTAATATTGTTAATCCACAGATTTAATGAAATTTCCATCAAATTGCCAGAAAACTATTTTGGTGACATCAACCAGCCTTCTGAATTTTAAAAGGAGAGGAAAACGACCTAGAATGGTCCCCACGATACCGAGGGTGAGGGACTCACCCCACCAGATTTCAGGATGCAGAGTCATGAAGCCCCACTGGACACAGTGTGGTGTCGGCCAGAGAGTGGACACAGAGGCCAGTGACCGAAGAGGGCACAGGGCTGGGTCCACACACGCTAGTGACCGAAGAGGGCACAGGGCTGGGTCGACACAGGCTAGTGACAGAAGAGGGCACAGGGCTGGGTCGACACAAATAAACTGCTAATGTTTCACAACAGCAAAAGCAACTGAATGGAGAGAGTCTTTTTTAAAAGTAGAACTAGACTAATTGAATATCCATACATAAGCAAGTGATTCTAGGAACAAATTTTATGCCTTTCACAGAAGTCAACTCAAAATGGATCCTGAATCTAAAGGCCAAATGTGAAACTTCGAAACTCTCAAAGGCATCACAGAGAGACTTCTACTCGACTTTGGTCTGCCGATGCGTTTTTATATACGGCACCCGCAGCACAGCATGATCCATGAGAGAAAAGGAGGATAAATTGGATGTTATTAAAATTTAAATCTTCTGTTCTTCAAAAGACATTAAGAGAATAAAAATATAATCCCCATATTGGAGAATAGATCTGCAAGACATATCTGCTAAAGAACTTGTCTCCAAAATAAGCAAAGAATTCTTAAAATTCAACAATAAGAAAACAAGCAATTAAAACACAGGGGAAAGATCTGAACAGATTCCTCATCACAGAAGACGTACACATGGCAACCAAGCCCAGGAAAGGTGCTCACAAGATTTGTCATTAGGGACTTGCAAATTGAAACAACCCCGAGGTACCAACACACACCTATGAGGTGGGCCAGAGTCCAGTACCGATTGCCGGCCAGGCTGCTGAGCTGCAGCAACTCTCATCATTACTGGTCACAACGAAAAATGGCACAGCCACTTTGGAAGACAGTTTGGCAGTTTCTTACAAAGCTAAATATAATCTTACCATATGATCCATCAATCACGCTCCTCAGTATTTACCCAACTGAGTCGAAAACTTATGGCTGCGCAGAAACCTGCATATGAATGTTTATCGCAGCTTGATTCATAATTGCCCAAAACTGGAAGCAACCAAGATGCCCTTCGTAGGAAAATGAGAAACAAGCCGTCCTCCTCCATACAGTGGAATAGTATTCAGCGATAAAAAGAAATCCATCAAGTCATAATAAAGACAGAGACAAATATCGGATGCTCATCGCTAAGTGAAGGAATACATCTGCGCGCGCACGTTTCTAAGTGAGAGGAGAGAGTTACTCTAAGAAGGCTCCATGCTCCACGTTTCCAAGTATGTGGCGTTCCAAATTAAAGGCAAACTTTGAAGACGAGTGAACTAATGGGGTTGCTCAGGGTTTGGGGATAGTTGAATAGGGGAAGCATGAGAGATTATTTAGAACAGGAAATGTATTTTGTGTTGTTTTTTTTTTTAAATGATGGATACATGATATCTTTGTCAAAACCATAGAGCTTAATAGCACAAATTTAATATAAGAAAATATATCCATACATGCAAATTCAAAAATCATTTAGGGGATTGGGGCAGCCCAGGATGGAAGGCAAGAGTGACAAAATAATTTAAATGTAATGTCAGGTGGTGGGAGCCAAGTTTCTCATTTGGGGGATGGGAAGTCACGGATGAGCAAGGACAGGAGTCTGAAGAGACCCAGTGGCGATGGATTCAGGCTGAAACATCAGCATGAACTAACGCTTAATGGGAAATAAACCCACCTGGTCACATCTGGAAATAGTTACAGGAGTGGACACACGTGGGTCAGCTAAGCCAGTGCAGCTCCTCGTTCTGTCCACGGAGAGGGCGTGGAAGCACTGGCACCCCAGAGCCATGAGCACATCTTGCACCCGGCTCTTAGTCTCTAACACCATCTTCAACAAATGGAACGGGCTCCTTGGGAAGATGACTGAGTCCAGGGCTGAGTGAGGAAGGTCAGAAGACGAGCCTTGAGCATCTTGTCAGGTCAGAAGGTGAGAGGAAGCTTGAAAACCAAGCCAAGTGGAAACAGAAGCCCGCGGTGACGAGGGGTGTGTAAATGGGAAGAAGGAGCAGCTGATCACGGCCAGTGACCAAGGCAGAGGGGACTGAGAAGTGGGAAATCAGTACCGTAGCACTGGACTGCAACAGGAAGGACGATGGACACCTGGGAGTCCACGGTGGGAGGAGTGAGCACAGAAGTTGGTGAGGCCGACCTCCTGTACAGGGAAAGTCTCCGTCATTCCACAGGCTCCCGCCCTCCAGCACAGCCACAGCTCCCCGGGGAGGGGCCCAGAGTCCTGCTCCGCCTTCCAGAGCCACAGGGCAGGAGGCGACGGACAGAGGAGAACCCGAGGAACCTGCCACGGGCTCACAGTGGACGCCCAAGGGGCAGGCGGGCTGCTGGCGCCACCCCCAGACAACGGGATGGGAGCCACACGTCTGTGACCTTCCTCCCCGGACACATCCCTTACCCAGCCCAGAAGTCCCAGCCGAGGGTCACCCTGCAAACCCCTGACGGGGGACTCCTGGAGACGGCAGGGCTGTTGGGAACATTAAAAGCTGATTCAGGGAAAGCAAGAGCAGCCGGAGACCAATGAATCAATGTCGTGGGACCTTGGAGCCGAGGAAGGAGGGCGGGAGAGCCAGGAAAGCTCAGTTTCAGATGGAAAGATGTGTAAAGTGTGGCGTCCAGTCAGCAATGCCGTGTCAGTCTTGGTCCATTGATTCTGACCAGCACTCTATACAAATATGTCAAAAATCAGGAAAATGGGGTGTGAGACATCTGATGACTATCTGTACTATCTGTGGAATTATACTGTAAAAAACCCATGTTAAAATTTAAAAAAAGTTTGTCTTTGAGGCTTCACATTAAAGATATTTTTAATTTTTAAAAATATTTTATAATATTCTTCAAAAACTATTTGTTGATAAATGTTGGATTATCTCAAGGGCATGGCATTCAGTGGGAAAGTCACTCTCAGAATACTTCAGCCTACATGATTCCATTAAATGACATTTTTAAGTGATAAAAGTACAAAGATGGAGAAAATCTTAATGGTTTCCATGAGACAGGAAGGGAATGATGCACTAGTCTGACTGCCATTGCTATAACAGAATTCCCGAGGCTGAATAATGTATAAAGATAAGAGGTTTGCTTAGCACACAGCTCTGGAGGACTGAGAGCACGACACTGCATTGCCTCAACTCTGGCCGCAATGTGGCATGGCAGTTGCCATCACAGCGGGAATGCACGTGAGAGAAAGATCAGATGAGACAGGAGGCCACAGAGGGATTCAGGAGTCAGGTTTGCTCTCTTATAACAACTTCCTTACAAGAACTCACCAGGTTCCCGTCAGTTCCCGCCAGGGCCTGGGCCCTCCGTGGCCCAACTCTTCCTCACTGGGCCGACCGCTCACCTTTCATGTCCCCACACTGGAGTCAAAGCCTCCAACACACATCCCAACCCAGCTCAGGCTGCCCCGGCGGCTTGTTGAGTGGGGAAGAGTGGTGTGGCCCGTCATTCCGCAGCGTCCCCTCCTTCCGGGTGGTGGGGCACAGGGGAATTTGAAACAGAAAACAAGACCCCGTGTGGTAGCACTCTCCCAGATAAATACTAAAATATAGATCTAATGAAATAGGTACAAGATCTCCATGAGGGATCTACATACTGTGTGACAGGGCAGCCAGGGGTGAGTCTTTTTGGAACAGGTGTTTACACAAATGTGCACATTGGATCAAGTTGCACAGAACCCCCCCACGCACACCCACACACACTGCAAATAAGCAAACACCAGAGAAAACTGAACCAGACTCGTCGTCCAGTTAGCAGGCCTGACTGGTTCTGTGCCCATGTCCGTTTCCTTGTTTGATGTTGTTCTCCATTATCCCCACCCGGGGAAGTGGGAGAGACGAATATTGGATCGTGGGTTCCAGCCTTGTGACTTCCTGTGAGTCTGTGGTTATATTTTTAAGTAAAAGTAAATTAAAATTCTGGATTCTTCAATCATGGTGGGATCACTTCTAACAGACTCCACTTTCCCCTGAAAATCATCACCCTCTGGACAGAATAGAGCCACTGTCTAAACGGGCATTTAAGAGCCAGCCTGAGCAGGCCACAACTAAGGGACGTGGTACCAAGACAAGGCCAACCCTCGTGCAGAAGTGCTCACAGCTGAGCGCCCAGGAGCCCTCTCCAGGAGCGGCAGCAGCAGGAATGGGCTCTGGCAGAGTGCCGTGGTCCCCTGATGCTGAGCGGGCGGCTTCTGAGCCCAGAGGGTCACAGGAGCTGGGCAGCGAGGGGGGAAAGAGAAGGCCGTGGGTCGGGATGCAGTGCCCCAGGCCTGGGAGAGGAAGGGAGGCCGCGGGCCCCAGTCCCTGCTGTAATCCAGAACAAGGGGCTCCTCCCGCCCCTGGATCCAACATCACTGTGCTCAGGGCCCTAGCTAACACATAAGACAAGAGAAGGAAATGAAAGGCTGCAGACTGGGAGGGAAGAAGGGAGGGCTCTTTGTTTGCTGTTGACAAGATCACCTCTGTCTGTCGAAGATCTGAAAGCAGAGAAAAGACACCGGTTCCCTGAGACGGACACGTCATTATGGCAAGATTCCGGACACCAGAGCAATACGTAACATCCACCCATGTCTTCCACTACCAGCCACCCACAAGGGGATTGGAGGCAGAAAACAATACCGTTTGCAGTAGCACTCCCCCAATTAAACACTGGAATATAAATCTAATTAGATAGGCACAAGATCTGAATGAGGAACTACAAAACTCTGATGGAAGACACCAAAGAATAATTTAAAAAAAGAACAGGGAGAGAGTCCATGTTCATGGACAGGACACTGGGCATCTGTGGGCTCTTCCCAAGCCGACTCTCCTGACGGTGTGGACCCAGCCCAAGTCCCGGAAGTTGTCTGTGATACCAAGAAACTGGATCTAAAGCTTCTGAGGAAAGGCGGCCGACCAAGAGAGCCCGAGGCCGACAGAGTCAGAGTACATCAGGGCCTGGCTTCAGGACTCACTGAATGCCACGGCAGGTAAATGGTGGGACAAGGGCAAACTACCCACACAGGTCAGTGGGACAGAAGGGAAATCCCCGAGATGACAGAGGCCCGAGGGGTGGCATTAGCAGACCTTGACAAAGGGTCTTCAACAGATGATGCTGAGCCAGCGACATCCACAGGAATGACAGGAGGGAATCGAGACGACCTTAGGTTTGGCCTTTTAACATGACACCAACAGCATGATCCAGAAACGGAGGACTTGGCAAATTGTATTTCATTAAAATAAAAATGTACAAGCTCTGCTCTGTGGAAGAGACCGTTAAGAGAATGAAAAGCCACAGACTGGGAGAGAAGAGTTACAAAGAGATACAACCAATAAAAAAACTGATCCAAAGTAAATAAGAACTCAAAATAAGAATATAAAAATCAAAAATAAGGAAACAAACTATCTGCCAGGTCCAGTGGCGCACGCCTATAACCCCGGGAACTTGGGAGGATGAGGCTGGAGGATCACAAGTTGGAGGCCAGCCTCGGCAAGTTAGTGAGGCCCTAGGCAGCTTAGTGAGACTCTGTCTCAAAAATAGAAAATAAAAAGGGCTGGGGATGTGGCTCAGTGGGTAAGCATCCCTGGGTTCAATCCCTGGTACAAAAATCAATTAATTATTAATTAATTAAACAACTTGATTAAGAAGGGAGCCAAGAGCCTTACTAGGTGCCTCATCAAAGAGGACTTATGGTGCACATTAATGAAGCCCATGAAGAGACACTGGACATCACACACTGTCCCAGAAGGGCAAAGTGCAGCCACAGTGAGCTAGCACCACATACCTGGGGGAGTGGCCTGTCCAGCCCAGGACCACCCGAGGGCTGCTGAGGCTGAGGGGCCACAGGAGGCCTGGTTCTCACTTGTGGGAGCGCACAACCATGCAGTGGCTCTGGAAGACCTTCCGGCAGCTTCTTTCCAAACTAAACATACTCTTCCCACGTGCCCTGGTAATACACACCCACCCAGACCTGCACATGGACGCTCACAGGGGCTTCCCTCACAACTGCCAAAGCCTGGCAGCAGCCAAGGTCCGTCAGAGGGTCCATGGATACGCCACGCTGCGGTGCGTCCACAGAGCCACTGTCATTCGGTGCCAGAAGCCGACCGCAAGCCTGGAAAGACACGGGGGTCCAAATGCTTATCACCACGCGAAAGAAGCCGGCGTGGAAAGGCTGCATGCCGTGTGCTTTGAACTCCGACCTTCTGGAAAGGTGGACGACGGAGACAGAAAACTATGAGCAGATTCTAGAAGCAGGGAGGAGGGACGGGCAGAGCTCAGAGGCTCCAGGGTGGAGCCTTCAGCATGGTGCTGGGCCGGCGGACACACGCTCTTACAGATGTGTTCAAAGGCACAGAATGAACAACTCGAGCCAGTCCTGTGTGAGGCGTGGACGCAGGGGGATAACCATGTACGAACGTTCGTTCATCAGTTGCAACAAGTGCGCCCGGGGGTGAGCAAGGCAGGTAATGAGGAAGGGCAGGCACGTGGCCGGCAGAGGTCTGTGGGCAATCTCTGTGCTTCCTGCTCGATTCTGTTGTGAACCTCAAACTGCTCTTTAAGGAGTCTGATAAGAATTCTGAAGGAGAAATCATGACATCTTAGGAAAGCGAAACGCCAAGAGCACTCTTTACCTCCAGACGTGCACCCAAGAGATGCTAGAGGAAGCTCTTCTGTCTGGGGGAAATGATAGGAGAGGGGAACTCTGGCAAGCAACCAGGATCCCAGGCCCTGGGAGTAATCACTAAGTGCGTAAATGCAAAAGAGAAAGACGGCTTTTTAGTGGACAACAATAGAGCGTGTCGGACACATTGAACATGTCGAAGCGAAATTTGTGACAATAATAGTTGAAAGGGTGGCTAGGAATATGTGGAATGGTGCCTGCTGTATATTTTGTGTGACATGCGAGACACTCACCTGAGCTGGACTGTGGTGAGTGAAGAAGGCGCGTCCTCAGCCGATGGGAAGGAGTAAAAGGCGTGCAAAGCATGAGGCCCACAGAAGGATGGGGAAGGGGTACAGAAGAATCCATTAACCCCGCAGAAGGCCGGGGGAAGAAATACATAAAACAGAGGAAAACAGAAAGAACGAACAACACAGCAGCCTTGACCCAATCCTGTCGTTTCATTAAGTGCAAATGGATCAAACCCTCTCATTAAAAGGAAAAGATTTCCAGTCCAAACCTCTAAAGAGAACCCCAGGACTTCCGTTTTCAGGCCCTCCCCCTCACACGCCCTGCAGAAGACACTTCTGCAGCCTGAACTTACTAGGAATCGGGAAGGACTGGGGATTCCGGGGAAGCCCGCAGACCCTGAGCGGCCTCTGTGCCGGGTGTGGACAGTGGAGACAGACGGCCGTGGGCACGGCAGGGGGCAGGTGGGCCCCTGTACCCTCTGCTCTGCTTCGCTGTGAACCTGAAATCGCTCTTACAGTCAGTCGCTGGGAAAAACAGTCACGGAGCCCGAGGAAAGGAAGACCCGGGAGCGCACTCGGAGGAGGAGCTCCGCTGCCAAGGAGAACTGCGGCCAGAAGTGAGCCACGGCGGGCCTTGAAGCCCACGCGTCACAGGGGACGAAGGCGAGGACTTGGGAGGGAATTCCTGCTCCAGGAGAACCCTGACGAGCACAGAAGGAAGCGTGACGTTGACGGTGGTCCACAGGTGCCAAAGCTACCCGCGAAAGGCGGCAGGGAAGGCGGAGCTCCCTCCCGAATTCCTGTGCCCAGACCCCACCCAGGACCTGAGAATGTGACTGGAAAGGGGCCTTCAGGGAGGCCAGGAGGATGGAGAGGACACGTGTGGCACCCTCCCCTGACCTGACTGGGGTCCTCCAAAGAAAGGGGAGTGGCTCCAGGCCATGTGCAGATAGCGGAAGGGGCTGTCTGCCAGCACAGGACACAGCCCCCTGGAGAAACTGACCCTGCCCACGCCCTGACCTTGCACGTCTGGCCTGTGAGAAGACCCCGTCTGCCGCCTCTGTCACTCACAGGAGCTGCCTCACCATGGCAGCCTGAGCGGACCGAGGAAGGCTGCCACCCGCTACTTACACATCCCCAGAGGACTAGCCAAAGCCACCAAAACAAATGTCACCGTCACCACAGAGTCCAGCCACCACCCTGTGCCCACTGACGTGGTGCCCATCTCCTCCGTCACTCCCATGCCATCCTGACTCTGAAGCCAGCCGCCAGGGAGCATGGGTCCACCCCAAACTGAGAGGTGGTCTGCAAGATGACCGGCCTGTGGCCTTCCAAGTCTCAAGGGCATGAATGACAAAGAAGGTACAGAAGCTGTTCTGATTCCAGACCAAAGAGGCACGACCCGTGTCCCCAGTTTAGAATAAAGTGTCTGCCTTCAGAATGACTGTTAAGAGTTCCTGGAATCTGGACCTAGACTGGGTTCAATTCTAGACCTGAATCCATGTCAAAGCTTCTCATTCCAAAAACTGGTAGCTTAACTTGGGATCCACTGCACTCTGTGTGTGACGCCTCCAATTTACAGATGCTCAGGAAGAAGTGCAGCATGTGCTGGTACATGAGTACACACGTGGGCTGTATGTGCACACATAAACCCGCTGATCACAGATATTGTTCAAAGTACATGAGGGTCATGTGCATGAGTGTGTACTCACACATTCACACACATATTTGTGCCCACAGGGAGTTGGGAGGAGGCAGGAGTGCTGGAGCCAATGTGATCAGATAGAAGCAACGTGGAGTGAACCTGTGAACGGGTACGCAGGAGCCTTGTGTGATGCTTTTGTAACTTCATACAATGTTAAAAATTTCAAGAAGAAAGCTATCCTGGAAGAAAATATTTATGATCCATGAATCTAGAAAAGGATAAACATCCAGGGTGTGTCAGCAGCTTCTACAACTCAACAATAAAAAGGGGAAAAAAACTAAAATGAATAGGAGAGTTGAATAAGTACTTCATGAAAGAAGACATTCAGAGGACCCAACGGCACTTGAAAAGCCACATGGGGAAATTCAGATTAAAGCCACAATGAGGGACCGCTGTGTGTTACTGGATAATGATAAACATGGTCACCATCCACAGGTGCGGAGCGTCTGAGACTCTTGGGCACCTCCCGGGGAGCGTGGAGTCACAGGGCCACCTGTGGAGACGGCTTGGCAGTCTCCTCCACTGGCCTTCGGCTGGCTCCCCCATGACATGGCAAATCCGGTTCTGGGGACCTACCTACTCGAGGGAAATAAAAACACACAGGTGCAAAAAAAACTTTAGAGCAAATGCCCGTCTGTGCTTCCGTGATGAGGGATCCCAAACGCCCGTCAATAGACCAGTAAACTGTGGCCGATCAATACAGTGAATGCCATCAAACGGCCACGGAAAGACTGCACGAAAGATCGTGAGCCTCACACCGACTTGCTGAGTGGCAGAAATCAGTCGGCAGATCCCTTCCTTTCCAGTGGAGTCCCACCGCGGGCAGAGCTGTCCCTGGTCAGAGCAGCTGCTGCCCTGGGGAGGGCGTGAACTCTCTGGGTGAGGCAGGGTCACCCAGACACACACACACACACACACACACACACACACACACACACACACACGGCCAGAAACTTCCACATTAGAATAACATTACGTGAGTTCAAAGGGTCTGCCCCTTACTGACTTGACCCCCGTCCCCCCAGAGCCTGGAGGGGAGCTGGGCCCCCGGCCAGGCACCATCCCACTTTCCCATGGAGTATGAGGGAAGGCCCTGACCCCTCGGTCTGCTGCAGTGGGGTGGGGGCGGGGCAGCCCATTAACACAACACCCCAACATCGGGGCATTCCCACCCAGCAGGGCAGGGGATCCTGCTGCCTTCAGCCCTCGGCTTGTCCAGGACAGGGTCTCTGTGTTCCCCGGGACAAAGGAGGGCCAAGGAAGGACTTCTCCTGAAAGGACAGGTGGCCAGGCACGGAAGGCAGCGGGAAGTGCCCGTCAGGCTGCAAAGAAACAGCCCAACCAGCGAGGCTCTTCCTGGGGTAGGAAGGAGGCCTGGAGGGCCAGGAGGGAGCTGGGGATGGACTCACAGGTGCCTCCAGGTGACTGGCACCTCTGGACCCAGGAGGCCGCGGGAGTCAGCGACGGGACTGGGTCGGACAGGCTTCCCGGGGTTCTGGTGATGTCTGAGCCGGCCCAGCCAGGACGATGAGCTGGCCAGAGATGAATAGGAGTGGGCATGGGTCACAGCAAGGAGCTCAGGCCAGAGCAGGACCTGGGAGAAAGGCCACACCTTTGAGAAGGGACTGGACCGATTCAGGTTACCTTGGGGACCAGAGCTATGGCCAGGAGCTGGGCTCCTGGGAATGTAAGAGGGCAGAGGGCAGAGGGCAGAGGGCAGAGGTTGAGGGCTCTGACCAGGCATTACACCTGTGCATCCCCAGGCATGTGGCCGCCTCTTGCTGGGCCTCAGTTTCTCCATTTTTGAAGTGAGGAGGATGAACCAGCTGAAAAGGAGAACAGGAAACAAAGCCCCGTGATCACCCCGTGGGAAGGATGAGGGGGCGGGTCCCACTGAAGAAGGAACATGCCAGCTTCCACACGCGTCTCCGAGGTAGGGAAAGGCCGCTCCCCCCACTGCCCAGGATGAGGTCAGCAGAGGCGGGAGGGTAGGCTGCCAGACCTGGCCGCGTCTCTGGGCTTCTCCAGGCTCTGCAGAGAGGACCCTCCTCCTTCCCGGTGCCTCTGCACACGGAGCCTGTGTGGCCTGGCGGAAGGAGTCTCCTTCTTTTCCCAATGGGACGACCAGGCCCTCTGAAACCTCGTTCCAGAGGCCACCCCTTTGGGAACAGCACCTTCACGATGGTCAGCGTGTCACTCTGTGGTGGGGACAAGCCCGGCTCCCCTCTCCCTACAACAGCAAGACGAGCCCTGAAAACCAAGGTCGCCCCAGGCCGAGAGGACTGGGCCCCAGGAGCGTCACTGGCACTGACCTGTCGAAAACAGCTGCACGGCGGAGTGTGGAAACCCGCGGGAGGTGCCCAGGAGCGGTGCTGAGGGGCACTCATGGAGGAGGAGGTTTCCATTTCCCAATTGACTTGTGAAAAAAAGAAGAGGTTATTTTCTTCTGGAGCTGGTGAAGCCGCCAGACGCCACCGCGCTGGCCCGGGGCACCTGTCCAGGCTGGGGCCACTGCAGTGGTGATTTATTTGGTGTTTCTTTGAAAGTCCACCTCCCTGGCAGTCCAGCTACAGCCCTAAGTCCCTGCACGCCCTCCAATTGGAAAGTGTGGAGAGGGCCAAGGAGAGGGAGGGCCTGTCCCAGGCGGGTGGTGGGATGGGCCTGGTGCCCGTGGGTGCCGCCCTGGTGATTTACGCCACAGGAAACGGAGGAGCAAAGCCGAGAAGTGGCGGGAGGTGAGGGAGGAGGAGAAGGCACTTATGGAGCAGCAGGGACGGCCGCAGGGAGAAGATGAAGCCCTTGAGTGCCACTGTGGGTCCCACCCTCCTGTCCCTCGGCCGCTGATGCAGGGCAGGAAGCCCAGGTGTGTCCAGGCAGAGCCCGGGTGCCTGAGCCAGTGTCCTGACCACACTAGGCGAGGTGAAGATTCCCTTCCTGTGACTCACTGCCCTCTCCCAGCCCGTCTGGCCTCCCCTGATCAGGGTCCCTTGCCAAGGACTCAGAGGCGGCAGGTGGCCAACCCAGAGGCCTCATGGTCTGAGATGGAAAACAGGGAGCACCACGTGGCCACCAGGACCAAAACCCTCCCCGTCCCTGTCTTCTGCACACGGCCCTCTCTCCGGGGCAGGACGTCAGCAGCCCATTCCCTTCCAGGAAGACTGGTGAGTCCCGTGGGACCCAGACTCAGGAATCCAGGACCGCCCACTCCCCCGGTCCTGGGCCAAGCCCCTTCCCACTTCTCCTTCCCAAGCCTTCGCCTCTTCCATTCTACGCTGAGCCAGAGCCAAGGGACCACAGGACAGAGGTCTTCTCCCCACCGGCAGCATCCTCCCACTGACCGGGGTCTCTGCTCAGGGAGGCAGGCTGGGGCCACAGGTGCAGCTCAGGAGAGGGCTAGAAGCCCTTGAGCCTGTGTGTGTCTCATGAGACCAAGCTCATCCGCCCGTGCTCACCAGGAGGAATTGGCCGCTCATGGGGGAGCTTATGGGAGACCAGAAGGACTTCCCTGTGCAGAAATCCTTCGTGGGGTCTGGGTGGACGAGCTTCCCAGGCAGAAGGCCTGGCCACATGCCCCGAGGTGGGAACGAGCATCCCGGGCCTGCTGGCATGGCCAGTGGCTCCATAAACCCCATCAGCACAGAGAGACGCCCTCTGCCTCAGAACCACTGACCACAGGGGCCTGGTGGAGGAGGAGGGCTCTGCCTGGGAGGGAGGACCATGCAAGCCTCAAGATCCAACTGGCCAGAACAGACACCAAAGGCCACGCTTCAGAAGAAAGATGAGCTCCCAGCCCCCGGGGACTGCCTTGGCTGCCTCTGCCCTGCCCATTCAGCTGGACCCGATGCTCCACGGAGAAGCCACGTGTGCTTGGGCCTCAGCCCCGCCAGGCCTGGAGTGAATCAGCCAGCGGCAGATTCCTCCTGGTGAGCACGGGTAGATGGGCATGTCTCGTGAGACACACCACATAAGGGTTATGCAGCTTTCAACAAGTCTCGAAAAGAACTAGCTTACGCACAAAATCTAACTACCTATGAGAGCAGATCTACATTACAGAGACCACATAACCAGGCACTGAGCAAAAGAGTATCATAGCATCTAGAATCCGCAAAAAAAAGAAAAAGAAAAGGAAAGAAAAAAACGGGACTCATAAATCGCAATTAAAAGAAGAAAAATCATTAGTAAATATGGACTTCAAATTAGGGCACGATGCTGGAATTAGTAAACAAAACAAGTCACAGCAGTGATCATGAACATGATCTTGAATTTAAAGGAAACACAGGTAAATAATGAGGAATCGAATACAGACTCTCGATAGAGAAAGAAGACGGCAAAGAAGGAGTAGAGTGGAAATCCTGAAATGGAAACTGCCCAGCTAAACAGAAAAGCCCCCTTTGAAATCCAGGGGAGGCTGGGACAGTGGCTCTGCTATCCCTCTCAGTGGCAGCAGAAGTCCCAGCCGGGGGAAAGGCAGGAGGAAGAGAGCCCAGGGGATGAGTAAGAGCCTTTCAGGTTGATCCCCGAGAGTCCTCCACAAGGCTCCTGGACCTGAGGAGGGCTTGCCGGGGCCACGGGCTCCGAGGAACAGACCCATGCAACAGTGTGACACGTGTCAGTCGGTGGAAGTTGAGAGATTTTTGTAAAAGTAGCAAAGGAGAAAAAAAGACCCTAAGGTATAAGGCTAACAAAATCCATGCAAAGACCATGCACAGAAGCCCTAAACGGCCCAGAAGGAAATTTCTAAAAGGCCCAGATATGGACTGGGGTTGTGGCTCAGTGGTAGAGCACTTGCCTCACGTGTGGGAGGCACTGGGTTCGATTGTCAGCACCACACATAAATAGATGAATCAACAGCTAAAAAGATTTTTTCATAAAAAAGGCCCAAATAAATGAAATAATATCCATTGATGAAAGACCCAGGGTTGTCAAAGCTTCGATGCTCCCTGAATTGATCCCTAGATCCCACAATTGTATTCTAGAGAAATTGATGTGTTTATTCTAAAATAAGTGTCCAGACAAAGGACCTGGAGTAGCCAAACAGTTCTGGAGACATGGAACACAGCCGGAGGGTTTCCCTGGATTCCAGAACGCAGCAGAAAGTGGAAGGCAGGACTGGACTCCGAGTCAGCGGGGGACTCAGAAGTGGCCTCACCACACACGGGGCACCGAGATTCAGGTCGAGGGCGGCCGTGGAGAGCCCCTCCAGCCAGGGGCAAGACGACTCCCGAGCCCACCAGGGCCTTCTAGAAGGACGAACTCCAAACTGACCCTGCACCTCAAGGGGACCGTAAAGCTCCTAGGAGAAAATCACTAAGGCCTTCAATTACTCAGAGGTCTCTCCTAGATGACACCAAAAGCATCGTTCTTAAAAAAAATTAATAAGATTAGATGGCCCCAAATCCGATGATTCTGCTCGTTGAAAGAGACCACAAGAAATTTTCTTAAAAAAAAAAAAAAAAGCCACATGGTCTTGCTCCCCAGCACCGAGGGGGAAAAAAGCAAAACCAAGTCACACGGGGGAGAAAAAACACATTGATGATAAAGGCCTGTGTCCTGGACATGTAAGGAATTCTCCAAACTCCAGATCATTACAGAAATTGTGCAGACGATTAGGACAAATGTGCCTGCCAGAGAAGCTGTAGGTACAACATAAACACAGACGGTGGGATGGGCTCCTCTGAGACGGAAAAGCTCCAAATTGCGTTTTTCCTCCCTCACTCCCTGGTAACGTCCAGTTTCTCCATCCCAGCTTCCCCAAGCTAAGGGGGCTCAGGGAGGGGCCCGTGAAACGAGGATGGTGACATCTCTCTGGCCAGCACAGCCTACACACCATCTATGAACATATATTTCCTGGGTTTCCTTGTTCCTATAAACTGTAACCTTTCTGTAGAAAGGACAAAGACAAATTAGCCGCCTTCCCAGTTTGGGCCAAACTGTGATTAAGTTCATTTTTCATTTTAATATTGTTTACTCTTGTTTCTGATGCAGAGTGGGTGACCAAATCCAGCTGGTCAGGACCCCAGCCGCCTTTGGCCTGGGCCTTGGTAACTATACTATACCAGACATCATTAGAAATTAATGGTAAATGCACCAGGCACAGTGGCCCACGCCTGCAATCCTAGCAGCTTGGGAGGCTGAGACAGAAGGATCACGAGTTCAAAGCCAGCCTCAGCAAAATCAAGGTGCTAAGCAACTCAGTGAGACCCTGTGTCCACATAAAATAATAATAATAATAAAAGGGCTGGGGATGTGGCTCAGTGGTTAAGCACCAAGCACCGTTGTAGTGGTGAGCAAATGAAGCCGTTGATTGGAATGTAAAACGTGCCCGCCACTCTGAAAGCAGTCTGGCCCTTTCTCATAACTTCAAACATGTGCTTAGCACACAACCAGGAACCCACCTTCCAGGGCTTCTTCCAAGGTCACTGAAATTCATATTAGACAAGAGCCTGCATAGAGAATTCGTGGTGCCTTTATCCATAGTCACCAAAAGTTGGAAGTGACACAGACTACATTTGACCAGGGAGTGTGAGAAGTGAGGCAGAGGCACCCAATAGCCACTGCTGGGAAACAGAGGCCAGCCTCAAACAGGGGAGGCAGCGCCTTCCCACTCAAAGGCTCTGTGTTAAAAATGATGGTGAACCTACTCTCCCCCCAAGAGCAGCAAAGACTCCCCAGACAGTCAAATCCCACCATTGTAGAACTCTGGAAATAACGACAGGCATAGATCAGCATCTATTCAGGAATAACTTTGGAGGCCTTGGAATCCAGGGGGCCTGAGGCAGTTTTATCGGGGGCTGTTCCCATGCCCCCTCCTCTGGCTGGGAGGCTCAGTGGATACACAGAGCCAACAGCTTCACAGCAACAAAGGACTGACCTCTCCCAGTTCTGCTAGTTCCAAGGGCAGCCAGACATCAAAACATCGTGTCCTTACAATGCTACGTATAATTTTATCTGCCAATTTAAAAAAATTTAAAAAGCTTCTACCTGGAGAACTGTCAGTGGTTTGACCTCCCCAGACCTCCGTGGAAAATCTCTATTCCTAGGGTGTCCTTGCTCTTTGATTCAATGGGAGCTCAGCTCTGCGAATAGAGCCCTCTGCCCAGGGCGTTCCGAAGACAGTAGGAATCTGTGGGTAAGGTCAAAGCCGCCGCCTCCCCTAAGGCTGTGATTTCACTTGGTGCTAACAAAAGTCTGGCTAAAAATTGGAAAGAAAGAGCCGCAGGCTGAGAAAGCCACTCCATCGTTTCAGCAGCTCCAACATTTTCCTGAGGATCTAAAACCTGTGTGTCTGTGCAGGGCTGTCACTCACTGCTACCCTGAGGCCCTGCACCAGCAGAAAGTGAGAACTGGGGAGGATTTTCAATCTGCCTGTGGTTTAAACCTGGGGAAGAAGGGAAAACTTGGGCTCAAGGCAATTAAGGAAATCTCACCATTGATCACTAGCTGAGCACTAAATTGTATTGACACAGGACCGAACCCTGGGAAGCTAGACTTCAAAACAAAACAAACTGGGGGGGGGGAGGGGAACAGAAAAGTCAATGGCTGCACCAGTCAGGAACACAGCCCAGGAAAGCCACTAGACAAGCAGGCAGCAAGAGGAAAAGTGAACAGATGTGAAAACCTAGCAACCACCCAGTCCCTTCCAGGGACAGAGCTGATGATGGAGTTGCTACAATGTCACCTAAAATATCCAGTTTCCAACAACATCCTCCACACACAGGAAAAGGACAGCAGAAAGTACCCCTGGGAGCCCCAGATGTTGGATTTGGGAGACAAATAATTTAAATCCCTTATTTTAAGTGTACCCAAAGAACTTTCAAAATCATGCTTAAAAGACTAAAGGAAGGTATGACATCTATCTTTCATCAAACGTACACTATAATAAAGGGGAGACCTACTTAGAAGGAAAAAAAAAGACCTACTAGAAATTCTGGACTTCAAAAGCACAGTAGCTAAAGTGAAAAATTCATTAAAGAAGCTCAACAACAATTTGAATTCACATACGAAGGAATCAAGGACACAACATTTTAAAAGAGAGTAATGCCAATTCTTCATAAACTTTTCCAAAAAAATAAGAGGAGGAAATGCTTCCCAAAACATTCTAGAGGCTGGTATTACCTTAATACCAAAGGGAAGAAAAAGAGTCACAGGAAAACTGTAGACCGATAACTCTAATGACCAAGCTTGCAAAATCCTCAACAAAATACTAGCGAACCATCTTTTGCGACATGTAAAAATAACTTAAATCAGGGCCAACTGAGATTTCTCCCAGGAATGCAAAGATATATCAGGCTTCATCAAAATTCAAATGGTTTGTGCTTCAAAGGACACTGCCAAGAAAGCAAAAAGACAAATGACAGAATGGGATAAAATATTTGCAAATCACGTACCTGATATGAACTTCAAATAGCCAAATGGTGGAAACAGGCCAAATGCTCATCAAATAAAGAACGCATAAACAAAATGTGGCATTTCTACACGGCGGAAATTTATTTACTTGCCCATAAATAGAAATTGAGTACTAATATATCCTACAGTATGGATGAATCCTGAAGGCATTATGCCAAGTGTAAGAAACTAGTCACGAAAGGTCACATGTTATGTGACTCTACCTATATGAAAAGTCTATGGCAGGAAAGTCCATAAAGACAGAAAGTAGACTCTTTAGACCTGGGAGAGAAAAGGCATGGAGATGGAGAGGTTTATAGTTAAAGAACAGAGTTTCTTGAGGTTATAAAAATGTTCTAAAGTTGGGAATATAGCAGGACCTCTGCATTTTTAAATGGATACACTTTTTAATATTTATTTTTTAGTTGTAGTCGGACACAATACCTTTATTTTGTTTATTTATTTATTTTTATGTGGTGCTGAGGATTGAACCCAGGGTCTCACACCCACGTGCTAGGGGAGCGCTCTATCACTGAGCCACAACCCCACCCCTTAAATGGATACATTTTATGCTATGTAAATTCGATCTTGATAGATATATTTTTTTTAAAAAGAATAGAGTGGCCACCTGAGCTGAATGCTGTTGGGATAAAAAAAAATTAATAAAATTGACAATTGGATTTGTCAGACTATAAGTGAGTGGTGAGAAAGAGAGGGAGAGAGCATTGGTAAACTTGAAGACAGATCAATAGAGATTAGTAAACCTAAGGAACAGAAAAAAAAGTCAAAATAAAATGAAGAGAGCCTCAGATACTTGCAAAACAATGTCAAGAGTACTAACATATTGTATAATGGTGGTTGAGAATGAGAAAGAGAATGAAGTGGGAAGAGAATTAGCAGAAAAAGAATTTGAATAATAACCAAATTATTCCCAAGTTGAATGAAAACCACATATCCAAGAAGCTCAGCAAAATCCAGGCAGATTCGACTCAGAGGTCCACATCTAAAAATATAGCAAAACTCGTGAAAGTCAAAGACAGCAGCAGCTACAAAAGAATCCTGTGAGTAACAAGAAAATAACTATTGAAAAAGAACAGGGGAAGGTAAGCAGACCGGCAACCAACAGACAGAACAGGCCCAGCGGCCCGTGGAGGGGCAGAGCTGCTGCCGCCCGCGCCTGCAAGGTAGGCGGACCTGCGACCCACCGGCAGAACAGGCCCAGCGGCCTGCCTGCCGGCATGGTAGGCACATTGCCCCAATTGGAGGAGGGGCAGAGCCACCGCCCGTGCCTGCGAAGGAGACTTTGCAACTATACAAGAGCAATACAAATATATACGGGGAAAATTCAATAACACAACAGTTTCACCAAGTAGAAAGAAACACGAGCAGTATGAAAAGACAAGGAAAGAAAGGACCACAAGCAATGCAGGTCAACTCAACGATAGAAGAGGTAATATCTGCAGCAGATAGAATGTCAGATAAAGAATTCAGGATATACATGCTTCAGATGATCTGGAGTCTCAAGGAAGACATAGAAAAATCAGACAATGAAAGATCACTTCGACAATGAATTACATAAACAAATCCAAGAAGCAAAAGATCAACTATACAGGGAGATAGAGGTTATAAAAAACAAACAAACAGAAGTCCTAGAAATGCAGGAAGCAATAAACCAACTTAAAAACTCAATCGAGAATACTACCAGCAGAGTAGAACACTTAGAAGAGAGAACATCAGACAATGAAGACAAAGTATTTCAACTTGAAAAGAACATAGACAGCTCAGCAAAACTGTTAAGAAACCATGAGCAGAACAACCAAGAAATATGGGATAACATAAAGAGACCAAACCTAAGAGTCATTGGGATACACGAAGGTATAGAGGTCCAAACTAAAGGAATGAGCAATCTGTTCAAAGAAATAATACAAGAAAACTTCCCAGACTTGAAGAATGAGACAGAATCCCAAATCCTAGAAGCCTACAGGATGCCAAATGTGCAAAATCATAAGAGATCCACACCTAGACACATTATAATGAAGATGCCCAACATACAGAATAAGGAGAGAATTTTAAAAGCTACAAGAGAAAGGAAGCAGATTCCATTTAGGGGTAAACCAATCAGGATAACAGCTGATCTCTCAACACAGACTCTAAAAGCTAGAAGATCCTGGAATAACATATTTCAAATGCTAAAAGAAAATGGGTTCCAACCAAGAAATGTGAATCCAGCGAAATTAAGCTTCAGGATGGAAGATGAAATTAAAACCTTCCATGATAAACAAAAGTTAAAAGAATTTGCAGCTAGAAAGCCATCTCTTCAAAACATCCTTGGCAAAACATTACAGGAAGAGGAAATGGAAAACAACATTGAAAACCAACAGTGGGAGGTAGGACAGTAAAGGGGTAAAAATAATCAAAGAGGAAAAACAAACCATGTTAAGTAACATAAATAAACAAATATGGCTGGAAGAACAACCCATATCTCAATAATAACCCTAAATGTTAATGGCTTAAACTCACCAATTAAGAGACACAGGCTAGTAAAATGGATCACAAAAAAAAGACCCAACAATATGCTGCCTACAGGAGACACATTTGATAGGAAAAGACATACATAGACTGAAGGTGAAAGGTTGGGAAAAATCATATCACTCATATGGACTTCGAAACAAGCAGGAGTGTTCATACTCATATCAAATAAAATAGATTTCAAGCCAAAGTTAATCAAAAGGGATAAAGAGGGACACTACATACTGCTCAAGGGAACCATACACCAACAAGACACAACAATCATAAATATTTATGCCCCAAACAATGGTGCTGCTATGTTCATCAAGCAAACTCTTCTCAAGTTCAAGAGTCTAATAGACCACCATACAATAATTATGGGAGACTTCAACACCTCTCTCACCACTGGACAAATCTTCCAAACAAAAGTTGAATAAAGAAACTATAGAACTCAAAAACACAATTAACAACCTAGACTTAATTGACATATATAGAATATACCACCCAACATCAAGCAGTTACAGAAGACATCAAGGAGGAAATTAAAAAATTCTTAGAGATAAATGAAAACACAGACACAATATATCGGAATCTATGGGACACATTGAAAGCAGTTCTAAGAGGAAAATTCATTGCTTGGAGTTCATTCCTTAAAAAAAGAAAAAACCAACAAATAAATGATCTCATACTTCATCTCAAAATCCTAGAAAAAGAAGAGCAAAACAACAGCAAAAGAAGTAGAAGGCAAGAAATAATTAAAATCAGAGCTGAAATTAATGTAATTGAAACAAAAAAAACAATTGAAAAAATTGACAAAACAAAAAGTTGGTACTTTGAAAAAATAAATAAGATCGACAGACCTTTAGCCATGCTAATGAAGAGAAGAAGAGAGAGAACTCAAATTCCTAGCATACGGGATGAAAAAGGCAATATCACAACAGACACTTCAGAAATACAGAAGACAATCAGAAATTATTTTGAATCCTTATACTCCAAAAAAATAGAAGATAGTGAAGGCATTGATAAATTTCTTAAGTCATATGATCTGCCCAGATTGAGTCAGGAGGATGTAGACAACCTAAACAGACCAATATCAATTGAGGAAATAGAAGAAACCATCAAAAGATTACCAACTAAGAAAAGCCCGGGATGGGATGGGTTTATAGCAGAGTTTTACAAAACCTTGAAAGAGGAACTAATACCAATACTTTTCAAGCTATTTCAGGAAATAGAAAAAGAGGGAGAATTTCCAAATTCATTCTATGAGGACAACATCACTCTGATTCCTAAACCAGACAAAGACACTTCAAAGAAAGAAAACTACAGACCAATATCTCTAATGAACCTAGATGCTAAAATCCTCAATAAAATTCTGGCAAATCAGATACAAAAACATATCAAAAAAATTGTGCACCATGATCAAGTAGGATTCATCCCTGGGATGCAAGGCTGGTTCAATATACGGAAATCAATAAATGTTATTCACCACATCACTAGACTTAAAGATAAGAACCATGTGGTCATCTTGATAGATGCAGAAAAAGCATTCGACAAAGTACAGCATTCCTTTATGTTCAAAACTCTCGAAAAACTAGGGATAACAGGAACATACCTCAATATTTTAAAAGCAATCTATGCTAAGCCTCAGGCTAGCATCATTCTGAATGGAGAAAAATTGAAGGCATTCCCTCTAAAATCTGGAACAAGACAGGGATGCCCTCTCTCACCACTTCTGTTCAACATGGTTCTCTAAACACTGGCCAGAGCAATTAGACAGACGAAAGAAATTAAAGGCATAAAAATAGGAAAAGAAGAACTTAAATTATCACTATTTGCAGGTGACCTGATTCTATACCTAGCAGACCCAAAAGGGTCTACAAAGAAACTATTAGAGCTAATAAATGAATTCAGCAAAGTGGCAGGATATAAAATCAACATGCATAAATCAAAGGCGTTCCTGTATATCAGTGACAAATCCTCTGAAATGGAAATGAGGACAACCACTCCATTCACAATATCCTCAAAAAAAATAAAATACTTGGGAATCAACCTAACAAAAGAGGTGAAAGACTTATACAATGAAAACTATAGTACCCTAAAGAGAGAAATAGAAGAATATCTTAGAAGATGGAAAAATATACCCTGTTCATGGATAGGCAGAACTAACATCATCAAAATGGCGATATTACCAAAAGATCTCTATAGGTTTAATGCAATGCCAATCAAAATCCCAACGGCAGCATTTCTTGTAGAAATAGATAAAGCAATCATGAAATTCATATGGAAAAATAAAAGACCCAGAATAGCAAAAACAATTCTAAGCAGGAAGTGTGAATCAGGCGGTATAGCAATACCAGATTTCAAACTATATTACAGAGCAATAGTAACAAAAACAGCATGGTACTGGTACCAAAACAGGCGAGTGGACAAATGGTACAGAATAGAGGACACAGAGACCAATCCACAAAACTACAACTATCTTATATTTGATAAAGGGGCTAAAAGCATGAAATGGAGGAAGGATAGCAACTTCAACAAATGGTGCTAGGAAAACTGGAAATCCACATGCAACAAAATGAAACTGAATCCCTTTCTCTCACCATGCACAAAAGTTAACTCAAAATGGATCAAGGAGATTGATATCAAATCAGAGACACGGCATCTGATAGAAGAAAAAGTTGGCTACGATCTACATACTGTGAGGTCAGGCTCCAAATTCCTTAATAGGACCCCCATAGCACAAGAGTTAATAACTAGAATCAACAAATGGGACTTACTCAAACTAAAAAGTTTTTTCTCAGCAAAAGAAACAATAAGAGAGGTAAATAGGGAGCCTACATCCTGGGAACAAATCTTTACTCCTCACACTTCAGATAGAGCCCTAATATCCAGAGTATACAAAGAACTCAAAAAATTAAACAATAAGAAAACAAATAACCCAATCAACAAATGGGCCAACGACCTGAACAGACACTTCTCAGAGGAGGACATACAATCAATCAACAAGTACATGAAAAAATGCTCACCATCTCTAGCAGTCAGAGAAATGCAGATCAAAACCACCCTAAGATACCATCTCACTCCAGTAAGATTGGCAGCCATTATGAAGTCAAACAACAATAAGTGCTGGTGAGGATGTGGGGAAAAGGGTACACTTGTACATTGCTGGTGGGACTGCAAATTGGTGCGGCCAATTTGGAAAGCAGTATGGAGATTTCTTGGAAAGCTGGGAATACAACCACTATTTGACCCAGCTATTGCCCTTCTGGGTCTATTCCCTAAAGACCTAAAAAGAGCATGCTGCAGGGACACTGCTACATCGATGTTCATAGCAGCACAATTCACAATAGCAAGACTGTGGAACCAACCTAGATACCCTTCAATAGACGAATGGATTAAAAAAAATGTGACATTTATACACAATGGAGTATTACTCTGCATTTAAAAATAACAAAATCATAGAATTTGCAGGGAAATGGATGGCATTAGAGCAGATTATGCTAAGTGAAGCTAGTCAATCCCTAAAAAACAAATGCCAAATGTCATCTTTGATATAAGGAGAGTAACTAAGAACAGAGTTGGGAGGAAGAGCATGAGAAGAAGATTAACATTAAACAGGGATGAGAGGTGGGAGGGAAAAGGAGAGAGAAAGGAAATTGCATGGAAATGCAAGGAGACCCTCATGGTTATACAAAATTACATACAAGAGGAAGTGAGGGGAAAGGGGAAAAAACAAGGGGGAGAAATGAATTACAGTAGATGGGGTAGAGAGAGGGGAGGGGAGGGGAGGGGAGGGGGGATAGTAGAGGATAGGAAAGGCAGCAGAATACAACAGACACGAGTATGTCAATATGTAAATCAGTGGAAGTGTAACCAATGTGATGCTCCATTCTGTATACGGGGTAAAAATGGGAGTTCATAACCCACTTGAATCAAAGTGTGAAATATGGTATGTCAAGAACTGTGTAATGTTTTGAACAACCAACAATAAAAATTAAAGAAAAAAAACAGGGAAAAAAAGAAAAAGAACAGGGATTGAGTCTAAAACCTGACTTAACTTCAGAAACTGTGGAGGCCAGAAGGAATGGAACAGTATCTGCAGAGGTTGAAGGTCAAGACTGTCAACCAATAGTTTTATATTTCCAGCAAAATTATCCTTGAAAACGAATAAGAAATAAAAGCATTCCCAGATGAACAAAGACTGAGAGAATGCATAGCCGCCTTAACAGCTACACAAGAAATTCAAAAAGGGAATTCTTCAAGCTGAACAGGAAAAAAAATAGTGGATGAGAATACAGATCTACATGCAGACATGAGGAGCCCGGGGGGAATTCAAAGTTCGCCTGCTGAGAACGTTCCCTTTCCCACTTAAAGGTGACTAATAACTAGGAAAAACAATGTAAATATGTTTTTGTTTTTAATTTTTCTCCTATCCTAATTTTAAAGGCGATCACACAATCGATGATTATAAACCTGTGTTGATGGGCACGCAAGTATATAAATGTTATTTGTTTGAAAATAACAGCACAGAGGAATTGGAAGCAAATAGAGCCAGAGAGGAGCGAGTATGTTGTACGACATTAAGTTAAAATATTAATTTCCTATTAATCTGAACTAGACTATTATAAGTAATAATTACAGTCCCCAAGCAACCACTAAGAAAATAGCAATATCAAGTAAAATAAATTACAAAGATTAGGAATGGCAAACACAAGAATATAAGAGCAAAAGAGAATGAAGACATTAAGTGGTGGTGGTGGTGGGGGGGAGACAGCAAATACCAGAAAATCCTACCCTAGTGATAATTAAATTTCAAAGGATTAAAACTCCAATTAAAATGCAAGACTGACGGAATGGGTAAAACGTATGATTTAATTATACATAATCTACAAGAGATACAATTGTGATGCAAAGACACAAAGAGATCAAAAGTGTGAATAGATGGGGAAATGCTATACCATTCAAACAGGAACAGCCACAGTGGCTCTCAGAGTCCCAGCAGGTGCAGGAAAGGTATTCCAAGGCCCCCACGGGATGCCTGGAACCAGGGATAATAGCGTGCTCTACACGTACACTATGTTGTTTCCAAACATATATACTTAGGATGAAATTTCATTTATAATCTGTCCCAGTAAGCAATGAACAGCAGCGCTTAGATCCTAGTGACCTCAGCATACACTTTTAAAAAATGTCCTTGTGAAGTTGAGAACTTTCCCTTTCCCAGTTAAAGGAAACACGTCACGGCTTCTCTGTGGCACATCCAACGAAGTTAATACCCTCACTCCTCTGGTGCCCCGGAGTCCTGATTAAGTAAAGAAGAGCTACTTGAGAGCCAGTACGGCCATGTCTGGCCAGTCAATCTGACAACCAAGATGGCTACTGAGTGACCAAGACAGGTGCAGTGGATGAGCTGAACAAAGGGATTCACACTCCAGGCAGGGGGCAGCAGGACAGCAGGAGCTTTCCCCACACTACTCACAAGTAGGTGTGATTTAAAATCCACGAATGGTTTATTTCTGGAATTTTCCATTTAATATTTGCGTGGAACCACCGGTAATTAAAACCATGGAAGGTGCTATTACAAAGAGAGTGCTATTGCTACTGCAGCACTACCAGACATTTCCAGTCAAAGAGCTCACGAGGAACAGAGATGACCTTGTGTGATACAAGGTCAATCCATCAGGAAGGGCAGCGGGAGTTGGGGAAGACGGCGGATTAGAGCAAGGGCGCAGTTTCCAATTGCTCCACAGCTTGAGGCTCAAGCAGCGGGAGAAGTATTACTTCTCAGCAAGGAGGGCGACGGAAGGAACTCACCGAAATTCAGCACTGGGCAATGAAATAATCACAGAGAGACAGAAGTTCAGAAGCTCTGAACACAGAGCAAGAGATAATCTGTGGGCGACGTGCCCGTTTTGCTGGGAGTGGTGGGGTGAGTGCCGCCAGCTACTGCAGAGGGGAGGGGAGCACAGGCAAGAAGAGAGAGAAACACGGGAATAAACTTGGCCTTGGGGAACCTGGAGAAAGAGAGGGAGGAGATGGGCAAGCAGAAGATTGAAAAGTGCTCGGTCGTCCAGTGGGTGAGCAGAGAACTGAGGAGGGGACTGTTTACAAGTGTCCACGTGGGAGTGTTTAGTGGCTGGAGTGAGGAGTTGATAGAAAACACTGTCAGCCTGTCCCAGCAAATGCCTGCCGGGGGTCCTGGCCGTGTCTGGTCCCCAACCACAGAAAGGACCGTGGCGGCTGTGACCCAGGCTGGGAATACCAGGGGAGAGAAGAAGGAGCCCAAAACAGAGCGGGGGCCCATCCACGCTCCCCGTGTGATCTTGGGAGTCCACATTCGTGGCAGTGGGACCTGGGAGACTGCAGAGGGGGAGACTCCTGCTCTTCAAGTGGAGCTCTCGAGAGAGCAGGCATCCCACAGAGGTCAGGCCAGCCAGCCAAGGGTGCGGAGCTCCTCTCTCTGGAGTAAACACCTCCGGGTGAAGTTCCCAAGGACGTCAGAACTGAACCCCGGCTGCTGCAGCTTCCTGTTTGCCCTCTGCAGCTGCCCCTCTCTTTGCGTGGACCAAAACCCCAATGGCCAGTGTGTCCCAGGCTGTCCTACCCCACACTGGGAGACGGGGAGCTGAGAGCGGCAGGCCTCAGCAGCCGGGAGCCTAGTGAGGGACAATAAGAGGTCAGATTTGACAACCCCCACCCCTGGATCCAGAGTCCAGAAAGAAATGCAAAGAAGGGCTCAGCAGTGCAGGCAGTGACCTTCATCCTCGGCAACAGTCCTATCCCCCAGCAGACACAAGCCCTTCATGTTCGTTAAGAATCTTTTTCTTTTCTTTCTTTTCTTTCTTTCTTTCTTTCTTTCTTTCTTTCTTTCTTTCTTTTTTTTTTTTTTGGTGCTGGGCATTGAACCCAGGGCCTTATGCATGCAAGACAGGCACTCTACCTACTGAGCTATGTCCCCCAGAGCACGGGAGGGATAGAGGACTCTAGATAGGGCAGAGGGGTGGGAGGGGAAGGGAGGGCAGGGGGTTAACAATGATGGAGGACTGTGATGGACGTCATTACCAAAGTTCACGTATGAAGACATGAATTGGTGTGAACATACTTTATACAAATAGAGATATGAAAAGCAGTGCTCTCTGTGTGTAATAAGAATTGTAATGCACTCTGCTGTCATGTATTTAAAAACTAAAATCTATTTTTTTAAAAAAGAATTTTTTTCTTAACCCCTTCCTTTTTTGTTTTTTTCCGTTCTCGTGTCTGTGAACATATAT
This sequence comes from Ictidomys tridecemlineatus, assembly GCF_052094955.1. Taxonomy (NCBI): domain Eukaryota; kingdom Metazoa; phylum Chordata; class Mammalia; order Rodentia; family Sciuridae; genus Ictidomys; species Ictidomys tridecemlineatus. Next base: position 120,188,771 of record NC_135481.1, on the reverse strand, counting down.
GTATGTGCCTTGTCGCTGCAATATTGTTTATAATATTAGTTGGTTTGAGGACAGATGCAGATATGATTTTTTCTTTCATTTTGATCATTTTTTCCACTATTTATCACTTAGACTTAATTCGTTTTTACAGGTAGAATGTTTTGTAGACATGTGTGAGTGTGAATTTTTATTTGTGTTTGTCCTTACCTTAGTTTTTCTGTTCTTTTTATTCTTTTTTTCCTCTCTTCCCTCTCTTATACCAAATTCTCTTTCCCTCTATTTACTTTATCACTTTTGGCTATTTCTCGCTCCTCTTCATCACCTGCTGCCTCTCTCCTACTTCCCCTCTGTTCACTTTTTAAGTAGACCTTCCCGTGTCTTCCTACCTGATTCTCTCTTCACTGAAGGAGCAGTACTTTCACTCTTAGAAGTAGTAGCTTATGTGATTCCTACCCCACCATGCATGTTGTTGGGGTTATTAATAGGGTGAACAGAGTTTTCACCTGCTGTTTAATTCTAGATCTAGCTCTCTGCCTTTGCTCTCTTTTTCCAGGATTAAATGTGGACTGACTCTTTGTGTGGACATTTGTGTTGTAGCTGTCAAAGTAGGCATCAGACATTTATTCTAAGGCTGTATATCGGCCGCTACCATTATTGCTGTGGCTTGCACCCCACTTTTTTCTAAGAAGGGCTGGGAAGTGATTGAGACACTACAAGTTAGTCAGAGGACAGAGACCTGAGACGAAACTTCACTCGCATCTCAGCCAGGTGACAGTGAACCTCACTCCACACACGAACTAACCCCAAAGGGGCTCCAATAAGACTTCAAAACATGGAATAGGGGAGGAAAAACTCCCAATGAACAACCAAGTCCCACTAGATGGGGGTTCCAGGTCCCACTCCCGGACATCTACTCACCCAGAAAACAAAGAGGACGTCCCAACACAACAGCTCAGAGGAGCCCAGAGCATGGCGGCACCTCCCCAAGAGTGCAAACATCAGCAGTTCTACAGCAGCAAACTGAGCAGAATGGAGGCTGAAATTCACACCCAGATCATGATGAGCCTGGGTTGTGAGGCTAAAAGATATCAACACAGGAATTAGGACAAAAAAGAAAAACAAAGGACATATGCATAAAAGAGGACAAGGGATTCATCTCAACATATGTGCAAAACCAAGATCTCTGAAAACATGAGGACACAGTTCCCCCCCCCCCACCGACCGCCACCAAATTTACAATTCTACAACAAAGGGACCCACAGATATGGAAGTAAAAGAAATTGCAGAGACAGGCTATGAAGTGTGGTTATTAAAATGTTCATTGGGCTAAGGAATAAATTTAGAGAATAAATGGAGGAATAAATGGAGAGAGCAAATATGGCATATAAAGGACCATTTCAATAAAGAATGAGAGACACTGAAAAGAAAACAATCAGAATTCCTGGAAATGAAAGACACAGAGAATCAAATAGAAACTTCACTTGGACGTGTCACCAACGAATTAGAGCATGTAGAAAAGTCAAACTTCAGGCCTTGAAAACAGAGTCTCTGAACTTAACACTAAATATGTAATAAAAGGGGAAAAGACCATGCCCAGAATAGGCAAGAACTCTGAATGACACCAAGAGACCAAATTTAAGAGCCAGTTGGATAAAGGAGAGCACGGAGATACGGGCTAATGGCATTAAGAATATGTCCACGAAATAATAGTAGAACATCTTCTTAATCTTAGAAATGACCACCCACATGCAGAAGGACAAGATAAAATGGACCCTGCAAGACACATCATAATCAAAATGCTAAACCTAGAAAACAAGGAAAGAATATGAAAACTGCAAGAGGAACACATTAGGTTCCATTTAGAGGCACACCAGTAAGGCTCATTTCTGACTTCTCAAACCCTAAAACCAAGGATGGCTAGAAATGAGTTATTCCGAGATCTGAGAGAAAACCATTGCCAAGGAAGAGTGGCGTATCCAGCAAAACTACCTTTCAGGATCAAGAGAGAAATAAAAAGTTTTCACCAAAAGGATAAACTAAAAGAATTTATGACCACTCAGCCAGCACCACAAATAATAAAGATATACCAAGTAGAGGAAAAAACTCATACACAAATACAGAGCTCCCAAATGGATGAAGCAATCTAGAAGAGCAGCCAACTAAATAAAAACTAGGATTGAATTAAATATAGGAAATAAATCAAAATGGCACTGAGTAAAAAAATCTATCCATAATAACACTGTGTGTATATGGCCTCAACTCTCTAACTAAGACACAGATTGGCAGAATGGATTGTAAAACAAGGTCCAATTATATGCAGTTTGCAGGAGACTCATAGGCAAAGACATTCTCTGGTTGAAAGTCAAAGGATGAAAAAAGATAAAATGGAGTCTGAAAACAAGCAGGAATAGCTATTCTCATACCTGACAAAGCAGATTTTTCAAGCAAAAATAAATCAGAATATATAAAGAAGGTCACTACATACTGGTAAATGGAACAATCCAACCAGAAGGTATAGCTTTATTTATGTCCAAATGTCAACACACCTAATTACATTAAGAAATACTTCTCTGCAGAGCGCTGTGGCACATGCATGTAATCACAGCAGCTCAGGAGACTGAGGCAGGAGGATCATGAGTTCAAAGCCAGCCTCAGCAAAAGTGAGATGCTAAGCAACTCAGTGAGATCCTGTCTCTAAATAAAATACAAAATAGGGCTGGGGATGTGGCTCAATCCTTGGCACCCCCCCCCCCAAAAGAATACTTCTTGACATTAAATCCCAAATGAGCCCCAATAATAATCCTGGGTGATTTCAATATACTACTTTTACCAATATACTGGTCATCCAAATATAATACTTTATAAAGATTTTCCAACTTAAATATAAAAATATAAAAAACTATAAATCAAATGAACCTAACAGACACCTACAGAATATTTCAACCTAAAACAGCTGAATTCACATTCTTCTCAGCATCTCACAGATCTTTTCTAAATACACCACATTTTAGATCTCAATGTAGGTCTTAGCAAATACAAAAAATCTGATATAATTCTTGTGCATCTTATCAAGATCATAATGGAATGAAATTAGAGATCAACAGCAAGAAAAATAATAGAAACTACATAAACTCATAAAGATTGAACAACACTCTTTTAAATGAAGAATGGATCATAGGAAAAAATGAGCAAAGAAATCAAAACATTCTTAATAACAAATGAGCTCAGAGATAACACATATCAAAATCTCCAGGACTGAATGAAAGCTGTTCTAAGAGGAAAGTTTATAGAATTGACTGCTTAAATTAAAAAAAAAATCTCAAATAAATAATGTTTAATGTTATACCTCAAGGCCCTGAAAAAGAACAAACTAATTCTAAAATCAGTAGAAGGTAAGAAATAACTAAGATAAAAGCCAAAATTAATGAAACTGAAAATTCAAAATACAAAGTTAAACAAAGAGTTGGTTCTTCAAAAAGATAAATAATATTGATGATTCTTTATCCAAACTAACCGAGTGGGGGTGGGGGGAGAGAGAGAGTGTGTGTGTGTGTAAAAGAGATAGATAGAGAGAGAAAGAGAGAGAACCCAAATTAACAAAATTAGAGGTGAATTAAGAGATAGTACCACAGACAAAATTCAATGTATCATTAAAAACTATTTTGAAAATTTATAATCCAATAAACTGGAAAATCCAGAAGACATTGAAAAATTTCTAGACACATATAATCTAGTCCAATTGAACCATGAAGATATAGAAAACCTAAATAGAGTAGAATCAAGCGATGTGATTGAAGAAACAATTAAAAGCCTTCCAATAGATTCCTTACAAAACTTTGGAATGGAACCACCATTTGACCCAGCTATCCCACTCCTTGGTTTATACCCAAAGGACTTAAAATCAGCACACTACAGGGACACAGCCACATCAATGTGTATAGCAGCACAATTCACAGTAGCTAAATTATGGAGCCAACCTGGATGCCCTTCGATAGATGAATGGATAAAGAAACACAACGGAACGTTACTCAGCATTAAAAGGGAATAAAATCATGGCATTTGCAGGTAAATGGATGGAGTTGGAGAATATCATGCTAAGTGAAGATAGCCCATCCCAAAACACTAAAAGCCAGATGATTTCTCTGATAAGTGGATGCTGATCCATAATGGGGGTGGTGTGGGAGAACAACGGGAGGAATGGAGGAACTTTGGATAAGGCAAAGGGGAGGGAAGAGAGGGGAGGAGCTTGGGGTGGGAAAGATGGTGGAATGAGCTGGTCATCATTACCCTAAGCACATGTATGAAGACATGAATGGTGTGACTCTACTTTATGTACAACCAGAGAAATGAAAAGTTGTGCTCCATATGAGTAATATGAATTGAAAGGCATTCTGCTGTCATGTATAATAAATTAGGACAAATAAATACATTTATTTATTAGTCAAGGAAAGAAAACTATAGACCAACATCCCATATGCAAACCAATGAATGCAATTCAGATTTAGGACAATAAATGTGGTACATATATTCAATGAAGTTTTACGCAGCCATACGTAAGCCATAAACAATAAAGAAATCATGGTACTTTCTGGTAAATTAATGGAAATGGAGAACATCACACCGAGTGAAATAAACCAGACTCAGAAAGTCAAGAATCAAATATTTTCTTTTATTTGCAGAAACTAGGGAAATATCAGTGGGGAGGAGGGGTTGGTTCCATAAAAATAAAGGAAGGAAGTGTATTGGTGGGGGAGGGATGAGGGGTAGGAAAAGGAGCTGCAGAATAAAATTAAATTATGTGACATATATATATGAATATACCACAGTAAATTTCACCTTTGTGTATACATATAAAGCACTAAAAAAATAAACCAAAAAACAATAAATAGCCAGGCATGGTAGCACACGCCTGTAATCCCAGTGGTTCAGGAGGCTGAGGCAGGAGGATTGCGGGTTCAATGCCAGCCTCAGCAAAAGCAAGGTGCTAAGCAACTCAGTGAGACCCTGTCTCTAAATAAAATACAAAATAGGGCTAGGGATGTGGCTCAGTGGTTGAGTGCGAGTAACCTTGAGTTCAATCCCCAGTAACCACCCCCCCCCAAAAAAAAACAATAAACAAATAGAAAAAAGACCAGTAGAGTAGAGGTGGGGAATGGGGGGAAGGAGGAAGGGAGGAAAAGAGGACAGATCGGGACTGAATGGAGAAAATTTTATTCCATGCATGTATGATTGTGTCAAAATGAAACTTACTACTATGCATAACTACAATACACTAATAAAAATATTGAAAAAGAGAAGTACAGCTATTATAACATATGGGCACCTAATAACAATGCCAAAATACATAAAGAAAAAATTTGGAATTGAAAATAGAAATAGATAATCCAACAAAAATAGGTGGAGATGCCAATACTCCGTTAATGGATGGAATAACTAAAAGAGGAGTTGACCATCACTGAAACAGCTAGACCCAACAGGAGTCAATAGAACATGCCTCTCAACAGGAGCAGAATACACATTCTTCTCAAGCAAACATGAAGCATTCTCCAGGATACACCAGGTGTTAGGCCATGAAACAAGCCTCAATAAATTTAAAAGCAAGAGATTATCAAAATATGTTCTCTGACCACAATGAATAAAATTAGAAATCAGTGTTCCTCTTGCTCTGAGTCATTTATACATATGTGGAATTAAATGACACACCCACATATCACCATGAGCTAAAGACTAACTCACATGGGGAAATAGAAAATGTATTGAAATACAATATACTGAAACTTCAGGATACAGAGAAAGCAGTACACAGAGGAAAAGTTATGGCCGTGAATGCCTACATTAAAAAAGAAGAAAGATCTCAATTTCATAGCCTAAAATCTCCCACCTCAAAAAAGAAAACAAATCAAATCCAAACCAAGCATAAGGAAAGGAATAATAAAATTTAAAGTGTAAATTCATGAAAAGGGATAGAAGAACAGTAAAGATGAACAAAATGACAGACTCTTGCTATACCAATCAAGAGAAAAAGAGAGCGAGCTCAAATCCCTAAAATCAGCAAGGGAAAAAGACACTACTACCAGTGTTCCGGAAATGGTAAGTGTGATGAGCAACTACTCCAAACAGCTGCATGCCCACAAGTGAGACAGCCTAGACAAAATCGATTATTATTATCTAGAAAAATACAAACTGGAGACATAGAAGATAGGCTCCCTGTGGCCTTAGTACCCAGGGCTGGAACTCCAGCCTACACCGACCTCCTTCGGCTGCTCGGCTGCTTTTTTCTCACTTGGTTGCAGGGTGACACGGGGGTTCTCAGGCCTGCCCCAGGCCTGGCTGGGGGCTCTGGTCTGGGGCTTGGCCCCCTCCAGAGTGCAGGTTGCTGGGCTGTGGCTGGCAGGTTGCGGATGCCTTTGTCTTAGCTGGACTTTTTCTTCTAGGTAGGAGGGGAGCAGCATTCTTTTCTGCTTCCTACATCCTCAGCAGAAGCAGAACCCCCAATCTAGCCCGTCTCAGGGGATGGTGGGTGGGTGGAGAGGAGGGTACCATGGTCAAGACCCAGGCTGCACAGTCCCAGGCTGCTCCTTAAGTGAGGACCTGGGCCTGACCCAGGGCAAGAGGGCCTAAGGGTGGACTCTTCAGAAAGACCACACTAATGGCAGGGGAGGCGCGGGCTGGACAAGGGGAGGGAGAGTATCCGCAGGAGATGGCGGGAAGGGTTGAGGAGGGCTGGGATTCTAGGACAGTGACAGGGACACCCAGGAGGCTGCTGGCCTGGTGTTAGAGACCAACAACAAGGAGCAGCACCCCAGTGGAGCTGACAGGGGCTGGTCCTAGGCTGCAAGGAGGGATATTCTGATGCGCCAATTAGAAATAGAGGAAGCAGCGGCCCTGGGAGCGGAAACAGGAAGTCAAACTCCGCGTACGTATCAACTACTAGCACAAATGTGATGCACCAACTAAAGAAAACGTAAGTCCGGGAGCCGTTGGCTGCCCATCACAGCCTGGCGTTTGGGGCTGAGGATGGAGAGGTCACAGGCGGCTTCCTGGGTTGTCACGGGAGGCCCCTCCCTCCTGCAGGCTGGCTTTCCGAGCTCTCTTGGTGGGGCTGGCTTCCTTGCTGTGGCTCAGGGTCAGGGGCCCTCACATGTGGTCCACATGGACAGATGGCATTCTCAGTCCTTCCTAGTCCTTCTCCATCGGGCAGGACACTGTCCCGAGGACCCTGGGCCGCTTCAGAACAAAGCTGGTTTGTAGGGCTATGGATTCCCGTGGGATAAGACCCTTAGGTCAGAGTTGTGGTTCCAGGGCTGTGATCTGGCTGGGGAGCGAGATCAGCAAGCTCCCTGGGAACAAGGACCCCAGGGCTGTGGCTGCAGGCCTGGGAGAGGCCGCAGCTTTGGGCCATGGGCCACCGTGCCCTGTGGAGAAGCCCTGTGCCCATGGGCCCTGTGAGCTCCCTGCAAAAAGCCCCAGGCCCTTGGCACTGCCTGGTGGTGCTTGGTGGTCCTAGAGGTGGAGGCTGCACACACTCCCCGCCCCTTCCAGACTCTGATCTCTGTTTAGGTTTCTGTGCTGAGCACTCCCAAGCCCATCTGTAAATCGTATGCACTCTAAAAAGTTCTGGCCGCACCCTGAGGCTGGAGGCCTCTCCCCAGAGGACTGTAGCACCCTGCCTCCTGTGTGGGGTCCTCATTTCCCCTCAAGCCTGCTGGGAGCTGCTTGCATCACCCAGGCCCGGGGAACTATCTGGGGGCATGTGGAGGGGGGCAGGGTCTCTGCACAGGGACCCACCAAGGGGCAGGTGGAAGGCTAGAGCCTCCCAACCTCCACCCCCCACCCCCCATCTGCCCTGCATTCAGCCACGTGACTGTGCCCGGCTCCTGAGCTGGCCGTCTCTGGCACTGTGCGTCCTCTGCCCTGGCCCCGGGTGCAGCGTCACAACTTGCGGAAGATCCAGTTTCAGGAAAAGCACATGCCGGTAAGTCCAGTCACCGTCACTTTTCTACCTGCAGAACCAGTGACCCCCTCCTATGGGCACTTGTGTGGCCTCCCCATCCAGGAAGTCTCCCCAGCCCAGGCACTACCCACGAGGAACCCTGCAAACCTCAGCCACAGGCCCGGCTCCTGGCCACAGCGATGGGCGGGGGCCCTGCCTCCTGTGTGGGGTCCTCATCTGCAAAACAGCAAAAGCCCTCGCTCCAGGACCTGCCCCTTCTCCACCCTTCCCTTCCCTCCAGCCACCTGGTTTCTGCTGGGTCCTGCTTATCCTGGTCTCCTCCCCATTCCTGCTGCTTCCTGCACTCCCACTCCGTTCTGTCCACAGGCTTGTGACCCTTTCCTTCTAACCCAGTCCCAGTTTCCCTTCCGGTGTGGGGATTGTGCCCTCTGCTCTGTCCTCTCCCTCCAGCCCATCCCTCAGCCCACCCCACCCCCTGGTTCTGGTTCCCCTCCTGCAGGCAGTCCCGCGCGAGGCCCCTGGCATTAGCTGTGCTGGGCGCAGTGGAAACATCACGTCTGCAGCCCCCGCCCCCAGGGCTCCCTGCCTGATCCAGACCCTTCCCCCACCAGCTTTCCGCCCACCCTCAGAGAGGACTGCAATATTCCAGTTGTCCTCAGCACAGGCGCGCCCGACTGCCATGTCCCAGGTGGTGCTGCGGTTAGAGTGAGGAGGGGTCCCCGGGCTTCTCCCACATCCTTGGGCAGGCAGCCTGAGCCCCCCTCTCCTGCCTGGGCCTTCACCCTCTGTGGCCCGCACACGTGCACGTGGGGACTTGCACCCTCCTGCCCAGCTCCGCTGTGCAGGGGTCACAGAGGTGGGGGCCCCCAGTAGGCACTCTAGAAAAAAATCCAGTACCTGATGCTTTCTCTTTCCTTCACTGTTGAGAAGAAACCTCCCTGGAAGCCAAGGACACCTACTGTGGGAAGCCTTTCCTGGTACCGCCAAGCCCAGGATGAGCGCCTCCCTGCAGAAGTCCCCCAGCACTGACCCTGGGCAGGTTTTCCATCAGTGCGCAGGAGGGGCCCCGTTTTGTGGGCTGCCTAAGGTTCCATTATAAGGATAAATCGTTTTGTTCAGCGACCTCTCTGCTAACGAACTGTTTTTGTTTGTTTTTACGAAACCGCTGCCGTGGACGTTCCTACCCACACGTCCCAGGCTCATGTCTGTGGGAGTTTCCGTGGAGCGGATTCTTCCAAGCATTGTTGCCTGGAGAGGGAGTAAGTGCATTTTTAAATGTATCAGGTACCACCAAGGTGCCTTTGGTTTGTCCTCTGAATCAGCTGTCCACACTCTGGCTGTGACATGAATTCCATTGAGTGACTTCCCACTAGAAGCAGAGCCACACCAAAGGAAACAGGAACACCCTGGAAGCCGGGTGACTTGTGCCCCAGAGGAACTGGGCTGTTGGGTCAGCCTGGAGGCTCGAATTTTGAAAGACTTCCCAGATGGAGTGGCCCAAGTGTCGGAAAACTCATCAGAGATGAGCTCTTATCCCCTCCATCCTCAGCCCCTTCCAGGTCCCCAAGACCAGCCGGTCAGATCCAGGCCCCAAGGCTCGGAGGAGCTATGGGACCATGGCTGAGTCCAGACCTGAGACATGACTGATGCCCTCACAGAAGGTCAGGGTGACACTGGGGGACTTGTGGCTGGAGGACTAAGTCTGCTTCTGGGAGCTTTCATTTCCTCCCTGGTTTGTGGGTAACATGCGTCAACCCTGAATGCTCCCCTCTAAACAAGAAAGAGGGGCCCTGTAGATGCCAAGAGTTGGCCTTGGTGCAACCTTTCCACGGAGCACATAAGACAGGAGGGTTCACGGCAGGAGGCCCTGCCCTCCGCCCTGCCCTGCACCTGCCTTGCTGGCGTGCACACCCCCGTCTGCCTACCTGTCTCTCAGGGCTTCTGTCCTACTTAGTGCCTCTCCCCACTCATGCTCCTGGAGCACAGTGGCTCCAGTCTAAAGGTGGGGTCTGGGAGTCCGGCGGCACCTCAGAAGGCCCTGGGCCTGGGGCAGGGCTTGCAGACACGGTGTCCAGGAAGGGGACCAGGGACTTCCTTGCCTAGAGACAGGCTTTTCTCTAGTGGCTGAGCTTTCCGCCCATGGTGGTGTCTGAGCCCACGACAGAGCACGGCCGGGCTCCCCAAGTCCCTGCTGGGACAGCTCACCAGCTGAAGACAGTCACTCGCTTTTCAGAAAGGCAGACTGACCTTCACAGAGCCCCTACCCGGCCCAAGGCCTGGGGATTACAGCTGAGCTCCAAATGTCTGTCTTTAGGTTCAAAGGGAGAAGCTGACCAGGGGGCAGGGGCAGTCTGGCAAACTAGAAGATTCCCTGGTTTGCTGGCCTTCGCAGCACCAGCCAGGCAGGAGAGATGGCTGTCAAAGGCCACATGTTGACCAGCCCAGGTGGCAGAGTGAGGCCTGAGTGGCCCCAGGTTGTCCTGGCTCTGCACAGCTTCCTGGACCCAGGAGGCCTTCCCGCTTCCTGCACCGAAAGTTCTTGCTTCCCCCTCACCCAGAGCTCTGGACGAGGCATATGGGGACAGCGGCCAGGCCTGTGGCCAGCCCTCCCTGCTACACATTATTAGCAGCGCGGCCCCTGCAGGGGCCAGAAATTGGCTCAACCTCCTGGGGGGAGATCCAATTTTCACCTGCAAAGTGGGAGGGGGGTGGTGCTCCTCTGACAAGCCAAGCCCCACCTCCAGCCCAGCTGCGCCCCAAGGCTGCCATCTCCCAGCCCAGCGGAGCAGGCCCGGGGCTGGTGGGGAGTGAGGCCCACGGGGCAGGCTCAGCTTGTCCCTGAAGTTCCTGGGGTGCGCATGCCACACCTTCTGTGGGTCTCAGCTTCCACCTCTGACCATGAAGGGGCTGCACAGACCTGCAAGCCCTGAAATCCCACCAGAGACCCCTGCCCTGCTTGTGCCAGCAGGCACTCAGTCAAAGTCCCGGGGCAGCTGCTGTAGGCCAGTATGACACCAGTGCTGGGTCTCAGGTGCCAGGCTGACCTGTCAGGTCTGACTGGAGCTGACCACCGCGAGTGACCAGGGATACACGGGGCAGGGGAGGGTGGAAGCCATAGGAGTTCTGAGAGGAGCATCTGGCCCAGGCCAGGGGCTGTCCCTCATTCAACAAGCGCTTTTCCAGCATAGCTGTGCCTCGGAATCCAGGGAGGATGGGCTCTAGGACCCCCACAAACCCCAAATCCACAGGTGTGCAAGTCCTTGTATCAACCGGCATAGTATTTGCATGAACCTACACATATGCTCCCAGACGCTTCAAATCATCTCTAGAAGACTTGAAACACCTGATACAACGTAAATGCTGCATAAATAGTGGTCACATCGGGAATAATGACAAGAAAAGCGTTGATACATGTTCTGTACCAATTCAATATTTTTCCAAATATTTTCAGTCCTCAGCTGGTTGAACGGAGAAGGCGGGACTCAGGGACCCAAGGGAACTCACGTACCATGCATCAAGGTTCCTAGGCCAGACACAGCAGGGGACAGGCCCCGGCTCCTGGAGCCTCATCTGGGTGGGCTGTGCTTTGAGGCCGGTGGAGGAGCTGGGGGAGGTGATTGGCACCCAGATGTGGAGTCTGAGCAGAGGATGGATGGGGGCTCTGGCAAGTGAAGAATCCTCTGGTTGAAGTTTGGGGTGGGGTGACTTGGGGTTTGGGGAGGGTGTCCCCTTCCCTTTGACAGTGGAACTTGGTCTTCCCTTTGAGTGAGTGGGCTGGACTTGGTGACCGGCTTCTAATCAACTGCCCCCCTAGGGTGGTGGCAGTTTGTCTTGCCCACCAAGCCTATGAGGGCCAGGTTGGGCAGCTCTCAGCTCCGTCTGTCTGTCTGTCTGTCTCTGGGTGGAGGGAGCTGGCCTCTCCAGGCTGTTTTTCCTCAAGTTTTATTAGTTGTGTGTTTGGGCTTGGTCAGCACATGGTTCCCGCCCCTTTCTATTTTGAGACACCCTCTTTCTCTGGTGAATGCAATTTTCAAGTCTCTCCTATCATACTTTTTTTTTTTAAATGATATAGTCTTTCAAAGTAGCCTTCTATTTTTACTTTTCCTTTGGCAGGATAATTTCTAACCCTTTTCTCACCACCCAAGTCAATTTCCTTTGTTAATTTCCAAGCCTCTCCCTCCCACAGGGGCCTCACCTCTTGGTACTTAATTGATTTCTTCTCTCGCGTAATTCCAGGGTTTCGTCAATAAGCAATCTTAGGCCCATTGTCGATTTCTATTTTTTTATACCATTTGATCTGCTCCGAGGCTGAGGACTTGGATTAGACACAGAATGAGATTTCATTATCTCTTAGATGCCAATTTTCCCTCTGGCCCCTTTCACTGAGGCAAGAATACTTCTGGACTTTTTATACTCCCTTCTAATTAATTACTCTCTGTTTTTATTCATTTCCCTGACTTCAATCTTGTGAGTTAAAAGTGTAAATTAACACAGGACCCCTACTCCAAATTTATCTTAACTTTAGGGGGTTTTCTAGGGGTCCACAGGCTCTCGGATGCCAGGTCCTCTATAGACACAGCCGATGCCCAGAGGGTCCTTTTATTTCACTGAGTGGGACTTTTCCTACCCCCAGCCCTGCTGATGCCCTCTGCCTGGGCGATTGCTTTCTCTGGTTGCTGCTACCCAGTATACTTCCGGCCCAGAAGTCAAGAGGCCCAGGAGGGCTGGGACCAGCTGGGCCCCAGGCAGCCGCCCACGGTGGGCGGTGGGCATCAGAGCCAGCCATGGCTCTAGAAACCGGAGCCCCTGGTGGCTGGCCGTGGGCAGGCAGGCTTTGTTTGATGCAGCCAAGACCCTGCAGACAGACCCTGTTAGACAGTTTTGCCACCTGGAGGAGAAACCTGTCAAAGCCATTCCTCGTTACCCTCGGCTCCTATCGACCGCCTCTGCCGCGGCCTCTCTGGAGAGGGATCCATTACCACCTGAGCAGGGAGAGCTGCACACCCAGGCTGCCCCCTGTGCAGCCTGCTCTGTGACCCCGCCTGCCAGGAATCTCTGGGCCGGTGGAGCTGTCGCTCCAAAGACAGTAGTGTCTATCTTGGGTGGGATGAGCATGTGTCCTGCCGCTTTAATGCCCGTGCCCCAGCAGCAGGAGGCCACGGACACAGCCCAGCACTAGCCTGGACACCCCTGGCTGCTTGTCCCCAGCAGCTTCCTTCCTCACTTTCTGTGAGATGAGCCAGGAGCCTGTGTGGAAAGGCCCCTGTACCACAGTGTCCCCATGAGGCCATTAAGAGCATGTGGCTGTAAAATCATCATGACAGTCCTTTTAAGAGGACTCTCAGGGGAAGAGACCATCGGGCCCCCTGACCCTCTGGTTTGGCGCAGCTCATCATCATTTCACTCCGTAGACTGATGGTGCTTGTTTCTTCACCTTGGCTGCCAGGAAGCTCAGCAAACAGAACTTCAAGGCAAGCACTTGTGGGCCCGCACTGTGCCCCTGCCTGGGCCCCCTCTGCCTCCCCCTCCCTCCCGGGCCTTGTTTGGCTAGCGTGGGACTCACTGCCTGGCTCCCTTACTGAGCGCCACCTTATACTGGGCACCGTGCGAGGTGCTGGGATCCTGGCATGACCAAGCGAGACGGTGCCGGGAGCCTGGAGCCTGGTCTCTCTCACGTGTGCTGAGTTCTGGGCCAAGACCGAGAAAGGAAGGGGGCTAGAAATGGCCTGGGCAGGGGCCACTGAAAGGGGTGGCAAAGTGGGGACCGTCCCAAGCTCCTGTTGAGGAGGCAGCAGTTCAGCGGAGGTCTGTTTAATGGGAGAGAGCTGGACCTCAGATGTTTGGGAACCACTGGGAGGCTCCTGCGGCGGGAGCAGGGAGGGAAGAGGGCAGGAGGGACTTTGCAGACTGGCAGCCCCCCGTGTTCTAGGGAACCTGGTGTGGAACTTTCCCGACCGCCTTGTCTGAAATAAACTTGAGAACCAGCAAATGCGTGTGCAAATGAACCTTGACCTTCCATGAGAAGCTCGCGACCTGGACCGTGCAGTGTGTGTGGGTGTGTGTGTGTTTGTGCGCGCACGTACACACGGACATTGACGACGTCTCCCGGGACCAGTGTTCCCTTCGTGGAGCAGGGCCCCCCCCCCCCCCCCGGCACCTCCCTCGATGTGTGGAGGGGATTAGATGAGCTAACGCCGACAGCAGCCTGAGAACAGGGCCTGGCCCATGGACGGGCTCCACGGCGTCGGCTCTCGTTACTGCAGTGTGTACATTTGCCATGTGGGACTGGTTAGGGAGGGAGTGGGCCTGGACATGGTTACTGACACGATCGGTGACATAAGATCTGAGGGCGCGTGTTTCTGTGGACATCTGGCAGGACATATATAATCTAATAAGAATCCATAACCTCTTTAAAGCTCTGACGCGCTTCCCCAGCTAATCTCTCATCTGATTGGAGAATGACCTCAGCTTACGAGAACCCTCCTGCCGCGGGGGCCATGGTGGGGAGGGTCCCCCACCCCCTGCCGTGCAGGGTCCACACCCAGTGGTTAAGGGAGGTGCGTGAGGGGGTCCAGCCTGGCGCGCAGCCCTGGAGGCCAGGGCTGGTCCATGCTGGCTGTGTGGGGCCTCAGGGCTTCAACCACTGCCTTCGGGTGGGCTTCTCGGGAGGGGATCAAAGAGAAGGGGTTCCCAGGGATGACTTCCCATCACCTGGGGCCGATCCCTCAGCAGTGGACATGGTGGCCTCGCCAGGGTGATGGTCCATCTCAGAATCTGTAGCCTGGCCTGGGAACCCCACCATGGATGAGGGCAGCCGGGCTCACCAGGGCAGGAGTTCTGCTCCCAGGCTGCCTGCTCACAGCCCTGCCAGCCCCCTCACCCTGGGCCTCACTTTCCCATCTGGAAAACCACCAGAAGGAGACGAGAAGGTCCCCGAGACCCACAGTCTGTCGCGGCCATGAGTGGCTGTGGAGCGGTTTGAACTCTCACGGACCCTGTCACCCCACACCGAGAACCAGGGGTCCCCAGGTCAGTTTGGCAGCTCAGGCCAGGTCTGCCCCTCCCTGGCGCACATGTGCAGGACCAAGTGCGCCCAGAGGCCCCAGCAAGAGGAGCTGGAGGTGGCCTGGCTTCCCGGAGCTCTCGTCTCCAGGGCGCCGGGCCAACCTGGAGAGGGAGCAGGCCCGTCTCCTCGCATTCTCCTCGCTGCATTGGCGGCTAATTGACCACAGGACAGTATCTATGGCGCGTATACAGTAAACATTACTTCAGCCATCTGGAACCGTCTTCCTGCGAGCTGTCCATCACTCCATGGCCCCTGGCCAAGTGCTGGGAGGAAGTCCCCACTTGGGGGCGAAGGAAGGCTCCCTCCTGGCCAGAGCCTCGCCCTGAGTCCCCCCGCTGCTCAGCCTTTGTCCCAGCCCAGCAGCAGAGCAGCCCAGCTCTGCTCCCCGGGGTCGCGGGCCAGGGCTTACGAGGGGCAGCCGCACAGGCTCCAGGACCCTGGAGACAGGTCTCATTCCTCCCAGCCCTCGAGGGGAAGCACAAGACAACGCCACAGCCTTCTGCTGAGGAGTCAGGGCTCAGAGAGGCAGGGTCACGCGGGTCACGCAGGAGTCATTACCGACCTGGGTCTGCTCAAGCTCCCCCTCCTCCTGTGCTTGTTTCCTGGGGCCGCAGCAAGACGTGACCACACCTCCGCTTAGAGCCCGAGAAGCACGTCCTCTCACTGTTCCGGAGCCCACGAGGCCAAAAGCAGAGGCCCCAGGAGGGGGTCTTCTTGGGTCTGCCAGCTTCGGGTGGCTGCGGGTGCTCCTGGCCAACATCCCTTCAGCCTCTGCTTCTGCCTCCCCGTGGCCGCCGCTGTGCACGCGGGTCTCCTGGACAATGCTCACCACGGGGTCCGGGGCCACCCTAAATCCAGGACGACTTCGTCCTGAGAGCCTTAGCTTAATGGCAACTTCAGAGACCCTATTTCCAAATAACGCCACGCCACAGGACGGGGTTAGGACCTGGGCACGGCTTCGTGGGAGCCGCCGTCAGGCCCCTCTACCTCCCAGCACAGCTTCCTGTCAGAGTTCCCTGGACTGTGGGGAGAACTTGACTGGGCACCCAGCTCCCCGACTCCCACCCCCTCTGACCTCTCCCTGACTCCCACCCCCTCCGGCCTCTCCACTCCTCCCTCCCCCAGTGCCTGGTGATTCTGCTGTTGGCTACGGCAGGGGCATTCCAGAGGGGCTTCCCTGCAGTGGGGTTGGGTGACCTGACGGGCTGACACCCAGGGCAGGGCAGGGTCCTTGTGGTGGGCAGAGGTGCAGACAGGGTTAGGTGGGAGCTCGGCTCTCTTGGCCTCTCTCCCTTGGAGCCCTGTGTCCACGGCCCTTGCTGTGGGTGAGGAGCCAGGAGCTCCAGGTTGTGGAGCAGGACAGTTGGTGGGCACTGGAGAGTTGGCTTGGGGACCCTGGAGTCACTGTGTTAGTGTTGGGCTTAGACTTAATGGTGGCTTGGGAAGGAGGCCAGCCAATGGGCTGAGGGTAGGCACTTCAGGGAAGTGAGCAGCCTGCGGCTGGAGGAGACTCCCAGCAACCTTCAGGCTGCCCTGCCCCTCTAGACAGGGCCCCTGGCTGTGCGAGGGCAGATGAGCTCCTGCAGGTAGCCTGAGGATTTGGTGACTTAGGAAGGCCCCCCATGCCACCATTGAGGCTGAGGCAGGAGGATGCTGTTCCGGGCACACCCACAGGTGCTGGAGAGGTTTTGTACTGGACCCAGGTGGCCAAGGCCAACCTGTGTCCATTTGTGTGGACACCTGTGTGTGCCCATGCCTGTGTGGGGGGCGTGTGCATGTACCTCTGGGCCTCCAGGTGTGGGTTGTGTGCCAGAGGTGTGTGTTTGGGGAGTTGCAGTGTCAGTCCCACCTATTTCTCCAGGTGTCCAGGGACTGAGGCTGGACCATGCCACCAAGAGGAGCAGCTGGACACTATCTGATAGTGGAAACTGGACCCAGTGTGGCCAGCGCTGCTTGGACTGGGCCCTTGGTGTCCCTCACATGAAGTTGTGTAAGACTGTGAGGATCTGTGTCGGGAATCCCTGCTGCAGACCCTTTCCATCAAATTGGTGTCCCTGACGCTGACCATGCTGAGTCACCTGGGACGAGGCTGAGCAGACACAGAGGGACTGGGACTGGACCCGGAACTCTGCAGAAGCTGCTGGGCCTGTGGGCCTCACCGGGAGCTGACCTTGTCAGGAGAGCGGCTCTGGCTGGGCCCTCTCCAGAGCAGGAGTCCCCGGCTGTGGGCTCAGCCACGCTCACGGCACTCGGCTCCCGAGAGGGAGGAAGTCATGTCCCCGCCCTATGGCCAGCCGGTCCTCATGTGCCCTCACAGTCTGCAGGCAAGAGGCACCTAGGGCAGGTGTCAGGAAGCCAGTCCAGAGCAAAGGGCCTGGGGATTTGCTTGGGAGCAGCTGGAAGGTGGGGAGAGCTGAAGGACTCGGCACAATAGGGTCAGGGGGTTGGTTTGGGGCACGTGGAACAAACACAAGCTCGTCCTCAATCCCTGGCCACAAGTGGGGTCGGTAGACTTGGGTGAACTCCGAGCTCCATCTGGGTTCCATGTCCGGGCCCTGCTTGGACGCTGACCCTCCTGGCAGCATCTCAGGACCTCAGGGTCCCAGCCCGGGAGCCTGCAGAGGAAGACATGAGGTAATGGGGAGGAAGTGGCGTCCAGATGTGTGGGATGGTCAGCATCACGGGGCAGAGGCCCCAGGTCAGGCAGGAGCAGGGTGGTGCAAAGCCAGGGGCTCTCGGCAGCCTGCAGGGGAAGGGATGACGCCCGCCTCTCTCCCTTCCAGGAGCTGATTCTGTGGGCTAGAATCCCTTTCCTCCTGGGTCCCATGTGGTGGGAAGACACACAGTGGAGCATTCTTCAGTGAAGGCTCGGTGATCTGGAAGGTTTCAGCACCCTGCGTGGGAGGCTGGCTCCAAGCCCGATGGGGACAAAGTCTCAAAACACCCCTTCGGTGGTGGTTGGGGGGAAGCAGGCTTTGGAGTTCAGGTGCAGGCTTCCAGAGGATTCGGAGGCCGGCCGGCGGTGGTGGGTGACCTGGGAAGACATCGGGAGCCTGGGGCTGTTCTCCTGTTTGTTTATTTTGTGGGGTTGCTTGGGATTCAATTTTCAAAATCGAAGGATAACATTCACAGTCAAGTACCTAACCCTGGGGCAGGCTGCGGGCGTCCACAGACCTCTGGAAGGTTCCCTGCCCCCTCCTGTGGACCTCTCCTGGGTGAGGATGCATCTGTCAATCACCACTGGCCGCGTCCTGGTCTGCTCTGTGCCGCTAGGAGACACCGCCTGAGAAGGGCAGTCCAGGAGCTCACCGTGCTGCTCACGCCAGGGCAGAGGGCAGGGGGCGGGAGAGGGTGGGACGGCTGGCTTTTCATCAGGAGCCATCCTTCAGCTCCCAGCCCACCCCTTCCACGAGGGCATCCATCAACCCACTCCGGGGGGCAGACTCCTCATGGCCTGGTCACCTCGTACAGGCCACCTCTCAACACTGTGGCATGGGGTATTGAGTTTCCAACACCTGAGCCCTGGGCGGTTCACGCCGTGGAAGACGGTTCCGAGCGGGTGTAACACCCAGGGGAGGTGGGCTCTTGCATCAGCCTCTTGAGCACAACAGTGGATCGGGAGGTGGGTGTCCGCTGTCCGAGCCCCGAGCTCGCCCTTGCCCTTACCGTGGAGTATTCTCGGCGTGACTGTGGCGCAGCTGATTGGCCCTTGTTGCCATCAGGGCCATCTGGCCAGGGCTCTCCTGGCTCCTCAGTGCCCAGTTTGTACCCAAGACCCACTCTGCCTTGCCTGCTTCCCGTTCTGAAGAGACCTGCAGCCTATGCCCAGTCCCCTCGACCCTGGGCTCCAGGGCGGCAGGGCCCCCACCTGTCCGGCTGAGGCCGGTGCTGGCTGACCTGTCCCTGGAGGCCTTCCCGGCTCTGTGCTGGGCCTGAATCTGGAGCCCAGTCCAGAGGCTCCAAGAGGAGGCCCTGGGTGCGCATCCTATCCTCTCCAGGGGTTTCGGGACAACAGCTGTATTGGGGAGGCTGGGCCCCAGGGTGCTTAGGACGGCAGAGGCACCTAACTTCTCCAGCCCGTGGAGCCCTCTCACTTACTGACCAGCAAAGGCCTTGCAGCCCATTCCCAGGCCACCCCCTCAGAGCTGCATTGGTCACTCACCAGCAGCCGCCCCTCCCTCCAGTGCTGTGGGCAGTGTGTGAGTGCATCCAGTGTGCACAGAGGGAGTGGTCCTGGCCTTGGGGGAGCGGGCTCTGGAAGACAGGTCTCAGAGCCTGCCGCCAACTCCCTCCCTGCCTCCCGGGCAAGCGCCCCGAGGGGCCCTGTGGTCGGGGATGGGGCTCTCAACAAACCTGGGCACTGCAGGCCGCGTATTTGATTTCTGCCGATGAAGAATTTAATGAGGGCTTTCAGAGGGGTCAGACGGTCCTGGGATGAATGGCTGATCCCGAAAATAGACTCCGCTGGCACTTGAGGCTGGAGAGGCTTAAAACAGAAATAGCCTTCAAAGAAGGGAGCCTGGGACCAGCCCGAAGCCCCTCGCTGAAGCTGGGGCTGTTCTCCAGGGAAACCGCCCTGCCCTGCCTGGCACAGACGTGGGCTCTTGCCCGCTGGCCTGGCAGAGGCTGTCGCCGGCTCCCGGGGCAGTGGAAGGAGCCTTGGTGGGCACAGACCCCACCCAGAACCTGTGACCGCTCTCTCTGCCTGGGCCTCCCAAGCTGGTGCACCACGGTCCATGTCAGAAAGGCCCCTCTCGACCCACCGCGCCTCACCCCAAGCCGACAAGACCAGTCCCGGGCCTGGAGGGAATGTTCTAGGTGGAGGGCGTCACCTCTGACTCTCGGTGATGTCAGAAACCAGTTTTAAACAGCAAGGAAGACTTCATCCAGGACTATTGCAGCAGGGTGAGAAATGGACCTCAATTCTGACCCCACGGACAGGAGGGGCCTTGGAGGCCACCGGCAGAGGGCCGGGGTCTGCTGGTGGGAAGCTACTGCCACGGCTGGCTGAGCGTGTCCCCAGGGCTGCTGCGTTGGAACCTGAGTCCCAGGGCAGCAGGGTTGAGAGGTGGGCCCTGAGGGCTGACCCGGTGATGACCTGGCCCTCAGGAAGGGCTTCATGCATCCTCTTGGCAGGGGGCAGCTTATCTGAAGAGCGGGTTTGTTATAAAGTGATCTGGGCCCCTCGTGCCCTCTCTTGCCACGTGGTGCCCTTTGCCGTGTTAAGACCCAGCAGGAAGGCCTCCCAGGGACGGCGCCATGCTCTCCGACTCCCCAGCCGCCAGGACCGTGAGCCAATACACCTCTTTTCTTCCCGAGTTCTCAGCGGGCGGAGTTTGATGGCGCAGCACAGAGTGGACTAAGACAATTCCTAAGTCAGTTCTGGAAGGCGGGGTTCCAGGACGCTACATTGCCAGGTTCTTTGCTGAAACTGGGCTCCGCAGGCCTGGGTGGATCCCTCCTGGAGAGGAGGACATGGGCAGTGAAGTCCAGTCTGGGAGAGCGTCCTGGGCAGTGCAGGAAACAGCCTCGTTCTGGGCTTTCCAGGTCCCCACCAGTGCTCTGGGATTCACTGACCGCGGGACCCTGTCCCCCTCTGGTTCCCCTGGAACAGCTGATGAGGCCTGAGGCGTCCATGAGTGTGTTGGACCGAGGGAAGGACAAAGGGAAAGGAGACGGAGCACATGAGCAGGAAACCCACCAACAAGCCACCGTGGACTTCCATCCCCTGCCCCGTCCCTGCTTGGCTGGGTGGCCCTGGCTCCTGCCCCTGGGGAACCAGCAGCCCTGTGAGTCTGCCCGTCACTCACCTGCCCTGTCCTGAGCATGGGAGGGCTGCAGTGACCAACACAGGGGAAAGGTCATTGTTTGGGGTTACTGTCCCCAGAAGGTCATGTCCTGCCCAACAGGTCATCTCAGAGGGTCCTGAGGACATACGGGGGCCAGGGGGACATTTGCTCTTCCCAGCAGCAGAAGCGTCCCAGGTGGCGGGCAGAGCTGCTGCTGGACACACTTCCTGGGCAGAGTCCCCATCTCGAGCCCTCCTGCTTCCAGGTGGGAGCCTCCTTGAGGGGCACAAGTGTCCCACTGACCCCTTGCCTTCCACCTGCCAGCGGCACGTGGAGGACTCTGATGCCCCAGAGAAGGGCAGAGCCGAGAGACGGAGGGCAGGGCGGGGGCTGGGTCCCCGAGTTGCCCGTAGAAGAGGGTCTCCCGCCAGCCAAACTGGAGGGTTTCTTGCACTGTTGTTAGAACCTATTCTGGTTTCCTAGCATGGCCTGGTGTGAGCAGCCACCTCCCTGAACAGAGTGCATTCAGAGGGGTTCGTCCCACCACATTGAGTGACCGGCCTCCCCCCAGTTCCCAAGGGCTCGGGATGGGGTTGGTCTGGTCCACTCGTGAGTCCCGGGGCCCACACAAGCCCTCCGAGGGGGTGATTTCCAAGCGGGCAGGGCCAGCCTTCCCTGGACAGTCCTTCCCGTGCTTCTGTGCATCCCGAGGCTCATGGGCTCCTCTTTCTCCTTGTTTCTTCGCAGGAAAAAATTTTTTGACTTTCACAGGAAAAAATTTCCCTGACAGCAAATTGCACAGATTTTTCTGAGACGGGCAGCGTCATTGGATCCTCTGGAAGCAGGCGTCCCTTGGCATGGCTGTCCTCTCTGTCCTCCACCCGCCAGCTGCCCAGCGCACAGCCATCCCAATGAGGACGTGATCCCCTTCAGAAAGTTCTGGAAGGCCGAGGGCTGCCTTTCCTTGGGGCTCTGGGGTGGGGGGAGGATAGAGACAAAGGGAAATTGCTGTCCCCATCCAGAGCCTCGCCTCTGTCCCTCATGCTGGGCAACACTGGAAAGCCAGGAGCGGCCAAGAGACCACTTCAGAAGTGGGGTCCTCAGAAGTGGGCAGAATGGA
Organism: Ictidomys tridecemlineatus; assembly: GCF_052094955.1. Lineage (NCBI taxonomy): Eukaryota > Metazoa > Chordata > Mammalia > Rodentia > Sciuridae > Ictidomys > Ictidomys tridecemlineatus. The sequence goes on along the minus strand of NC_135481.1, from coordinate 120,166,863 downwards.
TAGCTTGTACCTACCTGCACCCCGTGGGCTGGGAGATCTTGTTCTTTGTGCAGATGAGAAATGTGGGCCAAGGGAGGTCAAGCCATGGTACCAAGACCTAGAGAGCCGTCACCTGGCCCAGGACGTGGGACACAGATCCCACCGCCTGTCTCCCCTGATCCTGTCCCCGCCTACCACCTTCAGGGGGATCTAGGCACAAGCCGATAAGGACCTCTGGTCCTCGAACCAGCCCCCTGAGACGTCATGTCTTCATCCCCAAGACGGGAATCCCAAGGCCACCAAAGACAGGCCGTGCCTAGCTTCGCCCACATGCCCTGAGCTTGTTCTGGGCTCAGGAAGCTCCAGGGTCACAGACCAGGCACCCGCCTCCTTCCCTCTCGGCTGAAGTAGGCCAAGGATGGTCTCTGCCACAGGCAGACTTCCAGCCTGAGAGCCGGCCTTGGGGAGGCTCCCGGGGCTGCTCTTGTGTCCATGCCTGGGTCTAGCTGCACAGAGCTGGGCGGGCAGAAGGGACTGGCTTGCTCAGGGCCCGGATCCGGGCAATTGGAAGGAATCGGGACTGGGCCAGAGTTCTTGTTTAGGCTTTGTGAGCATGATGCCCAGAGACAGCAACAGGCCTTGGGGGGGCGGGGTTGGGGGAACTAGGGGAGCCACGGCCTCCCCAGTGGCTCAGGGAGACCGGGACACGTTCACTTTCCAGGGGAGCTGTGGTTCGGCGAGTCTCTGGGCAGGCTGCCCCCAATCTCACCAAGACTCTCAGCTTCTTTCACTGAAACAAAGTCTAAAGAGTTTGTAGGCGAGAACTTCATGAAAATTTGACATTTGATAAGAAACTAATTTTGGTGTGTGTTTTTTTTAATACTTTAAAACACCAAAGTAATAAACAACATCTATAAATGTCAAACGTTTCTATTTTGATTATGTTGCTTTGATTTTTATCAACTTTATTTTTTATTAAAAATCCACTGTAAATGAAATAGAGAAGGGGAGATCGGCACAAGAAGATAAATTTTACAATTTATCGAGATGTAAGTGACAGCGCCTCATTTTTTTTTCAGCACTGGGGATTGTTATTATTTTTCATCTCGCTGTGGTTATTAGGATGTTTTTATCTTTGTCGTCTCGTCTAGGAAACCTGCAGCGCTATGGGGAACTGGGATTAAATTTCAGCGTGAACGCGGCTTTGGGCTCGACAGAGCAGGAAGACGCCAGGCTGGGCCCGGGGACGGAGGACGTGCTCAGATTCTCTAGTCCCTCTGGACAGCTGCGCGGGAGCCGCAGCAGAGTCCTCCTGCGGATGCCAAAGTTCCTCTTCGGACCCCAGCATAAGCCCCCCTTGTAGGGGGTTCCCCCACATCTGCCCCCATCCCGGAACTCTGTCTTTAGCCGAGGTCTCCCCAGCAGGTCAGGTGCTGCCCCAGCAGGGGTGGAGTGGGCCAGTCTGAACTCCCTGGGCCCCACATGGAGGAAGCGTTTGTGGGCGCCAGGAAGTCACGGCCACCTGGCGCCCTGTCACCTCCTTCACATCAGGATGCCAGGGAAAGGCACCATGGATGCGGGCGGCAGCCTCCTCTCTTCCTATGGCACTGCCCGTCCAGAAAAGGGGCGTGGGTTTCCCTGGGCACACCCCCCCCCGCCCCAACCCTCTGCTCTCAGCTGCCCAGGGTCAGCGAAGTCACTAGGTCATTTGAGTTTGCTGAAGCCGGGTCTCCTGCCCGCAGCGGCTCAGCTGTGATCCTCCTGGGGCCTCTGTGGAGCCTCTCTCCTGGGGCCTCCGTGGCAGGACGTCCAGGGACTGCCATCCACCTCACCGGAACTGGTCACACTGTTCTCCCTGAGCGCCTGCTTCCTGCCCATGGGTGCCGGGCGCTGAGGGGACAGGAGCCAAGGGAAGGTCTTCCCTCCAGGGATCTGCTCCTCGGGGCGAGAGAAGTACAGAGGGATGGTCCAGCTGAGACAAGCCCCGAGGGAAGCCAGCCCAGGGCGTGGCGCAGACCCTGCAGGAGGGCAGGACTTCAGCTGGGACAGGAAGCAGTGAAAGGGGCCCGTGAGGCCACGGTGCAAGGGGTGGGGAGCGCTGCTCGGATGGATGGACCGTGGACAGAGGCTGGACTGGCAGGGCGTCCTGGGCTGCACAAGTGGGCAGGTCTGTGGGGAGCAGCCCAGGGCCAGCCTGGGGTGGGCTCAGCCCAGCGCAGAGGGAAGCCAGCACCGTGCACAGGAAAGGGAAGGACCCTGTGGGAGAGGGGCTGGGCTGCCCTTCTGCAGCGACTGTGACCAGTATGTGGCCTCTGCAGGGCCATGTAGGATGAGAAAGGACCGACATGGCCAGCGCAGAGATGTCCGCCACAGACTGCAGTTGGGGGAAAGATGTGAAAGGCACCTTTCCAGCGTCTGCTGGGGGCCAGCTCTCCAACCCTGGCCCATGGACGACCGTGGCCATGCTTTCCCCACTGAGCCCTGTAGAGGGGAAGGCAGTGGCCAAGGTGGTCAGGAGGGCCGAGGCAGGAACCATCCAGAACTTCCCAGCAGTGCTGGGGTGACGTGGCCTGCAGCTCCCAGGCAGCCCCAGGACCCCATATCTGCTACTTTGCTGGGCATCTCCCCTGTTCTTCTCGGGGGTCTCTCTGAGGGACTCTCTCTCAACCCCTAGGGTCTTAGAGCCAGGGAGCCAGCAGGGTGCAATATGGGCTCTGTGCCTCCTGGAAGAGCTGGCGCCTGGGCCAGGAGGGCGTCTAGCTCTGCCAGCAAGGCCCCTGGCCAGCGTGTAGCCCGGGTCTTGTCTCCAGGGTCTGGGGCTCCAGGCAACAGCAGCCGCCTGAGCCTGGGGTGGGGTCCGGGGTGGGTGGGACAGGTTTGGGTGGCTAGAGTTCAGGGGCCCTGGAAGGCTACCAGCACAAGAAAGATGGCCCTTGGCCAGAGAGGTCCGTGGTCCCTCGTTCCTGCGAGCAAGGTCTTCCCAGCCCACAGGGCAGAGCCTGCTCTGAGCTGCTGGGAGCTTGCAGACCTTCCTCCTAGGGCAAAAACAGCCCTATTGTCCGGAGGGGAGTGTTTGGGGCTGGAAACGAGGAGGCCGAGGCCCCGGTCTTCCTGCGGCCAAGGACTTGACCTCTCCCCAGAGACAGGGATGACACAGCCTTGTGGACTGGAAAGATCCTGTGTGGGCCGGAGAGATGATGTATGAGTGTCCTGTTGCTGCTGTAACAAATCACCACAGACTTTGTGGCTTAAAACCACACACATTTATTATCGTACAGCTCTGGAGGCCTGCAGTCCAACAAGCTCTTCCCTGGGCTAAAATCAAGGCGTGGGCTTTGATCTTTCTGGAGGCTTTTGGGAGAATCCACTTTTTAGTCAGCTTCAGAGGCTGCCCATGTTCCTTGGCTCAGACCTGGGTCACTCAGACCTCTCCGTCCCTGACGGCAGCTCCTCCTCCGACCCTAGGTCTGAAGGATGCTGTGATGACTTTGGGTCCACCAGGAAGATTCCGGATCACCTTTCCACCTCAGGGTTCTTAGACTTAAGCACATCTGCCAAGTCCCTGCCTCAATGTGAGCCAGTATATTTATAGGTTATGTTGTCCCTAAAGAAAAGAAGAACAGAAAAATACCATGTCCCTGAATTCCCCTTTCTGTTCCCCAAAACCTAGCCAAGTTAAGGGAACACGGGGAGCAGGCCTGGGCAGGAAGGCCCAGGTACTCATCAGCTTGAAGGACACTGGCTTCCTGTCCTTCAACCGGAACCAGGGCAGGTCAGCGTTATCTGCAGAAAGTGACTGCCACACGGACACCAGGGCAGCTGCCCCGTGGGACGCTGGACACACCAACTCAGCGAGCTCAGGTGATGTCACTGCCTGTGCCTCACAGGCAACTCCTGAGTGGGGACAGGAGCAGAACTGAGGGCACTGTCACTCATCCAACTGGCTGCCCCTGAAGAGGGCGCTGCTCAGTGAAGCACTTTGAGGGACAAAGGTGTTCTTTGTCAGCCTGCCCGTCACTCTAAAGTCTTCTCGGCACAGTCACTGATTTCAACCAGCCTTTCCCAAGTGCTGTCTCTGGGCACTTCCTTTGGTCTGTCTGCAACCTACTCCACCACCCTGGCACAGCTGGCTGTGGACAACACAGGTCCTGGGAATGAGGACCTGGGTATTGTTGGGAGACCCTTCTTCTGTCTCCACAGGAGACGGTAACCAAGGAGATGGTGGCCTAGGGGAGCCATGGGCTCAGTCCTGCTCAGCCCTGGGGTGGACCCAGCTGGGCTTCTATTAGGGACAGACCCATCCCCTCCTGGCTGATCTCAGCCCATGGAGGCCTGCAGGAGGGGTGGCTGCCCCCTGGCCCACCTCTCCAAACCCACCTGACCACCACCTCAGCCTGGTTCTCCACCTGCATCCAGGGTTCTGCAGACCCAGCTTGGGGGCTGAGCAAACTCCTGAACAAGCCACCCCTGACCGGGCAGCCCTCCAGACCCCAGCGTGGGCTCCCAGGCCCCTGCGGCGTCCGTGCCCTGCTGGTCCTCAGAGCCCTCCCTTGTCCTGTCATGGGGCCTTGCACCCCCCCACGGGGCCTTCTGCTGCCTGCTGTCAGCTCCAATGCCCTGGCCCCCGGGGCCTCGGGGTGGGACGGCAGACCTGTGTGCAGTGTGAGGGCACAAGGACCCCAGGGTCCCTTCTCCAGGCCTGTCCCTGGCAGTGCCCCAGGGTCCCGTCTGCTCACCCTTGCTGCTCCCTGAAAGGGGTCCAGGAGCCCTTCCTGCAGGGCTGGAGTGAGGGGTGGGGGCAGCAGTAGGGGTGAGTCCCTCTGTCCACCACCTTGGATGTGGTGCTGGCAGATGGTCAGAGCAGCGGATGGGCAGCCCCTACACCGCCTAACTGAGGCTGTGGCATTGGAGCAGGCCTTTAAAAAATGAAGAAGGGGGTCCCCAGAGGGAGGGGTGGAGAGAAGAGGACGGCAGGCCCCGCCCAGGATCGGCCAGGCTGGCCAGTGCTGCCCAAGTTGGAAGCCGGGCCAGCGGAGGCCACCCTGACGGCCCCAGGGCCCCCTCACTGAGCCCTTTTCCAGAACACCCTCAGGTGGACACCTGTGGGGGGTGGAGGGACCCCACCCTCCTGGGAGGAAGCTCACCATGTCCCCAGGCCAGGTGGCAGGGCTGGAACCCTCCCACCAGGCGTCTATTTTTAAACCCCAGCAGGACCTCTCTCTTCCCGTCTCCAGGAGCAAACGTTCACTCCTTTGTGAGCAGCCTCAGAGGCCCCCCTCAGAGGCCCCGCGTCCCCTCAGCCCCCTCTGCCCCCCGGGCCTCTTGACTGTTGCTATTTAAAAGCATCTTGGTCCAGGCCAGAGAAGGGGGCAATCGGGGGCCTGGAGATGAAAGGGGACGGCTCCCCCCCGTGCGCCTGCCCTCAGAGGGGTCAACAAAACCCTCCTTGTGGTCCTGCCAATTATGGTCACCGAGGGGGTCCACGGAGCCAGACAGGAGACGTGACGGCCCCCCTCCCTGGGGTGAGCTGGGGTCACTGCCACAGGCCTGCAGAGCCCCGGGCCACCGGGTCAGCCTGGGAAAGTAGCCCCGGGCAGAGGCCCAGCAGCCCTGTGGGCAGAACTCGCCTAGTTTTGCTTGGGGACACACACAGGAGCCTGTGGTGATAAGGGGAGGATTTGAGGGGCTGTCCCCTCTGGCAGACCACCCTGGGGTTGGTGGCCCTGATGCCGCTGAGCCCAACTCTGCCTCTGCATGACAGCAGAGTGAGCCAGCGGCCACAAAGGCCCCTTCAGGGCTCCCCACAGCCTGTGCTTGGCCACACGGCAGCTGTCATGAGGACTGCAGGTGCACAAAGTGTCCCACCTGTCCCCAGAAGCCATGTCCCTGAAGCCGCAGCAGGCCTGGCACATGTGCATCAGGGGCCTGCTCCCCATGTGGCCGCCCCAGCCTCCCTGCCCATGTGACCACCCCACCTCCCAGCTCCACCACCCCACCTCCCAGCTCCATGTTCTCGGGCCCCTCCTTCCCTGATCCTGGCTCCAGCTGGCACCAAGCAGGCGCTGCCCAGGGAGGCCCCCTTGTCTCGCTCTGTGTCTGCCCCTGTCCCTCTCTGTTCCCGGGTCTCTATGACTCCTTCTCTGCTGCTGTCCACCTCTGTTTCTGTCTCTGCCCACCTGACTGTCCTTGCCTTTCTCTCTAGCTCTCGGTCTCTCTGTCTCTCCCTGTCCATCTGTCTCCCTCCCTCCCTCTCTGTGGCTCTCCCAGCACCTCCATCGTCCTGGTCCCCTGGGAACTCCTTGGACCACCCAGCCTCAGGCTGAGGCTCCATCCTGCTGCGGCCTTCCCTGCGGGGTCTGAAGTCTGGGCCTGGGCTCGGCCTTGGCCTTATCTGAAAGATGGGTGCTGGGGGTCAGAGGCCCCTCTCCCCGCTTCCTCCGGCTGCTCGGGAGGAGCGCCTGGGCCTCCAGCCCCTCTCTGCCCACCAGTGAAGCCAGAGTTAGAAAGGCAGTCAGTATAGACAGGTAAATGGAGTCAGGTCAGATCAAGGAGGCCAATTGTGAGTGAGTCCCAGAAGTTGGAGACAGTCCCCAGAGGGATTGAAATGTGAATTCCCTCAGAGTCCTTCCTCCACCCTCATCAAGAACCTGCCCCTGCTCCAACCTGTTGCCAAGGTAACCTGTCCCAGGAATTGCCCCTCTCTACGGGGAGCTCTAAGGTTGTTCAGGTGTCCTGGGCTGCACAGCACATCCTGCCCTTCCCCCTTCAGCCCAGGGGTTTCCCACTTTGGCCCTCCCACGGAACATTCCTGGGCCTAGTCACTGGAGGGAGAAAGAGAAGGGGAAGAGGGCAGGAGAACAAAGGAAGCCTGGGACATACAAAAAGGGCAGAAAACTTCGCTTCTTGGGATACCAGCTATGGCCCCTTCTCCTTTGCGGGAGTCTATGTTACTCCTTTTTAAACAAACCCTGCTTTATAAGCTTGCCTCCCTGTGCTTCTCTAATGTTCAAACTTAAACAAGTGGGGACAGCCAGAACCTATCACGTTTGAGGCCCTGTGGACAGTTAGGTGGAAAGAGGGTGGTTCCCCCCAGCTCCCAGGCAGGGAAGCGCCCAGCCTCCCAAGCCCATGTTCGTGACCCCTGCTCCCTCTCAGACCAGGGGCAGCTCGCCCCCGTCTCTGAGCTCCAGATTCTTTATCTGTGAATGGTGCCTGGGCACTGCCAGGATCGGGCATGGGGCGGCTGGACTGGATGAGGCAGGGCTGCACCAGGGAGCCCAGTCCTGAGGGAGCGATGCCCTAGCCTTGCCCGCTGGTCAGGGTGAAGATGAGCAGAGTGACCTTCGGGTGCCAACTGAATGTTCACAGCAAAGCCCAAACCCCGTGTGGCCCATTTTACAGGTGATGAAACAGAGGGACAGAAGGCCAGGAGCAGCAAGGGCCCCATCCCCTGTCGGGCCACCACCTAGCACTGGTTGGGGTTATTGGTGGCAGAACAGGTCTGGTCTTTCAGGTCTGTCTATCGGGGCTGGAGGGTGGACTAGAGGCAAGCCTGTGCCTGGTCCAGGTGCACCTTACCATCTGCCTCCAGCTGTGGCCATGGCCAAGCCTCAGCCAGGTGGCCAGAGTGGGGCCTGACCAGCCACACCTTCCCTCCTGGCCATAGCGTTTCTTGATTTTTCCTCTTTTATTTATGCTTTACAGTCTCTTATTTTTTTTCATTTTAATTGACCAATTAAAATTACTTATTTATGTTGTCCCACATGATGATTTGGAAGATGTGTACATGGTGGAATGACTAATTGAGCTAATTAACCTATGCATTATTTCACATGCTGATCTTTCTGTGCGTGTGATGAGAACACTTGACATTTATTCTCATAGCAATTTCCGACTACGCAATACTTTGCTCTTAACTAGACTTACCATACTCTGCATAGATCTGCATAGATCTCTCAAATTTACCCTAACTGAAATGTTGTGTTTTTAACCACTGTCTCCCAGTGCCTGGCCCCTCCCCAGCCTCTGGAAATCACTCTTCTACTCTATGCTTCACCCAGGCGTAGGTGGATTCCATCTTGTGAATAATGGTGTCGTGATGTGGGAGTGCAGGTAGATGTCTCTGTGACACACTGACTTCATTTCTTTGCCTATATGCCCAGTAGTGGAATTTCTGGATCAGATGGTAGTTCCACATTTTCTTTCTTGTGGAACCCCCATACCATTTTCTATAGGGCGGTGCTAAGTTTCCATTCCCATCAGTAGTGGGGAAGGGTTCCCTCTTCTCCACATCCTCACCAACACTCAATATCTTCCATATTTTTTCTGTAGCAGCTATCATAACAGGTGTGAAGTGATACTCATTGTGGTTTAATTTGATTTTTGCTGAAGCTTAGTAATGCTGAGCATTGGGCATATAGCTGTTGGCCATTTGTGGGCCTTCTTTTGAGAATGTCTATTTAACTTCTTTGCCATTTTTTAAATTGGGTTATTTGATTTCTTGCTATTTATTTGTTTGAGTTTCTTATGTATTTTTTAAATTAACATCTTTTAAAAAATATTTATTTTTTAGTTGTAGTTGGACACAATACCTTTATTTTGTTTACTTATTTTTTTTTTTAATGTGGAGCTGAGAATTTAACACAGGGCCTCCTACGTGCTAAGTGAGCGCGCTACCACTGAGCCACAACCCCAGCCCCTATTTTAACTTCTTATCAGTTGTATGATTTGTAAATATTTTCTTCAGATTTTTTTCTTTTTTTTTCGTAGCTATTGCAGTTGGGAATGGATTCTTGATTTCTTTTTCAATTAGTTAATTATTATTGCATAGATATATTACTGATTTTTGTATGTTGGTTTTGTTTCCTGAATTTGTTAATTAGCTCTAGTAGTCTTTAGGGTTTTCTATATATAATATCATAGTGTCTATAAATAGACCAAATTTAATTTCTTCCTTTATGATTTGGATGGCTTCATTTCTTTTTCTTGCCTAATAGCTTTGGCTAGGACTTATAATCCTATGTTCAAAAGAAGTGGTAGGAATGGGTATTTTTGTTTTGTTCCTGATCTTGGAGGGTAAGTTTCCACATTTTACCATTTAGTATATTACATATAGGTTTGTTGTCCACAACTTTTTTTGTTGAGGTACATTTCTTTTATTCCCAATTTGTTGAGTTTTATCATGATAAGATGTTATAGTCTGTCTAAGGCATTTTCTAGTCCTATTGATATATGGTTTTTTGTCCTTCCTTATGTTAATATGGTATATCACTTTTTTAGATTTGCATACATTGAACCCTTCTTCCATCCCAGAGATAAGTCTCACTTGATCATGGCCAATGAGCCTTTTGAGGTACTATTGACTTTGGTTTACTAGTATTCTGCATCTATGCTCACTTAGGATACTGGCCTATAATTGTCAATTCTTGTGTTGGGCTTAGGTCAGGGTAATGCTTGCTATTATAATAATGTTTGTATCAGGGTAATGTTGGCATTGGATAATGCATTTGGAAAATTCTCTTGAATTTTTGAAAGAGTTTGAGAAGGATGGGATTCACTTTTTTTTAAGTGTTTGATAGAATTCAGCAGTGAAGACATCAGGTCTGTGCTTTTCTTCGATGGTAGACTTTTTCTTTGTGACTTAATATCCTTACTTGTTATAGATATGTTCAGATTTTCTATTTTTTTCATTATTCATTCCTAGTAATTTGTATTTATCCATTCCTTCTAAGTTATCCAATTTGTTGGTACATAACCATTCATAGTAGTCTTTTGTGATCCTTTATATTTCTGTGGTATCGATTGTAATATCTCCTATCTCTTGTTTTATTGGCATGCTCTCTCAATTTTCTTAGTCTAGCTAAAGTTTTGTTGATTTTATATTTTCAAAAAAAAGCTCAATTTTGTTGGTCTCTTCCACTGATTTTTCTAATCTCAGTTTTGTTTATTTCTGCTCAGATCTTTATTATTTTCTTTTATCAACTAACTTTGGGCTTACATTGTTCTTCTAGATCCTTGAAGTGCACCATCAGGCTATTTAAGATCTTTTTCAGTGTAAGCATTTATTTCTATAAAACCTGTTTCTTAGAACTGTTTTGGTGTATTATGTTTTCATTTTCATTTGCCTCTAGATATTTTTAAATCTTCCCTCTAACTTTTTTCTTTATTTCCCACTATTTGTTCAGGAGTGTATTATTTAATTTCCACATATTTGTCAATTTTCCAAAATTCCTCCCATTATTGATGTCTAATTTCAAACCATGGTAGTCAGAAAAAATACTTGATATAAATTTAATTTTCTTAAATTTGTTAAGACTTATTTTGTGGCCTAACATACAATCTATCCTGGAGAATGTTCCAGATGTGCTTGAAAAGAATGTTGTATTCAGCTGCTCTGGGAGAGAGAATGCTCTGTAGATGTGTATTTGGTCTAAGGCATCTTTCAGTTCCGATGGTTCCCTATTGATTTTCTGTCCCAATGATCCGTCCATTGTGGAAAGTAGGGTAGGAACTTTCCCACTGTTACTGTATTGCACTCTGTCTTCCTTTAGATCTATTAATATTTGTTTTATATATTTAGGTGCTCTGATGTTGGATGCAAATAAGTTTACAATTGTTTTATCTTCTTGATGAATTGACCCCCATGTTAGTAGATAATTATTTCTTGGTCTCTTTTTACAGTTTTTGACTTACAGTCTTTTATCTGATATAAGTGTAGCTACTCCTGCTCTTTTTTTGATTCCCATTTAAATGGAAGATATTTTTCTATCACTTCAATTTCAATCTCTGTGGGTCTTTTAAAGATGGAGTGAGTTGCTTGTAGGTAGCATGTAGTTGGGTCTTGCTTTTTAAAAATTTGTTCTAATTAGACAGGAGAATGCATTTTGACACATCATACATAAGTGGAGTATAACTTCTCATTTTTCTGGTTGTACATGATATGCAATTACACCAGTTGTGTAATCCTATATGCACATAGGATAATAATGTCCAATTCATTCTACTTTCATACCTACCCCCATACTTCCTCCCCTTCTTTCACTTTCCTCTATTACAAAGTACCTCTATTTTTCCCTAGCACCCCCAACCTACTGTGAATCATCATCCGCATATCAGAGAAAACATTCGGCCTTTGGATCTTTGGGATTGTCTTATTTCATTTAGCATACTATTCTCCAGTTCCATCCATTTACCAGCAAATGCCATAATTTCATTCTTCTCTAAGGATGAGTAATATTCCGTGTGTGTGTGTGTGTGTGTGTGTGTGTGTGTGTGTGCGTGTGTATGTATCTATATGTATATATATATATACATATACACATTTTCTTTATCCATTCATCCTTTGAAGGGCATCTAGGTTGGTTCCGTAGTTTAGGTATTATGAATTGAGCTGCTATAAACATTGATATGGCTGTGTCACCATAGTATGCTGATTTTAAGTTGTTTGGGTACAAACCAAGGAGTGGGATAGCTGGGCCAAATGGTGGTTCCATTCCAAGTTTTCTAAGGAATCTCCATACTGCTTTCCAGAGTGGTTGCACCAGTTTGTCATCCATCAGCAATGTATAAGTAAACTTCTTAACCCACATCCCCACCAACATTTGTAGTTACTTGTATTCTTGATAATTGCCATTCTGACTGGAGTGAGATGGGATCTCAGTGTAGTTTTGATTTGCATTTCTCTAATTGCTAGAGATATTGAACACATCTTTTCATATATTTGTTGATTCATTGTATTTTTTCTTCTGTGAAGTGTCTGTTCAATTCCTTTGCCCATTTATTGATAGGGTAATTGTTGTTGTTGTTGTTGTTATTATTATTATTATTATTATTATTATTATTATTATTATTATTATGGTGTTAAGTGTTTTGAGTTCTTTATGTATATTATCCTGAACATTAATGCTCTATCTGAGATGCACGTGGTAAAGATTTTCTCCCATCTGTCTGCTCTTGCTGTTTGTCCATTCAGCCATTCTGCTTCTGATTGGAGCACTTAATCCTTTGACATTCAAGGTAATTATCAGTAGATACCTACCACAGCCTTTTCTTTAATTGTTTTCTGATAATTTTGAAGATCTTTAGTTTCTTTTTCTTTTTTCCTCTCTGGATCTCTTCCTTTGTGGTGAGATGAATTTCTCTAACGTTACATTTGATCTCTTACTTTTTATCCTTTGTGTACTTACTGTAGGTTTTTAATTTGTAATCACCCTGAACCATACAAAAAAAAAACATCCTAGAGTTATATGAGTTTACTTTAAGCTAATAGCAACTTAACATTGATTGAAAAAATAATTAAAAAAACTTCTACATCACTATTCTATGCCTGCCACATTTTATGTTCCCTGTCAAAATTTGTCTTTTTATATTATGTATATCATAACAAATTATTATGGCTATTACTGCTTTGAATCATTTGCCTTTTAACCTTCATACAAATTATACACCATGATCACAGTATCAGAGTTTTCTGAATTTGACTATGTAATTTCTTTTACCAATGCTTTTTATGTTTTTATAGTTGCATATAATTACTGTTCTTTTTTTCAGCTTGAATAATTTACTGAAGCACTTCTCACGAGGTGGGTCTAATGGTAATGAGCTCTTTCTTTCTCTGGGAATATTTTTTTTAAATCTACTTTATGCAGGAGAGCTTTACTGGGTAAATTATTCTTTGGAGGGGGGGCACCAGGGATTGAACTCAGGGGCACTCAACTACTGAGCCACATCCCAGCCCTCTTTTACATTTTATTTAGAGACAGGGTTTCACTGAGTTGCTTAGCGCCTCACTTTAAGGCTGGCTTTGAACTCGTGGTCCTCAGCCTTAGCCTCCTGAGCCGCTGGGAAGGCAGGTGGAAGTCCTGGTACCTGGCTGGCAAAATGTTCTCATTGGAAGTTTTATTCCTTCTTTCCTGACCTTCTTTCTTGTTTCTGCTGCTGGCCATGTTAAAACTCCCTGATTTGCTCTCGCTGCCTTCAGAATCCCTTTGTCTTTGATGTGTAGATGATTGATTACAATACAGTCTTGTGATAGGCTTATTTGGATTGAATTTGAGAAACTTCCCCCCTCCTATTTGCATGTTTCTCCAGTTTGGCAAAGTTTTCAGCTATTATGTCTTTATTTTTTTAATTGTTGGTTGTTCAAAACATTACATAGTTCTTGATATATCATATTTCACACTTTGATTCAAGTGGGTTATGAACTCCCATTTTTACCCCGTATACAGCTTGCAGAATCACATCAGTTATACTTCCATTGATTTACATATTGACATACTAGTGTCTGTTGTATTCTGCTGCCTTTCCTATCCTCTACTATCCCCCCTCCCCTCCCCTCCCCTCCCCTCTTCTCTCTCTACCCCTTCTACTGTAATTCATTCCTCCCCCTTGTATTATTTTTCCCTTTCCCCTCACTTCCTCTTGTATGTAATTTTGTATAACCCTGAGGGTCTCCTTCCATTTCCATGAAATTTCCCTTCTCTCTCCCTTTCCCTCCCACCTCTCATCCCTGTTTAATGTTAATCTTCTTCTCATGCTCTTCTTCCCTAGTCTGTTCTTAGTTACTCTCCTTATATCAAAGAAGACATTTGGCATTTGTTTTTTAGGGATTGGCTAGCTTCACTTAGCATAATCTGCTCTACTGCCGTCCATTTCCCTGCAAATGGCATGATTTTGTCATTTTTTAATGCAGAGTAATACTCCATTGTGTATAAATGCCACATTTTTTTATCCATTCATCTATTGAAGGGCATCTAGGTTGCTTCCACAGTCTTGCTATTGTGAATTGTGCTGCTATGAACATCGATGTAGCAGTGTCCCTGTAGCATGCTCTTATTAGGTCTTTAGGGAATAGACCGAGAAGGGGAATAGCTGGGTCAAATGGTGGTTCCATTCCCAGGTTTCCAAGAAATCTCCATACTGCTTTCCAAATTGGCTGCACCAATTTGCAGTCCCACCAGCAATGTACAAGAGTACCCTTTTCTCCACATCCTCTCCAGTACTTGTTGTTGTTTGACTTCATAATGGCTGCCAATCTTACTGGAGTGAGATGGTATCTTAGGGTGGTTTTGATTTGCATTTCTCTGACTGCTAGAGATGGTGAGCATTTTTTCATGTACTTGTTGATTGATTGTATGTCCTCCTCTGAGAAGTGTCTGTTCAGGTCCTTGGCCCATTTGTTGATTGGGTTATTTGTTTTCTTATTGTTTAATTTTTTGAGTTCTTTATATACTCTGGATATTAGGGCTCTATCTGAAGTGTGAGGAGTAAAGATTTGTTCCCAGGATGTAGGCTCCGTATTTACCTCTCTTATTGTTTCTTTTGCTGAGAAAAAACTTTTTAGTTTGAGTAAGTCCCATTTGTTGATTCTAGATGTTAACTCTTGTGCTATGGGTGTCCTACTGAGGAATTTGGAGCCCAACCCCACAGTATGTAGGTCGTAGCCAACTTTTTCTTCTATCAGATGCCATGTCTCTGATTTGATATCAAGCTCCTTGATCCATTTTGAGTTAACTTTTGTGCATGGAAAGAAAAAGGGATTCAATTTCATTTTGTTGCATATGGATTTCCAGTTTTCCCAGCACCATTTGTTGAAGATGCTTTCCTTCCTCCATTGCATGCTTTTAGCCCCTTTATCAAATATAAGAAAGTTGTAATTTTGTGGATTGGTCTCTGTGTCCTCTATTCTGTAGCATTTGTCCACCCGCCTGTTTTGGTACCAGTACCATGCTGTTTTTGTTACTATTGCTCTGTAGTATAGTTTGAGGTCTGGTATCGCTATACCACCTGATTCACACTTCCTGCTTAGAATTGCTTTTGCTATTCTGGGTCTTTTATTCTTCCATATGAATTTCATGATTGCTTTATCTATTTCTACAAGAAATGCCGTTGGGATTTTGATTGGCATTGCATTAAACCTATAGAGAACTTTTGGTAATATCACCATTTTGATGATGTTAGTTCTGCCTATCCATGAACAGGGTATATTTTTTTTATCTTCTAAGATCTTCTTCTATTTCTCTCTTTAGGGTTCTGTAGTTTTCATTGTATAAGTCTTTCACCTCTTTTGTTAGGTTGATTCCCAAGTATTTTATTTTTTTTTTTGAGGATGTTGTGAATGGAGTAGTTGTCCTCATTTCCATTTCAGAAGATTTGTCACTGATATACAGGAATGCCTTTGATTTATGCGTGTTGATTTTATATCCTGCCACTTTGCTGAATTCATTTATTAGTTCTAGTAGTTTCTTTGTAGGACCTTTTGGGTCTTCTAGGTATAGAATCATGTCTTCCACAAATAGTGATAATTTAAGTTCTTCTTTTCCTATTTTTATGCCTTTAATTTCTTTCGTCTGTCTAATTGCTCTGGCCAGTGTTTAGAGAACCATGTTGAACAGAAGTGGTGAGAGAGGGCATCCCTGTGTTGTTCCAGATTTTAGAGGGAATGCCTTCAATTTTTCTCCATTCAGAATGATGCTAGCCTGAGGCTTAGCATAGATAGCTTTTACAATGTTGAGGTATGTTCCTGTTATCCCTAGTTTTTCGAGAGTTTTGAACATAAAGGAATGCTGTACTTTGTTGAATGCTTTTTCCACATCTATTGAGATGATTGTATGGTTTTTATTTTTAAGTCTATTGATGTGGTGAATAACATTTATTGATTTCCGTATATTGAACCAGCCTTGCATCCCAGGGATGAATCCTACTTGATCATGGTGCACAATTTTTTTGATATGTTTTTGTATCCGATTTGCCAGAATTTTATTAGGGATTTTTGCATCTAGGTTCATTAGAGATATTCGTCTGTAATTTTCTTTCTTTGAAGTGTCTTTGTCTGGTTTCGGAATCAGGGTGATGTTGGCCTTGTAGAATGAATTTGGAAGTTCTCCCTCTTTTTCTATTTCCTGAAATAGCTTGAAAAGTATTGGTGTTAGTTCCTCTTTCAAGGTTTTGTAAAACTCTGCTGTATACCCATCCGGTCCTGGGCTTTTCTTAGATGGTAGTCTTTTGATGGTTTCTTCTATTTCCTTCAATTGATATTGGTCTTTTTAGGTTGTCTATATCCTCCTGGCTCAATCTGGGCAGATTATATGACTTAAGAAATTTATCGATGCCTTCACTATCTTCTATTTTATTGGAGTATAAGGATTCAAAATAATTTCTGATTGTCTTCTGTATTTCTGAAGTGTCTGTTGTGATATTGCCTTTTTCATCCCGTATGCTAGTAATTTGAGTTCTGTCTCTTCTTCTCTTCGCTAGCATGGCTAAGGGTCTGTCGATTTTATTTATTTTTTCAAAGAACCAACTTTTAGTTTTGTCAATTTTTTCAATTGTTTCTTTTGTTTCGATTTCATTAATTTCAGCTCTGATTTTAATTATTTCTTGCCTTCTACTTCTTTTGCTGTTGTTTTGCTCTTCTTTTTCTAGGATTTTGAGATGAAGTATGAGATCATTTATTTGTTGGTTTTTTCTTTTTTTAAGGAATGAACTCCATGCAATGAATTTTCCTCTTAGAACTGCTTTTAATGTGTCCCATAGATTCCGATATGTTGTATCTGTGTTTTCATTTAACTCTAAGAATTTTTTAATTTCCTCCTTGATGTCTTCTAAAACCCATTGATCATTCAGTAACCTATTGTTCATTCTCCAAGTGATCCATGATTTTTCCTTTCTTCTTTTATCATTGATTTTCAGTTTCATTCCATTATGATCAGATAAAATGCATGGTATTATCTCAACTCCTTTATATTGTCTAAGAGTTGCCCTGTGACATAATATATGATCTATTTTTGAGAAGGATCCATGTGCTGCTGAGAAAAAAGTGTAACTGCTTGATGTTGGGTGGTATATTCTATATATGTCAATTAAGTCTAGGTTGTTAATTGTGTTATTGAGTTCTATAGTTTCCTTATTCAACTTTTGTTTGGAAGATCTGTCCAGTGGTGAGAGAGGTGTGTTGAAGTCTCCCATGATTATTGTATGGTGGTCTATTAGACTCTTGAACTTGAGAAGAGTTTGCTTGATGAACATAGCAGCACCGTTGTTTGGGGCATATATATTTATGATTGTTATGTCTTGTTGGTGTATGGTTCCCTTGAGCAGTATGTAGTGTCCCTCTTTATCTCTTTTGATTAACTTTGGCTTGAAATCTATTTTATTTGATATGAGTGTGGACACTCCTGCTTGTTTCCGCAGTCCATATGAGTGATATGATTTTTCCCAACCTTTCACCTTCAGTCTATGTATGTCTTTTCTTATCAAATGCGTCTCCTGTAGGCAGCATATTGTTGGGTCTTGTTTTGTGATCCATTCTACTAGCCTGTGTCTCTTAATTGGTGAGTTTAAGCCATTAATATTTAGGGTTATTATTTAGATATGGTTTGTTCTTCCAGCCATATTTGTTTATTAATGCTACTAAACCTGATTTGTTTTCCTCTTTGATTATTTCCCCCCTTTACTGTCCTACCTCCCACTGTTGGTTTTCATTGTTGTTTTCCATTTCCTCTTCCTGTAATGTTTTGCCAAGGATTTTTTGAAGAGATGGTTTTCTAGCTGCAAATTCTTTTAACTTTTGTTTATCGTGGAAGGTTTTAATTTCATCTTCCATCCTGAAGCTTAATTTCGCTGGATACATGATTCTTGGTTGGAACCCATTTTCTTTCAGTGTTTGAAATATGTTATTCCAGGATCTTCTAGCTTTCAGAGTCTGTGTTGAGAGATCAGCTGTTATCCTGATTGGTTTACCCCTAAATGTAATCTGCTTCCTTTCTCTTGTAGCTTTTAAAATTCTCTCCTTATTCTGTGTGTTGGGCATCTTCATTATAATGTGTCTAGGTGTGGATCTCTTATGGTTTTGCATATTCGGCATCCTGTAGGCTTCTAGGATTTTGGATTTTGTCTCATTCTTCAAGTCTGGGAAGTTTTCTCATATTATTTCATTGAATAGATTGTTTATTCCTTTGGTTTGGACCTCTAAGCCTTCGTGTATCCCAATGACTCTTAAGTTTGGTCTCTTTATGTTATCCCATATTTCTTGGATGTTCTGCTCATTGTTTCTTAACAGTCTTGCTGAGCTGTCTATGTTCTTTTCAAGTTGAAATACTTTGTCTTCATTGTCCGATGTTCTATTTTCTAAGTGTTCTACTCTGCTGGTAGTATTCTCAATTGAGCTTTTAAGTGGGTTTATTGCTTCCTGCATTTCTAGGATTTCTATTTGTTTGTTTTTTATTAACTCTATATCCCTGTGTAATTGATCTTTTGCTTCTTGGATTTGTTTATGTAATTCATTGTCAAAGTGATCTTTCATTGTCTGATTTTGCTGTCTCATGTCTTCCTTGAGACTCCAGATCATCAGAAGCATGTATATCCTGAATTCTTTATCTGACATTCCATCTGTTGCAGCTATTACCTCTTCTAGAGTTGAGTTGACCTGCATTGCTTGTGGTCCTTTCTTTCCTTGTCTTTTCATACTGCTCGCATTTCTTTCTGCTTGGTGGAACTGTTGTGTTTTTGAAATTTTCCCTCTATTTATTTATATTGCTCTTGTATAGTTGAAAAATATCCCTTGCAGGGCAGGTAGTGGCTGTGATCCTCCTCCAATTGGGGTGATCTGTCTACCACGCTGGCGGGCCACTAGGTCTACTTTGCCGGTCGGTCGCAGGTCCGCCTACCTTGCAGGTGTGGGGGGATGGGGCGGCTCTGCCCCTCAGCAGGTCGCTGGGCCTGATCTGCCGGTGGTCACAGTCCTGCCTACCTTGCAGGCACTGGGGGAGGGGGCGGGCCTGCCCCTCAGCAGGCTGCTGAACCTGTTCTGCTGGTGGGTCGCAGGTCCACCTACCCTGCAGGCGTGTGGGGCAGCTCTGTCACTCCGCAGGTTGCTGGGCCTTATTATGTCTTTAAATATGATTTCTATTCCTTCCTTTTTGAATTCTCCTTCTTTAATTTCTATCATTCAAACACAACCTCTCTTGATGCTGTCCCATGAATCTCATTTATTGTCTTTATTATTTTTCATTCTTCTTCTCTCTTGTATGTCTTCAAATACTCCATTTTTAAATTCAGATTCAACAACAGATTATCTATTCTACCCAGTCCATTCTATCTGGAGTCCCTTGCTAGGCAGAAATGGCTATTGGTCACCACAGGGACAAAAGATGTTGCTGTCTTCTGAGGAGCAGGCTAATGGGGACCCCAGTGTTCCTGCCACGAGGCTGAGACCAACAGTTTCCATCTCATTCCTGCCATCTCCTGCCCTCTCAGATATGTTCCTCTTGCTCACAATTCCTTCTGTGAGATATTCTCCTCCTCCCCTTTCTCCTATTCTACTGTGTTGCTGCAGATTCTTAAATAGGCCCTCGAGCCCTCCGAGGGCTACTTTGATTTGTGGACAGCTGTCTTCAGTGAAGACTGCCGTCTCCTCCTCTCTCTACACTCCTGGCCCTAGGATTCTGAGCCACACCCCTTGGGCCAGGGCAGAGCTCTGGCTACAGAGGAGTTGACCAAGGGTTCTCAGAAGGCTAGTGGCATCGGGCATAAGACTGGGGTCTTCCTTCTGCCCCAGGAAACCAGGCCAAGCCCTAACTGCCCACCCCAGGGCTCTGAAGCCCTGCATCCTCAGAGTTCTCAAGGCACTATGAAACAAAGGTGGGTGCCTAGGGGGTCTTCTTGCCCTGTGCCTGCTCGTGGCTCAGAGACTGGTTCTAGGGGATCTGTCGCCCCTCAGCTGCCTCTGCCCTCAGCTCCCTCACAGATCAGGCGAGAGGCCTGGGCATGTTCTTCAAGTTCCTGGGCAGTGAGTGTTCTCCATCCCCTCTGTCCCTCAGAAATCCCCTGCCTATTGCAGTTTGGAGCTCGGGGTCCCCTCTTCCTGGGCAGACTCATCTGACTCTTCCCTCCCCTTGGCTGTGCCTTCTTCCCCAGCTCAGCGAGCCCCTGGTGAAAGCGCCTGCCTACTCTGTGCTCCCCTGGGTTAGATCTTAGTCCTCAGGGGCTGCGAGGCTCTGCCTGTTGGTCCTCCCACTACCCCATCCCCATGTGGGATGAACCAGAGGTCCAAGCAGCACAAGATTCTCTGGGCCCAGCCTCCGCCCAGTCTCGGCCCAGGGAGAGGAAGGGGCATGAGCTGGGCAGGTGAGTTGGGCAACCATCAATAATAATAGTGCAACTACTCAGTGCTCTCTTCTACCAGTGGCCCTTGTAGGAGCTCCCAATAACCCACCTGGGGTCTGCTTCAGTTTCCCCATGACACAGGGCTCAAGGGCTTGCAGGAGGTGCTGTGGCAGCTGTCAGGGGGGCACAAGTGGGCGTCCCGCCTTTCCAAGCTCTGTGTTGATCCCAGGGAGGTGGAGAGACATCAGAGATGCAGCCACCAGCAGCTGATGGTTCTGCTGGGTGTGGAGGCGAGAGGCTGGGGTTTGAGCTGGTCCCAAGCTGCACGTGGTGGTGGGGGGGCAGAGTGAAGTCATGCAGAGCCTGGGCCCTGAGGCACATGGCTGAGGGGGAAGATGATGTTCACCAGGTGCCTCCCACATAGCCCGAGCAGGACAGGGACGGGGAGCAGCTCTCCTGGGCTGAGAGGGCTGTGCTGTGAGGGGAGAGTGAGTGGAGCTGGGCTACAACACGGATAAGCCCAGCTTGTGGAGGGAGGGAGCCACAGCGTGGGATTGGGAACAAGGGCGGTATGTCCCGAGTTCCCACAGGGCAGGCTCAGCCATGTTGGCACAGCAGCCTGGGCCTGTGACCTCAGCCCTGTCCAGTACTGGCCTTGATGTCATTGAGGGTGCCCCCAGAGACTTGCCCAGCTTACTTGAGAAGGACTTAGACCTCACAGCTCCTGTCTGCCCTGCTCTCCCCACTTTCACTCTCCCCTCTCCAGAGGAAGTGGCCTTGGATGACCCACAGCAGCCCCCTGGCAGCTAGAACCCCAGGGAGCATCACTGGACAGCAGGACAGAGCTATCCGGGGGTATTGGGCCAGAAGCCCAGGACACTGTAGGTGGGGGACTCCAGGGCTGGGGAGCTAGCAGTCCCACCTGAGGTCATTCACACCACCTGGCCATGGCCCAAGGTCCCCACCACCCACACTGCAGTGTGTCCAGACCACAGGCTGAGACTCCATGTGCCTGCTTACAGTCCACGGTCCCTCTGTGTGCCTGGGAACCTGCAGGAAACACGTCACCCTCTAGGAACTCAAGGTCCCCATGCCACTGCTGATGCTGCCCCACCAGCCCCGGCTCCCGCAGGCTCTCCCCCTGCTGGAGGCTCTGCTCAAACTCTGGGCCTCTCTGGAGTGGCCATGGCTCCCCGGAGGCTCCTGAACCTCATCCTGTAGGAAGGCTCGGGGCAGCTGGATCCTGCCTGTGCCTGCCCAGGACAGGGCCTCCTCCAGCCTGGGTTTCAGCTTTTCCATCTGCAAAGGGGGCTGTCAGTTAGGGGCTATTTGGAGGGCCACAGACGAATGAAGGTGGCCTCCTTAGCTCAGGGCACTGCCCCCATGGGGTTGAGACATCCGAGCAGAAACCTCTCTGTTGAGCTGGTCCCTGGTATCACCAGGTCCCTGGCAGCAGCCCAAGCCGATTGTGAGCTCAGATTACCTTTAAAAATTCCGAAATACTCCCTAACATCTGCAGACCCATTTACACCTTGAGGGGAACTGAATCATGTGTTTCTGATACATTTACAGCTGGTTTGTGACGGGCTGTTCTGCAAGGGACAGATGAGGCCAAACACCCTGGTTGGAATGGCCAAGATCCCCAATGCCCAAGGCTGACTGTCATCTCCCTGTGGGGACACTCCCAGGGTGAGGGAAGCTCCTCTTGGAGAGCTGGGGACAGAGGCAGCATGACAGCCACAGACCCCAAGGCAGCCAGGCTCCTGGGGTCCAGCCGCAGGCTGAGTCAGGGCCACCGTCCCTCACCTGGGCAGTTCTCTACTCTCCATGGGGTTGCAACAGAGACCCCTCGACGTTGGGGACAATGGCTCACCTGGATCAGGCCCCTGTGGGCGGAGTCTGACGGAGGGCGGAGCCCACGGGGAGGGCAGGTTCTCGGTCCCCCTCCTGCGTCATCCTGCTGGACAAGAGACAGCACTCTGAGCTGCTGGAACAGACACGTGTGTACTGCCTGTGGCCGGGGACGCTGGGAGCCCGGAACCAAGGCATTAAGGAGGCTGGCCCCTTCTGCAGAATGAAAGAGGACATGCCCCAGGCCTGTCCCCAGCTCCTGGTGGTTTGCTGACTATCTTTGGCGTTTTCTGTGTAGGTTTCTGTCCCTTTCTTATACGGACATCATATTAGATTATTTTTGTAAAAAAAAAAAAAATCTCAAAATGAGCTTCCATTCTTCAGGACTCACAGTCAGGCCTTCAACACATCTATTTTGGAGGACACATAATTTAACTTATAACACTTCCCAGTGGATGGAGAAACTTAGTGGCCCTGAAATGTGACCAGGGCAGGCTTGCTGGGGAATCAGCAAGTGGACACAAGTCAGCCAGGGCAGAACAGTAAAGTGTAGCTGGAAGCAGGGATCCCCAGAGACCACTGTCCCCAGGAGAGAGCTGGCCAGCAGGGAGACTGGCCTGGGAGGATCTCAGGTGGGCAGCATGGCAGAAGTTGGCCCCAGTGATGGGGTCAGCCTCCTGGGCAGCACCTCTGTTCTGCACTCTGCCCACTGAAGTCTCAGAGTCTTAGCAGCTCAGGTTTCCCTGCCTGACCAGAGAAACAGATTCCAAGAGATGCCAGGGCTAGCCAGGAGCTCGGCTCTTGATGGAGACCCCAGGACCAAGCCCGGGCAGGAGGCATCGCCTGGGGATCCCTCACGCGCCAGGCCCCGGAAGACCCCGTTAAGCTGCTGAGTCATAAATGGGGCCGCGTGTGGTGCGTTCAGCATGGTGCTGAAGTCCCAGCCAGGGAAACTCAGCAAGAAAAAGGAAGGGGAATCAAAAGGCACCCAAACAGGAAAGGAGAAGAAGCAGGACTCTCCCTGTTTGCTGATGGCGTGATCTTATGACAGAAAACCCCGAGGACTCCACCAAAAGCATTCAGGACTGATAAATTCAGTCAAGTCCAGGATAGCAAGTCACCGTGGGAACTTCCGTTGTGTTTCTCGATATCAACAGCAAACTCTCTGAAAAAGAAATTGAGAAAACAATCTCATTGATGGTAGCCAAAAAAATAATGCTTAAGAGTTGACCTATCCAAGGAAGCAAAAGATCCATGCGCTGAGCCCTAAAAAACCATGATGAAAGATTTTAGGCACAAATTAATTGGGAGAATTTATTCAGGAAGAATTAATATGGCTAAAATGCCCACAGCACCCAAAGCAATCCACAAACGATGAAATCTCTAACAAAACACCAAAGATGACCTTCACAGAAATGGTAAAAGCAACTGAAAAATTCCTGTGGAACCATCAAGGACCCCAGAGAGCCAAAGCCATCCTGAGCAAAAAGGACAAAGCTGGAGGCGTCCGACTACCTGGTGTCAACTTCTGCCGCAGAGCTATTCCCATCAAGGCCTCAGGACCCAGCCAACAGGGCAGGACAGAGTCCAGAAATCAATCCACGCAGCCACGGCCAGCTGATTTTTGACAAATATGCCAAGAACACACAATGGGGGAAGGACAATCTCTTCAATCAACGGTGCTGGGAAAACTAGGTGTCCCCAAGTGGAAAATGAAATTGAACCATCATCTCACACCACATCCAGAAATCAACTCAGAATGGACTTGGAATCCCAACCAACGTCAGCTGAAACTATAAAACAAGGAGAAGAAAAAACGGGCAGATCTCTGAACCCCGATTGGGGCAATGATTTAAAAAAAAATGACTCCAAAAGTACAGAAAATAAAAGAAGAAAAATAAATAAAAAGGATTTCATCAACCAAAAAATGCTTCTGCACAGCAAAGGGAACAGTCGACCCAGTGGAAAGACAAATGGAAGAAAAGCCGGACTCAGTGGCCACGCCTGTACTCCCAGAGGCTCAGAAGGCTGAGGCAGGAGAATCATGAGTTCAAAGCAAGCCTCAGCAACTTAGCAAGGCCCTAAGCAGTTTAGCAAAATCTTAGCACAAAAGCATCAGGCACATCCCTACATAAAAAATCAAAACAAAAAAAGGGCTGGGGATGTGGCTCAGTGGTTTAGCACCTCTGGGTTCAATCCAGGATACAAAAAAAAGGGGGGGGGGGAATATTTGCAAACTACAGAAATGACAGGAGTAACCTCATTATATACAAGATATTGTACACAAAATATATAAGGAAGACTGGGGTTGTGGTGCAGCGGCAGAGCGCTTGCCTCGCACATGTGAGGCCCTGGGTTTGATCCTCAGCACCACATGACAATAATTAAATAAAATAGAGGTGTTGCATCCAACTACAACTAAAATATAAGTATTTGAAAAAAAAAATATATATATATATATCTAAGAGAATTCAAACAACGAAATGGCAGGACAACAAATAACCCAATTAAAAAAATGAGCAAGGACCCTGAACACACAGAGGAAGACACAAATGGCCAACAGGTATCTGAGAAAATACTCCATAATCTCTAAGCATCAGGGAAACAAAACCCCGAGGAGACACCACCTCGCACAGTTAGAACAGCCTCATCAGGAGGAGTAGAAGCGCAGGATGAGGGGGAGGAAGAGCAACCTGGCACCCAGCAGGTGGGGAGGGCAATGAGCAACCCCACGTGGAATGGAGGTCCCCCAAATACCACGGTCAGAACCCCCCGTGACCTGGCAGCCTTGTCCCCTGTGCTGTGCAAAGGATCTCAAGGGTAGGTCCCAGAGGACAGAGAAGCCTTCCACAAGAGCCAAGATGAGGTTCAGCTCCAGCATCCGTGCTCAGAGGCAGCAGGAAGGAAAGGGGTCCCTGCGCCATGGATGTGGTTCATTCCCACTGGGGGGGGGGAGCACGGCACATGCCCCAACATGGGTGAGCCAGAGGGTTATGGCAAGGGACAAGGCCAGGCCAGAGCAACAGAGCACACAAACTCATTCACTTGTGGAATCTAAAGTCAAACTCAGAGAGGCAGGAGTGGACCAGGGACAGAGGTGAGAAGGGGCAGTAATGGAGAGATGTTGGTCCAGGGCGCACGGCGTGGGTTGGATAGGCGGAAGGTTCTGGAGATCTGTAGCCCAGCATCCTGGTGGTACTAAATAATAATGCACATTTCCAAACTGCTGGAAAAAAGAGAATTCAAATGTTCTCACCTTTAAAACTTAAGCCTGTGTTAATCAGCTTGATTTCATCATGCCGCACATCAACGTGGCACACGGCACTCCCTAAATACAGACGATTATTATTAGTTGATTTTAGAAGCGCACGGGCTGCCTCTGGGACAATGCTCCCCACTCGACTGAGATGCGGCTGAGCGCTGGGGAGGGCAGAGGCGGGTGTCTCCAGTTTCTCCTTGGTTTCTGATTTCTCTGCCACGGCCACTCAGCACTTGGCACCAGCACCTGGTGCAGAGTCTCTGCAGAGTCTAGCTTCTCGGGATCCCCGAGTGGCACCCACCAAAATGCTTGAGAGGAGGGGCCGCAGGGGGCAGGAACACAGGCCTGGAGTCCCCCCCCAGCCCCCCCCCTCAGGATGCAGCCCTGGCAAGGACCCTCCCCCCGAAGGAGAGCTGTTTTCCCCTGAGCTAAGTGACGTGAGCCTCAAGGGGACTCTTCTCCTCCGAGGTGGTGACCGAGCACTGTCCACTCGGAAGGACCAGGAGGGCCTTGCCAAGCCCGGGGCCTGTCCCCAAGCCCGGTCCTGCTGATCCAGCAGCTCCGAGCACAGCCGCCCCCGCAGAGGCCGCAGCCTGCTGGCCGCAGTAGCTGTAAGCCTGCCAGGCTCAGGCCGGCTCCGTGCTGTAAACACTTCCTACTGGCCGGAGGGGAGAGAGGCTTCTGGTCCCCTGAGGCCCCAGCCTCTGCTCCCTTTTGCTGCTCCAAGTGACCATGGAGGAATCCGGCCACAGAGGCCGGGAACTCCCCGGCTAGCCGGAGGTGCCACCCAGGGGGCCTGTGCTCCCGGACACTGGCTGCCCTGTGGGCGATGCTGTCATGGTTCTTCCCCGCATTCTGCAAGCTGCAGTGTTCCTGGGGTGTCTTACCACTGGCAATTTGCTCGTGGTTTTCAGTGTGTGCCAAACGAGCTCCGCGGGCCGGCCCTTGTTCTGGAAGCAGGCCGGGGACATCTGGGGCTCAACCGCCTACCCTCAGGGCTGGGCCTCCAGCAGGATTTGGTGTCCACATTACCTCCTGCGGCACTGTCCAAGGGTCAAAGCCACGAACAGCAGGGCCTTATGGTGCCTAGGCTGACTGACCAGGCCCTCTGCTCCTAGCCCAGAGCCAGGTTGTGTGGCCACTGCCACCATCTCCAAACTAGAGGACCTTAATCCCAAGGAGCTGGGCTAGATTTGAAGAGGCAAATCCAAAGGAAGGGCTCCTTACCCCCAGAACAGCTCCCCCTACTGGACAAGCCAAATCACCCCACACCTGTCCCTCCTCTGGGACCCCCTTCTAATCAGTAGGTCCTGGCTGCGGTAGGGACCAATCCAGTAGCTGGAGAGCTGCCTTGGGTTCCTCCCTGATACCCTAATCCAGTGGGGCTTGTTCCTCCCACTGCATTGTGTCCCCTGGGCTCCCTGGAACAAGTCATCTCCATCTCTACGTGGACCAGGGCAGACCCTTCTGCCTGGACTCCTGGTCCCTGTCGCCCAACCTCACCCAGACCAGACATTAGTCGGAGACTCCAGGGCAGGAAACAGGAAACTCTGAGCACATCACAGCCCCCCATGTTTCCCCCTCTTGAGCCCCACTGGCCATGAACACAGTTCTCCTATCTCAATATACCCTAGAGCTGGACTCTCAGCCCTTAGGGATGCTCCTGTCAAATGCTGGACCAAGGAAACTTAATCCAGCTGACTGGAGTGGGCAGATGAGGGCCAGGTCCCTTCAAGTCCCCTCAGCCACGGCCATTGACTGATCACCTATCCTGTGCTGACCCTGCAGCCCTACTGGGCTTATCCCTGTGCTTTATCAGCTTTTGCATGGCTATGACCAAAAGACAGGACAAGAACAACTTGAAAAGAGGAGAAGTTTATTTTGGCTCACAGCTTCAGAGGTTCACTTCATGGTCAGCTGACTGTCTCTGGGCCTGAGTGAGGCTGATCAGCATGAGGGATGGACCCAGAGAAGGAAAGCAGCTCAGGACTTGGCAACCAGGAAGCAGAAAAAGCTCTGCTCCCCAAGGTCAAAATATGAACCCCAAAGGTGCACCCCCAGTGACACACTTCCTCCAGTTACACCCTGCCTGCCTTCAGACATACTAGGTTAATCCACATCAGGGGATTAAGCCACTGGCTGGGTCATGCCCCTCATGATCTAATCATCTCACCTCTGAAAATTCTTGTATCATCTCACATATGAGCTTTTGGGGGACACCTTATATCTAAATCACCACACCCTGCAAAGGGAGCAGGGTCCCTGAGTCCCAGTGCCTGAGCCAGGAGATGTCAGCCTGCAGCTCCTCGAGAGATGGAACCCCCAGAAGGGAGCCCACAGATGAGAGACAAATCCACTCTTTGGGGATGAATTGATTTTTGACAAAAATGTCAAGAACAAACACGGAGAAAAGACACTTCTTTACTAATGGTGTTGGGAAAAATGAATGTCCTCATGCAGAAAAATGAAACTAGTCCCTCTCTTCACACCATATTAAAAAAAAAAACAAAAAAACAACTGAAAGTGGATTAAGATTCAAGTGTAAGACTCCAAATCATAAAACTACTAGAAGAAAATGGAAGAAAAACTCTATGACATTAGTCTGACCAATGATTTTTTTTATTTGACCCCCAAAAGCAGAAGCAATGAAAGCAAAAATAAAGGGATTACACCAAACTGGAAAGTTTCTGCACCAGGAAGGGTACAATCGACAGTGAAGAGAGAGTCAATAGAGTAGAAGGAAATATCTGAAAATCACATATCTAATTAGAGGCTAATGTCTAAAATTGACAAAGAACTCAAATAACTCAATAGCAAGAAAACAAAGAGCCCAATTAGAAAAATGAACAAAGAATGTGAACATATATTTCCCTTTAATTTTTTTTAAAAATAGGGGGCTGGGGTTTCGGCTCAGCGGTAGAGCACTCGCCCAGCATGGGTGAGGCCCTGAGTTCGATCCTCAGCACCACATTAAAATAAAGATATTGTGTCCAACTACAACTAAAAAATAAAAATATTTTTTTAAATTTTTTAAATAGGTGCATTATAATTATACATGATTATGGGAGAAATTGTCTGAATGTACATTTCTTTAAAGAACACATACCAGTGGCCAAATGGTATATGGAAAACACGCTCATTTTCATCCTGATCAGAGAAATGCAAATTAAAAACACAGAGGGGAATGTGCCTACTCTGGCTATTTCCTTCTTGGGACACCAACCAGGTCCAGTATCTGGGTGCCTGAAGGTTTACCACCACCACCTCAGGATGTGGCCACCTCTATCTGGGGAACACCAACCAGGGCTTGAAGGTGCATTATCAAGGTGTCTCCAGGTGTGGTTATACCAGGGACTTCCTGCTGAATGTGCAAGTAGCCACCCCACTGCTGAAGGGGCAGGTGAGAGATGGGCTCTCTCCAGCTCCATTAGTCCTAAAGTCATGAAGACAGAGGGAGCTGGCCACAGCAGGTCAGAAGGTAGGAAGAGGCTGTGAGGGATCTTGTTCTCAGTTCACACAGATACCCACCGGATTCCTGGGGCCCTCTCAGGCTGGAACTCACTGGGCCTCAGCACCAGCTTGGTCCCTGACTGCCTCTCCAGTAGGGCACCCACCCATCCGCTGGTCCTGCCAGGTCTGGCATTAGTCTGACACCCAACAGGGCCTTCCAGCTCCCAGTCCCCAGTCTCCCAACCCCTTCCTAGCCACCAGCCTGGCCCAGCCCTCACAACAATGTGGCCAACCTCCATCTTTCAGACCTGGTCCTGATCTGCTGATACAGAGCAGTTATGGGCAATAGGAGCACAGGCCTGGAGCTCAGCCTGGGAGAGAAGGGCCTGATGTCTTCATAGAAGCTATTTGGTTTAAGGCTGTATATTGTTTGCATTGGGTACTGTTAATATTGATCAACCCTTAATAATGAGGTACTAGAGCCATCAGGGACACTATAAGTCTACAGGGTAGAAACTCTACTACCACAAATCCACACTGCTAGATGGGAAGACACACCAAAAACATGCAAAAAAAACCAAGTGAACAAAGTACCCCAAACAAATCAAGATGATCCCATAATAGAATCCATTGACAACACAGTTGAAGAATTGTCTGGGAAGGAGTTTAGAATGTTCATAGTTAAACTGATTCACGACATAAAAGATGATGTAAGGAGAGAAATCAGAGATAAATTTCAGGAGGTGAAAGATCACTTCAATAAAGAGATAGAGATTATGAAAAGAAATCAAACAGAAATTCTTAAAATGAAGGAATCAATAAACCAAATTAAAAAATTAATGGAAATTATCACCAACAGACTAAACCATTTGGAAGACAGAACCCAGGCAATGAACACAAAATATATAATCTTAAATAAAGTCAAAATTGGCCATAAAGGAAAAAATGGTAAGAAACCATGAACAAAACTTCCAGGAATTATGGGATAACATGAAAAGACCAAATTTAAGATTTATCAGGACAGAGAAAAGTATATAGAATGCACAATCTTTTTAATAAAATACTCTCAGAAAATTTCCCAAACTTCAAGAATAAAATGAAAAATCAATTATAAGAGGCTTATAGGACCCCAAATGTACAAAATCACAAAATACCTACACCAAGGCACATTAGAATGAAAATGCCTACCATACAGAATAAGGTTAAAATTTTAAAGGCCACAAGAGAAAAGTATCAGATTACATAGAGGGGAAAACCAATTCAAATCTCAGCTGATTTTTCAACCCAGACCCTCAAAGCTAGGAGGTCCTGGAATAACGTATACCAAGCCCTGACAGAAAATGGAGGCCAACCAAGAATTTCACATCCAGAAAAATAAAGTTTCAGACTTGAAGATGAAATAAAAACTTTTCTTGATAAACCAAAGTTAAAGGAATTCAGAATTAGAAAGCCTGTACTGCATAAAATTCTCTGCAAAATATTCCATGAGAATAAAATGGGAAAACCCCCTGAAAACCATCAAAGAGAAGTACTACACTAATAAAAAATACGAGGAAAAGGAAAAGATGAGCAAAGGAGAAACTAAGTCAAATTAAAAATCAGAAATGAACTAAAGTGAGCAAGAATCCATTCATATCTCAATAATAAACCTGAATGTTAATGCCTAAAATCATGAATCGAAAGACATAGACTGGCAGATTGGATTGAAAAACAAGACTCAACAAAATACTCACTCCAAGACACATACACCTTGAAGGCAAAGACAACCACAGACCAAAGGCAAAGGATGGGAAAAAACATATCACACACATGGACCACATAAACAAGCAGAGGTTTTGATCCTCATGTAAGATAAAGTGGACTTCAAGCCAAAGTTATCCATAAGGGATTAGGAAGGAATTTTCATACTGCTTAAGGGAATTTTTACAAAAACAAGACATAACAATCATAAATATTTATGCAACAAACAATGGAATCTATTTATATCAAACAAAGACTTCTAAATTTCAAGAATCAAATGGAACATGGTACAATAATACTGGGTGATTTTAACATACCTCTCTCACTACTGGATAGATCTTCCAAACAAAGAGCTACATAATACAATAAATAATTTGAATTAACATATATGATAGAGAATATTTCATCCATTAATGAGTGAATACACTTTCTTCCCAACGGCATATGGATCCTTATCTACAATAGACCATAGCTTTTGGCACAAAGCAACTCTTGGCAAAAACAAGAAAATAGAGATATGACCCTGCATTCTATCAGATCATAAAGAAATAAAATTAGAAATCAACAATAAAATAAAAAGTACAAGTAACTCTAACATCTGGAGACTAAATAACACACTATTGAATGATGCATGGATGACAGAAGAAATCAGGGATAATAAAAAATATTTAGAGGTAAATGGCAATGATGATAAAAATAATCAATAAACATAATTCATCACAGCAATAAACTTAAAGACAAGAACCATATGATCGTCTCAATAGATGCAGAAAAGACATTTGACAAAATACAGTACCCCTTCTTGTTCAAAACACCAGAGAAACTAGGGATGGTAGGAACATATCTCAGTATTGTAAAACCTACCTATGTTAAACCCAAGGCCAGCATCATTCTACATGGAGAAAAATTGAAAGCATTCCCTCTAAAAACTGAAGCAGTACAAGGATGCTCTCTCACCACTTCTATTCAACATAGTCCTAAAAACTCTAGCCAGAGCAATTAGACAGAAGAAAGAAACTAAAGGGACATTAACACCAAAAGAAAACCAAACTATCACTATTTGCCTATGACATGTTTCTATCTTTAGAAGATTCAAAAAATTCCACCAAAAATGTTCTAGAACTAATACCTGAATTCAGCAAAGTAGCAGGACATAAAATCAACACCCATAAACCACACGTGTTTCCATTCATCAGTGATGGATCCACTGAAAAAGAAATTAGAAAAACTATCAAATTCACAATAGCCTTAGAAAAATACTTGGGAGGGCTGGGGATGTGGCTCAAGTGGTAGCGCGCTTGCCTTTCGTGTGTGCGGCCCAGGTTCGATCCTCAGCACCACATACAAACAAAGATGTTGTGTCCACCGAAAATTTAAAAATAAATATTAAAATTCTCTCTCTCTCTCTCTCTCTCTCTCTCTCTCTCTCTCTCTCTCTCTTAAAAAAAACACTTGGGAATCGATCTAACAAAAGAAGTGAAAGACCTGTATAATGAAAACTATAGAACACTAAAGAAAGAAACTGAACAGTACTTTAGAAGATGGAAAGATCTTCCATGCTCTTGGATAGGAAAATTAACATAGTCAAATGGCCATAATACCAAAAGTGTCATACAGATTTAATGCAATTTCCATTAAAATACCAATGACGTTCTTCATAGAAATAGAAAATGCAGTCATGAAATTCATTTGGAAAAATAAGAGACCCAGAATAGCCAAAGCAAGACAGCAAGAAAAGTGAAGCAGGAGACATCTCAATTCGAGACCTCAAGCTATACAACAGAACAATAGTAACAACAGCAGCATGGTATTGACACCACAACAGATACGTAGACCAATGGTACAGAATAGAAGACACAGAGACAAACCCACATCAATACAGTTGTCTCATACTAGACAAAGGTGCCAAAGCATACATTGGAGAAAAGATAGCCTCTTCAAAAATGGTGCTTGGAAAACTGGAAATTCACATGTAGCAAAATAAAATTAAACCCTATCTCTCACCCTGCACAAAACTCAAAGTAGATAAAGAACTAGGGCACTATAACAGAGACCCTTTGCCTATAGAAGAAAAAGTAGCCCAGATCTCCACCATTACAGCTTAGGAACTGACTTTGTTAATGAGATCCTAAGGCACAAGAAGTAAAATCAAAAATCAATAAATGGAATGGAATCAAACTAAAAAGCTTCTTCATAGAAAAGGAAACAATTAAAAACATGAAGAAAGACCCTACAGAATGAGGAAAAAAAATCTTTACCACATGGACCTCAGATGGAGCATTAATCTCCAAGATATATAAAGAACTCAAAAAACTCAATACCAAAAAAAAAAAAAAAACCACCAAATAACCTAATCAATTAATGGGCTAAGGAACTGAACAGACACTTTACAGAATAAAAATATAATCAATCAACAAATATATGAAAGAATGTTTAACATCTCTTGTTGAGAGCCACAACCAAGTCGGGATGGCGCCTGGCATTTTGCCAGAAGCGAGCCATTGGGATGATAGTGATTAAATTAAGCTGTGTATAATTATTGGGATGGTGACTGATTGCTATAACTGGATGATGCTGGATTGGGGCAAGCTGTGTATTCAGTTGTGTATGTGGACCTCTGCTGACCGGCAGTGGGGCGGCTCCTGCTGCCTCAGGTGCCTGCTACTTTTGAGTTCTCGTGGAGTTCCTGTTGAGTTCACATTGGTTCTCGTGGAGTTTCTGTGAAGTTCTGGAGAGTTCCCATGGGGTTCGGTCAATAAAGTAGTTCCTGTTTGAACCTACAAGTGGCTTGTGACTTCCTGGTTATTTTGTGCTCAGCCAGATTGCGGCATTTGGTGGCCCTTGCAGGGAACACCTAAGGGTAAGTGATAAGGTAAACTGCTTGCCACTGAGGGCAAGGCGAGAGGATGGGTGACCATTTTAAGAGACAGTGTATTCTTCTTTTGATTTGTTACATTTCTGTTTCAAGCTGCCTGCCCCTAGAAATAAATAGAATGCTAGAAAAGTTGTTCAGCCCTGAGGAAGATATAGAGATAGACCACAGATACACATGTCAAGAAAACAGAAAAACTGATATAACGAGTTTTTGTTCCATTTTTGTTTCATTTTGTTTTGGTTTTGTTTTGTGTTATCTTGTTGGGTTGCATTATCATTGTAGTAGAAATATGGAATTAAAAATTAGTAAAAACCAAACTGAAAGGGCGTTAAGTAAATTACTAGAGGAAGGAGGCACCACAGTAAAACCAAGAACAGTTAGGGCATACGTTGATACGATACAAAAATGTAGCCCATGGTTTCTTAAGGAGGAGTTGTTAAATATATCACAATGGAACCATCATAGTGGAGATTTTAAAAAGATAGAAAAGGAAAGCCCAGGAACCCTGCCAATTGGCACATTACCATTATGGACTTTGGTACGATCTTGTTTGATTAGTCTAGGAGAAGACATCTTAAAAGAGGAAGTCTCTCAAGTTACTCAGACAGGGGAAGAAAGTTTAGAGAAGGAAGGGCTATCAGGGGATAAGTTACAATGGGAGGTTGCAACTAACACCTTTCTATCACTGGAGGGTGTGGGTGTCCAACCAACAGCTCTACCTATGTATACGGAGACAACATATGCTGAGTGGTCCTCAACCCCCATAGTTGATAGATGGGATCCTGAGACAGGACCTCAAAGATTTGCATGCCCTTTATTTGAGCAGGCAGGAGGGCAGCGAATTTACTGTGCTTTAGATTTCAAAACAGTGAAGCAGCTGAAAGAGGCTATAACAACCAATGGTCCTCAAGCACCCTTCACTGTAAGTAGGATTGAATCCATTACCAACTTGAACATGACGCCAGCAGATTGGGCTAGCATGTGCAAAGCTGTGCTAAATGGAGGACAATATCTGTTATGAAAGGTTGCCAATCAGGAATTTTGCATGGAGATGGCTAGGCGAAATGCAGCAGTCAGATATCCTCAGAGAAATCTAGATATGTTGTTAGGAGAGAGACCTTAAGAGGGTCAGTTGCAACAAATTAGATATGATCCTGCCATATATTTACCAATCGCTTCAGCTGAAGTTAGGGCATGGAAAACTTTACAGGGGCATGGAGATTTACAAGGTCAATTATCTAAGATAATACAAGGAGCTAATGAACCTTATGCTGAATTTGTAGATAGGCTTATACAAACAACTACAAGAATCCTTGGGGATGCAGAACAAGCTATGCCATTAATAAAACAATTAGCCTAAGAACAAGCAAACAGATGGTGCTGGGAGGGTATTAGACCATGGAAACATGGAGATTTAAACACATATATTAAATTATTCAGAGACATTAATGAACAAGGGCAAGTCTTGGCAGCTGCAGTACCACAGGCTTTAGGTGCCAGGCCAAAAACATGTTGCAATTATGAACAAACAGGACATTTTAAAAGGAGTTGCCCCATAGGAGGAGGGTTTAACAAAACTAGGTATCAAAGGGGTAGAATACCGGGTATTTGCCCACGATGCCATAGAGGGAGACATTGGGCTAATGAATGCTGTTCTCAAACCACTATAGAGGGTACTCCATTATCAAAAAACAGATAAGGACCAGGTGTTTACCCATGATATCATGGAGGAAAACGTTGGAGTCCATTGCCAAAAAATGGACAGGGGCATCCAATGCTCCGGGGCCCACGACCACAAATATACGGGGCAATGGAGGAACCCAGAAACACCATCAGGGTAGTTCCCAGGACACATTATCCATTAGATCTCTCATCAGACAAACCAGAGGGAGCACAGGGTTAGACATTTGTGCCTCCACCAGAGCAGTACCAACTCCAGAGATGGGAGTTCAAATCATTCACACAGAGGTAAAAGGACCTCTTCCCAAAGGAACAGTAGGCTTATTGTTAGGATGCAGTTCTTCTACTCTAAAAGGACTTATGATAAGTCCTGGGGTAATTGATCCTGATTATGAAGGTGAAATAAAAATTATAGCCAGTTCTCCAAGGGGTATATCAATAATTTCACCAGGAGATAGAATAGCACAGTTATTAATAATACCCAGCCTACATAATAAATTTTCCAGTAGTACTATAGAAAGAGGTTCCAGGGGATTAGGCTCCACAGGTGTAGATTGGGCTATGCTTTCTTTAAATTTAGATTCTCGTCCCATGCTAAAACTAAATATTCAAGGACATGAATTTAATGGGCTACTGGATACAGGTGCATATCTTAGCATTATCTCTTGTCAAGAATGGCCAAAACATTGGCCATTACAACAAGCCACTCAAACGCTTCGAGGCCTAGGAGTGGCAACTAATCCCCATAGAAGTGCGATGGTATTAGATTGGAAGGATTCTGAAGAGTGTGAAGGAACTATACAGCCATATGTATTGAATCATCTTCCTATAAATTTATGGAGACGAGATGTCCTAGATCAATTAGGACTAACATTAACAAATAAAATCAATTCAAATGCGACCACTACCATGGCTAGACAAGGTTTTAGGAAAGGAAAAGGATTAGGAGGAAAAGGACAAAGTATAGTGGTGCCAATACAAATAGATCAAGAAATAGATAGACAGGGATTGGGTTTTCAGGAGGGGTCACTGAGACAATAAAAATTACTTGGAAATCATAAAGACCAGTATGGGTTCCTCAGTGGCCCCTGACTAAAGAAAAGATACAAGCAGCCCATGACCTGGTCAATCAATAATTAGCAGAGGGATATATACAACCTTGTGTATCTCCCTATAATACTCCCATTTTTGTCATCAAAAAGAAATATGGTAAATGGAGATTATTGCAAGATTTAAGAGCCATTAATAATGAGATGGTTATTATGGGACCTGCTCAATCAGGGATTCCTCAATTGTCTGCTTTGCCAAAAACCTGGTATGTTTTAGTTATAGATATTAAAGTTTTTTTTTTCAATTCCAATTCATCCACGTTTTGCATTTACTGTCCCTGTGTTGAATCATAAGGTCCCGATCAGAGATATGAATGGAAAGTACTCCCTCAAGGGATGGCTAACAGCCCAACTATGTGTCAAACTTATGTTAACAAAGCAATCCAGCCACTTAGAAATCAAAATCCTGAACTACAAATATTTCACTATATGGACGATGTATTATTAGCACACAAAGATAAAAACACATTGCTGGACTGTTATGCCACACTTACAAATTTATTAAAAAAATTATAATCTAGATACAGCAATATATAAAATACAATTAAATTTTCCAATTAATTATTTAGGAGTTCTATTATCCTCGACCACGGTCCATCCTCCAAAAATTCAAATAGGAGTAGATCAACTCAAATCACTTAACGACTTTCAAAAGTTATTAGGAGACATAAATTGGATAAAGCCTTATCCAACAGGAGAGTTGGGACCTTTATTTGATATCCTAAAAGGTCCATCAGATCCAAATTCACCCCAAATGTTAATGCCTAAAGCAAGAAAGACATTAAAAATCATTGAAACATATATGGAAAATATGCATTTGGATAGAATTGATATGTTTGCCTTTATTATTTATTGTACTACCAATAAAAAAATATTCCTACAGGAGTATTTTGGCAAGAAGGTTCATTATTATGGATACATTTATCTTATTCTCCTAACACTATTCTTACTAGGTATCCTGAGGCTGTAGGACAATTAATAATCAAAGGAATAAAAGCAGCAAATGGAGTGTTTGAAATTTCTCCCAATAAAATTACTACTCCATATACTATGGATCAAATTAATGAGTTAGCTAATGAGTTAAATACTTGGGCAATAATCATGTGCAAATCTAATGTTTCATTTGATAACCACTTACCATCTAATCCTTTTTCTGCTCTTCGCATCCTGTAGTTTTTCCAAAAATGACAAGAAAAACACCTATCATGAATGCTCCAAATATATTCACTGATGGGTCAAATAATAGTACAGCAGCAGTAGTTACTCCTGATAAAACTTTTACATTTTTAGTACCCAAACAATCAGCTCAAAAGGTAGAGTTTAATGCAGTATTACAAGCTTTTGTGATGTTTAAGGATTCTATATTTAATTTATTTTCCGATAGTCAGTATATAATTAATGCTATAGTATCCCTTGAAGATGCTGGTAGGATTTCCACTTCCTCTACTGTTTTCTCTTTGTTTTCCACTATACAAAGTCTAATCTGGGACAGAAAAGATCCATTCTTTATAGGACATATCAGGGCACATACAGGATTGCCTGGAGCCCTTTTTTGGGCAATGATTTAGCAGATAAAACTACACATGACATACATATTTTTTCTATGCTAGAAGAAGCTACAAATTTTCATAAATCCTTCCATGTCAATGCAAATACTTTAACAAAGCATTTTAAAGTAACTAAGGAACAAGTTAGACAAATAATAAAACAATGTCAAAATTGTGTGACCTTTTTACCACAAGTTAATCTTGGAATCAATCATAGAGGACTGATACCTAACCATATTCGGCAGATGGACGTCACACACTTGCCAAAATTTGGAAAATTAAAATATTTGCATGTTACAGTTGATACTTCTTCCAGATTTTTGATGGGCTCCCTTCATGCTGGAGAAAAAATTAAAGATATTATTGTTCATTGCTTACAAAATTTTGCCACTGTGGGTGTTCCAAAACAGTTAAAAACAGATAATGGTCCTGGCTATACTTCTACCTCTTTTAAGCAATTTTGCTCATCATTTGGCATTACTCATATAACAGGAATCCTATACAATCCACAGGGACAAGGCATAGTTGAAAGAGCTCATCAAACTATTAAAAAGGTACTTATTAAAGCAAAAAGAGGGAAATGGGAAGGCGTATATCCCCCAAAGATTAACTTAAAATAACCCTTTTCACTCTAAACTTTTTAAATTTGGATTCACCAGGGCTTACTGCTGCAGAAAGGCACATGTGTCCAAAAAATGTACATAAGCCTAAGGTACTTTGGAAGGGTATTCTAACAGGACAATGGAAAGGTCCTGACCCAGTGATTGTCTGGAGTCGGGGTTCTGTTTGTGTGTTTCCACAGGGAGAACAGCAGCCAATTTGGATTCCAGAGAGACTAACTAAAGTGATTTCTACAGACCAAAAAGAAGATGATTTGACACAAATCCATAACAGCTGATATCCAGAATTCCAGTTTGGCTATCCTTACATCTTCGAGAGTGGTTCTCCCACACCTTGAGTCTAATGAATAATGAACACCATTAAGGCCTATTTCAAACGTAAGAAACCTTGGGGCTTGCTTGTGGGACACATATGCAAGTTACAGGAAGAAAGATGGGGGTATCCAATGAAGAGTCAAACCCAGGTGGTAAACCAGGATGCTTTTTTCAATATCTACTTTATTATTGCCCTCTCCCACATCATGAAGTTCTATTTTATTTTTTGAGCTCAAACAGACCTAGGTTAATGTTTTTCTGATCAGTTCTATTTTTTGACTGTGGAGTTTTTAAACATTGCAATGGAGATTTCACCTGTGAAAAGCTATAAGGCCTTTACTATTATGTTATATGTTGTATGTATTGTGTTAAGTGTGCACACTTGTGTTTTGTGTTGTATGTCTGTATGTGCATATGTCCATATATCATATATGAGGAGTGCTCATGAAAAAATGGATCCAAATATTTTTTATTCATGTGATTTAAATGCTTTAATTTAAATTGGGTAAACAGCTGTTGAGGATTGTTTTAAAATGTGAGCAAAAAAGGTTAACAGATCTGTTTATTTACTTTCACTTTTCCTTTTCATTATATCTAACTCTATTCAGGATACTAAATTGTTTAGAAAATTGCTTTTTTTTAGTGCCTGCTGGAATGTTACATAATTTTTTCTTAGACATCATTGCCAGAATTCCTATCTTCATCCCAGTGCCAGTGAAGACAAAGATAGAGAATGACTGAAAACCAAACCACAGCTTCTGCGATAGCTATCACAACAAACTGTATAAACTGATGCATCAATGAATAATAACTGAACAAGTGATGCTCAATCAAGGAGTCAATTTATTTTGGGAGGAAATGGACATATTGATGGATTCCTCTGCTTTGAACTGCTTGCAGAACTTGCCTGGACTATATATCACTTGTATGCATTGTGAACTATCTGTTGGTGCAGCGAATTGTGGTAGTGCTGGAGTATCTTTGCTCATAGTGTCATCAGTGGTACAATTTTTCCAAAAGTAGCCATCAATGGCTTGATATCATGGCCTTTTGTATCCTCCCCTTTTTGCTTGTAGCAAAAACCACTATCCACAAGTATGGCTAAATGCTGGGACAGTAGTCAGTGAAGGGTAAGATCCAATTGCAATGGTACCAACCTAAGACAGGAGGCTGACACCTTGAGGTCAGCTCATCTGTTGATGGGTAAGGACCATATGTAGTATTGGACAACCTAAGACAGGCAAGGTCCTAAGCCACATACTTGTTGTTTAATTAAACAGAAGGGAGGAGATGTTGAGAGCCACAGCCAAGTCGGGATGGCACCTGGCATTTTGCCAGAAGGAGTGGTTGGGAGGTGACACTAGCAAGTCATTGAGATGATGGTGATTAAGTTAAGCTGTGTATAATTATTGGGATGGTGACTGGTTGCTGTAACTGGATGATGCTGGATTGGGGCAAGCTGAGTATTCAGTTGTGTATGTGGACCTCTGCTGTCTGGCAGTGGGGTGGCTCCTGCTGCCTCAGGTGCCCGCTACATTTGAGTTCTTGTGGAGTTCCCGTTGAGTTCGCTTTGGTTCTCGCGGAGTTTCCGTGGAGTTCTGGAGAGTTCCCGTGGGGTTCGGGCAATAAAGTAGTTCCTGTTTGAACCTACAAGTGGCTCATGACTTCCTGGTTATTTTGTGCCCAGCCAGACTGCGGCAATCTCTAGCTATTAGAAAAATGCAAACTAAAACTATTCTAAGATTTCATCTCATTCCAGTGGCCATCATCAAGAATACAAGTAACAATAAATGTTGGTGAAGATGAGGGGGAAAAGGTTCACTTATACATTGCCAGTGGGACTGCAAAATATTTCAACCATTATAGAAAGCAGTGTGGAGATTCCTCAGAAAACTTGAAATGGAACCTCCACTTGACCCAGTCCTTCCACTTCTAGGTCCATGCCTGAAGAACCTAAAATCAGCATACTACAGTGATGCAGCCACATCAATTTTTAAAGCAACTCCTGTCACTATAGCCAAACTATGGAACCAACCTAAGTGTTCTCCAACAGATGAAGGAATAAAGAAACTGTGGCATATTACTCAGCCTTAAAGAAGAATGAAATTATGGCATTTGGCAGAAAATGGATGGAGCTGAAGAATATCATGCTAAGTGAAAAAAGCCAATCCCAAAAAACCAAAGGCCAAGTTTTCTCTATATGTGGATGCTGATTCACAATAAGGGGGGAACCTAGGGAAAAACAGGGGTACTTTGCATTAGGCAGAGGGGAATAAGGGAGAGGAGAGGTTATGGGGTTAGGAAGGAGGAATCAGAACTTATTACCCTATGTTCATATATTATTACATGACTTTTGTGATTCTACAAACATGTACAACCAGTATAATGAGATGTTATACTCCATTTACATATGGTGTCTCAAAATGCATTCTATTGTCATGTGTAACTATTTAGAACAAAAAATGCCTTTACTATAAAATAAAATAAATAAAATAGAAAAAAAACCCTCAGTGGGGTGGGGCATAGTGGCACACACCAGTAATCCTTGGAACTCACGAGACTGAGGCAGGAGGATTGCAAGTTTGAGGCCATCTTCAGGATCTTTATTGTATCAAAATAAAAATAAATTTAAAAAGGACTGGAGAAGTAGGTCAATAGTAAGGTCTCTCTGGGTTCAATTCCCAGTACAAAAAAAATTTCCACAATGGGAATATCATCTCACACCTGTTGGAATAGTTATTATTAAAGATAAAAAATAATAAGTGTTAAGGATGTGGAGAACAGGGAACCATTGCCCATCATTAGTAGGAATGGAAATTACTATGAGGGTTCATAAAAAAAACTAGAAGTAGAACTACCATATGAACCAGCATTCCATTCTATTCTATCTCCAAAAGAAACGAAATCAGCTTGCTGGAGAGACACCTGCTGTCCCCTGCCAAGCAATGTTCACAACAGCTAGGTTATGGAATCAATGTAAGAGTTCATCAGTGGATGAATGAATACAGAAAATGTGGCACATATACACAGTGAAATGCTATTCTAACTCAGGGAGAAGGGGGTCCCATTATTTGTTATGATGTGGATGAACCTAGAGGACATTTCATTAACTGAAACAAGTCAGGAACAGAAGGATAAATACCACAGGATCTCACATGTGGAATCTAAAAAGTTGGATCTCATTGAGGCAGAGGGTAGAGGTTAGGGTTAAGAGGCTGGGAAGTAGAAAGAGGGGTTGTACTGGGGAGACGTTAGTCAAGGATCACAAAAGTACAGATAGATAGGAGGAATAAACTTGTCTATTTTACGCTGCAATGACTATAACTAATACCAACATATGGTACAGTGGAAAACTGATGGGAGAGTATATTTTACATGTTTTCACCATAAAAATAAAATTGCCAAGGATGTGAGGTAATGCATATGCTAATGAGCTCAATTTAGCCAATCCACAATGTGTATGTGTCTCAAAATAACATATTCCATTACACACACACACACACACACACACACTTACACACATACATACATATACACATATATATGCACATGTATTTATATTTATATTTAAAACAATTCAAAGAAACAAACAAATAGAGACATTCCTTTCACATGGCCCCAATCTGGGGCAGAAAGTCTCTAGGGAGACGTGGTCTGTGAGGGTCACTAGGCAGAGTGAGCAGTTGCTTCCTCTACAGGGCAGGGACTTTTCTCAGTCACGGTTACAATCCAGAACCAAAGCAAAATCACCAGATCCAAGAAACACCCTGAGACCCACTTCAGGAGAAGGTCTTTTGTTTTGAGAGCTACTCCATGAAATTGGAAAAGGCAACTTCTCCATCAGGTGTAAGGACATACATTAATGCAAGAAGAGAAGAAACAGGAAAAGGCAAGGGAACAGGACACCAGCGAGGAAACACGATTCTTCTCCAGTGACCGACCCCAAAAAAGAAGACTCACAAAGTGCCTCAAAAATAATTCAAAATAATGATCTTAAGGGAATTCACCAAGAAACAGGAGAATATTGATAGACAATTCAATGAAATCAGGAAAATAACCATGATCTGAATGAGAAATTCAACAGAGACAGGTATAAAATAACTAAACAGGATCTTGGCGCTAAAGAACTCAACAAATGAAATACAAAATACAATTGAGAATTTCAAGAACAGACTTAAGCAAGAATATAGCAATAGACTAAAGAAAGAATATCTAAACTTGAAAACTGGTATTTTGAAATAACCCAGGACAAGGAAATACAAAAGAGAGAATGAAAAAGAGTGAAGGATATGAGAATATGGGACACTATTAAGTAAAAAAGAAATGCATCAAAGAAAGTTTCACAGGGGAGGAGATGAAGAAGGCAAAACGTTTGATTAGCAAACTAATAGCTAAAAACTTCCCCTAGTCTTAGAGAAACCAAATCCATGAAGATCAAAGTTACCCACATAGATTTGACTCAAAATATTTTACACAGGAACATTATAATCAAACTGTTAAAATCAAAGACAGCATCTGGCTGGGAACTCAGAAGGGAGTGGGCAGGAGAGATTGGAGACTGAACCTGAGACCAGGAAATGGGCCATCGGCAGGTGATGTACAGGACTAGGACTTGGCTCCACATGAGTGGAACCCAGATGAGATCCCTGGAGGGCAGTCTTCCAGCATGGGACAGCAATCCTGGGGCTGCAGAAGCACTGATTAAGAACCTCCAGACCAATTAGCCCTCAGCAAAGAGCCTGCAGCCTACCCGAGCCTAAACCCTACCTCCAGGAATTCCACCAACAGGACTTCCTCTCCCACCTCAGCAATCCAGAGGGTAGAGCACCACACTCCAGAAGACCCCACCTAAAACTGCTGGGAAGAGAAGCTGAGAATATTTTGAACTCCAATGGAAAGAATTCTTTACGTTTTCATCAAGATTTTTTAAAATTCTTTTTCACTGTTTAATTGAGACCTTAATGGTACATGGGCATTTATACAGTCTCCTATTTTTTTCTTATCTCTAGGAT
Source organism: Ictidomys tridecemlineatus (assembly GCF_052094955.1). Classification (NCBI taxonomy): domain Eukaryota; kingdom Metazoa; phylum Chordata; class Mammalia; order Rodentia; family Sciuridae; genus Ictidomys; species Ictidomys tridecemlineatus. The sequence goes on along the minus strand of NC_135481.1, from coordinate 120,123,323 downwards.
TTTTGAAGTCAATTATTTTACATGGATTTTTGTATGTGTGTGAACTAGGATGTTTTATTAGTATATTTTAGAGTGTTTTGAGTTATTTAATTTTTATTTTTAAATTCTCAAAAAATTATATATATATATATATATATATATATATATATATATATATATCTGTCTCCTACCTGTCTCCCTCGATCCTCTCTTTCTTATACTGCTAACAACCAATCTCTATTGTTCTCTATTTCACCAATCCTTTAATCTTTTACTTTTGTATTCTCTTTTCTTTCCTTATAATCATCACATTTATATCACTTCCATTCTCTCCTGTCCACATTTGAAAATGTAAACCCTTTTGCCAACCTGCTGTTTTTACTAGGGGCAATAACTGATCATATAATTTTTGCTTATTGTGATAATTAATATTGTAGAAGTCATAGTAGGAACTATTTGTTTTACTGCTGTCAATTGTTTGCATTGGTTATTGTAAATATTTGTCTCCTGTTAAACAGTGAAGTCCTGGAAATCTTCAGAGACACTATAATTCCACAGGGTGGAAACTCTACTGCTCAGATCCATGCTGTTAGTTGGGTAGACACAAAAACACCTCAAAGAGCAAGGAACAAATCACCCCAAGCAAACCAACCTAGTCCAATAACAGAACCTATTGACCCCACTGGGGAAGCAATGTCAGGGAAAGATTTTAGAATGAATGTAGTTAAACTGACCTGCAAAATAGAGGGTGATGTAAGAGAGTCAATACAGGTAGCAAAAGACCACTTCAACAAGAGACAGAGACTCTCAAAAAAAAGACAAAGATCCTCAAAAAGAAGAAATGAATAAACCAAATTAAAAATTCAATAGAAAGCATTAGTAACAAAGTAGATCACTTAGAAGACATAAACACAGGCAATGAAGACAAAATATATGATCTTGAAAACAGAGTTGACCAGAGAGAGAAGATGTAGGAAACCATGAAAAGAATTTTCAAGAATTATGCATAACACAAAAAGACCAAATTTAAAACTTATTGGGGCAGATGAAGGTGCAGAGATACAATCAAAAGTAATACACAATCTTTTCAATGACATAATATCAAAAAATTTCCTAAATCTAAAGAATGAAATGGAAAATCAAATATAAGAGGCTTATAGAACCTGAAATGTTCAAAATTATAACAGACCCATATCAAGGCACATTATAATGAAAATGCACAGCATCCAGAATAAGGATAGACTTTTAAAGGCTGTGATATTAGAAAAAATATCAGATCACATGTAGGGGAAAACCAATCTGGATCTCAGCGGATTTCTCAACCCAGACCCCCAAAGCTAGGAGGTCCTGGAATAACATATGCTAAGCTCTGAGAGAAAATGGATACAACCAAGAATCCTATATCCTGCAAAACTGAGCTTGAGCTTTGAAGATGAAATAAAAACCTTCCATGATAAACAAAAATTAAAAGAATTCACAACCAGAGAGTCTGCACTTCAGAATATTCTGAACAAAATATTCCCCTAGGATGAGATGGGAATAAAAGTAAGAGGCAGCAAAGGGAGGAAGTACACTAAAGGAACAGTCATCCAAAGGAGAAAGGAATCCAAACTAAAAACCAGAAATAAGCCAAAATGACCAAGAACACAAATCGTATCTCAATAATAACCTTGAACATTGATGGCCTAAACTCATCAATCAAAAGATAGACTAGTAGGTGGGATTAAAAAACAAGACCCAACAATAAGCTGTCTCCAAGAGACTTGCTTTATAGTCATTGACCATTACAGACTGAAGGTGTAAGATGGGAAAAACCTATCATCACAAGGATCATGTGAACAAGCAGGGGTTTCCATCCTCCTATCAGATAAAGTGTACTTCAAGCCAAAGTTAATTAGAAGGGATACCAGAGCATATTTCATATTGCTTAAGGGAATTATGTGAGCAAAAAATAACAATTATAAATATTTATGCAACTAACAATGGCGCATCTATGTATATCAAACAAATCCTTCTCAATTTCAAGACTAAAATAGACAACAATACAATAATATTAGATGACTTTAATACACCTCTCTCACTATTGATAGATCTCCCAAACAAAAACAAAAACCAAAAAAAATGAAACTATAAAACTTAATAACAATCAATAATTTAGATATAACAAACATACATAGAATATTTCCTCCATCAATCAGCAAATACACTTTCTTCTTAGTAAGACATGGATCCTCCTCTAATGTATTCCATATCTTATGTCATAAAGCAACTCTTCATGAATACAAAAAAAACACTAGAGATAATACCCTGCATCCTAACAGATCATAACAGAATAACATTAGAAATTGTAATGAAATAAAAACAGAGCTGGCCAGCCACAGTGGTACATATGAGTAGAACCAGCGCTTCAGGAGGCTGAGGCAGGAGGATCATGAGTTCAAAGCCAGCCTCAGCAAAAGCAAGGCTCTAAGCAACTCAGTGAGATCCTGTCTCTAAATAAAATACAAAATAGGGCTGGGAATGTGGCTCAGTGGTTGAGTGCCCCTGAGTTCAACCCCAGGTATCCCTCCCCAAAATAGAAGCTATTTTAATATACTATTGAATGAAGAATGGATAAAAGAGGAAATCAGGGATGAGATTAAAAAATACTTAGAGGTAAATGGGAATAATAATATAACATCAAAATCTCTGGGACACTATGAAGGCAGTGCTAAGTGCATTGAATTCATTCATTAAAAGAATAGAAAGTCAATGAATAAAAGACTTAACATCATCTCTCAGCCCTAGAAAAAGAACAAATCAACACCCAAAGCAGCAGAAGACAAGAAATAATTAAAATTAGAGTTAAAATAAATGAAATTGAAACAAAAGAAACAATTCAAAAAGTTAAAAAAAAACAAAAGCCTGGTTCTTTGAAAAAAATAAATAAAATTGATAAACTCTTAGCTTCATTAATGATAAGAGAGAAAACACATATTAGAAAAATTCTTGATAAAAAAGGAAATATCACAATGGACACTACCAAAATACAGAAGATAATTAGAAACTATTTTGAAAATTTATATTCCAATAAGATACAAAATCTCAAAGATATCAACATATTTCTAGAGACATAGGACCCACTGAAACTGAATCAAGAGGACATACACAATCTGAACACATCAATTTCAGTAAAATAGAAGATGCTCCAAAATCAACTCAAAGTGAATCAAAGACTTGGGCACTGGGACAGAGACCCTGCACCTAATAGAAGAAAAAATAGGCCCAAGTCTTTACCATGTTGGCCTAGAATCTGACTTCCTTAACAAGATTCCTAAAGTGCAAAAAGTAAAATCAAGAATCAATAAATGGGATTTCTTCTCAGCAAAGGAAACAATAACATGAGGAGAGAGACTACATATTTGGAGAAAATCTTTACCACATGCACCTCTGATAAAGTATTAATCTCTAAGCTATATAAAGAACTAAGAAACTTTAACACCAAAATATATAAATGTATCCCAGTCAATAAATGGGCGAAGGAACTGAACAGACACTTCACAGAAGAAGAAATACAATTGATCAAAAAATATATGAAAAAGTGTTCAACATCTCTAGCAATCAGAGAAATGCGAATGATAAGATTTCATCTAAGATTTCATCTCACCCCAGTCAGAAGGACAGCTATTAAGAATACAAACAACAATAAGTGTTGGAAAGGATGTGGGGAAAAGGCACACTCATACACTTCTGGTGGGACTGCAAATTGGTGCAACCACTAAGGAAAGCAGTAAAGAGATTCCTCAGAAAACTGGGAATGGAACCACCATTTGACCTCAGTCATCCCACTCCTAGGTTTATATCCAAGGAACTTAAAATCAGCATACTACAGTGACACAGCCTCATCAATGTTCATAGCAGCTCAATTCACAATAGCTAAACTATGGAACCAGGTGTTCCTTCTGCCGAAGCCTGGCTGGCTGTGCAAAATAGCCAGGGGGTGAAGAGCAACTTGTGTACATTGATACAGCAGGAGTGGGGGCTGTTTATTGTAGGACAGGAGGGGTATATATACATTCCACTCAGCTTATCTTAATTAACATAAACTAGATACAGCAGTCAACCAATAAGGAATCTCCACACTTAATGGCTCGCTGGTGTTACTTCACAAACCACTCCCTCTGGCAAAATGCCAGGCGCCATCTTGACTTGTTTACAGACTCTAACATTTCCCCCTTTTGTTTAATTTAAATAACGACCATAGTGGTTTTTACACAAACACGATAAATAATCTGCTACAAACATAAGGGGAGGATACAAAATGCCACAATACCAAGCCAATTGATGGCTCCATACAAGAAGCCCTTGGAAAAATTATACCAGCAATGACACCATTAGCAAAGATACCAAGTTACAATTTGTTGTAGATTACAGTTTGTTGTCTCAGTCCAGATAAAGCAGTGTCTCAATAGATTAACTCACAGTCCAGGTAAATCACAGTCCAGGTAAGTTCTGCAGGCAGCTAGCTTAAATCACAGTCCAGGTAAGTTCTGCAGGAGCTCACTTGATCCGAAGTCTCGTCTGGTTCTCAGCAACACTGGAAATTCTTCCACCTTCGTCTTCACCGGCACTGGGACAAAGGCTGGAACTCTGGCAATGATGCTAAAGAAAATCCTGTAGTATTCCAGCAGGTACTAAGAAAACAACCTTCTGAACAATTTAGTTCATTATCTCAAGGTTTTTTACATTTGAAATAAGACTTAATAGTGCTCCTTACTCATTAGCTTCCAGGTGTGGGAGAACCATTGTAGTTACTGGCCTTGGAAATAATCAAACTTCAGGGATGAGGGCCATCTTCCGCCTGCAGAGTCCCGGGCAGCCCCACATGGCCCTGGAGAGAGTCTGGGGGGTATTCCAGACTCAAATTGCCACTGGGCACAGGGAGCAAGAGCCTGCGAGACTGTGCCTCTGGGTCAGGTTTGGATTTGGGCTCTCAAAGTGGTGTCCTGCACTTAATGGCTCGCTGGCGCCACCCCACAAACCACTCCCTCTGGCAAAATGCCAGGCACCATCCCGACTTGTTACAGACCCTAACATCCTTCAATAGATGAATGGGTAAAAAAATGTGGTAAATATATTTAATGAAATATTACTGAACTGTAAAGAAGGATGAAATTATGGTGTTTGCCAGTAAATGGATGGAGTTGGAGAATATCAAGTAAAATAAACTAGTCCCACAAAACCAAAAGCTGAATGTTTTCTTTAATATGCAGTTGTTAATTCACAATAAGGTGGGGGGGGGCACTAGAGAAGAATAGCATTACCTTAGATTAGGTAGAGGGAAGTTATGGGGGGGATGTGGGGACAGGAAAGACAGTAGAGTGAAACAGACATTATTACTGTATGTATATATGTGACTGCATGACCAATGTGATTCTACAACATGTACACTCAGAAAAATGAGAAATTATATTCCATCTATGTGTAATATATCAAAGTGCATAAATGCATTCTACTGTGATGTATAACTAATTAAAACAAATAAAATTTTTTTAAAAAATAGAAGAAGCCATCACAAACCTACCAATTAAGAAAAAACCAGGACAAGACGGATTCTCAATGAAGTTCTACAAGTCCTTCAAAGAAGAATTAACACCAACACTCTTCAAATTATACCATGAAATAGACAAGGAGGGAACCCTTCCAATATCATTCTATAAAGCTGTTATCACCCTGATACCAAAACCAGATAAAGAAATATCAAGGAAAGAAAGCAACGACCAGGGCTGGAGATGTGGCTCAAGCGGTAGCGTCCTCGCCTGGCATGCATGCGGCCCGGGTTCAATCCTCAGCACCACATACAAAGATGTTGTGTCCGCCAAATACTAAAAAATAAATATTAAAAAATTCTCTCTCTCTCTCTCTCTCCCTCTCTCTCTCACTCTCTCTTAAAAAAAAAAAGAAAGCAACAGACCAATATCCCTGATGAACATAGATGCAAACATTCTCAATGAAATCCTGGCCAATTGCATACAAAAACTTATTAAAAAGATAGTTCACCACAATCAAGTGGAGTTCATCCCCAGGATGCAAGGTTGGTTCAACATATGGATATCAATAAACATAATTCATCACATCAATAGACTTACAGACAAGAAGACAAGAACCATATAATCATCTCAATAGATACAGAAAAGACATTTAATAAAATACAGCACCCCTTCATGTTCAAAACACTAGAAAAACTAGGGATGATAGGAATATATCTCAGCATTGTAAATGTTCTCTATGTTAAACCCAAGGCCAGCATCATTCTACATGGAGAAAAACTGAAAGCATTCCTTCTCAAAACTGGTACAGGACAAGGATGCTCTCTCTCACCACTTCTATTCAACATAGTCCTGGAAACTCTAGCCAGAGCAATTAGACAGAATAAAGAAACTAAAGGGACATTAGCACCAAAAGAAGAACTCAAACTATCACTATTTGCCTATGACATAATTCTATCTTTAGAAGTTCCAAAAAATTCGACCAGAAATGTTCTAGAACTAATACCTGATTTCAGCAAAGTAGCAGGACATAAAATCAACACCCATAAACCACACGTGTTCCCATTCATCAGTGATGGATCCACTGAAAAAGAAATTAGAAAAACTATCAAATTCACAATAGCCTTAAAAAATACGTGGGAATAGATCTAACAAAAGAGGTGAAAGACCTGTATAATGAAAACTACAGAACACTAAAGAAGAAAGTGAACAGTACTTTAGAAGATGGAAAGACTTTCCAAGCTCTTGGATAGGCAAAATTAAATAGTCAAAATGGCCATAATACCAAAAGTGTCATACAGATTTAATGCAATTCCTATTAAAATACCAGTGACATTCTTCATAGAAATAGAAAAAGCAGTCATGAAATTCATTTGGAAAAATAAGAGACCCAGAATAGCCAAAGCAAGACAGCAAGAAAAGTGAATCAGGAGACATCACAATTCTAGACCTCAAGCTATACAACAGAACAATAGTAACAACAGCAGCATGGTATTGGCATCACAGCAGATACGTAGACCAATGGTACAGAATAGAAGACACAGAGACAAACCCATATCAATACAGTTATCTCATCCTAGACAAAGGTGCCAAAGCATACATTGGAGAAAAGATAGCTTCTTCAACAAATGGTGCTTGGAAAACTGGAAATCCACATGCAGCAAAATGAAATTAAACCCTTGTCTCTCACCCTGCACAAAACTCAACTCAAAGTATATTAAAAAGTTTGGCACTAGAACACAGACCCTCTGACTAACAGAAGAAAAAATAGGCCCAAATCTCCACCATGTCAGCTTAGGGACTGACATTGTTAATGAGATCCTAAAGCACAAGAAATAAAAAAAATGCAATAAATGGGATGGAATCAAAGTAAAAAGCTTTTCATAGCAAAGGAAACAATTAAGAATGTGAAGAGAGGCCCTACAGAATGGGAAAAAATTTTTACTACATGCACCTCAGATAGAGCATTAATCTCCAGGATGTATAAAAAACTAAAAAAAAAAAATCACCCAATCAATAATTGGGCTAAGGAACCGAATAGACACTTCAGAAGAAGAAATACAATTGATCAACAAACATGAAAAACTGTTCAACATCTCAAGCAATTAGAAAAATGCAAATTAAAACTACTCTAAGAATTCATCCCACTCCAGTCAGAATGGCAATCATCAAGAAGATGAGCATCAATAAATGTTGGCAAGGATGTGGGGGGAAAGGTGCACACATACATTGCCGGTGGGACAGCAAATTGGTACAACCATCATGAAAAGCAGTATGAAGATTCCTCAGAACACTTGGAGTGGAACCATCATTTGTCCCAGTTCTCACACTTGTTGGTTTATGCCCAAAGGACTTAAAATCAGCATACTAGAGGGATGCAGCCACATCAGTCTTTATAGCTTAATTCACAATAGCCCAATTATGGAATCAACTTAGAGGCCCTTCAATACATGAATGGATAAAGAAACTGTAGTATACATACACAATGCGGTATTACTCAGCCCTAAAGAAGAGTTAAATTATGGCATTTGCCAGTAAATGGATGAAAACGCAGAATATTATGCTAAGTGAAATAAGCCAATCCCAAAGAACCAAAGGCCAAATGTTCTCTCTGATAAGTGGAGGCTAATTCACAATAAGGGGGCAGGAAAAGTAGAGACAGGAGTGATGGCAGATGATCAACATTATTCCTCTGTGTGCACATATGATTCCATGACCTGTGTAAGTCTACATCATGCACAATCAGACAAATAATTGGTCATTCTCTATTTGTGTATGATCTGCTAAAATGCATTCTACAGTCATGTATAACTAAATCAAATAAATTAAAAAATGTATTAAAAGTCAAAGACAAAAGTGTTATTTAAGAAGCAACCAAAGAAATGTGTCAGCTCACAGATCAAGGTAATCCTCTTTTGATGATTGGCGGCTTTCTCAACAAAAGTTTAGGTCAGTGGAGAATGGGATAATATATCAAAGTGCTGAGAGAAAGAAAAAAAAAACTACAAATCGATATTACTATACCCAGGTAAGCTATCTTCCAGAAATAAAAGGGAAAAAAATCATCCCCAAACACCCACACCACCAGATGTATTTTACTGAAAGTGCTTGAGGGAGTATTTCATCTGGAAGTCAGAGGATGATAATCATCATCATGGAGATATATACATAAGTACAAAACTCACAGGTAAAGTCATCACCGAATTCAGAATGCTCCACTACTGCATTGGTGGTGGGTGAATCTTTCAGATCTCTGGTATGAAGACTGAAATCAAAAACCTCAAAACTGGGTGTGGCTAGGAGGAAGAGAAGATGGCGGGCCAGAGGCAGGGTCACTTCCCAGCAGTCCCTCAGCACTAGAACTCCTGAGCGGGACAAGGTGGGTGACTAAGGGAGCTCATGGGAATTCATTGCTGGACGGTAAAGGAAACCAAGGAGACCCGAAGGTTGGAAACTGCTGAGAGCCACAGCCAAGTCTGTATGGCTCATGGGCATTTTGCCACCAGTATTGATTGACAGGCGAGGCATAAATATCCGCCTCTGCTGCTACTTTTGAGTTCTCCCGTTATTTTGGACTTCTTGCGCTATTTTGGAGTTCCCATTGGTTGGCGAAGTGCAGGAGGAGAGATTTTCCCCAGGGAGCTATTTCCAGCTGGGGGTTCTTGCAGGAGCCTCGTGACTTTTGGGAGGATTCCCCAGGAGCTGTGTGAGGTTTTTTCTTGCAGTTCAAAAATAAAGTTTGTTCCTGCTTCAGTGGCTCGTGATTTGTGCCCAGCCAGACTGCGGCATTTGGCGGCCTGCACGGGGAACGTCTGAAGCTTCGGGGTAAGTGAAATTGCTTGCCCCTAAGGGAAGGCGAGAGAATGGGTGACCATTTTAAAAAACAATATGTTCTTGCTTTGATTTGTTTTGTTTTTGTTTCAAGCTGCCTATCCCTAGAATTTTCTCAGGCAGACTGGGAAAAATGGTTGGCTCAAGGTTTGAAGTTGTTTGCCCTTGAGGAAGAGATAGAAATAGACCACAAATGTACATGTCAAGAAAATAGAAAAATTGATACAACGATTTTTTGTTCCATTTTTGTTTCATTCTGTTTCGGTTTTGTTTTGTGTTATCTTATTGGGTTGCGTTATCTTTATAACAGATGAGAAATTAGTAAAAAACAAACTGAAAGAGAGTTAAATAAATTGTTAGAGGTTCAAAACATGGAGAAAGACAATTAGATCAAGCAAAAGAGAAGGTCTCTCAAGCTAGTCAGACAGAGGAAGAAAATTTAAAGGAAGAAAGCTTAGAGGAGAAACAGCTATTTGGGAAAAAGCTACAACAGGAGGCTGCTACTAACACCGTTCTATCACCAGAGGGTGTGATTCAACCAACAGCTCCACCTATGGAGATAGCTGAGTGGCCCTCAACCCCCTCAACCCCTGTAGTTGATAGATGGGATCCTGAGACAGGACCTCAAAGATTTGTATGCCCTGTACTTGAGCACGCAGGAGGGCAGCGAATTCACCATGCATTAGATTTCAAAACAGTGAAGCAGTTAAAGGAGGCTGTAACAACCTATGGTCCTCAAGCACCCTTCACAGTAAGCATGGTCAAATCCATTACCAACTTGGACATGACACCAGCATATTGGGCTAGCATGTGTAAATCTGTGCTAAATGGAGGACAATATTTGTTATGGAAGGTTGCCAATGAGGAATTTTGCACAGAGACAGCTAGGCAAAATGCAGCAGCCGGTTACCCTCAAAGAAATCTAGATATGTTGTTAGGAAAAGGACCTTATGAGGGTCAACGGCAACAAATCGAATATGATCCTGGCGTATATGCACAAATTGCTGTAGATGCGGTTAGGGCATGGAAAACTTTACAGGGGCATGGAGATTTACAAGGTCAATTATCTAAGGTATTACAAGGAACTAATGAACCTTATGCTGAATTTGTAGATAGGCTTATTCAAGCAGCTTCCAGAATTTTGGGGGATACAAAACAAGCAATGCCATTTATAAAACAACTGGCTTATGACCAAGCAAATCCTTGCTGCAGAGAGGTCATTAGACCATGGAGACATGAAGATTTAAACACATATATTAAATTATCTAGAGACATTAATGAACAAGGACAAGTCTTGGCAGCAGTACAACAGGCTTTAGATGCCAGGCCAAAAACATGCTACAATTGTGAACAAACAGGACATTTTAAAAGGAGTTGCCCCATAGGAGGAAGGTTTAACAAAGTTAGGTATCAAAGGAATAGAACCCCGGATATTTGCCCACGATGCCATAGAGGGAGACATTGGGCTAATGAATGCCATTCTCAAACCACCATAGAGGGTACTCCATTATCAAAAAACAGACAAGGAGTAGGTGTTTACTCACGATATCGTGGAGAAAGGCATCAGGCTCCATTGCCAAAAAACGGACAGGGGGGCCCAATGCTCCGGGGCCCACGACCACAAATGTACGGGGCACTGGAGGAACCCAGAAACACCATGGAGGAACCCAGCAACACCATCAGGGTAGTGCTCAGGACACACTATCCATCAGATCTCTCATCAGACGAACCAGAGGGAGCGCAGGGTTGGACATCTGCGCCTCCGCCAGAGCAGTAATAACTCCAGAGATGGGAGTTCAAATCATTCCCACAGGAGTAAAAGGACCTCTTCCCCAAGGAACAGTAGGCTTAATGTTAGGATGCAGTTCTTCTACGCTAAAAGGACTTATGATAAGTCCTGGGGTAATTGATCCCGATTATGAAGGTGAAATAAAAATTATAGCCAGTTCTCCAAGGGGTATATCAATAATTTCACCAGGAGATAGAATAGCACAGTTATTAATAATACCCAGCCTACATAATAAATTTTCCAGTAGTACTATGGAAAGAGGTTCCAGGGGTTTAGGCTCCACAGGTGTAGATTGGGCTATGCTGTCTTTGAATTTAGATTCTTGCCCAATGCTAAAACTAAATATTCAAGGACATGAATTTAATGGGCTACTGGATACAGGTGCAGACCTTAGCATCATCTCTCGTCAAGAATGGCCAAAACATTGGCCATTACAACAAGCCACTCAAACGCTTCGAGGCCTAGGAGTGGCAACTAATCCCCATAGAAGTGCGATGGTCTTAGATTGGAAGGATCCTGAAGGATGTGAAGGAACTATACAGCCATATGTATTGGATCATGTTCCTATAAATTTATAGGGATGAGATGTCCTAGATCAATTAGGTTTGACATTAACAAATAACATCAATCCAAATGCGCCCACTATTAAGGCTAGACAAGGTTTCAGGGAAGAAAAAAGATTAGGAGAACAAGGTATAGCAGCACCGATTCAAATAGATCAAGGAATAAATAGACATGGACTGGGTTTTCAGAAGGGGTCACTGAGGCAATAAAAATTACTTGGAAATCAGATAGACCAGTATGGGTTCCTCAGTGGCTCCTGACTAAAGAAAAGATACAAGCAGCCCATGACCTGGTCAAACAACAATTAGTGGAGGGACATATACAACCTTCTATATCTCCCTATAATACTCCCATTTTTGTCATTAAAATTAAATCGGGTAAATGGAGACTATTACAAGATTTAAGAACCATTAATAATGAGATGGTTATTATGGGACCTGCTCAATCAGGGATTCCCCAATTGTCTGCTTTACCAAAAACCTGGTATGTTTTAGCTATAGATATTAAAGATTGTTTCTTTTCAATTCCAATTCATCCTGAGGATAGTCCACATTTTGCATTTACTATCCCTGCACTGAATCATGAAGGTCCTGATCAGAGATATGAATGGAAAGTGCTCCCTCAAGGGACGGCTAACAGCCCAACTATGTGTCAAATTTATGTTAATAAAGCAATCAAGCCACTTAGAAATCAAAATCCTGAACTACAAATATTTCACTATATGGATGATGTATTGTTAGCACACAAAGATAAAAACACATTGCTAGAATGTTATGCCACACTTACAAACTTACTAAAAAATTATAATCTAGAGATAGCAATAGATAAAGTACAATTAAATTTTCCAATTAATTATTTAGGAGTTCTATTATCCTCAACCATGGTTCGTCCAACAAAAATTCAAATACGAGTAGATCAACTCAGATCACTTAACGACTTTCAAAAGTTATTAGGAGACATAAATTGGATAAGGCCTTATCTAGGCATACCAGTAGGAGAGTTGGGACCTTTATTTGATATCCTAAAAGGTCCATCAGATCCAAATTCACCCCGCATATTAACTCCTGAAGCAAGAAAGGCATTAAAAATTATTGAAACATATATGGAAAATATGCATTTGGATCGAATTGATATAAGTTTGCCTTTATTATTTATTGTAATACCAACAAAAAATATTCCTACAGGAGTATTTTGGCAAGAAGGTCCATTATTATGGATACATTTATCTTATTCTCCTAACACTATTCTTACTAGGTATCCTGAGGCTCTAGGACAATTAATACTCAAAGGAATAAAAGCAGAAAAGGGAGTGTTTGGAATTTCTCCCAATAAAATTATTACTCCATATACTATGGCTCAAATTGATGAGTTAGCTAATGAGCTAAATACTTGGGCAATAATCATGTGTAAATCTAATGTTTCACTTGATAACCACTTACCATCTAATCCTTTGTTGTCTTTTTGATCTAAGCATCCTGTAGTTTTTCCAAAAATGACAAGAAAAACCCCTATCATGAATGCTCCAAATATATTCACTGATGGGTCAAATAATGGTACAGCAGCAGTAGTTGCTCCTGATAAAACTTTTACATTTTTAGTACCCAAACAATCAGCTCAAAAGGTAGAGCTTAATGCAGTTTTACAAGTTTTTGTGATGTTTAAAGATTCTGTATTTAATTTATTTTCTGATAGTCAGTATATAGTTAATGCTATAGTATCCCTTGAAGATACTGGTAGGATTTCCCCTTCCTCTACTATTTTCTCCTATACAAAGTCTAATCTGGGACAGAAAGGATTCATTCTTTATAGGACATATCAGAGCACATACAGGATTGCCTGGAGACCTTAGTTTGGGCAATGATTTAGCAGATAAATCTACACATGACATACATATTTTCTCTACACTAGAAGAAGCTACACATTTTCATAAAAGGTTCCATGTCAATGTTAATACTTTACAAAAGTGTTTTAAAATTACTAAGGAAAAAGCTAGACAAATAATAAAACAATGTCAAAATTGTGTGACCTTTTTACCACAAGTTAATCTTGCAGTCAATCCTAGAGGACTGATACCTAACCATATTTGGCAGATGGACATCACACACTTGCCAAAATTTGGAAAATTAAAATATTTGCATGTTACAGTTGATAATTCTTCCGGATTTTTGATGGGCTCCCTTCATGCTGGAGAAAAAACTAAAGATGTTATAGCTCATTGCTTACAAAATTTTGCCACTGTGGGTGTTCCAAAACAGTTAAAAACAGATAATGCCCTTGGCTATACTTCTACCTCTTTTAAACAATTTTGCTCATCATTTGGCATTACTCATATAACAGGAATCCCATACAATCCAAGGGACAAGGCATAGTTGAAAGACCTCATCAAACTATTAAAATGTACTTATTAAAGCAAAAAGAGGGAATTGGGAAGGGGTATATATCCCCCAAAGATAAACTTAAAATAACCCTTTTTACTCTAAACTTTTTAAATTTGGATTCATCAGGACTTAGTGCAACGGAAAGGCATATGTGCCAAAAAATGTACATAAACCTAAGGTACTTTGGAAGGATATTCTAACAGGACAATGGAAAGGTCCTGACCCAGTGATTGTCTGGAGTCGGGGGTCTGTTTGTGTGTTTCTACAGGGAGAACAACAGCCGATTTGGATTCCAGAGAAACTAACCAAAGTGAATTCTATGGACCAAAACAAAAATGAAAACAAAAAAAAGGTGATTTGACTCAAATCCATAACAGCTGATATCCAGAGCTCCAGTTTGGCTATTCTTACATCTGTGACAGTGATTAACCAGGATGCTTTTTACAATATTTATTTTATTATTGCCTTTTCCCACATCATAAAGTTCTATTTTATTTTTGAGCTCATACAGCCCTAGGTTAATGTTTTTCTAATCAGTTTTATTTTTTGACTGTGGAGTTTTTAAACATTGCAATGGAGATTTCACCTAGGTAAAGCTACAAGGCCTTTACTATTGTCTTATGTGTTGTATGTTATGTGCGCACACTTCTGTTTTGTGTTGTATGTCTGTATGTGTGTATGTCCATATATCTTATTTGAGGAGCGCTCATGAATAAATGGATCCAAATTTTTTTTATTCACGTGATTTTAATGGTTTAATTTAGATTGGGTAAACAGCTGTTGAAAATTGTTTTAATATGTGAACAAATAAGGAGGTTAACAGATCTGCTTGTTTGCTTTCACCTTGCCTTCTCATTATATTTAATAATTCTGTTCAGGATAATGTAAATTGTTCAAAAAATTGTTTTCTTAGTGCCTGTTGGAATGTTACATAATTTTTTTTCCTAGCATCATTGCCAGAATTCCTATCTTCATCGCAGTGCCGGTGAAGACAAAGATAAAACCAAACTACAGCTTCTTCGGTAGTTATCACAACAAACTGTATAAACTCATGCATCAATGAATAATAATTCAACAAGTAATGCTCAATCAAGGAGTCGATTTACTTTGGGAGGAAATGGACGTATTGACAGATTCCTCTACTTTGAACTGCTTACAGAACTTGCCTGGACTATGTATCACTTGTATGCATTGTGAACTATCTGTTGGTGCAGCGAATTGTGGTAGTGCTGGAGTATTTTTTGCTGATGGTGTCACTGGTGATACAATTTTTCAAAGGAGCCCTCAATTGGCTTGGTGTCATGGCATTTTTCATCCTCCTCCCTTCTACTAGTGATGGTCTAAAATTTGGGGGCCAACAGAGGTGAGGCAAAGAACCTCACCCCCCCCACTGGCACCAAGGCCAAATTTGGGGGCCAACAGAGGTGAGGCAAAGAACCTCACACCCCTACTGGTGCATAGGCCTATCCACAAGTATGGCTGTATGCTGGTAGTCAGTGACGGGTATGATCCGATTGCAGTGGTACCAACCTAAGACAGGAGGCTGACGCCTAGAGGTCTGTTCATCAGATGACGGGTAAGGACCATATGTTGAATTGGACAACCTAACAGGCACGGTCCCTAAGCCACATTACTTGTTGTTTAATTAAACAGAAGGGGGGAGATGCTGAGAGCCACAGCCAGTCTGTATGGCCCCTGGGCATTTTGCCAACAGTATTGATTCACAGGCGAGGCATTAATATCCGCCTCTGCCACTACTTTTGAGTTCTCGCGCTATTTTGGAGTTCCCATTGGTTGAGGAAGTGCAGGAGGAGAGATTTTCCCCGGGGAGCTATTTCCGGCTGGGGGTTCCTGCAGAAGCTGCGTGGCTTTCGGGAGGATTCTCCAGGAGCTGTGTGAGGTTTTTTCTTGCAGTTCAAAAATAAAGTTTGTTCCTGCTTCAGTGGCTTGTGATTTGTGCCCAGCCAGACTGCGGCAAGAAACCTCAGCATTCTATAAGAAATAAGGTGTGAGAGCCACACAGTTTTGCCCCTGGAGGGGGGAGATGGAAGGGAGAGAGGAAAGCCGCGTGGAAAAAATAAGGTTTGGAGGAGCCTGTGGAACAGAGAGGGGGAGGGGGGTGATCTTAATGGACTGAGAGTCGCCATCATGGAACCACTTACAAGGGCTGCGTGGCCACCAGCAGAGGCAGGAGATGAGGTCTCCCAGAGGGAGTTGCTACCCTGAGCCAGACATCACCTACTGTGACCCCTTGAGCAAGCCTGGACCAGGCGACTGACTCTTAGGGGTGAACTCACATCCGTAGTGAGGAATCTGAGCCCTGTGGAGGTTTAGACTCCACACCTTCAAAGTGACATTTCCAGAGGCCCCTAAGACCAGACGTCCAGCGGACATCAGTGTCTCCCCACCAAGAGGGCACATGGACCAAACCTCAAGTCATCACTGACAGAGCCCCAGACTCCATCCAGACCAAACCCACCTCCTGCATCTCCCAGTGGGGAACCGTGAGCCCACCCACAGCAGGGTTCAGAATCTGCCCGCCCTCCTAGTCTGCTCCACCCGCACTGGGAGACAGGAGGATGGTGCCTACCACCATCAGCTTTGGCTGTAGCCACCAACCTGGCAGCCAGGTGAGGTGCACAGGGCTTGGGACTTGACAACCCCCAGCCTTACAGAGCCCCCAAATGAAGACAAAGAATGAAAGTGCCTCCGCGACAACAGTTCTTACCGCCTCAGGGAAAACAACCCCTTTATTTCTCATTAAGAAGGTGGATCTTTTCCCCCATGTTTTGTTCCTTTTTAATTTTTACTTTTTTTTTCAAATTTCATTTCATTACATTTTATTATTTCTTACTTTTTTTTCCCATTTGGCAAGATTGGGTGTGTGTAGGTGTGGGTGTTCTCACTGTGTGGATAGGTTCAATTACATACATGGATTTTTTCAAACAATTTTACTTGCATTTTAATTGCTTTGTTCTCCACCTGTTTAATATTTAGCCCTGGTTCAACTTGGAGGGTGAAATCATACTTGGATCTGAGTTGTTTTGATCTTCCTGTTGTTTGTCTGTTCACACCTTGCTTTGTGCTTCTGGTCACCCCTTCTTCACTCTCTCCCCACCCTCCAAAAAATCAAACTCTTCTGTTCCTTCTTCTCCTTTTTATCTTTAAAAATTGCTTTTAGTCATTTTATTTTTTTGTTCCTCTTTCTTTGCAGAAGTCACCTGCCACCTATCTCCTGCCTCTCCTTCGCTCTCTTTTTAAGTATTTGAACTTCCTCTGGCCCTTGTGCCCCACTTCCTCCCCACTCAACACCGTGTAATCCCACCCTCTGGTGGAACTATATTGTTTATGAATTCCTCCCCCCTCGTGTTGTTCTCATTATTAATACAGTGGACGACACAGCATAACCTAAGGCCTGATTTAATTCACTATTTTTTTGTTCGTGGTGCTGATGTTGGATTCTGAGCCCACCCTTCCTACGTAGGTGACAGTGAGTGTTGCAGATGTCAGCTGGCACCGGACGTTTATCTTCATGCTGTGCATCTGTTGCTAACATTAGTGCTACTCCTGGTGCCCCCTGTCTCTAAGGCAGGCTGGATAGTGATGGGGGCACTTCAGGTTCACAGAGTAGAGGCCCTGCGGCCAAGCAATGCTCAAAATTCAACCAAGCAACAGCGAATCTCACCCCACCCGTGATCTAGCTCCTCGAAAACCTCAACAGTAATTCAACACATAGACTGGGGTAGAAAAAAACCCTAAAACAAGCAACCAGGCACCACGGAGGAACAACCAGAGGGGGACCTCACATCACAGCCCTGAACATTTACTCATACATCAAATAAAAGAGACGCCCCAAACCAGAACAATAATGACAGTAACAGTAATAACAGCTCAGGGAAAGGCATGTGTATACAGGGGAAGGCGTGCACCACAACTGATGCCCATGTCCAAGACCTTTGAAAACATGAGGAAACAGGCAAAAAGAAATCTCCCCCCCAAAATTCACAATCCCCCAACAAAGAATCCCACAGATCCATAAGTGGATGAAATTCCAGAGAAAGACCCTAAAAACCCAATTATTAAAGTGTTGAATGAGTTGGGTGCAGTGGCACACACTGGCAATCCTAGTGGCTTGGGAGGCTGAGGCAGGAGGATCACCCAGTTCAAAGCCAGCCTCAGCAACAGGGAGGCGCTAAGCCACTCAGTGAGACCCTGTCTCTAAATAAAATACAAAATAGGGCTGGGGATGTGACTCGGTGGCCAAGTGCCCCTGAGTTCAATTCCTGGTACAGTCCCCCCAAAATGTTGAATTAACTCAAAGAATATCCAAGGAACGAAGTAAGAAAGCAGATGCAGGAGACGAAAGACCATTTCATTGAAAAACGAGAGGTTCTGAAAAGAAACCAATCAGAACTCCTTGGAGTAAAAGACATAATTCAAATTAAAGATTCACTTAAAAGCGTCACCAACAGATTAGATTGTGCAGAGAATAGAATGTCAGGCCTTGGAGGTAGTGTGTATTAATCTGAACACTGTTTTAGTCAGCTTTGGCTGTTGTGACTAAATTTTGCTCGACCAAATTGTAGAGCAGGAACATTCTGAGGGCTCACGGGGTCAGAGGTCTAGTTCCATAGACGGTGGGCTCCATTCCTTGGGGCTTGAGGTGAGGCAGAACACTATGGGGGGGAGTGTGACCGAGGGAAACAGCTCATATGGTGATCAGGAAGGAGGGAGAGGGAGAGGGAGAGAGAGAGAGAGAGAGAGAGAGAGAGAGAGAGAGAGAGAGAGAGAGAGAGAGAGGTCTCTGCTTGCCAGATACAAATGTGTATCTGAAAGCCATGGCCCCAGGGAACAATTCCCTCCAGCCACACCCACCTGCCTTCAGTTACCACTCCATCAATCCCATCAGGGATGAATCCTCTGATCAGGTCCAGGCTACAGCCCAATCATTGCTCCTCCAAACCTTCTTTCATTGTATCACATGTGAAGTTTTGGGGGACACCACATCTAAACCATAACAAATACTCAGTTTGCAATAAGGGGGGACAAACAATGATCAGAAAAAAAACAAGAAGACTGGGACAGTATCAAGAGAACAAACCTGAGAGTCGTTGGAATAGAAGAAAACATGGAGATGTAGGATGAAGGCCTTTAGAACATTTTCAATGAAGTAGTAACAAAAAAATATCCCCATATTAGAAAACAAAAGAGGTATCCACATATAGGAGGATATACAGGACCCCCGAACCTCTCCAAGACACACCATGATCAAAATTCCTAACAGAAATCAAGGAAAGAATATTAAAAGCTGCAAAAGAAAAACATCAGGTCTCATTTAGCGGCAAATCAGTAAGATGTGCTTCTGACTTCTCAACTCAGATTCCAAAGTCAACGAGGACCTGAAATGAGATATTCTAAGCTCTAAAAGAGAATAATTGCCAGCCAAGATGGCCATATCCCGCAAAGCTATTTTTCAAAATCAATGGGGAAATAAAAACTTTCTGTGAGAAAGATAAATTAGTTCATGAGCACTAAGCCAGCACCATAAAGAAAACTCATAGACACACTGCACTCAGAGGAACCCAAAAACAAACCCCAAAGCTTCCAAAGAGATACAGATTACTAGAAGAGCAACCAACCAAATGAAAATCAAGAAAGAACTAAATACAGCAAACAACCCAAAATGTCCGCAAGCCACAAACACACATTCAAGATAGCAGTGCAAATGGTCTCAGCTCCCCGATGAGTATGCATAGATCATCATAACGGGTTAAAAAAAGAAGATACAACTACACGCTACTCACAAGAGACTCATCGCATAGGCAAAGACAGCCACAGGGTGAAAGCAAAAGGATGCAAAAGACATCTTCCGTGCAAATGTAGTCAGAAAACCAGCCGAGTTGGGTGTGGTGCTGCCCACCTATGACCCCAGTGGGCTGAAGGCAGAGGTGAGAGGAGCCCAAGTTCAAAGCCAGCCGCAGCTACTGAGTGAGGCCCTGTCGCAAAATAAAGTCCAAAAAGGGTGGGGACGTGGCTGCATGTTTGAGTGCCTCTTGGTTCAGTCCCTGATGAAAGGAAGGAAGGGAGGGACCCAGGGAGGAGGAGAGAAAGGGAGGGAAGAGGCAGGGGTCTAGTCCCACATCTGATAAAGCAGATTTCAAGCAGAAATTTATCAGAAGACAAAGGATGTCACACACTCGGGAAGTGAGCAATCCCACAGATGCCGTGGCAGCCGTGAACGTCGGGGCGCCCGATCACATTTAAGACTGTTTCTTGACATGGAATTTCAGATAGACCCCAGCACAATAATACGCTGTGCTTTCAACACACCTTGGTCCTTATCACCAACAGAGAGGCCGTTCAAACATAAAATCAATAAAGTTGTCTCTGAACTAAATAATACTATAAATCAAGTGGATCTAATAGACATGGGTAGAATGTTTCGCCCCAAACAGCTGAATTTAATTTCTCAGCAGCTCATGAAACCTTTTCTAAAATAGACCATATTCTAGATCTCAGTGTAAGCCTTAGAAAATATGAAAAGAAAATGTACTTCATCCTGTGTATCTTAAGAGATCACAATGGAATGAAATAGAAATCAACAGCAAGAGAAATAATAGAGAACACATAAATGCATGAAGATCAAATAATACTCGTCTATGAAGAAGAATGGATCATAGAAGAAATCAGGAAATTCTTAGAAACAAATGAGAAACGTACATGTTGATATGTTGAGAAACAGGTCAACGTCTCTGGGACAGGATGAAAGTAGTTCTAAGGGGAAAAAGTTTACAGCACCAAGGGTCTACATTGAAAAAATACCCCTTGGGAGGCTGAGGCAGGCTCACAAGTTAAAGCCAGCCTCAGCAACTCAGCAAGGCTCTAAGGAACTTAGTAAGACCCTGTCTCCAAATAAAAATTAAAAAGGGGCTCAGTGGTTAAATGCTGCTAGGTTCCAGTCCTAGTATCAAAGGAAAAAAAATTATACCTCAAGGTCCTAGCAAAGTAAGACAAAATAATTCCACAATTGGTAGAAATTATCGAGAACAGAGACAAAATTCATAAAATTGAAAATAAAAAGTACAAAAGATCAATGCATCAAAGAGTGAGTTCTTGAAAAAGATCGATGAGATTAATAATTCCATAACCAAATTAACCAAATTAACAGAGAGAGAGAGAGAGAGAGGAGAGAGAGAGAGAGAGAGAGAGAGAGAGAGGAGAGAGAGAGAGAGAGAGAGAGAGAGAGAGAGAGAGAGAGATTCTGATCAACAAACTTAGAGATGAAATAAGAGATAGGTCTACAGGTACTTGTGAAATGCAGAGAATCATTAGAAAGTATTTTGGAAATTTACACTCCAATAAACTAAAAAATATGACGGATTTCTTGACCCATGACCTGTAACATGGAACCATGACAATACAGAAAATCTAAACAGACTGATATAGAGCAATGTGACTGGAGCAGCAATTAAAAGTCTTCCAACAAAGAAAAATTCAGGACCAGATGGACTCTCGGTTGAGTTCAGACTTTTAAAGAAGAGCTAATGCCAATAGTTCTCAAATTATTGAATGAAAGGGAAAGGGAAGGAACACTCTCAAATATATCCTATGAAGCCAGCATCACTGTGATACCCAAACCAGACAAAATTCAAAGAAAACTATAGAACCATATCCCTGAGGAGCGTAGATGCAAAAATCATTCATAAAATATCTGTGAACCACATTCAAAAACTTTATAATAATACACCATGATCAAATGGGTTTCATCCTAAGGATCAACATTGGTCCAACCTAGGCCAATCAAGAAATGTGATTCACCACATAAATAAAATTAGGAATAAGAATCACAGGATGATCTCAATAGATGCAGAAAAGGTCTTTGGTAAAATCCAGCACCTTTTCATCTTAAAATTCTGGAGAAACTAGAGATAGAGGAACTGACCTCGACATTGTCAAGGATGTATGTGACCGACCCAAAGCCAACACCCACTGAATGAGAAAGACTGAAAGCAATTTCCTTTAGGAAGAAGACAGGGATGTCCACACGCATCAGTTCTATTCAATATAGTCCTCAAACCTCTAGCCAGGGCAAGCAGGCAAGAGAAGGAAATGAAAAGCATACAAATAGGAACAGAAGTAAAACTATCTCTATTTGCTGATGAGATGATCCTCTATCTAGACGAACCCCTTAAAAAAATCCACCAAAAAACACTCAGAACTGATACATAAGTTCAGTGAAGCAGCATGATACAAGATCAACTTTCATAAATGGACAGCTCTCCTATACCATAACAGTGATTCTGCTGAGAAAGAAATTAGGGAAAATATCCCACTCACAATAGCCTCAAAATAAACCAAAAACCACTTGAGAATTAATCTAACCAAGGAAGTGAAAGATCTCTACGATTAATATTATAGAACACTAAAGAAAGAAATTGGAGAAGGCCTTGAAATGGAAAGACCAGGTACTGGGGATATAGCTCAGCTGGTAGACTGCTTGCCTCGTGTGCACGAGGCCCTGGGTTCACTCCCATTACCACACACACACACACACACACACACACACACACACACACACACACGAAAGACCTCCCATGTTGCAGAATATGCAGAATTAATACTGTCCACATGGCCATGCCACCAAAATCCCCATGCAATCCCCATCAAAACTACCAGTAGCATTCTTCACAGAACTGGGAAAAGCCTCAGAATCAATTGGGAAGAGATCAGAATAGCCAATGCAATCCTGAGCAAGAAGTGAAATGTGAAGCCATCAAATACCTGATCTCAAATAATACTACAGAGCTGGAATAACAAAAAACACAGTATTGGCACCAAAATAGACCTGAAGCCCCATGGAAGGAATAGAAGACACGGGGGCAGACCATATCCTTACTGTTATCTGACACTTGGTGAAGGTGCCAATAGTATATGTTGGAGAAAAGACTGACTTTTTAACAAAGCTTTGTTCTGGGAAACCTGCATATTAATCTGTAGAAGGATGAAACTGGATAGCTACCTCTCACCTGGCACAAAAGTCAGCTCAAAGTAGATCAAGGACTTGAGAATTAGTCCAGAAACCTTGCAACTGCTAAAAGAAGACACGGGGCCAACAGTCCACCATATCGACACAGACACTAACTTCTTCAGAAGACCCAGAACTCCACCAGAAAGCTTTTAGGACTCACTAATGAACTCAGAAAAGTAGCAGGATATAAAATTAACACCCACGAATCAATTGCATTCTTATATACGGATGACAAACCAGGTAAAAGAGAACTCAGGAAAACTCTCCCATTCACAATAGCCCCCCCACCAAAAAAAATTAAGACATTTGGGAGTCAATCTAACAAAAGAAATGAAAGACCTCTACTATGAAAACTACAGAACACTAAAGAAGGAAACTGAAGAAGACCTTAGAAGATGGAAAGATCTCCCTGCTCTTGGACAGGCAGAATTCATATTGTCACAATGGCCATACCACCAAAATACCATGCATATTCAATGCAATTCCTATTAAAATCCCAGTGACAGTCTTCCTAAAAATAGAAAAAGCAGTCATGAAATTCATGGAAAATAAGAAGCCCAGAATAGCCAAAGCAAGCCTTGGCACAAAAAGTGAAGCAGAAGACATCTCAGTATCAGACCTTGAATTCTACTACAGAGCATAGTCACAAAGACAGCACGGGATAAAAGACCCAGAGACAGAACTACATAGAGATAGTATCTCATATAGACAAAGGGGCCATAAACATGCATCAGAGAAATCATAGCCTTTTAAAGAAATGGGGCTGGGAAACCAGAAATCCACATGTAGCCAAATGAAAATAAAACCCTATCTCTCACCCTGCCCAAAACTCAACTTGAAGTAGATCAAGGACCTTGGCATTGGACTAGAGACCCTGCACCTACTAGAAGAAGAAGTAGGCCCAGCTCTCCATCATGTTGACTTAGGAACCAACTTCCTCAACAAAGGTCCTAAAGCTTGAGAATTAAATCAAAAATCAAGAAGCAATAAATGGGATGATATCAAACTAGAAAGTGTCTTCAGAGTAAAGGGAGAAATCAAGAATGTGAAGAGAGAGAGCCTACAGAATGGGAGAAAATCTTTACCATATGCACCTCAGATAGAGAATCAATCTCTAGGATATATAAAGAACTCAAAAAAAAAAAACACCAAAAAAACCCCACAATAATCCAATGAATAAATGGTCAAAGGAACTGAAAAGGTACTTTTCACAAGAAGAAATACAATCAATCAACATAAAAAATGTTCAACATCTCTAGCAACTAGAAAAATGCAAATCAAAACTACATTGAGGTTCCATCTCACTCTAGTCACAATGGCAATTATCAAGAATACAAGTAACAGTAAATGTTGGCAGGGGGAAAAAGTTCACTCATACATTGCTGGTGGGATTGCAAATTG
This sequence comes from Ictidomys tridecemlineatus, assembly GCF_052094955.1. Lineage (NCBI taxonomy): Eukaryota > Metazoa > Chordata > Mammalia > Rodentia > Sciuridae > Ictidomys > Ictidomys tridecemlineatus. Next base: position 120,098,825 of record NC_135481.1, on the reverse strand, counting down.
GTGCAACCATAATGGAAAGCAGTATGGAGATTCCTCAGAAAACTAGAAATGGAACCCTCATTTGACCCTGTTATCCCACTCCTCAGTTTACACCCAAAGGATTTAAAATTAGAATGGCCACATCAATGTTTATAGCAGCTCAATTCACAATAGCCAAGCTACTGGGACAAACTAGGTGCCCTTCAACACATGGAATGGATAAAGAAAATGTGGTACATATACACAATGGCATATTACTCAGCCATAAAGAAGAATGAGATTATGGCATTTGCTGGTAAATAGATGCAACTAGTGACTATCGTGCACTAGTTGAAATAAGGCAATCCCAAAAAACCAAAGGCCAAATGTTCTTTCTGATTTGTAGATGCTAATCCACAACAAGTGGCGGTGAAGAAGGGAAGAATAGAAGTTCATTGGATTAGATGAAGGGGAATGATAGGAAGGGAGGGGGAATGGAATGGGAAGGACAGTGGAGTGGATTGGACACAACTGTCCTGTGTTCTTATGTAAACACACGGGCAGTGAAACTCCACCTCACACAAAAACGCAAGAAAGGGGAGTGATCCTCCATGTAGGCATATGTCAAAACTCACTCCAGTGTCATGTATAGCTAAAAAGACAACTAAAATACAGTTGAGGCTGGGGATGTGGCTCAAGCGGTAGCGCGCTCGCCTGGCATGTGTGGGGCACTGGGTTCGATCCTCAGCACCACATAAAAACAAAATAAAGATGTTGTGTCCACCGAAAACTAGAAAATGAATATTTTAAAAATTCTCTCTCTCTCTCTCTCTCTTTCTCTTAAAAAAAAAGAAAAGGAATCTTGAACATTTAAAATAAAATACAGTTGAAAAAAGAATTTAAGAAAGTCACTTTGAAAAAAAAAGAAAATTATTTAAAAAAGGAAATAAAACCAAGAATAAGTGAGATGCCACCAAGCTAAAAAAAAAAAAAAAATCTCCCGCACAGCAGAGGAAATGGTTAAGAGAGAAGAGACGGCCTGCAGAATTGGGGAGGTCTTTGTCGGCTGCTCCTCTGAGAGGGAATCGATACCCAGGGTGTAGAGAGGACTCAAGGAGCTTACCACGCCCCCTCCAAAAAAAACCCCAAACAAGCAAACAAAACCTCACCAAATAGCCCAATCAATAAGTGGGCAAAAGAACTCGAAAGACGCTTCTGAAAAGCAGAAGCACAAATGGCCAACAAATACATGAAAAATGTTCCTCCTGTCCAGCCACCAAGGACAGGAAACCAAACCACACTAAGACTTCATATCCAGCCAGGTAGGGAGGCCGAGGCAGGAGGATCACAGTCAGAGTCCAGCCTCAGCAATTTATCAAGACCCTGTCACAAAATAAAGAATAACAAATAAGAAAGAAAAGAAGGATTTCATATCAACCCAATCAGAAGAAGGAGGGGATGGAGAGGAAGGTAGGAGGGAAGGGAAAGGGGAGACAATACAAAATGAGTTTCGTGACATCATGCCACATGCGCCTAGAAACCTACTACAGTGATCTCCACCTTCATGTATACGTAGGAAGCCCCAAAATGAATAAATACACGAGCAAAAGGAAGGTCGGTGGACTAGAGGAAGGAGGGTGTGGGGCAGGAATGGGGCTCACTGTGGACTCGAGTGGACTGGGTCGAACTCCATGCACGTAGGACCTTGCCCCAATGAGCCACTGTCTGTGGCACTGTGATGCTCCAACAAAGGACGTTTGGAACATAAGGGCGGCTCCGAGACATTGTTAGGGAACAAGAGGGAGATAAGACAAGGAAGTATCGGTGTGAGAGGGGAGAGAGGGCAGGGGAAATCCAGGCTAGGCTGTCCTCGGCTCAGAGCAGCCCATCACAGTACCAGATGCTTAGGTGACCCCGGGGACCAGGAAGAGCACCCAGAAGGTGCCCAGAAGGGAAGAGAAGGTGACCAAAGCCCATCAGTTCAGAAAGCCACCAAACCACCAAACGACGCAGGCAAACAAAGAAGACACAGAATGGCAGGAGTGGGCTCTTCTTTGCCAAGAACCAGCTGGGATCTAAGTGCAGGCATCTCAGGGACCCAGAGCAGCGGATGCATCTGTCTTTGAAGGCCCACCACGTGCTGCCTGACGAGCATCCCCTGGCGAGAACACACACACACACACACACACACACACACACACACACACACTCGGACGCCCCCAGGCTCCACGGGAAGGGGACCTGGTGGGCCAGGCAGCCCCTCGTGTCTGGCCTGGCTTCCAGCACTGCCGTACGACAGACGAAAGTCAGCAAGAAACTGGATTGGAGCTGTCACCCGGGCCACGTGGACGGCAGGCAGTCACACTGCAAGGAGCCCCCAGGCAGGCCATTTCCTGGGCCCCAGACAGTTTTAACAGATTTCAGGAGAGGGCGGCTGTGCCCAGATCCTGCCAGACCACCGTGGTGTGAGCTGAGAATCAGGCAGGAGGATCTCGGGAAACTTCAAAATGCATGGAAATTAAAAAAAAAAAAAATACTCCTGAATAACTCATGGGTCAAGGAAGGAATCAAAAGGGAAATTAAAAAATTCTTGAGGCAAAAAAAAAAATGGAGACACATCAAAGCCAATCGGATACACAAAAGCAGCTTTAAAAGGGAAGTTTATAGCAATTAAGTGCTACATCAAAAAAGAAGAAAGATTTCCAATAAACAACCTAATATTGCACCTCAAGGAACCAGAAAAACAGAACCCAACTAACCCAAAAATCACCAAAGGAAGCAAACAGTGAAGATCAGAGCAGAAATGGATGGAGTGGGACTAGGAAAGCGTCACAAAGGACCCACAAGACAAAGAGGGTTCCTTTCTTTTTGTGGCACTGGGTGAACCAAGGGCCTCACACAGGGCACCACTGAGCCACACCAACCCTAAAAAACTCTAGTTTTGTTAAGTTTTGCTAAGTTTCCCAGGCTGGCTTCAAACTTGCAATTCTCCTGCCTCAGCATCCTGAGTAGCTTGGATCACAGGGGGGCAGCCACTGCACCCAGCTCACGATCAGGTGGTTGTTTTTTTAAGACAAACAAAATTGACAGACCTTTAAGTTAGACTGTAATCAATAAAATCAGAAATAAAAGGAGACATTATAACTGGTAGCACAGGGCTGGGAATGTGGCTCAGGCGGTAGCGCGCTCGCCTGGCATGCGTGCGGCCCGGGTTCGATCCTCAGCACCACATACCAACAAAGATGTTGTGTCCACCGAGAACTAAGAAATAAATATTGAAAAATTCTCTCTCTCTCCTCTCTCACTCTATCTTTAAAAAAAAAAATAACTGGTAGCACAGAAAATTAAGGATCCTAAGAAACTACAATAAGCAATTATGTATCAACAAATCGGAACCCAGACCAGGCCGACAAATCTCAGACAGGTGAAATGTGCCAAGAATGAATCGAGCTGGGCAGGATAACCCAGCGACCCGGAGGCTGAGGCAGGAGGATCACATGTTCAGAGCCGCCTCAGCAACTTGGTGAGACCCTGGGGTGGGGATGTGGTTTGGCGGTTGAGTGCCCCTGGGTTCGATCTCCATATCAAGGAAGAAAGGGGGAAGGGAAAGGGAAGGAGAGGAAAGGAGGAGAGAGAGAAAGGGATAAAGGGAGGAAGAGAGAAAGAGCAAAAGAGAGAAAGAGCAAAAGAGAGAAAGAAGGAGAAAAGGGAGGGAGGGAGGGAGGGAGAGACAGAGAAAGAACTAAGAAGAAGAAATAGAAAATCTAAATTGACCAGTAACAAGTAAAGAATGAAACCTGTAAATACCCAGAAGTCCCCCATCATAAAATAAAACTAACCCAAACCCAAGATGTGGTGGTTCCACTGCTGAATTCTGCCAGACATTATGAAACACTTAGAGAGGAGTGACACCATCCTCAAACTACTGCAGAACACTGAAGAGATACTTCCAGGATCATCCCCTGAGGTTGCTATTATGCTCACAACAAAACCAGCTCAGGACTCAACAAAGAAGAAAAGACCGAGAACTGCACAAGAGTGACTCTGGTGGTCAGTAGCACAAAACCCTCAACAGAATACGAGCCAAGCAGTTCAACCGCACATTAAAGATGTGCTGTGACCGATGGGGACTATCACCATTCACTGTGACCAGTGGAGACTTATGGCAAAGACCATTGAAATAGGCAGAGCAGCACATGTGGCTCATCACCTGGACAGAAAGACGGAACTTCAAGATCATCTCGACAAATGCAGAAAACGCATACCTCTGACAAAATTCAAGGTCCCTTCATGATTGAAAACTCCCACTATGTGAGGTCTAGAAAATGCATACTCAACAAGCACTCTAGGTGACAGACGCCGCTGACCTACGTACTGAACAGGGGAACCTTAAAGCTGTTCCTCTGGATCTGGGATGAACAAGGAAGCTCACTGTCACTCCTTTTATTCAACACAGCGTCTGAAGGTCCAGAGCCTTGGGCAAGAGGAGAGGCAAGAGCCAACTGGAAAGGAGGATGCTGAGGGTCCGCTAGCAGCCTGCATGATTGTTTGTATAGAAAGCCCCAGGGCTCCACTAACGGTGACGGATACATTCAGTCAAGTTACAGAATACGGAATCAGTACGTGAAATCAGTGGTACCTCCATAGGCTCGTAGTGAACTATATGAACACTTAATGCCATTTACAATAGCTACCAAAAAAAGTAACATGCCTGGGGAAAGCAATGAACCAGGAATGCGAACGACCTGTACATCAAACACCATACGCCACTGAGAAAGAACCTGAAGGAGGCGGGAGCAGTGGAAGGCACCTGGGGCCACAGGAGAGTCCTTACCACCCAGAGCAATCTTCAGCTCAATGAGATTTCTATCAAGACACTAGTGACCATCTTCACAGAAACAGGAAGAACAAGTGATAGATTCTTACGGATCACCAAGCCAGGATTCTGAATTCACCCTTTTTATTTGTTCCTACACATGACAGTAGAGCGTATTTTGCCATGTCACACACACATGGAGTGTAACTTCCCATTCTTGTGGTTGTACATGATGTGGCGCTTCACTGGTGGGTATTCATAGATGAACACAGGAAAGTGATGTCTGATTCACTCTACTGTCTTTCCCCCTCCCTTCCCTCCTCTCCCTCCCTCCAATCTGGTTAACCTCTACTCATTCATCCCCCCTGGCCACCCCCGCACCCCATCCCCCACTTAGGAGAGTCAGTGTCCACATTTAGGAGAGAACATTTGGCCTTTAGTTTTTCTGGAATTGACTTATTTCACTTAGCACGATAGTCTCCAGTTCCATTCATTCACCAGCAAATGCCGTGATTTCATTCTTCTTTATGGCTGAGTAATATTCCATTGTGTAAATACACCACGATTCCTTTATCCATTCATATGTTGAAGAGCACCTAGGTTGGTCCCACAGCTTGGCTATTGTGAACTGAACTGCTATGAACATTGATGTCAGCCAGAGGCATCTTGAGCAAATAGCGAAATTGGCAGTGGTACACTCCCTAGAAACACATTATGAAGCTATGGTAACCCAAACAGCACAATACTGGAATAAAAACAGACACACAGGTTAGTGAAACAGAACAGAGCCCAGAAATAAATACATACATCCACAGTCAACTGATTTTCAACAAAGAAGTCAGGAACGCATACCTTGGGGCATGGACATTCTCTTTGAATGGTGCTGGGGAAACTGGATCTCCACATGCAGAAAAAGGAAATGTTCTCATCTTTACATCTTATGCAAAATCATCAACTGAAGATGAATCAAAGGCATAAGTGTTTGACTCTCAAACCATGAAGCTACTAGAAAAAAATAGAGAGGATCTGGGCATGGTGGCACATACCTGTAATCCCAGCAGCTCGGGAGGCTGAGGCAGGAGGATCACAAGGTCAAAGTCAGCCTCAGAAATTTAGTGAGGTCCTAAGCAACTCAGTGAGATCCTTCTCTAAATAAAATATAAAAAGGGCTGGGGATGTGGCTTGGTGGCTAAGGGCCCCTGGGTTCAATCCCTGGAAGAAAGAAAGAAAGAAAGAAAGGAAGGAAGGAAGGAAGGAAGGAAGGAAGGAAGGAAGGAAGGAAGGAAGGAAGGAAGGAAGGAAGGAAGGAAGGAAGAAAACATAGAGGAAATTCCTCATGAAACTGGGCTGGGAGAGGATATTTGGGATAAGAACCCCAAATCCCAGACAACAACAGCAAAATGGACCGATGGGATTACACTGAATCAAACAGCTGCTGGACAAAGAGTCAGGAGACAACCTAGAGAATTCGGTCAAAATCTGCAAACTACACATCTGACAAGGAATGACTTTTCAGGTCATGGAAATAATTCAAATAACTCAACAGCAAATAATAATAATAATCCAATAAAAATAGGCAAAGACTTTAATAGACATTTCTCCAAAGAAGGCACACAGCTGTTCACGGCCAACAGTCCATGGAAAAGGCGCTCAGCCACTGGTCATCAGGGAACTGCAAATCCAAACCATCCCGAGCTCTGACCTCACTCCAGTTGCGATGGCCTTGATCAAAAAGGCAACAGGCAGAAGCACCGAGGATGCCGGGAAAGGGGCCCTGACACGTGTGGGCGGGGGGGATATGCGTTAGGAGAACCGTGATGAAAAAACACTGTGAGAGTTTCTCAAAAAAATCAATATGGAATTGCCACGTGACCCAGCTACCTCGGGACTGGCCACAGAGTCAAAGGAAGTGAACTCAGCGTGTTGATGAGACGGCAGGCGGCCCTCCCAGGTTCTCTGCAACACCAAGTGCCCCTCAGTAGATGATCGAGTGTGGAAAATGCAGTCCCTCTACACAGTGGAACTCTATTCAACCATGCAAAGAGAAAATCCTGTCATTTGTTACATGGCTGGAACTAGAAGACATTAGGTAAAGTGAAATAAGCCAGACGTGAAAAGTCAGAACCACGGTGATCTCATTCATGTGTGGATGCTAAAATCCTTTACCTCAAAGAATCAGAGAATTGAACAATGGCCCTCCAAGGCTGGGGAGGGAGTGATGGGGGCAGGTCCTATAACAGGACCCAAGTTATAGCAGGTGGGAGGAATAAGTTCTGGAGTTAGGTAGGACGGCTAGAGGTAACCGGAAGAGAGGATCTGGAATGTTCTTACCACACAGGGAGGATCAGAGTCTGAGGTGATGGGTCCACGTTTGGTTTATGGTCCCACAATGTATACTTTTACTGAAACATTACATGATACCCCATAAACACAGCGCTTATCACATACTGGTTAAAAATGAGCAAAGCCAGTCTGGCAGTGTAGCTCCGGGGTAGAACACAGGTCGAACCTGTGTAAGTCCTGGGTTCAGGCCCCTGCACGGTAAAACCCATTTTCTCAGTGCCGCATGCTATTGTGACAGTAAGTACCTGCCGTGCGTTCGCCCAAGCCCACAGCAAGCACCACTCAGAGATGGAGCCTCACGTAAGCCGTGGAGTCTGGGTGACAAAGGCGTGTCTGTGCACGTTCATCAGTGAACCAAGTATACAGCTCTGGTGGGGTGTTGTTAATGGGGGGGGACTGCTGGTGGGGACAAGGGGCCAGTCGTGCACAGAGAATCTCAACGCCTTCCTGAAATGAAATTTTTATTTTAAAAAATCTTTGATAAAAAATAAGATTTATCAACACACCCAATTGTAGGATCTCCCCACCTCTGACAGCACCCACTCTAGAGAGCACCCCACCCTTAGAACCTCTCCGGCCCACTCAAAGCCAAGCCCATTCACAGGTCTTGGTAACCCTCTGGCCCTGGGGTCTTTCTTCCTTATGATGCAAAGGATCATAAGCCAAATGTGCTCAGCTCTGGGTTCTGGTGGCTTTGGCTGAAGAGCCTTGATGCTGAATGGGTGGCTCTGGGCACGTGGCTTCAGCACCTTGGGCTCAGGTAGAAATCGTGAGATGGATGTGTGTGGACTGCACAGGTGAGTCCTGGCCCAGCTTCTCTGGCTCTCCCAACTCAGGGACACTCGCTGCAGTTGCAGGCTGTCCCCCCTAGGGGGAGCTAGGCAGGATGAGAGCTTGTCTGCTCTCAACAACAGATGAGGTGCGCAGTGGGCCCTGTCCTCCAGGGGGCCCTAGCAGGCTCCTGGCCCACTACTGCTGCAGACTCCAGGGGTGTGGCCTTCTCTCCCCACCCTGCAGTCTATGGACGCTGAGTTTCAGGAGCACCTTCCCTGGGGACCTGCGGTTTGGAGATGGTTCTGGGCAAGAGAGGAGGGGTCCCCCAGAAAGATTCGGGGCCTATGGCAAGCGGGTGGGTTGGGTCAGCCAGCCACCCAGGCTGCTCCTGGTACTGCTCACTTGCTGTCTGGGACCCACTGCCATTCCCCACCATCTTTCTTAATAGGTTTTGGTTTCAGAAGCCCTGGGCAGGGACTCTGAATTCCCCAACCGGTCTCCCCCCTGTGGCTGGCCCAGGCTCACAGCTCACCAAGCCCCGGGCAGGCTTCCTGGAGAGTAGGGGATAGGCTTTAGAAGGTGGGGAGGACTCTCTGCAGTGACCTTAGGAAGTGACAAAAGGGAGGAAGAGGAGGCCCCTTTGGAGACCCTCACTGGGGCTGGAAAGGGGGTCTTGAGAGAGCACTTGACCCCTCATTGGCTTGACCATGCGTCTGGAACTGAGAGCTGTCCAGCACCTGGAGCTGAGACCCTTCTAGAACTCGGGCTCTGTCAAGGTTGGGGGCAGCACTGTGGAGAGGCTGATTATACAAGGCTCAGTTAGGAAGGACACAGCATCTTTGACTTTACAATCTGGAAACTGGAGGCCAGAGAGGTGGGGGGCTGCCTAGGGTCACCCAGCAAATTCCTAGAGGAAGCCGGAGGAGACGCAGGTCGTCCGCACTCCACAGCCCCTCCCCGCACAGGGCTTGGAGCGATCTCTCTCGGGGACTGTCTGGTACTTTTCCATCCTCTGCTACAGGGGCGAGGAGGAGTCAGCAGCGCAGGGGGCCTGCCAGCTACATCCTGTCCCCCAGCAGCCCCGGGCCCAAGACAGCCTGGTCGCGGCGTCTGGCAGATATGCAGGTCCTGGGCGCTTGGCCATTCGCCCCGTGCCGCCCCTTCCCCGCACAGCGGCCGGACACTTGCTTCCCCTACCCTTAAGGTCATCTGCTTGCTGCCCACTCTCCTGAAGCCCTGGGCTCTCTGTCCCCCCCAAGGTACCCCCCTCTCCGCACGGGGCAGGCAGGGTCAAGAGCTCCAGCAGCACCCCCACAGCAGACCAATGTCCTAGCTGCTGTCCTCCCCGCGTCGCCCCCGCCGGTCCCCGCCACTGCTGGCGCGCCCCACGCGTCCCCCGCCTGGCAGCTCGCTGTGCCCGGGGCGGCAGGTCCCGCTCTGCAGCCGCCGCCCCCGCAGCCTCGCCACCCGCCGGGAGCCGGGCGGTGCGTCAGCGGCTCGCAGCCCGCGCGCACTTCATTTATTCAATAGCTTGGGGCCTGAAAAACACCGGCTAAATTGCATCCCATTTTCCCCAAGCCCATTAGCAACCGGCTGCCGCCTTCCCCTCAATTCCGCAGAGCCCCCCGGGGCTCCAGGGGAGGGGGGCCGGCCGCCTCTGCGCCTCCCGCCCCGGAAGGGCTCCACTCAACTCCGCATCGTTTTGAAGCCCCGGAAAACTGGCCTGTCCTGGTCTGGCCATGCGTGGGACCCCCCACCCAGTCCCCAGTCTGGCCATGCGTGGGACACCCCCCCCCAGCCCACCCGCCTGGGGCCCCTGGGGGACTGGGAGCAGCCCCCCACCCGCTGGCGATGGCCCCGCCAGAGTTCACTTCTTTCTGCTCCAAGATGGGAAAGGGGATGGTAGGAGCTGGGAGCCAGGGCGGGGGACTTTGAGAAATAAGGGACGGAGGGGGCAAAGGGCTTGGGGAACGGCCTTCCTGCTGGGGTCTGGGGTCTGGAGGAGGTACCACCCTGTTCTGCGGGATGAGCTTCCCCCCACCCCCGAGGCTGGCCACCCCCACTTCACTGACCAAATCTCCTGCGGGCCTATTCTTTTGTGACCCTGACCTGGTGTCCTGCTAGGGAGTGGCCAGAGACCCTCTCCCTATCGCTGGGTATATCCTGATGGGAACTCCTAGGGAAGCACATGAAATACTTCCACACATGAGGGCTGCTGTCTCCTTGTAGGTCAGAAGCGCAGGTGAACCGAGAGGGGCTGATCTGATGCCTCACAAGCCCCCAGAGAACCTGAGGCGGTTGGGGTGGAGAGGCCGACAGCTGCCAGCCTTTGAGGCTGGGGGCAATACCCAGGGGGAAGCTTTGTGCTGTGCATGGGCGGGGCTGGGGAGTCGGAAGACGGATGAAGCCAGCCCCCTTAGAGGTGGTCTGCACATCTCTCCATGGGAGGAAAAGGGGCCTCCCTGGGCCTCCCCTCGGGGGCTGTCCTCTCTGCAGATCTCTTTGGGGTCTGTGTACCAAGAAGTAAGAGTGTGGTGGGCTTATAGGATGAGCCAGGAGCACTTACAGCAAGGGGAAGGTGGCCCCTGGCACTGAGACCCCTGACCAACAGAGCTATCACACCCCTGCTGAGGGTCTCTTCCCTAGTTGGGGTCAAAGGGAGGCAGTAGCACAAGGCTCTTAGAAGGCTCAGCTGCACCTTGGGGGACCTCAGCCCCCTCCATGATGCACTGCAGAGCTTTCCCTGGCACCAGGATGCTGTTGCTCCTGGGGCTCTGCTCGGGTCTGCCAGCAGGTGCTGGGACATGTGGGGACACAGTGTCTGGACAGCAGTGAGGGGTGGTGGACCCCTGGACAGCGGAGGGTCAGATGGCAGGTCACTGTGACTTGATGATCTGTAGGGACCCTGGCAGCCACAGATCCTCCAGAGGGAGCCCCAACTCCCAGGAGAACCTACGCGTCATCTTGCTGAGGAGGAGGAGGGTGGTAGGATGCCCATTTTGCAGATAGGCACACAAAGGCTCAGAGAGGAGACAGACAGCCACAGTGTCGGTGAGTGGAAAGGGACACACCTGAAGCCAAGTCCTCAGACGCTGGAGCCTGTACCCAGGTCCGCCGGACGCGGTCTACATGTCCACACCCTCCCCAGGGTCCCCCGCTGACCTGGACACCTCGCTGGGGTTGGAAAGACCCCTTACCATGACTCTTTTCCAAAGTCACTTTGGAGAGTAGAGGTGTTTTTCAAAAGACGGGGTGTGTCCCCCACTGAGGGGTCTGGAGAAGGGCTGGAGGGCTGGAGCTCAGCAGGGGGCCACTGGAGGTTGGAGGGGCCTCCAGGCGGCTCTCCCTGCTGGTGACCAGCACAAGCCCGCCCTACCCTCTCGCCACAGGATGGACTGAGCCAAAAAAGAGGACTCTCTGGGCCTCAGTTTCCCCCTTTGTCACATGCAGCCATCCATCCAGGCCACCACTGGGGGACTGCAGAGGAAGCTGGAGGGGAAGGTGCCCCCTCCCAAGGCCCTCTGCAGGAGGGGGGCTGTCTGCCTTTGTGTTTGCAGCAGCGTAGGGGGGCGGTGAAGACCCAAGCTGCCCCCCCCCCAGCCAGCCAGACTGAGGTGGCTGAGCGCGGGCGGGCAGCGGCTCTGGGGAAAACAGTGAGTCACTGGCGGCCAGAGCGTGCGCTTCCCGGCGGCTGGAGAGCTGCGGTGGCAGGTTTCATAGGTAATTATGTAATTTACGAGGCTCCCGCTCGGGGCTGTGTCTGAGTCAGCCCGGCTGTGTCGTGACCAAGCGGAGGCTGGCGGCGCAGAGGCGTGGGCACAGCTGTGCCCTGGGCCCCTGGCCTCTGCCCTCTTGGGGGAGACAGCTAGCCCCAGGCCCTCCCCAGGCAGACAGTGGGGCGGGGGAGGGGCCGTGGGGACCTCAGACTAGTAGCAAAGCTTGTCCTCAGGGCTGGGGGCTTGCACACAGGGGTGGGGAGTGAGCCCCCTGGTTCCTGAGGCTGCTCCCTGCCAAGTGCTGTTAGGGCAGAGGCCAGTGACACTAGGAGACGCCCTCCTGAAGGCAGATGGACCCTTGTCACACCTTCCCTTTAACAAGCACCGTCTCTGAACAGACAGACACACAGGCGTAGGTACATCTTGCAATGCGTATTTATTATTCAAATGACTTGGCCACAGTGTTTGGAAGCCAGGAGCAGGAATTCCTGCTTCTTCCAGGCTCAGAGCAGCTGGGAGGACCTCAGTTGCTCTCTCCCTGTGGTCTGCTCCCCTGGGGGACCCTCTCCCACCTCCCCAGCTCCCCCAGGCTCCCAAACCAGGGCTTTCGGTCCTGCCGAGGGACTGTCCCAGGGTTCTCAGGCTTTTAAAATGAGGGAGGGGGTGTCTCAGTGTCCATGTTGTTCTTCCTCCTCGGGGTGCAGGGAGAAGCAGGGACCTGCCAGGGTCACAGGTGGACTCTGCCTTCTGAGAACAGGGGACATCTTGGAGTCTTTGAAGTAGCAGAAATCCAGGGAGGAAAAGGGAGAGATCCATCAGGGCGGACACTCCTGAGACGGGCCCAGGTGAGCAGAGCAGCCCCTGCAAAGGGGGAGAAAGAAGGGGAGTCAGGAGAAGCCCCCCAAGTTTTCCTGGGGCATCTCCCAGCACCCCAAGACTTGTAAGCCACCTGGAAGCTGTGTCCCACCCTCCCTGAGTGACCGGGCACTCTGTTGCCCGCTGTGTCCCATCTGCAGGGCAATCACCGCCCAGGACAGAGAATCCGATGGAGACACTGGACTTTGGGGTGTCAGGGTGCCCCAGCCTCTTCCCGTCTCTTCTCCAGTGTTTCTCTCCCAAACAATCCCCTCCCACCTGGTCCCCCTTCTATTTTTCCTGGCTAAAACCCACCACAGACAACCACCACACCCGGAAAGAGATAAATAAATAAAAGAAAAACAAGCTCAACTGCGTAAAGCAGTCCAAATCTGAATTTTTTTCCCGGCCTGAGTTAATTACACTTTAAATTGGCATGTTTACTGATGGGGGATTTCAAGCGAACAGAGGCTGCCCCCTCCCTCTGCAACTGTTTGTACAGTAAAACTCCGCAGGCTGGCGGGCTCCCCCAGGCTTGGCAGGCCCCCGCCGCTCCCCTGCCAACCGGAGAGCAGAGCAGAAACATCTATTTTCGAGTGTTAAGGAAAACGAGGCCTTCACAGATGGTGGGAGGTGCGCACCCCCCTGGGGCTCTGGAAACCTGCTGCACAGCTTCTCGCTCCAGGAAAGACCAAGGCCCCAGGACTGCGTCCCCTGCCCAGTCATCCAGGGCCGCGCCTGGTCAAGACGCCCCCATGTGGCAGCACTGTCCTGGGGTCCTCCCTTCTCCCTGGAGCACCCGTGGGGAATGTGGACGGAGCTCTGGGCAGGAGCCAGGAGGCCCCGTTTCATCTGCTCTCCCAACATGCGCTGGCCAGCTTCCTGGACAGGTGGCGCCATCTCTGCCTTCCTCAACCAACCCTCCTAACAGCCCTGGGCCTGCCAGACCCCAGGTGCCCTGGGAAAGTCCCATCTCTGCTCTGAGCCCAGAAGGTCCTTTGGCAGACACTTACCAGGCCCAGGGAACACCTCAGGGTCAGGTGTCCCCAGCTCAGACATCTTTCTTCAGTGGAAGTGGCCTGGTTGGGGTCACCGCAGGGTCTGGCTCTGGAAGGTCCACTACTAAAGACCTTCTGAGTGCGGGTCCAGCTGCCTGCAAATGGAAGACAAGGCCAGCAAGCCTCCAGGCGGCTTCTCGGCTCGATGCCCCACACTCGGACAGAAGCACCATGGCAAGAAAGTCAACTCAGTCTCTGCCCCAGCTGAGCCCCTGTGACAAATGTCTGTCTGCACATTGGGACTGTGGGTGGGAGGTCCGGGGAGGCTTCCTGGAGGAGGCAGGCCCTGGAGCTGCTCCCAAGCCCAGACTGCCCTTCCTCAGGGTCCCGGCTACTCCCACCCCTGCCCCACTCCCTGGGCCCAGGGCCTGGCACCTCCAGGCCGACGTGGCCTGGCACACAGGTAATACGCCAGCTCCTCTCCATGTCACTGGGATAATGGGAAAATGATGAATGAGGCTCCATCAGACCCTGCGTCCCAGCCCTCAAGCCTGTCCTCGTCCATGACAAATGGCCCTTCCACCTCCACAGGGTCTTTTCAGAGGCCCCGGCTGCACAGCCTTGGCAGTGTTGGTAGAGATTTATGTCTGTCTGCCCCGATTCTTCTTCATTTCTCAGCTTCTTTATTACCTCAAAGAGCACGTTTTTAGTTATTCATTCCACAAACGTTCTCCGAGTGCTTCCTGTGTGCTTCCTCCAGGCAATAAAGACATCTGACTCATTACACCTTCGTGCCTGGAACATTCACTCTGCACTGGCATCTGGGGCTGGATTTGACCCAAGGAGACGGTATTATCTGAGCAGCTACTAGGACGTGGCACTGCAGCAGAGTTAGGGCCCTGGCTTCCAGAAGCAGAGCTGCAGGGCAGCAGCCCCCTCCCTCTAGTGTGGAGGTCTCACAGTGGTTTCTGCAGCCCTCTCAGGGTTGACAAAGAAGGCAACTCCCAAGTCCCCAGAGGTGGACCTTGCCTGAGTCTCAGTGAAAGAGAAATGCACAGCCCAGCATCCTGCCCTAACTGACCTCAGTTTCCCTACCTGTCCCAGGGTATGAACAGTGGCGTAGGCCAAGAGGAGAATGGAGTCCCATCCAGCCCCAACGTGGGAGGGTTCTCTGCATCCTCAGGGATCCCAAGGACAGCTCTGTGGATGCTCAAGCGCTGCACCAGCCTCTGATTGGGCCCAGGAGCGGAGGCCAAGGTGGGCACATGGGGGGGGGGGCGGTCCTGGCTCCACTGAGCATACACATATCTTGTTCCCCACACACAATGGAGACAGCGGACATCCCCTCCCCAAATGCCCTCAAGTGGGAGCAAAGACACAGGTCACCGTGGGTCTTGGGTTTTATAGTTGACCTTCAGGACCAGGGTCTTGCCCTCTCCTCATGTCAGACACAAACTAGCATCCATGGGTGCTGGCACCAACTTGGAGAGACACCAAGTGGATAATGAAGAAGAAAAAAAAATGAAATACATGAAAATTCTGGCAAAGCAAGTCTTGGGAGCCTGCCATGTTATACAAGAAGAATTCAAGGTCAATTCAATGAGACTGCTTTCTTCTAGGGCACAAGGGGCCAGTCCCAGAGCTGTGGACTCCAGCCAAGCAGGGCGATTAAGAAGGCCCTGGGGCCAGATGTGCCCTGCTCCACCTCTACCTGGGTGATCTGGGCCCAGGCATTGGGCCTCTCTGTGCTCCACTGTCTTATCTGTAAAACAGAACCTGCCACTGACAGGGCCCCGGGCCATGCAAACTCACTTTCAGGACAGCTGTACTTTTCTCCTTATCACCCCTTAAAAACAATGACAGAGAGGGACACAAGCCCAGGGCAAATCACTTTTCCAATCATGCCCAGAGGATGGTAAACAGGGCCCTTGCACATTGAAAAACCATATGGGCCCTGTGACCTTGGACTGCTGGCTGGATTTACATACTGCCTTGGAAACAGGCTGAGTCACTGACCCTCAGGCTGAAGGGTCCACATCGGCTCTCATTACGGCCACTTGGGGGACAGACATTTTCATTTGGCTTGTTGGATGAGAAAGGCCCTTTGTTTATTTTCCCTTCTCCTCAAACAATAGATAAATCAGTAATTTTGCCTTTAATGAGATTCTGCACCAAGCGGCACAGGGTTGCCATCTTTGAGTCTGAAATGAGTTGGGAACATGGATGCTGCTGATTGCCTGGTACCCTGGGCTGACATCTTGTCTCATGCATAATTCTCGAGTGGTAGATGAGGTACCAAGCACTCTCCCCCACCAGCGGCCCGAGAGACTCAGGGCAGCCATGCCTGCCAACGCTGCTGTGAGGCAGTGGTTACATTGGAGCAATTAACTAAGGCTAATGCCCGTCTCCCCACCCCTCCACCATACACACACTTTAATATATTCCAAAGATGTGTCAATGCATTAACAGCAATTTTCATCTCCAAATGTTCCCATTTAGTCAGTTCCATGCATAAAATATTAGCCCTGACACCAGGCTCTGGCCCATTGCCGGTGGAGTTCCCCAGAGCATCTGGCTGGCAGGGCCGGGTGGGAACACACCCCACCACATCTGCAGCCTAGTGTGGGGGCCCCAGTTTGAAAAGTGGAGAAAAGAACTCAGACCTCACTGACCTGCCCTGCCACAACCAACCCCAGACTCTCAAGTGACATCCTGGAAGGCATAGAAAAAGCTAGATCCCTAAATAGCTTCTAACAAAAGTGAAGAATCTAAACAGTGATCACCATATTCATAAACCCAGTGGCCACATCTTATGGAGTTCCCGGTTTGTGCTCAGCACTTTCCTGGGGATAAACCTCCTATGGTATCTGTTCTTGAGGACTCTACCAGTCAATCAACACTTATTCACTGCTCTGCTACTATGAGCCAGCCCTGGGTCCCAAGGGTGGGGATACAGCAGAGGAGAAGACAGAGAAACTCCTGCCCCCTGAGATGTTGCCATTTAAGGGGAGGGGGTGGGGGCACAAGTGGCTGTGAACAAGAGGCCATCTGGGAGAGCTATAAACTAGGGGGGAAAAGGCAAGAGTGACTGATAGTTTGTACCAGAATGAGGTGGGCTGGGCTGCTTCTGTTAGGGTGCTCAGGGGTGGCCTTGCTGCAAGGGCCATCATTCCCTTGGGAATCCTGAACCTTGAGAAAGGGGTATGCAGGACTTGGGGTGCTCACAAAGGCAGCACGGTCGGGAGGGAAGAGGCTGAAGGCAGCAGGGGAGGTGCCCAGAAGTGGAAGGGACATCTGCAGGAGCCCAGAAAGTGATGAAAATAAACAGAGGGTATGCCTGACACCAGGGCCGAGGCTGGGGGCCATGCGAGGACTCCATGTCCTCTAGGCACAGAGGAAGAGGGAAAGGTCCACCCAGGGGCCTTATTGTGGTGCAGCAAGGCAGATGGGCTCTGGAAAGTTCTCCCTGACAGGAGGAGGTCGGGAGACCATTGGGAGACTCAAGTGGGGATTCTGTGTGGTGGCCTACACCGGAATGGGCAGCCCCTCCAGCAGCTGCGGCTGCAAGGCGGCAGAGCTGGGGACCTTCGGGGATGGTGCTAGGAGCCTCACTATGGGCACAGTCCCTGGGCAGCCCCTGGGGAAAGGCAGTGGTTGCACCCTCGTGGGGAGGGTGTAGCCTTCGGAAAGAAATTCCCACAGCTCAGTGCTGAGCAGGCGAGCCTGGCCTTAGGAGGTGCACTAGGAAGACCCCTGCCCTCAGTTACTGAGTATCCAGATAAGGCTGCTACAGTAACTTTGGCAAAGTGTGGGCCAGGCGGGGTTGCAAATGGAAGAGCAATGGGAAACTGAAAGACCAGGTGACAGGTCCCGCAGGAAGGCCACAGGGACAACCAACAGAGGTTCTGCCACCTGGCATGGCATCGCACAGTGGAAGTCTTCCGAGGCGGGATTCGATGCCGGAAAGAGGTTGACTGTATAATATTCATCGTATAGAAAGTGAACACCTCACAGGCAACCTATTTCAGGTACCACCGAGCAGCGCGGACTCCAGAGAGGAGGCTTCTTCCTCCAGGGTGGCCTCCCGACCTCCCCGCTGCCCGCCTCCATGGCAGGAGGGATGCCCAGGGCTGCAGATGTGGGTCAAGCGCATGCTCAGCCGGCCATCAGCCATGCACCCAGGGGCCCAGAAGGCCGGTGAACCACGACCCTCCCGACACGAGCAGGCGCGCAGGCAGCATGCAAGGTGGGATCTGGTACTGAAGAGAGGTCGACCGTGTATTGTGCGTCATGATGATTGCGAACGCGCCACGGGCAACCTCTCCTCACGCACCACGCAGAGCAGCATGCGCAGCAGGCGGGCCGAGGCTCCTCCCAAGGGCGTCCGGGTCGCCGAGGGGTCCAAGGTGGGACTGGAGGGAGGCAGCCAGTGCTGGGCAGCATGCAGGCAGGACTCCCTGGAGACTGGCCCCTCCACCTCAATGGCATCGCATAGAGGAGGGCGGGGCCTCGTCAGGAACCCCGCAGGCACCTCAGGGCCTCGCCAGCAAGAGCTGGCCTCTTCCCTGAGGCCGGCCCAACCCCCGGAAGCTCCCCCAGGCTGAGGCTCAGCAGAGGGGGCGACAGCGCCACTCGCGGAATCCATGCATTCACATACCCTGCACTGGCTGCGCCCGCGCACGCTGAGAGTGGGAGGTGGTACTGAAAACAGGCCATCTGTGTTATATTCGTCATTAATAAAGCGAACTCTTCACAGACAACCTCTCCTCAGGTACCCACAGTGATGCTGGCACAAGGACCTCGACCGTGGCCTCCGCTGGTGCTGCCTCCTCGGGCGCCCTGAGGATGGATTGGACGTGGAAGGTGAGAAGAACCAGGGGGCGCAGCACACGCCCCGCCCCGCCCCGCGTGCCAGGCCCCCCGCCGAGGCAATGCCCCCCCCACCTCCTTCCCACCCCCACTCCCAAGAGGGCCGCATCGCCAAGAGGTCCTCCAAGGTGAGATTTGATACTGAGAAAAGATCAACCATGTATTATTCGAAGTCAATAAAGCGAATATAACACGGTCGATCTCCCTTCAAGTACCAGCAGAGGCGCTGAGCTGCGGAGCGAGCGGCTTCCGGGCCGGCCGCAGGCTGCAGTGGGCGCGGACGGCTAGTGGACCAGGTGAAGTACATTAGAAGCAATTACTTTCCAACTGGTCGACCATCCGTCCTGTGCCCCAAAGCGGTGCTGACGCTGCTGTTCTTCCCCGAGGTGCCTGGCCTCCGAGGTGGCCTCCCTGGTGGAATTTGATACCGAAAAGGGGTTCACCGAGCAACATTCGTCGTCCAGATGCAAAGTTGCTCGGGTAACCTCTCCCCAAGTACCAGGCAGATGCTTCAAGGTGGCCGTGCTTCCCAAAGACCCCCCCCCCAGGGCAGCACATTTGGAGGCCACAGTTTCGCACTCTGCAAGGTCTCCCCTTCACCCCACCCATCCATGCCTGCCCAAGTGAATCTACTGTGTATGGCCTCCCACACGAATGCTGGACTCTTCCCCAAAGCTAAGAGACCCACGCAGGGTCTGACTCAGCAGCAGTGCTAGGATGGGCACAAGGATGAGACCCTTCCCAGCCCCAGAGAGGGCGACCCCAGGGACACCCCTGGGCATGGGTTATCTTCCATTTGGAAGGAGCTGGCCCGGCAAGGACACTAATACCCAGTAGTCCCCCCCCCCTTGGACTTTGCCCACATGGCCTCTGGTCCACTAAGCATCCCCAGTCCAGTATCCTTCAGTGATTTAACACGTTAAAAACAATGGCCTGCCCACTTGATGAGCCCCATAAGCAATGGAAAAAAAAAAAAAACTTCAAAAATAAAGAGGGTGGGAGAAGAGAGGAAGAAAAAAAGCAAATGAACAACAAATGATCTCTCTTCACAAAATGGCAGAGCAGCCCAATGCCAGAACCCCAGCTGTTCCCATGAACCCGTCACATCCAGAAAATGCCTCCTACAAGCAGTTGGCTAGCCGGAGAGGGCTGGGGTCAGACGATATAAGCCACAAGCAGAGTCTGGATTCTGTGCCCACCACCCATTTTGTGAACTTTGGAGTGGGACCGACAGCAGAATCCTTGCCCTGACGTTGGCATGAGTTCAGAAAGCCCTCGAAGTCTTGCTGCTACTGGAGCAAGAGGCCAGCCATGAAAGTTCTGTCATAAAGAGAGAAAACACGTCCCAGGTGGCTCCCTGTAGGAGCGATGGACACTGACCTGTTTAGCTCAGAGTCTCTTCCCGCAGCTGCCGTCTGGAAGTGCTCGTGAGAACAGCCGGGTGGCGACGTTGAGTGGATGAGATGACATACATTATCGCTACACTCAGGCACGTCCAGGCTGCACCTGCCCCGGAGAGGGCTTCCAGTGCTGGCCATCGCCCGAGGGTGGCATGGCTTCTGCAAGTCCTCCACGGTGGGGCTGATCTGGAAAGAGACCCAGCATGAGTTCTGGTCACCAAATAAATTGCATGCTAGCAAGTGGCAACCTCTTTTCACCTTGATCCCGGGACATCAACTCCAGGATGACCCCCCAAAGGAGGCTCAGCCTCCATGACCAAGTGACGTTCACCACCAATGAAGGGCACATGATTGAGGGCACCATGGAGAGGGGCCAACACCAGAGTCCAAGAAGGATTAAACCTGGACTATTCCATGCTTCCTGCATGTGGCAGCAGCGTGGTGGGCAAGGTTCTGAAAGACCCAGCCCCATAGACCATGGAGCTGCCACCTCAGATCCAGAGGCAGCAGAACCCCACGTACATAGATGGGGGTGAGCAGGTGGCACCAAGCCAGGTGATGCACATCACCCATGTGGTATGTGCTTGGGTGACATTATGCACTCACACCCCCCAGAGGTCACCTTACCAGCGTGGCACCCCTGAAGTCAGCATGCCCGTCCAGGATGGTCTCTGGGAAGATTTGGGACAGAAGAGAAGGTTAGTTGCAGGAAGGACAGTGTGTTTTGACCCTGGATCCCCACTGACCCCATGAACTCCCTCCAAACACGCAAGAGTTTCACCGTCGGAACGAGAACTGTACCAGCATTGATTTTCATAAAAACATGTTTTTCGGAGTGAATTGCATTAAGCTAATCCAATTCCCTGTTTAGCTTCCTTCACAGCACTGTTGAGCTGTTTTCATTTCTTTTATTTCCCTTGTTATTTCCCGAAAATCATTTTCATTAGGATCAATTCTTTTCCATTTAAAAATTTGAATGAAGATTTGATTCCTCAATGTGCTTTTGTCTACATCAAATATTCCTGTTTACAGCTGCCGCCACCGGGAACTTCCTCTGTGGCCACTGTGTCTACAACATTCCATTTCCCCAGGTCAAAAGTCGCAGCTGAAATGTTGTCAAGAAAATTGGATTCTTCTGCCAATTTGTAGTCAATTGAACACATTTTCCTCTGAGCCGTTTCAGTGGTTTTTAGTGTTATTTTGTGTTCATTATTTTTATCACTATTATTGGATATAAACAGAAAGAAATACTGATCGCCTCTGTGCATTTCAACAACCCACGAGAAACCTGGGAAGAGACAGGAACTGAGGCAAGTAGGGGCACAGAGGGAGAGCAGTGCTGTGAGAGGTGACAGTGGGAGGGACCGAGGGACCCTGGTCACCAGCACTCTGGAATGCCAGCTCTTTATTTATCCACAAGGTCCAAGTCTCTTCTGCTGCCAAAACACCTTTGGGGTCAGTGGCCAAAGGGAGATGTCAAGACAGAGGTCCGAGGTCAGAACTGAGTCCCACTCAGCACTGTGCCACATGGTCACCATGTGCTCTTGTCCACTGGGGAAAGTGGCCACCACACCTCGTCCACACCACCCATCCTCATTCATGGGCCACCAGGTCCCGGAAGCCTTCCCAAGCCGGACTTGACACTCAAACAAAAGTTGCCTTTGTGTGATTCAACGTAAATAAAGCGAATTCACCAAGGGCAACCTCTGCTCCAGAGTCAAACGTCAGCACGGGCAAGAACACCAACAGATGCTTCTTCGCCCGAGCACCACTGTCCCCAGGGGCTACTGTGACACAGACTGCTCTCTGGGTGACTGGCACTACCTTCCAGGAGCCCCCAGTGTGGCTGGAACATGGTGTGCCGAGGGCCATCTTGCGGGGGTTTCAGAAGTGGTCCCTGACTGACTTCAGGTGCACCCAGGGGACATGAAGCCGAAGTCCTGTTCCCAAAGCTGCATCTCTGCTGGCTAGTCCCCCCTGGGGGCTTAACACAGAAAAAGGAGCTGCAGCTTTCTTGTGTGACCACTGTATGGTCCTCCGGCCCACTGGGGGCCTCACATGCTGACCTGGAGGCCAGCCCCTCCTCCTTGAAGGCAGCGAGGGGTGGGCAGGACTGTAGGGGTGAGCAGACAGTGTTGTAGGGAAAGAGGGGGGACAGGACCATCCTCCAGCCACTCCTTCCAGGAGGCCCCAAAGAGGGCGCAAAAAAGAACCCATGTCAGATGGCGGCCAACCCTCTCCCTGCACCTCAGCCTCCTGTCTCCTGTGTGTGCTCAGGGCCATGGGGAGGGGCAAGATCAACAGACCCTATAATAGCACCCCTGTGATAGTGACTGTTGCAAGACAGTGGTTACCCCGCCTTCCTGTGCTGTGCGCCCAGCACCATCTATATGCTGAGCATACACCGAGTTGCTATACCTACCTTCTGAGCAGGTACCACCCCATTCTTCAGGTGAAGACACCAAGGCATGGAGAGGTAACAGGTTAATTGACTCATTCAAGATCATTACCAGTACAAGCACCAGGTAGGAATGAGTGCTATAAGTGACTCTTGTCTTGCACCAGGGCCAGTCAAGTCACCATGGACACCTGCCTTCAAACACTGTCAGTTCTCTCCATGAGGAAAACCTCTCCCCCCACAGCTGAGGATTATTGGGTGCCTTGGATTGAGCCAGTTCCTTCAAGCATGCCTCTATCCAAGAAGATGGCTTGCAGTGTGCAGATTTTTTAAGCTTTCTTTTTTATAAGCTTTTTTTTTAATAAGCTTTCTTTACTAACGAGTCTTCAAAGAAGGGAGGGTAACATGACCCAGAAAACCATAGTCTCATCTACACAGTCAGCATCACTTCTGGGAAATCCTATGATGACAGGTGACCCACGTCTGATGTAAAGCACTTGTCATGCAGAAGTGACCCATTTCCTTACCCTGCACAGGCACTGGCTGGAGCTTCCCCTGGCGAAGTTTTCCCAAGAAGAATTTAGTACCGAAAGGAGATTGGCCATGTAATACTCATCATAAATATAATGAACACACCATGGACAACCTCCATTCGAGTACCGGACTCGGGTGCTGGCTGCAGTGTGTCCCTGGTGGCAGGCCTAAGGACAGATGGGATGCAGAGGGTCAGGAAGCCGCCATGCACACCATCCACCAGACCCACGCTCTGCGGTCCGGGCCACCTCCCACCCCTGACTCCCCGGAAGTCTTTTGGGGAGGATGCCTCACAACAGAGCTCATCTGCAAGACATCACAGAGGGCAGCAGAAGAATCCCGTCTAACAGAGAAGAGCTCCTCAAAGGAACCACCTCATGAGCCAGTAGTACACCAGGAGACAGAGAACCTGCCCAGGTGTGCGCAGGTGTACCCAGTGACCATCTGTCCCCTCTGTGGGCAGCAGCTCCTGCTTCTGAGCTTGGCACTGTCCTAGGGTGCTTCACGGGCAGATGTGAGACTTAAAAAAAGTCAACTGTGGATGATTTGTCAAACGAGAGCAGCGCGGGCGACTTCAAGCACCCCAGGAGCTCTGGTAAGAAAAGCTCCCTTTCTCCCCAAGGAGGTGGATGCCGCCTCCAGGAACCCTCCCTGGATGGCCAACACAGGGCGCAGGCCCAGCATGCAGGCCAGGAGGGCGATGCCTTCCTGGGTTAGCTGTGGTCAGCGGTCCCTTCACTACCCTAGAGAGGGGATGACACCAAGCCACTGCCCTGAAGTCAGACTGTGCTCCAGGAAGTCCTCCAACGCGGGATTTGGTACTGAAAAATAGGTCAACCGTGTATGATTCGTCACAAATAAAGCGAAGGCAACACGGATAACCTACCTTCAAGTACCGCGCAAGGGCACCGGCCAGGCTGGGGCCTCCTCCACACTCGGCTTCCCCCACGGGAAGCTCCCCGAGGACTGAGTGAACGACGTGGGCGAGTGCACGCAGCGCCCACCTTCCCTCCTGCACCCCGCAGCCGCCCCGGGGCCTCGGCACCTTTGCCACAGAGCACACATGATTTTGATCATGGCAGGGACCACCCCCATTGCCCATTCGCACTGAGCCTAGCAGAATGATACTTCTCATGGGTGCCGTGTCCAGGAAGCCCTTCAAAGACCTTGACTGCGGTGCCGATCACACGGGAAGGGGCAGCACTGATGGCAAACTGCACTGTCCCGTGGCCTGGCACCGACCTCAGAATCTTGGCCTCATCCCTGACAGTGGACAGGACTCCCAGGACGTCTTCCTAAAGAGAGACGGTGTGCTTAGGGTTTATGGACCAGCCAACACGTGTGTCCAACTTAAAGCTTCTATTGCTGACAGGGAAGCCACCTACCTGTGGAGTGTGCTGGTCCAGGTCCATCCCAGAAGCTGGCCCTGTAGGTCGGCATCCTGCCACGGTGGAGGCAGCACTGAGAAGGGGCCCCCGGGCGCCACCATTTTAAACAGACCAACGTACAAAGCAAAAGACAACAGAGAGACGTACAGGTAAAGAGAGTTGCATGGACCCTGGCACGCAGGGGTGCCGTGATTAACTCCAGAAAAGACCTACAAATAACTCAGTTAATTCCAAAAAAAAGACCAAAACTGAAGTGAAAAGTATGCACAGAAAAGGAAAAAAATAATCCTTAAAATAGAGGGAAATTACCAGATCTAATAAAGAAGAAATAATAGGACTCAGAAACTGTGATAGGGAAAAATAGTGACTGTGTCACATCCTGGTAAAGTCACCAATATTCAAGACAAAAGAAAGAATCAGGACAGGTAAGCAGAAAAAAAAAAAACCAACCAACCAACCAAACAAACAAAAAAACAACCCCTCCAGTCCTGCAGATGTCCCAGAGGGAAGCGCTATGCTCAGGCTTGTCTATAGCAACATTTCAATATCAGGAGACAGCGCAGAAGGTTTTTGAGGGAAGGAGACAGAGACCCAAGAGGGTCACTCTGGGCGAACCCGTCATTCAGCTCAAAGGTTGGAGCCCGGTGCCACCTGACAGGCAAACGCTCCTGCACCAATCGACCACAACCACAAGCACCTTGGATAAACACCCAGAGGAAGGACTGAAAGAGACAAAGGCTCAGGCGGGAAGGGAGAGTCGAATTCAGAGAAAACACCTGCAACCTGCCCAAAGGGAACCGGGGGCCAGACCCACTGGAGGCTCCGAGGGTCTGCAGTCATAAAACCCAAGCTCGAGCCAGCACAGGAGGCATGACCTCGGCCCCCAGGGGGCGGGCCTGGGACAGAGAGGCAACCCAGAAAGGACCACGCCTGGGGAAATGACAGGAGGGTCCTCTCTGTGTAGGCAGAGGGTCCAGCGGGGCTCTCAAGGGACATCAAAGCTCCGGGACCAAGTCAAGGTGAGGATTTCCACCAGCCCAAAGGCCCAAGGCCCTTGAGCCAAGAAACTGGCAAAAAATCTGATCCCCAGAGGGGAAATCCTTGGGGTGCCAGACAGACAAGGCAGCCCATAACATTACGGCTCTCGCGCCTAGGAACAGGACACCTCCAGCCTCAGATGACATGACGGAAAGTCAGAGCCCCCAAGGAGAGCCTGTCATGAGAGCATCAAGGATCCACAGAGAGAAGCCGTGCCCCTGGGAATTTATACAGGAAGTCCCTTTACAGTGACCAGAGAGGTTAGATAGAACTGGAAATCCTGGAGACCACATAGAACAGTATAGGAAAAAAAAATAACAGGCAGACTAGACAAGGTGTGAAAGAAAAATAGACATTTTTAGAACTGAAAGACATCTCGGAGTATAGTAACCCAAAGTCTCTCCAATGACATATGCAAAACGCCCCCGGAAGGGCTGGGTGAGGCTTGGTGGCAGAGCACTTGCCCAACATGCCTGAGAGCCAGGTGGCCTCCATGTTTCCCTGTATCAGCTCATTCAGTTCAGGTGAGCAGGGGCTGCATGGAGAAGCCTCGTCCAAACACCTACGAACGTTCAATGCAGAAGGTGCTGGAGAAGCATCTACAAACCTCTCAGGAAAAATAAAAATCAACAGTAGTCAGAGAAACATGTGCCTAGCTGAGCTGTACCCTCTGCATAAAAGCAAGAGTTAGGTGCTTCCAAACGTCCAAGGTCTTGGAGACCTTCTTGAAGAAATGGTAGAACTTACTCCATTGAGGCAGAAATCAAAATCCAAACTCGGGAAGAGGGAAGCCCCAGTTTGAAGAAAAGAAAAGCAAGCATAAGTCATCAGTAGTGACTCCATTCACATACGGGGCGATGATGAGACACTTGTCAGAATCATGGGCAGTATTTACAACGGAGAAATTAAAATGCACAACGAAACAAGGAGGCGGGCTGTGGGGCCAGGGGAAGAGGGCCGTCTATCTCAGAACTCGGAGGGAGATGAAACAGCCAGAACGCGTGAACCCACCACTTTATGTTTTACACAATCACTGTCCTCGATTGTATTGGGATCGTTTAGGGGTTCATCCCTCTTGTGGTATGAATCCCTTCAACCTCCTTCAGCTATTCCTTATGCTAAAGTAAGTAAAATTAGTTGACGTTTTTAACCAAATGAGCAGGTTACAGGGTGGAGGGGGGCTCCCATCTGTAGAGAGTTTCCCCTCTTCATCCACCTTCTCCTTACTCACATATGCCTTCAGATGGGCACCTCCAGGCCTTTACGGTTATTGGTAGGTGAATGGAGAATTGGCTAGTTTCTCTCCTTTTTAATTTAGATTCTCCACGTTGCTTGAATTTTTATTATAAGCACTTGTCATTGTTATAAATAGAGTAATGAGGTAGAACGACTATTATTTTTTTAAAAGAAAAACTAAAAATTGGAAACAGAACCGCCCTCTGTCCTCAGCTGTCGTGTGGCCGCCAGACCCACGGGAATGGCACCTCACTCATCACCGCTGAAGAGAGGTCGGCCGTGCATCGGGCATCATTAGATGCTACAAACTCTACACGGACAACCTCCCTCCAGGTACCAGGAGGGGTCACTGCTTGCAGCCGCCCTGTGTCTTCCATGCAGCTGGGGAGCTTGGGAGCACCTCTGGGAGTGGACAGAGCCCTGAGGATGAGTGGACCCTGTGGCTGGATTCCCGAGTCGTACCCCTGGTCTCCAGTCAACCCTGGCTCACTGGCCCTCGATAAGCACTTCCTGCCCTTAGCCATGCAGGCAACACTCAGCAGAGCAGAGCTGTCGGGGCGCACACACTGCTGCACATGACTGTCAACAAAGCACGCCACGTGTCTGCCAAGCGGGCTAACACTGCCTCCTTGGTGGACCTGGGCTCCCCTGGAAGGAGCTCCCTGCAGGTGTGGGCCACTGGGGGTGAGTGAACCAAGCGACACACAAGGTCCAGGTTCCATTTTATCTCCACTTCAAGGGCTGACTAATAAAAGATGCTTCTGGATGCCCGTCCAAGTTAGAATGCAATAGTAATAAAAACGTCAGCCCGTGTGTTTCGGTATTAGTTTCTGAAAAGGCAGGCATCGCCACAACCTCTTGAGCGTTTTGTGAAGTAGGTGGTGCCCAGCACGTCCTCTTTAGGTCAGCTTGGACATCAGCAACATGCGTACTCAGCCATCCAGAAACCTACCTGGGAAGCGGCACAGGCTCAGGAAGCCCTCCGAGGCAGAATCTGACACTAAAAGAGAGGAGAGTCATGTAGGACTCACTTGGATGAACCGAATTCATCGCGGCAGGCTCACTGCAAGTACCACTGTGGACACTGGTGAGAAATCCACTGCCACTCTTGCAAAGGTGGCCTCCCCTTCGGAAGTCCTGTTAGGAATGGGTGGGATAATGTTGGGTAGTGGGCCGAGCCGAGTGACATACACCCACATTAAGTGCATGCTCACCCGAGGCGCACTTACCTGAAGGGGGTTCGGTTGGTCCTCTCCCATCATGAAGTGAGCACATCATGGCAGTGCCCCCAATGGAGTGACACTTTCGGGAGAACCATGGCTGATCCTCAGAGTCGATATCAACTCCACGGATTCTCCTACAGAGACACAGGATGCTGGGGTTAGAAGACCAGGTGATATGACAAATAAACCATGCTCTTTGAAGAACACGCCAATCACACCCAAGGAGAAGAGCTGACCTACTTCAGGTCCCTCATGGGAAGTCAACGTCGGGTCCAACACTGAAGTCAGTCCTTCAAGGAGACTGTGACGGATGAAGGAGCTACCAGAGATGACTCATTATGAAACACAACCCCCAGACCACGGTTCCTCCTGGTCCATTGAGCGGGCACAGCCGGCAAGTCCACCATAACTTTCCCACAGTTGGTAGGATCTCCAGAAGGTCTTCCTGGGGCGTGATTGATGCTGAGGGTTGGTGACTAGGTGGCCCACAGGGTGAACAGAGTGCATGCCCCTCTGGTCAACCAGTCACACACCCTGGACGGTGCTGGCACCAACATCTCTTCTGGAGATTGGCTTCTTTTCCAAGTCTTGATGCTGGTGGTAGAACCACAGCTGCCTCCCCAAGGTTGGCCTGGCCCACCAGGAGGTCTCTTACAGATGAATCGGATGCTCAGGTTATCAGACCAGGTGACTTACAGCTAGGTCAGTACACTGTCCACGGCCGGCCATCTGTACGTGCTCCTCTACACTGTTGACACACAGAGACCGTCTTCCTTCAGGATGTCATTATTTCCAAGAAGTCCTTAGAGGCAGCATTTGGTACTGAAAAAAGTGTTGTCCGTGAATGATTCGTCATAAGTAAAGCGAATCCACCACGAACAACTTCTCTTCAAGTACCACAGAAAGCAGACAAGACACACAAGGGGCACCCCCACATCTCCAAGGGCCGTGGTCTGCCACCACCGACCTGTGGGCAGAGTGAACACGGAGCATTAGTAAAGGCGCAGACGTTCGTCTTGAGAACACACTGAAATGGTAGGATCATCCACTTACCTCCACTGCCGTGATGCCGGCGCCGTCCCCTTCCCTGGAGCTGGACTTGGGCTTCTGAGTCCACGTGGGCAATGTTTAGAAATGAGAAGAGGGAGGCCAGCTGTTTCTGGTCAGGCGTCCTCGGGGTTTGTGGAGAGGGCCTTGGACTCTCGACCAAGCGCACTTCGGGATCCAGCAAGCCCATGGAGGCACCAGCCAAGCGCCTCTGGGTCCCTCCAGACGGAGGAAGCTCTGGAGAAGGCCTCCTCACTGCCGCTGCAGGGGGCTCCTGTGTAGAGGGCCTGGCTCAGCCCACAGGCATCCTCCGGAGAACCTGAGGGAGACTCACCCAGCTCTTCCTGACCCCAGGAGGCCCCTACTGCCTCCCACCTCCACTGCGCCACCACCCATCTCACCCCAAGAACCACCCAAACAGCAGTTCCAAGAAGGAACTGTCAAAAACGGCTCATTCGCTTTCCCCCAGACAACCCCAGACCAGTAGGACCAGGTTTGATCTCCCAGGTCCCAGTGGATTCACCACTAGAAGTTCCTCAGAACCTGAATATGGTCCCCCAATCCCAACCTAAGAACCCACCTCCCTCCCCATGTCCCACCTGTCACCAGCGAAATCCCTCATGCCCCCCCTTTTTCCATCAGCTCCGCCCCCACCCATGGAAGCCTGCTCTCCTCCCAGGACACAGAAGGCTCTCTGTCTTCTTGTTTCCTATACAGCAGGTCGGCAGTGGGCAGACCAAGTCCTGCTTCCTCCTTCCCTTCTTGGTAATGACACACATCGACGTGCCATTTGGCTGCCCAGCACTGACCCCCAATGTTCTAGCTTCTGGTTACTTTCACACAGTTTTACAGACCCCAGGCCACGGCCTCGCCTTGTATCTTGGCCATAGAGTAATGAGACCCTCACCACATTGGCTGACCCACCCCACGACCCTGACTCAGGGTGACTTTGGACCTCGGACCCATCCCTTTCCTTGCTTCTCACTTCTGATGTGGCTGGCCTCAGCCAATCCCCCCACAACCTGCTGACTCCACCTTCAGGAAGCCCTACATGCTCCCCGTCTCCCATTTCCATGGTGGATCCTATCCTGGTTCATGCCTCTATCCATCAGCTCTTCCAAGATCAGCACAACACCCCGATGGACTCTCTGTCGCAACCCTTGTGGTCAGTGTACCTTTGATCACCACCTCCCTGCAGGTTCCATCTCTCAGAATAAGGTCTGAAGTCCTACTGGAGTCTGTGTGGTCACCCATAACTCAGTCCGACCACTCTGGCCCTCCTGCCTTTCCTTATTAAATTTGCCAGAGGGTTTGTTATGGGCCATGCCCTCCTGAGGCTCTTACCACATCTCCACAGGGTCCACTCTACTTTATTCCCATTCCCCATCTTCCGAGAGAGCTGTCCAGAGCCCAGATTGAACACAATGTCCACCTTCCTTTTGCCTCTCCTGGCACCTTACTCTGATTTCCTTTTCTCCATAAAATTTAACAATGGAAAAAAATTATGCCTCATAGTCAATGTTCACCTGCCCCCCCCCATAACATCAACTCCATGTGAGCAAGGACTTCAGCTTGTCCAGTGCTCTTTATAAGGTCTACATCACCTGGAATACAGAATGCACTCAAGTGTTACTTGCAGAATGAATGAATCAGTTCTGTTGGTTGATTCACAGACCACATAGCAATGATAATAACAAAATAATCTGATTTTTTAAAAAGCCCTATCAGAAAGCATCATGGGCAAGCAGGTATCCCTTCCTAAGAGCATGAGAACCAGGGCTGGATGTCACTCCCAGTGGGTGTGAGCCAAGCAGGACACATCAGATATGAAGCTCAGACAGCTCCTCTAAGTCTGCACACACGTGGCAAGACATGGCAGATGCCCTGTCTCCCCCTAGGTGGGCACTGCTCCAGAAAGCCCCTCCAGGCCACATCTGATGTTCAGAGACTCTCCCCCGGAGCAAAAGTTATAAGAATGACCAAGGAAGCGTCAGTAAAGAGCACTGTCGGAAGATCCCGAGCTCACGCTCCTGCACGTGACTCTGGAGACTCGTCTTACGGAAGGCTGAGGTTCACTTGGAGCAGGAGGCAGATGCTCCGTGTGAGTGGGACACTCTCCCTGGGCAGCCTCCTGGGAGGGTTTGGTGCAGATACCAACACCACTTCCTGTCAACCACCTTGCTCAGAGTTTGGCTTCCGGTCACTGGTGCAGCAGGTGACACGTGTCACAGAGGAAGCATGTGCATGGGATGACGGCCCACCACATACCTTGAATGGGTACTGAGCCAAGACCTCCTCCCTGAAGGTGGCGCTCTGTCCAGGAAGCCCTCCAAAGCAGCATTTGGTACTGGAAAACTGGATGTCCCTGTATGATTCGTCATAAATACAGCGAACACAGCAGGGATAACCACTCTTCAAGTACCGAAGGCGAGCGCGCGGCGACCACGTCCTCACCCAAGCAGCCCTGCTCCAGCCAGTCCTCCTGAGGATGAATTGGGGACTGAGGGTTAGGAGGGGATGCAGTGGCACTGTCCACCATGTCCATGCTCTCTGGCTAAGCATGCATTCTTGTCCCGGGATGGGCCGGAGGCCAACAGCTCTTCCCAGGCAAGAACCACACCTAACCTTCCCTCACAGAGCTCAGCATGAACCAGGCAAACCCAGCCATGTCCTTCCACGGCAGGAAACAGACAAGGGTGCCACCTCTTCTTCTGAGCAGGTGTGGCCTCCGGGAGTCCATCCTGAGAAGTCACTGATAGGCAGGGACCGTGGACCAGCTGACATACATCATCTGTAAAATGTATGTTGTCTGATCAACCATCCGCTCCCTATCACGGACAATGCTGCGCCTCCGGCGGGTTCTGCCGAGATGCGTCTCTCAGGAGTCTGTCCTGAAAAACAGCAGTTCCATTGGGATCAGTCACAAGCAGACGTCAGCTGTGATGCTACTCTCCCCCCAGCCCTACCAGGCATCCCAGGCCCTGGTGCCCCAGCTTGGGGGACGGCATGACGGAAACCCAACCAAGGCACAGGCTCCGCCATGGACCATCCTTGCAAGGATCTGGGGAAAGTGCAGATACCAAGGTTCCGCCCTGAAGTTGGGGTGATATCCAGAAGGATTTAGAGCAGAGAAAGCATTTGTAGGGTGAACTAATATGGACAGCACCTTCTCAGGAGTGGCAGTGGAGTCCCCACGCCTCCTGTATAAGGCTGGGGTATTGATGCTCAAGGACAAAGAGAGCCTGCCACCTGACAGGACAGTGTGCCCTGTGGCCCCTGGTACACCAGGCCTTCCTGGACTTTGGCTTCTGGCAGGGTGGGCTGGTTAATCTCTGCCATTAGCACCACTCTCCCCAGACTGGGAAACTCTACCAGAGAAATGGAGTGGGCACTGATGCCATCTGTCCCCAGAAGTCCTCTAGAGCTAGCTCGTGTGGGCCAAGGGATGGCCAGTCGGCGGCCACCATGTTATCACATGGGTCCGCCCTCCCCTCTACCTCGTGGTGGTACTGCTGTAGGTCCATCCCTGGTACTGGGATACCCTCCACCCGTTCCTCCACCGTTCTGAAACGAGGCGACCTGTGTGGTGTCTGTCACAGACAGTGCAAGAGCACCCTCACCAAGCCCCGCACAGTGACGCTGGTAAAATCATCAGCATCCTGTCAGTGTGGGGGCTTCTCCTGACGGTGCAGTGGGTCTTCTAAGTCAGTGCACGGGGTGGGAGGACACTGGTCAACACAACTGGCCCTGGGTCACCCTCATGCACAACCTGAGGAGGAGGCTGAGATTTCCATTGCCATGAAGCTGGTGTGCTCCACAGGTGACACCCCAGGTCCACTCCATGCAAACACCCATCATGCTGGTCACCGCAGACAGCCAAGGCATCCAGTCAGGGGGCAGAGCTTTGGGGAGACTCTAGGGCGCTGCCCTTTGTGGAGAGGGCACCCTGTACGTGGTGGGTTCTGGGCCTGCCTCCCTTCTCTGTAGCTAAGGGACACCTGAAGCCTGGGTTCTCTTCCCCAGATGGGCACCATCCGCGGGAAGCCCTCAGAGCTGGAGAAGCAGCTGGCGGTGTGGTTTCCATCCGCAATGAGTAAGGGAAACCCCAGCCAGGCAGTGGCTGTGCCCCATGGATGTCCACCTGGGGAGGAAGTGGGCACTAGGACCATGACCTCAGTGAAAAAAAGGGAACGAAGCCCATGTCAGCCTGCCTTGGGCAGTTGAAGAGGCACCAGGCCTGGGCCCGGGAGCCTTCCTGAGATGAAGTGGACTCTGAAACCCAGAACGTCCCTGGACAGGTCTTGACGGAGCAAGTCACTGTTCCTCAAGGACCCAGTGGGCAGAAAACCATGCACTCCACCAGAATGCCATCCTGAATGACCTGGGTCCCCGGGTCCGTGCCTGGGGGGGTCCTGGCCTGGGGATGGGGACACAGCTCTGTGCAGGTCATAAAAACACATCAAGTTCACTGCAAACGGGACAACGCCTCCCGGGGCTCTTCCCCGCGGGCCTGGCTTTGGGGAAGCAGCCCTGACCAGGCTCAGAATGGGGCCGGGGCTCATAGCTCACACAAAGCACACACGCTCACGTGTCTTGTGCGGGTGCCTCGAGGCAGAGTCTGATATTCAAAAAGAGGTTAACCATGTATTATTCATGATGAACGAAGCGAACATAGCATGGATAACCTCTCCTCAAATATCCTTCAATAGTCTGACATGGAAACCATGGCCTCTGGCCACTGGGGTCTTTGCCCTAGAAGATCCTCCATGGGCTGAGCGGAATCCCGGAGGCGGGGAGGTGTGCGGTCACCATCTGAAAAGAAAGCACACACGTTGGCAATCAGACCCCAGCACCTCATCTTGGTCCCAGGGCCTGACACCAACCCAAGCCCCACAGTTGGAACCATGCTCAGAAAGTGTCCTAAGGTGAGTTCAATGGGAAAAAAAAACAAAAAACAACAAACAGTCTACTACCCCAGCATTCCTGAGAGATGGATCTGATGACCAGGAGCCGGCAGGTGGACGTACAGCCCCGGTGAGCAAAGTCATCATGGATGATACCTCTTCTGAGAAAACGGGGAGCCACTGGCCCCTGCGGACAGGATCCCTCCTGCAGAGACGGCCTGGGTTCCAGGAATTGCTCCTTAGGACTGACTGGAAATGGAGTGTTACAGAGTCAGACGGCCTGTGTCCTCGGTGACGGGGAAGCTCTGTGCACCCAGCACCCGACACGTCTTGCAGTGGGTTGACACCGGCAGACCCTCCCCGGAGCAGGCCTCGTATCTAGGAAGCCCTTCCAGGCATGATTTGATTTTAAAGAACAGTAATATCATGACATTTATCCAGAAAGTGAACCCATCACCGATAACCACAGTTGAAAACCCAAAGAACACCACATTGATTCCAGGAAGTGCCCTGGTGATGGATGGCGAAGGGAATGTGGGGAGACAAGGGACACACATCACAAATAAAGCACATCATCTCCAGCCCCAAATGGCCGCGAGTGTCGTCCACAGACCAGCAGCATTAGCATCACTTGAGAACTTGCTAAAAATGCAGAATCTTGGTCCCTGAATCAGAATCTGCTTTTTAACAAGATCCCTAGCTGATGAAAATCTTAGGAACATTCTAGAGTTCGAGAAACACCACTCTAGCCAACGACTCAGACACGCAGACGCGCCCCACCCCAGAGGTGCTGTGACCACAATGCCTCTTTCCAGATGAGAGTCTCGGATGATGTCGGTCCCAAAGAAGGCATGAGGCCAACGTCTCGCCCACCAAGAATAAACTATGTATCCCAATGGGCAGCAGCTTAGGAGCCACAAGAACTCGTGGTGGTCGGAAATGTTCTCATTTCTATCTGTACCACCCACAGCAAGTCTTCCGTGCACAGAACAAGGCCAAGGATCAGTGGATGCTGGGTCAGACACCCCCAGTCCACCCTCTATGTGCCTAGACAGGTGCTCGACCCCCACACCTCCACAAGGAATCCCTCAAGGCTAAGATTTACTAAGAAGAGAAAGACAGACGAAAGATGGTCAGTAACTTCCAAGCAGAACACTACGGCCCCAAACCCAGGGGCATCTGCACACCAGAGCTGATGTTAATCCGGGGCAATCACACAGGTGGTCTACACTCTAGGGTCACTGAGTTAGTGATGACAGATTGTCAGTGAAGTCACATTCCGTGGTGGGGCAGGCACCGATGTCCTCTTGCTGAAGTCAGCACTGTGCTCGAGAAAACTTCTGAAGCAAGTTTGGATACTAAAACAATGGTTGTCCGATATTAATCATCATAAATATAGAGACCATACTACGGACAACCATTCTTTAAGCACCAAAGAACCGCACCATCAAAGGAGACCTCGGCTTCTTCTCCAAAGACAGGGGGTCTCTTCCGGCATGTTCTTCTCAAGCGGTCCAGACCAGAAGGGTTAGTAGGTGAGCTTCACACACTGAGAGTCAAGACATGCCTGGGGGGGCGTCAGTCACACCCTTGGGCAGGAGAAGGGAGTCTAACCTGATAATCTGTCCCCGAGAGCTTGGCTCCAGGTCCAAGAGGTGCTTCCAAGAAGCAGGATTTGATACGCTGTCACCCACGAGAAAGGCCCGTGGTCCTTGCAGATCTGTGACAGCACCAAGGAGTCCGCTGGACCCTGCCAAGCTTGGCCCCACCTCTAGGGCCCTGGGGGTGGAGCATAGCACCCACCTCACGCCAGCTGCATGCTCTCTCCCCACCCGGGGAGAGGCTGGCACATGCATGTCTACAGAACTCCTCATGGCGTCCAGGAAGTCCGCCGAGGCAGGATTTGATACTCAAAAAGAAATTGTCCTTGTATGATTCATCCCCAATAAAGTGAATACACCAAGGATAATTTCTCCTCCAGGGTGAACAGCAGCACAGATGGAAAGATCAGCACCTCCAGGACTCTGGCCCAGTGTTGGCTGGTGACTGCGATGAGCACCACGTGCATGCAGGACACACGTGCATGCAGGACACACGTGCCGTGGAGGGCCTCTCTTTAAGCAGCAGGGAGGCAAGATGCCACAGGACCTCACCCAGCTCAGTCTGGCATTCTCACTCAAGGGCCCTTTGAAGGTGATGGAGGTCAAGAACCAGGGCCTGTATCTCTTAAGTGGAGCAAACATCCTTGGTCACCCTGCAGAGGCAGGTCTGCCAACCCCCTGTCCTGGGCACCGTGTTCCAGGAGCCACTGGGGGAATGGCTTAGCTGCTGCGCTTCAAGAGTTCTGGTGGCACCCATCCTAAATCCAGTCTGAGCCCTGACTCCATAAGCCACTCACATACCTGATGGAGAATGTGACTTCCCTATCAATACTGTCCCCAAAGCCCCAGGAGAGATTTTGATATCAGCACCAGCATCACCAACACCAGAAATAACACCTCACAGCCTGTGACATCAGGGCCACTCCCTGCAAAGTGCCGAGCACCAGGCTATCCCAAATGTGGACTCATTCAGCCCCGGCACCCCTGCGCGGCGGACACCCACACAGTTCCCATTTGACACGAGAGACAACAGGCACAGCATGAAGGCGTCTTGCTCAAGGCTGCAGTTAGGAAATATCAGAGGCAGGATCCAAACACAGGAAAACCGGGCTCCAGAGTCTGCGCTCTTGATACTGAAAAAGTGGATGACCCTGTACGATTCGACATGAGTAACACGAACAGGACAGGGATAACCACTCTCCAAGTACCAAAGGTCAGCACGGAAAAGAAAGCCACCACCCTGGGTGGGCGGACGCGGAATGTCTTCAAGGCGGGGTCCTGGGGATGAATTAGATGCTGAGGGTTAGTGGACCAGGTCACACACACCAAGCACGACATGCACACTCAGGTCATGGCGGAGGATGGATCCACGGCCCCACACCAGCACGGACCCGGCCCTCAGCCCCGCCTGGAGGCTGCCCGCGTGGGAACAAGAACCCAGACCACACACAGTGCATGCGTTGGGGCCCACCCACACAAGACCAGGACAGGGGATGTCCCCAGGCCTTCCATGAAGCCGTCCCTGTGCCCACGAATCCGTCTGCGATCGGCCACACACGAGATGGAACACACACGGTCATGCACACACATACCGCATCCCTCGCTGAGTGTGCACCGTCCAAGACCACGTTTGATACTCACAGAGAGCTTGCCCTTGTATATTCCATGTCAATAAGCCGAATATACAAAGGGCAACCTCGCTTTAAGTACCAAACAACAACACGGGCAGGTCAGCACTAGCGTTCCGGGGGCCGGCCCCGTCTCCCGGTGGGCATCCTAGGGAGGGATGGGAGGTACGGAATCAGCAGACCAGGGGGCAGACACCACCTGCCAGGTGTGTGCCCACCGGCCAGCTCTCCATCCCAGGAGCCCAGGGAGGGCAGACTCTGACGCCCCCTCACTGGCTTTACTGCCTCGGCAGGTGCCATTGAAGGACGTGCACTGGGTGCTCGGCCTCTCACTGTCTGCAGGGACCCCCGGGAGAGGGACCACTGTCTCTAGTGTAGGCACCTCCTCTAGAAGCTTCCCTGATGATGCATTGTGCTCGGAGGGTAAGGGACCCAGCAAATCTACATGGCGGGTAGAGCAAAGGCCCTTTCTACCTCCCCCAGAGGCACTGACATCTGTCTCCCCAGGGCCAGCTCCTGTCCTAACTCCCTCGCAGAGAGGCTGACATCACGTCCATGAAGTCAGGCTGGGGAAGAGTTGCTTCTGAGTGGAGAAGCCGTGTACCACTGTGAACATGGAGAAAACGGCTCCCCACTCAGGGGCATCCCCCCCCAAGACACCCTTAAAAAAAGAGCAGGTGGTGGCTGCGACCGGTGAGTGGAGCTCCGCTGCCAGGTGGACACTCACCTCCTCCACAGGACGGTCGTGTCCCTTGGACGGTGGCCGATGCCCTGCCGGACGCTGGCTCAGGTCCATAAGACTCCAGGGCATGAAGAGCGTGAAAGCAGATGGTCACAGGTCCCCAGAAATGCCTCCGCTAACCCAGGACCCCAGCAGCTTCTTCAGACTGTTGTCCTATGGGTGAACGGAATGCTGCGGTCAGAGGACTAGGACACCAAGGTCACAACAGAAGCATTTTCCCTCTGACCTTCCAGCATTCACGCACCTGGTGCAGGGCTGATGGCCCTCACAGCTTGTTCCCAGGGACAGCTTCCTGTGCAGGACACCATCGCAGGCAGAACTCGAAATGACAAGTGACAAACACAAACAGGTCTCACAGATTTATCTCAGGGACCGTGGACCAGAAATCGTCCACCCACAGACCAAAGAACAGCATTAACGAGCAAACCTTGGCTTCTCCACAAGGCGACGGCACTTCCGGGAAGCCCTCCTGGATTGTCATATGCATGAAACCATCGTGAACATGGATGGTGACGGTGCTCTGTGGCCCTTGGTCACTCAGTCACTCATGCTACCCTTGAAAGTCCGACATCACGGCTCCCTTCCAAGGCTGACGCTGTGAGTCAGGAGCCCCTGGATAAGAGAAAGGGCAGATGCAAGTGAGATTCGTCTTTAAAAAGCAGGCAGCGTCGTACCTGGCACGGCATGAAAGCCCCCTGCCACCCCACCGGCTATGGGACCAGGACACCTGGACGTACCTGAGCAGGGCTGACATCAAGGGTCCGTCCTGGAGGACAGCTGAGCCGGGGGGCGTCCCAGACAGAATTTGATACTCAAATAAGAGTCTCCCCCTGTATATTCGCCATTAATCAAGTAAACATACAAAGGGTATCCTCTCTTCAAGTACCAAAGAGCAGTGAGGACCATGCTGCATGCTGGCCAGAGTGGACGTTTCACCTGCGGGGCCTGGGACAGAGTGGGGGGCAGTGACTGGCCGGCTCGGGAGCTGAGACCTCACCTGGAAAGGTGAAAGATCCAGGATCCCCTGGCAGCCGGCAGAACTGACTTCCAAGACAGGGAATGGCCGGGCCATCAACAGAGTCAACATGCACCCAGGAACCCACTGCAGACCACCCGGCCCCCAGGGACGGAAACACTGCCTCTCTCTGAAGGGACTCACATGGGGCTCCACAAACCTGAGGATGTGGCTTTCCAAGATGAGGCATCCAGAGTCTTTCTCGGGTCTGAGTGGTGACACACACCAGTGTCCCTTCTCGAAGATGACGGAACTCAAGAGCGTGTCACCTGCACCTGCCTCAGAACACACAGAAAGCAGATCCTGAATCACAAAGGTCACATACACCCCCAAAAGGCACACTGTGGTGCATCCCCACTGGACAATGTCCCCAAAGAATGGCCAGAGGGGTCAGGTGACATTCCTAACACAAGAGCAGGCTCAGGGGACTCCACTCAGTCACTTGCCTTAGATGGCAGTGACGGCAACGTCCTTCATCGAGGTCACCGCCCCCTCGAGGCTGCAGCCACAGGGTGACCAGCACATCCGCTCAGCACGGGCTCCACGGGCCCCATCCAGCTGTGTCCAGGAGCTGTGAGCAGGGAGCTTCCAGGGGGGACTTGGTACGGAGAACGGGCAGGTCCTTGTGCAACTCGTCCTTTAAAAAGCAGGCAGCGTGGCACTGCATGCGGGCGGTTCCAAGAAGGAAAGCCCTCACCACCCACCAGCTGGGCATGGCCTCCAGGGGAAGAGCCTGGCACCTAGGGTGCAGGGAGGGCCGGACACCAGCAGCTCAGTGCTGTGGGACCAGGACACCTGGACGTACCTGAGCAGGGCTGACGTCAGAGGTCCGTCCTGAAGTAGAGCTGAGCCGAGAGCGTCCCAGACAGAATTTGATACTCAAATAAGAGTCTCCCCCTGTATATTCGCCATTAATCAAGTAAACATACAAAGGGTATCCTCTCTTCAAGTACCAAAGAGCAGGTCACAGAGCAGGTGAGGACCACGCTGTGTGCCGGCCAGAGTGGACGCTTCACCTGCGGGGCCTGGGACCGAGTGTGGGCAGTGACAAGCCTCATCTGGCTGGCTCTGGAGTGGGGCCCACACCCTGCACGCTGTGACCGGGCCCTGACGTTGGCTTTGTTCCCAGCATCACTTCAAGACAGGAGGGCATCCTGCACGGCTTGGCTCAGAGGGAATGGGAAACGTCTGGCCTCCCTTTGGGGTCTGCAAAACCACCTGGCAAAAGAGTCGGTGCCTCTGACCAAAGCCACTGCCTCCAGGAGGTCCTCCTGAGGAACCTGGGCTAGCGGGAGTGGGAATGCCAACAGCATGCATCGTGAAAGGAAAGAGAAACAGGACTCGCAGCTCGTGGGCAGCCACCCCTCGCAGGAGGCAGCAGCGCTAAGGCAGGCGAGCCTTCCCCTGGGCCTGGCACTGGGTTCAGCAAGCGCCCAGAGCTGTGAGCTGTGACCCCACAGCTATACAGATGACCCTCAGTGACCCATCAACATCAATGCTCAGATGCCTGTGGACAGGGAGGGTGCTGTGGCCCAGGCCTTCTCATCCCAGTGGCACTTCTGGGGCCACCCTTACTGGCCAACGCCCCCTCTTCTTTTAAGTGGACAATAAGGTCCAAAAGTCACTCTGAGAGTGGGTGAATCTGGGGTTTGGGGACGCCACATGACAAACTTTTAAAAGTGGCCCTGACTTGCTATTGGCCTCTCATGCATCTGGGAGGTGCCCCGACACCTGGGCAGCCCTGCCGGGCCGCAGTCCCGCAGGTGCTGTGCCCACCAAGGAAGGCAGCGTTTTCTAGACAGAACCGCAGCTCTGCAAAGAAAACCACGTGTCTGTCTGCGGCCCTGCAGCAGTCCTGGCTCTCCGACCTCCCGAAGCCTTCTTTCCCAGGTGGCTCAGGACGGATTTGCTCCTCGCAGAGAGCTTGCCCTTGCATATTCATGGCAAGAAAAGCAAACACACAAAGGATAACCTCTCTTCAAGTAGCAAACGATAGCACTGATGGCAGAGGCTCTCCCTGCGGCAGAGTGGGCAGCAGCTCCAGGAGTGGCCCTGAACAAACAGATGGGTCGGCAGAGTCAGGGGGCAGAGCCCGGGCGAGGTCTGAGCCAGGACACGCACACGTCCAGCCCTCCACACCCCAGAGCCCGCCCCGGCCCCCACAGGGCCCCTTCCTGAAACCCACAGCCCACCCAGGTATCCGCCACAGTGGCACTGGTAACCCAAGAGGAGACCCGAGAACATCCCAGATGGGGTGACACCCAGGGAATGGGCTTGGTTCAGGGTCACTGGAACCTTACTTTCTTGCTTATGTAACCCAGGCAAGAAAGAAACCCACACAGGGCAGGAGGCGGGTCACCAAAGCCCAACCTCTGCCTGTGCGCGGCGGCACCCAGGAGGTGCACGACCATGCACCCTCCCTTCTGCGGCCCTTCCCACCGACGGAGGTTTCCAAGCAGCATTTGATACTGAAAACGTGGATTTTCCTCTATGATTAATCATAAATAATGTACTCATAGAAGGAGAATCTACCTTTTAAATACCAAAGAAAGATTGCATCCCGGAAAACGTGAATCTGCGCTTGTGTCGTCAAAAATGAGACTCCATAGAGCGGGCGGGCCTCCCCAGAGAGCAGGAGCCACAACCCACCAACGCGCTCGCTCGCCACATCGGCCGCTCGGCACCCCCGTCCATGACGACGACGTGACACGGGTTCCCCCATCTTTACGCCCACCCGGGCCCTACAGCCTCTTCCAGAAATACTTCCAAAGCAGCATTTGATACTGAAAACATGGATTTTCCTCTATGATTAATCAAGAATCACGTAAACATAGAAGGAATATCCACCTTTTAAATACCAAAGGAGGACTGAGTCCTGCAAGGGAAAATCTGGCCCAGCTCATCACAGCACACCCAAGACAGCAGGGCACCCGTTCTCCGTCCCCAGCACTGCCACGGTGACCAGGTGCCTGGCCTCTGGCAGGCGGGCTCCTCCGTGAGGGGGCGCCTAAAGGTGACCCACGGCAGACACGTGGCAGGACGGGGCACGCGTCCCCCATCTGTGCACTTACCCGAGGCTGCACCCGCCTCACCTCTCTGAGGACGGGTTTTGTCCCACACGCGAGCTCCCAGGGCCGCATTTGATACTGAAAACGTGGATTTTCCTCTATGATTAACCATCAAACACGTAACCATAGAAAGAAAATCTACCTTTTAAATACCAAAGAAGACTTAATCCTGCAAGGTGTGGACTAGGCACAGTCCATCGGAAGCACCGGGGACGCTGCACAAGAGAGATGGGCCTTCGGAGGCTGTGCCAACAGCCTCGCCCCTGTGCCCAGCGGGCGGCACGAGCGGGGGTCTCCTAAGACAAGCGGGTGGCCCCCAGACATATGGCACAAACCAAGCACATGCTCTGAGGTCCACCCTTGGTGCACTTACCCCGAGGGGCACCTACTGTCTCCCTGGTGGCAGCTCCAGTCCAGGCTGTTCCCAAGCAGCATTTGATACTGAAAACGTGGAATTTCCTCTATGTTTAATCATAACAACATAAACATAGAAGGAATATCCACCTTTTAAATACCAAAAATGGGTTTAGTCCCGGAAAGCATGAGCCTTAGCACAATCCGCCAGAAGTAAAGGTCACACAGGACAGGCCCCCTCAGCACAGGCCTCGGGGGGTGGCGGCAGGGATGCCGAGCCCTGGAGGACAGGGGTCCCAATGACAAGC
Source organism: Ictidomys tridecemlineatus (assembly GCF_052094955.1). Lineage (NCBI taxonomy): Eukaryota > Metazoa > Chordata > Mammalia > Rodentia > Sciuridae > Ictidomys > Ictidomys tridecemlineatus. Next base: position 120,056,612 of record NC_135481.1, on the reverse strand, counting down.
CTTGCCAACAGAAGCAGAGGCTCTGGGATGTGCCTACCATTTGCTCCCTGAGGGGTTTTGAGGTCAGAACTCTCTGGAAAACAACCTTTAGGTGGGTCTTCCATCTATGTTTAACCACGAATCTTGTAAACATAGAAGGAACACCCACCCCTTGGGGATCCGAATCTAAGCTACTCTGGAGGCACCAACCTGCACGCAGGGCGTCAGGACTGGCCACGGGAGGTGGCAGCACATTCTGGCCTCCCCGGGGAAGCTGGGGTGCCAGCCCCATCCCTGTGGTCCACTTGGTGGACCCATGACTAGGCACAGGATCTGGGTCAGCCTTGCTGCCACTTGCCCCGGTGGGGGACACCCTAATGTCTGTGCGCTCATGACAGCTCATGGCGACATTTCGTACTGGAAAAGCAGAACTTTCAAAGAAGTTCACCATAAAAAAAAACCAAGCAGGCTAGGGATTCTACCCTTTCCGTTCTAAAAATGTCAAGGACAAAAAGAAAAACCCTGCAGGGTCCCCAGAGCCAGCATCACCTCCATGCAGCCCTCCTGAAGCACCAGCGACAGAGACCCTACCAAAGCATGAGCTGGAGCATCCCTTCACATACCTTGGGGAGTAAGGATGGCAAAGAACCTTCCGGAAAGTGAGGTTTGAGTCCAGAAGGCTCCAATGGGCCGCGTTCAGTGGCGACGTACAGACTGGTAGGGGTGGGCAGACAGATCACAAACAAGGTCTGCTCACACACAGGGTGAGGGCAAAGCGAAGCCCAGCAGCCACCAGCACCTCACCACCAGCTCCCCGCAAGACGAGCACAGCACCCCAACTCCACCCCGGGATGCACTGGATGCAGTCTTTACCAAAAGAGGTACTGTGAATTCTCGGAAAAAAAATGTGCCTCCCAGAGGACAACACCAAGCACAAGAGTTTCAAGTTCAGTTTCCATCTTCAGCAAGACTGCCACCACCACCACCAGGAAGTCCTCCTAAAAACAGATTTGGTGCTGAGGACAAATGGGCCAAGGTGACGTTCTTCACAAACAGAATGGCGACCATTCAAAGACCACACAGAGGAACCGAGACCCATCTCACTTCTCCAAAGTTGGATCTGGTTCAAAAAAGTCTCATGTCTGCTGCTCACCAGGCAGAGTCCAGCATCCCTGCTAAGGAGGCCCCCAGGCCAGGAGATGACGGGCCGGGGGACAGCCATCATCCATCTAGCAAGAGCTAGGACCCCTGCACTGCAGGTGCAGCTGGCCGAGGAGGAAGCCTGGCCCCCCCAGTCCCCAGCACAATTGTCATAAACAAAGCTGATACACGCGGATGAGCCAATGTCACCTACCAGACATGAAGCAGCCTGCCCAGGTGTGGTGACCTCCGAGAAGCCCTGTGAAGAACAAGTGAGACATGGCTGGTTAGGGGACCGGATGGGCTCAGTGACAAAGTGTGTCTTCTCTGCAACCACACATCCCTCGTGCATGCCCGTCGTGGTCAGAACTCTCTAAGCTACTCTGGAAGTTCCTGCAAGCAGGGCCTGACGCTGTGAGCATGCTATCGAGGAGTGACTGCCGGCAGGCTCTGTGGTGGTGACACTTTCTTTCTTAACTTAAAAGCAGAGGCCAGGAGCCCTGGACAAATGTAGTGCTGCGCCAAGCCCCCTTGTCAGGGACCCCAGGCACAGTGCCCACGTACCCACTGTCTTTCCAAGGACTGGGCCTCACTCTCTGAGCATCCTGAGTGGCCAAAACGGCAGCTGTGGTCCCAGAGGTCAGTTAGCATCTGCTCACTGGTTCATCAGCTCTGGGTGTCCCTGTCACCTCCAAAGCCTAACCGCCCTGAAGTGGCCCTGCTGGAAATCATGTGCTGGTCCACAGATCCTGAGGAGCTGCCTGAGTGACAGGGGCAGGGCCTCCGGGAGACCCAGGGACATGAGCCAGAGGCCAACTAGGAGAGAGAGGACAAGCCACCTGAAGGCTTGGGGTGGCCCTTCCTATCAGTCATCTGGAAACGCTCCCTCAAGCTCAAAGGAGTCTGGCCTTTAAAAAGGAAATCGTTATGACAATAAGGTCACATTAAGTCCAGCTGAGTAAGGGAGCCTCAGGACCCGCCGTGGGTTCACGAAACCCCGCTTCGCCTCCTGTCCCCAGCACGCTTTCTCAGCATCTGCCAGTGCCTGGTCTCTCCTCCCGAGAGCTAAGCTTCGGAAGCCCAGGGATGAGGGGGACTCTTCTCACAAGTCTGAAGCCAGGTTAAGCCTGGTTTTGTTCACATTTCATGGTCAGTTCTTTAAAAAGACATTGCCATTCTAAAGCCCGATTTTTAATGTGTAGATTTACCTTCAGAAACAAGATCACAGGGCAGTTCACTCCATCTAGCCTCAATTCTCAAAGTGAGAACTAGATCAAGGGAACAAGTTCCACCTGGCACTCTGCCTGCTCACACGCCCTCAGCCAGGGCAGACACCACATCCTGATTCTACACCCACAGCAAGACCCTGAGGATGCATTTCATGTTAAAAAGGGGTCAACTTTCAGCCTCTGCCCCAGAGCAGCCACATCAGGAAACCTCCCTTTGGGCCCTCAGGCCAGATGCCGACGTCCTGTATCTCTGCCACCTGCCAGGTCATCCTCCTGCAAAAGAAAGACAGAGGACGTCAGTGCAGAGCAGACAGGTGCCATCACCAGAGGCTGTGCCCAGGGCCTGCCTGGGACGTCCCAGGGCGGTGCAGGTGACAGTGCCTCCCTGACGGAGCGGTGGGGCTCGCAAGTCCCTGAGGTGGGAAGGGAGGCTGCTTCTGAAAGAGGACAGGAGCTGTCAGCGTCCCCCAAGCACTCCTGGACAGCCGCTCCTCCTACCGCCAGGTGACTCAGAACCAGAGTCCCTTCAGGAGGCCTGAGGCTGAGGGTCCTGGGGCCAGGTGGCCTGTGCAGTTCCCAGGACACAGGGGGGACACACTCTGCCAGCTACTGTGCAGATCAGGAGAGCCACATCTTGGGCAGTCTGTGCCCCTGGACCTCCTGACACAGATGGCCACTGTTTTCCAGAGGTGTCTCGGTCCTCTGTGTGTCCCCTGAGGCCAGAGTGGGGCAAGCTCTCATCTGAGGCTGCCATCAACCTCTCTTCCAAGAAGCTACTGTAGGACTTGGAAGTGGATGTGGTGATGCTGAAACAGAGGCCACCCACACTCCCTGAGATGAACAGCATGCAGCCCCGGAGCCACCCCCTGGCCTCTCGTCCCAGCTGGCACAATCCTCCTGGGGTCAAGCCAGTGGACCAGGAGATCCATGTCCCTGAACCACCACTCTGTCTGGAAAGCACCCCTCACTCATCCCAGAGCTGTTGATGTCACCAAGGCCCCCCAGCTCAGTTTCCCTCCAAGAGGACATGCCACCCAGAGGAGGCAGGCCAAGACTTATTGGTGTCATAAAGGACAGACGGGAACACCTGACTCTGAGTGCCTCAGACTAGAACTGGTGCTGCCTGGGCTGCTGGCCACGGGGGCAAGCCTGTGGTTGGACACCGAGTGTCCCTGAACCCAGCCACAGCGAGTCAGTGGGAGCTGCCCTTGGGTAAGTCCTCCACGTACATACCAAGAAGGGCAGTGCTACTAGAGTTCCATCAGGGCGGGGAGTTCTCCAAGGTGAGATTTGATACCGAAAAAGAAGTGCACCATGTTTGTTTCGTCACATACAAAGCGAAAATAACATGGGCAACTTCTTTTCAGGTACCAGAGGTCAGCTCTGGGCTCTCCTCCAGCAGTGCACCTGGGGGAGGGACACTGGGGCAGGCAGTGGTGGGCGGGGGGGGGGGGCAGGCACCTGTAACCACAGGTGCACACACCTGGTGGAAGGAGAAAGCCGCGGTAGGGGCTTACCTGGAGGAGGCGGACACCAGAGCCACGGCACGAGGCCATCTGAGCAGAGTGGAGCTGCAGCGCCCATCGGGGGAGAGGCCAGCGGGCCAGCTCTCTCTGCTCCAGAACCCCAGGGGTCCTCAGAATCCAACAGCAGGGCGGGGTGCCACCCACACACGCTCACGGAGAGCTGAACTTCACAGGAGCTCCCTGGGCCCCCAGAGAGACTCTCCTCCCCGAGGCTCCAGACAGAGTCCTCTTCTCCAGACGGAAAACAGGGACATTGAATGAGGTGGCATGAGTCCCCACAGAGCATTTCTCCAGCGCCCATCCAGTCACATGCCTGGCATATTCTGACTCCCAGGTCTCCTCCTCAGGCCCTGTTCCAGGAAGGCAGAGTTAGCTTCTCAAAAGCTGAGGCTGGCCTGTGACTTGTGACAAATACAGCCAACCCACAACGGGAGCCAAAGACCAGCAGGGACGAGCAGATGAGACCCCAGAGTCAGCACTGCTGGCAGGAGGTCCTCCCGGGGAGGGAAGGAGCCTGGGTGAGGGGCAGTGGAGGGGCTCTGGGCCCACCCCGTGTGGGTCTGCAGCAGAGGGGCAGTGGTCCTTCCCTGGACACTCAGCACAGTCAACGTGTGGTCATCTGTCAATTAGAACACCAGGTCACTGTGCTTGAAGCTCACACTCGGTACATCCATAAGAAAAAGCCACCTTTCTCCGAGTGTCTGCCTGAGAGAGGACCACGAGGACAACTACCAAGAGAAATGGATAGCAGAAAGGATACCAGTCACAGTGACCAAAGAGTGGCACCCCCTGTCCGTATCGTAGTCAGAAAGCCCATCCCACAGGGGCATGAGCAATAAGGATGGACAGACTTATGAACTGACAGGTGGAGAGGTAGAGCAGTGAAGCTCAGGCAAGGTTTGATCTAGATCTCAGGTAGAACTCCGCCACGAGGTCCCAGCTAGGTTCCTCACTGTCCCGTCTGCCCTTCAGGGTACAGCACTCCCCTTCTGTGCCTGCACAGCCCCACGCATTTTCCTCCAGTCCCTGAAGTGGCCATGGCACCTTTGAATCTCACATCATCACATGGCACAGCTCCAGGGTCAGAGAGGGTCTGCTGTGGTAGCTCTGTCGGGACAGCGAGCGCGGTCTCCTTTCCCAGAAGCCTTAGCAAATGTCTCCCTGCACCTCATCGATCCGGTGGGGAAGTGGCCCCTCCCTGAACCCATCTCAGCTGCGGAGGGGCTAGAGCAGCCCAGGCCCTGAGGTCTGCAGGTGGACGAGGGGGAGGTGGATCCCACCCAAGCCACAGGCAGGAAGGGAGGAGTTGGCTAAGGAAAACCAGGAGCAAAGACATGGGGGGGTACGATCCTGACCAATGTCCCCCTCCAAGGCCACCATGCTGTCTCCCACGTGGCCGCTGAACCGAGACGTCTTCGACGCAGAATAGGATACTGAAGGAGAAGTGCACCGCGAATGTTTCGTCACAAATCAAGCGAAAAAGACACGGGCAACTTCTCATTAAGCACCGCACGCCAGCACTGCAGGTGACAGGCTTCTCTGTGGGGGCACCACCTCTGTGACTTCCTGAGAGCGAACAGGCGTCATGAGGGTCGGGTGAGCCCCTGGGCCCAGGAGGCCCTTGTGGGGGGGGGGATGTGGACAAGCCCCTTTTTTTGTGATTTTGAAATCTGAGGTACCAGAGGGTACTCGCCACATCAAAGTGCTGACTCTGCTGCCCCAGAGTCCTCTTGGGACCGAGGAAGGGAGGAGAGGGACAGTGACGGTGGCGTCCCTTGCTGGGCTCCATCCCACCCCATCAGAGGAAGGCAAGGCCTTCCCAGCACCAGAGCACGCCTCCCAGTCAGCGGCACCTCAGGTGACAGGGACGACCCAGGGCCTGGATGGGGGGTCAGGGAGCTGGCGGGCGTTTCCACTTACTGTCTCAGCCTCCGCCGTCACTGCGGGAGCCCAGGAGGGTGACGGGCATGGAGTGACCCCCGGAGAGTAGGCCTCTTCTCCAGAATCCGTCCTGGGTAGAGAGAGAATGCCTGGGATTGGAGGAGCAGGAGGGCCCCGTGGTGAGCAGAAGGCACGCACCCCAACGAACAGCCAGCATACCTCTCCAGGAGCCACGGCTCCAACATCCTGCCCCCAGGGCGGGTCCCATCCAGAAGGCACCGTAGCCAGCACCTGGTGCCGAGAAGACGCGCCGTTTGGGTCCTTGTGCGTCCATCGAAGCTGGGCGACAGGGGAAGAGGTGAGCAATGACATCGTGTCCCTTCCACAAGGCCTGGGTGTGGCCCTGAAGTCAGCCCAGGGAGGGCTGGATTATATGTAGTGACGAATCCGAGGGGCACATTAGGACCACACTGCCAGGTCCTTGGTTTCCCCATCCGTCACTCACCAGCGGTGCTACTGGTACCAATGACCCTGCCTGGATTTTGGCTTCACATCCAAGAACTCCTCCAGGGGCCATCAGCCATTGAGAGGGGCCACACACCATCTGTTAGCATGTGGCCATCTCCTCAGCCTGTGTCCAAGTGCCGCAGCCCAGGCCGACGTCACCCTCAGCGCCGTCTCCCTCCCCCTGCCCCTGGCTCCCAGGGATGAGCCGCGGTGGGTGGCACACGTCCCCCATGCCACACGTGCTGTGGACTGCGTCTTCCCAGGGCAGTGGTGCCCAGGACTCTTCCCCACACCCTCTGCGGTCACTCCTCCCCACACCCTCTGCTGTCCCCTCTGGGCAGCATTTGACACTGATGGTTGCTTCTATTTATTTAAAAAAGGTAGGCCCCTGAGTGTGGTCCCCCTTTGAAAGATCAGAGGTTCACAGGAATTCTCCCACATCTTCTCCAAGTTGGCACCAAGATGTCATCCCACAGGTGGACTGGGTGCTGATGGATAGTGAAACAGGTGACCTACATCGTGAATGAAGTGCACGTCACCGGTCTACCATCCCCTCAGCCACCCTGCAGAGCAGCTGGCATGACAGTGCCTTCAGTGGTGTTGCTGGCGTGTCCTGACGCCACCTGAGCAGGACCGCACCCCGTGGAACCGCCGCCCACCATGGGTCCTCAGGCGGACGAGGCCACAGGGAGCAGTCTCCTCAGCAGAGCCTGGCTTTCCTTCGAAGGCAGCGCTGGGTCCAGGGCCACCCCCAGGAAATGGGCCACACGGTCCCTTCCTTGAGCCTACCCAGGGGAGCTGGCCATGTCCCTTCCCTGAAGGCTTCATCAGACACAGGAAGTGCCTCCAGGGTGGGATTTGATACTAAAAAAGAGGTTTCCCGTGTATGTTTCATCATGAATACAGAGAAGACAACACGGACAACCTCTCCTTCAAGTATCGAAGATGAGCGCGGAGCAAAAAAAAAAAAAGAAAGAAAGAAAAACCACCCCCAACAGAAACACCAAAAACGAAAAATGACAAACAGAAACAAAACTGCCGAATCTTCGCTGATGACAGTGTCACCTTCAGGAGACTGTCGCCCGTCTACACTGCACCCTGAGACCAGGTGTCGTACGTCTCTGCCAGGACAGTCCGACCTACACGTCTGCCAAAGACCCTTCAAGTCGCCCATGAAACACTGCCCACCGTCACGAAGACCGGTGGGTGCACACCCTCCCCAAGTGGAACCAGGGTCCCTGGAAGGGTGGTCTGACGTGAGCTGACACCCAGGCCCCAGGGGGCGGCCAGCTGTGGGTCCCAGCAGCTTTACAAGCTGGGTGGGACTCTAAAAGCAGATGTTCGGCATCAGGTTAGAGCAAAGCACAGGAAGCCCCAGCGGCCTCCTGCTGACGGGGGTTAAACACCAGGAGCAACCCTCCCCTGCAGACAGCACAGCAGGCCTCCCTTGCCTCCACTTAACTCAGTTAAGGGACAAAAACAAGTTTCATTTCCTGGAGATTGCTCGCCAGATGTTGATGCCAATTCCAGGTTGGCTTTTCCATTTGCCATAAAACTCTGCTAACCACAATTTTTTGATTATAGGGGGTAAGTATCTCCTTAAGAGATGCAGACCGACCCTGATGGGACTGGAGCGAGTGGGGTCGCGGGACAGAACATTCATGGTTTGCTCTTCACATGGTTTGCCCTCCTTTCTGCCCAGGATGGACAGGGGAGAGGGTTTCGGAGCCCTGCTGCTTCCCTGCACCCTCTCATTTGTCTCTGGACCCCCACAGAGTGCCCAGCCTGCAAAAGCTCAGCAGCTGCCTGCCCTGGAGACCTCAGAGGCAAGGGCACACTCCCCAGAGCCACCCCTCTCAGGCTCATTTCAGGTGGAAGCAGTGGCGTTGGGCACCCGCTGGGTGGAGCTGGCTATGCCAGGCAACCCTTTCTCAAGAGCCATGGATGAACTGAGAGCCCAGAATCGTGCCTGTGAACGCCAACAGCAACCCACTTCTGTGCCTTGGCTTTAGAGGGAGTGGAGAACCACCTCCCTCCTCCAAGGTTGGGTCACTCCAGGAAGTGCCCTGAGAAGGCCAGGGCACCCGTAGCCCCAGCACACACGTGTGCAGAGCCCACTTGCCCTGGAGGGGGCTGGCAGAGAAGTTTCCTAAGCTCATTTCTGATACTGAAGAGCAGCCTCCAGAAATGATCTACTGTAAGGAAAAACCACACAGCAAAGAAAACCTCCTCAGTGCCCCCGAGTGGAATCACCCACAGACGCAGCCTCTTTCTGAAGGCCCACACGGCCTCCCAGAGATGCGCAAAAGCCCCCGGGAAAGCCCATGGCCTGTGGTCAGCCATCCCCTTGCTTCCCCTATGTTGGCATCCCGCTTTGAGATCCTCCACACTGCACTGTGCCAACTTGAGCATGAAATTAAACAGGTGCCAGCCCAGGTCAATCCCAGGGACCCCAAGGTCTCTTCTTGGTATCAGAACCCAATACTCCACCCTAGGGCAACACGGTTCTGGAACATCCTTTCAGAATAAGCCGGAGGCTGTGAGGGCAGGGGTCTAGACCAGCTGCACTGTCTGCACAAAGCAGGATTTGAGCAACAGTCATGAGCTGTGAGTTGGGCTAACTTCAAGCACGCTGTCCCAAATGGCCAAGACCAGCCGTGCCTCCAAAGCAGGGCTGTTTGCTGCATGAAGCTGGCTGTGCAAGACTCAACAGAAGCAAGACAAATGCACAGCAAAACCCACCTGCATCCCTGGAGCTGCCATGGTGCCTCTGCCTCCCCAGGTGGGCATCCCTGGCTGGTGGAGAAGTCCCTAGGAATGGATAAGACATGCAGGGTTAGGGGGAGAGGAAAGGCAGGTGTTTGGGACGGGCCCTGTGGCCAGCAACATTTACTCGTGTGGATTGCTGAGGTCCAGACCAGAAGCTCTCTGTGGTAGTACCCAATTGTGGAAAAGGGGTTCCCTGGGTGAGTCTCATCCTCCGGAAAGAAACAGAAACCCAGAAGACCTCTCTCCAGGTCCCAGTTATTCCCCCAAATTGGACACTCGGCCTTGGAGGTCCTGTTGAATACGGATAGGACAGTGAGGGTCACAGAACAGATGTCATTGGTCGGAATGATCAGGCCCAGGCTGAAGTCCAGGCAGAGATTTCTGCTCGCTGATGGGTGCTGATGTCAGGCCCTGCCCTGCAGCTCAGGTCTGGACCAGAAGGCTTCCAAGGTGGGGTCTGATACTGGGAAAGAGGTTAACCGGGGGTGTTTCATCCTCATCACAGAAACACAAGCCCAGAAAACCTCTCTTCAGGTACCACCAATTAACCTGGCAAGACTACCTCTGCCTCACCCCGACACCTGACAGTCCATCCCAGAAGCCCTGTTAAATACGGAATTGCACACTGACCACGGGTCAGTCTGCTAGAGGAAGCCACCAGTTGAATGCATGCTGTCCATCAACCATCCCTCCAAGTACCCCCTCAAAGGAGCACCAGGGCCAGACACATTTGTGGCCAGTCACCAAGGTCATCTTTTCTCAGTTACCAGAGTGGGACCCAGAAGCCCTAAACCAAGAGCGACTCCACTAAGGGTCCCCCTGAAGACCCGGTTCAGAGGTGGTTGGGCCAGGTGGCCTACGTTGCACATAGAGCACACACTCTGGTCAGTGATCACATGGGTGCCCTGGGCGGGTGCAGACAGCATGCTCCACTGCAGACACACCCGACTCTCCCCACATTTAGCACACGTGTCGCCAATGCCCCCGCAGGTGCTCTCTTCCAAGTCTAGTGGAGCACAGCTGGCCTTGGTTTACTGTCTCTTTCCCCCAAAGTTGACATTCTTCCGGAAGTTCTCCAAGTGGGGATTAGATACTGAGGGTTAGTGGACCAGGTCACAAACGGCACAAATACAGCGTGTGCTCTCTGGTCAACCATCTCATGTATCCAGGCACTTGTCGATGCCACTCTCCTCGGGGTCAAGTCACCCTGCCCTCGAAGTCGCCAAGTCAGAGCAGACTGCTGAGAAGAAGGCCGCCACACAGTTACTGTCACACACAAGACAGACAGCCCACGCCCCGCTGGTTGCACTAGCGCAGACTCAGTCCCACCCCACAGTTGGTGTTAGCTCCAGGAAAGCTTGCAAGGCGGGATTAGATACTGCAAAGAGGTCGACCGTGTAATGTGCGCCATAAATAAAGCGAACGCGCCACGGACCACCTCTCTCCAAGTACCAAGCAGCAGCAGCACTACACCAGGACAGTGGCTCTTCCTCAAAGCTGAAATCACCTCCTGGAAGTCCTCCGAGGCGAGATGTGATATTGAGAAGAAGCAGACCATGTGTCCTACGTCATAAATAAAGCGTACACACCATGGTCAACCGCATCTTCAGATACCATAAGTGGCGTGACCCCCGCCTGGCTTCCCTTAATTTGGTGGTGTCACCTCCAGGAAGCCCTGGCAATGTACATCATAAACTGTCCATGGTCGACAAGCGTGGCAGTGACCGCAAACCCGTGTCCAATGCCACAACCACTTCCAGGATACCCTGTGAGGCTGGGATTGGGGGCCACATACTGGCTGGGGACCAAGTGGCCACCACCATAAATAAGAAACACGGTCTGCAGCCAACTACCTCTGGTCTGTGAAGGGCAGCACCCATCACATAGGCCCTGCTTTTAAGTTGGCATGGCCTGGAGGAAGACCCCCAAGGCTGGCTGATGGGGAGACGTAGTGGACCACGTTAATGCGTCTTAAGCAACGCGTACCATTTGTGGTCTACCATCTCTCCGAGTCTGTACTGTGGAACAGTACAGAAGCCAGACCAGTGTGTCTCCCATGCGGTTGGCCTTGCCTCTGGGAAGCGCTCTGTGATTGGATTTGATATTGAGAAGACGTGGACCACATGACATACGACACAGAGAGAGCGCATGTTCTGTGGTCAACCGTCTTTTCAGGTACCGTGCAGAGGGCTGATGTTGGACCTGGTGTTTCCTTCCTGTCATTAATATCGCCTCCAGGAAGCCCTCTGAGGCCAGATGCAGAACTGAGAAGAGGCCACCATGCAGTGTGTGCTACAGCTGCAGAAAAGGTAGCAGAGAAGAGTGGAGATGATGCCAGACCTACTGCTGTGCCTCAGGTCTAATACTGCCCGCAAGAAGCCCTCAGTGCATTCGCTGTTATGCAAAGGTGGACAGAGGAGCATGCGTTGTCAGTAAAGCGTATGAAGCATGGTCAACTCCTGCTGGGCACCCAAGGCGGGACCAGTGTCTCGTCTCCGAGGTTAATGGGACCTCCCTGGAGACCTTCAAGGTTCACCTCGACACTGGGGAACGGCAGACCATGTTACATACACGGTTAATAAAGACATGCAGTGTGGCTGAGCCCTCTTCAGGTACCGTGAGGTCGTTGCTGATGCAAGAACCCGTGCCCTGTCTCTGAGCTGGCAGCATCTTCAGCAAGTTCTCAAGACTGGACTGCAGATAGGGGAGAAGAGGACCGTGGACTACTGTGGCTTATCTGAAAACACACATGGCGGGGTCCATCAGCGTGCCACAGAGGACAGAGCCGAGTGCAGAGCTGGGGCGTCTTCCTCCAGGTGGCTGCACTTGACATGGAAAAGGACGCTGCACGCGAATCATCAATGACCAAGCGGGTCTTCAAGGATCTGGAGGGGCACTGTCTTGTGGGCTCAGAGCTGCCTCTCCGTGGACATCCTGAGGTCGTCTGAGCACAGTCTGGTGGGTAACAAGCAGCAGAGCGGGCAACGTTCCCTGTCCGCGGGCCTCTGCAGAACTGACCACCGTGTCTTCAGGTGGCACGGGGGAAGGTGCCAGGACACCTTCCTGTAGGTTGTCACTGTGCTGAGGAAGCCCCTAGAGGACCACTAGACACAGAAGACCGTGTCTCGAGAATCGACAGACATAGCGCGTGTCTGACATCCACTGTCCCGCCAGGTGTGGTGGCGCTGGGAGGGGCTCGACACCAGCGTCTCTTTTCTGGCTTCAGGCTCTTCTGCAGGATGGTCCCGATGGGTGGGCTGGATACCAAGAAGCGGTTTACCGTCCCACATACATACACAAAATGTATGTGGGACGGTAAACCATTTCTTCAAGTACCGCAGGATGGAACTAGGATTGTGAGGTGGCTCGTGTCCACCAAGTTGCCTCTGGGCCCCTCTTTGAGGTTGCCTTTGACACTGAGGAGCAGGTCACAGTGTCTCCTAAATTAAGAGCTGTGTGGTCAGCCATGTCACTGAGGCCATGGCACAGGACTGATCCCTCAAAGACTTAGGTCTCCTCCCCAGAGATGGTGAGACTTCCCGAGGCAGAGCTTGATACAACAAGAGGGAGGTTATGTCATTTCCCATCATGCAGGAGGAAAAACAAAAGAACATGCCATACAGAAACCAACTCCTCAAGTGCCGCGAAGCCCACGGTGGGTCCGATGGCGCCTCCCCGAAGACAGCGGCGTTTCCAGGAGCCTCGGGGATGGATTTGATACTGAGGGTTAGTGGACCGTGTTACATACGTCACAGATAAAGCGTACGCTATACGGTCTACTATCTCTCCGAGTACCACACAGAGACGCCGCCGAGGACAAGGACCGAGGACACGTCCAGAAAGGCCTCCGAGGCTCTGAGCTGGGTGGGACCAGGGGGGCAGTCGGGCACGACACATGCAGCATGCCACACGCACACACAGGCTGGGAGCCGCGTCTCCACGGGCGGGTCAACACCAGCGCTGCGACCAGTGGCTCGTCCCCCAAACCGGCAACTTTTCCAAGAAGCCCTCTGAGGCTGGACGTCCCACTGGGCACAGGTGGAACGACGTGATGGATTTCATCATTCCATAAACGCTGATTAAATGGCTACTGAGGGCTGGGCACTACGCTGGGTCTGAGGGATAGGGGGACGGGCACCATGGGAGGGAGGGCCTGGCCTGTGGCTGCAGAACTGCAGGTGGGGGACGAGGAGCAAAATGAGGCTAAATGGCCCATGGGCAGCCAAAAAGAGCACCGGTCTGGTCGGACCAAGAGGGCCAGGCTCCTGGTTCAGAGCCCGCCAGGCCTGGGCCTCACCTATTTGTGAGCCTTAGTCTCAGGCATTGAAAAATTGTGCTGCAAGGAGACAGAGGCTGATGGGCATATCTGCCTCAGAGTCAGGGGCACTTCCAGGAGGCCCCTGAGGCTGGGTGGCATGGGGAGCAGCAGCCACCATGCCATCTTCACAACAAAGAAGGTGTCACTTAGGTCGACCGCCTCCCTAGGGGCCAAAGTGGCGCTGCCTCTGGGAAACCCTCGACACTGGACTTCATCTCGGTAAGAGGCGGACATCGGCACACGAAGAGGAAGCAGCCGCGCGGCACGGGGAAGCGTCTCTGCGACAAGGCAGAGCAGATCAGAGCCTGAGCCGATGGGTTCCCCTCAAGGTAGCGCTGGCTCCTCCCAGGCCAGCCAGGCTGCCGGGAAGCCGTGTGCCCCGTCACACAGATCTCTCCTTGTGCCTCCGCCGCACGGAGTACCGTCTCTTCAAGCACCGCCGGCCGAGATGGGCCGGGGTACCTGCCCCAAGTTGTATCACCTCCAGAAAAGCCCCAGAGGCTGCATGGGATGCCCAGAAGAGAGAGGTGTTGGTGTGCCAGACACTGACCACAGGCACCAGGCATCACCCCGGGCAGTGCTGAAGCTACCCAGCATTCTCTTCCCTGATGCTGGCACACCTCCAGGGTGCCCTCCGTGGATGGGTGGATACTGAGAGTTAGTGGACCATGTTACATAGGTCAAAAATCATAACGCCTACGTTCCATAGTCTACCACCTCTGCAGGAACCATGAAATGGCGCTGACCCCCAGAAACGGGGCCTTGTCCCTGAAGCGGGCGTCACTTCCAGAAAGCTTTCTGAGGCCTGATTTGGCAAGCGGAAACACGCATGTGGCGAACATCAACAGCCCTCCTCAGCTGTGGGACACTGGTGCCACGGGGAAAAGGTGCCCCGACTCGGAAGGCGTCTCCTCCAGCGAGGCCAGACCAACTGAGAAAACTGGGAATGCAGTGCTGCTGACCATGCTGGGGCCATGATGCGGTCAACCATTGGTCAGCCAGAGTGAAGGACAGTGTTCGCTTCTACATGGCAGAACAGGACTCTAAGGGCAGCACCTCTCAGGTGAAAGGCGGTCACTGGACCTGCCCACACGCACCTGTGCTATGGAGGCCCTCGCCACGTGCTACGCTCACAGACCCAAGCCACGGAGCCAAGAGGGCATGGGCTCTCCAGCTCCCATCCCACGTCTCTCCCTCTCCAAAGAGTCCTTCCTGGCATCTCTCCACCCCTACCCCTAGCCCTACTGTGCACACCACCACCCTAAACGAATAAGATGCCAGGCCATCGGGCTGGTTCATCCAAGAAAGGGCAAGAACAGACTCCTGGGCTCCCTGCAGAGGACATGGCTGTCCTCTTAAGTCCCAAAGCCCACGGTAGATGGTGTCACCCGGATGCACCACCTGGGTGTTGAAGCCCAAGCTCCTTGGAATGACATCAGAGGATCTTCCTTCTCCCCCATCCTCCTCCTCTGGTCCCTGAACACCATCCACACCCTTGTGCTCACTGGTTCCTCCACCTTGTGGAACGCTGTGCTGCTCGTCACTGTCGAACTCTACCAAGGCCACTCGCTCCCTCTGCACCCTGCCTGCTGCTCCCCGCACCTAGCCACAGCTCCCACACGGTCAGTGTGTTCACTCAGCACTGAGGTGCGGGAGCTACAGCAGTGATAAGCGTCTCCACCTTCCTGTAGCTTTCAGCTTAGCAGGGAAACCCCCACAGAAATAACTCCTATGAAGTACCCATTTCAGGACTCCTGGAGCCCGGGGCTGTAGAGGAGCAAGGAGCTCTGAACAAGAGGGTCCCAGGCAGCAGGGAAGCCTTCTCTGAAGTTTTGAGCAGACGCTGAAGGAGGAGGAAGCTGATCAGGAAGAGTGGGGAGACGAGCAGGCGATGCGGGAAGAGGCAAGACTCCGAGGGAACAGGAGCAACCATTGTCTGGATGGAGCATGACCATCCAAAAGCACCCAGCAAATGGAACATGGAGAACCAGAGAGGGGCCAGAAGTGAGTCTGAGGAGCTGGGCAGGGGTGTTGCACATCATGCAGGGCCAAGAGCAAATGCTAAAGATTTTGGACTTCATCTTCAGAACAAGGAGAAGCCATTATTTGTTAATAAAGGACATACTGAGTTGCATATGGCCATAATTTCTTTTGCCAACATGAAAAGAAATTGTTCCTGGGGGCACGGGTGGATGCAGAAAGAGAGAGTACAGGAGCCCAAGTCGGGTAGGAGTCAGGAAGACGGGGTACAGTGGACACGTTTAAGAACGACGAAGAGCCCAAAGAGACTTGGTAGAGCCCAGATGGGAATGAGGAATGACGAGCAGCCATCCGTCACCAAGAAGCCTTGCAGGTGTCTGCCACAGAAGCTGGTAGAGAGTGGCACCACCCTGGGTGGGGGGCACTGGATGAGGAATGTGTTTAGTAGGCAGGATTTGGTTCTGGGAGCAGTCCCAGTGCAGATGCTGAGTTGGCAACCAGAGGAAAGTCAATGGCAACCTCCAGGAAACCTTGCAGAGGACTCGGGGGGCAGTGAGGGGGGCTAGAAGCCAAACACACCTGAGACTTGGAGAAGCTGCTCAGAGCGCATCAGCTGGAGGGAGGGTAGCTGGATTCCAGGTGGATCCAGGTGATGGACTGTACCATCATGAGAGCCAAGGGGGAGACGCCACGAGAGAAGGGAGACCGAGGAGGGTGGTGTAAGACTCCTGGGGAGCCGGTAGGATGGGGCTCAAGCTCAGGGCCAGACTGGCGGCATTGGGACAGAGTCAGGAATCACTTGGTGATCAGCAAAGAGACCATGGGCTGATGTTCATGCTGGGAGGTGGGGAAGATGTTTTGGTGGCTTCTTTTCTCTGCAGCCTTCACTGAAGGTGAAGACTCCTTGGCTTTGGAACTCTCTGGGGGCAGGGAGGGGCCACGGGGCTTTAGTCCATATCCCCAGCCTCCAGCACAGGGCATGCATACACAGTACCAGGAATAAAGACAGAGACGACTCCGAATGGCAGCCTCTGAGAGCGCCCTGTCCTCCCAGATAAAGTGGCACAGATCCCCGCTGGCCTTCAGGACGCTACGGGGTGACCATCCCCCTCCCCACCAGGGCCCAACGATTACTCCACCAACTTGGGGGCTCAGCACCTTCCAGACCTTCTTACTTCCCCAGGCCCAGCCACTGCTCCGTCCCTCCTCCCTCCAGTCTGGGGTGAGGGGGGTTGCGTCCTCCTTGGCCTCTCCCTCAAGAAGTCACTCACTCCTTCCCCCTCACAGCTTCCTGGCCACTCATCCTCTCATGGCCTTCCGTGTGCAATTCCCCAGACCCTGCACACCGAATGCCCGGGTCCAGCCTGGGCCCCGTGTCCAGTGGCCCAGGCTGACTGCAGCTCCTGCCCTCCCAGAGCTCCCCGTCTGGGCCCGGGGTGATGGAGACTCAACCTACACACTACAGCATCACAGAGGTGCATGAGTGGGGCCAGCTGGTGCAGCAGAGGGCAGGCACACAGGGCACAGAGAGGCCACTGCACCTCCCAAGGGCAGGGCACAGAGCCAGGGAAATGAGCAGAGAAGGCAGTGACAGACCCCACTCAGATCCTTGTCACTCAGGAGCCTGTCAACAGGAGGAAGAGGAGGAAACCCATAAAAACTACATAGAATCATCCCACACAGGGCCAAGTCAGAGAACGCAATCACCATCTTCACCTCAGAGAAAGAGAGATGTCAGGTGACTTTTAGGAGCTGGCATGTACACAGAAACAGACTTTGGCAGCTGGCTGTGTGCTTTCTGAATTACCACAGAAACGGAAATGAGGAAAAAAATGGCGTCTCTATGACATAATGAAAGGTTGCAAGAAAAAGGGGGATTTAAAGAAAAGTGCATAAGGTACAATTAAAAAAAAAAAAAGCCAAACCTGATAATCAAGGGGGAAAATGCAAATGAACTGTATGCCCTTTAAAAAAAAAAAAAAGGATTTTCGATTTGGGTCAAAAGCCTCAAATCCAAACTATGTTGCCGATTTGAGACACACCATTTAATTAAAGGAACTCGAAAGTTTCAAAGCCAAGCCAAGGCACAGAAAAGAGAGCCTCCATTTCATGCACTTAACTTTCAGGCAGCCACACGACCATGCACAGAGACCTCCCACGCCATGGGGTTGCACCGCAGCTGACCGCCAGCAAGCAAGCCCTGCCGCCGACACACCCCGGCCTTGCACACACAGCAATCTGTTAAATTTGCTGAACAACTATTTGAATGCTTAAATGGAAAGGCTTTCCAAGGGGGTGCGGGCCTACATGGCACTGAAAGAGGGCCCCCACGACCCAGGACTCAGGGTCACTTCCCCTCGCCAGCCGGAGCAGTTCTGATTTCATCTATTCACTTACTGGGCTTCTGGGTAACATTTGGCCTGAATAATGGGTTTAGCGGCATTTGAAAGCCAGTATTTAATTACATTGTGCTCTTATTGGTTTATAAGTAAGTGGAAAATGGAAAAATAAAATTTCTGCTATCACTAATAAGAGCATAGGTTTCACATATACTTAAGAAATTCAGATAAGTATGGAAATCATTTGGCACACCCACATCAGCCCCTCTCTAGCTCCGATAATTGTATTTAAGGCAGTCAACTGTGTGTTTGGAAAAAAAATAAACTAAAGAACATCCATAGAATGTTAGAAATTGCCTTGAAAAAGTGCAGAATTCCTTGGAACATGCAATTCTCCAAACCAACTTTCAAAACCACTTTGCCCTCAATACAGGCTTTCAGAAACAAGCATGGGAGGAAATAGGGTCACCTAAGGTAGGAAGACAAGTCAAGAGCAAATAGATATGCTTCTGCAGGTTGGAGTCATTGAACAGGTCAGTCAAAACCACCCCTCAGAGGTGGACTGTACATAACAACGATACAGCAGTCACAAACACCGCATTAGGGATAATCAACATCCCCAAATGAGAAAAAATAACAGAAACACAGTTCCAGAATTCTCTCATCACTGAAAACATCAAATAGGCAAAAAATAAATAGTAAACATACTTCAAATCTAGAGGTAACATCATTCTTAACAGAAAATGAGAAATAAAAGACATGATGCTCACTTCATCAATCTTAGATTACACTGCAAAAGTTCTGACAAATGTAATAAATCAAGAACAACAACAAAAAAAAAGAAAAAAGAAAAAAACCCATAAGTGCTGTAAACTACTAGAATGAGATTAAAATTATGGTTATTTATATATTTCATAATTTTTTACTAAAAATATCCAAAAGGACCAAAGGAAAAGCTAATAAAAAATAAATATCTTTACATCAGAACCTATGCCCTATTAACAAGTAGCATATCTTACTTTCAAGGCCCATGAAACATTTACAAAATTAGTTGTCGTATGCATAAAAGATACATTGATCAATTCCCCAAAGTAGAATTTATATGTCCACATTCTCTAACCACTATAAAAAATAACCACATTTAAATAAAAGGCATAATCAACAATACACAACACAAATAAGTTAATTTAAAAGTGAGGTCTAGCTTTTCACATTTAATTCAGATAATCATGTCTTCTAAGAACAGGGAATGAAAATCATAAATATTTAAAAATTCTAAAAAGGCTACATATAAAACATAAGAAGTGTAGTTAAAATTGTAATTAGAAGCAAATTTATAACATACCTGTTTTCACTATTAAGGAAGAATAACAATAGGGCATATATGAACAAAACCATAAACCAAGCTTAAGGAAAGTAGTAGGAAGAACTCAATAAAGATAAAGGCAGATAGCACTGAATTTGAACATATTCACAGACACACACACACACACACACACACACACACACACACACACACACTGAATTAATAAATTATTCCAGAACTGATTCTTTGAAATATCTCTAAAATAGACATTCCTCTAGCTCATCATATAAGAGAGAGAATGTGAATATACAAGACAAAAATTCTATTACAAAAGAATATTATTTATAACTTTGTCAATAAAATCTTAAATTAACAAAGATAATTTTCTAAGATTAATTACATTTAAAAACAATTGCTGAGCACTAATGATGTGCCATACACCATGCAAGGTACTTTATCTCTTAATCTTCACAGTGGTCCTCTTAGGTTCTCATTTTAGCCATTTAGCAATTAAGGAAACTAAGAATTGGGAGCAGGCTGCGGGGGGGGGGGGGGGGCGGGGGGAATCACAGTTTTCCCAGCTTCATATAGGAAAGAACTGAACTCAATTTATCTGATTTCAGTGCCTACAGGTTTAAACACTGAGCTATATTAGAAAAAGAAGCAAAAGTCCTAAAGATGCAGAAAATCTGAAGAATCCAATAAATACAAAAGCAACAGGAAACATTATGAAAGAGATACCCTGGAGTTACGTAGATGAGTTCTTTAAAGTTTTCAAGAAAAAAGATCACTCAAATGATGCAATATGGTACAGAATGAAGAAAAAAATGGAATGTTCTCATTGATTTTATAAAGCCAGCATCACCAACACCAAAATCAATCAACAAATAGATTTAGAAAATCCTACACCCAATACTAGCAAAGCAAATCTTATTAAAAGAATGATATACCAAATTAAATAGAATTTGATCCAAAAATGTTTCAAAGTTATGAAACATTACAATTAATTGTATCAACAGATCAACACAAACAACCCAAATATGTGTTAGATATCAAAAGTGTATTTCATAAAATTCTAAATCAATTCCTGATTTTAAAGACATCAATGAGCTAGGAATACTTATCTAGACTGAAAAAATGCTTAATAATCAAACTTAATAATGAACTAGAAATAAGACAAGATTTCTGTTATCACCAGTTTAGTGTTTTAGAAGTTCTAACCAATGCTATAAGGTAAGAAAGAGAAATTGACTAGATAAAATGAAAATTTGCATTATGTAGATATGAATGACTTTTAACCTAGAAATTCCAAAATACTTAGCTAAGAGCTTGTAGAATAAATAAAATAATTCAGTGAAACAGATAGTAACTAAACATTTCCCTACATACCAGTTGCAACCAGTTAGAAAATATGAGGAAAGATGGATCAAATTTACAATATAAATATCATTTCATTCCTTAAAATAAACTTAATGACAAGTTGTGAATTTGTCAAATTTGACAGATCAGTTATATATAAATGTAAAACTGTAAAATAGTGCAAAGCCCAAGTATCAAAAATATCAGTTTCTTTTTAATTACTTTTTCACTGAAAATCTAAAATTCTTTTGAAAGAATAAATAAATGACATTCCCCAAGACAATCTTTAAAAATAAGAAGAAAGGAAGACCATTGCCACGGAATAATAATACATTATGATATAATACAATAAGATGGCAATACGAGCCTAAAAATTAGCAAGCCAACAGAATAACCAAAAGCCAGAAAAAGAACCAAAACTATACTAGTGTCTACCACGTGGCACAAATGGAAATGGGATAGATAGCTTATTCTCACAATAATTAAATTGATGGTTGAGGATTCAAATATAAAAAAAATGAAAGAAGTAGAAAGAAATAAAATTGACTGTTCATATGAGTTCCATTTGGTCCTTATCAGAAAGTGAAATGCAAACAAAGAAACTATAAGGAAAAATAAGTGATAGATTTTAAGATGCCAATATAAAAATAAGTTCATTAATAATTGAATTAAAAATAATTAAAATCTCCACAAACAAAATTGAAGAGCAAATGAAAATGGGGGAGAAAAGGGGACAACAGTAACTTCTGTTCCTGGAAGGTATCACGCATGGAAGTGTAGGAGCAGATCATGGTATGCACCTGAATACATCCCTGTGAGCCCACTGAGTGTAATTGTAATGCACTAATTAAAACAAACAAATTGTAAAAAGATAAACACACCAATAAAGAAGGAACCCAATTTCCAGTGCAGCTGGTGGACTGCGGGCGATGTTGGCCTGGCCTCATTTCATAAAAAATGGCCTGGAAAAACGGATGAACATAGATCCACATTGAGACACAAATGTGAAAACTTGAAATGATGGGAGACAAGAAAATCCTACATATTCAGAAAGGTTGAGGAATCATAAAGGCTTTGGCCCCCTCTCAATACCCCTAGAAGCTAGAAGACCATAATTTATGATTTCAAGATCTGAGAAGGAATATCAAAAAGGTTTCCAACTTAGAATTTTATACCCAGCCAAATTATGAATGTCAGTGTGGACATTTCCTATTCACGTGTGAAAGGTCTCTAAAAAATACCTCCCACGAACTTTTCTCCAGAAACTGCAAGGGGGTACACTCTAGTAAAACAAAGACGTCACCCCGAGAAGAATGATAACGTGGGATCTACGAAATCAGGGATTCAACCAAGGAGAGAGGATCAAGGGACTCCCCAAGATGGTGCCAGGGTACCTCACCATCCACTGACCCATAGCACAACAGGCAAGAAGGACGCAGGAAGACATTTCTTCAAAAAGATTTTTTCCACATATTTAAGTTGGATAAAAAAAATGCAATTGAATATATGAATAGGCTTGTAATAAACCTGAGGTCTATTCAGGAAAAAAAACCAAAACCCTCCCCCCAAAAACCCAACACATCAAAGAGAAAAGAACACATGCACACCTACATACAGGGTGAGTATTAACTCCAGGGGGAAAAAATCGTGAAGAAGAAAATACTCACATTGCTACTTCATTCAGCCTTCAAGAGTGTTTACATTCTTACAACAATGTAAACTCTGAATATTGATCAAACCATAAATATATGGAGAGGTTGATACCCAGAGGAAGGCACTGGGGTGAAGCCAAGGGCATATGCAAAGTCGTCAAAGTCTTGTTTTCTGAGAAAAGTCAAGACAATGCCTGAGCTTTTTTTTTTTTTTTTAAGTCAAGACAAATGGCTAAGCTTTTAAGAAAAATAAGAAAAGAAAATCATGAAGTAGAAAAATAAGAATATTACTTAGAATTATGGATGTAAATGTCAAAAGAATCAGCCAGGGAATTGTAAGTTGCCGCTACAGTGCGGAAAACCTGGGTGGAGCCGGGAAGGTGGGAGGGCGGATGCTCCTGTGACAATGGCACAGAACTATCTGACTCTTAAAACGAGGCGTATGCATAACTTTGACAAAAGTAAAAACTAAGTGAGAAACGAGAAGTGCAAAGCCTGAGCTGGCAATTCAGATACAAATAAGCAAAGAAGAAGTAGGGAGTTCTTCAGGCACAGGTGCAAAAGGAGCTCAGACCGAGAAACAGAAGTCCCACATCAGACCTGTAAAGGCACAGGCTTTGGCAATTCCCAGAGAAGTGGGTGCTGCTCAAGCTGACTCCAGAACGCACGTGGCCATGAAGTTAGGGTGGGGGCAGATTGGCCACAAGGCACTCGCGCTGCTGGGCTTTCAGAATGAACTGCGGGGAATGAACCAGAGATATGAGGGTGAACACAGAAGCCCACCTTGAACTGCAGAATTTGGATTTTAAGTGCATCCAAATGCCAACAAAAGCAAACCCACGAAGCTGACTGTGATACAGTCGGTAGCTAGAAGACTCTGTAACCATTAAGGAACACAGAACAGGAAACCACTTAATAGTATAGTTTGGTAAAGATACAGGATAACAGTGAAGAGTTCAATCACACACACACACACACACACACACACACACACACACACTCCTAATTTTCAGAAGTAAACAAGAAAACAGAGGCTGGTCACCAAATGTGGGCAGTGGTTGTCTTTGAGTAGTGGGACCAAGAAGATTCTCTTGTATTTTTTTGGTAATAAGAAAAAAATATATTATTTAAAATCATTATTGTATGTGACCTTAATTGCTTTAGGGTCTTTGATGAGAAAAACTCAATGCTCCTGTGTTTTGCGTTCTCTGTGACGTAATCAGCTAACAGAGTGCAATTGTCTGCATAATTAGAGACTCGGGCACAGGTGGGAAGGTAACCTTGAGCCCCAACTCAAGCTGTTTGAAAGGACACTGCAAGGATGCAGAGCCTCCACCCCTTGGAGGGACCAGAGACGAGGGACTTCTCTGGCCAGCTCTGGCCTCTACTTGGAGAAGCAGCTGCCAGAAATGGCCCAGCCTCTGCACACTAAGGCTCCAGGAGAGGCGCATGGATCGTGGCCCCTCTCGGAGGCATTCACACACACCCTGGCCCTGCGTAAAGCTCATCTATGACCACTGCAGTCTCCACATGTCCTCGACTGGCCCTTGCCACAGGCACACAGCATGCAGAGAAGAGTCAGGAAAAGCACAGCTCACCCTGCAGAGGTGCTACTACACCCAGGGCTGTCATCCTCTGGGAAGCCAGCGGCTCGCAGCCACATCTCCAGGGGCTCCATGCTGGAGGACCTTCCAAGGCAAGAAGGAAAGTCAAGATCCAACCTGTTCAAGCAGGCAGCCGTGGGGTCAGGGGAACTTGCAAAGGTTCACTGGTGGGGCCCGGGGAGTGGACCCAGCCAGCACCTGCCCTCTGGGGACTCTTATCAAACATGAGGTACAAGTGTCACCTGAGTGGGTGGAGCTGAGGGATCTTAGAGTGAGCAGTGATGGGGGGTGTGGACTGGGGAGTGGTAAGAACCTCAGGGAGGCAGGAGCAAAGGGGACAGCAGCGAGGAGGAGTAGGAGGGGGCGGGGCGGGCAGCAGGCTCCCTGGGGGGCAGACACAGGAGGCAGCAGGAGGAAAGAGCTGCTGTCAAGGTGTCAGCTGAGGGGAAGCAAGGAGGGATGAAGAGAGGCTCGGTGGACTTGGACGGCCCTGGAGGGCCCAGGAGAGGAAGGAGGGGTGGGGGACGGCTTGGGTTTGGCTGAGTAGACCACTGCACTCGTGATCGGTGCAGTGGAGGGATGCTTTCATTATGACCACTACCCCTGCTACTGCCCATGAACTCAAAGGCACCTAGGACTGAACCCACTGGTCTTCTCCAGGACACCCATCAGCTTGGTCTGCAAGTGCCTCTTCTGTCACCTTCTTTTGCCCTTCTAAGGATTCTGAGCACAACTGTGAGGACGCCCACTGTGACTTACATCCACAGGGCCTGCTCCTTGTGCCGGTCGGCACTCCCCCAGGCTCCGAGGTACCCCCAGGCGGTGCTCCCGTCCTGGGCTGGGCAGCGGTCCTTTGGTGTAGCCACTCTCATTTGGATCAGGGTCGTCTGTCACTGAGCTCAGCCCAGCGCTCTCCTTGCTGTGGAGGAAAGAGGCTGCCATCAGTGACCAGTGCTCACCCCTCTGGGCTCTCCCAGAGGTCACAGGAGCAGGTGTCTGGGGACAAGTAGGCACCAAAGGCAAGGTTCTTAGGTGGGATATGCCCGGACAGGCCGAGGGAAGCCCCTGCATCACTCCAGGGAAAGAGGAGGGGTCCTGCCAGGCAGGGACCTGACCAGAACACTGCAGCTGCTGCGTCCTGTGCCTGCAGGACCCTGCGCTGGGGCCACTGTCAGCAGGAGGGAGCTTTCCAGCTTTGCTGCGGGGCCTTAGGAAAGGTCACCACATGGCAGAGCTGGCCCGGAGCGTCTGTTAAGCTCTCGTCCTGATGAGCGAACCATGAACACATGCCGCGGTCTATCGAGCTAAAACTTGTCCAGAGACAGGCCCCGGCCCAGGACAGAGGCACCAGGCCCCTGGTGCTCCAAACTCCCTACCCAGGCATCCCAGGCAAGGTGATGGGCACAAGGCACAGCTGAGGGGACATGGGACATCCCCTGGACATGGAGGCATGGCTGGGTTCCCTAGGCTCACTTCACCCTGGGGTCCTTCTCTGGAAGCAGGGTTGTGAGGGGGCAAACATGGCCACACCCATCCACTCAGCCAGCTGCAGGGAAGTTGTAGGAGAGGTGGCTCCCTGTGAGCAGGCCAGGGTGGGCACTAGGGATGAGGAACAGCCAAGTGGGGAGACTGTGGCAGGAACATGTGGCCACACCTGCTCTTGTGCTCTCGAGGTGGCTACCCACAGCCCTTGCTACTTGGGAGCTGGCCAGGGTCATCAGCCACAGATGACATCAGGAACATCAGCTGGGGAAGGGTGTGGCCCTGCCAAGGGAGCAAGCTGCCTTTATTTTATCATGTGGCAAAAAGGCAAGCTGGTCGGAGAAGCCCTGGGCCCTGGGGGAAATCCGAGATGCTCCAAAATGGCGACTGAGGATGGGGGAGGACCTGGAGGGCCAAGGAGCAGGAAGGTGGGACAAGAGTCCAGCGGAGAGAGGCTGAGACGGCGAGGGAAGGGTTCCTGTCATCATCCCTTGTACCTTTATAGACGGGGACTCTGAGGCTAGACTGAGAAGTCGGGACTCAAATGAAGGGAAGAAGAAAATCTCTCCCCTCATCAAAGTCATGGAGGACAAATGGGGCCTTTGAGGGTAGAAGGTGTCAGGGACAGAGACTCCACATCACACAGGAGCAAACCCTGTCTTCTACCTGCCTAGTGGCCCTGGCAGCTGGGGCATGCACCCCGGGGGCAGGAGCCCCACACAGGCCTCACTGTGGAGGGAAGCCCACAGCATATGGAGACTTACGGAGTAAGAATGAAATGGACTTCCTTTGCAGCTGAGCCTTCTGACCACATGTCCCCGGACACCCACTATCTGCCCTGGGAAAGCAAAGAGAATAGGAGACAGGGCGGTGTCCACTCACTAAAGTCAGTGGGACCGCCTGTCTTAAGGGTACGAATGCTGAAAGCTGGGCCAGGGACGTCTCACCTGTGCACCCCTCCGGGCCGCTCACTCTTCTGTGGCCCCCAGCTGCAGCCTCAGCTGCTCTGTAGCAGGTGGCCCCTGCAAAGCCAGGACACCTGCAGGAGCAGAGCACACTGAGTCAGCACTGCTGGGCCTGATGGGACCTGGGGCATGGCACTGCCATCCGCAGGCCTCAGTGTTCTGTCTGTAGAAGGAGGAACTGGTGTCCCCTCCTAGAGACAGCACCAGGACTAAAGGGAGAAGCCTGGGCTCCACCTGGTGCACATCACACTTCATCTCATGGTGTCTTTCTTCCTATCTCTGTCAAGGCCACCAGGGTCTCGTGCTCAGTACCACCCAATGCTGCTCCTGGGGGCACGGCAGGCCTGAGCACCCTCTCCTCTCCTGGAACAAAGTCCCATCTGCTGTCACTGACTCCCCCAACCCCCACTGGCTTGAGGAGGACTTGTGGCTTTGGCCAAAAGTCTGAAAGGGGAGCAAATGAGGGCCTGAGCGCACTCCAGTTCCATCAGACAGCAAAACCGAAGCTGGAACTCTGCCCCGCGGAGGGCTGCTCCCCAGTCACGGCTGGGGTTTGCCTTGGCTCCCCCATCCCTTCTCAAGAGGAGGCCCCAGGGACCCCACCAGCCAGACTCAGCCCTGGCTGGGGTCCACAGAGTTTCAAATTTTGAAAGAGGTCTTTTGCAAAATGTCAGGTTTCCAGCCCGAGTCCGATTGCCTACATCCTGTCCAGACCCCTGGGAGCGAGATTTACTTAAGAAGGGAACAAAATCCCCATGTTCATGCCACTGAGTGGAAACATGCCCCATCCCGGGTGATTTCCAGGGTTACGGTTACACGTCTCTTAATGAGTCACAGACGGAAGGCGAAGTGGAGCTGGTGGAAGGAGGGGACAGGCCTCGCCATGAGGAAGTGCGGCTGCCCCCCCTGCTAGGCTCTCAGGCCCCTGCCAGGGATGTCACTTGTCCCCAGGGAGGCTTTGCGCCATTCCTAGGTGCACTCGCTCTCCTTCTCCCCAACACTCACCTCTGTCCACCCCTCACTCCCAGGTTCTGCCCTGCAGTTGGGGCTCAGGGCACCCTGAGCCAGGGAGCCAAGGGCACGACTCCACCTTGGGGAGGGAGAGGCAAGGTCCCAGCACTGCGAGACGGGGGGAGAGGAGCTCTGCGGGGACCCCGAGGCCAGAGGGTGGAGTGGGGAGAGGCTGGAGCCCTGGCCATGAAGAGCCTCGGGATGAGGCCCAGGAGCTGGGCTTGCTCCGGGGGCCTGGGGGAGCTGGGAGAGGGCTCTAGGGAGCACGGGGCCCTGGGGTGTGCGTTCCAGGAGGCCAACTCAAAGGGTGACAGCCACCCAAGACAAGCTTGACCTGGCACAGTGGTGGCAGAGGTGGCAGAGAAGCAGATGAGAAGAATGGCCCACGGGCTCCCAGGAGATGCTCGAGGGGTGGAGGGGTGCTTCGGTGGACACTAAACAGTGGAGGCAGAATTGGGGGACACCAGGGAGGATGCAGCCGGAGGCTGGAGGCCACTGAGATGCCATTAGCAACCAAGTTCCTTCTCGGCAACACTCGGAGAAGCTCAGAATGAAAAGGAAATGTCAACTCCTAGTCCCTTCTACCCCAGTGGGTCACCTAGGAAGGCATCTAAGAGAAGCACTTGAAGGTCCACCAGAGACCAGAGAAGCCCAAACACTCAGCAGAGACTTCACTAATACGCAGGATGCTGCAGTGAAGGGCAGTGCGCGCTCCGCAGCTGCCAGGGCCATGACCAACAGGAACCCCCAAATCCACCCCGTGTGTCTCCTCCACAGTGGGCAAAGAGCCCACTTACCTGACCCCAAGGAACCAAAGCCCCCAGCAGGCACCAACCAAGGCTATAACCTTGTCCTTTCAATTCTTCCTCAAAACTAGGTAGAGAGAAGCAGAGGGGACGTGTGCAGGTCAAGGCCGGCCCGGTTGGCCACACTAAGCACGCCCCCAGCAGCCTGGCCTCTCAGCACTTATCACAAGTGTAACTGAATAATCTTGCCCTGAATATTTACTTGAAATCTAATTCCCACCCAAGACTTGGAGCTCTGCAAAGGCCTAGGTGGCATCTGTCTTATTTCTTGCTATTTTTGCACAGACTCTGGCAAAGAAAAGACCCAATATTTTTTGAATCCACGAAGGAATGCATGAATGGTTAATTCATCAAACACTGCCTGATGCCTAGACCCTCTCTTAGGCTCTAAGGATGCAGAAAGATCCTGTTCTCAAGAAGCACATAGCTCTTTGGGAAGAATTGGCAGCTCATAACTAATAATGTCCACCGGCTCCACTAGGGATATGGAGAGGGATGGATGAGGAAGAGAGGAGGGACTTCGTAAAGGGACACTGGAGTTAGGAGAGGGCAAGACACTGTGGATGTTCCAGAGGGAGTGACTTTGTCAGCGCAGAGCAAGGCTGAGCAGGAAGGAGCAGAAATCTAGAATTGACTCAAAGTCGTCAAATACTGGGAGGCCGGCAGGCTTCATTTATCCGGGGAATTCTGGGGAGTGGTGGGAACCTAACTCAGGCTCTCTAAACCTGCACACGTTGACCAAGCGAATCCCAGATCCAGCCCCAAAGCCTCAGGGCTGATGTGGCAGCCCAACCTCAGCATTGAGAGAACCCTCCTGCCACAAATAGGCCTGATCTTGTCTCATGGGGAGCTAAAGTCCACCAAATGGAAAATAGCCAGACCGGAAGAGTCCGTCCGTCTCAGATGTCCAAAATCAGGAAGGGGACTCCACCCGGTTTGGTCTGAAGCAGGAAAGCCAATGGTTCAAGTCCAAATCAAACCCTCACAAAGGAGTAGGCTGATCCCACACTGGACACCGAGCACTGACCACCAAGTCCCGAGGAGAAGTGTCAGACCAGGTGGAGTCCAGGGCAGGAGCTCCCAGCAGGGGAGGAAGAGGAATGGTCAGTGTGAGGCACGTGGTGGTACTACTGGACATGGAAGGGACAAAGGAAGGAAGGGGGATGAGAAGTGGGTCTTGGGCATGAGCTCACCTCCATCTGTCCGCTCCCTGGTAGAAGGACGTGTTTCGTGGCCTTAGCGGTTCGTGGACGGGCCTGGCCTGGCCTGCCCCAACTGACATTCTTCCTAGAGCTCTTTGAACTCTCCCGTCTCCTGGAACAGGAAAAGGTAGGTGTCATATCTGTCTGGGAGCTTTTTAAATCAGCACAGCTGACATCACCAAGGATGATGACAGGAGTGCAGAACAAGAGTGGCATGTGACACTTCCAAGGCATCCTTTTCCTCCCAGGTACCATGATATGTACCTGACACATATTATGACATTCAAGGACCCTTATAAGAAGCTCTTGTTAAAAACCACAAGCCAGTCACGTTGGCACCACTGCCCCTCCCACAGACGAAGCCGAGGTCAAGAGGGGCCTTGCGTTTAGCCTACCGTCGGAAACAAGAAAGAATCTGGTTGGCTTGGAAGGGCCAGGAGTGGGCCCACTCTCAGCAGGCATAAAAACAAGACTGGGTTATTTTCAATCTCCTGTCTTGGCAGAGACAAGGGCGGCTTTCGGGAAGACCCAGGGCTTCCAATCCACCATGCCAAGCCAGTGTTGCCCAAGGATGGGCCAACGGCCAGAGCAGTCAGAACTGCCAGTATTCTGGCGCACTGTCTGGCACAGGAAGCTGGACTCCAGGGGGAATCTAGACTCGAAGGGAAGGGTGCCACAGAGTCTCTGACACCCAACACGCTTCTCCCAAGAGCAGCACCCAGGCCATGCTGGTTCCACAAAAGCACGTGTATTTTTAGTTCCTTGCTCATTCATTCAGCAGTAATTTACTGGGCGCCTACCAGGCTCTGGGCTGGGCAGCCTCTGGGGATACAGAAAGAATTTGACCCAGTTCCCGGCCCTCAAGGCACTTCTGTTTAGTGATGACATGTAAAGTGACACCCATGACAGAGGAGAAGGGTGCTCCTCCCCCACGTTCCTGCTGCGGCTGGGCTTGGCTGTGCCTTGCAGTCCTGTGGGGAGGCAGGAGCAGTGAGGTCATGCATCTGCCCTCCAAGGGCAGCTGGCTCGGTCACTACTCATTCATTCATTCTCAGAGCGGCTGACTGGGCCCCTGATTCCACCCTGACTCACCTACTCTCTGATCCCCTCTTGTATTCATTAGCGACTGTATCTTCACCCATCCATCCATTGGTCTCTTCAGGTGCTGATTTATCATTTCATTCTTTGACTCAGCTAATATGTTCCATATTTTTCTCTTCCACTGGCTTTTCATTCACTCTCTCACCCTTGACTGATTGATGGATTCGCCCACCTGGATGCTCCACCTCACCCGCTCCTTGCCTGATTTGCCCTCGGGCATGCTGGGTCATCTACTCCCTCCATACTGGCTCACTTCTATTTACCCATCAGCTGGTGAAGCCTCGGGGCTCAGCCTTGTGGGCTGCCCACGCTGCTGAGCACTGGTTTTCCATCTGGACCCACGGACCTGCTCATCTTGCACTCTTCCCTCAGCATCCCACTTAACGTGGGCTTGCTCGCTCAGGCACCCTCACCCACATACCACGCAGACATTCCCTTCTGGCATTAGTCCCCAGCTCACTGGGGCTGCTGCGCTCATCTGCATAATCCTTCCCACTTTCATTGCATCATTGATTGATTCCACTGAGTTTCAAGGACTCATCAGGCAAAAGTCCTCCTCATTTATCTGTTACCTGCCCCTTTCTCAACAAGCTCCTGCAGCATGGGAGGTGAGGCAGGAAAGCAGAGCCAGGGCAGAGGGCCCGGTCGGTCACAGCACTCTCAGATACCAGCTGCCCCGTGGGGATCTAGGGGGTATCAGGGCCTCCTACCAACACCTGCAAACAAACGAGTCCCTAAAATATGTGCCTGAGACAGACAAAGATAACCCATGTAGACACCAAGAAAATATCCAAGGTATCTCAGGAGTACATGCAGAGTGGGACAATCTACTACATGCTCTTGAAACAGAGATGTAAAAGACTGAACCTTTCTTTCACGGATGTGGGAGGTACAGAGCCACAATAATTGTAATTCTTGTTGCAAAACACATCTTAATCACCAGTCCTATTTGATTGCTTCTAATTTACTTTTTCCAAGGCTGATTTAATAAATAATATTAATGACAATGATAATTCTGTGAACCCAACAGAATATGAGAAAAAAAAACACAAATATTTTGACACATGCTTCTTATTTCCATTACACAGAGATAATGGATTAAGTCTTTCTGGTTAAATGGATTTCAGAGAAGTAATATTGAGTTGATCATAACGTTTTTTTTTTTTTCATAAAATATTTTATCATTGGGATAATCCTGGTCATTTCAATTTTCTGTATACATGAATTTTCCTGGTTATTAATTTAGTCAGTTACCCATTTTAGGAAATAAGTTCAAAACAAAGAATCTACAGCCAATAAGAGGGAAAAGTGACTGACTGAAGTCTTTGCATGGACTCCTTAAAGACAGTAGAACAGTTGACCCCTGCTGAACAAACCTTGTTTCATGACACAGTCACCGAAGTGGACACTGTATTTGCTAGCATTTTGACTTGTTTGGCTATTTGTTACTTTTAGTAGAACAACAAAACCCAATTCAACCAAGAACAAGATCTTTGGCTAAGTCTAGAACCTATTAAATAGGTCATCTACACCTATTTCTCATGGGTCTCTGTTTAGCAAAGTGAACTGATCTCGCTTTGGTTAGAACACGCTCTCTCCAAGGGCTCAGGCATGGTCTGCTCTCACTCTGTGACTGCATGAAGTCACTTATTCTTTTAAAAGAATAAACAGTGATAGACTATAATAAAAAGATGAAGTAAAATAAAAACCTATGACTTACCCCCATCTATATTGTCCTTTGTCACATAGGTGACACACGTGATTCTTAAATCACGAGTAAGACAGCTGAGGTCTATCCACCTGTGTGCACACAAATCAGATACAAAAGGGAATGAAATTCCCTTGTCACTGGTTCGAACCTCCCCCTCATGGAGTTAACCATTTATTTATTATTTTTTTGTTTCATTTTAACCTTTTTTTTCACAATAAATCAAAGACCCAGGAACCCTCAGCCAACTAAGAGCAGAACATCAATGACTGAACATCTCCATCTAGATGCTTCTTATAAGAAGGGGCAACCACCATGTCGACCTGTTTTCCCCCTTTTAAAGGACTATGGTATTTCAGAACTGAATTAATAATATCCTTTGCTTTATAATATATCCTCAAAATTGGCTCATGTTTTGGCCTCTTTTTCTTTCCTCATGAAAAGGTTTGCTTATCGATCCATTCATTTATTCACTAATGATATAGAAATGATATCAATGAACCCTCACGAACTCCAAGCGGAGGGCTGGGGATGTGGCTCAGTGGTAGAGCACTTGCCTGGCCTGTGTGAGGCCCTGGGTTCCAGCCCCCACGCCACAAAACAACAACAAAAACTCCATGAGATTCTTGGACTTTCCTGAAATCATTCCCAAGGCCATCCCCAAATTCTTTTTTGGCAATGGATATTAGTTGCTCAAAAAAGTGTTCCATCATGATTTTTTATTCACATCACTGAGCCAGATGATGCCGTGCTGCACCGAAGGTGAACAACACATCCATGCTGTCCTACCTGACGACCACCCCCCGACGTCCCGAGAGAGAAACAGCCAGCTCTTATCAAGAAGGGGATGTTTAAATAATAAGATATTTAAAATTTTGGAAAATTAACGGAAAAGCTGAGGGTGTTTTCCGCCTTGTACATCATCTTGTGCTAAATTGGATTAATTTTGGTTTATAACCCATTCTTATCATAGGACGATATGTGGCCTCCTAAAATTTAATTATCTTTTATAATGACACAGTGGAAACCATGAACTAATGAACCGAACCAAGAACTTTATTACTCACATTGTATGATATTCTCCTTACCCAGAGGGAAAGGCACACCCTTCACGACTGGAGGATAATTTAATCAGCATGGTACAGGCACCCTGTGAACATAAAGAGGCACCAGCAAATGAAAATCTGAGATTCAGGCTCAATTTAGTGAACACAAGGCCCCATCTCAGAGATTAATCACTAACAATGATTTATGCCACATTTATATCTCTGACTCAGGAAAGGGCCTTCATTTTATTAATTAATGCAGGCGGTTATCCAATTTGATAATATCACGGACACGCTTAAATGAACCACCCACCCAACATCAAGAACTAGGAACATTACAGGCCTCGGGCACTGTCCCTCAACCCAAGGTAAAAGCACAGGGCTTCTTTGATTTTTTTTTCCACCCGATAGTGGGGATTGAACCCAGGGGCTGCATCCTACTCCATTTGATCTTTTCATTTAGATACAGGGTCTTACTAAATCGTCCAGGATGACTTGAACTTGTGATCCTCCTGCCTTAGCCTCCCGAGCCATCAGCTCACAGGCATGATGACCATCTTGAACCTTTTTTAAAAAAGGGCTTCCATGTAGTGATTTGGATGCATCTGAACCTCAACTGTGACATGATCTCATCACTGATCTTCACATGGTCCTGATTTTATCCCACACTTTTATGTCACACACCGAGAACCCTAAACAGACCACCACCCAAAAGTTAAAATCTTGAACTACTACTCACATTGAACCACAAAGGACGTCATCATTACAGAAAGGTTATTGACTGGAGTCGTGTGCATTCTGCAGAGTGAAAACAGATGGCAAAGAGAACAAAGAAAGATAGAGAAGGAAAAATTAAAAAGGGGGATGAATATGCATTATTCTATGATTTTAAAGAGTCTTCTATATGTCCAGGTAACTATGAGAAAAAAGGGAGGAAGGACACCTGATCCATTGATCCATGTTTTCCCCTCAATTTCCTTAGCTGTTTGTAATCAGGTATTAATTAATTAGTGAAATTATTTATTTCCATTTCTGTTAATAAGTTTGAACTCACGACTGTCCCAGAGTAAGAACATTAATTATTATTTCCCTTTGTCTACATGACCCTGACCCAAAGAGGGATCATCCCTGATTGATTCATTTATTCATAAACTTCAGTGTTCCAGGATGGTATTAAAAATGGTCGAATTCCACAGTTGTACTGATGGTGCCATCCCCATTCTAACCCTTGGGTGTGACACACTTTCATCCCTGGGACACATGGAGCCATTTAAACATTTGTTTCACAACCCAAGGAATACCTAGGAGCAAGCCGTCCACCCAAGGCAAGAACTCCGAACACTCCTTGTGAGGTCCCTCTGCTGACTGGGGATTTGGCAGCCAAGACCATCATCTGAGAGGGTCCGCTGTAGGGTAGAGGGCGCATGAGTTAGAGAGTGGACCCCCTAGACTGCAGCTATACTCTAATATTCTAATGGAGGCAAGGGCAGCAGGTTTGTGTTAGTCTTAAACTTGGGTCATATCCCTTTTATAATTGGCCAAAAAAGCACCCCCTTTTGGTCAGATTTACTCAGTTATTAATTTTGCATTAAAATGGATGCATGTGAATCCACCATCTGAATCCACAATGAGAGTGGCCTACGGCAGGCTTCATGCTCAACACCTCCACCCTCAGAACCCCTCGAATCTCTGGACTTCACACGTGCAGGATCGGATTAATTTAAATGCTAAGATTCGAAGCAATTTCAGGCCATGAATCATGCTGTATCCTACTTTATTTATGCATTTATTGATAAAAAATAGTTGGGCCACCTATTTCATTCCTTTTAAAGAAGGACCAACAATGTTTAAACTCTCAGAAATCTGAAAATAAGCCATATCGTGCCCGTCTACATTCTCCTTACCATCTTATAAGAACCCAAATTCTTTCTGGAGAGAAGCATAATCTCAGGAACCAGTTAAACCATCACATCTATCCCATGGCACTTCCACCAAGGCCCCGCTGCGTTCTCCCTTCTAGCAAACTCATCATCACACCCTGGCAGGACCACAGGGATAATGGCTCTCCAGGTACACTGCCTATCACTCAAGAGCAAGGGACAGTGCGTCTGGGTAACAGAGGTGGTGAGCCCAACAACTCCTGACCAATGCTGACCACTGACTGTTAGCATGGAAGCAATGTTCAGCCTCTCATTCAGAAATGGCTTTCCTGTTTAGTAATGAAATAGCCAGGCGACCACAGATAACCAGAATGTAAACACTGAAAGATCAAACATTTCTGAGAGATTGAAAAACAACAACAAACGCAGGGGTCTCAGCTGCTGGGAGGCAGCGTGGCACAGCAGCCGGCTGCATCCCACGAGCTAGAGCTGGCCCAGGCACAGCTCTGCTCTGCCATCTCTACTTCTTGAGCTCTTCATGCCGCTGATTCACTCCTCACTTCATCACCAGCCATGAGCCACGAGAGCACAAGGGCTGGGTCGGCGAGGCGACTGTTGTGAACCCCTGGCTAGAGGATCATTTCCAACAGAACAATAGACCAGACTTATTTTCTGTTGAGCTCAAACTTCCTGAAACAGGATTCATCATCCTGACCCAAGCTGCCAGTCACTGGGCCAAGGCAGCCTTCGTCCCTCTGCCCACTTGCTCACGAGGCATGGACCCCCTTCCAGGCCCAGGCCATGCCAGGAACTGTGACTAGTGCTCACTCCTGAGACACCGCAGAGCTCCCAGCTGTGACACTGGGCCCCAGTGAGCCCCAGGACCACTCTGACCAGATCAAGGGAGGCAGAGGTGAGATCCAGACTCCCACCTGCCCACCAGGCCGGGGTCCCACCTCTGTGATGCAAGCCATCTCGTATTTACTTGAGTACTTTTCCTGGTAGGGAGCAAAGGTGAAACGTGCAGTGGACCCAGAGCAATGGCCTTGACACTGACTGATCTACAGTTTTGCCCGAAGTGACACCGTTGTCCGTTTCTTACCCGCTCCCTTACATGAACGGCGCTCCTTCCTGGGCCACACACGTGAACATTTGGAATAAACCTCCCTCTTTTCATCTCTGACTGCATCCCTGTGTTGTTTGTGTGTCTGATGTGACATTCACGCAGCTGCAATCCCAGCACGAGATCCTGATGGTCTCTAATGCCTCAGGACCTACAGGGTTTTCCCAGCCCAGGGTAGACCTGATTTCTACTGTGCTGATCTGAGCGCCAGATAGCAATAACCCGGGGTGGCCCACGCCGCCCATGCCACCAGCGCAGGGGCATTTCGGACTCTGTGACCACTTTCTTCATCTGTATGTTTACTGACTGATTCATGAGCTCACTAAAAATAATTACCTAAGTGTCACAAGAGTTTCAGATCCTTGACCCTCTCTAACATCTTCTTATGTAATGACCACGCGTAGCGACCAACACTTCTTCCGGTAATAAGCCTTCGCGTTTCTCTCTGCATTCATCAGCATGGTGTTTTTCATGTCTCCAATTTTTATCCCGGAGTCAAAGTTTCCTTTCCATGATCATACTTTTTTTTTATATATATATATATACTTTTTAAAAACACTGACGCCAAGAGAAGAACCGTGACTGTGAACTGCTCCCTCAGGTCTCCATAGTTACCGCACAGATGGTTCTCCGGAGCGCAAAGCACAGTGCAGATGACGTCTCCGTCTTTTAAAAAGGCAGAGGGAAAAAAGACTGAGACGTCATCTGCGCTGGCCTTTGCATTCTTCCACTTAGCCAGTCCATCGGGCACTCAGGGATGCCGTTTAATGTGTCTTCCCTCGCATGGACAATTGTCAGCTGGGCCACCGGCCTGGAACGTGGGCCCTGACCCTCCACTAAAGACACTAGAGCCTTCCAGTGTCCAGGCCCTAATGGGAGTCAGTGCTTCCAATACAAAAGAAGGTTCTCCTGCCTCACAAAACGCTTTCCTAGTTGGACAGTGCTGACCCCGACTCAACAGCATTCATTGGGTCACTGGATTTTTCATTGACTCCGTTGTAACATTAGAACAAAAATGCGTGTCCACAAGAGTGAGCCGAGCTCTTTGTGGGACCCTGGCGCCTGTCTGCGGCGTCACTTCTCAAGGAGGAAGCAGCTCGGTGGCTTTGCGATGAGCCTTGGTGTTCTGCAGGGACGCCCAGGCCTGGCCGAGCTGCACCACAGTCGCGACTCACCTGGGATTGGCGTCTCTCCGTTGGTTGCCACTGCATAAAAAACTCGTGTGATTCACAAAAATTCAAGAAAAGCACTGATACCACCAACCCACACGTGTGGACTCCTTGTCAAACACGAATGCAACCCTCTGCCCGTGGCACCTGTGCCTCAGCACGATGTTCACACCCATTCCACGTTAACCACGGAGGCGGCGCACTCTCGTTCATATTGTCCTTACACCTAGGAACACACAACCTAAGCAGGGACAAGCACGTGGCTCCCGCACACGGTAGTCTGCAAGGTCCTCGCACAGACACAACCAAGAGGCGCGTGAACAAGGAGAACTCACGCCGGCCAAGGGTGCCCATCCTGGGGAATGCCCCAGAAGACATGGCAGCAAAGCTCAGGCCCTCCGCCCGTGGATCCCTGCTGCTCGGCTTTCACAAGTTACTCATTTAATGAGCAATAAAGTGGAGTGTACGAAGTTCATTTCCTATTAGGAAAAAAAGAAGAATGTTAACCTTCTGATCCACCCAGAAACTGAACATTGTCAACGTTTTACACTGTCCACTCCACCAAGCAGGTGACAGGTATGTCAGGCTACACGGACTTCAGTATGAATCAAGAGTATTTCTTGTCTCACCACATATTTTGATAAATTGAACAATGCCTAAATGTATTCATCTTTACTGATTCTCCATGATAAAAGTAAAAGACCCAATGAAAAAAGTAAAACTAATGGCATAAACACAATACTCCCAAAGAAACACATTCTATATTCTGACACCTGCCTATAGGGTCATTTGAAAGACAGAATAGACTTGTTACCTTTTGAGATGGACCTCAAAGTTACAGATACATGAACCACTAGTTGTAATCATCAATCCACAACTGGCCCTCAATTCATTTCTACACTGTCTGTCGACAGTCTTTAACTCACTACTCACTTTGAGCTTATAAATAATAAAATATGAAGAACTTATTATTCCTAGAGTATATAGAATCACTCAGATATTAAAATTTTCATTTATATTTAATATTATCTTCAGCATTAATATGCATTAGCAATAGAAAACTTCATACCAATGGAACTTTACCATTTTTCTCTTTTTATTCTTACGTTAATTCTTGATTCTTTCTAACCTTGTTGCAATTTTAAATATAAAATAAAAATATGCAACCCCAAGAAAAGAATGAACCAGATTTCTTCTGTAGTGGACCTCAGAGTCTCAAAAACACCTATTCATTAATTGCAATTCATGTCAACAATAGTCATCATTAATTCTGGACTTGTACTTCTTTCCCCATCATTTCTATAGTGTCTGTTGATTGATTTACTATTCACTGACAATAATTTGAAGTCTGTTCATTAAAAAATACAAAAAGCCATGATTCTATATATGGAATCATTGTAACAATGATGTGTCTGTTTCACTGATTGCCCTAAGTTCTTAATAAACCATTGAATGCTTCCTATCTCTACCACAACCTTGACTGAAGTAGAGTGGTGTTATGATGTGGATTTGGGATGTCTACCCAAAACTCCTGGATTAATTAAGAAATGGTCACAGGTAAAAATGATCAGATTACAAAAGCTGAAACCTAATCAACTCGTTCAAGTCTGAGTGGTACGACAAGGGAATGATTTCAGGAGAGGGGAGGTGGAGTCATGGTTGGATGAGAGGAATCAAGGGGGGGACAACTTGGAAGGGCTGTGCTTCCTGTCCATCCCCTCTCACTCCCACGCTGCTTCCTGACCCCTCCACTCGCTCAGCAGCTTCCCTCCTCCACTGGCTGCTCCCACCATAATGTCACACATTGGCCCAGGGCAATGGATTTGGCCATCTAAGAACTGAGACCTCTGAAACTATGAGCTCCAAATGAGCTTTTAAACCTCTAAGTTGTTCGTGTAGAACGTGTCAGTTGCAGCAGCAAAAAAAAAAGAAAAAGAAAGTAAAAAAAGTTGACTAAAACAAGTGACCCACTTGGATGAAATTAGACACATTTAGCAACCCATGTGTCCTGCTAAGCAAACCACTCACATGAGGACTGGAGTGAAGGTCAGGACTCATGTTGTCCACAAGCTCCAAACTGGAGGCCAACAGCAGTGATGCAGGAGGAGCCGCACAACCAGCAAAGCCAGCCCTTCTAACAATAGAGAGCAGAGGATGATAATGAAAGGCACACACTCACCATGGAGGCCAGATTACCACCCTCATCTACTCTGTCATTTAGGACATTTATTTCACTGATTCTTAATAAGTGAATAACTCCAAACTGAATAATGAGCCAGCACTACCATCTTGTCAATGTTCTCAGGATCATCTGAAGCCAAAGAGAGCATGTGGGAGTGATTGCTC
Source organism: Ictidomys tridecemlineatus (assembly GCF_052094955.1). NCBI lineage: Eukaryota > Metazoa > Chordata > Mammalia > Rodentia > Sciuridae > Ictidomys > Ictidomys tridecemlineatus. The sequence goes on along the minus strand of NC_135481.1, from coordinate 120,017,184 downwards.
TTTGACCTTTGAGTACTTCATAACTCTCCAGATGTTTTCATAACGGAAGAACATGTAATCTTATTCATTTAAATGTATCTATATTTGATGATTCTCTTCGTGATTCAATTACACGAACAGAATGAACATACAGTAACCCTAGAAGCAAACAAATTAACTGTACTGAACGGATATATAAAAAGATAATTAATAACAGCAGAATTTGAATCAGTAGGAGAACTCAGATCCAGAGGTAAACTCCATTCTAAGAAGAAGAGGGAAGAGAAGATACTAACAAATGGACATGAGTCCACTTTCCCAAGGAACACTGAGACATTGATGCAATCCCACTTGGTGGGAGATACTGAAGGATCTCAGGTGCCACGGGTATTCACAGTCCTCACTCATACAGATCCACATGTCATCATCGATCCAGCAGCTTTCCCCCACCTTTCCCACAATGGCTACTCTCAAATACATTAATTTATACTTGACTGGCACAGTCCCCATGCTAGCCAAACCGTCCCACACAGGATCATTCACCAGGACTCACACTCAGGGGCAGCTCCCCTCAGGAGGGTCCAAGGAGCACCAGACCATAGAGCCATCCTCCGTCCACAGGCCAATTCCAATCTGAGGAACAGAGGGCAAAGAAGATGACAACTAACGCAGATATGCCCCAACTTGACATCCCTCACCCTGAGACTGTTCTGCAATCCTCGTGCATTGCACTCAGGGAAGGAACTCAGATCCAGAGGCAAGTCACTGTCCTCACTCATACACCTCCACAGTCATCATGGACTCACTATGGGTCCTCATTTTTCACCCAAAGGGCTCCTCTCTCATTCATTCACTGAGTAAATCAAAACAAGAATGAGGAGAAGCCCGCAAAATGCCACCTGCACCAAGAGGGGACCACTGACCACGACTCACACTTCTTTGCAGCCCCCACACGCAATGGGCTCATTACACTTGAGCATGGAGTCATCTGGGTGTCCATCAGCCTCGTCCAATCTGAGAATATGAGAGGGGAGAAGAGGGCAAAAATGAAGGTGGGCCCCACTATTGTCCTCTCACAAAGACACTTTTATGCGATCAACACCTATTAGAGTGAGGGAAGGACCTCAGATCCAGAGGTTAGTCACCGTCCTCACTCAGACACCTCCAGCAGTCATCATGAACCCCAACAAGTTCTCACTTTGTCCAACCAGTGCTATGTTCTAAATCATTACGCAATGTGTTGACGGACTGACTACAAGCTCCACAAACCCCACCTGTCCCAAGCAGGAGCACAGAGAAGGACTCACACAGGGCTGCTGCTCCGCCAGAGCGCGATCCTTAGGGCAACTGTCCATAGAACCATCCTCCTGTCCAGAAGATGCATCCATTCTGAGAAACACAGGGCACAGGAGAACACCACAAATGGACACTTGTCCTACTTTGCCTCTGGCACACTGAGACTCTTGGTCAATCACCCTTGGTGGGAGATACCGAAGGATCTCAGATGCCGCAGGTATTCACAGTCCTCTCTCATACCGATCCACATGTCATCATCGATCCAACAGCTTTCCTCCACCTTGCCCACAATGGCAACTCTCAGATTCATTAATTTATACTTGATTGATGGTGTCCCCATTCTACACAAACCATCCCACTCACGATCATTCACCAGGACTCACACTCATGGGCCGCTCCTCTCAGGAAGGTCCTAAGGGCACGAGACCAAGGAGCCAACCTCCTGTCCACAGGCCAGGTCCAATCTGAGAAACAGAGGGCAGAAAAGGTAGCAAATAATAATATATGTGCCCCTGCCCTTGGCATCTCCCACACTGAGACTGTTCTGCAATCCTCGTGCATTGCACTCAGGGAAGGAACTCAGATCCAGAGGCAAGTCACTGTCCTCACTCGTACACCTCCACAGTCATCATCGACTCACTATGAGTCCTCATTTTTCACCCAAGGGGCTCCTCTCTCATTCATTGACTGAGTAAATCACAACTGGAATGAGGAGAAGCTCTCAGAATGCCACCCCCGCCAACAGGGGACCACTGACCACGACTCACACTTCTCTGCAGCGCCCGCCCACCATGGGCTCATGGAAGCATGGAGCCATCTTGGTGTCCATCAGCTTCGTCCAATCTGAGAACATGAAGGCAGAAGAGAGGCCAAAATCAAGGTAGGCCCCCCTTTTCTCCTCTCACAAAGACACTTTTGAGCCATCACCACCAACTGCAGTGAGGGAAGGACCTCAGATCCAGAGGTTAGTCACCGTCCTCACTCAGACACCTCCAGCAGTCATCATGGAGCCCAACAAGTTCTCACTTTGTCTAGACAATGCTACTTTCTGATTCATTAAGCAATGCGTTGACAGAGGGAATACAAGTTCTACAGATCCCACCCTGTCCCAATAAGGAACATGTAGAAAGACTCACATGGGGCTGATGATCCGCCTCAGCATGATCCTTAGGGCACCAGTCCATGGAGCCATCCTCCTGTCCACAGGACGCATCCATTCTGAGAAACACAGGGCACAGGTGAACACCACAAATGGACACGTGCCCTACTGTGACTCTGGCCCTGTAAGACTCTTGGTCAATGACCCTTGGTGGGAGATACTGAAGGATCTCAGGTGCCACAGGTATTCACAGTCCTCACTCATACAGATCCAGATGTCATCATCAATCCAACAGCTTTCCCCCACCTTTCCCACAATGGCTACTCTCAGATTCATTAATTTATACTTGATTGATGGTGTCCCAATTCTACCCAAACCATCCCACTCACGATCATTCAACCGGACTCACACTGATGGGCCGCTCCTCTCTGTGTGTCTGAAGGGCAGCAAACCACAAAGCCATCCTCCTGTCCCCAGGCTATGTCCAATCTGAGGAGCAGAAGGCAGAGAAGGTAGCAAATAATGGTATACGCCCCCTTGAAATCTCTCACCCTGAGACTGTTCTGCAATCCTCGTGCATTGCACTCAGGGAAGGAACTCAGATCCAGAGGCAAGTCACGGTCCTCACTCATACACCTCCAGCAGTCATCATCGACTCACTATGGGTCCTCATTTTTCACCCAAAGGGCTCCTCTCTCATTCATTCACTGAGTAAATCACAACAAGAATGAGGAGAAGCCCGCAAAATGCCACCCGCACCAAGAGGGGACCACTGCACACGACTCACACTTCTCTGCAGCCCCCGCCCACAACGGGCTCATCTAAGCATGGAGCCATCTTGGTGTCCATTGGCTTACTCCAATCTGACAACAAGAAGGAAGAAAAGAGTCCAAAATAACGATGGGCCCCACTTTTCTCCTCTCACAAAGACACGTTGGTGCCATCACCACTGATTGCAGTGAGGGAAGGACCTCAGATCCAGAGATTAGTCACCGTCCTCACTCAGACACCTCCAGCAGTCATCATCGAGCCCAACATGTTCTCACTTTGTCTAGACACTGCTACTTTCTGATTCATTAAGCAATATGTTGACAGAGGGAATACAAGTTCTACAGATCCCAGCCTGTCCCAATAAGGAACACGTAGAAAGACTCACACAGGGCTGCTGCTCCGCCTCAGCACAGTCCTATGGGCACCAGAATATGGAGCCATCCTCCTGTCCACAGGACGCATCCATTCTGAGAAACACAGGGAAAAGCAGAACACCCAAATAAACACTTGCCCAACTTTGCCTCTGGCACACTGAGACTCTCGGTCAATCCCCCTTGGTGGGAGATACTGAAGGATCTCAGATGCCGCAGGTATTCACAGTCCTCTCTCATACCGATCCACATGTCATCATCGATCCAACACCTTTCCCCCACCTTTCCCACAATGGGTACTGTCAGATTCAATAATTTATACTTGACTGGTACAGTCCCCATGCTAGCCAAACCGTCCCACACAGGATCATTCACCAGGACTCACACTCATGGGCAGCTCCTCTCAGGAGGGTCCTAAGGGCCTGAGAACATGGAGCCAGCCTCCTTTCCACAGGCCAGGTCCAATCTGAGGAGCAGAGGGCAGAGAAGAAGGTAACTAATGGTATACGCCCCCCACCTTGGCATCTCCCACACTGAGACTGTTCTGCAATCCTCGTGCATTGCACTCAGGGAAGAAACTCAGATCCAGAGGCAAGTCACTGTCCTCACTCATACACCTCCACAGTCATCATCGACTCACTATGAGTCCTCATTTTTCACCCAAGGGGCTACTCTCTCATTCATTCACTGAGTAAATCACAACAAGAATGAGGAGAAGCCCCCAGAATGCCACCCCCACCAAGATGGGACCACTGCCCATGACTCACACTTCTCTGCATCTCCCGCCCACCATGAGCTCATCACACCTGAGCATGGAGCCATCTTGGTGTCCATGGGCCTCCGCCAATCTGAGAACATGAGGGCAAAGAAAAGGGCATGAATGAAGGTGGGCCCCATTATTGTCCTCTCAGAAAGACACTTTGGTGCCATCACCAACAACTACAGTGAGGGAAGGACCTCAGATCGAGAGGTTAGTCACCGTCCTCACTCAGACACCTCCAGCAGTCATCATCGAGCCCTACAAGTTCTCACTTTCTCTAAACACTGCTACATTGTAATTCATTAAGCAATGCGTTCACAGAGGGACTCCAAGTTCTACAGATCCCACCCTGTCCCAATAAGGAACATGTAGAAAGACTCACACAGGGCTGCTGCTCCGCCTCAGCACAGTCCTATGGGCACCAGAATATGGAGCCATCCTCCTGTCCACAGGACGCATCCATTCTGAGAAACACAGGGAAAAGCAGAACACCCAAATAAACACTTGCTCAACTTTGCCTCTGGCACACTGAGACTCTCGGTCAATCCCCCTTGGTGGGAGATACTGAAGGATCTCAGATGCCGCAGGTATTCACAGTCCTCTCTCATACCGATCCACATGTCATCATCGATCCAACAGCTTTCCTCCACCTTTCCCACAATGGGTACCGTCACATTCATTAATTTATACTTGACTGGTACAGTCCCCATGCTAGCCAAACCGTCCCACACAGGATCATTCACCAGGACTCACACTCATGGGCAGCTCCTCTCAGGAGGGTCCTAAGGGCACCAGACCACGGAGCCAGCCTCCTCTCCACAGGCCAGGTCCAATCTGAGGAGCAGAGGGCAGAGAAGAAGGCAACTACTGGTATATGCCCCCCCACCTTGGCATCTCCCACACTGAGACTGTTCTGCAATCCTCCTGCATTGCACTCAGGGAAGGAACTCAGATCCAGAGGCAAGTCACTGTCCTCACTCATACACCTCCAGCAGTCATCATCGACTCACTATGGGTCCTCATTTTTCACCCAAGGGGCTACTCTCTCATTCATTCACTGAGTAAATCACAACAAGAATGAGGAGAAGCCCGCAGAATGCCACCCCCACAAAGAGGGAACCACTGACCGCCACTCACACTTCTCTGCAGTTCCTGCCCACCATGGACCCATCACACCTAAGCATGGAGCCCTCTTTGTGTTCATGGTCCTCATCCAATCAGAGAACATGAGGGCAGAGTAGAGGGCAAAAAGAGAAGTGAGCCCCACTATTGTCCTCTCACAATAATATTTTTGTGCCATCACCAACAACTACAGTGAGGGAAGGACCTCAGATCCAGAGGTTAGTCACCGTCCTCACTCAGACACCTCCAGCAGTCATCATGGAGCCCTACAAGTTCTCACTTTGTCCAACCAGTGCTATGTTCTAAATCATTACGCAATGTGTTGACGGACTGACTACAAGCTCCACAAACCACACCTGTCCCAAGCAGGAGCACAGAGAAGGACTCACACAGGGCTGCTGCTCCACCTCAGCACTATCCTTAGGGCACCAGTCCATGGAGCCATCCTCCTGTCCACAGGACGCATCCATTCTGAGAAACACAGGGCACAGGTGAGCACCACAAATGGACACGTGCCCTACTTTGACTCTGGCCCTCTGAGACTCTTGGTCAATGACCCTTGGTGGGAGATACTGAAGGATCTCAGGTGCCACAGGTATTCACAGTCCTCACTCATACAGATCCAGATGTCATCATCAATCCAACAGCTTTCTTCCACCTTTCCCACAATGGCTACTCTCAGATTCATTAAGTTATACTTGATTGACAGTGTCCCCATTCTTCCCAAACCATCTCACTCACAATCATTCAACCGGACTCACACTGATGGGCCGCTCCTCTCTGTGTGTCTGAAGTGCAGCAGAAAATGGAGCCATCCTCCTGTCCCCAGGCCACGTCCAATCTGAGGAGCAGAGGGCAGAGAATGTGGAAACTAATGGTGATAAGGACCCCCCTTGAAATCTCTCACCCTGTGACACTTCTGCAATCCTCGTGCATTGCACTCAGGGAAGGAACTCAGATCCAGACACAAGTCACTGTCCTCACTCATACACCTCCAGCAGTCATCATGGACTCACTATGGGTCCTCATTTTTCCCCCTAGGAATTACTCTCCCATTCATTGACTGAGTAAATCACAACTGGAATGAGGAGAAGCCCCCAGAATGCCACCCCCACCAAGAGGGGACAGATGCCTGAGACTCACACTTCTCTGTAGCCCCCGCCCACCATGGGCTCATCACACTTCAACATAGAGCCATCGTGGTGTCCATCGGTCTCCTCCAATCTGAGAACATGAGGGCAAAGAACAGGGCAAAAATGAAAGTGGGCCCCACTATTGTCCTCTCACAAAGACACTTTTCTGCCATCAACACTGAATGCAGTGAGCAAAGGACCTCAGATCCAGAGGTTAGTCACCGTCCTCACTCAGACACCTCCAGCAGTCATCATGGAGCCCTACAAGTTCTCACTTTGTCTAAACACTGCTACTTTCTGATTCATTAAGCAATGCTTGATAGAGAAACTCCAAGTTCTACAGATCCCGCCCTGTCCCAATAAGGAACACAAAGAAGGACTCACACAGGAATGCTGCTCCACCTAAGTGCAGTCCTACGGTCAGTAGAATATGGATCCATCCTCCTGTACACAGGATGCATCCATGCTGAGAAACACAGGGCACAGGAGAACACCACAAATAAACACTTGCCCAACTTTGCCTCTGGCACACTGAGATGCTCGGTCAATCGCCCTTGGTGGGAGATACTGAAGAATCTCAGATGCCGCAGGTATTCACAGTCCTCTCTCATACAGATCCACATGTCATCATCGATCCAACAGATTTCCTCCACTTTCCCACAATGGCAACTCTCAGATTCATTAATTCATACTTGACTGGTACAGTCCCCAAGCTAGCCAATCATTCCCACACAGGATCATTCACCAGGACTCACACTCATGGGCAGCTCCTCTCAGGAGGGTCCTAAGGGCACGAGACAAAGAAGCCATCCTCCTGTCCACAGCCCAGGTCCAATCTGAGGAAGAGAGGGCAGAGAAGAAGGCACCTAATGGTATACACCCCCACCCTTGGAAACCCTCACCCTGAGACTGTTCTGCAATCCTCGTGCATTGCACTCAGGGAAGGAATTCAGATCCACAGGCAAGTCACTGTCCTCACTCATACACCTCCAGCAGTCATCATCGACTCACTATGGGTCCTCATTTTTCAACCAAGGGGCTACACTCTCATTCATTCACTGAGTAAATCACAATCCGAATGGGGAGAAGCTCTCAGAATACCACCCCCTACAAGAGGGAAACACTGACCGCAATTGTCATATCTCTGCAGCGCCCGCCCGCCATGGTCTCATCACACCTGAGCATGGAGCCATCTTGGTGTCCATTGGCCTTGTCCAATCTGAGAACATGAGGGTGGAAAAGAGAGCAAAAATGGAGGAGGGTCCTACTTTTCTCATTTCCCAAAGACACTATTGAGCCATCAACACAGATTGGAGTGAGGAAAGGACCTCAGATCCAGAGGTTAGTCACCGTCCTCACTCAGACACCTCCAGCAGTCATCATGGAGCCCAACAAGTTCTCACTATGTCCAACCAGTGCTATGTTCTAAATCATTACACAATGTGTAGGTGGAATGACTACAAGCTCCACAAACCGCACCTGTCCCAAGCAGGAGCACAGAGAAGGACTCACACAGGGCTGCTGCTCCGCCTCAGCACTATCCTTAGGCCACTAGTCCATGGAGCCATCCTCCTGTCCACAGGACGCATCCATTCTGAGAAACACAGGGCACAGGTGAGCACCACAAATGGACACGTGCCCTACTGTGACTCTGGCACTCTGAGACTCTTGGTCAATCATGCTTGGTGGGAGATACTGAAGGATCTCAGGTGCCACAGTTATTCACAGTCCTCACTCATAAAGATGCCCATGTCATCATCAATCCAACAGCTTTCCTCCACCTTTCCCACAATGGCTACTCTCAGATTCATTAATTCTTACTTGACTGGTACAGTCCCCATGCTAGCCAAACCGTCCCACACAGGATCACTCACCAGGACTCACACTCAGGGGCGGCTCCTCTCAGGAGGGTCCTAAGGGCACGAGACCACGGAGCCATCCTCCTGTCCACAGGCCAGGTCCTTCTGAGGAGCACAGGGCAGAGAAGAAGGCACCTAATGGTATACGCCCCCCACCCTTGATATCTGTCACTCTGCAATCCTCGTGCATTGCACTCAGGGAAGGAACTCAGATCCAGAGGGAAGTCACTGTCCTCACTCATACACCTCCACAGTCATCATGGACTCACTATGGGTCCTCATTGTTCACCCAAGGGGCTCCTCTCTCATTCATTCACTGAATAAATCACAACTCGAATGAGGAGAAGCTCTAAGAATGCCATCCCCACCAACAGGGGACCACTGCCCGTGACTCACACTTCTCTGCAGCCCCCATCGGCCATGGAGTTATCACACCTAAGCATGGAGCCATCTTGGTGTCCATGGGCCTCCAAAATCTGAAAATATGAGAAAAAAGAAAAGGGCATAAATGAAGGTGGGCCCCATTATTGTCCTCTCACAAAGACACTTTGGTGCCATCACCAACAATTACAGTGAGGGAAGGACCTCAGATCGAGAGGTTAGTCACCGTCCTCACTCAGACACCTCCAGCAGTCATCATCGAGCCCAACAAGTTCTCACTTTGTCTAAAAACTGCTACATTGTAATTCATTAAGCAATGCGTTCACAGAGGGACTCTAAGTTCTACAGATCCCACCCTGTCCCAATAAGGAACATGTAGAAAGACTCACACAGGGCTGCTGCTCCGCCTAAGCACAGTCCTATGGGCACCAGAATATGGAGCCATCCTCCTGTCCACAGGACGCATCCATTCTGAGAAACATAAGGAAAAGTAGAACACCCAAATAAACACTTGCCCAACTTTGCCTCTGGCACACTGAGACTCTCGATCAATCCCCCTTGGTGAGAGATACTGAAGGATCTCAGATGCCGCAGGTATTCACAGTCCTCTCTCATACAGATCCACATGTCATCATCGATCCAACAGCTTTCCTCCACCTTTCCCACAATGGGTACTGTCAGATTCAATAATTTATACTTGACTGGTACAGTCCCCATGCTAGCCAAACCGTCCCACACAGGATCATTCACCAGGACTCACACTCATGGGCAGCTCCTCTCAGGAGGGTCCTAAGGGCACGAGACCAAGGATACATCCTTCTGTCCACAGGCCAGGTCCAATCTGAGGAGCAGAGGGCAGAGAAGAAGGCAACTACTGGTATACGCACCCCCACCTTGGCATCTCCCACACTGAGACTGTTCTGCAATCCTCGAGCATTGCACTCAGGGAAGAAACTCAGATCCAGAGGCAAGTCACTGTACTCACTCATACACCTCCAGCAGTCATCATCGAGCCCTACAAGTTCTCACTTTGTCTAAAAACTGCTACATTGTAATTCATTAAGCAATGCGTTCACAGAGGGAATACAAGTTCTACAGATCCCACCCTGTCCCAATAAGGAACATGTAGAAAGACTCACACAGGGCTGCTGCTCCGCCTCAGCACAGTCCTATGGGCACCAGAATATGGAGCCATCCTCCTGTCCACAGGACGCATCCATTCTGAGAAACACAGGGAAAAGTAGAACACCCAAATAAACACTTGCCCAACTTTGCCTCTGGCACACTGAGACTCTCGGTCAATCACCCTTGGTGGGAGATACTGAAGGATCTCAGATGCCGCAGGTATTCACAGTCCTCTCTCATACCGATCCACATGTCATCATTGATCCAACAGCTTTCCTCCACCTTTCCCACAATGGGTACCGTCACATTCATTAATTTATACTTGACTGGTACAGTCCCCATGCTAGCCAAACCGTCCCACACAGGATCATTCAACAGGACTCACACTCATGGGCAGCTCCTCTCAGGAGGGTCCTAAGGGCATGAGACCAAGGATACATCCTTCTGTCCACAGGCCAGATCCAATCTGAGGAGCAGAGGGCAGAGAAGAAGGCAACTACTGGTATACGCCCCCCCACCCTTGACATCTGTCACTCTGCAATCCTTGTGCATTGCACTCAGGGAAGAAACTCAGATCCAGAGGCAAGTCACTGTCCTCACTCATACACCTCCAGCAGTTATCATCGACTCAGTATGGGTCCTCATTTTTCACCCAAGGGGCTACTCTCTCATTCATTCACTGAGTAAATTACAACTCAAATGAGGTGAAGCCCGCAGAATGCCACCCCCACCAAGATGGGACCACTGCCCACGACTCACACTTCTCTGCATCTCCCGCCCACCATGAGCTCATCACACCTAAGCATGGATCCATCTTGGTGTCCATGGGCCTCCGCCAATCTGAGATCATGAGGGCAAAGAGAAGGGCATGAATGAAGGTGGGCCCCACTATTGTCCTCTCACAAAGACACTTTGGTGCCATCACCACCAAATACAGTGAGGGAAGGACCTCAGATCCAGAGGTTAGTCACCGTCCTCACTCAGACACCTCCAGCAGTCATCATGGAGCCCTACAAGTTCTCACTTTGTCTAAACACTGCTACATTGTAATTCATTAAGCAATGCGTTCACAGAGGGAATACAAGTTCTACAGATCCCACCCTGTCCCAATAAGGAACATGTAGAAAGACTCACACAGGGCTGCTGCTCCGCCTCAGCACAGTCCTATGGGCACCAGAATATGGAGCCATCCTCCTGTCCACAGGACTCATCCATTCTGAGAAACACAGGGAAAAGCAGAACACCCAAATAAACACTTGCTCAACTTTGCCTCTGGCACACTGAGACTCTCGGTCAATCCCCCTTGGTGGGAGATACTGAAGGATCTCAGATGCCGCAGGTATTCACAGTCCTCTCTCATACAGATCCACATGTCATCATCGATCCAACAATTTCTCACTTTGTCCAACCAATGCTATGTTCTACATCATTACACAATGTGTTGACGGACTGACTACAAGCTCCACAAACCCCACCTGTCCCAAGCAGGATATAGAGAAGGACTTACAGGGCGCTGCTGCTCCACCTAAGCACCATCCTTAGGGCACAAGTCGATGGAGCCATCCTCCTGTCCACAGAACGCATCCATTCTGAGAAACACAGGGCACAGGTGAACACCACAAATGGACACGTGCCCTACTTTGACTCTGGCCCTCTGAAACTCTTGGTCAATGACCCTTGGTGGGAGATACTGAAGGATCTCAGGTGCCACAGGTATTCACAGTCCTCTCTCATACAGATCCAGATGTCATCATCAATCCAACAGCTTTCCCCCACCTTTCCCGCAATGGCTACTCTCAGATTCATTAAGTTATACTTGATTGACAGTGTCCCCATTCTTCCCAAACCATCCCACTCACAATCATTCAACCGGACTCACACTGATGGGCCGCTCCTCTCTGTGTGTCTGAAGTGCAGCAGAAAATGGAGCCATCCTCCTGTCCCCAGGCCACGTCCAATCTGAGGAGCAGAGGGCAGAGAATGTGGAAACTAATGGTGATAAGGACCCCCCTTGAAATCTCTCACCCTGTGACACTTCTGCAATCCTCGAGCATTGCACTCAGGGAAGGAACTCAGATCCAGAGGCAAGTCACTGTCCTCACTCATACACCTCCACAGTCATCATGGACTCACTATGGGTCCTCATTTTTCCCCCTAGGAATTACTCTCCCATTCATTGACTGAGTAAATCACAACTGGAATGAGGAGAAGCCCCCAGAATGCCACCCCCACCAAGAGGGGACAGATGCCTGAGACTCACACTTCTCTGTAGCCCCCGCCCACCATGGGCTCATCACACTTCAACATAGAGCCATCGTGGTGTCCATCGGTCTCCTCCAATCTGAGAACATGAGGGCAAAGAACAGGGCAAAAATGAAAGTGGGCCCCACTATTGTCCTCTCACAAAGACAATTTTCCGCCATCACCACCGACTGCAGTGAGGGAAGGACCTCAGATCCAGAGGTTAGTCACCGTCCTCACTCAGACACCTCCAGCAGTCATCATGGAGCCCAACAAGTTCTCACTTTGTCTAGACAATGCTACTTTCTCATTCATTAAGCAATGCTTGACAAATAGACTCCAAGTTCTAGAGATCCAACCCTGTCCCAATAATGAACACGGAGAAGGACTCACACAGGGATGCTGCTCCATCTAAGTGCAATCCTATGGTTAGCAGAATATGGATCCATCCTCCTGTCCACAGAATGCATCCATTCTGAGAAACACAGGGTACAGGAGAACACCACAAATAAACACTTATCCTACTATGCATCCGGCACCCTGAGAATCTCAATCCCCCTTGGTGGGAGATACTGAAGAATCTCAGATGCCGCAGGTATTCACAGTCCTCTCTCATACAGATCCACATATCATCATTGATCCAACAGCTTTCCCCCACCTTTCCCACAATGGCTACTCTCAGATTCATTAATTCTTACTTGACTAGTACAGTCCCCATGCTAGCCAAACCATCCCACACAGGATCATTCACCAGGACTCACACTCATGGGCAGCTCCTCTCAGGAGGGTCCTAAGGGCATGAGACCACAGAGCTATCCTCCTGTCCACAGGCCAGGTGCAATCTAAGGAGCAGAGGGCAGAGAAGAAGGCACCTAACTGTAGACACCCCCACCCTTGGCAACTCTCACCCTGAGACTGTTCTGCAATCCTCGTGCATTGCACTCAGGGAAGGAATTCAGATCCACAGGCAAGTCACTGTCCTCACTCATACACCTCCAGCAGTCATCATCGACTCACTATGGGTCCTCATTTTTCAACCAAGGGGCTACACTCTCATTCATTCACTGAGTAAATCACAAGAATAATGGGGAGAAGCTCTCAGAATGCCACCCCCACCAACAGGGGACCACTGACCGCCACTCACACATCTCTGCAGCGCCCGCCCGCTATGGGCTCATCACACCTGAGCATGGAGCCATCTTGGTGTCCATTGTCCTTGTCCAATCTGAGAACATGAGGGCGGAGAAGAGAGCAAAAATGGAGGAGGGCCCCACTTTTCTCCTCTCACAAAGACACATTTGTGCCACCAACACCGACTGGAGTGAGGGAAGGACCTCAGATCCAGAGGTTAGTCACTGTCCTCACTCAGACACCTCCAGCAGTCATCATGGAGCCCAACAAGTTCTCACTATGTCCAACCAGTGCTATGTTCTAAATCATTACGCAATGTGTTGACGGACTGACTACAAGCTCTACAAACCCCACCTGTCCCAAGCAGGAGCACAGAGAAGGACTCACACAGGGCTGCTGCTCCGCCTCAGCACTATCCTTAGGCCACTAGTCCATGGAGCCATCCTCCTGTCCACAGGACACATCCATTCTGAGAAACACAGGGCACAGGTGAACACCACAAATGGACACGTGCCCTACTTTGACTCTGGCACTCTGAGACTCTTGGTCAATCGCCCTTGGTGGGAGATACTGAAGGATCTCAGGTGCCACAGTTATTCACAGTCCTCACTCATAAAGATGCCCATGTCATCATCAATCCAACAGCTTTCTTCCACCTTTCCCACAATGGCTACTCTCAGATTCATTAATTCTTACTTGACTGGTACAGTCCCCATGCTAGCCAAACCGTCCCACACAGGATCACTCACCAGGACTCACACTCAGGGGCGGCTCCTCTCAGGAGGGTCCTAAGGGCACGAGACCACGGAGCCATCCTCCTGTCCACAGGCCAGGTCCAATCTGAGGGGCACAGGGCAGAGAAGAAGGTAACTAATGGTATACGCCCCCCCCCTTGACATCTGTCACTCTGCAATCCTCGTTCATTGCACTCAGGGAAGGAACTCAGATCCAGAGGCAAGTCACTGTCCTCACTCGTACACCTCCAGCAGTCATCATCGACTCACTATGGGTCCTCATTGTTCACCCAAAGGACTACTCTCTCATTCATTCACTGAGTAAATCACAACAAAAATGCGGAGAAGCCCGCAAAATGCCACCCCCAACAAGAGGGGACCACTGCCCGTGACTCACACTTCTCTGCATCTCCCGCCCACCATGGGGTTATCACACCTGAGCATGGAGCCATCTTGGTGTCCATGGGCCTCCGCCAATCTGAGACCATGAGGGAAAAGAAAAGGGCATGAATGAAGGTGGGCCCCACTATTGTCTTCTCACAAAGACACTTTGGTGCCATCACCAACAATTACAGTGAGGGAAGGACCTCAGATCCAGAGGTTAGTCACCGTCCTCACTCAGACACCTCCAGCAGTCATCATCGAGCCCTACAAGTTCTCACTTTCTCTAAACACTGCTACATTGTAATTCATTAAGCAATGCGTTCACAGAGGGAATACAAGTTCTACAGATCCCACCCTGTCCCAATAAGGAACATGTAGAAAGACTCACACAGGGCTGCTGCTCCGCCTCAGCACAGTCCTATGGGCACCAGAATATGGAGCCATCCTCCTGTCCACAGGACTCATCCATTCTGAGAAACACAGGGAAAAGCAGAACACCCAAATAAACACTTGCCCAACTTTGCCTCTGGCACACTGAGACTCTCGGTCAATCCCCCTTGGTGGGAGATACTGAAGGATCTCAGATGCCGCAGGTATTCACAGTCCTCTCTCATACAGATCCACATGTCATCATCGATCCAACAGCTTTCCTCCACCTTTCCCACAATGGGTACCGTCACATTCATTAATTTATACTTGACTGGTACAGTCCCCATGCTAGCCAAACCGTCCCACACAGGATCATTCACCAGGACTCACACTCATGGGCAGCTCCTCTCAGGAGGGTCCTAAGGGCATGAGACCAAGGATACATACTTCTGTCCACAGGCCAGGTCCAATCTGAGGAGCAGAGGGCAGAGAAGAAGGCAACAAATGGTATACGCCCCCCTACCCCTGACATCTGTCACTGTGCAATCCTTGTTCATTGCACTCAGGGAAGGAACTCAGATCCAGAGGCAAGTCACGGTCCTCACTCAGACACCTCCAGCAGTCATCATGGAGCCCAACAAGTTCTCACTTTGTCAAACCAGTGCTATGTTCTAAATCATTACACAATGTGTTGACGGACTGACTACAAGCTCCACAAACCACACCTGTCCCAAGCAGGAGCACAGAGAAGGACTCACACAGGGCTGCTGCTCCGCCTCAGCACAATCCTTAGGGCACCAGTCCATGGAGCCATCCTCCTGTCCACAGGATGCATCCATTCTGAGAAACACAGGGCACAGGTGAACACCACAAATGGACACGTGCCCTACTTTGACTGTGGCACTCTGAAACTCTTGGTCAATCGCGCTTGGTGGGAGATACTGAAGGATCTCAGGTGCCACAGGTATTCACAGTCCTCACTCATACAGATCCACATGTCATCATCAATCCAACAGGTTTCCCCCACCTTTCCCGCAATGGCTACTCTCAGATTCATTAATTTATACTTGATTGACAGTGTCCCCATTCTTCCCAAACAGTCCCACACAGGATCATTCACCAGGACTCACACTCATGGGAAACTCCTCTCTGGAGGTTCCTAAGAGAAGGAGACCATGGAGCCATCCTCCTGTCCACAGCCCAGGTCCGTTCTGAGGAGCAGAGGGCAGAGAAGAAGGGAACTAATGGTATACACGAACCTCCCCCCCTTGGCATCTGTCACTCTGCAATCCTCGTGCATTGCACTCAGGGAAGAAACTCAGATCCAGTGGCATTCACGGTCCTCACTCAGACACCTCCAGCAGTCATCATGGACTCACTATGGGTCCTCATTGTTCACCCAAGGGGCTACTCTCTCATTCATTCACTGAGTAAATCACAAGAATAATGAGGAGAAGTTCTCAGAATACCACCCCCACCAAGAGGGGACCACTGACCGCCACTCACACATCTCTGCAGCGCCCGCCCGCTATGGGCTCATCACACCTGAGCATGGAGCCATCTTGGTGTCCATCGGCCTTGTCCAATCTGAGAACATGAGGGCGGAGAAGAGGGCAAAAATGGAGGTGGGCCCCCCTTTTCTCCTCTCACAAAGACACTTTTGTGCCATCACCATTGACTACAGTGAGGGAAGGACCTCAGATCCAGAGGTTAGTCACCGTCCTCACTCAGACACCTCCAGCAGTCATCATCGAGCCCAACAAGTTCTCACTTTGTCTAACCAGTGCTACTTTCTAATTCATTAAGCAATGCGTTGACGGACTGACTACAATTTCTAAATATCCCACCCTGTCCCATGCAGTAACATGGAGAAGGACTCACATGGGGCTTCTGCTCCACTTCAGTATGGTCCTTAGGGCATCTGTCCATGCAACCATCCTCCTGTCCACAGGACGCATCCATTCTGAGAAACAGTGTGCACAGGAAAACACCGCAAATGGACACGTGCCCAACTTTGCCTCTGGCACACTGAGACTCTCAGTGAATCCCCCTTGGTGGGAGATACTGAAGGATCTCAGGTGCCACAGTTATTCACAGTCCTCACTCATACAGATCCACAAGTCATCATCGATCCAACAGCTTTCCTCCACCTTTCCCACAATGGCTACTCTCAGATTCATTAATTTATCCTTGATTGGTACAGTCCCCATGCTAGCCAAACCGTCCCACACAGGATCATTCACCAGGACTCACACTCATGGGCAGCTCTTCTCAGGGGGTCCTAAGGGCACAAGACTATGGAGCTATCCTCCTCTCCACAGGCCAGGTCCAATCTGAGGAGCAGAGGGCAGAAAATGGGGCAAAAAATGAAGTTTCTCCCTGCTTGATTTCTGTCGTATTCAGAGTGTTATGTATTCCTCTCGCTTTTCTTTTAGTGCAGAATCTCAGATCCAAATGCCTTCTCTTTCCCCACTCATATACCTCTGCATCATAATCCAACAGGATATGTTCTTTTTAATTCCATCCATTGCTACTGTAATTTTAATTCATTATTTCATTAATTTGCTAATTATAAATGTCATTATTCATCAAGTCTGATGTGTCTTGTTTTCATTAATCTGCATTGGAACCTTTGTAAGTTTACACCTCAGTGCTAGTCAAAAGTCTCACAGATGCATAATCAGTCTTCAACTTTCTGTTATTTCTTTAATTACCCAACTTCACATTTTTCATTTTGCTGTACATCTTTTAATAGTTCTGTCAATAATTTTATGCATACTACCCCATATTAAGCAAGAATTCCTACCACACCTCACATTGGTATATCACTCCTCCTCAGCAAGCATCGTCTTCCTGTCCACACGCCATGTCCACTCTGAGGTGGAGCGAGCACAGGAGATGACAACTGTTTGTAAGTGTGTTCACTACTGCACTCTGCTTTTTCCTACTATTTGTTCCTTATTTAGATATTCATTATTCTACGTTTCCTCTTCCAAAAAATGTGTATTTCTGAACTTTTGATTGAACTAGCTGTCAACAGTGTTGAATAATGTCTATGCTGAATAGATGTTTATGATGTGTCTTTTATTTTTTAGAAAGCTTCAAACATGGACAGAACTCGGGGCAATCACTGTTCCTTAGCGCATACACCATTGTTAGTCAACAAAGCTATACACCTGCTCCATCTGTCATCCACTCTAGCGCGCACTGGCATTCCGGCTTGCTACTGCTTTCGCCATGAACAGTGTTTCGCCTCTTCATTTTTACTCACTTATACGTTTGTTTTCATACTACCATGGATATTTTTAGGAGGATATTTTCAAAGCTCATGGACAAGACCACGAACCAGCCCTTGGGTATTCCTGCCCCCATCTATGGCATCACACTGAACATGGGAAAGGACCAGATCCTGTCTGCGTGGTGCCCAGTGCTTCACATGGAACATCCACAGCACAGCCTCCCCTGTCTTCTGCATCTCAGGACTGGCCCTCTTTCCCAGCACGCGCATCGGCTCTTCTTTATGGAATTACCAAACCACTTGAAGCTGGGTCAAGGGGAGGCACCCCCGGTCCCAGCGACTCAGGAGGCTGACGGAGAAGACTCCTTGAGACCAGGAGTTTGAGATCATCTAGGGCAACATAACCTTGTGAGATCCCAGAGGGCAGAGGTTGGAGAGGGGGAGAGAAACCAAGAAGGAGACACATGCAAATCACAAAAAGAGCAAGCTCTTTGAAGTCCCTAGAAGTCAACCACATGATATTTACAAAAACCTAAAATCTTTCTTTAATGAAACCTAGGCTTCCTTGATCCACTAAAGTAAGATTTCACATTAACATGTGAAATATTAATCATTGACATAAACCAAGACAACCACCAAATACGACCCACGCTGATGCCTCTGTTCGGAGCCTGCTGAGGCAAGAGCTCACCACCGTCGGGATCACCCTCGAATCAGCACAGGTACATCCACTCCAAGGAGCACAGAGCAGAGCAGATGACTGAAAACACTGAGACGCTCTGTCAACTGATCCCCAGGCCTCCCTCTGATTACCTAGGCTCCCAGGTTATTTGTGATGATAATTTATTTTTCTCTTAACAAATCAAACACTAGGTCAAACAGTATTATGTGTTCCCTTTCCATTACTATATTTAGTCAGAGACAATATACACAGGAGGAGGAAGTACATTTGTTCCATTATCATTCATTCCACTTTATGATCAATATTATTTTACTTATTATATAGTTTAACAATGAACATGGTTACCACCTTTATGCATCATGTGTTCACTTATGTGGCCCCTGATACCATCGATTGCTTGTAATACCATCATGATGAATTCATCAACACAACAGCCTGATACAAGATCCTGGGATGTTGCTGGCAACACTTGTTAGGATGGGTCACATGGAGGGAACAGACTGTCGACTCACCTTGGTCAACATGTGCCCCACAGACCAAGAAAGCTGCAGAGCTCCTGCCCCAGAGAGCATGCTAAAGTCAACTGGAGCACGTCCATCCTGGAAAGGAGAAAACAGAGGAGGGGAATCCAGACCGGGGCATCCTCCCCAGACCCCTGCTCTGTGCAGAGTCTATCATCTAGCCAGTCACACGTGCAAAATCATTCCTTAAAAGGTTGGCATTTCATTTTCTCTTTAAGAAAGCCAACAACTTGGAAATTGCCATTGGCACAGAAGAGTACCTTATAATTCATTCTGGGTTAAGCACAGAAACCAAGCCCATGACTTCGTGCCCAGCATCTCCCTAGGGGACCCCACTGAATGGGTAAATGGACAAGAGTCCTTGGCGTTGGACCTCAGAGTTTCAGACACATGTAGTCGTCATGCTGGACTCACACACCACCAGTCATCATCATTGGTCCAGGCAGGAGCCATTTGATCCTGACTGATTTCTAGATGATTTGTTGATTAATTCAGAAATTCACTAATAATAATTTTAAAGCACTATGATCCACAAAACCCCTGAAGAGTCCTAATATCCCTAACTTGCATATGAAATCATTCTCTGATCAATATCTCCTTTACTGGGCTGGGGCTAGAGTTCAGTGGTAGAGTGCTTGCCTTGCAGGTGTGAGGCCCTGGGTTCGATCCTCAGAACCACATAAAAATAATTAAACAAAGAAAGATAGTTTGTCCATCTACAACTAAAAAAAATATATATATTTTTAAAAAAGTATCTCCTTTACTAAAAATCCTCACTTTTCATAAATGAATTGATAAATAGAGCACTCTGTGTGCACCCTGTGCTTGTCATTGGACCCTAGCTGGCCCTCTCCATATGGCACAGCTTTAATGCTACAGCGAACATCCTTAAACCAACACAAGGGCACCGTGACTCACATCAGTCTCCAAACCCACGAGGGATGCATGAACCATCCCGAGAGAGTTCCTTCCGATGTGTACATCAGAGCTGTGATCAGTAATTCTGAGTATATCATTCCCTTTCTCTCAAGAAAATGAACCACCTCAACCTTGCCACTGACCCAGAACACAAACCCTGCCTGTGATTCACACTGGGTCATCATCAGCCAAAGAGCTGCCACTCGAGTGCCATTCATTTCTCATGGCCTTTCATGTTTCCAATGTACGTTAATCGTCTTTCTGGCCTCCTCAGACATTTCTGTACTTCAGCAATGCTCTATCTATTTTATGTCGACTTATTTATCTATTTGTTCACTGATTCTTTCATTGATCAATAATAATGGTAGAAAGACAGTGTGTGAAAACAAAGACAAGACTGTCTTTATGTTGGGCCTCAGGATGTCATCCATACATTTTTAATCTTTGACTCACACTAGCATGTCTTGTTGGCCTGGGGAAGGCCCACAATTTCTTCATTCATTTCTGAATTATTTAATTGATTAATTCAGTAATTATAATTTTAAAACACTATGAATGACAAAGGTCCAAGAAGAGACTTAAGATCCCAAATACTCAACTAGGATCATTCCCATTATACTACATCCCTTTCACTCCTTACCCTTAGTGTTTCTGATATACATTGATCAATAATACATCATGTGAATCCCTTACTTGCCACTAGGCAACAACTTGCCTTTATTTATTATATTTTTAATAATCAGTGCTTTCAATCTCCATAGTTTCAGTTACTCAGGATGACAATGATCCAAGAATATTTAATTAAAAATTTCAGGAAAAAAAAATCATGTTTTAAATAACTTTTATTCCAGTATATGTGATAACAGCTCTATTTCATGGGTAGTTATTTTTTGGACCACTAACTGCTCTTAATTTATAATCCAACTATTTTAAGTACATGCATACAGGGAAAAACCTAAGTGTGTGTAGGGTTCAGGGCTGTATCCAGTCTTGGCATTCACTGGGGGTCCTGAAACACATCCCAGATGGACCAGGAGAACTATTGTGTCCTTCAATAAGTCCCTAAATCAGGGGTAAGAACTTCAGCCACACAGTGCTCTCCAGGTTCCTAACATGACAGGCAACCAAAGCAGAGCCCTTCAGCCAGGAGAGGGGTGCATTCTGAGGAGTGTGAACGAGAGCAAGTGCTTTTTAAAGGAGAACATTCTGCACCCTGGTCCTTGTTTTCTACCTCACATTCAGCCACTCCCTGAGGTAATCAGTAATTTGAAATATACATTCCATATGAAAACAAACAACTTTGAACATACTCCTGACAGAAAAAGAACCTTTGTCTATGACCTACACTCTCTAAATTATCCTTTGCCAAAAAAGGTGAGCACTCGTGGGGGTTCTCCTTAAACTGGATTTGGGGTTCACATTACTTTAACAGTTTTCTGGAATCATCAATGTTTTGGTCCGTTCATGTCTATTTATTCATATTTATGGATGGGTCGTTTCATTGGTATCAGCATGACAGTTTGAAGATACATGGCCACTAGACCAAGGCTCCTGTGAACCCTGACGCCTGCCTACAGGATCACACCCACAGGAGGGGATGAGTTTTCCACTCTGAACCTGAGCTCCAGGCACCTCTTCCACACATATGACGTATATGACTCCTGCGGCCATCACTGGTCCAGACTGCCATCTTCCACCACTGTTACCTGACTTCTTCCATGATTCATTTGATTATATTTGGTAATGAAAATTTGAGAATATAAACTAAAAATTTTAAAATGCTACCATTCAGAAGAGTTAGGAACGTCTTTTTGCATTAGAAGAGGCTTTATAACCCTGATCTGCACACAAAGAAGTACTCTCCTATTATTATGTCCCTTTTGTGTATTATCCTGTTTTGTGGCTACATTCATTAATACAAAGCTTCAATATTCACAGATGTCACAAGAAACGATTGTGTTCTTTAACTACTTCACACTCTTTTTCTGAAAAAAGTAAGATTTTATTTATGTAGAATTAAAGCAGGCAAAGAGTTGAAAAATAAGCAAATAGAGGACTTTCTTTTTCTTTTGCAAATTTATATTTATATGGGGCTTAAAAGAGCAACTTGATTTAATTTCTAAAATTTTTATTTGTACAAGTTAATTATCACAATTAAAAGCCTTCTGTAATCCTGAATCTCACCCCTGAACAGAATCAATTGCAAATATTTCTCTGTGTTTTTAGGTATTGTTTCTATTTCTAAAACATATGTTTCCCAGGGCTGGGGTTGTGGCTTAGAGGTAGAGTGCTCACTTAGCATGCATAAGGCACTGGGCTCTATCATCAAAACATAGAAAATAAAGATGTTGTGTCCACCTAAAACTAAAAAGTAAATATTAAAAGAAAACAGAATATGTTTCCTGTACCTGCCAAACTCATTTTCTTCTTGTCCTTCCAGGTTTTGCTTTCAATTTTGAACACTATGGATTACCTGGGTCCTTATGTAGACATTTCTCTATGAGAAGATTGCTTTTATGTCCTACCAAATTCCAAATCAAAATATCACACTTTCAATAATACATTCATAATTGTAGGATGAAAAAAGACCCTGACACAAGGGAGAGAACTTTAACCATTACTCACATGAATCCCAGCACTCTTAAGCAACCACAGCTGGTGACCAGGGAAGAATGTAAGTCACCTCATTCCAAGAGTCAAAAGGAAGCTCTGTGTGCACTGATTTCTATGTTCTTCATTTCATTCATGCAGTCATTCAGCTGTTTATTACTGTTTAATTTGTGCTGTGTGTGTTTGTGTGTATGCATATGTATGTGTATATTTTGTGCTTCTGTATGAACACATATGCGTGCATGCACATACATCTTACAAAAGGAATATCTCCATCTTGAACCTGACCCAGAATAAGAAAACTGACTCTTATTTACTGTCTATACAATTCTTTCCTAAAATGGTAACACTGTATCTAAATAGCCATAAAGTGTTATACATTTTAAACAATATTTCTATTTTAACTTAAATATCTGCACATATGACCAATATTTCCTGCCTCAATGTAAATGCTCATAAAGAATACATTACCTCTTCTTTATGAATTTATTATATAGCTTAATGACACATTAATAATGAACCTATTGCCATAAATGCAATGACATCATGTGTGTATATCCCTGATTTTTTTCTAGAGTCAATTCTAATAGAGAAAATGGACTAATTCTGTAGTGTGTTGGACCTCAGAGTTTCAGACACATATTATTCATAGTCTGTAACACAAATTGTCATCATTGCTATCATTGGTCCCTGACTGGATAACCTTTTCTGCATTTGTTCTGACATTCTGATCAACAAAAAGGTTATATAATTAATAACAACAAAACTGCATGGTTTAGAAAAACCAAAAAGATCTTTGGACATCAGTCTAAAGAACAATTATCAACGTAAGAGTAAAATTAAACTGAATAACTTAAATTTAATCTGATACTAATAATTAGGTCATGGTAAATATTTTATTCACTTAAAACTTTTTAAGTTTTTAATTGGGAGATAAGATTCCTTCAGTGGATGAATGGATAAAAAAATGTGGCATGTATACACAACTGAATTTTACTCAGCAATAAAAGAGAATAAAATCATGACATATGCAGGTAAATGGATGCTGTTGGAGAAGATAATGCTAAGTGAAGTCAGCCAACACTGCCCCCCACCCTCGGGAAAAAAAATGCCGAATGTTTTCTCTGATATAAGGAGGCTGACTCATAGTGGGGTGCGACGGGAAATGTGGGAGGAATAAATGAATTCTAGATGGGGCAGAGGGGAGGGAGGGAAAGGGAGGAGGCAGGGGATTATCAAGGATGGTGGAACGTGATGGACATCATTATCCAAAATACATGTATGAAGACACGAATACGGTGTCAACCTACTTTATAAACAAACAGAGATATGAAAAATTGTGGTATATATGTGTAATAAGAATTGTAATGAAAAAAAACACAAGTACATGTATAAAGACATGAATTGGTGTGAACATACTTTATATAAAGATATAAAAATTGTGCTCTATATGTGTAATAAGAATTGTAATGCATTCCACTGTCGTGTATTTAAAAAAATAAAATCCATAATAAAAAAAGAAAAAAAAGACCTATGTATTCCTCATGTATAACATTGTACAATCTATACAGATTGTACAATGACTAAATCTAGCTAATCAATATATGCATCACCTCATATATTTATGAATTTTGAGGTGAGAACATAGAATTTCTCCTTTCATATATTTTTAAAATATAATATATATTATTAACAACAGCATAATATTGTGTAACATATCTTTTGAATTTATTTTCCTTATCGAATTAACTTAATAGTATTTCATTTACCATGAACACACTCAAATGAGTAAAGCTAAGAAAGAACTTTGGCAAAAACTCACCTGAAGTCTTTCTTAACTCAGAGGAAGCATGACATTTTTGGTCACAAGAGAAGATTCAATCAGGTGACTGCATCACTTCCAAAGAGTACAAAGCAGGGAACATGATGAAAACCTTCTCTCCATTGTCCGTGTTATCTACTATAAATGAGAAATTTAGACATTGATTAATCTATTGTAATTAGATTTCTTTTCCTCTTAATCAAATCTCAAATTTGCCAAGAGTAATGATTAGCTATTACTTATCATGAGAATTTTCATCTGCATATTATATCTGTGTTAAGATTCATTTAGCTAACTATATATTTTATTAATAAACAATGCTTGACCATCTTCATCTTTCTTAATTTACATCTTTAATTATTCATTCTGGATCACTTACATTATTTTCAAAACTCATGAACAGAAGGATCAAAAATAAGACCCTACAACACTGATATCGAAAGATGAAAGATCAGAAATGAAGAAGGGACCTCAGAGTTTCAGACACCAGGTGCTCATCCCAAGTCACTCACATGCAACCAGATGTCATGATGGGTCCAGTGCTAAGCCCCCTTTCAACTAAAACTAATAGAAATTGATTTGTTGGACAATTCATCAATAAATATATATGAATAACAAAACACAAGAGTACTATCATTCACCTATTAATTAACTGATGATATTTTTGAGAGCCTATGATTCAAAACACGCAAACCAAGGCAAGAACAAAGACCAAGACCCACACTGACCTCCAAGTCTGCTGGAGAGTCACCCATGGAGCACCTGGCCACAGAGGAGTTCCAAACCAGCTCAAGAGGGTTCCACTGGGGACAACCGCACAGCAGAACCAAGGACAGAAAAGCAAACAAACAACACACTGAGACATTCTCCCCACAGATTCTTGCTTTCCACTCTTCATTGAGAAACTCACTCATGTGGCCTCTGCATGTTAACTGAAAGGGTCTTGTTTTAGCTCTTAGCAAAAGCAGCTAATTCAAAATGGCCCCAGACCACAGCAGGAACCCTGCAGGGTCCCTGCACTCACTGTGTCCTCTAAGCCATGAAGGCTTGGCCATGGGACACCAGCGCAGATTGGACCTGTGTGCTGACACCATGTGTTCCATGACCCATCACCGAGTTCTGCCATTAAACAATGCTTCAGTCCGCCATTTTTCTGGCATTTTCTCAGGTAACTAGAGTTGCAGGATTTGCAAGTGTCACCACACAGGGGAAAACCAAGATCCTTCCAGGTTCCTGCCTGGGTCCCGAGGATGGTGCCTACCAAACACTTCCATTCCTCATGTTGGACATCGTGTCCAGACACGCTTTCTCCTCATACATGGCTCACATGATACCAGCCAAAAGCACAGGGTCATGTCGTGGTCTCTTCATGGTTCATTCATTTGCACCTTTGTTTTGATTAGGTGATTAATTAATGTATAAGAATAAAATGAAACGTGATGTCCAGGACCTAAGCTGCTGGACAAATCCAACATCTGTCTGTAGAATCCTCTGCCAAACATACAGCATCTCTCAATATTCAGCCTCCGTGTAGCTCATGATCAATTAATAACTGCAAGGTTCCTCATCATATTCATTATGGGGCCATGGTTAGTTTTTATTGGTTTAAGAATTTTAAGGATGCTATGATACCTCTACACCATCCCCCGGAGAAGGAAAAACACCTTGGCTATCTGTCACTCACAGTGGTCACCTCCTTAACACAGTGACAGCACAGAATGTCTCCACACAGCAGGGTCCTCATACCAGTCAGGGACAGCCACTGTGAAGCACCAAGCAGACAAGATCACACTAAGCCAGGGACGCCCTCTCCACGGATGGATGCATCCCATCCTTCACTAACATCCTTCACTTGGCTTCCATCAATGACGGCAATATTTGTTTTTCTCAAAATAGGATGAACTCTAACTTGCAAAAGATCAAGAACAATGCTCAAGTATAGTTTTTCACTGTGTATACCTTCCTGACCCCAGAGGAAATACCTTCATGTACTTTACCAGTGGACAATGCTGCAGCCCTTAAATATGTGTATTCTGCCACCATTAATCAGGTTATAAGAAAACACATGAAATACATGGAGAGAAAGATCTATGCATCCTACCATCACCTGACATTGCACATGGGATCCATTCCATAGCAGGCATGAACAAGGGTCTGCTTCTGTTGGACCTCTGATTTGTTTATTGGTCCAAATAAAATAATAGCATAAAACACTTGAAAATAAAGATCTGTTGTGGGATACCCTCAAGGGCAGTTGACCACTGAGCCAAATCCCCAGCCCTATTTTGTATTTTATACAAAATAGCTGCTTAGTACCTCACTTTTTATGAGGCTGGCTTTGAACTTATGAACCTCCTGCCTCAGCCTCCTGAGCTTCTGGTATTGCAATTGTGTGCTATCGTGCTGGCTCTAGACACCTTCATAGTATATGAGTCAAATACAACAGTGACCTACTGATTTAATCATTGATTCACTAATAATTCATGAAATCCTTCTTATTCTCAGAAAGCCCACAGATAGTCCTGGTGGTGGTCATCTGTATAGGTACCATCTTTCCACTCTACTTCTCCAACCACCATCCTCAGCTTTTAACACATGTATCTTGGTATATTACTTCCCATTCATCTGATCGTTGGCCTTGGGTGTGCCTAATGTATTACAGTTCACATTTTCTACAACTTAAACAAAGACCCTTCAATGATCCAGCAGAACCACTCAAAGAACTCTAGCTATGACTCACATTGGTCCCAAGTCCTGACGCAGAGATGCAGCCCATGGTTCGGCGACCAGGGAGGTATGGCTCCATCCCCTCGGAAGCATCCATGCTGAGGAGTAGAGAACAGAGAAGATGGCAAGAGTGAGACATCCACCCACCCACCTTCGCTGACCCTATTCCCTTTGGGGTTGGACCTCAGAGTTCCAGAAACGTATTATTCATGATCAGAGATTCATACGCCGGCAGTGATCATCAGCAGTCCAAGGAAAGACCCACCTCATTCAGCCAACACCATTCATCTCTGCATTTACTGTCTGCCTGAGTAGATCCAACTTGACCATTTGAGCTGTGTACTAATTTTTATTCCAGTTGTACAAACTAATGGGAAGCACTATGGAAACGTGACCCACGTATGCAGTGGCAAGTACTAAATGAGGAGCTTCACACTGGCATCACGGGAAACGTTCTTCAGACACTTTGATGAGTGTGATAACTGCACAGTGCTATCTCAGAGCACGTCTCTTCCTACCAAGGTCATTAACATTACCATCATTACTTTCTTTTTGCTTGGGGGGCAGGGGTGTTCCAGGGACTGAACTCAGGGGCACTTGGCCACTGAGCCACATCCCAAGCCCTTTTTTGTATTTTATTTAGAGACAGAGTCTCACCAAGTTGCTTAGCACCTCGCTTTTGCGGAAGCTGACTTTAAACTCACGATCCTCTTGCCTCAGCCTCCCAAGCAGCTAGGATTATAGGCATGCACCACCACGCCTGGCCATTACTATTTTAAATTTGGAAACTTTGTGCACAGCTCTTACACTTGTTCATAAAACATATAACAGGTTTATTGAACTACAGTCACTGTTAATCTGTTAGTTCAATCATAATGTTCCTCAAAGACTGTGATTCACAAACACCCAACAAGGGCATAACTCTGCATGATAAAGATCTAGCAAGATCCTTACCGCAATATACATCTATCACTACTCATTCACACTTTTTTATATCTGCTTTACTTCTTATCAAGATTCATCTTACTCCAAAATTTAAAAGGATTACACTAAGCTTCCTGTGGTGGTGCCACACACATTTCAAACATACAAGGATTTCCCCTAAGCATACCACCCAAACCAAGACAGGAACAGGGACCAAGACCTACACTGACCTCCAAGTCTGCTGGAGAGTCACCCATGGAGCACCTGGCCACAGAGGAGTTCCAAACCAGCTCAAGAGGGTTCCACTGGGGACAACCGCACAGCAGAACCAAGGACAGAAAAGCAAACAAACAACACACTGAGACATTCTCCCCACAGATTCTTGCTTTCCACTCTTCATTGAGAAACTCACTCATGTGGCCTCTGCATGTTAACTGAAAGGGTCTTGTTTTAACTCTTAGCAAAAGCAGCTAATTTAAAATGGCCCCAGACCACAGCAGGAACCCTGCAGGGTCCCTGCACTCACTGTGTCCTCTAAGCCATGAAGGCTTGGCCATGGGACACCAGCGCAGATTGGACCTGTGTGCTGACACCATGTGTTCCATGACCCACCACCGAGTTCTGCCATTAAACAATGCTTCAGTCCGCCATTTTTCTGGCATTTTCTCAGGTAACTAGAGTTGCAGGATTTGCAAGTGTCACCACACAGGGGAAGACCAAGATCCTTCCAGGTTCCTGCCTGGGTCCCGAGGATGGTGCCTACCAAAAGCACTTCCATTCCTCATGTTGGACATGGTGTCCAGACATGCTTTCTCCTCATACGTGGCTCACGTGACACCAGCCAAGAGCTGGTCTCTTCATGGTTCATTCATTTGCACCTTTGTTTTGATTAGGTGATTAATTAATGTATAAGAATAAAATGCAACGTGATGTCCAGGACCTAAGCTGCTGGACAAATCCAACATCTGTTTGTAGAATCCTCCGCCAAACATACAGCATCTCTCAATATTCAGCCTCCGTGTGGCTCATGATCAATTAATAACTGCAAGGTTCCTCATCATATTCATTATGGGGCCATGGTTAGTTTTTATTGGTTTTAAATTTTTTAGAAAAGAAACATTAAATCTCACTAAGCTTCATCTATATTGTTTACCAGGAAGAAGCATCTGTGACATCCTGAGCTTTCTGCTCATGTCTAGCTGGCGGGTGTAACATTATACATTGTATACTTTGTGTGGGAACATTTTGCCTTCTTGGGTTATATTTGATTTTTTAAATGTAGCAATACTTCTTTAAAAAAAAAAAAGCAGATAAAACTGGAACATCAGCTATTACTCACGTAATCCAAACTCCATGACAACATGATGGCAGCATTAATGGGCTCAAAATCATCCAGTCTGCGGAACAGAGAACAAAGCAGACCATTGATACAGGACACCTGTCCCCTGACCCTGGCTTTTCATATTCCCTGTACTTGCTCTACTAGGAATTCATTATCTGGAGGATATTTGTATCATTTTTTTGTACAAAAATGAATAACCAGAAATATTGTTTGTCCCGGATGCTGAGTAATACCTATCAATCACACTGTGTACAATACTCTTCGCCAAGGAAGGCACAGCAGTGCGACATTTACTTACATTGCCGTCAATAGTTGTAATACGTAACAATGACTGGTCAGGCCTCTTTATAATAGTATTTCCATTGTACAGATTTTTCACTGATCCAAATACAATTATAGAATAAAAATCAATGAATACATTGACCAAAAATAAATATATTCTATATTACTAATGCCTGTTTAATAACATTATTTCAAGAAGAGAAAGCCAGACATGCGTTCATATTCTATGACTCATACGCCACCACTAGTCATCATCCTCTGTTTGTCCAAAGAGTTCTAATTTGTCTATTGATTAATTCATTGCTTATTGATTAATTCATTAATGGGATAATTATAAGTATAGAATCTTGATTCACAAAACCCAAAGAAGAGCCACATGATTCCTAGTCTATTAGGGAATCATTCCAATGTTAGTACCTTGGAATTAATTCATTAATCACCCTCAATTTTTCATATACACAGTATCAATACTTCATAGTGCACGTATATTTATCAAAAACATAGTCTATTTTTTATTATATTTTAATTTTTTTTTAATCATTCAGGAAGTACTCAAGAAAACCATCCAAACCAAGACAAGAACACTCCTATGACTCACAGTGGTCAGCAGCTTCTTCCAACCATGGACATGGAAGACCCTTCTGTCCACAGGTCACATCCATTCTAGGGAGCAGAGGGCAGAGAAGATGACAACAAATTGAGATGTGCCCTAGAGTTCACCTGTCACAGTGAGACACTGAAGCAATCAAATTTGGCTGGAGTTAGAGAAGAACCTCAGATTTAAAAGGTAGTCACTGTCCTCACTCATACAGCTCCTAGAATCATCATTGTTCCACAATGGCTGCTCCTTGACTCCAACCATCTCATTTTCTGAATCATAAGCCCTATGCAAGTCACCCCGTCCCAAAGAGAAAAACTAACCACAACTCACACTGGGCTGTAGCTCCTCTCAACAGGGTGCTCATGGCTCCTGACCACGGAGCCATTCGCCTGTCCATAGGCCATGTCCATTCTGAGAAGCAGAGGGCAGAGAAGATGACAACAATCGGAGAAGTGCCCCACTTTTAATCTGCCACAGGGAGACATGTAGACAAACACACTTGGTGGGAGATGGGGCAGGACCTCAGATCCAGAGGTCTTCACCCATACCCCTCCAGCAGTCATTATCGATTCAGGAGGGGTCCTTGACCTGTCTAACCATGGCTACTTTCTGATTCGTTAATTTATACCTGACTAACACAAGCCTTATGCAAACCAACCCATCTCAAACAGGAATATTGATCAGGACTCACACTGATCGGCAGCTCCCCACAGGACAGTCCTAAGGGCACCAGACCACGGAGCCATCCTGCTGTCCACAGGCCAGGTCCAATCTGAGGAGCAGAGGGCAGAGAAGGTGGCAACTAATGGAGATACGCCCCTCTTGGCATCTCTCACACTGAGACTTCCATGCAATTATCGTACATTATTGCACGCAGGGAAGGAACTCAGATCCAGAGGCAAGTCACAGTCCTCACTCAGACACCTCCAGCAGTCATCATCGATTCACTATGGGTCTTCAATCTGTCCAACCATTGCCACTTTCTAAGTTATTAATTCATTAATTGATAAATGATAAGCCTTTGATTCACTAAGTCTGAAATGCCTTGTTGTTTTCGACTGTACGTGTCATCATTCCAACATGGACACCTCTGTGTCATAGGCATAATCAATGCAAGGCTTCACGCCCCCCCCCTGTTATCTATGGGAGGTACAGAACGTCACATTTGTGCCGATGCTGTACACTTCCTGTGAATCAGGAAATGGTCTTAAGCCTGCTACCCATCCGAAGCAGGAACGCTAGTTATGACTCACACAGGTCTGCAGCTCCTCCTCAGAAGGGCGCTAACAGCACCTGACCATGGGCCAGCCCTCTTGTCCAAAGGCAATGTCCACTCTGAGAAGAGAGCAGAGATGTTGACAACAAATGGGGTGTGCTCACTGTTCATTCTTGATTTGTGCCAATTCATTAATTTGAACTTGCCATTGACCCAGAACACTGTCTACAATTAGGTCTACACCACCGTTAGTCAAAAGGAGACATGCACGCACCAGTTATTTCTCTTTGAACTGCACTAGGATCTGTATATGTTGATATGTTTCCTGCTTTACCACAAAGTTTCGGAACCGTACAATGTGGATCACATGAACACAAGGTTGTGAATCCTCTTTGGGGCCCCGCCTTTCACTTGTCCTTTGCTCAGTGTTATACTGCACAGGGAAGTAGGACATTCGCTGTTCTTCTCTGGAGAAAACCAACATTACAGCACTTGATTATTGGCTGTAGATGTCATTCCTGTCCAGAGAAGGACGAGGGTGGAGACAGTTATACTCCTTGATAGATGTCATGGTTTTAATTACTTACCCATGTACATGACCAGTGGGAATGCAAGACCATCTTCATCATATTATATCTGTACACTAATTCTTTCTTTGGGTCATTCCAAAAAGTGAGCCTTTAACTTTCCTGATATCAGTCTATGGGGGCACTTTAAACAGAGGTGTAGACTACACCCACTTTTTTATTGGACCTCAGAGGTTCACACACAGAACACTCGTCCTGTGACTCAGGATTACATCCCTTTTTCTTTATTCTTGTGTGTACTTGTTAATCGATCAATTGATTACCTTACTGATATAAGGTTTAAAACCTGAGAGGCAGGGCGATGAGTGTCGTGCAAGTCTGATGGATCACTCGGCGTATCCATGTGTTTTTTCCATGAACTTTCATCACATGGGGATTCATAAATCTCATTAATCCCACCTTAATTGTTGTCCATGGTTGGCCTTTTGGATCATGTTTCACATTTTTAATGACACAGTGACCACCTCACGGCAAAACTCTCAGAAGGATGTGAGACCACCCCACAGTGGTCCTCTGCCCTCAGCCTCGAGGGAACACGGAGCTCACTCCATGGGGTGTGTGTCCTTCTTGAGGACAATGAGACAAAGAACATGAGTAAGAGGCTGAGGTGGTCCCTAAGGAGTCCTTACGGTCCTCCTTTGTGCCGACAGTAAGGTATCGACTGCTTCATAATATAAACATGGATACAAACTCAGAAACATGTTCGGGTGTGTTGGATGCACACCTACAAAACTGGATGCTGCCTACCCGTGTCACTGCCTAATGGTCCTTAGGAAAAGAAGTGACATCTTCAGTCCACTGATTGCTTGACGTGTTTCAGTGTGTTGTTTATATTCACGCTATTCCACGCCTCACCACAGTCATTCATGGCTGGACAAGGTTTCATGCACTTATTTATTGTTTGACACACCTAGTTATTTATTGTTCACCAATGAATTAATCTGCATAGGTGAGAGCGTGGAACAGAACAAGGGCATCCCTCAGGACAGGACCTTGCTGGGTCTGGCTCAGATGTCCAGACATGGCACCTGTTATCCATGATTCAGGTGCCACCAGCTGCCCTTGATGGACGAAGGTTGGGCCTTCCTTCATCCTCCCCTAAACTGGTTTATTGATGACTCTGTGATTTTGCCAATAATAATTAAATGCGTGTGAACACAAACACTCAAAGACCACATAAGATCCATCTGTGTGCCCACCACCTGTCTTGGGAACCATTTGCCTGATGCATCAGGCCTCTGATTGATCCCCTTGGCACAAAAACCAGTAGATGTGCTTCACTCCAGCCCAGAGTGGACTGAGTGCCTCAGCACAGAGAGGCAGCCTGAGCACCCAGAGTGTGGTCGGTGCTGGGGGTAGTTCAGCAGTGCACGTGCTGAGCAACTGACCCCAGATGGAGGTGCTCCTCATCGAGCCCTCTAGGTGCATATGAATTTGAGGTAATACCTATTAAGTTTTCCCTCCAGAAAATGAAGAATATCAAAATTTCCACTGATCCATAGACAATTTGAATTGTCTAAATCATCCTCATTCAAAGAAGTCAGACACTTTTTTAATAGACTACTTTTAATTTTTAAGAATAAAAAATTCTTTTTAATAAAATTTGGTATTTTCTTTTTTTAATATTTATTTATTTTTTTAGTTGTAGTTGGACACAATATCTTTATTTTATCTATTTATGTGGTGCTGAGGATCAAACCCAGGGCCTCACATGTGCTAGGCGAGCACTCTACCACTGAGCCACAGTCCCAGCCCAAAATTTGGTATTTTCAATATATTTTATAGTATTTTTATTGCCTCACCACAGTTATGGAGTAGACACTTCTTATCTTCGCTTATTTACATTTCTCCAAAGATTGTTACCTTGTTGTCATTTATGACAGTAGAACCCAACTATAGAAAGAACAATCCAAGAAAATGGTCCCTTTACATTGCTAGAATCTGTACATAAGATCACTCCAACCCAAACGGATATACTTTGTTTTGTTATTATCAGGTCTCGCTGAATGGAGCACGCAGTAGTCACTCACTGCATACAACTCATACCCCAGGGTCATCGTCATGACCCTGTCTTGGGTCAATTTCTCTACATTCTCATCTATTTTTGTTAAGCAATTAATTTATAATTCTCTAGTAATCATAACATAAATAGCTACTGATCATAAAAACCGCACAGGAGATCCTTAATATTTTTCTAGACAATCACATTCATCGGCTACTCTTCCTTCATCATTCATCCTCACTATGACAAGGAAAAAAAAAAAAGATCAATGGATCAACGCCATGTTCCATTTCAACGCCATATTTATCACGGGGCAACGGCTGCCCTCTCTGATTAGCCTTACTTTCTGGGATAGCACACTCGATATCCCTGACAAAACACCGGACAATGATGAGCACACCGGCCATTATCCACACTGGTCTCCACGGTCCGACACACAGAGGTGACCGCACAGCCTCGTCCTACCCACCTGGCTCTGCCCATCCTGAGAAGGACAGAGTCGATGACTAAGACTGATCTGCACAATCCCCCTTTTGTTTAGTGAGCAATTAAGTTTATATGACTTTGGGTTCATATTTGTTACTTTTCCATAAGAAATGAGAAATATCAAAATTGCCATAGGCCCAGAATAAAAACTGAGCGTACTATCTACATCATCCTAGGTCAGGGACAAGACACGTGGTCCACCGACATTCCCTCGAGGAGGACCTTAGGTTTCAACTTACATTAACAGTATCAGAAGGGTATTAAGAGTAGGCACTCTCCACCCTCCACGCCCTCTCTCATTTACTGTGCATGCGTTTCTGCCATGGGGCCACAAATTACACTAGGATCAAAATCCACGAAAATAATTCTTTCATACTTCTAAAATCTGTCTCACGTGAGAGTATCGGTCTAGTCAGGGTTTCTTTTTCCATTTTTAATCTACAAATAATTATATATATTTCTAGGATACAATGTGCTGTTTTGACATATGTTTTCACTGTGGAATGGTTAAATCAAGCTAATGAAACACATCTATCAATTCATAGCCTTGTCATTTTTGCACATATTTGTACATTTTTGTAAATATTCTCGTATTTAAAAATCTAGTCTTTGAGCCATTTTGAGACAGTGCTACCCATTGTTACCAACCACTCTCACCAGGCTGGATGAGGCTCCCCTAAACCTCTGCCTTTCTGAATGATGCTTGGTGTACTTTGATCTGCCCCTTTCTCCCACCACACCCCAGCTTCAGGCAGCTACTACTCTGTGTCTGACTTCGCATCACATCGCGTAGGACTCGCCTGCCGCCCCTTGTCATCAATGGTCCACGTACCCCATGCATTTCATTCCCATCTACAATTCTTCATTGATCAATCCATCAATATCACTTTTTAAAAATCCTATGATTTTTAAACTCTAAGGGACAAAGAGAAAACAAGAAGGAAAGACCTGACACCCACATGTAGCTACAGATTGACTGTCAACATGGGCATATCAAGACACGGCTCTCAGTGTTTCACGGATGTATTAAATATGATGATTCAAGTGTCCACAGAAATGTCTCCAGAATCCATGGCCGCACTTCAATCATCCTGATCGCCAGAAGAATGATTCATCAACACAACGTTTCATGTTAATCCCCCCCCCCATTTTTTTTTGACAACAATTGTTCTTTTTACTTTAAATGTACTTCTTTTATTAACTTTGAATGTTCCAAACAAAATAAACAAACTTCCCAAAGATGGTAACTGACGACCACATGTTGATCTTTATGCTCCCGCACCCAGGGTCTGCCACAGAGGTCACCGTCGGGGCCAGGTGCTTTGATCAGTCGGGGGGTGTCCACTCTAGAGAGAAAGAGCAGATGACAACATGACTGAGATGCTCCCTCCTCTGATCTCACACCCACAAGTCACTACTCAGTCACTTAGGCGATACATTAAATGATATACGTTTCACATTCCATTAAGAAAAAACAATGTGAAACTTCCATCAGTGCAGAACTAGAACACCGGCATTATCCACATTATCTACGCCATCGGGAGCCAGAACCATTTTTCCTTACCAGATTGTTATCACTATTAATTAGTATTTTCTCTCACCTCACCTACTCCTGATAATTAGACAATGCTACAGTGTCTTCATTTTTACTCATTTTAATTGTGCACTGATTTTTTTTTCATTTTTAAAATATTCTGACTGAAAATTCTATACATTGAAACTGTGAAACATATTTTAATTTTATACCGATTCTCTTATTGATCCATTTATCGCAAAAGTATCGAAAGCCACCAAAAAAGAAGATCCTTATGAAATCCTAAATCCGTCTATAGAGTCATTACCTCTACAGTTTTTTTAATGACACAGGGTTTTACTAAGTTGAACAGGCTGGCCTTGAAACCCTGGATGCAAATGATCTTTCGCCCTCAGCCTCCCAAGTACCTGGGGCTACAGGTGCTTGTCACCATGTCTAGCTCGTTTCTATGTCCTTAATGATTCATTTATCTAGAATCTAATAACAATAAAGTAAACATGTGTGACTGAAAAATATACATAATTCCAAAAACCCTTGAAGATCCTTAAACATCCTCAATATCTGTCTATAGAATCATTCACTTCATTTTATATTCTCCTTAATCATGCTCCAAGTTGTAAATATCAACAACTAACATGCTTCTTTATCATTGGGTTATAGATAGCTTTTTCTTTAATTATTTTTGGTATTTCTTAATTATTACAGCGAACGCCGTGAGCAAACCACCAAAACATCACCCGTGACTCACCTTGCTGCCCAGGCTCCTACCCAGATAGGCAACCTTTGCACCCACAATGGAGGCAGAATGCTCAACACAGCCCAGGGGTCTCCTTCAGGGAAACGAAAAGCAGAACAAACCACAGAAGCAAAACTGACACCTTATCTCTACTGGTCCATGCAGGTCACCTGTCAATCATTAATGATGTAGGTATTTAATATTCGAAATTAATACGTGTTAATTTTTCTTTTAGAAAAGCCAACACTATCAATCTTGACACAAATAAAACAAGAACATTAAGATACATATGCATGTGCACACGTATATGGGTGCATATATTTGTGTATGTGTATTTTTCTACGTCTTCCTTATCCCATAGGATAACACCCTTTAACTATTCATCTCTTTACAGACCTCACTGTTTTCAACGTACATTATTCCTTTCTCTCATCTCATGTGATTTATATCAGACAACATTTTGCTCATTCATATTTATTCATTCCTGTTTGCCTATTCTCTCACTCATCTACCTGTAATGAGACCCAAGTCCATGAACACAAAACCAAAACCACGGTTCTTTTGTATTCCCCACGTTTGCCGACAGGGCCGAGTCAGCAGTGGCCAGAGGCAACCCTGCTCTGGCCTCAGTCCCCAGTGCAGCGGTCATCCCTGGCTCATGTGCCACAGTCATCACCACTGGTCCTGGCTGGGCCTGTCTTCATTCTCATATACACCTCTTAATGACTGAATTCATTAATTCTCTAACAATAATAAAAGCACAGAAAAATAACGGGCTGGAGCCTTGATTAATGCTAGAGCTTTCTGTAGACTAACTTCCTACACCTATAGGTACTTTTGCTATTAATGCTTCTACATGGATTTGTTCATATAATACGTCGTGTAAATTTTTATTGCCACATACATATCACAAATATGTATATCATCGTGTCGTGGACAGCTTTCAAAGAAGACAGTTCACACCTTTTAAATTCAGAGGGAACACCTCAACAGCAGCCTGGGCTAGCAGGATGAGTCTGGGGCTAGGACTCACACTGTCATCATGTGCCACACGGAGGCATCTGTAAGCCCACGTGCACATCCATCCTGAGGAGCACAAAGCAAAAATGTGACTGACTGCCGAGCCAGGGCCGCCCTGGCCAGTCTTTCCAACTCAGGCCTTTAGATGCACGTTCATTTATATAATGGGAAAATACTTCACATATTTGCTTATCTTAGTTTATTAATTCTTCATTGCCCTATTTGTACTAATCATAATGATTATTACTTGTACAGTTTATATGATCATTAGCTAAAGTACCATTCTTAAACGATGCCTTTCTTAATAGACTTGAGCATTTCTAATTTACTTGTATTAATGGGCTCTCTTCCTTCCACACATTTCCATAATTGGATGATACTTTACCTATTTATTTATTTACATTCATTTGTTGATACTTTTAATATATCCAACTATAATGCTGGAATTAAAATCCATGAATGCAAAGATCAAGTACACAATACTCGCATCTTACAATCTCTCTGCAGGATCACTTCCTACTGAGGTAGCATGCTAGATTGCCTTTGTTTGGAACTTCCAGTTCCTCACCTGGTGTTTATCAGCCATGCATCATGAATGGTGCTGGCCAAGGATCATTAGGGTCCAGGTGGAGCACCACACAGTATTTCATATGAATACATAACTATCATCAGAAACAATTGGCTTTCTTTGACAATATTAGACACATTATATTAATACATGGAATGCCTTCTTGAAAAACATTCAAAAAGCTATTTTCCTGAAAAAAACATTCAAAAAACTATTATCACTACTCACATTTCTATCAGTTCCCCAATAAGACAGGCAACTTCAGAAATCCATCAATCAAATAGAGTGCATCTGTTCTAGAAAAAAGAGAAAAGCAGGGATCAAACACTGACATGCTTTTTACACTGATCCTTCAGTCTGCATTTCAGAGAGATATACATATGGGTTTTGCTTTGGAGTAACACATTTCACGTTTCCTTAGACCCTAAAAAAACTAGTTAACTAATCTTCAGAAATTCAGAATAAGAAGAGTAGCTCTTTGTTTTATCATCTGTATCAGCTTAAGATACAGGAGAAATACTAAAAGAATGTACAATTAATATATTTACATTTTCCATAAAAATTGGTGGCACATTTGACATGTCCACAGACTATAAAAATGCTATCATGCTTCACTTATTCATATATATTTATTTATACTTAATTATTGATATTTTCATAACTTTACAGCATCCATTCTAGAAAAAGTCTCCATCCCATACCTTTCCTCCCAATTGGACCTCTGTGATTCATATTTATCAATAGTGCCACATGGATTTCCACACTGG
The DNA here is from genome assembly GCF_052094955.1 of Ictidomys tridecemlineatus. Classification (NCBI taxonomy): domain Eukaryota; kingdom Metazoa; phylum Chordata; class Mammalia; order Rodentia; family Sciuridae; genus Ictidomys; species Ictidomys tridecemlineatus. The sequence continues at coordinate 119,977,846 of NC_135481.1, read as the reverse complement.
AGAACACCTTGCCCACTTCTTTCCTTACTTTTATTTTCTGATAAAATTACAAAAAATAGGAGTTCAAGAACACAGAGACCAAGGGCAACATCCTTGACTCTTGCCAACATCAAACCCCTAAGATAACAGAGTAAACCCTAGATGTCTTATGGTGTTGGACCTCAGACTTCCAAACCTATAGTCATCATTTTTGATTTATGTGCCACCAGTGGTCTCCATGGATCTAAGACATGCCCTCTTTCCCTCCTGTGTTGATGAATTTCTAATGTCATGCATAGCAACTAGATAACCTGGATTCTCAAGCATCTGAGATCAAGATCCTGAAGAACGCAGCATGGCCTTCTACAGGATCTTGAGGTTCATGCCTACATCTCTTCCCCGACGCCATGTTGATTTTGCAAACTGTTATGGATCGATGTGATCATGGCCAGGCCATATTTATCCTTCAGCCATTGTTGTTTTCACAGATGTGTAATGCTTTTTCTAGGACCGTGAATGTCCTGGAGAAACAACCTCAGTCAAGATAAGAGCTCTTGACTCTACTCACCTTTCTCACAATACTCCTAACACACACAGGGAACTCTACATCACAGGGCCAGAGAAGAATGCTTCCATCATCTGAGAGTACAGAGCACAAGGGGTTAGAAAAAGATTGAACTTCTGTCCCTTGATCCTTCCCTTTCTCCTTCCATTTCATAATTCATTCAGTAGGAGTTAAATCACAGTTTTGCTCAAGAAACTAACAACATTGAATGTGGCCATGTGGCCTTGACCCTAGCAAGGATTCAGAACCATTATTTTTTCTGCACATGCCATTCTCGTCCAAGGTTCTAAAAAAATCACTACTATTTATGTCTGAATAGACTTCCATCTTTTTCAAACATTTTCAAGCTACTTCTGGCCTTGACATATACTTTCATAACCAGACAATGCCTCCCTCACTTTATCTTTATTGTTTATACATTGTATATATTGATGTAAAGATTTTACCTTGTTCCAATTATAAAAATAGAATAAATATTCATGAACCATAGGACAAAGAACAATATCCTAGATAATACCTAATATCTATCCCTAGGATTACAAGCTAGATGTCTTCTGGTGTGGACCTCGGAGTTTCAGAGATAGTCATCATCCTTGACTCATACGTCACCAGTAGTTATCACTGGTCCCAGATTGGCACTCTTCCCCTCCCTTAATTGCTACCATTGTTTATTGACTTATCCATCCTTTCACTGATAATATTTATAACAATGGTCCAAAGGCCCTAGGGTAACTTCTTGACATGTACTTTACAGGAGCTTTCCCTACTTTGAGTATGACTCTTACTCGCTCAAAATATTATAGCCATTATTGAGTAGTCAACATAATGATTCATGGCCATGACACGGTCATTGTTTGGCCACGGTTAACCTTCTGAGATGACATGTGCTGCTTTTACCACTACAGTGAACCTCCTTGTAACACCACACAACCCAGGGCAAGAAGTTTCACTCAACTCACATTAATCTCTATACTGTGAACGTAAGCAGGATCCCCCGACCTTGTAGCCAGAGAAGAATGCCGTCAACATCTCGGGAGCACCCACTGTGAGAGTACAGAGCACAGCAGATTTTAAAGACATTGGAATTCTGTCCATTTGTTCTTCTATTACTTCTTCATGAACCATGCATTAAATTATCACACTTTCTTCTTCATAAAACCAACAAACACTGAACAGAATTCTGTTCCCCACACTTTTTTAAAAAAAAAAAAAAAAACTGGACACAGCATCCATTCCAGAAAAAAAACATAGCTCATCTGTTTCCTCCCAGGTAGACTTCTGGTTTTAAGAATCAATGGTCTGAGGAAGCAGAGTACACGGTTTTCCCAATGGAGAAAGCCTTGCCCACTTCTTTCCTTATTTATATTTTTGATACAATTATAACAAATAGAACTAATGTTCAAGAACAACATCCTTAACTCTTGATAATATCTATCCTTTTTTAGGATAACAAAGAATACACTAGCTATCTTATGGTTTTGGACCTCAGACTTCCAGACCTATCATCACGATCCTTGACTCATACATCACAGTGGTCATCATTAGTCCAAGACCAACCCTGCTCTTCAATAATATCTTCAGTTGCTTATTGTCGAATTGTCACTCAAGCCACTACATAATTATGACTCTCAAGTATCTGAGATCAAGAACCTTAAAGATGACCTGGGTTGTAGCTCAGTGGTAGAGCATTCACGTGGTACATGTGAGGCAATATGTTCGATCCACTGCACCACATAAAAATAAATAAATAAATAACATAAAGGCGTTGTGCCCATCTATAGCTAAAAAAAAAAAAAAACTTTTTAAAAAAAGTAACCTTAAAGACACAGCATAGCTATCTGCAAGATCTTTATCATGGCTTCATCTCTTCCCTGACGCCATGTTGATTTTACCAACTGTGATCAACCAATGTGATCATGGCCAGGCCATATTTATCATTCAGCCATTGTTGTTTTCATAGATTATGTGTAATGCTTTTCTAGGACAGTGAATGGCCTGGAGAAACCACCCCAGCCAACATAAAAGCTCTTGACTCTACTCACCTGTTCCTAACACACACAGGGAACTCTACATCACAGGGCCAGAGAAGAATGCTTCCATCATCTGAGAGTGTCCACTCTGAGGGTACAGAGCACAAGGGGTTAGGAAAAGATTGACCTTCTGTCCCTTGATCCTTGCCTTTCTCCTTCCATTTCATAATTCATTCAGCAGGAGTTTAAATCACAGTTTTGCTCAAGAAACCAAGAATATGGAACCTGGCCAATTCATGCCCAAGACATGTTTATCTTCTGGTCATTTTTGCCCTTCTGAAATTATAACTGCTTTTATGGATACAATGAGCCTCCCGAAACACCACCCAATCCACGAAAGGAAACCTCACTCCACTTACATTGGTCTCTTCTCCAAGAACACAAGAAAGATCCATGGACCTTGCAACTCTGGTCATCTTTGGAACCCTCATTCCGAAGAGTACAAAGTACAACAGATTTTAAAGACACTGTTACTCCATGCATTTGTTTCATTGTATTAGTCATTTAAGAATCCAGAGACAGGGTTTGGGGTTGTGGCTCAGTAGTAAAGCACTTGCCTAGCACATGTCAGGCACTGGGTTTAATTCTCAGCACCACATTAAAAATTTTAAAAAAAGATATTGTGTCCATGTACAACTAAAAATATTTTAAAAGAAAAAAGGAATCCAGAGACAAAGAAAAACATCTTTGACTCTTCCTAACATCTATACCAAACATCACCCAGTATCTACTAGGTGTCATCTATATTGGACCTCAGATATCCAGACCTGCAGTCATCATCCATGACTCATATGCCACCAGTGGTCATCATTGATCCAACTTTATCTCTTCTTTTTGCAATAATATCTACCGCTGCTTAGTGACCAATTCATCTTCTCACTGAAAGTATTTATGTGACTATGAGTCACAAATCTCTGAGAACAAGATCCTTAGGAACAGGGCATTGCCCACTGTAAGATCTTTCTCCAAAGTGCATGCCTCTCTCCTTAACCAATGTTATCTGTATAAATGATGATTAATCAATATAATATTTCATGTTCCTGCCATATTTGTCATCCAGCCACATTTGCTATGTTCAGATTGTATGTAATCCATTTATCATATCACCAATATATTTGAATACCACACGCTCCAGGACAAGCAATTTGACTCAACTTACATTGGTTCCTATGTGGTGAACAACATGGCAGTGACCACAAACCTCATGACTACAGAAGAATTCAGTCACCATCTTGGGAACACCATCTTGGGAACACCTTTTTCCTATAACAGAGAATCACTTTAAACAAACTAATCCAAAAAGGAAAGTTGCACTACTATTCACAAGAGTCTTCATGCTAACAGAGGGAGGCAGGTTGGGAGCACAAGGCTGAAATTAGGCTGGAGACTCAGAATAATGCAAATTATAAAACTGGATGATCTATCTTCATTAATCTGTTTATTGCCCTTTCCGTTTGGGTATTTATGAATCTGTGATAATATCTACATATTCCCTCTATGTTAAAATTAATGCTGTCAAACTTGAGCTGACCCAGAAAAATAACATGGACTATTCCTTCTAGTCACTACCTTAAAGATATTTAAGGAGGCATCCTTAAATATCAGTCCCCGGACTTCTTGCCTAAACACATGGATTCAGAGTTGGACAATGCTTCCATCCTCTATAGTTTATTTATAGATTTGCTTATTGATTGTGAAATGAATCAACTTACGATGATAAAAATCACAACTCTCTAACTCAGCACCTCATGACCAGGGCCTGTGTTCGGATGGGAGAATGTTGACAGTTCCCGGGGTCAGCCTCTGCACTCCACGTCACACTGGCGCATATCCAAGCCTCTATCAACAGAGGCTGATGAACCAGCTGTCAGGCGTTTAGGCTGCGGAACAGAAAACCGATGTCAGAAGGAAGGAAACTGTGGTTGTTTTCCGTGTTGTGGATGTCATGTATGACTAAACTAATTAAAGTCCTTGAGATGTGACAAGAGTTTTGTCACTGGTGGTTTACGATTCACTTAGGACCTTCTCAGATTTACTTTTTAATTGTATGATGAAAATGATTAACCGATCAGCAAACACAAGGAAAAGAGCTACCTCTACTATGAGCTGCTGTTTCTATGCCCCATCCTATGTAGATCACAATGTATGTCTATGTTAAAAATAGAATACTCTCAAGTATAATTAATCTAAATGACTGTTTGATAGCCTCACCAATGGGCCTTGATTACCCCTGTGGATGTACGCATAAGTTGCTGAACCTATGTATTTATTCTATATGTACTTCCTCATGGATTAATTTGATCATGCATTCACACTGCTTAAAAAAAAAATCAATGAGGTAAACAAACCAGCAATGCAGAAGTAAAATAAATGAGTGCTTCTCCCTGCATGTGTGATGTCCAAGGCACAGGCAGCCTGTGTCTCCTATGTTGGGTAGAGGTTGCAACAAACAGGATGAACCATCATCCTTGTTACATAACTCAGACTTCCTGTGCCATTTGGTCGTTTTTGCTTATTTTCATTTATTTATTCAACATTTTTTCTTTTCCTATTTTTTTGTATTAAAATGAACAACTACCAAATTACCCTATTAGAATAATAAGAACAACGCCTATTACTAGGATATGTTTATATGTTTCTAAGCAAGAGGGGTCGTCTTGGGAATGGAAAATACTGATTTGGCACTGACCAAATTTGGACTACCCATAACCCTTGGTTCAAAGCCAACAAAAACCCAGCATGCTCCTTGTTCAGCATTCTTCGTCATCTTTCATGCATACATTTGCTCCCGGCTCAAGAATCCACTAAACTACAATCAATACTTATGGTTCACAAAACACAAGAATAAGAAACTGAAGTTTCTTACAGGGCTGGGGCTATGCTCAGGCTTAGAGTGCTTGCCTAGCATGTGCAAAGCCCTGGGTACAATCTTCAGTAACACAAAAGAAAGAAAAAAAATGTTCGAGAGGTGTGCTTAATACCTGTCCAAACTCCATTTCTCCCAGAGAAAGTAGATGGTTCTCTTTGAGTGACAGACTTAGTTTCGTAGACTAGTAATTAAGAGCAAGCACCCTTGCTTTATGTTAACCCCATACTCTTTTACAGGTCAGGGTTGGATCAACTTTTAGCTACTTCACCCATTTTTAAGGAGATGACAAAAACGAGCATGAAGCCACCCTTGTACTCCACACATACAGTGCTGACGATATCTTACATCTTGGGATGTGACTAAACTATGTCTTCATAAGAGAGGGAGGATAAATCAACTGACACTCAGAAATAAAACAGAATAATGAATGTTACATTAATTAATTCACGAATAAATTGAGTATGAAAATAGAATGGTCTTGCTTCTTTCTCTTTAATGGACTAAAGATATGATGAATTAGTCCACGTCTGACCTTCATTCATTTCACTTGTATACGTAGCCACTTATTCCCTCTCAATGACAGAATTAACGTCCATGATAAACCATAAAACCAGAATCAATTAATCTGTTACTTACATAGATTTCTAACCTCATTACTCAAAAGGATAACAACCAAAACCTTCCTCGCTAGAGAAAGACCGTATCTCTGTGCATCCATTCTGCAGAATAGAAACAGAAAAAAGCAGATTAGATAGAGAGAGGGATTTTTTTTCTATTTCAATTCAAGTCAATATTTGATCAGCATAAAACTCAGTGCTTGTCATACATTTAAACATACCTATGGCATCCCTGTGGACTCACTGATTGGGCAAATATCAAATATACTATAATGAGCACCAGACAAAAGAATAAGAACCCTGACTATCACACATGTCTATTTGCATGCCTCTACCCATGCAGGGAAGTGCTGAATCTTCTGAATGAACCCTGGTACAGGGTGTGAATGGAAGCACACTCAGCTATATCCACATGCACATGAACACACAGGCCCTCTCTAGGTACACGTGGTGTCATTTAGCTATTCCATATTTAAGGACATTGTATCAATAAGCCAAAAAAGGGAAATCCTACTTAAATTCATAAATATAGCCATCATTCCAAAAATGCAAGGTCCTAAGTCTATTTTAACTATCTGGAGTGCGTGGGGAACTACACTGATCCATCTCCCTGTTTCAGGACCTGGGTCCTCCTTGGTCCATGATTTGCTTCCTTTTAAATGATTAACTGCGGCATTAACTTACTGTTTTTCAAGTTCATAATGAGACCATTATATATCTGTGACCCCACAGGAACTGCACAATATTAATGCCTGTCTAGATGTTCATTAGACACGGAAAAAAAAAAAGATCCAATCATTTTTTATTATTTTTTTAATTAAACCCAAGAACTGATGTTAAGCACAGTGCAGATCACTGTATTAATCAGAACTGGCTATGTGACAGGCTCTCAGCATAGATCCCGACCTATGCCCTCTTTCAATTAATCAATAATGAAATTAAGTAAATATTTTGCCTTTTTTTAAAATAAAACATAATTAGAACAAAACAGTATCTAGCATCCACCTATCTCAGTGCGCCTTCAACAAGAGGGGTGGCTCTGATCACCTATGTCCCTGGAACTGTCCTCCAAAAATGTGTCAGTGGGGACTCTCGTTGCCTTATCAACCCCCAGGCTTGAATGAGAGTCATCCACTCTCTCTCGCTTATAGGTTTCTTGGTTTATTTATGCCCTGCTCTACTAAAAATAAGATATTCCACATTCAGAAGCCCCCAAAACACTATCCCTATTATTTTTAACTCCTAGAACCAGCTCATTTCTTATAGAGATAACAAATCTCTATCTTATTACAATGGACCACCCAGGCATAGGGTTTAGTCAAAAATCCTTGATGCAGACACCCAGGGTACTGCTCATCATTGATTCAGGATAGCAATCTTGTTCTTAATTTCTATCTTTATTTACAGATCTATGCACGGCTTCACTAGAGTAAAAAAACATCAATCATCACGAATGTTTTTAAAAAGCCAAGAACAATAACCTGGATTACTACCAGGATCTGGTTACAGGTGGTTTCCCTTCAGATGAGGCCTCCTCCCTCCACAGAACCTCTTGACGGAGTGGCCCTGGGTGGAGCAAGCGTCCTGCTCCTGGCCAACCCGTTCTGTCTGTCTCTCACCTTCCCCTGCGCTCTTCCTCAGGGAGTTTGTATGATGACGAACACATGCTACCAACTGCCCCACAACCCCAGGCAACGACCAAGAGGACTACAGCAACTGAACACAAGAATTCCTGTAATCCCCATCATTTAAAATACAGACAGCCACGGAAGGATGAGGCAACCCTATTGGACATGGCGACCCTAGATTTTGTGACTGGATAAATTTTGAATTAAATGTAGAGCAGAAATTAGATGAATGATTAGCTCTGAAAATGAGTGGAATATCTTCTATGCTTTAACTACAACTGTGCTTAATTGGATCAATCTGAGTTTCATAACACATGTCCTTTTTCCATATATGGCTTAATTCAAGCAATTCAATAAGCAGCTAATGAAAATATCAAGCAAATTGACAAAACTTGAGCTTTTACTTACTTTAGTCATCAGGTTTCTTACTCACAAAGGCAACAGCTAAGATCTTCGACAGCCGAGACTAAATAAATCAGCTGTGGTCTTCATTCTGTGGCATCAAATACCAATGTTTAAAGAATAAACAGTACAGGGTTAGATATATTAAAAGACATTGACTGCACAGCACAGTAGGCTAATCACATTCTAGATTTGAGTTCAGTTTCCACCATTGAAGGACTTCTATTTATTTACTTTATAGAAAAAGAACTTCTCATTTATTTTATTTACTGGCCTATTAATTTCAAATAATAGAATGAACATTATTAAATTCATCAGTCAAAAGTAAGAACTAACACTTTTGCACACACATGTCTACTGCCCCCAGCCCAGAGGTAATCTCTCTTTTTTTAAGTAGTCTTTTAAATAAATAGGTGAATTTAAATTCAGGATTCATTGTCAGTCCTCACCAATAATCTGCATTTGACCCTACAATGTTATCATTCACTGTTTTATTTGTTTGCTGCTAGAATGTTCACTCATCTGTTCCCATGCACACAACAGGCACACATACACACAGGGGTCAACTCAGGACCAACCCAGAACAGAGCTGACTTTCATGGTCAAGGACCTACACTCCCACACCTGAATGAGAAAGAGTATCATTTTCACTTCTTCCTCGGCCATGTTTTGCACACTTTTAAAAACTTAGCTATGAGCCAGGTGCGGGAGCTCACACCTAAAACCCAGCTACTCTAGAGGCTGAGACAGGAGGATCACAACTTCAAGATCAGCCTGGGCAACTTACAATGTGTACAATTAGCACACGAAAATAGAAATTTGAAAAAAAAAAAAACAGATGTTTTTGCTTATTTATAATATAATTCATAGTTGGAATAATAATAATTCTTTTCATTGGTATATCCTTAAGGTGAACAATGCTCATTCATTTCGACAATTACATTACTACTTCATCTACTATTTGTGTAATTTTCCTTTTGCTAATCAAAAATAATTAGCAAACAAACCCTTTACATCAAAATATTATATAAAGTCTTACATACACCTGTCACATACTTCTTTCCAAAAAAGCAACCATCTCTATTCATGTGTAGCACTGGAGTTCAGTACTCCAGAAACATGCAGTAATAATGCACAGTGCATCACAGAACTGAACCACGCTGGGCTCTCTTTAGATTTACCTCTCTCTACATTCCTTTATTTATTCATGCACTGAATTACTTATAAACCCAGTCTATTTCCATAAAACGTGTACTCTGCCGATCAAGATATTGAGAAAAATTGGAAGCTACTGTATAAATCGGACCTCAGAGTTCCAGATGGCTTTAATCAAAATTTTGATTCAGACACCCTCCAATCTCATCACTGGTCCAGACTCGGCACTCTCCTTCTTCATTCCCTTATGCCTTTACTTCCCCATGAGCCACAGGCTCAAAAAAAGACCCTTGATATGACTACGATATGTCCCTATACTCCACCCCACAAGGCGCACAGATAGGAGCTCAGTGCCATTCTCATGACCTCTTCAGTGAATCTGGCCCATGAGGGCCACAGTCATTGAATGTGGGTGTTTTTTTTCCTTAAAGAGGGTATAATGAACAATCAAAATCCTCAACAACTAGGACACAAGTGATGTGCACCTCCACCACTGTGGAAGTTCCTAAATCAACCACAGTGCGGGAACAATGCAGAATGTCAAACAGCTCTGGAAATTAAATTCCTTCCACTTTATTTCTTAAGTTTCTTTTTTTAAGTTGAGCTGTCCCTTCACACATCTCTACGACAGGTCCATACTTCCTACGTTTAATTTTTGTGCATGATCTTTGGTCCTATACTTCAGTGGCCACATATGAATAAAGAATGGAGACTGCGATTGTTACTAACATGGCTCCTTACCCATGGAAGCAACTGTCAAGGTCTTCATCATGGAGAATGACCAAATCCAAGGTGCTGTGCTCATTCAGGAGGAAAAAGACAGAGTTCCAAGAAAATGAAAAGTATAAAATTTTAATATTTTTAAATAAAGTTCAGTTCTGCATTATTTGATTAATCACAATCATTGGCTTATATCACACAATTATCATCAATCCAACAGTGATATTATCTTCATCTACTGAAATACTTTAGTATGAATAGATACCACATAATTTTTTGACTCTATCACCCCCCAAAAAAAGATGATTAATATATATCTAGATAATCTTACCTTACAGCAAAAAAAAAAAGAGCAGATACTGGGGTGGGAGGGAAGCTGGAAATTGAATTCTGGGGTGCTTCACCACTGCGCTACGTCCCTAGACCTTTATTTTTGAGACAGAATCTTCCTAAGTTACTGCAGGTCTTGTAAAATTGCTGAGACTGGCCTCCCTTTTGCAATCCTCCTGCCTCAACTTCCTGAGTTGCTAGGATAACTGGTGTGCACCACCATATCCAGCAAGGCCAGAGAATTTTTTAATGAAGAAAAATTTTGCAAAATAGAATGAATTTAAATTCATGTTTCATGACACAATCTGGTCAATGGGCCACACTGTAATTTAATTCCTATATTTACTGGTTTATTAATTTACCAATAATGAATAATAACATTTATTACCTAAAACTGAGCACCATTTCCTGCCACTTGTCTCTATTGTCCTTCTCTCCCCTATACTCTCTGCAGGGATCAGAGAAGTTCTCTCAGTATCATTTAATATGGAACCATTATCCACACATGACTTGGAAAGTGGCTGGTGTGACTTTATTTTTAAGTAATTTAAATTTGCATGCGAATGGCAAGTTGCATCTGAAGAATAAGGTCTATACCACTCTTCCATCAAGGTGCAGGGGCCTCAGCCTTGTGTACCTGAATTTCAAGAGGGTCCACAGAATAAAAGATGCCACTTCACAAACCATATATGTCTTTTACTGGTCCTTCTTTTAAATAGTGAATTGTGATATTGTTCTTTTACTCATTTGTAAAAATAGCAACAATATTTATAAGCCCTGAGAGCAATGGGCAAGCGTCTATTTATACACTTCACTTATTACCAAAAATCATACAAAAATGCACTTATAATTTTCTTCTAAATAAATTTTAAGAGGATTTGTAGTAATAATGTTCATACTCAAATTATATCAAGTTATTTAATTTTATCCAGTTGTTACTACATTAATGAATTCAGCACAACTATTAGTTGTATTGTTATTATGGAATATACATACCATTTTTATTAGTTAATTGATATGCATATTCCATAATAACAATACAATGTAATTGACATAATAATAAATATTATATTGTTATTATGACATAATAATAAACATGACATAATAAATATGATTATGACATAATAAATGTTATTATGTCAAATATATAATTTAATTATATAAGGTGTATGTCACTTCTAAAAATAAGAAATGCAATGAGCAACTCACCACTAGCCCAAAACAAAAACATAGAGAGACACTCTGTCAACACCCGCTTTACTGAAACTCAAAATTTCAGAAATGAACAATCCTTAATTCGTTCCCCTCATATTATATGAATTATGGCCCTCCCTGTCTTTATTCAGGCATTGATTTACTTAAAATAGCACAGTATAAACCTATAAAAAACAAAAGAGCAAAAATGCATTCCCTCTGCCAGGTGCAGTGGGACATGCCTATAATCCCAGCAACTCAGAAGGCTGAGGCAGGAGGATGTGGAGTCGGAGGCCTCAGCAACTTAAGGAGACCCTGCCTCAAAATAAAACATTTTTAAAGACAGGGCTGTGAGTGTAACTCAGTGGTAAAGTGCCCCGGGTTCAATACCCAGTGTCAAAACAAAAACAAAAACATGTTCCCTCGGATATTTCTAATGTCTATAAGCACATTTCTTTTAAATAGTGAATTGTGATGTTACAGACAGAGCAGACCTCAGAGTTACAGACTGGGTTTAATCAAAATATTTGATTCAGATGCCCCACGCACACTCATCATTGATCCAGACTTGGTATTCTATGCTTTTATTCAATGTTAAAATTCCTGATTTATTCACTGATAATATGATCAACAGCCATGAATTAAGGGCTCAGAAGATACAAATATGGCTGTCAAAGTTCACACCCCCACAGAGCTGGGGACCTAAATCTCTGCAATCTCCAGACATGCGGATATGAACTAATCCACCTCCCAGCACCACATCAATTTGCTATTAGTCACTGGTCCATGGTTGGGCCACCTTCATTTAAAGTGCATCCATATTTTCAAGATGACGCAATGAACTGCCATCTTATACCACAGCTAATGAAAAGGTCAGAGTCTCCATTTCCTCTAAGAGTCTACAACAATATCACTGGAGAAGTGTTAAATCCACTGGGGTATAAAAGCGAAATTACATATTAAAAAATTCTTAACATGACAGAAATGCCTTTCATCTTTTTGTTCTAAGAAATTCAATAGTTCGGAATTGGATTAAACATAATTCTTAATGTATAATGATTTCCACCACTGGTCAAGACATGACCACTTTTGAACTGATCCCTTTGAAATAATTCTGTGAATACATGATTAAGCTCTACCATCAGCAAGAACATGAACTTTGATCTTTACTTACGTTGACATCTTCTTATCCAAAGAGAGGAAAGGCCAGGTCTTCACAGGAAGCAGTGATTGAATAGGTGACTGTGTTCACCTGGAGGATAAAAAGCAAGTATTCAAATGGATTGAATAGTTGGATTAAATTGTTTTAAATGTACCATACTTGTGCAGTAATCAATTAACCATAAACCTTGGTTTGTGTTCTATACTAAACATTTTGGAAGAGAGCAGTACTTTATATTTATTCACTTCTGTGATTTAGAAGAGAGGATAATACTTTATTAACTAATATAATGTATTTTGGTATAAATAATATAATGAACACCATTGAATCCAGCATTGAAAACAATAAAAATAACTATTAGGATTGCCAGTCCATTATTGCTACCCACATGGGCAAGAGCAAGAGCCTCATTTTGTTGAATTTTGTGCAAAACTGGATCCACTGGAGATTCAATTCATGACACAATCTTGCCAATAGTCCAAGGTGAACTCCTTTAATATACTTATTAATTCACTAATATCTCTATTTACTCATGTGATAATTTGTCTAAGAGAGCTTTGAAGTTTAAACAACCATCAAAATAGAACTGAAACACTAATATAGCAAATTCTATATGCACCACTGGAAAGGTCTAGAAATCTTTGCCTTGAATATGAATACAAGCTTGAATAATAAGATGATCAGGATTTTTATACACAACTGCATGTTTTCCATTGGCACTTTGATTAGTAACATTTTCAAAAATTAAGACACAAATTTATGAAATAGCATTGTAATTCACTATATGTGAGCCCACCTACACCAGATAAGTACCCTGAATAATATTTACATTTTTTGTGTGTGTAATTACCCCAAAGAGTAGCAAATTGGTTCAATTTGTTTGCTTAAGTAAAACTGCACAGAAAATTTGCATTAATTGTACATGCAGTTGAATAAAATTCTCATCATTGCTCCATGCTCTCTCACTCAAACATTCAATCAACGATTCATTTATGTAAATGCATTCCTTCTTTCTTAATAAAATGATCAATGGGCACAGAACAAAATCACGCCTCTTTATGTTCAGATGACTATATGGTCTAAGAGGGCAAACAGCCTCAACTATTAATTAACTGGGACTAAGAGTCTCAAAATGGTTTTAATAATGGCCCATGTTTCATTATATGTCTTAAAAATAATAATTACATACATATATGTCTTATTCTTCACTCACTGACATTCATTCATGGCTAGTTTGGTTGTGATAATGTCATTCAAACGCCCAAACCAAAAGAACAAGACTACACAGATGCTTCTTCCTCCCAGGGGTTAAATACCGGTACCGCTTGACAATGGACCTCAGAGTTGCAGATGGGTTTAATCACTGTCCTCGTGTCAGAAACCCCATGCCATTCATCACGGGTCCATCTCTGGTTAATTCACCTACTCACAAATAACAACACAGTCACAAAATCCCCAAGAAAAGATCTTATGAGTTTTTAGGCTCTTATTCCTTTAAACTGTAACTAAAGTTCTTCAATAGCACTCAAAGGTTTTATTTTATTTAATCTGTCCATATGCAAAGATGGCTCAGTGAAAACTAAGGACCCCACTGTCCTCCATCACCTGAGACACTCACAGATCATCCATGTTCTTGTGGACGGTCCCAAAGGCAGTACCAGCCCGGATCTCCACACATGTGGGAATGCTGAAATCAATTATAGTACAGAATGAGGAATAATATTAAACTGTTCTGAGAATAATTTAAATAATTTCTGTCTTTTTAAAAATAACTTCAGTTGTGTTAATGTGGAATGTGTTCCTAACACATTCCATTACTGCTCCATATTTGGAGAGTTTTACTTATTTTATGTATGAAGACATTTATTACTTTGAAATTCTTTAGCTAATAACCATGAAAAAAAATGAGCCAAGCAGAGATTATGAACCAAGGGGCTTACCTTTATCAGCATCTCTGCTCCTCATTCAGGACAATAATTCTTGATTAAATGATTAAATCAGCTGCCTGGTGTTCACTCTGGGGAGGAAAAAGATTTAGAATAGATTTAGATTTATTTTTAATGGATTATTCAAGCAGAACTAGGTAGCAATAAACTTTGACTCAAAATGCAATTTTTCATTAGTCAGTATTGAACTTTTAATTTTAAATAATGTGATAAATACTATTGAGTACACCACCCATCCCCCAAAAAAGATCTATAACAATTACAAATACCTGCCTAGATAAACATCTAGTAAGTAGATGGGTATTCAGAGGATTACTGGTTGATACAAACACTTTCCCTTTCCTTAATTAAAAAAAAAAAAAAGCAAATCGAAAAAAAAAGTCTTGTAACTATCAGTATTATGCTCCACATTAAAATAAAGCATTATAGACTCCGTCTGTTCATTTTACTTCAGATTAATAATTGCCCTTCTTTATGGCAAGTAATAATGCTAATAATATTTGTTTTATTGTCCTCTACTAATTGCTCCGTGAATAGCTCTGTTAATCTTTCCTGTATATTTCTCAACTCACGAAGGTATTGATTTGCTTGGTATAATACATTCCATATCTTGAAACCACAAAATCCCAGGGCCAAGTTTATTGAATTTTCCTAACTTCTGCTCTTAGGTCATTTCTACAGAACCTACTAGCTGCTTCTTATTCTGTAAAAAAAAAAAACCCGAGTTAACACAGAGGGCTTCATCAGAAGGTTGGTGTGGACACCTCACAATGCTCACCATTGATCCATTGGCGTTCCATCCCTTCAAGCATGTATCCCTCCTTGAACCAGTTCAATCATTCTCTGATTCATGAATAATAATTATACATTCAGAACCCCATAATGACAAGAAGACCAAGAACAAATGGGTTTAATGAAACCAAAACCTGTTCACTGTTCCCCTTCACTGAGAGCAAAGAGATAAGACATCTTATTACAGTGAGCCCCTGGTCCAACATACGGACCAATCAGCACAACATGCTTCGTGTCAATCCTAACTTCTGATTGGCTGGTGAAACCAGCAGCCATGGACCTAATAACAAAGTACATGCTCTTCAAAACTACCTTTCAAAGCACTCCTGCCACAACGTTTGTAAATAAGGGACTACACTAGGTCACGGTTGGAAGAGACATAAAGTAGAAAGTTAAATATGTGAAATGCCCTCCATCTCTTCAGTCTTGGTCCTCAGTGGGGCTGAGTTAAATTACTTGTAATTTTTGGTTCATGACACATTCCAATCAACAATTATTTTATTGAAATAATTTAGGGGGTTCCCTTGAAGGAGGAAGGCCATCTGTGCCCAGAACAACCGCTCTGAGGGTTCCTCACTTTGGGTCTTTATGCTCCTTGTTGAGAAGTAACAATGATGGTTACTCTGATTATAGAGCAATAACATCTCCACTGTGGTTTGCGTTCTACAGTGGGGAAAGAAAGCCTACTTTTAAAAATGTCCTCATGCTTTAAAGAACTGGATTAAAACTCCATGTACATCTTTCTAAAAAATACAAGAGCCCTGGTTTAATGTCATGGGAAAAAAAAAAAAAACCAGGGATCGGAATCCTCATGACATTTGTTCCTAATTGGTCCAGTTTGCTGACTTAAAAAACATAAAGTCATAAAATCATGTATATTCATAAGAATGGGATCCTAACTATAATAAGATAGATCCCATGCTTATATAGTCATATCAAAATAAATTCTGCTGTCATGTACTGAAAATTAAGAAAAAATCATGCCTTGCTTTTCAAATATCAAGACACTATAATCTGTAATGTCACAGCACCGGGCCATGACACAAAATAGTATTTACATGTCCACAGTCACTGAACTTGGGATAACAGATCCATTTGGTTTTATATTGTTTTAATAAAAATTAGTAAAAGTGAAAAGATGAATGGTTGGATCATTGACCCTGTTTGCCTGACAATTATGTGATTATTTACCAACGATTTATATGAAGATGCACTTTGTTTCCTTAACAAAACAATCAATCAGTAACCATCACCACAACAGATCACAAGCTTCTGTACACAAATGACCACCTGTACCTTCACCACAATGGCAAGAGCCTTGACTATGAATCTTTTGGGAGACCCAGACTAGTTTTAATAATCCATGTGGCATGACATTCCTTCATAATAATTGCATAATTTGCCTTCTTTTTTTCAGACTTTTTAAAATTAATAGGCTGACTTTATAATTTAAACAAAAAGTAAAATCTGGGCTGAGGGTTAGGGTTAGGGTTAGTGGCGGAGCAGTTGCTGGGCTTGATCTAACTAGCACTGTACTAAAAAAAAGGGTGGGGGGAATATATCCCCCAAACCAAGGAAACATGACCTTACCTTAGCTCAAGTCCAAAGGAGGAATGATTATCTCTCTCTCTGTGGACCTCAGAGATACATATGGGTTTAATCAAAATATCCTGTTTCAGATACCCCATGGAACTCATCACGGGTCCAAGCACATTTTCTTCCTTTGTTTATTGATTAATAATCAATTAATTAACAACAATACAATCACCATGTTTTAGGGACAGGACCTCCAGGGGAGCCACCCTCTCCTCATAGACAAGAGCCCTTTAACACTGGACCTCAGGGAACATGTGTGACCTGCTGGTGTCTGTGCTGCCCACCAAGACCTGCATGGGGCCACGGGTCCTCCGTGACCTTCTTGGGCTCAGTTTGCCCATCTCCCGGGCTGCCATGGGCAGACGCCTCAGTCAGGACCACACAGACAGGGAAAGATTCCAATCATGTGTGGTGGAAAGTAAGCTGCAAACAGCTCTGAAAATAACTGAAACAACTACTACCTTTTAAAAGTCACCTCCAAAAGTTAAAAATGGAAATAAAGTCACCTTCCTTGCATCAAATTAGATTAAACTATTTTTTGGTTCGTGACATATTCCCATCACCGGTCCGTTGTTGGTGAGGTTTCTTTCTCTTGTGCACATGGGTTCCTTTTTTTACACAGCAAAAAAGCAGCACAGGCAAGGACAGGAGAGGGTGAGGTCTCACTTACATTGTTCTCTATGTTCGTTACCCACAAAGCCAACCACCCAGGCTTTGTTTCTCGGGAATAAGCCACTCTGCTCTGGTCCCTGTGGGAGAAACATAGACTTAGCCTGACTTAGATTCTGCAAGGTGTTATGTGGAACTACATACTAGTGAACAGTGGTCCTTTATAATTAATTCAGTATTTTATTTTTGCTTTGAAATAATGTTATCACCACTGTTGCATCTGTCACCCAAAAATAAGATCTACTCCTATGACTAACGCCTGTTGTGTAAATACTCAACTCACACAGGTAAGCACTGCCTCATGGGGTAAATATTCATCTACTTCTTTCTTTTTTCGATACTGGGAATTGAACTCAGGGACACTCAACCACTGATTGACACCCCAGCCCTATTTTGTATTTTATCTAGAGACAGGTTCTGAGTTGCTTAGTGCCTCGACATTGCTTTGAACTTGTGATCCTTCTGTCTCAGCCTCCCAAGCTGCTGGGATTACAGGTGTGTGCCACCTGTAATTAGATGAGTCAATAAATTAAGATGTTGTAAGATAGAATTATGCATAGGCCACCGAAAGTTGAATGATGATTACTCATGGATGATTTTCTGTTTATAATCTAAAGAATAACCAAAATTGTAACTGAGCCAGTAATTCACAACTGAAAAAAAGTCTCTGTGCAATAATCTACATGTACCTTATAAAAAATGGCAGTAAACCAGGTGCCATGATGCACGCCTGTAATCCCAGTGACTTGGGAGGCTGAGGCAGGAGGATCTCAAGTTCAAAGCCAGTCTTAGCAATGTTGAGGCACTAAGCAACTCAGTGAGACCCTGTCTCTAAGTAAAATACAATAAAAGGGATGGGGATGTCGCTCAGTGGTCTAGTGCCCCTGAGTTCAATCCCTGGTATTAAAAAAATAAAAATAAAAAGTCCTCTGTAAAAGTGGCCAAAAGGGTGGTTGCTTGTGGTAGAGTGCCTGCCTCACATATGCGAGACCCTGAGTTCGTTCCTCAGAACCACATAAAAATAAATAGGTGAAATATAGGTAATGTACAACTAAAAAAATAAATATTTTGTTTTTTAAAAATGGCAATAGCGGGCTGATGTGGCTCATTGGTAGCGCACTCGCCTGGCATGCATGGGGCACTGGGTTTGATCCTCAGCACCACATACATATAAAATAAAGATGTTGTGTCCACCGAAAACTAATATATATATATATATATATATATATATATATATATATATATATTAAAAATTTCTCTCTCTCTCTCTTTCTCTCAAAAAAAATTTTTTTAAAAAGATGGCAGTAGGGCTTGGGTTGTGGCTCAGCGGAAGAGTACTTGCTTAACACAAGTGAGGCTCTGGGTTCGATCCTCAGCACTGCATAAAAATAAATACATAAAATAAAGGTATGTGTCTATCTACATCTAAAAATTTTTTTAAAGAAAATGGCAGCAGGCTAAGTATTTTCCTATGAATATCAGTGGTGGAACTCAAATAATCATAATCTTCTCATAAAACCTCATTCTCATTGATCTGTATTTTATCTTATTTTAAAAAATTTTATTTATTTGACTATAATAATATATAAATATACAAATGCAAGCACACTAAAAATGAATCCTGAAAATACTAACCTCTGTCTATCCCTCTCTTTAGTCAACAAAATGATGGTCAAGATCATTTTGGGGTTGTTAACAAAATTCTGTGTTCTTGGCAGCACTATTCCCAACAGACAACATATGTAATCCACCTAATGTCCATCAATGGATGAATGGGTTAGGGAAATATGGTCCATGCACCCAGTGGAACACTACTGAGCTTCCAATGTTGTGTGGATAATTGTGAGTCTGTTGTCTATGAAAAAATTAAAATGAGTTTGTTAACATCCCCAGAAACAATTTTCTGGGATTTTTATTGGGCTTGCATTGAATGTCTAGATTAAGATGGGGGAAACTAAGATCCTAAAACCAAGAGTTACTAAACAACACCACACACAAAAAAAATCCAGATCAAAATATCAATACTGCTAAGGTTAGAAAATACTGCTTTACCCTCTCCAAAATAATTGGCCGAAAGATGAAGATATTTATAAATTCACTCACAATCTCATCAGCATCTGTGAGCACGGAAATGAAGGGCAGGACAAGTCTGAAGTGGGTTTGGGGTGGAACTGAGTGCTGGTACTTAGCATGCATGAGGTCCTGGGCTTCAATCCCCAGCCAAAAAATTAATAAAAACAAGGAAGGAAGAAATCTGAATGGCCTTAACAGCTGTCCATGTGCTTCTTATTCCTAGATATAACCAAGTAGATCTTATTTCCAACAAGCAACCAACACCCTACATAATGTAAGACAATAACATTAATTTCTCAGTATTTAATCTCTAGGTGCTCCTTACCCAAACAGGCATGAGAATTAATCAATTTGTGTTGGAACTGACCACTTCAAATGTAAAATAATAATAAATATATCACCCAAGTCTCATAATAAAGCTATGTATGGTTATCCTTTGTCTTCACTCATTTACATATTTTCCTTGTTATTCTTTTATTAATGTACTTACAGTAATAACATCCAGACCCATGAATCTTGGTAGCCTGAGAACAAAATCCTGAATGTCCCTACCTTCTGCTGTGAGATAATTTATCACATAGGGATTAGTAAAGGCAGCTCTCATAATGGACCTCAGAGTTACAGGGTTTAATCAAAATCATTGATTCAGACACCCCAGAATACTCATCATTGTCCAGGCTCAGCACACCTTTCCTCACTCGGCCATCCCTCCGCCCTTCACTCATTAGTCGCCAATGCTAACAAAGTTGACAACCCTGAAAATACCTAGGTGCACCCCACCATCGTGCCCACCCACAAGCAGGGGGTCCTAATCAGAGTAAGATTTTCCCCATGATTGTACAATTTTGTCAAAATGGATTCTACTGTCCTACATAACTAAGAAGAATTCATAACTAAAAAAAATTTTTAAAAAGTCAACATCCATGAAATATAAACCTCTGAACAAGATCCTTCAATACTACCAAGATACTTCTACTGGGTTAATTGACACTCAACTTCCTTGCTTTGTATCACCCTGCATCTGTACTTCGTCTGTGCTTGCCCTCCTTTTATGTAACCTGTCTCCATGGTAAAAACAGTACATGACTGCCAGGCACAGTGGCACACACCTGTAATCCCAGTGGGTCAGGAGGCTGAGATAGGAGGATCACAAGTTCAAAGCCAGCCTCAGCAAAAAGTGAGGCACTAAACAACTCAGTTAGAAACTGTCTCTAAATAAAATACCAAAAAAAAAAAAGCAGGACTGGGGATGTGGCTCAGTGGTTGAGCATCCCTTTGTACCCCCCAAAAAGATAGCACATGTAGTAGGCAACCTCCAAGATGGCACCAGGGACCCCCGGGGTGAACAGAGTCTCGAGTCAGATCTTCCACCTGCATCATGATTGCCTTTTCTGACAAACAGGATACGGCAGGACTGACGGCTCTACTTGAGCCAGGAGGCTGACCCACAGCACTCTCAGGTCCCCAGCAGAGGTGACTCCACCTAACTCTCACCTGCAACCTCACAAGAGACCACAAGCCACAATTGCCCAGTCAGCCTCTCCTGGATTCTTGTTATACAGAAACTGAGAGAAAGATCAAAGTTTATTGATATTTTTGATGTTTGAAGCCACGAAGCCACGGGGTGATTCATTACATGGCAATAGATAGCTAACACAACACAGAAATGCTGGGACCAAAAAATGCTTCAAGATTTTGGATTTTTTCTGGCTTTGGAATATTTGCATATACATAATGAGATATTCTAGGGATAGGACCCCAGTCTAACCATGAAATTCCTTTATATTTCATACACATCCTGTACGCAAGGCTTGAAAATAATTTTAAATAATATTTTTAGTGTGTCTGCATTTTGACTGCAACCCCTCACAGGAGGTCAGCTGTGCTCAGAAAGTTTCAGAATCAAGAGCCCTCCAGATTTTGGACTTCCAGGTGACAGATGCTCAAACTAGCCCAGGAACATCCATGAACCCCCATCTCAACTCACACCACATCCCCTCTCCTTGTCTTTACCCACTTGAACAAAGTCATGGTTTCAATATTTAGGGTTGAAGAGGTATTAAATCAATGATGGTACCAACTAAATTTTCATATTCACAACTTCTAAAAATGCATGAAAGCCCCCTAAGTTGTGCTAAATTGGATTTATCACAAACTTTGTTTTGTTTTCACTATTGGTTCGTGCATGACACAGTTTTATCTATGTACTTAGTCATTTATTCATTTATTTGATATAATTTAGAGATAAAAGAACCACGTAAACCCAGCACATGAAATTTGACTGTTCTCTCTGTAATGGTCTCTAAGCTCCTTACCCACAGAGAAAAAGCCAATGTCTCTATTATTGCTGAATAATTAAATCAGCTATGGTTTTCTTATTCTGCAAAGTAAAATGCACATTTTATAAAAAATGGAACAGGGTAGACTTAACTCCTTTTAATAGACTTGAGTCGTGAGGGATTAGATGGATCATGAGCCTTGGTTCCTATCACATTCTCATTACTGACTTAAGAATAGTGCTACATTTTATGTACTGGCTTATTTACTGTTTAATTTTTAATATAATAAACACTTAAATCTACCACCCAACACAAGAGAATAAATAAAACTATCACGATTATCCACCTATATACTCCCTAACCACATAAAGACCCTAACCTCATTAATCTTTTGTGTGTTGCTAAGAATGTATCACTGAAGCATTGATCCCGGATTTACCCTAATTTATGCATTAACTGACTCACTCATGACTTTTTTATTCAAATAATAATTTGCTTCTATTCAATTTTTAAAGAAGAAAGAATAAAACCCACCAGTAGTTCAGGATTGAAATACCACTTCATGCAACTGCTGATTTTTGGCATTTTTTCCAAAGTAGGATAAGTCTAGATTTCTTTTTTCTTCCTATGCAAAAAAAAAAAGTATTAATCATAACTTTGTTTCAAGACCCCTGCTCCTCACCAGTTCACTATACGCCATACTTTAAGTAATGGAATAAGATATAAACTCCTTCATTCTTTCACTTTTAACAATGTAACAAAATGAATAAAAGTCAAGGTAAGACAATGTCATCAACTAACATTACCGGGATCTGTCCATAATCTCATTGCTCACAGATATCATCAACTGGGTCCTTTTCTTTTTAAATAGTGGGCAGTGGACAGAATCAGATTAATAATATTAACTATCACATGCACAACTATAGTCCATTCTTGGCCTTCTTTCAATTAGGCAATTACTCCAACAATCATTTCTAACATGAATGATTTGCTTCTTTTCCAAATAAAGCCAACAACCAGCTACCCAGCACCAAACCACAAAACAACAAGGACTCCCATGGAGTAAGTCATGCCCTCTGGGGAAAACACTAAGAATGACTTGATCCATTCATGAGACTCATTGCTTCAGAAAATGATAACAGTGAATATAATAGCTTGTTTGCTGCAGACTTGCAAAGCAGCACCGTGCACTTACACATCTTGATCTATACAATTCACAAACCTGAAGAACTGATTTAAATGTAAATCTTTATTTCATGGCTTGGCCTCACAAATAACGAACAGATTTTTTCTGATTTCCATGGCTAGTGGCTCATGTATTTATCTGTGTCTATAATTATGCATGGAATGAAATAATTATGCATTTCCCTGCACTTTACGCAGGACTTTTGACTATTCTGACTTTTGTATACTCTCCCCACCACACAAAAGAGGAAGAGATTTCCCAAGAGACCTGTAAGTTACAGAATTTAATCGAAATCTTGATTTACACATCTCAGAATACCTATTGCTCAAGGCTTGCTGTATCTTCTTCCTTTGTTTATCTACATTCCTTATTCTTCAATCCAATGATCCACTAAAAATAGGATAAATCGGAAAGTCCAAAAAAACAACATCCCTTGAATGCTGCTTATAACTGTCTAAGTGCCTATTTCCCGTGGAGCTAATAGACGACATCGTTTTGCACGCATAAAATAATTGACATTCTAGCAGCTCCATACCAGCCACACTTGGCCCCTTTTTATTTAAAGATGATGCAACCAATAGCCACGGAACCATCATCTCACTCCATCAGGAACACTGACAATATTGCCCACCTTCCTTTGTGCTTCTCATTCAAGGAATTAATCGTCAGAACCGTTACCAGTGGGGAGTACTTCAGTGACTCACAAAGCAAAAATAAAACAGAGTAGGAAGCAATGAATGTAATGTAGCATCCGGCATCATTTTTATTGGCTATGGTTAACCCTCAATTCCAAATCTAAGCACAAACTCATCAGGGGTCACAGCTGATGTTAGTTAGTCTTATTTATGAATATATTCATTTATGACTTTGAAAAATGCAGACAATAACGATGAACCAACCTCCCAAGCAAAGAACATGAAACTATAGCTATTACTGCCATAAATCTCTGCTCTTCCTCCCTACAGAGGTGAGAACCAAGACCTTTAGCATCACTAAATCAACTGGGGGATGTTCATTTGGTGAAGTAAGAAATAAACTTTCAAAAGAAAAAACCTACACTCAGGTAGTTTAATGAAGTTTATCTTGCAGTATTAGTCGAACGTGTCATCTCATAATTTCATCCTTTCCCTGAAGGGTACTTTTTAGCTATTGATTTAGTTAGTTTTTATTTTTTAAACAGAATAATAAATATCACCATGTGAATAAGAGTCCTATCTATCATAAACATCTGTCTCCACACTCTCTACCCATAAATTTGAGAACTAAATTTATTGATTTTAATGGACCTCACTTGTACCAAATTGGATAAATGTAAATCTTTATTTCATGGCACGGCCTCACAGATGATGAACAGGTTTTTCTGATTTCCATGGCTAGTGGTTCATGTATTTATCCGTGTCTATAATTATGCATGGAATAAATTAATTATGCATTTCCCTGCACTTACCCAAAGGGCTGGTGGGAACCTCAAGTGCTATTTATTTATCTGGTCAGTCATTGGGGTGTAACAGTAATAAGCATGGTCTTTGGTATTTTGACCCTTCTTTTGTGTAACTGATCAAGATATGAACACATTCCTTTGTTCTCTTAGGAGCAGTTAAAGTCAACACAAGAGACAACAAGTTGGAATGTCTACCCACATGCTCACGACCCACAGATGTGACCAAGTAAACCCTCTCTGGACTTTTTAAAAAATAATACTCAGTGAATATATTTGGATTAATCATAATTCTAATTATATATCCCATTCTCAATATTGGCTCATGTTTGGCCCTTTCTCAAATTTAAAACAAAATAGTAAGCTCCCTACAAATTAGAGGAGACAGTAGCTCAGCCCTCCTCATCTGCCACGTGTTGCCCAGTCGGCCTTCTCTTAGGTAACCACTGGATGAGCACCTTCCTTAATATTCTAAGTTATCTTGGTGCCTAAGGACCTGTGCACTCTACACCTTTCTTTTTCCAGTACTTGGGCTCTAGCCCAGTGCCTGGCGCATGGTGGGGGAGTCCAGGCTTTCACCCCTTTTTGACATGGGATCTCACTAAGTTGCATAGACTGGCCTCTACCTTGTGATCCTTCCACCTCAGCCTCCCAGGTAGCCAAGGCACGCTCCACCACACCCAGCCCAGACCTGACCCTTGAACACCATAAATGTGAACAACTGCCCACCTGCTCATTGACCACAGGAATACTTGACTGTATACCTCTCGTCAATGTTTGTTGTTGTTTTTCATAAACTTCAGTGAACATGAATTAATCATGAGGTTGTAGTCATCTAATATGTTCTCTACAACTGGCCCCTGCTTGGTCTCTTTTAATCACAAAGAACATGAAACTATAGCTATTACTTAAATCTCTCGTCTTGTAATTTTTTTGTCTATGGAAATGCTTTCTCTTTCTTCTTAATAAAAGCAACAAGTAGCAAACTCCTACAAATCCAGAATGTCGGCATGGACTTGTAGATGCCCCCATGTCTGTCCATTTGTATCTGGAGTTCCTGAGTGCACTAAGGGGTTAGCGGTTTCAACCTGTGTTACATGGGAACTCAGTATTAGACAAATTCACTCCTAATAATACTTCTTTCAGGACACACCCTCATCAATGACCCACACCTAGCAATCTTTATCCTTACCTACACACTCATTTACTCATGAATTCACATATCCACCCAGGACCCACTGAAGCCCAGGCCACTCATGACTGGGGTCTCCACACCCCCACAGGAAACACCTGGGTTCTAACGGCCTTCAGTTTCAAGTCTGATCAAAATTCTTGATTTGTCTTCCCTAGAACTTATCATGGATCGAAGCTCATACCTTTTCTTCATTTACTTATTCATACAGTATGGTTTACACATTATCTTGTGTTTTACTCCTGGCTTCAGCAATTAAAAATATCAACATCCAAGAGTCACAAAAACACCACGACAGGTCTTTGCCTACTGCAGAAGCTGCTGGTGGACCCATTTCCCGCAGAGATGGGAGGCGAGACCTGCTCTCGGTCAGACGGCAGTGCTGCATGTGCAGTTCAAGCCACGGCTTCCCACCAGCCCCTGTGCTCCACTGCTGTCTGCCTGTCAATCATTCAACTTCGTCATAACTGAAGACAGTACAGTGACCAACCCAGTGGCCACCTTCACTGCTACAGCAAGGACAGCACTGTGCACCCTGCCCCTCAAAGCCTGGAAACCCAGATCTTTAACTGCAGATATATTTTCTTAAGACATGAGACAAAAATAGAGTGGGATTTTGAGCACCTGTGGAAATGAGTTCCACACCCTCTTCTTTGTCCCCAGTGGACTCCAGTTATGGGAAATGGCCTGATCCACGGTCCAATGCACATTCCTAGCACATTCCCAGTGCGGTGTTCTTGGATTGTTTTTGTTTTACTTTATTCTTTAATTGAATGATAAAGGCATGTGCACTACTGGATGTTTTCAAGTATACGAGAGGCGGGGTGACGAACTCTGGCTAATTAATGTGTGCGTTACCTGGAGCAGTTATCGTTCTGTGGTGAGAACTCCGACCTCCCCTCAGCTCGAGAGCTGTGATGCTGTCTGGTTGCAGCAGCCACCAGTTCCCTGGCTGGCAGCTCCCAGATAGTATGACTCGCCCCTGCAGACCCCGAGCACAGACGCTGGTACTTACCCGAGTCCCGTTGCTCCTCAGCCACAGAAACCACAGCCACGGTTTTCAACAATGGATAATAAATAAATCAGATTTGGTACCTTGGATCTGTGGAGTGAAAAGCGGTTTTTAGAAAATTCAAGCACTGCAGATTTAGGTTTTGTTGGTGGGACTTTAATCCTGCTGTACCCAACGTGTTAAGTACCCAAGTTTTCATCACATTGCCATTACTAGCCCCAAGTGTCCCCCACTTTATTTACTGACTTCAATTAGTAATTTATGTGTCACAATAAAAACTGCTAGTTCTAAACACCCCTGTAGGCAAGTCACAACTATGCACATTTCGATTCTGTCTAGAAAATACCCCCACACAGGCGAGAACCTGGGTCTTCTCTCATGGGTGCTCCTGGATCATAACTCAGTTTACCTTCTCATTTCCTCCCACATCTTCTCCAATTGCATTATGATTTCATTCAATTATTCATTTATTTTCTGTTTACCCACAGAATAACTTTTTAAATCTTCATACAAAATGCAAAACAGTCTGCAGTATTATGACAGGTAATAACCTGGGCGGAATCTCAGGCTCCTTTTATTGACATGGGCATCAGTAGATCAGAACAAGAGGAACGTTGAGCTTTTCATTCCTTAGTTCATTCGATGACTTATTTACTTACTTGCAGTACTAGAGATGGAACCCAGAGCCTCACACATGCTAGGGAAGTGCTCCGAGATGCATCCCCAGCTCTGCAATTAACTTTTCAAATGACAGGTGGTCTTCCATGGTCCATGTCTGCCCTCTTTTTTTAAATACTCCCTTCCTTCATATCATTCACCAATAAGAATGCCATCACTGTTTGTGAGATTGCATACACAGGAATAGAGCCCTAAATAATGCCAACACCTGCCTGAGGTCTCAACACCCACACATACACTAGAAACGTACTGAGCAGGCCTCGTCGGTTCATTGCTCCTATCTTATAACACCTCTTACTATTGGCCAAGACTTGATTTTCTATCAGTTGCGAAGTTCTGAATAATTTGTTATGTTTTTCTTTTTTCCCTTCTCTTAAAAAAAATTGATTCTTGGAGCTGGAGTTGTAGCTGCTCAGTGGTAAAGTGCTCACCTAGCACATGTGAGGCACTGGGTTCAATCCCCAGCACCACACGTCAATAAATAAATAAAGGTATTGTTTCCAATTACAACTAAAATATATATATATATTAAAAAAAAAAACTGATTCTCTCAGTGCTGGGGATGGAACCCAGGGCCTGTACAACTAGGTTAGTGTTCTACCTGCACTACACTCAAAGCCCCTGATAAAAGTCTTAATAGAATTAGCTATCGCCAAGCAGGAAAGAACCGGAAGCTCACATACATCCATGTTTGCTACTAGCCACATGGCAGTACCCTTGACCCCCGGAATGACTGCAACCCAACTTCTCAGAAATAATTTAATAATAATTAATATCCATTACCTACTGTCATGATTAATGAATGTGTAACCGCCATTGTCTTGACTCACTGGGGGCAGACCTAAGATCTACAAAAGACCCAAACCAAGATGCCCTTCCCCCTCATGGAACTACAAGCTCATGTCCCACCGGGACGATGGATTAGGTGTGTGTGCGCAATGGTCCTTGGGTCACGGGGTTCAGTCGAAATCCTTGATTCAGAAACCCTAGGGTGCTGATCATTGATTTGGGCTGGGGAGCAATGCTGTATATTCATTTCCAGATTTGTTATGGGTTTATTCATTAATTGGCTGATAATTATCACAACAAAACTAGATCACATGACCCACCCCAGTCTTTGTGCTGGTTGTTCCAATTGCTACCACACTGGACAGCTTGCCCCAGGGGACAACCACCACATGAGGATGGACCAGTGTCCCTTACACAACCCTCATCATCAGGGCATGGACTGGCCCTCTTCCTTCAACTTGCCCAAACGTTAAATATTTAACAAATCACATCCAGAAACCTCTGGTCTTACCTCACTAACAATATTTCTGCCCTTCCTCACATTTTCCTTCTCTTAGGGGTAAGACAAATGAATTATTAAGCTACAGTTTTCTTCCTCTTTTTTAATTGATCCCACCTGTTTACAATTGAAGGAATATTAATTTTGTTCCATGGAACATTGGTCATAATGGTACGTCCTTCAATTACTATTTTATTGTTAATTGGCAAATCACTCGACCCTCTCTGTAACTGTTTGTTTACTGCTTAATTTAATGTCATATAAAATCTGACATTATCACTGTCCTTTCACATGAATCTACACGGGAACCTTAAACACGCAGGAGCCTAACTTGATGCCATCTACAGGGACAGGAGCAGCATGCAAATGCCCGGATCCTCATATGAGCTTCATAATTAATTCTCCTGGCTGACCCATCATCTGCTTCTCTTAACTAATTGTGACATAAACTTATTCACTCCTTCCTTTTTATAATTCATAGCTGGGAATCCAAAGAAACAGGATAAAAATTCCATATACATCTAACATCTGCCAATCTGTCCCCGACCCACAGAAATGATCAATTATATTGTCACTGGATTAACAGAAATTCTTATCCTGCAATTCTCAACACGGGTGCTCTTCCACTTTCCTATTTATGTAAAATTTCTCTTTTTAGAGACAAGAACCACTATCCACCAGTGTATATGTGTGTGTATATGTGTGTGTGTGTGTGTGTGTGTTTACATAGTTTAATGGACTTATGTGCTTCAAAAACATATTAATAATGGTTCTTGTTTCACTACATGCACTCATCATTGGTCTTTATTCACTTATTT
Source organism: Ictidomys tridecemlineatus (assembly GCF_052094955.1). Classification (NCBI taxonomy): domain Eukaryota; kingdom Metazoa; phylum Chordata; class Mammalia; order Rodentia; family Sciuridae; genus Ictidomys; species Ictidomys tridecemlineatus. The sequence continues at coordinate 119,948,228 of NC_135481.1, read as the reverse complement.
ACATGTTTATTTAATGAGTTCGTTTGTAAACTCATGCAATTTTTAGTGATTTACTCATTGATTGATTATACAATAAGGTAATCAATACCCTAGCTGCAGAGTCCCTTCCCGCACAGAGACAGGGCACCCTCGGGGTGCACTTCGGGGTTCCCTGACCCTGCCTTGGCTCATTGCTGGGTTCTCCCCACCTTGGCCACGTGCTCCTCTTCCCTAGAGTTCTCCTTTACCAGACATTTGTTCATGTACGTCATCTTCTCCAAAAAACAAAACCAATCAATACTCCTGGCAGACATCACCACGCCCAAGCCTCTGAGGAGTGACCAGGGGTCCTTCTCACAGGAAACCTGTTTATGCTGGCAGAGGCTCTGTGGCTCTGTTCTGTACCCAGTTTATTCCTACCAAGTCAGCCACTCTCCAGGACAGCCCAGACATGAACTAAAGTAAGCTTTGGGCATTAGTCAGGTGAAACACATAGGTAGCAACTCTACGGAACAGGAAATACCAGAAGGTAGCCTGCCTTGGAGAGCCAACAGTTCACCTGGCGGTTGAGAGCAGTCGCCATGTGCTCATGGTCTACACAGAGGGTGTCAGTGAGTGGGAGAGTCAGGCGGGCAGTGCCGCCAGGAGGTGCTGGCACAGGGAAGACCCTGAGGAATGGCAAGGAGGTGGGACATGGGAAACTGTCAGGGTGAATGTTTTAGTCAGCTTTTCATCACCCGAAAGACCTGACAAGAGCACTTAAAGGTAGAAAAGTTGATTTTGGCTCACAGTTTTCAAGGTCACTCCATGGTCAGCCGACTCCTTAGCCGCAGGTCCGGGGTGAGGCAGGACATTGTGACAGATAGCTGTGGCAGAGGCGAGCAGCTCAGGACATGACAACCAGGAAACAAAGAGAACCCCAGTTACCAGGGACAAAATGTATACCCCAAAGTCACACCCAGTGACCCACCTCCTCCAGCTACACCCTACCTGCCTATAGTTAATCCACATAATTAATCCACCTAGGTGGGTTAATTCCACTGATTAAGTTACAGTGCTCATAAGCTAATCTTTTCACCTCTGAACATTCCTGCATTGTCTAACATGTGAGCTTTTGGGGGACACCACATATCCAACCCATAACCGTGACTGAGCCCTGTTTCTAATCTAAGTTAAACTCACGTTCAATCTCACTAAAGTAAGATTTGATCATCGTTATCCCATTTTTCTTTCTCTCAATTTCTTCATTGATTTCTTCACTCATTCATTTACTTATTTCTGAACACCTTTGAACAACTGTCCAATCAAAGATTTCAAAACACCAACTATTACTTACATTTTCTTTATGAACCTAACCTACCCAAATAAGAGTCAAAGTCCTCATAAATGATGCATGATTAAACTAGTATGTGTCCTTTCTGTCCAACAAGAAGCAGCTATTAGAAAACTAAACACCCTGGATTGTTTTTAGTGGCACTCACTTGTGTAGAGTTAAATTAATAGGCCTTGGGTTATTAAATATTAGCCTCATTGGTCTGTGCTTAGCCCTTTTCAAATTTATTTATCCCTTAAAAATCATGAAATAGGGCTGGGGATTTGACTCAGTGGTAGAGTGCTGACCTAGGCAGTACTCAGGCCCTGGGTTCAATTTCCAGCACTGCAAAAAAAAGAAAAAGAAAATTATGAAAGAGCAAGGTACAATGGCAAATGCCTATAATCTCAGCAGCTCAGGAAACTGAGGCATGGGGACTGCAAGTTCAAAGCCAGCTTCAAGAACTTAGCAAAGCACTAATAAGCAACTTAATTTTCAAATTAAGCAAACTGTGTTGCTTATTAGTCTCTAAATAAAAGATAAAAAAAAAAGGGCTGGGGCTGGAGCTCAGTGGTTAAGCACCTCTGGGTTCAATCCCCAATACTAAAAAAATTAAAATTAAAATCCTTGAAAGAACACTCATATTATCATACCCAACAAACAAAAGACTACTGATACCTTTTTCCTTCCATGAGCCTCTCTCACAGATAATATCCCAGACTTCACAAATAAGGAAGTGTTTACATAAACCATAGTGCATAAATAGTAAAATGCTATTAAAGTAAATGAAAACATTCGTTATTGGGCTGATGCCTCTCAACTTTGGAGAATTATATAGATGACTTAAGGTTTATAAGTCATTAAATATGACCTTCATTACTCCATCCTGGACCCTCTGATTTTATTTATGTATGTATCCATTATTTTTAATAAATCCATAAACAAACATGAACCCACCATCCAACCCCAAAACAAAAAAGCACTTATATCTCACATATTATCTGATATATATTATTTATCTCTAAGTAGACATTCCATTTTTCTTTGCTATTTCCTACACAGAGAACAGCCTAATGTTTTTTTCTTTTTAATTTGGTGACTTGTTGTGTCTACTTGGACTTATCACTCTAGATTCATGCCTGTCTCATCACTGTCCTGGGCATGGTCACCTTTGACTTTATCCATTCAGGTTTAAGAATTCAGTAAATATCCATCCACCAACCACCCAAGCCCTAAACAGTAGCACTAGCCACAACTCACATTGGCTGGTCCACGGCACTTTCCACAGAGGTCACCTCCAAGGTCGCTGTTGGTAAAGTGGCATCACACCCACTGTGGGGCCTCCACCATTCTGTGAGATATAAGGCAGATATTAACATGATAAAGCCTACACTTTTTAATGGCGATTGGGGAGCAGAACAGGACGAATCACAATCTTTGGTTCATGATACAGTCTCACCCACTGGCCCAAACATGAGTATCAGTATTTGTATTTATTCATTTTTATTATTACAATAGACATGCATTAATTTACCACCCAAATCAAAAAACATGTACTGTTACAAGAATCTGCCCCTATGTTTCTTCCCCACAAATGAACCCACAGACATCATTCCTAAAAAACAGGCATGCAGAGTTACAGTCATCACGACCCTTGACGCCACAAACAATCGCATTGTAATTTCCTACTCATCCTTTTATTGCTTTTACTTATTTTTTTAAATACAATAAATACAGATGAACCCGGTACTAATCCGCAACAAATTGATTAGTCAGTACATCCAAACGCTTCTTAACCACAGAGGTCTTATTTTTTTTTTTAATCACTTTAAATGATCAACAATTGTACAGGAATAGATGAATCTTAATCCTTAGTTCAAAATACATCATTTTTGATGGTCCATTTTTGACCATCTTGCATTTCCTACTTTATTTATTGACTCATTTTATTCATGCTTAATATACAACAAATACACTTGAAGTCCCCTCCAGCCCAAAGTCAATGTCAGTTCTATACACTGTCGGTAGCTTCTTGCCCATAGCACCACAGCCTAGAGCTCTGGGGGCTGGGGTTTTACAACAGCCTTACAGAAACACAGACGAGGACGTGGTTAACAGGGGAAGCTGGTCAAGGGGTACAAGTGTGCAGTTGTGAGAAAAATTCTGGAGCACGGTGACTTGAGCTAATAATTCTCGAAATTTGCCAAGAGTACATTGTAAGTATTCTTGCCACAGACACAGAAGAAGTCACTGTGGTGTGGATGAAATGCTGATTGGCTTGGATCCAGAGACCAATGCACAATGAGGTACCTAGGTACATCAGGACCTCGTGCCTTGGCTGTATACAGTTTGATTTTCAACTGAACCTCACTAAGCTGGAGGGGAAGAGTCCATTTTTGTCACTGGCCACCTCTGGCACTCTTGACTTTTATTTACACAGTCATCATCTTTGCCTACTGAGAGAACTTCCATTAAGCCTGGCTTTTACCTGTCCACGGTCTCCTCTCTGGCAGGGGAACCCCAGCGAGCCCGTTTGAGGGAACACAAAACCACTCTGAAAGGAAGAAAAAGGCCTGTGGACCTTCCTTGTTCATCAATGTCAGGTTAGCAGGCCTGAATTAGTCACCATCTTTTGTCCAGAGGATTCTCACAACTGTTCCATTCAAGACCTTGATTACATTATTTCTTATTCTTTTATTATTCTTAATAATAAAATTAACAGCCACAAACCACTCTGAGCTCTTTCCCCATGTCCCTTGGTTGTGGTGAATTAGTCACAGTCCCTGCTTTACGACCCACTCTGCCCTTGCCCCCTGCATCCCTCACTCTCATTTTATTGATTGCTAAAAATAGTGGTGGCAAACCACACGTGGCCCCACCTCCATCTTCCCTTCCCCCTGCCTCTGTAAACCTTTGTGGCCACTCTGAAGTCTCCTGGACACCACCCCCTTCCCCTTGTTTATGTAGAAAATTTTAACACATATGTATATTCATAAAATCCGTCTTTGGTGGGTCACGTATATGTTCCTGAAATCTGTTTCCTGTGGGGCCCTCGCTTGCTGGGCCTCTACAGGTTTCTGATGAACGTGCAGGAATCAACGGGGAAGGAAATCCTCCAGCCCCTCCTCCAAGCACGCCCTCCCTCCTGCGCTTCCTCCAGGACTCAACCCCACCCCACCCCCATTTCCTCTACCACTTGTCCTGCACTGTCCTGAGGCAGGGTCTCCCAGGGGTTGGAGCACAAAGGCCCACACAACTGTGTCTGTCCCTTAAGCCCAGCCCCAAGCTCTGACTAAGTTAAGTGACATTAGGAAAGCTCACTAACCTCTCCATGCAACATAGTCACAAAACCAGTGCCCCAGCAAAGTTAGTTATCATGTGCATGCCAAGTCAGCCAGGTAGAAGCCCTTCCACCCATCTCTGAGCCCCGCATCCAAATCTGTGCTCCCACTGCAGCAGCGCCCGAGCTGTGGTGCTAGACAGACAGACAGACCAGGTTCCACCCCAGCAGGCACTCATGAGCTGTGTAACTGCAGAGACGTGACCTGGCCTCTCTGTCTTGTGCCCCGAGTTGTGCGATTTGCAGAATGAGGACAGCCATACCCTCCTGGGTCCAATGCGAGGGTGAAGGACTACTGAGCGATGGACGGACCGATCCTCACGCAGCTCCCGCCCTGCATACACCTGCTCACAGCGTGCCCTCCCCTGCCCCACACCACACACCCCACACCCACACCGCACACCCACACCCACACCCCACCAGTGCAAGAGGCTCCGGTTGGATTAGAGAAACACATGGTCTCGATGCTCAGGCCAAGCTGAGGGTCTCAGGGAGGATGGACCTCAAACTCAGAAAGGAAACTGTGGGATCTGTTCTTTTTTGGACATGGCATCAAAACTTAAACAAGTGCCATGAAAAGCAGAAACCCACCCGAGGAATGCATTTTGGGAAACCAAAATTCATTGCAGGTAATGGGGCTGCTCTCTTGGGAGTCTATGCCACAAGATTCTTGAAGGTCAAATTATTTCCCAGGAACCAAAGCAGTTCTTACTGACAATACACAGCCAGTCTCCTCCCGACCCTCCCAGAATGGCCTGGGCAGGTACCCAGCATACTGACCTCAGAGCAAGCAAGAGACATGAAAGTCATTCTGTAAATTAACGTGTTTGAGTAGAATGTTATGTACACACAAACATATCCATTTGAGGATTTCCACAAAAAAAAAAAATCCTGGAAAGACCACCAGGCGGGGCTCCCCCTCCTGCCTTTGCCTTCAAGACAAGGCCTGCTCCCTCACTGAGCTTCAGGGGGCAATCATTCAGGCAGCCTCCCTCCCTCCCAGGTGGTGTCAAGACACAAGGCACAACAGAGAGGTGCAGACTCCCTCCAAGCACCAGGGACTGTTCACATTGTACCTCTGCACCCAGCACGCAGCGTTCACAGCATGGGTTAGCATACATTATCCTGCTTGATCCTCACAACCGTCCTGTGAATTAGACATAATAATCATAATTAGCCAATATTTATTGAATGCATACTCTGGACCCAGCACCCCGCTGCCTGCTTTGCATACATTGAACTAATGTGTGGATGTGATTCAATGGCACCAGCTCCCCTCACCCTGCTACTCCTCAAAGTCTTTTTAACCCACCTGCACTCTTTCCCAGGGGCTAGGTCCAGGTCCTAGTGGAAAAAATAGACAAATCCTCTAAGAATTAATATCTCCATGGGTAGAGACAGGAACAGAGAATATTCAAAATAAATAGGTGTAATACATGTGGTAGGGGACAGTAACAAGAACCAAGGAAAAAAATAAATCAGGAAGGGATGAGGAGACAAAGCCTCCCCAAGATGGTGACACTGGAGCAAAGCAGAACCTTTGCAACTTGAGCCTAGTGGCATGTGACTGTACGTGAAGTGGTAGGGGCAGTTACCATCGGACACTCTACAGTCTGATGGGGGAGACAGGCTTTGCGTTGGTGCTGACTTACTCACATGCCACCTAGGCTCAAGTTGCAAAGTTTCTGCCCCAAAATAGAAGGAAGTTACCTGCCCTCATGCCCCAAATGATATAAGACTCAGAATTGTTCTGACAAGTGACCTTCAAAAGATGAGCCAAATTGGCTGCTTTCTAAAATAAATAAATAAAAATAAAAAACGGGAAAGAAGGTTGGTGGGAATGCATGTCAGAACTGGGTTCCCCAGAAATTTCAACTAGGACAACTGGCATATGCATCTTGCCCTTCACCTCCTCCCCAGCTTCCACCCAACCTCTAGCAACACCCTGCACTGCTCAGGATTATGCCTCATCTATGGCAGAGTCTCTGTAAATGGATCATGTGCATTTGGTGTGATCACATCCATTTGATCTGCTCACTTCCATAGCTAGAGCTAGAATATTTTAGACTTAAATCTCTGTTTGTGTTTCTCCAAAAGAAAACTCACACACCTGTCTGAGTACTTGTTTGGGTATCTATAAAATGTGAGTAATGATTCTTACCAAAGAGATTAAATGACATCTCAATGAGAATGGTTATAAAATTATAGCGAAATATTTATTGAGTTCATTGAGTGCCCACCATGCGGGAATCACTGTTTTAAGCTCTTGATTATGCTTGACTCATTTAATTTTCAAGTACCCATTAGTATGGTTGTATTGGTATTTTCATTTCACAACTGAGGAAACTGAGGCACAGAAGTTAAATACCTTGTCCAAACTCACAAAATCACTCACTGGCAGAGATGAGTTGGTGCCTCAACATCTTAGATGTGCATAACTGAACTTGGCCCATAAGCAGGCTCCCAAAACATATCTGGTAAATATTAGCCAATTCTGGTGTGTGGGGGGGTGTTGACTCACCTTTCCACCCTCTGTTTGGTCCCCTCCCTCCTCGCTTTGAACCCCTCTAGGCTCTGGAATCATTTTCACACCTGCTTCTATTAGCATTCAGTGACAAGGTGAAATGCCAGCATCGTACGTTGACTAAATTGCGGCATGAGAGCCACAGTGTGGCCCCTGTTTCCATGATAATTGCAAGTAGAGTACTCTAGGGAAGTCGTTACTTGAGAAATCTAATAAAATTTGATTGAATAAGGAGTTCAACTGACTAACAGGACAGGGAGTGAGCCTGACATGAGGGAACCTCCGAAGAGTGCAAACTTTTTTCAGGAATGGCCATAAGGAAAAGGAAATAGGTTAAGGGTATGTGTGTTTGGATGGAAAAAAGACTATGGTTCAGATCCTGGGCGTGCATGTGTTCCCTATTCATCTTTGGGTAAGTTCTATACCATTCCTAATCCTCAGTTTCCTTTTCTTTTAATTAAGGATGGCAGTGGTGTCATAAAGTGACTGTGATCATAAAGAGGAGACAAAATAATACCTAACACCAGAGAAGGCCTCACCAAGTGGTTGGGGTCAGAACTTAGTTATCAGGAGAGCAGTGGAAAGGCAGCTGCCTATTGCTCCCAGCATTGTGTGAAAACATCAGGCTATTAGAACTACCACGGAACAGCTCTAGCACCAAAGCTGAGGCGTAGATCCCAAGATTGGCAGCTCACCTGTTGTCCCACGGCCATCTGAGCCAGTCAATACACCAAGAGGCATCACAGAAGTGAGGAATTTCACCAGCAACTCTGTTCGGAGGAAGTCTATCTTGGAAGATCAAGTAAGCATTTGACCTTGGTGAGAGACTGCCTATTCTCTCATTCGTCTCTCAGTCCTCCTTCTGCACCTGCTCATTCACCTGAATTACCAACATTCACCAGCCAGACAACCCTCTTTCCACGTACCATCCACCCATCTGATCTAAACCTCTGTCCACATCTAAACCTCTATCCTTCCGCCTCTCACGCAAAGGACTCAGACAAACCTGGGTTGGAACCCTGGGTCCCGTGTCCTAGCAGAACTTGAACAAGCCACTGACTTCTCAAAGTCCTCTCATCTGTAAAATAAAGAGAAATCAGATGTAGCTGGGATGAAAAAATGTACGAGCAAGAGATGTTCCAGGGCCTGGCCTCAGCAGATTGTCGTTAAACGTTCATTCTCTCTCTCTGCTTCTGCTGTTGGGCTGGGAGTTAAGCAGGGAGAAAACCACTGCATCTTGCATGTCATATTGAGAAATGTTTTTTAGAAAATATCTGCAATGTTTTAGCAGTGTGCATACTTCAGCAGCACCCAGGGTTGGGGCCGCGGTCAGAGGGGTACTGGTGTATCCTGGGGTCACAGAAAAGGGTGCCACCTAGCAGATAAACACCCCTCGGGGTCCCCTGTTGATCCCAGGTCTCAAAAGCTGCTGTCAGGCACCGAGTTGTGAAGTCCAAAAGGACCAGACCCCCAGACTGCAGACTGCCCTGCTTGTGATGTGGAGCACGTACTACCTTAATCACTGAGGGCCCTGGACTGCCAGGAGCCTGTTTTGTGGATGATGGCCAACTCCATTTTGCCTACCCCAGCCCAATTCTCCTCCAGAGGCTTCCGGGAAAAGGAATAATTCAAACAGTTACTCTTTGCTGATGTCAACTGTGTATAAGACCCAGGACTTAGGGCTTCATATGCGACATCCAGTGCCTGTGGAGGGACCCAGGTCTTGCCCATGTTCAGTGAGAAAAGCAAGGTCAGCCTGGGTCGTGTTTCTGCCTTGAGCTCTGGCAGATGCCCAAAACCCTGGACGCATAGCTGCACCAATCTTCTGAAACCCCACCTGTCCCCTGCAAGTACAGGAAATCATTTGGACACAGATCTGAACAAGGAGCTGTAAAAGAAATTTATGGGTGAATCAGGAATATTGCAGTACTGGAGAGAGGTTGGCTGGCATTAAGGATACACTAATTTTTTAATTGTGATAATGGTATCATGCTTATATTTTTATGAAAGAAGAATTCTTTTTCAGAGATATATGCTCAAAAATGCTCAGGGGAGATGATAGACGTTATACAGAATTTGCTTCAAAACAGTCCCGAGGGTCGGGGTATAGGGGTTAGGAGTGGAGGTACAGTTTGGGGTTTGGATGAAACAGTAGAGTCCTGGATTGGATGACAACTATATCTGGGTAATAGCTATAGGAAAGTTAAAATCATGATTTTTAAAAATGTATTATTTTTTCTATATGTGTGTCATTTGAAATTTCCCATGATAAAACATTTTTTATTTTTTGAGGTTTTTTTTTTAATGTACCATAAAAATTAAGCAAAGGAGACACTGAAAAACTTAAAGGGCTGCTTGGGGTCCAAACTAAATCTTGGGGAATATGAAGGGACTGACTGACAGGGAAAAAATGCCTCAAAATGGAGAGGGGGCTGAAAGAGGCAAACTGTTCAAAGGTGGGTGGACCAAGGAGAATGGGCATAGGTGCCCGATGCTGTGCGCCCACCTCCTGCCACTCCTGCCCCTTCGGCGTCCCTGGGGGCCCTCCCTTGGCTCTAAAAGGACAGTGGGTGTCTCTTCCCTTCAAAACAGAACTAGCCACCTGATGATGCTGGCCAGTTTGGTTACTGGGACAACGCTGTCACCCATCAGACAGGCTTTGAAGGAAGACCCCAGAGTGGCCAGCTCAGCCATGCTGGGAGGATTCAGCTGTCAGCTTTCGAAGGCTTGTTCCCCTCCCTCTCCCTCTCCCTCTCTTCCTCTCTGCTCCCTCTCACTCCCTCTCTCCCCCTTCTTGAAAGAGCAAGATTTGGTGCTTTCCTTTTCACTAAAACTGTGCCAAGTACCCTGGGTCCACTGCACAGCGGACTGACTCACCCTGCAGCCCCATCTCATCTACTCCCCGACCCCCCAGCCCGCCCACCCACAGCCCTCTACCGCCCCCAGGCCCCTCTCCAACGGCAGCAGCCGGAGGCTCCGGCCCCTTCTTCCCTTCTCCCATCAGCTTCCTGGGCGCACGGCCACTGCGCACTCAGCAAGCTCCCCCCCCCCCCCCCCCCCCCCCCCGCGCTTTCGCTCCCACTTTGGGAAGCTGCGCGCCGCCGGACAGTGCCGGACAGCTTCAGCTGTGACCCTCCGCAGCTAGGCTGCTGCACTGCGGCACAGCCCGCAGCCCGGGGCGTCCCTCCTCGCGGACCCTGGCCCAGGGCACAGTCCACCCGCCCGCGCGCCCACCGGTGTCTGCTGCCGCAATTAGCGCCACTGAAAAAGCAGAAACGCCGGTCCCTTTGGACCGTCTCCCCCTCCTCACTTTTCGGACTCAGAAATGTGGCCCAGGCAGCCCCCTTGTGGCACTTGGGGGCGCCACAGACTCTTGGCTGGTGTCTGAAGAATTCAGACTGTCTGATTCCACCGCACCGTGAGTTGGCACAAATCTTAAGTGGCCCAACTCCTACCCGACGCAGAACTCCTCTGGCTGCTGTGCTGAGTAGGGGGCTCCTCTCCCTCCCCCTCCCGGGCCGCATCTCTCCCTCCTTCTTCCTGGAAGGGACCTGCGCTCTCCTGTTGAACAGTGCTCTGACAAGCAGACAGGTGTCTGGCAATCGTGGCAGTGGCCAGGGGATGTGGTGGGAACAGGGTCTTTCCTTGCAATGAGGTTGCTTTCCATCTCTCTCAGAGATGGGAAAATGAGGTGAGGGGAGGCGTGGGGTCCCTGTCTGTGTCAGAGTTAGGGCTGGGTACCCCCCTCAGGGGTCCCAGCATCGGGCACTTTTCCCTAAGGCGAGGGGCTACCCTAAGAGGCGTCTGCTCCCAGCTGTCAAGCCTGAGCCTCTTAAAGCTGGTTCTTCCCATCAGAAGCCCTGGAGGGCCCCTAGATGTTCTCTGTCCTCTCTAGCTCACTGTCCACACAAACAAACCCCAGCCCCCTCCATCTCTATCTGCAATCTGCTTGCAGACAGGCAGAGCCCTCTGCACATCAGGTTAATAATGCCATTTTCATAAGCCTCTGCCCATAGGTGCTAACACCTAATTTTGAATCTGCCCTTCAAACGGATTGGGCCACAGAGGAGCTGGGATCTCAAGCACCGCTGGGAGGTGCTTATAACTAATCAATCCATCCCCTGCCCACCCACACCCCCCCAGCACTCGGCACAGCCTCGCTGAGCAGTCTTCAGCAGCAGGGTGTGGTGGGGAGCCTCGAAGAGCCTGGGGTTCCATCCTGACCCAACCTCACACCAGCTGAGACGGTGAGTATGGGACTTCCCTTTCTGTGCCTCAGTTTCTTCATCAATCAAATGGGGATCATGAGATTATTGCCCAGTGACTCCTGTGCAGGCAGCTCAGCTCGGGGCTCTTGGATGGAGCTCCATGAATGCCAACTGCCCTCAGTCCCCTGGATCACCTTGATGTATACTGACTTGTTCCCTGTTTGTTTCCCCCACCAGACTGACTGAGCTTCGGGGACAGGAAGCTGACCGGCATCACCTCATCCCCAGCCTCACTCTCGGGTCAGGTCTGGGCCCGGGGAAGGTAGGTGCACTGCGGGGTTTGGGAAATGAGTGAGTGGAGGGATGGCAGCTCCCCAGTCTCTGGGATGCCTGGAGCCTGCTGGCTTGTCCTCCCCAGACCCCTCTCTGTGTAAGGTGGCCCTTCAAAAGTAGCAGGGAAAAATCATTTTTTATGCCTTCATGCTTTGCCTACGGTGCTGTTATATATGATGCAAATTCTAAGTCCGTTAAATGCAGACGTGGGCTCTGCATGTCATTTCTGCTGCCTGCTGCATCTACTGTGAGTCCCGCAGGCCGGGGGCTGCCTGCATCTGACTTGATTTGTGCGATTAAGCCGGCAGAGGGGACTCTGCCAGGAGAGGTTCCCGTCTGTATGCGGTGCAGGGTCTTGAAAGGCCAGATTGTTTTCTCTCTTAGGACACTTGTTACGTGTATCCCTCCCTCCCGGGTTCCTACCGTTGACCCCACAAGCATTCATGGAGTGTCTTATGTGTGCTAGGCTACTCATTGAGTCCTTTCTTCAAGCTGATGAGAGAAAAACTCTCATCTCCGTTTCACAGGGGAAAAACCGAGGCTCTAAAAAGTCAAGGGAATTGCCGTGGCCTCATAGCTGGAAAGCTGGGGTCGAGTCGGTCAGTCTGCACAGGGAGCCCCCCAGTTCTGCCGCAGCTGCTGCTGCCGCTGCTGCAGGGCTGACCAGGGCCAGCCAGCAGCTTCCGCGGGAAAGGCAGGGGGCTTTGCCTAGAGATCTTTCTCCCTGGCAACTGGCGAAGGGGCCATAAAAAAAATAAAAAAAAAAAAACAAGAGGGCTCAGAGCTGCTTAACAGATATACGTGGAACAGCCCCTTGGGAAGCATCACGCCCTCCCCTGGGCTTCTGGCAGAACAGCAGGGCAAAGGGCTCTGTCCAAGGTGCCAAGAGGCAGAGAGGAGGTACCCCAAACAGGTGTAGAGGCCCCCAAACCTGTTCAGATGTGGGTGGGGGTTTCTATTTAGCACAACACTGACAGGAAAGTGAGCTGGCAGCCTGCAAAGACCCGAGGACAGAGGGGCTGGGGGCTGCTGCCAGCCGCAGAGGCAGCAGGCAGTCGAGGGCTGAGAAGAGCAGCTCAGCGTGTCAGCAAGCTGCTCGGGGAGGAAGGAAGCTCCCTGTTACGGGAGGCATCCAAGCAGAGAGGCAGGCCAGTGCTGGCTGAGGAGGCTGCAGTGCAGCTTCCTGCCTGGGCTGGCAGCCCTCTATCCAGGCCTTGGAGAAGCTCCCCCAGTTCTAAGTGCTGAGCAAGTGAGTGGGGCTGACCTGCCGGGAGCAGGCTGGGGTCAGGGCAAAGATGCAGTCTTTGTCGTCTCATTTGCCCCCAGGGCTAAATGGCAAAACTGTAGAGACGGGGAGGGGGGACACCTCTGTCCCACTGAGGCAGTGAGGGAGGGGCACAGAGAATGAGGGTGAGTGCTTGGGTCTGTGGGGATTGTGGAGGCTGTGCCAACTGTAGTGACCAAGTGCCAGCACAACCCCCAGACCCAGAAATGCTGGCCCGGGGCCCCTCTGGGCAGTAGGGTGGCTAACTATGGAGGGAGTAGGGTCGGGGGATCTGGTTAATTGAGGTGTCAGTCAGTCATGGAAAATGTCTGTTTTGGAGGCTGGGTCATAGCCACAGGTCCATCTGGCTGAAAGACTGTGATTTGGATGCTCAGGGACTCAAGAAAGCCCCCTCACCTGCACTGGGGACGAGGGATCTGCATGCACATGATGCAACTCATGGTGGGGCCCAGAGTTGCCCCTCACCACATTCCCAGGGGCTGTGGGTAGACAGGCCCTCATCAGAGGGGCCTCTGCTCAACACGCCTGTGTTCTGCAGCGCCTAAAGGAGTTCCTGCTCTTTGTTCCCAGGGCAGACACTCAGCGTGTGTGTGTGTGTGTGTGTGTGTGTGTGTGTGTGTGTGTGTAGTCGGGGTCCCTCACGTGTGGCCTAACAGGGGGCCTGGCGAGTCTTCGGGGGGCAGACACGCACCTCTCTGAGGCAGGAAGATTTCAGAAAGGGCAGAGCCGTTCAGGATAAGCGGCCAGGGGCCGCTGCCTGATTGTCCTGCTCCTGACAGCCCAGTCTGTTGGCCTCAGGGTCGCACAGCTGCTCTAGCCCGCCGTGGGGGGGCAGCATCGCGTTGCAGGTGAGAGCGCAGGCTGGTCCGCTCTCTGCGGGCCTAAGGACAGACAGACTGCCCGGCTGCCTGATTGAGCGCCGCGCGCCGGGGAGAAACGGTTTGCTCTCTCTTGTTTTTTTGTTGTGCTGTTGTTGCTGATGTTGTTTTCGCCTATTAAAGGATTGATTGGAAACTCTCGATGTAAACACGTTTGGAGATGTGACGTATGCGTGTTTGTTGCAGCCCCTGCGGCGGTACACGGGAGGGGGGACAGTGAGGGGCCTGGAACAAGGAGGCACTCACATGCAGAATTTTTTGAATAAACCTTTCTGGTTGGGTGTGGCTCTGAGGAGCTTTGGTGTCAATCTGGAAGTACATTTACCCCAAGACCCTCGGCAGGACCAGAGACTGCAGGGCAACAAGCCCTTCAGCCCTTGCGGGCAGGGAAGGAACACTGGCCATGTTCTGCTCTCACTTCTAATTCCTTTTGCAAATAGGGTCTGGCTCCCTCCTAATGCATGAGGAAGGTAGGAAAGGGGGTCTCCGCAGAAAATCTGAGGCTACACTGCAGAGACCTGAGCCAGTCTACAAACAGCCACGGAGAAACCTCCCCCGTGCGAGGCTCTCGCTCCAGAGTAAAGAAACGGAAAATCTAGGAGAGAGGAGCCTTTGTGCCCCACAGAGGGCCGCAGAGGGTCACCTCTGCATGAAGGCAGCATGAAAGTCCTGTCTCACAGCCACCTTGTCCAACACACAAAACGCTCATTTAGACTGGGCCCGGCCCAGGGGGAATTTCCTGTGAAATTGAGGAGAAGTCAGGCTTAGCCAGAGCTTTTTCCAGGAATTCCTACCTCTGGAGACAGCGACCACTGTTCCTTCCGAGGCACCCTTGCCAAACTCTGTAAAATATGAGCCTAAAAAATCTGCCTGAGAGCAGTCTGACTTTTTATATGTATTTATATAAAGATAAAATAAACTCTTACCAAACTTTTCAGGAGAACCCAATTAAAAGCTGCAGGGGGCAGCCCCTTCCCCAGACCCAGGTGTTTGAGAAAAAGGACACGTGTCCCCTGGGGGGAGCCTGCCAGGGGTGCGGGTGACAGGGGGCGGCTTTATTTTCTGGTCGGCATTCTCTGGGGACTGCCTTTTTGTTCCTCTGTTTGGTCTCACTCTGAAAAGGAGCGGCTACGGCTCCGCAGGGCGGGTTAAGCACTTGGAATGGATGAGCTGGGGACCGCCGGGGGTCTTTGCTGGGCACGCTGCGCCCTGTGCTGGCTACTGTGCTGGATGATTTATCTGCGTTATTTTCTCATTGAGATCTCAATAGCCCTGTGCGAGGGAGATTATGGCTCTTTTTTTTCTTCTTCTTCCTTTTCTTTCTTTTTTTTTTAATATCAAGAAACCAAGGCACAGAAACAATTGGGGACTTGCCAAGGACACACAGCGCTGCTCTGTAGCTAGGTCTGAGCTCAGGGTGGCTAGCTCCTTAAGATGCCTCCCTCCCTCCCCGCTCCCTGGGAAAGAACATTCTGGTAGCTCTTATTCCCCTGACGTGCAGGCAAAGACCTGTGTCCTCAAGGGTGGTGCTGATGCCCATCACCACCCCTCTCCCTCTACTTTTCTAGTACATTCCCAGCGGCAGAAGGACCCACTCTCAGCCCAGTCGTACCCTGTCCTCAGAACCTTCACTCTGACCCAGCTATCCCACGTCCTGGGACCAGACCCCTTTGCCTCTGGCAAGGAACGCTCTGTAAAGATGCAATCAGCCGTATCCAGGCTGTGATTACACCCGAACACTCATCACAGGATCTCAGCCTGTGTCCCATGCCCCTGCCTTGGGTCCCGGTGCAGAGGGACTGTAGGGGGTGCAAGCATGGCCCCCTGGCATGTGTGTGCAGCTTTATGGTAATCTGCAGACTCACCCAGCACCACAGGGCAGGAAACACGACCCTCTGCCACGGCCCATCAGACCCAAAGAGAACATGACCTGGTCTCAGTGAGGGGAAGTCAGACCCAGCACACGGTGGAGATGGGGGCTTCTGGAAAAGGACAAAGGAAAGGGGTGATTAGCATCTGGCCACTCTTTGTCAACTCTAGAAAAATGTGAAGACCCTCTCCCACTCGCAAACAGTGTCAGTGAGGCATGACGTTTCCAGGGACTTTCGAACGCGTGGAGGGGAGCCGGGTCTAACTCTGGGTTCACCATGGGGGATATTTCAAGGCTGGATTTCAAGGCTGGCCTTAAAGGTCGAGGACTGGCTGGCTGAAAGACCACCCTGTGGCATCAGTGAAGCTGAAGTGTGCCTAGCAGGGAAACAGGGTGGGGCACAAGGTGGGAGGGGGACTTTAGCCAGACCCCGAAGGAGCTCTCATGCTAGACTAGGCTAAGGTTCTCTTTTCTTTTTTTCCCTTTTATTATTATTTTTTTTTTTTTTTTTTTTTCTGTTTTGGACCCTGTCCCGGAAGCTCCGGGAAGTCAGATAGAGGACTGAAGGCAAGACAGAAACAAGGTCAAAACGGCATTTTAGAAAGATGGCTCAATGAAAATAAACTTGTGTGAACCGTTTAACCCAGCTGTCCCACCTCTAGGAAGGTGGGGTAAACGCAGTTGGGGATGTGTTTACAGATGTAGCTACCAGAGTGCTCTCTGCAGTGTCATTAGTAATGACAAAAGGGGGGAACAGCTTAGGTCTTTTTTACTGGGCATCAGTTGAACAGAACCCTATTAATTAAAATGTCGGCTTGTGCCATACCCTCCTCACCAACTCCTGCAGAGCACTTTTACTTACATACTCATTTTTGTTTTTTTAATAACATAGTGGGCACTCACAAACCCGTGACCCACCTTGACAACTCGGACTTTTACCAAAGAGTCTCTGCACATATTCTCCTGCCCCCCCAGAGGAGGTACAGCTGGGATTCTCCACAATGAGAAGGGTGTAATAAACAATGCCCCCCCCCGCCCGCCAATACCCCAGAATATTAAATAGCTCTTAAAAAAATGGAACAGTGGAGACCTATTGTCTTTTAATGGACCTCAGTATTTTGCGCAGAACTGGATTAATCACGATCCTTTGTTCATAGACACTTTCTCATCACTGGCCCAAGCATGTCCCCTTTTATTTTGCTAATTTATGCATTTATATATTCATTTGTAATAATGTCATAAACACTCATGAGCCCACTCCCCAAATCCAGACTTCCGGCAATTACTTACACCTGCCTCCGCAATCCAATCCCGCGGGGGCGGGGGTTGGGGGGGGCATAGAACCTCAGGTTTTGTGGCAGCAGTGAGATAGTTAAATAAATCCCGGGTATATGGATCAGAGGGTACCAAGGTGCTATTGTAAAGAATGGCGTTGATCTTTATTTCCTCCAAGCAGATTCTGGAGGGAAGAAAAACAAGCTGATGCAAACCTCAAAGGGAAACGTACACTGAGACACAGTTTATGTAAAACAGAAACAAAGTAATATATCGTAGAGGTATATTTACATACATATGCAAATGCACAGAGAACTAGCTAGAACAATACACCTGAAACTGATCATGGAGGTTAATTTGAGGAGAGGGAGGGTTAAAGATAACTTTAGCTTTATCTGCATGTTTGATTTTTTTTAATAATGAGCATATTAATTATCTATGCATTTCTCGTATAATTAAAATAGACATGTCGTGTGGGTTTTTTGGTTTGGTTGGGTTTGCTTGCTTGTGGCGTTTTCTGCTTTTGTTGTCGTTGCTAATGCAAAGAGCACTTGGCTGATGAACTGGAAGCTGGTTACATATGCCCAAAGCAAGCGCTACAGACACAGGGGATTCACGCTTTATCATTCTTTTCTTTTTTTTTTTTTTTTTTAATTTTATATGCACTAACGTGGGAGCTGGAGCCTTCCGGCAGCCTGTCAGTGACAGGAGCCAGCAGGTGTGTGCCTGCCTGTGGCTATGATTTCACCACCCAGAGCCCCAAATCCCTCGGAGCCGCTGCCCGGCAATGTCCGCAATGCACCCATGGGGGAGCACTTTCCTTTTTGGTCTTTAAGAGGCCCCGAAAGCTAATGCCCTGGCCCATGTTCTCGGGGATTAGCAGAATGGAATGAGAACTCAGGGGGAATGTGACATGAGATAGGTCCTGGAGAGGAGGACACGGGCCCGAGAACAGCGGGTGCAGCAGCTCGGGTGCATCAATAGCCAGGCCTGCCTGCCTGCTGGCCAGGAGCCGGGGCCGCACCACAGCCCCTGACAGCTCGATCCCCACAGCACACAGCTGCCACGTCCCCTCCCCATTCACATCCAGAGGGGCCCGCAGCTAAAGGACATTAGCATCCTGTCAGCTCTGTGAAAAGGGGAAGCAGTCTGACTGGCCTTTGCCCACCTCTGTGTCCAGGGTATCTAGGGTACCTCACTGCACCCCGCCCCCATCAGAAATCCCCCTTCCCAAGCCTCCCCCCCCCAGGCTTGCTTGCACATATGAAACCCCTCAGGCCCCTGCAGCTGCCGCAGGCTGTCAAAATCCTTGAACACTGCAGCCTGTGACCAGGCTGGGATGATCGCACTCTGTCTGCAGCTTAAGACTAAAGACCCCTAAAAAACAAAACCAGACAACTGCAAACCCAGATTAGTTCTGAAGCCCTGGGCAGCTCTGTCCTGGCCTCCACCTGCACAGACCCAGACCATGGGTAGGGAGTTGGTGAGAAAGACACTACTCTGAGTAATGGGGGTCTGTGGGGCCTTCAGGGAACTTCTCTCCCCTATGCCACCCAGAGCCTTACTTCCAAGCACGACTTTGTGCAGAAGATGTGAGATAGGTCATCTGGCCCTGTGCCTTAACCCCGTTCCCAAACATGGGACCCTGCCACTTATCACAAGATATTTTATTATGGACTAGGCTCCATCTTTGGGAATACCTTGAAGTGACTGTCAAGAGTTTTGCAAATATTTTTTATGATAAAAATAAAATGCAGTCCCCAGACTAAAGTTCCTTGCTTCCAACTTCCAGGCCGGGATGACCCTAGGGAACAATAAACATTCCTCACTAATTCATAAATCCAGGAAATGCCAATAAAAAAGTTAGTGGCTTCAAGAAAATGCCCTCCGGAAACCAGCACTGCCCTCCCTCTTGGCCCTTATCTTCCCTCTGAATTCTAAAAACTTAGAAGTGTTTTCAAAGGGACCCCTGAGGAGACGCATCCCCTTGAGGAGCCCGCCGTCCGCACGCAGGTGAGCTGAGTTGCCACCTGAGGGCCAGGCATTTTCTATTTCATTTCATTAAGGAATCAAAGCAGCCCTTGAATATTGCTGCCCACCACACAGAAGGGGAAGGTGATCACTGTTACGTGTCCAGGGTCACCTAGCTCCTCCAAGGGCAGACTGCTTTCTCCCCGCTGCTCTGTGGTGGTGATAGATTTTAGGAATCCCGGGGTTACACATAACAAGATTAGCAGGGTTATTCTGCTTCCCACTCCTCTAGAATTCTACCTCCAAAAAGAAGCTGTCAGTGTAAGAGAGGAGGGCGACGTACCTAGAAGGCCATGGATGCTGGAATACTGATTCTCCAAGGTCAGCCAGGAGGGTGGCCATGCTGGGACAGGACAGAGCTGCCTCAGGAACCCGCTGACTCACTGCCCACTGGGGGCAGTGAGCCCCAGCTGCAAAATGGAGGGCTTAAGTTAGTTCCATTCTAAGAAGTTTACAAATTTGCAAATTGTCTAAACCGATAAATTCGGGGGGACAGGAATAATTTTTCAGACCTTTTGATCCGATCCTGGGCCAGGCATTTGCTCCCTGCAGGGAGAAAGCAGCCATCTCACCTCCAGGCCACCTGAGAGGAAGAAGAGAGATTGCTGACCAGGTGTGATAGATAGGGGCCTCCCTGAGTCATTGCCCCAGGTCTTGCTTGCTGCCAGCAGCCCTACTATGTGCAGGGGAGCATGAGAGTAGGGACAACAAACCCAGACTGACACCAGGGGACAGGGCCCAGAAGGTGGAGGAAGGAAGAGAAGGTGGAGCTCAGGGTCCCACAAGGCCCAGGCCACAGACTATATTCGTTAGAGAGAAAAGTTGGGTCTCTTAAGTGCCGCTGGCCCGTTACTGTGGAAAAGGCATGTGTGTCAAGAAGACTGGACCTTCAGTGTTAAGAAAATGCATTTTTCCAAAAACCTTTTAGAGAGAAGCTTGCTTCGAGGCCAGCGGGACCACAGGAGATCCACTTGGACCCTTGCAGCCAAGGTAAGACTGGGGGTAGAGGTCCCATGCTGGCCTCTGCCAGGGCACTGGGAGGGAGGAGGTGGGCTGCCTGTGTACTAAACAGGGAGTGGCTGTGCTTCAGAAGAAAGGTTAAAGAGTTATTTGTCTGTACAAAAGAGCAGGACATGGTCGAGGTACTCAATACCTCTGTTCAAATACTTGAGCCGCTATAATTAGAAGGTCCTCAGCCAGCTGTCCTGCCCCTCTGCCGATACCAAATAAGCCAAGATGAGTGGGGAATGAGAGCACAGGCCTTTTGGGGAGATGGAGGCAGACACCGAGGCCCCCACTTCTGCGACCTGGCAGCCCGTCAGGCCACGAGGCTGCTGCATCAGCTCCCTGGCACGAAGGCAGCCTCTGTAGTCACGAGGCCCCCTCCAGGTCCCCAAATGGCAGCAGCTGACCCCACCCTGGGTGTCTGCCCAGGGCTGCGCCATTTGCTGGGGCGGGGGAGTGACCTGGCTCGGAACTCTACCTCCAGCCCTGCCTCTGAAGCTCCTTTCTAGAGCCTGGGGGCAGCACCAAGCCCTCTCCGCCTCAGCTGGACTTTACAGAATGGGGGGCCATTCCCCACCATAAGGAGCAAGTCTGGATCCCATCCCTCACCAGCACAGGTTGGCCACTGTCCCCAGTAGGGATAGGGGTGTCCAGTGGCCTGGGTCCACAGGCTGTTGCCACTGAGCAGTTAGGCCACCCTCTGGACTCCCAGTCACCCACTTTCAAAGCTGGGCCTCCTTCCCTCGGGAGCTAATGGGAAAATCAAAGCCCATGCCCGCCATGCGTGAAACGCTCTGGATGGTGGCCTCACACTGCAGTGGCTGTTCCGAGAGCAGTGGTCATGAATCCTAATGATAAGAACATGCCCACACGTGGGAAGGAGGTGCTCCTGCATCTTGTAAATGAGGAAACTGAGGCTCTGCAGGCCATCAGCCTCTGCCTCCGCACTGGCTCTCATTCCACTGTCCGTCCCCAGGGCCTGCGCCTCCTCTGTGCATGGAAGTCACCACTTTCCAATTCTGAGAAGTGCCGCCCCCCAAGCCTCCCACCACTCAGGTACATCCACAGGGCCAGGAGGACACAGGCCAAGCAGGGAGCCCACCAGAGACAGAACAGCTGTGAAGTCGAGACAGATGCTACCAGAAACAGCTGTCTGGGCTCTCAGCCACAGCCCAGGGCACTGTGCAAATGAAATAGTCTGAGGACCCCAATTTATTGGAGTAGCTGGTAGAACCGAGGCAGGGGCTGGGGTCCCTGAGCCCCACCTGTTCAGCCAGCCCCTCCCACACCTGCACCGTTCCCCAGGGGACACCACAAACCACCTCTCAGGAGTCCCAGAGCTACAGATACAAAGGAGAAGATCAATGCCCATTTCCCCATTGAACAGGGGAAACTGAGGCCTGGGAGGAAAAGGTCAAAAGGAAAGTCATGCAGGCCTGCCGCTCACAGGGCCGTCGCTGCCGGCTAGCCTTGAAAGGCAAGCGCAGGCTCAGGAGCAGCTGATTGGCTGCGCGATTTGGGCAGCTTGCAGAGGAGGGGCACACATGACTGCCTCCCCCCGCCCAGGGTTATTCTGGGCAGAGTGATCCAGCTGCCCCCTGGAGCTGCCAGTCAAGTGTGGAGGGGCAGGGCTGAAGCCTCAGCACAAGTTGGGTCAAGGGCACTGCCCTTCCACTCAATGGCATGAGGAGGTGAGGAGTGGGGGACCTCTCAGAAGACCCTGGAGGATGTGAAGGCCCAAGCTGTCCTTAGCCACAAGTCGGGGTCAGGAGGGACCCCAGCATGGGCCATGTCAGCCTGGCGGGCCCTACAGGCTCCTCACCACATACTTTATGGGAAGTCCCCTTGAGAGTCCCTCCACCCTCGTTCCCCACTCCGCCCAGGGTGTTGAATAAAAGAGAGTGACCCTTCAAACCCCTGGTCCCTTCTAGGGAAATTAAGACAAATTCCAAGCCTTGGCACATCTTGACCTTGACATTTGTTTAACAAAATAAATGAACAACAATCCTTGGCCCTCATGGTGTTCTTCTGTGCCCAGCCCCATCCCACGGCTTGACTCCCACCCATGCCACCAGCAGGCTAAGGCCACTTAGACCCAAGACTCAGGGCTGTGACCCTCACATTCAAGTGGCTCTAGTGTTGCCTACAAGGAGGCCCAAGTGACAGGGGTCTTCACCTGAGACCCCTTTGCAGCCCAGAGAGCTGGGCTGTAGGGGTCCCTGGGCAGGTGTCCAGGAGTCATGGAGAGGGACGTGCACAGCCTCCCTCCTTTCCCTTCCAGCCCCTCTGTCCTCACCTGGCTCCTGAGCTCCTGAGGGGCCCCCGCCCCCCCCTCCCCTGTCCTCACCTCTCCCCTAATTCCTCCAACCCCCCCGCCCCCCGCCCATGCCCAACTCTGCTCCTAAATATCCTCCCATCTCCTCTTCCAAGCTCTATTTTTATCAGATTTCCTTTACTGTACAGGGAGAGGTATTCGCTGAGGGATCCCCCCCCCGCCCCCCCCCTCAATCCCAACCCTTCATAGATGCGCGTTGGCAGCCCTGACCCCATGGGCCACTTGCTCAGAGGCAAGCAAGGAGCTGACCTGACCGAGGCTTTGGGCACTGACAGTGGTGAGGCTGGGGTGTCTTGTCTGAGTGTTGGGGGGCACAGGGACCCATCAAAGATCTGAAGGGCAGTTCTGAACCCAATAGCAAATCCAGATTTTTTTTTTTTTTAAGTGGGAATTTCCTGATCAGTAGCTGTTTTTCAAAGAAAGTGCATGAAGTTTGAGAACAATGTTTAGGGAGATAACATCTGAAGGTCTGAGTATATTCCTTCTGCAGAGCCCGGGGTGGAGGTAGGGTAGACTGGCAGAGGACAGAAGCCAGACAGGAAGCCCAGACTATCACAGCCACAGAGGCCTGAAGTCCACCCCAAGGGGCAGACCTGTGAACTGAGCCTCCGAGGAGACACTCACCAGGTGTAGAGAGGCACCTCCTGCAGCACCTGGGTGAGGCTTTCATCTCCTTGCTGGGATGCACTCGGGCAGGGTCCTCCATCTCTTGGCATGGGGCTTCTAGCACAGTGCCTGGCCCAGGAAAAGAAAGAGGGTATGCTGCTGTATGAACTCACGAATTGTGAGCTTTAAAAGTCAGAAAGATCTGGGAACGATAAAACCAGGATGCATGCGGAGTGAGAAACCAGGCTTCAGCGTGTCTACAGAGAAGCCTCAGGAGGAAGGAACTGGAGCCTCGGGTCCTAGATGCTTAAAAGGTCGGGTTTTGTGTAAAGGTATTTAAGGTCTGTATTTTAAGGAATACGGGGCAACCTAAAGATTTTCAACATGAGAATTTCTACTTCATGCTCAGGCATTTGGATTTTATGTCGTGGGCACGAAATGTGGAAGGTTTGAAGCTCAGAATGTCATCGTTAAGTCTGGGTGCCACTCAGGGACAAGGGGGCTACATGAGTGATGAAGATGCAGGGAAAGGTTCTAAGCAGGAGTGTCATGAGTAGAGTTGGGTCTCATGGAAAGAAATCTGGACTTTATTTTGAGGGGTGACAGGATCAAAATTTTACATCATGCTAAGGAGTTTGGATTTTTGCCTGAGTTTTAAGAAATTGATGGTGAGATTTTGGCTTGTGGGAGATGGGTCTGCAGAAAACACAATCAAATCTATTTTATAACTAACAGCTTTGGACTCTATATTACAAGCAATAAGGAAACACTGAAAAATTGTAAACAGAAAAGTAACAGCCACAAATTTAAGGATCATGCCCAAACATTCCAACTTTCTATGTTGGTTGAGGGAATGCCAAAGTCTGATTTGCAGGGCAGGCCAAGAGCTGATTAATGTTGACACCAAAATTGAAAGGTTTTAATCAGACGAGTTACATGATCAGCACTGTGAATATGCAAAGAAATTTGGAATTTATTTAGAGGCTCTGACATGATGAGGTTTTTGCACATGCCTAGGAATTTTATTTATCCAATAAAAAGTTCAAAGGGAGCGACACAGTTAGAGTCTTGTGTTGGATAAATAGGATGCAGTAAAATTAAGAAATAAAATTCACATTTCGCGCCAAGAATCTGGACTTTTCTGTCATACGCAATTAAGAGGTGGAGTTACGAGATCAGATTTAATGTATTGTGCTAGGAAGTGTGAATTTTATTTTAGAAGATGGCATGATCAGATTTTTATACCATGCTAATAAGTTTGGATTTAAGCCAATAAAGGGCTTAAAAGAGTGACAGGGTGAGACTGGGGTTTTTTTATAGACCAGTCTGGAGATAAATTACATGGTAAAATGTTGCATTTTATGTTAAGTACTTGGGACTTTATGTTACAGGAAATGAAGAAACTTTGAAAAGTTTAAATTGGGGAGTTACATGTTCCAACTTTTACATTTCGGCATAGCCAGAGTGGATTTTTACGGTTAAGATAATATGATCAAGTTTTTCTAACATGCTAAGGAGCTGTGGTTTTATGTGCGCACTGAAGGCACTGTTACAGGAGGGAAATGACCTCATTTCTGAATCCTCATGCACAGGCATTTGGAGTTGAGACAGCAGAGGGTTTCAAGGAGTGAATTGATGAGTATTTTGTCTCTAGAGGAATCAGATGGTAAAGCATGCTCTAGCTAAGGTGTCTGAATCGGATGAACCACACAAGGAACCAGCCCTGACCCCTCAGCCTCCAGAGGCAACTCCTCAGCCCAGGGAGCCCAGCCTGCGCCATTGCTGAGGAGCTGGGTGGGTCATCTATATGCTGGGCAGAGAAGAGACATTATGATTAAATTTATGTTGCATGCTAAGAAGCTTGGACACAGTTTTGAGGAATGACAGAATCACATTTTTATGCCATGCTAAGGAATTTGGATGTCAGCCATTCAGAGACTGTGAGCAAGTGATATGGTGAATGGGGGGGGGGGTGCGGGGGGGGATGGAGCAGTCTGCACAAAAATCATGGCGAATAATGTATCATTTTATGCTAACAGTTTAGACCTTCTCTCATAGGTAATCCAAAGATATTATAAACCTTTAAGCACAAGTTACAAGAGCAAATTCCATGTTTCTTGCAAGAAATGTGACCTTTGGAAACTGTTGAGAAATAACATGGGCGATGTTTTATATCTTGCTAAGAGGTTTGGAATTAAGCCAATCCAAGATTTCAGGGATTGGCCTGGCGAGATTGAGGATTTTTGTATTGATCAGTTGGCAAATGAATTACATGGTGAAAGTTATTGTTTTATGTTGTGGTCAGAACTTCATGTTAGAGGCAACAAAAGGAGACTTTCCTATGTTTGAAACAGAAATTATGGGATGATTTTTACTTATCTTGGCAAAAGTTTTAAACTTGGATGTTAAGGGTTAAAGAGTGTAAAGGTCTTTGTGATTAGATTTTAGGTTGAAAGCAGGACAGTTGAAAGATTTAATCTATTAGTTATAGATTTTTATCTTAAGAAAGTATATAATACGGTTTTAAAATCATCTTGCTAAGGAATTTGAATTTTAGCCAATCAAGGATTTTAAGGGAGAGACAAGCTGAGATTTTTATTTCTGATAGATGAGACGGCAGATGAATTACTTAGCCAAATTTTGTACTTCAATTAGAATTTTATATCAGAGACTTGGAATTTTACAATAGTACAGACCTCAGAGGACTTTCATGAGGAGGAAATGAGCTAATTTATGCAATTGCTACCTACATGTTTCTGTGATGATGATGACGGTGATTTTGTCCAATTTGTACACCATGCTAAAAAAATGTGAGGCCCTGCCTTGAGGAATGACATGTCAGAATTTCATATTATGTTAAGACCTTTAAATTTTATCCAGAGAATGGTTTTGGTGAGTTTACATGTCAGATATGTTTACACTAAAAGGTTTGGATTTAATATTGCAGACGGTAAATAAACAGTGAAAGGCTTTAATCAGAGGGATTGCATGATCAAATTTAAGTGTCACGCTAACAAGGGCATACTTAATTTTGAGAAAGAGCAGATCTGAATTTTGTATCCTGTTGGAAAGTCTGGATTTTAGCCAGCAAGGATTTTTTACAAAAGGGAATGCACTTTTTCTTTTTTTTAAATAGACCAGCCCAGTGGCCCTAAGAAGTAACCAAAAGTGTTAAATTTATAAAAAGCAATAACTTTATGACTTATCTATCAAATAATCAATGCTGAATTTTCTCTGCCCCGGAGAAGCAATATGCAAATAACCCCAAACCAAGACAACTCTTTAAATTCCATTTCACCCCACTACAACTACCCATGCTAGACTTTCCAAAATTTCAGGACATTTAGGTTTCAAAGGTATCCCATGCTCTGCTCCCCACCCAAGGTCACATCTCTGACAGATACACCCCTAAGTAGGAGAAAATCGATCAGGGACAGAGAGAAGGGGCATCTGCCAGAAAGAGGCCAGCCCCTCCTTGAGCAGAGGAGGGGACTTGGGAAGATGTGATTGGTGAGGCCTGCAAATATGTTTGCATGCATGGAATTGAGGCCAGATGTGGGAAGTTCCAGGAGCCCAGCAGACCCAGAAGGCAATCCTGAGACAGTGCAGATCTTAGGAGGGCGGGGAGGTTACCTGAAGATCTCCTTCACAGCTCAGAGCTGGAGAGAACATGGCATTGGAAGGAGATCAAATCGAGAAAGAGAAATCCCCAAAAAGTGTGGCCTAGGATCAGGTAACCGAGGTGGAGTTCTCCGACACATAGTAGGCCTTTTAGAAACATGTATGGTGGGGGGAGGATGGAAAATAAAAGCCAGAACCCAGCCTTCGATTTCTCCCCTCCGTATTTTTTATTTTAAACCTGGAGGAGGAAATAAGAGCTATTCTGGGCTGCTGACCCAGCTGGCGGGAGAGTGGCCAAGTGCCCGTTTTCTCCTCTTCCCCCAAACTGGAGCCACAGCGGGCGTCTCTGCCGGGGTTTCCCGCCTCCACAACCACACGGGCTGGGCTTGCTCCAGAGCCCCAAGCCTGCCAGGGGTGGCTTGGAATGGCACTGAGATGTGACCTCTGTGACTCGGGTGATCAAAGACGGGGAGGAAGACTGACCAGGCACATGTGCCAGGGAGTAATGGGGCAGCCCTGTACCCTGCCAGGTGCCTGCCTGCTTGCCACAGCAGCGGCTCTGGGCTAGTTGCTCCACAAAATTTATGGGCTGTGAATTTCTCACACCCATGGAGGAAGTAGGCGGGCCAAGCAGGCAGACTCCGCCTGGGAGGCAGGTCAGGGTTGACGGAGTCTCTCCCTGGGGGTGCCCCAAGTGACCAGCCAAGGAGGCTGGCTGGGACACAGGAAGGTTTTCCCTGGCTCTTCTGTGTTCTGATTGCTTGGGCATCTGAACTGTGCTTGAGAACCTGACCCTGACCTCTTGAGACCCTAAACTGCTGCCTTTACTCCCCACTCCGTCCCCTCTGTTCCTAGGTTCTGATCTCTGCAGTCCCAGTCGCTGACGGGAGGCGTCCCAACCTTACCGATCTTCAGAAAACACTCCTTTCCAACCGACGAAATGATAGAACCCTCTGAAGACTCATTTGAGACGATGATGGAGCGTAAGAATCCATCATCAAAACAAATGGAGTCCTCCGAGGGCTCGTCCAACACCACCATGGAGACACCGGGCAGCGGAGCGCAGGCGGCGGCGGCCGGGCCATCCAGTGGCCCAGCCCAGGAAAGAGAGGAGCCACCCAGTGGCTCACTCCAGGAAATGAAAGAGCTGCCCATTGATCTACTCCAAGACATGGAGGAGCCATCCAGTGGCCCACATAAGGAAATAGAGGATCCACCCAATGACCTACTCCAAGACCTGGAGGAGTCATGCTATGGTTCACACCAGGCAGTGGGGGATCCACTCAAGGAAACATCTGAGAGAATGAGAGAAGCGTCAGTCAACCCATCCGGAGCCCAGGGAAAGCGAGAGGCAGGCAACACTGACCTGAAGGAGTCAGCTAAGAAGGAGAATCCCGAAGAGGAAAACCAGACCGAGAGCTCTCCCGCAGAAATCATGACCATGATGCGGTCCATCATCTCACTGTACTTCCGAATGCAAGACCTCAAAGAACAACAGAGAGTAGCAGAGGAGATCCTGGTACGGGGGATCAATGCCGGCCGCCTTCCCGCCCCAAAGCGCTTCTCTGGCGATCGCAGAGAATACCATGAGTTCATCGTGCTCTGCCAACTGATCTTACAAAGCTACCCGAGAATGTTCTACAGCGACCGCCTGCGAGTGAAGTATGTCATCTGCCACCTCTCTGGCTTAGCCTTGGAGTGGGCCAAAGCTCTGCTGCAGCAGAACAGCCCCCTGATGGGAGACTTCCCCGCCTTCCTGGAGGCCATGTCAGAAGTGTTCGAGTACCGGCAGACACTACGTGTGGCAGAAGAGGCCATGTTCAACATCAGGCAGGGCAATCGCTGTGCCACCGACTACATCAATGAGTTCCAGAGCCTGGTACCTACCTTGGGCTGGCCAGACGAAGTCCTGCAGGCCCACCTGTGCCAGGGGCTCAACGAGGACATCAGGCATTATCTCTTCCGCGTCCCACAACCGGATTCCCTGGACAGCCTGATCGTGGTCATCCTGCAAATAGAAGACAAGCTGGCAGAGAGACGGGCCATGCTCAGGCTGCCCCCAGAGGCCCGCCCACGGAACCTGACCTGGATCGACTCACCTGCTCCAGAGAAGTGGATGGTCAGCAGCTGGCTGCCCAGCGAATTCCATCCGGCCATCAATCGCGCCCATCTCTTCCTGCTGCTCTTGGTCAGAGTGAACCCCTACCACAGTGTGGCGGTCCAGGCCCTGGTGGATTCCGGAGCCGAAGGCAACTTCATGGATGAGAAGTTTGCCCAAGAGCACTACGTGGAGCTGTACGAGAAGCCCTACCCACAGTCAATCCAGACCGTTGACGGCTCGCTGATCGGCAATGAGCCCATCTGGCTGTACACCGAACCCCTGGTGTGCATTCACCAGAACCACCAGGAGTCCATCGAATTCGACATCGTACCTTCACCTAACTTCTCCGTGGTATTGGGCATCAACTGGCTCCGAATCCACGCCCCAGAAGTCGACTGGATCAAAGGCCGCTGCACCTTCCACTCTCCCTACTGCCTGAAGAACTGCTTCCGCCCACCCCCGCCATGCATCGCACTGGAGAGACACAGCATAAGCCTACTGCCCGGATTGCCACACCCATACTCAGACCTGGCCGACGTGTTTAACCCGAAGGAAGCAGATGATGAGACTTCCGACCAGCCAAGCTCAGACGGATCCGATGATCTTTCTGAATCAGAGCCCTCTGAGCTTCAGCAGGCTGGAGACAGTGATCACAGCGAGACCTTTTACGAATGTCCCTCCACCGCGCCTTGGGAACCTGTGGGTGCCAGGATGCAAGAAGAAGCCAGGCAGCAAGAGGAATTCTGGGAGCTGCAGGACATGCTGACCGACAGACAGGACTACATACAGATGATTCCGGAACTGTTTGACCAGTTACACGGAGCCGCGTGGTTCACAAAACTAGAGCTGCGTGGGACCATCGTGGAGGGAAGCATGAGCGCCCACCGAACAGAGGAGACATGGAAAGCAGCATTCGGCTTGGAGCTTCAAGACATGAAGAGCTACCAGCCCTTCGCGCTGTCCCCGGACCCTATCATACCACAGAGCGTGATCCACTTTATCCTGAAGGACATGCTAGGCTTCTTTGTGCTTTCCTACGGCCAGGAAGTCCTCGTCTACTCAATGTGCCAGGAGGAGCACCTCCAGCACGTCCGCCAAGTCCTCGTCCGCTTCCGGCACCACAACGTCTACTGCTCACTAGACAAAAGCCAGTTCCACCGGCAGACGGCAGAAATCCTGGGCTTCGTCGTGTCCCCCAAAGGGGTGAAACTGAACAAGAACATCATGAACATCATCACGGGGCACCCGACCCCAGTCAATAAGAAGTCCCTGCGCAGCCTGATCGAGTTCGTGTTCCCCTACCGCCACTTTGTGGAGCGCTTTGCCATCATCGCAGAGCCCCTGGTGCGGCAGGTGCTGAGCACCCAGCCTTTCTACTGGGGAGAGGAGGAGCAGGAGGCCTTCGAGTGCCTGAAGAGGGCTTTCCGCAAGGCGCCCATGCTCTACCACCCCAGGCCTCAGAACCAGTTCTACTTGGAAACGGGCATCTACAGGACGGCCCTGTACACCTCCCTGATCCAAATCGACGACCAAACTGGCAAGAGAGTCACCTGCGCTTTCTACTCCCGAAACCTCTCCCCCATCGAGGTCGAGTACCCTCTGGTGGAGATGAGAGTCCTTCCAATCCGGGCTGCCTTCATGGTGTGGTGCCGCTACCTGGAGAACACCGAGGAGCCCATCATGATCCTTCTCAACACGGAGGATCTAGCCTCTCTGAATAATGACAGGCTCACCGTACTTCTCCCCGGGCATTGGGTCTTCTTCTTCTCTCACTTCAACTTTGACGTCATGGAGCTGCCTGAACAAGACGGGGGCCGCCCCCTGACACCTGTGAGAAACCGCGGCCGCCAAGGGCTGCGCGGCAGGGCCACACGGCCCGTCCTGCTCTATGCCACGAGAGGATCCCCCAGGGATCAGACCATCGAATCCGAGGAGGAGGAGAACGGACACGAGCCAGACCAAGACGAATTCAACGAGCAGGCCCTGCAGCAGGAGCTGCTGGCCATGATTCCCATCGACCAGATCCTCAACAGCTTCCTGGCCCACTTCAGCATGGCCCAGATCAGGGCCGTCATCCTGCACTTCTTCCGCGGCCTCCTCTACTGGAAGAACCTCCTCGCCATGGCAGCCGTCCTAGTGCTCATGAGGGTGAGACAGTGCCCTGCCCTGCTGCCAGCCCCCACCATGGCGGTGGCTCGGCCCCAACCTCGGCGCTCCCTGCGCCTCATCCTGGACTCGACCCTCATTGCCAGCAGCAGCATGGCCACGGCCATCGCTCAGCTGCTCACTCAGATGCCCCCTCTGGTGGGCGCCAACACCATGCCGGCCCAGGAGATGGCCGAGCTGTTCCTGGGCCCCCGCCGCTGGCAGAGAAATGCCCTGCACCCCCAGACCACCGGGGGCCTGAGATTCACCCCGGGGTTCTGGCTGACACTCTGTGAGTTCTTTGGTGTCCGCGTCACCCCACCTGAGGGTGGCCGCCCTGCCCCACGCCAGAACCGCTACTTGGAGCTGCACGTCGTTGGCGATGAGGATGTCGTCTTGCGAGAAGCCCTGCAAGACGACCTGCAACGTTACCGTCAGTGTGGCCTGCATGACGGCCTGCAAGACACCTCGCAGGACGCGCAGGACAACGACGCGCAGGAAGCCCTGCCCACACAGACGGCCGGTGCCCTCACTCTCCGCCCACGCAACCTGATGGACCCTGAGGTCCTGGACTTCCTCCAAAATCGCCTGCTCCACGTGCGAGGTGCCGATGGGAGGCTCACGCTGCTCAGCAGGGAGCAGGTGGCCCAGGCCCTGACCCGATTCCTGAGCATGACCTACAGGCAGGCCCCGCCTGCCCCAGCCGCTGGGCATCAGCCCAGGGAACCAGCAAGCCTGGAAGAGCTACCAGACCTCGAGGACGCTGACCTCGACTGAAGACACCTCCTCTCCAGCCAGGAGGCCCCTCTCCTCCAACCAGCACCCTGCAGTCTCCACCATGCTCCCTGCGCCTCAGCCAGCTTCGCTCAGACCCAGCGCCCCTCCTGCCACTCCTGACCCAAGGGGAACCCACTTGTGAAGGGCAAAATTCCTTCGACTCATCAACCAGCAACGCCATCTGTGCTAAAGGACTATCGAGTCATCAGTGACCCAGAGTCAGTTCAGGGCTACACAACCCCGTCCAAATTCTCCAGGTCCCAGGCCACAACTGGGACTGACATCCACGAGAGGAGAGGGCAGTGACGAGCAGGAAATGACCCGTGACCCAAGGCCAGAAGCAGAAGCAGGCACAGCGGGTGCAGCCAAGCAAGCAGATGCCAGGGACCCCCGCCCGGAGTGGCGTGCAGCCCCCTGTGCATCCTGGGACACTGACCTCGGGTGCTCCACTGACTTCTTCTACCTCCACCACCGGTGCTCCTGCTCCCCTGGGCCCCCACCCCACCCCCTCCCGGCCTCCCGAGGTCCTGCAGGCACCTCCCCCCACCCCAGCCCACCCCGCAAGCAAGCCCACCCCCCACCGTCTGGTTCGGCTCCCTCGACACTAAAGACTTCATCTGACCCTGAGCTCTGGACTTACCTGGACAGAGCCGCTCCGAGGAGTGTCTGACGTGCCAGTGCTACTTACCAGATGGACTTGCCCACCTTGATGGCCCCCGAGACTCAGGGGACACCGGAGCGGGCAGCCGTGCTGAATGGACTCCCTGCCCCTCCCAATGCTCACAGCTGGACAGTGCAGGGCCCAGAGGCCCCCAGTAGAGGGAGGGGACCCGAGAGAGACTGAGAAAGGCTCAGACACCCTGCCCCTGTGCCGAGGAGCCAAGAGTGCTCCAACCAGACCCCGCTTCTTGCCACGGAGGACGCCCTCCCCACACCTTCCCACCCCACCCGCTTCCCAACCCCAAATAAAGCAGAATAAAAGATGATCTGACTTTGTGGTTTGTTCTAAAAGGTGGGGGGTGGGAAGGGAGGGAGGAGGGTAGACAGGCATGGGAGGGGGCAGGTGGGGAGTCAGGCAGGAGGGGGCGGGGGGCAGGAGCGGTTGGAGGTGGCAGATGGATGGGGGAAGAGCAAGTGGAGTGAGGGGGAGGGGGTGCCCTGAAATGGCCCCCATGAAACACACGACAGCAGCCCTCTTCTACCTCCTAAAAGTGTCCCCTTCCAGGCCCTGGGCACTTACTCCTCCCATGTGGACATGGCTGCTCACCCCACAAGCTCATTCCAAGAAGGGAGGTGCACTTGGGAGGGGACACGAGGGACAGGAGTGCTGGGTACAGCCTCTGCCTGAGAGCGGGGATGCCCAGAAACCGAGGGCCCTCAGCCACAGGGGAAGTGAGGGTGATCCGTGCCCACAGCCCAGGGGGCCTGCCAGCCCTGGTCTCACCCCTCAGCCCCATTTCAAAGGGACCCCTGCCCTAAAAGTGGCAAATGGCTGTACTGAGGCTGTACTGCCCGGGAAGGAAAAGAGGCTCCTGAGGGCCAGGAAAGCAGGGGTTGGTGGCACGCACTGGCTTCAGACTCACCACTCCCCATCCAGTACACACTGACCCACCACCTGGCACAGGCCCCCAATCCAGGAGGGGCCTCTGCACCCTTAGGGGTGCCCAGCCCACCCTGGTCCCCCTCATGTGGGAACCCTGCAAGAAGGCAGGGCATAGGAAACTGGGACCACTCCCAGCAAAACCCAGACCTGCCCTGGGAGGGGGACAAGACAGGGTCCATGCACAGGGCCCTAGTACTCTAGGGACATCAGCTCTGCCCTCTAGGCCCTGACCTGGGATCTGCCCCTAAGTAAGCCCCCAGAGACCACCCAAAGAGCTCAAGTTCAAAGGTCAGAGCACTGCAGGGGCCTGACACACACCTGTCCCGGAGCCAAGTTCTCAGCGGCCTCACAGATGGGACCCTACTCTGTCCCCGAGAAGAATGCCAAGGCACAAGGAGCCCTGCAGCACGGAGATGTGCAACCCCTCCTGCGTGTGGCGTCCTTGGACAGAGACAACAGCCCATAGGAGCCCAAGGTCAGTGCTGGAAGCTCGTCCACTCCCTCCGTACTCCCCCGGCCCCTTACTGGACTCACTGTGCCCTCACAATCCCTGGGGTGCCTGGCTGCCTCCTCCCGTCCATCTGTCTGAGTCATCTACCCCCGACAGCAACACCCAGAGATCATGGTCAGGATCCCCAGGCCTCCGGTCAGGGGCTCGGCTTCACCTCCAGGCAGGCTCTGCTGTCCCCTCCCCAGCTCTGCTGGACTGGCTGACCTCTGTTTCCTCACCTGTCATTCAGACCCATGAGGGTTCTGTAACAATTCAGAAGGGTCACCAATAAAGTCCTGGGCACAGCCCACATGCCACTCCCCCTGCCCATCTAGTGCCAATTATGCAGGACAAGCTTGGGGAAGTGGGGCTCAGAGAGAGCTGCAAATAGTTGGGGACAGAGTTAAAATTGAGATCTGGTGGCCTTTGCCCTACCATCCTTGGGCCACTCTGCCCCTGCAACCTATGGTCACAGCCAAGCCAATGACTCCCACCTACAGCTCACATCACAACAGCCCCAGAGCTCCAGAACAGCTCTCCTGTTTGTCCACCCTGCCCAGGCAGCAGCTCCAAGCAGGCACCGTGGGTCAAGGTCAAAGGCTCAGCTGTGAGAACTCCAGCATCCCCTAGCAACCTGGTCACGGAAGGCCCTGACCCTAACTTGCTGGGTGACTTCAGAGGGTGGCTGTGCATCTTGCAATCTGCTCTCCCATCATCCAACAGGGGACACAGTCACCAGGTGGCTTCCTAAAACCCCCACTGTTCCCAGATGACACTCTTCTTGGCAGGGTGGAGGGGGGAGGGTCCCAAGATCTGCTACCAAGAAGTGGAGCTTGAGGGCCCAGTGTGGACCCCACCCCAGCACAGGCACTCTACCTCAAGTCACATGGTGTGACCCCTGGGGGACCCAGAGGCTGTGAGGACCTGTGAGGACCACCATGTCTCCCTGCTTAGCTCCTGGAAGGTAGAGAATCAAGTGGGACCACCTCACAGGCTAAGCCACGCAGAAGTCATCACCAAACAGTCAGAGCCCTGAAGGGACCAGATGCCCACTCAGGCCTGTCCACAGGACAGCGCAGGCATGCACACACACACACACACAAGCTACAGGGGTGGCCTGCACAGGAGCAGCCCCTGCTCCCAGACCCGAGATGGCTCCTTCACAGAGACAGGGCGCAGCCCAGGCCCAGAGCTCCACTAACAAAGGAAAAGTACCAGGTTATTTTGTCCCCGTCTTCCAGGAAAGAGGGAAAAAAAAAAAAACAACAACAAAACATGCATTACAAACCTTTTTTCTCCTGTCCTGAAAAATAAAAAAATTGGCATTAAAGGACACGCTACTCAACAAGATTGCGGCCACCACAGAAACAGGAGGAAGCTCAAGGCCGGCTTCTGTCACTCCACACAGTGGCTGTGCAGCCTGGCACTCCAGCCCCCACCCCCACCAGTGCTGACAGCATCTAGCAGATGAAGGAGAGCCCCCAGGCCCATGCTTGGCAGCCCCCCACCCCTGTCACCCTTCCTCTCCATCCCCAGCCCACCTGTCCCCTCCACAAGATGCCTCCCCCACCCCAGGCTCCCGGCTGGGCTCACACTGGGCCTGTTGTGGAGCCCACAGAGCACACACTGGCCGGCCATCCCCACCCGCTCACCACCAGGCCCAGATTGGCTCGTCCTTCTTAAGTGGTCATGGGTCAGATGGGAAGCCCCTGACTCAGGGGCTTGGAGCCTTGGAAGCTCCCCAAACTCTGGCCAGAGCAGAGGCAGGAGGTCACCTCCCCACTTACCTGTTGGGCTCAGCTCTGCTCTCTTCATGAAAAAAAAGTGACACACGGAATCCGGCCCACCCCACTCCACCGGCCCGCCCCAAACCCCGCAGCTGGGCCCATGGGCCCTCAAGTCACACCTCATGGCCATCCCATGTGACCTGAGACCCAACAGTGAGACTCATCGGGACCTCTGTGCGCCAGCCTGAGCTCTTTTAGAGACCTTGAAGTCCACCCAACATCACGGAAGGTAGGGGGAGGGTGGGGAGAGGGAGTGAAGGAGGCGCAAGTGGTCATGGGAGAAGGTGGGAGGGGAAGGCAAGGGGGCAGGTAGCCCCTGTCCCACAGCAGCAGCTTCACACAGTAGCACGGCCTTGCCACAGGCACGCATGTGTGTCCTGAGCTGGCTGCGTGGCGAGTTAATGCGTGGATGATGCTGGTGTCCCAGGGCAGGGACTGGGTCACCTGGGTCACACACACCTCTTAATAGGGGATGCAGAAGACACAGGTGACTTGCCAGCCTGGCACAAGAGCAACAACAGGGTGGCTGCGGACAGCCGCTAGGACACCTAGAACTGGAATGTCCCGGAGGAGGGGAACGGTGTCTGGGAGGGTTGTTCGAGAAGAGAGTAAGAGGCCGCCTATGAGGGGCCTCTGCCTCCTGGTCATGCAAAGTCCTGGTTAGAGGCAGCGGCCCCTCAAGGCAACCCTTCTCTTGGGTCAAAGGGCGGCCTGCTCTGTCCTAGCCCTGCCCCCAGTCCTGGGGACAAGGGGCACCCTCTCTCCAGAATCTGCCCCTCTGTCCCGTGAGCTGGGTCTTCTTAGAGAGCGCCGGTGGGAACACCATCCCAGAAGCCCCAGGGCTGGCCCAACTCCACCTCTGCCCTGTCTGCCCGTGGCCGCAGAGTCAGAGGGTGACCCTGGGCCCAGCCCCAAGGAGGGTCCCACTCGGGGCACAGCCTTCTCCTCCAAGGAGGGGCCCTCAAAGAAGGCCCAGGCCAGGCCCTTCCTTCCAGGAACTCAGAGAGCCGTGGAAGACAGGGAGAAGAGTCCGCAGAGCAGGCCCGACAGGAGCAACCTGAAGGACATGTCCCCATGCAGCGCAGGATGCAGAGGAGGGTCCCCAGTGGCAAGTGGTTGGAGGGGATGAAGAAAGGCACCATCTAGGAGCTGGAGAATTTAGCAGTCACCTCCTGCATGGAGCCGTTCTCACCCCCCAACTGCTGACAACAGCCGCAACCTTCTCCTGCAGGGACGCGCACCTGGAAAGCAGGTGAGGGAGGAGCCGACAGTGGTGGTGAGGGAGTGATGGCAAGGGACAGCGGTCCAGGCAGCACTGCTCAGGACCCATGGCCCTGTGGCACATGCCCACCCCTGCCTCCTGAAGCTGGGACCCCAGCCTCCCTTGGCTGTGCACCACACAGGGCCCCAGGAGACCGCAGAGCCAGGCCAGGAGGGGGGCTGGGCAGGTTTGGAGCGGGCCTGAGAGCTGAGCGGACATCCAGGGCTCCATCCTGCGTACACCTTCTGCATCTGTGAAATGGAAATGGGTATGATGAGCTTCAAGAGACCTCATAAGGACTCCTGGAGCCCAGCAGGACTGAGTCCCAGCAATGGCCAGTGGCTCTGTGGTTGCTCAGGGGGAAGGTGAGGGGGGCAACTCCTAGTCCCTGAGCGTAGCGCAAGGCTCTCACGCTGGCCTTGGCGAGGGAGCACACAGCTGTGGATACACTAAAACACGGCTTTGTGCATTTTAAGGTGGCTGAAGTGCACATGGGTATAGGACAGTGAAGTGGGCAAAACTAGAACCTGCCCTGTCCACGCACAGCTCAACCACCACACAGGTGACATGCTGAGTGAACGATCTGATGACGCAGGACCCGCAAGAGCCCCGGGAGGACTCCTGGCCTTGAGGAGGGGTGGGAGATGGACAGGGGAGACAGAAAAGGGGTTCTGAGTATCACCCGTGCTAGAAGAGCTCCATGACATGGGAGGGGTCCTCTCTAACATGCAGAGGAGGGACAGGTGTGACATATGACATGGGAGAGGTCCTCCCTAACATGCAGAGGAGGGACAGGTGTGACATATGACATGGGAGAGGTCCTCCCTAACATGCAGAGGAGGGATGGGTGTGACATATGACATGGGAGAGGTCCCTAACATGCAGAGGATGGACAAGTGTGACATATAGGGGAGGGCCTCCATGACATGGGAGAGGTCCTCTCTAACATGCAGAGGAGGGACAGGTGTGACATATGACATGGGAGAGGTCCTCCCTAACATGCAGAGGAGGGACAGGTGTGACATATGACATGGGAGAGGTCCTCCGTAACATGCAGAGGAGGGACAGGTGTGACATATGACATGGGAGAGGTCCTCCCTAACATGCAGAGGAGGGACAGGTGTGACATATGACATGGGAGAGGTCCCTAACATGCAGAGGATGGACAAGTGTGACATATAGGGGAGGGCCTCCATGACATGGGAGAGGTCCTCTCTAACATGCAGAGGAGGGACAGGTGTGACATATGACATGGAAGAGGTCCTCCCTAACATGCAGAGGAGGGACAGGTGTGACATATGACATGGGAGAGGTCCTCCCTAACATGCAGAGGAGGGACAGGTGTGACATATGACATGGGAGAGGTCCTCCCTAACATGCAGAGGAGGGACAGGTGTGACATATGACATGGGAGAGGTCCTCCCTAACATGCAGAGGAGGGACAGGTGTGACATATGACATGGGAGAGGTCCTCTCTAACATGCAGAGGAGGGACAGGCATGACACGTGTGGTGAGGAGCTCCATGATGGAGGTGAGGTCCTCCCTAACATGCAGGAGGGACAAGGCTTGTCATGTGGGGTGGGAGGGGCTCCATGACATGTGGGAGGGGTTTAGTGTCACAAAAGGCTTAAGGGAAATATGAGTGGAGGAGGACTGGTGTGACACATGAAAGGGGGCTCAGGGTGACAAAGGGTTGACAGAGATGCAACATGGACAGATGAATAACGGAGGGCTCCCTGTGCCACCTGGAAAGGGGAAGGGTCCTGTGTGGGCCATGAATGAGGCAGGGACGTCTGGTGACAAGGAGAGGGACCCACAGCCATGAGACAGGATATGAGAATCACTCATAGGGACAGGTCCAACATGACACAGTGTCACCATGAAAACGGAGGGCCTAGGTGGCCTGCAATACACTCAATGTGACAACAGGGAAAGAAGGGCTACTTTGAACCCTGGAAAAGAGGGGACCTGCTAAAGAAAAGAGTGCAAGGGTCTCAGGGGACACCGGTTAAGGAGGATGCTGGTCACTGGGGAAAGACCCCTGTGACCCGGGGAAGCTGCGTGGATGCTGTGAGAAACTGCCCCGTAACAGGAGAGGGAGGGGGTCACAGGGGCAGGAGACGCATGTGACACAGGTGACACATGAGGGGACAGGTTTAGTGTAACACAGGTGACTCTGACACAGGAGCAGAGAGGGTCCCTGTGACACAAAAGGTGACAGGTTTATTGTAACAGGTGACTCTGTGACACAGGAGCAGGGAGGGCCCCTATGTCACATGAGACAAGTTTAGTGTAACACAAATGTCTCTGTAACATAGGAGCAGAGGGTCCATGTGACACATGAGGGACAGGTTTAGTGTAACACAGGTGACTGTGACACAGGAGTAGGGAGGCTCCCTGTGATACATTAGACAGAGGTTTAGTGTCACACAGGTGACTGTCTCTGGGACACATGAGGGGACAGGTTTAGTGTTACACAGGTGGCTCTGTGACACAGGAGAGTCCATGACACATGGAGGACAGGTTTAGTTGAACATAGGTGAATTTGTGACACAACACTAGAGGGACAGGTATACTTTAACACAGGTGATTCTGTGACACAGGAGTAGAAAGGGTCCCTGTGACACATGTGGGGACAGGTTTAGTGTAACACAGGTGACTCAGTGACACAGGAGTAGGGAGGGTCCCTGTGGCACAGGAGGGGACTTAGTGTGACACTGTGAAGAGAAATAGGAGGGTCCTTTGTGACACATTTGGGAGAAGTTTAGTGGAACACAGGTGACTCTGTGACACAGGAAGGAGTATGGAGGATTCATGTGACACATGAGGAGATAGCTTTATTGTAACACGGTGACTGTGTGACACAGGAGTAGAGAGTCCATGTGACACATGAGGGGACAGGTTTAGTGTAACACTGGTGACTCTGTGACACAGGGGTAGGAAAAGTCCCTGTGACACTTTAAGGGAGAGGCTGAACTTAATACAGGTGACTGTGTGACACAGGAGTAGGGGAGGGTCCCTTGTGACACATGAGGGGGGAGGTTTGGTGTAATATAGGTGACTATGACACAGGAATTGGGAGGATCCCTGTGACACAGAGGTGACAGGTTTAATGTAACAGAGGTGACTCTGTGATACAGAAATAAGGAAAGTCCCTTGTGACACATTAGGGGGAAAGTTTAGTGTAACAAGGTGAGTCTGTGACACAGGAGTAGAGGGTCCTCTGTGACACCTGAGGGACAGGTTTAGTGTAACACAGGTGGCTGTGACACAGGAGTAGGGAGGGTCCTTGTGACACCTGAGGGACAGGTTTAGTGTAACACAGGTGGCTGTGACACAGGAGTAGGGAGGGTCCTTGTGACACCTGAGGGACAGGTTTAGTGTAACACAGGTGGCTGTGACACAGGAGTAGGGAGGGTCCTTGTGACACCTGAGGGACAGGTTTAGTGTAACACAGGTGGCTGTGACACAGGAGTAGGGAGGGTCCTTGTGACACCTGAGGGACAGGTTTAGTGTAACACAGGTGGCTGTGACACAGGAGTAGGGAGGGTCCTTGTGACACCTGAGGGACAGGTTTAGTGTAACACAGGTGGCTGTGACACAGGAGTAGGGAGGGTCCTTGTGACACCTGAGGGACAGGTTTAGTGTAACACAGGTGGCTGTGACACAGGAGTAGGGAGGGTCCTTGTGACACCTGAGGGACAGGTTTAGTGTAACACAGGTGGCTGTGACACAGGAGTAAAGGGTCCTCTGTGACACCTGAGGGACAGGTTTAATGTAACACAGGTGGCTGTGACATAGGAGTAGGGAGGGTCCTTGTGACACATATGGGGACAGGTTTAGTGTAACACAGGTGGCTGTGACACAGGAGTAGGGAGGGTCCTTGTGACAATGAGAGGGAAGGTTTACTGTAACAAAGCAGAGTATATCACACAGGAGTAGGGAGGGTCTCTGTGACATATGAGAGACAGGTTTAGTGTAACACAGGGGACCTGTCACACAAGAGTAGGGGAGGGTACCTTGTGACACATGAGGGAGAAAGTTTAGTTTAACACAGAGAACTATGTCACATAAGAGTAGGGAGAGTCCCTGTGTCACAAGAGGGGAAAATTTTACTGCAACAAAGGTGACTATGTCACACAAGATTAGGGAAGGGTCTCTTTTGACACATGAAGGGGGATGTTTAGTGTTACACAGGGGACTGTGTCACAATGAGTCGGGAGGGTCATTTGTGACACATGAGGGTAGAGTTTTATTGTAACCTAGAGGACTCTTGGACACCAGAAGAGTGAGGGTCCTTTGGCCCACAAAAGGGGACAGGTTTAGTGTCACACAGGTGACTCTGTGACACAGGAGTAGGGCAGGTCCCTTTTGACACACTGGTGGGGGCTGGGGTTTACTGTAACACAGGGGGCTATGTCCACAATAGTAGGGGAGGGTCCTTTGTGACACATGAGGTAACAGGTTTAATATAACCCAGGTGACTTGTGACAGGAGTCGAGTAGAGTCCCTGTGACACATTAGCGGGGAGGTTTAGTGTAACACTGGTGACTGTGACACAGGAGTAAGGAGGTTCCTGTGACACATGAGGGGACATGTTGACTATAACATAGGTAACTGTGTGACACAGGAGTGGGTAGGGTCCCTGTGACACATTGGAGGAGGTTTAGTGTCACCCAGGAGACTCTGTGACTCAGGAGTAGGGAGGGTCCCGGTGACACATTAATATTGGAGGGAACTCCTTCTCCGTACCCTGGCATCACCCCTGAGAAGGTGAGGCGGTCATCGTAA
Source organism: Ictidomys tridecemlineatus (assembly GCF_052094955.1). NCBI lineage: Eukaryota > Metazoa > Chordata > Mammalia > Rodentia > Sciuridae > Ictidomys > Ictidomys tridecemlineatus. The sequence continues at coordinate 119,906,670 of NC_135481.1, read as the reverse complement.
AAAGCGAGTTCCTGTGACCTGTGAGGATGGTTCTCCTGGTGCCACATGCTGGGGATGTCTGTGTGACTGAATGGGCTGAAGGTGCTAGTGGCCACACAGCTCCCGGGGACCCAGGATTCAGGAAGGACTCCTTATGACCAATGCTAGGAAGGGGCTCCAGGTATCACATAGAGAGGGGACTTACTGTGACGAAGATGGTGGGCTTGATGTGACACTGGATGTGGGAGATCCTACCTGTCACAGGATTGGGGAGGAGCCTTCTGTGACACCTGGGTGCGTCCAGCCCGCTGTGAGAGATGGAGGTGTGAGGTCCTGTGTGGCCCACCAGGGTGCTGCCTACGGCCAAGGGGGTGATCAGCTCAGTGTCACCACGAGTGTGTGCTCCTGGTGTCCGCTCGAGGAGGAGCTCAGTGACATGACTGTGCCACCCAAGCTTGGGAGACAGGGTGGCCTGGGTGGGGTCCTGCATGTCACCAACAGAGAAGCTCAGTGTTACCTGGGGAGGTGGCACTTGGTGGAGTATTTGGTGTGATATGCGAGTGGGAGGGCTCGAGATGTGTCTGGGGCTCTGCGTGTCACATGGTGGACACCCATGTGTGACCCAGCTAAGGCGACACATGAGAGCTCCATGTGACCTGAGTGTGGGAGGAGCTCTGTGACACGGTGACACAGGAGCAGGGATAGGACTCCATTTGACATATGGGGGTAGTGGAGGAATTCAGTGATGAATGGGGGGAGGAAGTGCTCCATGTAACACAGGGATGGAGAAGGGACTCAGGATGACATACTTCCCTTGGTGGGACACATGGCAGAGGTGCTGAGTGCCCAGGTCAGGGACATAGACAAAAAATACTGATGGTAGAGGGTGACACACGGGAGGAAGAGGGGCTCTGCCCGATAGAGGGGGTCTCCAGGGACAAACAGTGAAGCTGGATCTCCAGTGGGGGTGGGGTGTACAACTCAGGTGCTCGGTGTAACTTCACAGGAGCCCAGTGTCACCCACTGGTGACATTAGTGGAAAGGGGGTTCCATGTGGCACTTGGGGTTCTGTGTGACCCATGGTGGCAGAGGGTCACAGTGTGGCCAATGGGTTTGTGAGGACATTTGTGAGCCACATGGAGAGGAGAGGGCCAGATGTGAGGGGAGGGCTCGTGTGCCACCCTGAGGGGACTGTGTGCAAGGCTGCCGAAGAGGGGCTTCTCGTGGCCTCCCAAGGTCAGCATGGTGCCTGAGGGCAAGTGAGGGTGCTGTGGGACACCAGCCCTGGGGCTCACGGTGGCACCTATGGCACTCTTGAGTGGAGGCGCAGCCCATGTGACTCCTGGCTGACTCCGTGTCGCAGTCAACCGGGGCTCCATGTGAAAGCGGAGGTGGGGTGCAGTGGGACACGTGAGCAGGGGAGGGAGGGCTGGGCGTGTCCCAGGGGCAGGGCACAAGTGACATCATGGATGGGAGGGAATGGAGTCTCCACTGGACACTCCCCAAGCCAGGCTCCGCCTTTGGGGCAAGGGGCTGGCACCCAGTGGGCAGTGCTTGGTGGATGTGCAGCCCGGCTCTGTGTGGCACATGCAGGGCAAAGGTCAGAGTGGCAGAGAGGGCAGCAGTGTCCCCTACAGAGGACACGAGGGTGAGGTGCACAGGCCAGGGTGGAGTCAGGGCTCCCTGGGTGCAAGGGCAGGGGAGGGGCGATCACAGCAGCGGGGAGAGCATCTGTGCCACGTGTGGGTGCTGGGACTTCTACCTGTGACACATGGGTACAAAGAGGAACACCATGTCAGTGAGTCAGAGAAGTGACATGTGGAGGAGGGTGCAGAATGACATGGGGCGAGGCTGGTGTGACACACACGTAGAGAAGGAGCTCCATGTGATGATAAGCCTTGGTGACACTTTCGTGGGTGGCTCAGTGCAATGTGTAAAGGGAGTGCTAAGTGACACACTGATGGCCAAGGGCTTTGCATGTCACCATACGGAAGAGGAGCTCCATGTGACTTAGGGTGACACCAGGTGGGGGGCCCAATGAGGATGTGAATGGAAGGAGCTCCCTGGGACACAGTGGAGCCAAGGTCCATGTGGCCCCTGGGGGAAGGGAGTCCATGTCCCATGTAGTGGGAAGGGAGCAGGAGTGACACCGGTAAGGCTTGAGTGGGGAGGAGCTCCAACCCAAAAGGGGACAGCAGTGAGAGGAACAGTAGAAAAGCCCCCTGTGCCCCGTGAGTGGGAAGGGCTGGGTGTGACGCCCAGGGCAGGACGAGCCGGGCACACTGGTGAGGGCACAGACTGCGCACTGGATCCTGAAAGGGCCTCAGCGGACTCACCAGCATGAGGGGTGCTCAGTGCCACGTATGGCAGAGGAGGGACTCGGTGTGACCCATGTGAGGGAGGGGCTCAGAGACACAAAAGTAGAGAAAGGCTCACAGTGCCACACAAGGGGAGAAAGGGCTCAGGGTGACATGTGTGGGTTAAGGTCTCCACGTGACACGCCAGTGGAGAAGAGGGTCTCAGTGTAACCTGTGGAAGAGGGGTTCCAAATGACATGCCAGTGGAGGAGGGGCTCAGGGTGACATGGGGGGGAGGGGTTCCAAATGACATCCCAGTGGAGGAGGGGCTTAGTGTCACATGTGTAGGGGAAGAACTTCAAATGACACACGAGTGGATAAGGGGCTCAGTGTGACGTGTGGGGGAGGGTCTCTAAGTAACATGTCAGTGGAGGAGGGGATCACTGTGATGTGTGTGGGGAGGGTCGCTAAGTGACATGCCCATGGAGGAGGATCTAAGTGACATGTAGGGAAGGGTCTCTAAGTGTCATGCCCGTGGAGGAGGGTCTAAATGACATGTGGGCAAGGGTCTCTAAGTGACATGACAGTGGAGGAAGGGCTCAGAGTGACATGGATGGGAGAGGGGCTCTGAGATGCCATGGAGGAGGGCTCAGTGTAAGAGGTGTATAGGAGACACTCAAGGTGACACACCAGGAGAGAAGGGCCTCAGTGTGACATGTGGGGGAGGGTCTCTAAGTGACATACCATTGGAGAACAGTGTGACATGTGTGGGAGAGGGTCTCTAAGTGACATGCCAGTGAGGAGGGCTCACTGTGACATATGTGGTGAAGGGTCTCTAAGTGACATTCTGGTGGAGGAGAGGGTCACTGTGACATATGTGTGGGAGAGTCTCTAAATGATATGTCACTGGAGGAGGACTCAGTGTGACACATGTGTGGGAGGGTCTCTAAGTGACATGTCAGTGTAGGAGGGGCTCAGTGTGACATATGTGGGGAAGGGTCTCTAAGTGACACACAGTGAAGGAGGGTCTCAGTGCGACATGAGTTGGAAAAGGTCTCTAATTGACATGTCAGTGGAGGGGGGTCTAAGTGTGACGTATGAGGGAGGGTCTCTAACTGAAATGTAAGTGGAAAATGGCTCAGTGTGACACATGTGTGGGAGGGTCTCTAAGTGACATGTCAGTGGAACAGGAACTCAATGTGACATATATGGTAAAGAGTCTCTAAGTGACATACAGTGAAGGAGGGTCTCACTAAGACATGTGTGGGGAAGGGTCTCTAAATGACATGTCAGTGGAGGAGGGGCTCAGTGTGACACATGTGTGGGAGGGTCTCTAAGTGACATGTCAGTGTAAGAGGGGCTCAGTGTGACATGTGTGGGGGAGGGTCTCTAAGTGACATGTCAGTGGAGTAAGGCTCAGTGTGACATGTGAGGGGGAGGGTCTCTAAGTGACATGTCAGTGGAGGAAGGCTCAGTGTGACATGTGTGGGGGAAGGTCTCTAAGTGACAAGTCAGTGGAGGAGGGCTCAGTGTGACTTGTGTCGGGAAGGGTCTCTAAGTGACAGGTCAGTGGAGGAGGGCTCAGTGTGACATGTAGGGGAGGGTCTCTAAGTGACATGTCAGTGGAGGAGGGGCTCAGTGTGACACATGTGTGGGAGGGTCTCTAAGTGACATGTCAGTGTAAGAGGGGCTCAGTGTGACATGTGTGGAGGGGGGTCTCTAAGTGACATGTCAGTGGAGGAAGGATCAGTGTGACATGTGTAGGGGAGGGTCTCTAAGTGACATGTCAGTGGAGTAAGGCTCAGTGTGACATGTGAGGGGGAGGGTCTCTAAGTGACATGTCAGTGGAGGAAGGCTCAGTGTGACATGTGTGGGGGAAGGTCTCTAAGTGACAAGTCAGTGGAGGAGGGCTCAGTGTGACTTGTGTCGGGGAGGGTCTCTAAGTGACAGGTCAGTGGAGGAGGGCTCAGTGTGACATGTAGGGGAGGGTCTCTAAGTGACATGTCAGTGGAAGAGGGCTAAGTGTGACATGTGTGGGGGAGGGTCTCTAAGTGACATGTCAGTGGAGGAGGGCTAAGTGTGACATGTGTGGGGGAGGGTCTCTAAGTGACAAGTCAGTGGAAGAGGGCTCAGTGTGACATGTGTGGGGGAAGGTCTCTAAGTGACATGTCAGTGGAGGAGGGGCTCATTGTGACATGTGTGTGGGAGGATCTCTAAATGACAAGTCAGGGGAGGGTCTCAGTGTGACATGTGTGTGGGAGGGTCTCTAAGTGACAAGTCAGTGGAGGAGGGACTCAGTGTGACATGTGTGTGGGAGGGTCTCTAAGTGACAAGTCAGTGGAGGAGGGACTCAGTGTGACATGTGTGTGGGAGGGTCTCTAAGTGACATGTCAGTGGGGGAAGGCTCAGTGTGACGTGTAGGGGAGGGTCTCTAAGTGACATGTCAGTGGAGGAGGGACTCAGTGTGACATGTGTGGGGGAGGGTCTCTAAGTGACATGTCAGTGGAGGAGGGACTCAGTGTGACATGTGTCACAGAGGTATTCTAAGTGACAAGTCAGTGGAGGGTCTCAGTGTGACATGTGTGAGGAGGGTCTCTAAGACACATGTCAGTGCAGGAAGGGCTCATTGTGACGTGTGTGAGAGGGTCTCTAAGTGACATGACAATGGAGGAGGGACTCAGTGTGACATGTGTGTGGGAGGGTCTCTAAGTGACATGTCAGTGGAGGAGGGGCTCAGTGTGACATGTGTGTGGGAGGGTCTCTAAGTGACATGTCAGTGGAGGAGGGACTCAGTGTGACATGTGTGGGGGAGGGTCTCTAAGTGACATGTCAGTGGAAGAGGGGCTCAGTGTGACATTTATGAGGGAGGGTCTCTAAGTGACATGTCAGTGGAGTAGGGGCTCAGTGTGACATGTGTGTGGGAGGGTCTCTAAGTGACATGTCAGTGGAGGAAGGATCAGTGTGACATATGTGGGGAAGGGTCTCTAAGTGACATTCTGGTGGAGGAGAGGGTCACTGTGACACATGTGTGGGAGAGTCTCTAAATGATATGTCACTGGAGGAGGACTCAGTGTGACACATGTGGGGAAGGGTCTCTAAGTGACACACAGTGAAGGAGGGTCTCACTAAGACATGTGTGGGGGAGGGTCTCTAAGTGACATGTCAGTGGAGGAGAGACTCAGTGTGACCGATGTGGGGGAGGGTCTCTAAGTGACATGTCAGTGGAGGAGGGGCTCAGTGTGACATGTGTGGGGGAGAGTCTCTAAGTGACATACCAGTGGAGGAGGAGTCAGTGTGACAAGTGTGTGGGGGAGGGTCTCTAAGTGACAAGTCAGTGGAGGAGGGACTCAGTGTGACATGTGTGTGGGAGGGTCTCTAAGTGACATGTCAGTGGGGGAAGGCTCAGTGTGACGTGTAGGGGAGGGTCTCTAAGTGACATGTCAGTGGAGGAGGGACTCAGCGTGACATGTGTGGGGGAGGGTCTCTAAGTGACATGTCAGTGGAGGAGGGACTCAGTGTGACATGTGTCACAGAGGTATTCTAAGTGACAAGTCAGTGGAGGGTCTCAGTGTGACATGTGTGAGGAGGGTCTCTAAGACACATGTCAGTGGAGGAAGGGCTCATTGTGACGTGTGTGAGAGGGTCTCTAAGTGACATGACAGTGGAGGAGGGACTCAGTGTGACATGTGTGTGGGAGGGTCTCTAAGTGACATGTCAGTGGAGGAGGGACTCAGTGTGACATGTGTGGGGGAGGGTCTCTAAGTGACATGTCAGTGGAAGAGGGGCTCAGTGTGACATTTATGAGGGAGGGTCTCTAAGTGACATGTCAGTGGAGTAGGGGCTCAGTGTGACATGTGTGTGGGAGGGTCTCTAAGTGACATGTCAGTGGAGGAAGGATCAGTGTGACATATGTGGGGAAGGGTCTCTAAGTGACATTCTGGTGGAGGAGAGGGTCACTGTGACACATGTGTGGGAGAGTCTCTAAATGATATGTCACTGGAGGAGGACTCAGTGTGACACATGTGGGGAAGGGTCTCTAAGTGACACACAGTGAAGGAGGGTCTCACTAAGACATGTGTGGGGGAGGGTCTCTAAGTGACATGTCAGTGGAGGAGAGACTCAGTGTGACCGATGTGGGGGAGGGTCTCTAAGTGACATGTCAGTGGAGGAGGGGCTCAGTGTGACATGTGTGGGGGAGAGTCTCTAAGTGACATACCAGTGGAGGAGGAGTCAGTGTGACAAGTGTGTGGGGGAGGGTCTCTAAGTGACATACCAGTGGAGGAGGGTTCAGTTTGACGTGTGGGGTAAGGTCTCTAAGGGACATGTCAGTGGAGGAGGGGCTCGGTGTGACACAAGTGTGGGAAGGTCTCTAAGTGACATGTCAGTGTAAGAGGGGGTAAGTGTGACATGTGTGGAGGAGGGTCACTAAGTGACATGTCAGTGGAGTAAGGCTCAGTGTCACGTGTGGGGGAGGGTCTCTAAGTGACATGTCAGTGGAGAAAGGCTCAGTGTGACATGTGTGGGGGAGGGTCTCTAAGTGACATGTCACTGGAGAAGGGCTCAGTGTGACGTGTAGGGGAGGGTCTCTAAGTGACATGTCAGTGGAGGAGGGCCCAGTGTGACATGTGTGGGGGAGGGTCTCTAAGTGACATGTCAGTGGAGGAGGGGCTCAGTGTGACATGTGTGAAGGAGGGTCTCTAAGTGACATGTCAGTGGAAGAGGGCTAAGTGTGACATGTGTGGGGGAGGGTCTCTAAGTGACATGTCAGTGGAGGAGGGCTAAGTGTGACGTGTGGGGGAGGGTCTCTAAGTGACAAGTCAGTGGAGGAGGGCTCAGTGTGACATGTGTGGGGGAGGGTCTCTAAGTGACATGTCAGTGGAAGAGGGGCTCAGTGTGACATTTATGAGGGAGGGTCTCTAAGTGACATGTCAGTGGAAGAGGGCTAAGTGTGACAAGTGTGTGGGAGGGTCTCTAAGTGACATGTCAGTGGAGGAAGGATCAGTGTGACAAGTGTGTGGAGGGTCTCTAAGTGACATGCCAATGTAGGATAGGCTCAGTGTGACATAGTGGTGAAGGGTCCCTAAGTGACATGCCAGTGGAGGAGGGGCTCATTGTGACATGTGTGTGGGAGACTCTCTAAATGACAAGTCAGTGGAGGGTCTCAGTGTGACATGTGTGTGGGAGGGTCTCTAAGTGACAAGTCACTGGAGGAGGGACTCAGTGTGACATGTGTGTGGGAGGGTCTCTAAGTGACAAGTCAGTGGAGGAGGGACTCAGTGTGACGTGTGTGGGAGAGGGTCTCTAAGTGACATGCCAGTGAGGAAGGCTCACTGTGACATATGTGGTGAAGGGTCTCTAAGTGACATTCTGGTGGAGGAGAGAGTCACTGTGACATGTGTGTGGGAGGGTCTCTAAGTGACATGTCAGTGGAGGAGGGACTCAGTGTGACATGTGTCACAGAGGTATTCTAAGTGACATGCTAGTGGAGGAGGGTCTCACTGTGACATGTGTGTGGGAGGGTCTCTAAGTGACAAGTCAGTGGAGGAGGGACTCAGTGTGACATGTGTGTGGGAGGGTCTCTAAGTGACATGTCAGTGGATAAGGGACTCAGTGTGACATGTGTGTGGGAGGGTCTCTAAGTGACATGTCAGTGGAGGAGGGACTCAGTGTGACATGTGTGTGGGAGGGTCTCTAAGTGACATGTCAGTGGATAAGGGACTCAGTGTGACATGTGTGTGGGAGGGTCTCTAAGTGACATGTCAGTGGAGGAGGGTCTCACTGTGACATGTGTGTGGGAGAGTCTCTAAGTGACATGTCAGTGGAGGAGGGACTCAGTGTGACATGTGTGTGGGAGGGTCTCTAAGTGACATGTCAGTGGAGGAGGGGCTCAGTGTGACATGTGTGAAGGAGGGTCTCTAAGTGACATGTCAGTGGAAGAGGGCTCAGTGTGACAATGTGGGGGAGGGTCTCTAAGTGACATGTCAGTGGAGGAGGGGCTCAGTGTGACATGTGTGAAGGAGGGTCTCTAAGTGACATGTCAGTGGAAGAGGGCTAAGTGTGACATGTGTGAGGGAGGGTCTCTAAGTGACATGTCAGTGGAAGAGGGCTAAGTGTGACATGTGTGGGGGAGGGTCTCTAAGTGACATGTCAGTGGAGGAGGGGCTCAGTGTGACATGTGTGGGGGAGGGTCTCTAAGTGACATGTCAGTGGAGGAGGGGCTCAGTGTGACATGTGTGGGGGAGGGTCTCTAAGTGACATGTCAGTGGAAGAGGGCTAAGTGTGACAAGTGTGTGGAGGGTCTCTAAGTGACATGCCAATGTAGGATAGGCTCAGTGTGACATAGTGGTGAAGGGTCCCTAAGTGACATGCCAGTGGAGGAGGGGCTCAGTGTGACATGTGTGTGGGAGACTCTCTAAATGACATGTGTGGGGGAGGGTCTCTAAGTGACCTGTCAGTGGAGAGCTCAGTGTGACATGTGTGGGGGAGGGTCTCTAAGTGAAATGTCAGTGGAGGAGGGTTCAGTTTGACGTGTGGGGTAAAGTCTCTAAGTGACATGTCAGTGGAGGAGAGCTCAGTGTGACATGTGTGGGGGGTCTCTAAGTGACCTGTCAGTGGAGAGCTCAGTGTGACATGTGTGGGGGAGGGTCTCTAAGTGAAATGTCATGGAGGAGAGTTCAGTGTGACATGTGTGGGGGGTCTCTAAGTGACATGTCAGTGGAGAGCTCAGTGTGACGTGTGGGGGAGGGTCTCTAAGTGAAATGTCATGGAGGAGAGTTCAGTGTGACATGTGTGGGGGGGTCTCTAAGTGACATTCAGGTGGAGGAGGGGCTCAGTGTTACATGTGTGGGGGAGGGTCTCTAAGTGACATGCCAGTGTAGGATAGGCTCAGTGTGACCTATGTGAGGAAGGGTCTCCAAGTGACAATCCAGTGATGGAGGATCTCAGTGTGACTTGTGAGGGAGTGTCTCTAAGTGACATGTCAGTGGAGGAGGGCTAAGTGTGACATGTGTGGGGGAGGGTCTCCAAGTGACATGTCAGTGGAGGAGGGCTAAGTGTGACAAGTGTGGGGGAGGGTCTCTAAGTGACATGTCAGTGGAGGAGGGCTCAGTGTGACATGTGTGTGGGAGGGTCTCTAAGTGACATGCCAGTGGAAGAGGGGCTCATTGTGACGTGTGTGGGAGGGTCTCTAAGTGACAAGTCAGTGGAGGGTCTCAGTGTGACATGTGGGGGGAGGGTCTCTAAGTGACATGTCAGTGGTGGAGGGCCTCAGTGTGATGTGTGAGGGAGGGTCTCTATGTGACATGCCAGTGGAGGAGGGTCTCAGTGTGACATGTAGTGGAGAGGTCTCTAAGTGACATGTCAGTGGAGGAGGGGTCAGTGTGACAAGTGTGTGGGAGGGTCTCTAAGTGACAAGTCAGTTGAGGGTCTCAGTGTGACATGTGGGGGGAGGGTCTCTAAGTGACAAATCAGTGGAGGGTCTCAGTGTGACATGTGGGGGGAGTGTCTCTAAGTGACATGTCAGTGGTGGAGGGCCTCAGTGTGATGTGTGAGGGAGGGTCTCTATGTGACATGCCAGTGGAGGAGGGTCTCAGTGTGACATGTAGGGGGGAGGTCTCTAAGTGACAAGTCAGTGGAGGAGGGGTCAGTGTGACAAGTGTGTGGGAGGGTCTCTAAGTGACAAGTCAGTGGAGGAGGGTCTCAGTGTGACATGTGTGTGGGAGGCACTCTAAGTGACATATCAGTGGGGAGGGTCTCAATGTGACGTGTGTCTTGGAGCTCCTCTTAGTGACCTGCCAGTGGAGGAGGAGGTGCTGTGTGTCCCACGGTGGAGGAAGGCCTCCCTGTGTACCCCAGTGGGAGGGACACAGTTTGACATGAGAGGCTCCTTGTGACACACATGTGAGGGAGGGGCTTAATGTGCCATCCAGTGGGTGTGACACAGGAGTGGGCGTGAGCAGGTGGTGCAGCACCTGACTGGACAGGAGCCTGGGAGTGGGGTCACCTTTAGGAAGAGCCAAGGCTCCCCTGCCAGGGGCCACCTCAGCCCACAGAGAACATGCCATTGCCACATGCCACACAGCTGTGCTTCAGAATCAAGTAAACATGCGCTAAACAATCCAATTTACAAACGTTCACCCCCCAGCAGTGCCTTCCACCAGCCGCCCTGGACCCATGGCCACACAATCCCCCAGCCAAGCCCTTAAAGGACCATGAACAGATCTGAGCCCAGTCTCCCCAACAGGTCTTCACAGGCACCAGACCCAGAAACTCCCCAAAATGGACACAGACAGCCAGCACTGTGTCAAACAAAGACATTCGTGATAACAGAGCATTCCCATCCTGCACACCATCATTTTACATCCCAAATACATTTTAACAGCCCAAGGACCCCCAACAAAGTGGACAGCCAGGAGGCTGACCAGAGACCAGGGTGCAGAGCACCAGGGCGGGGCCCTGGGGAGCGTGAGTCCTGCCAGGGGCCTGGGAGCGAGAACCCTGGAAGCAACCCACGAGGGCCAGGGCGCTGGGCCTGAGCTCCTGCACCACAGCAGAGAAGCAGGCACCATCAGGGCAGGAGGAGGGGCCGTGGGACCTCTCCTGGCCGGCCCCGCTGGGCAGGTCCTCAGCTGAGCCCACACCCCCACCCGGTTCCCCACAGTCAGGTGGCCTCCTCTGCACCCACGTCCCGTGCAGCCCTGGTGCAAGCTCTCCTGCCGTCCACCATCTGGCGTGCGTCTCCCCGAGGTGTGTACTCCCAAGGGCAACGTCCATCTACACGATGCCTGGCACAGGGCCTGGCACACAGTAGACCTTCACCGAATGTGCAAACGAATGAATGAAAGCCTACCATGTACAAGGCCCTGGAGGCCAGAATGAGGCCGAGGCGAGGAGGATGGAGGTGAGGTGGGTGATGGAGGCTGGGACCGCCATTGATGAGATGCTGTGCCTGGGTTGACTGAGGCCACATGGAGTGATGGGAGCCGTGATGATGGAGTCCATGGTGACAGACATGCGTGAGATGGACCCCCACACACCAGACGAGAGGTGGGGAGGAGGCCAGGGCCAAAAACCGGGCCTGGAAGCCTCTGAACATCAAGGTAGAACACATCCAGCTCACCCCCTTCCCACCCTCTTACCCTGACACAAATCAACACTGTGACAGCAGAATTTCTGAGCCTGAGAGTCCTGCCAGGGAGGAACAGCAGATGCCCTAAACAGGGCTTGGCAAATTTTTTTTTTTTTAATATATCAGAGATTGAACCCAGGGGTGCTTAACCATCTATAGCTCTTTTTAGTTTTAATTTAGAGACAGGGTCTTGATAAGCGGCTTAGGGCCTCACCAGGTTGTTGAGGCTGGCTTTAAACTTTCAATCCTCCTGCCTCAGCCTCCCAAGCTGCTGGGATTACAGGCGTGCACCACCACGTCCAGCTTTGGCCAAGATTTTTTTGCTTGCAGATCCCAGAATGGAAATTCAGAGGGCCACGTAACTCCCCCTCACCCTAGCCCATTTCCAAATTGGCATCCAAACTTCCGTGAATTTAAAGAGGTGCAGTGATGATTTGTGACTGATTCTCAAGACCTCAGAAGCTCACTTGACTGGTCCTCTCTAAACCTCACTGGCAAGGCAATCTGGCAAAAACAAACATTTTTCAGAAACACTCTCAGGTCAATTTTGACACTTTTCATTTCAAATCAGTGTGCTCACATGCATCAAGAAGACAAACGTCTCACCCTGGACTTGGTGTCTCAGGCCATGGCTTGCAAGGTCTGTGAGGTCAGGGGGCGGGCGGGATGCAGGAACTCACCTGGAGGCCAAGCGGACAGTGCAGCGCGTTGGCAGGCTCTGTTGAGGGCGGGATGTAGCAGCCAAGGTCTGGGAGGCCACTCTGGTCCTCAGGATCCTGGTGCCGGCACCACACAGGGGCAGACACCCCAGGCAGCACCTGGGAGGCGGGCACAGGACCCAGCCTGCACCTTGCTCAATCCATTTTTGTCCTGAGAGCTTCCCCAGAAACTGGAGATTATGGGTTGGGAGTGGTCAGAACCCCAGGCAAGGGGGTAGGCGCTAAGTGGTGGGCAGGGGGTGGGGGAGGCCGCTCAGTTCTCAGGAAGGAGAAGCTGGCTGGGCAGAGCTGGCGGGGGTGCCAAGGCTCGTGGGGGGTGACAGCAGTGCAGGTCTGTCTCCCACTGCCTTGCCATGCAGCATGAAGGCAGGGGCTGGAGGGCCAAGGCCGCCACTCTTCTGTCCCCTGTAGAGGAGCTGGACAGAGGGGCTGGTGGACAAAGACACAGGGGGCTGGTGGCAGGGGAGACTGTGGGGAGCTGGGCTGTGGACAAGGGTGGATGCATTCTCGGGGCATCTGGGGCTGGGGAGAACCTCTCCCCTCTCACTCACCGCACTCTCCACGGTCTGCCTCCCTCACGCACACACCAACACACGAGGGCAGACCACACTCACATGTGCACGCACACACACACACGGGCACGCTTCCACCACCATCCACACAGGCCAGGACCCTTCTGCACTGAGCCCTCCCTGGGCTAACAGGAGCTGGAGGGCACAGGAGGCCCTTCACTGACACCAATCTGTGCTGGGGCTTGGGAGTTGGGGTAAAGGGGTGGGACTAACCCCAACCCGGGTCACAGGTCACAGAAACCTTCCAGAGCAGCACTTCTGCAGGTGATGAGCACCAGGCTGCAAGGGCCTTAAGGCCCAGCCCTTCAGAAGGTCACACCCTGCACTAAGTACAGGGAGGCAAGTCCCAGCCTGGCTAATTAGTCCAGGTCCAGGTCCGGTCTGGGATGCACCCGGGGTCTTCCTCTCAGTCGTCTCAGAAGAGGGCCTTCCTGGTCTCTGAAACAGGGCTCCCATTTCCCCTGGGGACACCCGAAACCCCCTGCTTGACCTATGACCCTTCAGGCCTGGGACCTCTTTCTCTGACACAGGGCACCCGCAAGCACCAACCACACACAAGCATCTCCATCCACTCCACCAACACAAGCAAACAGGTAAAGTGCTTTGTAAAGTGCAGGTATATAGGTAAGGTTCCGGAACACCCGGACAGCTCCCTCCCCCTCCCACAGTCCTCTTCCAAGAGCCTGGGCCCGGGACACCCCCTGGGGTACTGCCTGCACCCTCCCTTGTAGGCACCTTGCTGTCCATCTACCCCTCAACAGTGTGGCCACAGTATGCCACACACAGGTGGTGCCCAGTACATGGCTGCTGAGCTGAACTAGATGACTTCAGACTCAAACGTTCCACAGGAGCACTGGGGATGAGGGCCGGCCGTGCAGCCTGAGGGGCCCTCTGAGAAGTGGGGGGCACCATTAGAAGCAGTAGCTCCTGGGGCGGTAGCACCTGAAAACAGTCCCCATTGGAGGGGAGTGGAGAAAGTGCTTCACATACCCTGCCAGCCCCTGCCTCTCTCTCTCTAGCTCCAGCTATGACATGGAGGCCACCAGTGGGAATAAGAGTGGAAAATTATAGTCCTCGGAAGAAATTGCGGCCCCAAGCATCTCGATTCCCTGGTTCCTTCAGGAACTGAGCTGGGTATGTGGGGGAAACTTGGGGGCCTGGCTCAGCCCCTTCTAGAAGGAAAGCCGTGGGTTTCTCTTCCCCCTGTAATCACTACCTCCTCACCTCTAGTCCACTTTACTGAGTGACTACCTTAATGAAGCTCACCTCACCTGGAGTTAGTCACCTGGAGCCCACACCTGGCCCCAAATCCCATGACTCAATGGAGTCCAGGTGAGCAACACACACAGGTGACTCCACACCTGTGGGAGAACCTTTCTCCCAACAGGTTGGAGAAGAAAAGAATAAATAGTGAGGAAACTGAGGCTCTGGGGGAGAGTCAGAGGCCAACTGACTCTCAGACAGGGAGAGGCTGCGTCCTACTCCGGGGCCACTCTACCGTAAGCTAAGGGCTCTGCCTGGTCTAGAAGTCTGCCTTCTTCCTAGAGCTACCACACCTCTCCTTTTGAGCCTTGCTCCCTGCGGCTGATGGCTTCACACAGTGTACTTCACGTGTTCTTCACAATCTTCACAAGCGGAGCTCACCCATTTTGCATCTGGCTTCAGAATCTGTTGCGGGGACTTCTAGGAAATCAGCGACGAGTGATTCTAATAACTGGTGTTTCTTGGAAATCTACCAAAATAACTTGGCCAAACGAAGAGTAGGAGTGGGATGAGGCAGTTCTTGAAGATGACGTTTCTTCTTCGTTCCATCCCAGGTCTCATGTTGCCATTAAAAAAAAAAAAAAAGTTCTTGTGCGTGGATTTCCAGATTCTAATGAATTTCCAGGAAATATCACCAAAATGACGTTGGCATCATTTAGGAGTGTTTTTTAAGAATTCTTGGTAGCTGCTCCCTTTCCTCCAGACACAAGATGAATAAAATAAGTCTTTTTTTTTCTGGGACATGTTATTGAAGCATGTAGGAACAGCATAACTGACAAGCCCAGATTCTCACGAAGCCCCCAGTCTACAGCTTGCAAAGTTCACACATCCAGAATAATATTCAAGACACCATCCTCCTAACATCTACATTTTTCATTACTTTGACTCATCCATCACCTCTCATGGTTTCGGAACACCACCATAGTTTTGGCCTCGTTCTTTAATTGTCATCTCTCAAGCTCAGCAAACAGTCTTGTATCAACTAAGTTTTTGGAGGATAAAGAAAGAGTGCATGGAGCAAGCCACCAGCCCACGGTTGCGGCTCTACCTGGAACGTTAGTGTCCAAGTCCCCAGGTATGGGGAGAGGTCTCCTTTGCTGCTTATGGAGTCTTCACACACATCATGATGGTCTGGCACTGTCCCCAGTTCCAATCTTGATGAACTTCCATTGGTAGAAGGAGGCAACTAGATCTGACCACCAGCCCCGAGGTTACAGCTTCACACCAAGCTGGCGAGTGGGCGTTTAGCACCTTCCTCTGGGAGAAGAGTTAAGCCGCAAAAACTAGCTTGGGTTACATTCCAAGGTCTGGCCAACTTGGCAGTCCTGTGGGTCCAGACTGGAGTGTGGCCAGCCATGAATCCAGTACAACTAAAAGCCATAAAACAGATCTTCACTACAGCATCACTTGCTCTTGGGTAGACACTGTCCAAAGCACCATATCTATATTCATGACTGATGCTGCCACACTCTTCCTGTTCTCAGTCCACAACTCTCCCGCTAGGAAAGAACATCAAAGGCCACAGTGTGGAGCATAGTGTCCTCTGCCCCATCCAGTCTCAAGTCCAACCTTGGCCACACCTAATGCTTCCCAGGAAAGCCCACAGCCTTCACATTTTCTCACCAATTTTGAACATCTGAGCTTTTCTCAGAAACTGGAGATGGTATCTCAGCTCTATAACATCAAGAAGTTTTCTTTCTGGACATCTGAACTTCAGAGGATTGAGATGGACTTTTAGCTCTAAAGCATTAAAGAGTTCCCTCTTTCTGGATATCAGAGCTTCAAAGGCAGGATGTGGGTCTCAGCTCTAGAACATCAAGGAGGACAACTGAACTTCACCAGAGGTTCCAGCTGCAGTCTGTGTTTTGGGACCTCTGACCTTCACTAGAGGCTTGGAATGCAATCCTGGATCTGGAACTTTGAGGAGGTTGCTGTTTCTAGACATTTGAATTTCACTGGAAGCTGGCACTGGGGTCTCAGTTCTAGAACACCAAGAAGGTATGTGTTTTGGGACCTCTGACATTCACTGAGGCTTGAAATGCAATCCTGGATCTGGAACATTGAAGAGGTTGCTCTTTCTGGACATTTGAGTTTCACTGAAGGCTGAAGTTGGAGTCCCAGCTCTATAACTTCAAGGAGGTCCCTCTTTCTGAACATCTGAGCTTCATCCAAGGCTGAAACTGGAGTCACAGTTCTAGAATAGCAAGAATGTTTATCTTTTTGGACCTCTGGGCTTTGCTGAAGGCTTAAAATAAAATTTTTGATCTGGAACATCAATGCAGTTGCTCTTACTGGACATCAGATGCTCAAATTGGAGTACCACCTCTGGAACATCAAGGAGGACACCCTTTCTGGACATCTGAGTGTCAAAAGGGGATGAAGTTGGAGTCCCAGCTCTAGAAAATCAAGGTGGCCTCTCTTTCTGGACATCTGAGCTTTATCAGAGGTTGGAAATAGAGTCCCAGCTCTAGAAATATAAGGAGATAACTCTTTCTGGATGTCTGAGCTTCATCAAAGGCTGAAGCTGAAGTCTCAGCTCTAGAACTGTAAGGAGGTTCATTTTTCTGGATATCTGAGCTTCACCAGAGGTTAGAGATGAAGTCCCAGTTCTAGAAACGCAAGGAGGTAAGTCATTCTGGATGTCTGAGCTTCATCAAAGGCTAAAGCTAAAGTCTCATCTCTAGAACTGCAAGGAGTTTCATCTTTCTGGATATCTGAGCTTTACCAGAGGTTGGAGATGGAGTCCCAGCTCTAGAAATGCAGGGAGGCAACTCTTTCTGGATGTCTGAGCTTCAAAGGCTGAAGCTGGAGTCTCAGTTCTAGAACTGCAAGGAGGTTCATGCTTCTGAATATGTGAGCTTCACCAGAGTTTGGAGATGGAGTTCTAGCTCTAGAAATGTAAGGAGGAACTCTTTCTGGATGTCTGGGCTTCGTCAAAGGCTGAAGCTGGAGTCTCAGCTCTAGAACTGCAAGGAGGCTCACCTTTCTGGATATCTGAGCTTCGCCAGAGGTTGGAGGTAGAGTCCCAGCTCTAGAAACACAAGAAGATAACTCTTTCTGGATGTCTGAACTTCATCAAAGGCTGAAGCTGGAGTCTTAGCTCTAGAACTGCAAGGAGGTTCATCTTTCTGAATATCTGAGCTTCACCAGAGGTTGGAGATAGAGTCCCAGTTCTAGAAACGTGAGGAGGTAACTCTTTCTGGATGTCTGAACTTCATCAAAGGCTGAAGCTGGAGTCTCAGCTCTAGAACTGCAAGGAGGTTCACCTTTCTGTATATCTGAGCTTCACCAGAGGTTGGAAATAGAGTCCTAGCTTGAGAACACAGAACATCAAGTTAGTCTCTCTTTCTGGATGACTGAGCTTCCAAGGCTAAATCTGGAGTCTCGGCTCTAGACCATCAAGGAAGTCCATATTTCTGGATATCTCATCTTCATCAAAGGTTGTAGATTGAGTCCCAGCTTTTAAACAGCAAGGAGGTCACTCTTTCTGGACATCTTAGCTTCATGAAAGGCTGAAGATGGAGTCTCAGCTCTATAACATCTAAAAGGTCTCTCTTTTTGGATATCTGAGCTCCATCAAAGGCTGGAAGTGGAATCTCAGCTCCAAAACATTAAGAATGTCCTTCTTTCTGTATTTCTGAGCTTCACTGGAGAATGGAGATGCAGTTCTGGATCTAGAACATCAAAGAAGTTCCTCTTTCTGGACATCTGAGCTTCATTAAAGGCTGAAGATGCTGGAGTTTTAAAGGACATTCCTCTTTGTGGACCTCTAAGCATCACTGAAGGCTAGAGATACAGTCCTGGCAATCAAATACAAAGGACATTCTTCTTTCTGTATAGGAGAGCTTTATCAGAAGCTAAAGCTGGAGTCTCAGTTCTGCAACATCAAAAGAGAGACAAATTCTGGATGTCCAGGGTTTATCAGAGGCTAGAG